>NC_090445.1:1544883932-1547343932 GCF_031143425.1 Pleurodeles waltl
CAGGAACATTACCGCCTCATGGGGTCCTCCTTGTCCCAGTCCTAACATATGAGGATGTGCCCAAGCAGAAAGAAAACAAGGTTGCAACAATAGTACAAATGCATACATGTTTATTAAAAAATAAAACCACAATAACTGCATTGCTGTAGACAAAACAGCTGATCCAGAATGTCCATCCAGATCTCACACACACAGACGATAATGAGGGATGTAGGAAAGCTCCCTTTTTGGCATAATCAGCTCCCACTTTTTGCCTGGTATCTGATGTGATTTTGACTGAAAGTGCAATGGGCCCCTGCTTACCAGCTCCCCAGTGCCTGTTCTCTTTCCCTAAATTATACAGTTGTTCTTTCAATTAGCACTACTTTTAGCTGTTCCTGTAAGTCTCTACTAAATGGTACCCCTTGTACATAGGGCACTTACGGAGGTCCCTATGTGCTGCAGCCACCCTCAGTGGACCTTGCACCCAAAGCAAACAAGGCTGCCAACACAGGCTGCGTGTCTTGGTGCAGACAAAAGTGAAAACACAACCTGTCACACATCCCTGTGTGCCAGGTTCTCTACCACTGCATGTGATATTTGTAAGTCACCCCTATAGAAGCCTAATGCCCTAAGGCAGGGTGCATTATATCATATGCAAGGACATATCTGCATGAGCAGATATGACCCTGCTATGTCTTTGTCGATTCTTAGACATAGTAAGTGGACAGGGAAGCCTTTTTGAGTACATGTACTGAACACTGGTCATTATGAGTTCCCCAGTTACATGATGGCTTCACTGAAACTAGGGATGTTTGGTATCAAACATCTTGTATTAATAAACCCTCACTGAATCCAGTGATGGGATTTATTAATACATGCACTCAAAGGGCACCTTACAGGTGCTCCTTGGAAATGTTACAGGTTCTCCCTGGAAACCTACCTGACTACTAGTGTGTTGACTGACTGGCCTAAACCAGTACAGTGACCCTAGACAGATTTATGACCTGAGCTGAGAGGAAGCGCTCTCAGAGGCCAGGAACAAAAGCCTGCTCTGGGCGGAGGTGTTATCACCTCTTCCAGGCAGGATGGACATTCCAGGGCGGGAAGCTTCAAAGGACTAGTCTCCTTTGTAATGCTACCCAGGTCTCTCTAGATGGCGGAGATGACCACCCCCCCCTTTCTTGACCCCACTTTTGGCAACAAGGCAGGCGGGAAAATTAGTAAGATTTGGACATGTGCTACCATCATGCCAGTCTCACCCCTAAGGTGGACCAGCTGATGTGGACACCGCTTTTTAAATTCCTTCATTTTGTTTTGGACAGAGTTAGTATTCTAGGGTCAGGGCTATGCCCACTTCCCAACGGAAGTGGTCATATAGAGGGTGTAGTCACCCTAAAGGTAGGCAACCCATTGGCTGCTACCTGGCACTCCCTGCAGCACTCCTAAATTGAGTATTTCGGTGGCACCCCTGAACTCAAGAACTCAGATTCAACGGATAAAGAGAAGAAGGACAAAGAAGAGTCACTGCCTGGTGAGAACAGCAGAAGAGCTTTGGACATTTTGGTGCAAAACCCTGCCTGCCTGCACCTCTCTCGGCAGTCGTGACAGAGTGCCTCGTCCTGAGAGTGGTAGAACTACCTAAGCTTCGGGTAGCCTATTAGCACTTCAAAACAACCACCAGTCTCTCCCTTGGTGTAGAGGAGCTACTTACCTGCAGTTCGCAGGCACGAGCAAGCAAATCTGGCCTACCGCCTTGCAGCCCCCTGACCAACGCCGCAGACGACCAGGAGGAGGTACCTGTGCTCAAGAGGACCGGGACTGCCCCCCCACCAAGTGTGTTGACAGCAGGGCTGACTGGAACCGTGCAGCACCAATCCTCGGTATCGGGCACCCTGCACCAAACACCAGCAGTGAGAGGTCAGTCTGGACTTTCACTGCACCAGGATCAAACAACCGTCTAGGGACGTCAGCAAAACTGAGACCTACCTTGTGAGTGGCCCAGCTGACTTGCTTTTACCCCTGCCAGCTGTTTGTCCCTGATTGAGAGGGGCACCTTTGTGCACAGAGCCCATCTGCCCTAACCCAACTGTGCACCAAAGCTGCCCGGCGCGGGTCCCCAAGAACCGACTGTGCTCCCTTGCTACAAAACTCCTTGCAACCTCAGCCCCCATTTGGGGGCTCTCAGATAGTCCCCCTGTGAAGCCTGTTTTTAGGTGGCCCCCCTTTCTTTGTAGCACGCCCAGCTACAACTACACCAGCACCCTGATCCCGGTGGAATTTGGGGTGCGCCCGGTGAACCACTCGGTGTACTTTGGACCCTGGGACCCTACCACTCTAAAAACAGAAGGTGAGCCCCTACAACTGACTGCGCCTACCTGTGTGCATGATTGTCTTTTCTCTCCATGGGATTGCATTGTCTGGAAAGGCGCACAGGTTTTGAACTCTTTGCTTACCTGTGATATTTAATAAGGAAAACGATACTTACACTTCTGCAAAGTTTTTGGTTTCAAAATATATATAAAAAGACATGTTCATTTTCTAAATTGGTCTCTGATTTATTCTTTAAGTGCGTCTCTAATTTATTGCCTCTGTGAGTACAACAAATGCTTAACACTGCGCTCTGATAAGCCTAACTGCTCACCCACTCTACCACACAAATAGAGCGTTAGTATTATCTACTTTTGCCTCTGTCAACCAATTATGGACCCAAAGGACTCTCTGCACGGTGTACTTCTTTTCAGTGCACCATATAGAGAGCCAGCTTCCTACAAGGGAGGAAAGTATGAGGTTAAGACCAAGTGGCAGCCTGGCAAATCTCCAAGAGGGAAACTCCCCGCCCAGTAAGTGTAAACCGCCCTGATGTAGTGCCCCTGGATGTCAGTTAGAAGAGGCTTCTCCACCGCAGAATATGCACAAGCAATGGCCTGACTGACCCGCATACTCAGTGTTTGAGAAGAGACCTTTCCCTTTGACACTGAGCCATGTGCCACAAACGAGGAATGTGACAACCTGAAAGACTGTGTGTTTCAAACAAATCAGAGGGGTCTTCTTGACATTTAGGGTAGAAGGAAGTGTAGTGGAAGAAGAATCTGTAAAAACAGGCAAAACTATGCAAAACGACCTCCTGCCAATAATGAAAAGAAGACACTTCAAGAATAAATTTAGGATCCTGTCAAAGTACCACTCAATCTGAAAACATTTTTAGATAGGGGAAAACAGCCATAAGGACCCCTAATTCACCCAAACGTCTAGCTCAAGTAATGGCTACCAAGGACACAACTTTAGCTGACAAAGACCAAATCTGAGACTTCCAAAGGCTCAAAAGGATCACCCTGCAAACCTTGCAGGACATTAGCCAAATTCCAAGAAGGAATCTCTTTTCTAATAGAGTGTCTCTACTCTTTCACTAGGGGGCTGAAAGAGTAGAGAAATCACTAGAAAAAGAATGGAAAGCTTTAATTGCAGCCCACTGGCTCCTCAGATTTATTGAAGCACCATTTAGAAAAAAAAAAAAAGACACTTAGGGGGTCATTATGAACACGGCGGGAATCCCTGCCGTGTTCATGCTGGCGGTCTTATCACAGACCGCCAGCCCCCTTGAGACCCTGCTGACCTGTCGGATGAAGTATTCCGCCATCGTCAGGCTGCCTGTCGGCAGTAGCCTGGCGATGGTGGAAGGCCGCCTATAGCGGTCCCCACTGCCTTCATTATGTGGCGGTCGAGACTGCCATGCTGGTGGCGTAAATGTCCGTCGCCGCCGGCATGGCGGTCTCGACCACCGAGTTCATAATGAGGGCCTAAGTGTTTCCTACAGGATTTCACAAGAAAACTAACTGCAGAGCCTCTTGGAAAGAGCAGCCTAAATGCTCCAACCCTACTTGTTCAATAGCCAAGCAGTTAGACACAATCTTGCTACCATTTGGCGAGACAGCTGTGGAAATTGAAGGGGAGAATGGTGTGAGGGAAATGAAAACAAGCATTTTCAATGCAGTAGGTCTCACATTTGCTCGACTTAGAGCTATTTAGCGTTGTAAAGTCCTAACCGGACTTTTATTGCCACATAAAATGAAAAGTAATACAATTTTACATACACGAGCCCATTTAGAGCGCTACACCATGATCTTGAAGGAGCATACAAAAGGAAACAGAAGTTCGCTCCCAGTCGAATGTGTCTGCAAATGTGCAGCAAGATCGAGCTGCATAGGAAATAAAAACAAAAAGTAGTCCAGAAACCATGCTGAAAACATGGAGCCTCATATGTTTTCAGTAGTTGGTCGGTGGGCTCAAGGAGAGCTAAACACTGGAAAAAGCATGACGTATGCATGCCTTTCACAAATTAAATAGAGTGATTTTTAAAAGGCAAGCCCACGAACCAATAAAGCTGATGGGTGTGCGGTGGGTGTGGTTAAAAGCCCACAGAGAGATTACAGCAGGCTAGAGTGCTTGCGCGCTCAACCCTAAAAAATGACCCTTGGCAAGAGACAGAAAGAGAGGAAACCAATGACATCTGGGGCAGTAAGGAGCAATTAGAATCCACTGCACCATCCCCAGCCTGACCTTCTGGAGGACCTTGGTTAGGAGGGGAATTTGAGGAAAGGCATACATCAGCCCCAAAGGCCACAGGACTGACAGAGCAGGGGAGACGGTATTTCTGTGCAAAACAGAGAGCATAGGGAGGCACAAAGATCCAGCCAAAGTTTCCCAATCACCTGACAAACCATGCAGAACTGAGGAAAAGCTAACTGGTAGTTCACTGAGGATTGCAAATTCCTGCTGAGGTTGTCTGCCCAGACATTAATCTCCCTCCAAATGTACACTGCTGTCAGATTCAGAATTTTTTTTTTCTCCGTCCAGGAACATATCATGTAGGCAGTCTGATAGAGGGACATGCACCTTGGGCCTCCCTGCCTGTTTTAGTAAGCCCTTGCCCACCTGATTGTCTGTGTGAACCACTACGTGCTGACCCTTTGAGGACTTCTGAAAGGCTTCCAAGGCCTTCATGACATCCATAAGTTCTCTCCAGTTCGAGGACTGCCAACTTTGAACACTGGCTCCCAACAGCACATGCTGGCATGCATGGTCAAGAGCACCTGGGGAGGTGACTGAAAACTGACTCCTTTCAACAGATGGTCCTGTTCACCAGGAGAGATCCTGTGAAATCTGATCAGTAAGAGGAATAATGAATTTGTAATTCCTGGAGCTGGGATCTCAATGCTTGAGGATGTGGTTCACAACTGGCTTTAAATGAAATCTCGCCCATGGGACCACAGCTGTTGAAGCTGCCAGTAACACTTTCAGCCAGCATCTTGTAGAACTCATTGAACGCGTTAACAAGTCCTCTACACAGGACTGGAAAGTCTTCTGTCGTCTGGCAGAAACCATGCTCCCACTTTAATACCCAAACAAGCCCGATAAGTGTCTGTAATTGTGTAGGAGTGAGGTATGACTTCTTCACTAGAAGACCGAAGTGGTTCAAAGCTTGAAGGACCAAATCCACATCTTGGCGTGCCTTAAGAAAAGGATGGTTCAGTCAACAACCAGTCATCTACATAATTATACAAGAGGACACCTTTCAAATGCAAGAAAGCAATAAATGTAGCTAATACCTTTGTGAAAATTCAGGGAGATGTTCTTAGCTTGAATAGCAGAACCTGGAACTGTAACTGGAAATGGAGTTCGTCTATTGCAAACCTCAGGAAGCTCTGACTTTCCATATGTACAGAGACACATGAAAATAGGCATCTTGTAAGTACAGAATTGCCAGAAAATAGCCCTTTGTGATAAAAGAAATTATGGACTGAAAAGATATCATCCTGAAATGTTCTAAGAGAACAAACGTGTTCAAGTCCTTCAGATTAAGGATTAGCTGAAAGGAACCATCAGGGTTTGGTCCTAAACACAGGGTTGTATTAAACATCTACCCCCTCTGATACACTGGCACAGGAATTATAGCTTGTTTCTGTAAGTGTGTTTGTATCCCTAACATGAGACATTGTAGCTTTAAAGGATCCTTTGAAGAAAGAGTAACTTTGAAGCGGGGTGGTGGTGTATGCCCTTTGAAATGAATCTGATAGTCATGTTCCACTATCGAAAGGACCCATGAGTGTGACACTTATTTCTTCCACTGTGGCAGAAACAGTTTGATCTGACCACCTTCTGCCATATAGTAATTTCTGTTGCTGGACTTGATAAGTGCAGGAGGATGAGGGTTGGGATTTGTTATAGAAGGTGCCCCCACCAGACCATGGGCCAGTCCTCCAAAGGGATGCCATTCAGTGGATTGAAAAGCACCCTTCCTGTACCCAAACTGCTGCTTCTCTGGAATCTGTTTAAAAGGCCAGATAATCTTTTCTCTTCAGCTTTCTTTTCCACCATATTATTTAGCTCAGCACCAAATACCTTCTGACCAAGAAAAGGCAATTTACAGATCAAGGACCTCTGGTTTGCTTCTAGTTTCCATGATTTTACCCAGAGAGATCTACAGCTTGAAATGGAAGCACCTGCTACTGAAGTAGAGGCCTAAAGACTGTCAAAAACGGAATCTGACAGACACTGAGATAACATTTCGATATTGGCCAAAAGTGCAGCAGGATCTTCTTGTGCCTGAATACAATCAAATAAATAATGAAATTCTTTAAACAGTGTCAGCGTAGCATATGCCACATAGGTGTTAGCTCTGATTCTGAAAAGCAGCATACACCCTCTGAGGTGGACTTCCCTTTCTTATCCACCTGATCAGCGAGGATAGCATCCTTTGTGGCAAAAGAGGAAGAAGAGGAAATGGACCCCAAAATTGAATTAGCCTTCAGAGTTTGAGGGAACTGGTCTTCAAATCCCTCCAATAAATAGCGCTCGTTGCTAAAGAGTGGAATAGCAGTCTTATTAGTACCCTTCAATTACTTTTGAAGCATATTTTGAATAACCTAGTGAAAAGGCAAACTAGTTAGGAAACAGAATTTTAAAAAAACTGAAATTCACTGAAAAAAACAAAGGTTACAGGGACGTTCTAATTATGTTCTGAAGTTACTTGCACAAAATCATAGAAATTCACCAGTTATAGATTATTAGTTCAAGTAACTTTAACTTGTGCACTTAGGTAACTATAACTCGCACCCCTGTCATGACCTTCAGGGGTGTGGAATTTAATAAAATATCTACTTGTCATTGGGACAGGTTGCTTCTTAAATCTACATACCCTGTAAAAAAAAATCTACTTGTCCCTCTGGTGCCATGTAATGCGGTAACAAATTATGGCAGCAATCTCATTATGTATGAGCTCTGATAACAGCCTCTCTGATCATGCCAGGGCAAGTACTGTAGTAGGGCTTGAATACTTGCAATTTCAATCCCTACTATAGCAATTTCTTTATTTTGCTACCTTTCCGCAGATCTACGTACCAGGGCTGGAAGAAGCAGTAAGCAATTGTTCTAGGCCTGGAATGCCTTTAAGTCTGCAAACCTACTAACTTGCATGTTTTAAGGATGTTCACTAGCTCTTCTCTAATCTTTCCCCATACTGAGGAAGGTTGGAAATTTACTCCGACAATGGCAAAAGTAGAAGTTCTTCAGGGATTGGGGAAAACGTGGTTGGAGTTAACGTGGACTTGTAAATGCTCAATAGATTTTCACATGAGCAAATGTACACATGCATAATTGCTTGTGCTAAAATACAGTTCATTTTATAGGAGTACAATTTTCTGGTCTACTTCTGTAAGTTCTTGTGAATTCATGAAAGCCACTAATTCAAATACATATAGCATGGATGCACTTTTGTTACTTTCTTTAAGTGTTGGGTCCCTAATTAGGTCTGGCATTGACCAAGACATTTTGTTTTTATTAATATTCTATTTCTCTCTCTATATATTTATACATTGTCTGGCTTTACTGTGAGCAATCACATTCTGCTATTCTGCAAGGATAATATTGGCACACAAAGTAGTTTTGTTCAGTGCCAGGAACTACTGTGGCAATCTCTGGCATAACGAAACTAGAGGCGGCCCCTCTACAAAGAAAATGGAGGCAGCCCCCCCCCCTCCCCCCCAAGACTCACTCAGGGCAGGTGCTGTGCAGAGGGGGTTCCCTGGAGGGGTCTTGCTGCCCCGCGGGGACTGTGGGTACTTTGTTACATGACTGGTGGCAATGTGTGCCTTTTGAGACCAAAAAGTTGCTTTTGTTTTTTGCCACTGCTCGTTACAGTGATGATGGCCGGGCAGATCTCACAATAAGAAAGTGTTATCAAAGCCATGTCAAAGCAAGACTTGCATTAACGAAACCAAAAGACTCTCACAACAAATGTCGGATCGGTTGGCTTTGCAAGTGCTTGTTTATTTTCATGCTTCCCATAATCTTGTTGAAAATGTTACACCGATTTCCCATTAGGAAGATTTTTTGGAAATACTGGCATGCATCAACACATTTTACTAAAGGACGCTTCCAAGAAATAGCGCCTAAAATTTCATAGTAGCTAAATATTTTTTTTTCCTACTTCTTCTACTTTTTTCTGAACATTTTATTTTGAAAGCAAAGAATCCTCACTTTTGCTTACAAGCTTCTGCAAACATCTGTATATAATCAGAGAGCATTATGGGAGCATTCTACTTAGCCTCATATTGTTAAACTTTTCAAATGTGTGTACACTTTTTCTTTTTTTTTTTTTACTGGAATCACTGTCAGTAGTGCAGTGTAACCTTAAAACGTTTATTTATAGCACTCATCCTAATAATAAAGGCTTTTCAATAATGAACCATAAATACAGGTTCGAACACCATTAATTTATGGGCACACTACCTCAACTGCAGACAGTCCTTTCTCTGTAATCTGGCAGCTAAAGGGCTTGTGCTGCAGGGGGTTGGGCCTACTTGTCCCAAGGACAAAATAAACATGAAAACGTGTTGCCCTTGACCCCAAACAATATGTCTCGGGCAATAGGAATTCCACATCCCTGACCTTGTTAAAGCAGAGCCCGTGTCAAATATTGTTGGAAGTAGGCTATGTTGCAGATTCTCTGACAAACATAATTGGAATGGGCATTGCATTGTTTAACACTGAGATATCATCTTACTCTAATTTCTACGTCAGGAGTTGTTAGAAACTCTTTGTTTTTAGTGTGTAGGTTTGCAATTTTGTGTTTAATTTAGACTCTATCCCACACTACCTCCTTGAGCTAGCCTTCAGCCTGGATGTAATTTTAATTATACTGGAGCAGTCGGAGTAATTTTAGCAATTTTGTGTTACTTTGACGTGAAATTGCCAATAATTAGCACAGACTCAACAGATTTACGAAGCGTCTGCTTGCACTGCTGTTTGTGGTGTTTTGTAGTCTGTACTGTTTTCTTAGTGAAAAATGCATTCTCCTGTCCATTTTGCACCAGTAGGCCAATGCTACATGCCTGGAATAAGTAGGGCACAAATCCTACCCCAAGAACATATTTAGCGAGTGGCTGCTTGTGCTGCTATTTGAGTTCTGCTGCATTTTGTAGTATATCTTAAAGCAAAATGTATCCTTTCGTCCATTTTGTGTAAGAGGCTAGTGCTAAATGCCTGGAGTAGGTTGGGGAAAAATCCTTCTCCAAGAACACATTTGGCAAGTGTCAGCTCATACTTCAATTTGTGTTCTGTTGCATTTAGTGGCATTTCTAAGCACAAAGTGCATCCTGGATGCGACGAGGCATTTTTGCGCTAAGAAAATAGCATTAAATTCAGAAGTACTCTTCTTGCATAGTTTCACTGGATCTCGTGGAATGTTTAGGTAATTCTGCATAATTATGCAACACCGAATTTACATATGTTTTGCCCTCCTCTAGTTAGTCTTGGATCGCTCTGCTTCACTACCTTGAGGGTTAAGAGCATTTGCTACAATTTGCTGCAGAGCTGTTCATGTGAGGCCAGACTCAGAGTCCCTGAGCAGAGGGTAAGTATTTGCATACCATGGGGGACATGCTGATACTGTTCACCGGTGTAACGAGTGATTAGTGACACCAATAAATGTGACTAGTTATGCTCATTATGTTGGTAGGGGGGGGGCAGTTATCCATGCAGGGGTTGGTTGGTAGCCGTGGTCTCCCAGTGGTCACTATGCAATGGTTATCCTAAAGTAAATAAATGGACAACCTGCTTCATTAATGCCCAGCGGACCATTTAGGCTCACAAACTATGAAGATGACTTTGCGTAGGGACAATTGCTGCAGAGTTGTTCCAAGAGTAAGATTCGGCCATCGTTAAATAAGTACACAATGTGTCTTAAACCGTTTCTTCAACAAAAACACTGTTGAAACTGTTAACGCTCATATAGTGAAAAAAAGCAAAACATTCCAGTTGCCAGAAGTACTCTCGCACCACTCACAGACTAACACAGTCAAACTACAGGAATCGATGTCGCACCCCCACATTGTACCAGTCAAACACTGGCAGGAACATTCTTGCACTCCCACACCAGTCAGAGTAGCAGTCAAGCACTGTAAAAGCACATTCACACACCACAGAAACTACTCCTCTATCCATATCAACAACAAAAAATCTTGATGTGAATGCATGTAAATGGCCCGGACTGGTCTCCCACTTGAGGCAGTAGTCACTGCCCACAGCAGAGACGCACGTTGGCAAAGTCAGTGGACTGGCTTGAATTTCCAGTTATAAGCCTGACCTCGCTTGTTTTATGCTATGGGATTCCCCACACTTAACAAAGACGCGGATTTCAGGAGAGGCTTAAAATAACGGTTAAGGCAATTAATTGCATATATTGGCAAAACAGAGGTGTTAGAGAGCTTACTGATTTACAGAATTTCACTGAGTCAGATGAAATGCTGCACTGTTCTGACTTTAAGGTCCCCTTCTGCTTTTCAGTTCCTGAAAAGAAAAGTTTAATCGGAAAAGCCCACTTTTAGATTGAATTAATGCGCCCATCTGCCCTGCACCTACCACTTTTTGAAGTTTGTGTAAAAACAGTTTTATTGAGGGAAAGGGCTGTGTCTGGGCCCCGGCCAACCTCAAACAATCTCCAGGAGTGAAGGGCCAGGCCCGGACAATGTAGGGACTTGCTCAGCTTGCCCGCATATCCCATTGAAATCTTGGGCAAAAACACGAAATAAATCATGCTAGAGAAATGACTGACGTGGACTTCAGAAAAGCTTTTACAGTGGATAACAGAAAGCTTGTTAACAACTTGAAAAGTTTTGGGATCTCGGCTAATAACTAAAGTTTGGAACTTGTTTAATAATAGGCTTCAAAGAGCAGTAGTTAAATACAGTCAGATTTATTTTAAGACTTCGTATGAGTGGAGTTTGAATAGTGGTACAAGTTTCTGCAGAGGTCAGTTCTCCATCTAATACCCTTCACTAAATTCTTAAGATGTATCGACTGGTAAGTATGAATTGTCTGCACATGACAGTAAGGAACTCCATAAACTATCCAATCTACTCACCTTCAGGGACCAAGACCCACCTATTGCCCCAGTGTACTGGCCTTTAAAAACTACTTATCGATAACTTATTCCCCTAACCTATCACCCTTTTGAAACTAGCTTAGTGGTTGCCACAGAAGCATAACCTGCGAACATTCAGAAAATGAGTTTAGACTTTTGTCCAAAGTCTGACAAAATCAGGAGGCCCCAGCTAACTACTGCTTGGCTAACACTATGGGCCTGGTTACGACCTTGGCGGATGGGATACACCGTTACAAATGTGACGGATATCCTGTCTGCCGTATTACAAGTTCCATTATATTTTATGGAACTTGTAAAACGGCGGGCGGGATATTCATTACGTTTGTGACGGAGTATCTCATCCGCCAAGATTGTAATGAGGCCCTCTGTGTCTTACCTCTAAATACCCAAATCATTATCAAAATTGCCAAATAGCTGATGGTTTAAAGGTGGGTGCAAATAATGAGGCACAATTTTAAGAAATGTTAAATTGAGAATCACTTATATTTATCATTGTTGTTAAGTGCAATTAAATAAATTGTCATGCACGGAAAGTAGTTGTGGTGATTCTTAAGTCTTGACTTCGGACAGCTTTTTGCTGTTTGTTGAAATATCCTTTGTAGACATAAAGCTTACAGAGAGCTTAAAGCCAGGCCCTTGCTTAACCATTGGTTTGTTTTCTTTTCACTCTTCTTTGTTTCCTTCCTAATCAATGACTTTCCTTTCCCTTCTTCTGTTTATTCGTCCTCTAGAGCGTATTTTCTTTACTATACTATTGATAAGATGACTTGTTTATATCCACTGCTGCCATTCAGGGAACTAATTCTCATCAAGCATTTCTGCATGTGTGTTCTTGCACTGTCCCTCTTGTGCTGCTTTTGAATCTCAAACAATCCCAAGCCAGCCTCTGGTGCACTCCATGTTGCTCTCTCCACCCCACACCCACAGATCACACATTCTTTTACTTGCCTACTTTTTATGGCTCATCTACACCTCCACCTCAGACGACACCCACTTTTCTTTTTTCCTAGCAGCGCCTTCCATTGACTTCTCCTTCTCCTCCGTTACTCCCCACTGCTCCCAACACCATTTTTATTCTGTTGATTTTTTTTTGGAAGCCCGGCAGATACCATTTGGCTATTCAATTCCATTTTCATTAAAAGTGTGCTTTCATGCAAATGAAAATTGTCATTATTCTTAAATTGACTGCTCCTGTTGGCATCCGCCATCTTGAAATGGTAAAAGAATTAACAAAATGGCATTCACCTTATTACATATGTGTAACATACATAGTGAAGCATGTACACACACACACGTCATCAAGCCTTTTTACCAAAAAGGAATGACACACCCACCAGCAGTGTTGTAATAGGTATGTACAAGTTCATGTCATTCCATCTTTTTTCATTTTTTTCCCCCAACTATGTGCAGCATTGTCAAAAAGCATTTTTTTGCCAATAGGCAAAAGATCAAAACGGCTCGACCTATTGGCATTTCCAATGCTTGATTTACGACATGTACACGAAATTAAGATTTTGAGTAGAGTTATTTTTGTGTTTTTAATCTAGTGACCTTAAAGGTGCAAAAAAAATTGACAAGGCTGTTGAGACTACATAAAGGTGAACAGGAAGAGTCAAAGATAGGACAAAATACAGTGATATAAAAACTTTATACACCGTTGATTAAACCTCAGAGGGAGTATTGTGAGTTCTGTAGCCATAACCTGAAATTCTTAAAGCCCTACCTGGGTTATTGTGGGAAGTTCTGAAGTGCTTCCTGGCGCTGGATGCCCCTTCAGGAGTACTGCAGCCATCTATGGCTTTTGCTTTTTGAGTAGTTCAGTGGACATTTACACCATTATCCAGATTTGGAGGTCTCCTCTCAATTATTGTCCAAGTATTGTGACAACATGTAGAGTGTTGTCTGATTCTGGAGGTCGCATGTGAAGTCTTTCATTCATCTGTAGACTACTAGGGCTGGTGCCGGGGCTGTATCTTTAGTCTTTTCTACAACTGGAATCTATATATGGTTGACCGAACTGTTGCTTGGTTTAAACATCTAGCCTTTTGTAGGCAGGTTCAAGAACTTTAAAGTGTATTCTTTAGAGCAAATAAGGGAGAGGGGCATACAATGTACACATTCATACTTTGGAAAATTCAGTGAGGGAATTGAGCATAAAAGGTAACAGTAGCTCTTTTTGAGGCCGTGCTAAAATGTCAAATTGCATGTTGTTCTTTGAGGTAATATGTATGGTATCCGTCCATTTCCGGTCTTTTCCACGGACCATCAGGAACGTGAGTCACAGCTTCCAGTGGGAAGAGCTCAGCTTGTCTTCTCAATTAAGCTGTCCAGATAACCAGGCTTCACCAATTCAGTGAACCTAGCTCCCATGGCCTTTAAATCCACTCCGGCTATGTCACTTTCTACGTGGTGCAATGTGTGATCTTCCTGACACTCTTTAGGATCATGTATCTATAACGATTCGTTTTTCCGAGGCAGTCATGTCCTCGGAGACCAGCAGTGACTCAGCTGAGGAAATGTTCTTTCTAATCTCCAATTGACCACAAATTCGGATTTAAATAGCAGAGGTGGCCTTCCAGGAGACAATGGCTGTAAATCGTGTTCCATACACTGGATTAGGAGAACGTGTGCGCGAAAAAGAAAATACCCTTTTTTTTTTAAGGCATTCCACCTCTGCTACAGCAGAGCATACAATTTAAACATCTAATTCGCACGCCCATTCCCACCCCCAACGGCTCGATTCTGGGGAAGATGCAGGCGGTCGATAGATACACCAAGTCACTTTCTTACAGGCTGAAGCCTCAGCAGCCGGAGGGACCGGGCACGAGATAATGTTCCACCCTGGATGCCTGATGCCTCTCACGCCTGAAGGGCTGGGCTCCAGAAAACACATTAAGGGGTATCTGTCTTATGGAATTTTATCGATTTTCCTGTAGGCTGAGCCACCTCCCTCATTTTGCCTTTACTTACAGCGGTGCTCGGCTTCCAAGGACAGTAACGCAACACAAAAGTCAGAGGAAAGCAGTTCTGGATCTCATGGAAGGCTGCAGGAGGATTTGTGTCAAGGGTTGTAGGAAATGTCTTGTTTCTCCTTTACTCCATTGTGTTTTGTTAACAGCACTCCTACCATTTAAATTGTAAAAGGTTAGTTCTGAGGTATGTTGTAGAACATGCACCAGTTTGTTTTTCTATATGTAGTGTGTGTCTAAGTGTTGTAAAGCAAGCGTTTGATTAGCCTGAACAGTCTCTTCGTTCCCTCCTGTTTGTGACAGCGCCAAGAAACCCTTGGGTGTATATGCGCTGTATACATTTTCTTAACATAATGTGCAAAATTATGAAACGAGGCTACATGAGGTCTTTCACAACAAAAGGGGGACAGGGAGAAGTTACCAGGCCCAGTGTACAGCCTCCCTAACTTAAACAATTAAAAGAAGTACACAGTTCCTAAACAGAGACAAAAAAGAAAAAAAAAAAAAAGAATTAGGGCACAGGAGTTCAAGACACTTCTATCTTTAGAAGCAAGAGCTCTCACACATCCATTTGATGTCATGCTTCATCATAGGGCTAGCTCCTCGTCAGACTGACGCTGCAATGTCTGACGGGCCCCACGAGGGGGCTCTTGCTGGAGATCTTTTTGAAAAAAGTATGTGCAGTGATGAAATCCAGTAGGGATAAAGTAAGTCTGCTAGCTTCAGGCCTTTGTGCATGTGCAGGGGGTTGGCCCTATGGGCCGGATGCCAACGACTGCTCGCAACCCAGTGCCCCTAGATGTCATCCCAGCCAGCACCCCCTGAAGGTTCCAATTACCTTGCCGTCCTGCTCAGGTAAGAAAAGGTACATAATTGTCCCTCCAGTCATGATCTCACCCCGCCACAGGCCAGCATATTAGACCGACTATCTGGCCTCTCCCTCTGGCAGGCTCTTCTTTACCAAGGATGATGGACCAACTAAGCAAGAAGATTTTCCAACAGAATGTCATACCCAACACGAGAAAGATGCACCCCATCCTGTAGGAAGAAACCCTCACCTTGAATGCAGCCATGTGAAATGACAGCTAACTTTGGAGGTCGAAACAACTTGGCCATCTTGTTATTAATTCTCCTCACCGTGTTATGGAGAGCCTTAACTGAAAGACTGCCCCTCCTCTGCAGACAGGGGGTGATGTTTGACCAAGCAAGCACCACCTGTGGAAATCTCTTGGCTAACAAACTGAACTCTGAGACCACCAACTCAAACAGCTGCCAGCGACCTAGTGGAACCAAATCATTACCCCCAAGATGCAAAATGATGATGCCCGCTGGCGGGCACCCTAGGTAAAGCATTGAGTCCAGCACCAGCCTTAGTTGAGTGAGGTGGAGCCCGCCCTGGCAGAGTAAAGAAAAGCGGTATCCATTCTGTGATGCGTGTGATCCACAGGCACTCCTTACATACAGTTCACCTGCTCGTCAGACATGAGAATGGTCGATGATCCACGCATCAGTGGCCCCTGCATCTCCTGTGTGAACTAGAACCCTTGAGACCTTCAAACAGCTGTCTCGGCCACCTAAAGAGAATATGGGAAAAGACACAAGGTGTAAAAGACAGGTACTCACAGCATATGCAAATTCACATATCTTCTGTAACAATCAGAGGACCACCTGCCAATTCTCCTAATTCCGTGCCTGAAAATGCCACTGCCGCCTTGGCTGCTCCGGTCCTAAAGGAGTGAGTACCAAATTCAGAGGCGTCAAAGCCTGCCTTGCGTGCTTGAGTACCTGTGTAAATTGGTACCTGGTCAGCGGCATGCCATCAACATGCGCCATGATCGTACGCCTTGCCCCTGACGGGTGTGGGGGGAGGGGGAGGGCTTCGCTAGAAAGGCCTCTAAATTATAGACTGGATGGCACAATCTACCAGGAGCTCTTCGCAGAAGAATGTGATCACCCCTCCCCCCGGTCGGTCTTAGAATGAGATATGTTGATCTCCAGGGACCCTGACCCTTCGGGCCAATGAATATCCCCCAACTGCAGCCCTCCTGTGATGTCGCTCTTGTTTCTTTTCACCAATTCGCCCAGCCTGAAGGCTCCATAAAAGGCCAGGGTGAAGGCTGACCTAAATAAGTCAACCTCCCAGGAAGAGGGATAGATACACTCCCAGTATGGATCCCAGCTTTACAGTATCAGTGAGACACCTAAAATCAGGTTTGGTACCCTGGAGCCACTGCCAGCCTTTGAGAGCCCTTCTTTTCAGGAAGAATTTTATACCATCTGGCACCCCCACAATTGTTCAAAGAAAGAAGTAGCGGCAGTGTGGCACCTAGCACGTACAACAAACCTCCCTTCCTCCCTCAAAACATCCAAAAACGAGAAGAGTGACAACACATTAAAAAAAGGAGATGACCCTGCCCAGCAAGGAAATTAATATTGGTTGCAAATGCTCCCTCATAAGCCTTCCTTGTCCTGGGTGCTAGAGTGGCTGCCACGAGGTCTGGTATTCCTTGGCACCAATCTGCCACAGATGTTCAGGGAAGGGCATTGTAAACTCCTCTGCTCCCACGAGATGGAACCTCAAAATCTGCATCTTAAAATGGGACAAGGCGTCGGTAGCATTATTCAGAACTCCGGGCAGATGCTTTGCTCTGAAAATCACATCAACGTCAAACATAGCAACACAATCTCCTTCAGTAATCTCAGGATCATCTTGTACCTAGCAGCTTGCTGGTTAATGCATTCCACCACTGACATATTATTGGACCAGAAGACCACAGACTAGTTGTGAAATCCCTCAGGTCAGATTCATAATGCCACAAGAATCTGAAGTAGTTTTGGAAAAACAATATTGGTTACTAGGCCCTCTTGGACCCATTCAATGGGCCACAGTTGTGCACACCAGGCTGTACCAAATATAGCCCCAAAACCTTCACTGCCTGCTGCATCTGTAAAAAGGCCCAGTTCTTTGTTGGGTCTAGGCAGACTCAGCCATGCCACTGTCCCATTAAAGTCATGCAGGAAAGACTCCCAAATCCTCATATCCTGTCTGACCTCACTAGAGATCCTGGTGTAATGATGATTGACTTTCAACCCTGACATAGCCTGAGAAATAGACCAAGAGAAGAAGCGCCCGCAGAGCCACGTTAAGTTGACCCACCAGACATTGCAAATGGTGCAGCGTGACCTTCTGCACCCTCATACATGCCTGTAAGGTTTGAGAGAAAGTGACGACTTTGTCCCTCTGAAGCCTGGAGACCCCGCCACCGAATCCAATTCTATCCCTAAGAATTCAGTTGTATTTTAGGGCCCCACATTCTTGCCATGCGCAAGTGGAACTCCGAACTCACCCATGAGACTCCGAAAGACTCCCAGTGCACCGGCCCACTGATTAGACCTAGAGGGACCAGGAATGTGAAAATCATCAAAGTAGTGGAATACCTATTAATGTTGTGATTTGTGCCTAAAAACCCACTCCAAGAATGTACTCAATTTCTCAAAATAGGAATAAGACATGGAGCAGCCCATTGGCATACACCTATCAAAATAGTACTTCCCTTCCCACTTGAATCCCAAGAGATGGAAGTCGTCCGGATGGACAGGTAGCACCGAAAGGCAGATTCAGTGTCTGACTTCGCCATCAGAGCTCCAGGCCTCAGCTCCCACAGCATCTGAATTGCTTGATCCAAAGACGCAAACCTGACATAACCCAGCGCCCCATCAATAGCTTTGCTCACAGATTAGCCCTTGGCACAGGCAAGTTGTGTATTAATCTAAACTCACCAGGTTCTTTCTTGGGGACCACTCCTAGTGGAGAGCAGACAAAACCCTGCATGGGAGCTTAATCAAAAGGACCAGCTACCTGCACCAACTCCAGCTCCTTGAGAATCTTAGCCCTCGCCACCTTAGGGTTTGACCTCAAAGACAGCTGGTTCTTACAATGGGGTGAGCCTACATAGCCTTGAGCTGGGATCATGAAACTATCCCTAAATCCCTGATACAGTAACTGTTCAGCTGCCTGATTGGTGTAGGAAGTAAGTCAAGGGACCATAACCAATAAACTAATGGAGGATGAGGCCTTAACAAAAACCGAAACACCATGCCTAGTTCCTGCTGAATCTCCTGCTTATTGAAACACTTGAATTCGGGCTGGGAGGCCCGGCCACAGGAAGAACAGCAGTGTTTGAAACAGCAGGTCACCAGGGACCACGAGCACGTACGCAGGTTTAAATCACAGCAGGCCCCTTTCTTGGCCATACCTCCCCCCCCCTGCAGTGCCCAAGGCAGTTCCTGATGCCACCCGAAAGGGTTGGCCTCCCACCCCTTGTGGTTTATTTGTGTACCGCAGCCAAGGAATTATATGAATCTGATCCAATCCTAGTGTAGGCTTATTGGCCTTGATTCTTCTAAACTCCCTATCGTAATCGTTCCATGTACCATCATACTCATCATGTGCCCCTACAATCCTGTTCGGGTACAGGCTAACTGGACTGCCAAATCGCTAAGACGTTCTGCTAAAATGGTCTGATGAGTAGAGAAAGCCTTCACCCAATTGGACAGTGACTCCTCAACTTTATTTCTTTAAGGCCAATGGCCACACTCTCTCAAGTGAGTGGATTCTTTACACCGCTTAACCTCATCCTTGTCGAATTTGTCAACAAGTAGCTCAAAAACATCAATGTAAACCCCCTTCCAATGTAAACCCCCTTCCACAGTTGGCACATGCAACCCCAATTGTTCACACTCCGAGCGAAAATCATTGAGGTCCGTAAGAAGGGAAGAGTGACCAGTACCTGAGTTTGTCGCTGCCTGAGTCGAAGATGTCAACGTAGTGCTCGCCGCTGCTGGTGCATTGCCTGATTGATGGGCAGATACCTCTGGCGCAGGGGCAATCTGCTGGGCAGATACAGCTGACCCAGTGGCCACCTGACCCTCCGCTGGACAAGTCAATGATGGGGGTTGGCCTTGTGCATCCCTTAGCTTAACTTTGTCCCAGGCCCGCTCCCATGGGACCTCTTGCGACCCTTAGCGGTGCCCATATGCAAAACCAGATGCCAAGCCCTCTCCACAACGTCCCCTTCACTAGTACCCGCTAAAGGACCTCCCCTTAGGGAGGCGGACAGGATAGCCACCTCAGAAAGCCGTGCTAACACCAAAACTAAGTGACCTACCAGGTCCTGCTGCCCAATCCCCCCACTGCGGGAAGCCCCTGCAGTCGTAGTAGACCCACCACCAACCGCTATCACCCTTGCCACGCTCTCGGTTGTGGCCTGAACGCTAACCCGACTAGTACGAACACTAGTGGCCTGGGGTGGGGCTAGCCCATCCGGAGTCACCATGCGATCAATCCCCTGCACTGGAATGGGCTCCCTCTACCTCGCCTGCCCTTGCCCGGCCCCCATGCCCATCTTCTGCCCACGTTCCCTCTTCAGACCCAGGGGGAATGCCTCCCTAGGAGGTACTCCTGTCTGCCGGGTCCTGTCCGACTGACTGCTTGGTACCACCTCAGGAACAGAGTGCTGAGACCTCAGTGATGCTATGGCCTGATCATTGCACACATCCTAAGCATCAGTGCTTCCAAGAGTGCCTCCGTGCATAAGCGCTTCGCACCTTTCTGCGCGATAGCTGCCATGCTGTAGGCAAAACCAAGAAAATAACTACTCTAATGGTCAACTACACCCCTAGGGCCAGAACACGCCACCCAGCCCACTTAGAACCTCAGAATTGCACCAGAATTAACCAAATATCCTAGCTGCAGGCGATCAAAACACCCAAAAAACAGCATACACCTTAACAAAACTGCTCCATGCTGCAAACCAAAGTTCTATCCTATGCCAATACTGACAATATGCCCCATTGTAGCCCAGAAAATAATGGAAAATGACCATTGCCACTCCTAGACTGCAACCTTCAACCTTCAACCTTCAATGCAAGAGTCTGAGTAACCTTAAAGCCATAGGTGAGTGCTCCTCCCCACAAATTGCCCCCAAAACAAGCCCCACAGATATGGCCCAAAGGCCTGTCACCCCACAGCGCCAGGGCCCCACAGGAGCCTCCACCGAGATAAACTCGGGCCAGTTGAGCCCAGCTCGAACCCGTATGGCTACCTGTGAGGTGCGCTGGGCTGCTCGTGAACACTGCAGGCGAGCTTGCCGCAGGTGTCCTCCTGGTGTAGTCTGCACCTGCAATGGAAAAAAGAAAACAAGAAGGAACAGGCCCAGAAGTTCACAGTGGCAGCCGTTTTTCTAAATGTCCCTCCCTTTTGTGCTTTCTTCCCTCCCAGGCAATTTCAATAAAGGAACATTTTTGTTGGCCATCCCATTACGTTCACGCTTCCTCCTGTTAAAGCGTGTGACTGCCCCTCCTCCCAGCAGACGTAACTGATTGATCCTTTTGGTAGGCCATCTATTGTCCCCTTGTCCGCACTCCCTCCCTCCTGTCATTGCTGCCATCCTTCCTGTCTGGCTGCTTGTTTTTTTTTCTTTCTTCCAAGGAGGTTGCATGTGTGCTTTTGGAGCCGTAACACAAGTACCATCTTCTCCTGTCTGCCTATCATATCGCGTGAACCACACCTCATAACCTGTGATCCCATTGAAGCCATTGGATCCCAGTCAGTTCAGGGGCCTGACCCTCTGTTTACAAATAAAAGGCAACCACCTCCATTTCTCCTCCTCAAAGACTGCAGTGAGTCCTGTGGGGGAAGGGGCTTCCAGGTTTGGGTTCCTGCCCAGCATATCTGTGTTTCACTTCCACAGTCCCTGCCCTTCTCTCACAATCACCCTTTCTCTTACCCCCATAAGACTCCCTCCTTTCACCCCTTCGCCCCAGGGCACAAACAGCACAGACGAGTGACCAGGCCATAATATTTATATAGTGCTAATGACCAAGAGCTCGTATGCGCTAAACTGCTCTTGCATACTGCATCTCGTCAGGAAACAGCAGGCATACAAGAACCAGGCAAAATGTCCATGGTGACTGGTGTCTTTATTGTCACCACTTCTATGTGCACAGGCTCTATTGCACTCACAGGCTTGCTAATCATCCTCTGTTAGTGTTTATTGTCTTTCTGGAAGTTTCAGAACAAGCTGCGCTTAGCACAGGCCATATTTCCATTCATACAATTTCTTGCTTTACTCACCTTACAAACTTCACATTCTTTCATAAAAAGACCAGGAAGGTAAACTGCTTGCGCCACATTTATGCAGCAGTTCTGTTTCGGAATTAATAATAAGTGTAAATAACAGTACATTGAAAGGGCATCCACCAGCTTTGGAAATACATTTGCTATTGTCTTCACGGACAGTTTGCAACCTTCTGACTTATTAATAAAATACTGTTAAACAGTGCAGTAGTCCAATAAACATACCTTATTGTCTGTTATGTGGCATGGTGAAATGTTACACTATGGGGGTGATTCTAACATTGGCGGGCGGCGGAGGCCGCCCGCCAATGTTCCCCCTCCAAAATACCGCTCCGCGGTCAAAAGACCGCTGAGGGTATTTTGGGATTTGCCCTGGGCTGGCGGGCGGCCGCCAAAAGGCCGCCCGCCAGCCCAGGGCAAATCGACCTTCCCACGAGTACGCCGGCTCCGAATGGAGCCGGCGTAGTGGGAAGGTGCGACGGGTGCAGTTGCACCCGTCGCGTATTTCAGTGTCTGCTTTGCAGACACTGAAATACTTTGCGGGGCCCTCTTACGGGGGCCCCTGCAGTGCCCATGCCATGGGCATGGGCACTGCAGGGGCCCCCAGGGGCCCCGCGACACCCCCTACCGCCATCCTGTTCCTGGCGGGCGAACCGCCAGGAACAGGATGGCGGTAGGGGGTGTCCGAATCCCCAAGGCGGCGCAGCATGCTGCGCCGCCTTGGAGGATTCTGACGGGCAGCGGAAAACCGGCAGGAGACCGCCGGTTTTCCTGCACTGACCGCGGCCAAAGCGCCGCGGTCAGAATGCCCTGCGGGGCACCGCCGGCCTGTCGGCGGTGCTCCCGCCGACCCTGGCCCCGGCGGTCTAAGACCGCCGGGGTCAGAATCACCCCCTATGTCTTTTTTTACAGTTCATCCAATTATATTTGCCACCTGCGTGATCGAATTAAGAATGTCATGAGAGTAGGCATGAATTATGAATGATCACAGTGTTTGAAAATTGGGGAGGAGACGTGGCCTAATGGCCTGCGCTGCCGACTCTGGAGAACTGCGGAACAAGGCTTAAGTCCCAGCCTCTGTTCATCATTTCTGGGGAAATCGCTCAATTCCCCTGTGCCTAAACAAAAAGATATGTAATACCATCAATCGCTCATTTACATTGCTCTAATGCCTTTGGGCCAACCTCGCTTTGTATAAAAACTGCAAAAAAGTGAAAGTAATTAAAAGTTGTGAGGAAGATCCGCGTGAGGATTGGATGTACGAAGGTGATGAATATTTCTCGTTTTGCTCCTATGGGAACGTAGCTCTTACCATCCATGCTTTATTCCTCTATTGTACTTTTCTGTTGTTAAACTTAACTGGCTCCATTTGAACCAAAACTTGGTTATATTGTTTTAGGTGTGCACGACCATCCCTTAACCAGGATTTGCAGAACATTTTTAATGGAATGAGTAGAAGGCTGTGGAGTATGTGGCGTTTGTGTGGTTTAAATTGTTTGTTGTCTCAAGAGCAAGGATAGGTTATAGAAGGTAATGGACATTTTTGCCCATAACTCAACCTGTGGTTGTCCTAGGACAATGGGGCCACCACCAAACGTTCAGCATGACACACTCTTTCCGTTTAGGTCATCTATGGGTCCCCACACTAAGTTAGTGGGGACCCCAAAATAATATCCCCTCCCACCATTCAGTCCCTTTTAAGCTCTCTTATGGCTGGGAAATGTTGTTTTACAGATTAAAGTTGTTTGCGTTCTAAGGGCTTTAGTATTGCAGCAGGCCTGGCCTGAAAATGTGTAAGGCTCTAAGCCACTTAACCCCTTAGCTGCCGGGCCTTCCCCTATCCCCCAGTGGTGAGCCCTTTGTTGGCTATTTGGGGTAGTTCGCGCTTAGGCCCCCATACCTTTTTGTCCACATAAGCTTATCCACACCTAATTTGTGCCTTTTTTTCCCCAACATCCTGGGATTCCAAAGGTAACCGGAGCTTGTGGCTTCCCTTGGAGGAGACCAAGAAATTAGCCAAAATACAGCTACAAATTTATTTATTTTTTTAAATGGGGAAAAAGTGCTGAAGAAGAAAGCATCTGCTTTTTCCCCTGCAAATGGCATCAACATAGAGTTTGCAGTGCTAAAATCACCATATTCCCAGCTTTCAGGAACAGGCTGACTTGGATCAGAAAACCACATTTTTCAACACAGTTTTGGCATTTTACTGGGACATACCCCATTTTTACTAATGTTTTGTGCTTTCAGCCTCCTTCCAATTAGTGACAGAAATGGGCGTAAAACCAGTGGTGGATCCTGGACAGCTAAACATACCTGAAAAGTAGACAAAAGTCTGAATTCAGCAAGGGGACATTTGTGTAGATCCTTCAAGGTTGTCCTACAGAATGTTATAGCTGAAATAAAAAAAATATTGAAATTGAATTGAAAAAAACAGTCATTTCTGTCCACATTTTCTTCTGTAACTTTTTCCAGCTATGGCAGATTTTTGAAAGCAATATACTGTTACGTCTGCTGGACTCTATTGGTTGCGTGGTATATATATATATATATATAGGGCTTGTAGGTTCATCAAGAACCCAAAGTACCCAGAGCCAATAAATGACCTGCACCTTGCAATGGGTTTTCATTGTATACCGGGTATACAGCAATGCATTTGGTAAAATATAGAGAGTGAAAAATAGGTATCAAGAAAACCTTTGTATTTCCAAAATGGGCACAAGATAAGGTGTTGAGAAGCAGTGGTTATTTGCACATATCTGAATTCCGGGGTCCCCATGCTAGCATGCGAATTTCGGGGCATTTCTCAGGGCATTTCTCAAATGGACTTCTTTCTTTCCCACTGTCTTGCATTTGGAAGGAACAAATGTAGAAAAAGACAGTGTTTTTTGGAAAGTGCCTAGCTGTGGATTTTGTCCTCTAGCTCGGCCGACACCTAGGGAAACCTAGCAAACCTATACATTTTTCAAAACTAGACATGTAGGGAAACCAATGATGGGTTAACTTGTGGTGCTCTTGCCAGGTAATGTTACCCAGAATTGTTTGCAAACCTCAAAATTTGGCAAAACAAAACAAAACACTTTTTCCTCATTTCGGTGATGGAAAGTTCTGGAACCTGAGGAGGTACAAATTTCCTTCCACCCAGCACTCCCCAAGTCTCCCAATAAAAATCGTACTTCACTTGTGTGGGTAGGCCTAGTGCCTGCAACAGGAAATGCCCCAAAACACAATGGGGATGCATCAAATTTTTCTAATGAAAAATTACCTGTTTTTTGCAAAATGCCTAGCTGTGGATAATGGCCTCTCGCTCATCCGGCACCTAGAGAAACCTAGCAAACCTGTCAAGTTTTGAAAACTAGAGACCTAGGGGAATTCAAGATGGGGTGACTTGTGGGGCTTTCACTGGGTTCTCTTACCCAGAATCCTTTGTAAACCTCAATATGTAACTAAAAAACACTTTTTCTCACATTTTGGTGCTGCAAAGTTCTGGAATCTGAGGGGAGCCACAAACTTCCTTCCACCGAGCATTCCTCCAGTTCCCCCTGATAAAAATGTTACATCACTTGTGTGGGTAGGCCACGTACCCGCGACAGGGACGGTCCTAAAATGTATTGTGGTGATAATGAGAACTAAGGTGAGTGTACGAATTAGTCCTGTGATCAGGAACCATTTAGGGAAACCTATCAAACCCAGATATTTCTGTCAAGTAGACATCAAGGGGAGTCCAGGGAGGTATCGCTTGTGAGGATTTCCCAAAGTTTTTTTCCCCCAGAATGCCCTGCAGAGGTAAACCACTGAATAAAAGCATCATTTTTCTCTGCATTTCTGCGATGTAAACTACAGGAATATGCAGGAATCCACAAACTGGTTACCACCAAGCGTTCACCAACTTGTCCCGATTAAAAACACTACGCCACTGGTGTGCCTGGGCTTACTGCCCATGACCGGAATGGATCACACAATAGTCAATGGTAGTCCTTAATGAGAGTTACTGTTGACCCTGGGGTGATCCACTCCTGACGCAGGCACTAGGCACAGGTACACAAGTGGGGTTGCATTTTTATCAGAACAAGTGGGGAAATCCAGGTGATAGAAATGTTGTGGATCCCTTCATATTCCTGTAGCTTGCATGAGAGAAATGCGAGGAAAAATAGAGTTTTTATTCATTTTTTCACCTTTGCAGGGTTTTCTGGGTAAGAAAACTTTGGGGAGTCCACACAAGCCACACCTCTGTGGACTCCCCAGGGTGTCTAGTTTACAGTAATGTCTGGTTTTGATAGGTTTCCCTATATGGCCGCCAAGCCCAGGAGCCAAAACGCAAGTGCCCGCCTAATAAAACCAGGTTGTTTGTGATAGATAATTTTGATGTCTCCACAAATATGATTTGGATCTTCCCTGTCGCGGCCCTGTGAGACGATAGGGGTTACCCAAAAAGTGCGAGTTGTCCAGCAGGACTGCAAGGTGGGTTTCTGCAGTAACCCCATTTTGAGTGCAGGCCCAAAAGTGTCTTCAACTCCACCAGAGAAGTGGGAGTCCACTGGCGTGCCCTAGAATGGGGCCATAGAGTGCCTCCATTCTCCCTTAGAAATTGTTCGTAACGCAGATGTGTTTGCTGCACAATTTGCGAAAAAAGTCAACATCCAAAAAGAGTTGGACGTAGTCAATTGGCAAAAAAGTTGGCTGCATCTATTTTACATCCAGCATCACCAGTAAAATGTGGAATTTGTGACTGAATTAAATTGGGAGGCTGCCAAGAGAGCACTCTCTCTCTGTGCTTGCCGCCACACGCACCTGCTCTCTGGTTTGGGCTAACTCACTGCTGTCCCACTGCACAGACTGTGCTTGCGAAGCGACAGCACGACTGTCCTTATTGTCTCCCTTAGAATAACTGGAAGAGATGCCATCAGATGGGACTCCGCCGACTGGAAAAATCACTCCCAGACTCTGCTCCATTGTCCTCTCCCTCACAAGCTGTCTTATCTGATGTCTCAGTCTCTGATCCTGCCTCAGAGCTGTCTGCCATAAACTGAGTTACAGCTTCTGCAGCAGTCATCCAAAGAGATGCCATCTCTGCTACTGGCTCAACGGTCCCTCTAAAACACTGGCCTACGTAGGTGGCAGATATGGTGACAAAATTGTTAGTGGGTGTGTGTGTGATATGTGCAACAGTGAATGTCAGTCACCTTACCTTCATTTCTTCCCTCCATCAGCAGGTGCTCTGAAGACACTGGAAGCAAAGAAAAACTATTACTTCACCTTGCCACATATCCATAATCACAGCCTTTAGCGTTGGTGGCGCCCAGTGCAACAAGCTTTTTTGCTGATCCCCCTTGGATTTCATTACTGCCACCCAGCAAAATTTCCCTTTACCTCTCCATAGCCTCCCCCGCACATACATTTAATTTGTTTTAAAGTGCAGGTAACAGCTGGCTTTACTAATCCACTCAGCGATTCACATAAATAAAATACAGATCTGTTCTTTGCAGCAGGCCAGTAAACCTTATATACTGCTTTATGGCGTCAAAACTGCCACTAGACAAAAGTTTGATCTCTTTCTCTAGCAGGAACATAATCACAAGAGTTATTTTTATTGCTACCTAAAAGATGTTTCTCTCTCCATATGTATATATAAAGAGATCATTTTTATATGTGTGTGTGGTTTCCCTGGGGGCTGATCGCAGCCCCCAGGGAAACCACACATGCAGTGACAAAAGTGATCTCTAGATATATATATATATATATATATATATATATATGTGTGTGTGTGATGAAATAAATCTGGCCAGGTTTTATTGGGGGAGGGCTCATTTTCTAAAGGGCTGACCCTTGAGTCAATAGCCTTTAAAAAAAAATATATATATATTTATATTTTAACCCTCGGGGGCGATTGCACATACAAATTGCCCCCCCGGTTGCCCCCCGAACCCCCCCCCAACACACACAGTTAAAAAATGCCCTTGGGGGAGGGGCATTTTCATGGGGGCCGAAATCCCCCCCAAAACCCCCATCCCAGGTGTCTAGTGGGCTTTCAGGAAGGTCTCATTTGAAAGGGGTGAATCTTCCCTTTCAAACAAGGCTTTCCTGAAGGCTGTGGAGGCCCTTTCGGGCCCGTTTTCCCTACCTCCCCTTCCTGCTCCGGTTGGGAAAACCAACTGTGATGTCAGCACGACTGGCAGCACGCTGATGTTACAGAGGGGGCGGTGTGTCTCCCGGTGGAGAATTAAATAAAAAAAAAAAAAAATCTGCTGCGAGCATCAAAGGATTTTTAAAAAACCCTCCCTGGCGTCGGCACCTATGGGGTTACGGGCTAAATATATGGCTGCACTACATTACTTTGTGCCATTCTGTTTTCACTTGGTTATGTCCTTTAGGGACTAAATATACGGTTTCATGACCATGATTCTTATAAATTATATTTTTAATGTGGTATCCTCTAGGGGCTGTTCGGAGCATTACAGTCAACATACTACAATATTTGCTGCATTCAGTCGTCCCATAATGCTTTGCAGGGCATTCTTTTACAGAACACTTTTGCTTATAACTCAGCCTGTGGGGGTCCTAGGACAATGGGACCACCTTCGAAACGTTCACCACAACCTGCTCTTTCTGTCTAGATCATCGCTGAGGCCCAACAGTAGGTTATTTGGGACCCTAAAATAATAACCCCTCCCTCCATTCAGTGTCTTTTTAGGTTGAGCGTAGCAGTCCGCAAGCACTGATTTTCTGACGTGTTGGTATGTATTTGGGCTTTAAACCACGCCCATCACTATCACTCATTCATGGGCTTGCCTTTCAAAACTCCTTTGTTTTCGTTGGCAACTGCTTTAAGTTTGTCCCTCCTTAGGCCAGTTCTGTTACCGCCTTGGCAATCGACCCTGTTACATGGATAATTGCACTTATGCTTTTAACTTTGACTGCAAGCGAACTTCTTTTTCCTTTTGTCTCTATTCTTTGCTCTCATGGCGGCTGTAGTACTTTGAATGAGCTCGCTTATGTCAACTGTTTTACTTTTTATTTTCAGATTGTGTGGCAAGAAAAGTCCAGTTAGGAATCTACAATGCTAATAGCTCTAACTCAAGCAAATGCGCGACCCCTTGCATTGCAAATGCTTGTTTCCTAGTATATGGTAACATGACCATGTTTCTTACAAATGCTATTTTCATTGTGGTGTCCTCTAGGGGCTGTTGTGAGCCTTACGGTCTAATGCCAAACATTTTTCTCTGATCAAGGTTTGTATTGAGTTTATATGATAATTATATATATGTTTTATTAATCTCTTTATTGCAATTATGATTCAGGCCAACTAATCATCCTTATTAGACTATGACTGTTTGAATAATCTTGATATGATTGAGTGACCCTTCTATTTTAATTCTCTGGTTACTCCATGGCTGTCTTGTTTTGGAAATTGTTAGCCAGCTAGCAACTCTGATGGTGGGGTGGAAAAAAGTGATATTCTATTGGAATTAGCGTGGCAGATTTAAATTAGGATGCTAAATGACAACATTTTCATTTTGGCTGCAGATAGAGAAAGAAGGTAAATGGAAGTGCTTTAGTTACGTGCAGGGCCACTGGAATTATGTGGCAGAAAAAGACAAAATTATGAGGCAGGGTTGACCAACTGATGTGGCAAGAAATGTCCAGTTGTGAATTTACAACGCCAATAGCTCTATCAAGCAAATGCGAGACCTGTTGCCTTGCAAATGCTTGTTTATTTTGTTGCCATTCCCTCTTAATACACCTAACATTCTAACTAACAATTTTCTGCTGCAAACTATTTTTTTTTCTCCATATTACATTTCTCTTCCCTATGTCAGAAAGACCTTTACATGCTCAGATTGAGACTTGCAGAATCTGCCCCACTCCAATTTACTCTGCTCCAATCCACCCCAATTCAATCCACTTTACCCCATTTCAATCCATCCCCACTTCAATCCAATCCACTCCATCAAGTCCACCCACTCCAATCTAACCCACTTTACCCCAATCCACTACCTCAATCCACTGCAACCCACTCCACACCACTGTACGACACTGCATTCTGTGACACTGCACTCTGCAACACTCTTTTCCACTGAACTCTGCTCACCTCTACTCAACTCTTGACACTCTACTCCACTCTACGACACTCTACTGCAACAAATCCAGTCTGACGCTCTACTCCACTCTAGGACTCTGGCAACTGCTACATAGCAACAATCCACATAAATACACTCCACACCATACCACATAATTCCAGTCAGCATAATTTCACTCAGTGCCACGCAGGTTCACACAACACAATTCCATTCCACACATTTCCATTCCACACTGCATAATTCAGCAGCAAACCACATATTACAACACATTTACACAACATATCACATACATCCAATCCACACCACAGAATACCACATCCAGCCACAAAATTCAACAGCACACCACATAATTAAACTCCACAACATACCACTACACAACACACAATACCATTCCACCTAATTACACTCCATGACACACAATCCGACTCCACATAATTCCAGTACTCACAAAACCACATAATTACTATCCTCATAATTCCACTGCACACCATGCCACATAATTCCACTACACACATCCACACCACACAATTCCACAACTAATAATTCCACTCCAACCCACACAAATCCACTCCACTCCGCAGCACATGGGTAAAAGACAGTGTCATTTACTATTCCAATAGTTCTAACTCTTACAAATGCAATACCTATTAGCATTGCCAGTGCTTGTTTCATTTTGTGGCAGCTACAAATGCTTTAAGGGGGCCATGGCTTCTGTTACTAATAAGAGTTTAATTACAGTTCCTGCAGCATCGCACAAGGAATAGTGCCTGTTTGCAAACATTGTATTTATTTAGTGTAATGGCTTTGAAAATCAGTTAATTTAGTGGTTCTCTGAGAAGGGCGACAATTAGGGCGGACCCTGCTGTGGTGTGCAGCTTGTGTCCTGCAATTAGGCCGTCATCCCTGCTGCATGCAGCGGTGGAAACTTCTGGGGGAGGAGGGAAAACCAGGGTAAACATGGAAGAGTCTGATCACTGCGCTGAAGAGTGGCACGATGAAGGAGGCGACAATAGGTGCCAGTACAAGTGGTGGAAAGTGGTACGGAGAACAGACAGGGCCATGAATGGCAGTTTTGATCATGGGTGTCCTTCAAATGGGGAAGCCTCGGACTGTTTTTGGTGGGGGCTGTGGCCGTACTAGTGCAGGCAGCGTAACACTACAGCCACCATGGTGTTACGCTCATAGTGTTAGGCTGCACTGTGAACCTGCACAGCAGACTGTACCTAAATCGAGGCAGGGGGAAGTGCACCCGCTTGCCCCCCTCCCCCCACCGCCTGCTAAGGCCGATGGCAACCCTCATGAAAATCCCTGGTGGAGCTCTAAAGTTTTGCTTTGCTGCTTATCTGTGGAAATTGTCACTTTTGCAGAAGTTTCTCTCTCTTATTCTTTTTTAACAGTTGCCACAGTGATTCTACATTAGATATACTTTGCAGGAAAGAACATCTCTATCTTCTGCTATGCTTTGTGCACAAAAGCTCTTGTACGAAAGGTAAAAAAAACAAAAGAATTGCATAATATATACAGTTTTGCTGGGTTTAGTTATCATGCAATGCTGAGCAAAGCTTAGGAGAAAGCAAAAATGTTGCGAATTACTACATTTGTGAACTTAGCGGGTGGGGAAAATAGTGCCCATATTAAGTATGCTATAAAGTAAGAATGCCACTTTTTTACTTGGTGCTGTCAGTCATGCTACACAAGTAAAGTACTGCAGAAAGTACTAAACTGGCTACATACTAGGCCAGCGATTCCCAACCTGTGGTCCGCGCCCTCCAGGGGTCCGTGACACATTCCCAGGGGATCCCAGGCCTGGGCCGGCAGGAAAGCACTTCTCTAGCTGGGACCTCTCTGCGAATTTTTATATTTATTACTTGATTTGTGCAGCAGTTTTAAAACACTGCAAAGTTCCTTGTACATCCAGCAGCTTTCGGGAAAAACAAAAAAGTGCCAAGACAACTCTGGTGATTAATGTACTTGCTGGAGAGAGATGGGAGTTTTGTCTAGTGGTAATTTGGACTCATCTAAGGACAGCGCGGATGGTAATATGCCTCCTGCAAAGAGCAGTATTTTATGTGCATAGCACAGTGGGTTACTGCTTTTGTCACACAGATCCTTTTGTTACTGTGCAGTTCATTAATTACAATAATATTCTAGCACAGTGAGCAAACTTCCATAAAAGAGCTGCATGTCACAAATTAGAAAGTTAAGTCCACCCCCCATGAAGTCTTTCCTTAATCTTATACTGCTAAAAAGGTTTTCTTGAGTATAAATATATTCTTATTATTAAAGTCAGTGCTAACCACTGTGTTATGTTCTGAATCCTGAGTTTGTGCTTCTCCAGACCAAGCACTCTTAGAAAATGCCTACCAGTATGGTTGACGTGTGAATCCTACATCTTGTAGTCCCTTGTAAAGTGCTACGACTACCCTACACTAGTATGAGAGGTGATGGAGAGGGTACGGAGAGATTAGGGGCCCTTATGGTTTTACTTCCTTTCCCCACCACTTTTTTTTATGTGAAAAGGCTTTCTCTGATCTTTTTACCTAAAAAGTAAAACCAGAAATCTCTTGAGAAATGTAGAATCTGACCATTAGAAGTCAGCTTTTCTACATAAAACCAAACATTGAAAAGTTAGTAGCAGAGAGCCAGCACCAACCTTCCCATTACATTTTTTCGATTTTTGTATATTTTTTCAATATAAAATAATTACATGTTTAGTAATGTGAGTATTTGTTTGGTGTGTATTTTTTGTGAATTAGTGTTTTAATATTTGAAATGTAAATCGTACAAAATGGTTTGGGGCTTCCAGTAGTGATTCAGTGGGGGTCCTTGGAGTCAAAAGATTGGGAACCACTGTACTAGGCACTTGCGTTGTCTCAAGTGCGGTGTGCTCTTGGAGTATTGAAGATTCATAATTTGGCTCAATATTGCCATGCCTCTGATTTATAGCATGGTGTTGTGGACTTTTGCGGCGTGTTTTTTTTAGTGCCTGCACAGTTTTCTAGCATGATGGAGGCAATGTCCATGTGGAGATCCCCTCACCCATTGCTTCTTGTATCATATTGCCTTGCAGAGGGGCTGTAAACAAGGGACTTCTTCTAGGTATAGTGTCAATCACTGATTCCCGGTGTTTTCTGGTCTGGTTTCTGCTTGCAACATTGCTTCTTCCTGGCTATAGTGTTAATGTGAACTTTGGGTAGAGGATCCTATTGTAATCGTTTTATATAAGGAGAGCAGGCAAGAGCAGGGGAAAGTTGAAAAGGACGGCTTCCATGTGAAAACAGACCACACAAATATTTTTTGTCAAAATCTCAAAAATACTTAAATATTTCCATGGAGAACTTTCAACTTGTATATAATTCTTAGATTCAGACAAACACATCGCACATATTGGGCTGGATTAATTTCTTTCTGTACCTCCAGTCCTGGAATATTTAGGTATGTGTGCTTGATAGTGGGATGAGGGTCACTTTTGTCCTAGAAGGTTTGTTATGTTTGGAGGGTTTAAATGGTGTCAAACTTTTCCCTGAGGGGGGCATTCATGTGCTAAGGATTCTTAAAAACAGACACAGATAACCCAAATCCTAGAACAGAAAGAAGCCCGATTTTGAGCGGTTTCCTGTACTTGAAGAATTTAGTTGTGCAATATACATCTAGTGGAAGAGTGTTTGAGTGAAGGGCTTAAAGATATGAAAAGGATCGACCACCTGACCTGGAAAGACTGACATGGGGCTGGGCCTGCAACCCTGATCTCCTGAAAAAGGGAAGGATTTAAGGACTGGACTGGTCTGTAGGAGCTTATCTCAATTAAACTTTAGACTGTTGTCCTTAATCCAGGTAGCAATTTTACTCAGGTGGTACAGAAATCTTTGTCTCATTTCTTCAGCTTTTTTCAAGATGGATATAAGCTGTATCATCAGCATAAGATAAGATTTCAAAGCCACATATTCTTATAATGGCATCAAGTAGTGTCATCTAAATGTTCAAACGTGTTCAGCTCAAGGGACTTAAATGAACCAGGTCTGATTTGAAGGAGGGAATAAAGATTAATTGAGTTCTATTACTTAAAAAAGCCTGGAAACACTGCATGGCTTTAGAATGGATATCTGTCTCATGCATTGGTTAGATAAGTATGGAGTGCGACACTGTTGAATGCTGTGGAGAGATCAAGTTGAATGAGAGCTGCTGGTTAGCCCACATTCAAGTTGCACCTGATATCATCAGTAGCTGCCAACTATGCAGTTTTGGTGCTATGACAAGCCCTGAAGCTGGGTTGAGAAGGATCTAAAAGATTGTTATCCTCTAGATAGGACCTCAGCTTGACATTAATACATTTTTAACAGATAAGGAAGGAGTGCTATAGGCTGATGGTTGTGAAGAATTGAGGGGGATCAGCAAAAGGTTTTTTCTGTAGCGGGAAAAGCTAAGAGCGCTTCCAAGAGGGTGGGGATGTCTGCATCAGAAAGTGACATATTTAACAGATCCATAAGAGGACACACTGGTATTAACAGAATTTAAAGGTGGGATACAAGGATCATTAGGAGATCCTGAGTTTATCACATGCATCGCACTGTCCACCTCTGGCATACTAAACTGCTGAAACCTAGCCAGAGAGCATTTTGAATGCAGATTGGGAGTCCCATCGAGGTGGGGGAGAGACTAAGAGAGTTGGATGGCGAAATCAGTGTAGATGTTTCTGATTTTATCATGGAAGAAAGTGGATAAAGTGCTACACAGTTCTTGGGAGCCGACAATAGGGATGAGTACATTTCTTTACTATTTTAAAAATTTCCCAGGAGATATGCTTTTTTGCTTGATGAGTGCTGTGACCTAGCCCAGATATGAACTACAAATATTCTTTTGATAGGAAAGAAGGGCTACTCTGTAAGCCGTTCTGTCAGACTCTATAGTTTGTGGTGATACCAGTTGTGTGCAAGTCACTTGCAGAATCTTTATTTTTTCCTTAATCATATCACTTAGCGGCAGTAGATTTTCTTCTATATTTACAAGCTTTCATAGGAACTATAGTCTTAGGGCCTCAATAATAGCAGCATTAAATTGAGCAGCTGCATGTTGATATTATCTGCTAGCCCACATGTTGGCAAATGAAAAGCGTTAGTCAAATTAGTATTACTTCTGAGATTACAGGATCTGGATCGAGCACTTGGATGTTTAAGAGTGGCTTTAAGGCATCCTTAACTCAGAACAATTGAGAATTTAAGAAGGTCATAGCCTAACCAAGTAGGTGCCAGGGGGGTTTAAACGTGACAGCATTGTAAATGGAAAACATCAGGTCCAGGATATATCCTGCAGAATGAGAGCGGCCCATATGCAATAGCTCATAGTCTGAAGGTTGTTCATAACAGTAATGGTGTAAGTATTCTCCGTATCTTCATAATGGGAGTTGAAGACTCATAGGGCAAGGAAATTGTCATACTTGAATGTATAGGGGTAGCAATATATCTGCAGGGGTGGAGCTAAAGTCTTTTTTTTTTTTTTTTCTTTTTTTTTTAGATCTACAGAATCTGTAGATCAAAGCTCCACCACAAAGGGGTGGAGCTTTGAACTACAAAGCCCCTGGATATGTATGAAGTTGAGATTTTAGTACTGTTTTTTTGCAGTCTGTTGTTGGAAAATATTTTCAGTTTGCTTTTGCATGCTACCTAAAAATCACATCTGGAACTGGAATTCTCCTCTCATCCCCAGCCATTGCACCCATAAGGCTGAATCTAGGCCCTTTGTATCATGAATGAGGACTATGCAGCAAGCAGTGAGTTTACCTTTGCCTTCTCACTTCTCTTGACTATTAGCTGTGGTGTGCTTGGGATGATGCTCTTGCTGTTGGTGTTCATTCCTCTTCTAGTGTTTGGGACACCGTCTGTAGGGGATGTTGCCTGTGATATCTATGATGTGTATCCATGTATTGACAGTTTTGTGACACCCACGAGTGAGGAATAGTATTTGGGCCTCCCTATGAGTTTGGCGGTCCACGCACCGGCAAACTTGCAGTGGGTCCGCTGCACTCCTGGCGGTCTGACCGCCAGTTTATGATCCTGGCAGTAAGAATGCCAGAGTCCTAACGGGTTAGCGGAGTTTGAAGTTGTGGTCAGCCATGGCAGTGCACATTGCGGCACTGGCGTACTGATCACAACTTCACTTTCCATCAGCCTTTTCATGGCGGGGTCCCTGCCATGAAAAGGCTGGTAGAAAGCCAGTGCTGAGTACCACAGGGGGGTCCCCTGCACTGCCCACTATCATAATTTCAAACCAGAAGTATATGCTTTCTGAAACAATTATGGAGTCAGCTGGTCTCTATTAGAGAACCGAACCTACAATCAAATACTTCTGACAATTTGAAACTTAGTGAAAATATATGCATCTAGGAGTGCACCCCACCTCCATGAGGTCTCCCTACCCAAGAACCAGAGGACTCACCATATTAAGGGTCTGCAGATTCTTTAGATGTCTGCAGGAGACGAGTATTGACAGGGTAGACAAGCTGTGAGCAATTTGTAATTGTGTTGATAAGTTTGTATGATGGCATTAGTTTTATGGCATTCATTTAGTTTTTACTTATCTTACAGTATCTCAGTATAACTTTAATAACTTTAATGAAATAAAGCTATACAAATGTTTGAAGAAATACATTAAAATGGCTTTGGGTGCTCTAAAGAGCTTTGAATTTCAACCGTGGTGGCTGTAGGCAGCTGGTAAACCTTTAAATAGGGTTAGTTCCACATTACGTTCTTAAGTGATTTCTTACATGGGGTTATTTTACCAATACTAAAGTAAATGTTCTACATGTGCCTGCCTGCCTCCAGTCATCTTTAAAGAGGGCCCCAGTGTCACTTCAGTATAAGATCACCATCCCGGCACCTTCACCCCTCACTCCTTAGATTTCCACATTCATGTACGTTTCCACCCTTTGTACTCCTCCCCCTCCTTAGTCATGCTCACATTGTCTCAACATTTCTTCCAGTTCTCTCCACTTACTGTACCTTCCTCTTCTCCTGTCCTATTCTTCTACAAATCTACACCCATTCTTCTTTTGAGTCCCGTACAGTTGCTGCCCTCCATGTCCACCATTGCTTGTTGTCCTGTCCCTTCTGCTCTTACATTGGCTTTCATTTTCTCCATATACTCTTTCCTACATGGCCACAGCTCTATGTTATGCTTTCTTTTTTTTGTATGCTTTGTTGCTTTCTGCCCCGTGATACCAATAGTTTCTGCAGTTGGCATCTTGTTTTTCCCTTTTCCCTTTTGTTCTTGGTATGACGCTTTCTGTTCTGTCTCTTCACACCCCCATCTTTCAAATCTTATTGTTAGCTCAGCTCCACCCTCTCCTTGTGTTTGTTTCAGGCGGACATATCTGTGCTGTAGTAAAATGGCTCCTTGTTGCAGTTACACCCCCCACACACCCCCAATTGTTGCCTGATATTGATGCTGACTTGACAGTGTGCGTTGGAACCCTGCTAACCAGACCCCAGCACCAGTGTTCTTTCACTAAAAATGTACCATTGTTTCCACAATTGGCACACCCCTGGCACACAGATAAGTCCCTTGTAAAATGTACCAGTGGCACCAAGGGCCCTGTGACCAGGGAAGGTTCCTAAGGACTGCAGCATGCACACTGTCATTGCAGATTGTGTGTGTTGGTGGGGAGAAAAAGGCAAAGTCAACATGGCATCCCCCTCAGTATGCCATGCACACAAAATACTGCCTGTGGCATAGGTAAGTCACCCCTCTAGCAGGCCTTGAAGCCCTAAGGCAGGGTGCACTATACTACAGGTGAGGGCATGGTTGCATGAGCAATATACCCCTACAGTGTCTAAGTCCATTCTTACACATTGTAAGTACAGTGTGGCCATATTAAGTATATGGTCTGACAGTTTGTCAAAACAAACTACACAGTTCCATAATGACTACACTGAACACTGGTAAGTTTTAGTATTAAACTTCTCAGAATAATAAACCCACACTGATGCCAGTGCTGGATTTATTAAAAAATGCACACAGAGGGCATCTTAGAGATGCCCCCTGTATTTTACCCAATCCTTCAGTGCAGGAATGACTGGTCTGTGCCAGCCTGCCACTGAGAGACCAGTTTCTGACCCCCTGGGGTGATAGCCTTTGTGCTCTCTGGGGCCAGAAACAAACCTGCACTGGGTGGAGGTGCTTCACTCCTCCCCCCTGCAGGAACTGTAACACCTGGCAGTGAGCCTCAACGACTCAGGCTTCGTGTTACAAAGTCCCAAGGCACTCCATCTAGTGGAGATGCCCAGCCCCCGGACAAAGCCCCACTTTTGGCGGCAAGTCCAGAGAGCTAATGAGAAAAACAAGGAGAAGTCACCCCCTCACCCACCCTAAGGTGACCAGAGCTGAAGTGAACCCCCTCCTTTGAAAATTATCCATCTTGTTTTTGGAGGATTTAGCCCAGTAGGGATAGGGATGTGCTCCCCTTCCCAAAGGAGGGAGCACAGGAAGGTGTAGCCACCCACAAGGACAGTAGCCATTGGCTACTGCCCTGTGACCCTAACACGCCCATAAATTCAGTATTTAGGGGTGACCCTGAACCCATGATTTCAGATTCCTGACAACCTACAAAGAAGGACTGCCTAGCTGAAAAACCCTGCAGAGAAGGAGGAAGACTACAACTGCTTTGGCCCCATCCCCACCGGCCTGTCTCCAGCTTCAGAGAACCTGCACCAGCGACGCATCCTGTGGGCCCAGCGACCTCTACCGACTCAGGACTGCCCTGCACCTACAAGGGATCAAGAACTCCTGTGGACAGCGGACCTCTCCAACTAAGCAAGAAGAAACCATCTTTAAAGGGACTCCCACCTCACTCCTGAAGCATGAGTCCCCACTACTCTGCACCCAACGTCCCTGGCTGTGTCCAGAGAAACCAACCACCCAGAGAGGATCCCCAGGCGACTCTGACGACGTGTCCACCCTGGGCTAACCTCTCTCCACTCCCACAATGACGCCTGCAGAGGGAATCCCAAGGACCCCCCCTGACCATGACTACCCAGGATGAAGAAACCCGACGCCTGGAAGAAGCACTGCACCCGTAGCCCCCAGGCCCAAGAAGAACCGACCAACGGTACAGTAGTGACCAGCAGGCGGCCTTCACCCTTGCCCAGTTGGTCGCTGGCCTGAGAAGCCCACCTGTGCCCGGCCTGCAACGTCTGAGTGACCCTCGGTCCCTCTATTGAAATCTTTTGCAAACCTGATGCCCTGTTTGCCCACTGCACCCGGCCGCCCCTGTGTTGCTGAGGATGCATTTTGTGTGCCTGTTTGGGACCCCCCCCCCCTTAGTGATCTACAAAAACCCCCATGTCTGCTCCCCGAGGACTCAGGTACTTACCTGCCAGCAGACTAGAACCGCAGCACCCCCTGTCTCCATTGGCGCCTATGTTATTTGGGCTCCTCTTTGACCTCTGCACCTGACCGGCCCTGTATTGCTGGTGCTGGGTGTTTGGGGTGGACTTGAACCCCCAGTGGTGGACTACCTATGTCCCGGAGACTGAACTTGTAAGTGCTTTACTGACATTAACCTAACTGTACTTACCTCCCCCATGAAGTGTTGAATTTTTCAGTGTGTGCACGTTTTTTAATGAAAAACTGTACATTACTGTTTTGGTTCAAAGTCCTAACTATACCTATGCAAAGTACCTTACATTTAATGTACTTACCTGCAGTTTGAATCTTGTGATTCTCAAATAAATTAAGAACAGAGTATTTTTCTATATAAAAACCTATTGGCCTGGAGTTAAGTCATTGAGTGTGTGTTCTCATTTATTGTTTTAGTGTGTAGAACAAATGCTTAACAATTCCCTCTGATATGCCTAACTGCTCGACCACACTACCACAAATAGTGCATTAGTATTATCTATTATTGCCTCTGTCAAGCCTCATGGGGAAACCCCTGGACTCTGTGCACACTATCTCATTTTGAGATAATATATAAAGATCTACACGTGCTCTTCTTTCTCACTGTCTCTTCTTTAACTTCTTTATCTTCTATGTAATGCTGTGTTGTGTTAATTTCGATGTAACAGCTCTAATAATGCTCAGTGCAGTGACTGTTACATGACTTGACAGCTGTTCGTTCGTAGTCCATCCATTGCGGCCAAGAAAGACCTACGGGAGAGTCTACAGCTTCTTCGGCCTATGCCCGTGTCCGGTGTGTCCATCTCTTCTGAATCTGCAGCCTTCAGGGCAGTGGTATCAGTGCTGATTCAGAGTGAAACCGCAGACGGTACTGGCTTGCATGGTGTGGTGGTACCAGTGCACTGGCAGCAGGACCCTCGCAGGACGATCTGTCAGTGTCAAGAATTATAATCCTGTCATTCTGGCAGGGATGTGACTCAGGCAGGTCAGAAATGTCAGCCCATGGCTTCAACGTTTCCCAGCAGAGCTGCTTGGCTGTAAGGCTCGGGGGTGACTGGTTTCTATTTGTGTCCGTGTTTGAGATCTCCATAGCAGCCTAGCGCTGTGGGAACACACTTACCCTAATATGTTAAGGACTCATGCATCCGCCACGTGACTTGGAGGGCAGCTCCTTTAGAGGATCTGAAGTGGAAGGAAGTGACATTGGTTACATTCAATTTTAGGAAGTAATAATCTTCCAATGAATCCACATTAGAAATGTAAAATTATCGGACGGTCGGGTCTTTTGTTTCTCAGAACATCTGTGTTACCACAAGCCTATACTAACTGTCCCATGAAGCTCAGCTGACCTTGTAAGACACCAGAAATATACCGAGACTGTGATGATAAAGCACAAGCAGTGCTTAAAATGGGTAGGCACTAAGTACTTGCACTTCACTCGTTTGAGAGCGAGAGTACTAGCTTTCTCGTTGCTACAGTGAGGGAGTACGTGCACTTCTTAGTTGCAAACAGGTACTCTGCATAGTGAGTACCTGAACCTTTGTATATTAATTTACGGCCCTGCGTGTAAGCAGAAATAGTCTGGTTAAAAAAATTAAAAAAAAGCTTTGTAAAAGCCAACAGATTTCTGGCCGTATGCAGGAACAGTCCATTAAATAAGCATTGGCAAAGCCAACATATTTTGGTATTTACCAGTTGACACTTTACCAGTTTGTGTATCCGATAGTGTGTAGCATCAGGAAAAACATAAAATAGGGGGCGGCGGAGGCTCACTGACTGTCATTTGCTAGGCGTGTGCATGAATGATGACGTGCGTGCCTAAATGACACGGGCACCATTTTTTAAATTTACCAATCCATGATGGCAGATATCGATTGAATTGGTAAATTAAAAAAAATGTAATATTAGTGGCTCTGCGAAGGGGCCCGGAAGCAAATGCAAGCTGGGTGGCTCTTCAAAAAAAAAAAAAAGTACAGTATTAAAAATAAGTATGTACTGCAAAAATGTCATGGAACTATGAAGGAGCAGGTGAAGTAAGTGGGTGGGGGTCGATTGAACAAAGGAGGCACTTAAGGCCAGACCCAGGGAGGCTTTTAAAAAGAAATTTTAAAAAAAGGGCAGTGCGTGCTCTGGAAAGCAATGGTCGCGCTTGGGGAGAGGTCTGAGGGAACACCACAGTGTAGAGGGAGCAGGATTTGGGGAGGAAGCAGCATGAGAGGGAACGAGCCAAAGAACGCATGCACTCTCATGGAGTGCTGAAAGAAATCCAGTGCTTCAAATTTGCTGCAGTACCCCCCTCACCTTGAGACCCGTACGGGTGATTATCTGCACTGCATAAACATCCTGATTGATTGATTGACGTTGCCTGAATGAGAGCAGTAGAAGGAAAGCCTTTAACCAATCATAAGGATGATAAATATGCTGTCCTCTGGAGATGGGATAAACGCAAGAAGAGGAAAGAAAACCATTGGCTAAGAAGAAAGCAAACGAGAGTGAGAATAAAACCAACTAATTGTAAGCAGTGAACTGGAAGTAAGTCATCTGTAACCTTTTGATATGGTCCGCAAAACTTTTGCCCACCGATGGGTAAAAGCTGTGTGGTAGGTGAGACCTAAAACCCTACCATCCATTCATATTTTATGAAGCAATTATTTTTATTAATATCGCCATTATCAGTGAGTACACAGCTTGATCGTCTACAACCCAGAAGGCCGGCCGCATGCAAGCATAGTAAGCGAGTTAAGTCAGTCATTCAGCAAATGCCCTTAACCCTGGGGACAGCTTCTAATGTGAGGCAATGAAGAATAACGCATGCAAAGAAACAAAAGTAAATCACAACCATTCCCCCCTCCCCGAACCCTGATGCTGTGGTATCTAATAGAGCAGGTATAGTGGCGCCATGCCAATTCGGCATGTAGGTGTATAGTGTGTGGAATGTTCAGTAGGAGCTGTGGCAGGCTCTGGGGACTGGTCAAGAATCAAATGTAGGAGTCATAAGTAGGGCACATTAATTCCCGAAATTCAAAAGAGAGGAGGCGTATGAAGGGAGCCGTTAGGTCAGGTTATGTAGCAGAGTGCGACCCGGCCATCAGGGCCAACTTCTCCATTCCCAAGATAAGCCAAAGTTTGTGTAGCCAGGAGGTGTGTCCGGGTGATCAGTCAAAACCCCACTGGGAGACAATGATACAGTGGGCCGCTGCTAAAGCCATAGCCATCTGCCGCCTTCTGATAGAACACAGGGGAGAAGTCAGGGGATTTGAGAGGCCTAGTATCATGTAAGCGGGGAACCTAAGAATTGAGGTGTCAAAGGCAGAATCAGTGTCCTGCAGGACTTGATCCCAGTACAGAGCAAGCTTCGGACCGTGCCACACCATGTGAACCAAGGTCCCAGTGCCACCACAACCCCAACAGCACTTCTTAGAAAGTGCTGCATCCCATTGGTGTATTCGTGGCTGTAGGAAAGTCCCCTCTTTATGGCATGGTTACCCCCACTTTTTGCCTGATGTCAGTGTGCTTAGATTGTTTTCACTGGGACCCTGCTAATCAGGACCCCAGCGATTGTGCTCTCTCCTCTAAATTTGGTTGTCTTGGTACTTATTACACCCCATAATTGGCATACTGGTGTACCCCTGTAAGTCCCTGGTAGATGGTACATAGGTACTCCTGGCATTGGTACATCAGGGGTCTCCCATGGGCTGCAGCATGTATTATGCCACCCTTGGAAGCACACACAAACTGAGTTTGCAGTCTGCGTGAAATGGTGCATGCCCCCTTTCACTGCTGGTCACTACACCAGGACTCTAAGTCACCCCTATGGTAGGCCCTTCCAGCCCAAAGAGCAGGATGCATGACCCTGTGTCTGTGGGAACCACTGCAGGTATAGAGGTGCCCCTACCAACTCCAGTTCCAGTTCCAGTTCCAGTTCCCTGGACTTTGTAAGTGCTGGTGGTCCAGCTACATAATGGTAACTCCAAACTTCACATGTTTGGTATCAAACATGTCAGAATCATACCCCAATACTTAGAGGATCCTCCATTTCTGCTCCTACGAGTCTTTCAGGGTCTTTGGGTGGCCCACACTGCTGCATCCCCCCAGACACGATTCTTCCATCCTGCTGTTTGAGCAGCTCAAGCAGGGGACAGCAGAACAAAGGATTTCCTGTGAGAGAGGGGTCCAACCTCCTCTCCTTTGGAAATAGGTGTTACTTGACCAGGGAAGGGTAGCCTCCCCACGCCACTGGGCTGCTTTAAAGAACACATTTCGTGCCCTCCTTGCTTGATCTGGTTTGCACCAGTCCAGGGTCCACTGGTCCTTGCTCTGCCCGAAACACACAAAAGAAAAAGGAGTGTCCACTCCCCTGTCCAGGTTCTAGGGTGGTGCCCGAGCTCTTCCAGGTGGCCACTTCGTTCTGCGATCTTGGAACCAAGATGGGTAGAGGCCTCTGGGAGCCTCTGACTGGGGTTGGCCAGGTAGCTGATGTCCGAGACCCCTCCTGATAGGTGGTGTTAGAAATGGGGTCTCTAGTTGGCAGTCAGGTTTGCACCCTGTCCAATTAGGGTCCCTCACTCTAGTCAGGATAAGGATACCTTCTCAGATAACCCCTGCTCACCCCCTTGGTAGCTTGGCACGAGCAGTCAGGCTTATCTCAGAAGCAATGTGTAAAGCATTTGCACATAACACACAGTAATAAGTGAAAACACTACAAAGGGACACCACACCAGTTTTAGAAACATAGCCAATGTTTATCTTTATAGAACAAGACCAAAACAATACAAATCCAACATACAGTAATAAAAATATGAATTCTGCAAGATTTACTCAAAAATACAGTTCCTTGAAGTCAATAGCTCCACCTGGGGCTATCACGGTGTCGTGATCAACAAAACCAACAGTTCAGGCCCGCCGCTGTGTTGCGGGCCAGCTACGGTGTAGGGAAGACCCGCAAACAGTACCTTGGATTTGCAGGGCGTTGTGATCCTCGCGGAGAGCTCCAGGGAGCGGCGTCGATGATGTCACGGTGTCTGTTCCGGAGTCAGTGCAGGAGTCGTTGGGCCCTTGATGTTACACGCATTGTGGATCGAACTCAGGGCTGATGAAGTCAGGTGCGCCGGCGTGGATGGTGTCGGGGCTGCGGTGCAAAGCGGGACAATGCGATGTGTGGTGCCCACAGGTCACGGTGCAGGCAGTGGCTCGGTGACGGCGTCCAGCGGCATCATGAGACCATGGCTGCGGTGTGAAGCAGGGCGGTGCGACGCGCGGTGTCCCCAGGTCACGGTGTAGGCAGGGTCGTCATCGTTGCTGAAGTGCTGTCGTTGGTAGGCCCAAGCCAGTGGTGCGGGACGGGACGGTGCTTCGTGACCCTCACGAACGGTGTCCACATGCCACTGTGCAGGCAAGATACCTAGTGACGACACAGGAGTTGACGGTGCTGGAGTCTGTAGACAAGGGCTGCGGTGCAGGACAGGATGGTGCTTCGTGTACCTCACGAGCGGTGTCTACAGGCCACGGTGCAGTCATCAGCGCCGGTGTCAGCAGGAGCATCGTCGTTGGGGATGCCCAGGCTGCGGTATGAGCAGGCGATGCCGGAGTGCGTGGCCCACAGGTCGCAGTGCGAGCAGCGGCTCGTTGAAGTCGCCCGATGATGGCGTCGGGAAAACCAGGGTCGGAGTGTGAAGCGGGGCAATGCAAATCCGTGTGGCATTGGCAGGTCACGGTGCAGGCCAGCGGCGTCGTTGGCAGCATTGCAGTAGTTTATCCTCTTGAACAACACAAAACACACAGTTCCCAGTGCTGCAGGTCTAGGAAACTGAAGTCTTTGGAGTCCCTGAGACTTCCAACAGGAGGCAAGCTCTACTCCAAGCCCTTGGAGAATTTTCTCAAGCAGGACACACAGCAAAGTTCACCCTTTGCACTCTTTCCAGGCAGAAGCAGCAACTGCAGGCCTGTCCAGCAAAGCAACACAGCAGTATTTCACTTTTAGGACATATAAAACACACTAGTATATGTCCTACCTTAAACACACACTGCACCCTGCCCATGGGGTACCCTAGGGCCTACCTTAGGGTGCCTTAGATGTACTAAAAGGGAAGGTTTAGGACTGGCAACTGGGTACACTTGCCAAGTCAAATTGGCAGTTCAAAACTGCACACACACACACTGCAGTGGCAGGTCTGAGCTATGTTTACAGAGCTACTAATGTGGGTGGCACAACCAGTGCTGCAGGCCCACTGGTAGCATTTGATTTACAGGCCCTGGGCACCTCTAGTGCACTTTACGAGGGACTTACCAGTAAATCAAACATGCCAGTCATGGATAAATCAATCAACAGTACACTTTAGACAGAGAGCATATGCACTGGTTAGCAGTGGTAAAGTCCCGAGAGTCCTAAAGCCAACAAAAACAGGCCAGAAAAAATAGGAGGGAGGAGGCAAAAAGGACCATTTCCAACAGGCGCTCACTCCAGAGAGTGAGCAAACCCCCTTTTGAGTTATTTAGAGACTCCCTTGAGGGCAGGTCCCCAGATTTGTTGTGCTAGACTCCACCAGGACCTCTCTGCAAAGACATCTTCTGCTGCCCTCCGGAACCGCTACTGGGCTACATAGGAACCGAACAACACTGAATCACCTAGAAGACTTCTCCTTGCAACATTGTTTCTGCGGCTCCTGTCAGCATTCTGCAACATTTCTCCAGCATACATCCTCTGGGGTCAGCAAAACGTCAGCTGCAGCAAGAAGGAATATCCCTTGGAGTGGGATGGGACCATCTAGCGAGTAGGCCTCCACTTCGGGTAGGGAGGTAAGAGTGGCGGAGCGGAGATCTCAGGTGGTTGCCTCCAGGAGCCCCCTCTGCCACATAGAGGACACCACTAAAAGCCTGAAAAGCAGAAGCAATGCCCTCAGCTGAACCAATCTCCGTCAAAGAGGGGGTGCAAATACTTTTTACTGTCCCCGTGTGAATCTTGCTAGGTAGGCGATGTGCCAACATGCTCCCCAGATAAAATTTGTGCTTAAGAAGCAGTATCGCGTATTTCAGCCTATCCATGTCCAGATGCTTGAGGAGTAGCCTAGCTTTCTCAAGCCTCCACCAGACTGTGTTCCGGTGTGCTTATGAGTTGCCTCCAGTTCAATGACCGTGTGCTCCAGACTGTGCAACTTCTCCATGCAGATTTTATGCTCTCCACTGCCGATGCAGCAATCAGTTCTCCTCGCACCACCAGCCTCAAAGCTTCCCAGACAGTCACCAGGGGAGTCTCCCCTGTGTCATTGTGCTGGAGGTAGGTCACGATAGCCTGTTGAATAGAAGCGACCGTTGCAGGGGATAAGTAGATAGACTCCTGTAGCCCCCAATGAGAGCTGGGAGAACGAGGGGGAGGGTAGGTGCAGTGTTAAGGTTAAGGGGTCATGGTTAGGTGGTGAACATGGAGCAATAGATGTGCCACAGAGTAATGTGTGGTCCCTATAGGTGGGGTGTAAATGTCACCAGACAACCTGCATGCCGCACTTCGCGAGCCACTGAATACCTGTGGCAGAAAAGGCCCCTGCTTGCACGGTCTGTCTCAGAATCCATTACCAAATTCAAATCCCTCCTACAAAGATAGCTGCATCTGGAGTCTGGAGCACCGGTGCTAGGGAGCTCATGATGAAGAGCTCTTGCTTTGGATTGGTGGCATAGAGGTTTGCCAGAATAAAGTGGAAGGAGCCTATCTTAAGCCTGATTGTGAGGAGGCATCCCTTGACATCTGCTACTGTGGACAGAATGTCCCCCTTAAAGCCCAGTGAAAAAAGGATGGCAACTCCACCCTTCCTGGTGGAGCCAGATGGACAAAGTTGGTGTGGGAACCAGCGGGAGTGCATCCTATTGACATCCTTAGAAAGTAGATGAGTCTCCTGGAGGACACCGACATCGCACCCAAATTGCTCAAGGAGGGAGAGAACGACCAGCCTCTTTGCAGGGTTATTGATGCCCAAACATTGAGACTGAGGATTTTAAGATCCATTGCTACTACACAGGGTATGCAAGTATCTGAAAGAGACTCCTAAAGTTCCCTGCAGCAATGCCCCATAGAATGGTCGCACCCATAACCATGCATGCCAGAGGCAGAAAGATGGCCTCCGGAAAATCCTGCTAGGATAAGGCACCAGGGAAACCACAATAACCTAACCTCCACTCCCCTCCCCTCCCCTACACACACAAAAATAACACTTGGTCTAGGCGGGCAAGCCACCCCGAGATGGAAAACCATCCCATCTGCAGAGAGATGGTAAGTCCGAAGCAAGTCGAAAGGAGCCTTGAGGTTTGCCTCTGCCTATTTTGGCCCTTCTGCTGGAAAGGAGTACGGTCAAGCTGGGTATCTCACCCTTAAGGGTGCATCCGGCTTGTTGATGTCCCCAGCCAGTGATTCCAACACAGCCCGTCTCTCGAGGGCCATGGTTTTGTGGTCTAGGCGTGGTACTCCTGTGGCGTAGTTCAGCCGCCTTCCATGTGGCCGTCTCTGCGACAGCTGGCCATTAGGGCTGGCTGGACAACTCTCTGGGTGAGTTTTACATTACCAAGCATTTGGCAGGCCTCACGAAATGATCGTAGCAGGTGAAACTTCTCTTCAAATTGGAAGATAATTCGGAACGGTGGCTCCAGGAGTATGAGAGCCAGTGTTCCACAAGTGGGTGGTGATAGGGCAGATCCAGACGCCTCTGGAGTGTTGTAGCCACTAGGTCCTGAAAGAGCAGGGGAGTATGTTGTCTGAATTGAAGTAGAAGCAGGTCCTTGTGTAGTATAGCCTCTTTCAGTTGGAAGTCTGGTACACACACCGGGCTATGCACGGAGGGGGGCTCTTCGCTGGCCTTGGCTGTCCCCCTCGGTGGAGTTGACTGTTTTTTAACCCATTGCCAGAAGAATCTGCAAGGATGAACCAAAAGCAGGATGTGATATGTTCCCCTAAGTCTGTTCCTTCGACGTTGGTTGGTAGCCATTGAATGCGGATATTATTCCGCCTAGAGCAATTCTCCAGGTCTTCTGCATGTGCTGGAAGGTTCAATTGCTGATCTTGGAGCCAGATAATTTCTTGTTGTTGCCATTCCATCTTATCACTCCGTCTGGTCTGTGTCCTTGAGCATGGATCTCACATTGAGATTAAACTGATTCTTGTTGCCTAAATGCAACAGGATGCTCCACATCATTCAGCACAGCCCGCATTGTGAATTTTAGGAATAGATGGATTTGTGGCAAACTTACATAAAGCACATGATTAAGAAATAACAGTTTAAGGCCACAATCAAGAGGTAAGTGTTTGGTAGCGGACTTGTGCTCAAGCGCTTTTAAGGAGCCCCAGCTTACAGCATGGCCCCTTGGCGTAGCAGCTGCTGCTTGCACCCCTTAGTCTGCTTTTTGCCCCTTTTCGTGGTTATGGAAGGGGCACCCAATCGCATCCATTCCCCTCCAGCAAATGAGCCGCACATGCTGCACAGCCTCTGCGTGGACGCAGCATTCCACTTGCTCAAGGATCAGAAAGCCAGCAGTCTGCCCAGTCCACCACTGCCCCCGCTGCAGCTTCCAAACCTTCCTAGTCTTTTGCTCCATCCTGGACCAGTTGGAGGCAGAAACGGCCTTCACCTGCGCCACTGGGAATCCATCACAATGGACTGGTGGGTTTTGCAAATAGTCCAAAGGGGCCACTCCCTCCCTTTCAAGACTTCCCCTCCGGCCATGCCACCATCTTAGGACCATCTGTCGGAGGATCACTTGGCACTTTTCCACGAGGAAGTTGCGGCTCTCTTGGCCAAGGGAGCCATAGATAGGGTCCCTGTGCCAGAAGTAGCTTGTGGTTGCTTTTCCTGCTACTTCCTAGTGCCCAAAGAGGACAAGGGTTTTCGTCCTAACCTAGACCACTGGGCCCTCAGTCTCTTCCTCCGAAAGGAGAACTTCAAATTGCTCACTCTGGCTCAGGTCCTATCTGTCTTGTATCCTTGAGAATGGATGGTAGTGATCGAATTGCAGGGCACCTACTTGCACATTTCTTACATGCCTGCCCACAGACGTTACTTGCGGTTCGTGGTAGGTAACGAGCACTTTAATTTTACCATGTTCCCCTTTGGGCTTACCAGTGCCTCTCGTGTTCACGAAAGTGATGGCTATGGTTGCAGCTTATCTGCGTAGGCTAGGGTTTTCAGTCTTCCCCCACCTCGAAGACTGACTGCTAAAGGCGAGCTTTCCTCAGGCTGGCGTCTCCCACCTCCGGAATACGGCAAACCTCCTGCATTTGCTGGGGTTCACTATAAATTTGCTGAAGTCACACCTGACTCCCTCCCAGACGCACCTTTCATCAGAGCTATTCTAGACACAGTGCAGTTTTGAGCCTATCCTCTCGAAAAGTGAGTCCAGGATATTCAGGCTACGATACTGATGTTTCGGCCTCTCTCCTGGGGTTCGTGAGATTGACCCTGAAGCTGCTGCGCCTCATGGCTTCCTGCGTCCTGTCGGTGACACATGCCAGATGGCATATGCGGGCTCTGCAGTTGGGCCTAAAGTTCTAGTGGGCAGAGCACCAGGGGAATCTCTCCGACATGGTCCAGATCTTGGAGGAAACTGCTCTACACAGTAGTGACAGATGCTTCATTCCTGGGATGGGGCTGCCACACGGGGGAGGCAGAGATCAGAAGCATCTGGTCTCTGGTGGAGTCCAGGCTCCACATGAACCTTCTGGAGCTCAGGGCAATCAGGCTTGCATTGAAAGCATTTCTTCCCTTTCTCCAAGGGAAAGTGGTGCAGGTGTTCACATACAACACCACCGCCGTGTGGTACTGCAAATAGCAGGGCGGAGTGGGGTCATGGATCCTTTGTCAAGAGGCTCTGCACCTCTGTACATGGTTGGAAGGTTTAGCATCCGGTGGGCTCTCTGAACACCAGAGCAGACAAACTTAGAGGTCGATGCATGGTCGATCACATATGGCATCTCCATCCAGAGGTGGAGCTAGGTCTCTTTCAGCAGTGGCGAGAGCCTTGGTTAGATCTGTTCGCATACGCAGAGAACGGACAATGTCAGCTGTTTTGTGTATTGGAGTTTCCAAGGTGGCACTTGGTCATCTTGAGTGGAACTCCGACCTCCTTTACGCCTTCCTGCCAATACCTCTTCTGCCCAGAGTTCGGAAGAAGATCAAGAACGTCCGGGCCCAAGCAATCCTGGTGGCTCCGGACTGGGAACAAAGGGTATGGTATCCCAAGCTACTCAGCATGGCCATCAATCCTCTTTTCAGACTGCCCCTTTGGGAGGATCTTATGTTGCAGCAGCAGGGGATGGTTCTCCACTCAAACCTCTCCAATCTCCACCGCCTTGTGTAGAGATTGAGCGGCAGCAGTTTACTGCTTTCGACCTTCTGCGCAGAGTCGGCAGTGTTATCTTGGCAGCCAGGTATTCCACCACCAAAACTCTATATGCCAGTTGTTGGAACAAATTTGTGACATGGTGTTCGGACAAATGTGTTGATCCCCTTTCTCCACCTCTGTCTGAGGTTCTACTGTTCATCCTCTCTCTTGCCCAGCAGCTCTGCTTTGGGCACCCTTTAAAGCCTACTTGTCTGCCATCTCTGCCTTCCTCAGACTGCCAGATCAACCATCCTTGTTTGAATCTCCCATTGTTGGGAGTTTTTTTTTAAGGGATTTACTCACATGTTTCTACCTACCCCATTCATAATGCCGCAGTGGAGTTTGAACCTGGTACTTACATACCTTATGTGTGCTCCTTTTGAACCACTACATAATTGTCCCTTGCTGCTCCTCACACTGAAAACTGCATTCCTTAAGGCCTTCACCTTTGCTCGCAGAGTGAGTGAGCTCCAAGCTCTTTTTTTCGAAGCCACCATTTCTATCTTTTCATCTTGACAAAGTGGTGCTTCGTATCAGGGCCTCTTTCCTCCCTAAAGTGGTCACACCCTTTCAAGTAGGCAAGTCTATCACATTGCCAACTTTTTACTCACCCCCACATCTTTCTCAAGAAGAGGAGAGACAGAGTGATGGCATTCTACTTCAATTGTACAAAAGATTTTCGGGTGGATGATCAGCTCTTTGCAGGTTATGTGGGTGCGAAGAAAGGATGGCAGTGCAGAAGCGGACCATCTCTCAATGGGTTGTCGTCTGCATCAGGAGGTGCTATGCTCTGGCAAAGAGGCAACCCCCTGAGGGTTTGCGTGCTCTTCCATCATAGCAACTGCCGCAAACACAGCATTGGCACACAGAGTTCCGGTTCTGGACATCTGCCAGGCAGCAATGTTGGTGTCTCTGCACATGTTCTCAAAGTATTACTGCCTGGACAGTCAGGTCCGCAGAGATGGCTGCTTTTGTCATTCATTCCTGCAGGACTTCTTAGTCTGATCTTGGCGTGCAGCCCACTGCCGAGGGAGGTATTGCTTGGGTGTATATTCTAAAGTAAGAAATCTGCAACTAGAAGTCTCTATCAGATTAACAAGTTTGGTAACAAACAATCTGGTAGAGAACTATTCTAGTTGCAGATTCCTTACCTACCAACCCATCCTCTCCACTTTGCGAACTGATTTCTAGGGACAGGGACTCCCTTTTCAGGGCCCTAGTTCCGGTGCACCAACATCAGTGTTCTCCATGGCTCCATGCTATTGGCGTGGAAAATCGTGAAAAGAAACTGATGTCAGCGCACCGGGGTAGCGCCTGTATAGGACCGCAACGTCATCATGGCGAACACAACGCCAACTATACACTTTGAGTCGACCAACTCCAGATCCAGTCTGACGCCTGGGGAAATTCTCAGGTAAGGAATCTGAAACTAGAATATGTCTCTACCATATAATTTGTTCTTTAGCATACTTCTCCTTCTTGTAGCATAAAATCATATTGTTTGTGCTAACTCATCCGTTACCATACCAAGTCTGTACTGGAGGTCATGGCTAGCAGAGACTGAACTAATGAGGATCAAGGACCGTGATGAGGAAGTCATGAACCTCTGCTAATGTATATTAACAGAATGTGGTCTAATTTTCGTTCTAGATTGTTTTTCATTTGTTCATTCAGTGGCTAGGGGGGCTTTTGCGTTTCTCTGGATACATCCTCACAGAAAGTCAGTGAATGGATGGACTGGGGAAATCCACTCATCCTTTTTATGGATGGGAGATGACTGCCAGCGGTTGGTTAGCTCTTAGACAAGAGACCCTCTTCGGATTGTTACATTTTTCAAAACTTTGAGGGTCCTGCATCACAGCTTTGAAAGTACAACAAAATGAAAAATCTGATCCACTTTTTTTAAAATCACGTAGGAATTCTTTAAAAAAAGCAACACTCCAGTAACAGAATTGAATTTGTAAAAGTGTTGACTAGGAAAAAAGAAAGACACAATTCTGTTGGCAGTACAATATAGGTTTAATCACAGTACGGTCAGGAGGTCAGTCATACCCGTGGAGCTGATGCTGATCTCAAAGTACTGCTTGCCAGCAGCTCCTTTTATACTCAAGAAATACAATGGGTTCATGGCTCCCTCTGCTGAAGAGGGAGCGGGAGGAGGGAAGGATTATCAGGGGGGTGCCGGACGGGGACCGACTTCACTGCCGGGCAGGGTGGGCAAAAGGGTAGGAAGCCCGCCCTGTGTATCAGTGCATGATTTTGTTTTTTTCCTTTTCTGTCCCTTTCAGTCCTTTTCTTTCTTTTCCCTCCACATAAATTTAAGTACTGGTTTCTTTGCCGATAAACTCCCCTCCTAACCCACTGCATGTCGTTTGGAGGGGGGACTGTGCTAACAGTTCCCTCTCCCTCACTAACTGATTAGAGATATATATATTTGTTTTTTCCTCCTTCTTTTTCTGGGTACCTGAACTTAGCTGGTTGGAATAGAAGTGTACCCTGAGAAGCTGAGACCACGGGGAGCACAACACTCTCGAGTATAGCACCTACAGGACTGGTGTATAACCCTGAGATCCCTCCCACCTCACCGCACTTCCCCCTTTCTAACCCACTCCATAAGCCCAGATTAAAAGACTTACCTTTCCTTTTTCTCTTTCCCGGCTGACCAACCCAACGTCACTGGACCGTCACCTGGTTGTAGACTATAGAGACCCTCTATCGGGTAAGACTCACCTGGGGAGAAGAAGGAAAAGGACGTTAGATACAAGGACCCTTGGGACTGGTACCTATAAACCAGTATAAAAGAGACACCGAAAATTAAAATTCACATAAAACCTCTGACAATACGACTGGTCTCTGTTCTGTCCATGCACGCTACACCGACACCTCTTACACAGCCTTATCCCAGCTTCATACATTTTATATTTTAAGGCCAGTGATGCCTTTTTAACCTGCATTCATAGCTTGGTTTCAGAGTCCCTTTAGCCACTTCCAATTTATGCAGTGCTGGAGTTCCAGGTGATCGCTTAACATCTTCTTAAGATTCGCTTTGTGCGTACAAAGGCAATATACTCCATAAGCATGCCTGCCTTGCTGTTTGTGATATAGGAGATGTCTCCTCTGATGAATGCCTTAAAAGACTCCCACAAACTTACTGGTTATTTATGGCTAGAAATCATTCAATTGCTTCTTGCAGTGTTACTTGAAAATGTTCCCCCGAAAGAAGCCAAATGTGCATGCGCCACTTTGCCCAGCTCCTTCAGTCTCCAATAGACAATTCTATAAGGGAGTCATCTTGGGAGGATTCAGAAGTCTGTGACCTCTAGAAGCAATCCCACGGGGGTGCAGAGATAATACAATGTAGATTGGGTGTGGTGCCTCTGATTAATATGTATACCTTTGGCCCTGCGGATGCATGATTCTCCAAATATCACAAGGGCCCACCAATCGCACCCAACCCCGGAGGAACAAATTCCTAACATAGGAGAAGGGACCACTGGAGTCCAGATTAACATTCATAACGGAATTAAAGTTCCCACCCAGTATCATTGTACATGGTTGAACACACTGTAGCAAGGATAGTAAATCCTGGAATGTGCCATCTATCAGTGTGCATGAAGTGTATATACTATCAAGGACCAGGATGTATATACTCAGGCCTCGAAAAATGTACTTGACCATTTGCTATGGCGAGTCATTTTTTATCAGGTTGCGCTATTTTTAGGTTCTCCTCGCCCCTTCTTGTGAGTTGACAATGAACAGGTGTCTGTTCTGTGAGAGAGTAAAGGATCAATAAAGACCCCTTTAAATCTTGCTATGTTGTTACATTTGCTCTGTGCTGAGAGAAGGGTCACAAGTCAGTTTGTCTTGCAATTAATTTCCTTTCTCACTGCAGTGTTCCAGGATTTTGTAAGGTGAACTTCTCTGACTTGCTGTAAAAAGAGTTATTTAAATGTTGTTTATTGGGAAAAACCTGACACCACACAGCCTTTAATTTCACAGCAAGTCAACCGTACAAACATTTCAAAATATATTTCAGTAGTTGTGAAAGCCCATTTTTTATTGTTATGTGTGATGACAAAAATAATTCAGAAGGCCAAAAACAAGTCAGAACTCTTTAGTGATGTGCAAAAGATAAATGTTTTCTGAAACCCAATTTTCACAGATTATTGTTAATACGCTATATCGTTTTTATCAGTAAAGCTGCACGTTAGTGGGAAGTTTTTTGGATATTTCTTGGAAATTTACTATCTGTAAATGACAGTACCCTACCACATCACATATTTGTTAAAAGTAAGTGTTTGAACATAAACTGAGAAACATTCCTGCCTTGATGGCAATGCTATTAGTAAACTAAGAAGCAAGCTAGGGATCATTTGTCCCCTTTATGTGGGCTAGATTCTTATTATACATGGAGCAAACATTTTGCCAATTTAATCAAATAAAATAGTTTTTTGTGTAGCAAAAATGCTGAACTCACATATTTGAAGGTGCATTTGTGTGTGAGAATGAAAAGAAAAGTGACTCCGTAAACTAACTGCCTAGGATCACACGATTTGAGACCCGTTTTCGGGTCAAGTTCATTACAGTTAGGTCGAGTAGATCATTCAAGTTACTCGACCTGCAGGTCTAGTAAAATTTTTATAATTTTTTCGAGGCCTGATACTAGATCACGGACTAGCCTACTGTAATGCAGTGATTAGTGCCCAGGGGATTCGTCATTACCGCCTTCAAATCAAATGGGAAAATCCAATAAAGTATGATCGCCACCCTGATGGAGCTCTAGTATGCCAGGAGGCAAAGACCCTAGGGTAGCCATGTCTACCCAGAAACTGATAATGTGGGTCCAGAACACGAGTTTCTTGTATTAGCAATGCAGCCAGTGCGCTTTAACATTTTCATAAATTATTTTCCCAAATATGACAGCCTTCAATGAAGTTCTGCGCAGCATCTGCGAGCAATGCCATTCCCTTTGATAACCACCAGGAGTTCAGTCCAGTTCTCATTAATGCAGACTTGATTCATTTTGCAGTAATTAGCCATGGGGTTCTTTTATTCTGACGTTCAAATGGCATGGTATTCACCCATCAGCATGTGATAAGAGCTAAATTGAGAAAGCTAGGAGGGATGATAGGGGAAACTCCTTGCTCTCTCCAGAAAACAAGGCTAGTCTTAAAAAATAGCTTGAATTGTAAGGTGGCCAGCAGGCACCCTTGATTAAGACCACTCCTACTCTAGATAGGCCTGTTTATCGGGCTGTGGTATTGTCAGACGATGAAGGATGTTATCACTAATATTAATATGTATCAATGTTTACATGAGAATCTGCATAGAAACCTTTTTTGGGCCATTTATGGAAGGATGGCTACTTTCTTCTGAAAAAGTCTGCTTTCTTTTGATGTTTATTTAACAAGTGACTTAAAACAGGACAAAGTACAACATTCAACCTGAATTCAGTCCCTTCATATTTATCAAGTACAATGTCCCTGTTTCTTCTTTCCTGTACAAAGATGTATTTCCTGTACTGTCTTACCTCGTCAAAAGCCTCATCAACTCAGGCACATCAAAATATGATTGTAGCTACCTTGAATTTAATGCCAAAGGTTTAGCTGTCACTCAATGTAAAGAAGTGATCTCTAATGCCAGTGCAAAATCTAACTTTCCTTGGAATAACACTCTACCTGGCTAAAGGGATGTCTAGCCATCCCCACAAAGAATATTCAAATTAACACTGATGAATTCAAGATGGAGTCATGTGCAACCCGTTTTAGAAAGATTTCCCTTCTGGAAACTGTCATCTTGCATTCCCCTTGTCCCTAATGATTGATGACAAATAAACCGATTCAAGAGTTCCTAGATCTACAATTAACACAGATAAATGGGCACTGGGGCCACAAAGGTTGTGAAACTTCATCCCTTAAATGACCCTTTCTGTGTTGATATCCTCCACAAATGATAGACCTTAATTTTCAGAATCCAGAGCCATGTTTTCTATCACCACAGAATCATCCTTGAAAGGTGAGCAGCTCATGTAAAGCTTGTCTATCACTCAGTGTCTCATCCTATTCCAGAACGATCTAGAGTGAAAATCAGAACGGATATGATGTCAGTCATGTACATAGCAAAACGAGAGGATATGAAAGCCACACTGTTATCAGAGGCCTGACATCCGTGACACTAGGCTTTGAGCAGTCTGATTCCACAGAATGCTGAAAAACTGCCAGCGAAAGTGAACACTCTGGCCATATAAGCCAAACAAAGCAAGGGGGAACCACCTGAGGTTGGATAACAAGAAGCTACTTTGATTTATTTTGAAAATGAGACCCCCAGGGAGACGAAATTCATGCTTACAGATGTGGAAAAAAATGCAACTGGCAATGAGAGAGCCAGGGAGAAAGGTTTTCAGGCTGTTTGCTTTTTCCACAGTGTAAGGAAATGCATCCTTGGCATGGTTACCCCCTGACTTTTTGCCTTTGCTGATGCCAAGTTATGATTTGAAAGTGTGCTGAGGCCTGCTAACCAGGCCCCAGCACCAGTGTTCTTTCCCTAACCTGAACCTTTATTTCCACAATTGGCACACCCTGGCATCCATGCAAGTCCCTTGTAACTAGTACCTCTGGTACCAAGGGCCCTGATGCCAGGAAAGGTCTCTAAGGGCTGCAGCATGTCTTATGCCACCCTGGGGACCCCTCACGCAGCACAGACACACTGCTTGCCAGCTTGTGTGTTCTAGTGGAGATAAAACGACTAAGTCGACATGGCACTCCCCTCAGGGTGCCATGCCAACCTCACACTGCCAATAGGTATAGATAAGTCACCCCTCTAGCAGCACCATAATGGCTACACTGAAAGCTGTGAAGTTTGGTATCAAACTTCTCAGCACAATAAATGCACACTGATGCCAGTGTACATTTTATTGTAACATACACCCCAGAGGGCACCTTAGAGGTGCCCCCTGAAACCTTAACCGACTACCCGTGTAGACACTCCAGACATGTTGCTGGCCACATGGGGAGAGTGCCTTTGTCACTCTGTGGCTAGTAACAAAGCCTGTACTGGGTGGAGGTGCTTCACACCTCCCCTGCAGGAACTGTAACACCTGGCGGTGAGCCTCAAAGGCTCACCTCCTTTGTTACAGCACCCCAGGGCACTCCAGCTAGTGGAGTTGCCCGCCCCCTCCGGCCACGGGCCCACTTTTGGCGGCAAGGCCGGAGGATATAATGAGAAAAACAAGGAGTCGTCACTGGCCAGTCAGGACAGCCCCTAAGGTGTCCTGAGTTGAGGTGACTCTGACTTTTAGAAATTCCCCCAATAGGGATAGGAATGTGCCCCCCTCCCCTCAGGGAGGAGGCACAAGGAGGGTGTAGCCACCCTCAGGGCTAGTAGTCATTGGCTACTACCCCCCCCCCAGACCTAAACAACCCCTAAATTTAGTATTTAGGGGTTCCCCAGAACCTAGGAACTCAGATTCCTGCAACCTAAGAAGAAGAGGACTGCTGAACTGAAAAACCTGCAGAGAAGACGGAGACACCAACTGCTTTGGCCCCAGCTCTACCGGCCTGTCTCCCCCCTTCTAAAGACACTGCTCCAGCGACGCGTTCCCAGGGTCTAGCAACCTCTGAAGCCTCAGAGGACTACCCTGCATCTAGAAGGACCAAGAACTCCAGAGGACAGCGGCTCTGTTCACCAAAGACTGCAACTTTGCAACAAAGAAGCAACTTTGAAACAACACACGTTTCCCGCCGGAAGCGTGAGACTTTGCACTCTGCAGCCAACGCCCCCGGCTCGACTTGTGGAGAACAAACACCACAGGGAGGACTCCCCGGCGACTACGAGACCGTGAGTAGCCAGAGTTGACCCCCCTGAACCCCCACAGCGACGCCTGCAGAGGGAATCCCGAGGCTCCCCCCTGACCGCGACTGCCTGCTTCAAAGACCCGACGGCTGGTAAAGACTCTGCATCCGCAGCCCCCAGGACCTGAAGAATCCGACCTCCAGTGTAGGAGCAACCCCCAGGTGGTCCTCTCCCTTGCCCAGGTGGTGACTACCCCGAGGAGCCCCCCCCCTTGCCTGCCTGCATCGCTGAAGAGACCCCTTGGTCTCCCATTGACAACTATTACGAACCTGACGCTTGTTTGCACACTGCAACCGGCCGCCCCTGTGCCGCTGAGGGTGTACTGTCTGTGCTGACTTGTGTACCCCCCGGTGCCCTACAAAACACCCCTGGTCTGCCCTCCGAAGACGCAGGTACTTACCTGCTGGCAGACTGGAACCGGGGCACCCCCTTCTCCATTGAAGCCTATGCGTTTTGGGCACCCCTTTGACCTCTGCACCTGACCGGCCCTGAGCTGCTGGTGTGGTAACTTTGGGGTTGCTCTGAACCCCCAAGGGTGGGCTACCTTGGACCCAAACTTGAACCCCGTAAGTGGTTTACTTACCTGCAAAAACTAACAAACACTTACCTCCCCCAGGAACTGTTGAAAATTGCACTGTCTAGTTTTAAAATAGCTATATGTAATTCATGGGAAAACTGTATATGATATTTTGCTAATTCAAATTTCCTAAAGTTCCTACATGAAATACCTTTCATTTGAAGTATTACTTGTAAATCTTGAACCTGTGGTTCTTAAAATAAAGTAAGAAAATATATTTTTCTATACAAAAACCTATTGGCCTGGAATTGTCTCTGAGTTTGTTTTCCTCATTTATTGCCTGTGTGTGTACAACAAATGCTTAACACTACCCTCTTATAACCCTACTGCTCGCCACACTACCACAAAATAGAGCATTAGAATTATTTTTTTGCCACTATCTTACCTCTAAGGGGGAAGCCAGTGCTGGAGGCCACAGGGGGGGCTCATGCACTGTCCATGGCCATACACAGTTATTTCTTCAATAATTTGACTGCTAATGTTTAATTTATATTTTTATTGACATTATAAAAGTTGTCATGAGTGTTGTAATATCTGGGGTAATTAGTGCATGGTGAGAGCGCGAGGTAATGTTACCTTAGGGCTTGAGTTATAGTTACTTGATATAACTCAAACTGCTGGATTTCTATGGTTTGTGCAATTAATTTCAGAACCAAAGTATAAGGTCTCTGTAATCTTTGGGTTTTTAAGTGAATTTCTATAGTTTTTAACGTAAAGTAATTTTAATGTCCATACGTTAACCCAATCACTGCTGGGGGCATAAGAATAGGAAAAGTGCAGGAGACTGCGCTTTTTTTTTTTTTTTTTAAATCTCTGAAAAATCATCAGATGCATTCACTAATTTGACAGTTTTTAAAATGTTTATATTTTAAAGAAATGCTTTTTAACCTTGGTGGGGTCTCTGGTTGACTCCTAGACCAAGGCTAGGAGCTCAGGGTGACCCTGCACTGGCCCTCTTTCTTATTTTTTTTCTTCTTTTTTTTTTTGTGTACTTGGCCGAAGCAGAGTCCCAAAATGGCTTCCGACACGTTCTTGTTGAAGTGTTGGCAGCCTTTCAGATATCAGCATGGGGAGAGTTGGATCTGCAGAGGATCCGCATCCCTAGGTATCTATATTGTTTAAACTCTATCTCACAAACTACTGAACAAATTTACTCTAAATAACTAAAAGCACGCTTTCTGGACCAAGAGCTATCTTTCTGCCAAATTTGGTGTAATTACGTCCTGCGGTTGGGGATGTAGTCATGTTCAAAATCCATATTGGAAAATACACTGGGAAAATGCATTTTGGAACCTTCCTTTTTTTAGTCCCCGCTTTATGGATCACCCTGTAACTTTAAAGACAGCAGCTGAACTGGCTGGAGTATAAGTAATGAAATTGTAATGAAGATTTGTCAAATGGCGCCACAGTTATTGGCAAAACAATAAAACGCTCTTCCTATGCAAACTAGGTCCTAAGTACTATAACTAACTACTGGCGAGCTCCAGCAGGAAATATATATATATATATTAATTTATTTATATATAGCTAGATAGACGTCCTACTCAAATAGCATTGGAATATTTTCTCATATGCACTCCACAAAGGATCTTTCCTGCTGGTTAACACACAGCTAGTGGTTATGTTGATGCATATGTTTGGAAGTGATTGACCACCAAAAGAGAGTACTAGAATTTCTAACTGTATGCTGCTACCCTTACCATGACCCAGAGATGGAAACACATTTTAATTCTTATTGGATACATTTTTTCTCTTTCAGGGGATCCTCATCAATAGTCATAAACATTGAATATTCCCGCCCTCGTGCGGGGACCCCGGAGCATACATAAATTACACACATATAAAAGTATGAAATATGCACGAAAAATATATATATATAGCATTTTTAGTAGACCAATTTTCATACTAAACTCATATATACGTGTGTAAAACAGCAATGCAGACTATATTCATAAACAGGCTAAAACGCTTTATTTCTATGGAGTTTTTATTTTTATTTTTAAACAGTCCTTTTCAAAATTACAAATAAAGAAAAAACTTTCCAAACCCCCATAGCTGGGCACAGGGAAAGAAGCAGTAGAAACATCAGTGAAAAAAGAGAAACAACTACACTGAAAACAATGAAGCATTATTAGCCAATAGGCTGCATGCAGGTTAACACAGGAGAACCATAAAAACTCTGGCACCATGCCTTTAAGACCCTGAGCATCTCCAGTATACCACCATGCCTAAGGGGTGAAGGAGAGGTGACAGTTGGTTCACAGTTAGGTCAGTTCTTTTTCCGGCTTCTTCTGAGAGGATCCTGGAGCATTGAGCTCTCAGTTTTTCTGAATTTTTCTCAGAAAAATACTTCAAAACTGCGTTTTTTCTGCTTCCACTCGACATTTTACACCTTTGTCTGAGTAAAGAGACTTTTTTCTGACTGAAAAATGCCTTCTCTTTTTGTGAAGTGCCCTTCTTGTGGGAAAAAGAAGGCCCAGTCAGACCCACACACTCTCTGTATTGTGTGTTTGCCTCAGAGTCACTGCCCTGACACTTGCAGACACTGCAAGAACATGTCAAAGAGGACTCTGAAGGACAGGTAGAAGATCAGACTTCATGGTCTTCATGAGAGGCAGAAGACATCGTCCTCTTCACTTCCCAGGCAGCCAACAAGCCATTCTCAGTAGAGACAGGCTAGATCGATGTCAGCAGGTAGGAAGGTACCTGTTTGTTCCCCGTTGACGTCATCGCTGCCACCGTCACATCGCCATCGACGGCGACCGGACCGACGTCGAAGGATACGACGTTGAAGGAACATGGCCACCACAGGGGCAGATCTCCGTTGACGGTAACCCACCGATCGACGTCGATACAGCACCGGCGTGCCCATTCGCTGTCGAAGGCCTCGCATCCCTCGACGCCACGAAAGACGACGTCGAAATCGCCTCAAAGGCGAGAGCAAAGACATCTGCCGTCGACAACCCATCACTCGACGGCGAGACACACGACGTCGAGCAGGTCGCGGTCAAGGGGTCGCCTTCGAGGCGCTCCACGTTGAGACCAGAGCAACCCACGTCATTCCCTTCGACATCGTTGCAACTGTCGACGTCGACACAGGTTTTGCCTGTCTTACAAGGGGAAGAGCGTTGGCTACCGCCGGCGGATAAGACCACCCCAACATCTCCGGTGGTCTCCATAAGGTGTGGTCCATCTGGACATGTCTCGCCCATCAACTTGTCGCCAAGATGGTTGGAGAGCCTTAATAGAACGCCTGCCTCCCCAGACTCGCAATATTCGAGGATATACTCACCTTCGGCTTCTCTCCCGAGAACACCATCACCAACAGCGCTGGAAGGACGGGCTCGTTCTGCGTCTCGCCAGTCGACCACTAGGCCTCGACGCGCCGCTACAACATCTCGGAGCAGGTCACTCTTCCAGAGAAGATCTACATCACAGTCACGCCGTCACAGAAGGTCTCCTTGGTCATCGTCGGGATCCTCAGTTAGAGAGTACTCCCCTACACTAACGGATTCTCCACCAGCTAGAGTTTCCCCGGTGGACGATATCACAACCTTTAACAAGGTGCTTCTCAGGGGAGCACAAAAGCTGAATATAGAGGTCCCTGAACCTTCAACCTCCTCATCCGTGATATTTGAAACCCTGCAACATAGAGCGGTTTCAAAGAAATTGCTACCGCTGGTGCCTGGTCTTTTACAACCAACCATGGACACCTTTTTAGCTCCAGCCACCCTCAGATCAGCTCTTGCTAGGATCTTGAAGAAATATAAGGCACCTGAGCAAGATCCTTTGTTTCTCAGGACTGATCCACCGCCGGACTCAGTCATATTTGCTGCAGCCCGGAAAACACACTCAGTGGCTTCATCCTCCACGGTTCCACCGGACAAGGAGAGTAGGCACCTGGACTCTCTGGGGAGGAAGATGTGTGGCACGGCGGCTTCCATGAAGGTCTCCAGCGCCTCCGCATTCCTAGGCGATACGACCGATCACTCTGGGACTCACTGAGCAGGTTTACAGAGAAACTGTCTAGGGAGGACAGGCAGGATTTTCAGGAGATCCTTCAGGAGGGGTGTCTGGTCTCCAATCAGGTCATCAGTGCAGCAGCAGATGGGGCAGACTTAGCAGCACATGGTTACGCGCATGGGGTCTGTGCGAGAAGGTCTTCCTGGCTGAGACTGACAGGATTGAAGCAGGAAGCGCAGCAGCGTATCCTAAACCTTCTGTTCAACGGAAACTCGCTTTTTGGTACCCATACAGATGAGGAGATGGCGCGTATGAAGACGGAAGTAGACACCATGAGAGCAGTGGGCCTGGAGAGAAAAAAGGACTTCAGGCGAAGGTATAGACCTTACGACAGGCGCCCTTTTCAGCAGAGGGTTCAAACCCCTCATTGGTCCCAGAGGCCACAACAGAGACAAGGGCGTCCACTTTTCCAATCTCGTAAGACCACGAGAGACCGAGGGTCAAGCAGACCGCAGCAGTTCACACCCAAAGCTCCTGCAAAACAATGAGGACTCGCTTCCCTTAACACTGTGCACCACTCCGGTGGGGGGAAGTATCACAGCGTTCATTCACGAGTGCCGTGGCATAACGAAAGACAAATGGGTGCTCAACATTATAGAGAATGGGTACTCTCTTCTTTTCAGACAACCTCCTCCTCACTTGCCACCAACCAAATGCAATCCGGCTCACATGAGCCTGTTACTCAAAGAGGTTCACGCACTTTTACGGAAAAAAGCAATAGAAAAAGTCCCAGTCGCACACAGAGGGAAAGGAGTATACTCCCGCTATTTTCTGGTAGCAAAAAAAGGTCGAGAAGGAGTTTTCAGACCGATTCTGGACTTATGGCTACTGAACAAGTACATAAAAAAGCAAAAGTTCAGGTTGCTGGCTCTCCACCAGATTTTCCCTCAGCTACATCGAGGAGACTGGATGTGCTCCATAGACCTGCAAGACGCGTACTTTCATATCCCGATCATTCCCAAGCATCGGAAATTCCTACGCTTCCGGATAGCCTCCCAGCACTATCAGTTCAAGGTGCTTCCGTTCGGCCTAAAATCTGCCCCTCGCGTTTTCTCAAAATGCCTAGCAACAGCTACTAGCATCTAAGGAAGCAAAAAATCTTCATTTACCCATACCTAGACGACTGGCTACTGAAAGCCTCCTCTCCGGAGCAGGCGAGAAGACATCGGGACATTGTGCTCCGTGTTTTCAGATCTCTAGGTCTGCAAGTCAACTACCAAAAGTCCACACTAATTCCAACGCAAAATCTCCACTACCTGGGGGCAATACTGATACAGAGGTCGCAAGAGTGTATCCTTCGGAGGAACGACTATTATCAATAAAGAGAAAGTGTCAAGACCTTCTGAAGTCCGACGCACCTACGGCCCGTCAGGTGACATCTCTACTGTGTTCCATGGCCTTGTGCATTTTTATTGTCCCGAATTTCAGGCTACATATGAGGCCTCTTCAGGAGGCGCTGGAAAACAACTGGAACCAGAGCACAGGCCGCTGGGAGGACAGAATGCGTCTTCCGATAGGAGCACGACAATCGTTACGATGGTGGATGCACAGACCTCACCTGTCAGTAGGAGTGCCGTTTCACCAGCTAATCCCGTCGGGCACTCTGGTAACGGATGCGTCGCTTCAGGGATGGGGAGCTCATCTGGGTTCCCTTCGAGCTCAGGGCCTATAGTTTGACAACGAAAGAGAGTACCACATCAACCTGCTGGAGCTCAGAGCAGTTCATCTGGCTCTCAAGTCTTTTGCTCCATCGATTCAGGGGAAATCTCTTCTAGTGCAAACGGACAATACGACAACAATGTATTATCTGAACAGACAAGGGGGAATGAGATCCTTTCCCCTATCCCGGGAGTCTCCGGCCATCTGGCATTGGCTCTTAGCGAGGGGAATGTATCTTACAGCAGTCCACCTACCAGGGCAACAAAATGTGGAGGCAGACTTCTTGAGCAGAAATCTCGAGGACGCCCACGATTGGGTTCTTCACGACGAGGTCGTCGAAAACATCTTCGCTCAGTGGGGTCGGCCTCAATTAGATCTATTCGCAGATGAGGAAAACAAGAAATGCCCAGACTTCGTGTCCAGGTTTTACCGTCCGGGGTCTCGAGGGAATGCCCTGTGGATCGACTGGTCAGGGATATTTCTCTACACTTTTCCACCAATTCCCCTCATACCTGCGGTGATCAACAAACTCTACAGATCCAGCACCTTCCACGCAACGTTCTTACGTGTTCAAGTGGAAGAGGTTCTACATATGGAGTCGTCAGCAAGGTCAGAATCCTATACTGGCTCAGGAGGAGGTCATACTGTCTTACCTACTCCATTTGGCAAAATCGGGTCTGCAAGTGTCATCAATTAAGGTACATTTATCTGCCATTACAGCCTACCGTAAGTCACCTTCTCAGGAATCCTTTTTTACAAGACCAGTAGTCAAGGATTTCTTAAGAAGGTTTGAAAAAGGTTTTTCCACCCATCCGAAAACCCTCCCCTCCATGGGAGCTAAACATAGTACTGTCGAAACTCATGGGCCCTCCTTTCGAACCTATACACAAAGCCTCCTTGCAACACTTTATGTGGAAGACGGCTTTTCTGGTAGCCATTACTTCCGCGAGGAGGGTCAGTGAAATTCAGGCTTTGTCCTCCAAAGAACCATACACAGTCTTCCACAAGAATAGGGTGGTTCTGCGAACTCATCCATCATTCTTACCGAAGGTGGTGTCAGATTTTCACATCAGACTATTTCGCTACCAACTTTTTTCCCCCAATCCAGATACTCCGGCGGAGAAAGCATTGCACTCCCTTTATTTGAAAAGAGTACTAAAATTTTACTTGGATAAAACCAAACTAATTAGACAATTTCACCACTTATTTGTAAATTATGGTCATTTGAGAACAGGCGAGGCAGCCTCAAAACGAACCATATCTAGATGGATAGTTTCATGTATTGTTACTGCGTATCAATTGGCTAACAAATAACTGCTTGCTAGGCTGAAGGCGCATTCGACAAGAGGAAAGGCGGCTACGGCTGCCCTCCTTAATAATGTTTCAGTCTCTGAAATTTGTAAGGCTGCTACATGGAAGTCTGTACATACATTTACTAGGCATTACTGTTTGGACTCAAATGCCAGAGCAGACGCCCAAGTTGGGCAAGCATCTCTGAGGAATTTGTTTGCATGATACATATCTCTTCCTGCACTTCTATTAGACAGTCCGCAGAGTTAAGGGATGAGCTTGCTAATCTATTCAATGTTTATGACTATTGATGAGGATCCCCTGGAAGAGAAGGATAAGTTACTTACCTGTAAATCCTAATTCTCTTCCAGGGGTATCCTCATCAAAGTCATAAACAACCCACCCTCCTCCCCAGACGCAGGTCTTTTAGAAGTGCAGGACACACTATATTTCGAATCTGCTACACAAGTTGTCACCGTAAAAAAGTACTAACCTAACTGTGAACCAACTGTCACCTCTCCTTCACCCCTGAGGCATGGTGGGATACTGGAGGTGCTCAGGGTCTTAAAGGCACAGTGCCAGAGTTTTTATGGTTCTCCTGTGTTTTTTTCACTGATGTTGCTACTGCTTCTTTCCCTGTGCCCAGCTATGGGGCTTTGGAAAGTTTTTTTCTCTTATTGTAATTTTGAAAAGGACTGTTAAAAAAAAATAAAAAAAATAAAAACTCCATAGAAATAAAGCTTTTTAGCCTGTTTATGAATATAGTCTGCATTGCTGTTTTACACACGTATATATGAGTTTAGTATGAAAATTGGTCTACTAAAAATGCTTTATATGTATTTTTCGTGCATATTTCATACTTTTATATGTGTGCATTTTATGTATGCTCCGGGGTCCCCGCACGAGGGCGGGAATATTCAATGTTTATGACTTTGATGAGGATACCCCTGGAAGAGAACTAGGATTTACAGGTAAGTAACTTATCCATTTGAGGCCCAACTATGTACTGTTACTTCTGAGAAACAGCTCTTGCCGGGGACCGTTACTGATCAAATAAGTGAACCACTGTGTTTCTGGATTTTTTATGGATGTTCACCTAAGCTCTAATGAATTTAAGTCACATGTACAGGTTTTACAATATTTTCAATTGCAGCAAACTTTGGTTAAAATATGTGGATCATCTTGTTCTCAGTTTGTTGTCTAGAGTGACTACTACATATTTCGTACCCAAACCTTATGCGTAGGGCATTGTAAAACCTTGATATCCTCAAAATTGCTTTGTTTATGCGGACACTTGTACATATTGCATACATTTCGCTAATCAAATTGAGTGATGACAGATGTTAGGCCAACTTTTTGATATTTTTAAAATTGCTTCAACATTCTCTTTTAATGATATTACATATTGTATGCAACTAGTCGGGCAAATTAAAATGTTTCTTTTTCTGCTGCCCCATAACTTTGACTCCGTAATTGGGATTACCACTTTTGCCATGACGGTCCATTACATTTCATACACCATTTGGTAGACCTGAAGTTAGAAATAAAAATAAATTCAAAGCAGATGACGGTTATGGTAAATTGAAGAAGTGGGGGTTTGATCACACGCTTCATGTGAAGGAGCCAAACTTTCAGATTATATTTGTCATCAATTTGCTATTGGTTGTCGAATATTTACCTTTTTTAGTCGACAGTTGTCAAGAAACAGCAAGTTGTCACCTAATGCACAGTTACGTGCTTGGTATATCTGGTCTAGTGAACATTATTTTTGCCACTTCTTTGCTAAATTTTTATCCAGCCAACCAAAGAATCCCAGTCTGTTTTACTAAAGTTGGGTGGAGTTGTGTTCAGAAGAACATACAGTAAATGTCGCTGCTGGTTATGCTTGAAGGCTGTATTTTTTACAGTTTACAGTATAAAACTCCTCACTCAATGTTTAAATTTCCAAAGATACAGATATCTTTCATTTGGAGATTCGTCATAAGTATTTCTGAGTGGAAATCAGACAAGATGAGATATGTTAGTGTTTGTGTGTAAACTATTGCAAAGTGGGATTTGTCACTGTGTAGTTATAGTAAGATCAGAGTTTGCATAGGAATAGCATTTTTTGCTTTGCTGATAACCTTGGCACCATGTGACGAATTTCCACAAAACTTGCCCAAAAAAAAGTTAAATGAACTTGGCAGAAAGTTAGAACTTCACTCAGAGAGTCTGTTTTTCATTATTTGGTGTAAATCCGTCCAGCTGTTTTTGAGAAATTTGCGTTTAAAGAGTTACTCGGGTGATCATGAAGAGTTTAAAAGTGTAGTGATAGCTGGAGGGTTGGTCCCATGGAAGTCCCACAGACCATAAATCTAAAAAATAGGGCCTTTGATTAACTGAAACAGCTTTTTCGCCTGTCTGCATTTACAGTATCCTCCTGTATCGAGCAATCTGATTGGCTTGCCGGAACTTCAGAAAAATATTGCGCCCACCACTACAGGATAGTGGGCCTGCCTCCGTCCCTCTGACCTGAAGTAGTTTTTTTTAAACATATGAAGGGGCAGGGTAGGGATAACCTGGAACTTGGGGAAAAAGGGAGGCACAGGAGGAGCTCTCCCCCATGAGCTAAACACAAACAAAATTTTTTTTTTGTGCCATGGGTAAAGCATTACTTCTCCAGGACCCTTCATGGTCCTTCTGTGAGGTACCATGGTACTCGTGTGAGAACTGCTGCACAAGTGGCACCCCCATGATAGTGTGGGATTGCACTATGTGAAGCTTTGCATGGTCCTGAGGTACCATGGGGGTGCGGTTTTTTTGGAACAATTGCGGATTACCACAGTCCCGCAGAAAATTAAGAGAATAAAAATAAGAAAAATGTGCAATGGGGGCCCACAGGGGATTGGCCATAGGTCGGGGCCTGTGGCCAACTCACCTGCATGCACTGCCAAAGGTTGTGTCCGGCAGGGGTTGGGAGTAAGGCGTGGCCAGAAGCTAGGCCTTGCAGGCAATGCACCACTGTGCTCGGCCCATCAGTGATGTCATTTAACATGCCATGAGTAATGTCATATGTGAGGTCAAAACAGTGCATGGTGGGGCTATAAGTTATGGTTAGTTCAATAAACTATGACTGGTGAATTTCAGTTATTCGGCTTTTAGATGATAGTTTTTGTGTTATTTCAACACCTAAATAGAACATCACGTTAACCTTTGTTTTCTTCATTGAAAATGTCTATATATTATTTCTCGAATACACTCTTTAAAGTCTTAAATGTTTTCTCTGTTGCTGACAAGGGTGTTTTTCTTCTATCAGGTATTATCAATCCTAAGAACCCAAAAGAGCCACCTAAGTCCTTCAGCTTTGACTATTCCTATTGGTCACACACCACAGTAAGTATTTTGCATCTTGTCCTATAAGCCTTATATCCGTTAGCCACAATATTGTTGTTTGCCGGGTGGTCCTCCTTGTAAATGTGTTTTTGTGAAAGGTTGCATACCCTCAAGAGAGTGTTGTGCGTTTAGGGCTCTACAGACTAGAGTGGGTGATGCTGGAGCTGCCATTAATATTGCAAGGATAGACTCAGGCACTCAAAAAAACGTATCTACAATACATGGATAGCGGAGCCGGATCAGGACTAGAGTGTTGCTTTTCAGAGAATCATAGGCCATTCAAACATAAACAAGCTTATGCCTAGTCCTTTCAATAGATTATATAGGAATTTGATGTGGATTAAAGCACTTGATTAGAATGGATTTGTTCCTGTAGTAGTTTAACTCTTAAAACATGTTTTGCATATTTTATAAGACACAGACGTTTATGTAAAAGCTGCAGTACATATGGTGAATGTATGGTTGTCTCTAAGTCAGTAAATAAAACTGAAATTAGTTTCTATTGTTTCAGTATTTAGCTACTGGTGATGAAAAATAGCCTAATAGATTAAACACCAGTATCATTCTCATCGTTGCTTCAAATGGTTGAATTTAGGTTATCCACTACAATATCCCACTCTTCTTGTCTCTGTAATGATTTTAATTAGTCTTGAACAATAAGTAAAGCATAATAAAAAAAAAGAAGCATAGGTTTAATGTGTGGGATAAATACTAGCTGATATGTACAAGTTAGAAATTGAAACAGTGCGTATTAAGGGACCTAAAATGAACTGGAATGTAATACAAACATATTAAACATGATCAATTAATTGATACCACAAAGAATTCTGAAAATGTTTTGAAGAAAATTACATTGTTTGAAACTTAGTGAGTCTGGTAACAGAGTAGTAGTATTATTTAGTTTATACAGGCAAGGGCACGAAGAATGGGTGCAGTGAGATCACAGATGTGATGCGGCTTAACAGAAAAGAGAAACATCACATAATCATTTGCATTTCCAAACTGAGTAAAACTGTATGACACGTAGCTGTATGTAAGTATATGGTATGTCTGTAGGGCAAACCTATCCAGAAGGCAGCGGAGCACTGTACAGGGTCAAAGACCAGCTTTAAGCCAGTGAGTGATATGAAAAGGTAACTGGCTTATGCACCATTAATGCATTTTGATGTAATGTGCTTTAAAGAGGGGAATCTTCAATTGCTTCCTAAATTGAAGCAAAGTTGGGGCTGTTCTGATGGCTACAGGGAATATTGTCCTGCATCCTGGAAGCATAGATGCGAAAGGCCTGTTGCCCTGTTTTCATTTTACTTTTTTAATTTTTAAAAACACTTTTTATTCTGTGGTCTGATGGCATCCTTATTGCTGGTGTGGCGATGACCACCAAAGATGGTGAGCTTGTGGGAAGATAAGTGGGGATATTGGTCGTAACGTAATTGTAAATAAATGATGCTGTTGGTTTTTAATATGGTGCAGGCCAGCATGGGGATCCAATGAAGTTAGGATGGGAATGAGATGATCATCTTTCTTCAGCACCTAGATGAGACATGCTGTGGCATGTAGGGTACTCTTAATGGGTGCCAGGGGGGAGTCTGGAAGTCATGGAGGATGGTGTTAACATCATCCAGATGCAAGAGTGCAAAAGCTTGAACAGCAGTTCTGAAGTTGCTTTCCGGAAGAAGAGATTTCACTTTCAAGAAAGAGCTGGTTTGCTCGTTGTCATTTTTGGTAACTTTTCTTGAGGGTGTAGTTGGTGTCTAGGGTGAATCAAAGTGACTTCGCATTCAGTGAAAATTGGGTTTCCAAGCAGTCAAGTTTTGTACTTTTTGTTTTGTTTGGGAAATAACAGGAATTTTGTCTGGGTTGGGTTGAGTTACAGGTAGGCACTAGACATCCACTTCTGGATAATGTGCAAGCTTTGTTTGAGGATTTGGATGGCTGAAACAGCGGAGACTTTCAGTGAGAGTTGTGTAACATCGGCATATTGGTGAATGTTGATGCTGTTATCTGTGGGTAGTGCAAAAGCAACAGGTTGATGGAAGGAATGCTTGAATTAATCTCCGCTACTAGCAGTCACTCAAGCCGCATCCCAATCCATTGTTTTTTGCCCACCATGCCACCTCAGTTTGGACCCAGCCCTATGCAAATCAGTCTTGACCCTGCTCCTCATGGGAACAGTCCAGCCCGAGCTGCCAGGCCACGTCCTCCTTAAACCGGAACACAAGCAACATAGGACCTGTTTCGCCCTAGTTAGGGCTCTTCAGCCAGATGTAGCTTGGTTCCAGTGACACAGTGAGTCGGGGACGCATGTCTGGGCATACCGTCGCACTTAGGGCAGCAACTGCAAAAAAAAAGAAAAAAAGCAAGGTGATGGATGGCATGCTTGAATTAATCTCAGCCATTGGCTGAGATTGTGGATAGTTTCCGACTGACTATTTCTGTCTGAATCCTCACTGAATTGTATTATATTGCTATTTATTGTTGTGCTTCATTTCGAGCACATTACCCTTATTTTGTTTTTTAGCCCTGTATAGTACTTCAGTTTGAATTTCTTCCAACTCCTTATGTGCTGTGGCATAAAGATTGATAAACGTATTCTCCATGGATGTTTAAATCTGTGTACGTTTGCCAACCTAGTTCACTGGAGACAATGATATAGTCCTTTACTGAATTTTCAAGCCTGGTGCCTATCCTTTTTCATGGGCTTAGGATGCATTTGCAGCTCACATTAGCCTGTTCTAAGAAAAATATGAACAGTAGACATCAATTGTCCTAGGATGGGAAACCCTGTGGGCTTTTATCCTCCAGGGGTTTATTTCACCCTGTACTAAAGCCGTGCTGGTTGCTAATTATGTTTACAGCACCCTCACTTACCTTTGGTTATGATTTCTTCTGTATTCTGAAGTGTAGTTCTCGGCCTTCCTAGCTGTACATTCATCTTGACAAGCTTAATGACTAAGTTCCTGTTGAAACTCATAGCAACAACAACAGTCTCTGCATAGTTTGCTTTAGTGAACTAAAAGCAGCACCATAGTCATACCATGGATTTGGAGGCCTTCTGCACCATCCTCCCGCTTTATTTCTAAGTAGGGGTGGATGAAAATATTACCATTTCAAAATATACAAAAAAATGTGTATTATGAATGAATGGTCATCCAGTTTAATTTTGTATGATGCGTGCCCTCACATACAAACATCACCCGAAATAATTGCTCAATGAATTTTCCATAATGTCTCTAAAGTCACATGGCAAATGTTGCTAGCACATACAGGCGCAGCACACAACCAGTTTTAAAATCTGGCAAGGCATTTTATTCTCAGACCAGTCTGCCTTAGCTAAAAATGGTGCAAAATTATGAGAAAAATGAAAATTATGTGAGACCGCTGATCAGGATATTAGCAAAATTATGCCTATATTAAAACAATTCCAGGGCCCAGAACACAGGTTCCCATGTTTCCTGCATATTTGTGTTTATACCAACTGTGTCCACAAAACAGATATGAGAATTTTATACTTTGGCTTAAGTAAAGAGCTCAGTCACTGACTTTCTGTAGAACCTTTCTGGCCCACATCGGTACAGTGGTTGATTTCTAGGCTCTGTGCTTCTAAGTGCTTTATTTATTTATCATATAGTTAGAGTTTTATCTTCCTGGACTTCCTGCCATGTGAAGGTTAGAAGCTGTTGAATTCTATAAGTGCTGGTTGATTTATCAATGCTCACTGGTCGTAGTTGTCCCAAAGTGCTTTTCTTGTCTATTTGTGTTGCTTTTGTGTATATTAGTTATAAGCACTGAATATTCCTGCACACGTGCGGGGACTCTGGAGCACACATTATATTTGATTATTTATATATATATATATATATATATATATATATATATATATATATATAGTCTAAATGATATTGAGTTTTCATTCAAACAATTATTTTACAGTATGAGCATTTATGTAAAGCAGAAAATAAGAAAGAAAATGTATATTTACAGCATTTATTTGACCAGAAAACTGCAATGAAATGAAAGGTATTGTTAGCCAATGGTCTGCATTTAAAAGAATCACAGAGAAGATGGACACTGTGTTTTTAAGACATCAGAGGACCCTCTATATCCCATCATACCTCACAAGTGACAGGTCAGTTCTTTTTTCCGGTTCCTACTGCGAGGATCCTGGAGCACTGAGCCCCTCCTATTTTTGGCTTTACTTTAAAAAATTATCTTCAAAAACTTCTGTTTTTGACCTCACCTGACATTTTTCGGTACATCGTGTACAGAAGATTACTTTTCTGACAGAAAAGATGATTTTTTTCCCCAACCAAATTATGCCTTCACTTTTTGTGAAGTGTGCATCTTGTGGCAAAAAAAGCCCAGACAGAAACCCATTCTGTCTATATTGTCTGTCTCCCTGAGACACAGCTTCCTGGAAAATTTCATCTTTGCGCGAAGCTGTTTAGAAGTACTTTGAAGGACAAATAAAAGAATTGTCTGCATGGGCTGCAGGAGAGAGAAAAGACAGGGTCATCAAGAGGCCTTGGAGGGTCCCCATCTACCTCCAAAGAGCCCTCGTCTCACTCAAAGAAAGCGCCCAGAGAATGACCTCCATAGAGGCAGAATAAACGGCAATCCAGGTCAATGTGAAGAGTTAGGACTGTGAGGTAGTGACAGTGACGTCAAAAGTGCCTTCTCACTAACACCACTTGAGGTCAACACAATCTTCACTGGTAAGACTTCCATCGGTGTCGAAGCAACATCACCCGACGTTGAGGCAAACATCGTTGACAATACCTCCTTAGGCATCAAGGAATTGCTGTTCGATGTCGAGGCACGCATCACCAACGAAACCTATTGAGCAAGAAACACCACCATTCAACGTCAAGACACCCTTCTGGGACACTTCTCCTTTCGACAGGATAGCTTCTCGACATCGAGGCTCATATGCTAGTCTGGCCACCGTCAACGTCAAGACCAGTAGCCTCACCGCTGCGCACTTCACCGTTGACTATCAAACATCAAACTCAGTTAACGTCTAAATATCCTTCGACGTCGAGAATTCAAGCAGGCGCTCTCCAACATACAGCCCAAGTTTGCAGTCACTGGCTCAAACAATACCCTCAAGAGGACGTTCTGTTTCTACTGAAGTTCAGATTTTATCGGAACTACCACTGAACTCCAGGTCTCGTGCTCAGTTTGCACCACCTGAGACCCCAAACAACATCTCCCACTGCTGGTTGGAAAGTCTCTGCAAAAAGCATGTACAGCAGAGCTTGGGCTCACACATTCTCTCCGTCTAGAGCTATGCCTCGATCACCATTGACGAAGCCAACAGCGCCACCTGTGTCTCTCTGGCTTCTACTTCTCCTCAGGGGCGACAACTCCCTGCACCTAGAACCCCAAGGAGATCTAGATCACCTCTAAGGAATAGATCAAGGTCCAAGACAACAAGGACAAGATCCACTTCAAGATCCCAGTGGTTTCACCTATCTCGGGCATGACATCATAGGTTTCCCACCTTGTCTACCTCCTCTAGCTCTTTTATGAGGGACTACTCGGCCACACTAACAGACACTCCTCCAGCAAGAGTATCTCCAATAGATGATTTAACCATATTCAAGATGTGTTGGTTTGGAGCACATCCAAACTGAACATAGACATCCCAGTGCCCACAAAATCATCATCCGTCATCTTTGAGACTTTGCACCAAAGGCCAGCATCGGGACCACTGCGCCCTCTGGTCCCGGCCTTCTCCAACCAGCACTGGATCTTTTTCTCACTTCAGCATCTCTGCAAACAGCTTCTTCGCGGATCCCTAAAAAGTATAAAGCTCCTGACCAGGATCTGTTATTCTTGAGGTCTGACCCACCACCAGACTCCGTTATTATAGCCGCAGCAAGAAAAAAAACACTCTGTTGCAGCCTTGTTTTCTGCATCCCCGGGTAAGGACAGCAAGCACATGAACACTTTGGGGAAAAAAAGATGTGTGGAACGTCAGCTACAGTTATGAAGGTGCCTAGCACATGGTAGAGGGATATGACCGATCTCTCAGGGACTCTTTCCGGGTTCACAGAAAGATTGCCAAAGGAAGACAGGTGGGACTTTCAAGCAATCCTGCCTGAAGGGGGTCTAGTCTCCAACCAGATTATTAGTGCAGCAGCAGATGCTTCTGATCTTGGATGCTCATGGGTGTTCCCAAGGAATCTGTGCCAGAAGGTCATCACAGGTCTCAATTCAGTCTCAACTGTGAATTCACTCTTTGGCTCACATGCAGATGACGAGATGGCCAAAATGAAAACGCTTGAAACGCTCAAAATTGTGAATCTAGAAGAGCGGAAAGATTTCCTGCGCAGATACAGGCCATATGATAGATGACCCTAACAACAGAGGGTTCAAACCCCACACTGGACTTCGCAACAGCAGGCCTGGTCTCATTATCACCCCTGCAGACAGGCTAAGGGAAGAGGAACTAATCATCAACCAGCAGCTTCCTCCAAGACACCAGCCAAACATTGAGCCCTCACTTCCCCCTTCTCTGTTTCCCACTTGAGTAGGGGTAAGAATCCGCAAACATCTGGACCAGTGGCGCTCCATCACAAGCGACAACTGGGTCTGAATATTGTTCAAAATGGTTACTCAGTATGATTCAAGTCTCCCCCTGCTGTACAACCTACAAAAACTTCATGTCCCTAGCAAGCCATCCGGCACGACAAAGTCACCAGTCTGCTCAGAAAACAGGCCATAGCGCAGGTCCTACTCTCCCAAAGGGGCTAGGAATATAGTCTTGCTTTTTCCTAGTAAAGGGAGAAAAGGTCCAAACTGAGGATTCAGACCCATTCTGGACTTATGACTGCTAAACAAGTTCGTACACAAAGAGAAATTCAGAATGCTTGCCTTTCACCATATCTGCCCCCAACTCCATCAGGGGGACTGGATGTGTTCCATTGCTCTCCAGGATGCATATTTCCACATTCCAATTACCAAAAACACAGAGGTTTCTGTGCTTCAAAGTGATATCCAAACATTGCCTTTACAAAGTACTACTGTTTGATCTAAACTTTCTTGAAATGCATAACTGTAGTGGCAGCATCCTTAAGAAGAAATACATTTTTTGTCTACTCCTACTTAGATGATTGGCTCCGAAAAAGCTCCTCCATGTCTCAAACGGAAAAACATTGAGACATGCATCAAGACTTTGCCGATGTTGGGTCTCAAGATCAATTTTGCAGAATCCATACAAATGATCACACAAAAGCTCCACTACTTTAGTGCAGCTCAGGACACAAGGGCCACAAGAGTGTGCCCTTCGGAGGATAGCTTATTCTCAATCAAGCTGAAGTATTACAATCTTGTGCACACTCCACATCCATCGGCCAGATATGTTGCGCCTCTTCTGGGATCAATGGCCTCTTGTATTTTCATCCTCCCCCATGCCAAACTGCATATTCGACCTCTACAACAAAGTCCGGAGGACCAGTGGAGTCAGTTCTCAGACCACTGGGCCGACAAGTTGACTTTCTTGCTGGATGCCCAAACACTAACATGGTGGTCTCCCACGCAAACTCTAATCCGGGATACCTCTCTCCACGGGTGTGGTGTTCACATGGACTCTGTGCAACGCAAGGCATGTGGTTGGACAAGGAGCAGCAATATTATATCAACATGCTGGAGCGGAGGGCGGTCCATCTAGCCCTCAAGTTCTTTTTCCCATCCATACAGACCAACTCTCTCCAGGTCCAGATGGACAACTTGACCACAATGCTTTACTTAAATAAACAAGGGGGCGCTCATTCTTGTTCCCTGTCTCTGGAAACACAGGCCATATATGTAGGAAGTTGGCTCTGTGTATACTATTTCATAGTAAGAAATAGTGTGCACAGAGTCCAAGGGTTCCCCTTAGAGGTAAGATAGTGGCAAAATTAAATAATTCTAATGCTTTATTTTGTGGTTGAGCAGTAGGCTTATCAGAGTGTAATGTTAAGCATTTGTTGTACACTCACAGGCAATAAATGACTCTTCATGGGAACGCAGATTAGGAGTAGGTGATTAACCACCTTGTGGTCCAGATCCAGGAGAGCAGGTTAATTATACCAGCTTGGACTACTGATGCTTGTCGTTATCCCGATGGGGCCCATCCTTTAATATGAGTGGATTCCCAATTGGATTATAACATGTGGATTAGGTACGTTTTGGTCCTGATGAATCGCACTGATCTTAAATGACATTATATGCGAGAAACATGTTGACCTTTGTAGTAGTAGTATAGTGATTTCTGTACTCACACTCCTCACATTCCCTGAACCTAGGGACTGTTGACTTTACTATAATATTTGTCCTTTTAGGGTGGACTAGACATTACTTCTAATTCTTACCCACATATGGTTTTTAATCATGACAGCGGTCGGTGTTTGATTGAAAATGGTTTTTACAGACCTCTAGCCATTTTTACCTTCACACACTCATACCAATCCCATATTCCAGCACTCAACAACCGTCATTTCTATATCCAAAAGATCTCCGGCGAAAAGCCCCCACAAGGGGCCCGTCAGGTATTGCAGTGCCGGTCTTACGAGGAGCAAAAGCCTGATGATGAAGCATGTCACCAATTGGTGAGTGGGGTCTCTTGTTCTAAAACAAGCAGATTCACAGGATGCATTGTTTACTCTATGAACCTGTACAGAACCCACTGTTTGGAACTGTGTACCTTTGGCTTTTTTTAAATAAATGAGGAACACACACTCAAAGACTTACTCCAGGCCAATAGGTTTTTATATTGAAAAATATATTTTCTTACTTTATTTTAAGAACCACAGGTTCAAGATTTACAGTAAATTCTTTCACTTAGATACTTTAAGAACTTTGAATAAAAGCAATATCATATACAGTCTTTGTAAAAATGGCAATAAGCTATTTTCAAAGTGGACACTTAGTGGAAATAACAACAGTTCCTTGGGGAGGTAAGTAAAGGTTAGATCAGGAGGTAAGTAAAACACTTACAAGTCTCAGTTCAGGGGCATAGGCAGCCCACCTTTGGGGGTTCAAGGCAACCCCAAAGTTACCACACCAGCAGCTCAGGGTCGGTTAGGTGCAGAGGTCAAAGAGGTGCCCAAAACACATAGGCGCCTATGGAGAACAGGGGTGCTCCGGTTCCAGTCTTCCAGCAGGTAAGTACCTGCGTCCTCGGGGGCAGACCTGGGGGTTTTGTAGAGCACTGGGGGGACACAAGTAGGCACACAAAACACACCCTCAGCGGCACAGGGGCGGCCGGGTGCAGTGTGCAAAGCAGGCGTCTGGTTTCAGGTAGGAAACAATGGAGGGACCCCGGGGTCACTCTAGCGGTGCAGGCAGGCACAGGGGGGGCTTCTCGGGACAGCCACCACCTGGGCTAGGCAGAGGGTCGCCTGTGGGTCACTCCTGCATTGATGTTCGGTTCCTTCAGGTCCTGGGGGCTGAGGGGGCAGTGTTGGTTCCAGGCATCGGGTCCCTTGTTACAGGCAGTCACGATCAGGGGGAGCCTCTGGATTCTTTCTGCAGGCGTTGCTGCGGGGACTCAGGAGGGTTGTATCTGGTTACTCACGGGCTCGCAGTCGCCGGGGAGTCCTCCCTGTCGTGTTTGTTCTCTGGATCTCGAGCCGGGGGCGACGGGAGCAGAGTGTGAAGTCTCACGCTTCCGGCGGGAAACGTGCAGTCTTTGAAAGTTGCTTCTTTGTTGCAAAAAAGTAGCTGGTTTCGAACAGGGCCGCTGTTCCTGGGGGTTTCTTGGTCCTTTAGTCCAGGGCAGTCCTCTGAGGCTTCAGAGGTCGCTGGTCTCTGTTGGATGCGTCGCTGGTGCAGGTTTTCGAAGTTGGAGACAGGCCGGTAGGGCTGGGGCCAAAGCAGTTGTCGTCTTCCTCCTTCTCTGCAGGCTTGTAGGTCAGCAGTCCTTGTTTCTTCAGGTTGCAGGAATCTGATTTCTTGGGATCTGGGGTGCCCCTAAATACTGAATTTAGGGGTGTGTTTAGGTCTGGGAGGGCAGTAGCCAATCGCTACTGTCCTTGAGGGTGGGTACACCCTCTTTGTGCCTCCTCTCTGTGGGGAGGGAGGCATATCCCTAATCCTACTGGGTGAATCCTCCAAACTCAAGATGGAGGACTTCTCAAGGCAGGGGTCACCTCAGCTCAGGACACCTTAGGGGCTGTCCTGACTGGTGGGTGACTCCTCCTTGTTTTTCTCATTATCTCCTCCAGCCTTGCCGCCAAAAGTGGGGGCAGTGGGCGGGGGGGCGGGCATCTCCACTAGCTGGGATGCCCTGGGGCGCTGTAACAAAAGGGGTGAGCCTTTGAGGCTCACCGCCAGGTGTTACAGTTCCTGCAGGGGAGTTGTGAAGCATCTCCACCCAGTACAGGCTTTGTTCATGGGCACAGAGTGACAAAGGCACTTTCCCGATGTGGCCAGCAACATGTCTGGTGTGTGGCAGGCTGGCAGAAACTGGTCAGCCTACACTAGAAGTCAAATTGGTATTCAGGGGGCATCTCTAAGATGCCCTCTGTGTGTATGTTACAATAAATTGCACACTGGCATCAGTGTGCATTTATTGTGCTGAGAAGTTTGATACCAAACTTCCCAGTTTTCAGTGTAGCCATTATGGGACTGTGGAGTTCGTGTCTGACAAACTCCTGGACCATATACTCTTATGGCTACCCTGCACTTACAATGTCTAAGGTTTTGCTTACACACTGTAGGGGCTTAGTGCTCATGCACATATGCCCTCACCTGTGGTATAGTGCACCCTGCCTTAGGGCTGTAAGGCCTGCTAGAGGGGTGACTTACCTATGCCACAGGCAGTGTGAGGTTTGCATGGCACTCTGAGGGGAGTGCCATGTCGATTTAGTCATTTTCTCCCCACCAGCACACACAAACTGTGAGGCAGTGTGCATGTGCTGAGTGAGGGGTCCCCAGGGTGGCATAAGACATGCTGCAGCCCTTAGAGACCTTCCCTGGCATCAGGGCCCTTGGTACCAGGGGTACCAGTTACAAGGGACTTACCTGAGTGCCAGGGTTGTGCCAATTGTGGGAACAAAGGTACAGTTTAGGGAAAGAACACTGGTGCTGGGGCCTTGTTAGCAGGGTCCCAGCACACTTTCAAATCATAACTTAGCATCGGCAAAGGCAAAAAGTTAGGGGATAACATGCCAAGGAGGCATTTCCTTACAATATAGAAGTGGCTAATAGCCAGGAATTTGACAGTTTCCGCCATTCACCTATCAGGAGTCCAGAACACTCAGACAGACTCTCTCAGTCGCAATTTTGCTGAAGCGCACAACTGGATTCTGCACAACGACATTGTAGAAGATATCTTTCGAGAGTTGGGGTATCCGCAAATCGACGTTTTCAGGCAAAAACATAAAAAATTGTCTAGATTTCGCATCCAGTTTCTCAAGAACAAAAGAGAATGCCCTTTTGATAAATTGATCTATGAAATTTCTTTATACGTTTTCCCCCTATTCCGCTGATTCCGGCCGTGATCAACAAAATGTACAGATCCAGGACCTGAATGATCCTCATAGCACCAGAATGGCCTAACCAGTGGTGGTTCCCGGATGTCCTTTACCTATCAGAAAGACCACACAAGAGGTTGCCATGCAGACAGGATCTCCTGTTCAAGCTCGGAGGGCAGATTTGCCTCCCCAGTCTTCCCTCACTGAGCTTGACAGCATGTCTCCTGAATTCCTCCAATATAAACATTTAGGCCTCACTCAGTAATGCATGAATATTCTTAGGGAGTCCAAAAAGACCCTCTACCAGACGCTCCTATGCGTTCAAGAGGAAAAGGTTCTATGTATGGTAAGTCCAAAATGATCTTCATCCAATTCAGGGGCAGGAGGATGTAATCTTGCCTGTTCTCCTCCATCTAGCAAAATTCGACCTGCAGTTGTCCTCTATTAAGCCCTATCCCTCTTTCTGTACCAGATTTTTGATTGATTTTGTCAGAACCCCTTTCAGAGTCCCACAAGACACACAGGGGTTGTGTGGTTTCAGATCAATGGACACAGGCTCTCATCTCAAAGAACGCGGAGCAGCAATAAAACAAATGCTCAGCGAAGTACTCTCACTTAGTAAAACATTTTTATAGAGAAATATTTTATTGTCAACTCTTCTCATTCAGAGGAAGAATACGACATTCACAAACAATAGCACATTTGCTGTTGAGGTCGGACTCTAGTGTTTCAGTGGCAATTCCCTCTCACCTTCTTTCCTTGCAGTGTAGTATTCTCAATTCATTGCTGGCCACGCCCATGGAATCCAGCAGCTTTCCTCACACTGAGAGTCCACTTGACTGGGCTTCCCAAAGGAGCTTGTTCCCTCTCTCGTAGGGCACACTGGTCTTAGCAAATAGGCAGGCGTTGATGCTCCAAAGCACGTAGTCTTGTTTCCTGTACATTGGCTTCTTACCCATCAGGAAGACTAGTAGGCCTTGACTCCCAGTCTTGGTTACAGGCAGAAGTCTTGCACAGCTTCCTCTCCCCACACAATATGTCTCGCTGCTTGACATATCTCAAACTCACCTTATTGTAGTCCATTTCCAGGCACTAAATGTGATTTAGGATTTTGAAGTTTTACATTAGGGCTCTCCTTTTTTTGAAGTACACCCTCCTCTGCCTCCTTTTCCTTTTGAAAAGCCGTCTGTCACAACAGGAGAGACTCTGGAGCTGATAGTCCCACAACAGAGACCATGGGAGTGACTAGAATCCACACGAGTGTTCGCCACAGTGATATGTGCATCAAAAAGGTTAATCTTGGGCTCCCAGCCCTACTCTTTGATTCCCTTATAAGCCTCATGCACTCCCCATGCACGCACTGCACAGCAGTACCCTATCCCTGTATAGTACCTTTCAGGGGCACACACATTCAGCACAGAGTCACCACTCCTTTACTTCATAACCAACCAATGTAGGCCAAAGGGCGAGTTGCGCACGCAGCAGCGGAACTTTAAAAAGTGAGTGAGCCTGTTGACTTCACTCCGTGACAGAAGTCAACAAGCATTAGCAAAGCCAATAGGTCTTGGCAATCCGAGAGCTATAGGCGGTGGCAATGTAGATGTATTTGTGTATGGCTCTGGGGCTGTTCTTATGAATATTTACAAATGCATTAACATTGCCAACGCCAATAGCTCTCAGATTGCCGAGACCTATTTGCTTTGCCAATGCTCGTTTCAGAATAGGGTGGCTGTTCAATCAGGGGACTGGCACTCTCCACAAAGGACCAATATTCTACAAAAAGTTCCTATCTGGGAAAAGTGTTCTCACTATTGCGAGTGAATCAGGGTAATTTTGAACTACAGTTTTGAGAGCTGTATTTTCTAAGTAAACCCGAAGTGAACAGTGAAACAAAACACTTTTTTGGATTAATTTTTAAAAAAACATTCGTTCTGGCCCACTTAAATTTCGTTTAAGCTTTTAGGTTTTACTGTAAGCTTAAGCCCCTACCCGGATATTTTTGCATCATTGTCACCTCTTCATATTGCGGAAGATGCAGTTAGCAGCTGCAAGGTGGGAAGTTAACATTTCCAAAGGCTCAGGCATGACATTTAATTCATTGTGCAGCAAGTTTAACTGTTTTCATCATTTTGAGCTATTAACAGTTTTTCTCTGTTGGCCCTGGTTATATGCAAAAACAATTGCATTTCATAATTCTTTGAAGAGTTGACTTTATGGTTGACCCGGGTCAACAAACTGCCTTTTCTAGGGTATTTAAAATGGAGAGTTGTGCTCCAAAGGAGGAGGAGCCAGTTATGGTGGTGTAAATCCTGCGTGGGAAGCATACGTGCATATGTGGCGGTCGTGGCCTTATGCTGCGAACCACTTAAGAACCACACAGGCTTACCTGCGAGGAATAGTTGGGTTAAATGCCCATAGGCACAGCCGTTTACAGAGGGGCCCAAGTGCTGCTAAGCCTGTGGACTGTAAACACGTGTTTTATGTTTATTTTTTAATCGGCTGCAATTATCAGCATCATCGGATGTTGTAGAAACGCATATAATTAGAGATCTCGTGTTACGTAAGGTTATGATCAATTTTTAAAAAAATATTACAGTGAACACGTACCACATGAATGAGGATTTTGTTACACCCTTGTTGAGTACCTACCTTCATGCTGGGTACTCACAAAGATGAGCTCCAAACAGGACGAATATGTCTGTGATTATTAGATGCTTTTGACATGCAAGTCTGTGATTTGTGTTAATTATTTAGTATTGTCTGTAGCTGTCAAATAGCAGTTCACAGTGAACCTGGTTTAGGATTAGACTTCAGGCTTTTATGGGAATGAAGTTCACAAGCGGGCGTTCTCTTGAAATTTTAAACAAGTCTTTCGCATGCAGTGTGATTATGAGTGAATTTTAAAGCAAGGGCAGCAGTGGGCGTGAGGCGTATAATTAAGTCAGTAATTTCTGCTGCACGTGGATCATTTTTATATTTTGAACGGATGCTGAAACATGCAGTTGTGGCTACTCGCGAATGCAGCACCTGCTTTGGGGAATGGAGTTGCGGCCTGTTGTAATGAGGTGAGGTGAGGTGCGGTGTGCGGTCGCGGGTGAAATAAATACACACGCACACCGGTTAAAGGCTTGCAGGCAACTGCGTCAGCGCAGCCCCTGATTTATTATCATACCTCGGTTCCGGCTTCCATCCAGAAGCGCAGAACCTGACGCAAACACAAAGGAGAGGCCGGGTGGCTCTCTACATCCCTCCCATGTTTTACTTCACATAGAAGAGAAAAGAAAAGTGAAAAGAAAAGTGCACATACAGGCCACATCCAATCAAACGTAGTCCCACACCGGTCAGGTTGAGACTTCAACAAACAAAAATACCAGAGAGTCAAAACCACAGGAACGAGGAGGAAACACAATAATAACTAAACAGATCCATGCCAAAACATCTAAGGTCCTTGGTATAACCCTTTCTGGTGAGCAGGCAGCGGTGCACCGACATCAGTTCCTAGGGACCCAGGTTACAGACAAAGTCTTTGAGCTGGCTGCTCGGCACTGGGTTAGGCCGTAGGTGATAACGTCCACCTCTGGGAATCAATTCTTCCTGGCCGGCTTCATCACCCTGATGGTGTCCTACCCTGGGCGCCGTGACCTGCGCCTCCTCTATCCATACCTCCTCAGCCGGGGGCACAGTCATCGAGTCCTCGACATCTACTTCTTCCTCGGATGTGACCAGAACCCCTGCTCTCCTGAAGTGCGTTTCTGGTTACTCTCTGCCTGCCTCGTGCTGCTGTTATCATGGCACCCCCTCACACGGATGACTTGCCAGGGTTCAGGCTCAAACGGAGTTTGGAACTTTCCTCCAGGCCAGCGGTTCTTCACTACCACCATATTTCCTTCCTGAAAACCCCGGTATCGACCGCGCCGTTGTTCCGTGGCCTTTTGATTTGTGCGTTCTCTGCGCCGCTGGGTGGCTTCAACATCCAGCTCCGGTGATGTCCAGTGAGGACCAGATGGGATGCAATCCCGCAGTGGGACTTTAAACATCAGCGTGGCAGGTGCGCATCCTGTGGTGCTGTGAGGTGTTTGGCGATAAGCACCCAGTAATTGCTGTAGACCTTGCTCACTGTCTGCTCTTTGTTCAACACCTATTCTGAGGGCTCGGTTTAGAGTTCGCATAAACCTCTCAATGTCCCCATTAGCCTGCGGCCAGTAGGGCATGACCTTGCGATGATGTATAGCTAGCCCTTCCAGGTAAGACCGAAATTCCTGGCCATGGAACGGGGGCCCATTATGCGTTCTGACTTCGTCAGGGAGCCCAAACATGGCAAAGGCCTTTTGAAGCACCGGTCTCACGTGCTCAAACGCCGTAGATGATACAACGTCAACAACAGGAAACTTTGTGTAGGAGTCCGTGAGGACGACGGTCAGCCGCCCATCCGGGAAGCTCCCAAAATCCATACTAACTTTTGTCAATGGCTTCTGACTTGCCGGCTCAGTGATATTGGGCAGCTGGGTGGTTCTCCTGATGTGATGACACATGAGTGGCATTTCCCCACCAACTCATCCACCTGACTGTCCATGCCCGGGAACCACACCTTTGCACGCAGTCTTGCCTTGGTCTTTGCGGCTCCTTGATGGCCCAGATGTGCCAAGTTCACGACTCTGGCCCACAAACTCTGAGGCAGTACAATTCTCCTTCCTCGAAGAACCAAACCGTGACCATCCGTGGAAAGCTCATCTCGCACCCTCCACATCCCCTGCATCGCTGCTTTGCACTCGTGATTAGCCACTTTTGTCTTTTCCAGGAAAAGCTTACATTTCTTGTGATTTAGTGCTTCTATAACTTGATTCAGGGTTGTGTCCACCTTGGTGTCATCCACAATGTCTCTTACGCCAAGGGCATTGGGACATGCCAATTGTACCACCATGTTGACAAACACCTCCGTGCTCTCCTCATCTTTCTCTTGAGAGTCATCGGTCGTTATTGGGGATGGGTGGCGAGATAAATAATCCGCAGGGTTGTTCACCCCCGGTCGATAGATGACAGTGAACCAATAAGGCTGCAGCAGAACGGTCCACCGCTCAATTCGCGGGGGTGCCAGGTGAGGGCACCCAGCAAATAGTGCTACGAGGGGCTTGTGATAAGTCACCATCTGGAATTCTTGTCCATACAAACAAAGGTGAAAATGTTTGCACGCCCACCGAATCGCCAAAGCCTCTCGTTCTATCTGGGATATCGGGATTCGACTAAAGACAATGCTCTGCTCCCATACGCAACAGGAACCCACTCCTTCGGGTTCTGTTCCTGGAGAAGAACAGCGCCAAGACCTACTGGACTTGCGTCAACTACCACCTCGGTACGTCGGTGAGGGTTAAAGTAAGCTATTGTTGACTTGTCTAGGAGTGCGGTCTTATTGTCAGCAAACGCCTTGTCCGCTGTTGGGCTCCATTCCCACCTATGCCCAGTTTTTGTGAGCTGTCTGAGAGGTTCCGCCACGGACGCAAGTTACGGAATGAACCTTCCACAATAGGTTGCCACACCTAGGAAGCTCCTTACTTCAGTGGGTTTTTTCGGGATCGGTGCTTGACGGATGGCGTCAGCTTTGCGGGGGTCCACTTGTAGCCCGTCTTTTGAGGAGACATAGCCAAAGAACTCCACAGATGTCTGATAAAACGCACACTTCTTCTTGTGGAGGGTTAGTCCTGCTTCCACTAACCTCTGCAGTGTAGCCCTGAGATGTCGATGATGTTCTTCTCTGGTCTTGGAGTAGATGAGGATATCATCACTCAAATTGATCACCCCTTGCAGTCTTGACAGTGTCTCTCTAATTACATTTTGGAATACTTCGGCTGCCGAAGATACCCAAAAGCTCAGTCTCTTGTATCGTCGAAGCCCCACGTGCGTTGAAAATGTTGTGATGTTTCTACTATCTGGTTCCTGCTCCAACTGATGATACCCAGCAGTGAGGTCCAATTTCGAGAACCACTGTGCCCCATTAAGATCCGCTATGATATCATCCATTGTAGGTGTTATGTGCCTCTCTCTTTTAATGGCCTTGTTAGGGATGCGCATATTGACACACAGACGGATGGCGCTAGGTTGCTTGGGCTTTGACGCTATCACTAACAGCGAAAGCCATGGTGTAGGTCCTTCCACTTTCTCGATCACTCCTTGGTCTTCAAGCAGCTGTAGCTCCTTTTCCACTGCTGGTCGCAAGTAGAACGGTACACGTCAGTGTCGTAGGGCAACGGGTGTAACTCAGTGGTCTATGTGTAGCTTGACACTTTTACCTTTGAGCTGTCCCAACCCCTCAAAAAGCTGTGGAAATTCATTAATCAGGTGCTCAGGGTGGGAGTCATATACTTGTCGCACGAAGAATACTAACTCTAGCTCTTCCGCTATGTGGCATCCCAACAGAGTGCCTCGGTCTCCAGTCACCACATAGAATTTGGCTTGTGTTGACACATGTCCACTGGATACTGCCACTTCCACCGTGCCCTTTAAGGGAAGCGGTTCTCGACCCCCGTAGTTATATATTTTAGTGGTCGTTGGGGCGAGCGATGGCGCTGGGGTCAACTGTCTGAATAGAGTGTCATCCATTACGTTCACGGATGCTCCTTTGTCTATAAGCACTGTCGCCAATGTGCTGTTGACTTGGATGTTGCTCATGGGCGGTGGTCGTTTCTTTTGTTGCCTCCCACCGGTGAACGAGATCACAAAGATGTCTTCATCCTCGTCTTCTTCGAAGACTGGGGTTCTATGAGACGTGGTTTCGCGGGATTCGTCAGTCTCTTTGGTTATGCTTCTAATCTTGGTGTCCCTTACTTTCTGGTTTCCTTGCCAGCCTCTTCCCGACCTGCACACTTTCGCAAAGTGGTTGTCTTTGCCACACTTATCACACGTCTTTCCCTTCGCCGGGCACCCCATTGGTGTTTTGTGTTCATACCCGCAGTTTCTGCAGGTTCGCACGCTCTGTCTGACAAAGTCCGTTTTGCGTCCTGGCGGTTGACGAGCTTGAATGGCGTCTATCTGCTCTTCTTTCACCTGGACTGCCCGTGTGGTCGACGCAGCTGCCAGTGACTGTCCTCTTACTGCCGCCATGGCATCTGCCCGCACCGCTGATAGCTCGTGCAACCGCACTAGAACCAGGATGTTGTCGAGGGTCATGCCTTGCTGTCTTAGGATGAGCTTCCTTAGTGCATTCGACCGGCATCCCTGAATAATCTGTGCCCTAATCTCCTCTTGTTGGTTGAGGCCTACGCATGAGCTTGATAGCTTCTTGAGTCGTGCATACAACATGTCCATTGACTCAACCTCTGTTTGTTGAGCCTGCCGGAGTATAAAGCGTTCAAAGTCTGAGTTTAGCTGTCGGTCAAAATGCTTGTTGAGGGCTTCCACTGCCGCGTTGAAGTCTGCCTTATCACCTTTGTTTGGGAGTGCATCGAACAGCTCTTGTAGCTCATATCCTCCCATAAGCAACATGAGAGATCTGCGCACGGCCCGTCTGTCTCTCTTGTGGCGTAGAAGTAGTTTTCTAACCGGTTTAACCATAGGCGCCATCTTGGTGAGGCTGTGGCTGGATCAATCAGTTGGCTAAACAGGGGCAGCGCAGTCGCGTTGTGGACACTGGCGGCAGCTTGCACAGGCAGCTGGGGGTTTTCCTGCGGTGGGGCACTCATTGTGTCTTAGGTTATGTAGGCACTTTGCTGTTGTCCTTCAGGTTCTTTACTTGTGTTCTCCTTTTGCTGATAGTGGTGTGTCTTTTTTTTTTTCAGTGTTATCTCCTCTCTAGAGTGTTCTCTATCATGCACGTGGTGTGTCACCTCTCCCTTTTTTTTTTCCTTCTGGGCCAGCAATTGGTTATTCTTATTATTTTTTCTCTACTTCCTCTCTTTTATTTTGTTATTATTTTTTTCTTCTTTGGGAGCTCTACTCCCTGTTTTCCTTTTGTAATGTCCTTCTTTCCCCCTTCTTTTTTTTTTCTCTCTACTGGGCTTTCTGCCCCTCCTCCTTACTTGTCTGGGGCTCCTGCCCCTCTGGCACTGTGAGCTGTGTTCCCCTCCCTGGGGAGCACAGCCTGAGCTTGTGTTGTTTTGGCCTTGTTGCCATGCCTAAGAGTGAGAGCGCCGAATTCCTATGGGTGCTGGAGGTGAGGCCGTTTATATTTTCTTTGTAGGGCCTTGCCGCATGCCGGGGCACAGCCAGGAAACTCGCGCTGGAGTGGAGGGCGGGGCACACCACTCCCAGCAGGGCGCGGTGCGCTTCTTTGTTCTTTTTTCAAACGACTTGTCACGCGGGAGTACCGAGACCCGCTCGTCGCCACTGTAATGTGGTGAGGTGCGGTGTGCGATCGCGGGTGAAATAAATACACGCGCTCACCGGTTGGAGGCTTGCAGGCAACTGCGTCAGCGCAGCCCCTGATTTATTACCATACCTCGGTTCCGGCTTCCATCCGGAAGCGCGGAACCTGACGCAAACACAAAGGAGAGGCCGGGTTGCTCTCTACACCTGTGACTCCACTGCTGAAATGCTGAGTGGGGAACCTGGCCGCCTCAGCTCCTCTTGCAGCGTGGACAGCTGGATCCCTCCCGGGCCTAGACTGGTGCTGTGGATCTGGCACGAGTGAAGTGAGATCTCGCGCAGCTCCATCTCATTGTGATTCTCGCCTCGTGATCCACTCGTCTCGTATCTTTAATCCTCAGCCTCTGTTTTTGCAGTGTTAGCTCGATTTAATTTCCAGCAATTGCCTGGGAGTTTGAGCAGCTCTGTTGTAGCATTCTTATAGTTCTTGCACCTGGCTAGGGTTTGGCACAGGGTCGGACTAGAAGAGAAAATAGCCCGAAAACCAAAAGAATACAAATGGTCCCCTAAAAAAGTGGCCCATGTTTACGAATTGCTGTAGTTTTGAACCGGGAGGTCATGAGTAATTACGGCCTGAACTGCCGATTTAGAAGCTGCGGAACCAGGTTTGAGTTTTGGCGTCAGCTCAACATCATGTGATTGTGGACAAATCACTTAATTTCCCCATATCTTCCAAAATTGTGAATGTGCCGTTGTGTAATGTAACTGGTGCTTATGTAAAGTGCTGCAGTAACTTCCGTTTGAGTTTGCTCTATATAGAAACTTTAAAAAAAAGAATTTGCAATGCAACAGTCTCACATTACGTTGAGGTAAAGCTATTAGCGGTGTAAACTCCTAGCCAGACTTTTCTTGCCACATTAAATGAAAGCAAAAAAAACCGAGCGTGATCGCACTGTGTAAAACACAGCGCAATCGCGATGCGAAATAAAAAGTAGTCCAGAAACCATACGGAAAACATGGAGCTCATACGTTTCCAGTAGTTTACCTGTGCTTTCGAGGAGGGCTAAACACCGGAAAAGGCATGGCATATGCATGCCTTTCACGAATGAAAACAAGCGGATTTTAAAAGGCAAGTCCACGAACCCATGAAAGTGACTGACGTAACATGGGCATGGTTAAAATCCCACTAAAGAAAGATTAGAAGAGGGACGGAGCACTTGGCGCGCGCTCCTAAAAATGAAAGAAAAAGAGCATAAAGAGTGGGCTGCAGCGCTCCTAACTAGTGGCGGACAGCCGATCACCATTTAAAAAATGTAGTACGAAACAATAGTTTAAAAAAGGCTGCTGCGTAACTTTATAGTGCTTGGCGGTGCACTCATGCCGGGCTAAAGACCAGATGTAAGTATGCCCTTATCAAATGGGGAGAAGGAAAAATGGAGCGCAGATGGTAGCAGCAAATGAGAAGCCTATGGGTGCGCTATAAGCCCAGAAATAGATATAGCATGTCTCAGTTCGAGACAGCGCATGTGTGTCATCTAGAGCCAAGACCTGAAAAGGACCTGGTCACTCCTACTGATCACTACATGGTATGCTGCCGCTATCACGCTTTTGCTGCTTAACTACTGGTGAGGCATCGTGTTAGTTGCCGCTGCCGGTCCAAAAAGACCGCAATCTGAGAGACCACCCCATGTCATGGAGCACAGGCATGACCCATGTTTGCTTATGACAACAAAAAACAGCATCAGGTGTCCAGACCTCAGTATAGTTGGGCACTCAGAGCAGGAGTACACATCCATTACCATGAAGAGGACTTTTCTGTTCTGACAACTTTGCCTTCGTCATTAGCTGCATCTCCTTTCTCTGATTCTATTGTCCCTTGTTTGTCCCTTGAAGCACTACATTTGGTTACTGCTCTAAAATTTGTTAATGGAAATGTTTGATGTATTCACGGTCAGCGTTTATGTGAGCTTGTGCAAGCTTTCTTCCTGAATGTTTATTTGGAGTAAGAAGGAGTTTGGAGGAAGAGCAGCCCCCACCCTACCACCGAATGATCCCTCTATTTCTCCTGAGTGTTGTAGTCCTGGCAATGTGCAGCTAATGCTGGTGTGTCTGTGACTTGTTTAAGACATCACTGCTGTTGTGTGAGCACACCTAGTGTCTTCATTGGCTGTGGCTTTTAAGTGCTTGTATTACTCTAACACTGCCTGCTGAGATGAGGAGATGGGTAGTGTGCTCTGAGAAGGAGCTGGTACCATACTAGTTATAATAATTGTCTGCTCACCAACTAAGCTGTAGGTGTGCCTGCTACTTAGCAATGTGCTTATGCTGCAGTCTGAACTCTTCACTGTGAATATCACTGGAAATGCATGTGTTTCACGGTACTAGGTTTATTGCATCACCAGCCTTTGGGGCTGATCATTAAATATAGTTGCATAGCATCTCTAAAGACAGAGCATTTGGTTAAATAAAGAATAAGGATGGCCTCTGGATAGTTTCTTGCAGACTTTGCAATCACAAGCCCAGAGGCATTTAAATGAAAACCCAAGCCTTTTCCATTTAAGTTCTTGGAAGTATTTCTTATGTTAGGAATTACTACTTTGCATACATTTTTCGAATCTGCTCCACTGCCTTTGAATATGTAAATACTTCAGGTCTGATTCAAAAAAGTAAGTTACACTTTTGATTATATTTACACCTTGTAGTAAGTAAACTACTTTTATTATTCGCAAGCTCAGTGTAAACTTAATACAGAAGTACTAGCTAAATGGCTCCAATTTGAGAGTAATATAGTTGGCTTAATCCTCAGTTGGGTGAGTGACGTCTATCCCTAAACCCTTCTATGACCCACCCTAAAAAAAAAAACTTACTCCTCCCTAATCTGATTACATTTAGTTGTAAGTCTGTCCTTTCTCCATCCCACTCCCTTGTGTCCCTCCCACATTTACTACTAAAATCTATACCTAAATGTGTTGAGACTTCAGTTTGGTTGGAGAACTCCACACCTATAAGTATAGGCAGAACTAACATTTGTAGTATGTTTTGTTGTATTACTAAACGTACTGCAAAGTGCAGTTTGACAATCAGACTCATTATCTTCACTATCCAACCACTCGCAAGCTTTCAAACACAATGGTTGAAAATAGAGTCTCAAGGGAACATTGTTAGTGTACAGTCAACACCATCTTAAGTTATACTTTATCGCCCCTGTGGGTGCCACCCACAGAAAGCTTATTTTTCCAACATCTTATTCCAGGTGTAACCTCTAGACGACAGAATAATGTCCAACATGTACATCTCAAATAGAATGCAGCTGTGAAACCATTGTTACCGGTAAACAATACATTATTCCCTCGTGCTAAAAATGGATTGTGTTTGAGGAATAGATAAGTGCGTGGGTGAATTGATGGAATTGGGCAGGTCCAATTTATCATGAATTTGAATTTGCTGCTTTAAATTCTTAAGGCGTGCTAGAGTACACAGATGAAAGCCTAGACTGGTAATATTTGCAGATTGGCGCTTCTGGACTGGGCTGTAATACAGTAATGTATATGGCACAATGGCACTTCTGGGCTGGGTTGAATACTGGTTATGTATGAACAATGGAATTTCTCAAATGGGTTGTAATACCGGTAATATATGTGCACTAGCACTTTTGGGCTGGATTGAATACTGGTCATATACAAACAGAGAAACTTCTCGACTGGGCTATAATAGTGGTAATATGCAGTTCTCGGTTGGTTATGTTCGAGCAGTGGCATTTTTCAGCTGGGTTGTAACTTTGGCAATATATGCGCACTGGCACTTATGAGCTGGATTGAATACTGGTTATGTAGAAGCAGTGGCACTTATCAACTCAGTTATAATACTGAAAATATATGCGGACTGGCAATCCTCGGCTGGTTTGGAATACTGGTTGTATACAAGCAGTGCCACTTCTCGCTAGGTTTTATAGTAATAAACTAGCACTCTTCAGTTGCTGCAATACTCTTTCTATGGAAGCACCAGTACTTAAATGATGGGTACCAGCAGGGCTCAGAACCGCGCTTGTACTGGGTGGGAATGGAGGGGCTACGAGTACTTACTTATCTTCTTTTCAAACACTACCTGCAAGTGGCTTAGCACAGATCTGCAATCAAGGGGCTAGTGAGCATTTGTGTGAAAATGAAATATGTTTGCCTTTACAGTCTACGTTTAGGAGACAGGCCATCCCTACTCGCAAGTGAACACGCATTTATATGCCCCGAGTTAAAAGCCTTAAACACCTTCGGCTTCTCTTAACAGACAGAAAGATCTCGCCGTTGACTGTCCCACTCACCTAACTCACAACCCATGGGAACCTGGCTTTGATCGGAGCTGGATGATTAGCGAGCCACCTCGTATACATAGGACGCATCCACAGTGCTTCCTTGTCTCGTCAATCACTTTGGCTGCAGTTTTATTTCTTCCCTGATAAAGTGCAGTTTACACTAAAAATATATTGAAGTAGGGTAAAACAAGCATTTGTAATGCAATAGGTTTCGCATTTGAAACAAAATAAAATAAAAAGTAAAACAGTTGACATAAGCGAACCGATTCAAAGCTCCGGCGGGAGCGCGAAGGATAGAGACAAAATGAAAAAAGGAAGTTTGCTTGGAGTCAAAGTTATCAGCAATAGTGTAATTATTCATGTAACAGGGTCGATGGCCAACAAAACATCCCTAAGGAGGGACAAACGTAAAGCAGTTACCAATGAAAACAAAGGATTTTTGAAAGGCAGACACATGAACGAGTGATAGTGATGGGCGTGGTTAAAAGCCCAGATACATACCAACACGTCGGAAAAGTAGCGTTTACGCGCTGGTACGCTCAACCTAAAAATAGCAAGTTATCTTTATATATGTTTGGGCAATAGAGGAAAATCGTTCCGATAAGTACTTTTTTAAATAGTAATTCTTTTCTCTTCAAAAAGTGAACACTTTCTGAGTTATATAATGTTATCCTACGGGAGGAAAACCAAGTTCTGCATCCAGGTACTGTTGGAAGACTTACAGGACAATCTCTGAGATTTCAGGTGCGTATTGGGCAAGGGACAGGACCACACCAACAGGTCACTCCGGGCGGCACTGGGGTGGCTGGATGCAGAGGTGTAGTACAGCGTCCCCAATGTATTTCAATGGAGATCGTTCTTCATGGCATAAGGCTGCAGGCTTTGGCCAGGTGGCCAGTCAAGGTCAGCCAATAGGTAGGTTACAAATGTGGGGTTCTCGGGTTCGTAAGTGCACCCTTGGTCCTCTTCTCCCTGGGTCAGTGGCAACGGGTGCATAGGTGTTCTTTGGTGTTGGGTTTCTGTGTCCGGGAGCACTCGTGGTTAAGGGGTCCTGTGGTCTGAGGCCTCAGGCGTTGTTGAGGAGTCCAGGAGGGGTGAAACCACAGTGGCCTTGAGGTCAGGAGAGCTGGGTGACTTTGTTGACCCCAGGGGCCCAATTCAACTCGGGCCGGAGGTGATGAGTGCAGTGGTTGTTTTAGGCATTAGGTTTATCTCACCACAGAAGCCACAGGAGAGGGGTCCTGCTTGCAGAGGCTGCAGGTGACTTCGGGGAGTCCAGGAGGGGTGAAATCACAATTGACTCGGACTCTGGGGAGCTGGGGAATCTTGTTGGCACCGGTGGTCCACTTCACCTCAGGTTGGAGATGACGGATGCAGTGGTGATTCAGGTGTCGGCTTTTGGTGGATCCAGAGGCTTCAGAGTCCCTTCTTTGGATGTTTTTGGAGAACAGGTCTGCTGGACACAGGAGGTCTTGAGTCTTTATTGGAAGCAGGCAGTGCTCCCGTTTTTTTGGAGTCACAGCTTGAGGACGAGTCGACTTTGGTGCAGATTTCTATGAGGGATGCAGACATGCCGGTGGGGTTGGTACCAGGTCAGCTGCTTCTTTTCTCCTCTTCTGCTGTGACAGCTCTTCAGTGTCCTTTGTCTTTTTAGGTCATCAGGATCTCCTTCTCTGGTGCCAGGGCCCCCCAAATACTTTGATTAGGGGCATTTGAGGTGTGTAGAGTAGTAGCCAATGGGCTATTGACCCTTGGGGTCACTACGCCCCCTACATGACCACGTCCTGTGGGAAGTGGGCATAACGCTGTCACAGAATTCCCAAGAATGCCATATCCAAGAGGCTACTTTTGGAAAATCGTGTCCTCCTCGCCAATAGCCCCCCCTTGGGGGTGGTGCTAGCTTGGGGTGACATGCCTACCTGACTAGCTAATTTTTCCACCTGTCCAGGTACTAAATGGGCTCTGGACAGGGGGGTTACCTCCTTTCCTGAGGGGAGCCAGATTCGCATCTCAAAGGGGGAAGCCCTTTGAGGCTTGCCACCTTAGAAAGGCTAATCAGCAGGCCCTCCTGTGGAAGGGGGTGTTAAACCCTCTTCCTGGACATGCTTTTGTTCTGGCCCTCCTGAGAGAAGAAGGATCTCGCCCTAGGGGTCCAAAATGGTGTCTCGGGTGTCAGGCTTGCAGAAACTGATTGAGCAAACCAGAGGATGACACGGTTTCAGGGAGCACCTCTAAGGTGCCCTCTAGGTGCATGTATTGGTAAATCCAACACTGCCATCAGTGTGGGTTTCCCAGTACAAGATGCTTGATACCAACATCCCTAGCTTCAGTGAAGCCATCATGTAGCTGTGAAACTCGAATTGACCAGTGTCCAGCACATGCATTTAAAATGGCTTCCCTGGTTACTTACTATGTCTGCGAGTCGACAACCACATAGCAGGCGCGTTTTTGCTCATGCAGATATTCCTTCACATGTAGTATAATGCACCCTGCCTTAGGACTGTAAGGCCTGCTAGAGGGGTGACATACATATATTGCATGCAGTTTTAGGGGCCTGTGTGCCATGTTGTGTTTTCACTTTTGTCTGCACCAAGACAAGCAGCCCGCAATGGCAGTCTGTCTTGTGCTTGGTGAGGGGTCCCTTAGGGTGGCACAATTCGTGTTTCAGCCCTAAGGGATCCTCTTTAGTACCCCAGGCCCTACGTACAGGGGGTACCATTTACTAGGGACTTACAGAGGGTACTAAAGCTTTTGCAAATTGGAGAAACAACTGTGCAGTTTTGAAAAAGAGACCTGGCACTGGGGACATGGTTAGCAGGAACCCAGTGCACTTTCACTCGAAAACAGGCAAAAAGTGGGGAGTAACCCTGTCAAAAAGAGGCACTTTCCTACAAGGACTAAACATTTAGTCAAGCTTTTGCTTAGTTGCAAAAGCCAGTAAGTGTTCCCAGCACTGGATGATGCTGGAAATAGGCAATTCACGTGTGCAGTAGATCATTAATGATTTTATATTAACTAGTGCACTAGATAATTCACAGAAGACTCTAAATGTATGCTGCACAGTCACATTAAACAAAAATGTGAACATACATAGCCTTGTTACTAATGAATGGTATGGATTTTATTACTTTCGAATACAGTATCATGCATTAGTGATATCAATCCTGCCGTCCTCCTTTTTTTGTGACCTTAAAATATCTGTACATCTTATAGAAAATTCACAAATGTAGCTAGCTCATAGGTGATCTTCTATTTGTCATATAACTGATTTATTGACTTTTACTTACCCATAGAAGTACTGAAGAGAAATTATTTTGGAACCCTTTCATTTTATGTTTTATTTTAACCAGGTAGAGCTGCTATGATGTACACATTAAAAACTTGAATCTTAAATGGGAGAAACTGTTTCAAGGGAACATACCCTCGTTCTTACAGATAACCAGTCTTTGTTTACCTGTAAAAGCGTGGGCATATTACGGGCTGTTAATGCATGTTGCTACAATAAATATCTAGTGTTGGAGAAGAAACTAGTGGCAACAGTTCTCCAGCATTGGTGACTTTTTAGATGCCACTGACCTACTCTCCTCGTTGGTGATGCATGCAGATTTAAAATGCACACGGTATTCCTAAGACTTAAGGTGTCCTTCAAGTGATCAGATGGGTGGACAGATAATATGAAGAATTTAATTTAATTGTTGCTGCCCCCAGCCTCAAACAATCCTGGCAACCACAGCTTACTCTCCTCTTTATAGCATGTTTCTATATGAAATACATGTGGCTAGAAAAGACAATTGCTCACATTTGACGACAGTTCCCCAGTATTTGTCATATACATATATCCACATGTCCCACTTTCCTCTTTGGTATACACCGAGATCTATAATGAAGTGTTGGGGGTGGACCTGTGCTACGTTAAGGCACACATCTCTGAATTGAAGATCAACAGCTTTATGATGTGGACTATTTAGAGCATACACATCTAATCTAGGTAAAAGAAGACCATTGCTACAGATAAGCAGCTATTTCACCACTGCTTATTTCTAGTAAACACGTTTTGGAAACCTATCTGCTAGAGGGTTATGAAGGAAACTACAAACTCAACCAGGTAGCTTGTCACTTCAATGCCAGGTAGGATAAAGTAGCTCAGTGAATGATTGTGTGCCTGAATCCTGCAAGTGACAGGAACTCAGTGTGGGTCCCTCTGTGGTGTATGTTCTGTTACATAGTTGCTTAGCCTTTCAAGCAAATTGTTTGCATCTCTCTTTACAGGACGAGGACCCATGTTTTGCATCTCAGACCCGTGTGTACAATGACATCGGCCGTGAAATGCTGCAGCATGCCTTTGAGGGCTATAATGTGTGCATTTTTGCCTATGGACAGACTGGAGCAGGGAAGTCATACACCATGATGGGCAAACAAGAGGAGACCCAGGCAGGAATCATCCCTCTGGTGAGATCCTCATACATCTCAGTCTTAATTCTGGACTTCTGTCTGATGCAAAATCCTCAGATATTTCTGAATCTCTGTGCATGAACAGTGTTCTTGCCTTCGAGCCATGTTTTCAGAACATCAGTCCTGTTCCTTTCCCAATTCCTCAAATGAGATCCTCACCCTTCTCATTATCCACTGGTCATGTCTTTGTTGTTCAGGTGATAAATTTATGCTTCAGTTACCCATAGTCATAGTCATGGGATTGTTTTTTGTTCTTACGGAGTTCAGAGGCCCTTGTAGTTCTGATTCTGTATTTAAATGAAACCTTTAAAATAATTTTCCATGTTGTTCTACACCTTTACACCTAGATATTAGGATCCTCTTTCCCTTTGTCCTACACTAGTTCTTCAGGTAAGATTCATAGACTGCTTTAAGGCCTTTTCCTCTCCATCTGTGATACATTCACGCAGCGCTCAATCCTAATCTGCAGTATGTTCATTTCTTCTTTCGAGAGTAATTTGCAGACCCCATCTAAGTTCCGATCCTGCCTTTGTCACCCAATTTAGTCCTTCAGGCCTCTCTTCACGTTTGGATAGTGGCTGTTCTTACCCCTCAGATGATGATATCAAATCTCCCTCAGTAATGGTCCTGTCATTGCCCTTAAACCCATACCTTTTACTTTTCTTCTTTGGGTCCAATTCTTAGTCTTCTGAGACCATAGGACACTATCTGTCCCTGTGCATTGCTTCTGTTCTTCTCCCTCATGCAAGACAATCTCTGCCCACAGGCACTGACCTCATTCTACTCACTAATAAGAAGTGCATATTTGAGAGATTATCCATCCAGCACATTAACATTTAAAAGGAAAATATTGATTGTCTTTATAGCAAAATGTTTTTCTGGTGTCTCTGAGGCACAAGTTATGTTGTGAGTATTTTAGGGAGTACAGGAGCAGTCTTAGGAATTTAGTGGGCACTGGGGTGTGGTGTATTGTTCGAATTATTTGTTACTGTTTCTGTTATTCAGTGTTAATCTTTCTTTTTCTCCCTCCATAGCTTTGTGAAGATCTTTTTGAGAAAATCAATGATAATCATAATTCTGACATGTCGTACTCTGTAGAGGTGAGTCTGCGATGGTGGCTTGCTGGACCAGCCATGCATCCTTTTATAACCTCTTTTGGCCTTGCAATCATCAAGTGGTATTCTGTCTCAAGTCACCTCTCTCTTCACACTTCCTCCCTTAATTTACCTTCCCTAGAGACTCATGTGGTAAGGACACTAGAGAAGGTGTAGCCTTCATTCAAACAGGCTGTTCTTGAACCATTACTTTAGGAAACAGGTGAGAATTGTATTCCTCCATAAATCCCTTTTGCTGCCAACAAATGAATTCCATAGTTGAAGTGCACTTTGGACAGAATATGCCAAACCCATTATGGAGATATGTGGAAGAACCCTTGGGAGATCAGGCGGTATCAGCGAGCACTGACAGATGTGTTTCTGATCTAAGAGTACAATTGCTGGTCAAGTCATTTTGTTGGCAGACATAGATGCTCCTAATATATTTTATGTAACCTGATGAGTAGCTGTGCTAGGTGAATTCTGAAAGGTACCATGGCAGAGCTCTATGATATGCTAAGGTAGTCTTTCTTATATTACTACAATACTGTAAAACACAACTGTCTGACTACTGTATACTTTGTCTGCCTTGCTTCTTTACCACTTTAGCTGGGCATTCATTACCGCTCTTGTTCACTTTGTTTTAGGTTATCTCTATATTTGCTATGTTTCGCTCCCACTTATGTTTTACTCCCTTTTCTTACCTTGGTCCAGGTTGCTTTTGACTCTGCTTATTTTATATGTCTCTGCTCCTAAATAAAGTACCTCTCGTCTTGTTCACAGGTCAGTTACATGGAGATTTACTGTGAACGGGTCAGAGATTTGCTGAACCCAAAGAACAAGGGGAACCTGCGGGTGCGGGAGCATCCCCTGCTTGGCCCCTATGTAGAGGACCTTTCGAAGTTGGCAGTCACCTCTTACACAGATATAGCTGATCTCATGGATGCTGGAAATAAAGCCAGGTACTACCCATTTAGCTGGATCAGTAGATTGTTATGGGATGATTACCGGGCAGTTCTCAAGAGGAGCTTGATTTGTATTGCCTTTTGGCATTCTATGGATGGGAACACAAGGAGAAACGATTTGAGGGTCTCCCTCTTTGTCCTTCACTGCTATTGATATTGTCTTTTTCTGCAGGACTGTGGCAGCTACCAACATGAACGAGACCAGTAGCCGCTCCCATGCGGTCTTCACCATTGTTTTCACTCAGAAGAGGCTTGACCTAGAGACTGGCCTTGCCACAGAGAAGGTGGGGCTTGACTGTGGAAGCTGAGGAGTGTGGGGCTCTGAGGGTACAGGCATGAATGGGAAATGTTGAGAAGTAGGGAAAACTGAGAGAACATGCGCAGTGGTCTGATGTGGTTTGGTTGTACATTGCTTAAGAAGTTGTGGTGTGAACAAGAAGGGGAGGATGGAAGGTTATTTAAGAGTTTACTTTGTATTGTAAGGGGTGTCAAAACTGAGAGGATGGACAGAAACGTAACAGGTGTAAAAGAGGAGGCAATGGTGGCTGTTGGTGGAGAGAGGTTGCACATAGATCCTTAAGGGTCATTTGCAATTGGCATAAGAGGCATAAGGGGGTGGGGGTGGTGTGAGTATTTAGAGTGAGTTCAAAAGATTGTAGGAGACCATTATAAAAATTTGGAATTTGTGAAGACGTACAGTCTCAGAAGTCTAAGGAGGGTTACTTGAAGCTGACAGTGCTCCATGCTTTACCTCGTTCATAGGAGAATAACCCCTGCAGCCCCATAATACCGCAGACATTCTTAAATCTATTGTGTTATGAATAAGATAATTTTTTCCATATTTCTAGATCATCTGGGATAATGCAAGTTCAAACAATAAGTGCTTAAGTCTTGCTTTAAACTATTCAAATGTAGGCAAGTCTAATTCTGTGACTTTTGTTCATTCCAGAAACTGCTATGGTGGACAAGTATGGTATAATGTGTTTGACAGCGGTGGAAAGATCAACACTGTATTTGTTGAGACCTTTTTGGTGTACCTATCTTACAAGTATACATGCTCAGTGTTGGGACTTTGGAAATGATCAGGCAATAGGCCTAGATATTGTGAGGATTAAATTGTATGTCCATCGAGAGGAGTTGGCAGTATAGGGCTACAATGGCAGTTGGCAGCGTAACATTTCAAAGGGAAGTGGAGACATTTGCCAGCATTCACAAAATAAAGAGCATAGCAAAGTGATCGATGGCTGCAACTCATTAAATTATTATATAATTAAATATGCTTCTTTACCTCTTCCTGTTTTTTTTAGGTCAGTAAAATCAGTCTTGTAGATCTTGCAGGAAGTGAGCGTGCAGACTCTACTGGAGCAAAGGGGACACGTTTAAAGGTAAGTGTACGTAAGCATTGAGCACCAGGCAGCCATGTCATATGTGGACATTCCTGTGTGTCCCAGGGATCAATGAATGGGAAGTAGCCTTTGTGTCCTCATGACAGGTTTCATTCTTTGATTGTAGAGATTCTTCTTAGCACAGTGTGAGAATGGTGGAAAATTAAACATTAAAGAAATGCATTGTGCTCTTACAGGAAGGAGCCAACATCAACAAGTCCCTGACCACACTGGGGAAAGTTATTTCCGCCCTGGCAGAGGTGGTGAGTATCCTGCTGAATGCATCTTTGGGTTAATTTTTGGACTAAGGGAATGGGAGATGGCTGCCATGGCTATTTTCATAATTGTTTCTATAAAGGTGTATCCTGCGCTTGGTTTTAGAACAGACTTAGAGTAGGCTGTTGCAACATTATTGCCACTGGAGAATACAAGCAAGGTTGAGCTTTTCACTGTTATTGTAAGCTCTGAATGGCTTTATACATGCAGATAATTATGCTTCTGTTCTTAGACTGTATGTTTCTTAATGTGAATTGGAGTGTACAAGCCCTGTGTTGTATATTTCTACTTAGGATTATGCTCCTCTTTAGAATTATGAGGGTAGCAAGGGAAAGACATTAAGCCACTGAACTCAGGATAGGCATGCTCTGACAGTGCCCGCTGAAAGTACTGTCATTTAGAGAAGGCCCTGAAATTTACCACTGAAGCAAACAGCAGCCTTTGCTTGTTGCGGTCTTCAATGTTGTGGTGTGTCCTAGGCAACAGGCAGTTGCCCCAGGCAGGCTTTAATGCTGAAAGCGTTATTGGCAATGCCTGGCAGTAATCTTGAAGCCCTCTGTAGTGGAAACTTGTAGTGCTGGTAATGTTACAACTCTTCAGATCGGTGGCATCCCAGTGAAGAAGGGCTGATGGGTCACTTTCCTCCCCAATCAGAAGTAGGAACCAGAAAGCATGTAGACTTAATTATCATCACAGTCAATGGTGAACGCAGATAATCAGCAATTAATGCAATGGTATTGAATACTTCCGACCATAAAAGTGCAACAGGTGGACACTCCCAGGCCAAATGTAAGAAAGTAGCATCTGGTACAGTGCATTGCAGAGAGTACATATAATCAGCTAGTCCCATTCTGTGCAAATTGGCTAGTCAACCTGAGAAGTTTAGGGAGAGGGCTCTGAATTGAGAGCCGCAATAGCGCTACTTCTCCGCACTGATGGGAGACTTCAGATCAGTGGACTAGGCAGAAGGGGCACAGACTGGGGCCTTATCTTGCATTGTGACGTAGAGGCACGTAGCACGTTTGTGTGAGGATGGGCTTTCAATTAACAGTTCCAGTAAGTGGAAAGTCAGGGGAGCTGTAGGGAATGTGTTGTGGAATGCTCAAACTGCTGGTAGCAGGTGAGCATATCCAGAGGTGTATGGGCCGAAGCCCCAAGTATGTATTGTAGAGTGAGGAAGCAGCCATCTAGATGCACAACCCCAAAGGTGTGAAGTTGAAGACTTCTCAAACGTCTGCTGACGGCAGTTGAAGCAAAAGCAAGGAGCAGGGGACAATCCAGTGAGAGGTGTATTTAGGGCATACATACAGTCGTGTCCTACTCATGCTCGAAGCCGGTCCGAAGTCCAAATAGTACAGGCCACTGTGTTTATTTCAGCATGTGTAGGCTTAGGAGGCAGGAATAGGACAACGCCTAGAGAATAATGATTTATTTGATAATGTTCAGGAGCTGTATGGGGCTTAAACTTGATAGGTTGCAGCCAGTAACGGTCAGCCTGCGCACAGAAATAACAGAAGTCCATTTTGCTTGAAGGGGATTGTCAGCACTTTCTGTGCCACAGGGGGCTGTTTGTCAGCCCATACTAGAGCAATTAAATTAGATGTTAGCTGTTTTTGGAAATGAGCTGTAAGCTGAAGATTGAAGAATAAGTGCAAGAATGTTGAGAGTCCCACCATCTTGCCAATCGCAACTCTACGCTCTATGGACAGCGGCAGCCTTGTCCATAGTGGCACCTGATTCTCCAGCCATGTATTCAGTCTGCAATAATTTGACCCCTAGAGTTCATCCAGGACTCTGCTGAGCCAGACTCCTAGATAGTGGACCAGTGCCGTTGCCCACTGTAGAGGAAACTTGGACTCAAAGGGCTGCACCTCTGGGTAAGGGGGGAAAATAATGGACTTGGACCACTTGATAGATATTCCAGCATATCTACCAAAGTGAATGATTTCCCGTAGGATTGGGGGAATGGTACTTCGGGTCGCCTACATACAAGGTGGCATCATCCACATAGGATTCTCCTGGGGGTGATCGCAAATCCTTGGCATGAGTGATGTTGTCGCAATCTGGCAGCTAGTAGCTCTATTGCTATGGCAAATAGTATGAGTGATGGGGGCATCCCTTTCAGGTGCCTGATCGACTGGAAAGGCAGAGGTGATCGAGCCATTGACCCACTGACAGGCTGTAGACTGCATGCAGTGTAGCTGAATCAAGCGCAGGTAGCCGCCGCTAAGTCTAATACGGAACGGAAGGTGAATAAGGTATTGCTTTCCAAACAGTCAAATGCCTTAGTGGCATCTAGCAGGACCGCTGCAGCTCTAAAAGTTGGGGGATCCACTGAGTGGAGTACTGCAAATAAGGTCTGCAAGATGTGTGCTGTGGAGCGGCCTGGAACAAAACCCGCCAGGCAATAGGCTATCAGTTTGGCCAGAATTTTGTTAACTACATTAATCATAGACAGTGGTCGAAAGAAGTTGCATTGACAGAGGGGCTTATCTGGCTTCAGTATGGTAGTCTGTAACTCCTACCTGACGGAGGGCAGCAGTACACCATGCATCAAGAATTCCTCATACATCGCCAGGAGGCGAGGACCAAGAATCTGAGCCTATTTGTTGTAAAAGGCTACTGTTTTATAGGTACATCTGCCTGTGGATTCCTCACCTTTTGAATACTCCCAATGCGCTAGCATTCAACAGAATCTTTTTATTTCTAGCTCTCTACGTCGACGAGTATGTCACAATGGAACGGCTCCTCACGCGACTCCGCCTGACTTCATCGGTGCCATAAGTCCTCGCTGGTGTGCTGACGTCAGTTCCCTTTTTTCCTTGCCTTTGACGCTAATTGTTTTTCTCCCTCTCCAGGTGTTACACTGTAACGAGGGAGCTTCTTTTCCGAGTTTTCTTCATGTTACAATGTCTCCACCGAAGAAGTCCTACTTTAAGACTTGTAGAGAGTGTGGAGGTCATATGTAAGTTAATGAACCACATGAAAATTGCCTCTGGTGGCTGAGTTCCGACCACGACGTTGGGGGATGCACTTCTTGCCAGAGTATGAATCTGAAGGCACTTAAGGAAAGGGCGATGAAACTGTTCCTGGCAAAGGCTTAAAACGAGAAGTGGGACTGTCGAAGATCCAGGCCTCGAGAGGAGTCATCGTCCCACAGGTCCTAGAGTTTGCATAAGATGCGTTGTCATTACACCTCTTGGCGTCGCTCTTCCTGAGATGCTGGCCCGAAGTCTTTGTCCCCGTCTTTCAAGTTTCGACACTGTTTGACCTGGGAGGGGAGTCCCACCTTATCACCGCCACAACCAAAGTCGTCTGAGATGTCACCTGTGGGCTGTCTTTGGTTGAGATCTCAGCGTCGCCTGTGAGTCCTGCAGCTTAGTTCTCTCCTGTAACTCATCCAGACCAGGAAATTGAAGAGCAGGAATCAAGTCAGGTCCAGGCTCAACAAGAATATCCTTTCTGTTCGATGGCATCTGTCGCTGTAGATACGCATGTTTTGCAATAGCTCGCCATCTGGTGTTGGGCCGGAGTGTTACAAGTTGTTTTTCTTCGAAGAAGTCTTTCGAGTCACGGGACCGAGTGACTCCTCCTTTTGTCTCCATTGCGCATGGGCGTCGACTCCATCTTCGATTGTTTTTTTTCCGCCATCGGGTTCGGACGTGTTCCTGTCGCTCCGAGTTTCGGAACGGAAAATTAGCTAATTTTGGAAGATTTTCGTCGGTATTGTTGCGTTCGGGATCGGCGTACTTAGATTCAACACCGCATCGAAGATCGAAGAGCTCCGGTGCCCTTCGGGGTAGTTTTTCGATCCCCCATCGGGGCCTGGTAGGCCCGACCGCGTGCTGAAGAACGCCGATGGAACGGACCCCGTTCCGTTTCTGCCCCAAATGCCACAATAAATACCCCTATACAGACCAACACTTGGTCTGTAACCTGTGCCTGTCACCTGAGCACAGTGAAGACACCTGTGAGGCCTGTCGTGCGTTCCGGTCCCGAAAGACACTCCGAGACCGTCGAGCCAGAAGACTTCAGATGGCGTCTGCGCCGACAGCCCACCAAGAGTTCGAGGAGCAGGAAGAGGAAGGTACCTTCTCGATCCAAGAATCGGACTCCGAAGGATTCGACGATACACAAACCGTGAGTAAGACGTCGAAAACCACACAGAGGAAAATTTACAAGGCCCAGGGTACGCCACTGCCATCAGGCCATGGCTCCACCCATAAATTCGGTGACCGACCGTCGGCACCGAAAAAGGCCCAAACAGTGCCGAGATCGTCCGACTCCGGTCGAGACACCGGCACGCAGCCTTCTCGGGACCGAGAAAGTGCTGGAGACAAGCCTCGACACCGAGATGCCGGTGTGGACACGGCTCGACGCCGAGACAGCGGCACCGAAGAAGATCGACGCCGAGAGGTTTCGGCCCCGAAAAAGAAAAAAGTCACCTCGGAGCCGAAAAAACACGCAGACAGGGTTTCGGTGCCGAAACAAACTGCAAGCGACCCAGCTTCAGGCTCTTATACAGAAGAGCACTCGCTAACCTCCCAAATGCAAAAGCATAGGTTTGAGGAAGAGCTACAATCAACTGATGTGGACCATACGCAAAAGCGTATCTTCATACAGCAGGGGACAGGAAAAATAAGCACCCTTCCCCCCATTAGAAGAAAGAGAAGGTTGGAGTTCCAAACTGAACAGACACCACAACCAAAAGTGGTGAAAAGAGTTACCCCACCACCCTCTCCTCCGCCCGTGATTAACGTCTCACCAGCACGAACTCCATCACACTCCCCAGCTCACACCACCATAAGCCAGGGTGACCAAGATCAAGACGCATGGGACCTATACGACGCCCCAGTGTCAGATAACAGTCCGGAGGCATACCCTACGAAGCCATCTCCACCAGAAGACAGCACCGCGTATTCTCAAGTGGTGGCTAGAGCAGCACAATTTCACAACGTAAGCCTCCACTCAGAACAGGTCGAGGATGATTTTTTATTCAACACACTCTCCTCCACCCACAGCTCATACCAAAGCCTGCCTATGCTCCCTGGTATGCTCCGGCACGCGAAATAAATCTTTAAGGAGCCGGTCAAAAGTAGGGCAATCACACCAAGGGTGGAAAAAAAGTATAAGGCGCCTCCTACAGACCCGGTTTTCAGCACTACACAGCTGCCACCAGACTCTGTCGTTGTAGGAGCAGCTAGGAAAAGGGCCAACTCTCACACATCTGGAGATGCACCACCCCCAGATAAAGAAAGCCGCAAGTTCCATGCAGCTGGTAAAAGAGTCGCAGCACAAGCTGCAAACCAGTGGCGCATCGCGAACTCCCAGGCACTACTTGCGCGCTATGACAGAGCCCACTGGGACGAGATGCAACATCTCATTGAACATCTGCCCAAGGACTTACAAAATAGGGCAAAACAAGTGGTTGAGGAGGGACAGACCATTTCCAACAACCAGATCCGCTCCTCCATGGACGCTGCAGATACAGCTGCACGGACAATTAATACATCTGTAACTATCAGAAGGCATGCATGGCTCCGAACGTCTGGATTTAAACCAGAGATTCAACAAGCAGTTCTCAATATGCCTTTTAATGAAAAAGAACTGTTCGGTCCAGAAGTGGACACAGCGATTGAGAAACTCAAAAAAGATACGGACACTGCCAAAGCCATGGGCGCACTCTACTCCCCGCAGAGCAGAGGGAATTACAGCACATTCCGTAAAACACCCTTTCGAGGGGGGTTTCGGGGTCAGAGCACACAAGCAAGCACCTCACAAGCAACACCGTCCAGTTACCAGGGACAGTATAGAGGAGGTTTTAGGGGACAATATAGAGGAGGGCAATTCCCTAGAAATAGAGGAAGATTTCAGAGCCCCAAAACCCCTACTACTAAACAGTGACTCACATGTCACTCACCCCCTCCACACAACACCAGTGGGGGGAAGAATAAGTCATTATTACAAAGCATGGGAGGAAATCACTACAGACACTTGGGTTCTAGCAATTATCCAACATGGTTATTGCATAGAATTTCTACAATTCCCTCCAAACATACCACCAAAAGCACAAAATTTGACAACACACCATTCCAATCTCCTGGAGATAGAAGTGCAGGCACTATTGAAAAAGAATGCAATCGAATTAGTGCCAAACACACAAATAAACACAGGAGTTTACTCACTGTACTTTCTGATACCAAAGAAGGACAAAACGCTGAGACCAATCCTAGACCTCAGAGTAGTGAACACTTTCATCAAATCAGACCACTTTCACATGGTCACACTACAAGAAGTATTGCCATTGCTAAAACTACACGACTACATGGCAACTTTAGACCTCAAGGATGCTTATTTCCATATACCAATACACCCATCGCACAGGAAATACCTAAGGTTTGTATTCAAAGGAATACATTACCAATTCAAGGTACTGCCTTTCGGATTAACAACCGCACCAAGAGTCTTTACCAAATGTCTAGCGGTAGTCGCTGCACACATAAGAAGGCAGCAAATACATGTGTTCCCATATCTAGACGACTGGCTAATCAAGGCCCATTCGTTAATACAGTGCTCAAATCACACAAATCATATCATACAAACCCTCTTCAAACTAGGGTTCACCGTCAATTTCACAAAATCCAAAATTCTGCCGCGCAAGGTACAACAATACCTGGGAGCCATAATAGACACATCAAAAGGAGTAGCCACTCCAAGTCCACAAAGAATTCGAAATTTCAACACCATCATACAACGCATGTATCCAACACAAAGGATACACGCAAAGATGGTACTACAACTCCTAGGCATGATGTCTTCATGCATAGCCATTGTCCCAAACGCAAGACTGCACATGAGGCCCTTACAACAATGCCTAGCATCACAGTGGTCGCAAGCACAGGGTCACCTTCTAGATCTGGTGTTAATAGACCGCCAAACTTACCTCTCGCTTCTGTGGTGGAACAACATAAATTTAAACAAAGGGCGGCCTTTCCAAGACCCAGTGCCACAATACGTAATAACAACAGATGCTTCCATGACAGGGTGGGGAGCACACCTCGATCAACACAGCATACAAGGACAATGGAACATACATCAAACAAAACTGCATATAAATCACCTAGAACTTCTAGCAGTTTTTCAAGCACTAAAAGCTTTCCAACCAATAATAGTTCACAAATACATCCTCGTCAAAACAGACAACATGACAACAATGTATTATCTAAACAAGCAAGGGGGGACGCACTCCACGCAGTTAAGCCTGCTAGCACAAGAGATTTGGCGTTGGGCAATTCACAACCAAATTTGCCTAATAGCACAATTTATACCAGGGATCCAAAATCAACTCGCAGACAATCTCTCTCGAGATCACCAACAGGTCCACGAATGGGAAATTCACTCCCAAATTCTGAACACTTATTTCAAACTCTGGGGAACACCTCAGATAGACTTGTTTGCGACAAGGGAGAACGCAAAATGCCAAAACTTCGCATCCAGATACCCACACAAACAGTCCCAAGGCAATGCCCTATGGATGAACTGGTCAGGGATATTTGCTTACGCTTTTCCTCCTCTCCCTCTCCTTCCTTACCTGGTAAACAAACTCAGTCAAAACAAACTCAAACTCATATTGATAGCACCAACTTGGGCAAGGCAACCCTGGTACACAACGCTGCTAGACCTATCAGTAGTACCCTGCATCAAATTGCCCAACAGGCCAGATCTGTTGACACAGCACAACCAAAAGATCAGACACCCAGATCCAGCATCGCTGAATCTAGCAATCTGGCTCCTGAAATCCTAGAATTCGGGCACTTACAACTTACCCAAGAATGTATGGAAGTCATAAAACAAGCCAGAAGGCCATCCACCAGGCACTGCTATGCAAGTAAATGGAAGAGGTTTGTTTGCTACTGCCATATTAATCAAATACAACCATTACACACAACTCCAGAACATGTAGTGGGTTACTTGCTTCACTTACAAAAATCTAACCTGGCTTTCTCTTCCATTAAAATACACCTTGCAGCAATATCTGCATACCTGCAAACTACCTATTCAACTTCCCTATATAAGATACCAGTCATTAAAGCATTCATGGAGGGCCTTAGGAGAATTATACCACCAAGAACACCACCTGTTCCTTCATGGAACCTAAATGTTGTCCTAACTAGACTTATGGGTCCACCTTTTGAACCCATGCACTCCTGCGACATACAGTTCCTAACCTGGAAGGTGGCATTTCTCATCGCCATTACTTCCCTAAGAAGAGTAAGTGAGATTCAGGCGTTTACAATACAGGAACCTTTTATACAACTACACAAGAATAAGGTCGTCCTAAGGACCAATCCTAAATTTTTGCCAAAGGTTATTTCACCGTTCCATCTAAATCAAACAGTGGAACTTCCAGTGTTCTTTCCACAGCCAGATACCGTAGCTGAAAGGGCACTACATACATTAGATGTCAAAAGAGCATTGATGTATTACATTGACAGAACAAAAAACATCAGAAAGACTAAACAACTATTTATTGCATTTCAAAAACCTCATGCAGGAAACCCAATATCAAAACAAGGTATAGCCAGATGGATAGTTAAATGCATCCAAATCTACTACCTTAAAGCTAAACGACAGCTGCCCATTACACCAAGGGCACACTCAACCAGAAAGAAGGGTGCTACCATGGCCTTTCTAGGAAACATCCCAATGCAAGAAATATATAAGGCAGCCACATGGTCTACGCCTCACACATTCACCAAGCACTACTGTGTAGACGTGTTATCCGCACAACAAGCCACAGTAGGTCAAGCCGTATTAAGAACATTATTTCAGACTACTTCCACTCCTACAGGCTGATCCACCGCTTTTGGGGAGATAACTGCTTACTAGTCTATGCAAAACATGCGTATCTACAGCGACAGATGCCATCGAACTGAAAATGTCACTTACCCAGTGTACATCTGTTCGTGGCATCAGTCGCAGTAGATTCGTATGTGATGTGCCCACCCGCCTCCCCGGGAGCCTGTAGCAGTTTGGAAGTTACCTTCAATTATTTATATATGTATCATCTCAACCTTAAATAGGTGCATACTTAGTCACTCCATTGCATGGGCACTATTACTACAATTCAACTCCTACCTCACCCTCTGCGGGGAAAAACAATCGAAGATGGAGTCGACGCCCATGCGCAATGGAGACAAAAGGAGGAGTCACTCGGTCCCGTGACTCGAAAGACTTCTTCGAAGAAAAACAACTTGTAACACTCCGGCCCAACACCAGATGGCGAGCTATTGCAAAACATGCAAATCTACTGCGACTGATGCCACGAACAGATGTACACTGGGTAAGTGACATTTTCATTTCAGCTCCTGGGACGGATCCATCTGTTTTCTTAAATGCTATGTTTAGCATTTTCAACAAGGTGATGACCCCCACTGGTGCGCCTGCCGGCCCTACGGTTCCTTTGGCCTTTAATCTGGGAGGCTTCCCAGTGCCTTATAAACAGGCTTTCATGCCTTTTCTGCCCACAGCTGCATCACCTTTGGGGATGACGGCGGCGCTGATACCCGATATTGGATAAACCTCGTCTGGCGTTGAATCACTCTACTCCTCTTCGGAGTAATATGCCAGCTCTGGCTTTACCGGCACCACAAATGACATCCTCGACGTCTGCACTCGCTATCGATGCCGCTGCTGGAGTCTAGATTGAGGTCTAGAAGGGAAGCCTTGAGGCTCTTGGAGAAGCAACAATACTGGGAAGAGCAACAAGACCTTGAGGAAGGAGAGATTCCTTTACGTTTTCAGGGCTTTGAAGGTTTTGAGGTGGCTAGTTGACTGGACACTTCTCCAGAGTGGAAGTTGTTATCACCTGGGGGTATTCTTCCTCCGGAGGTAATTAGTTATCATGGAGTGATAAGGAAGGCAGCTGAACTTTTAGATTTGCCATTACCCACATCGGAGTTGAAGTCTAACATCCTGACTGAGGTTCTTTACTCCTCATTTGCTACATCAGAACCTCTGCTGCCATTTAATGAGGCATTGACTGAGCAAGTCCTGAACCTGTGGCGGAAACCTGCTGTTTCTAAAGTAATTGCCAGGAGATATAGGGCTGCACCAGGTGACCCACAGTTTTAGTCAGCACCCGACACCTGAAAGGTTGGTGGTCCAGGCTTCTTGTTCTTCAAATGCTCCTGGTTCTTTCCCTACGAATCCGGTAGATAGGGAGTCAAAGCGTGTGGAACAATCTGCTAAGAAGATCTTTTCCTCATATAACATGGCATCCAAATCGGTAAATGCTACATGTGTGTTGGTCAGACATATACATGCAATAATGGACTCGGCTAAGGCGGTTGTACCCAAACTGCCGCAGGATGTGAGGGCTTGCTGCATGATAGTCAAGTGGTGCTAAGCAAATCATTCAGTCGGGCCTAGATACAGCAGACACTGTTGCCAGAGCCATGGGGACATTGGTGGCAACCAGAAGGCATGCATGGCTTAGGGGTTTGGGGTTCGCCCCTGATGTACAGTCTACCTTAATGGACCTCCCTTTTTGATGGGTCCAGGTTGTTTGCAGACAAGACTGACTCAGCATTAGAAAAGTTCAAGGAGAGTAAGGTCACTGCCAAGTCACTGGGACTTCAAACACTCTCCTCATCCTATAGACTTTTTCATAGGTTTGGCAGCAGCTCCTGCTTTCGTGAGAGGCAGCAGTTCCAGGGTAGACAGTCTGCCAACCCCCTCTATAAGTCCTACAGAGGCCGTAGGAGACATAGCCAACGTGGTGCTGTCTAGCAGCCGCCTTGCTCCTCTAGTTCATCATACACTGGGAGCCTTTCAGGAAATCAGCCATAGTTCTCTTCCCTTTCATAAGCATGTGTTGCTCGTAGGCGAAAGGTTAATTCGTTTTCTCTTATAGTGGGAGTCAATAACATCAGTCTCTTTGATGTTAAGCATTGTAGGAAATGGGTATGCCCTTCCCTTTCAGGAGTTTCTACCTCCCTTCCCTCCCCAGCATCCTTTTTGTCCTGAAGATCATATGATGCTGCTTCAGCAGAGGTACACAATCTACTTTTAAGGTGCACAGTGGAGTTGGGTCCGGAGCAGGAAAGGGGGCAGGGTTGCTATTCAAGATATTTACTGATCCTCTAGAAAGATGGTCGTTTGAGGCACAGCCTTGACCTGAGGATTTTAAATTGGTTTCTCAAACAGGAGAAATTCAAGATGCTGACCCGAGCTCAGATGCTTCTAGCGCTGAACAGGGAATACTGCATGGTTTCTATCGACTTGCAGGATGTGTATTTTCACATCCCCATACTCAGTCACACTGGAAGTAGTTCTGATTCATGGTAGGGACACAGCACTTCCAGTTTGCGGTCCTGATCTTACTTCCGCACCTAGAGTCTTCACAAAGAGAGTTGCTGCTGCATCATTTACAGTTGACAACCCAGTTGTTGTTCAACCTGGGATTTTTGTTAAACGTGCGTAAGTTTCACCTGAAGCCTTTTCAGCACCTCCTGTTCACAGGGGCAGTACTAGACACAACATTGAATCATGCCTACCCTCCTCCTCTGAGGATTTGGGACATTCAAGCTCTGATTCCGATGTTTCAGGATGGAGCAGTTGTTCCAGTCCTAAAGGTTCAATGCCTGCTCGTTCCTTTCGCTTCCTGTAGTCTGTAGGTCACTCATGCACGTTGGCACATGAGGGATCCCCAGTGGTGCCTCCGCAAGCAGTGATTTCAGCACAATGGAGATCTCAAGGAGTCAATAAGGATCTCCAGAAGTACTGATCTTTAGTGGTGGCCCGTGGATGGAAACCTAACACAAGGGAGACCGTTTTGCCTACCACCTCTGGTCACCACAGTTCTAATGGATGCTTCCACTCTAGAGTGGGGAGCACTTCTGGGGGATCTGGAGTTCCAGGGTCTTTGGTCTCTGGAAAAACAGAGGTTTCATATCAATCTGTTGGAGTTGCAGGTGATATGTCTGGCTCTCAAGGTCTTCCTCTCTTCCATTCGCAGTCAGTCGGTTGAAGTCTTGACAAACAACACTACTGCAATGTGGTACATGATCAAACCGAGAGGAGCAGGGTCGTACCTTCTCTGCAGAGAGGCTCTGCGACTCAGGTCCTGGGTTTAGGACCATCTGATTTGCATTGTAGCAAACCATTTGGCCAGAGTTCTCAACGTACATGCGGACAATCTCAGCCTGCACTTTTCAGCCGACCACGAGTGGCGATTCCATCCGTATTTGGTCGTTCACATCTTCCAGTTATGGGGGATGCCTCAGATTTTTTTGCCACTCGTGAGTACGCAAACTGCCTGTCTTTCTGCAGCCTCCGGTTTCCGATGCAGGAACCATTGGGGGACGTGTTTTAGTTGAACTGGAGCAACCGGCTGCTTTACGCATTTTCTCCCATACCCTTGATTCCTGTGGTTCTGAGGAAGATTCACCAAGACCGGGTCAAAGTCATATTTATAGGTTCAAATTGACCAAGAAGGTTGTGGTACACAGATCTCCTTCACCTCTTTCTGTGCCTTCTGCTCTGACTCCCTCACAGGGTAGACCTCCTCTCGCAGTCTCAGGGGCAGGTTCTGCACCCCACCTTCAGAACCTGCACCTACAGTCCTGGAGATTGAAAGATGCAATCTGAATTCCTTTTCTCTTCCTCCAGAAGTGGTGGATGTTATATTATCCGCCAAGTGAACCTCCACCAAAACTGTCTTTGCTGGTAGATGGGTCAAGTTTGTTCAATAGTGTGAGGAGAGGCATGTTGATCCTTTAAAGGTTCATTTGTCCAATGTTTTACAATTTGCTCTCTCCTTTGCACAACAAAGTTGCGTAGTTGCAACAGTGAAGGGCTTTCAGTCTGTACTGTCTGCATTTATTTGCTTACCTCACCAACCCTCTCTATTTAAGTCCCCTATAGTTCTAAGATTTCTTAAGGGTTTGATTAATAGGTTTCCGCCCACTCCGTTTATAATGCATAATGGGATTTAAATTTAGTTTTAACGTATCTGATAGGTACACTGTTTGAACCATTGCATAGTTGCCCGTTGAGGCGCCTTATGTTTAAAACTGTTTTTCTCATAATGATAACGTCGGCTAGACGTGTTAGTGTGCTGCAAAGCTCTTCGTTTGCTTTGTGGGCAAGATGAAGGGCAAGGCCGTCCACAGAAGAACGCTATCAAGGTAGGTCATTCTTTGCATTAAAATTTGTTATGCACCGACAAAGAAGGATCCTTCCGAGGGTGCTTGAGCTCATTCGACCAGAGCTAAGTCTACTACTTCTGCTTTGGCTAGAGGTGTACCTGTTGTTGACACCTGTAGGACAGCAACTTGGGCTTCCCTCCACACTTTCGCAAAACATTACTGCTTGTACTCTGAAGTGAGGAAGTTGGACATTTTACCCGTTCTGTGCTGCAGGACTCATTGGAATAGCCAGACAGGCGCCCACTTCCGAGTGTGGGACTGCTTTGGTATTCAGCTCAAAAAGTGAGGATTCCACAGGTAGATGCATCCATCAGAAGAACAAGTTACTCACGTTTTTGGCAATGCTTTTTCTGGCGGATACATTATCTACCTGTGGATTCCTCACTTTCCCACCCACCTCTCCGTTGCCTGTCTGGTTATGCCAAGAACGAAATTGCTTATATATATTATATTTATATGTATTTCTGACAAGTGGTACATACAGAATGTGCGCTTATATTTAGATGTATATGTATAAATGGTATTGAGTTTGCACATGTTGTGCTTGTGATGTCTTCAACTCAACGCAAACAAAACAGAAGTACTCATCATGGGCCCTCAACCCAATGCATGGAACGACTCCTGGTGGCCCCCCCACCCTCGGAAAGCCGCCCACCCCCTCCAGCCAAACCTGCAACCTCGGAATCACCCTGGACTCCGCCCTCAGCATGAACCATCAAATTAACTCAGTCACTTCCACCTGCTTCCGCACCCTCCACCTCCTACGCAAGTCCTTTAAGTGGATCCCCCTCGAACATAGAAAGACTGTCACACACGCCCTCATCACCAGCAGACTGGACTACGGCAACACACTCTATGCCTGAATAAGAAAAAAACTTGCACACAAACTACAAAACATTCAGAACGCCGCGTCCATACTGGTCCTAGACACTGCCACATCTTGCAGCACTTGCACACACTGCACTGGCTCCCCATAGAGAAAAGAATCATTTTCAAGATCCTCAACCACACACACAAAGCCCTCCACAACACCGGACCAGCCTACCTGAACAAGCGACTCAACTTCCACGTACCTCACAGGGCCCTATGTTCAGCCCAGCTCTCTCTCGCAGAAGTACCCCACATCAGGAAAGCCAGAACAGGAGGATGCTCCTTCTCCTACCTCGCACCCACCGCCTGGAACACCCTTCCTTTCCACATGAGAAAAGCCACCACCCTTCTCAGCTTCACGAAGGAACTGAAGACATGGCTTTTTTAAGAAATACCTCACCGGTAGACGCTACACTCCCCTTTTACCCCCCCCCCCCCCCAAGCGACTTGAGACATAATGGGTGAGTGGTTGCGCTTTACAAGCACTGATTGATTGATGTTGGTGTTAACCCTTTCGCTTTCAAAGTCACGGTAAATAAAAGTGGGTGAAACTGATGTCAGCACGTCAGCGTGGACGTCTTATGGCTCTGATGGCATCAGACGGAGTCCTATGTGGAGCGGTTCCATAGTGACGTTTTCGACGACGTGGAGCTCTAGAAAGGTAAAACTTTGATTGAATGCTGGCGCATTGGGAGTATTCAAAAGGTGAGGAATCCACAGGGAGATACTGTATCCACCTGATAAAGCATTACCCACGGTAAGTAACTTGTTTGTCAAGATGTCCAGGCCCAGTGCCCTTTCCCAAGGTAAACTCTGGATGACCTCCAGGACATTCTTACCTGTGAAGGGTGCATCCAAGAACTGACAATGTGAGTCGTTAAGCCAGAGCAATTGCATTGTGTCAAAATAGGAGGCAAGGGTGGCAGGGTCATAAGGCAGTAAGGAGACATACAAGTTACCATAGTCCACAGGCATGACATGTTGGATAGAATCGTGGCCCTCATGGGCCGTCTGCCTATCATCCATCAGTTCTGTGATTTAGGGTCAGATGTACATAGCTTGTTTCTTGTCGCAAATGGCCCGATTCACAGAATTGTGCCATTTGCAACAAGAAAAAAGCCTATTGGTATGTACAAACTCTATTTTGCGATTCGGTGATCTATTTATTTTTTGCGAGTCGCAGTGGAATGTATGACAGTTTTGGACCGTGAATGCGGTCACAAACCAATTGCAGTTAGCACCAATTTCAAATTGGTGCTAACCCATTCATAAACGAATTTGTGAATAGTAGCGAAAATAATTTTCATTTTTGTTTTTGAAATACATCCGGTTTTCCTTTAAAGAAAACGGCTGCATTTAAAAAAAAAAAAAAAAAAACTGCTTTATTTAAAAGCAGTCACAGACGTGGTGGTCTGCTGTCCCCAGCATGTCACCATCCCTGTGAGTGCAGCTGTTCCCAATGGGGTCGCAAATTGCAACCTACCTGATGAATATTAATGAGGTCGGTAATTGGCGACCCAATTGGAAATCGCAAACAGTGTGAAGTACACTGTTGTACATATGGTTTTGCGACTTGCAAATGAGTAGCAAATTGCGAGTCGCAAAACTCTGAGTTGTACATCTGGACCTTAGTCACTGGCCCAGGGTTTGCAAAGTAATTTAGCAAAGGTCCTACCTGCCCTTTGTCCCTCACCATATCTTTGCCAAGGAAATGTGTTTCCCGGAGTGCTGCCTCCTCATACTCTGATAATTTACTCTTGATGAATGCCAAGGTGCTTGTGTTCTTGGAAGTAAAACAACTCACGTTCTAGTGTGGGGAGGTCTGTCAGAAGTTGGGTAAGGTCCCTGTGCATCACTCTAGCCTGTTTTGTGATGCACACCCCTGGATTACCACCTTAAATACCTCTCAAAGAGTCGAGCAGGAGTCAACCGAGTGGTTGTTGAGTTAAAAAATACTCTAGGATAGCTATTCTTAACTCAGCCTTAAACTTTTGGTCTTTAAGTTCACGCAAACACGAGCGGCTCGCATCTGTCAGGTGTAGCTCCTGTAGCAGACCTATTTCAATGCAATGCCTGTTCTGGTATGCAAGCACTAATTGCACCTTGCACGCAGGTCATTGAGCCCTCGTACAATCCATGACAAAAATATGACAGTGCACATAGAATATCAGTGGCAGTGTATTCACCATGTCATGCATGTGTCAGCTGAGTTATAGACATACTTATAGCTGTTGGTGACTGTGTGACATGAAAAAGAAAAAATGTTAAACAGTCCCCACAAAATCCACCCCTTCCCACTTCAGCTCCACTATTAAACCGAATGCCCAACTCCCACACCCCCCAATTAACATGTCATACCCACAGTGATACATTATAAGGGGAACCATCCCTGGTGGGCGCTAAGAGGACCAGGCTTATTCCCCAGCTGGGAAGCAGTTGGGTGGCCAAGGATGACAATGAGGGAGATAACAAATGTATTCAGTTTCAATTCCTGCTTCCTGGGAGGCTGATCATCACTCGCTGAGTATCTCCAGGTAGTTTAGCTCTTGTCAGCAAGTATTCTAGAACATGGTCAGCAGTGGGCCAGACGCCGACCACCTCCAGCCTTTACAACCCCAAGCAGTAGCATAGCAAACAATTTGAGATTAGTCATTGTCACTAAGGTGACTGCTAGTTGACCCTCCAGAAGAGGGCATGCACTTCAAGGGGTAAGCCACCTTGGGGTCTGTGAAGTAATGGATTCTCCCATTAAGATGGATATGGAGCTCATGGATGTCAATTCACCAAAATGCCAGGGGTAGCGGAAGTGACATCACATGCCATTTCTTCTTTACTTTCACTCACCCAGATACTTACACAAATATAGCTTCACTCGTATACACACTCTTTTGTACATAAGCGCACTCTCACCTGCAAGCATGCACACAAGGTAAAGCTTAAAAGTTTTTTTTACTTACCTCAGCCACCTGCTGGGGGGTGGTCGGTCTTATTCAAGCTAATTGTACTACTCCATTTTTTGTTACACTAATAGCGAATACATTATTCACTAAGTGTCATTTAAAAAACTGATTGAAAATAAGGAAGTGGAGCCCCAAGCAAAGTCCATAAGCACGAAATACTCCTGTTTTCCTGGCACTGATTTTGCTACCTCTGAGGCCAGGGGTTGCAGAGGTAGTGCCAGGGGTAGTAAGGGGCAAGCTGGGGGTCGCAGCTACGACCCCAGACAACCCCTAATTGACGTACATGATGGAGCTTGGCTGGGTAAATCATATAAAAGCGGATGACCGCTTTCTGCAGGATGCATTTGGCAAGGCAAAGTTCCTGGCATGCAGACTGCACTGTCAAAGTGAAATCTGGATACAGGGCGATGGAGATCCCCTGATATTGGGTAGCCTGACGTTCTCTAGCAAGACATAAAATTATGTCTCTGTAATCCAAAAGCCTGCTCACAATCGGCCTTGCCTGGGCCCTGGAAAAAGGGCACGGGCCTGGGAGTTATGTGCAGGCTCTGCTGTGAACACAGGAGAAAGAAAGGTAATTGCCAAATAGAGCCCTCAACATAGTTTCAACATAGGTTTCCATTCTGTCCATGGCCATCGATTCGGGGACACCAAGTACTCAAAGGTTCTTCTGGCGTCACTGCGCCTGCAGGTCATCATTTTTATTTTATTTTTAGTTTCCATCATATTTCCCATGTGAAGAAGCTGCTCCTCAGAGGACGTGTGTGTGTCTTCTGTGTCAGATGTGTGACACTCCTCATGTTCATCTTCTTTCTCTTTGTGGGTGTTGAATCTAGTAGTGAGGAGATACATTTTTGTGTTGGAGGTATTCAGGCTATGCTTAAGATCCATAAACACAGTTTTGATGTCGAGAACAACTGGGTCACCCTCAGACTCGGATGCACCTCACATGCAGGTCCCTGGTTCCAGATCCATGTTGCACACAAGGAGCAATATTTCAAAGGTTAGCTTAGTTTGTTTATTGTTGCCTTTACCCATATTGGGAAGTCAGAGGGCTCCGTAGATTGCTGTAAGCATGTAGGCATTTAGTTGAGCAGCATAATTCAGGGCAGTGTGCGTCTTCAGCCTTGAGTCTTCAGCAGTGAGACCCCCGCTCCCCAGCAACCTATCCTGGTATGGCACAAGCAGACCCAATTCTTTTCTAGGTCACCGCTTATGTTCGTAGGGAAGTCTGGTGTGCCACGTAGGGGTGAGAGGATATGCAGCACAGTCATCTGGCTGAGGCGACTGTCTCCTATGTGATCGGGTCCTGCCACAGCCCAGCACTTGTCAGGGGGTACGAACAGAGACAGACCAGGTGCAAACAAACAGACACTCAGTTCTACCAGCCCCTGCACCTGACAGTGGCCGCCGGCAGCTTTAGGAGGGAGGGGGTGGGTGGGAAGCACACACACACTCATTCTTTCACACACACGCACATCCATTAACAACACCCTCTTCAGCCTCTGAGGTCCCAGGAGGGTTCTCATTGGAAGTCAGCAGTCCCAGCCTCGTCACAGAGTGGGATGGGGTCAGTGAGATTGCTGACCCCACCCCACTCTGTGATGAAGTGTCATTGATTGACACTCGCCCTGTGCGCTTCAGGGCTTAAACCTGAAGCACCCAGGTCGAAGTCAGTGGGTGATGCTTTCCACTTCACCAAGGGGAGGGCCTTGTGGCACCTTTACTGAGCCGAGGAGGTCACGCCCATAGGAGCTGTGCCCTCCTCAGCCCAGCAAAGCTCAGCTCAGGCAGCCAGGAGTCTGCGCAAATCACGCACTTCTGCTCCTGGCTGCCTGACCTGAACATGAAGAGTGTCTGTCAGGTTGACCCTTGTTCGGCCTGACAGACACTCTTCATGAGGGGCAAAAGGTTGGGGGGTGGGGAGGAGGGCCTCCTCCCTAAAGGACAGGCCGCGCCAGCACGGGGATCCCAGAAATGGTAGTCAAGCACTGCCAAGGCAGGACAGGCACTCCCTGCAACACACCGAGATGGGTGTGCAGCTCTGAGCGCCGGGGCCCCATCCCGAAACTCCAAGAGCAAGCCCTCCGATGAGTATCGGTGCAATCTACACGTGACCCACACTCAGTGCCCTCTTCACGCGCCTCTCATCTGGCCCCCACTGTACTGAGACTCCCGGGGCTGCCCACCGCTTCCCCCTATGCTGCCGCCTCCTTCTGCCCATCTAACTGCCAGCAGCTACTGATGCATTCCTCTCACCTGTTGCGATGACAGCGTACCACTCAGCACGGCACCTGGGCCTGAGCTGCCTGGGCAAAGTCCGTCTCTTGAGCAACCTCTTACAGGGCCAGCCAGACCTCATTTCAATTGGAGGCACCCAGGAAGCAGCGACGTTGTCTAAAAAACTTTGAGAAACCTATTTGGCAAATATATTTCTACCTGCACTTTCTACCATTTTATTTCTTCCACCTCTTTCTAGTACAGAAGGGCTTGCTATAACCTATCTTCCTCCCCACCAGGTAAATAAATCATGTAATGTCTGGGATCATTAGGTCTCATCAAAAGTAATTGAAGTAGCTGCTGAATATTGAAAACAAGGCAAAATGGGATGTTTGACATTCTGGCTACGGTGAAGGTGTGTAGGCTTCCAGTTGCGCTTTCTCTGGTCTCTCAGTTCCATCTCACTACTATTCTTTTTTTTTTTTATTTATTTTTTTCCATGTCAACCCAGGAACTAAGTTTAGCTGCAGCCAAATTGAATAAAATACAAGAAATAGAACCTCTGCGTAGACCATCTTAAATGTTCGACATTAATAAATGTCAGTTTTAACGATTTGTTTTTAAATGTTTAAAATACTTCGGGATCTAGCATGTTACTGGAGCACTTCAGATTTTCATGACTTCACTGACGGTTTCTATGATGGAGAATCTGGAATGCCAAACTCCATTTCCACAGTAATTCTTTATTTTACCCCAGAACTTTAAATAGACGTTGAATCCTGATTTTGTAATTTTTCTGGGGCTGGTAACTCCTTTTATTGATTTTTCTAGCATTAATGTCCAACTCATAATGGGGCCCCATCTGTGGAATACAGCCCTTTTGTAATGGATAATGTATTTTTTTGTAGAAAAACGTTGATGTCAAATAATCCATGAAACCTATCTGTAGGACATATTTACCTAATGCTTTTAGTTCTTGTGGTGGAAATAGAATTGAGCTAAAATGTCACTAGTGTGAGGCTAACTGGTTGAGTACACATTTTCAGTTTCTTTTTATAGGCAAAAAAACAAGAAATTATGACAATTGAGTCAGGTGGGTGGCAGCTTCTTAATTCTGAAATCTGACACTCCTCCTGTAGGGAAGCCACCAGCATCAGTATTTCACGCAAAGCAATAGGACATTTGATTATTTGGGGTTTTGGTTTTACATTTGGGCCATGAGAGCTTGCCTAACTCTCAAAATCGTCCCACTAGGAATGGTGAGAGCTGCACTTTTTGGACATTGGGACGCTGCCATGTGGAAAAATCAATGAGACCTAGACACATCTGAAAACTAAACATATGGGTGAGCCAGGGTGGTGTGCTTCACATGCACCCTGCACCATTTTCTTACCCACAATGCCCTGCAAACCTCCAACTTTGCTGGAAATCACACATTTTCCCCACATTTTTGTGGTGGAACCTTTCGGAATCTGCTGGAATCCACAAAATTCCTACCACCCAGCATCTATAAAAATTCTGCCCACTTGTCAGCCTAAAAACATTTTTTTTTCTTCAAACTGTCCTCTTGGACCCGCTTTGGTTCCCCTTCATTTTCAACATGTTTTTGGCTCTTCCCTGTCACAGGCACTTGGCCCACCTACACAAGTATTGTTTTTACCGGGAGACTGAGGGGAATTTTGGGTGGTAGGAAATTTGCGCCGGTGTGGTGATCCCTTCACAGAAATGTGGGAAAAATCTTATTTTTTTAGCTAAATTTGAGGTTTGCTAAGGATTCTGGGTAAGAAAACACTGGGGGATCTTTGCAAGTCACACCTCCTTGGACTCCCTCGGGTATCTAGTTTTCAGAAATGTTTGTGTTTGGCAGGTTTCCCTATATGGCTGCTAAGCCCAGGACCAAAAACGCCGGTGCGCCCCCACCATCCCCAAAATAGGTAGTTTTGTATTTGATAAATTTGATGTGTCCACATAGTGTTTTGGGGCATTTCCTTTCCAGGGCACTACGCCTACCCACACAAGTGAGGTACCATTTATATCGGGAGACGTGGGGGGACACTGGGTGTGAAGGAAATTTGTGAGTCGTCTCAGAGTCCAGAACTTTCTGTCACCAAAATGTAAGGAAAAAGATATTTTTTGGGCCAAAATTTGGGGTTTGCAAAGGATTCTGGGTAACAACCTGGCGAGAGCCCTACAAGTCAACCCATCTTGGATTCCCCTAAGTGTCAAGTTAAAAAACAAATGCACAGGTTTGGTAGGTTTTCTTAGGTGCCGACTGAGCTAGAGGCCAAAATCCTCATCTAGGCACTTTCCAAAACACACGTCAGTTTTCAATGTAAAAATGTGATGTGTCCATGTCGCTGGCACTAGGCCTACCCATGCAAGTGAGGTACCAATTTTATCGGGAGACTTGGGGGAACACAGAATAGCAGAACAAGTGGTATTGCCCCTTGTCTTTCTCTACATGTTTTCCTTCCAAATGTAAGACAGTTTGTAAAAAAAAAAAAAGACGTCTGTTTTAGTATGGGCACTCCAGAGTTCAGAGATGTGCAAATGACCACTGCTTCTCAACACCTTATCTTGTGCCCATTTTGGAAATACGAAGGTTTTCTTGATACCTATTTTTCACTATCTATTTCACCAAATGAATTGCTGTATACCAGGTATACAAGGAAAACACTTTGCAAGGTGCAGCTCCTTGATTTGCTCTGGGAACCGCTGGCTCATGATGAACCTACAAGCCCAATATTTCCCTGCAACTAGTCCAGCAGACATAACTGTGTTACTTTTGAAAATCTGACATCACAGGAAAAAGTTAGAGTAAAACGTGGAGAAAAATTGCCTTTTTCACCTCAATTTCGATATGTTTTCATTTCAGCTGTTATTTTCTGTGGGAAAACCTTGTAGGATCTACAAAAAATGCCCCTTCCTGAATTCAGAATTGTCTACTTTTCAGAAATGTTTAGCTTTCTGAGATCCAGCATTGGTTTCACACCCATTTCTGTCACTAACTGGAAGGAAGCTAAAAGCACAAAAAATAGTAAAAATGGGGTATGTCCCAGTAAAATGCCAAAATTGTGTTGAAAAATGTGGTTTTCTGATTCAAGTCAGCCTGTTCATGAATGCTGGGAAGATGGTGATTTTAGCTCTGCAAACGCTTTGGTAATGCCATTTTCAGGGGAAAAAACACAAGCCTTCTTCTGTAGCCCTTTTTCCCCACTTAAAAAAAAAAAAAAAAGAATTTGCTGTATTTTGGCTAATTCCTTGGTCTCTTCCAGGGGAACCCACAAACTCTGGGTACCTCTAGAATGCCTAGGATGTTGGAAAAAGGACGCAAATTTGGCGTGGGTAGTGTATGTGGACAAAAAGTTATGAGGGCCTAAGCGCAATGTGCCCCAAATAGCCAGGAAAAGGCATGGCAGCGAAGGGATTAAACAACAGAAATGAAGTTGGATTTAGGTAGTAAGGCCGTTGTGTGTTATGAAGCCTAATTTTAGACTCAATTTAGTTATGCATTTTTATGAAAAAATACAAATTGAGAAAACAAAATGTTCACTTTGTTTTGTGTGCTCTGTAGAGGTGTTCCTTCTCTCCATATGAATGTGTTTTACAAAGCGGTTGAGATAAACAGGATGAATTTAATTTTACTGTAATAAAGAATTTGTGTCTGAGGTAAGTAGAATTTATCCAGTATTGGATCTTTCATAAATTCACATGCTTGAATCATCCCCGTCGTCAAATTGGGAGTTCCACAGTACATAAAAAACAATAATCAATAAAAATGTTCCCATAGGCTATAATGGTAACCCACATCACTCTTATAGCCTATCTTAGTCCTTTTGTGAAAAGGACCCAAACCTGGCTGCTGACCAATCAGGCACCAGCACCCTCTAGAATACTCACCAGAGAGGCTCTTTCCCTCAGATTTTCTACCGCACGTGGTTTGAAGGGAGTCACCCTGAGCTCTGCTCAGTTTTTCTACTTCTTCAGAAGATTTTCTCTCAGAAAAACTCTAAAAGATGTCAGATTCTTCTAGAAAAGGCCTTTTCTGCCCTTGTAAGACTTGTGGCAAGAAAAGATTCCATGTGGGTGATCCACATAAAGACTGCTTATACTGCCTGTATCCAGAACATCAGGTGTAAGACTGCAAGATATGCCGCACTTTCTCTACTAAAACCCTCAGGGACCGTGAGGGTAGACTCTTAACATGGTACAGGCAAAATCCTGTACTTCAGGTGAGGAGAGTGAGTCAGAAAGGCCACATAAAAGGTCCAGATCTGAGGACCTGGGTCAGGCTGAAAGATCCAGAAAGCGGCAAAAAATGCATCATAAGGAAGGTGCAAAAGGATTAGAGGGCTCAATTTCATTTGAGCCATCCTCTCGACGAAAGGAGGAGTCATCTCACCATTCTCCTTCGTCTGAGCCTTCTACCTCTAGAAAGGTATCTATCAAAATCAAGTCGACGACGACACCACCGTTGACGACAGTGACGACGACGGTGTTCACATCTACCGTCTCCACCACCTCGTCGTCGACTACGTCAACGTCTGTGGTAAAGGCTCCTACTACTTCTATTAAACCACCATCGACGAAGCCTCCAGAAAATACTTTGTCGTGCAAGTCAATGTTGCCGCCTTCGTCGACGAGAACATCTTCGTTGACTACATCATCTATGAAAGTCCCGTCGACTTCGACACTGCCGATGAGAGCTCCGTTGGCTGAATCAGCGGTCGGCATCGACGAGACCACCGTCGACCACATCACCGTCAACGAGACTGTCCTTGATAGAAAAATCATCCACTATATCAGTGCCGTCGACGGGACCATTGTCGTCGACACCATTGATGATGCCAATGGTGGCTGTGAGTTAAATGGATGTTATTCCTACTTCTTCTGGGTCTCCTGATCTTCAAGCCACAGTTGAAATCACAGCAATGTCCAGATCGTCGATCTCTCCTCGGGATACTTCACCAAATAAGGTGACAACTTTGCTACCTAGTCATCTGCTGGACTGGGAAGAGTCAGATGAGGGTCCATTTGGGGATGCACACATCCCATCCCAGTTGCACCTCAAATATCAGGAAGAGGATGATGATGATGATTATGATCAATATCCGCCTTTTTACTCTCATCAGGGACACTATATCAACCTCCGCCTCAACCAAGAAACACTGTCCAGATGCTAGCCTCCTTGATTCAGGACTTGCAGTCAATGTTGCAGGATTATAGGAGGATGTTCCCAGCTGCAGCGGAGGAACAACTGCTGCCTCCAACTTCTCCTGTTACACCAAGGACCGTACCGCCACCTCCAGCTACTCCTAGGATGATTCCGTAGTCTGTGTTAGCCGCTCCCCCTAGAGATGACGTTTCGACATCTGGGGAAGAAGAAGAAGAAGGTGAAATATCAACACCACAGCGTCCTAGTAAGGAATGGGATGACTAGCCCCTACTCCTTCTCCCCCCACCTCCTCGTCCTTCAGATTCTTCACTGGAGGATATAGGTGGTTTTCACAATTTAATGGATAGGGCGGCCACACGTTTCCACTTGCCAACATCGGTCTCACAGTCTGAATGCTTCCTCCATGACTTTAAGGAACAAGCACGGAAGTCTGTGAGGGTCATCCCTATCATTGACTTCATATGGACCGAGGGGATCAAGATCATGCACAACCTGGCACAGTTCCACCAGTGCCACAGAAGCTCGACAAGAAATATAAGGCAACTCAGGACTCTACGGCATGTTTGACTGGCCATCCAAAACCAGACTCTATCATCTCTCATGTGGCTCAAGGGCTTTCTAAGAACCCATCAGCACCTATAGCTACTGATAGCAAAGGAAGGAGATTAGATAATGTGGGCAAGAGATTCTCATCCATGTCAGCCATAACTGTTCAGGCAACAAATTCCCTACCGATTTTGGGATGATATGATTGACAAATGTGGTTGGATATGCAGGCTTTCACGGACCTCATTCTGGAGAGCAAACAAGCAGAGGCACAAAAGATCCTCCAAGAAGGAGAGCGTATGTCTGAAGAGATAATTGACTGCGCCCTGGATATAGCCTCCACCGGCTTTCGCCAATTGATGGGAGCTGCGGTATTACGCTGCCAGGGTTGGTTGAAAGCCACCTCTTTCAGACCAGAGGTGCAGTCCAGAATTCTTGACATGCTGTACGACGGAGAATCTCTCTTCGGCAAGCACAAAAATGACGCATTGCAGGCCATCAAGGCTGACATGGATACTGCTCAGTCCCTGGGTACTTTGCAGTACCGGAAGCAGCCCTTTCGGGGAAGGGGATTTACCACATTTCGAGTTTCCTACCACAGGCAGTATCCACAGCCTCAATATAAACTGACCTATCAGCAACAGCATAGGCAACCATCCACCACCTCATACGCGAGACATGGAGGATGGAGAAAACAGAGTTACTCCAGTATTGGAACTTTCATAGATTCACATGCTTGAATCATTTCCTGTCGTCGAGATGGGAGCCCCCAGTATAAATTACACAAGTAGTGTTAAGATATATTAACAAAGAAAGGCCCTAGGCCTCTTCATTTTAACAGACTATTAGAGTCATTTTAGGAAAAGGACCAAACTTGAGTATCCACCAATCAGGCGACAGCATCCTCCAGAATCCTCCTGAGAGAAGCTCCAGCACCTCAGATTTTCTACTGCACGTCGTGCTAGGGAGTCTCCTTAGAGCTCTGCTCTTTCTTCACACCTTTTCAACAACAGTTTCTCTCAGAGAAACTTATCTGACTTGATTAGTCAACTATTTTCAACAATGTCTGACAAGGACAAGAGGGGTCTTTTCAGAAACTGCAAGACTTGTGGAAAAAAAGGCTTAATTCTGAAGACCCTCACCAGGATTGCATCTACTGCCTCTACACAGAACATCCAGCCAAGGACTGTAAGGTTTGTCGTACCTTTTCCTCTAAGACGCTAAAGGATAGGGAAGGCAGATAATTGATATGGCTACAGAAACTAAAACACAGGGAAAATCCAGTTTCTGATTCTGAGAGTGATGACTCTTCAACATCTAAAAGATCATCAAAGAGGGAGAGATCAGAGACAAGATCTCACTCTCAAAGAAAGCCCACAAAAAGACTGCTTCAGGGTCTTATAAGGGCTGCAGCCCATCTTCCTCTCCTCTGAAAACTTCCAGAAAAGGGGAGAGAGGTCATTCTAGCAGTTCAGAAAGGCACAACAAATTTTCCTCTGTACCTCCATCTGTGCCTTTTAAGAAACCATCCTCTGTTATTGCGAAAAAAGCACCGTCGACGACAGATTCATCGTCAATGGTACCGTCGGTGAGTGCTTTTCCGACGACATCAATTTCTACACTTCCACCGTCGCCAACACCGCTGACGAGAACGTCGACGACGACAGGTACCCCACCGTCGACGAGAACTGCATCGACGACCGTCTACTCATCGTCGACGGCGCTAATGACAGCGTCAGCTCTACCGTCGACAACCTCGTCGATGGTAGACTCGTTGGTGAGACTTTCTTCCATCAAAATATCCATGCGCTCAGCATCTACGACACCGCCCATGACGAAGTCCATGTATGCGCCGTCGACGAGGGAAAATCATCAACAAATTCTGGAAAAACTAACGCCAACACATACATCACCTAGTCAGGTGTCCTCCCTTGTTCCAGTGCACCTTTTAGAGGGAGATGAAGACTCGGCCGACGAGGGGCCATTCGGAGCAGCCCATAGTCCATCCCAATTAAACGTGAAGTATCAGGAAGAGGATGAATATGATGAATCATATGACCCTCAATTTTATGGAGAACAACAGCAATACCAACAGGGAGCATATATTCCATCCTCCTTATTGTCCGACCTCAGAGCGATGTTGGCTGACTACAGCAGGCGTTTTCCCCCTCAAGGCGAACAACCTCCTCCATCGCCCGTCTCTGGGGTTACCACTCTACGTCAGAGACCAACTTCTTTACCTCTCACGAATGTGGTTACTCCAGATATGACACTTCCTCAAGATGCGGACATCTCCGAGGGAGATCATGAAGAATGGGAGCTCCTGGACACTCATTCAGAGTGGGATGAATACATCATCCCTGCTCCTCCTTCTCCTTCTCAATCTAAGGTGGAGTCCCCACCAGAAGACATAGGAGGGTTTCACAGTCTCCTAGAGAGAGCTGCCAAACGTTTTGCTTTGCCAATGCCAACCAAGCAAACAGACTGTTTCCTCTACGACTTTAAAGAGCCTTCCCAAAAATCAGTGCGTTCTATCCCGATGGTTAACTATCTGTGGGAAGAGGGTCTAAAGGTCATGCATAATCCGGCTACAGTTATAGCAGTCCTGCCTCGCTTGGATAAAAAGTACAAGGCACCGGACGATGCACCAGCATGTCTAATTGGACACCCTCCTCCGGATTCAGTGGTGGCTCAAGCAGCACAAAGAAGATCTAAGAATCCTTCTGCCCCGATTTCCGCACCCCCAGACAAGGAGGATAGACGGTTAGATAATATTGGTAAAAGATTTTCCTCTATGGCTAGCCTAGTGGTAAGAGCTGCCAACTCATTGGCTGTATTGGCTAGGTTTGATAGGCAGCTGTGGGCGTACATTGCACCTCATATTAGCCAGTTGCCGGAAGATACAAAATCGGAAGCAAACAAAACTGTGCTGGAGGGTCAACGCACGTCAGCAGAACTTATTGACTGTGCAATGGACATAGCAACCACTGCTTTTCGTCAGCTCGCTTGTGCAGCGGTTCTTAGATGGCAAGTTTGGCTTAAAGCTACCTCTTTCCGTCCAGAGGTGCAGAATAAGATCTTGGACTTACCTTTTGATGGCCAGGCGTTATTTGCAAAACACATTGACGCCTTACAATCCATTAAGTCGGACACAGACATGGCAAGGTCACTAGGGGCCCTACAATATCGAAAGCCTTCCTTCGAGCTAGAGGGCGTGGCCAACCTTCATACAGAGGTGGATATCAACAGTACAGATATGCCACCTATCCTTCCTCTTCCCAACAGTACCGTCAGTACTACCCCCAGAGGCAGCCGCCACAACCAGCCTATGGTAGATCTGGTGGTTGAGGACACTCAACCCGCCCGCCAAAGACTCGGCTCAGAGAGCCTGATGCATCCGAGGCTCCGGCTACATCCAATTCCCCTCCTTTCATTCTAGGCGGAAGGATATCCCTATTCCTCAAACAATGGCAAGCCATCACATCAGACAAGTGGGTCCTCCAATTAGTGAAACGGGGCCACACTTTAGAATTCACCCAACTGCCTCCCTCCAATGCCCCCCCCCCTGCAGGACTCCTCCAAGATACCCTCAATAACTCAAAAAGGAGATCGACAAGATGCTACTCAAAGGAGCTATAGAGAAGGTGCCTCGAACTCAGCGGGGAAGAGGATTTTATTCCATGTTCTTCCTCATTCGAAAAAAGTGGAAGGATTGGAGGCCGATCCTCGATTTACGGGAACTAAATACTTACTTAAAAAAGCAATCATTCCATATGATCAGCCTACAAGACGTCCTCCTGCGCCTCAACCAGGGAGATTTCATGTCTACACTAGACCTGAAAGACGCATACTTCCACATTCCCATCCACCCTGCCCACAGAAAATACCTGAGATACACCGTAACCGGCAGCCATTTTCAATTTCGTGTCCTTCCTTTTGGCCTAAAATCAGCTCCCAGAATATTTACCAAATGTCTAGCACCAATCGCAGTCTTCCTCAGAAGGAGGAAACACCAAATTTTCCCATACTTAGACGATTGGCTGATAAAGGCAAAGACCTACACAGGGGCGCGCACATCAACAAGAAAGTGCGTTTCCTTACTATCCAACCTCAGACTCACCATCAACTGGGAGAAGTCCAAGCCTCTACCAGCACGCAGTATTACCTTTCTAGGGGCAAACCTGGACACGCAATCCACCATGGCATTTCCCACATTAGAAAGGCAACAAAGGTTACTGACACTAACAAGTTCGATACAAAAAAGAAGCTGGGTTACTGTCCGTCTAATCAAGTTAGGCATGATGTCATCATGCATACCTCTAGTTCCTCTATGCCGACTAAAGATGCACCCCTTACAGGAGCAACTGAATCGTCAATGGCTCCAGGTTTCAGGGAGTTTCGAGGATCAGATACACATAACTCCAACAATACTCAGGGCTCTGAGATGGTGGTCTCTAAGGCATCATCTATCAATCAGCCTTTCGTTCCTACATCAGCCGGCTCCGTGGACCATCACTACGGATGCATCTCTGGAAGGCTGGGGAGCTGTGCTACAGGATCTTCAAGTAAGTGGCAAGTGACCACTGCAACTGACAACGATGCATATCAGTTGGCTAGAGCTCAGAGCAGTGTACCTTGCTCTACAGGCTTTTCTCCCCAAAATCTCAGGATCGCAAGTGGTAATAAGAACAGACAACACCACAACGATGCATTACCTCAACAAACAAGGAGGCACAAGATCTCTCACTCTCTCCAGAGAAGCCCAGACAATTTGGAATTGGGCCTCGCAGCAAGGCATCACACTCTCAGCTGTGCATTTGCCGGGAATAAACAACAAAACAGCAGATGCACTCAGCAGGCAGAAGTCAAGCTGCCACAAGCGGGAGCTGGACCAGTCAATAGTGGACCACATCTTTTCCCAGTGGGGAACACCAACAGTAGACCTGTTTGCCAACAAACATAATGCCAAATGCCAGTTCTTCGCAAGTTGGCATCACCAAAAGGGATCTTGGGGGAATGCGTTTTCGATAGTCTGGTCAGACATCTTTGCTTACGCCTTTCCTCCAATTCCGTTGATCCCACGAGTCCTAACGAAGATGAAAGCAGAGCTGTGCACCCTGATATTGATAGCTCCGTATTGGCCACATCAACACTGGTTTGCAGAACTTCTTCTTCTGTCAATCAAGCCTCACATTCCGCTGAAGCCGTTACCCCAATTGTTAACAATGAACAAAGGGCAGGTTTGGCACCCGGATCCGCAGTCGATGCGCTTGTCAGCATGGCTCCTGGGCACAGGGAGTTCGCACATTTGAACATTCCACAGGAGTGTAGGGATATCTTGTCCAAAGCTAGAGCGGATAGCACTAATAAGGCTTACTCTTGCGAATGGAAAAGATTCTGTGTCTGGTGTCATCAGCGGCAGGTTGACCCATTAGCTTCACCGCCAGAGGAAATATTACCGTACTTATTGCAGTTAGCTCAGGCTGGCCTGGCACATTCTTCTATTAAAGTACATCCAGCGGCAATAGCAGCATAAAGACGTTCGGATGCTTCACCCTCACTCTACTCCTCTCGCCTGATCAAGAGGTTCTTGAAAGGGCTTTTCAGGGTCTTCCCTCCTTTCAGACCACCACCTCCTTCGTGGAACCTAAATATCGTCTTAGCACAACTGATGAAACATCCTTTTCAGCCAATCCATCGTGCTTCTCTCAAAGTTCCTTTTGTGGAAGGTTGCTTTATTGGTGGCTTACATCAGCCAGACGAGTCAGCGAGGTGCAAGCCCTCTCCACTCAAGAGCCGTTCCTACAGCTTAAACACGACAGACTGCTGATGCGGACTAATTCACATTTCATCCCAAAGGTTCCTTCAGACTTTCACATCAATGAACCTTTAGTCTTCAAATCCTTTTTTCCTCATCCTTCTACTCCGGCAGAGAGGGCATTACACTCCTTAGACGTTAAAAGATGTGTTCAATTCTATTTGGACAGAACTAAATCTTTTCGACGCTCTAATCAGCTATTCGTAGCATACAGTGCTCCTTGAAAAGGCCATCCACTCTCCAAACAGAGTATTTCCAGATGGATCGCCTCAGCCATTCGCTTCTGCCATCAAGCAGCGGGTAAACCTCTGCACTCATCTGTACATGCTCACTCCATGAGGGCAGTTTCTTCGTCAGCAGCACTGTTCGCCGGAGTTTCCCTACAAGACATTTGTAGGGCAGCGACATGGAGGAGCTGTCATACATTCACAAAGTACTACTGCTTGGAATTTCTATCTCAGGGAGAGGTAGCAGTGGGTCAAGCAGTTCTCAGGAATCTCTTCAGGTGAAGGTGAGCCATCTCTTCTCCGTCCCTCCATCCTCGAACAGGTATGCACATTGTTTATATCCCTTATGTTTGCTTACAGAGTTATTAAAAAAGAAAGAAAAGAAACAAAAGTAAACAAAAGAAAAGGGAACAAGGTGACAGACAGATAAGTGGACATATTTAATGATAGTATTCATATACCATACGTGTTTCGGGATATTATTTGTTGTTTATTATATATATCAATATTTTGTGTATATCTTTATATTTATATAGATTTCTATGCATGTATTTACTGATGTTTTATTCAAGCGCGTGTTTTGTATCAGATATGGTTATTATGGTACAATCTGCATAACTACTGCTCTCTACTCTGATTCAAGCAAGTGAATCTATGAAAGTTCCAATACTGGAGTAAGAAAATAAGTTACTTACCTGTAACTGTAGTTCTCCAGTATTGTAATCTTTCATAGATTCACATGCGACCCACCCACTTCCCCAGAGAAGCTCACTTCACCTTTGTCTCTCTCTCTTTTTCCTATCTTTAACACATTTGTGCTTGGAAAATCTGAGGTGCTGGAGCTTCTCTCAGGAGGATTCTTGAGGGTGCTGTTGCCTGATTGGTGGATACTCAAGTTTGGTCCTTTTTCTAAAATGACTCTGATAGACTGTTAAAGTGAAGAGGCCTAGGGCCTTTCTTTGTTAATATATCTTAACACTACTTGTGTAATTTATACCGGGGGCTCCCATCTCGACGACGGGGAATGATTCAAGCATGTGAATCTATGAAGGATTCCAATACTGGAGAACTACAGTTACAGGTAAGTAACTTATTTTCTTCCAAAATCAAGGGATCAACCTAGAAAACAATGATTCTTATCAGGCACCGGCTGCCCTTCCTCACTATTTACAGAACCACCAAGTGGGAGTGAACCTCTCCAATTACCACCAGAATTGGAAAAGCATAACATCGGACAAATGGATGCTGGATATAGTGGCTTGAGGTCATACGTTGAAATGTATACAAAAAACACCACACCATCTGCCAGGAAGATCCAAACTGCTCCATCGTCGCTTGCTTCCGCAGGAGGTGTCCCCACTGCTCGCCAAGCGAGCGATAGAGTTGGTTCTGGTTCAGCAAAGAGGACTCAGGTTCTATTCCTGGTTCTTTCTAATAAAGAAGAGGTCAGGGGAATGGAGACCGATCCTAGATCTCAAGAAGCTGAACAAGTTCCTACGGAAGCAACCTTTCGGATGATCATGCTGTCGGATATCCTACACCTTTTGAATCCTGGAAACTATATGTCAACAATGGATCTCCAGGATGCTTATTTCCACATACCGATACATCAAAAACATTGCAAGTATCTCTGTTTCACTGTGGCCGGTGCCCATTATCAATTCAAAGTTCTCCCATTCGGCTTGAAGTCAGCTCCACGAATTTTCACAAAATGTCTTTCCCCAGTCGCAGGTTTTCTCCGCAACAGGGGTTTTCAGGTGTTCCCTTACCTGGACGACTGGCTGATAAAAGCTCCTTAATCACCACTAGCGTCCAAGGCTACAAATGCCGGCCTAGAATTATTTCACAGTTTGGGACTAACATTGAATTTCCAAATGTTAGTCACTCTTCCCACACGCAGGATATTCTAGTTGGGTGCAGAACTCAACACCATCGAAAACAAGGCATACCTCACTAGCACGGCAGCAGAAATTAGCCAACTTGGCTGTCAGCAGCTCCAGAAGAAGGTCCGTTTCAGTACGACTGTTCAAGTCGCTCCTAGGCATGATTTCCTCAGCCATCATCCTGGTTCATCTAGCAAGGTTGAGAATGAGACCTTTGCAGGAGGAGTTACAGATCCAACAGACCCAGTCGCAAGGATCCTTTGAGGATTTGATAAGTGTTACACCAAAAATAGTGGGGGCTTTGCGGTGGCGGTCTCAGGTCAACCATCTCTCTCAAGGGCTCACCTTTCTCACGCCAATAACAGACTTTATCATCACGACAGACACTTCCTTGGAAGGTTGGGGAGATCATTTATAGGGTATGCGCATTCAGGGAAGATGGTCAGATGCACAGAAAGGAATGCACATAAATCTGTTCGAATTAAAGGCAATTTATCTCACGCTCAAAGCGTTCTTTCCACGCATTGCTGGGTCGTCAGTGTTGGTCTGGACGGGCAACACAACAAGCATGTTCTAAATCAACAAGCAGGGAGGAACAGGATCCCTCTCCCTCTCAAGGGAAGCTCAATCTCTTTGGGACCGGCTCATGCTGCACAACATTTGCCTCAGGGTGGAGCACCTGTCAGGGGTTAACAACGTCCTGGCGAACTCTCTCAGCAGGACAGACGACAACTGCCACGAGTGGGAACTCAACCAGAAGGTACTGGACAGCGTCTTCCAATGCTGGGGACGACCGACCCTAGATTTGTTTGCCACCAATCAGAACGCCAAATGGCAATTCTACACCAGTCGATACCCACTCCGAGGTCGTGGGGAAATTCTCTTTCGATTAGATGGTCCGGGATCTTTGCGTACGGTTTCCCCTCCCCATCCCATTGATCCCCAGACTCCTGAGGAGGATAAAATCGGAGGGCTGCACGATCATACTCATAGCGCCCAGGTGGGCCAGGCAGTATTGGTACACAGAGCTTCTACTCCTGACCGTGGCCAATCCCATGCACCTTCCCTGTAACCACGACCTTCTCACGCAGACTCAAGGTCATATTCTTCATCAGGATCCAACATCTCTGCAATTGCATGCTTGGCTCCTAATTTCCGTGAGTTCCAGGGTATGAATATTGACGAAGAATGCAGACTGATTTTATCTAGGGCACGAGCAGACAGTACAAAGGAGACGTACAAGCTCAAATGGAAGAGATTTTGGGTCTGGTGTTTGCAGAACAAGTTCCATCCTTTACAGATTGAGCTTCCTATAGACGCTCAGCTGATATGCCCTCACTTGGCTCATCCAGAATTATTGAACAGTGCATGAAAGGCCTCTTCCGCTCTTTTTCTCCGGTTCGTCCACCTCCGCCAGAGTGGCATCTCAATGTAGTCCTGTACCAGTTAATGAAAGCTCTGTTCGAACACATTCACAGAGCGGAACTCAAATACATCACATGGAAAGTGTCAACTCTGCTTGCTCTTACTTCCACCAGGACAGTCAGCGATATACAGGCCTTTACTATTAAGGAATCTTTTCAGATGACTTTGTCCTCCTTAGGACTAACCCCAGGTACATTCCTAAAGTGCCCTCGTCATTTCACCTGAATGAGCCAGTAATACTAAGAACTTTTTTCCCAAATCCGTTGACAATCGCAGAAAAGACTCTGCATTCCTTGGACATCAAGAGATGCTTGAAATTTTACCTTCAAAGTACCAAGCAGCTTAGGAAGACAGATCAGCTGTTGGTATCTTATGCTCATGGATGGCAAGGGTCACGGGTCACTAAGGCCACCATAGCCTGGTGGATTGCATCTACAATTCAGTTTTGCCACATGAAAGCAGGAAAACCGTTGACTAAGCACCCGAGAGTGCACTCCACAAGAGCAGTCTCCACATCGGCTGCTCTATTCCAGGGCATTGCTCTGAATAAAATGTGTCAGGCTGCGACGTGGAAGTCTACACACTCCTTTACGCAGCACTACTGTTTGAAGTCGTCACAAAGAACTGACTCTCCAGTTGGACAGGCTGCCTTACGTCATCTCTTTCACTAAGGTGAGATCTTTCCATTAAATATATAGGGACAATTCTATATGCAATAGTCTATAGTTGCTAGGCAATATGGTTTGAGATATGGTTATATATATATATATATGTTCGATGGCATGTGTAGCTGCAGATACACATGCTGTGCACATCCCGCCATCTGGTGTTGGGCTCCGAGTGTTACAAGTTGTTTTTCTTCGAAGAAGTCTTTTCGAGTCACGAGACCGAGGGACTCCTCCCATTTAGACTCCATTGCGCATGGGCGTCGACTCCATCTTAGATTGTTTTTTTTCCGCCATCGGGTTCGGACGTGTTCCTTTTCGCTCCGGGTTTCGGGTCGGAAAGTTAGTTAGAATCTCGGAAAAATCGTCGGTATTGTTTGCGTTCGGTATCGGGTTAGTTACAACAGATCGACACTGAATTAAGAAGAGCTCTGGTGGCCCTTTGGTTTTTTTTTTCGATCCCCGTCGGGGCCTGGTCGGCCCGGCCACGTGTCTCTTCAAGGCTGATGGAACGGACCCCATTTCGCTTCTGTCCAAAATGCCATAACAAGTATCCATATACAGATCAACACCTGGTCTGTAACTTATGTTTGTCACCAGAACACAAGGAGGATACTTGTGAGGCCTGTCGAGCGTTTCGGTCCAGGAAGACACTCAGGGACCGAAGGGCCAGAAGACTGCAAATGGCGTCGGCGCCGACAGGACAGGGGCGTTTCGAGGAGGAGGAAGAAACATTCTGCACCCAGGAATCGGACTCGGAGGAGATCGATCCCGAAGAAACGCCGAAAACCGTGAGTAAGACGTCGAAGCAGAGAACTCACGAGAAGACCGCTAAAGCCCAGGGGACGCCACCGCCAACAGGCCATGGCTTAACCCAAAAATTAGGTGACCGTCCATCGGCACCGAAAAAGGGCGAGCTGGTGTCGAAGTCATCCGACCCCGGTCGAGATACCGGCACACAGCAATCTCGGGCCCGAGATAGTGGCTCCGAGAAGATTCATCATCGAGACAGCGGCACCGAAATGGGTCGGCATCGAGAAGGCACGACGCCGAAAGTAAAAAAAGGTTTCGTCCGAGCCGAAAAAGGCAGCCAAAAAGGTTTCGGTACCGAAACATCCGGCCTCGGAACCGAAAAGAAGTTCCTATTCGGAGGAACAAGGACTGTCCTCACAAATGAAGACACACAGATTTGAACAAGAATTAGAGACAATAGAGCCAGATCATACACAAAGGCAGCTCTTTATTCAAAAAGATACGGGGAAGATCAGCACTCTTCCTCCAATCAAAATGAAACGTAAACTTGCCTTCCAAGACGAGGACAAACAGCCACACGCAAAGGTGGCTAAACAAGTAACACCACCACCATCCCCACATCACTCTCCGCCACCATCACCTTTAGCCACTCCACCAATGATGCAATCCCCAACTCATACGGGAATGAGTCAAGATGACCTGGACGCATGGAACCTTTATGACGCACCAGTGTCAGATAATAGCCCTGAATGCTATCCAGCAAGACCATCGCCACCAGAGGATAGTACAGGCTACGCTCAAGTGGTATCGAGAGCTGCAGCATTTCACAATGTCAGCCTTCATTCAGAACCCATTGAAGACGACTTTCTTTTTAATACACTGTCATCGACACACACAGTCAATATCAAAGTCTTCCGATGTTACCCGGAATGCTCAAACACTCCAAACAAGTGTTTGAAGAGCCTGTCAAGGGGACAGCCATTACTCCAAGAGTAGACAAAAAATATAAACCGCCACCAACAGACCCAGTGTACATCACACAACAGCTAACACCAGACTCTGTTGTAGTGGGAGCAGCGCGTAAGAGAGCCAACTCACATTCTTCAGGAGATGCACCACCTCCAGATAAAGAAAGTAGAAAATTCGATGCTGCAGGCAAAAGGGTGGCGGCACAGGCGGCAAACCAGTGGCGCATTGCAAATTCCCAAGCTTTGTTAGCCAGATATGATAGGGCCCATTGGGATGAAATGCAACACTTTATTGAACATTTACCAAAAGAGTTCCAAAAAAGAGCGCAGCAAGTGGTAGAAGAGGGACAGAGTATCTCTAATAATCAGATACGGTCAGCAATGGATGCTGCAGACACAGCTGCTAGAACTGTCAACACAGCAGTAACATGCATGGCTGCGTACATCAGGATTTAAACCAGAGATACAGCAAGCTGTGCTAAATATGCCATTCAACGGACAGCAGTTGTTTGGGCCGGAGGTGGACACTGCGATAGAAAAACTTAAGAAAGACACTGAGACGGCCAAAGCCATGGGCGCACTCTACTCCCCGCTGAGCAGAGGCACATTTCGAAAGACACAATTTCGAGGGGGGTTTCGAGGGCAGACCACAGAAGCCACAACCTCACAAACAAAGCCCACTTACCAGAGCCAGTATCAGCGGGGAGGTTTTCGGGGACAATATAGAGGAGGACAATTTAAAAAAAATAGAGAAATTCCAAAGTCCCAAAACTCCTCCAAACAAACAGTGACTTCAAGGTCACAAATCCCCAACACATAACACCTGTGGGGGGGAGACTAACCAAGTTTTACACACATTGGGAGGAAATAACAACAGACACTTGGGTCTTAGCAATTATCCACCATGGTTATTGCATAGAATTTCACAAATTCCTTCCAAACGTCCCACCGAAAACACACAGTATGTCAACACAACATATAGATCTTCTAGGACTAGAAGTTCAAGCATTGCTACAGAAAGAAGCAATAGAATTAGTACCAAAACAACAATTAAACACAGGAGTTTACTCACTGTACTTTCTGATACCCAAAAAAGACAAAACTCTCAGACCTATACTAGATCTCAGAACATTAAATACCTACATCAAATCAGACCACTTTCACATGGTTACCTTACAAGACGTAATCCCACTGCTCAAACAACAAGACTACATGACAACACTAGACCTAAAGGATGCATATTTCCATATACCAATACATCCTTCACACAGAAAGTACCTAAGGTTTGTATTCCAAGGGATACATTACCAATTCAAAGTGTTGCCATTCGGAATAACAACTGCGCCAAGAGTTTTTACAAAATGCCTGGCAGTAGTAGCTGCACATATCAGAAGGCAGCAAATACATGTGTTCCCGTACCTGGTTAATCAAAACCAACACGCTAAGACGGTGTTCACAACACACAAAATATGTCATAGAAATCCTACACAAACTAGGTTTCTTAATCAACTACGCAAAGTCACACCTTCTGCGGTGTCAAACACAGCAATACTTGGGAGCAACAATCAACACAGCAAAAGGGATTGCCACTCCAAGTCCACAAAGAGTTCAAACATTTCACAATGTAATGCAGGCCATGTATCCAAAACAAAAGATACAAGTCAAAATGGTAATGAAACTACTAGGCATGATGTCGTCATGCATAGCCATTGTCCCAAATGCAAGGTTGCACATGCGGCCCTTACAACAGTGCCTAGCATCACAATGATCACAAGCACAGGGTCAGCTTCTAGATCTGGTGTTGATAGACCGCCAAACATACATCTCGCTTCAATGGTGGAACAGTATAAATTTAAACCAAGGGCGGCCTTTCCAAGACCCAGTGCCACAATACGTGATAACAACAGATGCATCCATGACAGGGTGGGGAGCACACCTCAGTCAGCACAGCATCCAAGGACAATGGGACAATGGGACATACAGCAAAGACAGTTTCACATAAATCACTTAGAACTGTTAGCGGTATTTTCAGCGCTGAAAGCATTTCAACCCATAATAACCCACAAATACATTCTTGACAAAACAGACAACATGACAACAATGTATTACCTAAACAAACAGGGCAGGACACACTCGACACAGTTGTGTCTCCTGATACAGAAAATATGGCATTGGGCGATTCACAACCACATTCGCCTAATAGCACAATTTATTCCAGGAATTCAGAATCAGTTAGCAGACAATCTCTCTCGGGATCACCAACAGATCCACGAATGGGAGATTCACCCCCAAATACTGAACACTTACTTCCGAATTTGGGGAACACCACAAATAGATCTATTTGCAACAAAGGAAAACTCAAAATGCCAAAACTTCGCATCCAGGTACCCACAACATCAGTCTCAGGGCAATGCTCTATGGATGAACTGGTCAGGGATATTTGCGTACGCTTTTCCCCCTCTCCTACTCCTTCCATATCTAGTAAACAAGTTGAGTCAAAACAAACTCAAACTCATACTAATTGCACCAACATGGGCAAGACAACCTTGGTACACAACACTACTAGACCTTTCAGTAGTACCTCATGTCAAACTACCAAACAGACCAGATCTGTTAACACAACACAAACGACAAATCAGACATCCAAATCCAGCATCGTTGAATCTAGCAATTTGGCTCCTGAAATCCTAGAATTCGGACACTTAGACCTCACACAAGAATGTATGGAGGTCATAAGACAAGCTAGGGAGCCTACCACTAGACACTGCTATGCAAATAAGTTGAAAAGATTTGTTTATTACTGCCATAATAATCAAATTCAACCCTTACACGCATCTGCAAAAGATATAGTAGTATACTTACTACATTTGCAAAAGTCAAAACTAGCTTTCTCTTCCATAAAAATACATCTTACTGCAATTTCAGCTTACCTGCAAATTACGCACTCAACTTCATTATTTAGGATACCAGTCATAAAAGCATTTATGGAAGGCCTAAAGAGAATTATACCACCAAGAACACCACCAGCTCCTTCTTGGAACCTCAACATTGTCTTAACACGACTCATGGGTCCACCTGTTGAGCCCGTGCACTCTTGTGAAATGCAATACTTAACGTGGAAAGTTGCATTTTTAATTGCCATCACATCTCTAAGAAGAGTGAGTGAAATTCAAGCATTTACCATACAAGAACCATTTATTCAAATACACAAAAATAAAGTAGTTCTACGGACAAATCCTAAATTTTTACCAAAAGTAATCTCACGGTTCCACTTGAATCAAACGGTAGAATTACCAGTGTTCTTCCCACAGCCAGATTCGGTAGCTGAAAGATCACTACATACATTAGACATCAAAAGAGCACTAATGTACTACATTGACAGAACAAAACGAATTTGAAAAACAAAACAACTATTTATTGCCTTTCAAAAACCTCATACAGGAAATCCAATTTCAAAACAAGGCATTGCTAGATGGATAGTTAAGTGCATTCAAACCTGCTATCTTAAAGCTAAAAGAGAGCTGCCTATTACACCAAAGGCACACTCAACCAGAAAGAAAGGTGCAACCATGGCCTTTCTAGGAAATATTCCAATGAACGAAATATGTAAGGCAGCAACATGGTCTACGCCTCATACATTTACCAAGCACTACTGTGTAGATGTGTTAACTTCACAACAAGCCACAGTAGGTCAAGCGGTACTACGAACATTGTTTCAAACAACTTCAACTCCTATAGGCTGAACCACCGCTTTTGGGGAGATAACTGCTTACTAGTCTATGCACAGCATGTGTATCTGCAGCTACACATGCCATCGAACGGAAAATGTCACTTACCCAGTGTACATCTGTTTGTGGCATTAGTCGCTGCAGATTCACATGCGCCCACCCGCCTCCCCTGGAGCCTGTAGCCGTTTAGAAGTTGATTTTGAACATTTGTAAATTTGTAAATATATTACTTTAAACTTCATTATGTACATACGTATTCACTCCATTGCATGGGCACTATTACTAGCATACACAACTCCTACCTCACCCTCTGCGGGGAAAACAATCTAAGATGGAGTCGACGCCCATGCGCAATGGAGTCGAAATGGGAGGAGTCCCTCGGTCTCGTGACTCGAAAAGACTTCTTCGAAGAAAAACAACTTGTAACACTCCGAGCCCAACACCAGATGGCGGGATGTGCACAGCATGTGAATCTGCAGCGACTAATGCCACGAACAGATTTACACTGGGTAAGTGACATTTTCCATATATGTATATATATGTTCAATGGCATGTGTAGCTGCAGATACACATGCTGTGCATTATTCTGCCATCTAGTGTTGGGCTCGGAGTGTTACAAGTTGTTTTTCTTCAAAGAAGTCTTTTCGAGTCACGAGATCGAGGGACTCCTCCCCTTTCGGCTCCTTTGCGCATGGGCGTCGACTCCATCTTAGATTGTTTTCTTTCCGCCATCGGGTTCGGACGTGTTCCTCTTCGCTCCGTGTTTCGGTTCGGAAAGTTAGTTAAATCTCGGAAAATTTGACGGTATTGTTTGTGTTTGGTATCGGGTTAGTAATAGCACATCAACACCGAAGAAAAGAAGATCTCCGGTAGCCCTTCGGGGCTTCCATTCCCCTGCGGGGCCTGGTCGGCTCGACCGCGTGCGTCTTCAAGGCTCATGGAACGGACCCCATTCCACTTCTGCCCCGAATGCCACACTAAGTATCTTTATACAGACCAACATTCGGTCTGTAATTTGTGTTTGTCCCCCGAACACAAAGAGGATACCTGCGAGGCCTGTTGGGCATTTCGGTCGAAAAAGACGCTACGGGACCGGAGAGCTCGAAGGCTTCAAATGGCGTCGAAGCCGGCAGGACACCACGACGTAGAAGAAGAGGAGACTTTCTCCATTCCTGATTCGGACTCGGGCGAGGCTGAAAATGAGCAGCCGGCGAGGCAACAAACTGTGAGTAAAACAGCCCCGGCCAAAACACACACAAAAATAATGAAAGCCCAGGGGACGCCACCGCCTGCAGGCCATGGCTTAACCCGTAAGCACGGTGTCCAGCCATTGGCACTGAAAAAGGGCACACACGTGTCGAAGACATCCGACTCCAGTTGAGATGCCGGCACAGAGTATACGCTGCACTGAAATACTGGCTCCGACCAAACTCGGCACCGAGATATCGACAACCCGAAACCGAAAAAGGTGGCTTCGGAGCCGAAAAAGACTGCTGAAAAGGTTTTGGTGCCGAAACATCCAGCCTCGGAGCCGAAACTGAGCTCCTATACCGAAGAACAAGGCCTTTCATCACAGCTACAAGGCCATAAATTGGGACAAGAACTAGAGATGGGAGAGCCAGACTATACACAAAGAAGGCTCCATATACAGGAGGACACGGGCAAAATAAGAACTCTTCCCCCAATTAAAATGAAACGAAAACTCGCTTTCAAGGAAACTGGAAAACAGCCAAAGGCTAAAGTGGCTAAAGAAAAAAACTCCACCATGTTTTTCTCCACAGCCATCGCCACAGCACTCACCGCAACTGTCCCCAATTGCAACACCACCAATGATGCAATCATCAAGGCACACAGGGATGAGCCAAGATGACCCAGATGCATGGGATCTATACGATGCACCAGTATCTGACAATAGTCCGGATTGCTACCCGCCAAAACCATCACCACCAGAAGACAGTACTGCTTACATGCAGGTGGAGTCCAGAGCAGCTACTTTTCACAATGTAGCACTGCATGCAGAACCTATAGAGGATGACTTTTTATTCAATACCCTGTCATCAACACATAGCCAATACCATAGTCTGCCTATGTTACCAGGCATGTTAAAATACGCGAAACAGGTGTTTCAAGACCCAGTCAAAGGCAGAGCCATCACACCTAGGGTGGAGAAGAAGTACAAACCTACCCCTATGGACCCTGTGTACATCATGCAACAACTAACACCTGACTCGGTGGTAGTAGGGGCAGCCCGGAAAAGGGAAACTCACAGACTTCTGGGGATGCACCACCACCTGACAAAGAAAGTCGAAAGTTTGATGCAGCAGGGAAAAGGGTTGCAGCACAGGCAGTCAATCAATGGCGCATTGCCAATTCACAAGCTTTATTGGCAAGATATGACAGGGCTCATTGGGACGAAATGCAGCATTTCATTGAACATCTTCCCAAAGAGTTTCAAAAGCGTGCACAACAAGTGTTGGAGGAGGGCCAAAGTATCTCCAATTATCAGATACGATTGGCTATGGACGCAGCGGACACAGCCGCCAGAACAGTAAACACGGCGGTCACTATTCGGAGACACGCATGGCTACGCACCTCCGGATTTAAGCCAGAGATCCAGCAGGCTGTGCTTAATATGCCTTTTAATGGACAACAGTTGTTTTGGCCGGAGGTGGATACAGCTATAGAAGAGCTAAAGAAAGACACAGACACAGCCAAAGCCATGGGCCCGCTCTACTCCCCACAGAGCAGAGGCACCTTTAGGGAGCCACACTTTAGAGGGGGGTTTCGAGCCCTAAGCACAGAACCTTCAACCTTACAGGCCAGACCCACATACTAGGGCCAATACCAAAGAGGAGGCTTTCGGGGACAATATAGGGGTGATGTTCCCTAAAACAAGAGGGAAATTCCAAATCCCCAAAACCCCACAAACTAAACAGTGAGTCCAATGTCACAAATCCCCAACACATAACACCAGTGGGGGGGAGACTCACCGATTATTACAAAAATTGGGAAGCCATAGCTACGGACTCGTGGGTCCTAGCCATTATCTAACATGGTTATTGCATAGAATTCCTACAATTACCACCAAATGTGCCTCCAAAAGCACACAACATGTACAAACAGCACATGGATCTATTACAACTAGAAGTCCAAGTGTTGTTACAAAAAGAGGCAATAGAACTAGTACCCAGCCATCAGAAAGGAACAGGTGTTTATTCCCTGTATTTTCTAATACCAAAAAAGGACAAAACACTGAGACCCATCTTAGATCTCAGAACACTAAATCTTTACATCAAATCAGATCACTTTCACATGGTGACACTTCAAGACGTGATTCCTTGCTCAAACAACAAGACTACATGTCAACATTAGACCTCAAGGATGCTTATTTCCATATACCCATACATCCTTCCCACAGGAAATACTTAAGGTTTGTAATCCAAGGAGTACATTACCAATTCAAAGTGTTACCATTCGGGATAACAACAGCACCAAGGGTATTTACAAAATGCCTTGCAGTAGTAGCTGCACATATCAGAAGACAGCACATACACGTATTCCCGTACCTAGACGATTGGTTAATAAAAACCAGCACTCAGAAACAGTGTCTTGAACACACAAAATACGTCATAGAAACCATTCACAAGCTAGGGTTCTCAATAAACTACCTAAAATCACACTTACAACCGTGTCAAATACAACAATACTCAGGAGCAACAATCAACACAGATAAAGGGATTGCCACTCCAAGTCCACAAAGGGTACAAGCATTCCAAAACGTAATACAAAGCATGCACCCAAACCAACAGTATCAAGTAAAGTTAGTGATGAAACTTCTAGGCATGATGTCTTCATGCATAGCCATTGTCCCAAAAGCAAGATTACACATGCGGCCCTTACAACAGTGCCTGGCGACACAATGGACACAAGCACAGGGTCAACTTCAAGATCTAGTGTTGATAGACTGCCAAACACACTCCTCGCTTCAATGGTGGAATCCTATAAATTTAAACCAAGGGCGGCCTTTCCAGGACCCAGTGCCTCAATACGTAATCACAACAGATGCTTCCATGGTAGGGTGGGGAGCACACCTCAACCAACACAGCATCCAGGGACAATGGGACACTCAACAAAGACAACTTCATATAAATCAACTAGAACTACTAGCAGTGTTTCTAGCATTGAAAGCATTTCAACCGTTAAGTTAATAGCCCACAAACACATTCTTGTCAAAACAGACAACATGACAACAATGTATTACCTAAACAAACAGGGAGGGACACACTCATCACAGCTGTGTCTCTTAGCACAGAAGATTTGGCATTGGGCGATTCACAATCACATTCGCCTAATAGCACAGTACATTCCAGGAATTCAAAACCAGTTGGCCGACAATCTCAGTCGAGATCACCAACAGACCCACGAATGGGAAATTCATCCCCAGATACTGCAAACTTACTTTCAAAACTGGGGAACACTGCAAATAGACCTATTCACAACAAAAGCAAACTCAAAATGCCAAAACTTCGCATCCAGTTACCCACATTCTCAATCCAAGGGCAATGCGTTATGGATGAGTTGGTCAGGGATATTTGCTTACTCTTTTCCCCCTCTCCCACTCCTTCCATATCTAGTAAACAAATTGAGTCAAAACAAACTCAAACTAATACTGGTAGCACCAACTTGGGCTCGCCAACCATGGTACACAAAACTACTAGACCTGTCAGTAGTACCTCATGTCAAACTACCAAACAGACCAGATCTGTTAACTCAACACAAACAACAGATTAGACATCCAAATCCAGCATCGCTCCTGAAGTCTTAGAGTTTGGACATTTAGACCTTACACAAGAATGTATGGAGGTCATTAAACAAGCTAGGAAACCTACTACAAGACATTGTTACGCAAATAAAATGAAAAGATTTGTTTATTACTGTCATAATAATCAAATTCAACCACTACATGCGTCAACAAAAAACATTGTACGCTACTTATTCCACTTACAAAAAGCTAAGCTAGCTTTTTCATCCATTAAACTACATCTCACAGCAATTTCTGCCTATCTGCAAATTACACATTCAACATCACTCTTTAGAATCCCAGTCATAAAAGCATTTATGGAGGGTCTAAAAAGAATCATTCTCCCAAGTGGAATCTCAATATTGTAGTAACACGACTCATGGGTCCACAATTTGAACCCATGCACTCTTGTGGGATGCAATACTTAACATGGAAAGTAGCCTTCCTAATAGCTATCACATCTCTTAGAAGAGTAAGTGAAATACAAGCATTTATCATACAGGAACCCTTTATACAAATACACAAACATACAGTGGTTCTACGCACAAATCCCAAATTTGTACCAAAAGTTATATCACCGTTCCACTTAAATCAAACTGTAGAACTCCCAGTATTTTTTCCACAACCAGACTCTGTAGCTGAAAGAGCATTACATACATTAGACATCAAAAGGGCACTAATGTATTACATTGATAGAACCAAACAATTTCTCAAAACAAAACAATTGTTTGTAGCTTTTCAAAAATCTCATGCAGGAAATTCAAAATCCAAACAAGGTATTGTCAGATGGATAGTTAAGTGTATTCAAACCTGCTATGTAAAAGCAAAGAGAGACCTGCCTATTACACCAAAGGCACACTCCACTAGAAAGAAAGGCGCCACAATGGCCTTTCTAGGAAATATACCCATGACAGAAATCTGTAAGGCAGCCACGTGGTCTACGCCTCATACATTCACAAAACATTACTGTGTGCACAACACAACAAGCCACAGTAGGACAGGCAGTATTACGGACATTATTTCAAACAACTTCAAGTCCTACAGGCTAAACCACCGCTTTTGGGGAGATAACTGCTTACTAGTCTATGCACAGCATGTGTATCTGCAGCTACACATGCCATCGAACGAAAAATGTCACTTACCCAGTGTACATCTGTTCGTGGCATGAGATGCTGCAGATTCACATGCGCCCTCCCACCTCCTCGGGAGCCTGTAGCCGTTATAAGTTGATAAAAATAAACTTGTACATTTTTAAATTTGTAAATATATATCCCTTTTAAACTCATTATGTACATACATACTTACTCCATTGCATGGGCACTATTACTATATACACAACTCCTACCTCACCCTCTGCGTGGAAAACAATCTAAGATGGAGTCGACGCCCATGCGCAATAGAGCCGAAAGGGGAGGAGTCCCTCGATCTCGCGACTCGAAAAGACTTCTTCGAAGAAAAACAACTTGTAACACTCCGAGCCCAACACTAGATGGCAGGATAATGCACAGCATGTGAAGCTGCAGCGTCTCATGCCACGAACAGATGTACACTGGGTAAGTGACATTTTCCATATATATATATATATATATATATATATATATATATATATATATGTTTTATGCTCATAATACAAGATTTATAAGCTCGTTATTTGGTAATATGTTTGAGGATTTCTATACTCGCACCCACTATCCACGGCGGGCATGACGTTTATTAAGAGTACTGCTGGCTGTTCAGATTCAAGCATGTCAATTTATGAAAGATCCAATACTGGATAAGAAAACAAGTTACTTACCTGTAACTACAGTTATCCAGTATTGGTATCTTTCATAAATTCACATGCGACCCACCCTCTTCCCCTTAGACGCTTGCATTTCCTTCTTAGGTCACGGTCTTCACTCTTCTGCTAGAAAATTTGAGGGAAAGAGGCTCTCTGGAGAGTATTCTAGAGGGTGCTGGTGCCTAATTGGCCAGCTGCCAGGTTCAGGTCCTTTTCACAAAAGGACTGAGATAGGCTATAAGAGTGATGTGGGTTACCATTACAGCCTATGGGAAAATTTGTGTTGTTTATTGCTTTTCATGTACCGTGGGACTCCCACTTCGACGACAGGTATGATTCAAGCTTGTGAATTTATGAAAGATACCAATGCTGGATAACTGTACTTACAGGTAAGTAACTTGTTTTCTTCTTTTTTCATGGACCTCAGCACTGACTTTCAGCAAAAGGTCTAGTTGAATCCATGTGCTCTAGAAGGAAATGTCTTTGTTGCTCTTTCTGGAATGCCGTGGTTTTACATAGCAGAATGACCTAGATGCTCTAACAAGTGGATTCTGAACAGAGATTTTTGATGGGAAGGAAATTGTACAGGTCCTTACATGCAGTGGACCATTTGATAAAGGTCAGTGTAATAAGAAGGGGATTACTATTTTTTCCAGTGGAAATGTCAGAAGGGGAGGATCCTGTAAATAAAACAGAATGTTGCTGAGAGGCACAAGGTTTGCACAGGAGAATACTGGAAATGTATTGCAGTTGCATGTGTGGGTTAAATAGACCAAATAGTAATATTCTGTCATCAACCTCAATTCGGTCTGGCAGGAAAGAGTCATATCCTGTGTTTTTGTCTCACTGCAGCCTTTCCAGGATCCTGTTTTAGCAGTGAAAGGCTATATGCAGGACTGTCAGAATTACGATTCAAGGATGAATGCTGATAAAAGGGTATCGCAAGAATGTTATAAAGTGGGAAGTAGTTGGTGTTGATGAATTCTCTTACGTTAACCTTTAGCTCGCCTTTCTATACTTCTAATAATACATTGAATAGGTTCTGTAAATAAAACCATTAAACTAAAAGAAATATTGCAATAAAGGAGAAGCATAAACAGTGAGGGACTACATGCTCCTAATTGGATGAGGAGTAAAAAAGCAGGACTCACTCCCACGTGAATATGTCGTGAATATCCTTTTGCCTGGCTTCATACCTCTGCCAACGTTGCCATGTTTTGTAGGTGCTTTCCCAGAAGACCAAATCTAACTTTACATTATCTCTAAGTTGCTCTCTGACTTTATGCTCCTTTGACCACCATTTCTCTTTCTTTTTTCCATCACCTGCCACCCAATTAGGATAACTGCACCAGCAAGGTACTGTAATGTTGACTCCCTTGGAATGGTGATATCTGTGCAAATGTTTACCTTTAACATCCCTTACCAGGTTTATATCCAGTGGACCTTGCATTAAAAGAATGGTGTCAGACCAGCTGTCATAGTTTTTTTTTTAATCCGACCTCATTCTAATACTGTTTTACTTTCAAATGTATGGATTGAATCCCTTGAGTTATAGTTTTTCTTGTTGATTACATCTGCGATTCTCCTGTAAGTACGAGTAGACCAGTGGCATGGTCCCTAAGGGTTAATCTCACACCCCTCCTTCATTCCCTCCCATCGAGTCATCAGGGCCCCTACTGTTCTGGTGTTTCTTGCATTGGCTTTTTTTCTTTACTCTTTCCTTTCTTTTTGCAATTTTCTGTCATGTAGTCCGTAGTGATTTTACTCTCAGAGTTGCTGTCCTTCTTATATTTTTGTTTTCATGAACTTTTCCTTGTGTTTCAGAGTAAGAAGAAAAAGAAGACTGACTTTATCCCATACAGAGACTCTGTGCTGACATGGTTGCTGCGGGAAAATCTAGGTACAGAACAATGAATCATCCACTGAATTGGAATAGTAGACACACGGGAAGCAAGCATCTTGCTTTTTAAGTTTGCTTTTTAAGTATTTGACTTTTTTTTGTCTATAGGTGGCAACTCCCGGACTGCGATGGTGGCAGCACTAAGCCCAGCTGACATAAACTATGATGAAACACTGAGCACCCTCAGGTACTGTGTGGAACCACTGCTATAATGCCTCATGTCTGCTTCCTGCTATTCTGAGATATGTATTTTGCTGGACAATTATTGTTAGGCTACACGGTTATCGTACAATTAATTTTTGTTGTTGTTTTGATGACTACTAAGTACTTAGTTATTGCTCTTGTAGCCTAATAGTATATCAGGGCACTAAGCTATGGGCCACCTGATTCACATTGAAGTTTTGGTGTTTTATTTTTGTATTGCAGTGCATGCCACTTGCAGTGCACTTTAGGGTGCAAAGATGGTACACCACATAATAGCTGAGATGCCAGGTTAAGCAAGATGAGTCTTGACTTTAATTTGGCACAGAAATGTTTGTGTTCTTTGATAACCTGAATCCCCATTGAGAGACTTTTCTAATACCGCTCTGTGCTAAAGAGCATTCGCCATTCCTTTTCAAGTGTTGATTATAAGATCTGTTGTTGAACTGTGATATATGACATAATGTTCTAATGTCAGGTATATTAGCATAGTAATTTGACCACATGTCCAGATTACTGTAAAGAATTTGATAAATTTAATAAACCGATAAAAAATAAAATAAAAAAAAAGAGCATTCGCCTGCTGCTTTTCTCAAAGCCTGGAGTTGAGCAACTGAGTACGCCTAGGGTTCATTTGTTAACGATACAGCAAATGACTTTGAAAATACATTTTATAAAGTGAACTTAAATGGTTCATGCACGGGAAGGGGAGAGAGAAAAAAAGATAGGAGGACTGTAGAATTCAACTTCCCTAACTAAATCTATATCCGACAGCATGGTATACTACCAAATTTGCATCCTCTGTTCTCCACAGTAGAGTTTAAAAAATCTTCATGCTACGTCCTCATGGTGACACAAAATGACAAATATGTAGTTGTAGGAAAGACCCTCTTTTTGGCATGGTTACCCCCACTTTTTGCCTGTCGTTATTGTGCATAGACTGTTTTCACTGGAATCCTGGTAACCAGGACCCCAGTGTTTGTGTCCTGCCTCTAAATTTGGTTGCCTTGGTACCCTTTACACCCCACAGTTGGCATACTGGTGTGCCCTTGAAAGTCCCTAGTATATCGTACTTAGGTACCCGTGGCATTGGTACACCAGGGGTCCTTCCACAAGTTACAGCATATATTATGCCACCCATGGGACCCCAGGCAAACCGTCTTCAGGCCTGCCATTTGCAGCCTATGTGAAAAGGTGCATGCACCCTTTCAATACTGGTGACTACACTAGGTCACTGTAAGTCACCCCTATGGTAGGCCCTTCCAGCCTGAAGGGAAGGGTGCAGATCCCTGTGTGTGTGGGCACCCCTGCATGAGCAGAGGTACCCCTTTGGACTCCAGTTCCAATTCCCTGGACTTTAAGTGCGAGGAAGCCATTGTAGCTATGTACTGGCCGCAGAAGTACCTGTGGTCCAGCTACATAATGGTAACTATGAACCTTGGCATGTTTGGTATCAAACATGTCGGAATCATACCCCAATACTGATGCCAGTATTGGTGGCCTGATTCCAAGCACTCTGGAGACTTATTTGAGTACCCCCGGTCTTTTTTACCTACTAGTCTTTCAGGGTCTGCATGCTGCCCACTCTGCTGGAGCCCCTCTGACAGGATTCCGCCCTCCTGCTGCTTGACCAGCTCAAGCAGGGGATGGCAGAACAAAGGATTTCCTGTGGGAGAGGGGATGCAATCTCCTCTTCCTTGGAAATAGGTGTTACTGGGTTTGGGAGGGGTAGCCTCCCCAAGCCACCAGACTGCTTTGAAGGGCACATTTGGTGCCCTTCTTGCTTAATCTGGTTTGTACCAGTCTGGGTACCTCTGGTCCCTTCTCTGGCATGAAACTGCAGAAAGGAAAGGGGAGTGACTACCCCCCTGTCCATCACCACCTAGGGGTGGTGCCAAAAGCTCCTCCAGGTGACCACTTGATTCTGCCATCTTGATAACAAGATGTGCAGCGTCCCCTGGAAGCATCTGACTGGTCAGGTTAGGTAGCTGACGTCATTGACCCCCTCTGACAGACGATCACCTCGGAGAGTGAGCAAGCACCTTTTGGGGCTGTTTAGGGACCCCCTTGCAAGTGGATCCCCAGATTCGTCATGCAAGACTCCACCAGGACCTCTCTGCAAAGACATCTTCTGTTCCTTGCCACTGGAACAGCTGCTAGACTACACAGGAAATGAACAAGACTGCAACGCCTGAGACGACCTCTCCTTGCAACATTGTCAGCAATTTGCAACATTTCCACAGGTGTGCATCCCCTGGGGTCAGTAAGACTTAAGCTGCACCAAGGAAGCACAAAGGAATCTCCCTTGGAGTGAAGGAGTAACTCCCCTGCATCCGCAGGCACCTAAGGCAACAATGTCCGGCTGCTGGGATCTACTGTCCACTGGACCTGCAAAGATTCTCCAACACAGGTGGTGGTTTTGAGGGGTCCTTTGGGTCCTCTCTGCCTTCTTTCCAACTTGGGAGACGGTGAGTCCATGCCTCTTCCTCCAAGACAGAACCTTGTGCACCACTACTGTTGCAGCAACCAAGGCCTGTTGACTCCTGCTCTGATGGATTTTCAGGCTGCACGTAGCCCCGGCCTTTGTAAGGACAGTCTCCTCTCTGCTGCTCCATTAACGTGGGACTCCCCTCCAGGTTTAGTGAATGGGCCTCACTGCGACTTAGTGTGCCTGCTGCAAGTGGGTTGCTTGTGGGGCTCCGACTGCTTCTGCTAGCTCTCCTGTCTTTTGAGGGTCAGCCTAGACTCCCCTCCCAGAGTCGAGTCCCAAGGACTTTGCTGATCCTCTTCAGCTCTGCAAATCTCCTAAAGCTCCAGTTGCATTTCCTTGCGCTTGCTGGTGGTCCAGACCACTGACCCGTCTGCAATCCAGCAACAGATGAGGGACAGCTCGTAGGTGACTTTAGGGACTCCTGTGCAGCTCCTGGGCCACGCAGCTAGACTTCATCCATCACCGTCGACCCGGATCTTCACCCACAGAAGGGTGAGCATCACCTCCTACCCTATCTGGACACTCCTGCGTGGACTGGACTCTGTCCCCTTCTTTTGCAGGTCTTTTTCATTGAGCATCCTCTATTGGGTTCCACCGAACTGGTCCCTCTTTTGCAATATTCCATTCATTCATAGGTCCCCTTGTTAGCCTGTGGGAGGACCAGGTAACTTACTACTCCTCCCTTGGTCGCTGGGGGTCTTTTTAGCTACGTACCCCTTGTGGTTCCACTATTTCCCAGCCCATGGCTAACTACTCCATATCTTCAGGTGGGGGACCCATTGTCACATTTCACTTTTTTAGGATATGTTTCCCCCTCCCCCCCAAATAGGGCCCTTGCTATTTTATGCTAAGTACTTACCTGTGTATATTCTGTGTGTACTTACCTCCACAAGTGGGTGTACCTATAGTAATATAGTTTGGTGTACCTTTATTTTTGCAAATCTGTGTGGGTCCTTTCCTGTGTGAAAAGTTACTGTGTGACTACTGTGGTTTTGCAAGTGCGTCACACTCCTCCTAGACAAGTCTTGGCTGCTCACCACAGCTACCACTAGAGAGCCCTGGCTATCTAGACATGGTAACACTATCTAATAAGGGTTGCTGGACCCAGTATAAGTTGTAACACCAATAGGTGTCCAGTACACACTGGGCCAACCTCCTACAAGGATGTCCTCTAGAAAGACATCTCTAGAGGACATCCTTGTAGGCACCTGTCACCACGCCATGTCGGTTACAGACCCCCCCATTTGGTGTGACTTTTGTGTCTCGAGTGCGACCACAACTCCAAATCGTGCTCGGATTGAGGGGCCATGGTACAAAGGCTTTGAGGGAGCGGTCCCTGAAGCTGCTAGCAGCCCGACAGGCGACACTGCATCACGCGACTCCTAGGAGGTCTCAGTTCCAATAGAGAGGAAGGTCGTGGTACTGTTCAAGGAGCCCCAAGTCCTCTTTTTTTCCCACTGCAAGACATCAGGCATTCAAGAAGTCGAAGCATGCTGTAATTTCTCTTTGTCTGTCTGCTGACGCAGCGAAAGAACATCGCAGATTGAGGCACGGTTCAAATGAGCCGGTGCCAGGTTCGACTTCGCAGCTCCCTGCTTTTCCAGGAGCTGGAGCAACTGTTGCTCCAGTGAACGAATTTTAGAGGGCCACGCACTGCGTATTTTAGCGGGCTGACCCCTCCGGAGTGCCCTCTGGCCCTATGGGGGTCAGAGGAGGCCCCTGTAGGTTCTTTGCCGTGGCTTTGGCCTTGGCTCCGATGGGCCCTTGTGGATCAGGTTACGGATCTTAACTAGTGTGGGTCGAGCCACTGTGACCTTCCCCGTCAGCACCGATGCTGCTGGGGCCCACTGGTGGCATCAGCCCCATTTGGATCCCCGAATCCGACACAGAGCCGGAATGGAATTAACTGACACTTGTTCCGGTGCTGACAGGACCCACATGTTCAAGGTCGGTGCCTGAGTCCTATTCTGAGGGGTCTGGCCTCGGAGAAGAATGGGTGGGAGAGGTGTGGGTCACTGGACACTTTAGATGACCAGTTATAAGGCCATAAAAGCATGGACTGGCGTGTGGAACTGGGTGATTCCACTGAACTGGATACCTCTCCATTTACTGGCTTGCTTTCTTCCCCTACTGTGGCTATGGGGGAGGGAGTAGCATACACTATGGTGGTGAAGAGGGCAGCTGATGTCCCAGACCTCGAACTACCCTTGGTGGCAGTGAAGACGAATATCTTGACAGAAGCGCCTTAACCTGGATCTTCCTTGTCTAAACCCCTGCTCCCTTTTAATGAAGCACTGACTAATGTCCTACTGGGAACCTGGTCCAAGGCCAGCACAGGGGCTCCTATGAACAGGACAATAGCTCACCACCATTGCCCTTCACCTAGGAACCCAAGATTCCTGCACCGCCCCTTAGAGCTTGGTGTTCCAAGCCTCAACATCCCTTGGGGTATTCCATGCCACACTTTTCTTTCACCAGCCTTGCGGTCTGTGAACACTGCAAGCTTACTGGGCAGATATTCCTGCACACTGTGAGACACGGTTGCGCAGGTGCTGCCACAGGTCCCGGAGGAAGCCAGGGCCATTCTCTCCGAAGCAGTCAAGGACGGGAGAGACGCAGCTAAGTTCACCATTAGGTGTGGTTTAGACACGACAGACCCGCTGGGCAGAGTGGTTTCCTCAACTGTGGTGCTTTGACACCACGCCTGGCTGAGAACATCTGGCTCTTCAGGGGATGTCCCAGCTATTTTTATGGACATGCCCTTCGATGGCACTCGTCTCTTCGGAGACAAGGCAGACTCGACGCTGGAGCACTTTGAAGACTCGTGGGCCACGGCCAAGTCCTTGGGCCTCTCAGCTGCCCGCATCATCCTCAGGCTGCCTTTCTGCCCCTTTTGTGGCTATGAAAAGGGTGTTCACTGCGCCAGCCCTTTCTCAGCCACCGTTCTGCTCAAGTTTCCCAAGCTATACGTTGGCAAGGGTGCGCTTCATACTGGGGCGAGCCTTGGTTAGATCTGTTCGCCTCTGCCAAGAACTCGCAGTGTCAGCAGTTGCGCTGGAGTTTCCGAGGCGGTTCTTGCTTGGAGACGCTTTTTATTTTGAGTGAGCTCAGGCCTCCTATATGCCTTTCCACACATACCACTTCTACCTAGAGCTTCTCAAGAAGATCAGGGACGACTGGGCCCAAGTCATCCTTTTGGCGTCAGACTGGGCACAGAAGTCTGGTATTCTGAGCTTCTGCAATTAAGAGTTGATCCTCCGATCAGGCTGCCCCTTTGGGAGGATATTCTGTTGTCAACCTTCTGCCTTCTTGCGTGGAGATTGAGCAGCGACAGTTGACATCTTTTGACCTTCCTCCCAAAGTCTGTAGGGTTATTCTGGCAGCCAGGTGTCCCGCCATTAAGATGGTGTATGCCACCCAATATAAAAAGGTTGCATTATATTGTACAGTGAAGTCTGTCAACCTGCTTTCTGCTTCACTTTCTGATGTCCTTCTTTTTATACTGACCCCTACCCAGCAAGGCTGTGTTGTGGGTACTCTGCAGGGTTACCATTCTACTCTGTCTGCCTTCTTTTGGCTGCTTGACCAACCCTCTTTATTAACGTCCCCTATTGTAAATAGATTCCTCAGAGGTCTTGTACATATATTTTCCCCCTTCACTTTTCATTATACCTCAGTGGGACCTTAGTTTGGTTCTTACTTTTCTGCTGTGTGCTCCTTTCAAGCCACTATTCATTTGTCCCCACCTGCTGCTCACACACAATACAGCATTTCTTGTGACAATAACATCTGCGCAGAGGGTGGGTGAGCTGCAGCCTTTATCATCCAAGATTCCCTACTTGACTGTTTTTCCAGACAAATTAGTACTGTGCACTTGGATGCCTTTCCTCCCGAAATTAGTGACACCATTTCATGTGGGCCACTTTGTCACCTTGCCCACTTTCTACTCTCCTCCATGTCCCTCTAAAGAAGAGGAGCGACTCCACGGTTTGGACTCAAAATGTGCATTGTCGTTCTACTTTGATCGCACACTGGAGTTCTGGGTCGACTACTAACTCTTTGTGGACTATGTTGAAGTGAAGAAAGGTCCGGCAGTGCATAAACAAACCATTTCAAGCTAAGTTGTTCTCTGCATAAAAATCTGCTATGCATTGGCCAAGAAGCAGCCTTTGTGGGCGTAAGGGTTCATTCTACCAGAGCTAATGCTGCAACTACTGCCTTAACACGTGGAGTCCCAGTCCTGGACATTTGCCAGGCAGCAACGTCGGCATCACTGCACACATTTACCAAACACTACCGCCTGGTTAGTCAGGTCTGCAGAGATGGGCTTTTTGCCTGTTCACTTCTGCAGGACTTCTTATTTAGATAACTTGTCCACAGCCTGCTGCCCTGGGACAGTATTGTTTGGGTATCTCTTCATATCTAAGGAACTAGCTAGAAGTCTATCAGATGAACAAGTTACTTAGCTTCGGTAACACCTTATCTGGTAGAGGCAATATGTAGCCACAGATTACTTACCCACCCACCCATCCTCCCCACTCTGCGGACAGATTTCTAGGGTTAAGGATGCTCCCTTTCAGGGCCCTAGATTGGACACACCAGTGTCTGTGCATTTCATGGCTCTGTGCTCCTGGCTTGGAAAGTCATGTAAAATTAACTGGCATCAGTGTGCCAAGGGTGGTGCCCTTTATAGGTGTCCGCAATGTCATATCCGGGACGAACGATGTCGACGATGCCACATGGAGCTGATCGACGTCTGTTACCGGTGTGCAGGGGTACTGCTCACAAAAAATCTTCTGGATCTAATCTGAAGCCTGGGGCAATTCAAAGATAAGGAATCTGCGGCTAGAAATTGTCTCTACCAGATAAGACTTTACCAAAGGTAAGTAACTTGTTCATTGGTTCACTTTGGCCAATTCTATGTACAGTCTGATACAGTCAGAGTAATTAACTGCTTTAGTTTTGCTATGGGCGACATTGTAGTAGAGGAGCATTAATTCTCTCTCAGCTTTCTTGAGGGACTGATTTGCCAGTTGTGGGTCAGTGAAAATGTAGGCTTTACCTTTTACAGAGACTCTCAAACAGGCTTGGCACTCAAGACTCAAGATTAAAGCTCTAAAGCTTCTTCTTGACTATTGCAACCATACAGTGAACCTCCTGCACTATGAAACTGAAATCCAGATAGAATGAAGTTGAGGATCCCTGATAATGCAAGTCTTTTTTCTCCACTCAACTGTCATACAGGGTCCCTGTCTCTTTAATTGCATACTTGTGCGGTGATGGGTTATGACAGAACTCCAGAGACAGTCCTCAGCACCATGAGTTATGGGGATTGTCATCTATGGTCCCCTTTGCAGGTGTCAGTTAGTTACTTGCACAGCAGCAGGACAGCAACGCCTGTCACCCGAGGTAGTGCAGCACCTCATCCACTTATGTGACCCACAGCTGCCCCGCTAGTCACGTCTGGAGATTATTTCCCTATTGGCCTAAAGCATCTCTTCACATGGCTGGGCCACCTGAGTAGACTCTATCACTGCACTGCCCCCACCCCTACCACCCAATTGTGGGTGATGGCGCCCACCTCGAGGTCAAAAGGACCAGCATGGCAAATAGGTCTGCGTTCTATGGGTAGTTGGCTCCAAAGGCACACCGACTGACCCCGGGAGAAGGAAAGTTCTCAATCACTGCAGGGCCCGTTCTCCCCTGACTTGGAGGCTTACCTTGTAGCTGCCAACCACATCTCTTCAGTGACCCACAGATGATAGGCTTCGCTCTGCCTTGTGACCACCTCGAAGCCCTCAACTGGCAGGTGTTACTGGTGAGATTAACTAAGGATGCTTAATGGATTAGTTGGATGTTTTCGAGTGCCTTGTTAAATGGTGGCCATATTGTTAAATGGTGGCCTACTCTGCGCCCCCCATTCCCTCACCATGCCAATTAAGGCCCTCATTATGATCATGGCGGTTCGGCCCGCCATGCCGGCAGTGGCGGCTGAAGCCGCCAGCCGGCATGGCGGGCCGAACCGCCAAATATTGTACATGGTGACAGGCGGCAGCCGTCACCCACCGCCAGGCTCCCGCAGTCAGGCAGTCTGGCGGTGGGATGAAACACCATCTGCCAGGGTAGCTGCGCTACCCTACGGATAATGTATCATTTCCCACCAGCCTTTTCCTGACGAACATTTTTTAACGGACGAAAGTAAAATTCGGCCTAGTAAAGCCAAATAGGCCTTTAACAGGGCCATCAGTAATATTTAATGTGATGTTAAGTTCAATTTTAGGGGCAATCCAGGGCCTAACAATGACCAAACCATTCTGGTGTTTCCACTGGGGAGTAGATTGCCTATGACTTCAGTGACAATTTTGATGAAGAGAAGTGGAATAACAAGCAATTGTCATCACAGCAATGCCTGACACTCAAGGTACCTAACCACTGGTATTCCTATACATTCAGGAGACTGACGCCAAAAAGAGGTCAGTCAATGTCTGCTTGGCTGAAATCACTCGTTGGGTAAAGACCAACTGTCTAAAGCAGAACTCAGACAAGATCTAAATCGTGATAGTTGGGACGAATACTTCACAGTGGGACTCAACCTGGTGGCCAAAAGAGCTAGGACTGACTCCCATCCCCACCTTCCACACCAAGAACCTCAGGATCATCATCAACAGCAAACTTGAAATGACCGCCCAAGACACTGTTGTCACTACTTCATGCTTCCATACTCTAAAGATGCTCATGAAGATATTCAAATGGCTTAAGCAGTACCTCTGTGCAACGGTAAGTGGCGTTGTTCGACTCCACATCTGCGTCATCTGCTCTGAAGTGATGTCACGATGCCTAGATATATAGGGACCTCCCCGGGAACTCTTACTTAAGTACCTTTTGTTTGATGCTAACAGCGTGAACCCGAAAAGCTTCCTCAGTCACTGTTTGACCAGCTCTTTTTACTTTTTGTGAACATATTTGATCTTTGCTCCCAGTGTGCATATAGAGCATTATGTCCCCTGTGAAACCCTCAGGATTTAAACCTTGTGGGGATTGTCACAGGTAAAGATCTTTGTCCAACACACCAACTGGGTTGTCTCTGGTGCCTGGGGTCGGGCTACAATCCGAAGGCCTGCATTGAGTGAAGTAATGCACCTGAAGCTGGTTTGCGAGTGGGTGATAAAGCTCCTGGTGGCGCAGCAAAAAAAGGCACTGTGCCGCTTCCTATTGCATTCTTGTTCCTGCGGACAAACTCAGAGCCCTGTCCCAGAGCTCTTCCTGCAGACAGTGGTCTTCTTGCTCCAAGACCTTCTCGTCGAAGTCAGGTAAGTCAAAAAAGCACAAGAAGTTGTTGACTTCACCTTCTCACCACTGGACTTTGAGGCCCCCATCTCCACCAGCTCCACCACAACTGGCATCAGGGCTTACTCCGCTCCCCCATGTTTCCTGGCGCTGGAATGATGCCTGCTCCACTTAAATAATTTTATGATGCTATGCACACCATTTGTGAGCCTTAGACTCCCTCTGGAGCGCCTTTTTGTCCCATGGAGCAAAGAGGTGCCTCCCCTGGGGTGCTTTTGGCGGGTTTGCCCTGGATGCCAGTTGGACTCTCTGGATCCAGCTCTGGCTGACTCCTCTATGGGTGCTTTCATGCACCCCTGTTCTGCTCTTCCCCGTGCCGTCCTGGGCGCCACCACTGCTGAGCCGATTATCATCCCTAATGCCGTCCCGGTGCCACACTGGCACCACTTGACATCGACGCTGGTGCCGTCTAGGCCTTAACAGCCCCTTGAGTTTCCCACTGAACCTTACCTACTTCATCCTTTTTTGTTGCTAAAGTTGCTCATCCTTTTGTGTTGCTAAAGTTGCCCTTAGATGGAAGGGTATGCCCTGACGAGGGTCCCGTGCTCACTGGATTCAAGCTAGCCTGGCTGATAAAAGGTGATACCCTGAAACCCGTTCCAGGATGGTTGTTTCAGGTCCAGGGAGGACCTGGCTCAGCAGTTTGGGCTGGATTGTTCCCATGTTCTCATGAGGAACAGGGTCACAACTGATTTGCATATGGCTCGGTTCAAGCTGGGGTGGCATGGTGAGCAAAAGAAGGATGGATTAAACCCAGATCTGTGACTGGGGGTGAGTGTTTGCATTGTTCAGCACTCCGTCCATCATCCTTTTGTGTTGCTAAAGGACTCCTTCGGAAAGCTTTTTTCTTCCATCAGCCTTGCTGTGCGGTCGGTAAACACCTCATGCCTCTTGGGCCAATATTTCTATACTTTGTGGGATTCATTTGCACAGCTACTTCCCTTGCCCAAAGAAAGACGTTCCATCCTCAACCAAGACCTGGCAGATGGCAGGATTGTAGCAAAGTTTGCCATCTGGTGCATGTTGGACACCGTGGAATCCCTGGTTAGAGCCATGGCTTCTACAGTCGTGCTGCGTGGCCATGCCTGGTTAAGTTTTTCTGAGATCTCAAGAAATGTAGTCTGCATTGATTGACATGCCCTTTGATGGCTGCCTTCTATTTGGTGATAAGGCCAATGTGGTGCTCAAGCACTTTCACAAGAGCAGCATCACTGCCATATCCCTTGACCTTTCCCTCTTGACGCATCTGCAACAGCAGCCCTCTCTTCCCTACTGCGATGGGGAAAATTTGGGTGGCCTCAGTTCTAGCCATACCCCATCCAGCAGCCTGCCCAGCCCTTTCGACGATAGGGTCGCAGACCCTGATATGACACTGGAGCCAGTCCCAGCGTAGTGTCCAGGTTTCCGCCCTTCTGGCTGCCGTGGTCTCAAAACCCTTTTAGCATGCCCTCCAGCTTGCCTCCCAGGCTCATTTTGCTGAGTTGTTTCTAAATGGGCAGGACACAGCCAAGCCGATCTTGCAGGCAGGCTTAGAAACTGCAGACTCAGTGCATTCAGCGTCTTTGTCATAACTCAGCTCTTGAATGCTTTAAACAGCAGTGGGTTACAGCTCACTCTCTAATTGGCTTTCCTTCCATTCCAATTTCACAGGCCGTACCCTATGTTTTGTGGATATTCCATTTGTTTGCCATTTTGCCAGCATCAGCCCTCCCAGCCAGTCCAACAGCGACTGAATCAACTTTTCTGGCAGTACAGATCCAGAGGACAACAAGGTTCTCACCAACCTTCTTCTATCTCCTCCCCTGCTCCACCCTCCATATGGCTTTATTTTAGTGTCAGGGGAAAGCTTTTAGTCTTTGTGAGGGAGAATATCACACTACTTGAAGGCTCAGCAAATCACCATGATGGAAATTGGGTCATTCCCATTATAGAAAAGGGTTATGTTTTTCCTATCTAGAAGTTTCTTTCCCTCATGCCTCCTGTCCTCTCTGCCTAGTTAGGCGAACACATTATATTCTGCAACAGGGTATCTGCTACAGGAAGTCATGACTCTCATGAGCGAAGATGCCTTGGAACTAGTCTTGGAATAAGAGGTTGGATGGGAATGCTACTTCTGGTATTTTTTTGTGCCTAAGAAAGCCGGCGGGCTTCATCACATTCTTGACAGCTGAATCTTCAGTGCATTTCTCCACAAGGAGAAATTCAAGATGCTTTTCCTCACACAGGGCATATTAGCTCTGGAACAAGGAGACTACGGTGTTCCTCATTTTGCAGGATGAATATTTTCACATACCGATCCTTTTTTCACATGTGGTATCTTTGCTTCAAGGTAGACTCAACGTATTACCAATTAACAGTCCTCCTGTTCCAATTGACATTTGCACCTGAAGTTTCTACAAACTGGAAGGCGGCACTTCTTTTCAGAATGGGTATTTCCATGTACTCTTATAATCTGTAGCTGGTGTTGGGCCATTCGACTGCGACGGTAACCCTGCTTTTGACTTGCAGTTTTCTATCAACTTACCTAAATCTCACACATACCCCTTGCTGCTTTGTCTTTTTGTCAGTGTGGAGTTGGGCATGATATCTTTCTGTGTTTTCCGTCACTCCTGTGGATTCTTAACATTCAGAATATGATCCTCCTAGCCCCAACAATCCTTCACTAGCTGGGCTGTCTGCCTTCTTGTAACCTCTGATCACTCACTCTTGTTAACAAATGAATGCCTTTCCTCTGCGTTTCCACAGTCAGTGGATTCTAAACTTAGGCACACTGGCAGACAACCTGGAAGTAACAAAAGCTCATCAGTGCTGGACAGTAGCTGAAGAATCCCAATTGAGGAAAACTCTTGTGCACTCCATGAACAGGGTGATGGTTGCCTCCACTCTAGGGTGAGGTGCAAATCTAGATGATCACGAGATCAGAGAACGTAGTTCTCCAACGCAGTTGAGGTGCCAGATCATTCTGCTCTAACCGCAGGCGATGCACTTGGTGGTGAAGGAATACTTGCCATGCATTTGTGATCATTTCCTCCAATTAGTGATGGAAAATAAAACTGCTGTGGGGTATGCCAACAAAGTGGGCAGTGTAGTTAGCATGCTTTCTTCAGACCGATGCTGAGGTAATGGGCTCAGGCTCATGAAATCTAAATGGGTGTCATTCACTTGGCAGGTTCCCTAAATGCGTGAGTCACCAACCTTAGTGGTTGTACACTTTATGACCACAAGCAGCACCTACATTTGGAGGCGGTTCAATCCATCTTTGCTATTAGGGGAAATGCTCCTGTCACCTCTTTGTCACTTGTGAAAATGCTCACTGCCTGCTGTTTTGCATTCTCCAGTTTCCATTGCAGGGAACTCTTAGGTATACATTGCTTCAGAGCTGGGTTTTCCCCTATATTATGCATTCTTTCCTGTTCTTTGCATCCTGAAGAACTTGCAGCAGGATCAGGCACCATGTGTTTGATTGAAAAGGATATGGTATAAAGAGCTGTTATTAAGGAAGAAACCATCTAAGAAACTAAAAGGGCTGTATTTTTTAATGTTGTGTAGCAGTTCCTAAATATTAAATATTTATCTAGCCAGACTTTCCAACCTGACAATTGGGATTAAGCTGGGATTACTCGAAGAATGTTAACCTGTAAAAGATGTCACTGCAGGAGAAATCCAATGACAGATAAGTATAATTTGCTTGTGTAGTGGAGCAGCTGAAAACCTCTGTTACAGCGCTAATGACTGAATCTAGAGCATTTGATATAGGCTATCTAAGGTCGAGGGATGAAGAAACAAAATACAGTTCATTACAAAAGGATTTTGTTGGGATGTGAAGAGAAGCAGGCTCCTATTTTATTGTATTGTCCCATTCTTAGCTTCATCACTTTTGACTTACCGTATCCAATTTTTAGTCCGTTTTGTGTTTCCACTGCATGTTCAAATGTTTGCTTCCTCTGATCACATCACACATGTAAACACGTATTGTGGCCAGCTGTGATTGTGTGGGTGTTGAGATATTTCCACTGCTCTGTTATCCCCATTTTTTGGCAGTTTATTTTAATATATTGAGCTGCACTTTCAGGTATGCTGACCGTGCAAAACAGATAAAATGCAATGCCATCATCAATGAGGATCCCAATGCCAAGCTGGTGCGAGAACTGAAAGAGGAAGTGACACGACTAAAAGATCTGCTTCGAGCACAAGGCCTGGGTGATATTCTTGACAGTAAGTGATGTGTTACTGTATGATGCTGGTGCACAAGTGGCCTGGCTGAAACAGAAAATAGGGCTGGGCATAAAAATAAAATTGGGCCACATTTGCACATCGGGCAGTTTTGAACTTGTATAGCTGTTTTGCAGGGTATGAGAGACTGCATGCATTTGTGTTTGCTGCAGGCAGTTTTGTGGTAATATCAAGGAAATCAGAAAAAAACGGTCCACCAGTACATAAATCAGGCCGACAAACAGCCAAAAATTGGTCCCCACACTGACCTGTCAGACCTATCCTTCTGGCACTGAAGTTTTGCCATATGATCCTGTCCTACCCTGTTGCCCTAGGATTGAAAAGGCTGTAGGACTGCTGAATCGTGGCTAAATTTTGTAGTAGTTATGAAGACAGATAATTGCTCAATTCTTGTTACAGGCATTTTGCTTTCATGTGCATATTATATGATGGTAGTTAGATGATGAATGGAATACGTTTTAAACCATTTATGGTAATCAAGCTCAAGAAATGCAGGTCTGTATGACTGCAGTAAGTGGGTGAAACTAATATGTTCAGCCTCCAACCGTCTCTGCGAGGACCTCATTTTCCACCTGCTTAGAAGAGCTCTGGGAACTTCTCATGTTCTATCTCACAAAAGCACTAAGCTTGTCTTCACCTTACTTGAAGGCTGTTGCTATGTATTCTTGTGCCTTTGTTCAATGCATCTTGCCTTTCTTACCATTGTCCTGACCTGCATTCATTGCAAGATTCCAGTCAAAATGAATATTGAAGTCATCTTAGAACTGGTTACGTCTTTTCCAGTTTAGTAGATTCACCTTCAGTTCCAAGATATTAACTCAGTCCAGGTGAAAGTTTTCTAACATAGGGACACAGTGCACCTCTTTCTATCACAAGAAAGGTTAATTTGATTTCAGGAAAAGGTATAAGATATCCATTATGGAATATGTTAACAGCAACATAGTTCTTGTCTTATCTGCCTGTATTGATCACATGCTCAGCACAATCCTGCTATCAAGTGGTCTTTTTATTTTTGATATACTCACATGCTGAGAATTGTGATTCCTCATGGTGTTGAGGTAGACAGATTGTTGACCACAGGGTTTGGAATTAAATTCAGGGTGACAAATGAAAGGATGTGTTCTCTATCACCTCTCCATCCTCTCCCCTGAAAGAGACATTCTCATTTGACCTGGTTTTCAGAAAACCCCTCCAATTCAGGCCGAACCCTAAATGACAGTGGTAAAAGGAGTCTTTCAGTGCTCTCTATGGAAAGTACAGTGTCTGGGGACTTGCTGATCACAGTTGTAGGTTACAGAGCTCGAGAAGAGCATCAGAAATAAGCAGTTTGAAGTGAGTTTTTGTCTTGATGCATTGTGGGCTTCTGGGAGAAGTCAATATCTTAGGATCGAAAAACAACATGCAAACGTCCGTACTCATCATGAGATGGCAGAAGTGTGCTGAGCATGAGAATCTACAGCACCACAAGCTACTAATTCTTAATTACAGGATAACATTTTCCTTACTTAACATACATCCCGATATAAAGGCACATTTTTGTAAGAGACCCAATTAAACTACAGTTGACATTGTGGAAATTGTATTAAACTGAAAATCAAAAGAACAGTAGTAGATATGCAGTACAGCCTTGCTTAGTGAGAAACTATCTTTTTAAGATCCATCCTCCATAATCCTGCTGCCCCAGAGTGCACAGTTTGGGTGGTTGACCGTCAGTTCATTTTTTCACTCTTCCATTTGTGGAGTCCTGGACTTTGGACTCTGCCTCCCTGTGCCCACTATTGACTATATCTGATTAGGGTTAAGCTACATTTGATACCAGCCAGCATGTCTTCTTATCTTGACAACCTTATTTTCTCTTTTTGGTGAATTTGTTTTGATTGGACAGTTGTGCTATGCAGCCACCTTCCCATTGATTTTGAAGAGTCCATCATGTGAGAGTAAAGATTTGAAAAGGATCTGCATAAACTTTGCATAATGGCGTCCTGAGTGCCGCAAAGTGGAGACAAGCACAATCTGTCAAATGCCCAAGAAGACATTAAAGCTGGGAAAGTAATTTACCTGAAATGTACTACATTAAGAACTTGCTGTCTCTTTCTGAAACATCTCAGTGGAAGGAGAAGCCTAGAACGTCTCCACTTCAGCAATTCCAGAAACCACTCATCTTGGACTGTTCCAAAGAAAACCCCCGAAAAAGCTACAAAGAGTATCCTGGTCATTGTGGTTGATGTTGACTTGAGGTGCTAGATGACGACTAAGATGACCAGAACACATCTACTCAGTTTAATATTGAAAATGCTCACTCGATGTTGAGATACTCAGTGCAGAAGGTTCTGTTAACATAATTTCCTCCCTCGCCCGCCCCCTAAGCCTCATTTAGAGTCTAAAGGGAAAAGGTATTTCCACTTTATGCTGCCAAGAGAGTCACTGGTAGAAGTTCAGGCGTCTAAACCTACACATGGGATAACTCCTTTGAAGAGTTGGGGTACATCTGTTCAAAATGGATGATCTAGGAAGCAGCATACTTTTCTTTCATGCTTCCCACAGGAGAGGCACCAAATGAAATGTTTCATTTCAGGCAAAAAGTGGATAAGCAGTAGGACTGCCAAGAAAACCTAGGGCGCCCTGAATAGATGCATCAAGTTCTGCATACTCTCTAAAATCTCCTGAGATCACCTTGAAGAGTGCCCATAGTGGATGATATTTTGACCTTTTAACTGGCTCAGCAAAGAAATGCAATACATTATTTATCTGTTAAAATCTTTCCCTATTCTCTGATTTTTGCCATACCTCTTACTGAGCTTTATCAACACCTATGCAACCAACATGAACTTTATTTTATACTACCTGTTTTGCTGTACTTCAAACTGAGAGAAGACAAAATGAAAGGAATGTCAAGAATTCAGCATTCTTAGTCTGAGTAATAGATTTATTAAGGCACTTCGAAAAGGTTCATACAGGAAAAGGATAATGTGAACATTTATGTCAAATGCAGCAACACAAGTGCGCTTCTAAAAATAATCCCAGCAATAAAATATTAATGATCATAGAAACAAGCAAAGAAAATACACTACTTCAACCATGGATAGTATATCAATATATAGTGATTATATATTCATGCACAACCCAAAGCTAAAAATAAATATTAAAAATGCATCAACATGAGGCTTGACATAGACATCATCTCCTCGCTAGCATCAAGTCATGAACCCAAAAAACACAGTGGGATCAGGGCAAGGCGTGCCCTCCCAGAAATGAGTTCTGCCTAATCCTGGTCGTCAAGCTTCCCCATAATATACTTTAAAGAAGCTGGAGAGGAGAATTCTAGAAACTCCCCCTCTCATACAGTAAGTTGTAATTCAAACACTGGTTGTACCAGGTCAGTGTTGAAATAGCATGTTTAGAGATTGGCCACATCCCAGGGTGCGCTTCCAAGACTGAACTGTTCCCTGCTGTACCATAAACATTCTGCATCCTTATCTCTCCCTCACTCCTCCGTGTTATGTCCCAACCTTGGTGAGAAAGAGTGAGAGAAGCAAGAAACATGTTGCCTAAGTTTTGCGTAGAAAAATACCTGCACCACAAATATGACAGTGTTTGAAGCTCAGCTAAGCACAAAATGGAGTCAGTGGTCAAGATGGCAACATGTTAAATACAGATAGCATTACACACCCATCAGCAGCATAGGTCAAAAGACCTAGGTAGCTTAAAAAACAGACCTCCTGAACTAGGTGTTTGTGTGTGTATCAGTTAATTTCCACCTTTGGGTTTCGTAATGCCGTAAACAGTTAAAAACATTGCTGTCTTCTATATTATCAGCCGTTCTGATGGACAAGGAAACCTGAAAAAGAAGTTCTCGGGTTGAGAAAAGTGGTGATATGCTGGCCACCACAATGAAGGCAGCACACTCATAAGTGCCTCTTGAACATTACAGCTGTGATGTTATGGCAAACTGCTCTGTGGCTCATTGTATAGTCACCTAAGGAAAAAGGAAGAAACGTCACGATGGTAGCAAATTTAATAATTATGTTTTTAAATCCGTTTCTAACACTCATGACAAATGTGGTTAGAATCCTACCCTGAGTGGCTACCTCTAGTTAGACATTTTGCCAGCATTCTCCCATTACTTTTTGTGGGTTTAATGTAACTCCCTCGGTGAATAAGGGTATGCCCAGATATGGGTCCCCTTGTTCACTGTGCCACTGAAACCAACCTGCACCCGACTGACGGGGCTCGATCACACCAACACCAGTCTTGAGTTGCTCATGTTCTGGTTAAGAGAAAATCTAGCTTGGCAATTCGTACTATACTTTTCTTATTGGAGCAGGACCGATGTTGATTTGCATATGACTGGGTCTAATTTGAGGTGGCATGGTGGTCAAAAGAATGATGGGTTGGAATGCTACCTGCAGTGATTGCCATTGGTTAGGCCATTTGTAAGCATTTCTACCATCACCTTTTGTGTCTTTGACTAAAGTTACCACCACCAGCAGGTTGATCAGCCCCACTGGCAGCATTACTTGCTAAACTTGTGGTGGCTTCATCAGAGCCTCTGCATAAGAGGACATTAAGACCTGGTCTAGAAACTAGTGCCCATTTTAGTTATTTACACTGCTCGATTTTCATGTCGGTTGAAACTATAGACTCCCAGTGTTCTTTTCTAATGTTCAGCTTTAGGAGAGCTCACATTGTCCACAGTAGATGCCAGAGAGCTTCTGTGTTTTGCCAATAGAGGATTGATGGATTCAGATAAATAAAATGTCTTTCTTCGATAATGCTCAAAGTTGAAGGAAAAGCTGCCATCAGACAAACCTTTTGAAAGAGTGTAATGGCTTTAACTTCTGTGGTTGTCCTAGCCATTACTTAATACTTTGTCATCTTTCTTTTCAAAGAAGAATGTTCTCACCGAACACCTATGTTAATAGCTCAGCTTCTGAATATCAAAGGTAAACTAATAAAATACATCAATCAGGCTCATACGAGTACGTTTGTTTACATTAGGAGGTTTCCTGATTATCCAGATAACTGAGGATTCGAAAGAGCTGCCGTCTCCACCTTAAAAAGTAACTTGCCAGTTATGAATGGCCTAAGTGCCTAATCGTATTGTGAACAATAGCAAGATAAAAAAAGGTTTCAACTGCTCTGCCTATTACTTGAATGTCTCAGAATTATAGTGGAAGTGTTTTAGAGATACTTCGATTATTTATAATGTACCCTTATAAATAAAAAGCTGCACAGTGGAATATAGTTTAAAATGTGGTCAGAAGTTAGATCTGAATGTGATCAGATCACTTGTGATTCCCACACAACACAAGCTAGAGTTATAGTAACAATGTACGACTTTCGTATTAATTCATTGACGTTTGGAGTGTAATAATTGTAACCTTTCAATTACTTCAGAAGGCAAAACTGTGAATGTCCACTGTGCAGTCAAACGAAAGGTGAAAGTAAGGGGCAGAGCTGTTCCTGTATCTGATGCTCTTTTATCTCAGCTCCTGAAAGAGTGGATGGATTATTTATAGAATGAAATTCTGAATAGTTCATTTTTCAGGAGTTTCCTGAAGTGCATGCTCTTGGGTTCCAAATCCACAGTTTGGAGCATTGTAATTCAGTATTTGTTTTCTGCTTGAAAGTTACCTGTGGATAACAGAGGTTTCTTGCTGGCATGTACCATCACAGACCTGTTAAAACTGATATTGACCTTCGCAGACTATCAGTGTTGAACGAGAGAGTTGAGGTTTGAACGAAAGAGTTGAAGATGGTGAAAAAGGATAAGATAGCTGATGAAAAAAGGTCTTGCTTTCTGATTTATGCCACGATTCCTAACGATATTATAAAGCCAGTCATTATTTTCTAGTCATGTTTCTGGCTCATTTTAGACGAGAAGGCACCCACAGCAGAACTGTTGGCCTCTTCCTGTAATGTGTAAAAAAGCTGCAGAGACGTATTGCATCTTTTTTGCAAATGTTTTCAAGAGTTAAGTTTCTGGAACCTTGTTTCTCAGGGGTTGCAATTTATGCTTAAAACAGTTCTGCTAAAAGTTCTTTCCTTTTTACTTAGCAACGAGTAGTATTAGGATGTTTTGTTTTAACTGGAAAGCGTGATTATGAAATGTTTTTCTGTCATTGACCTTGACCTGTCGTGCATATTGTATTTTCCCTCTTGCTTCCTGTCAGTTGATCCGCTGGGAGATGATTACAATGCAAATGAAAATAAATGTGTGTATAGTCTGTTAGTACTATATATCCTCCTTGCTTTACTGCCTGTGTCTGCATACCTTGAGATTGAACCCTGCATGTCAGCCATATTCCGGGGATGTTGACAGAGAGACAGGCAAAATTAAGTGTCTGCGATTCCTAGCCATCCACGGTTTACTCACTGAACTGGGAGGCCTGAAAGCAGCTAGGTGAAATCTGGGGTGGTGGCTGAAACGATATCCGCCTGTCTCTTCCTCTGTATTTGGATTACTTAAAGCCTTGTCCCTGCTTCATTCGTTCTGCTTGCAAGATTGAATAAGAGAGAATGTTTACCTCGGACAAATCTAGAGGTTCTTTTTCTCTTCTTCGCTTGTGAAATCCTGTCTCCTACTTATATCACGAAGAAGACATAAAGTGGTGGGGTGAAGAGCCATGCTAACTGCAAGAAGGTCCTCTGCTTATTTGCTCAAAAGGAAATTGTCACTTGGGTAGGCTTTGTGATTCAGTGACTTTCCTCTATAGAAGGTTGGGTGCAACACACTGCAAAATAATTTGAATACATCAGTTCATGTTAAATTAATAGAAATTATTTAGAACACAATTTCGGCAGTACTATGAGGGCCAGCAAATGTATTTATACTCCCAGCCTTAATAAAACTCATCTGAGCTTGGGAATCCCCCTTGTGTCAAATTCTACTTTTTCTCAATTAGAAATTCTCAGTGTTGTTGTTTGCACCTAACATGAGAGCAAGTTTTACCGCTTTTTACTCCTTCAAATGATTTTTGCATTTCTAGTTGGCTCTGTTGTTCAGCATCCTCTTTTTGATTTATTCTCCATTTACATGGACTGTTGCCAGAATTGGTGTGGTTGCATCATTTCTTATTGTACACATTTGAGATCACAGTAAAAAAAAAAAATACTAACATAAGAAGACCCTCCATATTCGTACCCCTTCTGCTCTCGACTTCCCAGTCATTGCCAGTGTGTGAACCACGCTCAGTAGAAGCTACAAAGATTTGTCACCTTTATGGTCAAACAATGTGCTGCTTGCTTTCTTGCATGAGGATTGCTGCCAGCTTAATTTTAGCAGTGTACGGGCAGGCCTACAGTGCTTAGGGCTGGGCAGTATATTTATCCTGGAGCTATCAGTGGTGAAATCATGCTGTGGGTAAAAGTGCTGTTTTACCAAAGTGTGTCTGGTTGCTTGGGAGGTTCTGGTGCAGTGTAAGGTGTGTTTCGCTGTTTCTGGCTAAATATGGCTGAAGTTCATATCTGCAGAGAACATGGTCTCCAGTTCTCCAGCAGCAATAAAACTCCAGTTTGCTTTATGTACACAAGGAGTGAAATATTAACCTGCATCATTAGAAGTGATCAGGTTGTAGTAATGCTTGGTCAGAAATATTCACTGTGCAAGTAAGCAGTGCAGCTTTGACCTATTCACTGGAAATATCAAGGAAAACTGTAGTTGAAATTGTATCCCCTCAGTCTGTCCCTATTCTCTTGTGTCTCCTAACATGCATGTTCCTTCTCACGCTTCCAATATCTGCTTTATTTGTTGTCTGCTACCATGGGCTTCTTGTATATCTCAATTCTTGTCCTTCTGTGTTTGATGATTATACTTTATTGGCACCAGATTGGAGCTTTTTTTGACTGGCTTGGCTGATCTGTTGTGAGCTGTTGGTAGATGAGCATTGTTAAATTGTGTCCTTGGGCTCACCAAAGGGAGGGGGTGGGGTGAGGTGGCAAGGATGAAGTTCTGAGGAATGGTATCTAAATTTCAGGGTCGAGTTGCATGTCTGATGCAATTTATTGACTTTTATGGGGGCAAACAGAGGAATGGTGCTGCAGGTGTTAGCCTCATTACTATTTCACTGTGTTTGAAATTTGCTCAGTTTCCCAACTGCTCCATTGTACCGCTCATGTTATTTCTGTTATCCTGCAGCATAGGCTTGTCTGTGTCTCTTCTCATGTTACTGTTTCCTTCGTGTCTTTGTCTTTTTTCTCTTCCTGGCTCCTTTGTTTGTCTGTGGCACTTTCCCTGTACCCCTCCTGTCTTCTTCTCCTAGATCTGAAAGATATTCTGAATAATAAGAATAGGTACTTGCTAGCATCAGAAAACCAACGGCCTGGCCCTCTCTCCACAGCATCCATGGGCTGCCTCACGGCCTCTTCATCGTCTGGCTCTCTTAATAGCCAAGTGGGCCTAGCAACTGTCACCAGCATTCAAGAGAGGATCATGTCCACACCTGGAGGAGAGGAAGCCATAGAGCGACTTAAGGTAAGAGCTGGCTATTATATGGTTATAGGGTAGTAAGGGAGGAGGGGGCACCTTCTTATGTTGCAGTGCATAAGTAGGTAGCGGAATACTCTTTCCAAAACACCTTTCATGAAATGCGCTATTAAGGTCTGTTTGTATGACAGATGATCGTGCCCTCAGCAAGTCAGGCTGCATGATTCACTTAACTCCCCTGCCATTGTCTTAGTTGATAAAATAATATGCCACCACTAAAACATTCAGACTTTTATTTTTGGGGTACTCGACATCAAGTATGGCGCCCATAACATTCAAAAACCTTTTCCTCTGTAGGTCATGCAATATGGCCTCAAGTGCATATTTTGCTGTAAAGCCACACTGATTTTCACTGCTTTGTTATTCATATCATTGAAACTCATGGTCCCACTGCACTCTTTGACTGTTAACTCGCACTTGAAACAGCAGCTGCTATCAACCTTATAGAGTTGTTGTTGCATGGCGTGAGAGGCAGGCTGTGATAACTCTCATTAGGCTTTCTCTCTATTCCTGCCATGAGCACACAGTGCAGCCTGTTCAATACAGACAATAAGAGTTCTGTCCTTGTACGGGTGTGCAAAAGAGCACAGCCTCACACTAACTCCCTCCCACCACAATAAGACAGTAAAGAAGGATGCACAGTTAGATCTGTCACCTCACTGACTGACACTGCTTCGCTCTTGAATAGATGGGTGGGGTGGGGGGGTGGGAGTCCCATTATAAGTGAGAGAGATGCATTCAGTGGCTTACCCTAGTTTATGCTCTCAATACGAATTGGGGGACTAAGGATGGCTAATATTAGTTATGCAATCTTCTATTGCTATGTGACACAGCAGGTATCTTTCTGAGAGGGAAAACGAAGCCAGATTTCATTTGAAAATCTATAATTAAATCTGCTTTAGTAACCATGGAAACTAAAGCTCCGTCTCTCACCACTTTACATCTCTTGACTGACAGAATGGGAGATGAGTTGCAAACAGAAACATAGAAGAGAATGAAGGTGTGAAGAATGTGTTCCTCTACACTCTGAAAGGAATACCCTTTGCATGAAATATTCCATTAGTAGACTTGGAGATAGAGTAGGAATACCACTCCCTTTAACGCTCAAAAAATATGTCCACTCCAGACTGAAAATAAAGAACTGTTTACCTGTAACATTATATGGATATGTCCAGGTTGAAGATGGACTTCTCCCTCTGCAGTGCAATGCTGTACTAGTGGACATTCAGATACAACAGCAGGCTATCTTGTGGCAACAGCCATTAATGGGTCCAGTCTAAAAATATGAAATGCTTTTGCCTGTATTCTTGGGTCTAGACTTGATACTTCCATTCTCTTTAAAACAAAGCAAGTGAGTCCAGACCACTTGATTGATTGGGTTCAGACTGGTACCAGAAAATCTGCTGCCCTCTAATATCCAATCAGGGTGTTCATGCCAAGAAGAGAAATCTCTTCTCCCTCTAAAAATATGTTAAAAGGTCCATTTTTAGATGGGACTCTTGGTGTGTTCTGTAACATTTCACTAGTAGACAAAGGGGGTCATTATGACCCTGGCGGAAGGCGGAGAAGCGGTGGTAAGACCGCCAACAGGCTGGCGGTCTTTTTTTTTTTTGTATTATGACCATGGCGGTTATCGCCATGGTCATCCGCCGCTTTTCCGTTCCGCCCACCAGAGCGGAGACGACCGCTGGGCTGGAGACCTGGGTCTCCAGCCCAGCGGCCGTCACTATACCGTCGGCGGTATTTGGACCTGGCTTACCGCCATGGATTTCATGCGGTTTGAAACCGCCATGAAATCCATGGCAGTGAGCACTATCAGTGCCAGGGAATTCCTTCCCTGACACTGACGGGGGTCTCCCCCCCCCCCCCCTGACTCCCACCCCTACCCCCCCACCACCCCTGCCACCCACCAAAGGTGGCAGGACCCCCCTCCCCACCCGACCCCCAACATAACATCACTCATACACACACGACACACACGCAGGCACCAGCAACACACATACACGCACACACACCGACATACATGCCAACATCCACACACACAGTCAGACACGCACACCCACATTCAAACATACACGCACACATCCATACAGACATACCAACAGACATACACGCACTCATTCCCAAACACACAACACCCCCGCAATCATACATGCACTCACACACCCCCTCTACATACACACACGCACACCCCCATGCACGCACACAACACACAACACCCCGCCACCCCCCCCCCTCCCCTCACGGACGATCGACTTAACTAGTCCGACGATCCTCTGGGAGGGGACGGGAGCCATGGAGGCTGCCCCGCCGACACCACACCGCCAACAGAACACCGCCACGGCGAATCACAGGACGTGATTCGCTGGGCGGTGTTCTGTTCGCGTGGCGGTGGAGGTGGAGCAACCTCCACTTTCCCGCCAGTATAGCTGTTGGCGGCTCTCCGTCCGTAAAAGGACGGAGAGCTGCCAACGGTCATAATAGGCCGAGCGGCAAACCGCCACCACTGGCGGCCTTCCGCACGGCGGTCCCTCTGCGGTCTTGGAAAAAGACCACCGAGGTCAAAATGACCCTCAACGTCTTTAGAGTGAGAATTACTCATTCTCCAGTACTTCAAGTGAAGTTCAGACCCTGGTGTAGAAGGCATTCTCCTTGTAACTTTCATAAGGCGTCCATGTTCTGATGCACAAACCATTTCACAATGTAATCTTTCATTACTATCTCCCTTCTCTAGAAAGGAAAGTCCCTCACGCCATAACCACTTGAAATGGGTACAAGCTGCAGTTGTAGTCCAAGCAAGGAACCTCTGCTTCGTAACTGAAGTATATCAACAACATTGGCCTACGAATGCATGGAATAAATAATCATATTTTGGGACAGCCTATAGGTTCTGAAAGGGTATTCAGTGATAGTTACAAAACTGAATTAGTCCCACTCATGCACAGAATTCTGACATCTATTTTTAAGATTTATATTTTTTGTATAAAGACATTTTTAAAAGTAAACGCAATACCTGAGTGCTAGATTAACAGAGCTTGATGTGATTTTTTTTTTTTTAATAGCCAGCAACGACAAGTGACATTTTGACATTCCTGCAGCCCCTATTACAAGTTTCTGCCCGCTGGCCCAGCGGGAAATAGTTCACAACATTGACGCTGGCTTGTAATTGAGCAGTGGCAAAGTTGTGGTACGTCAGGTGCAACAGCAGACAGTAAAAAGCACTATGGGGCTGTCCATGGGGGCCCGTGCACTGCCCATGCAGAGTACATGGGCAGTGCAGAGGCCCCCATGGTCCTCCGGCACCACGTCTCTGCCAGCTTTTACATGGTGGTGCAACTGCCATGTAAACGCTGGCGGAGAGGGTACTCGTAATCTGCCCTGGCGGATTAAGACCGTCTGCAACGCCAGTCCATTGGCCGATGAAAAATTGCCGGTGCTAACAGTCCGACCAGGGCACGTTTGCCAAGGTCATAATGTGGAGGCCGGACTGCTGCATTGGCAGCAGTCCAACCGCCACCACGAGTCTGGTGGTCCTAGGACCACCAGACCTTTAATGAGGGCCTGGATGTTCCACCTATGGAACTGCATTGCAACCAAAAAAAAACTGGTTAGGACATGAACGCAACCAAAGAGCACCAATCAAAGGACCGTTGTATCAACTCTCTGCATCTTTTCAGGAACATTCACATTCAGGTTGGTATGAGAATGACTTAGAGTATGACTTAGTTGTTCGGGGGTCAAAAACATACAAGTTCCAGGGAGGTGTGGCTGTAAATACACATGCTTTGCATACTCCTGCAATCTAGTGATGGGTCCAGATGTGAGAAAGTTGATTTTCTTAAGAAGAAGTGTTTTGAGTCACAAGGTAGAATGACTCCTCTTCTTGGTGATATGGGCATCAACTCCATTGTTAGATTGTTTTCTTTCTGCTGTTGGGTTCGGACGTAATCCGGATCTCTACTGCTATGGTGCTGTTTGGTTCATGCTCACCTCACTGGTATTGTTTTCGATTGTGTATTCCATCTTGTGTATTGAGATGCAAAAAACTTTCACTTATCAAATCACCGAGCTTCAACCTCAGCCCTAAAGGACCTCACCCTTCGGAGTCTACTTTCAGTGTACACCAGGTTCACCGAACTGCCACACTAAATACTCCCGGACTGATTTCCATCTGGTCTGTAACCTGTTTGTCACCAGAACACAGGGTGGAGGATTGCGAGGCCTGCGGACCTTTCCATTCCAAAAAGACTGTTAACGACTGTCTGGCACGTCGACGTGAGATGCAGCGGAGCAGTATTGAAGTCACTTCTGACATCAAGATGTTGAAGGAGAGGAGGAAGAACTCGCAGCGCTCTCCGTTGAGGGCAGTTCTGGCTCTGAACTCGAAATGGAGATGTTGTACATGTTGCCGGCTCAACATTCCCTGAGCACGTTAGCCCCTCTCCCTCCGCCTCATCTCGACCAACCTAAGAGACACCCGGTTCCTACTGAAAAAAGGTCCTTGGACCACCACTGCATTCGGGCCATGGTCGGCACAGAAAGATTGATTTGGACACCCCACCCTCGGGCACGGCGCCAAACACAAGGTGAAATCGTCTACCTCTGTACAGAGTCAAACTTTGATACGAGTCAAACTTGGGTACTGACTCGACCAGCCACAGCTTTGGCTCCAACCGGACTGTCCGTGCAGAAACAAAACCACACTTCTGTTCCAAAACTTTTGAAACCAGCTTTAAAGTCTGATCCGTGCAAGCCTGTGAAACTTATTCTCCACAAATTACAAGAAAAACTGGATGCGCACCAAAAACAGATAAACATCCAGCCCCTCATGTTGCGCATTCTTGCCAAAGCTTCGGTTCCGACTCCACCACCATGGAAGAGACAACGCCCCTTCGAGGAGGCTATTGACATACCTGTCCCGGCCAGACAGAAGAAGGCGACACACAAGGCCATCCGTCCTTTACCTCCTCCAACACCATCTCCATCTCCACCACCTCCAACCCCCTCCCGCCACCACAGTCACCTTCTTCTGCACAATCACATGGAGATTCTTTAGACATAACACCTCAAAGGTCTCCTTGCTCATGGATATGGGGCAGAGGATGGCACTTTTGATACACTACCACCCTCAGCCTACCCTTGGACCACATATCATGTAGACCCTCCTGGGGAAACTGATCAAGACCTGTACCTATCTCATCCTTCTCCTCCTGATGATTCCACAGTGTCCCAGTAGCTCATTGGTAGAGCCCCTGCTTTTCACCAGGTTGAGCTACACAGGGACCGATGGAAGAGATCTTCCTTTTTGAAACTCTCTCTCTCCACACATTGACCCCCCCAATACCTCCCTATGCTTACGGGTATGTTACATCATACAGGAGACATTTTTAATTACTCCAGTAATGGAACTTTCATAGATTCACATGCTTGAATCATTCCCCGTTGTCAAGATGGGAGTCCCCGATGTATTATAATATAAATGTAGTGATAACTAAAGTATGTAAAGGCCTAAGGCCTGCCACCTTAGTAGCCTATCATTGTCAATTTGAGGAAAAATACCCAAACCAGGCTTCAGCCTATCAGGCTGCTCTTCCTTCTAGAACATTCCTGTGAGAAGCTCCAGTCTCTCAGATTTTCTACCGCACGTCGTGCTAGGGAGTCTCCATTGAGCTCTGCTCAGTCACAACTTTCAGAAATCAATTCTGGTACTTTTTTCTCCTTAAAATCTTGCTCTTACCAGTTAAAGGCTTCCAAGCCTTTTTTATGGTCTGCTGTAGACCTAATTTCTGTATCAATCGCCATGTCTGAAAAAGAGAGGAAAAGTCTCTTCAGAGCCTGCAAGACCTGTGGAAAGAAAAGGCTTCACTCTGAGGACCCCCATAAAGACTGCATATATTGCCTTTATCCAGTCCATTCTGCTAAGGATTGTAAGGTATGCATTCTTAAGGACCGGAAGGGCAGGCTGCTCATTTGGCTCCAGAAATTAAAAACTAGGAAACATCCTGTTTCTGGTTCTGACAGTGAGGATTTGTCTACATCCTCCAGAAAAAAACTAAAAAAAGGGGCCAGATCACCTCAATTTGGTCATATGGAGGACCAGCCTTAAAAAGCTTTAAAAAAGACTAAACATGGGTCTTGCAAAGCTCACAGCCCTTCAAGTTCTCCCCACAGGAGGTCTGCATCCTCCCATTTCTGAACCGCCTGCACCACCTCCAGTGACTAAACATTCTTTCAAGAAGCCATCTGTCAAACCGACTATGACATTGTCAATGAAATCACCGACGACTACAGCATCAAAGAAGGTGTGCACGGCATTGTCGACGACCTCTTTAATGACGACGTTCTATACAGCATGCAGTACTTCCAATGTGCACACGACGACGACACCCTCTGTCAGGTCGTCAACACTAAAAAAATAACCATCTCCTCACGTCCGTCGACAAATCCGATGATGAAACCATCGTCGTTGATAACACCCTTACCGCCGATGACCACTCTGTCGACGAGAGTCACACAGTCAATACTGCCAGCAACGTCGACACCAGCATCGACGATAACGTCGACGACGAAGATTGTAGAGAAACACGGAAAATTGAAACCCCTGACACCTTTGCACACTTACCCCAGTAAAGTGTCACCTTTAATTCCAGCGCATCTTTTGGAATAGGATGACACGTAGAGTGTCGGGACTTAGACGACGACAACCTTTATGATCCTCAATCCTTTTATTCTCCTGAGGATCAGTATTCGTACCTGGAACAAATGTTCCCTATGCCAGGTTCCCTTATTTCAGATTTGCAATTAAGTCTGGCAGACCATAAGAAGAGACTTCCACCAGTCGACTCTGAAGACCAGCAGGCATCCATACCTTCATCGGTGCCACCTCCCTCCACACCTGTTAGATCGCAGGTATTGCCATTGGATGTACCCGGCATACACCTCTCTCTGTTCCACCACAAGAACGGTTAACATCTGATGATCACAGAGAAGAGGGGGAGTTGCCAGATGCTGTTGTAAACTGGGATGACTATCAAATACCTTCTCCATCTTCGCCTTCCCCCAGTCCTAGTAGACTCTCCACCAGGTGACATTGGGGGATTCCACAATTTATTGGAGCAGGCAGCAAAGAGATTTGCACTACCTCTGCATACAAAGCAGATGGACTGCTTTCTTTATGACTTTAAGGAACCCTTTAAAAAAAAGTGTGAGATCGATGCCCATAGTTGACTACATATGCCACGAGGGTCTGAAGGTAATGAAAAATCCTGCTACTGTTAACACGGTCTTGACCCGCTTGGATAAAAAATGTAAGGCGCCAGATGATGCCCCAGCGTGCCTAACTGGACACCCCAAGCCGGACTCTGTTATCACTAAGGCAGCACAGCACAGATCTAGAAGTCCTTCAGCTCGAATTTCTGCTCCACCTGATAAGGAAGTAAGAAGGCTCGATAATATAGGAAAGCGCTTCTCCTGGATGTCCTCTCTTACGGTAATGGTGTCAAACTCATTGGCTGTAATAGGCAGATACAACAGGCAGCTATGGGCAGACATTGCTCCTTACCTAGACCAACCTCCAGAGCATTAAAAAGCAGAAGCAATCAAGATACTACAGGAAGGGGAAAGGACTTCTGCTGAAGTCATCAACTGTACAGTGGATATTGCTACCACAGCTATTCGTCAGCTGGCAGGGGCAGCTGTTTCAAGAAGGCAGAGCTGCCTTTGTGCGACTTCTTTTAGGCCTGAAGTGCAAAACAAAATTCTCGATTTACCTTTTGATGGAGAAGACCTATTTGGGAAACATATTGATAATGCCCTGCAGGCTATAAGGACTGATAAGGACACTCCAAATTCCTTCGAACCCTGCAATTAAAAAAACAGCCCTTTCAGGGTGCCAAAGGAAGGGGATATCTGTCCTACAGTGGGGAATTTCAACAATCTAAATATCCATCTTCCTTCTCCACTTACCAATCCTTTCGTCCTCAATATCAACAGGCCACATATGTTAGAACCACGCAAAGAACAATAGCAGGACAACAAACAAGAGAACCAGGACACAGGCAATGACTTCTCTCTTACTCTGGCTACTTATCCTGCTTCAAATTCAATAATAGGAAGGAGGATCTCCCAATATTTTTACAATTGCCAAAAAGTCACCTTAGACCGATGGATATTAAACCTTCAGAAAGGAAGTCCGGACAATGCTCAAGAAAGGAGCTATAAAAAGAGTTCCTGGTCCAGACATAAACAAGGTGTTTTAGTCTTGTTTCTTCCTTGTCCAGAAGAAATGTAAAGATTGGCATCCAATCTTGGACCTAAGGGACCTGAATACTTAGATAAAGAAACAGTCATTCCGTATAATTACTTTACACAATATCCTTTCCCTTCTCAATCCAGGGGATTACATGTCCACCCTTGATCTTCAGGACGCATATTTCCATATTCCTCTACATCGATCGGCAGAAGATTCCTCAAATTCATAGTAGATGGAGAGCATTTCCAGTTCAAAGTTCTTCCTTTCGGCATGAAATTGGACCCCAGATGCCTAGCTCCAGTTGCAGCTTTCCTCAGCAAACCAGCTTTCTAACCCCTGAAAAGAAGGACCTTTCTGGGTGCAGTTCTAAACACATCCAACAGCAAGGCATCTCCCACAAAAAGGGATACAGAGAATACTAATTCCCTTAGCCAGACTGGTTAAAAAAAGAAAGTCTGTTTCAGTTCGCCTCTTTAAGTCACTACTATGGATGATGTCTTCCTGCATCCCACTTGTGCCATTCTGTCATCTCAGAATGCGTCCCCTTCAAGAGCAACTAGACATTTAGTGGACGCAGTCCAGCAGGTCTTTTGACAATGTAATCAAAATGACAAAATCCATGAGAACACACCTATCTTGGTGGACCCAGGAATCTCACCTGTCAGTGGGCCTCTCTTTCCTTCCTCAGCCAACCCCGTGGGTGATCACAACCGATGCATCTTTAGAAGGTTGGGGAGCCTTCCTTCAGGATTTATGATTCAGAGGCAGGTGGGAATCGCATCAAAAAGCTTTCCATATTAATTACCTCAAACTTAAAGCAGTTTGCCTAGTGCTCTAATGCTTCGAGTTTTTCTACCAAAGAAATTTGTCGGTACTCATACGTATGGACAACACCACTAAGATGCACTAGATCAGCAAACAGTGGGGAGCCAGATCTCTGCTTTTATCTCGAGAATTTCAACGTATCTGGAACTGGTCCATCCTACAGGTAGTGCGTCTTCAGGCAGTGCACATACCAGGCACTCTGAATGTCATTGCGGACTCTCTCAGCAGGCTCACAACACCCAACCATGAATGGGAGTTAAAGAGTGCATTTTCTCTCAATGGGACAAGCCACTCCCCAGAATGCAAAATGCCAATTTAATGCAAGTCGGGATCACCATCCGGGCTCTTGGGGGGAATGTATTTTCAACGGCATGGTCAGGAATTTATGCTTACGCTTTTCCTCCCATTCCCCTAATTTGGAGAGTCCTAGCCAAGATCAAGAACGAACACTGCAAATTTTTTCTAATTGCCCTGGCATGGCCTCGACAGCATTGGTATACAGAGATACTTCTCCTTTCAGAGAGCTACAGCATCCCTCTCTCAGTAATACCGCACCTGCTAACAATGAGCAACAGTCAAGTTCTCCACCCGGACCCCTTCCTTTTATTGCCTGGAGCCTGAACTCCGTGAATTTGAACATTTGAACATTCCTTCCGACTGTAGAGACATTCTTGCTAGAGCTGCAGCTGATAGAACCAATAGATCTTACCGCCTTAAATGGAAAAGATTTTGCATATTTTGCAAAAAAGCTCAGGTGCACCCTTTCTCATCATCGCCAGAGCAGTGTGCTACCTTATCTCCTCCATTTAGCCAGAGAAGGTTTGGCAAATGCTTCAGTTAAAGTCGGAAAGGGCAACCGATTTCTAAACAAGGACTTCCTAGATGAATATCTAGTGCAATTGATTATTGTCACAAAGCTGCAGGGAAGCCCCTTCGCAGACCAACACATGCACATTCCGCAAAGGCTGTTGCAGCATCCACAGTGCTCTTCGTTGGTGTGCCCTTAAAGGACATTTGCAGAGCGGCCACCTGGAAGTGCACGCGCACTTTGGCGAAGCACTACTGCTTGGAGGAATCGTCACAAGGCGATGTAGCAGTGGGGCAAGAAGTGCTACAGTATTTGTTTCAGTAACGGTGAGCTGTGCTATTCTTCTTTTTTTCCCTCCTACCCAGTATAATGTTCATCACATTGTATGACAATGTTTCTTTCCTTCACAATACACTGTTAGTTGTTTAGCACTGAGTAATAATCCTTTTGTTTGCAAAGCAATTAATCATGTAAAGCTTTCTTTTCTATTTATCGGATTGCGTCTATCAATTGATATAAAAGTGTTCGTCATACAATGTGCTTCACTGTTGCTTGATATTCTGATTCAAGCATGTGAATTTATTTAAGTTCCAATACTAGAGTAGGAAAATTAGTTACTTACCTGTAACTGTGGTTCTCCAGTATTGGAATCTTTCATAGAATCACATGCGACCCTCCCTCCTCCCCTGAGAAGCTCACTGTTACTGGTTATATACCTCAAGTACTTCAGCACTCGTTCTGTGGGAAAATCTGAGGGACTGGAGCCTTTCACAGGAGTGTTGAAGGGGAGCCTGATTGGCTGAAACCTGGTTTGAGTCTTTTTTTCTCAAATTGACAAGGATAGGCTACTAAGGTGGCAGGCCTTAGTACTTTATAAACTTTAGTTATCATTACATTGCTATTATAATACACTGGGGACTCCTATCTCGACGATGGGGAATGGTTCAAGCATATGAATCTATGAAAGATTCCAATACTGGAGAACTACAGTTACAGGTAAGTAATTTTCTACCTGCTAGAGCCAGAAGCATCACTCCCAGGGTGAAAAACAAAATATAAAGCCTCTCCATCTGACCCCATCTACATCAGGAGACGCATTCCTCCTGACTCCTCGCTTGTTGTTAGCAACGCTCGTAGGCGAGCTTATGCCTTAACTGCCAGTGATGCACCACCTCCTCATAAGGAAAGTGAATTCATTGACGACTCCGGTAAAAGGGTGGCAGCTCAATCCGCCAACCATTGGCATATTAGCAATTCCATGGGTTTGCTTGTAAGGTATGACCATGTCCACTGGGACAAAATGGAGAAACTCCTCTAGTATTTCCTAGAGGAGCACAAGAAAAGGGGTCAGGAGCTTGTCTCCAAAGTCCAGCTCATCTCAAACACCTCTGTTCGTTGTGCCCTAGATACGGCAGGTGATTCTTTAAGGGGAATTTATACTAGTACCCTAGTACGGCACCATGCCTCGCTACGCATATCTGGTGTTAATCCAGAAGTCCAACAAAGTCTATTAAATGTTCCTTTCGACATAGAGAAAATGAAAAAGGATACAAAGACTGCACTTCAGACACAACCCTCGTGGCTTCTTTCACTTCTCTTCCTACTGAGCAGGATCAAAAACTATATCCTCAGATAACTCTACTTAATAACAACATGGCCAGGGTCCCCACTCCTCTCCCCGAGGCTACTATAAAGGCTCAATTGTATAGGGGCAACAATGCCAAAGACAGAGGCAAAGGTGCTTCTCCACGTGGTGCCGCACTGACCACAAAACAATGACTTCCTTCTCCTTCCCCCTGAACACTCAACACCCGTAGTGGGATGATTACAGGTTTTTCCGCCCACATGGCAATCAGTAACATCAGACCAGTGGGTGTTAGACATTATTCAACATGGTCATTGTCTGGGGCTCATTACCACACCTCCAAATATTCAACTCGCATTCACAGACTCACTTTGGAACACTGAACGGGAAGTTCAAGCTCTCTTGCTCAAAGGATTTATAGAACCTGCCTAATTACATCAGGAGGATTCTCCCTGTACTTCCTAAACCCCAGAAAGAGTGGATCATTAAGGCCTATCTTAGATCTACGGCCCTTAACTCATTCATCTTGTCAAAGCATTTCCTTATAGTCACTCTCCAAGACATGATCCCACTACTCCAGCAAGGTGACTTTGTCAGCTCTAGACTTAAAGGACACCTACTTTCACATTCCCATACTTCCATAACATCGCAAATACTTCAGATTTGTGATAGCGGGCAAACATTACCAATTCAAACTCCTCCTGTTTTGGGGTGACTACTGCACCTCGAGTAATCACCAAATGCCTAGCGATGGCAGTAGCACATTACGCAGGCATGTCTTCCTGTATTTTGATGACTGGTGTATCAAAGCCAGCACTTTTCCTGTGTGCCAACAACGCACTCAAAATACCATGGACCTGATCCATCAATTAGACTTCACCATTGATGTCCAAAGATCTAATTTTCAACCTTTACAGGTTCAACCGTATCTGGGGGCTAGCCTAAACACACAGGTGGGATTAGCCTGTCCCAATACAGCAGGAATCCAAAATTTCCAAACGCTACTACCACGTTTCCAAACTAGTTGACAGTCAGAGCGCCTACTAGGTATGATGGCCTCATGCATCGTCATAGTGCCACATGCACAGCTACACATGCATCCTCAGCAGGAATCTCTAGCACAACAGTGGTCTAAGTCACAGGGTCAATTAGAGGATCTAGTGTTGCTAGACAGCCGCACTCATCGCCTCTCTGCAGTGGTGGAAAACAAACAACCTTTTAAAAGGGCGGCCTTTCCTTGACTCTGCTCCCCAAAAAATCCTGACAGTGGACGCATCACTGGCAGGTTGGGGTGCTCACTTACAGAATCTCACAGGCCAAGGTCCCTGGCACGCCAGACACAAGGGTCTCAACGTCAGCTACCTAGAGCTTTAAGCTGTTCACCTAAAGTTGAAATCGTTCACACCTCACCTGCTTGGCAAGGTTGTCTTGTTCCAGATAGACAATATGACAACCAGGCACAATTTACACAAATGGGCTGGGGCACATTCTCTACAGTTATCACACCTTTCTCAGACCATTTGGCGTTTGGCTGTACATCACAATGTTCATCTGTTAACGGAACACCTTCTGGGAGCAGAAGACGATTTTACTGACCTCCTCAATAGGATGCAGCAACAAGTCCTAGAAAGGGGAACTCCACCCCCAAGTCCTCTTCCTGTACTTCCAGAAGTTTGGATTTCCACAAATAGAACTGTTAAGTCTCCAGTTGTTGTGTGCTGTTTGAAAAGTCTACAACTTTTGTTTCCCCACTCACCCTTTGCCATGATGCAGTGGGACCTTAACTAGGTCCTCATGTTTCTGATGTGCATTCACTTTGAGCTGCTTCACAGCGGCACTTTGTGGATCCTCATTCTCAAGAAAGTATTTCTCGTAGGCATAACATTAGTGTGCAACATGTGAGCTACATTCAAGCTCTGTGTTAACCTGCCGACAGCTACTTTCTCCTCAGACAAACTGGTTTTGCGTAGACAGGCATTGTTCTTGTCTAAGGTGATGACGGTGTTCCACTTTGGTCAAAACATCACCATGCCCGGTGTTCTGCAGTTCCCCTTTAAGGGGAAGGAGAGACTATGGCTTGGATTCCAAGTAAGCACTGACTTTCTACTTAGATAATACCAAAGAACAAATGGGAAATGATCAGCTCTTTAAGGGGTTCACTGGAGCAAACAAAAAAAGGCAAAGCTGTGCAGAAGAGAACCGCCTCCAGCTGGATCACGCTCTACATTAAGATCTGCTACATATTGAGTAAAAACCAGCCTCTGGCAGGACTGTGTGCTCATTCTACCTGCACCAAATCTACTACCACTGTGTTAGCATGCAGGGACTTTGTTTTAGACATCTGACATGTGGCTACGTGGATGTTTTTCCATATGGACACAAATCACTATTGCCTGGGCATTCAGTTTTGTCTGCTCAGTCCTGCAGGACTTTCAAGATTAAGTCCAATTATAGACTCTCCTACTAGTAGTCAACACTTTTGTATCTAATCCAAAGGTGAGGAATCTGCAGCCAGGAGTCTCTATCAGAAGAGCAAGTTATTTACCTTCAGCAGTGCTCTTTCTGGTAGAGACTGTATCTAGCAGCAGATTTCTCACCGGCCCTTCAATTCTCCCAGTTCTGTCAATTGGACTCTATCCATTAATAAGATCCCAAGTCTAGGAATCTGCACTCTGGTCACACCAATTTGCTTTTGGGGCTCTGCGTCTGTGAGCATAGACAGTTGCAATATCAACAAACGTCAGTGCGCATGAGTAGCACATGTATAGGCCCCATTTGTCATTTGTGGAGCAGAGCAGTGTCAGTGCAGTGCCACACAGTACGAACAGGACCACAGAAGTGCTGCTAAAGCGTTTCCGTATCCAGTCTGATGCCTGGGACATTTTTAGAAGCTGAGTAATCTGCAACTAGATAGGTGGATGGTGTTTTTTGAAAGTGGTGTGGCATAAACTTGGCTGTCTATGGAGCAAATCAAACAAGGACGTCCTAGTTGTCATTTTGGGGATTTATTAGGACAAAATTATGCATTTTCCCACAAATGTTGGAAAGGTATATGGTTAAAAAGCACAACCAATTGTGAGTGGCTAATTTTTCAATAAATTGAATTTGTACAATCAGGTTGCATAAAGAAGTTTGTGCGCAGGCCTTCAGAAACAAATAAAGCTGTTTACTGCACTGGTTTGCCAGCCTGTATGCCTTCCACAGCCATGTCTAGTTAAGGTGCTGAACATCTTACAAAAGAAATCAGTACAATAAAGCTAGCAAAACCGCTGTCCCTAGAAGACAAAAAAGAAAGGAGTATGGCATTTTTAAAAGATTAATACTGTTTACGAAAGAACCAATAGCTGAGTAAGATTAATGTAGGAGGCTGCCCGAGGAAAATAAACAGTGGTATCTGCTTTGGATGTTGTCAAACACTTGTAGAAACTGTGCCTGGACTGTAGTAATGCAGGCAAGTTTAAAAATGAAACCATCTCTCAAAAATTGCATTTATTTCCCAAAAGTCCAAAACTCATAAATTAATTCAGAGAACATTCTGGAAGAATTTAGGAAATGCTAAAGGTAGTTTAATTCCATATTTGTTGCAGTCCGCTGTCCGGGCATGATGAATGCCTAATTGGGCCCAGCCCGAGCACACAGTGGCCTACATGCTGGCTCTCCTGGCTGTAGTGCTCTCATTTTCACTGCTTCGCACTGTGTTGCCAGCTGTGCAGTGTGAAGGGAAGGAGCAAGTGCTAGAAAGAGAGAATGTCACTGGCAAATGATTAATCACTGTGTGGTTCAAAACAAAGCCACACAGTGATTGGTCGTGTTTCACCCCTGTGTTGCCTCTTGAGACTGCACCATGGGAGTACAGGCCAGCCTCTACAACCTCTCTAGATGCTGCTCTTATATTGTTTGTAACAGTACACAGCAGGAGAGCAGCAAAAGGATTGGTTTGGTAGGACAAATCCAGCGCTCCATAGGAGACTGGGGAGCTGCATCTGTGTTCTCATCGGCTCCTAATACGGCGTGGATTTGACAGACTTCAAGTGCACATGTCGGGCTGAACACACCAAAACACTTGCCCAACCAGACATGTGGACTATAGATACATCAACCATGTCCACTACTCTCTCTTCTGCCATCATTGGTCCTGCCCTGAAAGACACCACCTGACCTGGCACAACAGAAATAAGAGCCCCACCGTCATGATGTTGAGACATATCAACTAATGAGTTTTTTTATATATAAAATTTTAAATATATGATGCGTGGCTCACAGCAGGAGCGGGGCAGCACTTCTACGCCTCAAAGGAGGAACCGCCCCTATGTCTAACAGAAAAAGCGTAACCGAAGGTAAGTAACTTGTTTGTCAGATCCACCTATGAAGCTGTTACATGATTCTCCATCTTGCTACTGCAAACTGGAGCCATGCCAGTGAAAGAGGCAAAACGATATATCCGGATGATGATGTAGTGTCTGATGAGCCATCACAAGTTCAAGGTCCACATGATTTCTATATACAATACATACCCAGAGATTGAGGAAGAAGAGCAATATTAATTTCAAGAATCACTGTTATCAGCCCCTTATCAGTCCTTCTGTCTACTTACAGGTACCTATAGTGCAAAGAGCCTGTATTTCTTAGACTCTTTGAAAAAACTCATGCCCAGTTTGTGAAGTAGGTTGTCTCCGCCACAACCTGTTGTTCATCACCAAGCATCTCTGCAGAAGATACCTGTTCACCTTCATCCGGTAGTGGTGCCACCGTAAAATCTTTCAACATTGCCTTCCTTATTGTTGCCCTCCGAAACACAACTCCTTAACTACCTGCTAAACCTTTACTTGATCCAGAACACAGTATGTCCTCTAATGCACATGATGGTGGCCATGGCCAGCAGCAAGGAGGATGTTCAGCAGAACCAGGAATGGTTTAGTTGTGTCAAAGTGGAAGATTCCATTCCAAAATCAGCACCTAGAGATTTTCCAACAAACAATATATATTATTTCCATTCCCAGATGTATAGAAAATCAAAAAATGTAACCACCTTATAGTATCTGTGAAGAAAAAAATCCTATTCTTAATTGACTTTCAAAACAAATCCAGGTGATCAATATGGTCTCTTTCCTTATAGACTATGTTTAGGAAGATAATTTGTCCTGCAAGAGGAATCCAGCTGAACAGAAGCACAGTCTTAGTTTCTTGTCTACTGAAAATATATAAAGCATCTGAGTCAGTGCTAGCCTGTTTGCTGAACCAGACACAGACAGAGTTTGATGGATAATTCTAACCGCAAGTTCCACACCTTATGAATATTCTAAATCTTTAAAAGTACCTCTGCGTGATGGGAGGTGGTGACATGCAGTTCCACGCAAACGTTGTTTTGCTCTGGAAGAGACCTACTGAGCCACATATAGCTAGACCCATTCACACTGATTCTAGTTCCTTTCTTCCTGTGCCACCACACGCAGATGGTGCTACCCCTTGTCTCTTCACACGACTACTTTTCCCAAACATTTAGACCTACTAAGGACCAGTGTGCAACGGAAAATGTCACCCACTAAAACTACAGAATTCAAGCCTTTTAGGGACTACCTGAAGCAAATATCTGTGACAGGGCCCTATCTGATTTGTCTTTGGTATTTAGGATCAGATTACGACTCCAAGACCTGTAGTGGCTGTGACTTAATGAATCCAAAGGCCTTCCCGTACCATGAGGCAAAACTGTATGTCACTAGACAGCAGAAAACTCCACTATGCAGTCCATCTAATAGGAGGTGCCATTTCCGTGGCAGATCTCTCTTTGATCAAGTCCTCAAATAAGTTTGAAAAGGACCACAGAAAGCCCAAGCAGGGCTTGGGCCCCCTTCCCACCACTCTCGAGGCCAGGGTGTCAACGTGCCTCTTGGTGTCATTCCCCAACTCCGTCTTCTCGGAGCAGATTCTGACTTGTCTGCACCTCTTTGGCACACTGCCAGCTCCCTCTAGCACCTTTGGGCAAGAACACAAGAACCACCAACTAGAATTCTGCCAGTGGGTTTGCCCTTGTACCAGCAGGAATTTATGGACGTGTTTCAGCCCCTGCACTGGCTTTGGAGCTGACATCGGTATTGGTACCACAACCATGCAAGACCGTAGATCATTGATGCTGATGTTGACACTGGACGACAAAGGCCAACCGATAAAGCTCTCCAACTTTGAGCTGACTCCACTTCAACATTGAACTAGGCTATGCCCTGATCCCCATTGGGTTGCAACATTTTGGCAACCCTTGGTCTTTGCTGTTGCATCAAGGAAGGGCCCAAATCATCCACAATCTTTTCACCACCATACATTGTAAACGACTGGTATGATGTGATTAAAATATGACATTGGGATAGATACTTCTCCAAACACCGAGCTGGTCTCTCCACCTGGTCCATTTACTGAGAAAACTGCCTCCTTTGCAGTTTCGATGCGAAGGACGGATGAGGTTTTTTTTACCTCTCACTGTCTGCTATGGAGGTGAAAACCAATGTTCTCACCCAATTCCTCCAACTCGGACAGACTACTGCTGAGCCCCGGTTGCCTTTTAGTGAGGCCTTCATCGACACCCTTCTCAGAACATGGGCAGAGCCATGTTCTGGACCGTCGGTAGATCGGTAGGTAGTGAGGGCCCCACCACCCTGCCTTGGGAGAACTGGCTTTCCTAACGGAGCATGTGACGGCAGAAAGTATAGTGGTGCAAGCATCCAGATGTCTTCCCTATAGCAACTCAGTTTGGGAGTCCAAGTGCTTCAATACCTTTGGGAAACCCTTGTTGTCCTAAATCAGCCTCGCATTAAGGTCTGCCAACTACAGCTGCCTATTGGGCTGATATACTCGTGCTCTTTATAAATAAATTCAGGATTTTTAAAGTGCGGCAAATCACCTGTGAGGGTCTCAAGGTGCTGAATTGTAGGTGCAGGGAGATTAAGTGATTTGCCTAGAATCACAGGATGTTAAGCCGATGCCGAGACTTGAACCTGGTTCCTTCAGCTCCAAAGTTAGCAACTTAGGCCACTCCGCTCTTTGAAATTCCTTGCTATCCAGGCCCCAGCCACCAGTGTTCTTTCACAAAAAATTTACCATTTGTTCCACAATTGGCCCACCCCTGGCACACAGATAAGTCCCTTGTAAAAGGTACCAGTGGTACCAAAGGACCTGTGACCAGGGAAGATCCCTAAGGGCTGCAGCATGTGTTGTGCCACCCTAAAGGACCCCTCACCTAACATATGCACACTGCCATTGCAGATTGTGTGTGTTGGTGGGGAGAAACAGCAAAGTCAACATGGTTTCCCCCTCCGGATGCCATGCACACAAAATGCTACCTGTGGTATAGGTAAGTCACCCCTCTAGCAGGCCTTACAGCCCTAAGGCAGGGTGCACTATACCACAGGTGAGGGCATAGCTGCATGAGCAATATGCCCCTACAGTGTCTAAGTCTACTCTTAGATATTCTAAGCACAGTGTGGCCATATTAAGTATATGGTCTGGGAGTTTGTCAAAACGAACACCACAGCTCCATAACAGCTACACTGAATACTGGGAAGTTTGATATCAAACTTCTCAGAATAATAAACCCACACTGATGCCAGTGTTGGATTTATTACAAAATGCACACAGAGGGCATCTTAGAAGATGCCCCCTGTATTTTACCCAATCCTTCAGTGCAGGACTGACTGGTCTGTGCCAGCCTGCCACTGAGATGAGTTTCTGACCCTCTGGGGTGAGAGCCTTTGTGCTCTAAGAGGACAGAAACAAAGCCTGCACTGGGTGGAGGTGCTTCTCACCTCCACCTGCAGGAACTGTAACACCTGGCGGTGAGCCTCAAAGGCTCTTGCCTTTTGTTACAGCACCCCAGGGCATCCCAGCTAGTGGAGATGCCTACCCCTCTGGCCACTGCCCCCACTTGTGGCGGCAAGACGAGGTGAGAGGATAATGAGAAAAACAAGGAGTCACCGACCATGACAGGCCCTAAGGTGTCCTGAGCTGAGGTGACCCCTGCTATTATAAATCCTTCATCTTGAGTTTGGAGGATTCCCCGAATAGGAATAGGGATGTGTCCCCCTCCCCTTAGGGAGGAGGCACAAAGAGGGTGTAGCCACCCTCCAGGACAGTAGCCATCGGCTACTCCCCCCCCCCCCCCCCCCAAGACCTAAACACACCCCTAAATTTAGTATTTAGGGGCAGCCCTGAACCCAGGAAATCAGATTCCTGCAACCTACACAAAGGACTGCTGACCTGAAAGCCCCGCAGCGACGACGGAGACACCAACTAACTTGGCCCCAGGCCTACCGGCGTATCTCAAGAACCTGCAACAGCAACGCATCCGACAGGGACCAGCGACTTGTGAGGACTTGGAGGACTGCCCTGAACCGAAGGACCTAGAAACTCCAGAGAACAGCATAACTGTTCAAAAACAGCAACAACTTTCCAACTTTCTAGCAGCTTTTAAAGAACTCTTTCCGCTGGAATTGTGAGACTTCACCCTCTGCACCCGACTCCCCCGGCTCGAGCTCCAGAGATCTAACACCGCAGAGAGGACTCCCAGGCAACTGCAATTCCGTGAGTAACCTGAGATGACCCCACAGTTCCCCCACAGCGGCGCATGCAGAGAGGATCCAGAGGCTCCCCGTTGACCGCGACTGCCTGGAACAAAGAACCCGACGCCTGGACCAAGCACTGCACCCGCAGCCCCCAGGATCAAAAGGAACTGAACTCCAGTGCAGGAGTGACCATCAGGCGACCCTCTGCCTAGTCAAGTCGGTGGCTGGCCAGAGAAGCCCCTCTGTGCCTACCTGCACCGCTAGAGTGACCCGCGTGTCCCTCCATTGATTTCTATTGAAAACCCGACGCCTGCTAAGCACACTGCACCCGGCCGCCCCTGTGCCGCGGAGGGTGTGTTTTGTGTGCCTACTTGTGTCCCCTCCAGAGCTCTACAAAACCCCCATGGTCTGCCCTCTTAAGACGCAAATACTTACCTGTTGGCAGGCTGGAACCGGAGCAGTGGTTATCTGGTCACGCTGGACTGAGATGGATGCAGGGACCCACTGGTGGTCAGGTCAACTGCGGGCTGGCTACAGGGACCCACATAGGCCCGCTGAACACAGTACCTTAAATCCTAGTGTGGGGCCTTCTCAGCATTGTTATGCGAGGCTTCTCTTTGTCCGGCTTCTGTTCCAAGAATCTGGGCGGGAAGGCTTTGTGGACTTTGGCATCGCTTTGCATTGATCCTAGGGAGCTGTGCGTCAAGGCTTTGCGGGGCATGGCATCACTTTGTGTGGTTTTGATGAAAACCACAGAAGACAGAGCATGATAGGCTCACTTCCAAGGGTCCTGGACTGGGGTTGCATCTCTTGGCAGGGTAGACTCACAGATGGCAGAGACCATGTGCTGTAACAGGTAGGTTACAACAGTCTTTGATGTCCTCGAGTCTGCAGAAGAACAGGGGGAAAGCTAAAAATCCCTTGGAGCTTCTTGGTTGCAAGATGTCGAGAACAAGTCCAGTCCTTCTCACAACAAGTCAGAAACAGCAGGCAGCAGGCCAACATAGCAGAGCAGACAGCAAAATGAGTTTGAGAAACTCAAGAAAGACCTGCACAACCAAATCTATGGACAGTTAGCAACAGCTGAAATAGTTTTAGCTTGTGCAGCACACAAACCACCCAGCAGAGTCCAATAAAAAACTGACAGGCATATCTGTCATTCCTGCCATTTCCACATGGTCATCAGCAGAAGTCCTCTCAGGTCTTACCAAAGGGGTGCATTTGGTGAAACTAATGAATGTTTTAGTAGACTTCCCAAGCAGGGAACTCTCCACTGCCAAAGAGTGACTCCATTCGTGTGCCCTCCTATCATGTCATCAGCTAGGGGAAGGTTGAGAGTTTTCAAGTTTAGTCAACTGTCTCCACATATTCCTCCATAGAATTTCATACTCAAAAAACACCATATCCTGCTGCTGCTAGAAAAAAACCTCTCCTTACCTAGGAGCTGTGAAGGAGGAGCCAATGCATCAAAGTGGACAAGATGTCTACTACGTGCACTGTTTGTTCTTGAAAAATAACCGCAATTTATGCATCACTTAGATCATTGCATCCACAAAACCTGTGTGAAGACAAAAGTCTTGTAAATGACAACACTGCAGGTATTACACCCTCTTCTGCAACAAGGAGACTTCATGCTGACCGTTGAAGTAAAAGAAGACAACTTTAACATTCCACTTCTGTCAAAACTTTGACAGTGTTTGTAGTCTGTGGGTGATGGAGAGCATCGCCCATTAGGAGTTTGACTTTTGCGAATCAAATAAGCATCACTACTATTTACCAAATATGTCTCTATGGTGGTTGCATGCTGGGGACGCTATTGCACACTTGTTTATTCCTATCTGGGTGACTGACTGCTCAGTGTGAAAAATGCTCAACAGTGCTCTATCTCACACGGCAAACGTTCTCCTTGTTACACGGCTTAGGTTTCTCCCTAAATATGAAGAATTCTCATCTGCAGTGGCATCTAAAAAAGTTTAACATTAGCAACAGCATTTTCTCGAGAGTGATACTTCTTTGTTAGATGTCTGTTTCTTACAGGGAGAATGGTGATGGACTTGACTGAGATGATACCATCATGCATCTTTCTATTACAGCGTGCTCAATTGCATATGTACTCTGCAAGTGTACCTAGCAAGCCAATGGACATCAAAAGATTGTGAGGAACTTATAGTTTGGTGGCATGTGTGGCTGTAGATAAACATGCTTTGCATAAGTTTGCCATCTGGTGTGGGGCTCTGAGCGTTTCAAGTTGTTTTTCCTCAAAGCATCTTTTCGAGTCAAGAGATCGAGTGACTCCTCCTCTCGGTGATAATGCACATGGGCATCGAGTCCTTTGTTAGATTGTTTTCTCTCTGCTGTCTGGTTCAGAATTGTATTCCTCTCGCTCCGGTATTTCTCTCTCAATATTCTCCAAACATATCTTTCCGTCTTTCTTTGAGCAGCGGTATTGTATTTCGATCTAGTATTCTCTGTATTACACATTTGATTTGAATTTCAGCGTCTGGGTCGGTATCACTGCCCAGGACGCCAACGCCTGTCCTGGTACTCCACGTGGTGTCGAGAAATGCAGGGCTAATGGAACTCAATCCATTTTGTTTTTGCCCTCAATGCCATTAAATTCCCGCACACCGATCATCACCAGGTGTGTAATCTCTGCTTGTCCCCAGACCACAGGGAAGAAACCTCGGCTGTTGATCTTTTTGTTCTAAGAAAACGCTACGAGAGCGAAGAGTGGGTCGATTGGAAATGTCATTGAAGACACCGGAGGGTACCATTGATATCTTCGGTGAAGAAAATGCGCAGGAGGAGATCCATCAAAAAGAGGCTTTTTCCAAAGGAGATTTGGACTCAGATAGTCAATTGGACATTGAAAGCCAGCCGCTTACCTCAGCGCAAACTGTGAGTACTACCCTGAGCCCATATATAAAGACACTAAATAAGCCACATAAGACTGTTTTTGGGCCACCACAGCCTTCGAGCCATGGTCAGATCCAAAAATTACATTCAGATGACCCACCTTTAGGCTCGGACCAAAAATAGTCAAGGCAAAAACGTCTTTGGCATGGACCACTGGGTCCACACCTCATTCAGTTTTGGGATTGAGTCGAACCTTCGACCCGAGTGTCTCGGATCTGATCAAGAAACCATCTTCATATGCTTTGGGGATGAAGACTTCGATTCAACAAAAGGCTGAAAACATTTCAGAATCGAAAATCCATACTTCAAAAGACTAAAATCTTTCTTCAAACTCAGCAGTGGAGCCCATCATCCGGGCCAAATTCATACTCAAAAAAGAAACAGGACAAATGATTGCTTCTCCTTCCGTTCCAATTAAAAGGAAACTTACATTCCAACAAGATTTGGATACACCTCCTCCACCTAAGAAGCTATCCAAAGTCAAAGACAAGGCTCAAGTACAACCTAGGCCTTCTCCTCCACACTCTCCTGTACTTCTTATCACTCCTCCGCCACAATCTCTTCCACCTAAAGTGGATCCACAATTCTCTTCACAAGGTTCACCAACACCTCACGGAGATGACATGCAAGACATTCCACAGGACATAGACTTGTGAGATTCTTATGACATAGATCCCATACTCCCAAATGATCCTGATTTATACCCTGCATGTCCTTCACCACCTGAAGACGCAACATCTTATCAACAGGTCATAACACTGGCAGCTGCCTACCATAATGCCCAAATCCATTCTCGCCCAATTGAGGAAGATTTTCTATTTAACACACTAACTTCCACCAACAAGGAAAGTCAATTTCTTCCCATGCTACCAGGCATGCTTAGACATGCTACATACATTTTTAAGGAGCCTGTCAGATCTAAAGTAATTACTCCAAGAGTTTCCCAAAAATACAAAGCAGCTCCCACAGACCCTATATACATTAGGTCCCAATTGCCCCCAGAGTCCATTGTAGTTAGTGCAGCACGTAAGCGGGCCAACTGTCAGTCAACAGGAGATGCATCTCTTCCTGATAAGGAAAGTAAGAAACTAAATGTCGTAGGTAAACGGGTAGTGGCCCAAGCAGCCAATCACTGGCGTATTGACAATTCCCAAGCTTTTCTAGCATGATATGATAGGGCCCACCACTGTGCCCCCATCAGTACTAGCTTGGAGCCGCTCCTTTATGGTATGGGCGGAGGCGGAGGGGGCTGCACTGTGGCGTGAGGATGCTATGGGCCTACACACGTATCCCCTTTCGACTCCCTTACGGGGGGTGGATCAAGAAGTAATCAATGGTGATCCAATAGCACCCGACAACGAGCTAGCGCCCGCTTAGCTACACTGTGACACACATCTGTTGCCAGGTCATCTATTTGTATGTTTTCTCCTCTAAGTTTCTGCTGCTCCTACATGTTCCTTATTTAACTGATGTTCATGTATTGCTCTACCCGCGAGTGTGGCTATGGGAATACTATTATGCGTTGGGTCCCCTGGCCTCTGGGGGCATGGGGGATTGTGGGTGGGCACCAATCTTTTGTTACCAGTTCTGTTTGTATTATGCAATCTTTTTTCTCTCACCATTGTTGCTCCTGCATACGTACTAATAGCTGCTTGCATGTAGGGCCTCATTTATTTATGTTAGAGTTGAGCTGACTCTAGACTCGCTGGAGATGGATTCAGATGCGTATGATGCCATCTCTTGCCTATCAGGATTATCCGGTGCACTCTTGGTTTCTGGTCACCTCATGGCACCTGTGTGTGTCAATTTTGTTATTATCACTCCATTACAATGAAAGCATTTTCTCTCGTAGGGGATTTCCATGTATAGTCATAAGCACTGAATAGTTCCGCACGCCTGCGGGGACCCCGGAGCACTGTTCTGTAGTGTATTCTTAAGTGTAGATGTTAGCCTTTCTTGAAAATGGCCTGTAAAGTCACTTAAGAATATCAATGTGCAGCCTAGGTGAAAAGCTACAAAAGCCAAATTGTTCATTCTTGAGGTTGAAAAGAAAGGAAGCTGTAGTACAGATACACCTTTAAAAACATATTTATTCTAGAAATGTAGTAAAAAACATATTCTCCAACTTTATTTACACCTCCAAATGAGAATGAAACAATGCAGGGCAGTGTAGCCCATATGCTGCCATTATACAGGATGTCAATAGAGCTGTGCCTTTAAGAAAGGAAAGACTTCCTGTATCCCATCATGCACAGCAAAAGGCAGTTGCCTCAGTTCTTTTTTCCGGCTCCTTCTGACAGGACCCTGAAGCATTGAGCTCTACCTTTACATAGCTTTTTTTTTTTACAAAAACTCAACTAAAATCCTTTGGATTTCAATTTCACTCTATGTTTTTCATCTAGAGTGAACATTTTCTAGCTTTTCCTGTCAAATTCTGACAGAAATTTGAGGTTTTTCTGTCTCCAGAATGCCTTCTCTTTTTGATAAGTGCCCTAGCTGTGGCAGGAAAAAGGCCAAAACAGACCCACATCAAGTCTGTATTATTTGCCTACCGTCAAGTCACAAACCTGATGCCTGTGACATTTGCAAAACTTTCTCCAGAAGAACTCTTCGTGACAGGGAGAAAATCCGCCTTCAGGCAAAAGAGGACAGGCGACGAAGAGGGCAATCTGCCACAGAGCGAGGAGAAAGTCAGTCTTCTACCAGGGCTCTCACTGTGCCCTCTGGAGCAGCTGCCAGACCTGATCACAAGCGTCATAGGTCTCCGACGACGTCGAGAGCATCGATGTCGAGACTAGGAACGGCACCAACATGCTCGCCGTCGAGGACCGGCTCACCGTCGAGGAAGAGACATCGCTCGACGTCGACAGCCGTATCGCCGTTGAGACGGTGTAGACACTCGCCGTCGAGAAGGTCCAGGTTGCCGTTGACGCGACGGGGCGATCGACGTCGGTGGACAGTACTCGTCGTCGGAGACGATCGAGGTCATCCCATCGACGTCGAGGGAGATCACCGTCGAGAAGCTCTCAACGACGAGAGGAGTCCACGCCGAGAGGTACTCGTCGGCGTCGTACTTCGACATCGAGAAGCGTGTCGACGTCGAGAAGGCACTCTAAGAGACCAAGGAGGGTCTATACCACCTCAGAATCCTCGGTTTCTCTCATTCTGTTACCACCTTCACCTCAGCCTTCTCCTCAGCCGTCGCCTCTACCACAGAAACCTCTGGCACCTACAGCTCCTCCGCCGGTACCTCCTTCACAGTCCGCTCCAGTGACTCTTGCAGAATCCACAAGATATTCTCGACACTCTTCGAGACGCTCTTCTTCATCTCAACATCATCATCGGCGTGAATCAGTTTGAAGATCTCCTCGTTCCCACCATAGACATTCCTCCTCATCCACAAGGGATTACTCTCCGACTTTATCTGACTCCCCGTCTCCGAGAGTTTCTCCTATAGATGACGTGAACACCTTTCAAGAGGTCCTAGTTCGCGGTGCTACCAAGTTGAACATCCCTCTGGCAGTACCCGCTCCAACAACCTCTGTCATTATTGAGACATTACACCAGCGTTCTTCTTCTAGACCATTACTACAGCTGGTCCCAGGACTACTTGAACCGGCAATGGACATCTTTTTAACACCGTCCACAGCTAAAACTGCTCCTTCCAGGCTTATAAAGAAATATCGTCCTCCGGAGCAGGACCCTTTGTTTCTGAGGGCGGATCCAGTGCCCGACTCGGTGGTAATCGTGGCTGCTAAAAAGTTACATTCTACGTCTCCGTCTTCTTCGCCACCGGACAAGGAGAGTAGAAAGATTGATGCCGCAAAGTCTGCTCTACCTCAGCCATCACTATGAAAGCAGTTAGTGCTACTGCCCTTTTAGGCAGGTATGATCGTGCCCTTTGGGACTCTGTGCTGCAATTTGCGGAACACCTCCCTAAGGAGAAAAAAGAGGATTTTTTGGAGATCGTTAGTGAAGGTGCCATGGTCTCCAATCAAGTGATAAGCGCCGCTGCAGACTCCTCTGTGTTATCCGCACATAACTTTGCTCATGGAGTTTCTTTGAGAAGACACGCCTGGCTATGCCTGACGTCACTTAAACCAGAGGCGCAACAGAGAATACAAAATTTGCCCTTTTCAGATTCCACTTTGTTTGGTTCTCATGCTGTCGACGAAATGTCGAGAATGAAAACGGAACTGGACACTCTAAAAGCGGTGGGCATAGAGAGACCAAGGGAGCAACGGAAAACATTCCGTCCCTACCACCGCAGACTCTTTACTCAAAGATATCAAACACCACAGTGGATGCCTTCAAGATCCCAGCAACAGCATCAGAGAACCTTTTCGACCCAACGAAAGCAAACAAGGGGTCGCTCTACGCCACAAACCCAAACAGCTCGTCAGGCACCAGCGTCTAAGCCCCGAATCCTCGCTTCCCCCTCCTCCGTTACCCACTCCGGTAGGGGAAAGTATCTCAAGTCATCTGGACGAGTGGCAACGCATCACATCAGACGCCTGGGTGTTGAATATTGTGCGTAATGGCTACTGTCTCAGGTTCATCAGCCCTCTGCCGTCTATTCCACCCAAACCGGTGAGTCACCACCTCGACGCTCTCCAATTGGAAGTAACAACCCTATTACAAAAGAGAGTGATAGAACCTGTCCCTATCAACCAGTAGGGAAAGGGAATCTACTCAAGGTATTTTCTGGTACCAAAGAAAGACAAACACGAATTTCGTCCCATTCTAGATCTAAGGGTAGCCAACAAATGGATTTGCAGAGAGAAATTCAGGATGCTATCCTTACACCAAATCTATCCCCAACTTCGTCAGGGCGACTGGCTCTGTGCAATAGATCTCTGCGACGCTTACTTTCACATTCCTGTGATCAAGAAGCATTGAAAGTTTCTGAGATTCCTCGTCGGAAAAAGTCATTACCAATTTACGGTGCTACCTTTCGGCCTCAAATCAGCACCGAGAACGTTTTCCAAATGCATGGCGGTGGTGGCAGTCCATTTAAGGAAACATCGGATATTCGTCTACCCCTATCTAGACGACTGGCTCATAAAAGCATCCACATTTCTAGAGGCTCAACAGCATTTCAACTGGACTCACCAGCTCCTCCAGAGTCTGGGCCTTCAGGTCAACCTCTCCAAATCCACAGCAACACCTGTTCAGAGGTTGCATTACGTAGGCGCCATCATAGATACCACTCAAGGAAAGGTGTTTCCTTCGGAGGAACGACGGTTATCAATCCTCCAAAAGTGCCAGCAGCTCGAGAAAATTACTCAGACCACTGCAAGAGCGATATCCTCTCTCCTGGGCTCGATGGCGTCTCGCATCTACCTCATTCCCAATGCTCGCCTCCATATGAGAACCTTACAGGAATGTCTGGAGAATCAATGGTATCAACTAGTGGACGATTGGGAGAACAGCATCCTTCCTTCTCCCCACGCCATACAACCACGAATGGGTTTTGCACGACGACGTCGTCCGTTCCATTTTTTCCATGTGGGGTACCCCTTCTATAGACCTATTTGCAACCCCAGAAAACAAAAAATGCCAAAGCTTCGCCTCCAGATACTACCATCCAGGAAAATTGGGGAATGCCCTGTGGATAAACTGGTCAGGAGCATTTCTTTACACCTTTCCACCGCTTCCCCTGATACCGACAGTCCTCCTCAAGCTGTCCAATTCTCACACCAAGATGATTCTCATCGCCCCAGAATGGCCACGCCAGTGGTGGTTTCCAGTCCTCCTTCACTGGTCACTCAAACCACACATCAGATTACCTTGTCGCCCAGACCTTCTCACGAAGTTTCGAGGCCAGATAACACATCCCAACCTCTCATCGTTGAATTTGGCAGCATGGCTCCTGAGTTAGTACAATATGGTCACCTGAACCTACCTCAGGACTGCATGGACATTCTAAGGGAGGCAAAGCGCCCCTCCACAAGAACAGCTTATGCCTGCAAATGGAAAAGGTTCGGCATTTGGTGCTTGGACAACAACGTCGACCCAATAACATGCGTAGAAGAAGATATTCTTCCATACTTGTTAAATTTGGCAAAGTCTGGGTTGCATTTGTCATCAATAAAAGTACACCTGGCAGCTCTAACGGCATATAGAAAGAGCCCTTCCCAATCCTCTTTCTTTAAGATTCCAATCATAAAAGACTTCCTTGAAGGTTTAAAAAAGGTATTTCCTCCCATTAGAAGGCCATCTCCTCCATGGGAGCTGAATATTGTCCTCTCGCGTCTAATGCTACATCCTTTTGAACCAATACATAAAGCATCACTCCAACATCTTACGTGGAAAACTGCTTTTCTGGTTGCAATCACTTCAGCTCGCACGGTCAGTGAGATCCAGGCCCTTTGCGATCAAGACCTTATACAGTTTTTAATTCTTCAAAAGTAGCAATGAGGACACATCCAAAATTTCTACCTAAAGTCGTTTCAGACTTCCATGTGAACCAAACCATCTAATTACCGACTTTCTTCCAAAATCCGTCTACCCCTGCTGAGAGAACCCTACATTCTCTCGACGTTAAAAGGGTTTTAAAAATGTTACTTGGATAGAACAAAATGCTTGCGCAAATCACAGCAGCTGTTTATTAACTATGGTCCAGTTAGAACAGGTTTAGCCACTTCCAAACAATCCTTATTCAGGTGGATTGTCTCATGTATCGTATTCTGTTATCAGTTAGCAAATAAATCCCTCGATGGCAGGCCAAAAGCCCATTCCACTAGGGGGAAGGCAGCAACTGCTGCTTTGATGAGAAATATTCCTTTGGCAGAAATATGCAAAGCGGCTACCTGGAAATCTGTCCATACCTTTACTAAGAATTACTGCCTTGATTCAGATGCTAGGGCAGATGCGCAGGTCGGACAGGCTTCTCTCAAGAATTTATTTGTGTAATTTATTGTTTCAGTATTGCTCTGTCTACTCCACCGCGGTTATTGGGATGGGCTTGCTAATCTATTCAGTGCTTATGACTATACATGGAAATCCCCTACGAGAGAAGGAATGGTTTCTTACCTGTAACTCCAGTTCTCTCGTAGGGGTATTTCCATGGTAGTCATAAGCAACCCTCCCTCCTCCCCAGTGGAGTTGACATAAGGATGTCTACAATAATGATAACGATGTTGTTAATTAAAAGGATGTTCAGGTTTCTTCATGTCATATTACAAGCCTACAAAAAAGAACTGAGGCAACTGCCTTTTGCTGTGCATGATGGGATACAGGAAGACTTTCCTTTCTTAAAGGCACAGCTCTATTTACATCCTGAATAATTGCAGCCTATGGACTACACTGCCCTGCATTGTTTCATTCTCATTTGGAGGTGTAAATAAAGTTGGAGAATATGTTTTTTACTACATTTCTAGAATAAATATGTTTTTAAAGGTGTATCTGTACTACAGCTTCCTTTCTTTTCAACCTCAAGAATGAACAATTTGGCCTTTGTAGCTTTTCACCTAGGCTGCACATTGATATTCTTAAGTGACTTTACAGGCCTTTTTCAAGAAAGGCTAACATCTACACTTAAGAATACACTACAGAACAGTGCTCCGGGGTCCCCGCAGGCGTGCGGAACTATTCAGTGCTTATGACTATCATGGAAATACCCCTACGAGAGAACTGGAGTTACAGGTAAGAAACCATTCCTTATTGCTCCATCCACATGGAATTTTTACACGCATGTCTGACTGGTTGCAATGCTACTGCAAAACTGTACGGTAATAACTGGAGTTCTGTTAAATGGATAAAGTCAATAAAAAGATTTGCCCAAAAAATGATATGATAGGGCCCACTGGGACGAAATGGAGGACATTTTCCAATATCTCCCAGAAGAACACTGGAAAATGGGACAGAAGATAGTTTCCGAATACCAAACTATTTCCAATAATGCAATTAGGTGCGCCACTGATGCTGCTGACACAGCCGCACGGGGCATTAATGCTAGCGTTATTAAGAGACATTCTTGGTTAAAATACTCTGGGTTCAAACCTGAAATACAACAGGCTGTGCTTAATATGCCTTTTGATAAGGAACATTTATTTGGAAAACAGGATGACACCACAAAAGAAAAACTTGAAAAAGACTCGGACAGCAAAGGCCATGTGGGCCTTATTCACTACACCTCAAAGGGGCACATTTCGTCAGGCACAATATAGGGGAGGTTTTGAATCAACATATGCTGAGCCTTCCACTTCCCAAACAAAACAAAGCACACACTTTTTCAATAGGGGTTCCTTTAAAGGATCATATCAAGGTGCCAATAATAGTGGTAGAGGGAAGACATCCATTTCTCGAGGTTCTGCCTCAAACACACAGCAGTGACTGGCTACACCTTCCTCTAGCACACAGTTCTCCAGTAGGGCGAAGACTACTCCATTTCTCTACCCAAATGGTCCAGTATCACCACGGATAAATGGATTCTATCAATTTATTCAGAATGGTTACGATCTAGAATTCATCCCCATTTCACCAAATATTCCCAGCGCACTCACAAACTTTTGCACAATTGTCTCCCTCTCTTTAGAGAAAAGTTACAATCCCTTCTTCTCAAAGAAGCTATAGAACCAGTTCCCCTATCACAGCCAGGACTAGGTGTATATTCCCTATACTTCCTCATATCAAAGAAAGATGGCTCATTAAGACCAATTCTAGATCTCGGACCTCTCAGTCTGTGCATACTTCCTGAGCATTTCCATATGGTCACTCTGCAAGATATATTATTTAAATATATTCCTTGTTTAAATCACCTGCTGTGATGAAGTTTATAAAAGTTGTGACAAGCATGTTTCCTCCTACACCGTTTGTGTTGCCACAGGTGGTCCTCAAGTTGGTCTTTAAATTTCTTATGCGTACGCCATTCAAGCCAATTCATAGCTGCTTGCTGCATCTCTTGACTTAGACTATCTTCCTCAGTGCGATTAATTCATCTGGTTGAGTGAAATTAGTCAGCTTCAGGCACTGTCTGCGCATCTGCCCCACACCACCTCTTTCCATGCAAACTGGAATTGAGAACTTGGGCTGCCTTCTTGCCTTTCCATTTCAGGCAATCACACTGTCAGTGTTCTTTGCCCCTCCTCCCCTTCAACAAAAAAAGACAGGCTTCACTGGCTGGATGCCAAAAGTGCTTTAATCATTTATGCTGATTTTGCCAAGGAACACCTTGTGGATTGTCTACTTTTTGGGAGATTGTTCGAGGCGAAAAAAGGGAACGCTGTGGAGAAGGGTATACGGTTGAGGTTGATAGACTTCTGCATCAGGTTTTGCTAAGCACTTACCAAGAAGCAGACAGCGGAAGGTCATTCTACCAGTGCTAAGGTTGTGACTTATGCATTGGCACACTCAGTGTCTGTCCATCGTGTCCCAGGCTGTGACATTAGCATCAATGCATGCATTCCCAAAGCACTACTACCTTGATATCCAGATGCAGCAGGAAGGACATTTTGCCCTTCGGCTGTGTAAGACTTTGTGGTCTGAATCCACTGCACAGTCCCTTAACTGGGGGAGGTACTGTTTGGTATCTTTTCTAATGTGAATTTGCAGTTAGAAGTATCCATCCGAAGAACAAGTTACTTACCTTCATTAACACTCTTTCTCTATCTAATCGCAGATTCCCCATTGCTCTTCCTCCTCACCGTTCTCGTGAGTGGCGTATTTTTAACATTTAGAAAGGTCTCAAGTTAGGAATTCACACACTTGTACTGTCAATTCTTCATGCTCTCCATCTGAGGGTGCAGAAAGAAATAAACAAGACATTTTGTTAGATTTTCAGTAGTTGTTGGAAGGTGGTTAAAATTTGGAGCAGAGCTCTGTATCTGCACTGAAAAGTGTAGAAAGAAAAGGAACTGACGTTGACAAGTTTCAGTTGTGCTTATATGCAGCTCTCCTTTGTCACTTCCAGGGAGGTACCTAGCAGCAGGTGGGACATGTATTTGAATCCTGTTCATATTCTTAGACATAAAGACCCAGGGTTTTTTAATAGTCTCTCTGTAGGAAAATGTCTCCTTGTTGCAGTTACCCTCCCACCTCTTGCCTGATATTGATGCTGACTTGACTGAGAGTGTGCTGGCACCCTGCACCAGTGTTCTTTCACTAAAAATGTACCATTGGTACCACAATTGGCAAACCCCTGGCGCACACATAAATCCCTTGTAAAAGGTACCAGTGGTACCAATGGCCCTGTGACCAGGAAAGGTCCCTAAGGGCTGCAGCATGTGTTGTGCCACCCTAAGGGACCATTCACCTAACACATGCACACTGCCATTGCAGATTGTGTTTGTTGGTGGGGAGAAAAAGGCAAAGTTGACATGGCATTCCCCTCAGGATGCCGTGCTCACAAAGTACTGCCTGTGGCATAGGTAAGTCACCCCTCTAGCAGGCTTTAAAGCCCTAAGGCAGGGTGCACTATACCACAGGTGAGGGCATAGCTGCATGAGCAACATGCCCCTACAATGTCCAAGTCCATTCTTAGACATTGTAAGTGCAGTGTGGCCATATTAAGTATATGGTCTGGCAGATGGTCAAAATGAACTCCACAGTTCCATAATGGCTACACTGAATACTGGGAAGTTTGGTATCAAACTTCTCGGAGTACTAAACCCACACTGATGCCAGTGTTGGATTTATTAAAAAGTGCACACAGAGGGCATCTTAGAGATGCCCCCTGTATTTTACTCAGTCCTTCAGTGCAGGACTGACTGGTCTGTGCCAGCCTGCCACTGATAGACGAGTTTCTGACCCCCTGGGGTGAGAGCCTTTGTGTTCTCTGGGGCCAGAAACAAAGCTTGCACTGGGTGGAGGTGCTTCACCTCTCCCTTGCATGAACTGTAACACCTAGCAGTGAGCCTCCAAGGCTCAGGCTTCATGTTACAATGCCCCAGGGCACTCCAGCTAGTGGAGAGACCCGCCCTTCGGACACAGCTCAAACTTTTGGTTGCAAGTCTGGGTAGATAATGAGAAAAACAAGGAGGAGGCACCCCCTCAGCCAGCCCCCCCCCCCCAGTGCTCTACTAAACCCCCCCAGTCTGCTCCCCGAGGACTCAGGTACTTAACTGCCAGAAAACTAGAACCAAAGCACCCCCTGTCTCCATAGCCGCCTATGTTATTTGGGCCCCTCTTGACCTCTGCACCTGACCAGCCCTGTGTTGCTGGGTGTTTGGCGTTGACTTGAACCCCCAACGGTGGGCTACCTATGCCCCAGAGACTGAACTTGTAAGTGCTTTACTTAACATTAACCTAACTGTACTTCCCTCCCCCAGGAACTGTTGAATTTTGCACTGTGTCCACTTTTTAAATAGCTGTGTACATTACTGTTTTGATTCAAAGTCCTGTCTTTACCTATGCAAAGTACCTTACATTTAATGTACTTACCTGCAATTTGAATATTGTGATTCTAAAATACATTAAGAAAATAATATTTTTCTATATAAAAACCTACTGGCCTCGAGTTAAGTCATTGAGTGTTTGTTCTCATTTATTGCTTGTTTGTGTACAACAAATGCTTAACACTACCCTCTGATAAGCCTAACTGCTCGACCACTCTACCACAAATAGAGCATTAGTATTATCTATTATTGCCTCTAACAGGACTCTTGGGGAATCCCTGGACTCTGTGCACACTATATCTCATTTTGATATAGTATATACAGAGCCAGCATCAAATGCAACTGTTAACTCAGTACCACCATCTGAACAAATAAAGTAAGACCCAGGAATTCATTGGTCACAAAGTAGAAAGATCAGAGGAGAAATGTTAGTTCAACTGCTCTGTTAAGCAGGTACAGGGACTAGCTATCAGATGACTTGGAAGAGTATTCAGTACCTTCCAGAAGAGTATAAAAAAGAAGTGGGTTGCTTTGGAAATGAGCACTTGTGCTCAGAGACAATACTTATCTTAAATTCAGCAAAAGTTTATTCCTCAAAAGATATGTCTGGCTGTGTATTTTGGGATTCAGGTCTGAGATTCAGCCACACATAATAAATGAACCATTACATAGTGAGTATTTGTTTTGGAAACCCAGTTCATGACATGCTGTAATAAATTAAAAAGATGATGGCACAGGAGATTTTGTAGGTGCTTTACAAAACCAGACACCTACAGGCGTGGAACATTATCTCAGAAAAGCCTAATGGGAGGGCAAGCCTTAACAGGAATATGCCCAGCACTAATTTGCAATTGTGTAACAGCCCACGTCATCCTCAGGCAGCAGCATCAACAGGTACATGCACAGCTTTTAATTCATATTAGAGGGAGGAGATAAAGGCCCTTTCTGTAACTCTATTTATTTCCCCCTGAGCAGGCGAGCACTGTTTGGGGGTATCTGAGGATTTTATTCAAGCACAATCAATGGACCAAAATAACCTTAGACAAATAGTCCTAGATATCATACAGAAAGGTTATTGCACAAAATTGTTCGCAAAACTGCCAAACATAAGACCAAAGGTCTGACCTGCAAAGCCATTGGTGGTGAATAAGCTGCAGGCCATTTAGAATAGGAAGCAATATTTGAGGTGCCTTAGCAAGAACAAAATCTGGGGTTCTTCTCAATATATTTCCTCATCCCAAAAAAATAGGAGATATTAAGTGATAAGACCAATGCTGAATTTACGTCCCAACAACAAACATGTCAGTAGAATAGTTTTCAGATTATTAGAAGATGTAATTACGATGCTGCAAGATAGAGACTCATTATAAACATTCCAATATATTCTAATGCATATAAAACTCCGGAAGTCCTGGCACAGGAAGTACTTCTGTGGTAAGTGACAAACATGATCAATTCAGAGTACTTCCTTGTGGGGTAAAATCTACATCAGGCATGTCTGCAATATGTCAAGTGACAGCTATACATTTGAGAAGACAGGGAATATATGTGCATCTCCTCAACAAATGATTGATGAGAGAAATATGTTCAGCAGTGTTAGGAAAATATAAATGGGCTAATGATGTGTCTATACAAATTAGGATTTATGGTAATAATGAAAAAATCATCACCAGCTCCATGTCAGATGAATACTGGAAATGGATATTGACAGATACTTTAAGCAAAATCAATATCTTACACTGCTGGCACTCCAGAGGCATATACTGCTCATTTGCCAGATATCTCAGTCAAGAACGATGAGGGCATAAAACTGGCAAGTGTGATGGTATCATGCATTTTATTCATGTTCCCTATGCTTCCCTAGACCTAAGACCAATTCCGAAATGGTACCACAGACAGTAGTCTCAAGCCAGTGGGGATTACGAGGATCTTGTAGTGGTGAATCACAAAGTGGTAAAGGCCTTATGTGGTGTAAGCCATACAATTTCATAAAGGCAGACCAGTGAGAGAACCAGTCCCTACTGTGACCATTACAACATATGCATCCCACTGAGGGTGGGGGGACTCTCATGAACAACCTTCATGCTGGGGTCAATGAAGCTAGCATGAGGCAGTGACATACTTCTAAGGCACTCAAAGAAAGTCATTTTTTTTTTTTTTTACCATACCACTTATAGGATAGGACAGTCTCCAAAGCAGATACCACCTGTCTCCCAAAATTAAACATTATTTTTTGGTACAGTGAGGTTAGCAACTGTTTGAACTTATTCATAAGGCAAGCTTAAAGTACCTTAGTAAGGATTAGTAAATTGCAAGCCTACTTGCTTATTTGTTATGATAAAGGTATGCTAAATTGATGAAAAGGGCTTTACACATGATAAACTTTAAGAGATATTAGGATAGCACTGACATATTACATACAGCAGTATAATTCAGGCAGTCAGAACTATTTTGTGTCTCCTTTGCACCACATTAGGACTGTCACAAAAGGAACCTTTGGGCAACTGAATTGTTGAAGAAATTCAGTTTCAATACAATTTGTAGTTAGAAGGATTTCAAGGATGAAGTTGGCCCCAGCAAGATTTTTAAGTGATATTTCATGAGCAGATACTTGGGCAGCATCAACTTAGTCTTCCATACACACATTGACAAAACACTTGTCTGTAGATGTACAGTTAAGAAGAGTGATCACGGGGGGCCCTGTGGTGTTAAAGCACTATTTGCTTCTGTTCAGACTCTTCACCTTCCACAAACAGAGAGTTTTGTTACGAAGTAGATAACAAGCAAGTGTATGTTGAACAGATTTGTGCTTCGAAATAAACAAATTACTTGTGTGTTGTGCAGCTCAAGGCCATTTTAGATTCTCCTGCAACCCTCCTGCTTCATCATAGAAGTGGAACAGAATCTTTTTTTAAAATACCTGTCAATCCTGTTCCCTTTGATAATCATCTGAAAAAAACAAGTCTGAAAGTTGTGCTCCTTTTTTGGGCTTTGTGGATTTATGGTCGGCATCGTGAGGCGCACATCAATCCCACCTACAGTTGTCACATGTATTTCTGCACTCTTATGGCTACATAACAGAATAATGCACATCATGTAAATTTATGATTGCCTCAAGCTGTAAAAAAAAAAAAAAAAAAACACCTTACTGGTAAGAAATGTCTTACCTTTGCTTATATTACATTGCTGTTTGTTTATAGATTCTTGTATCATATAATAAATACAATTGTAGTAAATTGACATTATCATTAGAATGCATTACCTAAAAACAACTAAAATCATCCCCAGTTATAGTCAACTGCACAGGTTGTAATTCATATCCCTGCCATGCACTGGATATGACCTCATGCATTACACCACTAAGGAGATCTCAAATATAATTATTGTTGATGTCACTTGATATTAGTAACAGTGTAATAAGAATAAAGTATCATGGGGAATGTGTGCACAAACCCCAAAAAGGGCTGCCGTTGTCCAGATACTAAGTGTAGGTCCTGGCTAAACGGAAGAGAGATGTTTCCTTAATTATTCACTTTACATTGCTTTACTTACCTTTGAAAGTTAAGTTGTTCTTTTAATTTGAATCTTGCTTCTTAATGTATTACTTGCAATTTGTTGCTTGATCCCCATGTGCAAAGCAGACTTGACCACATTTGTTTTCGGGATTCCTAGTGGCAGAGTGCCAACCTTTTGGGTGCCTGATTCCGTAGGTTTAGCATTCCTGTTTTGTCTGCACTGTGGCTGAAAATTGGTGGCCTTGATACAGAGCTACCAACCCGGGGACAGTGATTGCTAAGGGGAAGCACTGGGGATCCTATTAGCATGGTTCCAACTATGAAAGCACTGACTTACAGTTTTGTCTCTCAGGAATCTGAGAAGATCATTGCTGAGCTGAATGAAACCTGGGAAGAGAAACTGCGCAAGACTGAAGCTATTCGGATGGAACGGTTTGTAGTTTACACCGCATGCTTTAGACTTGTTAGAGTATAACATAGTAAGTAGGGCTAGTACTAGCCTCTGTTAGTGGGACTAGGGCAGTTCCTAAAGTGAGAACTAAACATCATATTGGGAAGTGAGATCAAGCAGGATATACAGAGGAATGTAAATGCAGACTTAGAGAGAATCTACCATAGGATTTAGTGAAGGAAGACATTTTAAGGCATGTTTGAAGTAGGACTAGTTCCGGTTTTGGTTAGTCATAAACTTGCAAATTATCTTGAGATAAATGTCTAGAGCAGTATCTAGAATGCGGGTAGTGCAAAATACGTTGGTCTAGATGTCAAATGATGGTAGATATGTCCTCTTCGTATTCTTTCCATGATGTTGTCTGCATCACTATACTTTTTGATTAATATATATATTTTTTTTTTTTAGAGAAGCCTTGCTGGCTGAGATGGGTGTTGCCATTCGGGAAGATGGAGGAACGCTGGGAGTTTTCTCCCCTAAAAAGGTAGAAAATAGCTCATTAACCATAAATAAATGCAATGTGGAGGCCTGACTTGCTCAGTCCTCTGGATTACTGTATAAATTGATGACTGCATAATGTCCAAGGATGAGAATATCATTGAAATCTCACCTTTGCTAAAAGTGCTATTTGACAAGACTAGCGACAAGAAATCTTTTTGAAGGTAATGTTTGCCTAAAAATGTTACTATTTATTCATTCCGTTATTTTTGCCTGCAGAGTTAGCCAAATCTATGCTTTGTTTTTACAGGGACCTTATACCGTGTTTCATAAGAATAGATTAGATTAGCTATGTGAGTCAACTTGGCCTTCTTAACCAAAGTGCTCTTGGGATTTTCATATTAATCAGTTAATATCTTTGCTCACCTTTTGCATATAACCTACCTTTCCTTGGAGACGTCTGTACTAGATGTTAGGTGGGTCTCGAGTTTTTAACTAGATAGAGTCAAAGATGGTAGAAGGTTCACAACTGCTATTTATACATTGCTACCATGGTCAGATGGATAGTTTTTGATTCATACATCTTCCCTCAGATTGTTCACATTCGTTCCAGGCTTCGGACTGGACTGGAAAGCTTTGTTAACAGCAATAACTACTTGGTGGCGCCATGTGGCTCTAGCTGTTACTCTAGTTTTGGGTGTCACTGTAGTACATGGGGTGCCAACCTGTGCACAGATGTCAGTTTCTGTTTTTCAGTTCTGTGTTGATGCAGTCCAAAACTCTTTCTCCCAGTTTCACTGATAAGCTTCTCAGCTTTTGATAGTGACTAAGTCAAATACCTTCTCAAAAGGCCTCAGTCCTTTTAAGCAGTGCTGAAAGATATTGTTCCATTTGCATCTCTATCACTGTGTGGTGCCTAAGGTATGAAACAACACCATGACCTGTGACTTGTATGCCTCCATGCAACCAAAGGCCAGTGGAGATGGAGAAATCAAATTATTGTTGGATAAGACCTGCAGGGTGACCCCAAGCAGACTTCCTCCCTCAAACGAAAGTCACTGTCCAGAGAATGTCCTCCTAATAGATCTTTCCATACAATGCACAAAAAGACACAAAGAAAGGAGAAGTCTTCTTCGAGGAAGAGATACCTTTCTCTTTCATTTCACCTGTGCATCCCTTTTTATCTGGCTGGTCACTGCGTTCCATATAGCCCAGTCTATTAAGCATCTGTCTTCCCTCCACCACATCCAACCTAGGAGGAACACCAGCGAAGACTGGACTCCAGATGTGGTGCATTATTACATTGATCACACCCTTCAGGGAAGAGTGGCTAGACAGCTCTTTGTGAGCATCGCTGTATCTAAAAAGGGCAGGGGGTGACCAAGAACACCTTTTTGTGCTGGGTCATCCTACGTATAAGGATTTGCTATAGAATTGCCTTTGAAAGGCTTTTGTGACCATTTCACAGAGTCATCGCTGTCTCCATAGCTCTTTTCCGAGGTATTCTGGTTGCCTGGTGGCTACGTTGTCAAATTTGTATACTTTTGTAAAACACTGCTGTCTTGCTTCTCAGGCACGCAGTGATGGGGACTTTACCTGAGCACTTTTGCATGATTTCTTTGGTTAACCGGCACTGCTTAGTCCCATGTCAGTAGGTGTTACTGCATTGGAACTCATACATAATCTGTGGTAACTTGTATCCTGGTCACATGTATTCCTCAGAAGAACATGTTACTTGCTTTTGGTGACCATAAGTTTGTAGCAAATGTGGTTGTAGAGACACATGCTCTGCATACTCCTGCTTATCTAGTGTAGTGCCTGGACATTTGCAGCTTCTTTTTTGAAGTTACAAAACATGTTGCAACTTTTCCCTTATTCCACAATGCTCCATCAGAAAGTCTCCACCTCTGATTGTTTTCTTCCATCATTGGGTTTCGATTTTGAGTGCCAGCTCCAGGACCAGCACTTTCTTTGCTAGAATCTTTGGATCACCTTTCTAATTCTGCGTTCCAGCAACTTAAGTAATAATTGTTGCATATACAGCAACCGTTTGGGGGACTCTTCACCTGTGGACAAGCGCCTTATTTACAACACTTTGTGACTGGATGCCCTCACCAACAACCGGCATCAACAGGACTCTGTGCACTGCCGAAATCTGCCTTCTTGGCCTCTAACCTAAATGGCCAGAGAGGAAAGCAGATAACAGAAGTCCCCAGAAGAAATCCATCCAGCGCTGAGGGAGGCGTTGGATGAGTCACAGAATGTAATGCCTAGCCCCCATGAAATGGCAGACATCTTCGGGCCAAAAGATCTGGTGGCGCTGAGGAAAAGGAAGCAGGTCCATCTTCTCTTTAAGCCTCCCTGGGGGGTTGAGAGAGCCCAGAGATTGTTTCTCTGAAGCCTCCCATATTGATCAACTGGAGGTTAAGTGAACAGTCCGGAAGCACTCTGCCCTGAAGTCCATGTCATCACCTAGCGGCCTAGTTCTGTGTAGATGCATCAAGGTCATTCTTCTCACCCTCCAAAGCTTCCGGAGAATGAGGCAGATCATCGCTCCTGAGAGAGTTGGGTATTGAGCCATTAGTCCAGCTTGAGAAGGTACCAGTCTTTGGACACCACTCGACCCAGATAGCTCCATCAACACAAATTAACCCTCTATGGAAGGTGCAAGTGCACGCCACTCGTCAGCACCGAGGTGTCACACACCCAGCTTCTAAGCCAGCCTGTCCAGCTATTGTTTCGAAAGGTCCCTGACATGAGCAGAAGGTATTCTTCTACCCCTCTGTGAGAAAGACTCTTGCCAAGCCTCCTAATCTGGAGCTCCCACATACACCCTTCAGTATTTCCCAAAATAGAAGCTGGCCTTCAAGGAGGAGTCACTTCTGAGTCTTCTGCACCACCAGAGCAACAAGACCACCTCCACCTTCCCCTGCTCCTAAATGTTCCTTTTAACTCTTGCCACCTCAATGCTCTTGCTCACCTCCACAGCCTCCCTCTCTACAATCCCCTCCTGAATCTCCCCAAACCATTTTAGACCATGGTAGTCATTACTACCCTCAGGGCCAGGTCTTTTGAACACTTTTGCGCAAGGTAGGTGATGATGCATGGGAGGATTACTATGTGGATCCCACCAGTGCACCAGATTTAGATCCACAACTCACTAAATTACCCACCTAATGACACAACTGCTTACCATATGTTAATCCAGAGGGCCGTCCATCATCACAAGGTGAAGATACATGTTGTCCCGGATGGTGAATGTCTCAAGGACCATGCAACTGTTGCAGTACTTCCTATTTTAAGGTAATGTTAAAATATGCAACCAATTAATTTTCAGGGAAACCATGGGAGACACCCTCAGGTTTATAAAGGTCTTGCACCAGCAGACCCAAAGTACATCTGTGGCAAAGCTCCACCCAACTCACTGGTTTTTACACACAACATGCAAATGTGACACAGTGCAGGCAAGAGGCAATGACCTGCCGACTGACAATTAAATGGAAAGGTGCTGCTGCAAGCATGTAGCAGTATGGGCTGCCACCCCAGTGCATTGCAAGTTTCATTGGCCTCCTCTCCTGCTATGACAAACACCACTGGGAGGAAATGGAAGACCTTATCAAGCACCTCTCTGAGGCATGTAAGAAGAGAAGAGGGCGAAGACATATCCCATGCAAGTATTGAATGTACCTTTGATGTATAAGGCACCACCTCCAAAGACTTTAATACCAGCATCCTCCTATACCGATCTTGGCTGGATGGATATCTAGTTTTCAACTCAAAGTACAGTGGCACCTTGCTAACCTGTATTTTGAGGGGGTGCATCTCTTTCGCCCTCTGGTCAGTGAGATTCTAGAAACAAATCAAAAAGACCACAGACATTGCCAAGTCAAGGTGCGTATCTCAGTCCTCTACATCAAGGCTCACCTTTTGAAAGCACCAACCCAGACAGGTCAAAGGTGCCAGCATCCACCAAAAAGGCAGGGCTACCAGTACCCCTCATTTAAAGACACTCAGCTCTTCAAATCCTTCTCAGGGGTAGCTATCGAGGTAATGACCAAGGCAAGGGGTGAGGCAGGTATAACCAGGGTGCCTCAGCCACAAGCAGTGTCTCCCATTCCATCTCATCTGATCATACAGCACCTTTTAGGGGACGTTTGAGGTTTGTTGTTCCCCAGTGAGAAGCAGTTACCTTGGACAAAGTTGTGCTTTCAGTAACATGGCAGAAGTACTATCTGGATGTACAAACCACACTAGCAAACATTACCCCTCGGCACTATGTCATCAGCCCTGTTGATCTTTGGCTGCTTGTGGTGGAGGTGGAGGTGCAGGTGCTCCTAGCCATAGGAACAATTGAGCTGGTGCTCCTGCACCAGCGCAGCAAAGGGGTGTACTCCCTCTACTTCTTAATACCCAAGATGGATTAGTCCATCCAGCTTTTCCTCAACCTTTGCCTGCTGAACCAATACATCCTTTCCAAGCACTATCAGATGATCACCATGGAGGACGTCATCCTACTGCTCTGACAAAGGGACTTCATGGCGGCACTGGACTTAAGATAACTACTTCCACATTCCCTTTCATCTTATCCACCACCATTGTACTGCTGCTCCTTGTGATAAATGAATGGCACCACTAGTTGAAAGTTTTGCCCTTTGTTTACAATATAGCTATATTGCCACACTTCAGTACACAAATTGCCAAAAGCTTCGCCTCCAGGTACGCACACCGAAAGTCCATGGGCAATGCACTGCGGATGATCGGATTAAGGATGTTATTCTTTTTTCCACTCCCACTCATTCTATACATGGTGCTTAAAATGAGGCTGGTATGCATCACCCTTATTCTCCAGTATTGAATATTTCATAAAGTTACATCCTTGAATCTTCCCAGTCATTACGGTGGGAGTACAACAGTAACTACGAATAAGTTGTGTAAAGCGTTGCATTGAAAAAATAACTTAAGCAAGTGACACTGGTTACCAATTCACATGATTTAGAAAAAAAAAAACTCCAGCTAATCAGAACACCGTTCTTGCATCTTACCTTACTTTCAAGGGCCACCAAACCTCAGATTTCTAACCAAACATCACATTAATGAACTCTCTCTGAGCTCCGCTCAGTTATTTACTGATTTTCTCAACTCTTGACCTCAGATTTAACACCAGCTGCCATTATTAGAGAAGGTAAATGTTTCACTGTACATTTTGACCGGATATTCATGTGTTAGGCCATGTAGCTCGCATGGAAAACTCTGACTTTTTCTCTGAGGACCTTATCTGGACTACAAGCCCAACCATTGTAGCACTGCTGTAATTCTTTTGCAAAACCCTTAAGTACAAGGAGACAAGCTTTCTCTTCTTGCAGAAAAAGAAAGCCAGTGAACCTTTGTATGCCATTATCTCTCAAAAATACTCTTAAAAAGATTGAGATGGGAGGGAGAAAAATCATCTTCTAAAGAGCCATCACAGAAGTTACACAACAGTAAAGGTAAAAATCAGACTGACAAGACACCGATGGCTGTGAGAGATCCTTCACCTTCTGGATCTATGAAGAAAGCTAAGGTCGGATCAGAGCCTTCAGGTCCTTCTCTTCAGGATGCTGGTTCTTTGCAGACCAAGAAACTGTCCATCGACTAAACTTGGTAAAGGTAAAAATCAGACTGACAAGACACCGATGGCTGTGAGAGATCCTTCACCTTCTGGATCTATGAAGAAAGCTAAGGTCGGATCAGAGCCTTCAGGTCCTTCTCTTCAGGATGCTGGTTCTTTGCAGACCAAGAAACTGTCCATTGACTAAACTTGTGTTGATGAAACCGGCAACAGCAATGACAGTAATAAATTCTTCAGCGACGACTACAACTACATTTGTTTCAATGACGTAGCCTCCAACTAGACTATCAGTTGTGTCAACAAATACAAAACACATGTTAATGATATCTGAATCACAAACCTTTTAAACATGGGGACCCTTTTTTGTTGTCAGCAGACCCGTTGATGAGGACAAATAACCTGATTCCTGTTTGACCAGACATAGCCAAGCAAGGTATCTACACTGCCTCCTGTGTGCCTAGTGGAAGGGGGTGGAACTGATGATGATGATGATGGTTATTGGGACCACTGTCCTTTTGGACAGCTCTTCCCTTGTTGCATGTTAAATCTCTGGTGTTTTAGGGAAAAGGTCTGGTGGCTCATCTGGAACAGTCTACTCAATCAAGAATGCTAGATAGTTTCAACATTCATAGTGATTATGTAGATGATGGTGATGCTGAGGATGAACCAGAAGAAGGAGAAATTCTGTGTGCTCATCAGTCTGAAACGAATATTTAGCTCCACTCTAAGATCCTCCAACTCCTTCTGCTACTAGCTCTCCCTCAGGCGACTTAGGTGATATCAGTACGCTCTTGGTAAGTGCATCAAAAAGCTTTGATCTCCTGGTGCCAAGGAAACACAGATTCCTTTATGATTTAAAATAAAGATCTAGGAAGTCAGGTCGTTCATACCAATTGTAGATTACATATGGGCAGAGGAATTCATGAAAAACTCTGCTGCTGTGGCAGCGGTCATTCCTCACCTCACCAAGAAGACCAGAGTTCCTGAGAACCCACCAGCTTGCCTCATTGGTTGCCCGCAGCCAGACTGTGTGGTTATGCAGGCAGCACAAAGACGTTCTAGAAACCCTGCAATCCCTTGTTCCACACCTTTTGACTGGGATGCTAGGAGTCTAGATACTAGTAGGAAAATATTGTCAGCTATGGCTGCTATAACCATTAGATGCCTATTTCCATATTCCCATTCAAAAAAGGCACAAAAATGTCTGAGGTTCATGGTGGCCGGATTATCAATTCAGATAACTTAATTTTGCTTAAAGTCTGGCCCAGAATATTTACCAAATGCGTCGCACTAATACAGCTTATTTGAGAGGAAAAGTTGCCCAGTCTTTCCACACTTTGGCAACTAGCTCAGAAAAGCATCCTTATTTCAGGGAGCAAAAATAAAAACACAGATGGCTGTCTCCGAATCTTTGAGAATGTACAACTAAAACTCAACAGGGAAAAATCCCCTTTTCGTCTGAATAGAAGAATAACTTTTCTCTGTGCAGTTCTCTATACAACTTTACACACAGCTTTTCCAACAGAGGAAAGTTGTTAACTAACATCTTCCTTATAAAAAAAAAATACATATACAAAAAGTCCATTTCAGTTCGAAGATAAGTCTGTTTTGGGAATAAAATTGTCTTGTATTGCCCTCAATCCAAACTATTGTCTTTACATGAGACCACTGCAAGAACAAATAGACACACAATGGATTCAGACTCAAGGATCTTTCAATGCCATTATCAGGATCTCTCCACAGACGATGTTGACCATGACCCGGTAGATGCAGTGACAACATATCCTCTGACTTTATATTCACTTGCACACAACCACAGTATATGACAACCACAGATGGGCAATGGAAGGATGAGGGGCACACCTACCGGATCTCGAAGTAAGTGGCAAGTAGTCACAACAGGAAGACAGGATGTATATAAATTTGGTAGAACTGAGAGCGGTGGATCTACAGCTCCAAGCTGTTCTTCCGAGAATAACAAAGGGCCAGATGTAGCAAATTCCGATTTTGCGATTCGGAAATTGTCGGGGCGACTCGCAATTTCTGAATCGCAAAATCGGTTGCAGAACGGTGTCTCAGACACCGTCTGCGAATCTCAATGGGGTCGCAAAGACCCACCTCATTAATATTAATGAGGTGGGTCGTATTTTGCGACCCTATTGAGATTCCCTACACTCACAGGGATGGTGGCCTGCTGGAGACAGGAGACCTCCATGTCTGTGACTGCTTTTTAAATAAAGCAGTTTATTTGGCTATAGTGGCTCAATGGTTAGAGCGGCAGACCCTGAAGCAGAGATCTGGCTCAAGACCAGGGTTCAAGTCCCGCTTCGGCAGGTCTTGGGCTCAATTCCCCTTGACCAGATAATTCTCGCCTCGGTGCCTAATCTAATTCATGGGTCCCACTCTGCAACTCTGGGCAATAGCTTGCTTAATCTCCACAACGGCCCCAACAGCGCTTGGATGCCTGGCTTCACCCTGGGGGTGCTCAGGAGTGGGCGCCTCACAGGGAAAAGCCAGGAGGGGTTCCATAGCGGTATGAGTACAGCGCCTTGAGACCCTAACGGGTGAGTAGTGCGCTATACAAGTGCTAATTTACATTTACATTTATTTTTTTGTATTGCAGCCCGTTTTCCTTGAAGGAAAACCACTGCCTGCTCTGAAAAAATATTTATGGCAACATTCACAAAGGGTAAGGGGTCCCCTTCCCTTTTGCGAATGGGTTGCCTCCAGTGTGACACTGGTGGTAACTGCGAATTGCTTTGCGACCACGTTCGCGGTCACAAAACAATTCTGCATCGCGGTGCGAGTCGCAAATAGGAAGGGAACACCCCTTCCTATTTGTGAGTCACATTCCCATTTTGCGAGTTGGTACCGACTCGCAAAATGGGAATGTGCATCGCGATGCATGTTTTGCATGGCGCAAACTGCGATTTTCGCAGTTTACGCCATGCAAAACGCTTACTACATCTGGCCCAAAATGTGCAGTGCTGGTTCGTACAGACAATTCATCCACCATGTTTTACTTGAACAAGCAGAGAGGAGCCAAATTGCAGCACCTTTCTTTGGAAGCATAAAAGATTTGTAAGTGGGTCATAAGCATCAAAATCACTTGAGGGTAATGTTTAAGGCCCTGCCATGAAAAGACTGGCGGAAAGGCAGTGGGGGGCCATAGGGTCCCCTGCACTGCCTATTGAATGGGCAGTGCAAGGGCCACCCGGCAGGAACGCGTTTACAGTGTTCTCAACAGTCAGCCTGGCAGAATGATTGTAATACGCACTGTGGGGATGTTACTGCCACGGCGGTGACATCCTCCCCCTGAGTTTGGTGGTCCTGTGGAGAGACCACCAAACTCCCATGAGTTTGGTGGTCCCGTGGAGGGACCACCAAACTCGTAATGAGCCTATTATTCCTAATCACTGTGGGACTCCCACCTCAACAGCAGGAAAGATTTAAGCCTGTGAATCTATGAAAGATATAAATACTAGAGAACCACAGTGTACAGGTAAATAACTTGGGTCTCACTAACGGCACCAAAATGGACTAGACAATCTCAGTACTCCATGCTCCTGGAGGTTTCGGTCAATCCGTATGAGCAACTACATCTGATACTGGACCTTCTCACTCAGGATCTGGGTCAACTCAGACACTAAGCAGCAGTTAGGCACCTGAAGTCCTAAAATGTAGTTACCTCAAGCTCCCAGAGCAGTGCATGCTCATTCTGAGTGAGGTGCGCACAAATCTACCTTTTATTTCTCTTCTGTGGCAAAATGTCAAAGGTTTGCACACTGCTTCATCAATAAACAAACAAACCCCCTCCAGGTCTTTGTGCCGGAAATCACTTGCTACCTGCTACATCTCTAAACGTATAGGTTAAAATGCACTTCAAACCGTCTGCAGTTGCAGCATACATGCATCCTTTTTCTAAATCCCTGACATTAAAACTTTCATGAAGGGTCTCAATAGGGATACCTCTTAAAAATACTTCTAGCGCTCATTTGGAACTTGAATGTAGTTCTTACACTGCTCATGGGTCCATTCTCTGAAATTCTTCACTCCTGTGATCTGCATGTTTTTGTCTGTGAATCTGAGGTACTTAAATGCACCCGCCTCCCTCAGATGTACCAGTGATTTGCAGTCTTTAACTGTGGAGGACCTTTTCTTTTTTCTTGATGGGTCCTCCATTGATAATTATAATCACTAAATAGTCTCGCCCACATGTGGGTTCTGGGAGCACTTCTTTCAAATACATGTTTGTTAGTGTTTCATTTTTGACTTACTTCAGGAGGGACAAATCGTTTCATTTAAAATTAGATGTTTTTGCACCTTAGGCTGTATTGGTCAATTCCTTCAATTTACTTTCAAAAAGGACAAAATGATATTAAAGAATAGAAACATTACCAGAAAAGAGTAACTCCTTAAAAGCTTCATTCACAAACCTTTTACAAATGAAATTGAGTTAAAAGAATCAGGGTAATGTAGATATATAGGCAGCATATAGGCTGGTAGCATGAAAACTGACACTGCTTTATCAAGTGCCCATGGCCCTCCAGTATCCCATCATGCCTAGCAGGAGGCAGTTATCTCAGTTCTTTTCACAGTGCCTTTCACCAGCTTTCATCCTTAAGGCCACTGCTTCTGGTAGTTCCAGGCCTATTAGGACTGACTATCGAATTATTCCTTTAACCTGCATCAGCTAAAGCAGAGCCATCCAAGCTGCACTTGAAGTACAGGCCTCCTGATCGAGATCCACTGTTCCTTAATTTTAATTCTCTGCCTCATTCTGTTGTAGTCCTGGCAGCAAACTAAGTTCACACAACTGCTCCCTGATCTATGATTCCGCCAGGCAAGGCAAGGCAGAAAACTTTATTGTTTGAGACCAAAAGTATTTGGTAGAGCAGTCACTAATATGTAGACAGCAAGTGCTGCTGCGCTAATTAGCACATACAAATGATGATGTGCCAATTGTTTGTAAAGAAGACTTTAGTGAAATTTTGAAGAAGTCCCATAAAGTTATCAGGGTGGCTGCGAGCTTATCTATCTTGTCTGCACATGGGTACTGTCATGGATTGTCCTTTAGGAGACATTTGTGGCTAAGGCTAACAACCCTTAAGCCGAAATGAAAACCTTGAAAGCTGTTGATTTGGAGAAATGGAAGGAACAAAGGAAACACTCATACTGACCTTACAGTCTGCGAAACTACCCACAGAGGGTTGAAACCCCTCAGTGGCTTCAAGCTCACTAGCAACAGCAACACAAGCCTTTCCACCAACATAAGTGTCAACCAAAAGTTAGAGAAAGCAGCTGTTCAACTGCCAGCTGGGACAAAACAATGAGTGTGTACTTTACTCATTTCTGCTACCCACTGCTCCCAATATTGTTCAGAATGGCTACTTTCTGAGATTCACCCGTCGTCCACCGGCTATACAACCAACGATGTATCCACAGAACCTCTGGAAAGCCTTCAACAAGAAGTAAATGTGCTCCTACAGAAGCACACCGTGGATGTTGTACCTCTTTCCCAGAAAGGAATGGGAATATATACTGGTTACTTTTTGGTAAAAACGAAAGGTACAAAAAATGATTTCAAACCGATCTGGATCTAAGACTGGCATACAAATGGCCATTGAAGGAAAAGTGCAAGATGATTGTATCATATCAGATTTATCAACAGGTCCATTAAGGAGATTATCTGTGTTCCATAGATCTTCAAGATGTGTCCTTCTATATACCAGTAGCCAAGAAGCACCTCAAACTCCTGAGAATTTTGATTGGCAACTAGGTATCAACAACTCCAGGTCTGTAGCTGTACATCTGAAATACTGCAATCTGTGGAAAACTAGCCATTTGACAGTGAGTCAGGTTTTGCCCACTGAGCTCCTTGTTATCCTGCATCTTTCTGGTCCCGAATGCCCACCTACATATGAGACCATTTCTGGAATATACGGAAGACCAGTGGAGTCAGTTCTCGGAAAGTTGGGAGGACAACATCACTCTTTTCTTTAGTGCAGCACATTGCCCAAAGTAGTGATGTTATCCAAGAACCTCCTCAAGAGAATGACTTTTAATCAGGTGTTCCATCCCAGTTAATAGTGACCAGTGCCCCTCTCTGGCAAAATAAGGTACCACATCAAACTGCCCGGGTAAAATAATGCACACCTTAAAGGAGAATCTCCATTGAAATCATAAACAAGCCTCCTTCCTTCCTATTGAAAGAGACAAAGATAGTTAATAGATTCTCTCGATTAGTATTCTTTGAATCTCATAAAAAAAGAACTAGAGTTATTGCTACCTGCTGGGCATGATGGGATATTGGATGTCTGTTGGCCCTTAATGGTGCAGAAATAGATTTTATGCTAACATAGCTGGTGATCTACATTGCCCTGATTACTTCAGCTCTTATTTCCTTCAAAGAATGTTTGTGTAAGAGGTTTTCAAGAAAAGTTAGTCTTTTCTGCTAACGTTTCTATTATTCATTATTATTTGTGCTTTCTTAGAAGTAAATTAAAAGAATTGGCTCATACAGCCTAATTTATAGGCGGCAAAAATAATTTGTTTTAAGAAAATATATGGCCTTCCTTAAGTAAGGTGAAAGAGACTATATTTGACAGAAGTGCTCTGGATCTTCAAAGTGTGCAGGATTATTTGTTTCATGTGATTTCAGGTGAGAGTCCACTAAAGCATGAGCTAGGGCTACCGGTAAGAAATATTTCCTTTTGGTCCGCTGGGACACAGTGGTATATATTTTTAAATGCACACAATATTGCTATGCCAACTACACACAAAAAGTGAGCCATTTGGCATTCCTAGCAAAGATCCCTTTAGCAGACATTTGTAAAATTGCATTTGGTCAGCTCGCTCACAAAACCCTACTGTGTGGTTATCTAAGCCTGTCAACTTGCTTTAGGTGACTAAACTTTGAAAACCCCGTTTCAAACATCTGCATTGTATGCTCGCTAGTCACCACTTTCAGGAGACACTGCAATACAACATGTGCAGAACATGTGTATCAACAGCCACACAAGCTGCAAATGGAAAACTTTACCCTGTAACCAACCATCTGTTTGTAGTGCTGTAGATTCACATGCGCCCACCCCCCTCCAAGGAGACTGCGATGATCACAGATCTTTTACTCATTCCAAATTACCTTTCACAGTGCACAATACTCTTGTTTTCGACACTCCACTCCACATGCATTATGCTGAGCAGAAAACAATATGGGGTGAAGTTTTTGTCCTGGTGCATTGTATACTAAGGGAGGAGTTGGACCAAGTCTTGTGTCTCAGAACATTTTTGCAGAAAAACAAGTTGCAAATGTCTGAGCCCAACACTGGATGGCAGGAGTACGAAGAGCATATGTATCTATTGCACTACATTGCAATAAACAGATGGTTAGAGTGTAACATTTTCATTCTGATTTCTCATTGTCCTCCATCCTCCCTATTGAGTTATTAGGTAATTAATAAGATAAGAATATATGCAGATATGTTATGTGCTGTATTTGTCACTGTATGGCTCTTTGTCAATGGTCTATTCATTTAGTTCAGGCTAGTGCTATCATGACCACATGTGATCTGCACCTTTCGTACTATTTTATCTGCTGTTTCGTTGCTCCTTGGTTTATTCCTGAAAGGGTACTGGTTAAAGATCTACCAGAGTAGTGAAGTTGTTGAGCAGCTTTGTTTCATCTCTAGACACCTTACTGAAGCAGTCACCTTGTTTGTCAACTCTAGTATGGGCATACAGCAATCTCTGTGGCTCAAATCCTTGGACCTAAAGGCGATGGCCTATGTAAAAGTTATCAACCTCCCCGTAACTGGGAAGGACTTGTTTTCCGGCAGTAAAACATAGGCACAATACGAACCTTCTCTTTTCCATCTGGTGACGTTTTTGCTAATCTCTAGGGTAGATAGGCCATTCGACCAAAGACACTATAATGGCTCTCCTTTTTCACAGAACTCAGGTAAAGAGGAACTGCTTCAGGGAATAGAGAATCCCCCTTCCCCCAGCCTCTTTGACTTATCTGTGGACCAGCATCCTACTCGGACTATTTCCTCAAAGCTTTCCCTCCACTAATACACCTGGAAGCAAATAACCTAATATACTTTTTCTTTCACTGGTGAAGCATAGCTATGCTCTACAGATGCCACATACCCCACCATGTATTCCACATCTACCCCAGTTGACCTTTTCAAGAATATTTGTAGGCCACAGGGAGAGAATCCTCTCTTTAAGATCTAGAGAGTTGGTCCTGTCCACAAATAGGGGGCAGAGATATTACTCCCACTACTCCGCCACATCACATACCTTTATAATCTCAACTATGTGAAAGGTGAAAATGCAGACTTTGGGAGCAGGTAGTACGAGTTGTACTGAGCAAGAACTGGTTATGTTTGGTAGGCAATTTAGACACCTTCCATGTTCCCTTTCTGAAGGAGCACAGAAGGTGGTTCTTGCTTACTTTGGAAACTAAACGTTCTGAATGAGCACAGCAGGTGGTTCTTGTTTACTTTGGAAACTAACATTACTAGTACTCTGCCACTTGGTCTTATTACCCTCTATAGTCCTTGTCCATGTGGCAGCCTTTTTTCTTCAGCAGAAGGTTCTCTGCCTCCCGTACTTAGAAGATTGTCTTATTCAAGTGGTGTCCATCGAGGATGTGGTGTATGCATTGGTCCTGACACTAAAGTACCTGTATTAACATGGGGTCTCAATGAACAACCAAAACGATTTTCTGGTTTCCTTTAGGATGCTTCAGTTCATAGGGCAAATTTTGAACTCCACCCTAGCAAAGGCCTTTTTTCCCTCCTCCGGAAAGTCTAATGGTCATCAGTTGCGTATTGAATCATTTCTTGACAATCTGACTGTGATAACTTGGTGGTTCCAGAGGTTTTTGGAACTACAGATTTTCAGCTGAGAGGAAATACCCTACACCAGGCTGCTCATATGCTTCCTGTAATGCAACCTGCTGGAACCATGTGATCAGCTGCAATTTACTTATCCTGGAGCAACCATCCTACTTAAAAGCTACTAGGGCCCCATCCAGAGCTAGTGGGAGGGGAGGTCTGTGGCATTAGACCAAGAAGAAGCAGACCTGGACCTCAGGGAAAGGGAACTTGAAGCCCAGGTAGCCCTCATAGCTTTGGAGACAGAGAAGTTGGCACTAGAGAAGAAGAGGTGGGCAAAGACTGAACAGAGAGATGGTGGCAGCAACAGAGAAGTGAAGGCGTCCATGGGTGCGGGGTTCTGCCCCAGGGTACGTAAGTCTGTTGTTCCTGCTTATGCAGAGAGGGATGACATAGCCAAGTGGGTGGAGGCCTTTGAGAGGTCACACCGAATGAAAAGGTTTAAACCCCAGTATTGGGGTTCACACCTATGGGATTCCCAATATCTGGGAGGGGTAGGCTCCTAATCGGGGGGGGGCAAATATGCCTCTGCAAATACATGTGTTGAAGATGGAGCTGAAGGCAATCTTCTTGGCATTCAAGGCTTGTCATCGACCTAATTGTTGAGGCTTCATGATGACCTCCTCTGGACACATTGGCAACCCATGTCTATTACATGTGCAATCTGCTTCTTTAATTGGTAGAGGAATGCCTTAGAGGGGGAGCTTATTACAAGTTAATATTAATAGTATATATCCTGTTCTCTCGTAGGGGATTTCTTGTATAGTCATTAGCGTTGAATAAGTGTCCATGTTCGCCTTACTTCAGAAAGGCCTGCCAAGTCACTTAAGAATGTTCCCATGCAGCCTATAGGAAAGGCTACAGTGTTCAAACTCCTCCATCCAGTTTGTCCTTGATATTTTTTATATCAGAAAACCCATATGAAGGAGTGTAGAGCAGTGTAGCCCATAGGCTGCCATTAGTAATGAAGAAAAAGGAGACTATGGCCCTCATTCCGACCCTTGCGGTCCAAGACCGCCTGGGCCGCGGGCAACGGAAGCACCGCCAACAGGCTGGCGATGCTTCATTTCCCATTCTGACAGCCACGGTCAGAAAAGGGGATCCGGCGGTTTCCCGCCGGATTTCCCCTGGCTGGGCTGAACCTCGCTGGCGGCGCTGCTTGCAGCGCCGCCATGGGGATTCCGACCCCCTTCCCGCCAGCCTGTTTCTGGCGGTTTTTACAGGATGGCGGGAACAGGTGTCGTGGGGCCCCCTAACAGAGGAGGTCCGGCTCGACGTCGTATAGGAGTCGCCGTTCGTCGTCAAGGCCCCGCACGACGTCGAAGACTCCACGACATCAAGGAGCAGATCGACATCGTTGGAATCGGCGTTGCGAAGGAAACGTAGACGTCATGTGTCGAGGTCCCGCACAGCGTCGACATAGAGGAAGATCGACGTCGAGGAGCCCATCGACGTCGAGGAGACACAAGCGAAGAAGAATTTATTCTTCCTCAGAGCGCTCTACTTCTGTAGTGCTCCTTCCCTCATCGACTTCTCCTTGCGCATCTCCTCATGCATCTCCTCCACCAGTTTTGCCACCAACTTCACCTCAGTCACAGACACCGCGGTCCACGATCAGGATTTACCGGCACCTGCACCACTTCCAGTACCTCAAATGCCGATCAGTGTCCCAGCAAGACTGCGCTCTACATCGCGCCACCGTTCACGCCATGGCCATGATTCATCCCGCTCAAGATCTCACCGCAGATCTAGACGTAGATCAAGTTCAAGGGGCCGTGAGAGAGATTCTTGGTCTTGTACCAGAGACTACTCCCCTACCTTATCGGATTCACCCCCACCTCGGTCCTCGCCGGTTGATGATATTAACACCTTTCATGAAGTGCTGGCCTGAGGTGTGTCAAAACTTAACATTACGATGGTCGCCCCTACACCATCTACGTCGGTCACATTTGAGACTCTCCAACAGCGTACAGCCGCCAGACCTTTGCTACCTCTAGTACCTGGCCTCTTAGAGCCTGCCATGGAAGTCTTCCTCACACCGGCTACAACAAGACCTGCACCATCTAGACTGCAGAAAAAGTATCGTCCTCCTGAACAAGATCCTGTGTTTTTGCGTTCCGACCCACCTACCGGATTAAGTGGTTATATTGGCGGCTCGCAAAGCTCACGCTACCTCTCCGTCTTCCACCTCTCCCCCGGATAAAGAGAGTAAAAGACTAGATTCAACAGGCCGTAAAGTCTGCAGTTCGGCTGCATCATCCATGAAAACTGCAAGCGCCACAGCCCTTTTGCGCAGATATGATAGGTCCTTGTGGGATTCCATATTACAGTTTGCAGAGCATCGCCCTAGAAATCACAGAGAGGATTTCTTAGAAATAGCCAAGGAGGGTGCTATGGTCGCCAATCAGTGCAGCGGCGGACTCATCTTTACTCTCAGTGCATTCATATTGTCATGGGGTGACACTGAGGAGACATTCATGGCTGCGGCTTACTTCATTGAAGTCGGATGCTCAGCAACGCATTATAAATCTGCCATTTTCAGGCTCCACTCTATTCGGATCCCATGCAAATGATGAAATGGCAAGGATGAAGGCTGAGGTGGACACATTAAAAGCAGTGGGTCTTGACAAGCCTAAGGAACAACAAAGGTCCTTCTGACCTTTCCAACGCTGCTACCCCACGCAGAGGGTTCAAACACCTCAGTGGGCCCCTACAAGATCTCACCAGCAGTACCAACGATCTTATCAGCCTCAGTGTAAAGCAAAGAGAGGACGATCGACCCATCAGCCCATTCAGGGTTCCCGACAACCTACAACTTCAAAACCCTGAGAATTTTCTCCCCCCAAATTCGATAACCACTCCGGTGGGGGGGAGCGTCACCAATTGCCTGGTAGAGTGGCAAAGAATTACAACAGACGCTTGGGTCATAAACATTGTACAGAATGGATATTGTCTCAGGTTTTCCACACCGCCCCCAACCATTCCGCCAAAACCCTCAACTGCGCACCTCAACCTCTTAAAGGCGGAAGTTTCCATCCTCCTCGAAAAGAGAGCAGTGGAATCGGTTCCCCTCAACCAACGGGGGAAGGGCATTTACTCCAAATATTTTCTCATCCCTAAGGACAAGAGGGAATTCAGACCCATTCTAGATCTCAAAATTGCCAACAAATGGGTCCGAAAGGAAAAGTTCAGGATGCTATCCTTACACCAGATATATTCTCAGATTCAGCAAGGGGACTGCCTTTGCTCAGTGGATCTACACGATGCGTATTTTCACATCCCCATTGCGAAGAAGCATTGGAAATTCCTGAGGTTTGTTGTGGGTCAAGATCACTTCCAATACACTGTTCTGCCATTCGGTCTCAGGTCAGCACCCAGAACCTTTTCCAAGTGCATGGCGGTGGTGGCAGCACATCTCAGAAAAATTCGGATTTTCATATACCCATATCTGGACGACTGGCTAATCAAAGCATCCACCTATGCAGAAGCCAAACTGCATTTCCAGATGACCTGCGATCTCCTGTATCGGCTAGGCCTTCATGTCAACTTTCACAAGTCCGCGACAGTTCCTGTACAGAAGTTACACTACTTAGGAGCTATCATAGACACACTACAGGCAAAAGTCTGTCCTTCGGAGGAACAACGCTTATCCATTCTCCGGAAGTGTTGGCCTCTCCGATCAATGCATCACCCAACAGTGCGAACAGTCTCCTCACTTCTCGGCTCCATGGCCTCCTGCATCTTTCGGACACCCAACGCTCGCCTCCACATGCAATCGCTTCAGGAATGCCTGGAGGACCAATGGAATCAACTGTCGGAACTGGGAGGACCGAATTTGTCTGTTCACCCATGCAATCAGATCTCTAACTTGGTGGTGTTCTCCAGCCAATCTCCTAAAGGGGATGCCATTCCGTACACAGCCTCCAGCACAGACTATTGTGACAGATGCCTATCTCTCGGATGGGGAGCTCATATGGATCATCTGCTAATACAAGGTCGATGGTCTCCCAAGGAATCATTATACCACATCAATCTCCTAGAGCTACGGGCGGTACACCTAGCTCTCAAGCCCTTTCTCCCCTCAATCACCACCGACAACTTGCTGGTACAGACAGACAATACCACAACTATGTACTATCTGAACAAGCAAGGGGGCACCATATCCAGAGTCTTATCTCAAGTCTCAGACAATATGCCACTGGCTCCTAGCCAGGAAATTGAGCATAGTGGCAACCCACCTTCCAGGAGTTCAGAATGTGCAAGCAGATGCCCTCTGCAGAGTTCTAGAAGAGAACCACGAGTGGGTGCTCAACAAAGATGTTACTCGAGACATTTTCTGTTTGTGGGGCACACCTTCTATCGACCACTTCGCCACAGAAGAAAACAGGAAATACCGCGCCTTCGCCATTAGGTTTTACCACCCAGAGTCGCTGGGCAATGTTCTGTGGATAGACTGGTCCAACAAATTTCTGTACGCCTTTCCACCAATTCCACTGATCCCAGCGGTCCTCCTCAAACTCTCGATGACGTCAGCCACAATGATCCTCATTGCACCAGAGTGGCCGAGACAGTGGTGGTTCCCGGATCTCCTTCACCGATCACTCCGTCCACATCTCAGGCTACCCTGCAGACCGGACCTCCTGACGAAGTTCGGAGGACAAATGAGACATCCAATCTCTCCTCCTTGAATTTGGCAGCATGGCTCCTGAGTTAGTCCAGTATGGACATCTAAACCTTCCACAGGATTGTATGGAAATCCTAAAGGAGGTGAAGCGTCCATCTACTTGTTCGGCATACTCCTTCAAGTGGAAAAGATTCTGCATCTGGTGTTCTGCTAAGGGGATAGACCCTACATCTTGCAAGGAAGATGTCATTCTCCCATACTTGTTACATTTGGCACGATCTGGCCTGCAACTTTCTTCAATTAAAGTTCATTTGGCAGCTTTGACTGCTTATAGGAAAACTCCTTCGCAAACCTCTTTCTTTAGGATTCCAGTCATCAAAGATTTCCTAGAGGGGTTAAAGAAGGTCTTTCCTCCAGTTAGGCTCCCTTCTCCACCATGGGAGCTTAATGTTGTCTTTTCACGTCTAATGCAACATTCATTCGAACCTATACACAAGTCATCTCTCCAACACCTAACATGGAAGATGGCCTTTCTAGTGGCAATCACATCAACACGAAGGGTTAGCGAGATCCAGGCGCTTTGTACCCAGGAGCCTTACACAGTATTTCACTCCTCCAAAGTAGTACTACGAACACATCCTAAATTTCTGCCCAAGGTTATATCCGACTTTCACATCAACCAGTCAATTTCTTTACCTACTTTATTTCCAAACCCTTCTACCCCAGCAGAGAGAGCTCTCCATTCTCTAGATGTTAAAAGGGATTTAAAAACTTGATCTAGCTAAGACTAATTCCCTCCGGGGAACTTCACAATTGTTCGTTAATTATGGTACGGTCCGTACCAGTTTAGCCACCTCCAAACAGTCAATATCGCGATGGATAGTCTCCTGTATTTTATTTTGCTATCAACTAGCTAAGAAAACTCTACAGGGTAAACCACAAACGCATTCCACCAGAGGCAAGTCGGCAACGACTGCTTTATTGAGGAATGTTCCATTAGCAGACATTTGTAGAGCTGCGACTTGGAGATCTGTTCAAACCTTTACCAAACATTATTGCCTTGACTCCGGTGCTAGGGCAGATACTCAAGTAGGACAGGCTTCTCTGGGAATATTCAACGCTTATGACTATCATGGAAATACCCTTACGAGAGAACTGGAGTTACAGGTAAGAACCTATACCTTCTCTGGGATGCCAGAGGGAGCCAGTGCCTGACCTTTTTCCATGTAATATGGAAGTGTGAGAGTTCACACATTCTGGTTAGCGATTCAAAATTAGGAGGTTGATATAATGGGAACAAAAGCATAATTGATGCTCTGGTGTGAGGGATGGTGGTGTACTATATGGTATGGCTGGGTAGCGCTACCCTGCAGTACACTCACAAATGCCGTCTTGGGTCCAGTCTGGTATAATTACTCCACCTTAAGCTCAATCCTGGGTAGCTGTGCTGCGAGCAGTAAGGCTTAGCAAAGGAACAATGTGTAAAGCATTTAACAAACCAAAGAACAGAGTAAGAAAGTCACACAACACAAATGAGACAAGACATCAGTTTAAAAAGTAGATTAGATTTGTATGTATCTTTGAGACCTTTATCTCTAAAATTCTTCTGTAGGGTTCCGAAGACGTAGAGTTTTAAAGGGCTAAATAACTTTTGCTTCAACCACAAACAAGCATTGGTCAACATAAACTTTAGAAACATTTGAAAATGGCCCGAGCTGGGTGACCAAGTCCGGTAGGAAAGAGGTCCAGCAGGCCAGAGAGGATGCTTCGACAGTTACCTGGCCATCAGAGGGTTTTTAGAGAAAGATCCAAACTTACGATAATGGAGTGTCCTGATGCTGAGGGACGCAGGCTCAAGGATGCTCCTTATATTGTGTGATCCATGGAGATACAGTCTGGCCGAGTCCTCGGTCCACAGGTAAGTGGGGGGTGAATCTGGCCATGGATTTCAGGGTCCCATGAAGTAATCTTTGCAGGGTTCCAAGGGCTGCCGATTAATTCCTTGCCCTACATCTTAGGTAGAGGCTGTGGCATTCACAAGCAACAAATTCGTTCACAACCAGCACCTACGGGTCCAGCAGACGTGAGTGCACCTTTTGGCTATCTCCGAATTGTCCATGGGGGTGCCCAGCGACCAGTAGCGGCAAGACTTTTGCTTTAATGTCCCAGTGCTGTTTTGGGGGTAGCCAACTGACTTTTGGAGTCTCTGCTTTGGACTGAGGCTGGCGATCAGCATTTCCCCGAGCTAGGCACACCGAACAGGGTCCAAACTCTGCTAGCCCAAAGTGCAGCAGGTGCAGTTGCTCTGGCATTGCAGCCTCTCTTTGTATGATTCCAGCGGGTGCAGAGTGAACTACTTCTCGTCCTCTTTCCAGGTCCAGCAAGTACTGATGTCTCGGTTGCCAAGGGTGCCCATTATATCCCAGAAAAGTGCCCCAAGGGGACAATGCAGTCACTAGCCAATAGACTAGTTGGTCTCCTCCTTTTTGGTGACAGAGTTCAGGTGAAGTGTGGCATCTGGCTATCCTGGAGTGTAACATTCCTGCCACAGCCACCATGGCAGACCCATTCTTTGGCTGTAAGGACCTTGATACCCCATCCCCAGAGTTATGGCTACTATGGGGCTAAAAACCCCTGGACAAAAACGGTTTTCCCTGGCTCTACTCTGTCTGCAGGAAACAAAAAGTATCCTGCCCAAGAGTGTTGTCACAGCAGCCCTTACAAATGGTTTCTCGTCTGAACCTTGCCTTTTGGGCTAACACCCGGGCCAGCTATCCTGTGGGAGAAGATTACAACTTCCATTGTGGCAGAAGCCTTTTTTCCTGGTCTGGGAATTTACACGTCTCCCCAGGTGGGCATAAGGCTGTCTGTGTGTCAGTGCCTTTGTGAGGCCAGTGGACTAGCTGTGGCACAGAGTAGCAACTTCGTGAAAGTCGCTTACTTTTAAAAGTGACATTAATTTCGACTTCACCATCAAGTCGCATTTAATGCACAATTAATTTGATACTTTACATGACCCACTTTGGTAGTCTAAGTCAAAAGTTAGCCCGGTTGGGATGCCACCCGGTAACTCTGTATTAGCCAATAAGGAGCTACCAACTTTCTACACAAAATGACAATTTTGAGGTGTTGTTGCTAAGAAATATCCTAAAACTCGCCTTACTTAACAAAATACATGTTACTGCTATAGGACTCCGGAGTCCTTCCTTACGAGTGACTTCTATATAATGTTAAGTGATAGGATGGCTTTGCCATATCTTTAAAAGGCAGAGCTGAACTGACAATGCAGCCACTGCTTATCCTGTCTGCATGTTATTCTGTGTTGTCACACCAGGAGTGGCACAAAGAGTGCTGCACCCCTAATTGTATACATTTCCTTGCATGCTCTGGGTACCCTTGACACCATAGACTAGGGACTTATAAGTAATTCAGGCCTTACCAATTGGGTGTATCCAATGCAACATATACTTTGCATGGGGTCAGAACACTGGCACTGAGGTCTGGTTAGAAGGCCTCAGTGCACTCTGAGGTGAAAACTTTCAGGTAATAGTCCAAATGGGGACAAAAAGTGTGGACCAGGGGGACCTTGAAAAAGCCTGTTTCCTCACACCTGGTATTTCACTTTTGGAATTTAAGGGGAAGAGTTACCTTCTTAGATGAAAGCTACTTTTCAGTAATCTGAAAGAAATAAAAAAAGAGGGTGGGGGGGTCATAGAGAGACAATGAATTCATGCTTCCTTTAATTGAATATTTGCAAGGCTACCGTTGCGCGAGTGGAGAGGGAGGTGACACCATGGAGGAAAATGGAGTATTCCATCATATTATGTTACAGATTACTTTATTTTGTTGCTGTTGCATATTTGATCCACAGGGAGAGCAAATGCATAACGATTTCTAAATTTCACCTGTTTCTGAAAATGATAAATTGTGTTTGAACTGGAAAAGCAGTTTTAAAAAACCCAACATGGATTACTTCTTGTAAACCACTATTTAGTGCACCTCAGGAAAATATTGGTTCATGGCAAACTGAATTCTCAAATTACCGACTTGCTTCCAGATACATGAAGAACATTGGTTCTTATCCTGGGTTCTACAGACCCCTGGGGGTCTCACACACCCACTCCACTACCATGCGTGTGTAGAAAATGAAATAGTTGCTGCAGGTTAAAGTATACAAAAAGGCAAAATGTAACATTTTTAAATGATCTGCAGGTGTGTAGGAATTGGAAATTGGTGGCTGAAAATTAAGTTGGTCTCCTTGCATTAATTTGTGGAGTAACACAAGTACATCCAACGGTATCTAGTCTGAAAGATTGTTAGCCTTAAATAAGGCACTGGTATGTATCAACAAATGGTGAGCATGTGCTAAGAATAAAAAAGGGCAAAGCGATATATTAAAGTCTAGAATATCCTTTTGTCTTTTAGAACTGAAACCAAATATTGAACATCTCAGACCTGCCCATTAAAATAAATGTGGTTTAGTTTATGTATTTTTTTTTATGCATGCTTCTTTTTTTCTGTATTGTTTTATTTGGTTAGGCTTGGGAGTCATTGGGAGTTCACAGAAGTCAAAAGGTTAAGAACCACTGATGTTGAGAATTGCTTACAGATTAAATCTTTTTTTAACTATATTGTCAAAATGAATTGCCCTAAATGACGTTGCATCTTGGTGCCAACTTGTTTCTTCATGTGACAGTGTTATATTAACTCTGAATGATGTTGTCACTTTCTATTTCTTGTTCTAGTTTTCCTTTTCAAAGAGAATTAAAAGGAGCATTCAGCCTTCTTGTTTGCTGTGTCTCATTCTGGTTATAAATGGATTTGGATTCAGCTGAAGAAACATATTGGGCTTCATTCACAAATGTAACTTAAACCTTTGAGAAAGTTTACACTTTTGGGTATGTTTACTATTTTTCTGTGTTCACAAGCTGCACCTTTCTAGCAACTTACACTTTTTGGTAAGTCCAGCACTATACAAGGCCAACCACTGTTATTGCAACACCCACCCTTAGGAAAAAACAGAGTTAGGGACTTAAAACAAGTAGTTAATATTAATTTTTTTTTTTTAAAGTTAACCATATAAATAAAATTTAAAAAAATATCAACATTATTATTTATATATTTTAAATACTAACATATATTTAACAATATTATTTTAAATAATTTCGTTTAACATTATTACCTGTGTGGTTTTATTTTAATTCCCTTCCTCCATTGCTTTCAGTGGATGGATGTTGCAGAACCAGTAATTGACTGCGTGTAGTGCTGGACTTACTACAAAAGTGTAAACTATTGCCAAAGTGTAAGTTACCACAAAAGTGCAGTTTGTGAGTACTGAAAAGTAGTAAACTTACTCAATAGTACAGTTTGTGAATCGGGTCCAAAATGTTGATGCTTAGATAAGCATTTGTTTTAAGTTACTTTTAGAAAGTCAGAGCTCTCTTTGCCCTTGTTTATAATCACAATTCACACTTTTCTGAGTTATTTGGTTTATTTTCAATAAAGACAACCATGATGTAAAACTATGATTACCAGTAATCTTTTCTTTTCTCTGTGTCAGTAATCTTTTTTCTTTATATATATATATATATATATATATATATATATATATATATATATATCTTCCCTTTACCTACTCGTGTTTTTTTTTTTTTTATCTAACTTGAGATTCTCCCTCAGGGGCCATCAATGCTCTTCGACTCCTTTGATATATTTTCTGCTGACCAGGTTTGTTTAGGGTGAACTTTAGAAGTTCAAGTTTTAATTTAGAAATGTTTTGTGGAATCCTTCACACTTCCTTAAATATGCTTTTCTAGAGTCCTACTGTGTATACTATTTACAATCTGTCTATTAGGAGTGGTTTGTGCAGACTGCTTGAGCTGTAGTTGTAGATCTGTACAGTAGGTTATTACTGTGTGTGTTAAATGCATTATGTAGAGCCAGCAACATATCAGATACCGCTTTATGTATGTTTTGTTTACCAGTGACTTCAGTTATTTTTTGTTTATTTTTACATTGCCTGTTGAAATACTACCACTGAAGAGCAGTGTCAGTGTTGCTGTCATTTCATTGAATGTTCTGCATGGCAGTATCAGGATGATGATGCCCTTCAAATGACAGCAGACCAATATCAGTGAGGTGCTACATTTTCAGTGTTAGCATCTAATGTTATTGTCATGAATGAGGGGATTGCACATCATCAGTGGTATTAGGAAGCTGCAGTTCACCCCCTTAATGGCACTTTAAAATGCCGAGCTGGAGAATGTCCTCACATTGCCAGGCTTGAGTGGTTCTCTGGGTGAGAAAAACTCACAATGCTGGAACTGCATGCCATCATTGCGGAGGTGAGGGTTCACTCCTTCTTGTGCTGGTACTATTGAAAGGTTATTAAATGCACAAATATGAAGTATTTTGGTGGTTAATCCTGTCATAAACATTGAATGCACCCAAACTGATGTTAGTAGGTTTCACAGAAGGAAAAGCAGAGTATTCAGATTCTTCCCATTTGTTTATTAGACTAAGACCTATCATTGGAGATTTCCAAAGCTGAAGAATGAAACAGAGAATACATATTCTTTCAGCTTCCTAGTGTGAAAGGATGGGGCTAATAAGGGAGCAGATGAAGAATGGAGAGATCTAGCCAAGATGTAACAATTGCGAGGATAGGATGGCAGATCTGATGAAAGGTCTGGTGGATAATCCCAAAGGGTTTCCCTTTTTACCAGACAAATACGAGCAACCAATATAGAATGTTTAAAACCAAAGACCTTTGACTGCTATGGTGCTCATATAACAGGTCTAGCGGCAGTATTATATAAACTCTCTCTCTCTCTCTGGTAGAAAAGAAGACTGAGGTAAAACAAGTCGCTGCAGCAAGAATAGCAATCCTTTTCACAAGTACTAAAAATAGCAATGATCAGGCTAATCTCATAGGCTATAGACAGAGTTGTGAGTTTGCAAAGGCCACATTGCTTACTTAGGAAACAACATTGGTTCGCTCTGGGGCACCACTAGCTATTGTTCTTTCCTTCTAGTGCTGGCACTGAAGGGAAGGACTATGTTATGATTTTGTGCATACAGGTCAGAACAGAACTTGTTCTGTGTATGACTATTGTAAGAACCCACCTTTTTGCCAAGGCAACATACAGTCTCTGTGTGTAGCATACGTTTGTTTTGTTTTCCTTTCCTTTTATTTGTCTCATTCTGTCTGGCATGTTATCTGATCTTTTGTGATTTTGTTTGCTGCTTTGATTGCCTAGATTTTCACACCCATACCATGTGACTTGCTCGCTGATTCCAGTGGGGTATTTTCACCCAAGAAGGTGGGTCTTCCTTTCTTTGTGCTTAAATTATCCCACTTAGCCTGTGTCTACTAGATAACTTGTCCCCAACATAATTATGTTTCTGATTCCATCCCGGAAAGCAGAATAGGAAAGATTTGAAGTCTGCTTTTGTGGTTTGTGATTTGCTTAGGGTTTGTCTGTGCATGAAGAATGAATGTGTAGGGCCAGTCTTGCAGCAGTAGGTGAGACAGGATGTTCAAAAAAGCAGACTCATGAAGGTAAGGGCTGTCAAATAGAAAGCTACAGAGGTGCAAAGGTGGAAAACCACTTCTCTAGCTTGATGGGAGCAATGGCATTTATCATTTCGTTTGCTATGCTTTTTCTAGTGTTAAGTATTGAGCACTCCAGATTACTTTTATGAACTCTTTCAAGACTGGATCTGGAAAACATGTTTCAGTAGTTCTTGCATGACCCTCACAACAGGTGGTGTTGGACAGAATCCCTGACGCATATGCATGACCCACCGAGTAATGTCAAAGGCACGTAAAAGGCGCCATATGAACAGGAGACAACAGTTTATTTTCGTTTGTGTTTCTTCAGATGTGTGGTCACAAGCTAACTTAACATACATTTCTCAGTAAAGGTAGTTTTCTCAAAATTTCAAATAGAATGCAGAAGCCCTCCCAAATATTCTTTCCCATACCTGGGATGGTCACATAAGGTGTGGCGCTGCGAGTTCCGTGCTTTGATGCATCCCTCAAGCATTCAGGCAAAAAGCAAAATTTGCTTTCGCCTCGATGATACAGAATTCTGGGATTCCTTTGAAATCATTTATCTCCAGGAGCAGTTCTCTCAAGTGACAGCACAGGACCACAAGTGGCATCATTCCTTTAGCACAAGAGGTTCAAGGCAAGATAGTTCAGCCAATCCTAATACAGACACTATTCTTTTTGCTAGAGCCTCTCAAGCATGGATAGATATAGTTGAGAAAGCCATGCATTCTATCTTTTGCTAAACCCTTCTTGTGCACCCCACCGTTGACCATCTGTGCTGGTTATGACTACAGCTTTTCGAAGATGACATTAGCCGCCTATGCGTATTACCTCTACCAAAGCATATAGTAGCGCATTGAAGCCCTTCTTATTTCTGTTCTTGGCTCTGATAAGCCCTTTCAAATGCTGGTGAAAAGACTTCTTTGCGCACAGAGTAAACAAATTCCATAAATCAAGGATGCGTGGGACAAAAGAGTCTGCTCATTCAGGTACATAATCCATCTGCATTAAGAAAGGATATACTCAGCTTCTCTGAGCACCTTGTCTGCCCACCTCCTTGACTCAAAGCATAACCTGCAATATTTATGCAGACCACCTTTCCCAAACCACATTCCTGAAATTAAGTCAATAAAAGAGGATTCTGTCACACACACTAGCCGTTCCATGGGAAAGTTGGTTCTCTTCCAGGGGATTCTTATCATAGTAAGCACTGAATACTCACACCGATGAGCAGGATCCTGGAGCATTTCAAGAAAAAAATATTTAAACATGCACATATGTAAACCTATGCAATAACTTTGTATAGAAAAGAGTTTCATATTCATGAAAGCAATTATGTTTGCAGAATATAGAATAGGCTACACATGACATACCTGTATTAGATGTTTATTTAAATAAAGCATACAATTTATTAGAATAGTCACTAAATAAATGTCACTAGGGAAAATCTTTTTCAAAATGTTTTTGAAAGAGAAAAGGAAGGTAATGAAGGCCGATTTTAGCAGCTTAGCTGCAATGCAAATGCACAAAAAACTGTCATTGTGCCATAAAGGGCCCGTCTGTACCTCCTGTGTCAGATCCTGCCCGACAGGTGACATTTAGGCCAATTAGTTTCCGCCTCCTGTTAACAGTGTCCTAGAGCACTGACTCCCTTTTGGCTTTATTTCTTAATGGAATCTTTCCAAACCTATTTTGTTTTTGATTCATTCAACGTATTTAAATTAATGGGGCCTGGTTTATAGTTCAGAGGATGGGATACTCCATCCCAAACATGACCCTAGCCTGTCTGCTGTATTACAAGCTCATTATAACATGTCGCACTTGTAATACAGCAGACGGGATAACTGTCACATTTGTGACAGAATATACTGTCCTACAAACTCTAAATCAGGCCCTAGGAGAATGTTTATATGTTTTCCTGACATAAAATACTCTTTTCTATCCTTGAATGCCCTGCCTATGGGAAATACATGGCGCAGTCAAAGCCTCATAATCTTTATTGTATTTCTACCAGAAGACCATCACTGTGGAGGCTGCAGCTACTGTAAGACATTCTCCAGGCAGACAGGCAAAAGATCAGGCTGCGTAACAGGAAGCAGCTTCTGGTATATCTGAGGGCTGAGGAGAACGTCATTCTACCAGAGATCCTTCCTTACACTCCAAAGACCCTTCTAGGATTAGATCCAGGGAGAGACAACACCAACGAAAGAGGTGAAACTCTTGCTCAGTGTTGAGAATCATGACGTTGAAGATGGTCACCATCCCCACATGTTGCAGTCGAAGTACGTGTCAGGGCACCATATGACATCGAAAGAGTCCAGCGAGTAAATATCAATACCACATTCTATGTCAAGGCATCTGCATCTACGTCCAAGTCACATTAATGTCCAACATTCACATAAACCATCCTCTTAGAAGCAGTTGCACCTATAATCATACTGGCCTTGCTATCTAAAGAAAAGTAAAGTTACTCCAGTATTGGAACTTTCATAGATTCACATGCTTGAATGATTCCCCGTTGTCGAGATGGGAGCCCCCGGCACAGTTACACAAGTATTGTTGAAATATATTAATACAAGGGCCCCAGGCCTCTTCAATTTAATAGTCTATCATAGTCATTTTAAAAAAAAGGACCAAACTTGAGCATCCACCAATCAGACGACCCCACCCTCTAGAATTCTCCTGAGAGAAGCTCCAGCAGCTCAGATCTTCTACCGCACGTCATGCTAGGGAGTCTCCTCAGAGCTCTGCTCTTTCTTCACACCTTTGGATTAGCTTGAAGCTATTTTTTCTCTGCTAAACCTTGTTTTGACTGATTGGGGTTAACACCTACAACATGTCTGACAAGGAGAAGAAGGGTTTATTCAGAATTTGCAAAACATGTGGTAAGAAAAGACTACATTCTGAAGACCCTCATCAGGATTGCATATACTGCCTCTATCCAGACCACTCAGTCAAGGACTGAAAGGTTTGTCGTACTTTTTCCTCAATAAGACTCTTAAGGATAGAGAAGGCAGATTATTGATTTGGCTGCAGAAACTTAAGTACAGAGATAATCCAGTCTCTGACTCTGAAAGTGATGACTCTTCAACATCCAAAAAGTGCAAGATCAGACACAAGATCTTCTTCCCAACAATCAAGAAAAGCCCACAAAAAGACTGCTTCAGGGTCTTACAGGGGCCGCAGACCCTCTACTTCACCTCATAAATCTTCCAGGAAAGGGTAGAGAGGTCATGCCAGCAGTTCTGAAAGGCATAAGAAGTCATCCTCTGTACCACCATCTGTGCCTTTCAAATGGCCCTCATCTACTTCTGCAGCTAAGAATGTACCGACTTCCACTGTACCACCGTCGCCGACAGTTGTGACGACATCGTCGATGACGAGTGCCCCACTGTCAACGAGAGCCGCGTCAACTACGTCATCGTCAACGAAGATCTACACCTCATCATCGTCGACGGCAGTAACAACGGTGTCTGCTTTACCATCGTTGACGGTAGACTCTTCGGTAAGGCTGTTGACGATCAAGATCTCCATGCGTTCGTCGTCGACGACTCCACCATCGACGAAGATTATATTTGCGCCGTCTACGACACCGTTGATGAGGGAAAAACATGAAAAAACAAGAAATACTTACCCCAAAGCACACCTCACCTAGTAAGGTGACCCCTCTCATACCAGTTCACTTGTTAGAGGGGGTTGAAGAGTCAGACGATGAGGGTCCATTTGGAACAGCCCATATTCAATTGAACGTCAAATATCAGGACGAAGACGAATTTGATGAAACTTATGACCCTCAGTACTATGGAGGAGATCAACATTATCAGGAAGGGGCATACATTCCAACCTCTTTGCTATCTGACCTCCGAGCGATGCTGGCTGATTACAGTAGGCTTTTTCCTCCTCAAGGGGAGCAACCTCCGCAATCGCCCGTCTCCAGGGTTACCACTCCACGTCAGAGATTGACCTCATTGCCACTAACAAATGTGGCAACGCCGGATATGACTTTACCTCAGGACACTGACATGTCCGAAGGTGATCAGGAAGAAGGGGAGCTCCTTGACACTCATTTGGAGTGGGATGAATACATTATTCCTGCTCCTCCTTCTCCTTCCCAGTCGAAGGTGGATTCCCCTCCAGACGACATCAGGGGATTTCATAATCTTCTGGAGAGAACAGCTAAACGTTTCGCTTTGCCAATGCCGTCCAAGCAAACACATTGCTTCCTATATGATTTTACAGAGCCGTTCCAGAAATCTGTGCGCTCTATTCCACTGGTCAGCTACTTATGGGAAGAAGGGTTAAAAGTGATACACAACCCCGCTACTGTCACAGCAGTACTGCCCCGACTAGATAAAAAATACAAGGCACCAGAAGATGCCCCAGCATGTCTAATTGGTCATCCTCATCCGGACTCGGTGGTGGCCCAGTCGGCACAGAGGAAGTCCAAGAATCCGTCTGCTCCGATTTCTGCACCTCCAGACAAAGAGGGTAGACGGCTAGACAATATTGGAAAGAGGTTCTTGTCTATGGCTATCCTAGTGATAAGAGCTGCTAACTCCCTAGCGGTGTTAACCAGGTATGACAGACAGCTTTGGGCAGACATCGCCCCACATATTGACCAGTTGCCGGAGGATGGAAGATCATAGGCAAGGAAGACGTTGCAGGAAGGTCAGTGCACGCCAGCTGAGCTCATAAACTGTGCAATGGACATAGCCACGACCGCATTTCGCCAGCTCGCAGGTGCGGCTGTACTTAGGAGACAAGGCTGGCTAAAGGCTCCATCATTCTGGCCAGATGTACAGAATAAGATTTTAGATCTACCTTTTGATGGCCAAGCATTATTTGGTAAACATATTGATGAGGCCTTACATTCTATCAAATCCGACACGGATACAGCAAGATCGTTAGGGACTCAAGTTTCAGAAGCATTCCTTTCGAGCTAGAGGACGTGGACTGCCTTGATATAGAGGAGGCTATCAGCAATATAGATACTCAACCAATCCTTTCTCCTCTCAGCAGTTCCGTCAGTACTTCCCACACAGAGAACCACCACAAGCATCTTATTGTAGATCTGGCACTAGGGGACGCTCAACTTGTCCTGCTAAGGACTCGGCTCGTAGAGCCTGATACATCCAAGGCTCCGGCTACATCCAACCCTCCTCCTCTGGTTTTGGTAGAAAGATATCCCTGTTTCTCAAGCAATGGCAAGTCATCACATCAGACAAGTGGATCCTCCAATTAGTGAAACAGAGCCACACTCTGGAGTTTATCCAACTACCCCCTCCAATCCTCCTCGCAGGACTCCATCAAGGTATCCAGAACAGCTCAAGAGGGAGATCAACAAGATGCTCCTCAAAGGAGCTATAGAGAAAGTACCTCTGTCACAGCGAGGAAGGGGGTTTTATTCCAGTTTCTTTCTCATTTGCAAGAAGTGGATGGATTGGAGGCCGATCCTTGACCTAAGAGAATTAAACGTCTACTTAAAAAGCAGTCGTCCTGCATGATAAGCCTACAGGATGTCTTCCTGCGACTGAACCAGGGAGATTTCATGTCTACCCTAGACCTAAAAGACTCACATTTCCACATTCCCATCCACCCAACCCACAGACAGTACCTGAGATTCATGGTAGCCGGAAGCCATTTTCAATTTCGTGTCCTCCCTTTTGGCCTAAAGTCAGCTCCCAGGATATTTACCAAATGCCTAGCGCCAATCGCAGCTTTCCTCAGGAGGAGAAAACACCAGATTTTCCCATATCTCGACAATTGGCTGATAAAAGCAAACACCTACACAGGAGCACGCAGATCAACAAGAAGGTGCGTTTCCTTACTCAACAGTTTATGCCTCACTATCAACTGGGAGAAGTCCAAACCTCTACCAACACGCAGTATCACCTTTTTAGGGGCAAACCTGGACATTCAATCCACCATGGCGTGCCCCACAGTAGAGAGACAACAGAAGTTACTGACTCTAGCAAAGTCAATGCAGGGAAGAAACTCCGTTTCAGTTCGCCTTTTCAAATCCTTGTTGGGCATGATGTCATCATGCATACCTCTAGTTCCTCTCTGCAGACTAAAAATGCGACCGCTACAGGAGCAACTCAACCTTCAATGGCTTCGGATTTCGGGAAGCTTCGAAGATTGGATAAGCATAACCTCAGCAATAGTCTGAGCTCTGACATGGTGGTCTCAAAAGCATCATCTGTCTGTCGGCCTTTCCATTCTTCATTGTCCAGCTCCGTGGACTATCACTACTGATGCCTCTCTGGTGGGCTGGGGAGCCATTTTGCAAGATCTTCAAGTAAGTGGCAATTGGCCACTAGAGTTGAGGGCGATGCACATCAATCTGCTAGAGCTCAGAACAGTTTATCTCGCTTTGCAGGCTTTTCTTCCAAAGATAGCAGGATCAGACGTAGTCATAAGAACAGACAACACCACCACGATGCATTACCTCAGCAAACAAGGAGGTACGAGATCTCTCACCCTCTCCAGGGAGGTCCAAAAAATTTGGAATTGGGCCTTGCAGCAAAGCGTCAGACTCACAGCGGTGCATCTTCCGGGTATAGCTAACAAGATAGCGGTCTCACTAAGAAGATCGAGCGGCCACAAATGGGAGCTGGACCAGTCCTCAGTGGATTACATCTTTTCCTAGTGGGGAACGCCCAAAATCGACCTGTTTGCCAGCAAGTGGAACGCCAAATGCCAGTACTTCGCAAGCTTGCATCTCCAAAAGGAATCTTGGGGGAATGCGTTTTCCATAGCTTGGTCAGGCATCTTTGCTCACGCCTTTCCTCCAATTCCATAAGTCCTCACGAAGATGAAGGCAGAGCCGTGCACCTTGTTGTTGATATCTCCGTACTGACCTCGCCAACACTGGTTTGCAGAGCTGCTTCTTCTATCAATGAAGCCTCACATTCTGCTGAAACCGTCTCTGCACTTACTAACAATTAACAAAGGGGATATATCACACCCGGATCCTCAGTCGATGCGATTGTCAGCATGGCTCCTGAGCACAGGGAGTTTGCACATCTGGATATCCCACAGGAACGTAGGGAAATTTTGTCCAGAGCTAGAGCAGATAGCACTAATAAGGCTTATTCTTGCAAATGGAAAAGATTTTGTTTCTGGTGTCACTAGCAGCAAATTGATCCACTGTCCTCACCACCGGAACAATTATTGCCTTATTTATTGCATTTAGCGCAATCAGGCCTGGCGCATTCCTCCATAAAGGTGCATCTGGCGGCAATCGCATCATACAGGCGTTCAGACTCTTCACCTGCGCTGTATTTCTCTAGATTAATCAAACGTTTTTTTAAAGGACTTTTAAGGGTCTTTCCTACATTCAGACCTCCTCCTCCCTCATGGACCCTGAATATTATTCTAGCACAGTTAATGAAGCATCCGTTTAAACCGATCCATTGTGCTTCTCTGAAATTCCTTTCTTGGAAGGTTGCTTTACTGGTGGCTCTCACATCAGCCGGACAGGTCAGTGAGATACAGGCCCTCTCCATACAGGAGCCGTTCTTGCAGATCAAACAAGACAAATTACTGCTACGCACGAACCCGCATTTCATCCCGAAGGTCCCTTCGGATTTCGACATGAACGAGCCCTTAGTTTAAAAAAAAAAAATAATCCACATCCATCTACTCCTGCGGAAAGAGCATTACACTCCTTAGACATTAACAGATGTGTTAAATTTTACCTGGACAGAACTAAGTCCTTTCACTGCTTAAATCAATTGTTCGTAGCTTATAGTACACCCAGACGAGGTCAACCACTCTCCAAGCAGAGTATAGCCAGATGGATCTCCTCAGCCATTCGTTTCTGCCATTAAGCACCGGGCAAACCACAGCATTCATTAGTCTGTGCTCACTCTACGCGGGCAGTTTCTTCCTCAGCAGTGCTGTTTGCGGGGGTTCCCCTGCAAGATATTTGCAGAGCAGCGACATGGAAAAGCTGCCATACATTTATAAGACAATAGTGCTTGGAAGCACTATCTCAGGAAGAGGTAGCAGTGGGTCAGGCAGTCCTCAGGAACCTCTTTAGGTGAAGGTGAGCCATCTCTTTCATCCCTCCATCCTAGATCACGTATGCACATTGTTTATGTCTGTTACTTTTGGATACAGATCCAATGCTTTTCATGTTAAAAAAAAAAAAAAAAAAAAAAAAAGAGAGAAAAGGGAGAGAAGTAATTGTGACATACATGGCTACAATCTACCAATGTGCATAAGTAGTGCTCGCTACTCTGATTCAGGCATGTGAATCTATGAAAGTTGCAATACTGGAGTAAGAAAATTAGTTACTTACCTGTAACTGTAGTTCTCCAGTATTGGAATCTTTCATAGATTCACATCCGACCCACCCGCCTCACTTTCACCTCTCTCTCTCTATCTCTCCCTTCTCTCTCTCTTGTCTCTCTTTCTTGTCTCTCTCTCTATCTCTCTCTTCTCTCTTTTATCTTTCTCTTTCTCTCTCTCTCTCTCTCTCTCTTTCTGTTCCTGTACTTAATGCACTTGTGCTTAGAAAATCTGAGGTGCTGGAGCTACTCTCAGGAGGATTATAGATGGTGGTGTCGTCTGATTGGTGTATGCTCAAGTGTGGTCCTTTTTCTTAAAATGACTATGATAGACTATTAAATTGAAGAGGTCTAGGGCCCTTGTATTAATATATTTCAACACTACTTGTGTAATTGTACTGGGGGCTCCCATATCGATGACGGGGAATGATTCAAGCATGTGAATCTATGAAAGATTCCAATACTGGAGAACTACAGTTACAGGTAAGTAACTAATTTTCTTCATACCTCTCGCCTCTGATTTGGAGCACTCCACAGAACCTGTTGTCTGTCAAAAGAAGTCACCCCGGGGTACTTTTGTCTAGAATGTATTTTCCAAGGGGCTTTATTTCTCCACACTTTGTCCAGGCACTCTTACTATTTCAATACCTTTGTCATCTCTGTGGCTGCCTCCAAGATACCCAAAGCTAATATGTCCCTTTGGTATTTAAAAAGAAGGAAGAGAAAGGAGTCCCCTCAGAAAACCAAGATCATGGTCTAGAACTCCTGCAAAATATCTAATGCAGAAGAGTTCCTACTGAAGAAAAAGATCATGGTTTATAATATCTTCTACAGGGAGATGAAGATCACGTTCCAGGCCATGTTCTTGCAAGCAAAGACTAGCTTCATCCTGGTCCTCTTCATTATGTCGCCCTTCATTAGAGATTATTCCCATAATTCTCTTAGTTTCTACTTCTGCGAGAGTATCATCAGTAAATGTCTCATCTCAACAGTAAATTACATCTACTTTCAGTGATGTTTTCGTTAGAGGGACAAAAAAGTTGAACATCTGTATGTCAACCCCCAATACAACCACTTAAGTAATATTTAACACTTTGCATCAGAAAACAGCAGTCAAGCCCTTTTTTATCTTTGGTTCCTGGATTGCTTAATCCTGCTATGCAGTTATTCATAGCCCTGCTTCAGCTTCAGTGAGTCTACAACATCTATTCTTTTGGGTAACGAAAGACCTCTGGATCAAGATCTTCTTTTTTCAGACCTGATCCTCCAGGGATGTCATAATAGTGTCTGTTACTATGAAATCTAATGTAATTGCTCCTTCTTTCCCTGTTCCACCGGATAAAGAAAGTAAGAGCATTGAAGTCTGTTAGTGCTAATGCACTTTTGGGGCAATATCTCAGATCTCTTTGGAACTTTCTCCAAAGGTTCACAGAGAGATTGCCAAAGAAAGACATGCAGGGTTTTAAAAAAATCCTTAACAATTGTATGACTATCTACAACCTTGTCATTAGTAGAGCAGGGGGTATAGGGGAGTAGCCAGAAAATTAACATACCCCCACTTTCAACCCAAGTTTGAATGGCACCATGCTTCCATCCAATAATTGATCTATTCATCCTTTCACCCTTCTGCTGCTGATATCCACAATTGCACCTTTACATTTTCTCATCCTTTCATTGTTTCATCCATTAGTCAAACTTTCATTATTGTATCCATCCATCTATACAGACATCCATCTATAAGTCCCTCCCCTAATACATCTGTCATTTGACATACCGATCCATCCATAAAGCCTTTTGTCCATCAGTTGATCATCTTGCCTATCCATCCATTCATCCATCTTCTCTGATTTCTGTTTACATTGCCATCCATCCTCTTAGATTTCCACCCATTCACTCAAATTGCCATTTCCTCTGCCATCCTTTCACCCTCTCAGATCTGTTTTCTCTGCCATCCTTTCACCCATCCATCCATCTTGTCTGATTTCCATTTATTCTGCCATCCTTTCAATCCACCCACCGACCCATCCTCAGATTTCCATTTATTCTGCCATTCCTTCATCCATCCTGTAGGAAGTTGGCTCTGTATATACTATCTCAAAGTGAGAGATAGTGTGCGCAGAGTCCAAGGGTTCCTCTTAGAGGTTGATAGTGGCGAAATTAGATAATACTAATGCTCTATTTTGTGATAGTGTGGTCGAGCAGTAGGCTTATCAGAGGGTAGTGTTAAGAATTTGTTGTATACACACACAGGCAATAAATGAGGAACACACACCCAAAGACTTAACTCCAGGCCAGTAGTTTTTATATAGACAAATATATTTTCTTTATTTTTAGAACCACAAGATTCAAGATTTTAGGTAAGTACATAAAATGCAAGGTACTTCAGACAGGCAAGTTTAGAACTTTGATTTAAAACAATAGAACACACAGTTTTGGTTAAAATGGCAATAAGCTATTTTAAAAGTGGACACAGTGCAAAAATCAACAGTTCCTGGGGGAAGTAACTTTGGTTAGGTTTCTCAGGTAAGTAAAGCACTTACACAGTCTGTCTCCTGGGCATAGGCAGCCCACCGTTTGGGCTTTAAGGCAACCCCAAAGCCACAGCACCAGCAACAGGGCCGGTCAGGTGCAGAGGTCAAAGGAGGGCCCAATCACATAGGTGCCTATGAAGAACAGGGGTGCTCCGGTCCCAGTCTGCTTACAGGTAAGTACCTGTGTCCTCGGGGAGCAGACCAGGGGGGTTTTGTAGAGCACTGGGGGACACACACAAGCCCACAAAACACACCCTCAGCGGCACAGGGGCGGCCGGGTGCAGGAGGCAAAGTAGGTGTTGGGTTTGCTATTGAAAGCAATGGAGGGATCCGGGTGTCACTTAGGTGATGCAGGCAGGGCACAGGGGTGCTTCTCGGGCCAGCCATCGACTGGGCTAGAATGAGGGCCGACTGTTGGTCATTCCTGCACTGGTAGGTGGTTCCTCTCGGTCCTGGGGCTGCGGGTGCAGTGCTTGGTCCAGGCGTCGGGTGGTGCAGGGAGGCCGACTCAGGGTGTCCAGGTCGTTGGGAGTCGCCTGGGAGTCCTTGCTGCAGTGTTTGATCTCTTGAACTCGAGCCTTGGGCGTCGGGTGCAGAGTGTGAAGTCTCACGCTTCCGGCAGGAAGGGAGAGTCTCTTTAAAATTTGCTTTAAAGTTACAAAGTTGTTGCAGTTTCTGAACAGTGCTGCTGTTCTCTGGAGTTTCTTGGTCCTTTAGGTGTAGGGCAGTCCTCTGAGTCCTTAGAGGTCACTGGTCCCGTCAGATGCATTGCAGTGCAGGTTCTTTGAGTCTGGAGGCAGGGCGGTAGAGCTGGGGTCAAGTCAGTTGTCGACTCCGTCGTCTCTGCAGTGCTTTCAGGTCAGCAGTCCTTCTTCTTACTTCAGGTTGCAGGAATCTGATTTCCTGGGTTCAGGGTCGCCCCTAAATACTGAATTTAAGGGTGTGTTGAGGTCTGGGGGGCTGTAGCCAATGGCTACTGTCCTGGAGGCCGGCTACAACCTCTTTGTGCCTCCTCCCAGAAGGGAGGGTGGCACATCCCTATTCCTATTGGGGGAATCCTCCAAACTCAGATGGAGGATTTCTAAAGGCAGGGGTCACCTCAGCTGAAGGGCACTTTAGGGGTTGTCCTGACTGTTAAGTGACTCCTCCTTGTTTTTCTCATTATCTCCTCCGGACTTGCCGCCAAAAATAGGGTCTGTGTTCGGAGGGTTGGGCATCTCCACTAGCTGGGATGTCCTGGGGTGCATTGACAACAGGCAGAAGACTTTGAGGCCCACCACCAGGTGTTATAGTTCCTGCAGGGGGAGGTGAGAAGCACCTCCACCCAGTACAGGTTTCGTTCCTGGCCACAGACTGACAAAGGCACTCACCCCATGTGGCCAGAAACCCGTCTGGTTGTGGCAGGCTGGCAGAAACTGGTCAGCCTAGCACTAGGAGTCAGACTGGTATTCAGAGAGCATCTCTAAGATGCCCTCTTGGTGTATTTTACAATAAAACCTTCACTGGCATTAATGTGCATTTATTGTGCTGAGAAGTTTGATACCAAACTTCCCAGATTTCAGTGTAGCCATTATGGAACTGTGGAGTTCGTGTTTGACAGACTCCCAGACCATATACTCTTTATGGCTACCCTGCACTTAAAATGTCTAAGGTTTTGCTTAGACACTTTAGGGGCATAGTGCTCATGCAACTATGTCCTCACCTGTGGCATAGTGCACCCTGCCTAAGGGCTGTAAGGCCTACTAGAGGGGTGACTTACCTATGCCATCAGCAGTGGGATGTGGGCATGGTACCCTGAGGGGTGTGCCATATCGACTTAGTCATTTTCTCCTCACCAGCACACACAAGCTATGAGGCAGTATGCAGTGAGTGGTCCCCAGGGTGGCATAATACATGCTGCAGCCCTTAGAGACCTTCACTGGCCACAGGGCCCTTGGTACCAGGGGTACCATTTACAAGGGACTTATCTGTGTGCCAGGGCTGTGCCAATTGTGGGAACAAAGGTACAGTTTAGGGAAAGAACACTGGTGCTGGGGCCTGGTTAGCAGGGTCCCAGCACACTTTCAATCATAACTAGCATCAACAAAAGGCAAAATGTTAGGGGTAACCATGCCAAGAAAGGCATTTCCTTACACATCCTTTTAATTTACTTTGGCCTCCTTACATCTATCCATCCATTCCTTTTCAATTTCCATTAACTCTGCCATTGTTTCATCCACCAATCCATCTTCTCAGATTTCCATTTTCTCTGCCATACTTTCATTCACCCATCTAGCCATCATCTCACCCACCCTTTCACTCACTCATCCATCCTTTCATCCTTCCATCCCTTTTCCCACCCATCCTTGCACCAACTCATCCATCGAAACTTTCATCCACCCATCTTTTCACCCACTTAGCTATCCACCCTTTTACCCACTCATCCTTTTATCTACACATCCATCCTTTTACTCGCCCATCCAATTACTCATTGATCCATCCTTTTGTCCACCAACTTTCACCCACATTTTCTTCCATACTTTCATCCACCCTTTCTTTCATCCATACATCCATCCATCCTTATATCCACCCATCATTTCACCCACTCATTCTTACACCCTTTCACTCACTCCTCTATCCCTTCACTTACTCATGCATCCACTCACCCATCCTCCTTTTCCTTTTCTGTCGACCTGTCTTTCTTTCTGCGATAATTATAAGCTTTTACCTGCCAAGTTGCAGATACGAGACCCGTAAAGAACCCTACCTCCAGTATAACTGGTAAAGAGGGGGTTCACAACACCCCTGCATCCATCCATCTATCCATCCTCTCAGATCCACATTTACTCTGCTATCCTTTCAATAAGCCCACCCACCCATCTGCAGATTTGCCTTTACTCTAGCATCCTCTCACCAACCCCTCCATCATCCATCCTCTCAGATTAGTTTACGATGCCCTCCTTTCATCCCTCCATTCCTCTCAGATTTTCATTTACTCTGCCATCTCTTAATCCATTTTCTCAGATTTCCATTTATTCTGCCATCTTTCCATCCACCCTGTCAGATTTCTATTTACTCTGCCATCCTTTCATTCACCTATCTAACCATCATTTCAACCACCCATCCTTTCGCCCACTCATCCATCCATCCACACACCCGTCCTTTCACTCCCTCATCCATCCAACCTTTCTTCCTCCCATCCTTTCACCCACTCATTCATTCTCTTACAGGTTCATCCATTCTTGCACCCACTCACCCATCCATTCATCCACCCCTCATCCTTTCACTGACATTCTTTCACTCACACATGCTTTCTCCAACCATCCATTCACCCACTGAGTAAACCATCTACTTACCTACCCATTCACCCACTCATCCATCCTTTCACTTACTCATGCATCCATTCACCTAATCTCCTTTCCCTTTTCTCTCTGCCTCTTTCTTTTCACAGTAATTTTAAGCTTTTATCAGCCAAGTTGCAAATAGGAGGCCCATAAAAATCTGCACCCGCTATAGTTGATAAAGCGGGAGGTTCACTACTGCCCCGAGTGGATACATCAGACCTAGCTGCTCATGGATATTGCTAGGGGATTTTCCTTAGACCAAGTCGTTGGTTGAGGCTAACTGGACTGGAACCTAAGGGTCAACAACATTTCCTCAATCTGCAATTTTTAGGATACTCACTCTTTGATCACATATGAATGATGAAATGAGCCATATCAAAAAAGTAGAAAGAGTTTTTGGTGTCAAGATGAAGGAATATAAGAAGCAATACAGACCGTACCCGAGATGCTTCTTTGGGTAAAGCCCCTCGTTGGTCACATCAGCAACATCAGGAGCAGTCATACTAGCGACATAAGCTGTCAAGGGGAAGGGGAGGACAGTAACTTTCTGCGTCCGCAGGAAAGACCCCACCAAACAATAACTTCTCCTTCCTCCTCTCCCCGAGTCATACCATCGGGAGGGAGCGGCGAGATGTACGTATAGTCAATCATTTACTTAATTTGCTCTTGAGAATAACAAACAGATAGCTCTTGAACATTATTCAGAATGGATATTCTCTTCAAGTCTCCTCCTTCCATTATACCACCAAGCAGGACCTTTCCTTGTCATCAGGATTTACTTCATAAGGAAGTGAACATCTTAGGACACAAGCATGCAATGGGGGGGAGGTTCTCAGTTACCAAAAAGGAACAAAAATTTATTTCTGTGACTTTCTGGTTTGAAAATTATGTCCACAAAATGAAATCTGACCTATTTCTGATCTCAGAATAACGAACAAATACATAAAGTGAGGAAAAATTCAAATTTACCCTCAGTTACATCAGGCAGACTGGGTGTGTAAGATAGACCTTCCGGATGCCTACTTTCACATGCCCTTAATAAAGAAACGTTAAGAATGTCTCTGTTTTCTTGCCGGTAACAACCATTTCAGTGGAAAGTCCTACCATTTAGACTAAAGTCAACTTTGAGCATTTCTAAAGTATATAGCCATCAGCGCAGCACACCTTAGGAGTCCGAAAGTCTTCATCTACCCCTGTTTAGATGAGTGGCTAAATCCTTCATCTGCAGCAGAAAGAACTCTTCATGTGCTAGATGTCAAAGGGTTTTGAAATTCTATCTAGATCAGACAAAATAGATAAAGCGATCGGATTGTGTAGTTGTCAATTTTGGTTCTGTAAGGACCAAAACAATCCTTTTCTATATGGACAGCATTGTGCATCCTACCATGTTACGAAAAGCCAAAGAGGCCTCTTTCTGGTAGACCTAAAGCACATTCCTCTAGCGGAAAACATGCAACAGTAGTTCTTCTAAGCATAGCTCCTGTTTCAGTTACTTATAAAGCTGCCTCATTGATATTCAGCATACATTAACAAGACCTTGTTGTTTTGATTTGGACTAAAAGGCAGATGGCCAAATAGGGTAGGTTTACCTGAGGAATCTTTTTAGGTGATAGTGGATGCTCTTATTCTTTCTTGTCTCCCTCTTTAGTGTGATGGGCTTGCTTTTCCATTCAGTGCTTATGACTATTGATGAGGATGCACAACAAGAGAAGGAAAAGTTACTTACTTGTCAACATAGTTCTCTTTAAGGGTAAATCCTCATCATAGTCATAAGCAACCCTTCTACCCCGGACAAGAAGAGAGATAGCTTTTCATCGAGGATCCTCTTCTTTCTGTAAAAATGGATTTGACTTGTCACCAGTGGGGCATGATGGGATACAGGAGTACAGGAAGACTCTTAAAGCACTGTGCCAATTTTTGTATGCATTTGCATTGCAACCTATCTACTAACATTTCCCTTTATTCCGTTTCCCTTTCATTTAAAATTAAAACAAATCTCTGGTCATTTAATGACTATTTTATTTAATTAGTTGCTTTTAAACAAAAATGAAATTTGATTATCTTTAGCCTTTTTATAGGTTGCAGGCGTACTTTTATTATTACGGTGCTCCTTTCTTCCAAAATGTATTGCGTGTGTGTGTGTGTGTGTGTGTGTGTGTGTGTATATATATATATATATATATATATATATATATATATATATATATATATATATGTATTGTTGCTTCAGAATCCCACATGTGGGCCTGACACTTCAGTACTTATGACTTTTGATGAGGATTCCATTAGAAAAGAACTAGCAATACAGGTAAGTAACTTTTCTCAAGTATTGTGAGAGCTGCAAGTTTGCAATTTGTTTTTTTTCTGGATTTAGAAGACCCATATTTTCGTACCCTTTTCAGAGTTACTTGAGATCTATTAAGGAATTTGCAAATGTCAATATCTATTGGGAGAACAAGTCTCTTGCTTCTTAGCAACTTCCCTTCTGCTGGATTTGACTGGTCCTTCAGATTACTTCTCGTTCTCCTGCTTTCTCTCTTGGTGATGTGGTTCTGTTCCCCTTTCTTTATTCTATTTTTGGTTCCGCCTTCTACATCCTTAACCTCTGGGGGCATGGAAAACGTTGGGGTAGAATGAATGTCACCAGCTTATGTGGTGCTTCCATGTGCCTCTGAAATCACTTTCCATATGGTTACACAACTCCTGGTTGACCCCATCCACTGCCACCTAGTGTAGGTTACATGATACTGAAGGAAGAGTTTTTTGACTCCAGTCTAGAAGGAGGGTCGAAAAATGTTTCTGTGGTAGCAGTCATATCCATTTAACAGAATGTTACCAAAGGTAAGTAACATGATCTGCTGATGCTAAAGATCCACGTGAGCCATAACTGATGAGGCTTTTTTATTGATACTGTTATTTTGTGTGGTATCTTCCAGCACCCTATCTACTGTGAACCTCTCCTACCTCTGTTGCTATCTATAGGCACAGCCTTGAAGTTAATTGTACCATATTATTTGTAGAAAACACTACCATAACTGATGCTATCTAGGCATACTTTAGGCACCTTCCTGCTGCTTTTTTTATTTTTAATTTATTCTTTTTATTGAAAACTCAGCTCAGCATACATTGGACCTCATATCAATTACAGAGGCTTGGTTGTTCAATCAAGTTATACAATAACCTTTGGTCTGCGACCAACATTACATGATCATTGATCTTATTTAGTCGTCCTTTGTGGTACAGTCAATCCGTCATGCCATCCCTCCCTTCCTGAGAGCCCAGAGAATAATCCCTCCTTCCTAGCTAGTTAACTGTATCCCGATATGCCTCCCATTTTGCCCATATTTTTTCGTATTTCTTCAAGCATCCCCTGCTTTTGTAGATCACTTGTTCTGCTCTTTGCACCAGTCTAAGTCCCTCTCCCAGTCTATGATTCTACGAGGTTCCCTCGCTCCCCATATCCGCTGCTGCTTTTTCTTGTCTGTTATATGTAACAGGCAGTAAAGTTAAAGCTGTGGCATTTACTTGGCTGGATGTTTGAGCTGGAGTTCTGGATGAGACACTTAAGTATGGTTTGATATTGTTTTTTTCAGACGCCGCACCTGGTCAACCTGAATGAAGATCCACTGATGTCAGAATGCCTTCTGTACTACATCAAAGATGGCATCACCAGGTGAGTGTCACATATTTCTCACTCTGCAGGAGGCACTGTGAAGATAGGGATGCATTTAAGGCACTTCTGTGAGTGGGGATGCTTGCCCTTTAACATAGGGAGGTATTATAAGTTCCCCTGTTTGGAAACAGAGGCAAGAGACAAGAGGCACACCTTCAGGCACAGGTATGTGTATATCATAAAAACCTCTGTGTGTGACACCTGTGTCTTGGCAGAAGGACATCTGTAAACGTTCTGCTGTGTGAGTATCAGTCAGGTGACAGCTTTCTTGACAATGTATTTGAAAAGTGTCTGTGTGTTAGAGCTTATTATATAAGCTACTCTTTAAGGTGCATCCAAAGATTTTGTTGATTTATGTCTTCTTGGGTTGATCACTCTTTAGTTATCCTCTTCTTTCCCTTTAGAGTGGGGCAGGCAGATGCTGAGAGGCGGCAGGATATTGTTCTAAGTGGAGCCCATATCAAGGAAGAACACTGCATCTTCAGGAGTGAGAGGACCATAACTGGTGAAGGTGAGAAACTTTAGGGGTCTGTCACAGTTGCAGGAATAAGCTGAACTGTTACATCCTTCTCTGCTGTTGGCATATTAGCATGGCTGATGTATACTTTGGGCCACTGCAAGTGACATCATTCTTTTAACTACGCAGAATTGGGCAGTAGAACCAGTATCTCTGGCCTCTTAAAAAGTGACAAGGATGTGAATTGATTGTGTGTTTGCTAAGCCCCTTGGACTTCTGAGGGGTCAGGGGAATGAGTAAGACTTTATAGAAGTCACTCAGAACTTTTATTGTCAACATTCGGTCCTGTACGATTAAACTCTTTTGTTTTTGTTCAGTGGTTGTAATGCTGGAGCCAGGTGAAAGATCGGAGACCTACGTCAATGGCAAGCGGGTTGTGCACTCCGTCCAGCTGCGTTCTGGTATGTGTTATTTGTGGATAACAGATGGATAAGTCTATGTAGCATTAGCTGTTGTGTAATCAGTTGATTTGTGCCCTGCAGCTTGTTTATTTAGTTTGATGGTCATTGAATGTTGTGTTCTCACTCATAAGATTCTCATTAATATTTACAAACCCTGGACATATCTACCCACTATATGGATCCCAGAATACTTCTAAAATGAAGAGAAAATGCTTTCTAAATACTTTGAAGAACCACTGCCATCATAAATGCAACATGTGTTTATAATTTTGTTGGTTTAATGTAACTACATAAAACAGGTATTTCAGACATCATTCTCAAGATAAAAAAAAAGCATTGAAGCACATGTGTCAGCCTGCTGGCCGACCTTTTTTTAATGTCCCCTTTTAGAAAGACAAATACATGAAAGGGAAATGTTTCCAAGAACATACAGCCTCACACAGGTAAAACTGTGCTGTATCTCACTGCCTGTGGTTTCTATTATGTAGTTCTGTTTGAAGGAGTTCAGAACAAAGGGCTCTGCCTTTTTCAGATGTTTTACATGTTCTAATTAGGTTTTCTTTAACATTTTACAGGTCATGGAAATTATTTTCTGATATATAGGTCCTGAAATTATTCCACTCATTTATTCTTTTCCATTGGTAAACTATATTAATTTTGATGTGTAACATGGTTCTACACTGCACAGAAGGTATTCTCTTCCTTCAGAGTCATATGGCCATAGCAAGCCTGCCGAACTCCCTGCTAACAGAAGGCCAGGTTGCTAAAGAGTCAAACTCCCAGACAGATGTATATCTCCTGAGTATCTCACATTGATCGCAAAAAGCTATGCCACTGAATTGCTACAATTCCATAATGACTGTGAGCCAAAGGTGTATAATTAACTGTTGAAGGACTACACATCTTGGGTTCTAATCCTGGCGCACACTCTTGTCAAAATGTTCCTGAAAACTCAGTCTCATCTTCTAAAAGCAGTGCCACCTGATCATCCTTCCAGACAGAGGACTTTCTACTTAATGTGGCTGACTTGTACCTAGCTAGCATCCATTTAGTCTGTAAGCTGAGCATTCATTACGCCACAGAGATGTGATGTAGGCCAGTTTCTTCAGAGGTCTTATGGTTTAAGAATCTTTGGATAAACCTGGATATTAGGTTCCTTAGATGCTAATAACAGTGTTAAGCAAATGTGAACATTTGATGTGAAAAGCCTACAGTCTTATAGCATTATTGCATGATGTGGGCATATAAGCCACTATAGAGGGTCATCTCTTTGGGCAGCAAAGACTCTTATAGGCATGCTTGACCTTTGGCAGGAGATTATATTTTTTTCTTAGAAATTCAGATGTAACCCAATTCAGTTATGATTTTTAAGAAAGCAGGACTTTGAGGTCATATAGTATTTAATGGGCTTTTAACATGAATCGTCATCTTCTTACCTGAGCAGAGAGGATACTAATTAGTCCCTCGATGACATATGAGAATTATCTTCTCTCTCATGGCACATTGGAGCTGTCAAACTCTGTTCATATCCTCTAATATGCATTAAGTTAGAGTGGTTTAATTTCCTTTCTGTCAATTAAGGCATCCTTGAAGTGTCCATTGTTTGAACATGATCTGTATGTAAGGAGGAGTGAAGCGTGTTAGTATTTTGTCAGCACAATAAAGCTTTGAATATTTTGCCTTAATTATTTATTTATTTGCTTTTTAATTGGGTGCAAAACTACATCCTTTCTTCCTGTCACACTTGTGGCACATGATACCCTTCTCTAGCATTGGATCTTTTATATATTTACATGCTTCAATCATTCCCCACTTCCCAGGCTTCAAAAATCAAGTAATCTTAAATAGCTGTCAACAGTGTTAAAAGGACCATAATCAGCAAGTGCTTGTTTAGTAGCACATCCACCTCAGTTAAAGCAACTCAAACTTCAGTAATTGAGATGGAAGTGCTAGCTCTCCTAATCTACCCAGAGGCCCCAAAGCTCATTTTCTACCACACATCATGTGTGAGGCAGCCCCTGTAGGAAGGTGGAATATTAAATGGTTATGAGACCCCACCATGTAACAATGTCCCAATCCTTATCAGGGCCAGTTAGGTTTCTTTAACAAAACCCTTAGTTTAGTCCTGGATAGCTGTGGTACACAGCAGTCAGGCTTAATCAGACGAACAAGTGTAAATCATTTCAAAGTACCAAAACAACAGGTAAGTAAGAAATGCAACATAATAAAAATCCAAAACTAATTTATAAAAATAGAATGTATTCTTAGCTTAAAATAGACATCAAAGCGACAAAACCTTATAGAGGGGAACAGTAGATATGATTTTTCAAAGGAAAGGAAAATTACTTTAGACTTTAGGTGCAATAAATTGTTGCAAGGGGTTTGTAGGAACCGGGATAAAATGCCTGTTACAGCTTTCTTGGACTACCCACAGTGAGTCAAGAGCCAGTCACAAGGAAGACTCTGGTCTAGGTGGACTGTTACCTGTTTCTTTCAGCAGTATTAGGGCCACCAGCGCATTTTTCTTCTTTTAGCACAGACCAGTCAAGAAGTGGTCCTGATGCTGGGGATACAGAATGCTGAAGATGCTACAGAAATGCTTCCGCGTGTTCCTGGGGCCACCGTGGTATCCACAAGCAAAAGAGTTCATCCCCGGCCTCAGGTCTTGGTCTCTGATGGTGCAGTGGGGAGTCCAGTGCTGGCCCAGTAACCATTTGTCAGCTGGTCTCCAGTTTCCAGCGGTTTTCAGTGGGTGCTTGTACCAGAGCCCACTGAGACATCAGCCTCGAGTTCCACAGGCTTGGGGGCACCTTGGTCAGATCAGGACTCTGTCTCCCAGCAGGCACTCCGATATCCAGAGGGAGGCAACCTGGCCCTCAAGAGTGCAGAATTCCTTCAGCTTTTGTGTCACTAGTGCTGAACAGGTGCTAGTCAACTAGCATGTGGAGTCACTTCTTCCATCTTGGCACCAGTGTAGCTCTTTTCTACTGTTGGGCTCAGCAGGCACAGTGCTCTCTGTGGTCCCTCGGGTGCAGCAGATGCAGTAGAGTCTTTGGTGCAGCCTCACTTTGCTGAGTCCAGGGAGCAGCAGGGCAGTACTTCTGTCTCCTTTCTAGTCCAGTAGTGATCTGAGGACTGTGACTGGGTTGCCAACTTTATGCCATTTCTCACTTGTGGGCGGGGAGGACTCACTTGCCAATGGGGCAATAGTTACCAAGAGGCAACCCTTACCCCTTTACATCACCTCCTGGTGGCTTAGCCATCAAACCATCCCAGGATACTCTTCTCTACGCGAATCTAAGATGGCACAAGCCTTTTTACCCTGTGAGGGGTCTTGGGTGCACCCCTTGGGGTGTACCCAGCATAATGAGCCACTCCTCCTGGAAAACCAACTTGGTAACAGTTTACCCTCCTCTGGAGGAGATACCAGCCTTTCTGCCTAAATAAAGGAGCAGGCAGGCAATGCGTGCTTTCCAGTTGCTTCATTGATGCAGTAGCCTCTTTGATGCTGAGCCACCTGTGGGCACCATCCAGAAGTCATCATGCTGGAGAAGGGCACATCTCTACCGCTCCTGTGTTTCCTGTTCCTAGGAATGCTTCGCACTTCCTAGCTGGGAGGAGTTGGGGGGGGGGGAGGTACATGTCTTTCGTGACAACTGCTGCAGATAATCAGTAAAGGCTTCCGGAAGTTTGGGCAAAAAAAAGTGATGACTTCTTAAAGTCTCCTCTCTATTAAAATTTACATTAAATCTAATGTCCGCAATGAGTTGGTTTTAATGTATTATTTTGATACCTTGGAGTAATATCTTTGATGATCCCAAATGGAGGTTAGCGAGGTGGCTTGTGAAACTCCACGTTAACCAATGTGATTACCAGCCTTGCTACAGTGAAACTGCAATTTCTTGTTTTCACTTTCAAGGCACATTTAACACAAAAGGGACATGCCCTTCATTTTATTACTAAGCACCCTGCGTGGAGGGCTACTAGGCCTTGCCCTTAAAAAAAAAGAAAGTGTGACCTGACAAAAAGTTTAAAGTTACCCGGCTAGGCTGCAATGGCAGGCCCAAAGCCATGTTTTCACCTTGCCCAGTGATGGTGGCACAATTAGGTGCTGCATTCCACTAGTGACATTTAACTTGGTCCCTGGTACCTCTTGTACCATACACTAGGGACTTAAGAGTGAGTGAAACAAGAAGCTGTGTATTAGCTAATAATACACATACTTTAGGATCAGAGCACATTAACTGGGGTCCTGGCAGAAGGGCCCAGAGTCTGAAAACCAAAAGCATAAGTGGAGAAATGTTGTTGGAGCAGGGGGGGTAGGGTGTTCCTGCATAAAAGGTCCTTTCCTACAGTCCCCAAGACAACCTCAGCTCTCAGGTCTTAGTGACCTTCTCCTGACACTTTTGTGGTCTAGCCTGGGTCTGAGCCAGCCCTACATTCAGCTTTTGGAGCACTGAAAGTTGTTTTAGGAAAGTTCTTCTTTCTGGGCTAGGGGAACACTTCAGCTGCCAACTGTCACAATGGCTTATAGAAAGAAAAAAAAAATGTATTTTCAAATTCTAATGTACCTGTGGCCAGAACAGTCTACACTGATGACCCACATGAGCAATGTATTTATTGGCTTTATCCATATGTTCGATGGCATGCAGATACACATGCTGTGCATATCCCGCCATCTAGTGTTGGGCTCGAGTGTTACAAGTTGTTTTTATTCGAAGAAGTCTTTTCGAGTCACGCGATCAAGGGACTCCTCCCCTTTCGGCTCCATTGTGCATGGGCGTCGACTCCATCTTAGATTGTTTTCTTTCCGCCATCAGGTTCGGACGTGTTCCTCTTTGCTCCTTGTTTCGGTTCGGAAACTTAGTTAGATATCGGAAAATTTGACGGTATTGTTTGCGTTCGGTATCGGGTTAGTTAACGCAGATCGACACCAAATCAAGAAAAGCTCTGGTGGCCCTTCGGGGTTTCGATTCCCCGGCGGGGCCTGGTCGGCCCGACCATGTGCATCTTCAAGGCTAATGGAACGGACCCCATTCCGCTTCTGCCCCGAATGCCACAACAAGTATCCTTATACAGATCAACATTTGGTCTGTAATTTGTGTTTGTCTCCCGAACACAAAGAGGATACCTGCGAGGCCTGTCGAGCGTGTCGGTCGAGGAAAACGCTAAGGGACCGGAGGGCAAGAAGACTTCAAATGGCGTCGGCGCCGTCAGGACACCACGACTTAGAGGAAGAAGAGACTTTCTCCATTGCTGACTCTGACTCGGACGAGGCCGAAAGAGAGCAGACGCCGAAAACCGCGAGTAAAACAGCCCCAGCCAAAACTCACGTAAAAACCATGAAAGCCCAGGGGACGCCACTGCCGGCAGGCCATGGCTTAACCTGAAAAATCGGTGACCGTCCATCGTCACCGAAAAAGGGCACACATGTGTTGAAGTCATCCGACTCCGGTCGAGATACCGGCACAGAACAGACTCAGCACCGGGACCCGAGTTCAGAGCAATCTCGACATCGAGATACCGGCACCGAGATGAGTCGGCAATGAGAGATCGGAACACCGAAACCCAAAAAAGTGGCTTCGGAGCCGAAAAAGACTGTTGAAAAGGTTTTGATACCGAAACATCCGGCTTCGGAGCCGAAAACAAGTTCCTACACCGAGGAACAAGGCCTTTCAGCACAAATGCAAGGCCATAAATTCGGACAAGAGCTAGAAGCAGGGGAGCCAGATTATACACAGAGAAGGCTCCATATTCAAAAGGAGACAGGGAAAATAAGAACTCTCCCTCCTATAAGGATGAAAAGGAAACTTGCTTTCCAAGACAAAGATAAACAACCACAGGCAAAGGTGGCAAAACAAGTAACTCCGCCACCATCACCACAACGCTCACTGCAACAATCACCAATTGCTACCCCACCTATGATGCAGTCTCGAGTGCACACAGGGATGAGCCAAGATGACCCAGATACATGGGATCTTTATGATGCGCCTGTATCAGATAATAGTCCTGACTGTAACCCAGCAAGACCATCACCACCTGAAGACAGTACTGCTTACACACAGGTGGTGTCCAGAGCAGCTGCTTTTCACAATGTGACACTGCACGCTGAACCGATTGAAGATGACTTTTTATTTAATACTTTGTCGTCAACACATAGTCAGTACCAGAGTCTTCCAATGTTACCGGGAATGTTGAAACACGCAAAGCAAGTATTTCAAGAGCCCGTAAAAGGCAGGGCCATCACTCCTAGGGTGGAGAAAAAGTATAAGCCTCCCCCAACAGACCCTGTGTACATCACGCAGCAACTGACACCTGACTCAGTAGTAGTAGGCGCAGCACATAAAAGGGCGAATTCACACACCTCTGGAGATGCACCACCACCCGACAAGGAAAGTCGCAAGTTCGACGCAGTGGGGAAAAGAGTTGCAGCAGAAGCAGCCAATCAATGGCGCATTGCCAATTCACATGCTTTGCTGTCAAGATATGATAGAGCTCATTGGGACGAAATGCAACACTTCATAGAACATCTGCCCAAAGAGTTCCAAAAGCGTGCACAACAAGTGGTGGAAGAGGGCCAAAGTATCTCGAATAACCAGATACGATCGGCAATGGATGCAGCAGACACAGCTGCAAGAACTGTAAATACAGCGGTCACTATTCGGAGACACGCATGGCTACGCACCTCAGGATTCAAGCCCGAAATCGAACAGGCTGTGCTTAATATGCCTTTAAACGGACAGCAGTTGTTTGGGCCGGAAGTGGACACTGCTATAGAAAAGCTAAAAAAAGACACAGATACGGCCAAAGCCATGGGCGCGCTCTACTCCCCACAGAGCAGAGGCACATTTCGGAAACCACAATTTAGAGGGGGGTTTCGGGCCAAACCACAGAAACCTCAACCTCACAAACCAGACCCACATACCAGAACCAGTATCAGAGAGGAGGCTTTCGGGGACAATACAGAGGTGGACAGTTCCCTAAAACTAGAGGAAAGTTCCAAAGTCCAAAGACCCCTCAAAATAAACAGTGAATTCGGTGTCACAAATCCCCAACACATAACACCAGTGGGGGGGAGACTAACAGATTTTTACCAAAACTGGGAGGAAATAACAACAGACTCGTGGGTCCTAGCCATTATCCAACATGGTTATTGCATAGAATTCCTACAATTCCCACCAAATGTGCCTCCAAGAACACACAACATGTCCAAACAACACATGGATCTATTACAAATAGAGGTCCAAGCGTTGCTGCAAAAAGATGCAATAGAACTAGTACCAAATCATCAGAAAGGAACGGGTGTTTACTCCCTGTACTTTCTCATACCCAAAAAGGACAAAACTCTAAGACCCATCTTAGATCTTAGAACACTAAATCTTTACATCAAATCAGATCACTTTCACATGGTGACACTTCAAGACGTAATCCCCTTGCTCAAACAACAAGACTACATGACGACATTAGATCTCAAGGATGCGTATTTCCGTATACCCATACATCCTTCGCACAGAAAATACTTAAGATTTGTAATCCAAGGGGTACATTACCAATTCAAAGTGTTGCCATTCGGGATAACAACAGCGCCAAGAGTCTTTACAAAATGCCTTGCAGTAGTGGCAGCCCATATCAGAAGACAGCACATACATGTATTGACGTATCTGGACGGTTAATCAAAACCAATACGCAAGAACGGTGTTCTCAACACAAAAAATACGTCATAGAAACCCTTCACAAACTAGGGTTCTCACTGAACTACCAAAAATCACACTTACAGCCGTGTCAAATACAACAGTACTTGGGAGCAACAATCAACACAAAAAAAGGGATTGCCACTCCAAGTCCACAAAGGGTACAAGCATTCCAAAACGTAATACAGAGCATGCACCCAAACCAAAGTTTCCAGGTAAAATTAGTAATGAAACTACTAGGCATGATGTCCTCATGCATAGCCATTGTCCCAAACGCAAGATTACACATGCGGCCCTTACAATGGTGCCTAGCAACACAATGGTCACAAGCACAGGGTCAACTTCAAGATCTAGTGTTGATAGACCGCCAAACATACACCTCGCTTCAATGGTGGAATACTATAAATTTAAACCAAGGGCGGCCTTTCCAAGACCCAGTGCCTCAATACGTGATCACAAAAGATGCTTCCATGGTAGGGTGGGGAGCACACCTCAACCAACACAGCATCCAGGGACAATGGCACACTCAACAGAAACAATTTCATATAAATCAGTTAGAACTACTAGCAGTGTTTCTAGCGCTGAAAGCATTTCAACCACTGATAGCCCACAAACACATTCTTGTCAAAACAGACAACATGACAACAATGTATTACCTGACCAAACAGGGAGGGACACACTCCACACAGTTGTGTCTCTTAGCAGAAAAGATTTGGCATTGGGCTATTCACAACCACATTCGCCTAATAGCGCAATACATACCGGGAATTCAAAACCAGTTAGCCGACAATCTCAGTCGGGATCACCAATAGATCCATGAATGGGAAATTCATCCCCAAATACTACAAACTTATTTCCAAAGATGGGGAACACCGCAAATAGACCTATTCGCAACAAAAGACAACGCAAAATGCCAAAACTTCGCATCCAGGTACCCACAGCCTCACTCCCAAGGCAATGCGTTATGGATGAGTTGGTCCGGGATATTTGCATACGCTTTTCCCCCCTCTCCCACTCCTTCCGTATCTGGTAAACAAATTGAGTCAAAACAAACTCAAACTAATACTAGTAGCACCAACTTGGGCATGACAACCTTGGTACACAACACTACTAGACCTGTCAGTAGTGCCTCATATCAAACTGCCAAACAGACCAGATCTGTTAACTCAACACAAACAACAGATCAGACACCCGAATTCAGCATCACTCAATCTAGCATTTTGGCTCCTGAAATCTTAGAATTCGGACAACTAGACCTTACACAAGAACGCATGGAGGTCATCAAACAGGCTAGGAAACCAACTACAAGACATTGCTACGCAAATAAGTGGAAAATATTTGTTTATTACTGCCATAATAACCAAATCCAACCATTTACACGCATCTGCAAAAAACATTGTAAGCTACCTACTACACTTACAGAAGTCCAAGTTAGCTTTTTCATCCATTAAAATACATCTCACAGCAGTTTCGGCTTATCTGCAAACTACACATTCTACTTCACTATTCAGAATCCCAGTCATAAAAGCATTTATGGAAGATCTAAAAAAGGATTACTCCACCAAGAACACCACCAGTTCCTTTGTGGAACCTCAACATCGTATTAACACGACTCATGGGTCCACCATTTGAACCCATGCACTCCTGTGAAATACAGTACTTAACATGGAAAGTAGCCTTCCTAATAGCTATCACATCTCTCAGAAGAGTAAGTGAAATACAAGCCTTTACCATACAAGAACCCTTTATACAGATACACAAACATAAAGTAGTTCTACGCACAAATCCCAAATTCTTGCCAAAAGTTATATCACCGTTCCACTTAAATCAAACAGTGGAACTCCCAGTGTCTTCCCAGAACCAGATTCTGTAGCTGAGAGAGCATTACATACATTAGACATAAAAAGAGCACTAATGTACTACATTGATAGATCCAAACAAATTCGCAAAACAAAACAAATGTTTGTAGCTTTCCAAAAACCTCATACAGGGAATCCAATATCCAAACAAGGCATTGCCAGATGGATAGTTAAATGTATTCAAACCTGTTATATAAAAGCAAAAAGAGAACTGCCTATTACACCAAAGGCACACTCCACTAGAAAGAAAGGTGCCACCATGGCCTTTCTAGGAAACCTACCAATGACAGAAATCTGTAAGGCAGCCACATGGTCTACGCCTCATACATTTACTAAACATTACTGTGTGGATGTGTTAACAACACAACAAGCCACAGTAGGACAAGCAGTATTAAGGACATTATTTCAAACAACTTCAACTCCTACAGGCTAAACCACCGCTTTTGGGGAGATAACTGCTTACTAATCTATGCACAGCATGTGTATATGCAGCTACACATGCCATCGAACAGAAAATGTCACTTACCCAGTGTACATCTGTTCGTGGCATGAGATGCTGCAGATTCACATGCGCCATCCCACCTCCCCGGGAGCCTGTAGCCGTTATAAGTTGATAAAAAATTGAACTTGTAAATTTGTAAATATATCACTTTTAGTCACATTATGTACATACATACTTACTCCATTGCATAGGCACTATTACTATATACACAACTCCTCCCTCACCCTCTGCGGGGAAAACAGTCTAAGATGGAGTCGACGCCCATGCGCAATTTAGTCGAAAGGGGAGGGGTCTCTCGATCTCGTGACTCAAAGACTTCTTTGAAGAAAAACAACTTGTAACACTCCGAGCCCAACACTAGATGGCAGGACCTGTGCATAGCATGTGAATACATACATATGTTCGATGGCATGTGTACCTGTAGATAAACATGCTTTGCAAAAGTCCGCCATCTAGTGATCTAGTGTTGGACTTGCAGTGTTACAAGTTGTTTTTCTTTAAAGTGACTCCTCTCTGTAATACTGTGCCTGGGAATCAAGTCCTTTGTTAGATTGTTTTCCCACAGGACGGCTAAGTAAGAGTGTATAATTATATATGTAGGCATTAGGCCCTCATTACAACCCTGGCTGTCAGTGATAAAGTGGCTGTAATACTGCCAACAGGCTGGCGGTAAATACCGCCAAATTATGTCCATGGCGGAAAGAGCTCAGATAGACAACCACTTTACCACCGACCGCCAGGGCAGAAACAATAGCCAACACGGCGGTAGCGGGCTACAGCCAGGCAGACGGCAATGTTGGGCCCACCGTATAATGACAATCCAATCTGCCACCTTTTCTGGGGCAGTACCAACAACATCAAAAGCCTGGCAGAAACACTGCACAGAAGGGAAACGACTCACCTTTGGAGACACAGGGAAAAACCACGCCGCCATGGAGCCTGAGCTGCAGATTTTTCCAATGATCTTCTACGTCCTGCTCCACCATGAACATCGACAACGTCGAAGACGACCATGGTGAGTACAGCCGCCTAGCACACAGGGGAAGGGGGGAGGAAAAAGAGTGAGACACACACGCAACACACACATACCCCCAACACCATATACACAATCAAATGCAGTAAGAAAACATACATACCCCGTACCCCTCAGGAATAATGCAAGGACAACATGAAAAGATGAAAGTGAGTGTAATAATATAAATACATCACAAATACGTTCATCCAATCTAAAAGCATATACATATGTACAATTTCCTCAATGTGCGTGGGCCACAGGGCCACATGACAAAGTTTAAGGCCCCACTTGTCTCCTGTAACAACACGGAGAGAACACTGCCAGGGCATCATTTCGAAAATAAGCAGGCACCTCAGCTGGCAAATGGAACAACAGCTCTGGTCCTGGATGGGGCAACATGCCCTGTGCTTGGTCCTGGGGAGTGCAAGGCCACAGTCTCTCAAGTGGGTGTTTTGCCCACTGCTTGGTCCTGGGGAGTGCAAGACCACAGTCTCTCAAGTGGGTGCCATACCCACTGTTTCTGCAGGGGGCATTGTGCCCTGTGAGCTTCATCCTTGGGAGGATGGGGTGAGTGGGTGCCATACCCACTGGTTCTGAAGGGGGAATCGTGCTCTATGATCTTCATCCTCGGCAGGATGGGTTGAGTGGGTGTTTTCCCCACTGGCTCTGGAGTGTGGGCATCGTGCCCTGTGATCTTCGTCCTTGGGAGGATGGGGTGAGTGGGTGCCATACCCACTGGTTCTGGAGGGGACATCCAGCCCCGTGATGCAGATCTTGGGGACTGCAAGGTCACAGTCTCTCAGGTGGGTGTCATACCCACTGGATTAGCAGGTTGCAGGGCGCAAAACATCCCATGGACGCAGGACTACAGACTGTCCGCCGGTGGTGACAGCAGCTCAGTGATGGTGGTGCCGCTGTTGGTGGTGGTGGTGGGGGAAGATTCTGCCCATCCCCTGCAGCCTCAGGCGACTGCCCACTGATGCTGGTGGTGGTGGGGAAGCTCCTGCCCTTCCCCTACATCCTCGGACGGCTGCCCACTGGTGGTGGTGCTGCTGCCGATAGTGGTGGGGGGAGGCTGCAGCTCATCCCCTGCAGCCTCGGACGGCTGCCCACTGGTGCTGGTGGGGGTGGGAGGAGGGGGGGTGCTCCTGCCCATCCCCTGCAGACTCGGACAGCTGCCCACTGCTGGTGGTGCTGCTGCTGGTGGTGGGAGGCTCCAGCTCATCCCCTGCAGCCTCGGACAGCTGCCACTGCTGGTGGTGGTGCTGCTGCTGCTGCTGCTGCTGCTGCTGGTAGGAGGAAGCTCCTGCCCATCCCCTGCAGCCTGGGCCGGCTGCACCACCATGTTTGGTGGTGGGGGCTCTGACTGAGTCCCTGCACCAGGCCCCTTGTCCTTCCTGCCTGCTGGTGCAGGTCCCTTGCCCTGCCTGGCAGCAGCTGGGGATGGCTCCTTTCCCTTCCTGGCAGCAGCTGGGGATGGCTCCTTGCCCTTCCGGCCAGCACTTGGGGCAGGCACCCTCTCTGTGAGGATGCCTGGTGCCCTGGATCCTTTCCTACCACGAGCTGCTGTGGACACTTCTGGGCCCATGGACTGGCCGCCTTAGGTGCTTGCTTGGGTTTTACCCACCCTGGCCAGACGTGAAGGACGGGGGTTAGAGGTAGGGAAGAGGTCAGTGATGGAGAGGTAAAACTTCTTAGGGATATTGGGGTGGGAAGATGGAGAAGGTTTGGGAGTGGAGGAAGAGAGTGGTTGTAGGAGTTTTCTGTCTGCTGTGTTTGTGTGTAGGTGTATGGGCTGGATGCTGTTGTGAGGTGGATGGCTGTTGGGTGTCCGAGTGCTTGTGTTTGTGTACCTTGAGAGGTGGGGGGACAGTCACAATGGGAGAGGACACAGGACTGGTGCATGGCTATTGGGATTGTGTCTGCCAGTGAGGTGTGTGTTCTGCTAGATGTGCTGGTGATGCTGGCAGTGGGTGATGGTGTAGTGCATGCAGGTGTGAGTGTAGACGCAACTGGGAGGGAGGTAGAGGAGGAGTAGGGGGACACAGTGGAGGCAGTGGATGTTGGTATGTCTGTATCTGGATGGTGTTTGTGTTAGTGCCTGTGGGATTATGTGTGGTGCTTGTGTTTGCCTGTGCCACAGTTGTGTGTTGTCTTGTGTGCTTGGGATAGGTTGGGGTTGAGGGGAATAGGATTAGGTAGAGGAAGTTGGAGGTGGCAGGGTGGAAACAGACACAATGGCTGCCATCAGAGAGGAGGCCAGAGGCTGGATTGATCTCTGTTGGGCTGCCAAGCCAGTGTGAATGCCCTCCACGAATGCATTGGTCTGTTGCATTTGGGCTGCCAGCCCCTGGATGGCATTCACAATGGTTGACTGCCCAACGGAGATGGATCTCACGAGGTCAATAGCCTCCTCACTCAGGGCAGCAGGGCTCAATCGAGCAGGGCCTGAGGTGTCTGGGGCGAAGAAGATGCCCACCCTTGTGGGTGAGCGGGCACGGGCAACTCACTGAGGGGCTGCTGGGAGGGCGGTGCTGGAAGGGGGTGGCGGCTGCACCTGTAGCTGGGGTGAGAACAGAGGTGTCCGCCACCACCAGGCAGCTTCCATCGGATGAGTTATCTGTGTCTGAACTGTCCCCTCCAGTCTTCGCTGTGGTGCTCCCCTTGCCCTCCGTCCCACTGGTGCCCTCAGAGTCGGTGAACCCAGCCTCCTGGGTCCTGTAGGATGCAGCTCACTCTGTCGCCGGCGCCTCTGCTCCTCCGCCAGATGATGCTAATGCACAAAAGGACAGGATGACAAAACAAAAGGGGGGAGGGGGACAAAGGAAACACTTGGTCAGTGGCTGCACCAACACCACTGTTGGTGTACTCAGCACCCTCACACACAAGGAACAGCCCTACACACTAGTCAATGCACTACCAGTAACAATGCTAGTGACCAGGGCATGGGGAAGGACATATACCACCAACTGCAGCATACCTGGGACCCACACAGCCCTGCCCAGTAGTGGATGCCTACTACCTAGGTAGGAAGAATATCAAATCAGAACCCTGCCTAATATGGGACCTACTCTGCAATGTCAGGCCTGGCCTAGGGGCACCCACAGACCCACATCCCCCACCCGGATACCACCCCACCAGGTGTAAGTTGTAATGATGGGCACTGTGCTCACCCCCTTGTGGCTGCTGTGATGCCCTCAAGCGCCCATCCAGCTCCGGATAGGCCACCGCCAACATGCGGGCCATCGGTGGGGTCTGGGTTAGATGGGCATCCCTTCCTCGTTGGGAGGACATCCCCAGCTGGGCCTCCCTGGTCTTCCATGCCCAGAGTCTCAGGTCCTCCCACCATTTCCGGCAGTGGGTGCTCTGCCTGCCGTAGACCCCCAGGGCCCGAACATCCTTGGCGATGGCACGCCACATACCATTCTTTTGATGGGCGCTGACCTGCAGATGAAATACACACAAGGAAAGGTATTATTCAGACGGTCCTGATTGTTACACTTTTGGCCCACCAGACCCCTTCCCATCCCAATTTGCCCAGACATGGCCCTGCACACAAGCAGCACGCCACCCAGGGGACATCCACCAACCCCCCCTACATGAGGCCTGCACACACACCACTCCATGCATTCATGCCCCATGCATCGTGCTCAGTGTACTCACCTGTTGCTCTGGAGGCCCATACATCAGTCCATACTGGGGAGGGACCCCATCCACCAGTCGATCCAACTCTGACCGTTCCCCTGTCACACGGTCCCTGGTAGGTTCCAGACACAGATCACAGCAGCACATGCAGTGTAGGTCCTCTCCTGTTGAAGGTCAGGTAGCAAGTGAGTGAACAAATGGAAAATAGCTGACACGTCCGCGGCGGTGCATACAGTCACTGCCAGTGTACATCATCATTGGCCACTGTACCCCATAGGGCCCAATGTTATCCAATGAGGTGTTGCATGGCGGTTCCCTACCGCCTCCTGTAACGGCACCCTACGTCAGCGGAATTACCTCACTTCCACCTGTCCCTCCACATAGGACAGGCGGACGCCATTTCAAGGGGGGGGACGGGCGGCAGGCCCTGGATTATAACTGCATCACATTTCACAATTGTACATACAGGACAAATGCCACTTATACATCTCAGATTAACATCATGCATTGTATTGTTGTGGCTACAGTGTACAGTTGATGACCGGCTCCTCCCTCTTTTGTCCCATAGATTGCAACCGCTGCGGATGAATAGGCGATGGGGATATACCCCCGTGTACAGACCCCTGGTAGACTTGGCAACAATAGAGGACAGGTACATTATCCTCACCTACAGACTTGACAGGGCCACGATCACAGAGCTGTGTGCCCGACTGGAGCCTGACCTGATATCTGCTATCAGTCACCCCAAAGGGATCCCCCCTCTTGTGCAAATGCTATCTGTGCTCCATTTCTTGGCAACTGGTTCTTTCTAAGTTACAGTGGGCTTGGCAGCAGGAATGTCACAGCCAATGTTCTCAATAGTGCTAGCAAGAGTGCTGGCTGCCCTGATTAAACACATGTTCAGCTACATTGTTTTCCCCCAGGTTGAAGATTTGGCCACAGTGAAGGCTGACTTCTATGCAGTGGTACATATCTCCAACATCACTGGGGCGATTGATGGAACTCATATTGCATTTGTTCCCCTCCAACCCCCCCCCCGCCACACCGGCAAAAGGAACTGGTCTTCAGAAATCGAAAGAGTTTTCACTCAGTGAATGTCCAGATGGTGTGCCTTGCGAACCAGTACATCCCCCACATCAGTGCTAAGTATCCTGGGTCTGTGCATGAAGCCTTTATCCTGAGGAATAGTAGCATCCCAAATGTGGTGGCCCTACTACAGAGGCACAAGGTGTGGCTAATAGGTGATCCCTGGTCCCCACCCAGTGGATGTTGGTGTATGGGTATGGTGTGGGCCATAAGGGATAGTGTGTGGCTAAATGTTGTCCCTCAATATTTGCAGGTAACTCTAGTTACCCCAACCTATCATGGCTACTGACCTCTGTGAGGAATCCCAGGACAAGGGCAGAGGAACGTTACAATGAGGCACATGGGTCGAACAAGAAGGATCATTGAACGTACTTTTGGCCTCCTGAAGTCCAGGTTTCGGTGCCTCCATCCAACAGGTGGATCCCTGTGCTACTCACTGAAGAAGGTCTCCCAGATAATCGTGGCATGCTGCATGTTGCATAACCTTGCCTTGAGACGCCATGTGCCTTTTCTGCAAGAGGAGGAGGCTGGAGATGGCAGTGTGGCAGCAGTGGACCCTGTGGACAGTGAAGATGAGGACGAGGGTGAGGATAGAGACAACAGAACTGTAGTGATTATACAACACTTCCAATGACACACAGGTAAGACAGTGTAACTTCCCATTTCATTGTCCTTTTTTTGTTTACCATTGTCACTGGCAGGCTGTGAATTTCAACTTCTATGCCCACTCACTTAACCCTTTGGCAACTCTTTTTGCAGATGTTGGTGCCCCACTATCGCTCCTGGTGTGTTCACTGCAGCCAACTACAGGTCTATCCTATGTGCACATTACTGTACAGTTGATTTGCAATGTTTGAATCTTGTTAAACGAAAACATACTTACATCATTTGACATACTACATACTTGTATTTTTTCAAAGTGTGTTTATTGCAGTGCTACGAAGAAAAGGGGGAAGTTCAATGGGCTGGGGTGATGATGGCGGAAAGTCCAGGGTATTGTTCCAGTGTATTTATAGCACAGGTACATTGTCCAGCGGGGCATGGGAAGGGGAGCAATGGCAGTACAAGGTGCACAGGGTGACAGAGTGGGACACAAGGGTGACAATCATAAGAGTCTAATTTCCTGGCGGTGGTCTTGCCAATAGTCTCTGGCTTCTGCCTGGATCTCAAGGAACGTTTGCGGGGTGGTTCTCCTTCTGCAGGGGGAGGGGTGCTGGTGGCCTGTTGGTCCTGTGGCGGGACCTCCTGTCCACTAGCGGAGGTGGAAGGCTGTTCAGATGTCTGGCTAGTGGCAGGGGCCCGCTGTTGTACGACTGACTCCCTCATAATGTTGGCCATGTCTGCCAGCACCCCTGCATTGGAGATCAGGGTGGTGTTAATGGCCTTCAAGTCCTCCTTGATTCCCTGGTACTGTCCCTCCTGCAGCCCCCTGTTCTCCTGCACGTTGTCCAGGATCTGGCCCAGTGTATCCTGGGAATGTTGGTATGCTCCCAGGATCTCCTTGAGGACCTCCTGGAGAGTCAGTTCCCTGGGCCTGTCCTCCCGCTGGCGCACAGCAGTCCTCCCAGCTTCTTGTATGTCCTGTGCCTCTGTCCCCTGAACCCCAGGTCCCTGATTGTCTTTGGGGGTGTGGGGGGGGCGCTGGGCTTCCTGTAGAGATGGACACACTACTGATTGGCGTGTCCTGGGGACAGATGTATGGGTACGGTGGGTGGATGCTGCAGTGGTGTTTCCTGATGGGGGAGACTCTGTGGTGGTGTGTGACTGTGCCTGGGTAACCAACTGTCCGGAGGTCCCTGATGGGCCAGGTTGGTCATCCAGATCCGGGCAACCAGAGTCGTTGTCATCACTGTGGGCCTCTTCTGTTGGGGGACTGGATAGTGCTGGCACCTCTTCTCTGCTGACATTGGCTGGGATACCTGTGGGGATGTAAAAGCAGTGTTATTGTTTCTGTGTGTGACATATTGTGCATGGGTGGGTTGTTCTCTTTGTTTGTATTTGTCCTGGCAACTTTAACTTGTGCTAGTTGGTATGTGGTGGAATAGCGGAGTCTCTCTAGTGTACATGCTTTAGGGATAGGTGTCCATGCAGGGCTGTGAGTGGTGTCCATGCATTGGTATGGCATGCAGGGCTTGGCATTGGGATGAGTGAGTTGTGATGGTGGGGTGTGTGGGATGGAGTGGAGTGATGGGAGTGAGGGTGGGGGTATGTGATGGCATGCAGGTAGGGGGATGATAGTAATATAGAGTTGATTTACAAGAGTCCAGTCCTACTCCGGCCAGGCCCTCAGGATGCATGATTGCCAAGACTTGCTCCTCCCATGCTGTGAGTTGTGGGGGAGGAGGTGAGGCTCCACCACCAGTCCTCTGGATCGTGAGTTGCTGTCTTGCTGCAGTGGAACGTACCTTCCCCTGTAGATTGTTCCACCTCTTCCTGATGTCATCCCATGTTCTTGGGTGCTGTCCCACGGCCTTGACCCTGTCCACGATCCTCCGCCATAGCTCCACCTTCCTAGCAATGGATATCTGCTGCACCTGTGATCCATATAGCTGAGGCTCTATCCAGATGATTTCCTCCACCATGACCTTTAGCTTCTCCTCTGAGAATAGGTGGTGTCTTTGTGGTGCCATGGGTGTTGTGTGAGTTGTGTGGGTGAGGGTGTGTTAGATGATGGGTTGCGGTGTGTATTGTGAGGTGCGTGGGTGGTGTATAGGTGATGGTGTGTGGCTCTGGTCTTGTCTGTGGTCGTGGTGTCTATCTTGTGGCAATTGTTTGTAATGGTAAAGGATTGTGGGTAATGTGATTGTGTGTTTCATAGTGGTGTGGGTGTGGTGTGTGTATGTGTGTGTCAGGTGTGTGTAGTTTGAATTGTCCAGTGTGGTGGTGTTTTGTTTGAGTGTGTGTATTTTCAGCATGGCGGTATGTACCGTCAATGGTTTCCCGCCATTGAATGTCCGCCGTGGTGATTCATGGGTCATAATGTGATGGACGTAGTTCTGTTGGCGTAATGGTGTGGGTTTTGATACTGCTAGTTTGTTACTGACCTTTGGTGTGGCGGAGTTGTGTTTGTGGCTGAATTCTGTCGGATTGGTGTGTGTGTGTGTGTGTGTGTGTGTCATAATATGGTGAACGGATATCCGCTGCGGTGGTATGTTGGCAGCAGTCAGCATGGCGCTAAGTGGGATTTACCGTCAATGTCATAATAAGGGCCATAGTAAAGAAAAGGGATGTCCATGCAATGTATATACATATTTACAACATATTGTACTACAATTAAGCCTGTAGGAGTTGGAGTAGTTTGAAATAGTATTCTAAGTACTTCCTGTCCACTGTTTGCTTGTTGGCAAGATAACACACCCACAGAGTAGTGTTTAGTAAATGTGTGTGGTGTACACCATGTGGCAGCTTTACAAATGTCTGCCATTGGTATATATTACCTAAAAATGCCATTGAAGCTCCCTTTTTCCAAGTAGAATGTGCTTAAGGAGTTACTGGTAACTGTCATTTAGCTTTAAGATAGCAAGTCGGAATACACTTCACTATCCATCTGACTAATCCATGTTCTGAAATAGGATTACCTTTGTGAGGTTTTGAAAATCCCACAAGGAGTTGTTTGTATTTTCTGAAATCTTTTGTGCTGTCTATATAGTACCTGAGAGCTCTTTTAACATCAAGGGTGTGAAGAGCTCTTTCAGAAACTGAAGTTGGCTGTGGAAAGAAAACTGGCAATTCCACTGACTGATTAAATGAAAAGGTGAAACCACCTTGGATAGCAATTGTAGATTTGTTCTAAGAACTAAATTGTGTTTATGGATTTGAATGAAAGGTTCTTCTAAAGTGAATGCTTGAACTTCGCTAACTCTTCTTAAAGACGTGATTGCTACTAAGAAGAAAGCAACTTTCCATGATAGAATCTGTAGAGTACAAGAATGCCTGGGTTCAAATGGTGACCCCATAAGTCTTGTGAGCACAATGTTAAGATTTCACAGAGGAACTCTCGGTAGAATAACCTTTTTAAGGCCTTCCACAAAGGCCTTTACAACAGGAATCCTGAACAGGGAAATATGTTGTTTGTTTACCTTACTTTTTGTTTTGATGCCCCCTCCACTGGAGATGATTCTAGCACTTACACTAAGCGCTTACACCCACAAAGACTTGTGTTTCCTCAAGAAAACGCTTCAGACATGATGGACGCCAGCTTGGACACACATCCAGCTCTCCAGAGTCCCTGAGTGGATTCCAGTCTCTGTCAGTGACTTCATCATTGTTCACATTGGAAAAAAAATACACCAATGTCTTTGACGCTTCCATTATCCTCTATCACACAGGACTCTGTTACATCCACGAAGATACGGTCATTGACCTTCGCTGTCTAGACCAGTCGATAACTAGACCTTCGTGGACGGCAACAACGCCTTAGAAGTCGAGATTGTTGACAGCAACAACATTGACGGTAAAATGTCCTTGCTCCTGTAGTCAACTTCCAACTCATCGACAGACACAGTGGGCGTCGACAATATCATTCACAGTGTTTTCTCCACTACACTTTTTCGCCCGTTCAAGAGACTGCAAGTCTTACCATGCACATTATGTGGTGAACTCTGCAACCAGGATGTTTCAATGACTGCTTATAGTCTTACGTAGTTAGATGTCCGCTATCTCTCAGAATTTGAAGGAGATGCCATGGATCTTAAGGACACTCTTCAAGACTATGACTATCCGCCACAAACGTTTGTAACTGATCATCTTTATCGACTCTATACCCGTTGTTGTAGTGTGGAGATTCTGGGAGCATGACATTATGCCTTGCCCCCGAATGTAAAATATCTTGCATCATTGCTAGGCCAAATTATTAGAACTAAAAGATCTTGTGATGAGTTTGTGTAGTCAATTTTTGTTCATGGACTGTGCTTCAAGTCGGACACATTTTACTTATAGGCATATGGCCTATACTTGTTCCAGGACAGATAGTGAGGTAGAGGGGGATTAGCAGCAGATGGAGTTGTTACAGGAGCTTGGGTTGGAAGAGGGAAGTGTGAGTTGTTGGTGTAGTGCATGTTACTTAAAGGTACATGCAGGAACGGGTGGCTGAGGAGTAGTTGGGGAAATGCAGAGGGTTCAGGATTAAGAGGCGAGCCTGAAAGTGGAAACTCATTTTCATTATAGTTCAATGTAGAATGATCAGGAGGGAAAGAATCATCTTGGGAATTGAACTACCATTCATGCCCTTCATGTCTCGATCCATAATTCATTTTAGGCAAAAGGCTCTGTTGGGCTGCTACTTCATGTAATGCGTTAACCCTGTATTTGAGCAGTTATGCTACACTTGTCTTTGGGTTGTTTGTTGTATTGTAGATGTGCATCCTTGCCTCATGTGATGGCAGCACATCTCCAGAGTTTTAGGGACTATCTTTTTCTTGTTGTCAGTGTGATTCACTAGGCTAATTATGCTTAGTGTTTTTGGACTGTATGCTGGTTTGAAGGACTGAATAATATGCAAGTGTATCCACCAAACTGAATTTAGTTGTGGTTTCAGACCGAGTGATTATACCCTCCCAGGTGAAAATGGCAGTAGGATTATCCCCTCCTGACTGGAGTTGATACTAGAATCAAATCGGGGATGGATATTTCCACCTGACTGAACTCGTCTGCAGGCTGAATCAGAGAGAGACTATGCCCACCTGAGTGGAGACTAATTTGGGATTGATATTTCTACCTGCAAATTCTTCACCTGTAGAATATCACCCAAGCATCATACCTGATGAGGAAACTTCAAAGCACTCATATAGTCCGGAGGGGGCTTTGGCTTCAGATAGTACCAGAAGTGATGTCAGATGACATCCCCAAAGCCATATAGCACTCGCCCTGGCTTAACAACATTAGTTCACTTTTTTCTGAGCCTTCAGTGCAGAACCAGGGCTACACTAGTTTCCTTAAAAGGAATTCTTACACGAGTGCAGTCTTTGGTGCCTGCTGTCCTATGCACACCAAGGCCATAAAAGAGCAGGAAGCGAAACTCTTCATGGCCAAGGCCAGGGATGACAATCTGTGTCACAAGTGCTCAAGACATCACTTGAGGTCCCTAACTTCATCTTTTGGTAGGGGGAAGGGGAAAAGAAAAGAAGCATATTAAGAGCAAGAAATATTCTAAAGGTAAATTGCCTCATCTGTCTTCATCTCCCACAGGACCTTCATCCTCCAAGCCAGAGCTAGTCGACTTGATCCCCGTGGTTCCCACTCTGAGCAGCCCTGCTCTAGGGAATCCTCTGGACCAGTCCCTGGATTGGCCTTAGACTTTCACACATCCCACTGCACTGGGACCTTCACTGCCCAAGATTAAGGTGCCAGACTTTCCCAAGTTTTGCAACGGATGTGGACCTGCCAGTGTTTTGCAAAGGTATATATGTAATCTTCTCAGGGGCATTGATGCTGCCCAACACTCCTTTAGAGCCAACGGAACCATATGGATACTAAATGCTAATGCCTTTGGCTCTGACACCGCCAACCAATAGATCCAGTGCTGTCGTCGGATTCCTTTGACCCAGCTCTATGTTATACAACACTACAGCTGCCAATGATGAGGACCATGCTGCTGCTACCTCTGCTACTTCGGCTACCACCTCTGGCACTGGGTAAAGCTCCACCTACTCTGCAGACTGACACAGTCCACAAAGCAGATCCCACAGGGATGCTCAACATTTTCTTGTAGAAGAGTATAGGAATCAACTCCATTAAGTTTTTGGAATGGACTCACATCCCCTGACGTGTACCCTTATTGGGGCTGTTGGAGATGATGCTCAATTTTTTCAAGGTCTCTCTTCTGCCAGTGGCATGGACACCTCTGAAGGGCTTGCTATGGATTTATCTACTGGTCCACGAATGCCTAAAGTTGTCCTAAACAAAGTTATGCATAAGGTTGCTCAACTGTTGGACCTGCAACTTCTGTCAGCAAATTAGTTGGTCAGACAGTACGACAGTAGAGCAAGAGGAATTGTCTGTGGATAGACCTTCCTCCTCTTCTCCTTTCCCCCCCTTGAAAGGACACCCAGTTTGCTCGGACAGACCCACTCTGAACCTGTGGGAGGGTGGGTGTCTTGCTTTCTCCTGACCTGGAAAATCATTACTTCGGACCAGGAGGTCCAACAAGTTGTAAAATGGGTTACATGCTTCCCTTCATTCAGGCTCCGCCTTGTGTTCTCCCTGCACCTTCTTCCCAATCCCTCCAGACCAACTGGCCATACTAAAACAGCAGGTGACAGCACTCCTTTGCAAAGAAAGAGTGAAGTTAGTGCTAGAATACAAAATGGGCCAAGGATGTTACTTGCACTACTTTCTGTTACCCACGAAAGAAGGCGGTTTGCATCAGATCCTGAACCTCAGGGAATGACTGCTTTCTCAAAATAGAAGTTCACGATGCTGACTGTAGCTCAAGTACTACTGGCTTTGGAACTTGGAGACTGAATGTTGTCACTCGACCTGCAGGATGTGTACCTCCACATCCCTATCCTGCAGTCACATTGGAGGTACTTGCAATTTGTGGTGGATTCTGCTCACTATCAATTTGTTAAAACTATCCTTTGGCTTGACATAGATCCTTCAGGAAGGTGATGGCAGTGGCATCCCATTTAAGAAGGTCAGGCATCCCAAAAATATAGTGTCTGGATGACTGGCTTAGCAAAGCTGGTTTGCCAGTGGTGGTGGTGTTCAATCTGCAGTCAACAGCATACCTGCTGTTCTACCTCGCCTTTTCAGTCAACAATCCCAAATCTCACCTACAGCCCTCCCATGACTCCAGTTTATACAGTCAGTACTGCACACTACCATGCTCCTCAACTTCCCTCTATTTCAAAGGATCTCTGCCATCCAGGAAATGGTCCTCCCCTTTACAGCAAGGTGTGGGAGTTCCAGTCTTGAAGGTCTTGAGATTCCTAGGTCTGCAAGTTTCCTACACCCTGAGTGATGCACACACCTTGGCCCATGTAGTGGTGCCTCCGCAAGCAGTGGCTAGAATATAAGGGAGACCTGTTGTGATCTACTCCAGCTGAAGGGGTTTGGTGGGGGAACAAGTTAATCCAGAGCTAGGAGATGGGCCTTACTCATGCTCAGACCATGGCTACGATAGTGACGGATGCCTCTAATCTAGGGTGGGGAGCCCAGCCAAAAGATCAGGCAATCAGGGGTTTTTGTTCTGAGGAATAACAGGTTCTTTACTTTAACCTGTTGGGAACTGTGGGTGATTTGTCTTGCGCCCAAAGCCTGCAAGTGTACCAAGGTCGATCTGCACACAGTTCTAGCTGTATTCCCCCGGAGCCCGGCCCACTCCTTCCAAATGTTATTGAGTTTCTGGAGGCACGACTTGTCAGATAGAGTGGGCGCTCAAGTCCCATACAGTAATCCGTACTCTTAGCCCCATGCCGCAATGGAGGGGGATGTGACGTCTTTCCAGGCCCTCTCAATATCTGTCTAGGCAACGATCAAGCCCAAACAAAGCAGCGCCCTTTAATATTTGTTACCCCCCAGGCGGTTTGTAATATGTAAAAAGATCACCTTAGGGTCCCTATGGATAGGCCAGCCCAGCACCTCCTCCAACCATCCCAAAACCCCAATCCAGAAGTGAGAGAGCGCGGGGTAGTGCCAGAATGTATAAGGGAGATCACCCTGTGGAGCATCAGACTTTAAATAGTTCCCAGCAGCTATCAGGCCCATGTGATGTAGTTGTGCTCTCGTGAGATATAGACATGATAGAGGAGATTCAGCTATTTCAGTCTAAATCGTGACACTACCACTGACCCCCCTCGGTGCCTTCAGTGTCTCCCCCCCACCCCCCCAAACTCGTCCAGCTGATCCAAATCCCCCTCCCTTCTCACTGCCACCAATGGATCTGGCAAGTTGCTCGAAAGCATTTTACAAACCTGTGACAGTTGGTGGACCTGTATGTCTGAGTAGAAGTTTCACTTCTGATGGGGAGAACTTAGGAACAGTCTCCGCAGACTGTGTGAGTTGTGAGTGTGTGTGGTAGAGCTGTAAGTAGTGAAAGGCTTGTGTTTGGTGTAGCTCGCATTCCGCCAGTAAGACCTGAAAGAACTTCACCATTCCCTGTGAAGCACATCCCCAAGTTTGGAAATAGCAATGGTGTCTCAGGTGGAGAAGCTACATAAGGCTGCAACCTGTGAGAGCAGAGTGCCCCGCCACAGGGGAGTCTCAGGCATCAACCTACCAGCCCACCCGTGGATTTCATGGCGAATGTCTAGATCCCCAAGTACCACTCTTGTGGCCGACAGGAGGGTCATTGGTGCGACTCTACCATAGAGCAGATGTGAAAGGTCCAAATGACCCATCGCCCATCCCTCCACTGCATATGCCGCCTCAGTGAATCCCTAAACCACCAATCTTTCACTACAAGCAGGTAAGTCATCCAATAGTATAAAAGTAGAATTGAGTTGGCTATCCCACCTTCATAGACCGATCAACAGCATTTACCCAGGGCTATTCAACCCCCCAGAGCAACGTTCTGAGTTGCGCATTCACCTTAGTGAGGGAGGTCTTATCTATTTGGAAGGGATGACTCTGTTGCATGGTAGAGGAGGTGCGGCAGCAAGACTATTTTAAAAATGGCAGAGCTCCACAACAGGGACAGGGGGAGAGTGGACCAGAACTTAATGTCTCTTGCCAGACTCTCCAGCTGTGGCCTCAGATTATAGTCACAGGACCTCTGAGCATTGTCCGTGAGATCTGACCATATCTTGATGGACAGCACAACAGCCATGTGGTACATAAGCAAGTGAGAGGGAGTGGGGGTCTCACCTCCTTTGCGTGGAACCGTTGAGACTGTGATCTTGGGACACATCAACGGATGTGGATCACCACCAATCACGTAGCAAGGTCTCTGAATGTCAGAACCGACAACCTGAACGAACGTTATCTTGCTGACCACAAATGGCGTTTTCTACTTGAGGCAATCCGGGACATTTTTGCCCATTGGGACACTTTGCAGGTGGACTTGTTTGCATCCTGTGGAAGTGCTCAATTGCAATAGTTGTGCATCCTCCAGAATCCGCTGAGGGGAGCCTTGGTGAACATTGTTCAGTTGAGCGGGAATTTTTAGCTGCATTTTGAGTTTCCCACATACCCTTGATGCCTCAGGTTCTAGGGAAGATTCGCCAAAACCGGGCTGAACTCATTTTCGTAGCCCAGGATGGGCCAAGAAGGATGTAATAGCTGAACTTCTGCACTTCTCCACCTGTCCCCTGCTAGAACTTCCATTCAGGCCAGACCTTCTCTCCCTTTTGGGGGGAATGGTCCCCCACGCCAGTCTCCAAGGCCTTCACCTACATGCTTGGAGATTGAGCAGGGAATTCTGAGTTAATTCCAGCTAGCCACGGAGGTGACGAATTTCAAACTATCAGCGCAATGCTGGAATCTTGCAAGCCGAGTTTGAGGACCCACCCCAGATGAAGACCCTATATATCCCAAAGAAGGGGCTTGGTCACCTAACCAGGTAACTACCTATCAGAGGGTGCCTCTGACATCACCTGCCTGGCCTGGCCACTCAGACGCTCCCAGAGTTCCCTGCTAACCTTGGACTCAAGGTGGCAGAACCCAAGGACCCTCTGTAGGAGCTCTGGGCACCACCCCTGGTGGTCACCCCCCTTTCCATTGTCCAGTTTCACGCCAGAGCAAGGACTTGGTGGTTCCTGAACCAGTGTGGACTGGTTTATGTAAGGAGGGCACTACATGTGCCCTTCAAAGCAAACCTGTGGCTTGGGGAGGCTACCCCTCTCAAGCCAGTCACACCTATTTCCAATGGGAGAGGGTGTTACCCCCCTCTCCCAAAGGACCAGATCCAACAGCAGGAGGGCAGCAACCCGTCTGAGGGGTGGCTGCAGCTGGGCTGCCCAGAAAACCCTGTAAGACTGGTGTTAGTAATGCTGGGGGTCCTCTAAGGAGCCCCCAGAGTGCATGGAATCATTCTTCCAATATTTGCAATAGTATTGGGGTATGTTTCCAACATGTTTGATACCAAATATGCCCAGGTTTGGAGTTACCATTATGTAGCTGGACATAGGTAGTGATCTATGTCCGGTACACATATAAAATGGCATCCCGCACTCACAAAGTCCAGTAAAATAGGGCTGGATTTCATGAGGGCACCTCTGCTATTGTAGGAGTGCCCTCACACACAGGTACCTGCACCCTGACCTCTAGGCTGAGAGGGCCTACCATAGGAATGACTACAGTGACCTGTAGTGCACCTGGTTCACGCAGAGTGCAATGGCAGGTCTGCAGAACCCGTTGCACGGGCTACCTTTGGGTGGCAGAATAACTGCTGCAGCCCATAGGGATCCCCTGGAACCCCAATTCCCTGGGTACCTAGGTACCATATACATGGGGGCACCAGTAGGCCAAGTGTGGGGATAAAAAGTTACCAGTAACCAAATTTAGAGGAGAGAGCACCGTCACTGTGGTCCTGCTTAGAAGGATCCAGAGAACACAGTTGTAGGAAGTTGGCTCTGTATGTACTATTTCAAAGTAAGAAATAGTATGGTTCCCCTTAGAGGTGTAAGATAGTGGCAAAAAGAGATAATTCTAATGCTCTATTTTGTGGTATTGTGGTCAAGCAGTAGGCTTATCAGAGGGTAGTGTTAAGCATTTGTTGTACACACACAGGCAATAAATGAGGGACACACACTCAAAGACAATTCCAGGCCAATAGGTTTTTGTATAGGAAAATATATTTTCTTAGTTTATTTTAAGAACCACAGGTTCAAGATTTACAAACAATACTTTAAATGAAAGGTACTTCACTTAGGAACTTTGAATTAGCAAAATAGCATATATAGTTTTCACACAAATGGCATATAGCTATTTTAAAACTAGACAGTGCCATTTTCAACAGTTCCTGGGGGAGGTCCGTGTTTGTTAGTTTTGCCGGTAAGTAAACCACCTACGGGGTTCAAAGTTGGGTCCAAGGTAGCCCACCTTTGGGGGTTCAGGGCAACCCCAAAGTTACCACGCCAGCAGCTCAGGGCCGGTCAGGTGCAGAGGTCAAAGTGGTGCCCAAAACGCATAGGCTTCAATGGAGAAGGGGGTGCCCCGGTTCCAGTCTGCCAGCAGGTAAGTACCCGCGTCTTCGGAGGGCAGACCAGGGGGGGTTTGTAGGGCACTGGGGGAGACACAAGTCAGCACAAAAACTACACCCTCAGCGGCACGGGGCGGCCGGGTGCAGTGTGCAAGCAGGTGTCGGGTTCGCAATGTTAATCCAATGGGAGACCAAGGGGTCTCTTCAGCGATGCAGGCAGGCAAGGGGGGGGGGCTCCTCGGGGTAGCCACCACCTGGGCAAGGGAGAGGGCCACCTGGGGGTCGCTCCTGCACTGGAGGTCGGATCCTTCAGGTCCTGGGGGCTGCAGATGCAGTGTCCTTACCAGGCGTCGGGTCTTTGAAGCAGGCAGTCGCTGTCAGGGGGAGCCTCGGGATTCCCTCTGCAGGCGTCGCTGTGGGGGCTCAGGGGGGTCAACTCTGGCTGCTCACTGGCTCGCAGTCGCCGGGGAGTCCTCCCTGTAGGGTTTGTTCTCCACAACTCGAGCCGGGGGCGTCGGGTGCAGAGTGCAAAGTCTCACGCTTCCAGCGGGAAACGTGTGTTGTTTCAAAATTGCTTCTTTGTTGCAAAGTTGCAGTCTTTGTGGAGCAGAGCCGCAGTCCTCGGGAGTTCTTGGTCCTTCTAGATGCAGGGCAGTCCTCTGAGGCTTTAGAGGTCGCTGGACCCTGTGGAACGCGTCGCTGGAGCAGTGTCTTTAGAAGTGGGGAGGCAGGCCGGTAGAGCTGGGGCTAATGCAGTTGGTGTCTCTGTCTTCTCTGCAGGTTTTTAAGCTCAGCAGTCCTTCTTCATCTTAGGTTGCAGGAATTTATCTTGCTGTGTTCTGGGAGTCCCTAAATACTCGATTTAGGGGTGTGTTTAGGTCTGGGGGGTTAGTAGCCAGTGGCTACTAGCCCTGAGGGTGGCTACACCCTCTTTGTGCCTCCTCCCTGAGGGGAGGGGGCACATTCCTATCCCTATTGGGGGAATCCTCCATCTGCAAGATGGAGGATTTCTAAAAGTCAGAGTCACCTCAGCTCAGGACACCTTAGGGGCTGTCCTGACTGGCCAGTAACTCCTCCTTGTTTTTCTCATTATCTCCTCCGGCCTTGCCGCCAAAAGTGGGGCCGTGGCCGGAGGGGGCGGGCAACTCCACTAGCTGGAGTGCCCTGGGGTGCTGTAACAAAGGGGGCGAGCCTTTGAGGCTCACCGCCGGGTGTTACAGCTCCTGCAGGGTGAGGTGAGAACCACCTCCACCCAGTACAGGCTTTGTTACTAGCCACAGAGTGACAAAGGCACTCTCCCCATGTGGCCAGCAACATGTCTGGTGTGTGGCAGGCTGGAAAAACTAGTCAGCCCACACTGGAAGTCGGGTATATTTTCAGGGGGCATCTCTCAGATGCCCTCTGGGGTGTATGTAACAATAAAATGAACACTGGCATCAGTGTGCATTTATTGTGCTGAGAAGTTTGATACCAAACTTCACAGTTTTCAGTGTAGCCATTATGGTGCTGTGGGGTTCGTACACGACAGACTCCCAGACCATATACTCTTATGGCTACCCTGCACTTACAATGTCTAAGGTTTTGCTTAGACACTGTAGGGGCATAGTACTCATGCACTTGGGTATAGTGCACCCTGCCTTAGGGCTGTAAGGCCTGCTAGAGGGGTGACTTATCTATACCTATAGGCAGTGTGAGGTAGGCATGGCACCCTGAGGGGAGTGCCATGTCGACTTAGTCTTTTTATCCCCACTAGCACACACAAGCTGGCAAGCAGTGTGTCTGTGCTGAGTGAGGGGTCCCCAGGGTGGCATAAGATATGCTGCAGCCCTTAGAGAACTTTCCCGGCATCAGGTCCCTTGGTACCAGGGGTACCAGTTACAAGGGACTTACCTGGATGCCAGGGTGTGCCAATTGTGAAAACAAAAGTACAGGTTAGGGAAAGAACACTGGTGCTGGGGCCTGGTTAGCAGGCCTCAGCACACTTTCAAATCATAACTTGGCATCAGCAAAGGCAAAAAGTCAGGGGGTAACCATGCCAAGGAGGCATTTCCTTACAACAGTCAAACACAATGATAAACAGGCCAAAAGTGGGGGTAACCAAGCTACAAACAGGCTACTTTCCTACAAAGCAACTCTGTTTCATGGTGTGTGGACAATAACCTGGACCCCTTGCAGGTCAAATTGTTTGAAGTTCTGCAATACACACTTTCTCTTGCTCAGAGGGGTTGTGCGACAGGTACTGTCAAGGGGTACCTAGCTGCATTATTTGCATTCCTATGTCTGCTGGACCAGCCCTTCCTTTTAACAAATTTGTTGGCCCTCAGTTGGACCTTACTTTGGTTTTCATTTTTCTTGTGGAGACACAATTTGAGGCCCTGCATAGGTGTCCCTTAAGGATGTTGATTCACAAAACTTTATTGTTTATGGCTTTTACCTCAGCCTCATGGGTGAAAGAGTTACACTCTTGATTCCTGTTTTCCATTTACCTCTCTTTACCCTGGCAAATTAGTGTTGCGAACCAGGGCAGCTTTTGTGCCAAAAGTAGTGACTATATACAGTATAATTTATATGTGCTTGGTATTGTAAGCGAAATACTCCCAGGTTGTATCCTTTGCGTCTCACTTTAGCAGTAATTCAAACAGCTTAGTATTGTGTCATTGGGAGATATGGCCATTCAGACAGAAAAGGGCACTGCACTTAGATGGCTGACTTACTGATGACAACACCGACCCTTGCCCACCTTTTTCACATCAGAGTTGCAAAAGATAAAAAGGCTCCGCACCTGCAGCTGTAGATGACAGAGGTGGGGGGGAAAGCACAATTCAGAGACAATAAAAGCCACCCTGCTTACAAAATGGTCACAATAATGGAAATCCCACAACTGAGGCACACTTTGGGCTTGATTTAACATTTTGGCAGGATGCCTCTCATCCATCACGGTAGCATAGGAAATTACGTCCGCCACTCTGATAGACTATAGCCTGTGATATTTAGAGATCACCTCTAGCCCAGCTGTGATCTCTGTGCCGTCAGGTGAACTGCAGTCAGGAAGGTTCCTCTCAATGTACTGCAAATTTGGCGTAAGACCACTGTCTTTCATGTGGCTGCATACCAACGTTTTTTGTCATTCAGAAACAAACTCTCAAAGCAGCGGTTTGTTTTTAAAAATCATTAAAATATTAACTCCCTCACACTGAGAGTTTTCTTTCAAAGTGTGGGGGGTCATTTTTGTTTGTCCAATCCCGCTAGATTTTTATTAGCAATGACAGGAAGAAAAATAAAAATTAGACTACCACTCTAAATAAGCTGGGTGGCCTGATGTATTCACTCTGATAGGTCGTACTGTGCCAGCCCCTTGGGGTAAAGTTTCCAACAGGCATAGCCATCAGAAAGATCGTTCTCTGCCTAACTCTAAATAGATTGGATGGCCTGTGGGTTTGACAGACAAGGTACTGTGCCATGTTTATAATAGAGTACCCTGTTCTCCAATCTCTAAATCGAGTTCTATATTCTTTGTTTATCTCGGACTCACTTCTCTGGCTCCCTTTGCCGATTGCACTGCTGGTCTCAATTTTGCTACCAATACTTTATAATGGTCAATCCAGTATGACTGTGGTTTATCCCAAAAAGTGATAATTTTGGGTTCAATACAATAAAAACTAAGGTGGTCCCTGTTGTGATGAGTGATGTCATGTGACCAGTCCATTGCTGGCTTGTACTGAGATTGGGGCGGACTGATGGGGGAATGCTATGTGGCCAATTACAGAGTGAGGAGATCCTACGAAAGCCACCTACAGAAATAATCTTTCCTATCAGTAAATGAAACGCATTTTGTAGATTAATCTATTTATTTTAGGACAGGTTTCATCATTTTGTTTATGATTGAGACTGGGCTGCCTATGCATCTTTTCACATCTGTATATGTCTGAATTTCTGTTATATCACAGAGGGGGTTATTACAACTTTGGAGGAGGTGTTAATCTGTCCCAAAAGTGATGGTAAAGTGGCGGATATACCACCAGCCGTATTACGAGTCCATTATATCCTGTGGAACTCGTAATACGGCTGGTGGTATATCCGTCACTTTTGGGACGGATTAACACCTCCTCCAAAGTTGTAATAACCCCCAGAGTATTACCTAAAGCTTATCAGAGTTTGTCCTCTTTTTCTACTTAAGTCAGAAGTTTTCCAACTACAGTGGGAAAGAAGTATTGGCTACTTAACTGATAAAGTGCTGGATTCTTGATTTCTCCAACACGTCTTCGTGGCAGGACACCATTGCCTTCTGTAAATGTTGTTCGTTGAGATTTTCCATAAAGAAGCAGAATGGAACAACAACTCTCTCTCTTAGTCTCATTGTCTTCTTCTTTCCCTCCGTCTTTCTCCTGCAGTAATGATTTCCAAAGCGATTCATCTTTCACGGTATATAGGCAACACTGGTGTTCTTGCCTCCATTCTTTACTGTCTTCTACTGCCGTAGGAAGGGTTTGAAATAACTATTTTATTCTGAGTTTGGTACTATTAATGAAGATGCTAAAATAGGGAATGAAATATTACCAGTCGCAGATTGTCTATGAATATCTTCATTAAGTTAAAAAAATAACCTTTCTGAGAATGCAGCACAAATTCAAGCAGGCTTCACATCTTTCATCAGACCATCAAGATAAACTGAAGCGGGTAACTGGCACTGTGAATGTGACTGTTTCTTTATGGCATGCTTCGATTGTGGGAGACCTTTTGTTAACCTAAGAGATGCAAAACAGTTTTTCCTTCGTGTGAGTCTGTATGGTATGGAAATCATTTGTTTTCATATTTTAAAAGCAAGTGTTTTGGAAATTAGTAACTTGTAATTGTTATGGCCATTTTTAGTTTGAATAGTTTTTTCAATTACTTTTCTTGTACAGTGCTATTAAAAGAGTAAATTTGCAAGACTTCTTGGATCCCACAGGTGGGCGTGGTTATATTGTTCTTAGGTGGTAGTGCTACATCTGGAGGACATCATAGGTAAAATGACTGTAGCTCAAGAGGCTAAAGCAATGACGTTCCTGAGCTCCTTGGATGATATCCTGATGTATAGACATTGCTCCACTGTTAAGGTGTCGCGTTGTGTTATATGTTTTAAATTGAAAAATGTTAAATTTTTCGTTTCTGATCAGGAAACCGTATCATCATGGGGAAAAATCATGTGTTTCGATTTAACCACCCTGAGCAGGCTCGAGCAGAGCGAGAGAAGACTCCATCAGCTGAAACACCTTCTGAGCCTGTGGATTGGACCTTTGCACAGAGGGAACTGTTAGAAAAACAGGGCATCGATATGAAGCAGGAGATGGAGAAAAGGTAAAATCTTCAACTTGGATGAATGCAGTCCTTACAATGAACATAATTTTGCATGGTCTCGCTGCAAACTGCTGGACAAGTGGCAGCTTGCCATCGTTTCTTCTTGTTTTGTAGGACAAGGGACTGTTATGACATGGAACTTCCTATCATTCACAGGTTTAAGTACTATTGCTGACATGTGGCAGATTTTGGGAGAAAATGCTGAGTTGCCTTGTCATTCTTCAGTCTACGCTGTAATGGATTATGGAACAGCACCCTTGCAGCATATGGGATATGAACCATTTGAGCATCTAAAATCTTCACTACCCACAGGGTAAAAGTCAGAGAGGGTTTGAAATCCTAAAAAAGCAGTGGTGCTAAGAGCCGTGTTTACCAAATATCCTCCAGTAGTGAGACATAACATTGTTGATATGTAATTATAAGAGACCATAGTAGTGCTTTGAGGTAAGGCTCACTTAAAATTAGCAATCTAGCACCTTGCTAGGTAAAATGCAGTTTCTGTGAGAAAACCTGGCCTTATCCATGATTGCAACAGCACAAAGCAGGAGACTTTTCTTCAGAGAAATGCTTTCGATATTTAAGCAGCACTAAACCAGTTCAGACATCTAGAAACAAACCAATAAAATGCCCAAACCAGTTTCCTAACAAGAAAAGAATGTACGTAAAACAAGACCAAAATGAGAAATATTAAATAAGAGAATCAAGAGATATGCATGTCTAATGAAAATTCTAAATCGAAAACAGTAGGGTTGTAAATGTGAATGTTAGTTCACTCACTTTCCCAAAAGTGGCCACCAAAGACCAATGTTGCCTGAAAAATGAAATATTATTACCATCAGTCTACTTGTTCTCCACAAAGGCTGGAGGAGCAGGGAGAGAGTTGGATAACTTCAGCCTGGTGCACCCATGCTTCCAGTCTTCGAGGTGTTCTTCTGAGAGCACCCAGGGTTCCGATTTTCTAGGAGACTGCTCATCTGTTTCCAGCCTACACTAAAAGTCCTGTCCATACTTTGTTCCATGGTTCTATATGTTTTGTTTGGGTGATCACAGTGCTCTTAATCTTCCAAGTCTTGTGGGACTCTGGTTAAAGATCCCAGGGGAAAGAGACCTTTCTAACCCCAGCTCCCTTAGGGCCACAGTCAATAACTAGGTCTGTCGGCCCACTGAGTCCTCCTTCAGGGTCCCCTTTCCTTAGGACAACAACCAAAAGGCTAGTCTCTCTTGCTGTGTTCTTCAAAGATTCCCATTTGTCTTTTAAATCCCTGGAACTACTGGAGCGCTGACCCTTGAGAAGCACTTCTAGTTCATGGATACAAAGTTAAAGCATCAAGGCTCCAGTGCATTTACTCAGATGAGTAGGAAGCAGATAATCCAGTTCTGTTCTTCACAAAGCCAATTTGGTTTCTAAACTTTTTGCTGTATTGGCCATTAGTAAGTGATTAGTCATAATACTTAACACAATCTTAAGAATGTTCTCACAGTAGAACCAACCCATTTTGTAATACATCATTTCAGTTACTGGAAAACCAAACCTTAGCAAACCCTTGTTCTGACAGTCTTTCAAAATGACAGGACCCCAGATCTGTGGAGTGACATTAAGTGCATACTCTCAGCGATCTGGCCTGTGGAAATGTGAACCTCCCTCCCTCTCCCCATCCAGACACCCAGTCATACTGCCCATTGGCTTGAAAACCCATATTGCAGTAACTGAACACGCTATAACGTGGAGGAGATCCCTGTCAAAGGCTTACCACATACATGTTTACAATAAGCATGGCAGCAATTGTAACCCCATTCGGCTGTTACTGCCCACTGCCTTCTCCCTCATTCCAAAATTATTGTCAGTGGATTGCTTGTAATTATCTGTTCCCTGCCTTCATGTTACAGATCTGAGTAGAGCCCTTTGTTCACCTATGAGAAAGAAATTATTCATAACTGGCAAAACTGGTTTAGCTACTGCCCATGCAGAAAAGGAGTATATTCATTAAAAAAAGTATTTCCATCAATGAATTACCCTTTTGGTATATACACATTACAGCAGTTTGTTAATTGTTTCTCTCTTTTCTCCCTAAGCAAACAGATGTGCTAAAAGTGACTTTTATTCATAAGTAGTCTTTTGCAATAGAAAAAAGTGGCTACCACTGCAAGGAAACTACTGTTAATGTGGTCACTGCAGGGATACACCAGCCTCTCTAGTTGGCATATCCCACATCATGCACGTGACATCAATGCACTGCTTAGTGTGACGTATTCAGTGTTAGAAGTGGGCTCTCAAGCATGTACAAATTACTTATTTTGACATTTGCTTTCTGCAGGCTTGCCTGCAGCAAATCATTCTGGACTGACATTCACAAAGTCATGCTTTAAAAATCACCTGTGTAGCTGGTGCAACCCTACAGAGCTACTCATGTGGTTACTGACCTCTGTGCCACTGGTGCACTTCCCGAACATATTAATGTTGTTATATTAGTAGATCATGTATGCCAATCAGAATTTATAGCTAGAACCATGGTTATTAAAGGTAAGGGCACATGCACTTGAAACCTTTTATCAGCTTCCCTGTGCTCCAGCATATCAAATTATAAAAAGTTGGCGAGCATTTTAAATGTTGAAAAAATAAAGCTGATTGTTTCATTACAATGAAAGTTTAACCCCTCCCGTGTACATATTCCTCAGACTGTAGAGCGTGGCTGGTCTGCTGACCTCACTGTTACTTGCATCTGCCACAACCAACAGAAATCTGTTGCAACCTTTGTATAATTTCTTTCTTTTAAGTTGGTAGCCTTAAACACTATACAAGGAACAATGTGTGTGTGTAACATTTGTTGCTGCTGGTATGAATGTTCTGTATATTTGTGCAGTCTAGTATTGGGCTTGGGTGTTTGCAGGTTGTTTTTCTATGAAGAAAATCTTCAGTCGTGTGATGCACTGTGACTCCTCCCTTAGGTAGCATGAGCACCTTCTCAGTGTTAGAATGTTTTTTTCTGCCATTGGGTTCAGACTTGTATTAACAGGGCGCAGAGTTTTCATCGTGTTTGACACGCTTCTTCTTGGCCCACATTTTTAAATTTGATTTTGAATATCGGGAAAACCTCTATCATCCTCGCTGTTCTCATGACAGCCTCCGAAGACAGGCTTAACCATCAACTCCCAATGACAGGGCTTCGGGGCCTCGTCAGAGCAATTTACCTCTTGTCTTTGATGACTTCTCCGCAGAGAATACATTTGGGGTGATGAAACGGACACTATTCCAATACTGTTCCCAGTGCCATGCCATATACCTGCAGGCTGATTATCACAGGGTGTTCAAATTCTGCCTCTTCCCTGACCACAACTCCCCTACGTGCCATGCCTGCATCATCTTCAGTTTGAAAAACACCCTCTGTATCTATGAGAAAAAAAGGTGGGCTCACCAGAAGATGCAGTAGCAAGCTTCCAGTGACACCCCTGACATCTTTGGATAAGAGGCTGAGCTAGACATCAAAGAAGGTGAGTACAACAGGCCATGGAGCAGTTCTTCCCCATCAACCATTGCCTCGCAGGAGCCCTCAAGCAGAAGCAGAGCACAACCCCTGGGAGGATTGATCAACAAGACCTTCCACCACAGCACAACCTTTGGGGCCTGTGATGCCTTCAGGCTCAAGTCAACACTGAATAAAGGATTCAGAGCCCACGCTGCTCCCTGCTCCGGGCAGGGACCCTCTTGGGTCATCAAGCCCCAAGATCCTCCACAAACCTTGAGGACCTTCAAAGTCAAAGACACTCTCAATGTCTGCATGAAGGCCAACCTTCATCCCGAAGACATAGTCAGCTCTCCGGCTGCCAATGCTGCCGAAACCACCATTGGCAGAAGAGGATTCCATCAACAGCCGGCTCCAACGACTCAGAGCAACTGAATCTACAGAGACTGTAGAAGGAGTTGGATGCAAGGCAAAAGCAGCTGTTCATCCATCTCTAGATGGGGAAAATCTATACGAAGCTTCCTCCGTCAAAACCTTCAGAGACTGTGCCTCGGAAGAGGAAACTAACTTTCAAAGAATAGTTGGCTTTGGTGCATCCTCCAGATCCTGAGCCCAGGAAACACAAGGACAGTGGCACCAGCCCCCTCTTCTATGTTCCACTTCCTCCTCCTCTTCCACCACTACCTCCACCTTCTCTACTACAAGCCCCATCTCCCAGGTCACCACCTCTATTGGGTCCCCTGCCAGAGAGACCCCTTATATCTCCTAGGGCAAAGGCAGCCCTTTCAGCTCTGCAGACCCTTATGAGCCAGCCTTGGACTCTAATGTTAATCCACCAGGGGAGCCAGACCTGGACCATTGCTGTGTTAGGGTATTCCCCCAGACAACCCAATGGGCAGCCGCTTTCCACAGATTGGATATAAATGTCCTCCACAAGGAAGATGGTTTCCTCATGGAAACGCTCTTAGAGTCAAAGAGAACCATTCAGTTCCTCTCAGTGTTGAATGGCATGCTTAAATCATCCCCCAACACTCTCAAGGAGCCTCTGAAGGCTAGAGTGGCAAAACCACAGGTAGAGAAAAAGTTCAGGCACTCTCCAGCCTTCATCAGGGGTCACATTCCAACAGACTTACTCGTCGCCCATACAGCACGCTCAGGCCACGAGCGAAAAGGTGTGAAGAAATAGCCATAGAGTGGAAAACTATTTCCATCGCCACCATCTGCTATATCCTCAACATGGCTGGCACCGCATGAGAGTTTAGGGGGGACAAGACCGGTGTTCTTATTGTACACTACTCCTAGCTCTGCATTTTAGGCTTCAAGTAAGGAGGCCCATGGAGTGAACAATAGCCCTACTCCCCTTAAACCGCTCAAGAGATCGGGCCCAAAGGCAGTTGACAGGGATCCAAACAGCTGAAGCATGGCTGCATGGAACTCTTCGATCCGACATGGCGTGGGGGCTGTCTTTCCATGTTGAGAAAAAGGCAAAAGCAGTGAAACCTAAGGCAGCATGTCTGATGTCAAGAAAAGAGGCTATAGTGCAATTACTCAAAGCTATGCCAGGAATAACGTCATCATACACCCAGCTGATTCCTCATTGTTATCTCCATATGAGAATCATACAGGAGCATCAAAACGATTAGTGGCAATAGATTTTTGGAAATTAGGATGACATAATTCAACTAACTCCACAAATGAATAAACTACTACTGTGATGGGCCACGAAAGAAAAACTTTTTCAAAGTACACCCACAGGAACCAGTGATTCTCACCACTTCTTGTCAACAGATGTATTGCTGTTAAGCAGGGGAGCACACTTAATTGATATAAAAGTCAATGGCCTGTTGACCGTGAAGTAATCTCAAATCCACATAAATCTGTTATAGAGTTGAGAGCAGTCAAGTTAGATGTCAGAGCATTTCTTACTACAGTTCACTGCTCTCATCTTGTGGTGAGAACGATCAACATTCCCGCTATGTTCTGTATTCTCAAGCAATGGGCAGCAAGATTTCTACCTATGTCACAAGAATTATGAACTTTAGTGATCCTTCACAATGTGGACCTTTCCGCAGAACGTGTTCCAGGATCCACAACAGTATCATACATCATCTAAGCAGACATTACTCGAGTACACACATGTGGGAAATAGATGACAGTAGAATTAGTTTTTCAAAGATGAGGCAAACCTCAGGGGGATTAAGCAGATGTGTTCCTCTGGGCTAACAGGGAGATGTGTTTTATCTAGATTGGACAGGAAAATGTATATATGCTTTCCCTCAAATACTGTTTCCCAGGCCGGTATGCAAAATGAAAGTGAAATGCTGCAAAGTGATCATGATAGCCCTGGCTTGGGCAAGTCAGCACTGGTAGATGGAGTTGTGTAGCAATGTGTGTTTAGAGGACGATTCAGTTCAAGCCCAGTTGTTTTCAAGGAACAAATCACTAATACTTAACCACATATTTCAGTCCCTTCACTTAACAGCCCAACTCGTCAGGACTAGTTTCGGCATTTGTTAATCCCTGAGGAATGCAGAGAAGTTTTGAAGGTAGCACCAGCCAACAATACTGCAGAAACATATAATTTTAAATGAAAGCGTTTTGTGAAGAGGGCTGAGAGAAGAATTAAATCCACTGGAAATGTCACCATATCAGTTTTACCGTATCTCTTGCGCTTGGCTATATCTTGATTGTCAGACGCAACTGTAAAGACCTAAGTCCATCTAAAGTAGATTAAATAAACAGTGTTTGTTTCATAAAAGAGAAGAGCAACTATTGGCTGTGTAAAGGGCACAGAAGATCAGCTCCAACTGACCCACATTCAAAGATATACAGATAAACATTCTGTAGTAGAACATTATAAGAACCAATAGGAAGTCACTTATTACTGCATCACAGAGCCAAGTACAAGAAATAAAAACCCAACACCACATATCTCTCAATTTAACAAAAGAATTAATAATAAAGTAAAATATAGAAAATAGCACAAACTAAAATGAAGAGCCAAAGCATAAAGCAACATAACCTTAGCATAAAGCTAAAGATGAAAAACAGAAAACATAAAAGATATTTACATTCACTAATAGAAAACACAGCTATGAATAAAAGCAAACATATACACAAAATTCTACGGACTTGTGTATAATAGAACTAATCAGAGTCTGCTGGGAATTTTCTTAATCCTAGAACTTCTGCCTAATACAAACTGATGGTTATCACAAGTGGTTTCGTGACCACTCCCAACTCGATTGTTTTGATCCCACCCAATTTTTTTTTGCTTAAGCCACACCCCACATGTTTGATTTTCACACGATCATCCACACTTACTTTAGCTAGCCAGCATATTTTACACCACTGTCCATTCAACATATGTACAGTTTGTCCTCTGATGTCTATTAAACAAATGGTATCTTTGAATTTCAAAGCTCCCCTTCGAGAGTAAAGTAAAATTCACAAAGAACAATAAACAAATGTAACTGATCCTTATCAACAGGATGAGGAGCATTGACCATACCTTCCAAAATATTTGGTTTCGGCATCACACCTTCCCCCGATATCCAAATATACATTTTTCCTCCCTGATAGTAACTCCATTGACTAAGATGAAAATACATCTCTCCACAGTACTATCATTTGCTTCTTTTATGTCAGCATAAATCAAATTTTCATTGTGAAAGATTACAACATTTGATACATTCTCAAACATACTGTTGATATCGATATTATTTGTTAAATGCGCAAATGCCCTGGGGAGACTTGGCGCTGGCATTTGCAAGGTTTGAAGCAACAGAAGAAATTAGTAAGGAAGTGAAAAAAGCCAAGATTTGAGTTGTTTCCTGAAGCTGGTCAGATTCCACTGGTTTTTAAGATGCAAGGGAAGTTTATTCCAAAAGTTGCAAATGAAATAAGAAAAACTCCTACCACCCCAAGACACTTTTTTACATTTGGGGACTATGACTGTTTAGGATGCAGCGCTCTCCTTGGTATGTAGCATGTAAATTTCTTCCTTTGGTATTCTGAACCTGACTCATGGAGTGATTTATGCACTCTACAGAGTGCCTTAAGGCCACTCTTTTCTTAACCGGGAGCCACTGGAGCTCCACTGGGGTGTGAGAAACTGTTTGAAATTTGGGTATTTTTTTAAGGTGATGAGCTGTTGCATTCTTCAGTGGTTGGAGTTTGTATAAGGAGCGTTGATGAATGCCCTGATAAAGGGTGTTACAGTAACCCAGCCTGGACAATACCAGCACAATTATTTCTGAAGGTCGAAGGGGATAAATGGGAGCATTTTTCTTAGGGTTCTTAACAGAAAAAAGCAAGAGAAAATGAATTTATTGATCTGATCTCCAAATTTAAGGTTGGTGTCGAAGATCACTCCCAAGTTCCTGACTTTCTGGACCAGGGTAGATAGGAGGCCAAGAGTCTGGGCCACCACACAGGGTTCCAGAATTAGGTGTCTTTTCCAAAGAGAAGGACCTCAATTTTCTCTTAGTTTAGTTTAAGGCTATTACACTTCATCCAGCTGACTTTATACATGCAACTGTTAAAGCGGTAAGAGACCTCTTCACGTTGCTGGAAATGGGCACTATAATTTGGCTATCGTTTGCGTAGGAAATTGTTGAGAATCCAAAGTATCAAATCAACTCGGCCGGGGGGCCACATATATTTCAAAAAGTATGCTGCTCAAGGATGACCCCAGAGGACACCACAAGGCAGTGAGAAGGGTTTTGGCCTAAATTCTCAGAGGGAGACCAATGCTCTCTATCAGTGAGGAAAGATTGAAGTAAATCACAAGCCGTTCTACAAATGCCTATCGTGGCCAGGTGCTCTATAAGGACAGAATGCCTCACGGTGTTGAAGACTGCAGACAGATCCAAAAGGACCACTGCAGCCTTCTCACTGTTGTGCTCAATTAATCTTATTTCGTCGGTAACCATTACTACAGGTTCTGTGCTATGATTTGTTCTGAAGCCATGTTGAGCACCCTCAAGGATCTCATTTTTGTTTAAAATATTCTGATGAAGTGGTGTTGAGATGCTTTTCTAGACTTTTCACTGGCATTGGCAAGTGACAAATAGGGCTGTATTTGTTTTCCTCGTTTATGCTGAGGGAAGGTTTCTTTAGCAGAGGAAATATGGAAGCCTTTTTCCAATCTATACTAGTCATGACTTTCTGAATAACAGACCCAGCTGAAGCCAGCCCAAACCCCTTGTGGCAAAATTGAAATGCACTATGGGGTGTAACAAGGCCATGAGATGACATGACTGTTTATGTAAAACTACCTGATGGTAGGCCATTGGAAGATCCAATTTAGATATTCATTTGGGCTGACCTACAACCGTAATCAGATCTTCAATACTTTTGGAGGAACATTCTCCACCCAGGTGATGTTGCTAAGAGTTAAAAAATCAATAAACAAATACAGTTCACCAGATTTCTTCTTGGCTAAAACAATTGGTGAAACCTGTAAAGGGGCATCTACAAGTTTAATAATGCTGTCAACTTCCATTTTGTTTTAAATTTGCATCAATGCATTTATTATACTGTGTGGCACATTGCGCAGTCTTTTTGTTAGGGATACCAACACCCTCTTTGAGTTTAATAGTGTATAAAAAATAATGATCTATCCCACTTTATTTTGAAACATCACTTTAAAATGTTATTTACACATATGATCTGTGACAGAACTTACCAGGGAAACCGGACATATCTGGCCAGGCCTCATGATCATATCAAAATCATCTTGGTGCCGCCATCCTAGAACACTTATGCATTTGTGAGCAACATTTACTTTTCCTTTCATTGTTTTACTCCCAAAACTGATATCTACCCAAAAATACCCAATCAGATCTATTCTGCTACCTTCAAAAGCAGTGGTGATGACATTTGGAGGTAACAATCTTTTAACAGACCAACACACTTTGTATTTTTCAATGGAAATGATGGTTAAACTTGCACCATAATCAAGAAGAGGAGGAATAAAAATGCCCTCAATCATTATGGGAATAGGAGGGTCACTATACTTTTTGTCATTATGCACACTACTTATCTCCACACCTACCACAGGTTGCACCAGTTCTTACATCTTTATTATCAACAACCTCCAGATCCTGGATGATCCTTATAGATGTACATTTACCACCTCTGCAAACCTTGCCAAAGTGCCCCACTTTCTTGCTTTACCAGCATTCATGTGCAATTGTTGGATAATTTCGGAAATTCGACAGATGCACTATAGAGCCACACCTATAACACATTTTTGATATAGAACAAATTACACTTCTACCTCTACTAGAACTATCCAAAGAGGATAGTGATTTGGTTTGAAAACGTGATTCAACTTTACCCCAAGAACTGATATTAGCAACATAAACACATGACCTTTTTGTTTCTGTTCGCATCTTGCTGAAAACACTCTGTTCGGTGGCATGTGTAGCTGCAGATACACATGCTGTGCATAGTCCACCGTCTGGTGTTGGGTCGGAGTGTTACAAGTTGTTTTTCTTCGAAGAAGTCTTTTCGAGTCACGAAACCGAGGGACTCCTCCCAGTTAGGTTCCATTGCGCATGGGCGTCGACTCCATCTTAGATTGTTTTTTTTCCGCCATCGGGTTCGGACGTGTTCCTTTTCGCTCCGTGTTTCGGGTCGGAAAGTTAGTCAGAATCAACGGAAAATTTGTCGGTATTGTTTCGTTCGGTATCGGGTTAGATTAGAATCGACACCGAATCTTGAAGAGCTCCGGTAGCCCTTTGGGGTAATTTCGATCCCCCGTCGGGGCCTGGTCGGCCCGACCGCGTGCAACATCGAGACTGATGGAACGGACCCCGTTCCGATTCTGTCCTAAATGCCACAGTAAATATCCCTGTACAGACCAACATTTGGTCTGTAACTTGTGCCTGTCACCCGAGCACAAAGAAGAGACGTGTGAGGCCTGTCGAGCGTTTCTGTCGAGAAAAACGCTCCGAGACCGAAGAGCCAGAAGGTTGCAGATGGCGGCCACGCCGACAGGACAACAACGGTTCGAGGAAGAGGGAGAAGAAGAAACATTCTCCATCCACGAATCGGATTCCGAAGAATTCGACGTCGAAGAAACCGTGAGTAAGACGTCGAAACAAGCATCACACAAGAAAACAGACAAAGCCCAGGGGACGCCACTGCCGACAGGCCATGGCTCAACCCATAAAGTAGATGACCGTCCATCGGCACCGAAAAAGGGCGAACTGGTGCCGAGATCGTCCGACTCCGGTCGAGACACAGGCACGCAGCACTCTCGACACCGAGAAAGTGCCGCAGAAAAGGGTCGACACCGAGACAGCGGCACCGAAGCTGCTCGGCACAGAGATAGCGGCACCGACGATGGTCGACGCCAAAACGGTACGACACCGACACCGAAAAAGAGGAAAATCTCTTCGGAGCCGAAAACAACAAAAGACACGGTTTCGGTGCCAAAACACCCAGCAACCGAACCGAAAGCCAGTTCCTACTCAGAGGAACAATCAATGTCCTCCCAACTGAAAAGACACAGGTTTGAGGAGGAATTACAAACTACAGACGTAGATCACACTCAAAAGCGGATCTTTATCCAAAGGGGTACAGGGAAAATCAGCACTCTTCCCCCAATCAGAAGGAAAAGGAAACTTGACTTCCAACAACAAGACAAGCCACCACAAGCAAAGGTGGTAAAAAGGGTAACTCCACCACCCTCTCCACCACAGTCAACTCATGTGTCACCGGCACAGACTCCACCACAATCACCAGCTCATACCACCATGAGCCAGGATGATCAGGCAGCATGGGACCTCTATGATGCACCAGTATCGGACAGTAGTCCAGATTCGTACCCAACTAGACCCTCACCACCTGAGGACAGCACAGCATATGCACAGGTGGTAGCTAGGGCAGCCGAATTTCATAATGTATCTCTACACTCGGAGCCTATTGAGGATGACTTCCTCTTTAACACCCTGTCTTCCACCCACAGCCATTATCAAAGCCTTCCCATGCTCCAGGGAATGCTAAGGCACGCTAAACAAATTTTTAAGGAGCCTGTTAAAAGCAGAGCAATAACTCCAAGGGTGGAGAAAAAATACAAGGCACCGCCCACAGACCCTGCTTTTATTACATCGCAACTGACACCAGATTCGGTAGTCGTGGGAGCAGCTCGTAAAAGAGCCAACTCGCAGACATCAGGCGACGCACCACCTCCGGACAAGGAGAGCCGCAAGTTTGATGCAGCTGGGAAAAGGGTTGCAGCACAAGCTGCAAATCAGTGGCGCATCGCCAATTCGCAAGCACTCCTAGCGCGATACGACAGGGCCCATTGGGACGAGATGCAGCACCTCATCGAGCACCTCCCCAAAGAATTCCAGAAACGAGCAAAACAAGTGGTTGAAGAGGGGCAAAATATCTCCAACAACCAAATACGCTCTTCTATGGATGCAGCAGATACAGCTGCAAGAACAATAAATACTGCCGTGACAATAAGGAGGCACGCATGGCTGCGCACATCTGGCTTCAAACCTGAGATACAACAGGCTGTGCTCAATATGCCGTTCAATGAACAGCAGTTGTTTGGACCAGAAGTGGACACTGCAATTGAGAAATTAAAAAAGGACACTGACACAGCCAAAGCCATGGGCGCACTCTATTCCCCGCAGGGCAGAGGCACATTTGGCACATTTCGCAAAACAACTTACAGAGGAGGGTTTCGAGGTCAAGCCACAGAAGCCAGCACCTCACAAACCAGACCACCTACCTACCAGGGACAATATCAAAGGGGTGGCTTTCGAGGCCAATACAGAGGGGGCCAATTCCCAAGAAACCGGGGAAAGTTTCAGAGTCCCAAAACCCCTCAAACTAAACAGTGACTCACAGGTCACACAACCCCTTCACACAACACCAGTGTGGGGAAGACTAAGCCAGTTCCACAAATCATGGGAAGAAATAACAACAGACACTTGGGTCTTAGCAATTATCCAACATGGTTATTGCATAGAATTTCTCCAACTCCCTCCAAATGTCCCACCAAAAACACACAATATGTCAAAACAGCATATAGACCTTCTAGGACTAGAAGTTCAAGCATTACTGCAAAAAGAAGCAATAGAATTAGTACCAAAAACACAAAAGAACACAGGAGTTTACTCACTGTACTTTCTAATACCAAAAAAGGACAAAACTCTGAGACCAATATTAGATCTCAGAACACTAAACACCTACATCAAATCAGACCATTTTCACATGGTCACGTTACAAGACGTAATACCACTACTGAAACAGCAAGACTACATGACAACGTTAGATCTAAAAGACGCGTATTTCCATATACCGATACATCCCTCGCACAGGAAATACCTAAGGTTCGTATTCAAAGGAATACATTACCAATTCAAGGAGTTGCCATTCGGAATAACAACAGCACCAAGAGTCTTTTCAAAATGTCTAGCAGTAGTAGCTGCACATATCAGGAGGCAGCAAATACACGTGTTTCCGTACCTAGACGATTGGTTAATCAAAACCAACACGCTAACAAAGTGTTCACACCACACAGATAATGTTATACAAACCCTATACAAACTAGGTTTCTCCATCACCTATGCAAAATCACACCTTTTGCCGCGTCAAACACAGCAATACTTAGGAGCGACAATCAACACAACAAAAGCGATAGCCACTCCAAGTCCACAAAGGGTTCAAAATTTTCACAAAGTGATACAAGCTATGTATCCAACACAAAAGATACACGCAAAGACGGTATTAAAACTCCTAGGCATGATGTCCTCATGCATAGCCATTGTCCCAAACGCAAGATTGCACATGCGGCCCTTACAACAGTGCCTAGCATCACAATGGTCACATGCACAGGGTCAACTTCTAGATCTGGTGTTGATAGACCGCCAAACATACCTCTCGCTTCTATGGTGGAACAATACAAATTTAAACAAAGGGCGGCCTTTCCAAGACCCAGTGCCACAATACGTGATAACAACAGATGCTTCCATGACAGGGTGGGGAGCACACCTCAATCAACACAGCATCCAAGGACAATGGGACGTACATCAAAGAAAGTTTCATATAAATCACCTAGAACTGTTAGCAGTATTTCTAGCGTTGAAAGCATTTCAACCAATAGTAACCCACAAATACATTCTTGTCAAAACAGACAACATGACGACAATGTATTATTTAAACAAACAGGGGGGCACACACTCGACACAGTTGTGTCTCCTAACACAAAAAATATGGCATTGGGCAATTCACAACCACATTCGCCTAATCGCACAGTTTATTCCAGGGATCCAGAACCAGCTAGCAGACAATCTCTCTCGGGATCACCAACAGGTCCACGAATGGAAATTTAACCCCAAATCCTGAACACTTACTTCCAAATTTGGGGAACACCTCAAATAGATCTGTTCGCAACAAAAGAAAACGCAAAATGCCAAAACTTCGCATCCAGGTACCCACACCGGCAATCTCAAGGCAATGCTCTATGGATGAATTGGTCAGGGATATTTGCGTACGCTTTTCCCCCTCTCCCTCTCCTTCCATATCTAGTAAACAGATTGAGTCAAAACAAACTCAAACTCATACTAATAGCACCAACATGGGCAAGACAACCTTGGTATACCACACCACTAGACCTGTCAGTAGTACCTCATGTCAAACTACCCAACAGGCCAGATCTGTTAACACAACACAAACAACAGATCAGGCATCCAAACCCAGCATCACTGAATCTAGCAATTTGGCTCCTGAAATCCTAGAATTTGGACACTTAAACCTTACACAAGAGTGTATGGAGGTCATCAAACAAGCTAGAAGACCATCCACTAGACACTGCTATGCGAGTAAATTGAAAAGATTTGTTTGTCACTGCCATAATAATCAAGTGCAACCATTGCATGCATCTCCAAAAGATGTAGTAGGATATTTACTACATTTACATAAATCAAATCTAGCTTTCTCTTCCATAAAAATACATCTCGCAGCAATATCTGCTTACCTGCAGATTACTCATTCAACTTCCCTATTTAGAATACCTGTCATTAAAGCGTTTATGGAGGGCCTAAAGAGAATTATACCACCAAGGACACCACCTGTTCCTTCATGGAACCTCAACATTGTCTTGACAAGACTCATGGGTCCACCTTTCGAACCCTTGCACTCTTGTGAAATGCAATACTTAACGTGGAAAGTTGCATTTCTCATTGCCATCACATCTCTAAGAAGAGTAAGTGAAATACAGGCGTTTACCGTACAAGAACCGTTTATTCAAATACACAAAAATAAGGTCGTTCTAAGAACAAATCCAAAATTCTTACCCAAAGTTATCTCACCGTTCCACTTAAACCAAACAGTGGAATTACCAGTGTTCTTCCCACAGCCAGATTCAATAGCGGAAAGAGCACTACATACATTAGACATCAAGAGAGCACTAATGTACTACATTGACAGGACAAAAGAAATTAGGAAGACAAAACAACTATTTATTGCCTTCCAAAAACCTCATACAGGAAATCCAATTTCCAAACAAGGTATCGCCAGATGGATAGTAAAGTGCATCCAAACCTGCTATCTTAAAGCAAAGAGGGAACTGCCTATTACACCAAAGGCACACTCAACCAGAAAGAAAGGTGCTACTATGGCCTTTCTAGGAAATATTCCAATGACAGAAATATGTAAGGCAGCAACATAGTCTACGCCTCATACATTTACTAAACACTACTGTGTAGATGTGTTATCTGCACAACAAGCCACAGTAGGTCAAGCCGTATTAAGAACTTTATTTCAAACTACTTCCACTCCTACAGGCTGAACCACCGCTTTTGGGGAGATAACTGCTTACTAGTCTATGCACAGCATGTGTATCTGCAGCTACACATGCCACCGAACGGAAAATGTCACTTACCCAGTGTACATCTGTTCGTGGCATTAGTCGCTGCAGATTCACATGCGCCCACCCTCCTCCCCGGGAGCCAGTAGCCGTTTAGAAGTAATTCTTGAACATTTGTACATTTGTAAATATATTACATTAAACCTTCATTTTGTACATACGTATTTATTCCATTGCATGGGCACTATTATTAGCATACACAACTCCTACCTCACCCTCTGCGGGGAAAACAATCTAAGATGGAGTCGACGCCCATGCGCAATGGAACCTAACTGGGAGGAGTCCCTCGGTCTCGTGACTCGAAAAGACTTCTTCGAAGAAAAACAACTTGTAACACTCCGACCCAACACCAGACGGCGGACTATGCACAGCATGTGAATCTGCAGCGACTAATGCCACGAACAGATGTACACTGGGTAAGTGACATTTTCCATACTCTTTGCTCTGGCTGTTACTTTGTCAAATGACACATTTCTGCAAGCTAAAAGTGTTTATTGTATCTTCTTTGAATAACTTCTAGGCACAAGTTATTGTAATCTGGACAACATTTTAAGATTAGATTCATTCAATCCTTGAACACGTGTGAAGAATTGGTGATGAAGAACTACCAGGTTCACTTTTCCCTCAAAAAAACCATCAAGTTGTTTCACAGCAATCTGAAACTCATTAAGAAACTCATTTTTATTACAAAAATACTCTGGTAAATGATCAACCACATTCTGATCCAACTGCCCACATTCATAGATATAAACATAAACATTCTCTTATAGAACATTAAAAAAACAATAGGAAGTCACACGCTTCTACATCATAGAGCCAAGTAAAAGAAATACAGACCCAGTACCACAACACCTATGAGTGATATGTCGATTTTGGAATACTACAAACAGTCTGACATCTACTCTCAAAGTCACAAAATAATTCATGAAAAGACTATTCAGGCTATTTCCACCCATAACAAAAATTTGTCTCCAGAATATTAAACACTGTACTGTCAGTTTTAATGAAACTACCTTTAGAGCGTATTCAAAAGGCATTGATAAAGCAGTTGTCTTCTAAGATGGCTTCCCTTCTAGCCGACACATAGAAGAGTAAGTGAGCTTCAAACACCCTAATATAAAGAACCATATTTGAGTTTTTCAAGGAATATAGAAATGCTTTCTTTAAGTTCTATCTTCTTTTTGTATGAAGAAAAACATGACATTACCAACTTTCTTTCTAAATCCAACCAGAGTGGTTGAAAGTTCACTGCATTCTTGGATATAAAGACATGTCTTTAATGTTACTTGCATGGAACAAAATAATTTTGAAATACAGAGCAACTGTTTGTAGCTTTTGGTACGATAAATAAAGGCGAAACAATAATGAAACAGACATTGGCAAGATGGATTGATGATTGCATCACAACATCATTTATTAATTAAGACCACTGGCGAGGATAGCTACAGGACATTCAGTAGGGGTTACGGCAACAACACCTGCTCTGTTTTAGGGATTTCGCTAAACAGCATTTGTAAAGCGGCAGCTTGGAAGTTGCTTTTGTTAAGCATTACTGTATTGATGTGGAGAACAGCAGGAAACTATGGTGGGACAAGCTCTGCTTCAAGACCTTTTTTTACATAAGTTAAGCTTCATTACTACACTGCTCTTATCTGTAGTGCTGCTATTGTAATCATGATTCAAGGTTGTGAAGCTATGAAAGATCCAGTGCTGGAGAAGAAAACAAGTTATCTGTTGCTCTAGTTCTCCAGCATTGGCATCTTTCATAGATTCACATGAGATCCTACCCTTCTCCCTAATAACATGAGCCAAAGAAAAATCGGACAGTTGGGAGCCTCCGATGGAAACAGCTAGGGGTGCTGGCCTCTGATTGGCTTGAATTTGCAGCATTTCTAATGATGTGAATGTGATGTAAATGTTATTAATTACTTATGTACACTGCTTTAATGAAATTGTTACTGGGGGTTCCCCGTCTGACATCGGTGAATAATTCAAGCATGTGAATTAAAGAAAGATGCAAGTGCTGTAGAACTGAAGCTACAGATAAGTAACTTTTTTCCTTATGAAGCCTTTTCCCTTGGTGTTAGCTTTTACAGGATCGTGTGCATGTGTGGAAATATGCCCTTTTCCATCTGATAAGCTTTGATGCCCTTTGGGATAAGTAGTTGCTATGGCATGTTACTTTCAGTGCTGCAAGGAAAACCTGTGTTATGCGAAGTTCTTTGGGGCAAAAGACAGATTTACCATGTGACTGCCACTGAGTAGATATGCAGATGCTTCTGACTGATGGTGGGGACAAGGACAGCAGACTGCCTCAGGCATGTTTGCAGCCTAAAATGTTGTGGGTTGCCACTTCATTCTCTACACCGATTGAAGTTAGTTCAGCCCTGGCCTAATAAATTCAGGCTGTAGTTGCTGATTCGAGCGTCCCCAACTGGATACCCAAGTGTCTGCAGTGGACTCACACATTTTTCATGTCATCTTTGGAGTTTGGTCAGGCTTGTGAGTGATCTATGTGTGGTATTGTTGCTTAAGTAGTTCATTATTGCTGTCTCTGTTTTGATGCGGGGAGAAAGCTTATCATTTTTCCTGTTGGTCCTTTGGGTGCTGATTTGCTTGATATAAAAGCTCTGTGCTTCAATTCATCTTGCAGGCTGCAGGAAATGGAGATTTTGTACAAAAAAGAGAAAGAAGAAGCTGACCTTCTTTTGGAACAGCAAAGATTGGTAAGTACCCTGTCTTTTATTCTTGTGGGTGATAAATTGTAATGCAGTTGATGCTGCATCATGTGTGGCTTGATTCGCTGTTAAAGTGTGGTGTTTTGTGGTGGTCAGCAGGCATCTGCATTTTAAGACAAGCAGTCCTTACACTTGATGCTATTGAAATTTTGCATTTATACTTCAGACTGAACATAGTTGGGAAAATGCCACACTTTCTCAAATCAGCTGCCTTACTAAAGAGTACCACCAAATGTGGGTGTCTTCGATTGCTGAATTAGCGGTCTTTGCTGAGCAGTCAACATACACCTAAAATATGAACTTTAATCTCACCTTGAAGAGGGCATTTGGAGGTGAGACCTTTTTAAATCCTAACTCTTGTGTCAAAAGCCCATGCTGATGCTCAATCACATGGCTCATCCCTTTCACCCAAACATTCTCTCTAATGGTGGCTGTTAATTATATGCTTTGAGCCCATACGTGGGCAGGAAAGCATGATAAGAACAGATAATTTTAGCTTTCAGGTGCGGAATTTGAGAAGCTTATGGTCTCCAGCATTGGCTCTTTAATGGATTCACCTCCTTGAATCATTGCCTAACATCAGTGGAACCCCCCAGTGGTTTTACAAATAGCACCTTCGCCATTCAAACATTTAAGAATGTATCTCTAGTAGCCCCTCCATCTCATTATTTTAGTGTGAATTGTAGCCAGATTGTATATGTGAGGGTTTCCCTGAAGACCTCTGCTCTATACTTTATAAGAAACATTTGGGAAACATTTTCAACTTCATTTTTCTGCTGTACATATTTGTGTTATATTTTCCACCTGTTACCATTCCGACTGCTGCTCACTAGTCTTGCCTGAGGGATGTTGCTGATATTTTGGACAAGGCCAACAGTTTTCCTTTTTGAATAAGTTTAAAACAATTGTCAAAGCCAGAAATTTCTCTTACGTCTTTGCGTAATATACCCTAGGAACATTTTGACTAATAACACTTGATATATTGAAGTGAATGTTATTACTTTATCATATTTCATTGATATCTTTGAGCACTGTAACACAAACATGTTCCAAGTGTCAACTCATTGCCTCACACCTCAAGGATATGGATAGTCTGCTTACAATGTTGCTTCCCTGTTGTCTGCAACTTAAGATGCAACTGTGTGTCTGATTCATGTTTCTGACTCGCTAAAGGCACATTGCAACTACAGATTGGCTGTGCAACTCTCTTTGAGTGTTTTAGAGGCATGTTTCTGCACTTTGTCTAACCCCTCTTTTGCATGCACCCTAAATTGAGTGTGTTATTACTTTTATCAAAATGTTTTGTATCTATTGATGCTAGATTCCCAAGTTTGTTTCCCCTGACCTACAAAATATATCAAACTCATCAATAACGATAAAATGTCTCCTTTGTGAATGATCAGTGTATTTTTTACACAGCATTGGCTATTTCATAGATTCATATGTTTTGCGTATTCCCTTTAGTTAAGGTTGGAGTCCGTGTCACATAAATATCCCGCTGGTTTAGAATGAACTCTAAAACATCCTTTTAAAGTACAACCAATTCACATAGTATTTGAGCTGTTTGCTTCTCAGCCACTGAGTGGCTGGACCTTACTCTCTGTCCCAAGATGCCTGGTCTGATTCTTTCACGACGTCAAGTGAGGGAAGAAATCCTGTTTCATTTGTGTTGAATAGTCATAAATTTATTAAAGGAAGTGTCCAAAAAACACCTGTGCTGCAGCATGCATTTTTCTCGCACAATACTGGTGAAATGCAGGGAGAACAGTTCTGCCTGGACATTCCTCCTATAGTCATTCTCCTTAAAGTAGGGTATAGCTGAGAATATTGGGAATGGTATTTTTTAAACTCTGAAAAAAATCCAGCCAGCGTAATTTACAAGGAGGACCTTCATGTCAAATCGTTCTGCTTTCCGCATACAGTGAATGTTGTGAATAAACATAAGGTACGTGAGAAAGCCTCCTGTAGGAACCCTAAGTCATATAAACAAGCGTAATTTAATTCTTATTCTAGCATGCAAAATATAATTTGTAAATCTCTCCTATGCCTGCCCCTGGTAGTGCAAGTTGCGGAACTTGACCGTGACCTGGAGTAGACCATGCTCTCATATTCAATGTAAGACTACTGATCATGCCCATGCTGAGACAAATTAATTAATGGTGGCAGTGTATCCTGTTTTGTGACTTTTTGGTGTTACCTGACATTTGTATTTATGTCATTGAGTGCGGTTCAGAGATCCTCACATGTGAGCTTCCACTGTTACATGAACCACTGTCCCTTGCACTGACATCTTGAGTGCATGTCAAGTGCAGAAAGTGTATAATGCTTGTATAGTTTTAGTGTGGTATGGTTATGAGTAATGGCACCCAGTCTATTTTCGATGCCCCTGGCTTAGCATGGTACACAGTGGAGGATGAGGACAACTTCCCCAACATTGCAAATGTTTTACCTGCAGTCCTTTGGGTGGAGGGTGTAAATCTAGCCAATAAGTTCAAGGAGAATCGAGACAGAGTTTCTTTTAAAAATTCAGTGAGTATCGTTTTAGCAAAAGGCTGCTGACTAGTTCTTCCCGAGCACTCCCTTTGGTGGGTGTGAGGGTGGGACTGCAATTTCTGTTGTTCAAGGTGAGGAAGTATTTTGAAAGCACTTGCCCTTTTGTCTGTCTCTGATTGCTGCTTCAGGATCTCTTCATTGTGCCTATGTTTTCAATATTACTGTTCGGAGCCAGCCCCATAGCCACCTACTGTAGCATAATTTTGAATACTGTGTTTGATGAACAGCCAGATTGTCAAATTTGAAGGCGAACAAAGCCAAGCCAGTTCTGAAGCCTTAGGCAGTCGGTCTACTCCCCTATCTGCAATATAAATATGAAAGTGGGATCCAAGCCACCCCACTTTGTCCCAGGCCCGAGATTCTTGATTAAGGAAGGGAGTGAACACACAGCTGCTGTGCAACCAGCCCAGGTGTCTGCTGTGACAGCCAGTCTCTCATAAGTGAGGGGACATAACTTGAAGTCTGCACTTTCTGCTGAAACATCTGCCTAAAGTTCCTTGAAGCCTGTCTTCCTGCTTAGGGAGGATAGCAGGGGGCCTACCTATGTGGATGGAGAAGCTATCCAGGAGTAGAAGCCAGTGTGTCCCTTGCATGAGGAAGCCCCTGCGAAAGCTGACTACCATGGAGAGCGAATCCAGGAGTGACCTAAACTGTGTGCGTTTGGGGGAGCTGGTGCTCTCTCTGAGCGGCTCCCTTGTGAATTGCACCAAGACTTTCGCAAGACTAATCACTGTGCTGCCCAGCAACCCACTTTGTGCGCGAAAGACTGTTCAGCCCAGAGGCTGCACCTATCAGACACAGAACATCCCAGATGATTTGGTCTGGAGGCTGCTGAACCTGGGGGCATCTGTCTGCACTTGGCTGAGAAGGCTGCCATTGACAAAGAGGAATGCTGCTAAACAAGCCTGCTTCATTCAGAGGTCCCTATTCCAATGCAGAGTCACTGTTGTGGCCTCAGAGGAAGTGGAGCTGATGCTACAAGGTTGAGTTCATGTATCGCACTGGTTGCAACACCAGCCACCAGGTAAAACCCATGCCTAGCCACCAACCATAATGATAGACTGGAACATGCAGTCAAGACTGATGAGCTCCGACCAATTGTCCCCCACACTGCCTCCTATCACTCCAAGGGCCACTCATCTGAATCCCCAGGACTTCTGCAAAACCAAAGATATTCCACAGCTTCCCTTTAAGTTTAAGTCTCACTATCAGAAATGATGACTGACACCAGTGTCAAACCCTGAGGTTAGGGGATTAGCGAGAGAGAGAAAGAGAGGTAGCATTGGTTCTGGTGTACCTGGTACTCCCAGGAAAAGGATGGCAGATGATTGTTAATTCTTCTCGTAGGGCCCCCCAAGTTCTAGTGGCAAGGCACACTCTTTCAGTGAAGAGAGGTACTCTACAACAAGAATACAGTAGTTTTAAACTACCATAAATGAATGTGTTAAAATCAGCCTTAGATGCAAGTCCTAAATAAAACATGCTAAACAAGATTTGCTATAAGAAATTCAGGTTCCTCTGAAGGGCCCTTGAGCACTGACCCCTGCACTGAATCCTCATTACGTATGTTTTAGTTACTGCTCAAATGATTCTGAAATCTTTATCTGTCCTTAATATTGTTACTTCACACAACTAGTCCTTTTCCTTCAGCCCTTTCTTCCATGTTCAAACTGAAATTGCTAGGGTGCCCTTCAAGAAAAAGGGGATACCAAAACTAGAAGCGCTTGGTTAGGGCACCTACCTGAGGGCCATGTAATGGTCCATAACAGCTGGAGAGTTGAACGAGGAAAAGATGGTCATAGTGAAGGCGATGGGGGCATGGCAGTGCAGACTAATTGACCAGGTGCCATGTTTCGAGATAGTTGTAAACTGGTTCAAAGGGACGCACTTCCAAGAGGAGTTGCTGGCCGCCAGATTCCAGGCAAAGATATCCAAGTTGTTCTTGTCACAAGTGGCATATCTCTGAAGCCAAGAATGGCACTGATGGGAGAACAGTTCTTTCTCAAAGCGGATCGACAAAGCCAAGCAAGGAATTGAGTTTCAAAGCAGTAAAAGTATTGCTGTCAATTAGAAGGCTGTCTCTGACCGGAAAATGGGGCAGGGATGGAGCCCTTTAATTAGATGGCAGGGCAGCTGAACAGAAGAAATAGACAACAAGCAAGTATATCAAGTTACCTTGAGGTCTGCAGTAAACAGAGGGTTTTAGCTAATCTGCACCATATGTTTGTTCAAACAGAGTTTCCGAACATTTTGCACAAACAGATCTCTAAACAATGCACTCAAACTAAAGTACTTAGCACGCCTAGAAAAAGTTCACACCAGAGTACAAGGCGTCTGCTCACCTAGAAAATACCCAAAACTGCATAACAGAGTAAATAGTGCCTGCCCAGCTAGAAAACATTGACAACAATGAAGAACAGACTGCACAGGCAAACCAGGGTGCAAAACCTCCCTTAGAGGCCTTTGCCATAAACTGCACAGACAAGCCAGGGTGCAAAACCTCCCTGAGAGGCCTTTGCCTGCTCATCCTTGCTTTCCTGAGAGTCTGGCATGGAAAGGGTTGTACTTGGCCCTGTTTGCAAAGCCACAGTTAGACAGATCCGAGGACTTAATGAACATCCACCTCAACTACCACAGTTAGCTGTCAGGTGCTGATATGGGTTTCAGCCAGGTTTCTATAAGGAAAAGTAGGTTTGGGGCTTCGTTCTGCAGTATGTCCTAGATCTCTGTGGTGAGTTTGGTGAGTGAAAGGTTGAGGGACATGCAAGTGAGTGCTGAGTATTGTGTGAGTGGTTGTAGGACTGTGAATGTGAGAGAGTAGGGTTTTGGGTGCTGTTAGTGCAGGTGAGGTAAAAGTTGGGTGTGGGTAAGTGCATGACAACTTGCAGGAAGGGCTGGAGAGCACTCCTGCACTGTTGTGTGGTGCGGCTAGGCAGCACTGTGTTGAGCGGTAGCCATGGTTTAGGGTTGTGAATGAAAGGAGTGATGTCACTTCTTGTGCAGATGGACGAAGGGAAATCCAGTGATGTCACTTCCTGTGACCCACTGAATGGGGCCTAACAAGTGGCCATTGTACTTGTATGTTATAGAAAAGATCTCACACATCAAATGTCTTTGAACCAAACACTTAAATATTTACTTTCCAATGCTCCATGTTTGCAATACAAGAGAAGTCAATGATGGTCATAACCCACAACATGACCACCATGTTCCATATAAGAATGCAAAGTGAAACAAGGTCTCATGCTTTTAAGTGGCTCAGACTGTGTTAGACTTGGCATCCTTGGCGTGGTCTCCCCTAACTTTTTGCCCCTGTTTCCCAGGTCGTTGTTGTGTGCTGGACTCTGTTTTTACTGTTTTTGTTACTCTGGGCACCTTACCACTGCCATCCAGTGCTAAAGTGCAAGTGCTCCTATGTAAAATGAATGTGTAATTGGCTTTCCATGATTGTCATATTTGATTTACTAATAAGTCTCTTGTACAGTGCACTAGAGGTGCATAGGGCCTGTAAATCAAATGCTACTAGTGGGCCCGCAGCACTGATTGTGACACCTACATGTGTAGCCCTGTAAACATGGCTCAGACCTGCTACTGCAGTGTCTGTCTGAGCCATTTTAAACTGCTAATTTGACTTGACAAGCGTACCCACTTTCCAGGCCTAAACCTTCCCTTTTACTAAATGTCAAGCACCCGTAAGGTAGGCCCTAGGTAGCCCCATGGGCAGGGTACGGTGTATGTTTAAGATAGGACATATACTAATGTGTTTTATATGTCCTGCCAGTGAAATGCTGCCAAATTCAGTTTTCACTGTGCAAGGCCTATCTCTCTCATAGGTTAATATGGGGGCTGTCTTTAGATATTATTAAATTGTAGTTCCCTTTGGGAGCAGATAGAAATATCGAGTTTTGGGTCTCTGAACTCACAATTAAAAAATACATATTTTAGTAAAGTTTGTTTTTATATTGTGTGTTTAAAAATGCCACTTTTAGAAAGTAGGCATTTTGTTGCTTAAACCATTGTGCGACGCTGCCTGTTTGTTGATTCCCTGTCTGGAGCATTTTGAGAGTTGGGCTGTTTGCATACCTTCTCTAGACAGTGACACAAGGGGGCTGGTGTGTAGCCTGCATATCCTGATGAGCCATCTGTCCTGGGAGGGGGAGGAGGAGTGGTCACTCACACCTGAAAGGGCTGTGCCTGCCCTCACACAATGCAGTCTACAACCCCCTGGTGTGTGTCTGGGGCCTGGCCTGGACAAGACAGGATCTTACAAACCAGAGAGACTTTTCTTTTGAAGTTTGCCTACTTCAAAGGCAGAAAGGGGTATAAGTAGTGGACCCCAAACCCCTGAAAATTAGATCACTTCTGGAATCAAGAGGAACCTCTGCCAAGGTGAAGAGCTGAGGAGAAGTGCTGCCCCTGCCTGTGACTGTGCTTTAGTGGGCTATCCTGCCGTTGCTGCTTCTTCCTGTGAAAGGGGACAAAGACTGGACTTTGTTGTGCATTCCTGCTTGAGAAGAATCTATAAGGGCTTGAACTGAGCTTGCCTCCTGTTGTTGAAGTCTCAGGGCCATCAAATACTTCCCCTGCCAGCACCTGGACTCTGGTGAGACTCCTGCCCTGCCAAGTGGTCCCCCATCAAGTCCCTGGGCCCTTGAAAGGTGAAGTTGGCAGACAAGAACTGAAAATCCATGCACAGAACACCATGCAGGGAAATTTTCACAAGGCAGCTGATAAACGACTTGCTGCCGGCTTCGTGGCTCAAATCGACACTCCACCTGCATCGCAACTGGGAGATCGATGCAACGCGGCTGGAGAAACTATGCACAACACCCGCTTACGGAGTCTGATAATATCGCAAACCCCGTGCAGCGCAGTTTTCTAACACTGTGCAACCGGAATTTACACACATTGTCCCTGGGCGTCCAAGTCAACCCGACTCTGCACAGATCTGAGGGCCCCATTTGTAAATAGACGCATTGCTCCCTTGCGAGGGAGAAAAACTATGCCTGGCCTCACTTGTGACTAAGGAATCAACGCATTGCTGACTTTTCCGATGCACACTCGCCCGTGCAGCTTTATTTTTGACGCTAACCAAGTACTTTGTGTAACAGCATTCTCACTGTTTCCTAGGGATTAAGACTCTTATTCTTTTGAAAATTCATATCTTGACTTGTGTATGTTGGAATTTTGTTGTTTTGGTCTTGTTTGATTTAGATAAATATTACCTATTTTTCTAAACTGGTGTGGTGTCCATTTTGTAGTGTTTTCACTGCATTACTGTTTGTGTTGGTACAAATACTTTAGACATCGTTTCTGAAGCTAAGCCTACCTGCTCGTGCCAAACTACCAAGGGGGTGAGCAGGGGTTAACTGAGTGTGATTCTCTTTTACCCTGACTATCGTGAGGGTCCTTGCTTTTACAGGGAGTAACCTGACTTCCAACCAAAGACCCCATTCCTAACAGACATCATTGTAATGAGCCATTAAAAAATAGTACAAATGTGTTCCCAATAAAACACAACTTTTGAATATGGATCTTCTTAGCAGTCACACTTGGGATTTGAACTGTCAGTTGAAAGGATTTATTTCCAGCATTGAATCTTTCATAGATTAGCATGCTTGAATCCTCCCCATTGCGGGAGTCATAGTAAGAAGTGCAATGTTAACCCTAGCCTGGAAACCCTGAAACATGGTCACAAAAGTAGCCTGTTTACATCATTACAAAAAACCTTAACTTCAAGTAGTTAACCACTAATACAGTGAACACCATCCCCAGAAGCCACCATACCTCTGATTTCTACTGCATCTCAGACACAGTGGGGCGCTCACCTTTAGGATTTCACAGTCCAGGGTCCCTTGGATCACATACTGTAGACATTGCATATGAACTATCTCGAGCTCCTAGCTGTTTACCTAGCGCTGAAAACATTCATAGTTCACCTCATCAACAAGGTAGTCCTCATATGCACAGCCAACATGACAGCCATGTACTATGTGCAAAAAACAGGGGGAGACACACTCTCTGCAGTTCTCATCTTTCACAGTCAACTTGGCACTGGGCCATTCGTCACAACATTTACCTGTTAGCGAAACACCTCCCAGGAACACACAAAAATGTTACTGACCTCCTCAGCAGCATGTTATAACAAGTCCACAAGTAGGAACTCCACCCTCGAAGCCTGCTCCTTTCTTTCCAAAACTGGGGGTTTCCAGACATAGACCTATTTACAACAAAAGAAAATGCAAAATGCCCACACTTCGCCTCCAGGTTCCCACACCCTCAGTCCAAGGGCAATACTCTGTGGGTGAACTGGTCAGGGATATTTACCTACGCTTTTCCATCTCTACCTCTCCTTCCGTATCTGGTTCTGAAGCTCAGACAAGTGTCTCTTTCGCTGGTACTAGTGGCTCCCACATGGGCCTGACAGACATGGTTCACCACTCTGCTAGAACTATCAGTGGTTCCTCACAAGAAGCTTCCTCTCGACCCAGACCGTCTCACTCAGAATCGTAGCCAAGTCAGGCACCCATATACCAAGGAATTGAAGCTTGCAATTTGGCTCCTGAAGTCAGAGTTTGGATACCTAAACCTACCTCAAGAATGTATGGATATATTTAAGGAAGCATGTAAACCTACAACTAGAGCATGCTCTGCTGGAAAATTGAAGTGTTTTGTCTTCTGCTGCCTGTGCAAACAAGGGGACCACTTCAAAGTGTCAGTACAAAATATTCTTTTATATCTTCATCATTTATAGAAAGCAAATTTAGCATACACTTCCATAAGGTTACATTTGGCTGCCATAGCTGCTTACCTTCAAAATAGACAACTTTCTTCTCGGTTTAAAATACCAGTTATTAAAACTTTTATGGAAGGACTTGGAAGAATTATTCCGCTGGTACCTCTTGGAACCTTAATGTTGTCCTCACTGGGTTCTGGGGCCTACCATTTGAACCTCTGCACTCATGTCTTTTAAAATTTCTGTCTTGGAAAGTGGTATTTTTAGTTGCAATCACTTCCCTTAGATGTGCAAGTGCGCTCCAGGCTTTAACCTTGAAAGAACCTTTTTTCCAAATTCACAAGGATAAAGTAGTTCTTCACACCAGTCCAAATCTTTTACCAAACATCTCTAAGGCAGCTACATGGTCTACACCACACACTTTCACTAAACATTATTGTGTAGATGTTTTATCATGCTAACAAGCTAACGTAGGTCAAGCAGTGCTAAGTACTTTTTTCCAGACCACTGTAACACCCACAGGTAAGCCACCGCTTTGGAGAGGCATTGCTTTAGAGTCTATACAGAGTATGTGTATCTACAGCCACACATGCCATCAAACTGAAAATGTTACTTATCCACTGAGCATCTGTATATGGCATGTAGTTCTGTAGATTCACATGCATCCGCCTCCCTCCCTAGGCACCTGTGGCTGTTGCAGTCCTTTCCAGATACTCACACTCATGGTCATATCATTCTTATATCTTTACACTACACTCCATTCTCGCCATCTGCGGGAAAGCAATCTAACAATGGAGTCGATGCCCATGTGCATTACCAGCAAGGGGGAGGAGTTACTATACCTTGTGATACGAAATACGTTTTGAAAAAAAAACATCTGTACCCAACACCAGATGGCAGAAGAATGCAGAGGATGTGAATCTACAGCAATACTTGCCACAAACAGATGCTTACTTGGTACGTAACATTTTTCTTTAGGACCATGTGGAACCTGTTGCTAAAAAAGGCTTCATTCAGATTATTTGCAATTACTGGTTATATGCAGGCCACAAAATATAACATTGGTCGTACTTTATCCAAAAAATCCTTAAAGATGCGGACAGTAAGCTTTTGCTTCATTTGTCAAAAGCAATGGATATTCCATCCTCTGGCGAACAAATCAGAAGAATCCTTAAAAATGTCCAAGGAAGCCAAAATTCTGATTAAGAACCTAAGTTGACATCTAAGTAGATACTTTCCACTTCTAATGGAGCGCCAAAGAAAATTCTGAGGAAACCTGCTGTGGATTAAAGTCTGGCAAAACATTTGTTTGACAAACCTACCTCTCAACCCCAGATCTATTATCTTTGACATTTTTTTTAGACATGTTGCACAGCAGCATGGACTGCTGTGCAACATGACCTGAAGTCAAGAAAAAAGCACTATGACGTGGCCAGCTGTGACTGCGACATAGCGCATCTTGTTAAGCCATGGACAGCAACACAGAGTGGTAGGGGAAAGAAGAAATGATACCGTAACCCGTTGAGGAGCACCAAGGAATGGCATTATGACTGTTATTCCACAAACCAACCAATGACTCAGGTACCAGCTGCGTTGGTTAAAGACTTTCGACAGATGCTTTTAGAACACTTCAAAAGGTTTTCCTTATCCCACCAAAGCTGATCCGAGAAGACCGCTTTCCAGATGGTTGTCACCTCCTTAGTTCAGGCCTCACACTCAACCTACAGTGCCACACGCTCCTCTGCATCTTCTATTTAGAAAAGCCCTTCAGCATCTCTTCTGTTGCATTCATGAGTTGCAGCTTAACCTGTAACACCAGCACAGTGTCATGTCTGCTTAGCTGATGGACAGGAAAAAAGGAAAGTTGTAAACTGAACCCCTCAGTAGACAGTGCCAGAATAGGTACACTGTGTAGCACCTGTCAAGGAAGATACTATTCCGCCACAACCCCAACGGACTCTCCTTGAGCTGACATATTTAATATGAAGGTGATGAAAAAACAAGCCTGGATTAAAAATCCAAAACAACAGAGGATAGGCCTGCTTGGTTAATTTAACATCCTTGGCAGGCCTGTGGTTATACAAGCATCTCCGAGATGGTCCAGAAATCCCATTTCTTCATGCTCTACACCACCTAACTGGGAAGGTATAAGGCTCATTAACATTAAGATCAAGATTTCTGCTAAGGCTGAAACTTCTATCAGAAATATATGAAAAAAGATTAACTCTTAGACCCAAATCAGAACCAGAGTAAATAATAAGAACCTAGCACAACACTTCTGTGAGATCGATTTGCACAAGAGCGAATTCACCATGTATGAGTTGCATGAGTAACCAAACCAAATTACAGACATTAACGTGATTGTATGGTTCAGCCTGTATATAAGAAAACAATTCTCTGTTCATTTCTCACAGTGGAATAACTCAACAGAACCAATAGTGCAGATGGTGCAGTGGTCAAAAGGTGAATAAGTGAGTAATATAGAAAAAACATGTGTAAAGATCGTGGGCAGTCAAACAGTAAATAGGGGAGAAAGACCAAGATGGATACTTTACTCTCCATTTCATCAGCAATCAATAAGCAACACCAAGAGTAGCGTTAATGTTTGGACAGAGTTCAGTTAGGCTGTGGGTTTCATCAGGGCAAGTGCCAACTTTTAGCATATTCCATACTGCTGTTCTCTGGACGTTGGTGTAGAATTCACTATACCAAAGGAGAGTGAGCACCTGTATCCTAGTCAGGCTAGTAAAAGGAACCATATTTCTTGACTGTGGAAACATTTAAACCATTAATGTCCTGAGGAAAATAATTGTGCAGTAAAAGAACAGTGGATCCCTGTAAACTACAGTGTATCTGTTGGTGGTTTTGGCAAGGATACAAGCAGGAAAGGGAAAATAAATGATTAAGGTATGAATTCAAGGTAATGTTCTCATATGCTCTTGTATACATTTATTACAATATCAGCAAATTGATTTGATGCAGGTTATGGAATTAACGTTTACCATTTCAATTGAGTCCCATGGAGCAAATGTGCTAGGTTCTTGCAACTTTTGTTAAGGCTTCAAACAATACAGTAAACAAATGTGGACGTACACTGGACCCTATCTAAACTTGTTTCCAGACAACAAAAGTGTGAGTTACAGGCCATCTTATAGTAAGGGAAAAACATGTTCCTCTATCGTTGACACCATCAGGGACATTGCAATTACTGGTTTTAGACAGCTGGCAGGAGCAGCTGATTTGCACATACAAGGGTGTTGCAATCTACTCCTTTTAGACCCGACATCCAAAGTATACTCTTGGAAATGCCCTGTGATGGACACACCTTATTTGGACAACAGGGTGGAGACTCTCCAGTTCAAAAAGACAAAACTGGATGCAGCAAGATCACTGGGTGTTTGACAGCAAAGAAGGCTTGAGCCCTTTGCAGGGTTAGAACAGGGCCGGCTACAGGGCGGTGCAACTGCACCGGGTGCTGTCCTCAGGGGAGCACTGTCTTTAGCAATAACTGAGAAACTTGCAGTTTAAAAGCACCTCCTCAGTCTAGCCTTCAGGAAGCAATTAAAATATCAAGATACCTCTTGTGAGCTTTGACTTGCCATAAAGTTGCATAGAAATAACAGAACTATATTGTATGTGGCTGAGTGGATTAGTAAAGCCAGCCTTTACTTGCGCTTTAAAATAAATGAATGTATGTGAAGGGGGGGGGTTATAGAGAGATAAGGGGCACATTTACCAAGCGGTAGTGAGGGAATCTGAGGAGGTGGTCATGGGGGGGGGGGGAGGGCCAAGAGGGCATGCATTGTTGAAATTGTAACATAAATTCAAAACTGTTCCGAATAAGGGTCCCCAAAATCCTTAAGATGTCCCTGCCCCAGCCTGTGTTAGTGCTGTCCACAATGCATCTCGGGGTAGTGTGAATACAGTGCACTATGCACATCTAGTTTGTCTCTGTGCTGTGCTCAGTGAGCCTCCTCTAGCTTGTGTTTGTACTGTTTACACTGCTTGTGTGGCTTGTGTTGCTGCTGTACACAGTGCGCCCAGGCTTGTGTGAATACTGTGCGCCATCCATCCTTAACTAATCTCAGTTCTGTCCACAGTTTCCTTCCAGCTTGTGTCATTGCTATGCACAGTTCACCTGGGTCATGTACACGTGTATGCGCAGTGCACAAATCGCCTGTCTCAGAACTGTAGGCACTGCAGCTCCAGTTCATGTCGATGATGTGCACAATGCACCTCTGGTTTGTGTGACTGTTGCACATAGTGCACCCCTGGATTGTTTGAGGGCTGTCCACAGTGTACCAGTGAATTGTCAGTATAGTGCACAATACACCACTTCAGTTTATATTTGTATTGGTGCTGTGTCTGACCATAAATTGTGCAAAACGTACCCTTGGTGTGTTGACACTTCTGTTCATGGCTTGAGTTAGTGCATTCTTGAGTGTGTGAAGTGCATCCAATACACCTGTCTTTTCCCTGTACTGTTAAAAATGTGCCTCTGGCTTGTGTTCGTATTGTTCACAATGCACATTTGACTTGTGTTAGTGCTGTAAACAATGCAGCCTGGCCTTGTGTGAATGCTGCACAGACAGAGTGCACCTGAGGCTTGTCTAAGTGTTCTACACAGCTCCACTCTGGGATATGACAGTGCTGTACACAATGTATCACCAGCTTGTGTGAACACTGGCCACTTTGCATGCTTCACTTGTCTCAGTGAAGTGTAGCATTGCATTGGCAGTGCTGTGCAGAATGCATTTCTACTTTGTGTGTGCACTCTGCACGGCAAGTCGAAATCCATGATGGTACTGTGCAAGCCTTCGATCTAAATGGTGAGCCAGGCACCTCTGGTTTGTGTCAATGCTGTGCAGAACGCAATGTTGGCATGTGTTGGGGGGAGGGGCAAAAAAAAGACCATTGTACAGGCCGCCACCAGCGCTAAAGCCGGAGGAGTCAGTACTCCTCCAGAGGTAGACATCAAAACTACAGATACCAACTATATTGGCTCCCTCAGTAACCATACCATCAGCAGTATGAACAATAATACAGTGCACCACCCCAGCATCCTTCCAAAAATATCTAATTTGTAGAAAATGTGGCAGTCAGCACAGCCCAAGAATGTTTAAGGCAACAGTGACAATTCTCAGGCGACTGTCACAATATCTGCTCCTTACTGCACAAAAGCTCATGTACGGGGGAGGATCCTTTGTTTCAGGAAATGGGCCAATATTACATTAGACCGGTGGTTACTAGATTTAGTATGGCTATTGACTTAAGTTCATCCAGAAACCTCTAGCTACGCTGCCACACAAGAGGCCCCATCAACATCTTCATTTGGTACAAGCTGAGATCCTTGCCATGTTAAAGAAAGAAGCTAGGTTCCAGAGAAATGTAGGTTTTTATTCTTATATTTCCTCATCAGGATGAAATTCAGTTAGTGGAGACTTATTTTAGATCTATGGTAACTAAACAAGTTTTTGATGAAACAATCATTTCTCATGGTTACTTTGCAGGATGTACTTCAGCTACTACAAGAAGGGGATTACATGACATCTTGAGGCATACAGGGTGCATACTTTCACAGGTCTCCATTTTCAATTCAGGGTTTACCCATTTGACCTCAAATCTGCCAGAAGGATATTCACAAAATGAGTGGCTCCAATTGCTGCATATCTCAGACAATTAGGTTCTCAAGTAGTAACCTATTTGTACTATTGGCTAGTCAAGGGAAATTTGTTTCATACTATAAAGGTCTCTTCCAAAGCCCGTCTGGTTTTTCAACAAGTTAGGCCTTGCTTAGAACAAAGACAAATCGTCCCCTAATTTCTTTCAAGAATATCTAGTTCTTAGGTGCAGTGCTAGCACAGATTGAGGCATTTTCAGAAGGATTTCGTCAAACAGTTGATAGAAAGCCAAGAATCGATTTAAGATCTTGTCAGAGTGACAGAAAAGAAGGAAACAGGTTTGCTATGTTGGAGTCTGCACCAATACACACTTATAGGTCTAACATTCCTTCAAAGAACATCCTGTTTTATGACAATGGACTTGAACACACCTGCAAAAAGTATTGGCAGTGGCTTATGGTGGCCAAAAGAAACACATGTTTACCAATCTCCTGGAACTGAGAGGTAGATCTTATGCCTGCAGTACTTCTTCTCGAGGATCAATGTATCTTCAGTGCAGGTATCTTCAGACAATACATCCATATATTATTATATCAACTAGTAGAGAGGGTGATGGTCTTGCCTGCAGTCAGTGGAAGCACAAAAGATTTGGGTTTGGGTCACTAGGCATGATTTGACTGTGAAGTATTTGCTTGGCAATACCTGGGCTGACCATGAGTGGGAACTGCATCAATTGAGGCATATTGAATCTTGACCGGTTTGAAACCGGTCAAAACCAAACATGAGCAGGCACACTCTACTGTGGTTGTGGGGGAATTTCTTTTCAATGTCATGTGCTCAGGGACCTTTGTTTACATTGTACCCCCACTTCACATGATCCTGAGAGTTATGAACATGATGAAGAGGGAGGCATGCCATGTAATATTAATTGACCCATGGTAGCCCAGACAATATTTGTTCAGAGCCACTTCCCCTCTCAGCACAGCCACAAATTCAGCTGTGACCTCTGCTGAACCTTCTGTCTTGCTGCAAAGACCAGATCTTATGCCTGCATCACTGATTTTATTGGCCTGGCTCTTGAATGCAGCGAGTTCCGTCTCTTAGACATTCCGAATGCCTGCAGAAAAATACTATCCAAGGCTAAAGCTATGTTAAGAACTAAATGAAAGTGCCTCTGTAGTGACCATAGCTTGCACCCAGTAATCTGATAGAGACATCTAGTTGCAGATTCCTTACCTTAAAATTTCCCCAAGCGCCAGTTTGAATCCGGAGATTTTTCTAAAGCAGTACCCCTGCACGCCGTCGGGTGCCGTCAGTTGGCTCTGCGTCACCGTTGTCCATGCTGGAAATTTTGCTGCAGGTCCTATACTGGCGCTACCCCGGCGCGCTGACATCAGTTCTTTTCTTTTTATGACAGCCATTGCTGATGTGAAGTAAGAGCTACCTCTCAGTCACTTTTTGACTCTTCTTTTTTTCACTTTTTGTTAAAGCTTTTTGATTATTTCTACTCCTGGTGCATTGAGGGATATCATCTCATAAGACCGGGTTCAAATCCTGCAGGTCTTGTCATCGAGCAATGTCTATGACTGGTTGCCACCTTGTGTGCCTTTGGTGTTTGGAGCGTGACCACGGTCCGAAGTTGTGCTTCCAGTGCCGGCCCTGCATCTGAAGACTGAGGGAGCGGCCCCTAAAGCTGGCGGCAGCCCGGCAGTCGACTCTGCGTAAGCCCCGGTCCCAGTCGAGAGGAAGGTCTTGGGATCGATCGCTGAGTCCTCCCTCTTTGTCGCCCCACTCCAAGTCCTCAGGATGATTGGGTAAGTTGAGGCACAAGAAGTCGAAGAAAGTGAATTCACCTCATCCATCGGCTGATGAGTCAGTTGGAGCCTCGTCGATCTAGGCCTCCCTCAGCAGAGCTTGCATCTGGGACGACTTCGAGCCTCCCTGAGTTCCCGGGAACCGGAGCAACCCCTGCTGAACTCTTAAGAGTTTTGTGAGGCCATGTGCCTAATTTTTGGGCAGCCTGACTCCAGTGGAGAGCCTTCTGGCCCTACAAAGTCAAGAGGGGCCTATTGGGGTTCCGAGGGGCACCCAAGAATCTATTCCTGGATCTGGACCGCTGTTGGTTGTACCTGCTCGACCTTCCCCAACACCAGTCTTGATGTCAACACTCTCAGCACCGCCGTGTCCCCGGGTGGCCGCATCCACATTGCTGAATCAGACATGGAGACAGATGGGCGTCATACGACACAGGCACCAACAGGGGCCTTGCCCCGAGTTGTCAGATCCTGAGCCTTATTCTAAGGGGCTAGGTTATGATGAGAAATGGGAGGGGTCACTGGACCCTTTGGAATACCAGCTCCAAGACTCATAGACTGACGTATGGGCCTGGGTGAAGCCAGTGGGCTGGATACCTCCCCAGATACTGTCCTTCCTACAACCCCTTCCTCCACCCCCACCGTGGCTACGAGTAGGGAGCATCCTATTTAATAGTGTTGCAGAGAGCAGCCGAGATCCTGGACCTTGAGCTGCCTTCGGGGGTAGCCAGGACTATCCTCCCGACAGAGGTGATTCAGCTTAGGGCTGCGCCATGTTTATTGAGGCCCTTAAAGATGTCATACTGGGTACCTGGTCCAAACCCAGCACAGGAGCGCCTGTGAACAAGACAATTTCACACCGCAATTGCCCTGAACCAGGTGACCCAGGTTTCCTGACAAAACACTCTACCCCTGAGAGCTTGGCAATCCAAGCCTCCATCTCCCAGGGCGCATTCAATCCAAGAGGCTGGATACACTTGGAAAGATGTTTTTTTCCACCAGCCTGGCATTACGGTCAATGAAAACAGCATGCCTTTTGGGACGATGTTCCCAACCGCTGTGGCATATGGTTGGGCAAGTACAGCCACAGGTTCTGGAGGAGGTCCGGGCTGTACATTCCCAAGCAGTTGTTGCTGGAAGAGATGCCGCAGATTTTACAATCCGAGGTTGACTGGACACGACCAACTCACTGGGCAGAGTGGTTGCATTGACAGTGGCCTTGAGGCGACACACCTGTTTGAGGATGTCTTGCTCTCCAAGGGATGTCCAATCCAATGTAGTGGACATGCCCTTTGATGACATCTGTCTCTTCGAAGGGAAAGCTGCCTCGGCGCTCAAGCGCTTTAAGGATTCTCGTGCTATGACCAGGTCCTTGGCCCCCATTCTGCTTCTCACCACTTTCGTGGCTACAGCATCCTATGCTACAGAACGGGTGCCCAGTCGCATCCGTTCCCCTCCAGCCAACATGCTGAGCATGCTGCCCAGCATCTGCGTGGCCGGGGACATGCGATACATCTCGCTCGTGGGTCAGGGAGCCAGCGGTCCGGTCAGTCCACTGCCACTTCACCCCCAACCCCTCCACCCCCAACAGCTGCCTCCAAAACTTCCTAGTCTTACTCTCCCTCACCAGGGACCAGTCAGAGGTAGGATTTGCCATTGCCTGCTCCGCTGGTAATCCATCACATCAGACAGGCGGGTTTTGCAGATAGCCCAAAGGGGCTACTCCCTCCCCTCCAAGACTATCCCTCCATCCATGCCACCAACCTACGATTGGATGGCTGGAGGATCACTCGACACTTTTCTAAGAGAAGATTACAGCTCTCTTGTCCAAAGGAGCCATAGAGAGTGCCTCTGTGCCAATAGTATTTTGTAGTTGTTATTGCTGCTACTTTCAGGTACCCAAAAAGGACAAGGGTCTCCGCCCTATCTTAGACCTCCGGTCCCTCAATCTCTTCCTCAAGAAGGAGAAGTTCAGAAGGCTCACTCTAGCTCAGTTTCTATCTACCCTGTACCCAGGAGACTGGATGGCGTAAGGGACTTGCAGGTTGTTTGTTCCACATTCTCGTCCTGCCTGCCCACAGAGGTTACTTGCGGTTCATGGTGGGCCATGAGCACTTTCAGTTCACCATGTTCCCCTTTGGCCTTAACAGTGCCCATCGGGTGTTCACCAAGGTGATGGTGGTGGTCGCAGCTCATCTGCGCAAATCAGGAGTTTCTGTCTTCCCCTATCTCGATGAATGGCCTTTTGAAGGAGGCTCGTCCCAGGCTATTGTCTCCCACCTCCAGACTACAGCAGGCCTCCTGCATTCGCTGGGGTTCACTATAAACGTGCCAAAGTCACACCTGACTCCCTCTCAGATGCTCGATTTTATCTGAGCTATTCCAGACACAGTGCAGTTTCAGGCTTATCTTCCCAAGCGGTGAGTCCAGGATATTCAGTCTATGATACCAATGTTTTAGCCTCTATCTTGGATTTCTGTGAGAATGACACTCAGGCTGCTGGGCCTCATGGCCACGTGCATCCTGCTGGTGACGCATGCCATATGGCATATGCAGGCTCTGCAGTGGGACCTAAAGTTCCAGTGGGCGCAGCATCAGGGAAATCTCTCTGACATGGTCTATATTTCGGAGGGAACCGCACAAGATCTGCAGTGGTGGTTAGAAAACTGCTATGGGCCAGAAGCAGATCCCTCTCCCTTCCCCAACCGATCTCACAGTAGTGGCAGATGCATCAGTCCTGGGATGAGGCGGTCTTCTGAGAGAGGTGGAGATCAGAGGCATCTGGTTGGAGCTCCAGGCGATCAGGCTAGCATTGAGTATATTTCTTCCCTCTTTCAAGTGGAAAGTAGTGCAGGTGTTCACAGATAACACCACAGCCAAGTGGTACTGCATCAGGCAGGGCAGGTTTGGCTCATGGACCCTTTGTCAAGAGGCTCTGTGCCTCTGGATGTGACTGGACAGCAGGGTGTTTCCCAGGTGATTGAACATCTGGCAGGCTCTCTGAACACCAGAGTGGACAAAGTCAGCTGATAATACTTAGTCGATCATGTATGGTGTCTCCATCCAGAGGTGGTGCAATGTCTTTTTCTGCAGTGGGGAGAGCCTTGGATAGATCTGTTCGCCTCCACAGAGAATGCACAATGTCAACAGTATTGCACATTGGAGATTCCAAGGCGGGACTAGCTCGGCGACACTTTTCATCTTGAGTGGATTTCAGGCCTCCTGTCCGCCTTTCCGCCCATACAACTTCTGCCCAGAGTTCTCAAGAAGATCAAGAACGACCGGGCCTAAGTAATCCTTGTGGCTCCGGACTGAGTACGAAGGATCTGCTTTCCCTAGCTATTGACCATGACCATCGATCCTCCGACGAGACAGCCCCTTCGGGAGGATCTTCTGTTGCAGCAGGGGAGGGTTCTACACCAAACCTGTCCAGTCTCTGCCTTCTTGTGTGGCGATTGAGTGTGACAGTTAACAAGTTTTCACCTTCCGCCCAAAGTCAGTAACATAATCTTGGCACTTAGACGTCCCTCCACCAAAACAATATATGCCTGTTTTTGGAAGAAATTTGTGGCATGGTGCACAGAGAAGTCTGTTGACCCCCTTTCTGCCCCTCTGTCTGAGGTTCTGTGTTTATACTTTCTTTGGCCCAGCAGGAATCTGCTATGGACACTCTCAAAGGTCGTTTGTCTGCAGTCTGCTTTTTTGTTTAAATTTCTTATTGGAAATAGGTTCCTTAAAGGTCTTACTTATATGTTTCCTCCATCTCCATTCATTATGCTCCTGTGGGATTTGAATTTAGTTTTGACATTTCTGATGTTGCGCTCCTTTTGAGCCTCTCCACAATTGTCCTTCCAGGCTTTTCACTTTGAAAACAGCCTTCCTTGTACCCACCGGGTGAGTGAGCTGCAGGCCTTGTCATCTAAGGCACTTTGCCTTTCCATCTAACATGACAAAGTGGTGCTTTGTACTAGTGTAGGAAGCTGGCCCAGTGTGTGGTAGACACCTATTGTGTTACACCTTATACTGGTTCCAGGTAACTCCAATTAGTGTTGCAGTGCCTAAACAGCCAGGGCTCTCTAGGGTAGCAGAGGTGAGGTGAGCAGCCAAGACTTACCTAGAAGGCATGTGGAAATAAAGGTACTTTATTATAGGTACACCGAACTAGACTAGCATTGGTATACCTCCCTCTGGAGGTATGAACACAAAATTTATACCCAGGTAAGTATTCAGGAAAAGCAAAAGGCCGTATATGGGGGAGAAACCATATACTAAAAAAATGGAATGTGAAAGAGTTTCTCCCACCAGAGTGTATGGAGTAGTTAGACAAGGGCTAGGGGAGAATGGAAACCCAAACGTTAAGTACCTAGAACATCCCCAGTAGCCGGGCGCAGAGAAGTAAGTTACTCAGTTTTCTGATACGCTGACTTGGAGAGGTCATGGTTGGAAAATGCAGAAGCAGGACCGGACCAGTGGAACCCAAGAGTGGATTCTGGGTGAAGAGGACCTGCAACAGAAGGAGACAGAGTCAAGTCCATGCAGAAGTGTCCAGGAGTGTCCAGGTGGGTCAGGATCCAATGCTGAAGATCAGGGTCGACAGTGATGGATGAAGTCCGGCTGCGGGGTCCAGGATCTGCCTAGGAGTCCCAGAAGTCACCTACAAGCTGTCCCTCGTTGGTCGCTGGAATGCAGACGGGTCAGTGGTCAGGGGGACCACCAACAAGCACAGGCAAATGCAAAAGAAGCTGTTGGAGGTTTTTCAGAGCTGTAGCGGGCAAGTAAGCTCCTGGGGACGCGACCCTTGGAGGGGAGTCCGGGTTGACCCTCAGAAGACAGGAGAGCCAGCCAAAGAATTCTGAGCTCCCACAAGCAACCCACTGGCAGCAGGAACAGCAAGTTGCATTGAGGGCCAGTCAGCACACCTAAAGAGAAGTCCCACGTCACTGAAGCAGAAGAGAGGAGACTGTCTTTTAGAGGTAGAGTGCTGGGGGCCACGACTACTTGGAGCCTGAAGATCCCATGGAGCTGGAGTCAACAAGCCTTGGTTGGTGCAACAGTTGTGGTGCACAGGAATTTTGTCCCAGGGCTACTTGAAGCCTGAAGATCCCATGGAGCTGGAGTCAACAAGCCTTGATTGGTGCAATAGTTGTGGTGCACAGGGAAGGCAAGGGCTCAAAGCATCCCGCGTTGGACAGAAGGCATATAGGGCCCAGAGGATCCCTCAGAACCACCATATGTGTTGGAGGATCTTTGCAAATCCAGAGGACAGAAGATCCCACCAGCTTCAAGTTTTTTGTTGCCTTAGGTGCCTGCGGATGCAGGGAAGTGACTCCTTCACTCCAAGGGAGATTCCTTCTTGCTTCTTGGTGCAGCTGAAGTCTTGCCGACCCCAGAGGATGCAAAGCCATGGAGATGTTGCAGAGTACTGACAGGAGCCGCAGAAAACAATGTTGCAAGGCGAGGTTGCCTCAGTCGGTGCAGTCTTGTTCGGTTCCTGTGCAGCCCAGCTGAGTTTTCGAAGGCAGGAGCAGAAGATGTATTTGCAGAGAGTTCCTGTTGGAATCTTGCATGCTGAATCTTGGGACCCATCCTCAAAGGAGTCTCTAAATAGCCCAAAAAAGGGGTTTGGTCACTCTCTGGGTTGACCACCTTTCAGGAGGGGTCACTGACGTCAACTACCTGGCCTATCCAGTCAGATGCTCCCAGAGTCCTCTGTCCACCTTAGTTCCAAGATGGCAGAAGCAAGTGACCACCTGGAGGAGCTCTGGGCACCACCGTAGGGGTGGGGATCGACAGAGGAGTGGACACTTTGTGTGTTATGTGTCAGAACAGGAACCAGTGTCCCTGGGCTGGTGCAATCTGGATTATTCAAGGAGGGCACCAAATGTGCCCTTCAAAGCAGTCCGGTGGCACAGGAAAGCTATCCTTCCCCAGTCCAGTAACACCTATTTCCAAAGGAGAAGAGGTTGCACTTCTCTCCTACAGGAAATCTTTTGCTCTGCTGTCCCCTGCTTGAGCTAGTAAAGCGGCAGGAGGGCAGAATCGTGTCTGGGTAGGCTGCAGCACCACAGGCTGCCTGCAGACCCTGGAAGGCTGGTAGGAGCTAAATTGGGGGATCCTCTAAGGGAACCCCCGAAGTGAATGGAATCATGCCACCAACAAGGATAAGGTTATGACCAATGTCGAGGGGTCGGTGGCCTTTTGGAGTAGACTGCCCCTGTCTGTGATGGGTAGGGCAGCAGTGGCGAAGATGTTTTTTCTTTCTCGTTGCCTTTATCTGATTCAGAATGCCGTTTTCCCGATCCGTTCCTCCTTTTTCCGTGAAGTTAGACAGTTTACTTATCTCCCTGGTCTGGGCCAGACGTCGTAGTAGGGTGGCATTGCCGGTTCTTAAACGGGATATGGAGGATGGTGGTCTCGCCCTGCCTGGTGGTGCAGCATTATTATTATGCAGGCCATTTACAACATGCGGCGCAATGGCTGACAGTATCAGATAATTGGGAAAAGAGGTTGTTCTGCTGTATGTTGGGTGGCGATACCCTGGTGCAATTACTTATGAGAGGAGGTAGGTCGACGGAGGGAGCTCCTTATCTGGTGAGGCAGACCGCAGCAAACTGGGAGGCATTTGTGGATAAAGTGCTGAGTAGGGCGCAGTTCGACAGGAGCTGCACATTTGGAATCTTGCTCCATTCAGGGACATCGGTGCCGATATGTCTATGGATTGTTGGAGGGCAGGTGGATGTCAGACTGGCAGGGATCTCTTCCCGGGGAGGTATTTATTGAGTTCCCGAAGGCTCCGGAATCTTTTGAGGTGGGGCCGGGCCAGTTTCTGCAGTATACCAAGATGAAAAGTGTGCCGCGAAAGGTCTGGGTTGGCTTCTCAGCTACCCCGCAGCCATCCCAAGAGCTGGGAGGCTTGTTCTGATGGGGAGAAGGGGGACACCTCATTTCATTGTTCTATAAAGCTGTCAGAGGTGATCAGGTGCTACCCCACTATGTAGCACGTGCTGCGGGGGCAAGGGAGTTGGAGGAGCTGATAGCAGATGCGGATTGGGCACAAACATGTATGCTGGTGAAGAAAGTGTCCTGTAATCACAGATTTAAGTTGCTCCATTTTAACTTCTTGCACCGCGCATGTGTGACCCCCGAGCGCTTTAACCGAATAACTCTTGATAGGGAGGCGAAGTGTGCAAGATGTGGACAGTTAGGCACCAGTTTTTTTGCATTTAGCCTGGACATGCAGGTGGGTTCGGGGGTACTGGGAAATGGTGGTTCCGAAGAGAACAGAGGGGACTGGCATGGCGATACCTTTGACCCGAAGGCCTGCCTTCTGGGAGTGGTACCTACCCCCAGGGGACGACAGATGCATCATAAAATGGCCCAACTAGCGTTGGTGTTTGCCAAGAGTCGAGTGGCCATATGCTGGGTGAGTGCTCTGGTTCCCCGGGAGGCATCATGGCAGAGGGATCTCCTTGAATGGGGAGTAGCAGAGGAAGTGCATATGCGTAATGCCCGCAGGGACGGGGGGGCCTCAGAGGCTGTGGCGTGGTTGGGGTCCCTACTACACAACTTTACAGAGGGTGATGAGTATGATTCTCCTGACGGCTCAAGTGAGGGGGAGTGATGTGCGGACATTGTTGTAGTGTTTTTTTCTATTTATGATGGTAACGTTTGATAACGAATGGTGTTGCCGGGTGGGCCCCAGGTGTGGTCGTTGGGTCACCTGGGCATTAATGTTCCTTGCGATGCAGGGGGCCAGCTCCGGTGGATATGTGATCCAAATTGTATGTACTGCCCTTGCCCATGCTCGGGCCTCTGAAATTGTTCCTTCATTGAACTGCCGAATTGCACTGCTTGTTATGTTTTGTGTTACTGTAATGTTCAATCATGACTGTTACCTGACGTGATAAAAATACCAATAAAGAAAGTTTAAAAAAAAAAAAAAAAAAGAGCTTTATGCTTAGAAATCCAAGGTATGGTATACTCTCTGGTGGAAGAGTTTGAGGGGGGCTGATTGTGGTGTTAACTGTTCTTGTACCTAATAGGGTGAAGTTGGGGTCTTTTGAAACAGTGTGAATAGGCTACTGGTGTGGCCTTGTTTAAAGCTTTCTTGCTGTGTTTAATATTGTCCTGCTTGCTATGAGTACTTTGGGACTCCAGCTTGATAGCTCAGATGATTCAAGTATGTTATACAAAAGTAACTTTTTTCTTTTTAAAGGGACAATCGTGAATAGATCTGTTTACAACCAGTCATAACACACAAAAACCCCACACTCCAGATAACAACATGACAATGTGTGATATTGGGAAAAGCATGTTTGCATCCCTGTGCAACAGATTTTGTTATACTTGTTCTGTCGTTACCAATTCCTTATGTAATCACCACTCTCAAAGATCCATTGTGTAATTATACCAGTACCCACTGTTGGGTTATACAGTTCAGGTATTAAAAGCTGTCAGGCATGGTTTTCTGACCTCCCATCAAGTTCAGACATTATCCTCAGCTGCTGAGGTACAGCAATGAAATACGACATCACAACTCTGACACTGAAAAGGCAAAGGCTGGTGCATTTTTCTCGATATTATTTGCACTGTTGTATGTTTCTATAAATATTAAATCAATCAGAATGTTTCGATGTGAAATATTAGAGTATTTGATGTTATACTTACTGGACTTAGTGCTGGAGGTGTCTTGTAAAAGTTATATATTACAGCAATAGCCAGATTCCAGAGTAATACAATTAAATAACTTATGTTTTTGGCACCAATTATGAAAAGTTTACTTACAATATACTCCTTTGTGCACTGGCCTCTTCCAAAGAGTAGTTGTTCACAGTTGAAGTGAACACTATAAATTGTTTCAGATTTGAAATATTGTTTTTATTGAGTATGGCAGTGCTTTTGGTCGCTGTCTCCTTCATTAGAATAATCAGTGTAAAGTAGCTTTCACTTGTGACAAACGCTTTGCAAAATTCTTAAAAGAAAAAGTGTTCTATCAAAACTCATCCTGAATTTGTACCAAAATTTGGCAGTAGATGTTGAAATTAATCTGGTTTTGTATTTGATATATATTTTTTTTTTATAAAGCCGATCTTGTCTGTAGAAAGAGCATTGCACATATATGTTAAGTCTGAGATATACCAACAGAAAAGAAGACTTCAGATGTTTAGATCAATATTTTGCAGCATGGGGGCATGCATTATTGAATCCGCGCATTACTGGATCGAGTATTTCTTGCATTAAACAATCCTGGTATTGCCACTACACATTCAGCTAGTGAAGTGGTGACACTTATGCTAGGTTAGTGGGATAACAATAATGGAATATGCTCATCTTTGAAATCTTCCTGTCCAGTCTTCCCAGATGGCACCTGTTTTATGACCTTTAAAAGTATGTGAATCAAAATTCAATCAAAATTGCATCTCTTTTAAATTATTATGCCACACACTCTCCTACCTTATGAGGCGAATGTATAGTTTGGATGCACTAAGTGAAAATAGATTCTTATGTGATTTTCAGGGACAGACCATGAGGCCAAAAATTGTGTGAATGGTTGGTAGTTTAAAAACTTGTTATGGCATTGTTTCTCATGCTGCTAGATGTATATTTACAAAGGATTTCGCGCTTGACTGGAAATATTCAAAGCACGTGAATAAATAAAATATTCCTGTGTGGTAGAATAATAGTTATAGGTAAGATTCTGGAGAGGACAATATTGACATTACACCTTGGCTAAAAGTACAGTTATAGCTATTATGTAGGAGTTAAAATAAGCTATCATGTCAAGTACCTGGAGCTCTGAAGTGTTTTTGTAGGAGAAATAAGGGGCGAGAGCTTTTAAGTCATGAAATTCAAATTCAGAGTGCCACCATGTATTGTCTTTTCAGACAATGGTTTTATTATGTTTTACAATTAAGGAATAACCGTTCACTGAGCAGTGGATAAAGATAGCAATGGTAGATATTGTAGTTGGCATTGTTGCAATTCTGTCTTTTCTGTAGTTTGTTGTCCTAGATCTGAAGCGCTACAGTATAACACACTATATTGCATCTCTGAGTCATCATATTTATTTGATTGATTATGCAATTATTTATTGCACCTAAATAAGGTTCACTGTGTGATAAAGGGGTCTTGATGTTGTTTACTGAGTCCTGTTCCTTGGAGAGTATACACACTACATACCAAGGCAATTTGTGCCCTCAGGGAAATTCTTAGACCAGTTACGTCAGTCTTGCTAGGCTGCCACCACTAGAGTGCAGAGTCCATATTCGAAGCCCATACACTGAAAAACCTCTTCCTCCTAGTTTAATGCTGAGTGCAGCATGTTAGTTGAGAAGTTGGTTTTGGACCAAGGTTGCAGAAGACATTCATGAACACTATTGTCATAGCATGCACCATGTTGTATTGTAGGAAGCAAAATCGTGGGGACCAGCCTTAGCTGAAGGCATTAAGTGCCCTTGTTGGCAGCAGGCTCACCTCAGCCAGTGGATCAAGCATTCAGATGTTTCAGCTATTTGTTTCAGGTTTTTCTTTTCTATAGCATAAAACATAAGACTGATACATCATTTTTTTAAATAATAAACCACACACGACTGGGGAAAAACGTCCTAGCTTTCAATAGAATGGAACGGTGCTAGTGCATCGGCCTGAGTGCTATATATTGAATTTCCCAGTAGCAATGGGCACCTATACAGTATGAGTTTCATTCATACTCACCCTACCATTCAGATCACACAATGCAACCCTTGAGGACTGCTCATTCTGGCAGACCTGTCTGTTAACCAGAATTTGCTTTGACCATCTTCCAAATAAGACAGAGCTTGACTTTCCAGCATCCAAAATTGCCAACATCCTCAGCCAGATTTCTGATACATCATCAGCATTTCACCATATTGACAGTAACAGAAACAATTTATCTTTTAATCCTTTCTGTTTGTGTCTTTAGCTCCAAGGGACAACACAGAATTAGAGTGGGCAATACTGGTGTTGTCAGTCACATCATCGTAAAAGCCAGTTATGTGGTATCTACTTACGATGTAACATACATCACTTCTGGTGCTTCAAGTTTTCATTCTTAAGAGCATGGATCTGCAGTGTATTTTCACTGATAATAGAGTAAATGTGTCCCCCAGATGTTCGTAGACAGATCGGTTAATAATCAACTTTTATTTCTGATTTCACCGAAGTTGATTTATAAAAAATAAATATTGTTGTCAAGAGACACCAACATAGAGCAGTATGTCAACAAATCAATAAACCGCTTTGTCTAGTGATACTGAAATGAAGCAGTTTGTGAAGCCTTGCATTGCTGGCAGGAAGTTCTGAGTTGTTGTGACCGTATTGTTTTCAGCAATCCTTCCAGATTGTTTGTTTATTTATTTATTTTATAAACAACTTATGTGATGTACTGTTTATTTTGGTAGTTAATCAATGTTGTGAAATGTTATGTTGCAGGCTTTGATTCTAATATGTTTACTGTTAATATGGTTGGTACTGTTCGAAAAATATTTGTAAGATTCCTATTAAAGGCAGTGTATCTCAATACGTGGTGACCAGTATATCACACAAATCTTAACTGTAGCTGCCTCGCTACAGTGACTCTGAATTGTGGAGACTCAGTCACAGGGGATAATGTTTGTCGACTGTATACATGCAGTATTCATGAATTTTTATACCAGTGATTTGATTTATCATGTTGCAGTGATCCCTTTCATTTGGCTATTTGTTTTCAGCAGTGAACCCATGGATTCAGTTGTTCAGATAACAGCCAGTTGTCTCAAGGAATTGATTGTTCATTAGGTTATGTTTCAGGAGTTAGACTGGGCATGTACTGCAGCCAGAAATGTCAATGTGTTGATTGTAAATGTTAAAGGCAGGAATTCCAACACATTCACTTTTCCAAGTGTGTTGCCTGTCCATAACACAATTGGGGTTTATGAAGTATTGGTATTCTGGATTGCAGGCACAGATCCAGATATGTTGACTTTACACATCACTACCGTCTCCATGTCTTGGTGGCACATAGCACAAACAGGCTTTTCTGTGTGTTGATGGTACTTATCAAAGCTTTGTGATGTTTTAGGGTACACAAATCAGGCCAACATCCTGATGTGTTGGCTCTCCATATTGCAGCCAGAGTTCCTGAAGTTTTCACTGTCCATATCACAGGCTGCTATAACACTTGTGTTAAACGTAGCCTGTTTGAGTTCTAGAGCTCTTAAAAAAAAGTGCATTCTTCCATGAAGTGCAGACATTGTAATAAAGACGCAGGATCGAAGCTTGAGCAAGTTAACAAACAAAATTCTGAGAGAGACTTCTATACACAGAATTCTCACTGTGTAAATTTCCCCAGGTGCCAGACTGGATATGGAAGACTTTTATAGCAACTCTTCCGCATGCTGGTAGGTGGTGTTGTGCGGCTTCACGTCTGGTCCAGTGCCACCCCGGATATTACAATGGGGCTACTATATCTGTGCAACATCTGTGCGCTGAGGTCAGTTCCTTTCTTTCTGCGTCATCCGACATGGATCCAAAGCTTGTTCCCTCGCTCTGACAGTGATTATGTTTCTTCACATTCTCCAGTGTGCAAGGGACATGTACCCACCTAAAACATCAGGGTTCAAACTGTGTAAAGATTGCTATAAGCAGTTGTCAGTGGTGGACACACACAAGATCTGTCTCTGCTGTCTCGGCTCCAAGCATGACTCTGCATCCTATGATCAGTGCCTGAAGATGAACTCAAAAGCTGATCACCAAGCCAAACTCTACGTTAGGGTACACCCTATCAAGTCAGTAAGAGAACTGTCTCCGCTCTTGTGGTCGGTTTTCAGATAAGGCTAATAAATCTAAGAAACACATGCAGTCCAAAAAAGGCTCCACTTCGTCCTTTCCCGCCCACCATTCAAAGTTGTGTGACACACCGAGTACCTCTAGGCTGCAAACTCGGTCTTGGATCCCAGAGCTGATTCCAACCTTGATTCCATTAAGCCCAGACTTCCCTGGCCCTGCAGCGATAATGCAACAAATCAGGGAATTCCGATAAGTCAAGAACCGAATATTTGGCATCTGTGTGGTTCCCACTCAAGCACCTCTGAGCCCCAACGATCCAATGTGATCAACAGTCGGTCTACTGCCAGCGGATCCATCCCCTATGCGGACTGTGCCACTGGACCTCGTCCCAAAGTCGGTTCTGGTTTCTGGCTTGACGGCGCACCTACACCTCTGTTGGCACCACAAACTACGTTGAAACCCCCAACCTTTGATGAGGATGCCAGAGTGAGAACCATTAGTCCTTTAAGACTCCAAAGTGAACCCGGAGAGTTCTCCATATCTGTTGTACCAAATCTGTCCTTATCCATTGTCTTATCCGGAGTCACTTCCACACTGTAAACATAAATATGAAGATGATCTTCAATCACCTCTCTGTCAATAAAAACCTATTTTATAACCTACAGAGCACCAGCTGCCTAGACACCTCATCTGATGCTGACCTCCACTCCACATCTTCTGTGGCCTCTGAGAAGTGTGCCTCCTTTGCTACTGTGACCATGTGAGCAATGACTTTCTGACCACTTCTCCAGATAGAGAGTCTAAACCTTTTTGGATCTTTGCAAAAAGTATGCTCTCCTCGGCCTGCCTTGCACTAAGGTCAGTCAACACTAGCTGTCTCCTGGGGAGATACTCGCACATGCTGTGGTACAGGGTGGCAGAGATCTTGCTAGCCATCCCAGAAGACGTTTAGCCAAACCTACCACGTCTCATTTAGGATGGCCAAGAGGCCGCAAAGTACTTTGTAAAAGTCAGCACCAAAGTGGCGCTTACGTGCCACGCTATGGTCCACTCCATAACATTCTCTTATGAAATCCAACTATTTCTGATTGACATGCGCTTCAATGGGACCCACCCCTACGGAGACAAGATGGTTTCACCCCTAGAGCCTTTTGAGGACAGTAAGGTAACAACTCATTCTCTTGGGCTTGCTCCGCCAGGCCATCTGTTCCTTCAACAATTTCACCCCTTTTGATGCTTTGGAGGAGATACCAACAGAGGCAGTGCCTGACATACTTCAACAAAAACAGGCCTTTCAGTTCTTTAAGAACTCAGCTGTCATTCCACCCCCTCCATCCAGCCATTGCCACACCCCTCTCTCCTTCCCCCCAGCTGCTGCAAAACCTCTTTAAGCCATTCTCCTCAGCAGCCCGGAAGGTAGTCGGATCACTGTCCAGGGTGCAGTCATCAGAGATGAGCTCTTGCTGTTACTCCTGTTATTTCCTAGTGCCGAAAAAGAACAGAGACTGTCAGCCTATCCTAGAGCTATGTCCTCTTAACGTCTTCTGCCAGAAGGAGAAGTTAAAACTGTTTCTCATGGCCAAAGTTCTGTCTGCCCTGTATCAAGGAGACTGAAGGTTGGCTTTTGCTTTGGTGGTGCCTATTTCCACATCCCATCCTACAATCGCCCAAGTTTTACCTGCGGTTTCAGGTAGGCCAAGAGCGATTTCACTTCTCAGTGCTCCGATTTGGCCTTACCAGTGCACCTTGGGTGTTTACAAAGGTGATGGTGGTTGGTATTCCCAACCGCTACAGATGACCTGTGACACTCTTCTCATACCTCTTCGACTGGTTACTGAAATCAGGTTTGCCTCAGACAGTCCTAAATCTCCTACACCCAATCTCTTGACATTGTTCGATTTTTTTCCATCAACTTGCCAAAGTCACACTTGACACTTTCACAGCAGCTCCTCTTCCTGTGGACAGGTTGTGCTTTTGGGCCTTCTTTTTGCCTCACCTAGTCTAGAAAATTCGGGCTCTGAACCTGATGTTTCAACCCATGACCTGAATATTAGTGAGAATGGCTTTGAAGCTTGTTGGTGTCCTGCAGCCTGTTTCTGGACCACACCATGTGGTACATGCGGGCTCTGCAGTGGGATCTAAAATCTCAGTGGGCTAGGCACCAAGAGAATCTTTTCGACTCCATTCTTGCAGTCAGAGGAGATTGCAAAAGAACTGTAGTGGTGGCTGTTTGACCACAATGGGACCTACAGGATCCCTCTTCCTAACCCAGCCAGGAGAACTAACGGTTGTGACGGATGCATCATTGCTGGGTTGGGGAGTTCATCGGGGAAAGTGGAGTTCAGGAGGATCTGGTGTTCTGCGGAGACATGTCTCCTTATCAGTTTTTTTGAGTTCTGGGTGATTTGCATGGCACTGAAGGTGTTTGTTCCAAGCATCAGGGGGCCCAGACAACGCAATCGCCATGTGGTAGTGCAACAAACAAGGTGGCGTGGGGTAATGAGTTGTGTACCATGAGGGTCTACATCAATGGAAGTAGCTGAATGCTGAGAACATCTTGACTGACCAACACCTGAAATTATCTTCAAATGTCAGACAGGCTCAGTTGCTGCCTCTTTGGAGGTCCTCTTATTGCAGCCACAGGGTCAAGTTCTGCACCTGAGCCTGCACAATTTACACCTTTATGTGTGGAGATTGAATAGCGACAGTTAACCCCTTTCGATCTTCCTCTGGATATAGTTGGTGTTATCCTGGCAGCCAGGTGTTCTTCCATTAACCCCTGCGCTGCCAGGCCTTTTCCCCCTCCTGTGCCGAGTCTTTTTTTGGCTATTTGGGGCAGTTCACGCTTAGGCCCTCATAACTTTTTGTTCACATAAGCTACCCACGCCAAATTTGCGTCCTTTTTTCCCAACATCCTAGGGATTCTAGAGGTACCCAGACTTTGTGGGTTCCCCAGAAGGAGGCCAAGAAATTAGCCAAAATATAGTGAAAATGTCGTTTTTTTCAAAAAAATTGGAAAAAAGGGCTGCAGAAGAAGGCTTGTGGTTTTTTCCCTGAAAATGGCACCAACAAAGGGTTTGCGGTGCTAAAATCACCAGCTTCCCAGCTCTCAGGAACAGGCAGACTTGAATCAGAAAACCCAATTTTCCAACACAATTTTGCCATTTTACTGGGACATACCCCATTTTTACGATTTTTTGTGCTTTCAGCCTCCTTCCAGTCAGTGACAGAAATGGGTATGAAACCAATGCTGGATCCCAGAAACCGAAAAATTTCTGAAAAGTAGACAAAATTCTGAATTGAGCAAGGGGTAATTTATGTAGATCCTACAAGGGTTTCCTACAGAAAATAACAACTGAAAAAAAAAATATTGAAATTGAGGTGAAAAAACTGCAATTGTTCTCTACGTTTTACTCTGTAACTTTTTCCTGCAATGTCAGATTTTTTAAAGCAATATACCGTTACGTCTGCTGGACTCTTCTGGTTGCGGGGATATAAAGGGCTTGTAGGTTCATCAAGAACTCTAGGTACCCAGAGACAATAAATGACCTGCACCCTGCCTTGGGTTTTCATTCTATACCGGGTATACAGCAATTAATTTGCTGAAATATAAAGAGTAAAAAATAGCTATCAAGAAAACCTTTGTATTTCCAAAATGGGCACAAGATAAGGTGTTGAGGAGCAGTGGTTATTTGCACATCTCTGAATTCCGGGGTGCCCATACTAGCATGTGCATTACAGGGCATTTCTCAAATAGACGTCTTTTTTACACACTCTCTTATATTTGAAAGGAAAAAATGTAGAGAAAGACAAGGGGCAATAACACTTGTTTTGCTTTTCTATGTTCCCCCAAAGTCTCCCGATAAAAATTATACCTCGCTTGTGTGGGTAGGCCTAGCGCCCGCGACAGGAAATGCCCCAAAACACAACGTGGACACATCCCATTTTTTGACAGAAAACAGAGGTGTTTTTTGCAAAGTGCCTACCTGTAGATTTTGGCCTCTAGCTCATCCGGCACCTAGGGAAACCTACCAAACCTGTGCACTTTTGAGAAATAGAGACCTAGGGGAATCCAAGATGGGGTGACTTGTGGGGCTCTGACCAGGTTCTGTTACCCAGAATCCTTTGCAAACCTCAAAATGTGGCCAAAAAAACACTTTTTCCTCTTATTTCGGTGACAGAAAGTTCTGGAATCTGAGAGGAGCCACAAATGTCCTTCCACCCAGCGTTCCCCCAAGTCTCCCGATAAAAATGGTACCTCACTTGTGTGGGTGGGCCTAGCGCCCACGAAAGGAAATGGACCAAAAAAAAAAAAAAAAGATCCCTGGTGCCTAGTGGTTTCTGCCCCCCTTGGGGGCAGATTGACCTAAAATCGGCCGATCTGCCCCCAAAGCGGGCAGAAATGGCTAAAATACAATTTGCCCCACCAGGGGAGCGACCCTTGTCTAAGGGGTCACTCCCCATCTCTAAAAAAAAAAAAAAAAAAAAGAAAAAAAAAAATGTGACCTGCCGCCTAGAGGTTTCTGCCCCCCTGGGGTCAGATCGGCCTAATACCAATAGGCCGATCTGTCCCCAAAGCAGGCATAAATGGCCTAAATACAATTTGCCCCCCAGGGGAACGACCCTTGCCTAAGGAGTCGCTCCCCTTACGTGAAATTCACGAACAAAAAAAAAACTCCCTGGTGTCTAGTTGTTTCTGCCCCCCCTTGGGGGCAGATTGGCATCATAAAAATAGGCCAATCTGCCCCTAAGGGGGGCAGAAATGGCCTAAACATAATCTGCCCCTTATGGGAGCAACCCTTGCCTAAGGGGTCGCTCCCCACAGCTAAAACAAAAAAATAAACAAAAACAAAATATTTTTTTTATCCCTGGTGCCTAGAGGTTTCTGCCCCCCTTAATAATAGGCCGATCTGCTCCCTTAGGCCACTTTCATTTTCCAAAAAGACACCCCTGGTGTCTAGTGAGCGTTTTGACATCCAGATTTCTTTCAAACCGGCTGCCAAAACGCAGAGAGAGACTTCAAAGGGAAGGAAATACATTTCCTTCCCTTTGAAGCCTCTCTCGACCTCCCCCACGTGATCGGAAGAGAAATGCAAAGCATTTCTCTTCCGATCGCGCAGCGCGATGGGGGAGGCTCTCTGATTGTCAGCGCGCGCTTGCGCGCTGACGACACAGTGGGGTTTGGGGGGGGGGGTCCGGGGGGAAGGGCTTCCCCTTCCATCCCTGATTTGGGGGGGTGGGGGAGAACCCCACAGAGGGAGCGCTAGCACTCCCTCTGGGCTGGGTGCCCAGGATGTAATGGTTACGTCCTGGGCACAGCAGCACTGTGCCGCAGGACGTAACCATTACGTCCGCGGCACAGAACTGGTTAAACTGTATGTGCGAGACAGAGGGAAATGTTTGTTTCCTTGTGCTCCGCCAATGACATTCAGCATTTACAGGCAAAGTTGTCTGACATTTTGTTGTTTTCTCTTATCTCTAGCGCAGCAATGCCTTGTTGTGGCAAGGGTTTTCGTTCAACCATTTCGGCCTTTTTACAGCTGGCTGATCCCTTTTCAAATCACCTGTTATGATGCCTATTTTAAAAGGGGCTTCTCCACTTGTTTACTTCAACACTTTTCGTAATACTGTAGCAGGATCTTCATTTGGTTCTCACCTTCCTAATGTGGACTCTTTTTCGACCAATGCACAGCAGTTCTTTATGCCTGCTAACCATAGAAACAGTGTTCCTCATTGCAGTCACCTATGACCTCTGTGAGACAAGTGAGTGAACTCCAACCCTTGTCTGTCCAGCAGCTATACACATCATTCTTTCCAGACAAAGTGATCATCCGGACAAAATCAGCACTCTTTCCAAAGGTAGTCACGACTTTCCACATATGTCAATCCATAACCTTGCCATCTTTCTACTCTTAACCTCATCCCTCCAAGAAAGAGGAGCATCTCCACCATCTTGATTGTAAGAGGGCTGTCAGGTTTTAAATCTATTGGACCAGAGACCATTAATTGGACAATCAACTTTTTGTGGGATTTCTCTGTAGCCAAAAAGAAGAGAACCATCTACTGAAGTACTGCCTTCTGCATAAAGATCTGCTATGAGCCAGCCAGGAAGCAGCTCCAGAAGGCTTATGCACTCATTTCACCAGACCAAAGGCTACTACCAATGCTCTGGGGCATGGTGTGCCTGTCTTGGATATTTGCTGAGTTATTACGTTGGTATCATACACTCACAAATCCCTAGTGCCTGGACAGCCAGCTCCAGAGGGACAGCACTCCACCGGATCTGTCATGCAGGATTTCCCAGTCTTAGTCATTCCACGGACCCATTACTTGGGGAGGTACTGCTTTGATAGCAGTTCACAAAGTAAGGACTCTGCTATTAGATGTCTCTAACGCTTTATTAACGCTTTTTCTGGTAGAGAATCTAGCTAACTGCAGATTCCTCACCAACCCACCGTCCTCTGCATTCTGTGGGAAGGACTCGGATAATTCAATGAAATGATTCCAGTCTAGAGATCTGTACATTGGGATATTCTGATTGCTATGGAATCTGCATCTGGTGGAGCGGACAAAGATGGGAAAGATGTTGATACTTGTGTGTGAAGGTGGCATGGTTATAATGGCCCAGAGTAATTTCTGAGTTCGTTTACATACAACTCAGAGGTGCATGATGCCACCTTATGTAGCTAAGGGGAGTTGCTATGAAAATCTTCTGGATTCAGTCTGACACCTCGAAAAATTCACAAGGTGAGGAATTTGCAGTTAGGTAGAGTCTCTACAAGAAAAATGCTTTAGAGGAAGGTAAGTAACTGTTTCTGTCAGGAGTTATGTGCAGGCTCTTTAGAGCAATATTGATGCTGGGAATGGGTGGCATGAAGTTCAGTTTTATCCAAGACGAGACACTTCGTTTATAGAAACACATCAAGGCACTCATCCTCTGCCACATCAGCAGCATATAGTTTTTCAACTTAGCTAAAGTTAAAGTCATGAGGAATGCTATTTGTTTGGTTATTCAGATGACCTGGAGAGAGTGAGCCTTAATATTAGATGTGGATAGCCTCTGCTCTAACACGAATTTGGCAGCACTTTATACATACAAAGCCATACAAAGTCAGAATAGTTTAACAGATAAAAACCAGAGGTTAAACCTTTTCCCTGGTGGTTGTAGATTGGAATTCTGGCAGCACTGACTCAGTCATTCAATCCTGTAATGTGGATAACTTGATTTCTATTAAGTAATAGTAACACCATTAATTTATAGTGCTACCAAATGGCAGAGATGTTCTAGCAAATGCTATATAAAATGATAATATATTGTTGGAGACCTTTGATGCAATAGATATTGAAAGGGCGAAAAATCAAGTGAAATTAGAGATTTCCTAAAAATGAAAATATCTGCAAGCAAAGGCACCAACCACCTCAAAAGCAGCCTTGACCTTTATACAAAAAAAAAAACCGAATGGAGCACACAAGCGGTAAATATAATCCCTCTATTCACAATAGCCAAAGATTCTAAATGTTTAGTCTTATTAGTAAGATCATATCATGACTTCCCACAATCATGGTATCAGTAACAAATGCGACCGTTGCAAAATTTAGAAACAACAAAAGTGTGTTTTAATAGGTGAAACATAGAATAAATCTAATTTAAGGAAGAGTTCTATCCATAGAAACCTAATACAAAAAGTGAGCTAGAATTGGTAACAGAAAGCCGGTATCGGAGGAACTAGTGTCAGGACAACCCGCTGCTTACAGAGGCACCTTAAAATTGAAATATTGGACGAATTTGGGACCCGCATTCATATCGTCGCATACTAGAAATCTATGAAATATAGAATTCTTTTTTCTGAAATTTGGAACACAGTTTGGTTCGACTTTTTTCTCCCAACCAACAACCATATCATTAAGAAAGCCTTGATAAAGTCCTGTAAAAGGACGAAACACGTGTCGGCTGAGTTTTGGCTGAGTTTGGAAGAATTGGATACTTTCGCATTATATTTGGATGAAGATAATTTATCCCCTTATGTCCTCTCTCTCTCATCTTGGACATTAAATGGACTTTTTTTGGGGACCACCGCTCTCGCGTTGATTCAACACTTAATGTGTTTTTATGTTGAACTAATTTGTGTATATAATGTACAGACTATTTGTTACCAATTCTAGCTCACTTTTTGTATTAGGTTTCTATGGATAGAACTCTTCCTTAAATTAGATTTATTCTATGTTTCACCTATTAAAACACACTTTTGTTGTTTCTAAATTTTGCAACGGTCACATTTGTTACTGATACCATGATTGTGGGAAGTCATGATATGATCTTACTAATAAGACTAAACATTTAGAATCTTTGGCTATTGTGAATAGAGAGATTATATTTACCGCTTGTGTGCTCCATTCGTTTTTTTTTTCTATAGATTTAATATGTTGGTACGGGTGTATCCCGTCCCGTTACACATGCTGGACAACAGGCATGTTTTGAATGTATGAGCACCCTAACAATACTCGACACTATAGGAATGTGCGGCAATTCTTGGGCTTTTTGTTGTCTAAGTTCTCTAATAAAAAGAAATTGACCTTTATACAAGCCTTGATGTAGAGTCCCTTCCTGTATGTGAACTCCTCTGAAGCCAAGTTTATCCCTGTTATTTATAGCTCCAAGCGAGGACATTCTAAGAATATTTTAACAAGTATGTATCTGGAAGGATTTTCCAGACACATAATCAATTGGATTTATCATTGAGAGTAGCTTCTTCTTTGAAACCTATATTGCCAAGAAGACTTCTGCACAGTTCTACAAACAATTGCCCCTTCCTACCTATATAGTGGCAGTGTCCTGCTCACCATCATCCCCAAATCCCACCAGATGACTAACAAACTACAAACATGGGGTTTCCACTTTGATGGAACTTCATATACTCCACCATCTTAAAGAATTATTCAAAGTGGTAGTAACTAAGAGGCCATCCAAGTGAGCTGATAAAATTGATATCTCAGAAGGACAGCACAACTCAGTCATGATATTGCCAGATTGGAATTTCACAAGGCAAAAATGAGAACACCAAAAGATAATCCTTCTGACTAGGCTATGGAATAGCACCCTGCTATGGATGAGACTTACCATTTCTCCATTTCCGAAAAAAAATCTGAAAACGCATCTCTTGAAGGAAAATTAAATTTTTCCAGACCCTTTTTCCTAGTCTGAAACAGTGCCTCTTCCTGTTCTTCCCTAACACTATGTACCTAATGTTGTACTGTCTTGGAATCTGTGTTCAACTCTTTGCTGCTTCCCTTTGCTAGGCCCTACGTTTATGAAGCCACAGTAGATACAGATTGCCAATCTGCAAAACCTTGCAGATTGAGTGGTTCAGTGGTTCAGTGTCACAGTTCTGATTCCATGATAGGGATCTGCTCAACTATTAGGTGGACAGTTTGAGGACATTCAATTTAAAGAAGCAAAATTAACGATTCTCCTGGAATCACAGCGACCTTTTGAGAGTAGATTCAAAGAATGGAACCTGCATAATCCATATGATGAAAGAGATTAGCAGATTTTTCACTTGTAACAAGGAATCGCCAATGCTCATTTTTTATAATACCACTGTTTTTCTGCTGCCTCTGATAATTAAAGGATACCTTCCATGGCCAATGTTATTCAGTCATGAACATTGTAAAATTACTGCATAGGGAATAATTAAATGTTTGAAATATTTGGAACAATAGAAATGTACTGTGCTCGGCTACTAATGCTAACACCACATATTGAGCATGCTGAAGTGTGTAACGTCCGTTTTCAACAGTGTTGAACTGCAAACATTACAAGGAAGGGGATCTATGGTTACAGGTAAGTAACTTGGCCTTCAGTTGAAGCATTAATCATACCAGAACCACACCTTTCAGTGTACTGTAAAGGCTTGCACTGAGATATATTAGTAAAGACCGTGTTCTGTCTTAAAGTTCTTTTAAACTGATACACTTTGCACGGGTAAAAATCCAGCCAGTCTGTCTCTCATAATCCTATGCGTGATTTGCACTTTTGGACTGATAATCTCTTAACACTTAACATATTCTATGTTATTAGCATTTAACAGCTTCAACTTCTGTCTAGTTACTACTTTGTGTAACATAAGCATGCAAAAAGTGCGATGCATGTACTAATTGCTTTATCCTTTTTCTGGCTACACAACAACCCAGGATTTTGCTGCTCTGCTGTCTTGTGGCTTCTCTGACGAAAGCACCAGGAGTCTTTATAACACCTGCTCCCTTATGCATGTGTTCCGCAGCCTGTTGAGGATTCTACTTTCACCTTTTACCAACTGGTCTTTTTCACCTTCGTTTTACAAACAAATTTTTATCTCGGAGAGCACCCAGTGTGACCTGAACAGGACAAAGCCTTTTGGTGGCTCATATGGCTGTTGACTTGTTTGTTCGTGTGTTGATTTTGTGAGCAGAGTGGGGACTGCACATCATTATTTTGCTTGCTTTTTCTTTTGTAAACACTCCACCTTTGTTCTGCTAAGTTATTTTAGCTGTTTTTTTTTCATAATTTAATTTACAACTTTGCAATTTTAATTTTGATTATGTTGGGGACTTTTTGATTTTTTTTCTTCTCCTAAGGATGCAGACTCCGATAGCGGGGATGATTCTGAGAAGCGATCATGTGAGGAGAGCTGGAGGCTTATCACGTCCTTGCGAGAGAAGCTGCCACCAAGCAAAGTTCAGAGCATCGTCATGAAATGTGGGCTCCCCAGCAGTGGCAAGAAACGAGAGCCCACCAAGATGTACCAAATCCCTCAACGCAGGCGCTTGAGTAAAGACTCAAAGTGGGTGACCATCTCTGATCTCAAGATTCAAGCTGTGAAGGAGATTTGCTATGAGGTTGCTCTGAACGACTTCCGTCACAGTCGACAAGAGATAGAGGCATTGGCTATTGTTAAAATGAAGGAACTCTGTGCTATGTATGGGAAGAAGGATCCCAATGAGCGTGATTCATGGCGTGCAGTGTCTCGAGATGTCTGGGATACAGTGGGAGTTGGGGATGAGCGTATTGAGGATGTCATGTCCCTTGGGAAGGGTGTAACCGATGTGGATGACCTGAAGGTTCATGTGGATAAACTAGAGGACATTCTTCAAGAGGTAAAGAACCAGAATAATATGAAGGATGAGGAAATCCGCGCACTAAGGAACAAAATGCTCAAAATGGAAAAGGTTCTTCCACTGATTGGCTCTCATGAGCCGAAAGTCCGATCTGCTGTTTCTGGACATAGAGTCCAGGACCTCAGTATGGAGAATTCAGTGAATTCTGGCAACAATGAGCTACAACTCAAGCAGGAGACTGGTGGAAGCATGGAGTCTGGAAAGGAGATCCGCGTCACCAAGCTCATGGAGGATGACCCTCTATTTCGACGTGGACGTCTACAGTGGATGAGGCAGGAGCAGGTGAAGTTTAAGAGCCTCCAGCAGCAAGAGATCACCAAGCAACTTCGTCGGCAGACCACAACCCATCGCTTCATACCTCCCGAGAACCGCAAGCCTCGATTCCCCTTCAAGAGCAACCCAAGTCACAGGAACTCTTGGAGTCCAGGAACACACATCATCATCACAGACAAGGATGTGATTGAAGTTAAAATCCCAAAAGAAGTGGAAGAAAACATAGATGAGAATGTAAAACACGGAGGAAAAAAAGGATCCTCAGAAACCTATGAAGTATGGAGTCCATACAGCCAGATGAGGAATCAGCAGTGGAAACAGCAGCAGCAGTACAGACAACAGGAGAACCCCCCTCCTCAGCGCTGGAGAAGCAATTCGTTAAACAATGGCTGCCAGAGGGGCCTCCGGCGTCAGCAGTCATCAGGCTCCTCTGAATCCTTACAGTCCTCTGATGGGTACCAGACCCCTGATCCACAGCCATGCAGTCAGCAACGGAACCAAACTTGTCAACATCGCCAGTCTTGCAGTAGTTATAACCAGGGTGGAAGTTCTGAGGGCACCTCCACCTACTACTATAAGCAGACAGACCGGCCTAACCACTACAACCAGTTTGTGACACCGCCACGGATGCGACGCCAGTACTCTGCCCCTAATTTGAAATCTGGCAGAGAAACCACAGTTTGAACTCTTCCTATCCTCTTTAAGCTTGAAGTTATGAAGAAACCCGTCCGTCATCTTCCAGCACTTTGAGTTCGCTGGGATGGTTCTGTCCACCTTGTCTTGCTTTAAGTTCACCAGTGGGAACTTTTAGTACTGATTCCTGCGTTTTTGCACTCAATCATGTTTTATCGTCCATCATATTTTCATATTTCTCAGGCACTTGAAGCTCATTGGGTGCCAATTATCCACATCTCTGTTATAGTCCCATGTCCTACCCTTTTGGATGACTTTGGTAGGAGAATGCAGGCATACCTCTCCTTCCAGGGAAAGGCTGTCTTGACTTTGGTCATTGGTTGGCAAGGTCACAATGCTCAGCTTCTGCACTTTTTACCTAATGTTTGATCTCTTTGAACTGAGCAAAATATTTTATGTACGAAGACAGCCTTAAAGTCTTCACATAGAGATATCCAACTATCTCTGATTTATCATTTTTATGACATTACCTCCAGTGTACAGACGTATCCCAGTGAAGCACAATTGTATTTCCTAGTGGACATATTAATCAGGGAACTCCCTCGAACTTGCTGCAGTGGCTACTCCAAATGGATTACTGGCACAACCCCCTCATCTCCATTTGTAAAGGGCCATATCCTAGTATGGTCTACTGATTGTTCCAAGTACCAGGTGCAGCGAGTTTAGCGGGAAAATGCTAGATCTGGTGGGGTGTCCTACACCTTCTAACCTATGTTTTAGTACAGCCGCTGCCTAAAAAAGCCACACCACTAAGTTGAATCATTTATACATTGGTTACTTTGTGTAACGGTTAGAGACTAAGGCATACTAAGATTAGTAGAACTATCAGATATACCTTGCTTGCTCCTTTTGGTTGTCCTCCCATTCTAAGGTCTTTATTAGTGAAGCAGATTAGGAAGAATGTACCTTGGACACTAACCAGTGTTACATAAAATGTGAGAAAACACAGGCCCATAATGGTATAGTTAACTGGTTGCTGGTCTTCCCTGTTCATCTCCTCTGTGGTGGCCTGAAAATGCATAGAACTAGTCAAATTTAAAGAAATTAGGCAAGTGAAACAGAAAGAGAAGTGGTATGTATGTGGCACAGTTCTGCCCCTAAGCTACGGGGATCCTTTTTTACTGATATGTTGTGATTGCCGGAACCCTCTTCTCAAACATACCATATTGGTTCTGTTCCTCTTTTTAGTGTTCTTGTGGCTGTGATGTGTACAGAAACACTAACAGCCATTGACCTTTGCATCTAGATACCATAATGTTTGTTGAGCTCTGATAGTGAAACATCAGCATTTAGGATCAAGTTGAGCAAACTGGCATATAACATCCAATTGTTTGACTTATGGTAATAATGACTCACTTTGCTGGTGCACCCAATACAATCTCTACTTTATGTTAGCAAAAGCCCACCTCATCATTACAGAAGTTTCTTCTTTATAATGCTAAAAGATTACCTTTGAGGCACCATAGATTGGAAGTGGTCTAATGATATTGTAGAATTTTGTTGCTAATGCTGTGTGGTAGAAACTTGTACAGCAGTTTATAACTACCTTGCTGGAGCAACTTGGTAGCAACCTTAACTTAATCTTATGTGGGACTATCTATCAAGTGTAGTGTGATTTCCTAAGTTTGTGCCAGGATAATACCATACTTCTGATGCAGGAAGAGCAGATCTTGCCCTGTGCTACAATGGCATCTCCTTTCTGTTACTTCACTGGGGGGCGTAATCTCATGTAACTGTTTCGTTTATACAGGTTGCTCACATATTTTCTCTCCATGTTGAATGGGAGTGTGAAGTTAGTGTTGAACAGGGCCCTTGTTTGTTTTTGGCATCCAAACACTCTATTGTAGCTAGGCTTTCACCTTTAATTGTTGAATTATATAGCCTGAAGTGCTGTGATGTGCACGAGTCAGCACTTACTGATAGAATTTCACCTGGATATGCCTTTGAATGTTCCTTTTTTTCTTCCTATATGTGTTTGCAGCAATAGATGGAATGGTGTGAAGTGCTGCCTGGTCTTAGATTTACCACATTCAGCTTTAGCAGTTGGGAACTTCTTAGACTTTTTCTCTCATCTTTTATTCCACTCTAACAAGACATCCTTTTTTTGACTCCCCTCTCCCTGACCTCAATGGCACATACACTTTCACTTACCAAGTGTAATCTTCCACACCCCCTGGCCTTTCTGATCCCTTTTAACATGCAACTCTTGGCTCTAAGTTGCTTCTTAGTTTCTTTCATGATGCCCTTTCTTCTATTTGGAACAGAGAACAGACGTTAGCACCAACGGCATCATATGGTTCAGAGGAATCAGGGTCCTCATACCCGAAAGAAATGTTTCACTTGATATCCATGAATGGAAAAAAATCTACTTAGTGTTGTGTTAGTTCCTAACTATTGTATCTCATGTAAATCCATATTTTTTTCATTCCTCAGACAGTAGCTTGTTCTCGCCAAAATGTCACCCAGAATCAAGGAAAATAAAAAAAATAGCAGACATGATCGCTAACCTGCAGTAGATGAAAGCATGGAAATTAAAGGAAGGGTAGGAACTGCAGACTCTGACCTGAATAGATGAATATAAACATTTATTTGTGTGATAAGTAAGATCCATTAATGTTATGTAAAATAACATTGAGCGTGCAGAAATACAATTGGCAGGAGTGATTCTCCAATATAGCTTGGGCATATTTCAAAGCGAGTGTAGTTGTTAATTTATTTTATAAAAAAATAAAGGCAACAACACTGAAAAATAACATGCAGTACATTTTTCGTTTCATTTATATAAACTTAGAGATGTGGAATTGGATACTGTGGTGTATTACTCTGCTACAACTACTCCTCTTTACATGGCATCACAAAAAGCAGCCATATGCTGATGTTTCTACTAGTCAAAGCAGGATGTGTAAATTACAAAACAACAAAGGTATTCTGATTGTGGCCAATTGGCAAAGAATGCTGTAGACTCCATTATTGGAGGGATCTTAAGGGGAGACTATTAACAACGATAAAACAAACAGCTATATGAAAGAGATTAGGTAAAGATGGAATAACTATTGAGATGTTTTTATGTAGTGATGTGCGCCAATTAATGGGCACTCTTTAAGGGTACTTGAGGAACTATAAATAGTAGGACCCTTTTTGAATAAAACAACCATGTCTTGCTATCTTCTGTAATAGTGTGTTAATGATGTATCCTGCTGGATGAAGGACTGGTCAGCATTATATCACACTACAATTTGTATGAATAGCCAACATTTGTTTAGTGTCGCTGCTCATCCATTTTTAGTCCCAGTTACTTGCCTTGTTATGGATGCCTCAAATACTTATTCCTGTGCCTCTGCTTGTGGTCCCCTGCTTGATATTTTCTACTAATGAACACCAGTTTGCGTGATCCTGTCTTAGTGGGGACATTAGGAACTGTATGTGATGTGGTAGTACTTAATACATCTGCTTGTAATGTTTAGGTGCTTGAAGAACATCAGTTGATATGATTGGCTCTGCCCATTATGCCCATTATGCCCTTGTGCTCAGGGGCCATGAAGACAGCAGTACAACAGTTGGTGCTCTAAAAAGAGACTTGTTTACTTCCTGTAACATCCACTTATTGCTCTTCTAGAATTCCACCTTAGAAGCAATAGTCAGCTGTTGTAGGGCTACAGTTGGGATAAAGTCTACCATATGATAACCTTGGGGTCGAAGAATGGGAGATGCCACTTTCCCTACCCTGACATTTTGTTGAATTATCATCCATGAGATAGCTCCACAGATGAGGAGTCCTGAAGACTGCTCATCTTCGATCTGAAGTCACCCTGGCGTCTTGCAGTCCATGAAAAGGGTTTCAAAAGGTTTCATAAGCAGAACCATGTATTCAGCCCAGCTCATGGTGCCTCAGTTAAAGGCACATTCATGCAGCATTTGCAAGACACCTTGTGTCCAGGGACAGACGGGGCTTTACAAACATTAAGGTCCTTTTATTTTGTAGGTTACATTTTAAATATTATCTCCATAACTTTCAAACCACTCTATAAAAATACTAGTGCTGCTATCTGGCTGCCACCAATGCTCAGACATTGAAAAATTGAAGGACAGTGTTTCAAACACAGCTTTACTTTCTTTTTTTGTTGTGGAGAAAGGCAGTATTAGGTGGGTTGTTTTCTCATTCATATCATTGTTAAGGGATTTGTCTGTTTATTTTGTTTTGAGTGCAAATCCATTGTTGTATGTTTTAATTAAGTGATTTCTAAATAAAGTGGCCTTACTGTTGCAAGTATTTGTGTCTGTCTTGTGGATATCTTCAGGTTCGATGGCATCTGTCGCTGTAGATACACATGGTATGCATGAGCTCGCCATCTGGTGTTGGGTCGGAGTGTTACAAGTTGTTTTTCTTCGAAGAAGTGTTTTCGAGTCACGGGACCGAGTGACTCCACCTTCTGTGCTCATTGCGCATGGGCGTCGACTCCATCTTCGATTGTTTTCTTTCCGCCATCGGGTTCGGACGTGTTCCTGTCGCTCCGAGTTTCGGAACGGAAAGATAGCTGAAGACGGAAGATTTTCGACGGTATCGTTGCGATCCGGTTAGAGATAGACACATACGACGACGCGTTGAACATCGAAGCGCCTCGGTGCCCTTCGGGGTAGATTTCGGCACCCCGTCGGGGCCTAGTCGGCCCGACCGCGTGGAGGACAACGCCGATGGATCGGACCCCGTTTCGATTCTGCCCCGAATGCCACAACAAATATCCTTATACGGACCTACACTCGGTCTGTAATCTGTGCCTGTCACCCGAGCACAGCGAAGAATCCTGTGAGGCCTGTCGGGCGTTCCGGTCCCGAAAAACTCTGCGCGACCGTCGAGCGAGAAGACTCCAGATGGCGTCCACGCCAAAAGAGCGTCCACAGTTCGAGACAGAAGAGGAACAGGAGGAATCCTTTTCCATCCAGGACTCAGACTCCGACGAGCTACACTCTACAAGAACTGTGAGTAAGACGTCGAGATCAAACCTTAAAAAAGGAAAGAAGGCCCAGGGGACGCCACTGCCAACCGGCCATGGCTCCACCCAAATTCTCGGTGACCAACAATCGGCACCGAAAAAGGCCCATTCAGTGTCGAGATCGTCCGACTTCGGTCGAGACACCGGCACGCAGCCTCCTCGGGACCGAGAGAGTGCTAAACAAAAGCATCGACACCGAGAGTTCGGGGTCGACACGGATCGACGCCGAGACAGTGGCGCCGAAGACCATAGAGGCCAAGAATTTTCGGCACAGAAAAAGAGGAAGGTTACCTCGGAGCCGAAAAAACAATCGACTGGGTTTTCGGAGCCGAAAAAAGCGACATCAGACCCTGTTTCTGGCTCCTACACTGAAGAGCATTCTATGTCTTCTCAAATGAAGAAACATAGATTTGAACAAGAACTGCAATCCACTGACGTGGATCACACGCAAAAGCGTATCTTTATTCAGCAGGGGACTGGGAAGATCAGTACCCTTCCACCTGTCAAACGAAAGAGAACGCTTCAGTTTACTCCTCAGCAACAAACAGCACAAAAGGTAACACCTCCTCCCTCGCCTCCACCTGTAACTCCGGCTTCGCCAACTTACACCCCGTCACATTCGCCAGCTCACACCGCCATGAGCCACGATGACCAAGATCAGGATGCGTGGGACTTGTATGACGCACCAGTGTCTGATAACAGCCCAGACACATACCCAACTAGGCCATCACCACCGGAAGACAGCACAGCCTACTCACAAGTGGTGGCTAGAGCAGCATTATTCCATAATGTGGAACTACACTCAGAACAAGTAGAGGATGATTTTTTATTTAACACCCTCTCCTCAACCCACAGCTCCTACCAAAGCCTGCCGATGCTCCCAGGCATGCTACGCCATGCAAAGGACATTTTCAAGGAGCCAGTTAAAAGTAGGGCAGTGACGCCTAGGGTGGACAAAAAGTATAAGGCGCCTCCTACGGACCCTGTATTCATCACCTCTCAGCTGCCACCAGACTCTGTGGTGGTAGGGGCTGCCAGAAAACGGGCAAACTCACACACTTCTGGGGATGCACCTCCCCCAGATAAAGAAAGTAGGAAGTTCGATGCAGCCGGGAAGAGGGTTGCTGTCCAAGCAGCAAACCAGTGGCGCATCGCAAATTCACAAGCGCTGCTAGCGCGATACGACAGAGCCCACTGGGATGAGATGCAGCATCTCATTGAACATCTCCCAAAAGATCTGCAAAAAAGAGCAAAACAGGTTGTTGAGGAGGGTCAAAACATTTCCAACAATCAAATACGCTCCTCCATGGATGCAGCAGACACGGCTGCAAGAACCATTAATACGTCGGTTACCATCCGTAGGCACGCATGGCTCAGAACGTCTGGATTCAAGCCAGAAATTCAGCAGGCAGTGCTTAACATGCCAGTAAACGAGAAACTTCTGTTCGGTCCGGAGGTCGACACAGCCATAGAAAAGCTCAAGAAGGACACTGACACTGCCAAGGCCATGGGCGCACTCTACTCCCCGCAGAGCAGAGGATCTTATAACACCTTCCGCAAAACACCTTTTAGAGGAGGGTTTCGGGGTCAGGCCACACAAGCTAGCACCTCACAGTCCGCACCGCCCACCTACCAGGGACAGTACAGGGGAGGTTTTCGGGGCCAGTATAGAGGGGGGCAATTTCCTAGAAATAGAGGAAGATTTCAAAGCCCCAAAACCACTACCAACAAGCAGTGACTCACACGTCACTCACCCCTCCCACACAACACCAGTGGGGGGGAGGATACATCAATATTACGAAGCATGGGACAAAATAACTACAGACACATGGATGGGTCCTAGCAATTATCCAACATGGTTATTGCATAGAATTCATGCAATTTCCTCCAGACATACCACCAAAATCACAAAATTTATCAAAATACCATTCACAGCTTCTAGAGATAGAAGTTCAAGCACTACTGCAAAAAAATGCAATAGAATTAGTACCAAGCACACAAATAAACACAGGAGTTTATTCACTGTACTTCTTGATACCAAAAAAGGACGAAACACTGAGACCAATTCTAGACCTCAGGGTAGTAAACACATTCATCAAATCAGACCACTTTCACATGGTCACACTACAAGAAGTGTTACCATTGCTCAGAAAACACGACTACATGACAACCCTAGACCTCAAGGACGCATATTTCCATATACCAATACATCAATCACACAGGAAATATCTAAGGTTTGTATTCAAAGGAATACATTACCAATTCAAAGTATTGCCTTTTGGTTTAACAACCGCTCCAAGAGTATTCACAAAATGCCTAGCAGTAGTCGCTGCACACATCAGAAGGCAGCAAATACATGTGTTCCCGTATCTAGACGACTGGCTAATCAAAACCAGTTCGCTCACACAATGCTCAAACCACACAAATCAAGTCATACAAACCCTCTACAATCTAGGGTTCACCGTCAACTTTGCAAAATCAAACATTCTGCCAAGCAAAGTACAGCAATATCTAGGAGCCATAATAGACACGACAAAAGGAGTAGCAACGCCAACTCCACAAAGGATCCACAATTTCAACAGGGTCATTCAACACATGTCTCCAAACCAAACAATACAAGCAAGAACAATACTACAGCTCCTAGGCATGATGTCCTCATGCATAGCCATTGTCCCAAACGCAAGACTGCACATGAGGCCCTTACAACAGTGCCTAGCCTCACAGTGGTCTCAAGCACAGGGTCACCTTCTAGATCTGGTGTTGCTAGACCGCCAAACTTACCTATCGCTTCTATGGTGGAACAGTATAAATTTAAACAGAGGGCGGCCTTTCCAAGACCCAGTGCCACAGTACGTAATAACAACAGATGCTTCCATGACAGGGTGGGGAGCACATCTCAATCAACACAACATAAGAGGACAATGGAACATACATCAGACAAAACTGCATATAAATCATCTAGAATTATTAGCAGTTTTTCAAGCACTAAAAGCTTTCCAACCAATCATAACCCACAAATACATCCTTGTCAAAACAGACAACATGACAACGATGTATTATCTAAACAAACAAGGAGGAACACATTCAACGCAGTTAAGTTTGTTAGCTCAAAAAATATGGAAGTGGGCAATCCACCATCAAATTGGTCTAATAGCACAGTTTATTCCGGGGATCCAGAATCAGCTGGCAGACAATCTCTCTCGAGATCACCAGCAAGTCCACGAATGGGAAATCCACCCACAAATTCTGAACACCTACTTCACACTCTGGGGAACACCACAAATAGACTTATTTGCAACAAAACAGAACGCAAAATGCCAAAACTTCGCGTCCAGATACCCACACAAGCAATCCCAAGGCAATGCCCTATGGATGAACTGGTCAGGAATATTTGCTTACGCTTTTCCTCCTCTCCCTCTCCTTCCTTACCTAGTAAACAAATTGAGTCAAAACAAACTCAAACTCATTTTAATAGCACCAACGTGGGCAAGACAACCCTGGTACACAACACTGCTAGATCTGTCTGTAGTACCACACATCAAACTGCCCAACAAACCAGATCTGTTAACGCAACACAACCAACAGATCAGACACCCGGACCCAGCATCGCTGAATCTAGCAATCTGGCTCCTGAAATCCTAGAATTCGGACACTTACAACTTAGCCAAGAGTGTATGGAAGTCATAAAGCAGGCCAGAAGGCCATCCACTAGACACTGCTACGCAAGTAAGTGGAAAAGATTTGTTTGGTACTGCCATCATAATCAGATACAACCACTAGAGGCAACTCCAAAACATATAGTAAATTACTTGCTCCATTTACAAAAAGCAAAGCTAGCCTTCTCTTCTATTAAAATACACCTTGCAGCAATATCTGCATACCTGCAAACTACATATTCAACTTCCTTGTATAGGATACCAGTTATCAAAGCATTCATAGAAGGGCTTAAAAGAATTATACCACCAAGAACACCACCTGTTCCTTCATGGAACCTAAACGTGGTTCTAACAAGACTCATGGGCCCACCTTTCGAACCCATGCACTCTTGCGGAATACAATTCCTCACCTGGAAAGTTGCCTTTCTCATCGCCATTACATCTCTAAGAAGAGTAAGTGAAATTCAAGCGTTCACAACACAAGAACCTTTTATACAAATACATAAAAATAAGGTCGTCCTACGACCTAATCCAAAATTTTTACCAAAAGTTATTTCTCCATTCCATCTAAATCAAACGGTAGAACTACCAGTATTCTTCCCACAGCCAGATTCTGTGGCTGAAAGAGCACTACATACATTAGATGTCAAAAGAGCATTAATGTACTACATTGACAGAACGAAGAACATCAGAAAAACTAAACAGCTATTTATTGCATTCCAAAAACCTCATGCAGGTAACCCAATATCAAAACAAGGTATAGCCAGATGGATAGTTAAATGCATCCAAATCTGCTACCTTAAAGCAAAAAGACAACTGCCCATTACTCCCAGGGCACATTCAACAAGGAAAAAAGGTGCTTCAATGGCCTTTTTAGGAAACATCCCAATGCAAGAAATTTGTAAGGCAGCCACTTGGTCTACGCCTCACACATTCACCAAACACTACTGTATAGATGTGCTATCCGCACAACAAGCTACAGTAGGTCAAGCTGTATTAAGAACTCTATTTCAGACAACTTCTACTCCTACAGGCTAAACCACCGCTTATGGGGAACTAACTGCTTACTAGTCTATGCATACCATGTGTATCTACAGCGACAGATGCCATCGAACTGAAAATGTCACTTACCCAGTGTACATCTGTTCGTGGCATCAGTCGCTGAGATTCACATGGACCCACCCACCTCCCCGGAAGCCTGTAGCAGTTCAGAAGTTACCTTCAATTTTGTACATTTGTATATATATTACTTAATCCTTTAATAGGTACATACTTACATTTTTCATTGCGCGGGCACTATTACTATAGTACAACTCCTACCTCACCCTCTGCGGGGAAAACAATCGAAGATGGAGTCGACGCCCATGCGCAATGAGCACAGAAGGTGGAGTCACTCGGTCCCGTGACTCGAAAACACTTCTTCGAAGAAAAACAACTTGTAACACTCCGACCCAACACCAGATGGCGAGCTCATGCATACCATGTGAATCTCAGCGACTGATGCCACGAACAGATGTACACTGGGTAAGTGACATTTTCATTCTCTTACTTAAGCTAAAGCCTTGATGGATGGGTATATTATCATCACATTTCCTATCCTTTGCAAAATCTAGAAAGATTTTTCTGTGCAGAATTCTCTGGAGGTTTACTGCCATTCTTGAAGTTCAGGACTCCAGTTTCTCGCTCTGTTTACTGGTTTAATTCCTTTGAATGGGGAGGGAATCAGGGTACTTTTCAATTGTACCTAGCCTATATGTGGTAACATTTCTCAGAATGTGGTTAACCATCCTCCTCCTATGTATATCGTGCACAAATCACACCAAGTGTTCACTGTACCAGTGGATCACCCTTCCATTTGTCTGATTCATCTCCAGTTTGCGTATTACACTGTTTATTACACTGTTTTCAGTGAATGATGCTGTACTCTTGCAACAACCCAGTGTTCCAAAATAAATTGTCCACATCAGTTACTTTTTCTGCACTTTAAGAAATGTACAAATTCCTCACCCTGCACTTTTGTAATAGTCTACAAAAGTGAAGGGCTTTGAAATCCAATACTAGCCAGTGTCTATACTTGAAGTATCTTTTTAGTGTTCTTTAAATATACAGTTTAGAATATGGTCTGTGCAAGTATGAGAAATATACCACCTTAAAAATTGCAGAGTAACAGTGATGTGATCCAGCTCTCGAGCACTGCAGCCAAATAGATAGCAAAGAATGGGCATCACAATCACACCATAAACCTATAGTGTAACTATGAATTCACACAGCAGTAAATATAAGCATCCCTTTCACAACCCTGTAGAGATCAACAGCCTGATTAGAAACTGACCAACCTCAATATAAAATTAATGTCATTGGAGTTTATTAAATTCATATGTTGTTGTAATATTCCCCTTTGTTAGAATGGGAATCCAAGGTATACATGTTCATAGTAGGTCCAATGTTGCACTTGTCTACCTCCTAATGTGTGCTGCTTTGCTCACAGCCTGTGAGTAGATATTCCATAAGTGCCGTCTAATTCTTTCACTATTCTTTGTGTGACTGAACTCTCAGGTGCATTCTGCTCTTTCTTTTTCAGATATTAAACGTTTGTCACAAGACTTAAATTGAAAATGTTTTGTTCTAAAACCTAGACAGGGTGCTGATTGGGAAGGTTTTCTCCAGTTGTTTTTATGCTTTTACTTCCTTAAACTTTGGTTTTACGTTGCTATGAGTGTGTCTTTTTTTTTTTTAAGATATGTTTATTGGTAGCATTTTTTCAAAACATTAACACACATCGAAACATGATTACAAGTGCACCCAGTCCATAATGTATGTCCATATAATCAGTTTTAATCATATCATTAAAAACAAACACTGCTTTCCCAAACTATTCTACGTAATACTCGATCATCAGTTAATGAATGAATAAATGGAAGTACTTCTATAGTGTGGCTACTCAAGAGCGTCTTGGCGCTGACAATGGCATGTTTGGTACAGAAAGCATTAGTCGCTAAATAAGTGTGTTTTACCAGTTTCCTGAAAGCAGTATATGATTTGTAGTGTTCCTTAATTGAAAAGGGAGCTATCCCAATGAAAGGCTACCAGAAAGGATAATTGAGAGCCCCTTGCCTCTTTTCCTTTAAGGGCGGAACAAACCAGCTTTTAGCATTCGTGGGGCGTAGAGATCTCGGGGGACAGTGTTGTGGAATCCTCGAGTTCAGATATTTAGGACCCGAATCACAAAGCATGTGATGAGTAATTGTTAAAGCTTTTAAGATAACTCTTTTTTTTTACAGGACGTCAGTGCAGTTGCTTGCAAAAGACTGTTACTGGTGATCATTTTGGGAGTTTGAACAGTTTATTCTTCAGATTTCCCAGCCTATTGCCGATGAAGCAATTACAGAGGTCTATTATGCCAGGGATCCATTATGTGTACAACCATCTGCTGTAAGGCCATACAATCCTCAACTTTGTGATCTCTTTGGGTGCGTTGAATGTGCTTTTGATCTGCCAGATCCCCCTCCTGTAAAGCTTGCTGCTAAACTGGAAACCTCTGGTGCTCAAGTTGCATTCCAGTGTATGGCGATCCATCGCCTCTCCAGACCTATTCCTACTGCTGCCATCTGAGCGGGTATTTTCGATGCCGTTCTCTGTGGGAGCACACCCAGCAAGAAGAGTTGTACGGTTCCCGTCAGAGTTACTCCCACTATGTGCGATAACATGCTGAATACGTCTGCACAGAAACTCACAAACTACAGGATCGTGTCATGTGCAAGAAGTCCGCCAAAGGCATGCTGCATTTGTTAAATGCAATTTAAGTTGTAGAGTATATTTTGGAAAGCTCTGTAGGGGATTATATTCATTCTGGTGCAGGAAAATAAACTGGATACGTTTGCATCGAGCACTGGGGGATAGTCGCCGGACCTGCTCACATACCCTCTGCCACTCTACACTAGTCAACTTATCTGGGCAGTCTGCACTCCATCTGTCCTTGGCATGTGTTGTCTTGCCCCCTTTATCCATAAGCAGGGCCTCATGTAAGTGCATAATAAGTCTGTCAGATCAACTAGCTGCCTCACCACTTCATGTTCTTGTGGCCCCAGTGGAAATGAGTTCCAGATCCCTTAGCCAGCCTAGTGAATTACTTAGGGCTCATCCAAATCTCTCTTGGGTCTGCTGAAACAGAGGGTCCACCTGATAAGACAGCGATCTCCTGCATTCATAGTCTCCCTCTGGCTAGCTTGTGAAAGACATATCCTTCAACTGGTTGGTGGATGGCCTTAGGGCCCACATGGGCATGTCTTCGGGTAAGGCTTTCTCCACAGGACTGTGGCAACCACTTTATGCCATACTCGGTCTGTCTGTCACAATAAATAAGGGAGCAAGCCAGAACCATTTTACTCATCATAAACAACTCTGGTAACGTGTATGAATCGTGCATGCCTGCTAGAAGAAACTTTTCCCAATTCGGGTCGTCATCAAACCATTGCGCCATATGCTGCAGTTGCATGACTGCATAATATAAAACTATTCCTATGTGATGAATTTAAAGAGTGTGTCTGTTTACTAGGAAGATTCACATGAAAACTGAATTGATCGTCAAACTTGTTTTATGTTTCGGATACAAATGTTATTCTTCTTTGGTTAAGGAAGCTCAAAATAATATATTTTTTTACATAGGTCTTTTCTGATTCTAGACTCTGATGGCAGAAACCATTAAAAAGGGGAAAAGGGTGAAACCATCAGCTTTGTCTCTGCCTTAACTGGTGAAAATGATTTCCTGTAACTCCTTTGTAGTGCTCCGCTTAGATTCTCTAGATGTTTTTCCTTTGCCAGCTTTGTCCTCTTCTGTTGTACCTTCATCAATGTATGTTGCTGCAGAAACTGCCAAGATTTCATGAGCAGCATGCCTCTCCAACCCCATGTCCTCCACACACCTTGACCCAGTAGGTGACCCAAAGACTCATTATGACTTCAGTTGGAGGATTATGCATGCTCAGAAAAAAGCCCCGGTGTAATAGCCTCCGCTTCTGGCTATACACCAACCTGGCCATTAACCCGAAGGAGTATCTCAGCCCTGTGCTGATCAGGAGAACTGGTACATTCTAAAGCTTTCAAGGTCCAGAAATCGGGGCAGGTACAAATATGGAGAGGGGTCTGTTCCAATAATATGTGAATGCCTGGATTCTGCAGGAGAGCTTTATTTGAGGCCTTAAATGTCTGGAAGACTGATAGTGGTTATGTCTTGAATTAAGGTAAGCAGGACAGGCCTTGTAATATACCTTATGCATCAAGCAGCAGAATTTAAAAACTGCCTGCTTTCTGATGGGCAACCAGTGCATTTGTTTTGGAATGGGGCAAAAGGTGGCTGTGCAGGTAGGTTACAAATTAGCTGTGTGGCTGTATTCTGCACAATTTGCAGTTTGTTCAGCATTTGCTGCTACTAAGTGTACTTCCCCATAATCCAGGCAGCTCGTTAAAAGCACCTGGACAAGGGTTTTCCTGAAAGTGGAAGTGAGCCTGTAAAAAGTTTTTTAGGAGCCTCATTGTGACAAAGCAAGTGCCACCCGTACCATTAACTTGATCTTTCATAGATAGCATTTAATCAAAAAAATTTTTTTGTCTTTTTTTTTTTTTTACTTCAAGATTTTTTACCACTTGCTTAGGAGAAGGGGCTAGGCCAAACTCAGTGGATGACCAGTCAGCCGACCATAGCTTGTGAGCTTTGTCAAATAGCACAATCTTGGTTTTCTCACTGTTTCGTTTAGTTGGACAGTTCTTGGTCATTCACCAGCCAATCCCCTCATGTAGTACTATTGAGCTTTCATTCTCTCTGGATCAAGTCCAAAAATATGAGGAGTTGAGTGTCATCTGCATATGGCACAATCTCCACACAGCATGATCTCACTATTTGTGCCAGAGGCGCTACATAGATAATACATAATGTTGGGTTCAGGCACAAACCCTGGGGGACATCCTTATTTATACCCATATTTCTCAATTTAAAAGCGTAGAGACAGACATTTTGGGTGCGATTATCAATGAAGTCCCCAAGCCAATTTAGCGCTCTGCCATAAAGAGCTGCTTCATGTATTCTGCGGATTAGGATGGAGTGATAGACCATGTCGAAAGCCGCGGATAGATCCAGGAATATTAACATGACTGGAGTTCCTGCATCTAGAGAGAGTCTGATGTTGGCAGAGACTTCCAACAATGCAATCTCAGCACTGTGTATTGCTCTAAAACCCGACCACGGGTCCAAGACCTAATTTCTTCTAGGAAGAATATTAACTGTTAATTAATATTGCTTTCTAGAGCTTTTGCGGCAGAGATAGAAGCAAAAGAGGTCTGTAGTTAGAGGGAACTTTGGGATTTGCAGAAGGCTTTTTAAGAAAGGAGGATACCTGGGCACACTTCCATTCAGTTGGCACTTTAGCTGAAACTAGTGAAAGATTGAACAGAGTAATTACTGATGATGACAAATGATTGGCTAAGCTGGCCGTTATACTATCCTATCCCAGCAACCTATTTAAAAAACAGAATCTCTCATACCACACTAGTAGGTAGACGTGGTTCCCAAAATCACTGCTAATGCTAGCTATATTAAAACTAAGGATGAAAGCAGTAAACATTAGTAAAATTACCATATTTCCAAATAACGGTGTTCATTTGTTAGAACATTCACCTAATTGCTAAGCTCATCAAATATGAGGTAGTCCCTGAAAAGAGCTTTACTCTATTATCTCACAGTGCAAGGATATATCCAGTTTTGCATTATAAATCACTTCTAGATTCACATGCTCTGCACTGTTCCTCCATCTAGCAGTTGAATCCAGGCGTGGTCGTTTCAAACTTCTTCCAGGTAGTTTTTGATCTAGGTAGTCAGTATACCTGCCTAGGATGTTGATTGTGAGCCCACAATGCCCCACAACACTCCTATAATTGCTGATCAATTTTTTCCAGTGTGGATTTGGGAGGTATATTGGGAGAGCTTCCATGAAGTCATCAAGCGGAAAGTCAAACTAAAGGCAAAGAAAACATCAAGGTGCTGAGGGGACATCCGATGAACACCTGAAATCAGCGATGGATCCAGGGGTCATGTTTTTTCCTTGTGTCTTTGACGTAGTCAGAGAACGGTTTATAATAGAAGTGAGGCCTCTGAGATTCCTTCACGCCATTTTGTATTATGAGCACAGTTTGTAAGTCCAGCCTCAACTGCAGGAGGATGTCTGAGAAGACATGAGGGCATCACCCTGCATCTAGCTCTCGCTCCTGAAGTCGATCGACATCAGAGTCTATCCCACAACTTGTCCCAGCGCAATTTGAGTTTCCATGGCCATATGAGATAGTGAGGCAGATCGAAAAGTTTTGTGTGGCAATGTTTGGACTCCTTGAATCCTTGCCAACTCCCTCTGATGTGCCTTATGGCCCCATGGAGCCTAGATACCCTCCATCAGGTGTACCGATGATGGGTTCCCCCTCGACGATAGTTGGATCCTCTAAATCCACCACTGCACCTCCCCTGGCTCCTGCTCCCGCTCTGCCTCCAGCTCCAAGCTCCGCTGGTCCTCAGAACTTTCACACCAATGCCAACTCCATAATTACTGGAGGATAAGCACCCATTGTGCTCTCTGACTCAGAGTCGACACTGCTACAACAGGGTTACACTTTGCTTCCTTTGAAGCAACACCGTACTAGATGTGCTACCCCCCACAAGAAAGGATGCATATGTTAACATTCCTTATTTGTCATGAGTTAGGGCAATGATTGTAATGTGAGTGATGAAATGGGGCAGCTATACTACAAGGATAATTGGTGTGATGCAGCAGCCTCAATACATTCCCTGAGACTGGCCTACTCTCCCTCTGTTTCTGCCACTGAGGACAGCTCTTCTTATGCAGTGGTTATGTTTAGAGCAGCAGTTTCTTGACCTCCGGCTCCTCACCTTGAGGGTCAACACCAATGATTTGATGGAAAAGCTCCAGCTAAGGCAAACATCCACAAGCCCCTCTGGCCTTTCAATGAGGCTTTTACAGATACCTTTTTTGGGCCTTGGGCCAAACCTTACTCTGGCATCCCAGTCGGTCACCATATTGCGAGACACCAGTGCCCTGCCCCGTCCAATCCTGTGTTTTTAACTCTCTATCCCTCCCCTGAAAGCTTGTTGGTACAGGCGTCTACAAGTCTGACAAACCCTAGTATCATACCAACTACTTCCCCCTAATAGGAAGTCCAAACATGTGGAGATTTCTGAGAAGAGGTTGTCTTCCACTAGCTTGGCCCTCAGCTCTGTGAATGCCATTTCAGTCCTAGGCTTTCCATTCTCTTCGGTATTAAGGCCCCCATTATGATCTTGGCGGTCCAAACAGTGGACCGCTGAGATCACCGCCACAGCAGGACCACCAGTGCTGGCGGTACTATGACCGCTATATAATGACGCCTGGTGGCACACTGCCATTGATGGTGGTGTGAACCGCCAGACGCCATGTGGTCAGGCGCGGAGGTGGATGCTGCTCCACCCTCACCGCCATGTCAGTCAGACCCTGTCACGCCTATTATGATGCAATAATAGGCGTAGCGGTGTATGCAGACGAATCGCTGCTGGCGGAGCAGCATCCAGGGACCCCGTTCCCCCCAGGAGCAGCACCACAGAAAAGGTAAGTGCTGTCCGAGAGGCAAGGGGGGTTGGGTGGGTGGGTCCGGAATGGAGGTGGGGGGGTGGGGGATGGTGAGGGGGGAGTTGGGGAGGGCCTACAGGGAGATCGGGGAGGGGTGGGAGTTGGGTGGGTGGGGCCTGGCGTGTCACATACTGGTGACAGGAATGAGAATTCCTGTCACCAGTATGCTTTCCGCAAGGGATTACTTGGGGGGGTATCCCGCCAGGAAATCCCTGGTGGAAATAGTGTCCTTATCCCACCGGGGGTCTTTGGTTGACCGCCGGGTTGAAGGTGGCTACCTTCGGCCTGGTGGTGGGTGGTAGTGAATTGGCTGCTTTGCAGTCAGTTTACTACTTGCATCATTATATGGCGGTCGAGCACTGCCATTCTGTCAGTGTTCATACCTCCACCGCCGGCGTGGCTGTGCTCAACCGCCAAGATCATAATGAGGGCCTCAGTGGCTCAAGTCCTCCCAGGTGTCTCAGAAGATCTCTTATCTGCCCTCACTCAAGCTATCAAGGATGGTGGTGATGCAACCAGGTTCATAATTTGTTGTAGCTTCAATGCCATTGGCACCAGCATCGCCATTTACCACCACGCCTGGCTGCGGTCAGATGTTTTTTTTTCAGGAGATGTCCAGTTGTCACTTATGCCCTTCGATGGGACTTGTCTGCTTAGGCCCAAGGCTGTTGCCCGCCATGTAGCAGTTCAAGAAGAGCACGGCCACAGAATGTTCCTTGGGCTTATCAACCCTGCCTCACCCACTGCATCAGCCCTACCATTCCTTTCGTGGCTTTGGAAGAGGGATTTGTTACTACTAGCCAACTCAGCCACAGCATGGTGCACATCAGTTTTGCTGTTCTGCGAGCCACACAGTCCACTGCTCCTGGCAGCCCCACCTACCAATACAATTTAGCCCTCAGAGAAGCACAGCTACCTGGTTGGAAGCAGGATCTGATGATTTTTGCTGCATCAGTAGGCTATCATACTAGACAGGTGGATCCTGCAGATAGTCTGACAGGGGTACACCTTGTCGAGGACCTACTGTCCGTCTTGCAGTAGGAAGTGCAATCTCTTTTGGCTAAGGGGGCTGTTGAGAGGGTGCCTATGCCAGAAATAGGCTGAGACTGTTGTTCCCACTACTTTCTGGTGCAAAGAATTGATGCCTGTATCCTGTTTTGTCCCTCCTCCCTTTCAGCACCTTCTGCCAGAAGGAACAATTCAAGGTGCTCCCACTGGACCAGGAATCAGATGCCCTCTACCCTGGAGTGTGGGTGGTGGTATCAGACCTGCAGAACACCCATTTCCATATACCTGTCCTGAAGCCATATTTATGCTACCTGCAGTTCGTGGTGGGAGAGGAGCATTTTCAGTTCACTGTGCTCCACTTTGTTTTCAACAGTGCTCCTCTGGTGTTCACAAAGCTAATGATGGCGGTAGCAGCATACCTTCAGATGTCAGGGGTGCTGAAGTCACACTTGATTCCTTCTCAGAGCCTCCCTTTCATCTTAGCCATTCTGGACACAACTCGGTTTTGTGATACCCCTCTCTAGAAAATATTCCTAGTTATTCAGGCTATGATCCTAATGTTTCAGCCTCTGCCCTGGATTTCAGTGAGGTTGACTCTGAGGCTACTGAGACTGATGACCTCCTGCATCCTGCCGGTAAAGCACACGAAGTGGCATATACAGGCTCTGCAGTGGAATCTGAAGTCTCAGTAGGCCCAACATCAAGAGAACAACTTCTGCATCACCGTCGTCCCCCCCACTTCCAAATCTCCAATGAGACTGGGAAAGACCTGGAATGATGGCTACTTGAGAGTGATTAGGTCAGATGCAGACCCCCTTCTACCTCACCCAGAGTTCACATGTGTAAGGAAATGCCTTCCTTCGCATGGTTTCCCCCTAACTTTTTGCCTTTTGTTGATGCCAGTTATGATTGAAAGTGTGCTGGGACCCTGCTAACCCAGGCCCCATCACCAGTGTTCTTTCCCTAAACTGTACCTTTGTTCCCACAATTGGCACAGCCCTGGCACACAGATAAGTCCCTTGTAAATGGTACCCCTGGTACTAAGGGCCCTGTGCCCAGGGAAGGTCTCCAAGGGCTGCAGCATGTATTATGCCACCCTGGAGATCCCTTACTCAGCACATGCATGCTGCCTCACAGCTTGTGTGTGCTGGTTGGGAGAAAATGACTAAATTGACATGGCACTCCCCTCAGGGTGCCATGCCCACCTCTCACTGCTTGTGGCATAGGTAAGTCCCTCCTCTAGCAGGCCTTTCAGCCCTAATGCAGGGTACACTATACCACAGGTGAGGGCATAGTTGCATGAGCACTATGCCCCTACAGTGTCTAAGCAAAACCTTAGACATTGTAAGTGCAGGGTAGCCATAAAGAGTATATGGTTTGGGAGTCTGTCAATTATGAACTCCACAGTTCCATAATGGCTACACTGAAATCTGGGAAGTTTGATATCAAACGTCTCAGTACAATAAATGCACACTGATGCCAGTGTGGGATTTATTGTAAAATACACCCAGAGGGCATCTTAGATATACCCCCTGAATACCAGTCTGACTCTGAGTGCTAGGCTGACCAGTTTATGCCAGCCTGCCACAACCAGACAAGTTTCTGGCCACATGGGGTGAGTGCCTTTGTCACTCTCTGGCCAGGAACAAAGCCTGTACTGGGTGGAGGTGCTTCTCACCTCCCCCTGCAGGAACTGTAACCTCTGGCGCAGTGAGCCCCAAAGGCTCATGCCTTTTGTTACAGCACCCCAGGGCATCCCAGCTAGTGGAGATGCCCGCCCCTCCGGCCACGGCCCCCACTTTTGGCGGCAAGGCCAAATCTGCGACTAGAATATGTCTCTACCTTATAAGTTGTTACTATTACTGAAGGTAAGTAACTTGTTTGGCGATGCCGATTCAGTCTTCTCTGGTGCTGCAGCTGGGGTTAAGGCATAGATCCTATAGGAAAGCTCAGCTCCTTTTGGAGGAGGAACAGTATTTGTGTATACCCAGCAAGATCCTGATCTGGAAGATGGTGAGATTCTTTTAAATGATCCAGATTTTGAATTGCTGGATATTGCAAGTTACTTAAATACCTCCCCAGAATGGGAGTTATCACCAAAAGGCATGCCTCTTCCTGAGGTCATGTCATATCATGCAGTAATTAGGAAGGCTGCAGACATGTTAGAGTTGCCCCTTCCTACAGCTGAACTTAAGCCGAATCTGTTGACAGAAGTATTACATTCTGTATCCTCTGTGTGAGAACTGCTATTGCCTTTTAATGAGGCTTTAGCTAAGCCTGTGTTGGATATTTAGCAGAAACTTTTGTCATTCCCGTCAGTGTCTTGACCCTTTGGCAGAAGGTTCCAGACTGCTCCAGGGGATCCTGTGTTTTTGAATAGTCGATCATCATCCGTACTTTTGGTGGTGCAGGCTTCATGTTCCTCAAAATTGACTCAAGGATCCTTTCTAATTTCTCCAGCAGACAGGGAGTCTAAGAAAATGGAGCAATGCGCAAAGAAGGTGTTTTCTTTGTGGAATATGGCTTTGAAGTTGGCCAACACTACTTGTCTTTTGGGCCACTATATTTATGCCTTGACGGATTCTGCGAGGGCAGTTGTTCCAAAGCTGCCAGATGATGTTCAAGGACAATTTGTAGAACAGCTAAATGACAGCCAGGCAATGGTGAGGCAAGTTATTCAGTTGGGCCTCAACACGGCTGATTTGGTGGCTAGAGCAATGAGGATCACTACTGCTACACGGATACACACTTGGCTGAGATTCTCACCTGACGTCCAGTCTACTCTGATGGATTTGCCTCTTGATGGTGCAAGGCTGTTTGCTGCCAAAGCTAATTCTGCATTGGAGTGATTCAAAGACAGTAAAGCGACAGCAAGATCTTTAGGCCTTCAGTCACAGCACGGGGCTATAGATTGCTTCACAGGTTCCAGGTTTTTGGCCAGAACTACTCCAACAGCAATTGCAGCAGCAGCAGACCTCCAATCTGCTTTACAAGTCTTACAGAGGGCATGAAAAAGTAAGACAACGAGGTGCTGTCCATCATCGTTCCTCCGCCTCTTCTTCCCTGGCCAACATCACAGGAAAGCAGCCCTAGTTTCACCTTCTTGGAGCATGCTTTACCAGTGGGAGAAATGTTGTCCCATTTTCTACCATAGTGGACGTCCGACGTCTATAACATCGGACCTGTGGGTTTTGAGTATAGTAGAAAATGGTTACGCCCTGCCCTTCAGAGAATTTCCCACATCATTTCGTCCCCAACAAAAGTTTTGTTAAGAAGAACATCTTCTGCTCCTCCAACAGAATGTCCAATCCCTACTTCAGAAGGGTGCAGTGGAGTAGGTTCCGGATCAGGAACAGGGTCAGGGATGCTATTCTTGATAATTGATTCCCAAAAAGTACACCTAGTCCTCAGGAGTTTTAATTGGTTCCACAAACAGGAAAAAAAAAATGCTCGCACTGTCGGAGGTGCTTTTTGCGCTGGACAAGGAAGACTGCATGGTTTCAATTGATTTGCAGGATACTTACTTTCACTGTCCCACTCTGCAGTCGCACAGGAAGTATTTCCGCTTCACAGTGGTGTCTCAACATTACCAGTTTGCAGTCCTTCCGTTTGGTCTTAATTCTGCACTGCGAGTCTTCAGGAAGGTGATGGTGGTGGTCACAACACATCTCAGAACGTGATGTTCGCACCACAGTTCAGAAGAGGTGAGTACTGGTATTCCCTTACCTGGACAATTGGCTGTTCAAAACCAAGTTTCAAGAGATGGTGTTGTCACTTGCAGTTGACAGGTCAGTTGTTTTACATCCTGGATTTTTCCATCAACATGCCCAAATCTCACCTAGAACCCTCTCTTCGCACCCTGCTTATAGGGGCAGTACTAAACACTACCGTGAATCGTGCCTGCTCTCCTCAGACAATTCTAGACATTCAGGCTAAGATTTTGATGTTTCAGAGTGTAACAAATTTCCAGTCCTGAAGGTCATGCACCTGCTCAGTCTAATAGCCTCCTGCATTCTGTTGGTCACCCATGAACGCTGACACATGAGGGCCCTCCAGTGGTGCCTCTGCAGGCAGTGTTTTCTACACAACAGAGATCTCACAGAGTCTGTCAAAATCTCCAGAGAGACTGCAGTGGACCTTCAATGGTGGAGTGTGGGCAGCAATCTATCTCAAGGGAAGCTGTTTTGCCCCCCACCTCCAGTGGCTGTAGTGATAATGAATGCCTTAACTCTAGGGTGGGGCGCACATCTCGAGGATCTCGGGATCAAGGAAGTTTGGGCTCCAGAACAGATATTGTTTCATATCAATCTGTTGGAATTGCCGGCGATACCTCAGACTCTCAAGGCCTTCCTCCCTTCCATTGGCAGTCAGTCAGTGCTGGTCTTGACAGAACTACGTCAATGTGTTATGTCAACAAATAGGGAGATGTAGGGTTGTATCTTCTTTGTAGAGAGGCTGCACAACTCTACTCCTGGGCTCATGACCATCGGAGTAGCATATTGGTAAATCACTTGGCTGGAGTTCTGAATGTACGTGCGGACAGTCTCAGTCGGCAATTTTCTGCTGAACACGAGTGGCGTCTCCATCCGGAGGTGGTGCTTCATATCTTCTGGCTCTGGAGTACCCCTCAAATAGACCTGTATGCCACTCATGAGAACATGCACTGCCTGTCATTCTACAGCCTCCAGTATCTGATGATGGGGACATTGGGGGACACGTTTCAATTTGACTGGGGCTTCCAGCTGCTTTACATGTTTCCCCTATTACCCTTGATTCCTTCAGTTCTGAGGAAGATTCGCCAAGACCAGGCCCAAGTCATATTAATAGCTCCGGATTGGCTGAGAAGTGTGTGGTACACAGACTTTCGTCACCCCTTACTGTACCCTCCTCTCTGTTTCCCTTACAGGGCAGACCTCCTCTGGCAGGGGCAGGTTCTACACCCCCACCTACAAGGCCTACACCTACATGACTGGAGATGAAACTGGGCAACCTGAGTTGTATTTATCATCCCCCTGATGTGATGGATGTTATTTTATTGGACAGGTGATACTCCACCAAGTCTGTTTATTCTGGCAGATAAGCTAGATTTGTAAGGTGGTGTGAAGAGAATTCAGTTGACCCTTTAAAAACGCATTTGTCTCATATTTTACCTTTTGTGCTTTTCCTGGCACAACAAGGTTGTGCAGTAACCACAGTTAAGGGATATTTGTTTGCCTTTTCGGCATGCCTTTGTTTACCCCACCAGCCTCCTCTGTTGAAGTCCCCTATAGTGTTAAGGATTATTAAGGGACTTAACTAATCGGTATCCTCCACCTTCGTTTTAGGATATTAATTTAGTGTTAACTTACCTTACCAGTACTCGTTTTGAACCCTTGCATAGTTGTCCTTTGAGGTTACTTAATTTTAAAAAACTGGTTTTCTGGTTGTGTTGGTGAATTGCAGGCTTTAAGTGTAAAGCCCCCTTTCATGATTTTCTATTGCGAACCAGGGCTTCTTTTCTGCCAAAATGTATTACTCCCTTCCACTTGGGCCAATCTATCACCCTTACTGCTTTCTCTTCTCCTCCACATCTTTTAAGGAGGAGGAAAGGCATAATCGCTGGGACACTAAAAAGGTGTGATCTTTTATGTGGACAGGACTAGTGATCTCCGGCTGGACGATAAGCTGTTTGTTGGCTATGTGAGCAAGATCAAGGGAAAAGCTGTGCATAAAAGGACATTGTCCAGATGGATTATCCTGTGCATAAAGATCTGCTACACCATGGCTAACAACCACCTGAAGGTATTGGAGCTCATTCTACTATAGCTAAGCCTTCTACTTCTGCTTTAGCTGGAGGTGTTCCTGTAGTTGACATTTGTAAAGTGACAAGTTGGGCCTTCCTTCACAATTTTGCAAAGCACTATTGCCTAGACTTTGAAGTGTGGAGGGACTGTCAATTTGCCCATTATTTTTTTACAAGATTTTTTGGTATAAGCAGACAGGCACCCTCCTTCAAGTGCGTGACTGCTTAGGAATTCTATTCAAAAGGTGAAAAATCCACAGGTGGATGTATCCATCACAAGAACAAGTTACTTACCTTAGTTAATGCTTTTTCTGGTGGATACAGTATCTACCTGTGGATTCCTTACTGACCCATCCACCTCCTTATTGCTAGTCTGCATATGCCAAAATTAAATCTGTTTGTATATTGTTTATGTCATTCTTTTTTCATATAAATATTTGTGTATATATGTGTATTGCAACATGTTGTTGCATTTGTGATGTTGGTTTCACCTGTTTGCCTTGAAGATGCAGAAAAAGTGGGTGGAAACTGATATCAGCATGTTGGCGAGGACTTCTTATGGCTCTGATGATGCCACACGAGGTCGCTTGCGAAGCTGTGGCTTTGTGACATCCTAATTGACGTGGAGGGCTATGAAGAAAAGTTTCCATGGAATCTGGCACATTGGGATATTCAAAAGATGAGGAATCCAAAGGTAGATACTGTGTCCACCAGAAAACGTGTTCTTCTGGAGCCAACCACTGCATAGTGTAACAGTGCTCACAGGTGAATCTAAAAGTGCTTCAAGCTGCAGAACTATTCCCTCATCTAAATAACTGGTTTCTTTTTCCGAGGCAATCATACAAAAACCTTGCTTCATCCTGTGGATCACAGTGACTTGTTTTTGTTTTCTTTGCGCCAGGGCAAGTTTGAGTGCCCATGCCAGCCTCTCACACAGAGACGTTTCTTTTCAAAGTATGCTTTTCCAGATATTCTTCTGCATCTAAAGTGCACTTATTGCCTTTATCCTAAATTGAAGGTATCAAATTGTGAAACATTGACTTCTATGTCTTTAGCAGACAGGTACCTACCCTTGTATCATGAGAAACACTTAAGAGATGCTTCCTCTTAAGAGGATAGTACCACACGAAGTGAGCCACTAGCGGCGTCTGCAAAGCAGGCAAACTCAAATGAAGCACCATTAGGTCCTTGAGGTGTTAATCAAAGGTTAACTAAAGGATCATCAGACAAAATGTCCGCTGCTTAAAAAAGCATGTTTCCGTTTGTGAAAATGCCTCATAGCACTATTCTGACCATCCGCAAGTATGTATTGTGATATGATCAATAGGTTCCACAAGGATAATGTGAAGATAAGCAGTATGATAAACCATGAGGTTGAAATGACTCTTGATATTATGATGACTTTGAGCTTAACAACGTGAGTCACTATGCAAAAAGCATCTGAGGAACTGTGTAAATGAACTTCAGATGGCCGAGGTGCCTACGTTCTTAATTAAATAATTTCTGCAGATGTTGGAGACATAGCACAAGACTGGCACCTCTGAAGTCACCAGAATTATAATCCATACTCTTGGACATCCCTCTGCATCCACCACCAAAGCTTGAACACCTCCTGATTCAGGTGGAGCAGCAGTGATTTCTATATTCATACCACTCAAATTTTGTATGGTAAGAAGGTGTTGAGCAGGTGAATGTCTGGGCACTGTCCCTCTAGTGGTCACACCTGAAGAACGGATGAGGAACTCCGGATTCTACCACACCCTGCTATAAAGCCAGGATTCCATCAGTGTAGCAGCCGCCCAGTGGAGATCTCAACATCCAGTCACTTCTGCCTCAAATGCCACACACTAACTCCTTGTGCAAGCGAGCGAGTGAGCTAAATGGCGGCATCATCAATCTGGGTGGTAAACAATGTGACCTTACAGGACGTTGCGTAAGGCGGGTATGAATGAATGTTGCCTCATTCATTGATTTCTTTCCAGAGGATACAAGAAAGGCAACAAAAGAAATGGAAGAGGGGGGAATTATCGCTACTGATGTCATTGATGAGGCTGTGGACCTCTCCAACATGAGCTTCTGACTGCTGGTAGAAGTATTGCCACTCAGATACCAAGTCTGGCTAAAGAGCATGTCTTTTCATCCAGAAGTGCAAAGGAAGGTTTTTGACACCCAGACACTGTTCATCAAAGATGTGGACACTGCCCAGTAGTGCAGAAAACAAAAAAGCCACCAACCCAGTGTATTCACAAGGGTGTTCCCGTTGTGCAAGATGTCTGGGTATTGAGGATTGAAGGAGATTCTAGCTCTCCTAGGTAAACTCTTTGCAGGCATTACATCCAATATAACCAACTCTTTCACAAACAAAGATACTCCAGAGATGAAAGTAAGACAGCTGAAGCTCTGCAGAACTGGCAAGGGGCACCTCAAGTTGATGGTGGAGACACCATCATACAAATGTAACTCCTACCTGCCACCCTCACCCTCCATTCTGTTAGATGAGGGAGGAGGAATTTCAGATTTTGTCTTGAAGTGGAAAGCCATCATAACAGACCATTAGGTAATCTAAATTGTTTGCTTTTTCCAAACCTCGAGGGCCTGGCAAGACCTTTGCTACCACCCTGCAGCAATGGAGTTCCATACAAATCTGTATTCGCTACAGCAGGAAATGCCCAAGTACTTAAGGGGGCAATCAAACAAGTGGGGAAAGATCAAAGTAACCAGGGCTTCCATTCCATGTTCATTAGAGAACAATCTTAGATTTTCAAGCTTTGAACAAGTTCTAAATGTAAAAAGTCCTCTCTCCTTCATCAACTGAAATTTCTAGTGTACCTAGATCTCTGGACACTTTTTCGGCATCCCTGCACATCAGACCTATTGGCATTATCTTAGATTCTCTTTTACATGCATCACAACCAGTTCAAAGTTGGGCCTCAAGTTAGCGTCTGTGGTTTTCATTAAGAGCATGGCATCAGTGTCAAGGCACCCACGAAAAAAGAGTCTGGCAGATACTTACGTATTTAAATGCTTGACTCGTAAAAGGCGCCACAGAGATGGAAGAAGCAACACATGCTTACCTGTCTCTTTTTCATTGATTGGGTGCTGAGTCTTAGTGAAATCAAGCCTTTCCTATAACCTGGCAAGCATACCCTACTTGAAAACCTTCGTCTTCACCAGAGCAAGTTGTAGTTCTACCAGTCAGACTTTACATATTGCTAATGGAACTCGTATCCTCATGCATTCTGGTGATTCTATGCTTCAGACCTTAGATTTGTCATAGCCATCAGGAATTAGACCAGGAACAATGACAGGAAAAAGGGCAGAGGAAAGGAAGGTCGTTGTCACCTGCTAATTAAAAAAACCCTAGTTGTAGTGGAGAATGAACCAAAACCTTACATTGCCTACCACAATGGCACAAAGTTGCAAATTCTTTCTGAGGAGGCCCAACATATAGGCAGTTCCCATGAGCGTCTACCTGACGGCAGAACGCATGTAAGGAATAAGCAATGATCAGACGAATGCCCTCAGTAATCCACTTTGGATTGTCATCAGAGGGAGGAGCTGCATCACAATCAACTCCAGCAGGTCTTAAAATACTCTAGTCAGCCATAGCTGGATTTGTTTGGAACTCTGGAGAGCAAGGAATGGGATATATTTTCCAGGAGTCACTTCCCTGCAGTGAACACACTGGGAAGCATATTTCGAGGGAATGGCCAAACAGCTTTCCTCCTTTTGGTTCAGACAGTACTCTGCAAGGCAAGGAAGGAGCTCTGCAAACTGATCCTGATCACTCTTGCCTGGAAAAGGCAATATTGGTGTGTCAAACTACTGTTGCTTTAATGCTGCCTGCTAATCACTTTTAGATTTGCCCATCACTTTGGACTGGACAGCTAGGCCAGATTCTTAAACTGAGATCTCTGACGCTCACCATCTTGTTACTGATGACCTAGAACTTTCTGAGAGGTTTTAACTTGGCAGCTCACCATCCACTTGTAGGTTAAGCCCTACATTCATTTTAAGTGCCCTCTCATCAGATACTGCAGTACTTATCATATTTTGTTAAATCCACCAACATTTACAGATGCTCTTTTCTAGCACAGTTCTTCTCCCAGAAAGTTAAAAGCAGTTAAAGAAGGGGTTCATGGTTTTCCCTTCATTCTCTGTCTTTTATCTTTGGGAACCTCTACACAATACTTCTCTATCTTGTGACACCAACATTTAAATTGATTTACAAAAGCCATCTTTAAAATTACCTCCTGGAAAACCACTCTGGTCAAGCTTTAACATCTGCCAAGAGAATGGTCTGACTACAGTCCTTTTCTCCAGTTCTCTGAGGATAAGACAGTTTTATAGACAAACCCTCAATTAATGACAAGGATGTCTTCTGACTTCCATTTCAACCAGCCAGTGATACATGGATTATTTTTTCCTGAACCCTACCTTGAGTGCTGACATAGCTCTATACTTGCTGGGAATCTGAGTCCCCGATGTTTTATGTGGAAAAGTCTAAGGATGTTTTGAAGGCTGACCAGCTGTTTGTGGTCTTTGGATGTTCAGATAGAAGACAGCTCTTTTCTAAAAAGGGTTAAGCATCTTCGCTGTCAGCCTGCATCATCATCCGTCGGAGAGAATCATCCTGGTGCCTGAGGCTGCATGCAGGTGTGTAGCACCATCCACGCAGACCATAATCTCAGCAATAGCTTTGTAGGCTATAGTGCCATTCATTATGTTAGACAAGCAGCAACCTTAAATAACAGGCACAAGCACTATTGCCTGGATATGAATGTCAAGGCCGATTGATTGTTTGGACAAGCTGTTCGGTGCAACCTGTTTCCTTAAGGTGAGCCTGCAGTCACACTTGTGCTTAATAGCAGTAGATATATATTCATAATTCAAGCCTATGAATCTGAGTGATTCAATGCTAGAGAAGAAACAAGTTGCTTAACTATAATCACAGCTCCCTAGCATTGTGATATTTCATAGATTACACGCGACCCACCCTCTTCTCTGGTCAGAGGCTATTTGCGCCCTTCCACGCATGTGCTTTGAAATATGGTGACCTCTTCGTCCTGTGTGAGTGCTCGGCCCATTTACCTGATTGGCTAGAGTTTGGGTGCTTATTACACTGTAATAGATAAGTATCCAACAGCTCTGCTTGCCAAGGCAAGAAGAGCAGCATGAAGGCACACAGGTGGTGGTAAACTTCCCTTAAATCAGTACAGTACACTGTCTCCAAGAAGTACACATGCTTACACTATTTCCATCTGCTAGGGCATGACTAACCAGGAGAGAACTGGGCTTACCTTCTTTCTATACTCAACAAGCAACTGCAAGAAGCTAGACTGAAGCACCTCTAATTTAAGATCTTGTGCATCTGATACTCTTCTTTTAAATTTCATGCTTCTTTTGTGTGCTCCTAAATATTATTTGGATTTTGATGTCTTCTCCCATTGGCAGGATGGTGAAACTTATGCATGCATCCAGTGACACTCCCTTCACACACAGTGTCCACCTAGTTTTACATGATATGGCTAGTATAGATGGCACCTCTTCAGATTGATGTTGCTAGGGGGCCATGGCTCTCACTCTCTTTATTACCAAGGTTAGACATTGACTTACGCATTCTATACCCACAATTGATGAAGGTATAATGGAACTCCTGCATCTTGTGACACATCAAAAATCCAAATGCAAGCTAAATGACCAGGCCCTGTTGTTTAACTATATCTGGGCTCCCTTTCTTGAGTACTGTACAAAAATCCCTTCTGTTTAAGGGTGTTGGTGCTTCCATTTGCACCTCCTCATTGATCTTTCCTTCCATGCCACCCACCGCCACCCTCATACCCCCCTACTTCTGTGCCTAACGATTACCTCCTTTGTGCCTCTGACATTGTTGCACTTTACACACTCCATCTACTGATGCTAACCCGCTTCTTTAATTACCACCTCTACCTGAGAGCAGGCATGAAATCATTTTATATTCATGTTGACTGGATGGCTCTTCCCTGCCCCCAAGACCATGTTCCTCGGTTTGTTTGCTTAGAGACGCCAAAATGTGCTCTACCACTTTCAAATAATGACTCTATAATCGTTTGCTTACTCAACTTCTGTTTCTATTCTCTTTTCATTCTCTTAACTGTTTCGTTGCATTAACTGGATCTATATTCCTCGTTATATGCTTCTAGAAGTAAAAAAAACTCATGAATTCACACGATTTTAGTACAGATGCCTAATCTGAACCAGCCAAAATCTGTAAATAAGCAAACAATTATTTTTTTCGTATTTCATTATTGTGTCCAACTGTGTTCATTCCACACACAGGTGGATCCTAGTCCCTATCCAAAGCATTCATTAATGTTTTTAACAATGATGATTATATCCGTCAATTCATTGTTTCCAATGCATTTCAGACAACGTCCCTCAGTGTGGGAGTCAATGTCATTGGCATTAATTTAGTATAAATTCAAATCCAACCCTTCTCATGAAAAGGCGCACTTAACAAGGCTAAGCAAAACACCACAAAAGAACAAAGATTAAAACACAAGTTTTACAAGCTGTTAATGTACATTCTGGGACCAGATAAGTTAGTTACTGTTGTATCAATCTGATAGAGACTTATAGCTGCAAATTCCTTACCTTTGAATTCCCTGGCGTCCGCTTCCATTCTGTAATTTTTTGCTGAGCAATACCCTGTGCACATTGTCGGGTGGTGTAGTTCGGCTCCGCTTGCGTCGTTCGGCTCTGCTTGGTATCGTTGGAGCGGTCTGAGACGTCACAGTCGCCTATAAAGGCACCACCCCGGCGTGCGTATGTCAGTTCTTTTCCTTCCACACCGGTTAAGCGCAGGTCCGGGATCGAACTATCTCTGCCTTTTTTGACAGGCCTTTTTTTTCCGACCCTTTTGTCGAAGATTTTTCGTCTTTGCAAGATGTCTTTAAGGAAGACGGGGTTCAAGCCGTGTGGCGCCTGCCATTGCGCCATGACGGTGACGGACCCCCACCTGGTATGTTTGTGCCTCAACAGAGACCACAAATCAAAGTCGTGCTCCGAGTGCCTGGCCATGGCCCGAAAGCTTTGAGAGAGCGGTATCTGATGCTCATGGCAGGCCTGCAGTCGACTTCGGTAGGCGCAACTCCTTGGAGGTCACTGTCCCTCTTGAAGAGGAGGTCGCGGGACCGCTCCAGGAGCCCAACTCCTCTTCTCATTTGAAGTCCTCTGGGCACTCGTGGAAGAGGCACAAAAAGAAAAAGTCCAAGCGGACTTCGCCATGCCTGGCGAGGCGTCACAGAAATATTGAAGTTCCGAGCACGGTTCTGCAGAGCCGACACCAGAGCGGACTTCGCCCTGCCCCCCCAACCTCCCATCCAGGAGCTGGAGCGACCCTCACTCAAATGAAAGATTATTTGAGCAGGCTTCTCCTGCGGGTGGTACTTAAAACCCCGCGGAGTCAGCAGGGGCCAAATCGTGTTCGACATCAACGGCTTTGGCTTTGGTGCCGTTAGGGACCTCAGGATCCGATATTGGATCCAGGCCAACGCCAGTACCACACAGTCGGCCTCCTCGGGTGCCGGTCCCGATGTCGATGCTCCCCCCACCGGTGGTTTGAGCCCCATCCTTATTCCAGATGACCTGTAACTGGAAACTATGTCGTACGATGCAGATTCCGACGTAGACGGTGCCAACACGGCCCAGATCAGTGCCTGAGGCTTATTCTGAAAAGCCAGGCACAGGTGAGGAATGGGAGGGGGTCTGAGGACCCTTTAGAGTATGGATTGGAGCACAACTGGTATGAGGATCAAGGGGACGCTAGTGGACTGGATACTCCTCCAGATACTGGTATGCTCTCATCTCCTTCTGTGGCTACGTAGGAGGGAGCGTTGTATGCCATGGTGGTGCGTAGAGCTGCTGAGGTCTTGGACCAAAGAGTTGCCAACAGTGCCGGTCAGGACTAACATCCTGACAGAGGTGCTTTAGCCGGGGGTTGTTACATCGGAGCCCATGTTACCCTTCAACAAAGCCCTTACTGATGTCCTGCAGGGGACGTAGTCCAAACCCAGCATAGGGGCTCCTGTAAATAGGACATTTGCCCGCCGCCATCGACCAGCTTCTACCGACCCTAGATTCCTCACCCAACACCCCACCCCGGAGAGCTTGGTGGTCCAAGCCTCCACTTCCCATATTGCCTTCCCTTCCGCTCCCCAGGATAGGGAATCCAAGAGGCTTCACCAATTTGGGAAGATGTTTTCTTCCTCCAGCCTAGCATTGAGGTCTGTAAACACCTCATGCCTATTGGGCAGTTTTTCCCCATACTTTATGGTATACGGTGGCATAGGTGCTGCCCCAGGTCCCGGAGGGCGTATGGGACACTCTAACTCAAGATGTCAAGGATGGGAGAGATGCAGCAAAGTATACGTTTTGGTGTGGTTTTGACACAACCAACTCACTAGGCAGGGCGATTTCATCGACAGTGGCCTTTCATCACCATGCCTGGCTTTGTACGACAGGCTTTTTGGGCATGGCCAGGGAAACCTGATGGACATGCCCTTCGATGGCTCACGGCTTTTTGGCAAAAAGGCAGACTTGCCGGTTCGAGGACTCTCGAGCTATGGCCAGATCCTTGGGGCTCTCTGTGGCTGCTCGCCAGCAGTCTGCCTTTCGCCCCTTTCAAGGCTTCGAAAGGAGCGAGGTACCACGCCACCCACATGTCAGCCACCGTCCTCCATCACAGCATCAGTGCGAGGACAAGGTTGTGGTACCTTCAGACCCAGAGGGTCTAGCCAGAGATCAGCGACCACCCAGCCCCCCTCTTCCACAGCGCCCAAGCCCTCCTACAGTGGTTCTGCAAGACCATGTTCGTCCAGTTGGAGGGAGGATTCAATTTCATCTCCCTCGCTGGCGGTCCATAACATTGGACAAATGGGTCTTTGAGTTCATACATTCCCTCCCCCTCCAGTCTTTACCTCCCTTTATCCCTCCATTGAAAGAATGTCTGATGGAGATTCATTTAATCTTGCTCCGCAAGGAAGTTACGGCTCTCTTAGCCTAGGGAGCTATAGAAAGGGTCCCAATATCAGAAGTAGGCAGTGGTTGTTATTGCTGGTACTTTCGGATTCTAAAAAGAACAAGGGTCTTAACCTTACCCTAGATTTAAGGGATTTAAATCTCTTCCTCAAAAAGGAGAAATTCAAGGTGCTTACTTTTGCTCAGGTCTTGTCTGCTCTAGATCAGGGAAGCTGGATGGTAGCATTGGACTTGCCGGATGTGTATTTTCACATCCCCATCCTGCCCCGCCCACAGGCATTACTTGTGGTTCAAGGTGGGCCACGAGCACTTTCAGGTTACCGTGCTCCCCTTCGATCTCACCAGTGCCCCTCGGCTATTCACCAAGGTGTTGGCGGTCATAGCAGCTCATCTGTGCAGGTTAGGGATTTCTGTCTTCTCCTTTCTCGAAGACTGGCTGTTGAAGGCTCCTACACTCTAGGCTCTCGTCACCCACCTACGACGGACCTCCTGCATTCTATGGGGTTCACTGTAAACGTGCCAAAGTCACACCTGACTCCCTCTCAGAAGCTCCCTTTCATCTGAGCTGTTCTGGACACAGTGCAGTTTCGGGTTTATCCTCCAGAGCAGCGAGTCCAGGATATTCAGGTTATGATACCTATGTTTCGCCATCTACCCTGGATTTCGGTGACAAAGACTCTGAGGCTGTTGGGACGCATGGCTTCCTGCATCCTGTTAGTCAAACTTGCCGGACGACATATGGGGGCTCAGCAGTGGGACCTGAAGTTTCAGTGGGCGCAGCATCAGGGAAATCTTACCGACACGGGTCAGATCTTGGGTGGAACTGCAAAAGACATGCAGTGGTCGTCAGTGAACTGTGATTGGATCAGAGGCAGACTCCTCTCCCTTCCCCAGCGAAATCTAACAGTAGTGATAGATATGTCATTTCTGGGATGGGGCAGCCATCTGGGAGAGGCGGAGATCAGAGGCCTCTGGTCTCCAGCGGAATCCGGACTCCATATCAACTTGCGGGAGCTCCGGGCAATCTGACTGGCATGGAAAGCATTTCTTCCTGTTGTGAAAGGGAAGATAGTGCAGGTGTTCACAGACAACACCACCGCAATGTGGTACTGCAACAAGCAGGGGGTGTGGGGTTGTGGACCCTTTATCAAGAGTCTCTGCATCTCGGGACGTGGCTGGAACAGCAGGGCATAACCCTGGTGGTCGAACACCAGGCAGGTTCTCTGAACGCCAGGGCATATGTACTCAGCCGTCGATGCCTAGCGGATCTTAAATGGTGTCTCCATCCGGAGGTGGCTCAAGGGCTCTTTCAGCAGTGGGGAGAGCCTTGGTTAGATTTGTTTGCCTCCACAGAGAACGCACAATTTCACCAGTATTGCACATTGAAGTTTCCAAGGCGACAATCGATCGGCGTTGCTTTTCAATTTAAGTGGATTTCAGGCCCCCTGTACACTTTTCCACCCATACCACTTCTGCACAGAGTTCTCAAGAAGATCAAGAACGACCGGGCCAAAGTCATCCAAGTGACTTTGTATTGGGCACCCGAGCTTCTCAAAATGACCATCAACCTCTGATCAGGCTGCCCCCTCGGGAGGATCTTCTGTTGCAGCAGCAGGGGAGGGTTCTCCACCCAAAACTGTCAACTATGCCCCTTCATGCTTGGAGATTTAGCGGTGGCAGTTGATGGCTTTTTATCTTCCTCCCGAAGTTTGTAAAGTTATTTTGGCAGCCAGATGTCCCGCTACTAAAACGGTATACCTTTGCCGTTGGAAACGCTTTGTATATTATTGTACAGAAAGGTCTATTGATCCTCTTTATGCTTCTTTTTCTGATATCCTTCTCTTTATACTTTCCCTTGCCCAGCAGGGTCCTGCCTTGGGTACTCTCAAGGGCTTTCTTTCTGCCCTATTCACATTAGTTTGGCTGCCCTGATCAGCCTTTATCTTTCAAATCCCCAATTGTACATAGATTCCTCAAAGGGCTTGCACATATGTTTCCCCCTACGCCCTTTTTTATGCGCCAATGGGACTTAAATCTGGGCCTCACATTTCGGATGTGTGCTCCCTTTGAGCCTTTACACCACTGTCCCATCTGGCTGTTCACCATAAAGACAGCCTTTTTAGTGGCAGTAACATCTGCCAGGTGGGTGAGTGAGATGCAAGCTCTGTCATCAAAGCCACCATATCACACTATCTATCCAGACAAGGTGGTACTCAGAACTTGTACCTCTTTGTTCCCCAAGTGGTGACCCCATTTCATCCGGGTCTGAACAACACCCTGCCCACCTTCTTTGCTCCACTGCATCCCTCTAAAGAAGAGGAGCAACTCCACCAACTGGACCCAAAGAGAGCATTGTCATTCTACCTTGACCGCACAAAAGAGTTCCGGGTGGATGACCAACTCTTTGTGGTGTACGTTGGAGCAAAGAAGGGTCGGGTAGTGCAGAAGTGAACCATTTCGTGCTGGGTCAATCTCTGCATCAAGATATGCTACGCATTGGCCAGGAATCAGCCTCCTGAGGGCCTGGGGGCTCATTCTACCAAGGGCAAAGCTGGTACCGCTGCGCTATCTCGGGGAATTCCAGTCCTGGAGGTTTGTCAGGCGGCAACATGGGCATCTTTGCACACGTTTGCAAAGCATTACTGCCAGGACAATCAGGTACGGAGAGACGGGCACTTTGCCTGTTCAGTCTTACTGGACTTTTTAGTGTAGTAGAGGTATCCGCAGCCCTGCCAGGAGGTTCTGGCTTGGGTATCTATTCAAAGCTAAGGAATCTGCAGCTAGAAGTCTCTATCAGATGAGCAAGTTACTTACCTTCGGTAACGTTTTATCTGGTAGAGACTCTGTCTAGCTGCATATTCCTTACACCCACTCATGCCTCTCCGCTCTGCGGATATGTCTAGTAGGGTTACGGTTTGTCCCTTTCAGGGCCTAGTTTTGCACAGACAAACTGTGGGTTCTATCCATGACTGCGCTTCTGGAGTGGAAGTCTGTTTCTAAAAGAACTGACCTTCCCGCACTGGGTTAGTGCCTTTATAGGCCACTGACGTCACAGACGACTCCAACGACGCTGACGACTCCAACGACCACTCAGAGCCGAACAAAGCACGCGGATCTGAACAACGCCACCCGACGGCGCGCACAGGGTTTTGCTCAGCAAAAAATTCCAGGTTCAAAGCTGATGCCAGGGAATTCAAAGGTACGCAATCTGCAGTTAGATAGTCTCTACCAGATAATACGTTAACAAAGGTAAGTAATTTTTCTTTCAATTGTGTTTATACGTGTCCATACATAGATTCATAATCCATCAACATTTAACTCGGATAGAGACTTTTAATTGCAGATTTCTTACCTTAGAATTTCCCCCAGGCGACAGTCTGGATCTGACGATTTTTCATAGAGCAGTACCCCTGCCTGCAATTAGATGGCATCAGTCGACTGCGTCCATCATTGGTGTCGTGGTCGCCTGGTATGACGTCACAGGTCGTATATAGGTGAAATCTCAGTTCGCTGACATCAGTTTTTTTATTTTACGCGCCAGCCAACGCACAGATCTGAAGAAGAGCTACACCACAGTCACTTGTTGACTATTGTAGTTGATTTTTTGACATTCTGGTGCGTCATGATGTCGCCACAGAAGACTGGCTTCAAGCCCTGCGATTCCTGCCATCGGTTGATGTCTGTGACTGATCCGCACCTTGTGTGTCTTTGGAGTTAGGTGCTCGACGACGACCCAAAGTCATACTTCGAGTGCCAGGTCGTGAACCAGAGGCTTTGAGGGAGCAGTCCCTAAAGCTTCTTGCAGACCAGCGATCGGCTCTGCGTCGCTCTTGGTCACGATCAAGAGGATGGTCCCAAGACTGCTCGAGGAGCCCACACTCTTCGGCATCGTATTCAAAAGCTTTGGGACACTCGGGTAAGCATAAGAAGAAGTTGAACACCACCAAATGTTCTTCAACTTCACCCCATCGGTTGGATGACGCGACGCAGGACAAGGAGCGTCATTGCTCCAAGCCTCTGTCCTCAGAGCCTACTTCTGCCCAGGTTCGGAGTTACCATTATGTAACTGGACATAGGTAGTAACCTGTGTCCAGTACACTGGTAAAAATGGCTTCCCCTCACTTACAAAGTCCAGTGCAATGGAACTGGAGTTCGCAGGGGCACCTCTGCTCATGCAGGGGTGCCCTCGCACACAGGGACCTGACCCTGCCCTCTGGGCTATGAGGGCCTACCATAGGGGTGACTTACAGTGACCTGTGCTGAAAGGGTGCGTGCACCTTTTCATGCAGGCTGCAATGACAGGCCTGCAGACACATTTTGCATTGGCTCTCCTGGGTGGCACAATACATGCTGCAGCCCATGGGGAACCCCTGGTGCCCCAGTGCCCTGGGTGCCTAAGTATCTCATACTAGGGACTTACAAGGGGGCACTAGTATGCCAATTGTGGAGTGCACAAGGGTTCAGGGCAACCTAATTTAGAAGGAGAGAGCATGATCACTGGAGTCCTGGTTAGCAGAATCCCAGTGAAAACAGTCTGAGCACACTGACAGCAGGCAAAAGGTGGGAGTAACCATGCCAAAAAGAGTGACTTTCCTACACCTCCCCTTAGAGACTACCCCTCCATCCATGTCACCTTCCTTCAATCGGATGACGAAGGATCACCTGCCACTTCTCTGCAAGAAGGTTACAACTCTCTTGGCCAAGGGAGACATAGAGAGGGTCCCTGTGCCAGAAGTAGGCTGTGGTTGTTATTCCCGCTACTTTCTGGTGCCCAAAAAGGACAAGGCCCTACGCCCTATCCTAGAGCCTCTGGTCCCTCAATCTCTTCCTCAAAAGAAGTTCAAAATGCTGACTCTGGCTTGGGTTCTTTCTGCCATGGACTCAGGAGACTGGATTGGCAGCCTGGGACTTGCAGGACGCACATATCCATATTCCCTTCCTGCCTGCCCACTGATGTTACTTGCGGTTTGTAGGAAGCTGGCTCTGTACATACTATATCAAAATGAGATATAGTGTGCACAGAGTCTAGGGGTTCACCAGAGGCTTAACAGAGGCTAAAGTAGATAATACTAATGCTCTGTTATGTGGTAGTGTGGTCGAGTAGTTCGGCTTAACAGAGGATAGTACAAAGCAGTTGTTGTACACACACAGACAATAGAAGAAGCACACACTCAATGACTTAACTCCCGACCAATGGTTTTTATATAACAGAAATATATTTTCTTAATTTATTTCTAGAACCACAAGATTCAAGTACTTCAAAGTTTCGTATTTCACACATGTATCAACAGTACTTTGTTTGAAATTGATGTTATACAGTTTACGAAATATTGGCAATTTTCTGTTTTAAAAAGGGACACTGCAATTCCTTCTTGGGGGGTGTGGGGAGAAGAAAAGTTAGTACTATTTACAGGTAAGTACTCGACTTACAGCTTCAGTCTCCGGGTTTTAGGAAGTCCACCAGTTGGGGTTCAAGTTAACCCTAAACACCCACCACCAGCAGCACAGGTGCAGGCGGTACAGAGGTCAAAGATGAGCATATTTAACGTGGGCTCCTAAGGAGAAAGAGGGTAGTCGGAATCAGGTCTGCCTGCAGGTAAGTACCCGTGACTTGGAGGGCAGACCATGGGGGATTAGAGCAGCACTGTAGGCGCCACAAGTAGGCACCGAACACACCCTCAGCGGCACAGGGACGGCCAGGTGCAGGGTGCAAGCAGGACGTCGGGTTTCCAATGCTGGTTTATGGGGTGGCCCCGGGGTTCACTCAGAGGCTGCAGGCGAGGTCCAGGGGCGACTCGGGCACACCACCAGTTGGACAGGGAGTAGGGCTGCCTGCTGAATGTGACTGCACTTTGTGTCTGTTTCTCCAAGGCCTGGGGGTGCAGTGGTTCCTTTGGCGTCGGATATTTTCATCCGCAGCTTTCGTGGTCATGGGGGTCCTCGGGATTCCCTCTGCAGACGTCTTGAAGGGGTGGAGAGGTCAACCCAGGTTGGGCACTTGCTCAGAATCGCCTGGCGATCCCCTCTAGCTGGTTGGGTCACCTGGACACGGGCCATGGACATTGGGTGCAGAGTGGTTAAGGCTCTTGGACAGGGCTGCTGTCCACTGGAGTTCTTGGTCCTTCTGGGATGCAGGGCAGTCCTCTGGAGCTTGGCAGAGTTCGCTGGTCCTGCTGGATGTGTCGCTGTTCTTTTGCAGGGTCTTTGAAGCAGGAGACAGGCTGGTAGGGCTGGGGTAGGGCTGGTAGATCAGTTGTCTTCCTTCTCTGCTGGGGTTCTCAGCTTAGCAGTCCTTCTTGTTTGGTCGCCAGAAATCAGGTGAGCTGGGTTCAGGGTGGCCCTTTAATCCTAGATTTAGGGGCCAGAGGGCAGTCGCCAATGGCTACTGTCCCCGAGGGTGGGGCATAAACCTAATCCTATTGGTCCTTGTCCTCCAAACCAAGATGGAGGATTCTGCAGGGAGGGGGGTCAACTCAGCTCTGGACTCCTTAGGGGTGGTCCTGGCTGGGTTGGTCACTCCTCCCAGTTTTCCCTAATTTTTCCGCCGGACTTGCCCCCAGAAGTGGGGCTCTTTCTGGGGGCGAGCAACTCTACTAGCTGGGACACTGTAATCCGAGGCTTGAGCCTTTGAGGCTCAACTGCAGTTATTACAGTTTCTATAGGGGGGAGGAGGTGTGAAGCACCTCCTCCCAGGACAGGCTTTGTTTCTGACCTCAGAGTGCACAAAGGCACTCACCCCATGTGGTCATAAACTTGGCTGAAAGTGGCAGGCTGGCACAGACCGGTCAGTCCTACACTAGCAGTTTGGCTAACATACAGGGGGCATCTCTAAGATGCCCTCTGTGTGCATTTTTCAATAAATACCAAACTGGCATCAGGGTGGGTTTATTGTGCTGAGAAGTTTAATACCAAACTTCCCAGTATTCAGTGAAGTCATTATGGAGCTGTGGAGTTCGTAATAACAAACTCCTAAACTGTATACTCAGCATGGCTTCACTGCACTTAAAATGTCTAAGAATGGACTTAAACACTGTAGGGGCAATACACCCTGAGGGGTGTGCATGTCGACTTTGTCTTGTTCTCCCCACCAGCACACACAAGTTGCAAGGCAGTGTACATGTGCTGGGTGAGGGGTCCCCTATGATGGCATAATACATGCTGCAGCCCTTAGGAACCTTCCTTGGCCACAGCGCCCTTGGTACCATGCGCACCTTTTACCTGGGACTTAACTGGGTGCCAGGGTTGTGCCAATTGTGGAAACAAAGGTACAGCTTTTGGGAAGGAACGCTGGGGCCTGGTTAGCAGGATCCTAGCACACTTTTAATCAAAGTTGGCATCAACATTTAGGCAAAAAAGTGGGGGAGGGGGGTAAGCATGCCAACAGTGGCACTTTTCTACATTATCTTATAGGGCGTGTTCTGGAAGACATATATGAGCTGTGGCAGCGTCATCCTTTTTTAGAGTGCGGCTCTGCCCATCAAAGAGAGTATTAACGTCCTACAGTGAGTTACGCCTCTGTGGAATCTATTGAGCTGGGATGTAGATTTTTCTGGAGGAAATAATCTTAGTAACATATATATATATATATATATATATATATATATATATATATCTATATATCCCCAAATATTTAAAGCCATCCTGGCAGATCGGTACAGTGAAGCCTGTTGGTGGGGCTGGGGGGTGGGCTCCCACCAGGGGGAAGACCAATGATTTGTCCCACTTAATCTGATAGCCAAAGTACACCCCAAATATGTGAAGAACCTACATATCCTGTCGATAGTTCATCGGGGTTGGTAACAAATAGCAGAATATCATCTGTGCACAGGGAAATACTCTCCTCCCATGTTGTGCTGGAATCTATATCCTGAATTAGGGGTCCGGACGGATCCAATCTGCTAAAGGTTTAAGTGCCAGCGCAAATAGGATAGGTGAGAGCGGGCACCCCTGTTTGGGTTCCTCTGTGCAGGAGAAAGGCCCATGAGAGCGTGGTATTAACCAGAACCATGGCCACTGGATCTCGGTACAACAGTCTGATCCAGTCCAGGACCTGCAGCTCTACACCAAACCTCTTAAGAGTGACAAAGATGTAAGGCCATCTTGGCATCGAGAGACAAGAGTACCACCCGCTCATATCTCATTTTGTCACAAGTAGGACCCAATATAGTCTCCACAGATTCAAGCGTGTGCTTCTTAATGGCATAAAGCCGGATTGATCCAGGTTGATCAGCCTTGTAACAATTGCACGCAGTCTGGTTGCCAAGCCCTTCACCAAGACCTTGACCTCCGTATTAAGAAGGGAGATGGGCCTATAAGAGGCTTATTCCTCTGGGGTTCTACCTTTTTTCAGAATCACAGCAATGGTTCTGGTCTTCTGATCCGCCGGCAACAGCCCTGCCCTCCACGCCACCAGAAACATGGCCAGCATGCGTTTGGCTAACTTGCTACCCATGCACTTAAAAAGCTCCGCTGGGAGTACATTTGGCCTTGCCGCTTTGCCCGGTTGAAGCTCATCTAACGCCGAGGCAACTTCTTCATTCAATTCAGCATCTAACGCTCCTCTTTCTTGCTCTGAAAGCCAGGCAGCGGAATGTCTTGCAGGAGGTCCCTACAATCCTCCTCGATCTTCCGTGTCATTAAGGCATAGACCTCCTCATAGAATGCAGCGAAGGCTTCTGCTATGGCATCATGGGACCTACAGGGGGTACCCTCTTTGTTCCGTATCTCCCTGACCCATGACCGTTCACAGTCTCTTGTCCAGCTGGCTAATAGTTTATTGGCTTTGTTGTCCACATCGTACAGTTGACCCTGGGACGCTAACGCATAGGCCCAGGAATGTTCGGCTATTGTATGGAAAAAAGGAAGGGCGTGAGAGATTATTTAAACTAGTCCAGAGCACGGTCTCCCAACATTAAGTAACCAAAAGACAGCCCTCACACACCCTATGGGTGTCATGCTTCATCATAGGGTCTGCTTCTCATTGGGCTGGCGCTGCAATGTCTGACGGGCCTCTCAAGGGGGCTCTTTGCCAGAGATCTTTAATGAAGAGGTGTCGTTATGTGTACGGATGGGTTTCAGACCTACACGACAAAATAAGAAGCTGAAGGGAAAGAGTTAAAATTGACCCTAAACCCTCACACCAAACAATTTATTAGTTCTTTAGGAAGGGTCTAGGTGACAGTTATAAACACGGAGGGATCAGGGGAATAATGTTCCTACACTCTACCGCAAAAAATAGTGAAAAGGAAGCTTAATCCTATAACCCTAAATAATGGTCAACATGTTTTACGCCTATGTCGTCCCTAATGGATCTAGTGGCATTTCTTTAGGACCAAATATAAAGAGACTTCTAAGCTTCACTAATGGACTCAGATTTAAGTCCAAGATAAGAGAAAAAAACTCATAGTGAACTACAAACATACTAATTAAGGACTCTCCTACATTGAGGAAAGGGCCCCTTGGGATACTGTGAGCCAATGGAACTACTGTGGCCAACTTCCAATGGTGTACAGGGCCCGGGACCTACTCGGCAGCTGCAGATCCCGGAAATGTTTTATACTATTAATCATGCCCGTTTGACCTGCGTTTCTGCTCTGGAACAGTGCACCCTACTTTTGGTTCGGCTATTGTACGCAGTTCTTGCCGCTTTAGCCGCAGTTGGTGCAGAAGACCACCATCCACCCCCCATCTGTGTGATAGCGGGCCTCAAGGGCTGCAATTTCTTGTTCTAGTTTCGCGCCCGGTAGATTACGTTCCTTTTTCTCACCCCCTATCAGCTCCTGTGCGTGTCCCCTGCTTACAGTTTTAAAGGGCTCCCTCAAAATCCATGCGGAGTCCACAGTCCCCAGATTTTCCTCAAAGTATTATGTAACCCTGTCCATTATTTTATCACTGAAGGACTTATCCGTCAGGTGCCAAGGGTCCAGTCTAGTTGGCAGTGAGTAGGATTGTGAGGGTCCCAGCAGTGTGACTCCTACAGGTAGTGGTCTGAGATCCCTCTCTGGTAATGCGTGGCTTCCCTGAACCTTTCATTATGTGCCTATGTGGTGAATAGATAGTCCAGTCTCGACAAGCTACCATGTGGCATAGAGAAATGAGTGAATTGCCTTCCCCAGTTTGTGTTCCTTCCACCTGTCTCACAGGCCAAAGGAGTCCAAAAAAGACCGCAATATCACCGAAGCATCTGGCGCACTTGCATGTGTAATTCTGTCTAGCCCTGGGTCAACCACAAAGTTCATATCCTCTCCCAAGATCAGATTTCCCTCGGGAGACCCACCAGCAGAGCACCCAGGTCTGCAAGAGTAGACCTCTGAAGTCTCAGCGGGATATAAACTGAACATATGTTGAGTGTTTTCGCCTTTTTCCTGGATTCTGGTATAATTTCGACTGAAAGTGATCTGGGTTCTTACTAACCGGGTCCCCGATGCCAGACCTCTTCCCCCAAAAATGTACTGTCGCTTTTCCTAATTGGCAAAACCTTTAGCACCCACTGTAAGTCCACAGTAAATGGTACCCCTGGTACCTTGGGACTGGGATAGTAAGGAGGGTTCCTAAGGGCTGCAGCATTAATTGTCACCCTGAGGGACCCCTCACCAAGCAGATGACAGGCCACCACTGCAGGCTGCGTGTCTTGGTGCAGGAAAAAGTGAAAACATGACATGACACAGCCTGTGTGCCATGTGCCTTAAACACTGCATGCAGTAAATATAAGTCACCCCTCTAGCAGACCTTACAGCCCTAAGGCAGGGTGCATTATATTACATGTGAGGGCATCTTTTCATGACCAGATAGTCCCCTGCTATGTCTTTGTCGATTCTCAGACATATTAAGTGACCAGGAAAGCCATTTTAAATGCATTTGCAGGACAGTGGTTACTATGAGTTCCCCAGCTACATGATGGCTTCTCTGAATATAGGGATGTTTGGTATCAAACACCTCAGATTACTAAACCCTCACTGATGCCACTGAGGGCTTCATTAATAGCTGCACCCAGAGGGCACCTTAGTGGCGCCCCCTGGAAACCTACCACCTACTAGTGTATTGACTGACTGGTCTTGACCAGTTAAGCCTTGTTATTCACGTTTCTGGCCCCCAAGGTGAGGGCCAGTGCTCTCGAAGCCTGCACTGTACAGGTGTGTTAGCGCCTCACTAAGGCAGGATGGACATTCCAGACCGGGAAACTTCACAGGCCTAGCAGCCTTGTAATGCAACCCAGGTCTGTCCAGATATTAGAGATAAACGACCCCACCTGTCCTGCCCCACTTTTTGTGGCGGCACAGGCCGGAAAATTAGTCAGATTAAGGGGGTGTGCCCACCTCATGCCAGTCTCACCCCTAAGGTAGACGAGCTGAAGTGGACACTACTTTTTAAATTCCTCCATCTTGTTTGGAAGGATTTAGGCCACCAGGGTTATGCCCACTTCCCAGCAGAAGTGGTTAAAAAAAGGGTGTAGTCACACTAAAAGTGATCAACCCGTTAGCTCCCACCTGGCACTCCCTGTAACAACCCTAAATTGAGTATGTAGGTGGCACCCCTGAATCCTAAAAAGCAGATCCTGACTACCTATGAAGAAGTAGCTGACTTGATACCAGCCCCACCAGCCTCACTGCGACTAACTCTGCCCAAAAAGACAACTCGTTCTTCAGCTGGGCCTCCAAGAAACCAAGGAGGACTGCCCGCCTTCCACGAATACTCAGACTTCCGTGAGCAGAGGATCTGCTCTGCATTAAAGTCCCAAGAAAGGACTCTGCAGCCTCCTGAACAGCAAAAACCCACCACCCGAAGTGACCTCTGCACCCAACGTCCATGACCTGAGGTGAAGCCAACCAACGGTGGCAGCAAGGTTACCCAGCTGTCCAGAGTCCGAGTCCACTCAGGTTTCACCCCTCTTGGACTCCCCCTAAGTTGCCTCTGCACGTACGTTCCCTATGCCGGGGCCTTGTGTTGAGAGAAAAGTAGACACCTCAAGCAACCTTTGCACCCCTTCGCAGTCAACCCAAGCTGAGGTGGGGCACTGGTGCCAACGATGTCATCTGGCTTCCCTGAGCTCGAGTCCATCCTGGTTTCACCCCTACTGGACTCCCTGATGTCGCCTGCAGCCTCAAAACACAGGATCCCCTGACGTGAGTGCTCCTCGATGGAGAAACCAGGCCAGAGTGCACCCCTGCATCTGTCGCCCTTGGACCCTGGAGAAAAGGACTAAAGGTGTACCCACATCCCTGAGCACCCTAAGTCTACAACTTACCTGTTTGTGGTCCCCGACTGGCTTCCTAGCCAGAGCCTGCTGCTTGTCTTCACAAAGACCAGCTCCCACAGAAAAAAACATTGAGCACCCGAAGCCTTACTGCTCCCCTGCACTCGCTGCCCTTTTTTTTCATAAGAAACATGATATAACATACAGTGAATGTAGCATATTAAAACAGTAGCATAACCTTGCATCCACACTTCCTTTCAAATTATATACACTATAAAGTACGAGAGCCAGCACATCCCGCACATTATTAAGATACATTAGACAAGTATCCATCTATATTATCTTATTCCATCTAAGGTGATGACATAGATGTATTTTGCTCAGTTTCTCCTGGACATTCCATAAGATAGGTTATTAAGGGCCCCCATATGCCTTTTGATCTCAACATTTTAGGCTATTCTTCTGCATATAGTTCCGATTGCATTTTAAAGTATACAATATTTAACGGCTCTTCAAAGGCATCGCCCTACCATTCCAGTGGAGACCTGCACATTGCTTCGCCATCAACAAGGCTGTAGCTACAAAGTGCCTTTGAGCGGGCTAAAAACTTTGTGCTAGTCCCAGAACTGCCACACCATATGTAAAAAAAAAAAAAAAAAAAAAAAATCAACATCCTCCCCACATCGTTTACAAAATGCATCTGCTCTTAGACCATATCTGCACAACCTCGCTGGTGTGTAGTACACTTGATGGAGAACTTTTAAGCGTATAATCCTCAAATTACAGTTTGCTGTGAGTGTGTGTAGTTGTGCACAGCAAAATGTCCACTCCGCCTCGCTAATCTCTCTCACCACCACTTCACACCATTTCCCTCGTGCACTCTCTGATTTCAACGGTCTGTCAGATTGAGTTGCATCGTATAACTCAGTGATCAAATAATGCTTTGGGTCGCTTGTTAGCAATATCTGTAATGCTTTTAATTCGGCTGGAGCCTGAGGGAATGTAGATTCAGCCAGCGCAGAGCAGGGTGCAGCTTGATGTATGTGAAACGAATCAATGCATCCCGCCTCCCCGTGGTAGGCAAGTCATCTAGGGCTACAAAGTTCCCTCTTGGGTATACATCTCCTGTGGTATGCAGTCCGACCTAACGGAGCAGTGTGAGTGTATTGGCCTCTTGTGTCGGCGTAATTGCCAGATGATGATCCAGAGGCAACGCTGGTGCGTATACGGTCATTTTCCCAGTGAACCTAACCAGTGCCTGCAATGCATATGTTGTGGGCCATATTGTGTGTATTTCTGCCTGTGGAAGCCCTTCCCATGCATGCGCCAATCCAGCGCGAAGTGGCATGTAATCCGAGGTATCCCATTCCACCACAATATGCAGATTGTGTTCCATGTTCTGCATGCCAGTAGTATGCAAAGTGAGCTTGTGCATATAGGTAGTACAGGTAAAAAATCTTGGGTGTTCCAACTAATCCGTGCCTGCTCCCTGGCCCCTATCAAGGTCAGGGACAGGGACCGAAGTCTGTGAAAGAAATGCATAGGAAGTATTATTGGGATATGTATAAAAAGATAAACAGTATCGCAGCAGCAGCACCATCTCTAAGATTGCAATTATGTCCCCCAATGGTAGTGGTTGGTGCTTCCAACGGGCTGTTTGCTCCTCTAGTTTAGATATTGCAGTGCTGTAATTATGGCACAGTAGGAGTACGGGATCCCAGTGCATCCATATCCTTAGATATTTAACCGGGTCCACATCCCACCTCAGCTGATAGTCCTTGAGACATTGCATTATGTTTCATGTGAGCGGGACTATAACTGATTTGGACCAATTAATGCACAGTCCTGCATAATACTCAAATCTAATATATACACGTATAATTGGGGACAGACGACTTGAGGGATCACAAACATACAGCACCATATCACCAGCATATAGAGATATGCCTATAGGCCACATATGAAACCGCAGTGTTGGATCTACATATATTTGTCTAACCATACATGCCATAGGGTCCAGTGCGATAGCTGACAACAGGGGTGACGAAGGGCATCCCTGTCTTGTTCCTCTGCGTACCGGAAACATCTCCGAAGTGTGGTCATTGATTCTGACTCGCGCCACCGGACACGTATATAGTAAGCAGGTCCAGCGCACATAATTTTCCGGCATCTTGATACAGGACATGTTCGCAAGCATCAACTTCCACACGATGGCACTGAATGCTTTAGCAGCGTCTAACAGTACTGGTGCTGCTTGCATATTGGGGTTCAGTTGATGGAGTAGAGCAAGTAACATGCGCAAATTATGGGCTGTAGAGTGTGATGTAATAAAACCGGATTGATCCAGTAGGATCAGCAGTGGAAGGAGCAGCTGTATTTTGTTCACGAGAATTTTTATTAATATAGTTGCATCTATATTAATAAGAAAGTGTGACTGGTATGATTCACAACATTCAGGGGGCTTATCCAGCTTTATCAAAGTGACAATTAGTGCCTCTCGAAGCAAAGCAGGTAATTTTCCTGTCTGGTAGGGGTCAGAATACATATTGTCAAGATGGGGATCCAATGAATCCGCGTTTTCTTTATAGAACTCAACTGTCAGGCTGTCCAAACCCAGTGCTTTCCCACTAGGGAGTGTTCTTATCGCCTCCTTAACATCATCAATTGTTATCAGCTGATGCAGGTACTCTCTCTACCCCTGCAACAGCCAGGCCAAAGAATTATAATTTAATTATTCCCCTATCTTGGTTGTAGAACCTATGTCACATGCCTCGATATAGTACAGAGTAAAACTTCTAGAACTCTTTCAAGATCGAGGGAGTGTCAAAACATTCTCTATTATCAGATGTCATAATTTTCACTACCAGACCTTGGTCCCTAGTGCTTCTCAATTTGAAGGCCAGAGTACGTCCCGGCCTCCCCCCTACTCCATATGCCCTTGCTATATGCTGTTTAAACAAGAGGCTAGCCTCCTGCTCTGCACAGTCATTGAATTTTGTAAGATTTACATGGATTTTGGCAAGCATAGCTGGCTGTAATGTCTCCTCTTATTTCCTTTCAAGAGAGTGTAGCTTGGCCTCAATGTCTCTGACACAACAACAAAGTGTCCTCAATACTCCAGCCTGTATATTAATACACAACCCTTGGATCGGTGCCTTGAAAGCCTCCCCGAGCATGTCACATCTCTCCACCGAGCCCACATTTGTGGCAAAATAGTCTAGAACTGTGGTCCTCACTTCCTCACAGAAGGTAGTGTCCAGCATCTCCAATGCTCTGAAGCACCAAGTGAAGGGTTTAGGTATTATATCTAGCAGCTGTAGCTACAATGGAGAATGATTGGATAGGGTTTTGGAAAGATGCTCAAGTCCCACTACCTACAAACATACCTCTCGCGCTATCACCCAATAATCTAACCTTGTCCAAGTGCCATGTACTGAGGATGTAAAGGTGCCCTCCCTCACCTCAGGATGTCTGAATCTCCATGCATCCACCATATTATAATCCTCCGTTCCTTCCCGCATTGCAGTGGCCACTCTTTTACCCTGTCCTGCTTCCCTGGATGATCTATCCATTGTAGCATCAACACATATATTCATGTCTCCTCCCCATAACCTTATAGTTGCGGGTATGGTTTGCAATTTGTTCCACATGGATGTAACAAACAAGGATCATCTACATTGGGTGCATATGTATTAACAAAAGCTAGGTGTATGCCATATAGTTTCCCTTGTATAACAGCTAGTCTAACTTGTCCGTCTACCAGGGAGTGTGTTATTATGGAGGGAAGACCCTGTTTTATTAAGGTGAGGACTCCGCGTGCATAATTGGAGTAAGAGGAGGCAACCTTATGCACAGCCCATCTAGTCCCCAATGCTTTTTCTATATGGTGTGTTAGATGCGTCTCCTAGAGGAGTGCAATGTTTATGTTGTGTCTGTCGAGATTTTTAAAGACTAGTCTTGTCTTGCACAGATTATTAAGATCTTGGACATTCCATGTGATTAAAGTTACTCGGCCCCCATAGGACAAATTCTGTTTTTCTGAGCCTGTGTGTAGTAGTGTGCACTAACTCCACATGTGCTCCGCTGCGTCCATTTCCCTTTGCAAATAGTACATGTGTATGTTGCATTAACAATAACAAAAACCCTTCCCCCACTCACTTCAGCATCCAAGCTCTGCCAAAGACAGCCCCTGTAATACCCAAAAGAATCATACAAAGCATTTCACAACCAAAATCAAAACATTGTTCCAACATTGAATCGCTTGGGGGTGCTCTTGTGGGGAATAGTCCAGGTTCCCAAGACCTCTGAAAGCTCGGAGTTGGCCAGGACAGTAATTTGTGACACATCTGCGCTGAATTAGTCATTGTGGCAGGTCCGGAACAGCTTCCCTTGTGATGTCACTGGGAGTCCGTCGCCACAGCGGACCCATCATGGATCTTTTTCTCCCTGTTATTAATTATCCAATCGCTAGTTTTTTAGGAGTCTTCGTCACCGTCTGCGTTGACCACAAAGCGATCATGTTTACGAAACATGATATTCCGGAGAAAGTCCTGAACAGCCTTTGGGGATGTGAAGAAGTGTTGTTTCTCCCGATGTTCTACTCTTAGCCTCGCCGGGTGAAGCATGACATAGCGTATCTCAGCCTTCTGTAACTATTTTTTGACTGCCCTGTATTCTCGCCGGACAGCCTGTACTGCAACTGAAGTCAGGATAAAATTATATTTGATTTCCCTGGCAGGTGACAGTTTGTTCTTCATGGGCCAGCTGATGCACCGTGTCACGGTCTTGATCATTCAAGAGACTAGCTATTATGGCTCTGGGCGGTGTCCCTGTTGGTGGCCTAGTCATGAGGGAAGGATGTACCCGCTCAACCACCAGCATGGGGTTCAGAGCCTCCTTTCCAGATATTGAGCTAAACATTGCCTGTACATAGTTTACTATTTTTATGACATTTATAGACTCAGGCACCCCAACTATGCATAAGTTGTTACACCTCAGTCGGGCTTCTAAATCTTCATTTTTCGCTCATATATCTCCAGTACCTCTCCATGTTTAAGCATTTTATGCGCACTAACTTGAGGTTATCTTCAGTTTTTGAGAGGCGCTTCTCCTCTTCTGTGAGGCGGGTTGCCTGCTGATCCATTTTGGCTGCCATACGATCCATACGCTGGTTTAGTGTGTCCATTTTTTTCATCAGCGGATTGCAAGCTGGTCTTTACCTGCAAGTTTCTCCTGCCGGGGTGTCATCTCGCCGCCGTTAAGGAGGAGACCCCGGGTTCAAAAGGAAGGCAGGATTACAATCTGTCTGCCTTCTACATTCTTTACAAATGGGCATATTACACAAATGTGAGGATGCAGACGGCGAGCAACCATGCCGGGTTGTGAAACCAAGTCCACCTGTTATGTCCCATACTCTGAGGGTGGGGTCGCTGGGTACGATTAACCTGGTAGCACTCACCACGTCCTCTCCACCTCCGCGCTTACTATATAGTCGCATTATCTCCCAGGCGCGTGGGCGCTGTATGAATGTCCTTGTCTAATGGCCACCTGCCACCCCGTCCAACTACTTCTTGCAAGGCCAGTCGTCTGCGGCCACACACTATGGTATGAGTATGGGGCAGGGTATGGATATTGGGTGATGAATGGTCCTTAGTCTCATGCTCCTCAGGCCCCTCTCACCCGATAAAAATGTTCATCGTGCCTTGGTTGCCTGCTTTACCCCGCAATGACGATGCCGCCACGTCCTTGGCCCCACATCACCTGGGCCGGTCTCCAGCCCTTGGGGCTCAGGCCGTGCTTCAGCTGTCTCCACCACAGACCTCCTGGCCCTCGCAGGCCCTCCAAGCAGTGTATGCCTGTGTCGGGGCCACCCTCTCTCTCCCTGCAGCTATGGAACCTCACCTCCTGTTCTTGCTCACTCCGGGCCAGTCACCCAGACCGGAGGCAAAGGCCGCCCCACAGCCGCACTCGTTTGGGCCTCTCGGCCCCAGCATTAACCGTAACAAAACATGCCAGGAGCAGGTTCTTCCTCCTCCAGGCTTTCCTCGGTGTTTGGCGACTGCAGCACCTCCTCTCTTCAGACCCGCGCTTCCTTAGCAGTCTGTTCCATCGGGGAGGGGGGACACTTAAGGCTCACTTACCTCAAGCCGCCCTGCCTCGTGGGGCCATCTGTTCATGTTGCCGTGGCTGCCATCAGCCTCTCATGCAGTCTCTTGGCAGCAGGTAGCGATGCTCCGGCTCTCCACCGCCTCGTTGCCGACAGTAGTCGGGCCTGTTGCGACTGGTCCCAAACTCGCCTCCCTCGTGGGGCCTGTGCCCTCCGTTCCGTCTTTAGCTGTCGCTCCTCGCCACTGCTCAGCGTCAGTCTCCACTCCCGATTTTACCGCTCTGGCGGGGTCTTATCAATTTATAAATTAATGCCCATCATCTTTTTAGAATTGGGCTGCAGATGCATCGGATTTTGGGTGGATTAGCTGTCCTGGCCGGCTGAGCTGCACTAGTGTTGATCTTTGATACTAACAAGTTTTAAAGCTTGAAACCATACTTACCTTGTAATGAAGTTCTTGGGTTTGAAGTATATATAAACAAAAATATTATTTTTCTGAATTGGTCTCAGTTTTATTCTTTGACTTTGTCTCATTTATTGCCTCAGTGAGTACAGCACTACCCACTGATAAGCCTAACTGCCAGCCCACACTACCACAAAATAGAGCATTAGTCCTGTCTACATTTGCCTCTGCAAACCATTTGGGGATTCATCGGACTGTCTGCACGGTGTATTTCTTTTTAGTGCAACATATAGAGAGACAGCTTTCTACACTCATCTTCAAATGCTTGGACCCAGTGGCTATTATCTTCAGTATTAAGGGGTAGGTGTCTTCTGCTATCTGGAGGACTACCTTTCAGGATTTTTTGTCAGATCCAGTCCAAGCAAAGCCCCAGCAAAAAAAAAAAAAGCATTGGGTTCCTGATTTTGTAGTAGACATTAAAAGACATTCTCATCTATTTAAAGGGGCATCAAACCTGCCCTAGTGAAGGATATACTGGTGAAATCCATCGGACAGCATTTCTGGATGCCTTTGTTTTTTGTATCACCCTAGTTCCCTTACAGATATGTCCCTTTAGGAGAAGATAGATCACCAGTGGAAGCAATCCAAATGTCATTGGGATGACTGTGTTCAATTGACAGTCATGGCATAAGTAGTCCTGGCATGGTGTAAAGGAAAAGACTACATGTAATACGGGAAGGGCTCATGATTTTATGTGCCAAAAAGACCCTTTGATAGAATGTTAGGAAGTCCATCTCAAGGAACAACCTGTAAGCAGTGGCTGTTTTCTTCAGAAAGAGCATTTCAACATAAACATTCTTGAAGACTCAGGCTTCAGGTTGGCCATGAAGGCCTTTTTACGTTTGATCAAAAACGTGCAAGTACTTCTGTATTCGTAAATTAGATTATTCTGAATCACCAGTGATGTCAAAGGATATCAAGAAGCATTCACTCTGGGTAATAATACTCAAGCAGTCGCTGGGCAGAAGCATTAAGCTCTCAGGGGCCCTCATTACGAGCGGTCTGATAATTTTGATGAGTTTGGTAACAGGTCTGACTAGCTCCATCATAATTATGCAACTTTCTAGAACATTACAGCACCATTTTCCTTTCTGAACGCAACTGAAATTGCCAGATGCAACTCTGTGGGGAAAATGAGGGATTTCTAGGGGAATTGGACCCAGAATTACAAATTTCCCAAGTAATTGCTCAAGGGCTCCTCAGGGTTCCACCTGTATTCCCTGTAATTCTGCACCCTTGTAGTTGCCGGTTTACCTGGTATTGGTAACTACTGAATGTGGAATTACCACCACCAAGTCCAGGCCACTCATAATGGGACCCAGGTTGCAATCTGCCATGAATCAGGATTTGAACTCTGGGCAACTCTAGCTCATGTTTCAGAGGCGAGAACCCCTCTGTTGGACATATTCACTTAGTTTCATGATGTTCATGCTACATGTTCACAAATAGATGGTGATCCTAGGGACATAGGGACACAAGCCCTTAGATTTCTTGATATAAATGTTTACTTATACCTTCCCAGCAGTTTCCCTGATTGACAGTATCCTGTGCAAAAAGAAGGAAGGACCATGCATGATAATCTAGGAAGATCCAAATTCTGCCAGTCTGCTCTGGTTTAGGGTCTTTTTGGCACATCAGCACACATCCTTGTCCAGTTCAAGTGATATGCATAACAGAATTCACTGTACCTCTCTGGCATATGCAAGCTTGGTTTCATCCATTTTCCTACATGTTGTCAGTGTTGAATAACATGAGTAAATCTTTCCTATCTAACGTTAGGATTTGGGATACTTTTGGTATGCTAGTGTGGTATAAATCAATTACTTTATGAAGTTTTTCACTCAAAAGTGGAACCACATTCTTTGTTAACTTGTCTAAGTAAATTACCTGAAATACACTTCAGCCCTGAACAAATTTATCGTTCTCACATTTGGCCTGTTTCTTGCTCTATCAGTTAAGACCATCATGTTCATTTGGAAGAGGGCAAAAAAGATCTGTTTGGAAATGATGGGCTTTACGCGCTAACCAATTCTAGAGGAGCTACATATCCCAGACTGCTTGTGGCCCCAGGAGGCGACCATTTTACACAGCACCTGCTCCCACTCGACCAGACCAACAAGTGCTATAAAGTGCAAGGGGGCACACCGCAGCACGGGAGACGACCGGACCAAGGGCAGGCCCGTCGGAGCCTAAAGGAGGCTGGGCTGGGTCACCCATCTAACATTTACTTTTAAGCAGGTTTTGCAAGAGTTTGTGTTATAGCCTCTGCATACGGTTATATTGACTTATTTTATCATTAAAGGTTCAGCCTCTGGTGAAAGCAATTGTGATGGGTAAAAGGAAATCGACCAAGAGCGTGGCTGGGGTGGCACATAGAAAAAAACACAAACGGCAGAAGCGTGTGCCAAGTAACTGCGTAATGGATAGGAAAGACAATCTCCTGGTTGATTGTGAAGATATTTTGAATTCCTCTCCGGATAGAACCTCTAAAGGTATTTAGAGTGAAGGTTCCCCAGTAAGGTCAAGGGAAGGCCACAGGAAAATCCCAGAGATTTTCAAGAAATGTGGGTCACAGCCTCTAGCGCCTACAGGGCAGGGTGAAGTAAGAATTGCCATTATACATATGCTGTCACCACCAGTGAATGAGCTTTCACCTACTGGAAGCAAGGCCCTTCATTGCACCAATCGCTTCAGTCCCCTAAATGATATTTCACATGATGATCCTGACCTAAGTGTATTGATGGGTGGGATAGTAGACACTGAATCAATAAGCCCAGACCTTCCTAGTGCTTAGTACATCTCATGCATAACAGAATTAAAGAACGAGGTGTCCGAGATTAAATCCATAGTTAATTCTTTAATTACAATGGCCAACCAGTTAACATCTGTAGATGTCACGTCCAGCAGGGATCACAACAGTCGCTCCACACTCAGTCCCCCAGATCTCTCAACATTTTCGACCAAATTGCTCTCGAACATCGGTAACAATATCTGCAGTTGCGCTCCTACCCCGCTGCTGCCAATCCAGTGCCCCGTGCTGGTCATCCTACGGCAGGCGGTGGGACCAAAAACCCTTGTCAGGCTCCCACATACAATAGTTTAAACATGGGCGACAAACCAAGACTTCACCACCAATTTCCTAGACCAACGAAAGACTATGTTCCAAATCGCGCTAGACAGTCTGCTGATAATCAATCTAATTCTAACAACACTGTCCTAATGGTTAACTTCCCCATATTACACCCACCAGCCCATAGGGAAGGGGGGAGATTTGGTTAGAAATAAGGCGATGCATTGGATCCGCCACATGAGGGGCTGTTATCCCATTATATGTGAGGACATAATTGATGCAGTTAGAAGGCCAGATCCGGACACCTGTCTTGACACAATTGAGCTGACACTTAGGGATAGGAGCATGGTTGATAATTTGGTGGCCTTAGATGCAAGGACAAGCACACCAGGATACTCACACATTCAGTTTAAGTATCCCAGATTCCCCCGCGTGACAGGGTGTGGTTCACCAACCATTCAGCAGGCATTTCTTCTACCCTAGATGAGAATGACTGACTAGGTGTATCACCCTTGCTGATTTACCATCCCACCCCAAGCAACATCACTACCTCTGGTTTGACTGCTTGTCCTACTGCTGACTTTAATAACACCCTCCCCCTTCTGGACAGATCCCACCTACCTTCTCAGGACCATTTGGTCAATTGCAAAAATAGCGTTACTGAGGGGAAAACAAGGATAGTATTCTGGAACGTGGCAGGTTTACTGTCTTAAGTGGCAATAGCAGACTGTTGTGATTTTTGTTAATAGCTTTATTGTAGTCTGTGTACAAGAAACATGGACAGTAACCCCTATCCACCTCAATGGTTTTAGAACCTATCATACCCCATGCAGAACCATCCGACTCAGAGCAAAGTGGGGGTCTGTACCTATGTATCAAACACCCTGAGGGCATCTAGCATAACTATGCTGGCACCACAACCCTACCATCAGATCGTTGTCATTGAAACATCAGCTACATACATGCTGGCATTAATCAACTTTTATAATTCCATCCCGAAAGCTGAGATAAAAACTGCCTTGACCCTACTAAAAAAGGATGTTGAAGCTCTCAGGAATGGAAAATTCCAGGGCTTGGTATTCCTATGGAGGGAGACTTTAATACTTAAGTTTGCACCAGGGGTTCAGAGATCTGTGGTTTAAGTGAAAGGGGGATTGCTGGGCATTCACATTTTAAACACACCATCTGTGGGGAACAATTGATTGAACTCATATTTAGCACTGACCTTGCATTCTGATATGAGATTTGCTGCCCTCCAATCCAATTTCCTATACATACAATGGCCAAGGGAAAAACTCTGTGATAGATTATATATTGGTCACAAATAGACACGCCGCAAGGGTTGGAAATTTTGTCACTCACACAATTGCATTCAGCGACCATTACCCTCTCAGCACAGATTTGGATATTGCATCAAAGGATATTTTATACCAAGCACTACTCCCCAACTACTGCACGGTGTGTGAAATGGACATTAGCAGGCTTAACGAGTATACCCTATGCTGGTCAAAGATTGATCCCCCAAGAATTTCTAAAAAGGTTGATTTGTGGATGTACGCAGGCTTTCGAAAGTTGTTTAGACCTGGGTTCTGACTTGGAGGATATCATTGAGAGGTTTCAAAAGATTGCTGGGGAATTCAAGGAGGGACTAGTGATTACAGGTAGGGACAGCAACAACAACAGGATGAGAGGGTGGTTTGATGAACCTCGTACCAAGGCCCACAGCATGCTGAAATTAGCCCTACACAAATGACCATACTGTGTAAACGAAGTCTGGGCTGCTAGGAAAAAGTATAAGCATGTTTTAATGCAGAGGAAAGCAGTATTAAAAAAGAACTATGGGACAAATTGCATTAAGCGAGCACGAGTAAGGACCCTACAGCTTTTTGGCTGATAATTAATTCACCCTATCTCCAGTCTGACACCGGCCCATGCCTTGAAATGGCTATCAGCGATGGAGACTGGATGACTCACTTCTCTACTATTTATTCCAATCCTACTAACAGGTTAAGGCTGACAGTATGCGATGTGACTGACAGCGACCCTTTGGCCCCTGTTTTTTTCCCTATCAAGCTTGCATTTATCTTGGATGAGATCATTGTTGCTGTAACACAAGTAAAGCCAGCAAGGCGCTGGGTCCATACTTCATCCCTGTAGATGTGTTTAAAGTCAACAGACCCTTTGGGGGCCTCTGCTTACTCCAGTCCTGAATGCATGTTGTCAAGTTGGCATACTGAAGGTTCGGAGAGAATCAATTATTGTCCCAATATTCAAAAAGGGAGCTAGACACAGTCCCACTTGTTATCGTCCCATCTCTCTCCTAGATTCGATGCTGAAAGTGGCAGGTCGCTTTATCTTGAACAGACTGCAAGATTGGGCCCAGGAAAAGAATGTTGTATTGGACTTACAGTATGGGTTCTGGGAGGGAGTAGGAACCGTGGAACAGAGTCTCGAATTTAAGCATGCTGATCGAGAAATACACCACTATCAAACAAGGGAGATTGTACTTGGCCTTTGTTGCTTTAACTGCTGCCTTTGACTGCGTAATCCATAGTAAATTGTGGGCAATCATGGGGAACATGGGGGTGAACCTACCGATCATATGATTTCTCAGGGAAACATATCATGGTTGCAGCGCCAGAGTGCGATATGGTCTAATGGGCGAATGTACCCAGCCTTTTAGTATTGAGAGGGGTGTAAGGCAGGGTTGTGTTTTGGCATCATTCCTCTTTTCCTTATACATTAATAGTCTGGGTAATGTATTGTCTGCTAATTGTAACAACCTACCCCAAATAGGGTCCCGGCCCATTCCCGCCCTGTTATATACTGATGATGCTCTTCTTATGGCTCAAACCCCTTTTGCACTACAACAGCTACTAACATGCTTTGTGTCCTATATGGAGGAACTGGGGTTATTAGTTAATAAAAGCAAGACATTTGCAATGAGGTGCGGGAAAATGTTACTGAAAACCCCCAGCCTCATGATAAAAGATACTAGAATTGGTTATGTAATGTCCTTCTCTTACCTGGGGATCATGTTCAACATAAAAGGGACATGGCGGATGGCAATTAGAACCAGAGGGCTACAGGAAAACTGTTGCAGCCTTGCGCAACTTTGCTTGCAAGGTTGGTAAGAAACCCCCTAGGGAGATACTAACAGTTTATAAGGCCAAATGTATGTCAACAGCCATGTATGGGACAGGCCTTTGGGGGCATGTAAATCATGACTCCCTGCAGCTGAAAGAGAATGCCTCTCCCACAGAGTAGCCCATCACACATATGCCACTCGGAATTAGAGGTCCCGCTCATTACAAACCTAGTTAAAACTCAACCCATTTTGTTATGGCACAAGATATGGACTTCTGAGTACACCTAACTGAACCAAGAGATTATAGTGGACTGTCTTAGGTCCACTCATGTAGGAAGAGTAGAATGGTTGGGACACGTAAAATGTTTTGAGTGATCTAGGACATCCAGATTATTACTATAAACCAGAAACACTATGAGCTGTCACAAGAAAAAAACTGAAAAAAGATTGTTTGTCACATTTAGAAGAAATAATCTGCTGATCTGCTTAAGCCAAGTGTTCTTAAAAACCATCTGATTTTAACCTCACCTGGCATACAACTATACCTATAGGAGGTGAGTAATGAACAGCATATATTTATTTTAACCAGGTTTAGGCTAGATTTTTTTCCATCACTTGGTGAGTTTTTCAACCATTGATGATTGGTCGAGGCCTATGGTCAAATGCCTGTGTGACATGGCTACTGAGCAAAGTACTTTCCATACGGTTTTATTTTTTTCATTATATAATTCACCAAGAAAGATATTTCTGCTGCCGTTATTGAGATCCATGGACTTGATACAATGTTGCCCATCTTATGTGTTCCTACAGTCTTTGCCAACTATATACATTTGTAACATCATGTCTAAATTGTTATGGGCTATTATTAGTCACAGGAAATTAATACATTTTACTAATGACTGACAAGTAAATTCTAGATCTATAGTCGTATGAGACCCGTTGGGTGATTTTAAATATTTTTCTTACTGTTTTATTTTTGTATTTCTAATGATTTTATTTTAAACAGAATATATCTTTTTAATATTTTTAGAATAGCTTTTAACTACAAAACCATGTATTTGAATTTTTTATATGGCCTATCACCATGTATTCTACATGAGTCTTAAATACTTTTATAATGTTTGGTTTGTGGTCAATGTATTGCTGTTGTTTTATGTACGTACGCTTTTATGACAGCATCTGTCGAATAAAGCGGATTTGATTTGATGGGCTTTACCGTGCTCTCTTAACAATGCAGAGGAGCTGTAGTTTGTTGGGAGTAATTTTTTTTCCTGTCATTAACCGCTATGTTTTACCTGGTGGTAATGACCAGCAGAAGAATCTCATAACGCTGTCTAATCTAATTATGGAGGACTGTATTCTGTGTTAACCTCCAATTGCCCTTACTCTGTCTGACCGGGAGAGAGGAGTGTTGGCAACTGAGCTGGGGCAGACTCGGTCGTCAACATACTTTAAGTCCGCCCATCCCTGAATCGTGTGGGCAGACCTTGAGTTTGGCAGCAAGGATACTCTGTCTCTGTTACGACAGAGCAGCCTTTCCAGCAAACTCTAAATCAGCTTCTGTGAGAATACTGGGAGACTCCACATACTTTTTTTTTTTCTCCTTTTTTTTTTTACCAAAAGGAAGTCTACTTGAATAGATTTGTATTGTTTGGAAATGCATGAATGTTTATCACATTATAGCGAAGATAGTCATCAGTTGGCATTCTCACAAAATGTGTCTAAATGTCCATTCCAGCCATGGCAATGAATAGATACACTCAAGCTTGAGGCATTATTTAACTTATTTTTAGACGGTGTAAGGCAAACTCTCTATGAATATTAGAAGTGTGTAAATGTTTCATAGTAGCTATTTTTCTAGTCAGCTGACTGTATCGAGGCCATTGTTTATTTGAAAACCCTGCTTGATGTCTGAAAGAGTGAACCTTTCATTTTCCCCTAAAATCTCTCTGTATAGACAGTGGCCTGTACATTCATAGAGAGATTACCTATTTATCTTGCATCCTCTTTAACAACATGGCTCTGCAAAGTAAATTGTATACACTTCTTGGCTGTAGAAGCTGTTCCTATTCTTGCCTTGCAATCTTTATTTTATGGGATTATCAAGCATGTATCCCATTCAATGGATCACATGGAAAATGGAGATGGAACTACTGCCTTTAAATAATCACATGCAGTATAGGACTTTTCACTTCCACTTACCATAAAGCTGCAAAGGTAAATTGCCCAATCAGAAAACTGGAAAAGAGCAATTGCTTCATCATGGCTCTCGATGCAGTGCTTTAACGACTGTTTCTGATGGATACATCTTCATGCAGAATCCTCACAATAGATTTCCCAGTTATGTATGAAGTATTCATCTTGTGCACATCTAACTGAACTGAAGTGAAGTTAAATGCTGTACACAGTTAAAATGGTAAAGTGGATATTCTGATTTTGCGTTAATGCTCCAAACTGATTTAATTTGAATATTACTTTTATAATGGACAAGCCAACTCAGTAAAGTGCTTCCTGTGCCAGTGACTGTAGTTACTATCTTCCATGCACCAAAAACACTGGGTTCTTGAGTTCCCTTAATAAAGTTGCATATTTTTCTCCCTTTTGTGATTATTTTTAGAACAATGTTGACTTCTAAGCCATTGCAGTTTAGGTTCTCCATGTTCTGCAAAAGGTCAGTGTCCTAGACTGAATTGTTTGTGAAATCTGGGTCTCGATTATGACGCAAAATGCACTTGTAAGGCTTGAAGCAGAAAAAAGCCTCACAATGCCAGGAAGAGTGCTAAAAATCCCCCCCCCCCCCCACTTACGTACCTTACCTCTTCGCAGAATGGCTCTCAAGTCTTTTCCTTTGTTGTAATTTAATGTATCAAACAATTGATATTTTTCCCTAGATTTGGAGGAAAAAAAGCACTGTCATAAGTCATTCATGAAGTTGTCTGACGCATGATATGAGCCCATTCTAGTGCTGGAGAAACTGCAACCAATAACTGTTGTGTGTTTTTTTCCCGGTTCAACGCTCAGCCTGTTTTAGGCTATTTTGCTCTGAGTGTACGAGAAACAGAAAGGCCACTGCAATGTAAAGTGTAAGCTGCTATGCATTGCTGCCAGTGTCAGCAAACTTGTCTCCTCACAGTCTTACTACCAGTTTTATATTGTTGGCAGCCAGGAAGAGAGTAGCAGAATGTTATTCATATAAAGAGACCACTGCAAAAAAGGTTCACTGGGCCCAAACATGTTTTATAATTGAAGACTTGTTTTGTTCAGGCTCAAATAGCCTGGAATTCCCTCAGCCACATCCTACCAAAGACCGCTTAATTAATTTGCAGCAAATGCTTTCCCCTCTTCCCTAAAAATAAAATTGATTTCCCCTTATCTGCCTGCAGTTTCTGAAAATGAGGAAGCTGATTAAGCTATTGGGATAATGGCTTCATGCAAGGTTTTTTTCTTGAAGGTAATAGATGGGACCTCTTCAGTCAGTAGTATGTAGTGAGCCAATGAGTTGACTACAAGCTGGGAGAATCTAGGGTTGAAGTGGCACAGAAGACAGACTTCAGTATCTGCACAAGCATATTGCTTTTATTGGGTACAACCTGCCAGAGTTTAGAGCCTGCAAGAGATCATTATGACAGGTACATCACACCCGGTGGATGGTGGGGGAGGGACACACATGGCAGATGTAACAGTACAAGGCGAATGGTTACTAAGGCAGGCCTGGTAGCATATTGATGTTCTGGAGCTCACAGCAGTTCAATTGGTTCTAAAAGCTTTTCAGTGTTTACCCTTTATATGATAATATGAAGACAGCGTATTATATGCTGAAATTGGGAGTCATATATTCCGTTTAGTTGTCTAGGATGGCAGACTAGATTTGATTTTGGACATACGTCATTTATGTTCATCTCATGGTGTAGTATCTACTGGAAATGGGCAGCAGTTTTGCAGACTTGCCCAGCAGAGTTGAACAACGATTCAAGACATATTAGCCAGACATAAACTCACAGTTGTGTGATTCTAGATTCAGTCTGTGCACAAAATGTAAAAAAAGCCAGAATTGTGCCTCAAGGTTACCTACATTTCCTATCACAGGGAAATACTCTTTGGACATATTATTTGGGAACATTTGCTCACGTTTTTACCCCATGCCTCCATTTTCGTATGTCCTGCACAGTATGCATTATGCATCTATTGGAATTATCCCCATTGCTTCATCCTAAGCTAATCAACTGTTCCCCCTTCTTTTGGAAATACTAGACATATATTTAAGAAGCTACCTCTTTGGGCATACTCACTTGGCCAACTTCCAAAATCATGTTTGCTTACTCGTTGCTATGAGTTAATTTGGCCACCATTGCATCCAGAATATCTAAATAAACCGTAACCTTTCATTTTTTGATTTCCTGGTATTTAAGCCTTGGTGGAAGGCTTGAGAACACCATCCCATCCCTGATGCTCCGGGTGCAAAAATGGAATGTAAACATTGTTCTTAGATGCCTCATTGGTCAACAATTTTAACCAGTGCATCCTGGAACTATGCAATAGTTGTTATGGATGGGGGTGTTCTTTAGGGCAGTTGCCTCATTACAAAATGTTGGTGGAGTGTAATCTTTAACAATAAATTAATCCAAGTTGCAATTCCATAGAAAGAGTGGTCTTAACCATAGCCATACTTTTAAATAAAACAGTGTCATCTTTTCACATTAATCAGCCCATTTGCTTTCCGATTCATTTTTATTTTTACAAATTCACATAATGTCATATAGGCACCGCAGTATAGACTTGGGTTTTGATGGGTATGTCTACCTGCAGACTCCTCATCTGTAGAAAAACACCCCAGGTGACATACTGGATCTGAAAAACTTCAAAGCTGTTAAGTCGCCGAGGATGCTGACCCCTGTCAACGTTAGAAGCTTTCACCAGACTCCTTTTCCCAGAGCTCCGACCTATACCATGGACTGATTTTGCCTCTTCCACCACCATCTCCGCATCCAGCTTCAGATATGGTGCCACCGGTGCTGACACTCAGAAGTGCTCATGCAGAGAGGTCTAGCGGCTTTTGGAAGAGGAGGCATATAAGGCCTGACTCCATGATACTTTTGAGACAGATTCTGACCCCATTGAGTTTCTTCCCTGTGCACGTTAGAAGTGACATCAGGCAGTGACCCTACGGTCATAAAGCACCCACCCCAGCACACCGACGTCCGTTCCCTTTTTTCCGCACCTTTGACGCACATTCAGAGTGTCTCTGATTGAGGAGTTTCCCCTCACAAATTCTAAAGCAAATGTTGTGCACTACCATATCTCATCCTAAGAAATCATTGTTCAAACCTTGTAGTGATTTTGAGGGACAGATGTCCATCACGGACACCATCGTAATTTGTCTTTGGTGTCTGGAATCTGACCATGACTCCGAGACCTGCTCTTCTTGTCTAAGCATGCACCCTAAGGCCTTAAAAGAGCAGGAGGCTAAGCTCTTTTTGGCCAGGGCCAGAGAAGACCATTGATGCAGCAAATAGTTAAGACACTATTCCTGGTCTCCTTCATCCTTTTCAGCTGGCAAGAAGAAAAAAAACCATAGGACACACCTCCAGAGGTAAGTCTCCCCATTAGGTTTTATCTCCCACAAAACCTTTGTCTTTGGAATCGGAGCTAGTTGACTTGACACCGGTAGTCCTGGGTCCACAAAGCTCTGCTTCTTCACTGGGCCTGGCTCCAGAGAGACCTCCATCCTTCCTGGAGCCCTTGATGCCAGCACCTCCACTGTGCGAGACCCCAGCTTGGTACTGACCTTCCCCGAGTTCCTGGGGTCGGACCCAGTGGTATTCTTTAAGGCCATGTATTCCATCTTTGAAAGGCTTCAACTCTGTCCGGCACCCCTTCGCGTCCAAAAGCTCCCCGGATGAACCACCAGCACCTAAGGTGGTGTCTTTTCATTAGGTGATGGTAAAAGCCACAGAGATCTTCAATTGCCCACTATAGGGACTAAGATCCATGTCCTCACTATAGTCCTTATCACCTACTGCTCTCTTCATCTGTATTGAAATCTCTTCACCCTTTTAATGAAGCCCTGCTGAACCCTATTATGGCAGCATAGGAGAATGTCTCTTCTATCCTGGGAGTCAGCAGGCTTGTAGGTCATGTTACTGACCAGCTCCTGGTGTACCAGCTTTCTTCTTAGCATATCCATTACTGAAGAGCCTTGTATTCAGGGCTCTTGCTCTGGATCACAATCTGATTGTGTCTTTCCTACAGCCCCATTCTAAAGGGAATCCAAACGTCTTCATGCTTGGTGTAAGAAGGCTTTTTTCTGCTGGAAATATGCAGGCATTCACTGAATGCCAGTAATCTTTAAGCAAGATGTAACTACACCTTGTGGAATATGGCCCAGATGATCCTACCACATGTACCAGTGGACATGAAAGGCCACTTGCAGCAAATTGTCACAGATGGTCAAAATGCCTCTGGTTATATTATAAAGTTGGGCCTTGTCATGGCTGATTCGCCGGTGAATGCAAAGGGTACTAGAGACCATCCGGAGGGACACTTGGCTTCGAACCTTCAACTTTTCCACTCACGTCAAAGCCAACTTAATGGACCTTCCTTTTGATGAAGGTGCTTAATTTTTGTCAACCAAATAAACTTTGCCCTGGCGCTGTTTAAAAGCTGCAAGGCCACAGCTTCCACCTTTGACCAAGGACTTCCAGCCACTTTATAGTTTTTGTGGCTTTGGAAGAGAGGCTTCCTTTAGTTTGCGACAGTACCACCCGGCATCCTAACCCCTCGTCAGGCAATTTAGAGGATGAAGATAAAGAAAAGGGTGGAGATCCACCTTGCAACCTTCCTCCTCTTCCTCCTCCCTGGAACACCCAGGAAATCGGTTCGCTTCCCCAACCCCGGAAGAAACCTGTGGGAGGGCAGATGTCTCACTTTGTTCTTTCTTTAAAAACCCATTATTTTGAACCAGTGGGTCCTTCAAATCATTGATAGGGGATACACCCTTCCCTTCCATGATGCTCTGCCCTCTATTGAAACTCCTTCCTCTTCTCCTCCTTTAGGCCATTTGGTCATTCTTTAGCAGGAGGTGACAATTTTCCTCCTAAAAGGAACGGTGGAGTTAGTGTCAGAGTGAGAAAAGTGCCTGGGTTATTACAGGTGTTAATCTCTAGTGCCCCAGAAGGATGGCAGTCTACATGGGATCCTGGACCTCAGCTTCTTCCTCAGAAAGGAGAAGTTCAAGATGGTGACCCTATTTCCAGTTCTACTGGCATTGGAGCTTGGAGACTGGATGATGTCCCTCAACCTGCAGGATGCGTACTTCCATATCCCTTTCTGGCGGTTGCATCAGAAGTACTTGTGATTTGTGGTGGGTTCTACACACTACGCGCATGCAGTACCACCCTTTGGCTAAATATTATCACCTAGCGTCTTCACAAAAGTTCTGGCAGTGGTTGCAGGCCATATGAGACAGTTGGTCACCCCATTTTCCCGTACATAAACAACTGGCTCATCAAAGCCAGTTCGCTTGAGGGGGTGTTGCACCATCTGCAGCCGACAGCATTGCTGCTGTTTACCTTGGCTTTTCGGCCAACCAGCACAACTCTTAACTGTGGCCCTCCCAGCTACTCCAGTTCATAGAGTCTGTACTGGACACCACCTTTCCCCACATTTTTTCTCTGTCGCAAAGGATCAGAGACATTCAGGAATGGGTCCTATCATACCAGCAAGGTGCAAGAGTCCCAGTCCTGAGAGTTCTAAGATTACTTGATCTGCTGGCTTCCTACATTCTCCTAGTCATGCATGCACGTTGGCATGTGAGGGCCTTGCATTGGTGCCTCCGCAGGTAGTGTCTACAGTATGGGGAAGACCTGTTGTTATCTCTCCTGGCACTGCAGTGGTTTGGTGGGGGAACAAGGTGATCCTGAACTAAGAGTTGGGTTTTACTCCTGCTTTAACTGTGGCTACAATAGTGACTGATACCTCCAACTTTGGATGGAGAGCCTGTCTAGGGATTCAGGCGATCGGGGGCCTCTGGACTCAGGAAGAACAGGTTCTTTACATCAACCTGTAACTGGGGGCACTTTGTCAGGCACCCAAGACCTTCCTCCTTTTCATCTAAGGTTGGTCAGTCCATTACTTAATGGACACCACAACAGCCATATAGTACATGAACAAGAAAGGGGGAATAGGGTCTCGCCTCCTTTGCCTGAAACCGGTGAGACTGTGGTGTGGGCACACATCAACAGATGTGGCTTACCACCCATCACCCAGTGAGATCTCTGAATGTCAGAGCTGACAGCCTAAGCGAACATTATCTTGCCAACCACAAGTAGCGTCTTCTACTGGAGGTAGTTCGGGACATTTTCACTCAGTGAGACACTTCTCAGGTGGACTTGTTTGCCTCCTCGGAAAATGATTAGTGCCAACAGTTGTGCATCTTCCAGTATCCTTTGAGGGGTGCTTTTGGAATACTGTTTAGTTGAAGTGGAACTTTCAGCTGCATTATCCGTTTCCCCCATACTCTTGATTCCTCAGTTTTGCCAAGACCGGGCCAAAGTCATTCACATAGCCCCAGATTGGCCAAGAAGGGTGTGGTATGCAAATCTTCTGCTCTTCTCCACATGCCCCCTGCTACGACTTCAATTCAGATCATTCTTTCTCTCCTATTGAGGGAATGATTCCCCACGCTAGTCTCCAAGACCTTCACCTACATGCTTGTAGATTTAGCGAGGAAATCTGAGTTCCTTCTAGCTGGCCCCAGAGGTGGTGGATGTCATACTATCTGCTTCTCCACCAAATCTAATTATTCTGCCAGATACAGCCACTTTGTTTCGTGGTGTAGGGGGACTTTCTTTTGCTCAGAGGGATTGTGATATGTACTGTCAAGGGGTACCTAGCTGCATTGTCTGCATTCCACTGCCTGCTAGACCAGCCATCCATTTTCAAGTCCCCTATTGTTATGCGCTTTCTAAAGGGATTAATGAGTATGTACCCTCCAACCCCATTTGTTGTGCCTCACTTTGGGTTTGACTTTTCTTATGGAGACACAATTTGAGCCCCTGCATAGCTGTCTCCTAAGGATGTTGACTCTCAAAACTGCTCCATCTCCCCAGTTGCATCCGCCCTACTGTTCCTTTCACAGCTTTACCAGATGTACCCAATACCGGCAGCCAATTCAGCCTCAGCAAGGTGCCCAGCCGTTTTGTGGTCAGGGCTGTACCTCCCACTGCACTGTGGTCAAGGTCAGCGTGCCACTCAGTCCACTGACCCTCTTTCCCCTGGCCCCCTTGCAGCCCCATCTGCCAACCCCCTTTTGCGTGCCCTTAGTGGAGCACAGCAACCCGGTTGGAGGCAGGATCCAACAATTCTTGCCAGACTATAACATTGGACTGGTGGGTTCTGCAGATAGTCCAGAAGTTGGTACACCTTGCCTTTATTGCTACTCAGCTGAATGTCTGACTGAGTATCATCTGTCAATTGTATGGCAGGAAGTGCAAGCCATTTTGGCCAAATGAGCTATCGAGAGGGGTACCAGCACCACAAGTAGGTTGTAGTTGCTATTCCCTTTACTTTCTGGTGCTGTGGAACAGCTGAGCTCTTTGTCCTATTTTAGATTGACGCCTTCTCAGCACCTCCCTCCAGAAGGAAAAATACAAGATTCTCACTCTAGACCAGTTCTTGTCTGCCTTCGACCCTTGAGACTGTATGGTGGTGTTAGACCTGCAGGACACCAGTTTCCATGTACCCATCCTGCAGGCTCTTCGCCACTGCCTGCAGTTTGTGGTGGGACAGGAGCATTTTTTAGTTTGCTGTGCTCCCCTTTGGTCTTATCAGCCCACCTCGGATGTTCATGAAAGTGATGGCAGAGGTAACAATACTCCTTTGGAGGTTGTGGGTACCAGTCTTCTCCTTCCTCGGCTGTTTAAAGTGTTATTAACCACCTCCAGACTACGGCAAACCTCCTGTCATCTTCGGAGTTCACTATCAACATGCTGCAGTCACACCGGACTCTTCAGATGCTTCCCTTCATCTCCGACATTCTACACATGTTGCGGTTTTGTGCCTTTCCCCTGGAAAGTAGAGTCTAGGACATTCAGCCCATGATTCCACTCTTTAAGCCTCTGTCCTGGATTCAATGAGGCCAGCCCTGAGACTGCCTCAGACTGATGGCCTCCTGCATCCTTCTGGCCAAGCATGCCTGGTGATGTATGTGAGCTCTGCAGTGAAATTTAAGGTCTCAGTGGGTCCAACATCAAGGAGACTTTTCCAACCGCTCCCAGATTTTGGAGAAGACTGCGAAAGATCTGCAGAGGTGGTTATTGGACTGCTATTGGGTCAGCAGGAGACCCTTGTCTCTACCCATCAAGAGCTGACAGTGATGACCGATGCGTTACTTCTGGGTTGGGACAGCCCCCTCAAAGAGGTGTATTGCAACAAACACGATGGAATAGGGTCCTGGGCCCGTGCTGGTAAGCACTATGCCTCTGGAAATGGCTGGACCATTAAAGGTTTTTCCTGGTGGGGAACCTTCTTGCAAGATCGTTCAATGCCTGCATGTTGGAGTTTCTAGTGGAACTTATGACTCCTGTATGCCTTCCCACCTATATCTCTTCTACCTCGAGTCCTAAAGAAAATCAGAACTGACCGGACCAAGTCCTCCTAGTGTCCCCAGATTGGTCATAGAGATTGTAGTACCATAGCTCCTGAGCTTGAGCATCTGTCCTTCAGTCAGGTTGCCCTTTCGGGTGGACCTGCTCTCCCATCAAAAGGACAGGGTTTTGCACCCAGGCTTTTGCAATCTTCTCCTTCATGTAAGGATATTAAGTGGTGACAGCAGGATACGTTTGACATTCTTGAAAAGGTGGATGGTGTCATCTTGGAAGAAAACTGTATGCGCCTGTTATTGAGGCAAGTTTGTGGTTTCATGTGGCAAACCCCATATTGATCCATTTCAAATTAACTTATGGGATGTTCTGTTGTTTGTTTTGTCTTTACTCTGACAAGGCTTTACATTGGGCACAGTTAAAGGACACCTTTCAGCTGTATCTTCCTTTTTACTATTGCTGGACCAGCCCTCATGATTTAAATCACTGGTTGTGATGCATTTTTGAAAGGCCTACAACACTTGTTTTCTCTCTTTCCTTTTGTCATGCCAAAGTGGGCCCTCACATATTTGATGTGCAATCTGTCTGAGCCACTTCACAGCTGCCCTTTGTTGCTTACCGTCAACACAGTGTTTCTTGTTGCCATAACATAAGTGCAATGAGGGAGTGAGCTCATAGGTTGTCTGCGTCAATATGTCGTACACCACCTTCTTTCCGGACAAACTGTTCCTGCAGATAAGTATCCTTGCCGAAAATTGTCATGCCATTCCACGATGATCAAACCATCACGTCGCAGAGTTTTATAGTCCTCACCCCTCTGAAGAGGTTCTACGAAGATAGATATCGGTCACAAGGAACGCCGTGCAATGATCTGTCCACGGTCATGATGTTCCCATCAAGATACTAGCATATTTGATTTAGGATTTCTGCAGTACTATACCGGGATGCGATAATTAACTGCGTTCATCACACGAGATTTCGTAGATCACGATAAATGTACCGTTAAACACAGGCAGTACCTGATTTTAAGCCCTGATGAAGTCCGTGAGAGGGATCTCTCATTGGACGAAACACGTGTTGGCTGTGGAGGCTAATTGTATATGATTTCAAGGACATTTTCCTATCATGATTGAACTACTTCAAGAAATAAATTTATCCTGAACCAGAGCCTGGCGTGATTGCCCTTCACACAGAGGATTTATTACATCACCATACTCTTAAATTTTACTCTTGTGAGTGCTCTGACAGCTGTTTGTTGCTACTGTCAGTTTCCTTTGAAACATTGGAGGAGTCAGGAAGATCCTCCTGTCATGAGCACCATGACAAAAAACACTCTGTGAACTTGACTGTATGGACTTACTGTGAGCGCCCGTTTCCTATGTCCTTCTTCCTAGCGTTTTTTTTCTAATCGTATCTTCCTTTTTACTATTGCTGGACCAGCCCTCATGATTTAAATCACTGGTTGTGATGCATTTTTGAAAGGCCTACAACACTTGTTTTCTCTCTTTCCTTTTGTCATGCCAAAGTGGGCCCTCACATATTTGATGTGCAATCTGTCTGAGCCACTTCACAGCTGCCCTTTGTTGCTTACCGTCAACACAGTGTTTCTTGTTGCCATAACATAAGTGCAATGAGGGAGTGAGCTCATAGGTTGTCTGCGTCAATATGTCGTACACCACCTTCTTTCCGGACAAACTGTTCCTGCAGATAAGTATCCTTGCCGAAAATTGTCATGCCATTCCACGATGATCAAACCATCACGTCGCAGAGTTTTATAGTCCTCACCCCTCTGAAGAGGAGGACAGTCTCCATCTATTGGACCACAAAAGAATGCTGCGCTTTTACATCAATCGTACCAAAGAACACTGGGTGGCCGATCAGCTCTTTGTTTGGTTTACTTGAGCAAATAAAGGAAAGACCGTGCAGAAAATGACCATCGTAGTCTGCTTGATGATCTGCTAAGCTGTGGCCAAAGAGCAACTCTCCTTAAGGACTGCAGACTCATTCCACTAGTGCCAAAGCTGCTACCACTGCGTTGGTTTACAAGAGTTCCTCTCCTGCACATCTTCCAGGCAGCTGTGTGGGCGTCACTCCATACATTTGCAAAGCACTACTTTCTGTATAGCCAGGTTTACCAACATGGGCGATTCACTTGCTCGGTCCTACAGGACTTTTTAGTTTGAGGCAATTCATGGACCTAACCCCTAGTAGATACTGCCCTGGTATCTATTCAGAAGTTGAGGAATCTGTGGTGAAAATATTCTATCAGAAGAGCAAACTACTTACCTTCAGTAACCCTCTTTCTAGTGGAGATTCTGCCTATCTCTCACTGACCCTCCCTTCCTTTCAGTTCTGTGACTAGAGCTCTATCCATTAATAAAATCCCAAGTCTAGGAATCAGCAGACTGATCAAAGCTCTGCGTCTAGGGGCGTTGAGAGCCTCAAAAGCACACATAATTTTCTGAGCAGAACGGCATCAGTGCAGAGCCACATGGCCCCACCTACTGTTGCGCAGAGGTACTGCTCAAAACATCCGGATCCAATATGACGACTAGGGAATATTCAAATAATGAGAGATCTCCAGTTAGTTAGATACTCTCTAGCAGGAATAGTGAACTTGTTCATTAAGGGCACTTTTATGCACAAACTTGATAGTACTGAACGTATCAGAAAGAAAACAATCTTTGTTGCATTGGCAAAACCCCGTCATGACCAAGCCGTTTCGAAGTCCCGTGTTGCAAGGTGAATTGGTTGATGTGTTTAGAAACAGCAAATCAAACATGCCAAGGTACACTTACTCAACTCGCAAGAAAGAGCAACAATGACATTCTTGGAAAACTTTCCCTTAGCTGAAATTTGCAGCGCTGTAACATGGCCATCGGCCTACACCATCAGTTAACATTACTTTGTGTATGTTCAAGGTAGGAGCGAGACAGTTGTCACGCAGTTTTGAAAACAGTATTAGCTTCTTCTGTACTCTTACTAGCAGCCTTTTTAGGAGAAGGTGAGTGTACTGCTCTGCAACCTATCCACAGTAAGGATTCAAGAATAACAGGCTGCAAAAAGAAAATGTTTCTCCTCTGTAACAATTTATTTGCAGCTTGTTGTGTTGTAGATGACTTGTGACTATTTTCCTTCTGCAGGTGTACGAAAATAGCAGAATAAAGAATTACAGGACTTTCGGTTTAGGCATGTACGTGCCTGTTCAAATGAAAAACAATGCATATCGTACAGTCTGTATTACTATGCATGTTAAAGCATTTATTTCACAAGTCATTCAATGTGTACCTGAAAACGAGACTAAAGACTTTTAAAGAAAAACGAGTTGCAATATTCTGAACCCAATATCTTATCGCAGAAACGTATACAGCACTTGAATCTGTAATATAGCAGTCTTAAACATTTTTCTTTCCACTGGTGTCCCTAAAACCAATACTATGGCAATCTAATTGGTTTACCAAGATATTCACTTTGCATCCTCGCCCTTCAAAGGTAGATAAGTCTAGCAAAGGAGGCTTACTCTAGGAGGTGATATTGATAGCAAACTGAGATAGTGTATGACAGTAACTAATACAATAAACTTGATAGTCAGGTTGAAAACCTTGGAGAAGAGAGCATCATAAGTAGTAAGCATTTTCTACAAAACATAGGATGATGACTAATATCTTCTATGTGGGCTGGGCATGTCGGCATTCTGTATTTTTCTTGTACCATGGAGAAAGTTGAGGGTGAAGTCCATTCATTGGGTGACTCCTGTGGAGCCAGTCCTGCTAGCACCTCAATAACTGATTTCCGCTCCTGCTGTTGTTTGCTGTGACCTGTTGTGGTTAGTGTCATCTTGTACTCTATTGACATTTAAGCCTTTCTATCTGAATTGCCTCTGAGTGGCCGATATTGTGTCCGAAAAAAATGTGGAGGCAGAACTAGTACACTTGTCGGCCATCTTGCAGTTCATGCTTTAGTTAAATTAGAAGGCCTTGAATATAGGGATTGACACAATCTACATGGCTGTCATGTCCACATTTTTTCGCACACTTGAACAGCGCTCTTGATTGCTCCAAAATGTTACCTAACACATTATCTTCGGTGACTTTAAATTCTCTTACATGAATTCTTAATTTGATGACAACATTTTAAATGACACTAAATTCAAGACTCAACTTATTTTCTTTGGACTTCTGGACATTAAACATTATCTTTTAAGTGGCAATCACATCAAACAGAAGGCTTTCTTTCTTAATTAGGCTCAGCTTACCGTGGCTCCCAGAATTTGTTGTTAACTAGCTTTTTTTTTTTCATCCATCAAGTTTGAAAAAAGTAAAAAGAAAATGGAAGATGGATTGCACAGTTTGTTGGGTCTTGTGAGAGCTTGCAGCTGCTTTTTCTTGAATGAATCAGTGAACGAATGAACGTGGCATTTGTAAAGTGCAACAACTACCTTAAGAGGCATCTTGGCCGTAACAGCACTGAAACAAAAAGAAACCAGAAAATAAACTTTTTAAGGTTGAGTGAACAGCCATGTTTTCAGAAGCTTTCCAACAGTAGTAAGTTTGCGAGAGTGCTTTAGAGCAAGGGGAAAATTGTTTCATGTCTTATCCCCGAGAACAGATATAGATCTGCTGTTCCCCTCCCCCAGTTTGTAGCCTGAACTTTGGGAAAACTAGATTATTACAGGCAGAGCTGAATGTTCTTGTAGGCTGGTAGGAAACAAATGATCAGAGAGGAATTTGGGACCAGTTTCATAATTAGCCCTGTACACAATAGTTAAAACTTTAAAACAATCAGTTTACCAACTGGTAACCAGTAGAACTCCTGCAACCCTCTGTGATAGAGCTTTGACTATGGAGTTAAAGTTCCAGTCTCGGTGCAGCATTTTGTACCAGATGTAGCTTCTGGATCAGATAATTAAGCATACCTAGAGGAGACCACTGAAATAGTCAAGTCTTGAGGTGATAAAGGTATGAACATCTGACTTCCTTGCTGAAAAAGGTAGAAAGTTGACAAAAATTTTTAGAGACTTAATCAAAGAAAAACATACCCATGACACAATATTGACTTGGGGTAAAAAAACAAAAACAAATCATTATAAAACTGAAGTCCTATCATCTTCAATCGGTTGGGTGGGTGGTGGGATGGTTGCGACTATAATAATTGTTTAGCCTCCAATCTGAGATAGAGAACTTGCTGTTCTTACCAAAAGGTAAAATTTCCATTTTGTCCGCGTTGTACTGTTGAACATTTACATTCATCCGCGTTGCATAGCTTCTGAAAGGCAGTTTTTAATAAACGTTTGTTCAGAGCTGGTGGAATTCTTGTTAAGAGTAAGAATCGGTTGTGTATCATCCGCGTTATACATGGTGGAGATACCAAACGATTCGATAAGAGTAATAAGGTTGGGACTTATACATATTGAATAAAGTTGGGCTAAGTAACGAGCCATAGGACACTATATTTAAGCAATTACCCCTTTGAAATAAAAGGCCTCAATGTGATAACCTGCTTTCGGTTTTCTAAAAAAAAGATTGAAACGAGGTCAAAGCACAACCACGAAACCCTATCTCTGCAGACGTTGAAGGAGAATATCATGGTGAATCATATCGTATCTGGGGGACGGATCAACAAAGTTTCTCTGATTTATCATTGACTGAGAAGGAAAGAGCTCTTTGAAGAAAGAGACAATATCAAGATGAGTTGCTCTGCAAATAGAGCTGGGAAAGAAACATTTTTTGAAGCTATAAAGACCCATTATATAAAGAGGAAGGCATCTGTGTCTTATAAAATTGTTTTCTACTGCAACAACTTTAGTTATGGAAAACAAATACTTGGGAGTTAATAAACTCACTTTTTGTATACTTTCTGTTAGTTAATGCTTCCCACATATTCCGTGTCTTTGAATCTCCTCATCAGCATTCAGGCTGAATCCAGAAAAATAATTTCCCCAGCAGCTCCATTATAACCCAAGGTGGCCCATAAGTGACTCCAGCTGTGAATCTTTGTAGCTGCATCTGTTGTGTAGTGGCAGTATTTGTGACCATGGTGTCTGTTAGTTTTTTCATCATTTCACATGCACATGTGCATGGAGCTCCCTCTGTTACATTTAACAGTTTCCTCAGGATACATCTACATGTTATTTCTTAAAGGTGTTTGCAGTTAATGTAGGTCACCCGCCCCCCCCTAAGATTTCAAGTTTTTACCCCTGTTCAGATGTTCGACCCCTGTTTCTCTTCTATGTGGGCTTAGGGGTTCAGCATGACACTGCCTTGTGCAATATGTGTTTACACGTGTATTCTAAAGTTATATTGCATCTGAATCATAGGTCGAATTCTTGATCCTCAGCCATAGGAAATTCCCATCTCTTTAACAAAAAAACAGACCTTCTTGGGATACATGTACTTCCTGCTGTCATAAAATAAGAGGTTAAGCATAGGAAGCATAAGTATGAGAGGCTGTCTTTTTCTCTAGGCTTTCAACAATCACTGAGTCATCTGAGTACAGGAGTCAGCAACACTTGAGTCTGTATCCAGAATATGTGGAGTCTTCCTCTGGGCCAGTTTCTATTTCAGTGAAATTCCAGCCTAACCCTCCCTTTCCATTTTCATTCTCTGCTTTTTTTTTTTTTTTTTTACTGTACTCCTTCTGTCTGAAAGATTTTGCTGAATATTTTTAGTATGGCACCCCAGCTCTCTGGTATACCTTTGAGAGCTGCCACAATGTACATAGCTGCTCTGGTGATAAATGTGCCAGAGGGTGTAGCCCCCGAACCTCAGAGACTGCAGTTAGGGATTCAGACTGCATTGAATTAGATGCCAGGAGCTTAATGTGAAGAATCATGCCAAGGAGATGTCAGAATAGCTGGCAGTGGTACTGGCGCCATCAGTGCAGACCATGACTGTGCCTGAACAAAAACGAACTTCTTTGTGGAGTTATAAAGTAAAACAAGAAGCATGGAGCCTGAAATTAAGACTGGAGGATACTCTGGCAAAATCTAACCTCCTCACAAATATATTGCAATCATTTGAGCCAACATTGTAAACTGAACTGCCATTCATCAATGCGCTAGATTCTAAAGCAATATCCCCACCATTATAAGTAAATTCAGAAGCTATTCCAGGGGGCTAGCTATTAGACAGCGCCAGACCACGTAGTCTATACAGCAGCAACTCGCCCAGCTCTATCGAGGCTGTGGCGGTGGCACCAACACAAACAATTTAGTTCAGCAGTGAAAGCTATCCTACGATTCTTCCTCTCCTGCTGCAGCAGTTTCCGAGCTGATTTGCTTGCTAGCTCATGCCTCATGCCTGGCTGTTTGGAGACAGAATTCATCATTTCTTCCCTGGTTGGAGATCCATCACCATCAGACAGATGACTGACTGAGGAGACCAGACTTGCCATTCATTTAATTTCCACCTTTGCTGTCCCCCTCCCCAGAGCATAGTTAGGAGGATCATTCCACAATTCTGATGCAAGAAATCAGTTGTCTGCTGTTAAAGGTTGTCATTGAGCTAGTACCAAACTTGGAGAAGTGAGATGGATGCTACTAACATTTCTCGTTATGAAAAAAGATGGAGGGCTCAGGTCTTTTCTGGACTTTCATCTGCTGAATGCCTTTGTTTGGTCTGGTTGCTTACTTTGGCTGTAACCCTGTCAGCTTTGGTGCCAGGAGACTGGATGTCCTTGGACTTGCATGGTGTATATTTCCATCTATACATCTTGAAGTCCCATGGTGTTCTCTTCAGTTTAAGGTGGGTCAGGAACATTTCAATTTACCATGCTCCCCTCTAGATTTCCCTTGGACCCTCGGTTGTTCACAAAAGTGATAGTGGGAGTCACTGCCCCTCTTTGGAGGTCAGGGGTACACATATTCTTGTATCTCAATGACTGGCTGCAGAAGGCATGTTTGATGCAGTCAGTCCCAGTCCAACTCTAGACTAGATCTAGGCTGGCATAATTTCAGGGATTTTACGTTATGCTTCTTATGCAAAAATCCCCAAATTACACCATTATGGTATTTCATGTAAATATGTGCCTTTCTAAAGTGAAACGAACCATTTGCTGTAAAAAAAAAAAAAAAGAAAAAAGAAAAGAAAAAAAGTACTACCAAGGGTGAGCAAAATAACATAAGTGGCTGGTATTCACTGTGTTTTGTTTAGTGCATCCTTGTTCTAAAAATTGACATGGGGACACGTTTTGCACTAAAATATATTGCAACATGATAAATATGCATTTCGTGTAGTTACGTGGAATATTTAGTAATTTTGTAGAAATTTCGAATTGTGCAAATTTTGCACAGCCAGACTCCTTACATTGTTTAGTTTCATCATCAATGAGCCGAAGTCCCGCAGAGCCCCATGCAGTGAATTCCATTATTTGGAACAGTTCTGGAAACAGTAACATGCACAGCCATTCCTCCACTACAGCAAGTCATGGACAGTCAGGATATGATCCCAATGTCTGTTTCATTCATGAGACATCGGGTGGATGGCTCTGGTTTTTTTTGGCCTCTTTTCCTCATGTATTCTCCTCAACTCGAACGCCTTGTGGCAAAAAGGACCTTGAAGAAGACCCTCGGGTCTCAATGTGCCCAGCATCAGGGCTGCCTGTCCGTCTCTACTCAGATTTCAAAGGAGATGCAGAGGAACTGCAGGGACCACTCAGTCACTTTGCCAGTTATTTTCACCCCGCCTAACCACTCGAAAGAAGAAGAGTGGCTGCATCACCTAGACCATAATAGGGCACTGAGTTTTTCCATCAAATGCTTAAAGGACCATTGTGTGGATGATCAATTCTTTCTGGGGCTTTCTGGTGCAAAGGAGGACTGGGTGGTGCAAAAGAGTGATGACTAGCAGACACCAGCTGACCTGCAGTAGGCCACTCTTCCTTTCCCACCCAGAGTTCACTTTGGTGACAGACACATTGCTGCTGGATGACAGTCATCTGAAGAAGATCAGTGGCCTCTAGTCACCAACTGTCACCAGCTTAATATCATCCGTCCCGTGTTTTGGGCGCTCCGTCTGGTCCTGAAAGCCTTAGTGCCCTACATCAAATAGAGGCTGATTTAAGTCCTCATGGACAAGTCGACTCCTATGTGATATTGCACCAAGCAGGCCAGAGTGGGTCCTGGTTCCTGTGCCTGGTGGCCTGGCCAGCAGACCATCTTCCTGGTCGCCAATCGCATAGTAGGGTCCCTGAATGCCAGAGTGGAAAAGCTGAGCAAACCATGCCTACAAATGGCTTCTCCATCCCGTGTTGGCAGAGGGCATATTTAGTCAATGGGTATGCTTGAACTGTTATCCACCATCAAGAAAATGCAGTATCAGCACTTCTACACATTGGAGTTTCCTGCAAGGTGCCTGTTATGCGAGGCATTCCAACCAGAATACAAGGACTGACTCCTGTACACCTTTCCTCTGCTACCTCTCCCATGTTGGGAGCTGAGGAAGGTTAAGAGACATCGGACCCACATCATGTTTGCACCCCCAGACTGGCGAGGAGAGTGTGATGCCTGATGCTCCTGAACCTCATATTTGTCGTCTGATCAGGTTTCTACTTCAGCAGAACCTTCTGACTCCGGTACAAGGCAGGGTACTACCTCTGAGCCTCCACAACTTACAACTCCATACTTAAAGATTGAGCTGCTTCAGCTAAATGCTTTTGACATGCTTACTGAGGTGGTTATTGTCATCCTTGCAGCCACATACCATTCCACAAAGTCTTATGCTTGGTGCTGGAACATGTTTGCCACTTTTTAGGGGGACTAAAACACTTGGTGTTGCTGCCACTGCCATGCACCACATTTCCAGACAAATTAATGCTGAGGATTTTGGTGGCTTTGCTATCTAAGGTCATCACTCCCTTCCACATTGGCGATTCAGGCACTTGCCAGTTACTTGTGCCCTGCCTAACCGCTCAAAAAAAGAAGAGTGGGTGCATCACCTAGACCATAATAGGGCACTGAGTTTCTGCATCAAATGCTCAAAGGACCATCGTGTGGATGATCAACTCTTTCTGGGGCTTTCTGGTGCAAAGAAGGACTGGGTGGTGCAAAAGAGTACCCTGTCAAGGTAGATAGTCCTCTGTATCAAAAACTGCTTAACACTAGCCAAGAAGTAGCCACCTAAAGGCCTGTGGGCTCATTCCACCAAGGCAAAGGCCACTACAACGGCTGCCAGTCTGTGACGTTGGTATTTGTGCATATGTTCAAACAGCACTACACCCTTGACAGTCCAGTCTGGCAGTCAAGTCATTGTGTCTGCTCGTTTCTGAAGGACTTTTTGATCCACGTCTACTCCCCAGATACTCTGCTTTTGGAGAAATACTGCTATAGTAGCTCTTCGAAAGGTGAGCAATCTGGAATTGGAAGTATCCATCAGAAGAACAAGTTACTTCACTTCAGTAACATTTTCTCTTGTTCATACTCTGTCTAACCACAATGTCCTATCTTTCATCCACTTCCTCATTCTGCTGAGTGGTCTTTCACATCTAAAAATTTCCCAAATTAGGAAATCAGCACAATGTCACAGTCAGTTTGTTCTATACTCTGTATCTGAGGATTTGGAAGAAGGGAGATAAAAGAAACTGACATTACTGTCTGGCATCTGGAGGTAATCTAATGGTGAGGAATCTTGAATTAGAGTTTCCACCGGAAAGAGCATTACTGAAGGTAAGTGAATTGTTTATCTTCCGCCTCATGCGAATGACAGCACCTCATCAGTGGCTAAGCAGTTTGTGAAATGAGTTATACAAAGATATTTCCATATGATGGCACTTCAATCATTTCATGTCAGGCTTTGGTGGTTAATCAGCACAGACAATTTGATGATTGGCCAGGCGCAGAGTTTTTGAAGTTGCTGTTCATGGATGTGCCTTTAACAGGATGGGGTAGCTTATGAACTCAGTAAAACACAAATATGCTGAGATTAAGGGTGATATTCCAAGCACCAGGGTCAATAAATCTTTCCCTCACAGGAAAATGTGTACAGATTCTGATTGATGCAATCACTGCCTGTTTTATGTGGACAAGCTAGGCCAGATAGGTTTGAAAGGCCTTTGTGCATTGTGAGGAGAACTTTTAAATATACTATCTGGTGATCGGTAAGTAGATATCACTAGTGATCAATCATTTAGCAGGAGTGCGAAATGCAAGAGTGAATCCTCTGAGCAGAATAAAACCTAGGGGACTTGAGTGGAAGTTGAATAGCGAAGTTCTGAATATATTCAGAACTTGGATGTGGCCTCAGATAGACCTGTTCTTTGTCTCTTCGTACAGGAACTGCAACGTGTTTTGTTCTCTTGAGTTGTCCTTCAGGGAGGCACTTAGGGCCAGATGTAAGAAGGATTTTGCGCCTCGCAAACACCGTTTGCGAGGCGCAAAAGCCCTTACGCGATGCTGAAATACATTTTGCGAGTCGGTACCGACTCGCAAAATGTGATTCAGACTTGCAAATAGGAAGGGGCGTTCCCTACCTATTTGTGAGTCGCACCGCGATGTAGAGTTGATTTGTGACCGCGAAAGCGGTCGCAAATCAACTCGCAGTTACCATCCACTTGAAGTGGATGGTAACTCATCGCAAATGGGAAGGGGTCCCCATGGGACCCCTTCTCCTTTGTAAATGCTCACAATGATATTTTTTCAGAGCAGGCTGTGGTCCTATGGACCACTGCCTACTCTGAAAAAAACCAAAACAAAAAGGTTTCGGTATTTTTTCTATTTGCAGCTCGTTTTCCTTTAAGGAAAACGGGCTGCAAAGAGAACAAAAAAAAACCTGCTTTATTGAAAAGCAGTCACGGACATGGAGGTCTGCTGTCTCCAGCAGGCCACCATCCCCGTGAGTGCCTAGACTCGCTATGAGGTCGCAAACTGCGACCCACCTCATTAATATTTATGAGGTGGGTCTTTGCGACCCCATAGCGAGTCGCAGAAGGTGTCTGAGACACCTTTCTGCATAACATTTTGCGAGGTGCAAATTGCGAGTCGCTGGGACTCGCAATTTGCACCTCGCAAAATGTTTTGTACCTACATCTGGCCCTTAGTGATGTATTCTAGTTAAGATTGAATTATAGCTTTCATAATGCCTCATTCTGATCACCACTGAAACCTTTGAAAGATAATGTTGAGCAAGTCAAACTAGATCCCTACAGCACCTGATTGAGTGAGAAGTTTTTGGTAGGCAGAAGGGTTGAAAATCAGTGTTTGTTACTCTTGGAGAATACCTTGGAAAATGCCTACCTCCCTGCTGCCCCCCCAATCCAGTTTGGGAATTTTTCTGAAAGGTGCTGCTGCTTGAAACATGACCGACTGTATTATGAAGGCACAAAGATAGCTGCAGAGCTGGGGGTGATCTTTCGATACGGCTGGCTGGACTCTGGTCAGGGTGACTGAGAAAATTACCTCACAGACCGAACAGATGGCAGCTCAACTGCTATACCTTAATTCCGGACCAAGGTAATGACTTATTTCTGTAGGATCCACGTGTAAATATACTTCTAATTGACTAGTTAGTAAAATCATTCTTACTGCTTGGTTCTGAATACTCTGATAATGTTTTTTTTTTATTGTATGTGTTGATTGGACTTGAGGAAGTGCTTTGTACAAATCAAACCATGTATTCTTCGACCAAGAGAATCAAAGAACTATTGAAACAATAGGTATCCGGTAGCTCTTTAATATAAATCATTACGCTCAACCAGTCTGGATGTGTAGAAAGGGGCTTCTTTACTCAGTGCATAGTTATTCTTCTTTTTCTAGTTCTGGATGTGTAGCCATAAGAAGACCTCTTGTTATTGGATTATATATCTATATATCTGATCATATTGTGCAGATGACACATCAGAAATTCACTTAGAAACCTCAGCCCATTATTCAGAAAGTGGTAGCATTTGCAGGCTAAGGGCTTGATTTTTATATTGGTGGTAAGCATCCTCTGTCACAAAAGTGACTGAGTATCCTTACTGCCAATATAATGGTCCACCCGAATTAAGGTGCGGGCGGACCATCGTTTGGCTACGTCTCTGCCGTGACCAAACCTTTCCAATGGAGTAAGAGTCATCTGAGGAATTGCTAAATAGCCACCTGCCCAGCGTGGATGGGCTGACATATAGTTGCTTTTTATGGCCCATCACCACCAGGAAAACCCTGGCAGTTAGGGACAGTCAAAATTTAAAAAGACCCTTGACAGCGGTTCCTGCTAATGGGTGAATTGTCCGTCTGGGCAAATGCGTACTCCATCAGGGCCACAGAGTAATTTACTCTGGCCCTGACAGAGTACAATCTGTCCGCCAAGATCAGAATCAGCCCCTAAATAAAGAACGATGCCACGCCTAGTGCATGTGTTAGTAGTATAGCGGTGTATGAGTTACATAAGCCTGGTGTTGGAATTTAAAGTATAGTATTTTGTTTATAGATCCAGGAGAATGTGCAGACTATATTTGTACCATGGTTTATTACAAGTTCAACTTATGACTAATATCTGTGACATTGGGTATGGTTTTGATATGAAATTTTATTGCGATTAATGAACATTATGGTCTGTATAAAGGTTTTTAATTAACCAAGCACAGTAATAAACTATACTACAAGTTCAACTTGTCCCAAATCAGCCGTCCCCTTTCACAAGAAGTTCTCCATCTATGTGTTTGGCAGATGAATACATGGTTTACATATTGAAAACCTAGTGTCTTTTGTTTTTTGACATTTAGAGTCAATTCAACAAATCTTTATTTTACCAGACATTTGGGGCACCCATGTAATTTCTTACAGAAGATTAACCACCAAAAATCTAAAAATATTCTCAAAGGGGTTGCAGGTCACATTGACTCAGTTGATCTGATTTATGGAAAATGCAGTCTATGAAGAGATCAAGGGTTTTCATTCCTGTCCCCCTAAAATGTGAAGAAATATGATTCAAGGAGACAGATGTGCAATGAACCATCAGGAGGCTAGGCAGTATATAGCAGACTCTTCAATTAGCTTCAGCAGACCCACCATTTAATCAGTTAAGTACTAGAGGCTGAATGTTTCCAACAGCATTCAATAGGCAGAAGAGGTAAATTAATTGACATGGGTTCAGTGACTGGCCTTACAGTTGCAAGGTGCAGTAACTCCACTGTACAATGATGTCAGTAATTGTAGTAATGTGTTTGTGCACTAATATGATAACCATTATGGTCCAGGACTGCTAGCCCATCTTTAGCCCTACCATTTCTTCGTAACTTACTCTGTGAGTATGCTGTGTCTTTGTTTGCCTAATGATTACAGAGTGCAGCTTAGAATAAAATTACCTAGGAAAGTTGTCTAAGGCATGTTTTGACAACTTTTTAGCAGAATTAATGGTCATGTTTGGCCTCTTTTGGAATAAGACCAGATATTAATGGCTCCCTTCTCACTTCTTATTGAGGCAGCCCTCATGAAGAGAATTGTGTTCTGTGGAATAGGTTTTGGCACTTCTGTTGCTGCTCTTGTACATCTGCACGGTAGTTCCAACACCATTTGGCCTAATGACCTCCCCTGTTCGAGCTATGTTCCTGTTCAGCTCAAGTTGTGCCAAATACAGCTCAATACAGCATAACGTGGAATCTAAAATTGGACCCTCAGGATTCTATTAATTTCAGTTTTCATGAAGATGGTTCATTATCTATAGTAGTGGTTGATAGGGAAAAAGCTAGTGAAAAACATTACCCTCTCTGAACCCAGATATTCAAATGAAAATGGATTTGTAAGAGTAGGCTTTGGGAATTACTCTGTGCCCCTTTAACCACTGTCTCTGACTACTGATAGACTTAAGGTTTTCCCATCAACATTCTATAGCGGATAGTGGTGGTTCTAGCTTTGTGGATCTTCTCCTCGGTTCACTAGAAAATCTTTATCAGAGGCATTATTAGAGTTACTCATTCTCCGTAGCTTTGGCATTTGGATTTAGTTATCTGTGGCTGATTAGAAACAGGTTTATTCCTGCTAGCTGGTTGTCATGCAGGTAATTGCAGTTCCCAGGCAGACAAACAGGGCTGGTCCTCCTAGTTGGTTATCTTACAGGTATTTGCGATTCCCAGGCAGACATCCTCAACAGGTTAACTCATAGTGGTAAAAAGATGTTTATAAGAAGTGTTTTCCAATCTGTTGTAGAGTTTCAACTCTCTCGATTCCATCCATCGTAACTCGAGCAATCAATTTGAGTAATTGGTTACAGTGTGCATTTCCACCACTCCTCTTATTTTCAAAATAGTGTTAAACTTGAAAATGCCAATGATTGTGGTGGTTCCGTGTTGTCCACATTTTTTGCAGTTAGCATAGTCTCCCTCCGTCCTCTTCCTCTTCTCTCCGTGTAGTATCTCTGATCTGTTGCTCCACACTTGACATCCAGCCCAAAATCTCGATTTATTATTACTGATCATGTAATCCGATAGAGACTTCTAGTTGCAGATTCCTTACCTTAGAGTTTTCCCCAGGCGTCAGACTGGATCTGAAGATTTTTCTTCGAGCAATACCCTTGTGTGTCGGCAGGTGGCGTCAGTCGACTCCACGGGCGTCGTGGTCGCCGTGATGACATCGGGAATAGCATGTAGACGCCGCTATTGCGCAGTGACGTCAGTTCTTTTCTTTCCGCGCCACGTGCTGATCCGGAGAAGAGCTACCCTGGCTATTTTTTGGCCAAATTCGACTGTTTAGTCGTGTTTTTTCTGTGAAACTTTGGTGCGTTGAGGATGTCCCTGAAGACCGGGTTCAAGCCATGCGAGGACTAACATCGGATGATGTCGGTGACAGTTCCTCATCGGGTTTGTCTGTGGTGTTTCCAGCGCGACCATGACCTGAAGGCTTTGAGGGAGCAGATCCTAAAGCTAATGGCGGCCAGGCACTCGACTCCGCGTAGGTCCCGGTCTCATTCGAGAGGAAGGTCTCGAGATCGGTCACGGAATCATCACCACTTTTCTTCTTCTAAATCCTTGGGTCAAGGTAAGATGAAGAAATTGAAGAAGTCCCATTGCTCTCCGACTTCGCCCCGTCGCTCAGCCGACATGACGCGGGAAGAGCGTCCACACACAAGACCTCCATCCCCGGAGCCTGCGTCTGGGTCGGCTCCGCGCTTCCCCGAATTTCGCACAGACGGAGCGATGCTCACCCAGCTTAAAGAGTTTTATGAGGCCATGCACCTCATATTTGGGCAGTCCGAACCCGATACCGCGCCTTCGGGCCAAGGGGTTCGGCTGAGGGGCCTTCGGGTTCCACGCTGGCAGCTTTGGCTCCGGCCACTGAGGTCGCCTCCAGATCCATGCGCAGATCCGCCCTGGCGCCGGTCGCACCCTTGAGACCTTCCCCGGCGCCAGGTCGATTATCGACGCTCCCAACGTCGGTGGTGCCCACTATCGACTTCGGCTCAATTCTTATCCCCGACGATTCGGAGTCGGATCGGCGTCAGCCACAGCCGCCTTTGCCTTCGATGGGGCCTATTAGCCCCAGGTCAGATTCAGACCCTTTTTCTCATGGGTATGAATTTGGGGAGGAATTGAAGGGGTCCCTGGACCCTTATGAATACCATGAGGACCCTGCTATGGATCGGGCTCAGGAATTAGGCAAAGCCAGCGGTCTGGATACTTCTCCTGACGCTGGCATGCCGTCTCCTCCTACCGTGGGTATTGCAGAGGGAGCAACTTATGGTATGGTGGTCAGTAGGGCAGCTGAGGTCCTTGGTCTCGAGCTTCCCACTGTTGAGGTCAGGTCTCATCTCCTGACGGAGGTGCTTCAGCCTGGGTCTTCTACTTCAAAACTCCTTTTGCCATTTAATGAGGCCCTCACAAATGTCCTTTTGAGTACATGGTTCAAACCCAACACAGGGCCTCCTGTGATTAGGACTATTGTACGCCGCCATCAACGTGCTCCGAACGACTCTAGATTGCTGTCCCAACACCCCACGCCTGAGTCTTGTTATCCAGGCTTCCTCTTCTTCAGGCGCATTCCCTTCCGCACTCCCGGATAGGGAATCCAAAACGCTGGAACAGTTTGGCAAGAAGTTGTTTTCTTCCTCCAGTCTCGTGCTGTGGTCTGTGTACACCACATGTATTTTGGGCCGCTATATCCACTCTTTGTGGGATACGGTTGCCCAAGTCCTGGCGCAGATACCGGAGGAGGCCTGTGCTATTGTCTCCCAAGCTGTGAACAATGGGAGAGATGCAGCAAAGTTCACAATCTGTTGTGGGCTGGACACGACCAACTCTCTGGGCAGATCGGTTGCTATGACGGTGGCCTTATGGTGCCACGCCTGGTTACGCACTTCTGGTTTTTCGGGGGATGCCCAACAGTCACTCATGGACACGTCCTTTGATGGCTCCAGTCTCTTCGGAGACAAGGCGGACTCGGTCTTGGAGAGATTCAAGGATTCCCGGGCTACGGCTCGGTCCCTCGGTCTTTCCTCGGCCCCTCGCCCACTACAGTCCACTTTTTCCCCTTTTCGGAACCACAGAAGGGGCCTCCCTGTCACGTCCTCCACCTAGCCACTGTGCCACGCACCCTGTTCAGCCTATGCGTGGCCGGGGATGCCGAATCCCACGTGGCCGTGGGAAAGGGAACCAGAGTTCTGCCCAGTCCACCTCTACCCCTGTTGCAGCCTCCAAACCCTCCTAATCCATCCCCTCACTCCCGTCCAGTTGGTGCCAGCATTCCCCATCACCTGCCCCACTGGGAAAATATCACCAGGGAAAGGTGGGTTTTGCATATCGTTCGAAAGGGCTACTCCCTCCCTTTCGAATCTGCTCCACCACCCATGCCACCACTGTAGGAAGTTGGCTCTGTATGTACAATTTCAAAGTAAGAAATAGCATGCACAGGGTCCAAGGGTTCCCCTTAGAGGTAAGATAGTGGCAAAAAGAGATCATTCTAATGCTCTATTTTGTGGTAGTGTGGTCGAGCAGTAGGCTTATCAGAGGGTAGTGTTAAGCATTTGTTGTACACACACAGGCAATAAATGAGGAACACACACTCAAAGACAATTCCAGGCCAATAGGTTTTTATATAGAAAAATATATTTTCTTAGTTTATTTTAAGAACCACAGGTTCAAGATTTACAATCAATACTTTAAATGAAAGGTACTTCACTCAGGTATCATAGGAACTTTGAATCAGCAAAATAGCATGTACAGTTTTGGCAAAAATGCCAATAAGCTATTTTAAAACTAGACAGTGCAAATTTCAACAGTTCCTGGAGAAGGTAAGTATTTGTTAGTTTTGCAGGTAAGTAAACCACCTACAGGGTTCAAAGTTGGGTCCAAGGTAGCCCACAGTTGGGGGTTCAAGGCAACCCCAAAGTTACCACACCAGCGGCTCAGGACCAGTCAGGTGCAGAGGTCAAAGAGGTGCCCAAAACACATAGGCTTCAATGGAGAAGGGGGTGCCCCGGTTCCAGTCTGCCAGCAGGTAAGTACCTGCGTCTTCTGAGGGCAGACCAGGGGGGTTTTGTAGGGCACCAGGGGGGACACAAATCAGCACAAAAAGTACACCCTCAGCGGCACGGGGGCGGCAGGGTGCAGAGTGCAAACAGGCATCAGGTTTGCAATAGATTTCAATGGGAGACTCAGGGGTCTCTTCAGCGAAGCAGACAGGGGAGGGGACTCCTCGGGGTAGCCACCACCTGGGCAAGGGAGAGGGCCACCTGGGGGTCGCTCCTGCACTGGAGGTCGGATCCTTCAGGTCCTGGAGGCTGCGGGTGCAGTGTCTTTACCAGGCGTCAGGTTCTTGGAAGCAGGCAGTTGCGGTCAGGGGGAGCCTCTGGATTCCCTCTGCAGGCGTCGCTGTGGGGGTGCAGGGGGGTCAACTCTGGCTACTCACGGGCTCACAGTCGCCGGGGAGTCCTCCCTGTAGTGTTGTTTCTCCGCAGGTCGAGCCGGGGGCATCGGATGCAGAGTGGAAAGTCTCACGCTTCCGGCAGGAAATGTGGAGTCCTTTTAAAGTTGTTTTTGTTGCAAGATTTTGGTTTCTTTGGAACAGGGCCGCTGTCCTCCGGAGTTCTTGGTCCTTTTAGATGCAGGGTAGTCCTCGGAGGCTTCAGAGGTCACTGGACCCTGGGGAACGCGCCGCTGTTGCAGTTTTTCTCGAAGTGGGGAGACAGGCCGGTAGGGCTGGGGCCAAAGCAGTTGGTGTCTCCGTCTTCTCTGTAGGGCTTCAGGTCAGCAGAACTTCTTCGTCTTAGGTTGCAGGAATCAATCTTGCTCGGTTCTGGGAGCCACTAAATACTCAATTTAGGGGTGTGTTTAGGTCTGGGGGGTTAGTAGCCAATGGCTACTAGCCCTGAGGGTGGCTACACCCTCTTTGTGCCTCCTCCTTGAGGGGAGGGGGGCACATCCCTAATCCTATTCGGGGAAATCCTTCATCTGCAAGATGGAGGATTTCTAAAAGTCAGAGTCACCTCAGCTCAGGACACCATAGGGGTTGTCCTGACTGGCCAGTGACTCCTCCTTGTTTTTCTCATTATCTCCTCCGTCCTTGCCGCTAAAAGTGGGGCCGTGGCCGGAGGAGGCGGGCATCTCCACTAGCTGAAATGCCCTGTGGCGCTGTAACAAAGGGGGTGAGACTTTGAGGCTCACCGCCGGGTGTTACAGCTCCTGCAGGGTGAGGTGAGAACCACCTCCACCCAGTACAGGCTTTGTTACTAGCCACAGAGTGAAAAAGGCACTCTCCCCATGTGGCCAGCAACATGTCTGGTGTGTGGCAGGCTGGAAAAACTAGTCAGCCCATACTGGAAGTCGGGTATATTTTCAGGGGGCATCTCTAAGATGCCCTCTGGGGTGTATTTCACAATAAAATGTACACTGGCATCAGTGTGCATTTATTGTGCTGAGAAGTTTGGTACCAAACTTCCCAGTTTTCAGTGTAGCCATTATGGTGCTGTGGAGTTCGTGTATGACAGACTCCCAGACCATATACTCTTATGGCTACCCTCCACTTACAATGTCTAAGGTTTTGTTTAGACACAATAGGGGCATAGTGCTCATGCACTTATGCCCTCACCCATGGTATAGTGCACCCTGCCTTAGGGCTGTAAGGCCTGCTAGAGGGGTGACTTATCTATGCCATGGGCAGTGTGAGGTTGGAATGGCACCCTGAGGGGAGTGCCATGTCGACTTAGTCATTTTCTCCCCACCAGCACACACAAGCTGGCAAGCAGTGTGTCTGTGCTGAGTGAGGGGTCCCCAGGGTGGCATAAGACATGCCGCAGCCCTTAGAGACCTTCCCTGGCATCAGGGCCCTTGGTACCAGGGGTACCAGTTACAAGGAACTTACCTGGATGCCAGGGTGTGCCAATTGTGAAAACAAAGGTACAGTTTTAGGGAAAAAACACTGGTGCTGGGGCCTGGTTAGCAGGCCTCAGCAGACTTTCAGATCATAACTTGGCATCAGCAAAGGCAAAAAGTCAGGTGGTAACCATGCCAAGGAGGCATTTCCTTACAACCATCCTTCCATCATCTTCCAGAGGATCATTTGGCGCTTCTCCGTCAGGAAGTCGCAGCTCTCTTGGCCAAGGGAGCTATAGAAAAGGTCCCTGTGCAGAAGTAGGTCGTGGTTGTTATTCCCGCTACTTTCTGATACCAAAAAAAGGACAAGGGCTTACGTCCTGTCCTAGACCTTCAGGACCTAAACTACTTCCTCAAGAAGGAGAAATTCAAAATGCTCACCCTTGCTCCGGTTCTGTCTGCCTTGGACCCAGGAGACTGAATGGTAGCGTTGGACTTGCAGGACGCTTATTTCCACATCCCCATCCTGCCTGCCCACAGATGTTTCCTACGATTTGTGGTAGGTCACGAGCATTTTCAGCTTACTTTGCTCCCCTTCGGCCTAACCAGCGCTCCTCGGATGTTCACGAACGTGATGGCGGTGGTTGCAGCTTATCTCCACAGGTTAGGGGTCTCAGTCTTCCCCTACCTCGATGAATGGCTGTTGAAGGCGGATTTGGCCCTGGAAGTAGTCTCCCACCTTCAGACTACAGCGAGCCTCCTGCACACGCTGGGGTTCACTATAAACGTGCCGAAGTCACACCTGACTCCCTCTCAGTCGTTCCCTTTCATCGGAGCGGTTCTGGACACTGTGCAGTTTCGAGCTTATCCTCCCAAAAAACGGGTCAAAGCCATTCAGGCTATGTTTCCGATCTTTTGGCCTTGGTCTTGGGTTTCGGTCAGACTGACTCTGAGGCTGCTGGGCCTCATGGCCTCCTGCATATGCGGGCTCTGCAGTGGGACCTGAGTTTCCAGTAGGCGCAGCATCAGGGGAATCTTTCCGACCTGGTCCAGCTCTCGGAGGGGACTGCGAAAGACCTGCAGTGGTGGCTTTTGAATCCGCTTTGGGTCCTCGGCAGATCCCTCTTCCTTCCCCCAACCAGATCTCTATAGTGACAGATGCGTCATTTCTGGTTTGGGGCGGCCACATGGGAGAGGCAGAGATCAGAGGACTCTGGTCTCTGGTGGAGCTCCGGGCGATCAGGCTTGCGTTGAAAGCATTCCTTCCCTCTCTCAAAGGGAAAGTGGTGCAAGTGTTCACGGACAATACTACCGCCATGTGGTACTCCAACAAACAGGGTGGAGTACGGTCCTGGACCCTTTGTCAGGATGCACTACGCCTCTGGACATGGCTGGAACATCAGGCATTACCCTGATGGTTCATCATCTAGCGGGCTCCCTCAACTCCATAGTGGAAGAACTCAACCGTTGATGCACCACCGATCACAAACGGCGTCTCCATCCGGAGGTGGTGCTCAGTCTCTTTCAGCAGTGGGGAGAGCCTTGGTTAGATCTGTTTGCCTCCGCAGAGAGCACGTAATGTCAGCTGTTTTGCGCGTTGAAGTTTCCAAGGCGGCACTTACTCAGAGACGCTTTTCATCTTGAGTGGAACTCCGGCCTCCTTTCCACCTATACCTTTTCTGCCCAGAGTTCTCAAGAAAATCAGGAACGACCGGGTCCGAGTCATCTTGGTGGCTCCGGACTGGGCACGGAGATTATGGTATCCAGAGCTATTGAGCATGTGCATCGATCCTCCACTCAGACTGCCTCTTCGGATGGATCTTGTGTCACAGCAACAGGAGACGGTTTTTCACCCGAATCTGTCCAACCTCCGCCTTCATGCGTGGAGATTAAGCGGCGCCATTTGGCAGCTTTTGCCCTTCCACCCGAAGTCTGCGATGTTATCTTTCCAGTCAGGCATCCATCAACCAAAACTGTATACGCCTGTCGTTGAAATAAATTTGTGGCATGGTGTACCAACAAATCTATTGATCCCTTTTCCGCCCCTCTATCCGAGGTTCTTCTGTTCATTCTTTCTTTGGCCCAGCAGGGCTCTGCTTTGGGCATTCTTAAAGGGTATTTATCTGCCATTTCAGCCTTTCTTAGGCTACCTGATCAGCCCTCACTCTTTAAATCTCCTATTGTGAGTAGGTTCCCAAAAGGGCTCACCCATTTATTTCCTCCCACTCCATTTATCATGCCTCAGTGGGACCTTAATCTTCTACTTACTTACTTGATGTATACCCCCTTTGAGCCAATGCATAATTGTCCCTTGTGGCTCCTCACCTACAAAACTGTCTTTCTTGGTGCTATCACCTCTGCTCTCAGGGTGAGAAAGCTTCAGACCCTTTCCTCAAAGCTCCATACTTGTCTGTGCACACTGACCAAGTTGTGTTGCGCACTAGGGCTTCCTTCCTTCTTAAGGTGGTAACACCCTTTCATGCAGGCCAGTCCATCACTCTTCCTAATTCCTACGCACCACCACATCCTTCCTATGAGGAGGAGAGACTCCACCGTCTGGACCCCAAAAGAGCATTTGCGTTCTGCCTCAATCGTACTAAAGATTTTCGGGTGGACGTTCAACTCTTCGTTGGGTATGTGGGTGCGAAAAAAGGGAAATCGGTGCAAAAGCGTACCATCTCACGATGGGTGCTTCTTTGCATCAAACTGTGCCAAGTGCTACGCTTTGGCCAAAAAGCAACCTCCTGAAGGCTTGCGTGCTCATTCCACTAGAGCAACTGCTGCTTCCACAGCATTAGCACGCGAAGTTCCTGTCCTGGATATCTGCCAGGCAGCTACGTGGTCGTCCCTGCACATGTTTGCTAAGCACTACTGCCTGGACAATCGGGTCCGTCAGGACAGCTATTTTGGTCATTCGGTCCTGCAGGACTTCCTAGTATGATCTTGGTTCGCAGCCCACCACCGAGGATGGCATTGCTTGGGTATCTATTCTAAGGTAAGGAATCTGTAACTAGAAGTCTCTATCAGATGTACAAAATACTTACCTTCGGTAACGAAATATCTGGTACAGACATATTCTAATTGGATTCCTTACCGCCCACCAATCCTCCCCGCTTGCGAACTGATTTCTAGGGACAGGGATTCCCCCTTTCAAGTCCTTAGCTCTGGCGCACCAATCTCAGTGGTCTTGGCAGCTCTGCGCTGTGGCAGGGAAAGTCGTTGAAACTGACGTAACTGTGCGAGGGCAGCGTCTGTATACTACTCACGACGTAATCACGGTGACCACGGCGTCAACGACACCCGCGTAGTCGACCGACGCCACCTGCCGACACGCAAGGGTATTACTCAAAGAAAAAAATCCAGATTCAGTCTGATGCCTGGGGAAAATTCTAAGGTAAGGAATCTGGAACTAGAATATGTCTCTACAGATATTTTGTGGCTGAAGGTATGTAACTTGTACATCTATGCACACCTGCCTATGTTTAGCAAGAGCATAAACACTTCATTGCAGGTATTAACAATTCACAAGGTGCAAGTCTGACAGCAAGTGGCTCCATTAGGACATCACCAAGCATATTAATGGTTGCCATGTTCACTAGATAACGTCCATTATTCTAAACCTAGCCAGTGTATCTATATCTGTCAGATTGTATTGAGCAGCCCTTGGCACATATAGGAATTTAGAAAAGCATTTTCCCTATATTTAATTGTTGCTGTGTGGTCCTTCTATTACAGGAATATTATTTTTATTGGAGTGGTCTCTTCCGATCACTGAACTATTGGACACCAGCAACATTTAGGTAGTGACCATGAAGATCATCTTCCTTATTGTGGTTACATTAGCCAGATTAATTGGCAGTGCCTATGCTATGTTCCAAAGCTATACCTTAGCCAAACCTTCAAGAATTCTGAAACATAATTCTCAATTAACGTCACACAACTTCTAAGTGGATTATTTTCCCTGCCGATTCCTCAGAGTGAACATTTGCCATCTGTAGGTTCAATCCTGAAACTTTTCTAGAGTCACATTCATTGGTGCCAAGAATCCCTGTTGTGGCATTGCTTGTGTGTCTTTGAGGCCCAACCAGATGTAACAAAGCTAACCCTTTCAAGCCCCACCCTGGGCTGATGATGTCAGTTCCTTCTTGTCATCACTTAGTAGATACCAGGATTCCGAGCGCATTGTGTTCTCTTGACTTTATCTTTCTTTAAATTGTGAGCTAAGTGTCCTCCAGAGACTTTAGGATTAATCTCTACTCCATGAGCCAAATGTTTAGTCCTCACCGGCATTTGTCGTTCGTGTCTTGCCTATTGACCAAACCTGAAGTGAAACCTTGTAGAAGAAGTCTTGTAAATCAAAATTTCCAATACAGTGCAGAACCCTAAGATCTCCCAAACGGAAGCAAACTCCTAATTCAGAAGTCATCATCCTCATTCCACTCTGTGCGGAAAGAGACACACTATTTGTTTACCACTCCTCGAATGTTGTTCTGTTTCTTGAAAACTGTGCTTCTTGGGTACATTTGCCACCATCAAGATATTGCGGAACTGGTTAATGCCTTTGAATGGTTTCATTTTAGGGATTTTTCGTCCTTACTTCAACACTTTTTGCATGCTCCTTGAAGCAGTTACAGTGTTTGACTCTGTAACACTTTCTGACTTCGAATTTGTAGTTTTCGTCCTGGATCAGTCGAGCTACGAGCTGCGTCTTTTGGCAATTGCCTCAGTGCCATTAACACTGTACTTTATCGGGGGAAAGTCCTTGATGGTGATGGCAGGGCCTGTCTCCATCTTGACATCTGTCGAGTCCGTTCTTTCAAACAATCTGTTATCCTTCTTATTCATATGATGGATTTTATTCTTCTTACTGAAAAGGAGGGAATTGCATATTATCTTAGAGACATACCCTCCATGAAATAGAGTCCTATACCAAAAGGCATTGCCATATTTGCGGACTTTTTTGGGGTCACACCATCTAATTATTGGTAGTTCTCCGGCCTAGCAGTAAAAACAGGACTGAGGCAAGTCACGTACTTCCACTTTGAAAATTCTGAGGGGGCTGCTCATGAACTTGAAAAATGCAAATGGGCTGGGCACCACTTTGGACTGGAATTTTCCTGTCTCAGGGAGACGATTGTCACAAGATTTTGCTTCCACTATGCAAGTGGCAGCCGTTTTGAAACTTTCACTTCACGTACAACACGATAAGGCTGCTCTTTTCCAAATATTCACACTGCCACACACAATCCTGAATTTATTTTGCCATCTAGTAAATCCTTGCTAGACAACATACAATCTTTCAGGAACAAATCGTATTTTATTACCAGGTATTAGGTGAGTGGCAGATAATCTGAAGCCCGCCCTTTCAAGGCCAGATCCACTGATGTTTCAGGCTTTGTCTGCTAAACTCAAACCGAGCACCCTTCCACCAGCTCTGTAGCCGAAGATACCTGTTATACTAATACTATTCTGTAAATTATTTTCTTTGGCAGCCTTCCATTGAAAACGTGTAATGCAGACTGTTTCAGGAGTGTTACTCCTGCGCTCTCTCTAGTTTCTTATGTGTGACTTCACACCTAGAGGCAGTGGCATTTAGGGAACATTCTAAATATGTTTTTAATGCAGCTTGGGGCACAATATTGCCAACTTCAATTGTGGTGGATGCCAGAAATGAAGGTTTGCCTCATCGTTTCAACAAGAAATAAAAATCACCCTAATAGGCCCTACGCTTTACTCTATGGGGAAATGCATGACACGATGTTTCTTTGAACATTTTAGCTGCATATTTCCTTTGTATTATTTCCATTCGTTTCAGTCGCAATTCACAACATTAAGCATCAGTCTGATCGAGTTCTTTATTGCCCCCACTTTGTGCAAAGATAGCTTGGTTAGCAGACCTCGAACACAACTCTGAACCTCCCACCCTCATGGCCACTGCCACTGACTGAAGGATTAGACCTCCTACCCACTGATGTTTGTCATATTCTGGTTGCGCTTTATTTAGCGTACACTGTGTGTGTATTTGCATACTTCCTGCAGTCAAAGGTCATGTTTTTTAGCCTATCAAATTTCTTGAGTAGCCTGAACAATTGCCGTTTCTCCTTTCTTAAAAGTGTCTGGGGTCTAGATTTAGTGCTGATATTTGCTCGCTACATTTGTGTTTTTTGCGTTTTGTTACGATTAAACCTATTCTTGTAGCCCTTTCGTCTGCCAAGAGGATGACGTAGTTATGGAGATCATTTACCTCTCTATCTTACATCTCTTTTTATTGACATAGTGGTTTTAAGAGTCAAGCCTGTTTTTCTGTAAAAAGTAGTATCAGCATCGCCCTTTGCCGTACCCATTGTTGGCGTATGAGAGTCCACATACCTTTATATCATAAGAGTGCTAGCAAATGGAACAATCATTGATCCTATGTTACCAACTATTCATTGGCCTCTATGTATCAAAAGAAGGGAAATCTATTCATAGAAAAATCTGTCTACAGGTGTGTATTATAAAGCATTATAATTTTGACATGAAAAAAAATCCTGTTGGGTTTAGAGCGCATTCTGCCAAAGGGGTGTCTGCTACGCCTGCTTTCCCTAGGAGAGTAACAGATCACTGTTTTGGTGTGTAGTCCCTTTAAGGTTTTGTAAGTATGAATAATTGATCTCCATAATCTACCTCCTGATGTGATGCTGCTTTGAGAGTGGGACTATGTGAGAAATGAGTGAGGAGCAGTATCTAGTAGAAAAATAAGTTCTTTAACTTCTGTAACCTTCTTTCTGGTGAATGTGGCTCTTAAGGTTACTAATTACACTTCTCATTTCCCTATGTTTATGTTATGTCTTTATCAGTAATATTCTTTTAAATTACTATGTTTATAAGAAACTATTCTGTTCTGGTTTCTTTACGTCTTGACTGCGGAGTGACAAAAAGTAAGATTAAATTGCCGTCACCAGCACCAGTTGGTACACTTCTTATAAAGGCTTCAAAACACAGAATCCTCACCTTTTGAATACTCATAGGCATCCAACTGGATCCAGAAACTTTTGTATAGCAATGTCCTTCAGCGTCGATAGGTGGTGTCTTGCCACATCATGGTTATGCATATGACTCCATCTTGTGCGGCTGTGACATTGGCTTCCATAAATATAGGTCATCTGCTCACATTGGCATCAGTTCCTTTCTTTCTGTGGATCTGGAGCTTCAACTGTCATTCGGCAATTGTTAATTTCTTCTAGAAATGACCTTTTTTGTCTGCAGGACATCACCAAAACCTTAGGGCTAAAACCATGTATGGCGCATAATCGATAGATGTCAGACTAAGATCCAAATATGCCTGTTGTTTCTTTCCTCCAGCCAAAACTCAAAGTTGTGTTCACCATGTGCTAGTTTCAACACAAAGGCGTTTCGACAGCAGGAAATGAAACTCGCATTTGCGGAGTTCAGAATGTTGAAGACTAGGTCTCATTCGTTGTCCATAGCTTGTTGATCTCGGTCAAGATCAAGAGGCCGGTCTCGTTCTCTATCCAGAGGTCATTCGAAAGATAGGCCTTTGTTGAAGAAACGTAAGTCACAGAAGATCCATAAAAAAGCAGAAGAAATCGAAGCATGAGTCTCCCTCCTTGCATCCTTCCTGCCATTCAGAATCGCATGAGGTACCGGGGCCTTTTATTCTAAGATGTATTTGAGCTACAGATCCTGCTTCAAAGGATCCTCCTACAACATCTTTTCCTTTTTGAATCCCAGAAAATAAGTTAGCAACACCAGATCAGATCCAACAGCTTAAGAAAGCTATGGACTTGATATTTGGTGTAAGACCAGATCCTGTTGGTACGCCTTCTGGCTCCGCAGATCCAAGGAGGCCTCTGATTGGTCAGATGTCAATGGATCTGTCCTCAGTGCCACTGTGCCTCTTGTTGCAGATTTGAGGATGACGAGGTTAATGGTTGTGGATCCTACAGCCTCATTCTCATCAGCGCTGCTGGACGCCACCAATTCCTTGTCTGAGGTCACTGACGCCAATGGTGGATCTGATTGTTTTTGTCATATTCAAAAGGTCAGTTGCCTTCAGCTATGGCGTATGCTAGGTCAGAACCCAGTCTTTCACAAGGAGAGTATCATTTTGATGCAGAATGCCCTCAAGATGATATTCTTCAGGATTTACAAGACCCTAGCGGTCTTGATACTTCTCTTGATGTAGGTTAATCATCCCCTGTGGCTACTGAGGAGGCCTCATCATTTAGTTTTACCTACACAAGAAGATAACACTACTTCATTGACTGAAATTTTGGATCTATCACAAGCTTCACGGGAGCCTTTACAGCCGTTTATGCCATTTAATGATGCTATAACAGATGTTTTGATGAGCAATTAGGCTAAGCTGGATCTTTCCCTCCAGTAAGCAGGCAGATTGAGAGGAGGCTCCAACTAGCCCAAGGAGATCCAGATTTTCTCCTTCAGCATCCAACTCTGGAGAGTTTATTAGTACAGGCTTCTTCAAGTCGTACTAACCCAAATGCTTATCCATCCACTGTACCTCGTAGGAAATCAAAGAAGATGGAAGTGCAAGGAAATGCCTCCTTGGCATGGTTACCCCCTAACATTTTGTCTTTGCTGATGCTAAGTTTCTGCTAACCAGGCCCCAGCACCAGTGTTATTTCCCTAAACTGTAAATTTGTTTCCACAATTGGCACAACCTTGTCACTCAGATAAGTCCCTTGTAATTGGTACCCCTGGTACCAAAGGCCCTGATGCCAGGGAATGTCTCTAAGGGCTGCAGCATGTCTTGGTCCACGCTGGGGACCCCTCACTCAGCACATACACACTGCCTCCTAGCTTGTGTGTGCTGGTGGGGAGAAAAAAACTAAGTCGACATGGCACTCCCCTCAGAGTGCCATGCCAACCTCACACTGCCTGTGGCATAGGTAAGTCACCCCTCTAGCAGGCCTTACAGGCCTAAGGCAGGGTGCACTATACCACAGGTGAGGGCATATGTGCATGAGCACTATGCCCCTACAGTGTCTAAGCAAAACCTTAAACATTGTAAGTGCAGGGTAGCCATAAGAGTATATGGTCTGGGAGTTTGTCAAACACGAACTCCACAGTTCCATAATGGCTACACTGAAATCTGGGAAGTTTGGTATCAAACTTCTCAGCACAATAAATGCACACTGATGCCAGTGTGCAATTCATTGTAGCATGCACCCAGAGGGCATCTTAGAGATGTCCCCTGAATACCAATCCGACTTCTAGTGTGGGGCTGACCAGTTTCTGCCAGCCTGCCACAACCAGACGATTTGGTTGCCACATGGAGAGAGTGCCTTTGTCACTCTGTGGCCAGGAACAAAGCCTGCACTGGGTGGATGTGCTTCACACCTCCCCCTGCAGGAACTGTAACACCTTTCGGTGTACCTCAAATGCTCACCCCCTTTGTTACAGCACCCCAGGGCATCCCAGGTAGTGGAGATACCCACCCCTCCGTTCACTGCCCCCACTTTTGGGGGCAAGGCTGGAAGAGATAATTAGGAGAACAAGGAGGAGTCACCCACCAGTCAGGACAGCCCCTAAGGTGCCCTGAGCGGAGGTGACCAATTCCTTTAGGAATCCTCCATCTTAGTTTTGGAGGATTCCCCCAATAGGATTAGGGATGTGCCCCTCTCCCCACAGGAGGCACAAAGAGGGTGTAGCCACCCTCCAGGGCAGTAGCCTCCCAGACCTAAATATACCCCTAAATCTAGTAGTGAGGGGCACCCTAGAACCCAGGAATTCAGATTCCTGCAACCTGAACTACAAAGAAGGACTGCTGATCTACAAGCCTGCAGAGACGACGGACAACAACAACTGCTTTGGCCCCAGCCCTACCGGCCTGTCCCCAGAGTTGAAATCCTGCAACCAGTGACACATCCAACAGGGACCAGCGACCTCTGAAGCCTCAGAGGACTGCCCTAACCCGCAGGACCAAGAAACTCCTGTGAGCAGCGGCTCTGCTCAACAACAGCAACATCTTTGGAACAAAGAAGCAACTTTTAAAGAACTCACTCTTCCCGCCGGAAGCGTGAGACTTCCCACTCTGCACCCGACACCCCTGGCTTGAGATCCAGAGAACCAACATCACAGGGAGGATTCCCCGGCGAGTGCGACCCCTTGAGTAGCCCGAGACGACCCCCTTGAATCCCCACAGCGACGCCTGCAGAGAGAATCCAGAGGCTCCCCCTGACCGCGACTGCCTGTAACAAAGGGACCCAACACCTGGACCGCAGCCCCCAGGACCAGAAGGAACCGAACTTCACTGCAGGAGTGACCCGCAGGCGACCCTCTGCCTAGCCCAGGTGGTGGCTGTCCCGAGAAGCGCCCCACCACCACGGTGCCTGCCTGCCCCCGGGTCCCTCCATTGAAACCAATACAAACCCCGACGCCTGCTTTGCACACTACACCCGGCCGCCCCTGTGCCGCTGAGAGTGTGTTTTGTGTGCCTACTTGTATCCCCCCCAGTGCTCTACAAAACTCCCCTGGTCTGCCCCCTGAGGACACGGGTACTTACTTGCTGGCAGACTGGAACCAGAGCACCCCTGTTCTCCATAGGCGTCTATGTGTTTTGGGCACCTCTTTGACCTCTGCACCTGACCGGACCTGAGCTGCTGGTGTGGTATCTTTGGGGTTGCCTTGAACCCCCAACGGTGGGCTGCCTATGCCCAGGAACCGAGACTTGTAAGTGTCTTACTTACCTCACAATCTAACCTTTACTTACCTCCCCCAGGAACTGTTGATTTTTGCACAGTGTCCACTTTTAAAATACCTTATTGCCATTATCAAAAACTGTGTAAGTTATTGCTCTGATTCAAAGTTCCTAACTTACCTTTGTGGAGTACCTTGCATTTTGTGTATTTACTTCAAATCTTGAACCTGTGGTTCTAAAAATAAATTAAGAAAATATATTTTTCTATATAAAACTATTGGCCTGGAGTTAAGGCTTTGAGTGTGTGTTCCTCATTTATTGCCTGTGTGTGAACAACAAATGCTTATCACTACTCTCTGATAAGCCTACTGCTCGACCACACTACCACAAAATAGACCATTGGAATTATCTAATTTTGCCACCATCTTACCTCTAAGGGGAACCCTTGGGCTCTGTGCACACGATCTCTTACTTTGTCATAGTTTATACAGAGCCAACTTCCTACAGGAAGCATATGCAAAGAAGATTTTTTTCTTTAACAAGTTTGGCCTTACATTCCGTAAATACTTCCTGTCTGTTGGGAAGATATTCTCACGTGTTGTGGGATAGAGTTTCTGATGTTTTGCCAGCAATACCAGAGGATACTCAGAATATTTTACAAACTTTGGTTTTGAGTGGGAAGGATGCTGCACAATTTCTATAGAACGATTATTTGCATACAGTCTTGGGGACCAGTGTGGTAAGTAGGCATACTTAGATCCGTTCAACTGGTTTTTCAACAGGTGTCCAGCATTCTTTGATAGATATGCCATTTGATGGCATACAATTGTTTGGGGAGAAAGCAGATACTGCCCTTGAGAGATTTAAGGAGAGCAAAGCAGCTGCACATTCTTTAGGGTTGGCTCATCTGGTGTCAATTGTCACAACAACAGCTCCCCTTTCTGGATTTTAGTAGAGGGTACCTTCAGAGGTACATACCAGCAGTGCAGCAATCCAAGCAGGTATTTATAGGGTCATGGTCAAGAAGCTGGTAGACAGCTTAAAGCTGCACAAACGCAATGGTCTGCTCAAACTACAGCTCCCCTACTGCACCAATTTCAAAAGCCTCTCTAGGTTGACCTTGATGCCTCACGATTGGCCAGTTGGGGGTCATGTCACTTACTACTTTTCTACCTGGAGGACCATAACTTCAGACCAGTGGTGCTTCAGAATGCGGCACAAGGTTACTCCCTACCTTTTTAAATATTCCCTCTGAACAGTTAACCACCACAATTTCTTTTGGTGGACCATTTGTCAATTCTTCAGACAGAAGTTCAGGCTCTGTTGACGAACGGGGCAATAGAGGGAGAGTACCACTTTCAGAAGTAGGTACTGATTGTTACTCCTGTCATTTTCTAATACCAAAAAAGGACAGGGGCCTTTGCCCCATCTTAGATTTTCGACTGCTGAAATTATTTTGAGGAAGAACAAGTTCAAAATGCTCACATTGGCCCAAGTTCTATCTGCCCTGGATGGAGGAGACTGGATGGCAGTATTGGATCTGCAAAATGCATATTTTCCCATTCCCATACTGCAGTCTCAGACATTATCTCTGTTTTTAGGTGGAACAGGAGGAGCATTTTCAGTTCTCTGTACTCCCTTTAGGACTGACCAGTGCACCACAGGTGTTCACATAGGTAATGGCGAAGATTGCGGCATATTTACGGAGGATGGAAATGGCAGTCTTCCCGTACCTTGTCGACTGGCTGTTAAAAGCCAACTCTCATCAGACACTTGCCATCCATCTTCTGACATCAGCCGCCCTATTTCTGTCTGTGGGTTTTACCATCAGTGTGCCAAAGTCACACTTGACTCCTTTGCAACAACTCCCTTTTGTTGTAGTTACACTGGATACACTTTTGTTTTGAGCTGTACCTCCACCTCATCGAGTTCAGAATATTAAGGATATGATCCCAGTGTTTCAGGCTGTAACTTGGTGATAGTGGCTCTGAGGGTTTTGGGCCTCTAGGTTTCCTGCAGTTTGCTTGTGGACGATGCCAGGTGGCATAAGGGGGCTCTGCAGTATAATTAGAAGTCTCAGTGGGCTCAAAATCAAGGACATCTATCAGATTTCGTCCAGGTGTCAGAAGAGACTGCAGAAAACCTCCAGTGGTGGTTACTAGACTGCAGTTAGACCAACAGCAGACCCCTCTCATTGCCCCACCCAGAACGACCTTTGTGATAGATGTCTTTGCTGGTTGGGGAGTTCATCTGGCGGACATGGAGATTAGAGGACTCTTGTTTCTGACAGAAGCTCATCTTCAAATACATTTGTTGGAGCTTCGGGCAGTCTGATTGGCCTTAAAAGCTTTTCTTCAAAGAATCAGAGGGCAACAAGTTCAGGTACTCGTGGACAATACGACCACCATTTGGTATTACCACAAACAGTGTGATGTGGGTTCTGTGTCTGGAAGCTCTTCGTCTTTAGGAGTGACTGAGTGATCAGGGTATATCTTTGATCACCCAACTCCTGCGAGGATCTTTAAACCTCAGAGCAAGCCAAGTCAGCCAGCAATACCTAGCAGATTACAAATGGCATCTGAGGTGTCTTCCCAACAATGGGGTGAACCCGGCTCGATCTATTCACCACCGCAGAGAACATGCAACATCGCTCATTTTGCACACTTGAGTACCCAAGGCAATCATCTCTAGGAATACCTTCATTGGGACTGGGGACTCCTGTATGCCTATCTACCACTATTTTTCCTGCCCAGAGTGTTCCAGGAGATCAAGAGAGACCGGACCCAAGTCATCCTAGTGGCTCCAGACTGGGAGAGGAATGGGTGGTATCCAGAACTTCTGGCCATGAGCGTCAGTCCACTGATTAGGCTGCCTCTGAGGGAGGACCTCCTCTTGAAGTTTCAGGGTCGAGTTCTGCACCAGCACCCGAAAGGGTTAACCTCCATTTATGGGGGTTGAGCGGAGGCAGTTGTTAACATGATCTTCCTCCAGAAGTTGTTAATGTAATCCTGGCATCCAGGCTCCCATTTACAAAGGCTGTTTATGATGGACGTTGAAAGAAGTTTGTGGTAGGGTATGCCTCATGTCAGATCCAGTCCTTGCAAGCTTACCTTTCTGATATTCTTTTGTTCCGGTTACCATTAGCTGAGCAAGATCTGGCTGCAGCTACAGTTAAGTTATTTAGCAGCCATTTCTGCTCTTACGTTTACAGGATTAACTGTTGTAGGAGGCTGGCCTGGTGTGTGGTGCACACCTATGGTGTTGGCACCTTATAGCAGATCCAGGCAACCCCCTATTAGTATGTTTTACAGTGTCTAGGAAGCCAGGACTCTCTAGTTGTAGCTGTGGTGAGTAGCCAAGACTTATCTAGGAAGAGTGTGAAGCACTTGCAATACCACAGTAGTGATACAGTGATTTATCACACCTGAAAGAAACTACACAGTGTTGAACATATAGAGGTACTTTATTACAAAATCACTGAACTAAGATACTATAGGCAATCCTCCATTTCTGGAGGTAAGTACTAGGAATGAGCATTACCACATTAGAAATAGCAAGAAATAGCAAAGGCCCTATCAAGGTACCAAACGATATACTAAAATAATGGAATGCGAGAATGGGTCCCCCACCAGAGGATACAGAGTAGTTAGTCAAGGGCTGGAAGAGTATGAAACCCCAAGAGGTAAGTATCTAGAAAACCCCCAGTGACTAGGAGAGCAGAGGTAAGTTACCTGGGTGTACCATAGACTAACATAGGGACTTGGAATTGGAACAGTGCAAGAAAAGGACCAGGCTGGTGGAACCCAAGTTTGATTCTGGATGAAGAGGACCTGTAAAAGAAGGGGACAGAGTCTGGTCTAGGTGGGGCAGGAGGCAATGCCCACCCTTCTGTGGGTGAACATCTGAGTCGACAGTGATGGATGAAGGCCATCTGTGAAGTCCAGGAGCTGCAGCGAGTCCCTGATGTCACCTAGGAGCTGTTCCTTGACGGTCGCCGGATTGCAGACGGGTCAGTGCTCAGGAGGACCACCACCAACAAGCACAAGCAAATACAACTGCAGCTGTTGGAGATTTGCAGAGCTTAAGAAGACCAGCAAGGTCCTGCGAACTCGACCCTTGGAGAGAAGATAGGCGAGCCAGCAGACGGAGCCCCACGAGCTACCCACTTTAAGCAGGCACAGTAAGTTGCAGTTAGGCCTAGGCAATACACCTGGAGCAGCAGAGAGGAGACTGTCATTGCTGAGGTACAGTGATGGGAGATGGGGTTACTTGGAGCCTGAAGATCCTTCTGAGCAAGAGTCAGCAAGACATGGTTGCAGGCATTGGTAATGGGGCACAGGGATTCCGTCCTGGAGGAAGAGGCAAGGGCTAACCGACTCCCAAGTTGGACAGAAGGCAGAAAGGGCCCCTCGGAACCACCTGTGTGGGGAGAATCTTTGCAAAGTCCAGAACACAGCAGATCTCAGCAGCCGGACATTGTTGCCTTAGGTGCCTGCAGATGCAAGAGAGTGACTCCTTCACTCCAAAAGAGATTCCTTCTTGCTTCTTTATTGCAGCTGAAATCTTGCCGTCCCCAGAGGATGCACAGCTGTGGAAATGTTGCAAAGTGCTGACAGGAGCCGCAGAGACAATGGTGCAAGGACAGGTCATCTCGGTATTGCAGTCTTACTCGGCCCCTGTGGAGTCCAACAGCGGTTTCTGCGGCCAGGAGCAGAAGAGGTTGTTGCAGAGGAGTCCTGGTGAAGTCTTGAAGACTGAATCTGGGCACCCACCCGCAAGGGAGTGCTTAATAGCCCCAAAAAAGTGTCTTTGTCACTTTCCAAGGTAACCACCTATCAGAGGGGGTCACTGACGTCATCTGCATAACCTTACCACTCCGATGCTCCCAGGGGCCTCCGCCTGTCTTGGTTTCAAGATGACTGAATGAAGTGGCCACCTGGAGGAGCTCTGGGCCCCATCTCTGGGGTGGTGATGGACAGGGGAGTGGTCACTCCCCTTTCCTTTGTGTAATTTCGCACCAGAGCAGGGACTTTGGGTCCCTGGATTGGTGCAAACCAGATTATGCAAGGAAGGCACCAGATGTGTCCTTCATAGCGAGCTGGTGGTGTGGGGAGGCTACCCCCCCAGCCTTTTAAAACCTGTTTCCAAGGTAGAGGAGGTTGCATCCCTCTCACACAGGAAATCCTTTGTTTTGCCTTCCCCTGCTTGAGCTGGCCAAGTAGCAGGAGGGCAGAAGCCTGTCTGAGGGACCGAGGAGGCATGGGTTGCTCTCAGACCCTTCAAGACTGGTAGGAGTAATGCTGGGGGGGGCCTTTAAGGATCCCCAAGAGTGCATGGAATCATGCCAGTATTAGGGTAGGATTTCGACATGCTTGATACCAAACATGCCTAGGTTCAGAGTTAACATTATGTAGCTGGGCCATAGGTAGAGACCTATGGCCAGTACATAGCTATAATGGCTTCCCAGTTCTTACAAAGTCCAGGGAATTGTAACTGGAGTTTGTAGGAGCACCTCTGCTAGGGTTGCCCACATGGGGACCTGAATCCTGCCCTTAGGGCTGGAAGAGTCTACCATATGGGTGACTTACAGTGACCTGGTGTAGTGACCAGCAGTGAAAGGATGCATGCACCTTTTCACGCAGGCTTCAAATAGCAGGCCCTCAGAGACAGTTTGCATGGGCTCTCAAGGGTGGCATAATATATGCAGCAGCCCATGGGGAACACATGGTGTACCAATGCCCCTGGGTACCTAAGTACCATATACTAGGGACTTTCAGGAGTACACCAATATGCTAATTGTGTGTGTAAAGGGTACCAAGGCAACCAAATTTAGAGGAGAGAGCACAATGACTAGGGTCCTGGTTAGCAGTACCCCGGTGAAAACAGTCTTAAGTATACTGAGAACAGGCAAAAAGTGGGGGTAACCATGCAAAAAAGAGGGAATTTCCTACAACTGTCCTTTATTTAAATCACCTTTTGTGATTCATTTTTAAGGGATCTTGTCATATTTCCTTCTGTTCCTTTTCTAATACTCCAGTAGAATTTAATTCTAGTGTTACCTGATCTAATGTGCTTGCCTTTTGAGCATATGCATGGTTGGTTGTGTTTGTTGATTCTTAAAACAGTGTTCCTTGAAACCATTATGTCTGCTCGGCGAGTAAGTGAACTTCTGGCCTTGTCATCAGCATCTTATGTCATTATGTTTTTGTTTTTTTTCCAGATAAGTTGGTCTTTCAGACCAGCGGCATTGCTTCCTTCACCCCTTCATGTGTATCATATTTTCATGCACCGTCTCATCCTACAAAGGAGGAGGAATGGTTTCACTGTCTTGATCCCAAGAGGGCTCTCAGTTTTTATTGGAGAGAACTAGAGAATTTCAACAGGATGAAAACTTTTTGTCATTTTCACCAGAGCAAAGAAGTTGAAGACAGTACAAAAAAGAACAATTTCTAGGTGGATTGTGTTATGCATTAAGATCTGTTATAGTGTGGCCAGAAAACAACCTATAGAGAGGCTGCATTCACATTCAACAAGGGCAAAGGCTGCTTCTGCAGTTTTGGCTAGGCGTGTACTAGTGCTAGATTTATGTCATGATGCAACATGGGCATCTTTGCACACGTTCACCAAGCATTGTGTGGGTAGTTAGATCAGGAGAGAAGGCTATTTTTGCTTGGTCCTGCAAGATTTCTTAGTTTGAGGTAGTCCACATTCCCACCACATGGGCAATATTGCTTTGGTTTCTATTCAGAAAGATAAGAATCTGCAGTTACAAGTCTGTCTCTATCAGAAGAACAAGTTACTTACCATTAAGTAATACTTTTTCTGTTAGAGACTCTATCAAACCACAGATTCCTCTCCTGCCCTTCTACCTCCCCATTCTGTGGAAGTGACTCATGGAGAAGTTATGTGGATAAACATTTACTATTCTGGATATCTGCACAAACACAAAATGTATAATTAACATGTGCATTGAAATTGGGTTTCTTAAGGATCCACACCTCTTGGTACAGGCGGAGGATAGAAAGAAACTGATGCCACCACAAGCATGTGATGTATATGTAGGGAAGGCAACGTCACAGCCACACAAGATTTCTCATGCAGAACTATGACGTTGTACAACGCCACCTGTCAGTACTGGAAGACATTGCTATACAAAGGTTTCTGGGTCCAGACTGATGTCTGAAGGTATTCAAAAGGTGAGGAGTCTGCAGTTAGATAGCATCTGTACCTGAAAAGGCGTTACCAAAGTTAAGTAACTTGTTCTTATGACAACCTTCCCTGTTCCATTACTTAGGCTTTTGACAGGGTTGGTAGGGATTGGGGGGCCTGCACCAGCAACTACATCAAAACATTGCCAACTGGTGTCTGTAATGTAGAATGGATATAAACTTTCCGCTCTTAGTCTGAGGATTAGAAAGTGTTTAAGATGAGGAATCTTGGTGGATCTGTATTCATCAGAAAGAACATTACTGAAGGTAAGTAACTTGTTCTTCAGGCAAACAGGCTTCTATTTATTGACTGGTATGTTCTCTCTTGTATTGCACAGTATTTGGCATCATTCATGCTTTTCATTCAGGTGATATTGAAATGCATCCCCAAAGAGCCAAAGCAGCATCTGTTTCTTTCTTGACCATATTCCACTAGATGTTATTGTAAGACAGCCACCTGGATTAGCCTACCCTCCTTCTGTTAGCATTACCTGGGTAACATTTATTTTAGATTGGATGCCTGGTTCTGTTATTCTATGGCAATATTTTTGACTATCAACCTATGACGAGTAACATTATTGACTAGGTCTCTTAACAGTTTCCTCATGTTTAAGCATGCCCGGTAGCATTGGCAGGCTTTGGTACGAAGCATGCGTGGATGCCAGAGTGTTAAATAGAATGTCATCCTCCACTGGTTCTGAATGCATTGTGAACTGTTGCTGCTCTGGCCAGTACCTGCGTGTAGGACGTGCTATCCTCTGGAGGTGAAGGTTTTGTAGGATAACACTCTGGACTGTTGTCCGAAACTGATGTGTCGTATAGATCCCAGGGGTCTGCATCGTCCTGCGTCATCCCAGTATGTGTGGGTGACTGTGCCATTGGTGTCCCCACTGGTGATAGTTGTGGTGATTGAAGTGGGGACGTTTGTGGTGAGAAATGTGGGGGTGGTGACTTTTCTCTAACCACCTTGGCCTTTGGTTGCATTTCAGTCTCATGAAAAGCCAGTTTTCTCTTGAACTTGAGCGGAGGGATGGTTTGTATTTTCCCTGTGTCGTTTTGGATTTGGAGCCTTGGTTGAGTTTGGTCAAGCTCTTCCAAATTCAGTCATTATTGACTAGGTCTCTTAACAGTTTCCTCACTTGTGAGGATTTTTGATACTATAAAAACGTCCCTTGTGCATCGAAGGAGGCAGGTCTGTTGTAAAAATCACTCGTTAATGACTTGTATAACTCCCATCTGCCTCTTTCACCAGATGACCCACTGTCCAGCTCTCTCTTTGTTTAGGCTGGTGTATGAGCAGAGACCAGATCTAAACCAGGCGATGGAAGCTGGCAACTAGCAGCTAAGTGCATCGTCCAGGCCCATGCATGGTTTGCGGTGCCCCTTTGTATCATTGATCCACTATTAGACAAAGCGTGCTCTGGGTTTTGGGCCTTGTTGTACTGGACGAAAGTAACTTAGGGCTAGGAATGCAACAGTCCATAGTACTGTGACCTTCCCTTGGTTCTAGAAGTGTGCATTCAGCCCTTCCTTTTTTACTATTGCCCTCTTTACCACTTTGTTTGCAATTGTCTTCCCTCTCCTCCCATGGTCTCTCACACTCTGACTATTGTTTCTTGTTCATCTCCATTGGTCTCTGGTTGTGACTTCTTCCCTCAACTCCTAGACCACACCTAATTTCCTTACTTGTGTTCTTACACATCTGCAAGGCATCTGGTAGTGTCCTTCAACCTGGCTTTCTCATGACAACAGGCCTGTAACATTGCTTAATTGTTGGCAGTGTTAATTCCTCCCTCCTTTGATATTTTCTTTGTTCTCCCACCCCTTTCTTGATCCATAGCACTAGTGTATGACTTCATCTTTTACACACTTTTGTCCCTACTAGTCTTCCTTTTTTTTTATTAGTAACTGGTAGTGTTCATCCATCTAATGGTTGTGCTCCTCTTCCTTGGTCCCTGAGGTTTCTCTCTTGCCTGACAGTCTCCTTCCTCATTCCTGTATTTTCTTTCCTCGTACAGAATACCTCCTTCTTGGCTCCTTCCAGTTTTCCTCCTATTTAGTCTGATGCAATGTCACACACTGCTTGGGCCCTGGAAGTCTTCCTTCCACCTTCATCCATGACACTGCTCCTCTTCTAGTGGTCCCAGATTGCAGCTTTCCTCACCTGCCCATTCCTAATGAACTCGCTGTCCTTGGGATGTTTCCACGTTCTATTCCTTGGTAGTATTGTTTCTGCATTGGTCTCTTTCTCGCCCTATTCCTTTGGGTCTATATTGCTCGTAGTGCTCTGAGAAGGTTTGTTAATTCTTGTGGAACTTGGTCTCTCTGCCACAACCTCCTCTCTTCAAGCTGTACCCTGATTGCCGTCATCTGCGACCTCCACTAAGTCCTTTGTCATTTAAAAGAAAAAATGTTTACTGTTATGTGCTTTCTACACACGGAATCTTGTCTCTTTTCCTTCAGGACTATGAAAGCAAATTGCAGGCTCTGCAGAAACAAGTGGAGACAAGATCACTGGTTGCCGAGACCACAGAGGAGGAAGAAGAAGAAGAGGAAGGTAGGGGATAGACTGAAAGTGAAATGTTTTGTGTGTTGCTGTGTCAGACTGATTTTACTCTAAAATCTAGCTATGTTGGCTGTTCTCGTAGACAAATCCAAAATTGCCACCTGTTAATATTTTTGGAGCATGAACGGCTGACCAGTAGATAAATAGATAAATATTAGATGAATATATTGAAGAGATCCTTCAGCATCAACTGGGAAAGAAGAGACCTCTGAGGCAAGTAGCCACCAAAACATCCCTGTATTAGTTACATTGCCTTCAAGGGAAAGGTTGCCTCTAGTGAACTTCTGTGATGGCTGAACAACCAGCATACATACACCGTCCAAGACCTTCCAGGTGCAATTGATCCTTCTACTCATGGGGAGTATACCACATAATATCTCACATTGCATAGTCTATAAATTCTGCCCCTGGCACCTAAGGGAATTGAATTCCCACACCGAATCTCAATAGCAGAATCTTGCAAGCTGCTGACAGCATTGGCATACTCAGGAGCAGCATGATGAAGGATCTATCTGCCTCACAACTTCTCCCACCATTTTTAATCTGTGATTATTTGTAAAAGAATGTCAAGAGTGAGTGTGTGCTGTTAGGCCTGTGATGAAGATCACACAAGCATTAGTGATAGAAATGCAGAAAGGTGAATTTGGATCGGTCTCAATAGAGTTGAAACAATGACATTGTACATTTAATGTATTCATATTTGAGTTGCATATTTGTAGAGAAGATCTTCTGAATAGTAGTGATAAAAATATTTTTAGCGAGTACCTTGTGAAACATTTGATAACCATTCACATCACTCTTTCATCATCAGCAAACAAAATGTCATAATGCTGTGAGTACATGAACAGGAGTATTGGAGAATGTGCAGCTAGATACAGACTTTATGTATCTCTTATGCAAAACAAGCAGCTCAAGGAAATACTGTCAAATTGTGATACACTTACCTCCACAAAATACACATTAACTACATAAAAAAACATTCATACCTCCACTCAGGGCCCTTCGCTTACTGATCAAAGTTTCTAGCTGGATGAGAAGCCTACAGGAGCAGAAACAGCAACTCCAGTAGCAGAGGTGCTTCCTAGGGAGCCCGACCCATGATCCAGTAGCACCAGAGCATATGATTAGGCACAGATGACCTACTTGGATATCCTGAGTCTCGTCAAAAAAACATCCATAAGGAAAGTGCACAAACCTTAATGTCATAAAGAGGAGACTAGATAAGGTACACAACCAAGAAGGAAAACCTTGTGGTTTCAGGAGCACCTCATTGTAGCTCGGTAGTGAAGAAAATGAATGGCTGGAACATGAGATGGCAGTTAAGGGTGAGAACTGTTGCATGGCCACAGGGGTTCAGAATCCCTAGAGAAAAGCTAGTCAGAAGAACATGTTCTTGATCACCTGGAAGAAAGCAAAATGGCGTGCAGAAGGATCACTAGTATTGATTGAGTAGATGAAGTGCTACCAGCTTCTACTCCATTAGACTCTGCATCTAAGGGGTGAAATTAACATTAGGTTTCAGGAACAGGTGTACTCACTTTCTTCGACAACTCCCAATAGTGCTGCTCCTACTTGTGGAGCCAGAAAAGGTTGTAATCAAGTAAAGCACAAACAGACAACTACAATGGTGAGAGCACATTATACAGCCAGAAAAATCCTTGAAACCAAGAGTGGTTTAAAATTCTCAAGGCTTTGAAAATCTGTCCGCTGTAGAAACTAGAAAGGGTCCATGAAAATAAACTTTAGTGAAACCCTTTCTTTTATACGCTGCTGTGTCCATGGTGCTAATTTAAATGTTGTGTCAGATTTTTCCACCACTCCTCCAGTCACATCTATTATATGATGTTCATAACATGTGGTGTAACAGTGTTTTTGTCAAGTAACCACAAGAGTCTTCAATGCAAAAGTCTGATAAGGGGTGGGGGAGCAATGAGCAATCGGGGGTGTTACGCGTGGACAGTGGTGAGAGACCAGGGAAACAGGTACACTGTAATGGGGTTCTGAAGGAGAACTAAAAAGAATGTCAGCCCCTTCTTTCAGTAGTGGAAGGATACAAGTCTTGCAATGAGAAATGATGTAAATATTCAGTGTTCAGGGGCAGAGAAAATAAAATAATACAGAGGAAGGCCATCAAAGAAGGAACCAAAAACTGAGAAGGACAAGAAAACCATCCTGTCATGATCAAGGGGCTTATCAAAAGCCTACTTTATATTTTGTGTTGTGGACAATAGGTATTTGGCAACAGACAGCTAAAGCTCTCAGTAACTGAGACCTAAAAAAGGAGGCGGACTCAGACAAATATTAGATCTTTGCCTCCTCAACAAACTTTTCACAAAGCATAATTTCAGGATGGTAACATGAGCACAATGCTTAACGCTTTCCAGCTGCAATATTGGTTCATGCATACTTTAGTATATTTCTTCAGAAAACACCACAGGAAGTATTTGAGGCTTCTTATAGTAGAGAAAATTGCCTATTTGATTCCTTCCATTTACCTTCATATAAGCTCTGTGACTTTCTTTTATAGTGATAACAGTAGCACCTTCCTATCTCTCAGATGAGAGGTTCATGTTTCTTGTACCTTATACACTGGTTTCTGAGAGTAACACCCCAGAACTGGTGATGTAAACTTTTAAGAAAACAGCTGAACATCAATTCAGTTTGAGGATTTGAGTAAATTAAGAATGTTTTTTTCTGAGAGACTACAATACCTCGGAACAGTAGGAGGAAAGCTTTTTCGATGCAGGACAGTGGGCAACATTTTAGAACTTACCACATCATATGCTTATTGGGCCTCGTAGCTTCATGTTACAGTTGAGATTGGGAATGCAATCCTGCCATTCAAAATTACAGGCCCAATAAAATCATTTTTATGGCATCTTGTCACATCTGATATGAATTTTTTTAAGTTTTATTTTGATCTATATTGATATTCCAGGCCGCAGAACTTTTTGATAATTATTCCATGGTCAGTCTATAGTACCAAAAACACCACCTCCACATCTGTGCCTTAGAACTAGGGCCGAAGTTCTTTTCAATGTGAGCATTTCTTCTGTTGCTACATGGAAGTTGGCTCCAAATCCTGACAAATACCATCACCATGAGCTCTATTTACTAGCAGGGAAGTGTGAGATCAAGAGCTTTGTCCTAAAGCCATGCTGCTGTGATTTAAAAGTACTGGACTGATGGTTCTCTAGATTTCTCTGCTTACACACCGGTCAGTTTTCAAGACCTCCAGGCACTAAGGACTTAGTCAACATGTGAAGCAGAATCAGAAAAACAGTTGTATTGCGACCATTCCAAAACTCACGGAACAATGTTTGAGTGAATTATGTTGTAGGTAACGATAAGTCACATGAGATGTTACATGGACCATTAGTGGTGGAACCCTAAACCTTCTTTCATTAAGAAATAACACACTCAAGAACACTAGAATCCAAAGACACTGTCCTAGTGTCACATGTTGTGAAGATTCCCCTTTGCCCTTCTTCAGTTCTTGACTTTGGTAAATATCATCTCATTGTTATTAAAAACTCAGCAGAAATAATTAACAATAAGTGGCTTCATGTCCTTTAAATAATTTTTGTTTTACAAGATTGTATTCTTTTCAATAATAAAAAATGAGACAAGAAGTTTTCAACCTTCTGAAGACTCTTAGAAATCAATAGCAAACACATGTAAGATGAAGCAGTTAGCATTTTAAAATAAATAATGCAAATATATTCACATAAGCTTGATTAACACATTCCAGAACATAATATAAACCAAACATATGTCATACAAGTCATACATATGCAGCATTCTGATTGACTAGTACATGTAACTAAAGCAGGGAAATACCTACAATAGAAAAAAACAAATATTTCATGGCAAATTTATACTGACCTATATGTACTTACTTTGAGGATCTAGTGGTAGTAGATATTCTGGAATTTAAATGTTTATTTGATTTTGTAAAGCACCATGTTCACCGCACCAGGGGTATCATGGTACTGAAAAAAGCTAAAACCAAATTGGAGGTTGCAACACAGGGTTTAGCATTCACCAAGAGGTTAATTCTCTTGCCTAAGTAATATTTTGAAGGCCTTCATAAACTTACATAGGTCAGTCATCTGCCTAAGATGTGGTGGCATGGCAGCACAACCACCAAAGGTTTTGCAACAAAATCTGGTAACCAGTGAGGAGCAGTTTTTCTTTCGATCGAGTGAGTGCAGGCTGACACAGACTAAGGCTGAAACTCAGTGGAAAGCAGATAGGAGAACAAAGTGACTTATGCACAAGAGTTTGAGTAGCACATAGGACTTCACAAGGTGCCAGTGGAGTTGAGTAAAAGCTAGAGAAAGGTGATCATGTAACTTAAGTATCTGCACTAATCTAGCTACCTCATCTGAATAAGTTGTATAAGGTGAATAAAATACTCAGGCTGAAGTAGGAAGAATTACAGTAATTTGCAATCTGCATATTGTGAGAGAAAGTAAGCAGATATAACATGTTTCTGCAAGTATCAAACTGGAAATAGCAGGGCTTTACCACTAAGTTGACTTGGGTCACCAGTAACAAAGATGAAGATGAATCTGTTTTTACCTTCACATTTTTCACATAGAGAGGGTTGGGACCAAGTGAAGTCGAACAAAATGGCAAAATGGATAGTACAAGGGACAAGGTACCTTACTCATGTCACCATTCACCTTGAAATGGTTAATGCTTATCTAAAGCTCTACTTTGAACAGGGATTCTTAAAAGGTAGAGGATCCTGCCTTAGCATTTCTGGAAGCTTCAGCCAAATATAGTCTGCGTAAAGAAGCAGTTCGAAACCACTGGCTTGGGTCAGATAATCCAAAAGATTCACATACAGATTGAACAAAAGTGGAGACTGGATGGACCCTTGAGGAGTTCCACAGTCTGAGGTTCTGCCAGTGGATCTGAATGGAGGAATTTAGACCTAAAAGGACCTACGGAAGAGACGGTTTGGAGAATTATGTGATTGTAGTGCAGCGGATCCCTATTTCTGACAGCCTCTCAAGAAGAATTTTATGATTCACTGTATCAAAGGTGGCCGAGATATCTAACAAGATCTAATAAGGTCAATGCAGCTAGCAGGTTACAGTTTTCTTAATAACTAATCTTGTCTTGAACCAACACAACAACGAACTCTCTACTAAACCAGGCTCAAAGACAAGCTGCGCTAGTTGGTGAGCAGAGGTGACAGCTAAAAATTCCTGGAGTTGTAGGATACCCCTTGCTTCAGCAGCTTGTTCATATATGGAATATGGTAAATAAGCCTGGTGCCATGCTATCGACCAAGGCTTCTTCAAGATTCGGGGTATAAGCGTGTGTTTGATCCTCCTGGGAACAGTGCCTGCAAATTAGGAGACTTTAAGGATGTCTAGAGGTAGTTACATATCTTTATGGATCTTTGAATGGAGAGGGTTAGTAGGTGAACTGAAATGTTACTGCTGTTCAAAATAGACTGGAAACTTTCTACCTCGATGGATACCCATGTATTTGCAGTTTCTCTGGGGACAAGGGGTAGGAGCAAAAAAGGGAGAAAGGCTAAGTACTCAAGCTCGACCTAAATAGTCCTGCAGTGATGGTGAAATTGCAAAGAGTTTGTCAACAAAAAGTCCTCAGTTGTGTTATATGGTGGGGTTATGGCTACTTCTTGGATTTCTCAATTTGTTTATAATTTGTTTCTCTCGTAGGGGATTTCCATGATAGTCATAAGCATTGAATAGTTCCGCGCGCCTGCGGGGACCCCGGAGCACTGATGTGAAGTATATTCTTAAGTGCAAACACCAGCCGTTTAAAGAAAAGGTCTGTCAAAAAACACTTAAGAATAACATTGTGCAGCCTATGTGAACAGCTACACAGGCCAAATTGTTGAAAAGAAAATCAATAGTAGTGTAAATTCATGTTCAAACACCTATTTATTCTAGAAATGTAATAACAAATACATTCTCATACTTTATTTACACCTCTGATGAGAATAAAACAATGCAGGGCAGTGTAGCCCATAGGCTGCCATTATACAGAATGTAAATAGAGCTGTGCCTTTAAGAAAAGCAAAGTCTTCCTGTTTCCCATCATGCACAGCAAAAGGCAGTTGCCTCAGTTCTTTTTTCCGGCTCCTGCTGACAGGACCCTGAAGCATTGAGCTCTACCTCACAAAAGCTTTTGTGACAGAAATTCATTGAAATATCTTCTGAATTTCATTTTCACTCGACGTTTTTACCTTTGAGTGATCATTTTCTACTGATTTCTGTTAAATTCTGACAGAATTTTGAGGTTTTTCTAGTTAGAAATGCCTTCACTTTTTGATAAATGTCCTTCTTGTGGAAGAAAGAAGGCTAAAACAGATCCACATAGGGTCTGTATAATTTGTCTTCCATCCAGCCACAAACCGGAGTCGTGTGACATCTGTAAAACCTTCTCTAGAAGAACCCTTCGTGACAGAGAGAAGATCCGACTCCAGGCGAAAGAGGACAGGAGAAAAAGTGGCCATTCCACTACAGAGCGAGGAGAAGGTCAGACTTCTACCAGGGCTCAACCTGTTTCCTCCATGACTCCTTCCAGACCTGCTGAAAAACGACATAGATCTCCGACGACGTCGAAGCAGGGAACGGCGCCAACATGTTCGCCGTCGAGGAGTGCTTCGCCGGCGAGAAAACGACATCGTTCGCCGTCGACAGCTATTTCGCCGTCGAGGCGGCGAAGACACCCGACGTCGAGAGGATCTGGGTCGCCGTCGACACGGCGAACACAGTCCACGCCAAGGAGATCCGAGTCGGGCTCGCCGTCGACACGGCGAGGGAGATCGCCGTCGAGAGAGAGTGTTCGCCGTCGGAGGCGTTCACCGTCACTGCACCGACGTCGAGGTTCGTCGTCGAGAGGTTCTCAGCGGCGAGACGAGTCGACGTCTAGAGGCACTCGGCGTCACCGCAGTTCGACGTCGAGGAGTGCTTCGACGTCGAGAAGACCATCTAAGAGGCCTAGAAGGGTTTATACAACCTCAGAATCCTAGGCCTCGCTTATCCTACTTCCAGCATCACCACAGCTCTCACAAAGGCAGTCGCCTTTACCACAGACGCCGGTAACACCTACGGCTCCTCTTCCGGCGCCTCCTCCAGAACCTGTTCCGAGGACTCCAACGCGATCTGCAGGGCGTTCTGGTTATTCCTCGAGACGTACATCTACCTCAAGGCACCGTCGTCAATCACATCATGGACATTCTTCATCGTCCACACGAGACTACTCTCCAACCTTATCAGACTCACCATCCCCAAGAGTGTCTCCCATAGATGATGTCAACACATTTCAGGAGGTCTTAGTGAGAGGGGCAACCAAGCTGAATATCCCGCTAGCAGCTCCAGCCCAATCGACATCAGTAATCTTTGAGACCTTGCATCAAAGGACATCTTCACGACCTTTACTTCCACTGGTTCCGGGTCTTATTGAACCGGCAATGGACATTTTTCTCACGCCGGCTACAACAAAGTCTGCTCCTTCCAGACTCATTAAAAAGTACCGTCCACCAGAGCAAGATCCTCTTCTTGAGGTCGGACCCAGTACCAGACTCGGTAGTTATAGTGGCAGCGAAGAAATCGCATTCGACGTCACCGTCTTCCTCTGCTCCCCCAGACAAAGAAAGCAGAAAGATCGATGCTGCAGGAAGAAAAGTATGCTCGACGGCATCTATCACCATGAAAGCAGCCAGTGCCACTGCTTTATTAGGGAGATATGATCGATCCCTCTGGGACTCTATACTACAGTTCTCAGAGCATCTCCCTAGGGACAAAAGGGAAGATTTCCTAGAGGTCGTGAGCGAGGGAGCAATGGTTTCTAACCAGATCATAAGTGCTGCGGCAGATGCTTCAACTCTATCCGCACATAACTATGCTCATGGTATAGCGCTCAGGAGACATGCATGGCTGCGGCTTACATCGCTTAAACCCGAAGCACAGCAGAGGATACAGAACCTGCCTTTCTCAGGCTCCACTTTATTCGGCTCTCATGCCGATGATGAGATGGCCAGAATGAAGTCGGAGCTGGATACCTTAAAAGCGGTAGGCATAGAGCGACCTAAAGAACAGCGAAAGGGATTCCGCCCATATCAAAGAAGACTGTTCACCCACAGGTATCAGGCTCCACATTGGTCGTCTTCACGCCCTCAGCAACAGCAGCAGCAGCAGCATCAGAGGGGCTTCTCCAGAAAGTCGACAAGGGGTCGTTCAACACCTCAGACCCAGACACCTCGACAAACTCCCACGTCTAGGCCCTGAATCTTTGCTTCCCCCTCCTCCGTTACCCACTCCGGTAGGGGGAAGTATCTCAAATCATCTAGACGAGTGGCTACGCATCACAACAGACGCCTGGGTATTGAATATTGTGAGACATGGTTACGCTCTCAGATTCACCAGTTCTCCACCATCTGTTCCACCCAAAACAGCCAACCACCATCTCGAAGCTCTGCAGTTAGAGGTCAATATCCTATTGCAAAAAAGAGCCATAGAACCCGTTCCCATCAGCCAACATGGGAAGGGGATTTATTCGAGATATTTCCTTGTACAGAAAAAAGACAAACAAGAGTTTCGTCCCATCTTAGATCTGAGGACAGCAAACAAATGGATTCGCAAAGAAAAATTCAGGATGTTAGCCTTACACCAAATTTACCCACATTTACGTCAGGGCGACTGGCTATGTGCGATAGATCTTTGCGACGCTTACTTCCATATCCCAGTAGCCAAGAAACATCGAAAATTCCTAAGGTTCACTGTCGGAAAACGCCATTACCAATTTGCAGTTCTACCGTTCGGCCTAAAATCAGCGCCAAGGACTTTTTCCAAATGCATGGCGGTAGTAGCCGCCCACTTGAGGAAACAGCGAATATTCGTCTATCCCTATCTAGACGATTGGCTCATAAAGGCCTCCAGCTATCTCGAGGCACAGCAGCATTTCGAATGGACTCTACAACTGCTACAAAAACTTGGTCTTCAAGTCAATCTTCTGAAATCAACAGCAACACCTGTTCAGAGGTTGCATTACTTAGGGGCCATTGTAGATACCAAGCTAGGAAAGGTGTTTCCTTCGGAGGAACGACGGTTATCGATTCTCCAAAAGTGCAAACAACTGCAGGAAAGACCTCAAGCCACTGCAAGAATAATAGCTTCTCTACTGGGCTCGATGGCGTCTTGTATCCATCTGGTTCCCAATGCTCATCTCCATATGAGACCATTGCAGGAAAATCTAGAGGATCAGTGGTGTCAACTGAGGGACGATTGGGAGAACAAAGTCCTGCTGTCTCCTCACACCCTACAATCCCTCAAGTGGTGGTGTTTGCCCAGCAATCTCTTGGTGGGGATTCCGTTCCAACAACGACCTCCATCTCAAACCATCGTAACAGATGCGTCACTGCTCGGATGGGGGGCGCACATGGAACATCTTCGAGTCCAAGGCGAGTGGTCACAGAAAGAGAGTCTCTATCACATCAACCTGCTGGAACTTCGCGCAGTCCACCTTGCGCTCAAAGCCTTCCTTCCCTCTCTGAGAACGGAAACTCTCCTTCTTCAGACAGACAACGTGGCCACTATGTACTACGTGAACAAACAAGGAGGCACCAGGTCCAGAATTTTATCCAGAGAGGCCCAGACAATCTGGCATTGGCTTCTAGCCAGGAACCTGTCGCTAGTGGCAACTCACCTGCCCGGCATCCAGAATGTTCAAGCGGATGCCCTCAGTCGGGTAATAAGCGAGAACCACGAATGGGTACTACACGACGACGTCGTTCATTCCATTTTCGCACTCTGGGGTACCCCTTCTACAGACCTATTCGCAACCCCAGAAAACAAAAAATGCCAAAACTTCGCCTCCAGATATTACCATCCAGGGACACTGGGGAATGCCCTATGGATAAGCTGGTCAGGGGCATTTCTTTACGCCTTTCCACCGCTTCCCCTGATTCCGGCAGTTCTCCAGAAGCTGTCCAATGCTCAGACCAAAATGATCCTAATTGCTCCGGAGTGGCCACGCCAGTGGTGGTTCCCAGACCTTCTTCACCGGTCACTCAAACCACACATCAGGCTACCATATCGCCCGGACCTTCTCACGAAGTTCAGAGGGCAGATATCTCATCCCAACCCCTCATCGTTGAGTTTGGCAGCATGGCTCCTGAGCTAGTGCAATATGGACATTTGAACTTACCTCAGGACTGTATGGAAATTCTGAGGGAAGCAAAACGCCCTTCCACACGATCAGCCTATGCAAGCAAGTGGAAGAGATTCTGCATTTGGTGTTTACACAACAACATTGACCCGGTTTCTTGTGGAGAACAATCTATCTTACCATACTTGTTAAGTTTGGCAAAATCGGGCTTACAACTGTCGTCAATAAAAGTTCACTTGGCGGCGATAACAGCATACAGAAAGAGTCCTTCACAAACTTCCTTTTTTCGGATTCCGATTATTAAGGATTTCCTAGAAGGTTTAAAAAAGGTTTTTCCTCCCATTAGAAAGCCTTCTCCTCCATGGGAACTGAACGTTGTCTTATCACGTCTGATGCTGCCGCCATTCGAGCCGATACACAAGGCATCGCTGCAGCATCTCACATGGAAAGCTGCTTTTCTGGTGGCAATCACTTCAGCGCGTAGGGTCAGCGAAATCCAGGCCCTTTGCGCTCAGGAACCCTACACGGTTTTTCATTCTGCAAAAGTGGTAATGAGAACTCATCCAAAATTTCTACCTAAGGTAGTCTCCGACTTCCATGTGAACCAAACAATTTCATTACCGACTTTCTTTCAGAATCCAGCTACTCCTGCTGAGAGAACTCTGCACTCTCTGGATGTAAAGAGAGTATTGAAATTTTACTTGGACAGGACAAAAAGCTTACGAAAATCACAACAGCTTTTTATTAACTATGGCCCAATCAGAACAGGTTTGGGCACATCTAAACAATCTTTATCCAGGTGGATTGTTTCATGTATAATGTTATGTTATCAGTTAGCAAACAAATCCCTTGGTGGTAGACCAAAAGCCCACTCGACCAGAGGGAAAGCAGCTACTGTAGCCTTGATGAGAAATGTCCCTTTGGCAGAAATATGCAAGGCTGCCACTTGGAGGTCGGTCCATACCTTTACTAAGCATTACTGCCTTGATACAGACGCTAGGGCAGATGCTCAGGTTGGACAGGCTTTGCTCAAGAATTTGTTTGCATGATTCATGTTTTTCTCAGTATTCTTATATCGACTCCACCGCGGTTATGGGGATGGGCTTGCTACTCTATTCAATGCTTATGACTATACATGGAAATCCCCTACGAGAGAAGGAATGGTTTCTTACCTGTAACTCCAGTTCTCTCGTAGGGGTATTTCCATGATAGTCATAAGCAACCCTCCCTCCTCCCCGGTGGAGTTGACATAGAACATGAATATTATGGAGGTGGGTACTCCAACAAATGTTTTGTTTTTTCTTCATGTCAGGTAATAGCCTCCAAAAAAGAACTGAGGCAACTGCCTTTTGCTGTGCATGATGGGAAACAGGAAGACTTTGCTTTTCTTAAAGGCACAGCTCTATTTACATTCTGTATAATGGCAGCCTATGGGCTACACTGCCCTGCATTGTTTTATTCTCATCAGAGGTGTAAATAAAGTATGAGAATGTATTTGTTATTACATTTCTAGAATAAATAGGTGTTTGAACATGAATTTACACTACTATTGATTTTCTTTTCAACAATTTGGCCTTTGTAGCTGTTCACATAGGCTGCACAATGTTATTCTTAAGTGTTTTTTGACAGACCTTTTCTTTAAACGGCTGGTGTTTGCACTTAAGAATATACTTCACATCAGTGCTCCGGGGTCCCCGCAGGCGCGCGGAACTATTCAATGCTTATGACTATCATGGAAATACCCCTACGAGAGAACTGGAGTTACAGGTAAGAAACCATTCCTTATAACCAAATGGCCACTTGAATGTTTCCTCCTAGGCCATTTGGATTTCGATGGGATTGTAAACTTTACGCCAGAGGTGTTCGTTCGAATGCAAGGAGTGTTTTCGAGACGCCTGATCTTCAAAAATCCAAACACATAATGGGTGTGAGCGCTTATCCAAAAAATCAAAGGAACAATGGGTACCAAATGAACCAGTAATCTTTATTAAATGAGACTCTATAGCAGGGAGACTGCAACAATCCAGTTGCACACATTTCAGATTACTTTTAACAAGAAAGGTAAGACCTCCCCTTTTCATACCAATGTAATGCAAAACATATAAAGAGTAGGTAGACAGTGTAGCCCGATTAAGAATATCAGGCTAGTCGTCAGAAAACCACGTTTTGGTTAAATAAGCAATATTCAGATTTGAACCTATCACAGGCTTAAACAGCAAAGCAGTTTTTAAACGCCAAACTAACGTTCATCTTCATGCCAGTGAGCTGCCTGGCATTGTGAAAAACAAAAGTCAGGAAAAAGAAATGGATTGAGTATTGTCAAAGAAGAAGGGTCCAAATGGTGAAAGGGGGAGTAAAGGCTAAGCAGACAAGCTCTGGAATAACAGACAACTGAGAACTCATCCCATGCAGTAGTCCATATGATTGGAACCATCTGTGGGTGCTGGAGGCAGTCCAGGTGCAGACAGGCAGACGCAGGTGGGTTCACGTTTGGCACACCCACTGCTCCGACGCACAGCAAGTGGCTAAAGTACCAAACTCTACACATAGGGAATGTGTCTTAAAACAACCAATGGGACAACCGTCTAAAAAAGGCTGTGGCTGATGGAAATACAAATCAGAGTAATTCAAATAATCATGTTAAAAAATATAAAATAAAGGACAGGAACATCAAAATCAACTGAAAATGTGTGACCTTCCAAGCTTCCACACAGATTACAGAAATGTATGCAGAATTACATTAAAAACACAATAATGTTGTAAAACGTCTATCCTGCTGGACAAGGTAATTCTCCAAATTCATCCTTTCCTTCCACTCAAGGCGGATTCATCTTTTAACCTATTAGTGAATATTTTTACCTTTGTTTCTTCATATTCATCCAAGGATGAAGAAAGTTTGCCTAAACCCCTGTCTTGAAGGACCTAGAATACTTAGAGTTTAAAATATAGGATCAACTATTTATTGAAAATGCTGGAGCAAGAAATAAAAGTAATTATCAAATCATTAACAAAGCACTCAATATCTAATGAGAAGCTGCCCGAAGGTTTTAGAGGTCCTGTTCCATAAACGGTAAGTCAGCTACATCTGCACTGTGGAAGAGTGTGTCGGTTAAAGACTTCTGGCTGGTGGCAACTGGTCATATCTACTCTCTATGTATTCTTCTTGCCTTTACCAATCATTATTGTCTAGCCTGTCATGCAAGGCCTTTTATGCAGACGCTGTTGTATATGACTTCTTTCTTCAGCCTTTTTTGGTGGCCCTTATCAGACCTTCCAGATGTAGTCACTGCAGTGGGAGTCTTTCAAAGATGAGGAATCCTCAGGCAGATATATTCTGTAGAAGATAACATTAGTTACTTACAGTCATGTCATTTGATAGTTTTCTAGTGGATACTAATCTTCTGGATGAGTCCTTATCATCTTCCTATGTCTCTGAGTAGTAGTCAGTGATTGATCTTTCTATAGGACTTATTCTCATTCTGTGTGGTGCTCTCTTTTTATCTATGCATCTTTGGAGAGCTGAAATGGATGTAGCCTATGAGGATGGCCTTCATGGACACGTGGCATCAATTTTGCATGACCCTATGGTTTTTTCTCACTTCTTCCTATGATGGTGCTTCCTGCTAGCGGTTGGAGTTGTTGCATAACTTTGTTTCTCATGTATTGGATCTTTCATAGATTCACATGCTTGAGTCATTCCCTGTCGTCAATGTGGGAGTCCCACAGTATCAAAGTATGGATATGTTCGATGGCATGTGTAGCTGCAGACACACATGCTGTGCACTGTTCCTGCCATCTAGTGTTGGGCTCGGAGTGTTACAAGTTGTTTTTCTTCAAAGAAGTCTTTTTGAGTCACAGGACCGAAAGACTCCTCCCTTTCGGCTCCATTGCGCATGGGCGTCGACTCCATCTTAGATTGTTTTCTTTCCGCTATCGGGTTTGGACGTGTTCCTCTTCGCTCCGTAATTCGAATCGGGAAAACTTAGAAAATCATCTAAATCTGTCGGTATTGTTTGCTTTCGGGACCGGTTTAGTATAAACACATCGGCACCGACAGCAAGACTGCTTTGGCGGCGCTTCAAGGCTTCTGCATTTAACCAAGGCCTGTTCGGCCCGACCACACCAGTCGTCGATAACTCATGGACCGGACCCCCTTCCGTTTCTGTCCGACTTGTCACGCCAAGTATCCTTATACAGACCAGCATCGGGTCTGTAACCTGTGTTTATCGCCCGAACACAGAGAGGATACTTGTGAGGCCTGCAAAGCTTTTCGATCCAAGAAGACCCTAAGAGATCGTCGCTCAAGACGTTTACAGATGGCGTTGAAGCCGACACAACACCTCAACGTCGAGGAAGAAGAAACAAGAATATCCATTCAGGGTTCGGACTCGGATGACTCTGACGGGGATCGGCCATCGACGGTGGTGCAAAAAGTGAGTACACCTGCCCCGTCCCAGACCCAAGGTCAGAAAAAAAAAATACAATGTCTTGGGGACGCCACTGCCGGAAGGCAATGGCTCAACCCACAGAAAAGGCGGTGACCAAATACCATCATCTGCACCGAAAAAGGCCCAAATATTGCCGAAGACTTCCGACTCCGGTCGAGAAACCGGCATCGAAAAGAGTCTACATCGAGGGGTCTAGTCGAGCAAACCTCAGAAAAGCTTCTCGGAGCCGAGACCAAAAGTTTTCATTGGGGTTTCGGTACCAAAAAAAAGCGGCTTCGGAGCTAAAAAAGACTTCCTATACGGAAGAGCAGGGGCTCTCTCAACAGCTCAAGGAAAGGCACAGATTGGAGCAGGAACTGAATTTGGAAGAGCTTGTTCAAGAGAAAACTGGCTTTTCATGAGACTGAAATGCAACCAAAGGCCAAGGTGGTTAGAGAAAAGTCACCACCCCCACATTTCTCACCACAAACGTCCCCACTTCAATCACCGCAACTATCACCAGTGAGTACACCAATGGCACAGTCACCCACACATACTGGGATGACGCAGGACGATGCAGATCCCTGGGATCTATACGACCCACCAGTTTCGGACAACAGTCCAGAGATTTATCCTACAAAACCTTCACCTCCAGAGGATAGCACGTCCTACACACAGGTACTGGCCAGAGCAGCAACATTTCACAATGCATTCAGAACCAGTGGAGGATGACTTTCTATTTAACACTCTGGGATCCACGCATGCTTCGTACCAAAGCCTGGCAATGCTACCGGGCATGCTTAAACATGCACAACAGGTTTTCCAAGAACCTGTAAAAGGGAGAGCCATCACGCCAAGGGTCGAGAAAAAATGTAAACCGCCCCCGTCAGACCCTGTGTTTATTACACAACAGCTCCCTGCGGACTCAGTTGTAGTGTGGGCTGCAAGAAAGCGGGCAAATTCACAGTCATCAAGGGATGCGCCACCCCCTGATAAGGAAAGCCGTAAGTTTGACGCGTCAGGGAAAAGAGTGGTATCGCAAGCGGCCAATCAGTGGCGTATTGCTAACTCACAAGCCCTCCTTACCCGCTACGACAGAGCACATTGGGACGAGATGCAGGATATTATCCAACATCTACCAAAAGAGCATCAAAAACGTGCCCAGCAAGTGATGGAGGAGGGACAGGCCATCTCAAACAACCAAATCCGCTCTGCACTAGACTCTGCTGATACAGCAGCACGGACTGTCAGTACAGCAGTAACCATTAGAAGGCACGCTTGGCTGCAAAGTTCTGGTTTTAAACCAGAGATACAGCAGGCGGTATTGAATATGCCGTTCAATCAACATCAGCTATTTGGGCCAGGGGTGGACACTGCAATAGAAAAAATTAAAAAGGACACAGACACGGCCAAAGCCATGGGCGCGCTCTACTCCACTCAATACAGGGGAACATTTAGGAAACCACAGTTTAGGGGAGGGTTCAGACACCAACCCTCAGAACCATCCACCTTCCAAACAAAACCCACTTACCAGTCTCAGAACCAGAGAGGGGGGTTTTGTGGTTCCTACAGAGGACAGTTCCCAAGAGGAAGAGGGAAATTTCAGCCTGCTAAGCAAACCCCTAGTAGCAAGCAGTGACTTCAATGTCACACTTCCCCAACACACATCACCAGTGGGGGGGAGATTAACAAAATACCACAACAATTGGGCACACATTATCAAAGACACATGGGTTCTATCAATTAGCCAACATGGTTACTGCATAGAGTTCACAAAATTCCCTCCAGATGTTCCCCCAAGAACGCCCAAGATGTCAATACAACACCTAAACCTATTACAAATAGAGGTCCAAGCACTATTAGCATAACAAGCCATAGAACTAGTACCTTATCACCAGAAAGGAACAGGGGTTGTTTACTCCCTATATTTCCTTATTCCAAAGAAAGACAAAATGTTAAGGCCTATTCTAGATCTCAGAACGTTAAATCTCTTCATCAAATCAGATCATTTCCACATGGTAACACTACAGGACGTGGTGCTCTTACTAAAACAAGGGGAATACATGGCAACACTGGATCTAAAAGATGCGTATTTTCACATACCCATTCATCCATCTCACAGGAAATACCTCAGGTTTGTAATACAAGGCAAACATTACCAATTCAAAGTGTTACCCTTCGGAATAACAATGGCACCCAGGGTATTTACAAAATGCCTAGCTATAATAGCAGCTCATATAAGGATACATCATATGCACGGCTTTTATTAGCCAAAGTCACACGCAATATGTAATACTCTACACAAACTAGGGTTTTCTATAAATTACCAAAAATCTCATTTACAACCATCCCAAATACAACAATACTTGGGAGCAACACTCAACACACAAAAAGCAATTGCTACTCCAAGTCCACAAAGAGTTTAATCGTTTCAAAATATAAGGTCAAGCATGCAGCCAAACCAACAATACACGGTCAGATTTGTGATGAAACTACTAGGCATGATGTCCTCATGCATAGCTATTGTCCCAAATGCAAGACTACACATGCGGCCCATACAACAGTGCCTAGCAAAACAATGGACGCAGGCATAGGGTCAACTCCAAGATCTAGTGTTGATAGACCGCCACACACACTCTTCGCTTCAATGGTGGAACCCTGTAAATGTAAACAAAGGGCGGTCTTTTCAAGACCCAGTGCCTCCCATTATCACAACAGACGCCTCCATGATTGGGTGGGGAGCACACCTCAACAATCACAGCATACAAGGTCAGTGGGACAATCAACAAAAACAACTTCACATAAATCTCTTAGAACTGCTAGCAGTCTTTCTAGCACTAAATGCCTTTCAGCCCCTTCTAGTCCACAAACACATTCTTGTCAAAACGGACAATATGACAACAATGTATTATTTAAACAAACAAGGGGGCACATGCTCATAACAACTGGGTCTCCTAGCACAAAAAATTTGGCATTGGCCAATTCACAACATTCGCCTTAGCACAATATATACCAGGCATTCACAGTCAGTTAGCTGACAATCTCAGTTGAGATCACCAGCAAACTCACGAGTGGCAAATACATCCCCAGATTCTGCAAGATTACTTCTACCGCTGGGGGACACCAAACATAGATCTGTTTGCAACAAAACAAAACGCAAAATGCCAAAACTTCGCATCCAGGTACCCACACCTTCAGTCCAAGGGCAATACTCTGTGGATCAGCTGGTCAGGGGTATTTGCTTACGCTTTTCCCCCTCGCCCACTCGTTCCTTTCCTGGTCAACAAACTGAGTCAAAACAAACTCAAACTAATACTCATAGCACCAACGTGGGCTCGCCAACCGTGGTACACCACACTGTTGGACTTCTCAGTAGTACCGCACATCAAACTACCAAACAGACCAGATCTGTTAACACAACACAACACAAGACAAACAACAGATCAGACACCCCAATCAAGCATCGCTCAACCTAGCAATCTGGCTCCTGAAGACTTAGAATTTGGATATCTAAACCTTTCAAATGAGTGTATGGAGGTCATTAAACAAGCAAGGAAACCGACAACAAGGCATTGTTATGCTAATAAATGGAAAAGGTTTGTTTTCTACTGCCAGGCAAATCAAATCACACCACTAGAGGCCTCCATACAAAACATTGTAAGTTATTTACTACACTTACAAAAAGCAAATCTCGCTTTTTCTTCCATAAAAATCCATCTCACTGCAATATCTGCTTATCTGCATGGAAATACTAAAAAGAATCATACCTCCAAGAACACCACCAGTACCTTCGTGGAATCTTGATATTGTACTTACACGACTCATGGGCCCACCATTTGAACCCATGCATTCTTGTCAAATCCAATTCTTGACTTGGAAAGTAGGCTTTCTAATAGCTGTCACTTCACTACGAAGAGTCAGCGAAATACAGGCGTTTACTATACAAGAACCCTTTATACAAATACACAAACATAAAGTGGTTCTCCTTACAAATCCACAATTTTTACCAAAAGTCATATCACCGTTTCATCTAAACCAAACAGTTGAACTCCCAGTCTTCTTTCCACAGCCAGACTCAGTAGCAGAAAGGGCACTGCATACATTAGACATAAAAAGAGCGCTAATGTATTACATTGACAGAACACAAGCATTTCGGAAAACTAAACAATTGTTCAGAGCTTTCCAAAAACCCCATGCCGGTAACCCTATATCCAAACAGGGCATAGCCAGATGGATAGTCAAATGTATTCAGACCTGTTACCTTTAAGCTAAAAGAGAATTACCCATTACACCAAGGGCACACTCCACTAGAAAGAAAGGTGCCACAATGGCTTTTCTGGTAATATACCAATGACAGAGATTTGTAAGGCAGCCACTTGGTCTACACCCCATACATTTACTAAGCATTAGTGTGTAGATGTGTTAGCAACACAACAAGCCACAGTAGGACAGGCTGTATTAAGAACATTATTTCAAACAACTTCAACTCCTACAGGCTGACCACCGCTTTTGGGAGGATTACTGCTTTGTAGTCTATGCAAAGCATGTGTATCTGCAGCTACACATGCCATCGAACGGAAAATGTCACTTACCCAGTGTACATCTGTTCGTGGCATGTTGCGCTGCAGATTCACATGCGCCCTCCCACCTCCCCGGGAGCCCGTAGCCGTTTTAGTTGCATGTAAATTGTATATATGTAAATAAATATTCCTTTACTACAAACTATGTACATACATATCTACTCCATTGCATGTGCAACTTTAGTATCCTTATTTTACCAACTACTACCTCACCCTATGCAGGAAAACACCCGTGCGCAATGGAGCCGAAAGGGAAGAGTCACTCGGTCCCGTGACTCGAAAAGACTTCTTCGAAAAAAAAAAAACTTGTAACACTCCGAGCCCAACACTAGATGGCGGGAACAGCGCGCACAGCATGTGAATCTGCAGCGCAACATGCCACAAACAGATGTACACTGGGTAAGTGACATTTTCCATTTTACATATAAGACAATGTTAAAGTGCATTCACTGTCACAGTATATTCACCTCATTAGAAAAGACAAGCAGTTAAGCCAATCAGGCGACAGCACCGCTTAGAACCTTCACCACAGAAGCTCCAGTCTCTCAGATTTTCTACTGACTGTCATGTGAAGGTAGTCTCAATGAGCTGTGCTCGGTTTTCTTCATTCCAGCTTCTGGAAGTCTTCAACAACACTTCATATGTCTGATAAATCAAAGAAAGGTCTCTTTAGATCCTGTAAGACATATGGGAAAAAGAGACTTCATGTGGATGACCAGCATAAGGACTGCCTCTACACCCAAAACAAGGTAAAGAATTGCAAAGTCTGCAAAACTTTTTTTTTTTTATCAAAGACCTTTAAGGGCAGGGTGGGGAGGCTACTATTATGGTAACAAAAGGCCTAGACACAGAAACCTACATCTTTGGAAGAAGATAGTGACAACTCTGGTAGGACTCACAAAAAGGAAAGGTCCGATGACCAAGAGAGCTCTTAGGAAAAGAGGAATGCCTTTCAGGTTTCCCGTCATGGGTCCCTAAAAGATCTACATAAAAAGGAGAAAAAGCCAAATTCCGTTTCAATCCCGGCGAGACTACTCCATTGACAAGTACTTCACAACCGTTGAAGGCACCACTGTCAGTGACGACCATGCCGATGACCTCTTCCACCATTGCCTCAACGAGGACGATAATAAAAATTTCTAAAACGTTCTTAAAGCCTCAAGATACACCCCCAAGCAAGGTCTTACCATAGCCATCTGCCTGATCTAGAGGAATCGGATGATGAAGGTCCATTTGGACTAGCCCACAGTCCATGAGAACTCCAGATGAAATACCAGGACGGTGCGGAAGAAGAGGAGTCATATTATGGCCACTACTATATTCTGCATGCCAGGCAAAGACCTTTGCAGTACTATCAAGACTATCCAGAACCACCACCTAAACAGAATGATGTTCAGGTGCCTTTGTCACTTTTTCATGACTTACAGGCTATGCTGCAGTTTTATCGTAGAAGGTTCCCAGAACTTCCAGAAGACCAACCAGCGGCTCTTCTTCCACTGACATCTACTTCATCTCTGTACTCCATCTCCGGCAACACCAAGACCTATTCCTCCACCACTAACTCCAAGGATGACACCTGCTTCCAATATAGCAGTGCTCCAAGGGAGGCTCCATCGTCATCAGAGGTTGACAGAGAAGAAAGTGAGATCCTGGATACTCACCCATCCCATGATGAATGGGATGATTGTTTGTTTCCTATTCCATTGCCACCAGTACCTCATCCTGCAGGTTCTCGCCCTGGGGATATTAGTGGTTTTCATAATTTAATAGAGCGGGCTGCAGCAAGATTTGATTTAACTACTTAATTGAAGCAGTCAGACTGCTTCCTATATGACTTTAAGTAGCAGATGTGGAAGTCTATTTGTGCCATCCCAATTATAGACTACATATGGAAAGAGAGCATAAAACATGAGAAACCCAGCAACATTATTGGTGGTTGTACCACTATCGATAAAAGTTCAAAGCCCCAGAAGATGCCCCTGCTTGCCTAACAGGACATCTAAAGCTGATTTGGTTGTCTCCCCAGTGGCACAACGTCACTCAAAAAATCTTTCCACTCCTTTCTCTGGTCCGCCGGACAAGGAAGGCAGGCTCTTAGATAATATCAGAAACCGATTCTCAACTATGTCTGCCATTACAGCTCGGACGGCTAATTGTTTAGCCATCTTGGACCGTTACAATAGGCAGATGTGGTCAGACACTGCGCCCTGATCGATCTAGTGCCTAAAGACAGGAAGTGAGAAGCAAGGAAGATCTTGCAAGAGGGAGAGTGCACGTCCTCTGAAATAATTGATGGCACAATGGACATAGTGTTCACTGACTTCCGGCAGTTTGCAGGAACAGCAGTTTTACGGTGGCAGGACTGGCTGAAATCGAGTCCAAGATTCTCGATATGGCATACGATGGAGAGGCGCTGTTTGGAAAGCACATAGATGATGATCTGCTAGCCATCAAAACTGATACGGACACGGCAAAATCCTTGGGAACATTGCAATTTCCCTTTTGAGGAGCACACAATAGAGGTTTTTCTGCATATAGAGGAGGTTACCAATGCTACCAGCCCTTTCAACCTCAATATAGGTCTACCTCCCAGCAGCAGCCATACCATCAGCCACTATCAGTGCCATATACAAAACAGAGTACTCATCACAAGCAGGCCACCCAATCCCGGGACGTCATCTGTAAGCAGTGACCTCGATCAGGTGTCAGCTATCACCACTTCTCTCTGTCCTGTGGGTGCGAGCATTTGAAACCACCTACACCAATGGCAGAAGATAACTACAGACAGGTATTGAATCTTGTCACCTATGGTCGTACCCTGGAGATTATCGAGAGACCACCACACTTCCCACCAAAGGGAGGGAGCACACCCCCTTCATCTTAACTTACTGAGAAAAGAAGCCCTCATTATACTTGCCAAGGGAGCAATCGAACAAGTTAAATTTTTCCAGAAGGGCACACATTTCTACTCCTGTTTTTTTCTTGTGAATAAGAACTCCGGGGAATGGAGACCCATCCTAGACCTCGGGAAGCTCAACAGATTTCCACAGAAACAATGTTTCTGCATGGTCACTCTATCATACATCCTGCATCTCCTGAACCGCGGGAATTATATGACAACTCTCTACTTACAGGTTGCAAATTTCCACATCCCTATACATCCCAAGTATCGCAAGTACCTTCTCTTCACTGTGGCTGGCACACATTACTAGTTCAGAGTCCTTCCATTTGGCCTCAAATCAGCTCATTGCATTTTCACTAAATATATGGCCCCAGTTGCAGCCGATCTTAGAAAGAAAGGTCACCAGGTATTCCCCTACTTGGACGTCTCCCTGCTAAAAAGCCCTCACACCATCGCAAGCTTCCAAAGCAAAAGAGGCTTGTGTCACATTTTTTCAAAAACTGTGTCTCACAGTGAACACTGTTCCAAGACAAAGGATAAGGTTTTTGGGCTCCACCCTAGATAACATAAAGGACAAAGCATTTCTTCCCCAAGAAAGACAACAAAAACTAAGTCTGCTTGCTTTCAAGATCGCCAGAAGAAAGTCCATTGCAATGAGTCTACACACATCATTGCTGGGAATTATGTCATCAGCAATCAACCTAATACTTCTGGAATGCCTGAACCTGGGACCTTTACAGGAGGAGCTATAGTGACAGTGGATTCAGACAGAAGGGTCATTCGACAACCTTGTCAATATCACACCAAGGATGGTCCAAGCACTAATGTTGTGATTCCAAATCTCTCGAAGGGCCTCACATTTTTTCCCCCAATAATCAACTTTTTGGTAACAGACACCTGGAAGGCTGGGAAGGCTGGGAAGAACATTTGCAGGACCTGCAATTTTAAGGTAGATGGTCTGCCATCCAAACGTTCATGCATGTAAGCCGCCTGGAGCTCAAGTCTATCTTCCTCACCCTTCAAGCTTTCTTACCTTGCATAGCAGGTTCTTCAGTGCTGATGCATACAGACAATACGACCAGCATGCACTATGTCAACAAACAAGGAGGTATAAGGTTGCTGGTGCTCTCTCAGGAAGCCAAGGAGCTGTGGCACTGGATAGCAGCACACAACTTCACTCTGGAGGCCGAGCACATATCGGGAGCAAACAACTTCTTGGCAGACACACTCAGCAGATCCCTAGACAGTTGACACGAGTAGGTGCTGAACCAGATGGAACTCAACAGGATATTTCAACTTTGGGGCACGCCAGCATTAGATCTATTTGCATCGGATGAGAACAACAAATGCTGATTCTTCGCCAGTCAGCGTCATTCCCTGGGTCATTGGGGCAGGCATTTTTGATAAGATGGTCCGGGATTTATGCCTACTCTTTTCATGATACTGAAAATTCTCAGCAAGATGAAAATGGAGAGGAGTTGCTTAATCCTGATAACTCCCAGGTGGCCGAGACAGTAATTGTTCACGGAGCTTCTCCTCCTCTTGGAGTCCGCACCCATTTGCCTTCAGACCAGGTGGACACTGCTCACGATGTACCAGAGCCAAGTTCTATATCCGGACCCAGGCTCTCTCCGATTATGTGTATGGCTCCTGAATTCCAGGATATAACTGTTACCCAAGAATGCACGGATATCCTCAAAAAAGCAAGAGCAGATTCCACTGACAAGTCATACAGATTTAAATTGAAAAGATTCTGCCTGTGGTGTCAACATCCTAACTTGCATCCGCTAGAGGCATCACCAGAGCAGATCTTATTGTATCTTCTCTTTCTGGCTTGTTCAGATTTTGTGCATGCGATTATAAAGGTACATCTTGCTGCAATATCTAGATTTAGACACTCTTCCCAATCTCATTGTGTTCCACAAGGATAATCTAGCAATTCATGAAGGACTGTTAGGGTTAGGGCACCGGAATGGCACCTAAATGTAGTTCTCTCTGAACATATCAAACCTCTGTTTCAACCCATTCACAACGCAGACCTGAAACTTCTCATGTGGAAAGTAGCTGGGCTGTTGGGGCTCACACCTGCTAGAAGAGTGAGGGAGATACAAGTCTTTACGACCCAAGAGCCTTTTCTCCATTTCACAGATGATTGTCATCCTGAGGACTAATCAAAAATTAATTCCCAAGGTGCCATCGCAGTTTTCTCTTAATCTACCCATTACATTTTAAAATGTTTCCCGAATCCAACATGTTCAGCAGAGAGATCTCTGCATATGCAGGATATGTCTTAAATTCTACTTACATTGTACCAAACTGTTTAGTAAAACTGAACAACTATTGGTTGCTTTTGGACAGACTAGAAAAGGCACTCCAGTTACAAAAGCAACCATTGCAAGGTCGATTTCTGCAACAATGCAGTTCTCCACTCCAAAGTGATCGACCACTCTCCTCTAAAGCAAAGGCACACCCCAGGAGGGCAGTTTCCACCACAGCTGCCCTGTTTGCAGAACTTCCACTGGAAAAGATTTGTTGTGCTGCAACGTGGAAGAAGATCCACACCTTTATGCAGCACTACTGTATGGATTTGGCACAGCGAACTGATGAAACAGGCAGTGTTACAGCATCTATTTCAGTAAGGTGAGCCTCTTTTAGTTTGAATGCTACTTATACTTGTTACACAATATTTTATTACACATACTGTATTTATGCATTCAAATATGTGTGTTATTTTACTACCCACTGTCCACAAGGGTAATGATGTCACACAAAGTATAATTACAATAACTGCTTGCTATTCTGATTCACACGTCAATTTATGAAAGATCCAGTACTGGAGCAAAAAAAATAAGTTTCTTACCTGTAACTGCAGTTCTGGTATTAGTATCTTTCATAGATTCGCATGTGACCCGCCCTCCTCCCCATAGAGGTTCCCCTTATGCCTTCTCTTTCTCTTTCTCTCTCTCTCTTTCTCTCTCTCTCTCTCTCTCTCTCTCTCTCTCTCTCTCTCTCTCTCTCTCTCTCTCTCTATATATATATATATATATATATATATATATATATATGTGTGTGTGTGTGTATATATATAATACTTGTGCTAGAAAATTTGAGAGACTGGAGCTTCAGTGGTGAGGGTGTTAAAGGGTGCTGTTGCCTGATTGGCTGGACTTCAGGTCTTTTCTAATGATGTGAATAAGCTTTGAAAGTGAATGCACTTTAACATTTTCTTACATGTAAATTGGTCCATATTGCTCCGTTGGCCTCCCACTTGGATGGCAGGGAATGATTCAAACATGCAAATCTATGAAAGGTTCCTATACTGAAGGCAGTAGTTACATGTAAGTAGCTCATCTTCTTCTGCATTCAGTTTGACACATAACACACCTTCAACAATTAATGTACTGTAGGATGATGTTATAATATCTATTAGAATATTCAGTACCAAAGGTAAGTTTTGGTTTTTGATCTTCATCACCCCCATGGTACCTACTTGTGACTTGACTGTCTGTTCTCAACTCTTTTCAGTGCCCTGGTCGGCTCACCAGTACGAGTTGGCAGAATGGGCATTTCGGAAATGGAAGCATCATCAATTCACCTCACTGCGTGATCTGCTCTGGGGCAATGCTGTTTACCTAAAAGAGGCCAACGCAATCAGCGTGGAGCTAAAAAAAAAGGTGAGGTGTGACATGTGAGTTGCAATCACGCTGAGCCCTGAAGTAGCCATCGGCTGAGTTGGGAATCAGATGCTTTAAAGCAATAATTTGCCAAAATCCCATTACTGAAATTGAATTAATTCTACCACCTTTAAATGAAACAGTGTTTAGTTTTCAATGCTTACGTAGATGATGAGTGCACACGGAAACAGAGTCTCGCAGCAAGTGGTGAACCACCTTCCGAGAGCAGTGAGGCCAGCATGTTTAGCTTTTACCACAGTCTTGCCATCAGTAGGTTGGCACATGATGTCCCTGATACATGTTTATTTCTTACATTGTTTGTTTTGAACTTCTACCTCCAGGTGCAGTTTCAGTTTGTGCTCCTGACAGATACGCTGTATTCTCCCTTGCCACCAGAGCTTATGCCCTCGCAGCCTGGCAAGGTTTGGGATGACAGTTCGTTCCCTCGAACGGTTGTGGCAGTTGAAGTCCAAGACTTGAAGAATGGAGCAACACATTATTGGTCACTAGAGAAACTGAGGTATGGGTCTTGGAGATGTTTGTGATGTCACATCGAGACCACCGTGTGTGCACTGAACTTGGTTTCACCATCTGAAATTTTGGAACTTTTCTGGTAGTGATTGTAAGAGCAAACATTAGAGCATATTCTGTAGTAGTGGGGAGGGAAGAGCAGGTGGGAAGGGTTCTCATTAGAAAAAGAATTTGGAAGGTTGTAATTTTAGGTCTGTTCTGTGATTGGCTTCTGTTGTAAACAAAGTGAATGCTTCGGAGGGTTTTCTCATTGAGAAATTATCCTTTTGAGATTTTTGAACCAATTGTACTAGCCTTTTATGAGTTGTGAATTCGTTGTATTTCTCCCATTTTACTGGCTCTTGTATTTGTATCAGAAATACTGTGCATGGGATGTGTGTGCTGACAAAGGAGCATTATAGTGTATAAAACCAGTGTGAACAGAACAAGAAAAAAATATTTTTGTCCATTAGAGTTGCAAAGCTTCTGAGTATTCCGCCCGTCAAAGTTTAGTTGAAGGTGTCTGCCATAATATGTTCTCCCAAGTTAAAGTAGCTTCAGGCTATTTTAAAAATATTGAATGAGATAGACAATCTAATTCCTAGAAGAGATCACTTTTGCGATAGAGAGACAACACTAGAACCACTTGTGGAGGAAGTGCAGAGTGGCTTCTAAATCTGTTTCTTCAGATTTCTGTTAAAGTAGATATCCCAGAGAGTTGTAAATTCTGTTTGGTCAATTGCAACGTTTTTGTCACATACGGAGGCTTGTCTTCTCTGACCGAAGAGGGTGTAAATTGTCTGTAGGCTGGAAGAGTTGTGTCTTTCATTATTGGGTTAGAACCTACAATGAGGTTTTTATTATGGGGTAGACCTACCATCAATGCATCGATCTTCTGGCTTTCATATTTTGAGGTCCAAAGTTGCTTCACTAGCTTTAGAAAAGCATTTTCATGTTCAAGTCATCTGAATGGTAGTGTCATGGGTAAGTCTTCACGTCACTTATGCATTGATAGTTGGGGGTCAGTTGTATATCATATACAATGCACATTTAACTGCACCTTTGTAAATTATTGTTTCAAATCTTCACATTTGTACAGCAGAAGGATCTAATAGATATTTGAGTAAGCAAACCTCATTACGGGAACTACTGTACTTTTAGTCAAATACCCCATTCAGTTATGCAGTCCACTGTCACGTTACCCCGACTTAGGATAAAACGCCATGCTCAAAGTGACTGAGGAGATAAACTGTGTGGGGATAGTGGATGGGACAGATCTTGGGAGTGTACCTCACATTATCAGATTTTTTAGGCAAAGTCTTGGAAAGTATGATCTGTTTGAACCTTCTAACCAAGATTATTCTTACTGGGATGACACTGTTGCAGTTTAGGAATGAGGGAGTCCATGTCTAGTTGGGTTGACTGCATTCTTGTGCCACACTGCATGGCTGTATAATATCCTGAAGATCCAGACATAAATAGCTTGACTAAAAGAGCAATATTGTTGACATATTACTCAAGTTAAGTAGTTAAACTGACACTCCAGCATTGGAGGAACTTCTGACAGAAAACAATCCTATAGAAAAGGATGAAAATACTGTACTCCACCTAGTAGATGATAAAGACATTGAGTAAATGCAAAAATGACTGAATTTTTATATAAATTCCTCAGACAAAACCGGTCTGAAAAACTCTCAATGTATTCCAGATTCCGGCTCACATGAGCCATAAAAAAAAAAAAACTGATTACCTCAGGCATTACCCGAGGCATCACTGGTGGTGGGCATCACTAGACTAGAGCCTTAGAGAGACAAGATGCTCTTTAATTCTTATAATGTAAGCCTATTATGCTGCACTTTTCTTCATTACTTAGACATGTAGGCTGTATTTTATGTCATGAGTGCTGCACTATACGTTTTAGAAAGGATATCTGATAGAGACTTCTATTTGCAGATTCCTTACCGTAGTAAAGTAGCCTCTTTCTAGCTTGGTTACCCCACTTTTGGCCTGTTTATCAGTGTATTTGACTGTGTTCACTGGGATCCTGCTAACCAGGACTTACTCCAGTATTGGAACTTTCATAGATTCACATGCTTGAATCATTCCCCGTCGTCGAGATGGGAGTCCCCGGTATAATTTACACAAGTAATGTCAAGATATATTAACAAAGAAAAAGGCCCTAGGCCTCTTCAATTTAACAGTCTATCAGAGTCATTTTGTGAAAAGGACCAAACTTGAGCACCCACCAATCAGGCGACAGCACCGTCTAGAATCCTCCTGAGAGAAGCTCCAGCACCTCAGATTTTCCAAAGTGCGGACAATGAGAGAGAGAGAGAGAGATATATATGTATATGTATATATATATATATATATATATATATATATATATATATATATATATATATATATATATATATTCCAATACTGGAGAACTACAGTTACAGGTGAGTAACTTATTTTCTTACTCCAGTATTGGAACTTTCAGAGATTCACATGCTTGAATCAGAGTAGATAGCAGTAGCTATGCACATTGTAATATAATAACATATTTGATCGAAAGCACCTTGATACATGAAACCTCATTATACTCCTGCATAAAATATATGTAACTATAAAGGTATGGTATGGAGAACTACAGTTACAGGTAAGTAACTTATTTTTTTCAGTGACTATGCTCTCTCCTCTAAATTTGGTTGCTGGTAACATTTTTCACCTCAATTGGCATACTGGTGCCCCCATGTAAGTCACTAGTATATGGCACCTAGGTACCCAGGGCATTGGGGTTCCAGGGGATTCCTATGGGCTGCAGCAGTTATTCTGCCACCCATAGGGAACCTGTGCAAAGGGTTCTGCAGGTCTGCCGTTGCAGTCTGAGAGAACCGGGTGCATGCACCTGGTTTCACTACAGGTCACTGCACCAGGTCACTGTAAGTCACCCTTATAATAGGCCCTCTCAGCTCAGAGGGCAGAGTGCAGGTACCTGTGTGTGAGGTCATCCCCACGAACTCCAGCCTTATTTTACTGGACTTCGTGAGTGCGGGGACGCCATTTTATATGTGTATTGGACATAGGTCACTACCTATGTCCAGCTACATAATGATAACGCCAAACCTGGGCATGTTTAATATCAAACATGTCAGAATCATACCTAAATACTGTTGCAAGTATTGGAAATATGTTTCCATGCACTCTGGGGGCTGCTTAGACGACCCCCAGCATTGCTACCACTAGCCTTACACGGTTTTCCTGGGGAGCCCCGCTGCTGCCACCACTCAGAGAGGTTTCGGCCCTCCTGCTGCTGGATCTGACCAGGGCCAGGAAGGCAAAACAAAGGATTTCCTTTGAGAGAGGAAGGTAACACCCTCTCCCTTTGGAAATAGGTGTGACTGGCTTGGAATGGATAGCCTCCCCAAGCTACTGGTTTTGCTTTGAAGGGCATTCCACACCGGTTCAGTCCCGCCCCCAGTCCCTGTTCTGATGTGAAACTGGATGATGGAAACGGGAGTGACCACTCCCCTATCCATCACCACCACAGGGGTGGTGCCCAGAGCTCCTCCAGAGGGTCCCTCGGTTCTGCCGTCTTGTTTACAAGGTTGGCAGGGAACCTAGGGAGCATCTGAGTGGCCAGTCCAGGAGGGGAGGTCAGAGCTCCCATCTGATAGGTGCTTACCTGGTTAGGTGACCAATCCTCCTTTCAGGGCTATTTAGGGTCTCTCTTTTGTGTGTGTCCTCAGATTCGGCTTGCATGATTCTAGCAAGACTCCTCTGCAACCCTTACTTCGACTTCTGGCCTCCAGAACTGCGACTGGAACCCCCAGGACCCGACAAGCTGCTTCCAAGAAGAAAGGACTCTTCAGCAACATTGTTTCCAGGGCTCCTGCCAGCTTTGTAACAATTCCCTTGCCGTGCATCCCTAGAAGACTGCAACTCTCGAGTCTGCACAAGAAGAAGAAGGAATCTCCCTTGGAGTGAAGGAGTCACTCTCCTGCAACCGCAGGCACCTACGACAAGCGACGACCGGCTGCGTGGATTCCCTCTCCTGCTGAGCTGCGTTGATCCTGCATCAACGGTGGTGGTCCGGAGTAGTCCTCTTGGTCCTCTCTGCCAGCTGTCCAACTTTGATGGAGGTAAGCCTTTGCCTTCCCACGCAGGACAGTACAACCGTGCACCACGTCTCTTGCAGCTGCCAAGGCTTGTTTGCATCTCCTCCAAGGGATCTGTAGGTGACGTGTAGGTCCAGCCCCCAGCACTCCGTCCTACAAAACACAGCCTCCTGCGTGGTTCTTCTGCGGTGTGGAACCACTATTGTAGAGCTGCGTGGGCTCCTTCTGCAACTCCTGTGTCGCCATTCTGTGGGTGCTGCCTCCGCTCCTGTGAACTCTGTGCAACGCTGAGGGTCCCCTGTGACTCCCCCTCCTGGGTTGAGTCCTCATGGGCCTTTGTGGTCCCCGGCAGCACCTCTTTTCCACTAACCGCAAGTTTTCCTTTGCCAAGGCTTGTTGGTGGAAATTCTGCACCGACACCTGTCTACACTCTTCCGGCGTGGGACATCTGCATCCATCTGGAACTCTTCTCCAGCTCCTGGGCTACAGTGCTGCCCTGTTTTCAGTACCCTCTGCTAACTCCTGCATCCACAGCTGGGTGGGTAGTACCTCCTACTTCTTCTGGACTCCACTGTGATTCTTGGGCTTGGTCCCCTCTCTCCTCAGGTCTTATTTCTTCAGGAATCCACAGCTAGTTTTCTTGTAGTCTTCTCAGGGTGTCTTCTTTTTCTTCTTTTCCTCCTTTTGGGTGGTTGGGGAGAATCCAGTGTTTTACTCCTGTGTTACTGGTCGCTGGGGGGTACTGTGTTACTTACCTCTGTGGTTCTCTAGTACTCCCAACTCCCCTCTACACATTTTACTTACCTTGGTGGGGGTACCTTTTTCACATTCCATTTTTTTAGTATATGGTTTGCGCTCCCCTTAGGGTCACTATTGGTTATTACTGTTTGCACAATTTTCTAACCTTTTCTATGCCTATTTCTGTTTGCTAGTGTATATTTTTAGGGTATTTCTTACCTCCGAAGGGTGGGTCACCTGTCTAGTATTTTGTGGTGATTTGTGCCAAAAATAAAGTACCTTTAATTTTGTACAACTGAGTGTTTTCTTTCATGTGAGTAAGTGATGTGTGACTACAGTGGTATTTCATGAACCTTGCATGTCTCCTAGATAAACCTTGGCTGCTCATCCACAGCTACCTCTGGAAAGCCTGGCTTCTAGACACTGCCTGTCATTCACTAAGAGGGAATACCTGGATCTAGTATAAGGTGTAAGTACCATAGGTACCCATCACACACCAGGCCAGCTTCCTACACTTACTTTAGTATTTCCCCCAGGTGTCAGACTGGATCCAGAGATTTTTCTTTCAGCAATACCCTTGCGTGCCTTTATGTGGCCTTGGTTGACTCCTCATCTGTTGTTGGAATCGTGGTCTCTGTGATGACATTGCAGTCCTATATAGGCGCCAACGTGGTGCATTGACGTCAGTTATTTTCTTTCTGCACCAGCCTACACGCATATCTGGAGAAGAGCTACCCTCACTCGCTTTTTGACTGACTTTTCATCCCTTATGTCAATTTGTTTTTGACATACTTGCTGCGTCAAGATGTCTCCCCATAAGACCAGAGTCAAGCCGTGTGGCTCCTATCACCGCATGATGTTGGTAACTGATCCGCACCTTGTGTGCTTGTGGTATCTGGAGCCCGACCATGACCCAAAGATGTGCTCCGACTGCCAGGCCATGAGCCCCGAAGGCTTTGAGGGAGCTGTCCCTGAAGCTCATGACGGCTCGATGGTCGGCTTCACATCACTTCCGGTCTCGCTCTAGAGGAAGCTCACAAGACCACTCGTACTAGTCCCACTCCAAGTCTTTGGGACATTCGGGCCAAAAGAAAAAGAAGTCGAAGAAGAACAAGCGTTCTTCGACTTCACCCCATTACTTGGCAATGCGATGCAGGAGGAGCGTCATCCTTCTAGGCTGCCGCCCTCCGAGCCTGCTTCTGGGTCGGCTCCATGCCTCCTTGAGTTTCTGGGGTCCGGAGCCACCCCTGCTCAACTCAGGGAGTTTTATGAAGCCATCCCCCTTATATCTGTGCCTCTCCTGTGATGCCTTCAGGCCCAATAAGGTCATCAGGGGCACCCTCTGGTTCCACGCCAGCGGTTTTGGCCTTGGAAGGCGCCCCAGGATCTGTTTCCAGATCTGAGGCAATGCCGATCGTGCCACTGGGACCTTCCCCGTTTGAGAAGTCAACACTCCAGACGTTGGTTGGGCCCATAATCAGTGTTGATCCCATTCTCATTCCTGGCTCAGACCCAGAGCAGGAATGATGTCGCCCGACACCGATTCCAACTTACACAGGGACATTTCTCCCTAGGTTGGAACCTGCCCCTTATATCTAGGGGTATGGGTACGGTGAGAGGATGGAAAGATTGCTGGACCCTCTAGAATACCAGCTTGAAGACCCTTATGTACATTGGGCTCAGGAATTGGGTGAGGCCATTGGGTTGGACACCTCCCCTGACTCTGGCATGCTTTCTCCCCCTACCGTGGCTACAGAGGAGGGTGCCTCCTACTCATAGTTAATGGGTCCTGGGTCTCGAGCTGCCTTCAGGGGTGGTCAGACTAACCTCCTAACTGAGGTGCTTCAGCCCAGGGCTTCCACATCTGAACCCCTGATGCCCTCACTGATGTCCTGCTGGGGACGTGGTCTAAACACAGCACAGGGGCTCCTGTCTACAGGACAATCGCCTGCCACCATAGGCTGCACCTAATGACTCTAAATTCCTGACACAACACCCTACGCATGAGAGCGTAGTCATTCAGGCTTCTTCCTCTTCTGGCACATTCCCATCCACACCCCTGGACAGGGAATCAAAAAGACTGCACCAACTTGGGAAAAAACAGTTCTCTTCCTCCAGTCTGGCATTGCGGTCCGTGAACACCGCATGCCTTTTGGGCCATTACACCCATACTTTATGGGATACGGTTGTGCAGGTGCTGCCACAGGTCCTAGAGGAGGCCCAAGCCATTCTCTCCCAAGCTATTGCTGACGGAAGAGATGCAGCCAAGTTCACGATTCACTGTAGACTGGACACCACCGCCTCAGTGGACGGAGTAGATGGATAGACGGTGGCCCTTCGGCTCCATGCTTGGTTGAGGACATCTGGCTTTTTGGGGGTTGTTCAGCAGTGGCTTATGGACATGCTCTTCGATGACAAAGCGAACTCGGCGCTCAAGCTCTAGTCCCGGGTTACAGAAGGGGTACCCAACCGGGTTCATTTCCCTCCAGCCACCTCATGCTGCCCAGCTTCTGTGTGGCCGAAGACACAGGATCCAATGTCCCCGTGGATTAAGGAGGCCAGCGGTGGGCCCAGTCCCCATCCCCTTTCGTTCCCATCCATACGCCCCCCCAACACTGCAGCCTCTAAACCTTGCTAGTCCGTCGTCCCATCACAGACCAGTTGAAGGCAGGATCAGCCATCACCTGCCCCATTGGAAGTACATCATGACGGGCAGGTGGGTTTTGCAAATAGTCTGAAGGGGCTACTTCCTTCCCTTCGAGACTACCCCTCCTGCCATGTTACCAGCTTACAATCAGATGACAGAGAATCACTTGGCTCTTCTTCTCAAGGAGGTTACGGCTCATTTGGCCAGGGGAGCCATTGAGAAGAGATCCTGTGCTAGAAGTAGGTTGTGGTTGTTATTCCCGCTAAAAGGACAAGGGCCTTCGTCCTATCCTAGACCTCCTGGCCCTCAATCTCTTCCTCAGGAAAGAGAAGTTCAAAATGATCACTCTGGCTCAGGTCTGTTCTGCCCTGGACCCTAGAGACTGGATAGTAGCGTTGGTCTTACAGGACACCTATATTCCATATTCCAGTCCTGCCTGCCCACAGAGGTTACTTGTGGTTCATGGTAGGTCACAAGCACTTTCAGTTCACCGTGCTCCTCTTCGGCCTTACCAACGCCCCTTGGGTGTTCACAAAAGTGATGGCAATGGTCACAGCTCATCTGTGCTAGGTAGGGGTTTTAGTCTTCCTTACCTCAACAACTGGCTGCTGAAGGTGGGCTCGCCCCTAGATGTCAACTCCCACATCCAGAATATGGTGAACCTCCTGCATTCGCTGGGGTTCACTATAAATGTGCCAAAGTCACACCTGACTACCTCTCAGACACTCCCTTTCGTCTGAGCTATTCTGGACACAGTGCAGTTTGGGGCCTATCCTCCTGAGCGCTGAGTCCAGGATATTCAGCCTATGAAACAGATGTTTCAGCCTCTATCCTGGGTTTCAGTGAGGATGGCTGAGGCAGCTGCATCTCATGGCCTCCTGTATATCTTGGTGGTCACACATGCCAGATGGCATATTTGGGCTCTGCAGTGGGACCTGAAGTTCCAGTAGGCTCAGCATCAGGGAAAACTCTCCGACATGGTCCAGATCTTGGAGGGAACTGCGCAAGATCTGCAGTGGGGGCTAATGAACCAAGATTAGGTCAGAGGCAGATCCCTCTCCCTTCTCCAACCAAATCAGACAGTAGTGGCAGAAGCATCACTCCTTGGATGGGGCGGCCACATGGGAGAGGTGGAGATCAGAGGCATCTGGTCCCCAGCGGAGTCTGAGCTCCAAATCAACCTTCTGGTGCTCAGGGCAATCAGTCTTGCATTGAAGGCATTCCTTCCCTCACCCAAAGGGAAAGTGGTGCAATTGTTCACGGTCAACACCACCGCCATGTGGTACTGCAACAAGCAGGGCAGGGTGGGGTTGTGGACCCTTTGTCAGGAGGCCCTGCATCTCTGGACATGGCTGGAAAGTCAAGGCATATCCCTGGTAGTTCAACTGCTGGTGGGCTCTCTGAACCTCAGAGCAGACAAACTCAGCCGTTAATGCATGGTCGATCACAAATGGCGTATCCATCCAGAGGTGGCGCAAATGATCTTTCAGCAGTGAGGCAAGCCTTGGTTAGATCTGTTCGACCCACCAAACAACGTGCAATGTCAGCTGTTATGCACAGTTTCCAAGGTGGCACTCGCTCTGCAAAGCTTATCATCTTGAGTGGAACTCAGGCCTCCTGTACGCCTTTCTGCCTATACCACTTCTTCCCAGATTTCTCAAGAAGATCACGAACGACCGGGCCCAAGTAACTTGTGTGGCTCCGGCGAGGCATGGACATTATTGTATCCCGAGCTTCTGAGCATGGCCATCCATCCTCTACTCAGACTGCCTCTGCTGGAGGATCTTCTGTTTCAGAAGCAGGTGAGGGTTCTCCACTGAGCCTGTCCAGTCTCCGTCTTCTTGTGTGGAGATTGAGCGGCAGCAGTGACAGCTTTTAACCTTCCGCCCAAAGTCTGTGATGTTATCTTGGCAGCCCTCCACCGAAATAGTATATGCCTGTCTTTGGCATGAATTTGTCACATGGTGTACCAACAAAACTGCTGATTCCCCTTTCTGCACCTCTGTCTGAGGTTATTTTGTTTATTCTCTCTGTTGCCCAGCAGTGCTCTACTTTGGGCACCCTTAAGGGTTATCTGTCTGCAATCTCTGCCTTCCTCAGACTTCGTGATCAGCCCTCCTTGTTTAAATCTCCCATTGTTGTGAGATTCCTCGAAGGTCTTACCCATATGTTTCTACCTACCCCGTTCATAATACCCTAGTGGGATTTCAACCTGGTCCTTACCTTCCTCATGTGTGCTCCTTTTGAACCGCTTCATAATTGTTCTATTCGGCTGCTCACTTTAAAAACGGCCTTCCTTGTGGCCATCACTTCTGCACGGAGAGTGAGTGAGCTACATGCTCTTTCTTCAAAGCCACCCTTAATCTCTTTCCATTCTGACAAAGTGATGCTTTGTACTAGGGCCTCCTGCCTCCCTAAAAAGGTCACGCCCTATCATGTAGGCCAGTCCATCACCTTGCCTACTTTTTAAGTACCCCCATATTCTTCTTGTGAGGAGGAGCGACTCCACCATCTGGAACCAAAAAGAGCGTTGGCATTCTACCTCAATCGTACCAATGACTTCTGGGTGGGGTGTCAGCTCTTTGTGGGTTATGTGGGTTCTAAGAAAGGACGGACGATGCAAAAGAGAACCATTTCCCGATGGGTTGTTCTCTGCATCAAAATGTGCTACGCTTTCACTAAGAAGCAACCCCTGAGGGGTTTGCATGCTCACTGCTCCAGAGCAACAGTTGCAACCTCTGTGTTAGGTCGCTGAGTTCCAGGCCTGGACATCGGCCAGGCAGCAACGTGGTCATCCCTGCACATGTTCACCAAACACTACTGCCTGGACAGTCAGGTCTGCGGGACGGCTATTTTGGCTGTTTGGTCTTGGTTCGCAGACCCTCTGGGGATGGTATTGCTTGGGTATCTATTTTAAGGTGAGGAATCTGCAACCAGAAGTCTCTATCAGATGAACAAGTTACTTCCCTTCAGTGACAAATTGTCTTGTAGAGACAAATTCTAGTTGCAGATTCCTTTCTGACCCCCCCATCCTAGCCGCTCTGCAAACTGATCTCTGGGGGCAGGGACTCCCTTTCAGGGCCCTAGTTCTGGTGCACCACTCTGTGTTATTCATGGCTTCGTGCTTCTGGTGTGGAAATTAGTGAAAAGAAACTGATGTCAGCACACCGGTGTGTCGCCTATATACGACTGCGATGTCTCTATACTACCGTAACGTCAACATGGCGACCATGATGCCAGTGATGGATGCGGAGTCGACCAACGCCACCTGATGGCGCGCAAGGGTACTGCTCGAAGAAAAATCTCCAGATCCAGTCTGACTACTGTGAGAAATTCCAAGATAAGGAATCTGCAACTGGAATATGTCTCTACCAGATAATTTACTGAAGGTAAGTAACTTGTTCTTCAGTACTACATACAGTCTAATATTGAGAAAATATTGTCTGTGATAGGTTTTAGAAGATCCCCCCTCAAAATCTAGACATTTTGGACTCTTCACTCTTTGTGTTTATATATTGCTACAGCATTCATTTAAAAAAACACAGTTAACGTTCTGTTATGGTTACAAAACAAAATCTAAAAACCTCTGAAATTCGCCAGCTATTTTTAGGTGAGTTAACCACAACTCTCGTCCCTGTCATTTATTTGTTTTGACCCTAAATATGACATAACACTATTGACAACATCCAGAGCTACCAGTATTTTGCCTTCGGCCGGTGGTGAGCTGCAGGGCCTGGCCCAGTGACGCTCCCTCGGTGTTAGACCTATGCATAGTGCACACAGCCTTTGGCCAGGTCTTATGGCCAACTCTCCTTAGGCTGAAGATCTCTTCTACATGCACAGTGGGGACTTGCTGCAGGACCTACTCTACAGCCAGTCCATGAGTCAAGACCTCAGTGGGTTGTGAACTCCACTCCACAAATCCTTTAGCGAAGTGTGGCAGTGGTTGGCAGAAGGGCCTGGCCTTTGGCCAGCCCCTGTGCCCAAAACTGAGGCAGCTAACCCCCACTATGCACAACTTTGCTGTATGTAGCAGGGCTTAGACATAAGATCTGACCAGTGGCCAGGCCTGAACTTGACCTTCTGTGAAAGGACAGTCCCTACTGCTCGTAACCTTCAACTGTGTGGAGCTGTAGCTGGGCATGGGGACTACTGTTCAACCAGGATCTGCATGGAAATGATATTGAGCGTCCTACCTTCGCTGCACATGGCCTTCAGCCTTGCACAGTGGAGGTTAGTCGCAGGTCCTACACCCAACCAATCGCGGGCTGCCAGCCCCTTACTTGCAGCCTGTCAAATACGATTTCATACATGTCATTGGTAAGGCGCCTGAATATTAGCAAATCAATTATGCTCCTAGAGTCAGAAAAACATGATATACGCTATCACACTGAGGCAGTTACTCTCCCAAGAATGAACTCACTCCAACATGGCTATTTCTGAAACTGAAGCATAATAAGAGAGGGGTAACTTTATATATGTTCATCAATGCAGCTCCCCTGTTGGCATGATAACTACCTCAAGCTTGGTAACTAAGGACACTCTAATGAAGATAAGCTTACGACTGGAAACGTTTGTAACAGACATAAAAATCATGTAGGTCTTATTGTACATATAGCACTTGCTAAGAATTCTTTATGCCTTGCACTTCATTATATACACATACAATGTGTCCACTGATGTGAGAACATTTCCTGTACCTTCACAGGATAAACCCTAAGGGGGTGATTCTGATTCTGGCGGGTATTATGAGTTTTTCCCTGGGCTGGCGGGCGGTCTCCAAAAGACCGCCGGCCAGCCCAGGGAAAAACTCCCTTCCCACGAGGATGCCGGCTCGTAATCGAGCCGGCGGAGTGGGAAGGTGCGACGGGTGCAGTGGCACCCGTCGCGTATTTCAGTGTCTGCAAGGCAGACACTGAAATACTTTGCGGGGCCCTCTTACGGGGGCCCCTGCCGTGCCCATGCCTTTGGGCACGGCAGGGGCCCCCAGGGGCCCCGCGACCCCCCCTACCGCCATCCTGTTCATGGCGGCTTTCCCGCCATGAACAGGATGGCGGTAGGGGGGGTCAGAATCCTCATGGCGAAGGATTCCCCCGAGCAGCGGTAAGTCGGCGGGAGCCCGCCGACTTGCCGCTTCTGACCGCGGCTGAACCGCCGCAGTCAGAATGCTCGTGGGAGCACCGCCAGCCTGTTGGCGGTGCTCCCGTGGTCGGTGGCCCTGGCGGCCACCGGCCGCCAGGGTCAGAATGACCCCCTAAGTCTAATCCACATCTCCCAATATCTTTGGCAATGCTTAAAGTCAAGTGTTCAATGTTTGTTTCTGGAGATAACTTGATGCGCATACTACTTCTTTGTATTACCACACAATCATGCATAACAGCCTTAATAAGCAACTTTTCTTTACACAATTAACTACTCAATCCAAAGTGTAGGACCCTGGCTCCATCAAGATTGTAACATTGTCATTGTTCCTAGCAGGGATAATGTTAAACTTGAAGAAAGATATAGCCAAAGAGCCAAAATCATATCTGCTGTCTCCAAACATGAAAGTTCAAGGACTACTGGGAAATGTAGTTTGTTGTTTGGGTGCCGTAGCATAACCTTTTGAATTCTATGGATCCCTAATAAATCACTAATGGAAGCCTTAGACACCTAAGTAATTCCTAAGATTTGAGCCTCCAAACAATTAATTAAAATACAGAAACAAGTATACATCAAATAAATACCCAAATTATGATGTATGTTATCTAATTCTCCAAGCAATAAAAAAATCGACATTTTATTCCAATTATAAATAAGCTTTTCAAAATGTGTTTTTATTTTTAAAAGTGATATTCTAGACTCTAGCATATTAATTTGTCTTGTGTGTTACTTATGCACGCTTTCTTTTTGCCAGCATATAGCAGTGCTTTATTTGAGGCCACCAGTCGTTCATTCTGGATTCTGTTTGATGCACTTGTGTTGCTTCTACTATCCAGCTACTAAGGGTATTAGCTTAATTTTTAGCTTCCAATTTCAGATTCCCTCACATTTACAGTGTTTTTTATATATATATATGTTCGATGGTATGTGTAGCTGCAGATACACATGCTGTGCACAGTTCCTGCCATGTAGTGTTGGGCTCGGAGTGCTACAAGTTGTTTTTCTTCGAAGTCTTTTCGAGTCACGGGACCAAGTGACTCCTCCCATTCGGCTCCATTGCGCATGGGCGTCAACTCCATCTTAGATTGTTTTCTTTCCGCCATCGTGTTCGGACGTGTTCCTCTTCGCTCTGTATTTCGAATCGGGAAAGTTAGCTAAAGTATCGAAAATTTGACAGTATTGTTATCGCTCGGTACCGGTTTAGGGTTAATGTATCGGCACTGACATCAAGACCGCTTCGACGGCCCTTCGGGGCTTCCACTCTTCACCGAGGCCTAGTCGGCCCAACCACACCCGTCGTCCCAGCCTAATGGACCGGACCCCCTTCCGTTTCTGTCCTAAGTGTCACTCAAAGTATCCTTATACAGACCAGCACCGGATCTGTAATCTGTGTTTGTCACCCGAACACAGAGAGGATACTTGTGAAGCTTGCCGAACGTTTCAATCAAAAAAGACCTTGAGAGATCGACGCGCAAGAAGACTGCAAATGGCGGTGAAACCGAAAGAACAGCTCGACGTCGAGGAGGAGGAAAGAATCTCCATCCAAGAGACGGACTCGGACGAATCCGACAGTGAACGACCCTCGACGGTGCACCAAACCGTGAGTAAACCTGCCCCGTCCCAAACTCAGGGTCACACAAAAAAACTTAAGGCCATGGGGACGCCACCGCCAGCAGGCTATGTCTTAAACCACTGAAAGGAAGGTGACCAAACATCGGCACCGAAAAAGGCCAAAGAGTTGCAGAAGACTTCAGACTCCGGTCGAGATTCCGTCACCGAGTGATCGAATCGAGCAAACCCCCTAAAAGCTCTTCGGAAATGAAAAAGACTATGACCACAGAAACTTCGGTACTGAAAAAAGCAGCCTCGGAGCCAAAAAGAACCTCATACACTGAGGAGCAAGGACTTTCCATGCACCTTAAGGAAAGACCTAGATTTGAGCAGGAATTGAATATAGAGGAACCTGACCAAAGACAACAGAGGTTACATATCCATAAGGATACTGGCAAGATTCAAACTTTACCTCCACTCAAATCTAAAAGAAAACTTGCAGTTTAAGACACAGAAATGCAACCAAAGGCCAAAGTGGTTAGAGACAAGTCACCAACACCACAGGTCTCACCACAACTATCCCCACTGCACTCACCACAATATTCACCAGTGGGAACACCATTAATGCAGTCACCCACACATACCGGGATGACCCAGGATAATGCAGATGCATGGCATTTATATGATCAACCAATATCGGATAACAGCCCAGAGTGTTATCCAACCAAGCCGTCCCCACCAGAAGACAGTACTGCATATACACAGGTACTAGCCAGGGCAGCTACATTCCACAACGTAGCGATGCACACTGAACCAGTGGAGGATGACTTCCTTTTTAACACTGGCATCCACCCAAGCATCCTACCAAAGCCTGCCAATGCTACCGGGCATGCTCAAGAACGCACAACAGGTCTTCCAGGAGCCTGTAAAGGGAAGAGCTATCACGCCTAGGGTCGAAAAGAAATACAAACCTCCTCCAACAGACCCAGTGTTTATAACACAACAGCTCACACCAGACTCAGTGGTTGTAGGGGCAGCAAGGAAAAGAGCGAACTCTCAATCGTCGGGGGATGCTCCACCACCTGACAAAGAAAGTAGAAAATTCTACGCAGCAGGCAATCGAGTGGCATCACAAGCAGCCAATCATTGGCAAATTGCAAATCCGCAAGCCCTACTTGCACGCTACGACAGGGCACACTGGGACGAGATGCAAGACATCATACAGCACTTGCCCAAGGAACACCAAAAACGTGCCCAGCAAGTAGTTGAAGAGGGACAGGCCATATCGAACAATCAGATAAGTTCCGCATTAGACTCTGCAGATACAGCAGCACGGACTGTCGACACGGCTGCAACCATTCGCAGGCATGCATGGCTGCGGAGTTCTGGTTTCAACCAGAAATTCAACAAGCGGTATTGAATATGCCGTTTAACCAACAGCAGTTGTTTGGGCCGGAAGTCGATACTGCCATCGAAAAAATGAAAAAAGATACGGACACAGCCAAAGCCATGGGTGCGCTCTATTCCCCACAATTCAGAGGCACTTTTAGGAAACCACAATTTAGAGGGGGGTTTCGGCAACAAACATCTGAACCTTCCACCTCCCAAACAAAACCCACCTATCAATCACAATACCAAAGGGGGGGTTTTGTGGTTCCTATAGAGGGCAGTTCCCAAGAGGAAGGGGAAAATTCCAGCCCGCCAAAACCAAGCCCTTGCAAACAGTGACTTCAATGTCACAACACACCAACACTTGTCACCAGTGGGGGGGAGGCTAACCAAATACTACCACAATTGGACACATATTACTACAGACACATGGGTGCTATCAATTATCCAACATGGTTATTGCATAGAATTCACAACATTCCCTCCAGACGTGCCACCAAAAACGCACAGTATGTCTCAACAACACTTAGACCTATTACATATAGAGGTCCAAGCACTGTTACAAAAACAAGCAATAGAGCTTGTACCCAATCACCAAAAAGGAAAAGGCGTTTACTCACTATATTTCCTCATTCCAAAAATGGACAAAACATCAAGGCCTATTCTAGATCTCAGAACACTGAATCTCTTCATCAACTCAGACCATTTCCACATGTAATGCTTCAAGATGTAGTTTACTTACTAAAAAAGAGGGAATACATGACAACACTGGATCTCAAGGATGCATATTTCCACATACCCATCCATCCTTCTCACAGGAAATACCTAAGGTTTGTAATTCAAGGCAAACATCAATTCAAAGTGCTACAGTTCGGGATCACAACAGCCCCCAGGGTATTTACAAAATGCCTAGCAGTAGTAGCAGCTCACATAAGGAGACAGCACATGTACGATTCCCATGTTTGGACGACTGGCTAATAAAAGCCAACACGCAACAACAATGTCAATTTCACACGCAATATGTCATAGAAACTCTACACAAACTAGGGTTTTCTATAAATTACCAAAAATCACGTCTGCAACCATCCCAAATACAACAATACTTGGGAGCAACACTCAACACGCAAAGAGCAATTACCACTCCAAGTCCACAAAGAGTCCAAACGTTCCAAAATGTGAGATCAAGCATACAACCAAACCAACACTACACAGTAAGGTTTGTAATGAAACTACTAGGCATGATGTCCTCATGCATAGGCATTGTCCCAAACGCAAGACTACACATGCGGTCCTTACAACAGTGCCTAGCAAAACAATGGACGCAAGCACAGGGTCAACTACAAGATCTAGTGTTGATAGACCGCCAAACACACTCTTCGCTTTAATGGTGGAACCCTATAAATTTAAACAAAGGGCGGCCATTTCAAGGCCCAGTGCCTCACGCTATTATCACAACAGATGCTTTCATGGTTGGGTGGGGAGAACACCTCAACAATCACAGCATACAAGGTCAATGGGACAATCAACAAAAACTACTTCACATAAATCACTTGGAACTCCTAGCGGTATTTCTAGCATTAAAAGCGTTTCAACCACTAATAGCCCACAAACACATTCTTGTCAAGACAGACAATATGACAACAATGTATTATCTCAACAAACAGTGGGGGACACACTCGTCACAACTGTGTCTCTTAGCACAAAAGATTTGGCATTGGGCAATTCACAACAACATTCGCCTAATAGCACAATACATACCAGGCATTCAGAATCAGTTAGCCGACAATCTCAGTCGAGATCAACAACAAACTCACGAATGGGAAATACATCCCCAGATCCTACAGGATCACTTCTGCCGCTGGGGAACACCATACATAGACCTATTTGCAACAAAAGAAAACACAAAATGCCAAAACTTCGCGTCCAGGTACCCACACCCTCAGTCCAATGGCAGTGCTCTATGGCTCAGCTGGTCAGGGATATTTGCTTACGATTTTCCCCCTCTCCCGCTCATTCCTTATCTGGTCAACAAACTGAGTCAAAACAAACTCAAACTAATTCTCATAGCACCAACCTGGGCACGCCAATCGTGGTACACAACACTGTTGGACTTATCAGTAGTACCCCACATCAAACTACCAAACAGACCAGATCTGTTAACACAACACAAACAACAGATCAGACACCTAAATCCAGCATCTCTCAATCTAGCAATCTGGCTCCTGAAGTCTTAGAATTCAGACATTTAAACCTTTCACAAGAGTGTATGGAGGTCATTAAACAAGCGAGAAAACCTACAACAAGACACTGTTACGCAAACAAATGGAAAAGATTCGTTTGCTACTGTCACACTAATCATATTATGCCACTAAATGACTCCACACAAGACATTGTAAGTTATTTATTACACTTACAAAAGTCTTCTCTAGCTTTCTCTTCCATTAAAATCCATCTCACTGCAATAACTGCCTATCTGCAGATTACACATACAACATCGCTTTTTAGAATCCCAGTCATTAAAGCATTTATGGAAGGACTTAAAAAGAATCATACCCCCAAAGACACCACCAGTACCTTTGTGGAACCTTAATATCGTATTAACACGACTCCTGGGCCCACCATTTGAACCCATGCATTCGTGTCAAATCCAATTTCTGACTTGGAAAGTAGCCTTTCTAATAGCCATCACATCACTTAGAAGAGTGAGTGAAATACAAGCATTTACTATTCAAGAACCCTTTATACAAATACATAAACATAAAGTGGTTGTCCGTACAAATCCAAACTTCTTACCAAAGGTCATATCACCATTCCATCTAAACCAAACTGTAGAACTCCCAGTCTTCTTTCCACAACCAGACTCAGTAGCTAAAAGGGCCTTGCATACATTAGACATAAAAAGAGCACTAATGTATTAAATTGACAGAACAAAACAATTAAGTAAAACAAAACAATTGTTCAGAGCTTTCCAAAAACCTCACGCAGGTAACCCTATATCCAAACAAGGCATTGCCAGATAAATAGTTGAATGCATCCAAACCTGTTACCTTAAAGCAAAAAGAGAATTACCAATTACACCAAGGGCACACTCCACTAGAAAGAAAGGCGCCACAATGGCTTTTCTTGAAAATATACCAATGACAGAAATTTGTAAGGCAGACTCCTGGTCTACGCCTCATACATTTACTAAGCATTACTGTGTAGACGTGTTAGCAACGCAACAAGCTACAGTAGGACAGGCTGTATTAAGAACATTATTTCAGACAACTTCAACTTCTACAGGCTAACCACTGCTTTTGGGGAGATAACTGCTTTATAGTCTAGGCACAGCATGTGTATCTGCAGCTACACATGCCATCGAACGGAAAATGTCACTTACCCAGTACATCTGTTCGTGGCATGAGACGCTGCAGATTCATGTGCGCCCTCCCACCTCCCCGGGAGCCTGTAGCCGTTTTTAGTTGCATGAAAATTGTAAATATGTAAATAAATATTATTTTAATACACACTATGTACATACATTACTACTCCATTGCATGGGCACCTCTAGTATACTCACAACTCCTACCTCACCCTTTGCGGGGAAAACAATCTAAGATGGAGTCGACGCCCATGCGCCAATGGAGCCGAAAGGGAGGAGTCACTCGGTCCCGTGACTCGAAAAGACTCCTTAGAAGAAAAACAACTTGGAACACTCCAAGCCCACACTAAATGGCAGGAATGAATCTGCAGTGTCTCATGCCACAAACAGATGTACACTGGGTAAGTGACATTTTCCATATATATATATATATATATATATATATATATATATATATATATATATATATATATATGTTCGATGGCATGTGTAGCTGCAGATACACATGCTGTGCACAGTCCGCCATCTGGTGTTGGGCTCGGAGTGTTACAAGTTGTTTTTCTTCGAAGAAGTCTTTTCGAGTCACGAGACCGAGGGACTCCTACCATTTCGACTCCATTGCGCATGGGCGTCGACTCCATCTTAGATTGTTTTTTTTCCGCCATCGGGTTTGGACGTGTTCCTTTTCGCTCCGTGTTTTGGGTCGGAAAGTTAGTTAGAATCTCGGAAAAAAACGTCTGTATTGTTTGCGTTCGAACAAATCGACACCGAATTCTGAAGAGCTCCGGTGGCCCTTCGGGGTTTTTTCGATCCCCCGTCGGGGCCTGGTCGGCCCGGCCACACGTGACTTCAAGGCTGATGGAACGGACCCCATTCCGCTTCTGCCCAAAATGCCATAACAAGTATCCGTATACGGATCAGCATCTGGTCTGTAACTTGTGCTTGTCTCCCGAGCACAAGGAAGATACTTGTGAAGCCTGTCGAGCGTTTCGGTCGAGAAAAACATTAAGAGACCGAAGAGCCAGAAGACTGCAAATGGCGTCGACGCCGACAGGACAAGAGCGTTTCGAGGAGGAAGAAGCTTTCTCCATCCACGAGTCGGACTCTGAAGAGCTCGAGGCCGAAGAAATGCCAAAAACCGTGAGTAAGACGTCGAAACATAAGACTCACGAGAAGTCAACAAAAGCCCAGGGGACGCCACAGCCAACAGGCCATGGCTTAACCCGGAAAATAGGTGACCGATCATCGGCACCGAAAAAGGGCACGCTTATGGCGAAGTCATCCGACTCAGGTCGAGATACCGCCACACAGCAACCTCGGACCCGAGACAGCGGCTCCGAAAAAATTCGGCACCGAGACAGCGGCACCAAAGAAGTTCGGCACCGAGACACCACGCCGAAAATAAAAAAGGTTTCTTCAGAGCCTAAAAAGACATCCGAAAAAGTTTTGGTTCCGAAACATCCAGCCTCGGAGCCGAAAACAGGTTCCTACACAGAGGAACAAGGATTAACCTCCCAAATGCAAAAGCATAGATTCGGAGAGGAACTTGAAGCTGTAGAGCCAGACTATACACAGAGAAGGCTCCACATTCATGAGGACACAGGGAAGATAACCACTCTTCCCCCAATTAAAATAAAAAGAAAACTTGCCTTTCAACAAAAGGACAAGCAGCCACAGGCAAAAGTGGCAAGGAAAACAACTCCACCACCGTCTCCACCACCATCAATACATGCATCACCAGTAACAACTCCACCATTGATGCACTCCCCAGCTCATACTACAATGAGTCAGGATGATCCCGATGCATGGGACCTTTACGACGCCCCAGTATCAGACAACAGCCCAGACTCGTACCCTGCAAGGCCGTCGCCACCTGAGGACAGTACATCTTACACACAGGTGGTCGCAAGGGCAGCTGCTTTTCACAACGTCACCTTGCATTTCGAACCAATTGAAGATGACTTTTTGTTTAACACCCTATCATCCACCCATAGCCAGTACCAAAGCCTACCTATGCTCCCAGGAATGCTAAAACATTCAAAACAAATCTTTCAAGATCCTGTTAAAGGCAGAGCCATAACTCCAAGGGTTGAGAAAAAATACAAGCCACCGCCAACAGATCCCGTTTATATTACAACGCAATTGACACCAGACTCAGTAGTTGTCGGGGCAGCTCGTAAGAGAGCAAACTCTCATACCTCAGGGGACGCACCACCTCCAGACAAGGAGAGTCGTAAATTTGATGCTGCGGGCAAAAGGGTGGCAGCACAAGCAGCAAACCAATGGCGCATTGCCAATTCACAAGCACTTTTGGCAAGATATGATAGAGCTCATTGGGATGAGATGCAGCATTTCATAGAACACTTACCCAAAGAGTTTCAGAAAAGGGCGCAACAGGTGGTGGAAGAAGGACAAAGTATCTCAAATAATCAGATACGGTCTTCAATGGATGCAGCAGATACGGCTGCAAGGACAGTAAACACTGCAATAACAATAAGAAGGCACGCATGGCTGCGTACTTCAGGGTTCAAGCCGGAAATTCAATAAGCCGTGCTAAATATGCCCTTTAATGAACAGCATTTGTTTGGGCCGGAAGTCGACACTGCTATTGAGAAACTCAAGAAAGACACTGATACAGCCAAAGCCATGGGCGCACTCTACTCCCCGCAGAGCAGAGGCACTTTTCGCAAAACACCTTTTAGGGGAGGGTTTCGAGGTCAACCAACAGAAACCACAACATCACAAGCAAGGCCCACTTACCAAAGCCAATATCAGCGGGGAGGTTTTCGGGGGCAATATAGAGGGGGCCAATTCCAGAAGAATAGGGGAAAGTTCCAAAGCCCAAAAACTCCTCAAAATAAACAGTGACTTACAAGTCACACAACCCCATCACATAACACCTGTGGGGGGGAGACTAAGCCAATTTTACAAACATTGGGAGGAAATAACAACAGACACTTGGGTCTTGGCAATTATCCAGCATGGTTATTGCATAGAATTTCTCAAATTCCCTCCAAACATCCTAACCGAAAACACACAGTATGTCAAAACAACATATAGACCTTCTAGGACTAGAAGTGCAAGCATTGCTACAAAAAGAAGCAATAGAATTAGTACCAAAACTACAGATAAACACAGGGGTTTACTCACTGTACTTTCTAATACCCAAAAAGGACAGCAGTCTGAGACCAATACTAGATCTCAGACCACTAAATACCTACATCAAATCAGACCACTTTCACATGGTTACATTACAAGACGTAATCCCACTGCTCAAACAACAAGAGTACATGACAACACTAGACCTAAAGGATGCGTATTTCCATATACCAATACATCCTTCACACAGAAAATACCTAAGGTTCGTATTCCAAGGAATACATTACCAATTCAAAGTGTTGCCATTTGGAATAACAACTGCGCCAAGAGTTTTTACAAAATGCCTGGCAGTAGTAGCTGCACATATCAGAAGGCAGCAAATACATGTGTTCCCGTACTTAGACGACTGGTTAATCAAAACGAACACGCAAAGACAGTGTTCACAGCACACAAAATATGTCATACAAATCCTCCACAAACTAGGTTTCTCCATCAACTACGCAAAGTCACACCTTATGCCGTGTCAAACACAGCAATACTTAGGAGCGACAATCAACACAGCAAAAGGGATTGCCACTCCCAAGTCCACAAAGGGTTCAAACATTTCACAATGTAATACAGGCCATGTATCCAAAACAGAGGATACAAGTCCAAATGGTAATGAAACTGCTAGGCATGATGTCTTCATGCATAGCCATTGTCCCAAACGCAAGGTTGCACATGCAGCCCTTACAACAGTGCTTAGCATCACAATGGTCACAAGCACAGGGTCAACTTCTAGATCTGGTGTTGATAGACCGCCAAACAAACATCTCGCTTCTATGGTGGAACAGTATAAATTTAAACCAAGGGCGGCCTTTCCAAGACCCAGTGCCACAATACGTGATAACGACAGATGCTTCCATGACAGGGTGGGGAGCACACCTCAATCAACACAGCATCCAAGGACAATGGGACATACATCAAAGACAGTTTCACATAAATCACTTAGAACTGTTAGCGGTATTTCTAGCGCTGAAAGCATTTCAGCCCATAATAACCCACAAATACATTCTGGTCAAAACAGACAACATGACAACAATGTATTACTTAAACAAACAGGGAGGGATGCACTCGACACAGTTGTGTCTCCTTACACAAAAAATATGGCATTGGGCGATTCACAACCACATTCGCCTAATAGCACAATTTATTCCAGGGATCCAGAACCAGTTAGCAGACAATCTCTCTCTGGATCACCAACAAATCCACGAATGGGAGATTCACCCCCAAATACTAAACACTTACTTTCAAATTTGGGGAACACCTCAAATAGATCTATTTGCAACAAAGGAAAACTCAAAATGCCAAAACTTCGCATCCAGGTACCCACAGGATCAATCCCAAGGCAATGCTCTATGGATGAACTGGTCAGGGATATTTGCGTACGCTTTTCCCCCTCTCCCGCTCCTTCCATATCTAGTAAACAGGTTGAGTCAAAACAAACTCAAACTCATACTAATAGCACCAACATGGGCGAGGCAACCTTGGTACACAACACTACTAGACCTTTCAGTAGTACCTCATGTCAAACTACCCAACAGACCAGATCTGTTAACACAACACAAACAACAGATCAGACATCCAAATCCAGCATCTCTGAATCTAGCAATTTGGCTCCTGAAATCCTAGAATTCGGACACTTAGACCTCACACAAGAATGTATGGAGGTCATAAGACAAGCTAGGAAACCTACCACTAGACACTGCTATGCAAATAAGTGGAAACGATTTGTTTATTACTGCCATAATAATCAAATCCAGCCATTACACGCATCTCCAAAAGATATAGTAGGATATTTACTACATTTACAAAAGTCAAATCTAGCTTTCTCTTCCATAAAGATACATCTTACCGCAATATCAGCTTACCTGCAAATTACTCATTCAACTTCATTATTTAGAATACCAGTCATAAAAGCGTTTATGGAAGGCCTAAAGAGAATTATACCACCAAGAACACCACATGTTCCTTCATGGAACCTCAACATTGTCTTAACACGACTCATGGGTCCACCATTTGAACCCATGCATTCTTGTGAAATACAATACTTAACGTGGAAAGTTGCGTTTTTATTTGCCATCACATCTCTAAGAAGAGTGAGTGAAATTCAAGCTTTTACCATACAAGAACCATTTATTCAAATACACAAAAATAAAATAGTCCTACGAACAAATCCAAAATTTTTACCAAAGGTAATCTCACCGTTCCACTTGAATCAAACGGTAGAATTACCAGTGTTCTTCCCACAGCCAGATTCTATAGCTGAAAGAGCACTACATACATTAGACATCAAAAGAGCGCTAATGTACTACATTGACAGAACAAAACTAATTCGAAAAACAAAACAACTATTTATTGCTTTTCAAAAACCTCATACAGGAAATCCAATTTCTAAAGAAGGCATTGCTAGATGGATAGTTAAGTGCATTCAAACCTGCTATATTAAAGCAAAGAGAGAGCTGCCTATTACACCAAAGGCACACTCAACCAGAAAGAAGGGTGCTACCATGGCCTTTCTAGGAAATATTCCAATGAACGAAATATGTAAGGCAGCAACATGGTCTACGCCTCATACATTTACCAAGCACTACTGTGTGGATGTGTTAACTGCACAACAGGCCACAGTAGGTCAAGCTGTACTAAGAACATTATTTCAAACTACTTCAACTCCTACAGGCTGAACCACCGCTTTTGGGGAGATAACTGCTTACTAGTCTATGCACAGCATGTGTATCTGCAGCTACACATGCCATCGAACGGAAAATGTCACTTACCCAGTGTACATCTGTTTGTGGCATTAGTCGCTGCAGATTCACATGCGCCCACCCGCCTCCCCGGCAGCCTGTAGCCATTTGGAAGTAGATCTTGAACATTTGTACATTTGTAAATATATTACTTTAAGCTTCATTATGTACATACGTATTCACTCCATTGCATGGGCACTATTACTAGCATACATAACTCTTACCTCACCCTCTGCGGGGAAAACAATTTAAGATGGAGTCGACGCCCATGCGCAATGGAGTCGAAATGGGAGGAGTCCCTCGGTCTCGTGACTCGAAAAGACTTCTTCGAAGAAAAACAACTTGTAAGATTCCGAGCCCAACACCAGATGGCGGACTGTGCACAGCATGTGAATCTGCAGTGACTAATGCCACGAACAGATGTACACTGGGTAAGTGACATTTTCCATATTAGCCATTCAATAATTCTATTTATTTCTGCAAATAATAAGCCTTTGAGTGCGAGTTCTTTGATGTCTGTAATACATGACACGGCACCTTCTCTGTATCGGATGGCCCAGTCGAAGGCTTCTGCCGAAACGTGTAGGACATTTTTTCTGGTGGCACCTCCACTTCTATTATTATGAAATTAATCTTTTGTGAAGAATGAAAAAAAAAAAAAAAACAATAAGTCTTACCGGATAAGTGCCATCTCCTGGGATTGCTCGAAGAATAAATTGTGAAGTGGAGCAGGTTCCCTGAGTAAACACGAGATATATATATATTTTATTATTTAGATAAAATTACTCATTACTGTGGCAGGCCGAGATGGGTCAGTTGACCCTCTTTTAAGAACTTCTTACCTGGTGCAGTCTCCATGCACTAAAGCCTCACACTAGGCAGCAGCAACAGTCTGTAAACACCGCCAACCTTTTCTTCTCACAAATGAGCTCTGTGTGAGTGGGTTTGAGTGTTGCGACCTTAAGCCTGCTGAGCTGTAAATGCTAAGCCCTTCCCCCTGATAAGCAGTTGAGGGACAGAAGTGGTTTTAGAAGTGAATAACAGATGCAGTCATATGCTTAATCCAGCTCAACCTCAAAATCTCTTTAATTTGATCTTGAAAGTCCACAAAGTTTTAATGTGGCCTAGGTAAGAAGATGATCTGGGAAAAGTAGAAGGACATGAAACCACATTAATAGATTCCCCAGACAGTTGAAAGTAGGTTGGTTGTAAGTTAGATGCAGATATTGAATCTCTGAAGACCTAATTAGATCAGGGGAGGCTTGACCTGTGCCAGGTGAGGTCCATGAATACTTAATATAATACAGCAAGAGATTTGCAGTTGTCATTAGAGAATGCTTGATTGTTAGACATTTCCTCTCATCCCTTAACAGTTTTCTTCTTGTTCATCTGTTATCTCCTGTTCTGTAGGCAGCGCCTGGAACAGATGAGGGAGATGTATGACCGTGCTGGTGAGATGGCTTCTTCTGTGCAGGATGATGGCGAGAGCACAATGACTGGTAGTGACCCTTTTTATGATCGCTTCCATTGGTTCAAGCTGGTTGGCAGGTATGTGATTCTGAACTTTGGCAAGGGGCAGCAGGTACACTGGGCATTCAATTCTGTTCTGTTGTTTTCTTGGGTCTTCATTGTACGTACTGTAGCTGATAGAGACTTCTAGCCTCATATTCCTTACTTAGAATTACCTCAGATGTCGGACTGGATCTGGAATTTTTTTTGCAAGCAGTACCCCTGCGTGCTGGTAGGTGGCGTCGTTGGGCTCCGCATGGCTTTGTTGGCTTTGTCTGTGCTGAAAGTGACTTTTGCAGGACCTGTAAAGGTGCCACCCAGGCATGCTGGCGTCAGTTCTTTTCTTTCTGCCCCAGTCAGTGCAGATCTGTAGAAGAGTTACCCTTTAGTCATTTTTTGACTAACTGGTTTTAACGTTTTGTTGACAGTTTTGGAAGGTATTTCCTCCTGCTGTTGCAGGGATGTCATCTAGAAAGGCTGGCTTCAACCCCTGCGGTGCCTGTCATCGACCAGTGATGGACCCACACCTTGTAAGCTTCCACAGAGAATGCACAATGTCAGCAGTTTTGCGGTCTGGACATTCCAAGGCGGCTGAATCTCAAAGAAGCTTTTAGTCTTGAGTAGAGCTCAGGCCTCCTGTACATCTTTCCCCCAATCCCACTCCTACCAAGAGTTCCCACAACGAGCCCAAGTCATCCTTGTGGCTCCAGATTGGGCACAGAGAGTCTGGTACCCCAAGCCCTTGAGCATGGCCACCTGCTCTCTGATCAGGCTGCCCATTTGGGAGGATCTTATGTTGCAGCAGCAGGGGAGGGTCCTCCACCAGAACCTGTCCAGTCTTTGCCTTCTTGGGTGGAGATTGAGCATTCAACATTCTTCCTGAAGTCTTTCATGTCATCATGGCAGCCAGGTGTTCCTCCACCAAGATGGTGTTCGCCTGTTGTTTGAAAAAAATTAGGGGCATGGTGTGCAGAAAAACAAATTGATCCCTTTCTGCACTTCTTTCTCCATGTCCTTCTTTTCCTTCTCTCCCTCGCCCAGCAGGGATCTGCTCTGGGCCTTCTTAAGGACTATCTCTCTGCTATCTCCTTTTTTGCCCTTGCCTGATCAGCCTTCTCTCTTCAAGTTCCCTGTTGTACTTAGGTTCTGGAAAGGTTTACAGCATCTTTTCCCTCCTGCTCCGTTAATCGTGCCTCAGTGAAACATTAAACTTCTTTTGACTTTTTGCATGTGTGCTGCCTTTCAGCCACTTCATAATTGCTCTCTCAGACTACTGACTATTAAGATGGCTTCATTATTCAAGACTCTTTAACTCACCATCTATCCTGATAAACTGGTGCTTCGCACATGGGTTTATTTTCTCCTGAAGGTGGTCACTCCTTTTCATGTAGGTAAATCTGTTACCTTTCCCACTATTTATGCTCTGCGCCATCTCTTCAAGGAAGAGGAGTGACTCCACCATCTATACCCAATAAGAGCATTGTTGTTCTACCTTCACCGCACACAAGAGTTTCAGGAGGATGACCAACTCTTCATGGGGTATGTCAGAGTGAGAAAAGTACGGGTGGTGTAGAAGCAGACAATCTGCAGATGAATCGTACTCTGCATAATGATGTGCTACGCATTGGCCAAAAAGCAATATCCTGAGGGTTTGCAAGCTCATTCCAACAGAGCTAAAGCTGCAACCACTGCGTTAGCATGTGGCGTCCAGACCTGAACACCTGCCAGGCAGTAACGTGGGTCTCATTGCACACTTTTACAGAACATTACTGCCTTAACAGTCCGCGCTGTCAGGATGGCCATTTTGTCCATTAGGTCCTGCATGACTTCATCGTCTGACATTGGTCCATAGACCCATCGCAATGGATGGCATAGTTTGGGTATCTATTCTAAAGTAAGGAATCTGCAGCTAGAAGTCTCTGTCAGATGAACAAGTTACTTATCTTCAGTAACTCCTTATCTGGTAGAGACTATTTGTAGCTGCAGATTGCTTACCAACCCACCCATCCTCCCCGCTGTGTGAACATATTTCTAGGGACAGGACTTAGTCCTTTTAACAGCCCTAGTTTTCCACACCAGTGGTTAGTGTTCTTGGTGACTCTGCCCTCCTGACGAGGAGAGATGCAAAAAGAAGCCGACGTCAGCGTGCCTCGGTGGCCCCTAGACAGGCTCCATGAACATCACTTCTGGCGGGGACCACAGTATCACACAAGATAAACAATGCCACATTCCTGCGCTCAGGGGTACTGCTCACAAAAAATTCCTGAATCCAGTCTGACGACTGGTGATAATTCTAAGGTAAGAAATATGCAGCTAGGTATAGTCCACCAGAGAAGGTGTTACTGAAGGTAAGTAACTTGTTCTTTAATGCATTGTGTTGGTGGCTTCTCTGAAGTCTAAGGTGCACCCATGACAGTCCTACAGTATTGAATGGATAGGTTTGAGACAGTGTGCCTTTTCTGATAAAGACCTCTAACCGCAGATTTCGCACCTTTTTAGATTATTCCCAAGACGCCAGACAGTATCCAGAAAATCTTGAGCAGTATCTCTGCGCGCAGTTAGGTGGATTTGAATGGCTCCACATTGGCTTTGTCCACATCAGACGTGACGTAGAAGTGCCTATTAAGTTTCACCCCGCCACACTGATATAAGTTCCTTTCTAGCTGCACCAACAGCAGGGATCCGGAGAACTGCTTTAGTTGTTTTTTTTACCATAATTTTCAACGTTTTTGTCAACCATTTTTAAACTATTGCTCCAGTGTACTAGGGGCATGTCCCTTACGAAACCTACAGAGTTTAAACTTTGCGGGAATGTCACAGGCAGCTGTCTCTCTGATCACCACTTGGTCTCTCTTTGGTGTCTGCGGTTCAGTCACGACTCCCAAGGCATTTGCTGAGTGCAAGTCGAGCGATTTGCGAGTGGGTGATGAAGTTTCTTTCTGCTTTGCCGAAGAAGGCTCCATCCCGTTCTTAGTCTGGGTCCCGAGGCAGATCTCGAGGCCATTCTGTAAACTGTTCATGTGGATGGCTGTATTCACGCTCTAAGACCTCTTCCTTAAAAGTCTGGTAAGTCAAAGAAGCACAAGAAAAAAATATCAAAGCATTCTTTGAATTCTTCCACCCAACCGGGCTTCTAAATCCCATACACTCTTGTTGCAAAACAGGCATCAGGACCCACTCCGGACTACCCCAAGTTTGCTGGAGCTACGCCCGACCAATTGAAAGAGTTCTATGACCCCATATTTGTGCCTCCACCTCTCTCTGATGTGCCACGGATCTGCTAGGTATCTGGGCTGGGTTACCGCCAATAGGCCCTCCCCTGACACCAGCTTGCTCTCTGGATCCATCCCCAAATGCAGAATGACAGTGTCTCCTCCCCTCTGGTGCCACTCAACGATGTGACTATTATCCCCGAATCCGAGCTGGTGCCTTCCCAGCACTTATCAATGTTGTTTCCGGCGCCCTCCAGGCCCTGTCAACCACTTGACTTCCCACCCCTTGATAGTCAATTCCTCACTGAAGAGGTTGATGTGGTGGAAGAGTTTGGTCTCATGGAGAAGGACCCTGATCTAGCTGAGAACTGGTACGAGGAGCTGGGTGACACCAGCGATTTGGAATCTTCCCCTGACTGACATGCTTACTCCTCTGGGCTTGGTTTTAGAAGAAGGTGCATCCTTTGCCACCATAATGCACAGGTCAGTGAAGGTCTTTGTCATGCAGACTAACTTCTTGAATGTGGTGCTTCACCCAGGAGTGGGTCGGCCAACCCCTTTCTCCCTTTTAGTGGAGCCCGCACCGACATTCTTCTGGGGGCCTAGACTAAACCTTGCACAGGGACTCCTGTGCACCGCATTGTTACCCAACACCATTTATTACCCTAGAAGATCTAGCCTTCCTCTCCCAGCACCCCTCCCCTTAGAGCCTGGTTGTGCAGGCCTTAACTTCTAATGTCAACCCAAATACATTCCCTTCCAATCCACCGGACAAGGAATCTAAGAGGATGAACACCTTTGGGAAGCACATTTTTTCTTTCACAAGCCTAGCCTTGCTGTCGGTGAACACCACATGCCTCTTGGATCATTACTTCAATATATTATTGTGCTCTGTTGCGTGCTTTCCATGCTTCCAGAGGAAGAACACGCAATCTTTAATGAAGCCCTCGTGGATGGTTGGGAGGCGGCAAAGTTCATCATCAAGGTGGGCTGGAAATGACAGACTCCGTAGGCACAGCCATGGCTTCTATGGTTGCACTGTTTTGTCATGCCTCGTTGCGGTCCACTGGGTTCTCGGGGGATATCCAAACGTCCCTGACTGACAATACCCTTCTACAGCTCCCACCTTTTTGGTGACAAAGCTGACATGGTGCTTTAGTGTGTTTGAGAGAGCTGGGTCACCGTCTGATCTCTCAGGCTTTTTCTATTTCCACGGGCTCAGCCGCAGTCCTATCCCCCCTACCACAGTGGTGATTGAGGCACCAATGGGAGTCCTAAAGCAGCTGTACCTGCTGGTACAATAACCTGCCCAGTCCTTTCATAGACAGGGCTGCGGATCCCATAACAGATGCTGAAGCCAGGCCCAGCGAGCTGTCCAGTCCTCCATTCCTACAACAGCTGCAGCCTCCCAGCCCCTTAAGTACACCCTCCATCCAATACGACAATTCCAGTGGTGGTAGGATCGGGCACCACCTGCCTCAATGGTCTGCAATTGCCTTAAACAAGTGCCTTAAACCTCTCCACTTTTGCCAAAATCCCATGAATGGCTGACGGAGGACCACCATTACTTGCTCCGTCAGGAAGTGCAGGCTCTGTTTGCCAAATGAGCTATGGAGAGTTTACCTGCACCAGGAAGTAGATTCTGGTTTCCACTCCTGCTGCTTTCTGGTGCCTAATAAGAATGGAGGATTTCATCCTGTCGTGGATCTAGGCCCTCTCAATGCCTTTCAACAGAATGCTCACCCTGGCTCAAGTTTACTCTACCCTGGACACTGGCTATACCGTTGGATTTGCAGGATGCTTATTATCGCCTCACCATCCTGCAATTTGCTGTGGGCCTCAAGCATTTTCAGTTCTCTATGCTCCTTGCAGTCTCTCCAGTGCCACTTGGGTGTTCACAAACGTGATTGTAGTGGTTGCAGCTCATCTTCTGAAGTTGGAGGTTCCAGTCTTCTCCTACTTTGATGATAGGCTGTTGAATGTGGTCACATTTCAGGCAGTCGACACCCACCTCCAGACTACAGCAAATGTTTTGCACTCTCTTGGTTTTGCTGTCTACATGTCGAAGTCACACCTGACCCCATCTCAGAAACTCCCTTTCACCTGAGCCATTCTGGATACATTGCAATTCCGTGCCTACCCTCTGGATCGAAGAGTCCTGGATATTTGGGTTATGATCCCGATGTTTAAGTTTTAATCCTGGATTTTGGAGAGACTGACTGTGAGGCAGCTTGATCTGATGGCATCCTGCTGGTAAAGGACACCAGATGGGTTTATATGGACTCTGCAGTGGAATCTGAAGTTTAGGTGGTGGCAGCACCAGGGGAACCTCTCCAACCTGGTCCAGATTTCAAAGGAGACTGCAAAATATGCATTAGTGATGACGAACCACGATTAGGTCAGTGGTAGACCACTCTCTCTTACCCACCCACATCATCTCTTCTGGGTTCAGGTGGCCATCTGAGAGAGATGGAGATCAGAGGAGGCTGCTCTCCAGTGGAATCTCAGGTTCATATCAATCTTCTAAAGCTGAGAGTGAACTGCTTGGCATTGAAAGCCTTCCTTCCATCCATTAAAGGGGGCTGGTTCAGGTCTTCACAAATAACACCACCACCACTTGGTTGTGCAACAAAAAGGGAGGCGGGGTCGTGGAAGTGTGCCAAGATGCCTGGGACAGGGCATGAGTAATGGGGTCGGAAGCGAAGTACCCCTGGGGCACTCCGATGAGTGCCGGAACCTATCTATGTCCAGCACAGTCTGATGAAGAAAAGGAGCGGGGAAGAGCCGCACGGGACCCCGGAAGGAGAGAGCGAGGAGAAAGACGCGCGTCGTGGTGGACCTGGGCTTCTCGCATCGGAGTGAAGCTGTGCCAAAGAAGATGGAAGACGAGGTGGAGGAGGAGGTGACGGAAGGAAAGCAGAGAACATCCATCGAAAGGGAGCCGAGAGGGAGAGTGTCAAAGAAGCCATCCACATTCCTGGAGGATTGTGGCTTATCCAGGTACGAGGATGGGCAGGGAAAGGAGGTGAAGGTATCGGAGGGGAGGGAAAAGGAGTTCTGGGCGGGGGAGGGTGATGCACTGGGCACTAACCATCAAAAAGAAAAGAATAAGAGCACAAGGGCATAAGGTGAAGGGAAATAAAGGGTGATACACATCAGAAAAGAAAAAAATAATAAACAACCCACTCTGTATTACTAACAAAGAAGAGACCAAGAAGCAACAGGAATTAATAATTGCACAACTCACCAGAGGCACAGAAGGGTAAAAGAAATTCTTATGGCAAGGGAAAAGTAGAAAGAAAGTAGTAAATTACCACCCCACTACTTACCTTATAAAGGCTTTGTGTTTTCTTTCCTCTCTCCTGTCTCTTGATGTGGATGACATTCCGGAGCCTTTGAACCATCTACCTGGGAAGAAGAATCAAAAAAAGATATGTGAGGGACTTGCAAGGATAAAAGGAATACCCTAAGGACAAAACAGAGACTGTAGAATATACTGATGTATGTGGTTAAAAAAAACAAGGACATAGAGAAAAGAAATTAAGACGAATACCAAAGACCCTTAATACTGGTGCAAAGAATGATTACGGAAAAAAAGAAGACCGTAAAGAAAGGAAAACGGGGAAAAGTATTGTGACTTATTACTTACCGGTCACAATGCCCTTTGCCTCTGGTCTTGACTGGAGTGCAAGGACATTTTCCTGCTGGTACAGTACCAGGCCGGCTCTTTGAATGCCAGGACGTATGAACTCAGTGGCCAATGGCTTATGGATCGCAAATGGCAACTACACCCACAGGTGGCGCTAGATCTCTTCCAAGAATGGGGAGAACCTTGGTTTGATTTTTTCGCCACTGCCGAGAATGTGCAATTTTAGCACTTTTGCGTGTTGGAGTTTACAAAGCAGCTCTTGCTCGAAGGTGCATTTAGTTTAGAATGGAACTCAGGACTCTTGTATGCTTTCCCGCTGGTACCACTCCTGCCCAGAGTTCTTGAGAAGATCAGGTCCAACCCAGCCCAAGTCATCCTAGTGGCACTGGAATGGGCACAGAGAGTATGGTCTTCTGAGCATGAGCATCGATCCACTGATCAGGCTGCCCCTTCAGGAGGATCTTCTGTTGCAGTGCAGGGATCTGCACCCGAACCTGCGCATGCTCCACTTTCATGTTTGGAGATTGAGCAGCAGCAGCAGTTCCGAGTTTTTCAGTCTTCGTCCAGAGATCTTTGAGGTCATCTTGGCAGCTAGGGTTCCCTCCACTGAGAATGTTTACACCTAGTTTTAGGATATGTTTATGGTCTGGTGTTCCTCACGTCACGTGGACTCCCGTTCTGCAACACTTTCAGAGGTGTTGCTGCTTGTTTTCATCTCTAGCCCAGCAAGGCCTTGTCCGAGACACTGGTAAGGGTTTTCCTGCAGATGTTGGACCAACCTTCCCTGTTCAAGTCACCTGTTGTGATGAATTTCCTGAAAGGTTTACACAATTTGTTTCCTTCTACCCCCTTTGTGAAGCCCAGTGGGATCTCAGACATGTCCTTACATTTTTGATGTATTCTCTCTTTGAGCCACTACATAGCTGTCCTATGCGGCTCATGACTCTTAAAACCATCTTCTTCATTGTCGTTACATTGGCCAGGAGGGTCAGCAAGCTTCATGCTCTGTCAGTCCAACTTCCTTACACCAGCCTTTTCCCAGACCAACTGGTCCTTTGGATGCGTCCCTCCTTCCTGCTGAAGGTTGTCACCTCTCATGTCATCCAGAGTGTCACTCTGCCTACCTTTTTTGCCTTGTCTCATCAATCCACGGAAGAGGAGAGATTATCATTCTACATTGATCACACCAAAGATCATTGAGTGCATGGTCAGCCCTTCGTTGGGTTCTGTGGAGCGAAAAATGGCAAGGCAGTGGAGAAGCAGACCATCTCTCGATGATTTGTGCTCTGCTTAAGATCTGCTATGCTCTAGCTAAAAAGTAGTCTCCTCAGGGGTTGTGGGCCCATTCCACCAGGGCTAGAGCTGTTATTACTGCATTAGTGTACTAGGTACCTGTCCTGGACATCTGTCAAGCAGCTACGGTAGCATCTCTTCACATGTTCATGAAGCACTACTGCTTGGACAATCAGGTCTGTCGAGACTGGCATTTTGCCCTTTCGGTCCTCCAGGATTTTCTGATTTGAGCCAGTGTGCAGGCTTACCTGTGGGGAGATATTGCTTGGGTATCGATTCTAAGATGAGCAATTGGAGGTTAAAAGTCTGTGTCAGAAGAACTTATCTTCAGTAGCATTTGTTCTGGTAATAACTCTAACCACAGATCCTTCACTGGCCCTCCCATCCTACCCATCCTGCGAACTGGGCCCTTCACCCTAAAGATCCCATTAGATACTGTAGACTGGTCAAAACTTTGGTGTTTATGAGCCTCCACATTTATGGAGTGGAAATTGTGAAAGAAACTGTCAGTGCGCCGGGGTGGCAATTATATGGGCACCATGATGTCACTTCTGACACGGCCTACTCAGAGCTGATTGACATCATCATCTAGTGCACAGAGGTACTGCTCAAGATCTTTCGATGCAGTCTGACGTCTGAGGAACATTCTAAGGTGAGGAATCTGTGATTAGATAGAGACTCTACCAAAAAAGGTGCTACTGAAGGTAAGTAACTTGCTCATCAACACCACCCCTTTTACCCACATTTAAAGAGGCATAAGGGAAGATAAAAATGGGGTGAATTGAATATAGAGGCTTCATGCCCTGTACAGATCATAGGGTTGGGAGAGTAGATTAAGTTTGTTTTCCTTTCAAGGTGCAGTAGTAATGGGCCTGTCAAAAGTTGAATAAAGGAGACTTTTCATACCTAATAGGAGGTATGTTGAATAACGGTGAGCAGAGATAGACTAAGTTAGACTAAGATGGGTTCCCTACATTAGCTTTCTTTTGTGTTCATGACTATGCTCCTGCCTGTTGGTACAGTAAGCTGGAAACATCCCAACCTTGGGGATTCTTGTCAGCACTAAGTAGTGGCAGTGTTAAGTTGTAAACAGTGACTACTTCATAAAATAAAGTGTTTGTTTTGTTACTGTTAGTTGGAATTTGTTTGTAAATAAAGCAGAAAAGTTAATCCTTTGAGAGACCAAATCTTGTCCCAGAAGTGCTGTTTCCTCCTCCTGCCATCTTTCCTTTCCCTTTTGCATGGCCTCTCTATCCTTGCCTTCTCTAGCACTAGCCCCATGAGCTTTACCTGGCTTACCTTTTGATGACACAACACCCTTGTATGGGACTTCCCCCATTCCCTATCTCAATACACTTCTAACAGTGGCTGTATTTCCACTCTTGTTTGTTTGAAATCTTCCTGAGGGTGTCCTCCCTCCCTTATGTGATGCACTGGCATGCACAAGCTTTGCTCCCATTGCTGTTTGATGCTGGACCTCTCCTGCTTGCCATCTGTCTGTTTCATTGGTTTTTCCTTACCTCCACTTAGTTTTCTTTTCCACCTTTGTTTGATTTTGGCCTTTCAGGATTCATCTTCCATGTCTATTTGATTGCAGTCCTCCTGTAAAATTCCCTTGCTTTGCCATTTTATGCCACGCCTCCGACAGACTCTACTGCCATTGCCCATTTGATGTCAGCGTTCCCACTGGCTTCCATTGCTTCCTCTTTCCTGGCTTTCTTTTTCTCCTTAGTTCTCAAAGGTGCCATTGTAGAAGTATGTCTGCTTTTTCGGTCAGTGAGTCTCTTCCTGCTCCTCTTCCTGCCTTCTGCTAACCAGAATCTTCCATTGAATGATGTTTAGCTCCCCTATTTTCCACGGCTGTGTGAATGAACGCCTCGCTGATCGCACGCCGTCCCCCACCTTTTCTACTGCCGACTCGGACATCACTGAGCTCGCCGATGAGCAGCAGGACGAGATGGAAGACTTTGATGATGAGGCCTTTGTGGACGACGCAGGCTCGGATGCTGGCACGGAAGAGGGGTCCGACCTCTTCAGTGATGGGCAGGACCCGTTTTACGACCGCTCTCCCTGGTTCATTTTAGTGGGAAGGTTGGTGAGGTTACTGTGAGAATGGCCAAGAGGGACCAGCTCTTCCTGGGTTTCTAAAAAAAAAAAAAAAAAAAAAGAATCTCTTCCTTGCCAGCATGAGGTCTCTTCAGTAGATTTTAGGTACATATGCAAACCTTGTGCCAGAAGCATTCATCTCTCCCAATGATTTTTATAATTGAAATTTACCCAAATAAGAACATATCTTTAAATTGTGTGCATAGTTTCAGAGGTCTCTGATTGCAGGAGTGCAGAATTGGAGCATTGGGCTTGCAGAGGACTTTAATATATTCTTAGTGTATACTACAGAAAGGGAAAAGAGTCTGACAAAGGGGAGAAGCATGTTTTCTTTGAATGGACAGTTCTTGTCTCAGGGTTTTCCCCTCCTCATCTTTACATTATCCTCTTTTGGCTCTTTTCTGGGGGTCCTGATTTACAAAGTAGGTGCTCTTTTAGTGACATTAAATTCCCAAGGTAGTGGTACCACTTATTTTATGTGCCAATTGTCATATTGTGACTGGTGCTTGACTGAACTAATAGCAAGCCTAACAAACACTGCACCATTATTGAAAGTCATGGTGATAAGTAAAAAAAAAATTGACGAGTCATAGTGCCCTATCCACACTGTGGTACTCAACACACATCTTTGCTGCCTCTTCATACTTAGTATTCCACTCCACTGATTAACCCATGCTGTTGCACTTCCATCTCCTGCATTCTTAAGACTTTTTAGACACATTTCTAATTTTACCCTTATTCTTTTTTGTGGGAAACATAAATGGGGCTGTGTGTCTCTGCTTCACTTCTCATGTAGACTCCCAGCAAATTTCTGAGATGAGACCTACTTGGTATAATAGCAAGGAGGAGAATGTTCATAACTAAGCTGCTTAGACTCCCTGACTCATGAGTTTTCTAACTACCGGGCATGCTGTGTCTGAAACAGACAATGACAGAGCTTTCTTTCTCCTTTTACCAGGTGCCCCAACCAGTCTTTTAAAGAATTAATTCTGTCATTTTCAATATCAGAAGAGCTTGTCCCTTTAGTCATCTCTTGTGGCATGCTTTCGGAATGGGAGGGTAGTTTAACATTCGGACTGAATAATAGTGTGAACTAATAGGCATTTGGAGTATTTTTGACAGCGGGTGGGAGCTGGTTAAAGACCTGCCATTCAATTTGTATTTTTTTCTGTGTTTCAGTCACACACAGCTGCCACAGTCATCTTAAGTTACTTTTGTGTTTTTATTTTGGTTAAATAAATTACATTGTGTCTGCTACATTTCATTTCTGATTTTGTTGCAAGTATGCCATTATACCTCACCAATCTTTCTGCTGTTCCCAACCCCTTACAGGCCTGCTTTCAGTCTGCTTTGAAAAGTGTTGAAGTGAAATAGAGTTTCTCTGGAGGGTGGGCACTGACACTTCATTGTAAACCCAATACCGACTTTGCCTGTCCCTCTTTAGCTAGCACTGATAATCCTGGTGTTTGTAAGGCTACCTGAAGTGAGGCTTAGATTTATGTCAAGGCTGGATCATATATATGACTGTGCTGCAGCCCTCCACCCTCTCCCAACCCCATGGTTCTACACTGCAAGAATATTGTCTCTTTTTTAATATAATTGCATGTTCCTATTCCTGAGAGTCAGAATTCAAGGGGAAGCAAATCGAATGTTGGTGCCAGAAGCAGCTCCCTTGACACTATTGAAAGAAATCTCTTTTGGACTGGAAAAAGGCTGAGAACAAAGGTAGCTCCTTAGAAAGGAGAGTTTGTTGTATATGGAATGAACTCCCTTAACTAGCAAGAAACCATGTCCGTACTTGATTTAGTTACGCAATACATATAATGTCATTTGTATCCTTTGAACAAAACCCATAAAGAGTATTTATGTGGTCCATTTTTTGAAACCATAATTGTGAAGTTAGTATCAAAATTAGGACTGGACAACTGTGTGAACAATTTGAAGCCGGACTTTACTTCATTAGAATCTTCATTATGGTGAACTGTGCAAATGAGTGTAAGTGCAAGTGAGGTGGGCTAAGTGCCTCTTTGACCTTTACTCTGACATTGACAGTGATTTAGTCTGATCCATTGTCATGTGAATTTGGGTTACTGGCACATCCCTCCCACTTGCTTCAGAAGTCAACAAAGACACAAAACAGTTGTAGAGCCATGACTGTTTTGGCAGAGAGAACCATTAAAAGCCAGGAACCCGTAGTGAAGAACAAAAAAAAAATGACATGAGTTACACTGAGCGGAAATAAATGAAAGCAAATTGCTTAATATGAGCCTGATAACCACACACAGGAGAGTCTGATTTCAAAGAAAAGTGAAGGACATCAGCTTGCTAGCAAATAATTGAATATATGGTGATGTAGAATGCTACTTTCATTTAGATAAAACGCCGAGACGGAACAGATCCATCCGTTGCCAGTGTCAGCCATTGTCTGGATGCGTACATAATTTTATTGATCTGGCAACATTTGTTCAGTTATCAGTGCTGTAAAAGAAGCCAGGATTCACATCAAAATTAATAGGTGCTAAGGAACTCGTTGAGAATTGGCTGATCTGAGCTAAGTAGAAAATTAAATAATAATAATGATGATGATGATGATCCTGTTTAAGGACCCTAATATGAATTTACAGCATTGATGATCTGAGATCTTTTTACACCATTAGTTGATTACAAGTTTGTATAGGAGAAGCCAAAGTGCAGGAATCCAGGAAACCATTGTGGCACTGAACCAACCATTTATGCCACATACCCTCTGAACCCCAGAGACCTAGAGCCCGCATTTTCTTACAAAGAATATCTAGAATAGAGAGTAGACTGCATTTTACCAAAAGACTCATTGAAACATAGGACATTCAACGAAAACTCAGTATGTTGGTAGTAAAGGAAATGGATAGTTTATAACAGTAGGATGATAATAGACCAGTGAACATTACCTTCTTGTATCTCACCTTTAATTTTGAGAAATAAAAATGTTATTTGGTCAATTTAGTTGTGAATGTACATACTGACAGGTTATTCTGCGGCTATGCCTGCTGCAGTTACCACGTCATTGTCCAGGTTGAAGTTCATGGTCCAGTCACATACTCCTAACGTTTGAGAGATTGGTTTAGTGCAACAATGCTTTTTTAGAATAACTTCTTCCAAATAAATTTCCACCAACCAGTTTTATGTTCTGCCATTATGACGTTAAGGTTTGACTGACTTTTCAATCATTGGCACACCTTAAGAAGAATTAGTTTCTTAGATGTGCTGTATATTGTTAACCACTTATTGTGAAGGCTATTGTGTGACCTGATATTCTTTGAATTCTTCTGTAAAGCCCAATAGTTTGGATGGTTTGCTCTTTAAATGGCGAAATTTAAGAAACCAATTGAAACCTGAAAGTGAATCCTTTAAATAAACAATACAAAGACCTCAGTCAAAGACCTTAGTCAACTGTATACAAGTATTTTCAGGTGTATCCTATTTTCATAGTTGCTCATTAAAATGCAACTGACCAGGCAATATACTCTGACAAGGCACTTTCATTATTAAACATATAGAGGGGAATGCTGGTTGGCTGCCTCGGTAGTCCCTAGAGAATGACTCTCATATTTATAATGAGCACGTAGATTTTCAAAGATACCTGCTGAAGGTCACAGTAAATGTTTGTTTCCAGAGGTGAGGTCAGAAGCTGGACTTTAGCCGTAAAATGAGAAGAATTTTTCCTGGAGTTGAAGTCGTTGAACTGCTGTTTGGGGGAAAAAAAACAACAACAAAAAACTTGGACACGTTTGCAGATTTGAGAAATTGAATCAGACTTTAGGCATTTAGATAGATCATGCATTGTTTTATATTTTCATGAAAACAAAAATATTACCTTTGTTGATATCAGCAGATCCTGAGCGTGTCTGAAATCAAACAAATGATGTGATATGTACCGCAACCCTCCAATGGCCTTTTACTTGGTGCAATCAGATTTCTTTTTCTTTTTATGGTGCTCTGTCTATGAATTCATTAGCGACAAGATTGTAGTTACAAGTGTTCCTTCCAGATCCTAATGACAACACAGACTAGAAAGGTAGATAAATTAAGGAATTATAATAATGCTTGATTTGAAATTAGACTTTCTAGGGCTATTTTTCTGTAATATTTATTGTAACAGAATAAGTGCTTTGCATGTGCCACAGATATGTGAGCCCCAAGGTTACTCTGTATAGCCACCATCATATCTGTCTTGCTAATGTGTCCTTGTCATACTGTGCAGTGGATGTATTAAGAATGGATGTACATTAAAAAGGGAAATTGCTCAGGTTTGTGTTTTTTTAATGAGCTCTAGGGAAATGTTTTTAAATAAGTGTTGAAACATCATAACCTCTCTGGGATTTTACCACTGTTCCTATGGATGTGATTGTGTCTCAGACATCCAAAATATATGCTTGTAAATGAGCTTGCTGGGTAACCTGAACTGTTGTAGGATTATAAAGGGCCTGTTTTCAGCTCTGAACATTGAGTACTAAATGAACTGTGTTACGTAAATGAGGATATCCACATTCTCACGCTTTTCTGTTCATTGTGACCAGTGGTACCTAGTTGAATGTTCATTTGTCGTACTTTTCTGATCTATGGCAGATTTTTTTCCTGCATTCCTAGTGTGTATTTTACATCTTATTCAGACTGATATTTTTAGCAAGACTTTCTTTGTGGTGTAATATTAGTCTACAGGAGTTAACTGTATTTGTGGACATTCCTGACTTCAGGTTCTGTAAATGTATTCTCCAGGATCAAAAACAGTGAAGGTGCAGAACATTGAATGAACAGGAAGTGTTTCTGCAGTAGAAGGTTCTAAAGAAGTTGATAGTGTTGTTTGAGTTGGGAATAAAGAGTATTGAAGAATATTTGGGTAATGGAACAATATAGATAGTTACAGTGGAAACATTTCACAATTAGAGGATGTTGATTAGGCAGGAGGAGATGATCTTTGTCAGAGTGGTAGCGGTGGTAAGGATGCCTGTTGTCACTGTAAAGGCTATGACTTTCATCTGAAGGAAGATAGTTAGGTAATCCTCTAATGGAGTACAGCAAGGATGCTGACGGAGAATAGTCATGGGCCGGGTGTTTGTGTTGACGCAAGCATGCAAAACGATGACAGTTCAAGGTTGGTTCAGGTTTGAGGGTGAGTTGTAAAAGCAGAGGCAGATTTGGATGAGGGAGCGTGAATGAGCAGATGGCTCCTTCGGTAAGAACCAAGCAAAGGCACAGAGTTCTTTGTTGCATAGAAATAGTGTCATGTGTCAACTGGCAGATGCAGCGGGGTAGTAAGTGGAGTTGTCACTCTACCATTACTTTTGTCCTGCAGATGTGGTACACTAACACCACTTAGGCCAACTAAACTTTTCTTGCCCCACTTCCACTCTACGCTGCAGACTGAAAGACAGGGGTACCCTTTTATTGTTTTCTTTTGTTATGTTTTTCTTCATTTTGTTACTGTACATTATTAACATTTAAGTAATATTCTTATGATTTTGTTTTTGACAGCTGCCTTTTTTCCTCCGTCACAGGGTTGAGTTTCACATTCTATGCACAAGTTTGATCATGCACATTTGTGACCTTCTGTAATGCCCCATGATTGCTGCTCAGTGTGTCTTTATTGTGTTTTTTCAAGGCCATGTGAATATGGGCAGTTCTAACATCTCATTTCCCCCAATTGTATGCTCTAGATTTGAAAATAAAAACTGTAGTCGGTTTATAACACTTGGTAACAACTATTTTGGTTTAAGCAAGGTTTCAAGAGACATCATCTGTGGAGGGTTTCATTTCATTTTGTTTGTGCATAGGGCAAGTTAAGAAGCACCATATAAAAAGAGCTGCAAGATTTATTCATGGAAGACAAAACATTAGATGGATGGAAAGTGTAGCAGACATGAAGAGAAATAATTTGTTCTCTTGCGTGACACAGATAAATGATAAATACCAATGACCAGATGAGCAGTGTGCTAATCCTGTTGTTACCATGTTTTTTGATGGGGAAAATGCCTCTTTACACAGAGGTTTGTAAATGATTTAAATGAAAGATGTAGTGAGATCAGAGGCTGGGCGGAACCTCATCATAGTATGTGTAGTTGGATGGTTTGCGCCAGGATTTGTAGTGGGTCACCAGTTCTAGCGGACAAGAGTTTGTGGTTGGGTCCGGTGTGAAAGCCAAATAACTTTTGGGATGAAAGTAGCCACCTGTGCCATTGTGTTATGCTCTATTAATGATAATGAAAGAGATTGGCACTTACGGTGTATTGTGAAATCTTTGTTTGATTATAAGACATATTGTGGGGTGCTTACACTGTGTGAATGTGTAATGTGAGGTTAAGGTCTGTATGTTGGAAAGTGTGTGAGAGATTGTGGTGACCATATGGGGTTGAGAGGTATACAGTGACGTATGAATTTCTGTTTAGCATGAAGAAGTATTGGGTAATAAACATGCCCTTAGATTTGTTTGTTTGAAATAGGTGTGGGTTAAGAGACATTTTTTGAAACTTGTATGTCAGGAGAGTGCATTACTGAGTTTTGTTGTATGTTAGTATAAAAGTTTCAACCAACTAAGAAGAGTACACTATCTAAAATCTATATTTGTTATCAACACTTTGTGGCAAAGTGATACACATAGTACATAGCTGCTAAGTGTCCCATCTGAGGCGCCATGTAGTGTGTTAATCTTTGCTTTCTAACCAACAACACATTGCATTTTGATACTTGTAGTTTCTCTTTTACAGTATGAACTTAAAAATCTAAGCGTGCAGAGTGATGTTGGTTAAAAAGATAGAGCAAATTTATTGACTGGCATAAAACATGCAATTTGAATACATTAAGGCCCTCATTACGAGTGTGGTGGTCTAAAGACCACCACACTTGCGGTGGCGGCCGGACCACGGCCAAAGTGGCAGTCCGACCTCCACATTAAGACCGTAGTGCTTACGCCACGGCCAGAACCGCCAGCACTGCCACTTTTAGGCCAGCAGATGGCCTGGCGGTGCTGGCGGTCTTAATCCGCTAGCAGCGCTGCCCTGGGGATTACAACCCAGTGATTGCCAGCTTTTGCATGGTAGTCCTCCCACCACGCAAAGGCTAGTGGAGATGGAGGGGGGCATAATGTGCCCTGCACTGCCCATGCAGCTGGCATGGGCAGTGCAGAGGCCCCCATGGACAGCCCTGTTGCGCTTTTTACTGTCTGAATTACAGGCAGCGAAAAGCGCGACATTGACGCTGGTTCGATTCTGAGCCAGCATCAATGTTGTGGTGAGTTTCCTGCTGGGCCAGCGGGCAGAAACACTGTTAACACATAATAGGGCCAGCGGGTTGAAAACCGGAGTGGCCATCTTCTGGCCCAAAGGGCTTGGCAGATGGCCTCCGCTGCCAGCCTAACTCTTAATGAGGCCCCAAGTGTGTTATATATTTTAAGCACAGTTACCTAAGCTGTGTAAGTATGAGAGACTATTCACCTGATTAGTTCGGAACATGAGCACCCACATTCAGTGTACATTAAGTCGATCTTCACTAAAATCAAACCCTCTTCCACAGTATTAGCAGAGCAAGTCTCTACCAACAGTGGCATCCTAGTAAACATTGTGACCAGCATGTGGACTGTGTGTAAGTTCATATCTAGCCCTGGTCAGAAGTTGCTTTGTAAATCTATTAAGTGTTCATTCTCCTGTCATCCAGTAGTTTTAGAATGGAATTGTAATTGTTTTCTCTCTGAATTTGAAAAACATTGAGTGACGATCATCTGCTTGTCCAAAATATGACTAATGAGAGATATAACCAGATCCTTGATTTAAACTTAAGTCTGTCATAGCAGTAGGTACAATGTTAGGTTTAAAGAGTTGCTGATTTCTCTTTAACTAGTAGTTGGTCTTCTAATTGCCAATATTTTCTGTCTCTTCCTTCCTGTAACAGAGCATTTGTATACCTGAGTAACCTACTGTTCCCAGTGCCTCTAGTTCATAGAGTTGCCGTTGTCAGTGAAAAGGGTGAGGTCCGGGGATTTCTGCGAGTAGCGGTGCAAGCCATCTCAGGTAAATTGTTATCTTCAGCATATGTCTCCTCTCCTTTGTAGTCTACTTGCGTTTCCATTTCTCCTTTCCCGTGTTTTTCTAAGATCCATACAGGTTACTAAATATAATAGGAGGGGTGCAGTTGTAGTATTTTTTACACCCTTGACTTCTCAAGCGTTTTGCTTTATATAAATTCACATACTTGGAATAATTCACACTTATAGGCTGACTATTTTTAGATAATTTGGCATCACTGTTTTAACAAACTTTAAAAAGTAGGTCATTAACATCACTTGAGTTTTTCAGAAGTTATGAATGAGCTGTTGAATTTATAGTATTGAAACCCCCCTTCTGCGTTGTAGGATCTTCAGCAACAGTCATACATGCTTAAATAATTTTGCACTGTTTGCGTGGGCCCGGACCACTTTAGTGTAGCTGCATTGTTCACAGAAAACAGCACAAGGTGCCAATGTCCACATTATTAGTGGTATGCTCCAGCAGTATGTCAGAGACTATTTGTTCTGAAGTTGACAAGCCATTCTACCATGGTAGAATTATTAAGATTGGATTGCAGCATCTTAGATGCAAAGGAGGGTTAAACTGTACAGTGTGAAAGAAAAAAGAAAAAAATGCAGCCCGTTTATCTTTCATTGTAAATAGAGTAAAAAGAGGCCTGTCTCTTAAAGCATTCCAGGAGATTTTTTCACCCATGATGCACTCTACTGGCAGTTTCCCTCAGCCTCTTAGTTCTTTTTTCCAGCTCCTCTGAGGAAGGTCAGAGAGTAGGTGAGAGCCTTTATAGTCCATTTTTTTCTCAAAATAAAAATGTTATGGATATATTTGGCTTTCAGTCACAAGTTTTAATATCTCCTTGGCAAGCAGAATATTTTTACCATGTTGTGGACTGTTTTTCCTCACAGAATGCCTTTTCTGTCTGATAAATGCCCTTCTGTGACAAAAGAAAAGCAGGTACACACCCCTACAAGATCTATGTGGTGTCCTTTGCTCCATCCCATATGGTAAAAAACTACAGTATCTTCCAAAACATTTCAGAGAAAGACTCTGAAGGACAGAGAGGGCTTCGGTTTTCAAGCGATGCTTCAGAACATGAAGACAGAGAGTAAAAAGAAAAAAAAGTCTGGATGATGCATTTCTCCCTAAGGTGCCAAGTTCTGGTAATGACTCCCGAAGGAGATACTCGGAGAAAAGGGGAGGTGAAGAAGTTAATCGCCAACGTTATGATTTTAGACTTCATTTGAAGTCATCGTAGACTATCGCCCTCAAGACATGTTTGCGATCTAACCTTGGTTCAACACCTTCCCACCACAAGTATAAATGCAAGGGTCATCGTTCTCCAGCGCAAATCACGTTTTTGACTTTGAAGATACCGGCATCAGAAAGAGTTTGAAGCCTCGTCGTCAAATTCTTTCACAGTCTTAATTTCAAAGACGAACTGTGTCTGTCGTCGTCAAGACACCAGCAATTAGTGTTCACAAATCCATCACTGCTTACTGCGATTGTGTGCTTTTTAGAAGATCATCCCAGCTTTTGCTAAGATCTTGAAGCCATAGGGGCAATTGAAGGTGCCCAATCTTCTATTCAAAGACGGTCAGGACATGGACAATGAGATGCTGATGATGAAAATTGAGACAGAAATCCTGCCAGCAGTTGGGCTATACCATATACCCAGAGCCTGTAAATTAAATGCTACTAGTAGGCCTGCAGCACTGATTGTGCCAACCACAGAAGAAGCCTTTCAAACTTTTCTCAGGCCTGTCACTGCAGGGCCTGCACGCACAGTTTACTACCACATTGTCTTGGCAAGTCAAACTGCTTGCCAAGGCCTAAACTCCCCATTTACTGCACCTAAATCACCCCCTAAGGTCGGTCCTAGATAGCCCTGTGGGCAAAGTGCTGTGTATGTAAAAGGTAGACATGTACCTTTGTTTGTGAATGTCCTAGTAGTGACAAACAGCCTACGTTGCTTTTCACTACTGTGAGTGCTGCTCCTCTCATAGGTTTGAATTATGAATTCCATTATATATGTCTAAGTGGTAATTTCTGATCAGTGAGTAGTAGCGTGGGCATGTTTGGTATGTTTGGAATGGTAGTGATAAAATATCCTTACTGGTGTAGTTGGATTTTACATCACTATTTAAAAAATTCCACTTTTGGGAAGTGGGCATTTCTGTGGGCTTATAACTCCAGTGCTTTAAAGCCTGACTCCAGTCCACGTTGGAACAAAGTGACAGCTACACTTGGTGCATACTTTCCAGACAGCCATCACGGATGAGGAGCTGACAGGGGAGGCATCTGAATACTGATAGTCATCCTGGGTTGAAGAGAGGGAGGGTTGTTTACAGCTTACATGGGAATAGGTTGTGTCCTGCCCTCACACAGTGGGCTGATTACCCCTCCACTGATGTTTGGAGACAGGCCTGGGTTGAAAGGGAGCTGTGCTTCACTTGAAAGGATTCCTTTGAAGTTACGCCCTGAACAAAGGCATTTTTGAGTATAAGTGCAGGGGCTATGACCCCATGCTTTTTGGAGCACTTTTGGAATGGGGATTGAACCCCTGCCAGAAGGACTGCTGAGCTACAAAATGACTAATCTGAGCTACTCTTCTGTTGTTGCCCTGGTGTCTGCTGGGTGGCACAAAGGAATCACCTGGATTGCATTTCTGCTTGTTGCCCTGCTGCCAGCTGCTGCTTGACTATGGGGTCCCCAGGTACTGTTGGAGAAACCACTGTTATTGCTGACCTCTAAAGCTGTGTTCGCCTACTGCCTGTTTACTGTTGGGCTGCAGGAGAGACTACCACTTCTGTGCTGGTGTTGATGTGCTGGCCTGTCTGCTCACCTTGTGACCTCAAGTACTCTCCTGGGACGGGCTGCCCCAGAACAGGCTGTAGGCCTCTGATACCAGCCCCGAAGTCCCCTTATCACAGCCCATAGGGAATGCTTTTCTCTGCAAATCCTGCATGTTGAGGGCGCTTTGTCTAGCATCTCTAATCCAGAGCGTGTATAAAACCTACAACGTGGGCCCCGCTTCCAAGGCCTGACGTCCACTCCATAGGAATTATCTGCAGGGATGCTGTTGCCTAGGGTAAGAGGGATTGCTGCGGCACCTGGAGAGAGTTGTGCTTTGTCAAATTGCTGCAAGCCGTACCCAGTGCGCCCTGTACCATGGAGCCAACAGTTGTGAGGAGGCCGCCATGAGAAGCATGAGGAAGTTCCCCGCGGCTGCGTCCAGCACCAGTACTATTGTACTGTGGGTCTGCAGTCGCCTGCCTCCCTACAGCCAGTGGCATGAGTGATGCAGCGTGACTCGGCTACTCCATCCTTTCCTGGAGGTAGGAGAACATGCCTACTGACGTCCCCAGGCACAATTGAGACGATCTTCAGTGTGACTCCTCCCCACCCCCAAGGCTGTGTCCCCCCCAGGATTGACTGGTGCACTAATTGCGGGCCCTCCATTGAATCCAAGTGGGCAGCCTCGAGGTATCAAGGGTCGTAGCTGTTGAGTTTACTTTGGATTAGGGCACCTGAAGTAGCTTGCTTGTCTCTCCTCGACCTGTAGCAAAACAGACTCACAAAAATGACCCTAATACGTGTAGTAGGCACGCAGGTATTCCTGCAGCCTACGTTTATGCCTGCGCACGCTTGGTAGGACATTGAGTGTAGTCCTTCTGAAGAAATTTCAAATTACCGTATCGCACCTAATATAAGTGCAGGTGTGCTACTCCCTATGTCCTGGTGAAAGATACGTTGTGACCCCCTGTATAATGCTGTGATCTTTGAGGAGTCAGGTGGCTTCCTGCTGCATTCCATGCTCTGATGTAAACACGTTGTTTTGCCTTAAATTGCCAGACTAATGAATGTGACCTTAGAATTTGCATAATTTGTATAGTCCTAACTGGCCTATGTCATGTGGGGACTGTTGTGCAGGTACAGTGATAACTCGCAGTGTATATGCAGTGTATATGTTGGACTTATGTACTTTGGGTCTATAATATATGTGCAGGATTGGGTTCTTATACACATTACTTATGATCTGTGTTGTGGTGGGACTATGAGATTTGTTTACAATATAAGAGACCTATTGTTCTATACAATCCTCTGTGGAGTCTCTTTTGTGGTGTATTTATTATGTCACTGGTGTGTGTGTTGCTCAAATGCTTTACACATGACCTCTGGGAATAAGCATGACTGCTCTGTACCAAACTACCGGGAGTGAGCACAGGGTTCTATTGCATGTGTGGCGGTAGATACACATGCTCTGCATGCTCCTGCCATTTAGTTTTGAGTTTCAAGTGTTTCAAGTTGTTTTTCTTCTAAGAAGCATTTTCGAGTCACAGGATTGAGTGACTCCTTCTCTGTGATACTGCACATGGTCATTGACTCCTTTGTTAGATTGTTTTCTCTCTGCCGTTGGGTTCGGACGTGTCTCTCTTCGCTTTGTTTTCCCTTCACTTCAGTTTCAAAACCTTTCTTCTGCCCTTTCCTAAAATTGATGGTATTGTTTTCGATCGCACTTTCCTACTAACGCGCTCGTCTCACTCCGTCGGTCCGGGTACCAACACATCGCCCTTTGGGGTATCTTTGTCCATTCGGGCCGATTGCACCATGTGGCACCGACCAGCATGCTGTGCTGATGGAACAAACTCAGTTTACATTTTGTCTTCGGTGCTACTCCAAATTTCTACACACTGACCTTCTGGTGTGTAACCTTTGCCTCTCCACTGACCACCAAGAAGCCACCTGTGATGCCTGTAGATCCTTCCAGTCGAAAAACCACTTGGAGACTGGATGGCTCGACGACTAGAGATGGCACATAAGACCCCGAAAGACACTCTAAACATCTTCAAGGAGTAGCACGCTCAGGAGGAATCTGAACAGGAGGAGGAGGAGGCCTTTTCATTCCAGGACTCGGACTGCGACATCCAGTCGGTCATCGAAAGCCACGAGGTGACATTGGTGCAACCTGTAAGAACAGTGTCCCCACCTGCCCCCATCAAGATGTTCAAAAACTTGTTGCTGAGGTTGCCGGACTGTCACTGCCATCAGGCCATGGCTGGTTCTGAAAACCAGGCTCGGATGCCCCACCCTCCAGCTTGGCACCAAAATCTGCCAAGGCCAAGACACTGTCTTGGGACTAAACCTCCTCCTCTTGTTCGGTCTGAGACATCATCGCTTCTCACCTTTTTACTTTTAAACATAAACTCTCTTTAGAGGCGGCCCTGGGCACTTCGCCCTCCTCCAAAAAGAGCCAGGGCCAAAGCTGCCATTATACACAAGCTTCTTCATCCTCCTCCTCCCACTCCATCTTCTCCACCACCTGCTTCTCCTCCACCCCCAAACCCCCATTTACTTGCCTATTATACTGTGGGAGATTTCACACCACAGGGTTCCCTTCTATACATGGGTGGTGATTTAGGTGGAACACAACATGACTCATATCCTTGGGATACATATGACTCTGATCCCATGTTATCCACAGACCCAGATCTATATCCTGCACGACTCTCACTGCCAGCTACATACTACCAGCAGGTCATAGCCAGAGCAACCACTTTTCACAATGTCGACCTTCACAGAGACCACATTGAGCAAGACTTTTTTTATTCGTACCTAACATCCACACATAGGGATATCGAGTTCCTCCCCATGCTCCCTGGCATGCTTTGTCATGCAGGTGTAATCTTTAAGGAACTAGTTTGCTGTAGGGTTATCACCCCTAGAGTTGATTACAAAAAAATACAAACCTGCTCCTTCAGATCTACCAAACATAAGGTCACAGGTCCTGCTAAATTCCATTGTGGCTACTATCACACCTAAGCGAGCCAATAGTGAAGCCACGGGGGACTCTCCTCCCCCAGTCAAGGAGAGTAAAAAGATAGATGCCGCAGGTAAAAGGATGACTGCGCAGACTGCTAATCAATGGCACATCACCAACTCGCAAGCCCTATTTGCAAGATATGATCGGCTTCATTGGGATGAGATGGAGGAGCTCCTCCAATATCTCCCATATGAGCACTGCAAAAAGGGACAACAGATTTTCACAGAAGGACAGACAATCAGTTACAGCACTATTAGATGTACCCTTGATGCTGCGGACACTGCTGCATTTGGCATCAATACTAGTATCATTATTAGGAGACATGCCTGGCTTAGATGCTCAGAATTTAAACCTGAGGTGCAAAAAGCAGTCCTAAACATACCCTTCTATAAGGAGCATCTTCAGCCCTCAAGTGGACTCCATCCTTGAGAATCTAAAAAAAGACACTGATGCAGCAAAGGCCAATGGTGTGCTACAGTCCCCCTCCCAAAGTGGTACTGTTCGTTGTCCCGCATTCAGAGGTGGTTATAAATCACCATCCTCAGAGGCCTCCACCTCTCAGTCCAGGCAACCTGCAAGCATCTACTCATGTGGCCTCAATAGAGGCATCTATAGAGGTAACAACACACAAGGTTGAGGTAAGAGTGCCACCACTGTACCTTTACATCAGCCTCTAAACACTGACTGCTTACGTCTCCCTCCCCCCATTCTACACCTGTCGGGGTCGACCTCAACGTTTCCACACACAGTAGGTCAACATTACTTCCTACCAGTGGGTCCTCTCAATTATATAACATGGTTACTGTCTGGAACTCATTACCACTCTTCCACATATTCCCCCTCGATCTCACTGGCTCTCTCAAGAAACACCTTCTTCTTCTCAAACAAGAAGTACAATCCTTTCTTCTCAAAGAGGTCATTTAGCTAGTACCACTACATCACCAAGGAGCAGGAGTATATTGTCTATACTTCCTCATTCCCAAAAAAGACGTCTCTCTCAGGCCCACTCTGGACCTACGGCCCTTAAACTATTACATTCTTACTGAACTCTTTCACATGGTCACTCTTGAAGATGTGATTCCTCTCTTACAACAGGGCGACTTCATGACCGCTTGCGATCTCAAGGACGCTTACTTCCATATTCCCATCCACCCTGCACACCACACATCTCAGATTCGTGGTTGCGGGAAATCACTACCAATTCAAGCTTCTTCCCTTCATGGTCACCACGGCCCACAGGGTCTTCACAAAGTGCTTAGCTGTAGTGGTAGTACATCCTAGGAGGCAAAATGTGGATGTATTCCCTTACTTAGATGACTGGCCCATCAAAGCCAGCATGTTGGCACAATTCAAATGTCACACTCAGATGGCAGTGGATCTTCTGCACAAGTTAGGTTTCACACTCAACTTTCTCAAATCTCCCCTTCAACCTCCCTGGATACTGCCCTATGTAAGAGCTATATCTAACGCACAGTTGAGGATAGCATACCCCAATCCAGTTCGTGTTGACAATTTCCAGTTCCTCCTCCCTCAGTTTCGAGACAACTCTTCATACACTATTAGGTCTGTGATGTGCATGTTAGGGATGATGGCCGCCTGTATTGCCACTGTTCCCAATGCCAAACTTTAAATGTTTCCCCTAGGGCACTGTCTGTCTCGTCAGTGGAGTCAATCATAGGGTCACTTGGAAGATTGTGTTTATTAGACTGCCATATTCACCACTATCTGCAATGGTGGGACACCACCAGCCTATTGAATGGGCGGCTTTTTCTGGACCCCGTGCCCCAGTTCATTCTAATGACAGACCCCTCACACAGAGGCTGGGGTGCTCACCTTCAAGAGCTCTCAGTACAGGGGCATGGGGATCGTCATCAGTCCCTACACACCATCTACCTAGAGATGCAAGCAGTATTTCTAGCCCCGAAATCATTCCTTCACACACTTGTCCTTGTCCGCACAGACAACGTGACAGCAATGAACTACCTTCAGAAACGGTGGGTGGGGCAGGGGACTCTCTCACTCCAGTTGTCAGAACTTTCTCATGCAATATGGAAATGGGCTCTCAACCAGCACGTACATCTAGTTGAAGAGTATCTCCTGGGAACAGACAAGGATTTTGCAGACCTGCTCAGCAGGATGCTGAAACAAGTCCACAAATGGGAACTCCATTCACAGGTCCTTCAAAAATAATTCCGGAAGTGGGGCACACATTAAATATATATTTTCGTCACAGCAGAAATCACAAAATGCCAAAGCTTTGCCTCCAGGTATCCACACCCTCTATCTAAGGGTAACGCTCTAGGGATGAACTGGTCAGGGATATTTACCTATGCTTTTCCTCCTCTCCCTCTCATTCCCTTTCTGGGACGACGGAGCAGGCAAACAACTCTCAACATGATTCTTGTAGCTCCCACATGGGCACGGTAGCCCTAGTTCACCACACTATTGGAACTCCCAGTAGATCTCCACAAGAGGCTTCCCAACAGGCCGGATATTCTCACACAAAACCAAGGTCAGGTCAGGCATCCATATCCCAAATCACTAAACCTTACGGTATGGCTCCTGAGGTCATGGAGTAGAGTTTGGTTACTTGGACCTCCCTGCAGAATGCATAGACATTCTGAGAGAATCTTGTAAACCCACTACCAGAACATGTTATGCTGCAAGTGGAAACGCTTTGTCTGTTACTGTCAACCCAAACACATTAATCCCATTAAAGGTGCTGTCCAAGACATTGTCTGCTACGTGCTTCATCTACAAAATGCTAATTTAGCTTACACCTCCATTTGGTTACATTTTCAGCTATAGGTGTATATTTACATAATAGACAACATACATCCCTCTCTCTTACCCCCCCCTTTTGTTACCCTCCCCAAACCCCCTTTCTTTGCATCCCTGGCCCCCACACCCAGCAGTGGACATGGCAGGCTGTCTAGCGCAAAAGAGCTACAGTTCCCTTGAGCCTAGGCATCGGCACGCGGTTGCGGTGGTGACGATATCTGCAATCGGCCCTTCGAACGCTGGGACTCAATTTCCCTGCAGCCGGTGAACCCAGAAGACACGTCGCGTCTCCTCCTCAACAGCTTAGGGGCACACGTGATTACAAAGCGCCACTAACGATCCTTCTGGGATCTCCTACTTAAAGTTCACTGCGTCCCGGCATTGCTGAACAAGCTGCTGGGACGAGGACAACGTAGGTTTAGCATTGAGATACTGCCTTTGGAGTAGTAAGTTTGTGACTCCCCCAGTGGGAGTCCTTTGATCCACCTCAAAGAAAAGTATTCCTTCATGTTGGTGTGTCCAATACATGTAATTTTCCTTGTAGTAAGTTGGCCACTGCCCTTAGTGGGAGCTGTTTGATCCACCACAAAGATAAGTACCCCTATTCGTTCATTTGTCCAATACATTACATTTTCCGTGTAGTGACATCACCTCTTTCACAGCAATTTCACTCTGAAAAGGATGTCACTACATCTAGAAGTACCACTTGTGTATGCACTGAACGACCCACACGTGTGGTCTTAGTCCTTGCAATCCCTCCTTCCACTTATACTTCTCTAGCCTATTTTTAATCCGCTTTTCCCTCATAGAGTGTGACTACAAAGGGCAACTCCCCTCCGCCTGTTCCCAGACCAGAGGGTACCCGCCTTGTTTATATAAGGTAAGACAAACATGAGCCAGCAGCCCATGCTATAGACATTGTAACATTTGCATGTAAGTGTGTATTACCCACGGCATGATGTTGACACCTTTGTGTGCAGTGTTTTGGAGTGATGTGGCATATATACCTCACTTTTTTTGAACTCTGATCTTATCTCTCTTCTAGGCCATACCTCTAGAGCATAACCAGGTAAGCCCCTCATTCCTTTGAATATCCACTTTTTCATTGCTAGCATAGCAATCTAGCCTGTGCGTATTAGGGATCCTTGACCCAGACCGATTAGGCTCTTAGCGTGGCAGAAACATGTTCGTCCCCAGCTTTTCAGTCACTTTGAGTCATTAAACTCAAAGGTGTCCCAACACCTCTTTTAACCTTACCTACAAACACCTATATTAAATTCTTAGACGACCAGGTGATTTGTAAGGTCATTTTATTATTTATCACTGTTTTCAACTGGATCCCTTGATTTATCCATTAAGATAAAATCTCAGCAATCCCTCTGAGTTCCTTTAACAACGAGGTTGAGTCCGCCCAGGTATTATCATCTTACCTGGGTGGGGCTAGGTGGTCATATGATGAAGCGTGACACTAATGTGTGTGAGACCACCTAGTCTGTAAAGGGAACTCCCTCATACACTCACCTGCCACTCCCATCCCTCTATGCCCACGAAGGCAATCGCCTAACTGTTGCACACTGGATAGGCTATAAGAGACCTATTCCCTATATCCCACACACACTTTTTGTGTCTGTAGTTCCTTGATATACAGGAGTCTGTGTAGGGTTGGATTGCTTCTGATACTCTCCCTTTGTGTTATAATAATCTCCCATGGGCTAGCCACTGATTTTCATTGAGGGACTTCTTTAGAGACTATGCAGAGCATCTGTATCTACAGCCACACATGCCATCGAATGGAAAATGTACTTACCTAGTAAGCGTTTGTTTGTGGCATGTAGTGCTGTAGATCCACATGCACCCTCCCGCCTCCCCGGATGCCTGTGGCTGTTTCAGTTACTTTACACTTGTATAAAGTTGTACATATGTAGTCACATTTGCATAGACGTCTCTTTCTGTATACTTCCTCTACACTCCTTTTCTCACCCACCTGCGGGAAAACAGTCTAACAAAGGAGTTGATGCCCATTCGAGGTATCACCAAGAAGGAGCAGTCACTCGGTCCTGTGACTCGAAAATACTTGTTTGAAGAAAAACAACTTGCGACTCACCGAACCCAATACTAGATGGCAGGAGCATGCAGAGCATGTGAATCTACAGCACTAGATGCCACGAATAGATGCTTACTGGGTAAGTAACATTTTCCTTAACTTTGGTGTGAAATTGACTTGCCCTGAATAGAGTGGTGGTTTCTGCTTGGCTGAGGTGCATATCCTAGCTATTAAGAGGCCCCATTTCTAACAGCCTGAGAAAGAAGAAAGGGTTCTTACAGCAGCAATTCAGTACCAGGGGGAAAAAACTCTAGCAATGCAGGGCTCAGTCCCTCACTCTAATCTATCAAACATACCAGCACTATTAACAAGGGCACATATTCCAATATCAGAAAAAACAGGAAAGATCGAAGATGACCAATCCCACGTGGTCAATCCCCAGAAGGGAAAGACAGTTGATGAGGCAGCGGCAACCTTTAAACCACGTACCTGTGTTTCCCAATTCAGTCAGGAAGAGTGGTCTACTATCACAAAGAACAAGTGGTTGCTAAATATTATATCTCTTGAATACTTGACATCACCATATCTGCCACTAAAACCAGCATCATAACACTAACTCGAAATGCTAGGAAAAGAAACGTGTGCCTTACATTTGTAAAAATTGTAGAAATTGTTCCACACTGCCAAAAAGTTAAGGGCATGTATTTAAGATACTTCTCTAGGAAGCTGGCTCTGTATACTATCTCAAAGTGAGAGATAGTGTGCACAGAGTCCAGGGGTTCCCCTTAGAGGTTGATAGTGGCAATAATAGGTAATACTGATGCCCTATTTGTGGTAGTGTGGTCGAGCAGTTAGGCTTATCGGAGGGTAGTGTTAAGCATTTGTTGTACACACATAGGCAGTAAATGAGAACAAACACTCAATGACTTAACCCCTTGGGTGCGGGTCACGACCAGTGGCCGACACCAGGGAGGGGGTTAATAAATCCTCGGGTGCGTCACCTGCGCTATAACACAAATGAAATGTATGTGCAGGGTGGGGGGGCGGCTATGGAGAGATGAAGGGCACTTTTGCTGGGTGGTAATGAGGGAATCCGAGGAGGAGGGAGTGGGAGCACCAATAATGATTGTTCAACTGGGCGCAGGAGGTGCTAAAGACTGTGACGAATGGTATGTGACAAGGTGTTTTTTGAGTGTCTTGAAAGAACTTGCTGATTGAGGGAAGAAGCGCAGGTAAGGTGGCCTCTACTGTTGCACGTATCTCACACACACCATCGATTTTGTGACTGTTTACGTAGGCTAGTGTTTTAGAGCAACAGTATAGCCAATAGCAGAGATGGCATCTTGATGGATGACTGCTGCCGTCACTCGGGTTATAGAGGACAGCTCTGACATAGGATCAGAGACTGAGACATCAGATACTGAGACAGCATCTGAGGGATAGGACAATGGCGCAGACTCTGGGAGTGATTTTTCAGTCGTCGGAGTTCCATTCGATAACTCCTCTTCCAGTAAATTATGAGGGAGGTGATGAGGACAGTCCTGCTGTCCCTTCGCAACCACAGTCTGTGTAACGGGGTAATAGTGGGTTAGCCCAACCCAGAGAGCAGGTAAATGCGGCGGCAAGCAGAAAGAGAGTGTGCTCTCTTGGGAGCTCCCCAATTTAGTTCAGCCCCAAATTCCACCGCCCTAAATCATATTGTGGAGACATCAAAAGTATCTATCACAAAACAAACTGGTTTTGTAGGGCAGGCACCTGTGTTTTTGGTCCTATGTTCGGCGGTCATATAGAGAAACATACTAAACCCAAACATTTCTGGAAACTAGACATTCGGGGGAGTCCACAGAGGTGTGACTTGTGTGGATTCCCCAAAGTTTTCTTACCCAGAATACCCTGCAAAGCTGAAATGTTGAATAAAAACTCAATTTTTCTCGCATTTCTGTCACACAAACTACAGGAATATGCTGGGATCCACAAAATTCCTACCACCCAGTGATTCCTCATCTGTCCTGACAAAAACACTACCCCACTTGAGTGCCTATACCTAGTGCCTGCGTCAGGAATGGACCACCCCAGGGTCAACAGCTGCCTCATGTAAGGACCAACATTGACCGTTGTGTGATCTATTCCTGTCGCGGGCACCAGGCCTACCCACACAAGTGAGGTATCAATTTTATCGGGAGACTTGGGGGAACGCTGGGTGAAAGGAAATTTGTGGCTCCTCTCAGATTCCAGAACTTTCTGTCACCGAAATGTGAGGAAAATGTGTTTTTTAGCCATATTTTGAGGTTTGCAAAGGCTTCTGGGTAACAGAACCTGGTCAGAGCCCCACAAGTCACCCCATCTTGGATTCCCCTAGGTCTCTAGTTTGCAAAAATGCACAGGTTTGGTAGGTTTCCCTAGGTGCTGGCTGAGCTAGAGGCCAAAATCTACAGGTAGGCACTGTGCAAAAAACACGTCAGATTTCAATGTTAAAATGTGATGTGTCCATGTTGCGTTTCTTGTCGCGAGCATTAGGCGTACCCACGCAAGTGAGGTACCATTTTTATCGGGAGACTTGGGGTAACACAGAATAGCAAAACAAGTGTTATTGCCCCTTGTCTTTCTCTACATTTTGTCCTTCCAAATGTAAGGCAGTGTGTAAAAAAGACGTCCATTTGAGAAATAGCCTGTAATTCACATGCTAGTATGGGCACCACGGAATTCAGAAATGTGCAAATAACCACTGCTTCTCAACACCTTATCTTATGCCCATTTTGGAAATACAAAGGTTTTCTTGATACCTATTTTTCACTCTTTATATTTCAGCAAATGAATTGCTGTATACCCGGTATAGAATGAAAACCCATTGCAAGGTGCAACTCATTTATTGGCTCTGGGTACCTAGGGATCTTGATGAACCTAAAAGCCCTATATATCCTTGCAACCGGAAGAGTCCAGCACACGTAACGGTATATTGCTTTAAAAAATCTGACATTGCAGGAAACAATTACAGAGTAAAACGTGGAGAAAAATGACTGTTTTTTTCCAGCTCACTTTCAATATTTTGTTTATTTCAGCTGTTATTTTCTGTAAGAAAACCTTGTAGGATCTACACAAATGACCCCTTGCTGAATTCAGAATGTTGTCTACTTTTCAGAAATGTTTAGCTTTCCGGGATCCAGCATTGGTTTCACACCCATTCCTGTCACTAACTGGAAGCAGGCTGAAAGCACCAAAAATAGTAAAAATGGGGTATGTCCCAGTATAATGCCAAAATTGTGTCGGAAAATGTGGTTTTCTGATTCAAGTCTGCCTGTTCCTGAAAGGTGGGAAGATGGTGATTTTAGCACCAGAAACCCTTTGATGATGCCATTTTCAGGGGAAAAACCACAAGCCTTCTTTGGCAGCCCTTTTTTCCCTTTTTTTTTTTTTTAAATTACATTTTCACTGTATTTTGGATAATTTCTTGGTCTCCTCCAGGGGAAACCACAAACTCTGGGTACCATTAGAATTCCTAGGATGTTGGGAAAAAAAGGACGCAAATTTGGCATGGATAGCTTATGTGGACAAAAAGTTACGAAGGCCTAAGCGCGAACTACCCCAAATAGCCAAAAACGTGCTCAGTGGGGGGGGGGGGGGGTGTCAGCAGCTAAGAGGTTAACTCCAGGCCAATCGGTTTTTATATAGAAAAATATTATTTTCTCAATTCATTTCAGAACCACAAGATTCAGAATTCAAGTAAGTACATAAATTGTAAGGTACTTGGCACAGGTAAATATAGAACTTTGAAGTAAAACAGTAATGTACACAGATTGGCATAAAATGGCAATAAGCTATTTCAAAACTTGACACTGCAAAATTCAACAGTTTCTGGGGGAGGTAAGTAAAGTTAGTTTGTCAGGTTAGTAAAGCACTTACAAGTTCAGTCTCTGGGGCATAGGCAGCCCAACATTGGGGGTTCAAGTCAACCCCAAACACCCAGCACCAGCAACACAGGGCCGGTCAGGTGCAGAGGTCAAAGAGGGGCCCAAATAACATAGGCGCCTATGAAGACTAGGGGTGCTCTGGTTCCAGTCTGCTAGCAGGTAAGTACCTGCGTCCTCGGGGAGCAGACGAGGAAAGTTTTGTAGGGTACTGGGAGGGGGGGGTGGTCCCAAACAGGCAGTCAAAATACACCCTCAGCGGTACAGGGGCGGCCGGGTACAGTGTGTAAACAAGGCGTCGGGTTTTGTGTTGAAATCCGTGGCGGACCCAGGGGCCACTCTGATGATGCAGGCAGGGAGCAGGGGGACTTCTTGGGCCAGCCACTGACTGGGCAAATATTAGGGCCACCTGCTTGTCACTCCTGCACTGGTAATTGGTTCCTCTCTGGCCTGGGGGCTGCGGGTGCAGTGCTTCTTCCAGGCGGCAGGTTCTTTGTCACTGGGCAGTCGCGGTCAGAGGGCATTCTCTGGATTATCTCTGCAGACGTCGCCGGTGGGGTGTAGGGTGGTCGTCTCAGGGTGGGCACGTCATGGGAGTCGCCTGGGGGTCCTCGCTGCAGTGTTGGTTTTGCTAGACACAGGCCGGGGGCATCGGGTGCAGAGTGTTGGGAACTCACGCTTCTGGAGTGAGGTGGGAGTCCTTTTAAAGATGGTTTCTTCTTGGCTGTTTTGGACAGAGCTGCTGTCCACAGGAGTTTCTTGGCCCTTTGGTTTGCAGGGCAGTCCTCTGAGTCGGCAGAGGTCGCTGGGCCCGCTGGATGCGTCGCTGTTGCAGGTTCTTTGATTACTCCAGTATTGGAACTTTCATAGATTCACATGCTTGAATCATTCCCCGTTGTCGAGATGGGAGTCCCCGGTACAATTACACAAGTATTGTGTTGAAATATATTAATACGAGGGCCCTAGGCCTCTTCAATTTAATAGTCTATCATAGTAATTTTAAGAAAAAGGACCAAACTTGAGCATCCACCAATCAGACGACACCACCCTCTAGAATTCTCCTGAGAGAAGCTCCAGCACCTCAGATTTTCTACCACACGTCGTGCTAGGGAGTCTCCTCAGAGCTCTGCTCTTTCTTCACACCTTTGGATTAGCTTGAAGCTATTTTTTCTCAGCTAAACATTGTTTTGACTGATTGGGGTTAACACCTACAACATGCCTGACAAGGAGAAGAAGGGTTTATTCAGAAATTGCAAAACTTGTGGTAAGAAAAGACTACATTCTAAAGACCCTCATCAGGATTGCATATACTGCCTCTATCCAGACCACTCAGCTAAGGACTGTAAGGTTTGTCGTACTTTTTCCTCTAAGACTCTTAAGGATAGAGAAGGCAGATTATTGATTTGGCTGCAGAAACTTAAGTACAGAGATAATCAAGACTCTGATAGTGATGACTCTTCAACATCCAAAAAGTCATCAAAAAGGGCGAGATCAGACACAAGATCTCCTTCCCAACAATCAAGAAAAGCCCACAAAAAGACGGCCTCAGTGTCTTACAAGGGCCGCAGCCCCTCTGCTTCACCTCATAAATCTTCCAGGGAAGGGGGGAGAGGTCATGCCAGCAGTTCTGAAAGGCATAAGAAGTCATCCTCTGTACCACCATCTGTGCCTTTCGAAAGGCCCTCATCTACTTCCTGCAGCTAAGAATGTACAGTCAACGAGACCGTCGGTGAATGTTTTTCCACCGTCGTTCGACGACTTCCACTGTTCCACCGTCGACGACAGTTGTGACGACGACATCGTCGACGAAGATCTACACCTCATCATCATCGACGGCGGTAACAACGGTATCTGCTTTACCATCGCCGACGGCCTCGTCGACAGTAGACTCTTCGGTAAGGCTATCGACGATCAAGATCTCCATGCGTTCGTCGTTGACGACTCCACCCTCAACGAAGACTATATCTGCGCCGTTGACGACACCCACGACAAGGGAAAAACAACATAAAAAACAAGAAAGACTTACCCCAAAGCACACCTTACCTAGTAAGGTGATCCCTCTCATACCAGTACACTTGTTAGAGGGGGATGAAAAGTCAGACGACAAGGGTACATTTGGAACAGCCCATAGCTCCTCTCAATTGAACGTCAAATATTAGGATGAAGACAAATTGGATGAAACTTATGACCCTCAGTACTATGGAGGAGATCAACAATATCAGGAAGGGGTATACATTCCAACCTCGTTGCTGTCTGACCTCCGAGCGATGCTGGCTGAATACAGTAGGCGTTTTCCTCCTCAAGGGGAGCAACCTCCGCCGTCGCCTGTCTCCGGGGTTACCACTCCATGTCAGAGACCGATCTCATTGCCACTAACAAATGTGGCCACGCCGAATATGACTTTATCTCAGGGCACTGACATGTCGGAAGGTGATCAGGAAGAAGGGGCGCTCCTTGACACTCATTCGGAGTGGGATGAATACATTATTCTTGCTCCTCCTTCTCCTTCCCAGTCGAAGGTGGATTCCCCTCCAGATGACATCGGGGGATTTCATAATCTTCTGGAGAGAGCAGCTAAACGTTTCGCTTTGCCAATGCCGTCCAAGCAAACCGATTGCTTCCTATATGATTTTAAAGAGCCGTTCCAGAAATCTGTGCACTGTATTCCACTGGTCAGCTACTTATGGGAATAAGAGTTAAAAGTGATGCACAACCCGGTTTCTGTCACTGCAGTACTGCCCTGACTAGATAAAAAACTACAAGGCACCAGAGGATGCCCCAGCATGTCTAATTGGTCATCCTCATCCAGACTTGGTGGTGGCCCAGGCGGCACAGAGGAAGTCCAAGAATCCGTCTGCTCCGATTTCTGCACCTCCAGACAAAGATGGTAGACGGCTAGACAGCTATGGGCTGACATCGCCCCGCATATTGACCAGTTATCGGAGGATGGAAGATCAGAGGCGAGGAAGACGTTGCAGGAAGGTCAGCGCACGTCAACTGAGCTCATAGACTATGCAGTGGACATAGGCACAACTGTATTTCGCCAGCTCGCAGGTGTGGCTGTACTTAGGAGACAAGGCTGGCTAAAGGCTACATCATACCGGCCTGAGGTACAGAATAAGATTTTAGACCTACCTTTCGATGGCCAAGCATTATTTGGTAAACATATTGATGAGACCTTACAATCTATCAAATCCAACACGGATACAGCAAGATCGTTAGGGACTCTCCAGTTTCGGAAGCCTTCCTTTCGAGCTAGAGGATGTGGACTGCCTTCATATAGAGGAGTCTATCAGCAATATAGATACTCAACCTATCCTTCCTCCTCTCAGCAGTTCCGTCAGTACTACCCACAAAGACAACCACCACAAGCAGCTTATGGTAGATCTGGCACTAGGGGACGGTCAACTCGCCCTGCTAAGGATTCGGCTCGTAGAGCCTGATAATCCAAGGCTCTGGCTACATCCAACCCTCCTCTTCTGGTTTTAGGCGGAAAGATATCCCTGTTTCTCAGGCAATGGCAAGTCATCACATCAGACAAGTGGGTCCTCCAATTAGTGAAACAGGGCCACACTCTGGAGTTTATCCAACTACCTCCCTCCAATCCTCCTCGCCGGACTCCATTAAGGTATCCAGAACAGCTCAAGAGGGAGATCAACAAGATGCTCCTCAAAGGAGCTATAGAGAAAGTACCTCTGTCACAGCAAGGAAGGAGGTTTTTATTCCAGGTTCTTTCTCATTCGCAAGAAGTGGAAGGACTGGAGGCCAATCCTCGACCTAAGAGAATTAAACGTCTACTTAAAAAAGCAGTTGTTCCACATTATAAGCCTACAGGATGTCCTCCTGCGACTGAACCAGGGAGATTTCATGACTATACTAGACCTTAAAGACGCTTATTTCCACATTCCCATCCACCCAACCCACAGACAGTACCTGAGATTCATGGTAGCCGGAAGCCATTTTCAATTTCGTGTCCTCCCTTTTGGCCTAAAGCCAGCTCCCAGGATATTTACCAAATGCCTTGCGCCAATCGCAGCTTTCTTCAGGAGGAAAAAACACTGGATATTCCCATATCTCGACGATTGGTTGATAAAAGCAAACACCTACGCAGGAGCGCGCAAGTCAACAAGAAGGTGTGTTTCCTTACTCAACAGTTTAGGCCTCACCTTCAACTGGGAGTAGTCCAAACCTTTACCATCACGCAGTATCACCTTTTTAGGGGCAAACCTGGACAATCAGTCCACCATGGCATGTCCCACAGTAGAGAGACAACAGAAGTTACTGACTAGCAAAGTCAATACAGGGAAGAAACTCCTTTTCAGTTCGCCTTTTCAAATCCTTGTTGGGCATGATGTCCTCATGCATACCTCTGTTTCCTCTCTGCAGACTAAAAATGCGACTGCTACAGGAGCAACTCAACCTTCAATGGCTCCAGATTTCAGGAAGCTTCGAAGATCAGATAAGCATAACCTCAGCAATAGTCAAAGCTCTGACATGGTGGTCTCCAAAGCATCATATGTCTGTCGGCCTTTCCTTTCTACATCGTCCAGCTCCATGAACTATCACTACAGATGCCTCTCTGGAGGCCTGGGGAGCCGTTTTGCAAGATCTTCAAGTAAGTGGCAAGTGGCCACTAGAGTTGAGGGCGATGACATCAATCTGCTAGAGCTCAGAGCAGTTTATCTCGCTTTGCAGGCTTTTCTTCCGAAGATAGCAGGATCAGACGTAGTAATAAGAACAGACAACACCACTACGATGCATTACCTCAACAAACAAGGAGGTACAAGATCTCTCACCTTCTCCAGGGAAGCCCAAAAAATTTGGAATTGGGCCTCGCAGCAAGGCATCAGACTCACATCGGTGCATCTGCCGGGGATAGAGAACAAGATAGCGGACTCGCTCAGCAGACAAAGATCGAGCTGCCACGAATGGGAGCTGGACCAGTCCACAGTGGATTCCATCTTTTCCCAGTGGGGAACGCCCAAAATCTACCTGTTCGCCAGCAAGTGGAACGCCAAATGCCAGTACTTCGCAAGCTGGCATCTCCAGAAGGGATCTTGGGGGAATGCGTTTTCCATAGTTTGGTCAGGCATCTTTGCTTACGCCTTTCCTCCAATTCCATTGATCCCAAGAGTCCTCACGAAGATGAAGGCAGAGCCGTGCACCCTGATATTGATAGCTCGGTACTGGCCTCACCAACACTGGTTTGCAGAGCTTCTTCTTCTATCAGTGAAGCCTCACATTCCTCTGAAACTGTCTCTGCACTTACTAACAATGAACAAAGGGCAAATACCGCTCCCGGATCCTCAGTCGATGCGAGCACAGGGAGTTTGCACATCTGAATATACCACAGGAATGTAGGGACATTTTTTTCCAGAGCTAGAGCAGATAGCACTAATAAGGGTTATTCTTGCAAATGGAAAAGATTTTGTTTCTGGTGTCACCAGCGGCAAATTGATCCACTGTCCTCACCACCGGAACAATTATTGCCTTATTTATTGCATTTAGCGCAATCAGGCCTGAATGCCGCATTCCTCCATAAAGGTGCATCTGGCGGCAATAGCATCATACAGGCATTCAGACTCTTCACTTTCGCTGTATTCCTCTGGATTAATCAAACGTTTTTTAAAAGGACTTTTTAGGGTCTTTCCTTCATTCAGACCTCCTCCTCCCTCGTGGAACCTGAATATTTTTCTAGCACAGTTAATGAAGCATCGTTTGAACCGATCCATCGTGCTTCTCTGAAATTCCTATGTTGGAAGGTTCCTTTACTGGTGACTCTCACATCAGCCAGACGGGTCAGTGAGATACAGGCCCTCTCCATACAGGAGCCGTTCTTGCATATCAAAGACAAATTACTGCTACGCACCAACCCACATTTCATCCCGAAGTTTCCTTCGGATTTCCACATGAACGAGCCCTTAGTTTTAAAACCTTTTTTCTACATCCATCTACTCCTGCGGAAAGAGCATTACACTCCTTAGACATTAAGAAATGTGTTAAATTCTACCTGGACAGAACTAAGTCCTTTTGCGGCTCCAATCAATTGTTCGTAGCTTAAAAGTGCACCTAGACGAGGTCAACCACTCTCCAAGCAGAGTATAACCAGATGGATCTCCTCAGCCATTCGCTTCTGCCCTCAAGCAGCGGGCAAACCACTGCATTCATCGGTCCGTGCTCACTCTACGCGGGCAGTTTCTTCCTCAGCAGCGCTGTTTGCGGGGGTTCCCCTGCAAGACATTTGCAGAGCTGCGACATGGAAAAGCTGCCATACATTTACAAGACATTACTGCTTGGAAGCACTATCTCAGGGAGAGGTAGCAGTGGGTCAGGCATTCCTCAGGAACCTCTTCAGGTGAAGGTGAGCCATCTCTTTCATCCCTCCATCCTATATCACTTATGCACATTGTTTATGTCTGTTACTTTTAAATACAGATCCAATGCTTTTCCTGTTTAAAAAAAAAAAAGAAGAGAAAAGGGAGAGAAATAAGGATGGGGTTAACAGACGATATTTTTTTGGAAGTATTGCTTTATATATATATATATATATATATATATATATATCATAAGTACTGCTCGCTACTCTGATTCAAGCATGTGAATCTATGAAAGTTCCAATACTGGAGTAAGAAAATTAGTTACTTACCTGTAACTGTAGTTCTTCAGTATTGGAATCTTTCATAGATTCACATGCGACCCACCCGCCTCCCCGGGGAAGTTCACTTTCATCTATCTATCTATCTATATATATATATATATATATATATATATATATATATATATATGAAAATCTGAGGTGCTGGAGCTTCTCCCTGGAGGATTCTAGAGGGTGGTGTCGTCTGATTGGTGGATGCTCAAGTTTGGTCCCTTTCCTTAAAATAACTATGATAGACTCAATAAATTGAAGAGGCCTAGGGCCCTTGTATTAATATATTTCAACACTACTTGTGTAATTGTACCGGGGCTCCCATCTCGACAACGGGGAATGATTCAAGCATGTGAATCTATGAAAGATTCCAGTACTGCAGAACTACAGTTACAAGTAAGTAATTCATTTTCTTCCTCTTCATGGTACACATAGAAACTCTTGTTATGCCTCACATCACAATAATTTCTCTCGACGTATTGCTCTCAACTGGATGAATTAATTGCTAAATGAAATGAAAGCACACACACGTTGGGACTGTGGCATGGCAGGAAATTAATTCTAGTATTTGCCTTTCTAAACTTACAGACATATAAATGAAATGTTCCGTAATTTGGCTTCAGTCAGACGCTTGATCTCTGGTTGGTGCACCATGCACCTATGTATTACTTATTACAGATGTATCAATGAAAGGCCTGGCTCTTTTGGATCAGAGGGAGGTCTAATATAACTCAGTTTGTGGACTATTCTCTGTTTGATTCAGTGAGAGGCCACAGCAGGTCGTAACAAGGTATATTTTTCTAATATATTGAATGGATAGTGACCACCATGCTAGTGCCATGGAATTTAACCCCTGATTTTAACAGGGCGAGCTGTGACAATGATGAAGGAGGATATTCTTGTGCTATTAAACACCTTGGGGCTTGTAATTTTAGAAAATCTAAACCTGCCATATTTTACCAGTCTAGCAACAATTCTCTTTGCTAACACTTTCTAGGCACTGTGTCTGGAGGTGCCCACTGTAGAGGGGGAGGAGGAACTTAACCCCCAGTGCATATAGTGCCGCTGACTTTCCTGCTGCGTGGATGCCCCTCTAAGCACTGGCATTCACCGGAGACCTCAGCCTCCACTGAACACTGCACCTGGAGGCTCTAACAATGCAGGTGGGGGAGGAGCTTAACCTCCAGTTTATAAAGCACCGCTGACTCTCCCGCTGCGTGTGACGCCACTCTATACACCAGCACGCATCAGGGACTTCAGGCCCCACTGAACACTCTTCCTAGATGAACTAACAACAGAGGAGGTGGAACCTAACCCCCAGCGCATAAAGAGCCACTGACTCTCTCACTGCGTGGGACGGCACTCTGGGCACCGACACTCATCGAGGACCTCAGCCCCCTCTGAGCACTGTGCCCGGAGGCACAGAGGAGGAGCCTAACCTCCAGCCCATGTAGCGCCACTGACTCTCCTGCTGGGCGCGACATGCGTGGGCCAAGGGTGGCCTGTCCTGCACCCATCAGCACCAGGAAGAGCCAGGGTAGGGCCACCCCTTTGGGCTTTTCATATGGGAGAATTACAAATCCGGGCCTGGTGAAAAAGGTCCCATGAACACCTGTGAGTACCTGTTGTGTTTGTAATGGGAAAAAGGAAGGCCACAGGGCCTATTATGCCTAAGGATGCTAAAAGAAGATGCTGCAGAAAATTTTACATTGGTTGATATTGATAACCTAATTGAAGAGGTGGAGGATATTCTTAAGAAGGGGAAAGTGCAAGTTGAGAATAAGGGTAAGAGATTAAAAATAACCAATTTCCTAATAAAGAAGGATATTAAGGCTTGTGAAACCACCAAATGTCCTCTTCCAAACTCGATAGCACTAGACATATTACAGTCTGAGTGCCTGGTAAACCCCAAACCAGTGCTGGCACCCACTGGCAACGAACAGCCACCGCAGTTAGACTCGCCAATAGATTCTATTCCAAATATAACGTGTTGTAATCATTTTGTGCCACTTGTTAACCTAACAAACAACTAACTCTCATTTGCTTCTACTGAAATAACATCACCAGCTAATTGCTCAAGGAACCTAACTTTGCTCATCAAGAAACTGTTGAAGAACATTGTAGATTTAAGGGCCACTCTGCAGTCAACAAATCAAAAGGTATTAGAACTATACGTATTTAATACAAATTTATTGAGAGACTTTAAAAAATATCAACTCTCGCCCAGCACCCGCAAGCTTTCTCCCTATCCAGCAATTAGTGTAGGAAAGTAGCATCTTTCTCACATAGTTAACCCACTCGCTGGCTGGTGTCAGTGTGATTAGACTGTAGTACACTGGGATCTGGATAACCAGGACCCCAGTGTCTGTGCTCTCTCCTCTAAATTTGGTTGCTGGTAAACATTTATACCCACAACTGCCCTAGTGGTGCACACATATAAGTCCTTAGTATATGCTACTTAAGTACCCAGGGCATTGGTGTACCAGGGGGCTCCCATAGGTTGCAGTATGTATTATGCAACCCATTGGAGCCCGTGCAAACTGTGTCTGCAGGCCTGCCATTGCAGCCTGTGTGAAACGGTGCATGCACCTTTCACTTTTGATATAAGGTTTGCCTTATATCGCTGTCACTGCACTTGGACACTGTGAGTCACCCCTCTGGTAGGCCCTTCAGCCCAAAGTGAGGATGCATAACACCAAATGTGAGGGTACCCCTGCATGAGCAGGGTGCTCCTACAAACCCCACACTCTATTCTCTGGGCCCTGTAGGTGTGGGGAAGCCATCCTAAGGTATGTAGTGGACAGTGGCCAACACAGGTGATCTAACTACATAATGGCTGATCTGAACCTACGCATGTTTTGTGTCAAACATGTTGGAATAACTCAACTACACCGATTCCAGTACTAGTTGCATGATCCTATGCACTCTGGGGGTTCCTTAGAGGATCCCCCCTGTTCTGACTGTTCAGCCTTACGAGCTCTGGCTCCCAGCCCACGCCGCTGCTGACCCCAGACACTGTTGTGCCCTCCTGCTGGTGAGCCTAACTCAGGCAGGGGAAGGCAGAACAAAGAATTCCCTTCAAGGGTGAGGTGTAACTTCCTCCTCCTTTGTTATGGGTGTCTATGGGCTGGGGTTGGGTTGTTGAAGCTCAATCAGCTTAACTCAGGTCCGCTCAGAAACCAAAGACCAAGCATGCTCCTTAGACAAAGTAAAGTAATTTATTACGTGTACACGGAGACTGAACAGTCTGGGAGATCAAGCCCGAACAGTCTAAAGAAGGAAGTAATACATGATCTTTTATACTATCAAACCACAAACAAATTTGTACATTTAATTGGTTCTTGACATTGATGTATGAACATTTTTTCAACATTGTTAAAGGTGTTACCGTTAATTCTTCATAACGCAACATATATAGTAAATTAACGCACAGACAAGGAAATTACATAATATATCCTACGTGTCCAATATCGGGTGATACATCTTAAGACAGAACTGAGAACAGCACGTACACAGGATGGTACTTTCCAGAAGGAAGATTGCTTCAGCTAGCATGCAATGATATTTCATGGTGGCTGTTCTAATATCAGGCCTTGCCACATAATGCGTTCCGAGCGACATTAAACTATATCAGTGAGCACAGTTCATGTTGGTTATAAGTTGTTCAACAAAAACAGGCCTAGTTGTCATTGGGTATCAAAGAGCCCAACAGGCCCAAAATGGGTCCTAGGAAAATGCGATTCCACATTCCGCTCTCTGATACTCAATGACAACCTAAACTTTGTGATGGAGTGGTATCATTTACTCCAGTATTGGAACTTTCGTAGATTCACATGCTTGAATCCTCCCCGTCGCCGAGATGGGAGCCCCCAGTAAATCAAAACAGCTATACACATAAGCTACTGCAATGAAAAAATGCCTAAAGGCTTTCACTTTAGTAGCCTATCTTTATCACTATGAGTAAAATTACCAAAGCAAGGCCCAGCCAATCAGGCTTCCCCTCCCTCTAGAACCCTCCTGAGAGGAGCTCCCTTACCTCAGACTTTCTACTGCATGTCGTGCTAGGGAGTCTCCATTGAGCTCTGCTCAATCAACTCTTCAGAGAAGTTCTACCATTTGTTCTTCAGAAAAGAGGATCTACAGCAAGTAAGGTGTCATCTTCTTACTTTACTTAAGGGAGCTCTATTTTGAGGAGAAATCATCATGTCTGATAATGAAAAGAAAAGCCTTTTCAGAGCCTGTAAGACCTGTGGGAAAAGAAAACTTCACTTTGAGGACCCACACAAGGACTGCATTTTTTGCCTCTACCCTGACCAAGTGCCCAAAGACTGCACGGATTGCAGGACGTTTTCCAACAAAACCCTCAAAGACAGAGAGGGTAGGCTACTAATTTGGCTCCAGAAGTTGAAGCCCAGATCTAATCCAGTGTCTGGTTCTGACAGTGAGGAATCTATAACTTCCTCCAGAAAACCACAGAAAAGAGGCAGATCTCCTCAACCCCACCACTAGGAGGATCTACCTAAAGAGGCTCATAAAAAGACCAAACGGCTGTCTTCTAAAGCTGGCAGTCCTTCCAGTTCTCCTCACAGGAGTTCTGTTTCTTCTAAAAGACACTCTAAAGAATGATCTGTCTCCTCGGAGCGCACCAAAAGAGCCTTTTCTGAGCCTCTAACGCAACCTTCTGTGGTGAAACATGTCTTCAAGAGGCCATCTGAAAAATCTGCGATGACGACATCGTCGATGAGAGCACTGTTGACGGCGGTGTCTAAAGGTGTCTTTACAGCCTTGTCGTTGACTGCTACAACATCTACCGTCTCTACGGTGGCGTCTTCCTCATAGACTATCCTCTCAACGACGTCCTGGTCGACGGCATTTATTGTTGCTTCGCCCATCGCCTCTCCTTCATCGATGCTACCTCTGGTGAGACTGTCTACGTTGATTCTACCGTCGTCGGCTTCCTCGTCGACGAGATTTTCTCCGTCATCAGTGAGATCTCCGTCGACAATGCCGTCGACGGTATCCGCATCGGTGATGCCGACAACGTTGCCATCTACATTCCCGTCGACTATGCCATCCATGTTGCTGTCGATGATGCCGTCGACGAGGGTTAAAGCACATAAGAAGTCTGATTTCCTTTCATCATTGGTGACATCTCCAAGTAGGGTTTCAGCCTTGGTACCTACACATTTACTAGAACAAGAGGATTCAGATGATGAAGGGCTGTTTGGGGTTGCTCATAGCCCATTAGAACTGCATGTCAAGTGCCAGGATCTAGAGAAAGACACCCAGCATGATCCGCACTCTTATTATCAGCAATCACACCAGTATCCCTATCAGGAGCAGATGGTTTCTTTGACAGGATCGCTCATAGCCGATCTCCAACTCATGTTGGATGACTATAGAAGGCGGTTTCCACCAGCTGGCTTGGAAGTTCAGCAGCCTTCTGTCGCGACCTCTGTGCCTTCTACTCCGGTTCATCCAGGGGTCCAGCCATTACATGTTCCACCACAGACACCAATTTCGATCCCTACACAGGATTTGTCCTCTTCTGATGATGATGACGGAGAGGAGGGAGAATTGCCGGCTTTCATAACTGAGTGGGACGACTATCAGATTCCTACTCAGTCCTCGCCCTCTCCGGTTCCTGTGGATTCCCCTCCTGGTGAAATCAGCGGTTTTCACAACTTGCTTGAAAGAGCTGCGAAGAGTTTTGAGTTGCCCATGCCCACGAAGCAGATGGACTGCTTCTTGTATGATTTCAAGGAACCATTTAAAAAAAGTGTAAAATCCATTCAGATTGTGGACTATATCTGGAATGAGGGCATCAAAGTAATGAAGAACCTGGCCACGACCACTCCGGTTTTACCTCGCCTTGACAAAAAGTATAAGGCACCTGAAGACTCTCTGGCCTGCCTCACAGGCCATCCCATACCGGACTCAGTTATTGCCCAGGCAGCACAGCGCAGATCTAGGAACCCTTCAGCACCAATCTCTGCCCCATCGGACAAGGAGGGTATGAGGCTAAATAATATAGGAAAACGCTTCTCTTTGATTTCTTTGCTTATTATAAGGGCTTCTAATTCTTTGGCTATCATAGGCAGATATGATAGACAGCTATGGGCTGACATTGCGCCCTATTTGGATCAGCTGCCAGAGTATTCTAAATTAGAAGCCAGGAAAGTCTTGCAAGAAGGGGAGAGGTCTTCTGCCGAAATCATAGACTGTGCTATGGATATCGCCACCACGGCTTTCTGTTAGATGGCAGGTGACGCAGTTCTCAGGAGGCAGGGTTGGCTCTGAGCGACTTCGTTTAGACCTGAAGTCCAGAACAAAATTCTAGACCTCTCTTTTGATGGTGAAGCCCTATTCGGGAAGCACATTGATGATGCGCGTCAGTCAATAAAGACTGACATGGTCAGGTCCCTTGGCACCCTACAGTTTAAATCCCTTGGCACCCTGCAGTTTAAAAGACAGCCTTTTCGAGGAGCTAGAGGTCGGGGGTACTCATCGTATAGACCAGGCTTCCAACCTCATAGATACCCCTCTGTCTCTGTAGCATCCCATTCCTTTCGCCCTCAGTTTCAACAGAGAATGCCTCTGCAGGTGGCTTATTCAAGAGCTTCACAGAGAGGAAAGGCCAGCAGACAACCGAAAGATACAGGCCATAGACAATGACTTGCTACTGTCTCCGGCTACGAGCCTTCCCTTGGACACAAGACTAGGGGGAAGGATTTCCCTCTATTTTCACAATTGGCAGAAGATAACATTAGACCAATGGGTCCTAAATCTCATTCACTTTGGCCATACTCTGGAGTTCCTGCAGTACCTTCCTACGAAGCCTCCTCTCCCTTGAAAGGTGAAGCACTTTCATCTGCTCAAGCAGGAGATCGAGTCCATGCTTCTCAAGGGAGCTATAGAAAGGGTTCCACATCAGGACAGATGAAAGGGTTTCTACTCCCGATTCTTCCTAGTTCAAAAAAAGCAGAAAAGTTTGCGTCCAATCTTAGACCTCAGGGATCTCAACACTTATCTAAAAAAACAATCATTCCGTATGATAACCCTATCAGAAATTCTGTCCCTTCTAATTCCAGGGGATTTTCATGGCCACCCTCGATTTGCAGGATGCATATTTCCATATCCCTATTCACCCTTCCCACAGAAAGTACCTCAGATTTGCCGTAGCCGAAGACCATTTCCAGTTCAAAATCTTACCCTTCTGCCTGAAATCGGCCCCTAGGATCTTCACCAAATGTTTGGCTCCAGTGGCAGCTTTCCTCAGAAGGCCGAACCATCAAGTCTTCCCGTATCTGGACGATTGGCTGGTCAGGTATCAGGCGCGCAAGTCTACGAGCGTTTGTATCGAGCTATTCACGAGCCTGGGCCTAACGGTCAATCGCAAAAAGTCAGTATTCCAACCCTTAAAGAGGAGAACTTTTTTAGAGGCAATACTTGACACTTCCACCAACAATGCATCACCTACAGAGGACAGACTGAGAAAGCTTATATCCCTTGCGAGGCGTTTGCAAAAAAGAAAGTACGTTTCAGTTTGCCTCTTCAAGTCCCTGTTAGCGATGATGTCCTCTGGTGCCTTTCTGTTGTCTAAAAATGAGGCCCCTGCAGGAGCAGTTAGATCTTCAGTGGACACAATCCATGGGGTCTTTTGATGATATCATCAAAATAACGAAGCCCAAGATACCATCTCTAGCTTGGTGGACTCAGGAGTCTCACTTAGCGAAGGGGCTTTCTTTTCTTCCCCAACAAGCACCTTGGGTGATAACTACGGACGCTTCTCTCGAGGGATGGGGTGCCTTCTTCCAGCACCTACGAGTCCGGGGCAAATGGAAACCACATCAGAAGGTCTTTCACCTTAATTACCTCGAATTGAAAGCTATTCGACTGGTGCTTTGCGCTTTTCTCCCAAAAATAAGAGGTTCCTCAGTTCTCATCCGGACGGACAACACAACAACAATGCATTATATCAACAAGCAGGGAGGAACCAGGTCTCTGCTCTTATCGAGAGAATCTCAGCGTATTTGGGAATGGTCTATCAGCCACAAGGTTAACCTTCGAGCGGGATATGTCCCAGGCATACAGAACACCATTGCGGATTCCCTGACCCTGGCATGGTCAGGAATTTATGCTTACGCTTTTCCTCCCATTCCCCTGATTCAAATAGTTCTGGCGAAGATCAAGATCGAACGCTGCAAGCTCCTTCTGATTTCTCTGGCATGGCCTCGTCAGTTTTGGTATACGGAACTCCTTCACCTCTCGCAGAGCCGCAGCATCCCTCTACCAGTTATGCCCTCCCTGCTTACGATGAATAAGAACGAAGTTCTCCACCCGGATCCGGCTTCACTTCACTTGCCAGCCTGCCTCCTGAACACCATGAGTTTGCGCATCTAGATATACCTTCCGATTGCAGAGCCATCCTCGCCAGAGCTGCAACTGAGAGTACCAACAAATGTTATTGTCTGACGTAGAGGAGATTTTGCTCATGGTGTGCACAAGTTCAAGTGCATCCCTTTTCTTCATCACCGCAGCAGATACCACCATATCTTCTACTCCTGGCCAGATCGGGTTTGGCTATTTCCTCGATTAGAGTCCACCTAGCAGCGATTTCCAGTTATAGGCTTATGGAGAACGTGCCTCCTCTGTGGTCGGCAAGGGTCATAAAACTGTTTCTTAAGGGTCTATTCAGGTCCTTTCCCCCAGTTCGACCTCCTCCTCCATCATGGCACCTTAATTTGGCCCTGTCTCATTTAATGAAACCACCGTTTGAACCAATCCACAAAGCAGATTTGAACTTCCTATCCTGGAAGGTCTCTCTCCTCGCTCTCACCTCAGCCAGAAGGTTGAGGGAGATACAGGCATTCACTATCCAGGATCCTTTCTTACAATTCAAAACGGCTAAGGTAATTTTGCGAACAAATCCAAAATTCATACCTAAGGTCCCGTCGGATTTTGATATAAACCAACCGGTGATACTGAAATCATACTTTCCTAATCCATCGACGCCAGCGGAGCAAGCTCTACATTCTTTGGACAGTCAGAGGTGCCTGAAATTTTATCTGGACAGAACTAGACAGTTTAGGCAATCTAACCAACTTTTCGTCGCTTTCAGTGCTCCGCGTAAGGGATGAGAATTATCTAAACAGGGAATTGCGAGGTGGATAGCCTCTGCTATTAACTATTGTCATACAGCGGCAGGAAAACCCTTGCAGAATCCAGCGTGTGCACATTCTACAAGAAAAATGGCCGCATCCATGGCACTTTTTGCAGGAGTGCCCATTCAGGACATCTGCAGGACAGCCACGTGGAAGTCTTTGCATACTTTTGCAAGGCATTACTGTTTGGAGGAAACTCAGCAAGGTGATATGGCAGTAGGACAAGTGGTGTTAAGACATCTTTTCCAGTAACGGTGAGCTGTTGTATTTCTTTATTCCTTTTTTCCTGCCAGCCCAGTTTAATTTGCGCACATTGAATAGGTTTGTTTCTTCCTTTACGGCTGTAATATTTCTTGTTTTACCTACTCAGGGTAACGTTCTTTTGTCATATTTATTGCTTATCTAATATGGTATATTTCTTACATAATCTTTTTCTTTAAGGATGTTGCTGATATATGTATGTTCCAGGATTTTATGTATATATATATATATATATATATATATATATATATATATATATATATATATACAGGGAGTGCAGAATTATTAGGCAAGTTGTATTTTTGAGGATTAATTTTATTATTGAACAACAACCATGTTCTCAATGAACCCAAAAAACTCATTAATATCAAAGCTGAATATTTTTGGAAGTAGTTTTTAGTTTGTTTTTAGTTTTAGCTATGTTAGGGGGATATCTGTGTGTGCAGGTGACTATTACTGTGCATAATTATTAGGCAACTTAACAAAAAAAAATATATACCCATTTCAATTATTTATTATTACCAGTGAAACCAATATAACATCTCAACATTCACAAATATACATTTCTGACATTCAAAAACAAAAGAAAAACAAATCAGTGACCAATATAGCCACCTTTCTTTGCAAGGACACTCAAAAGCCTGCCATCCATGGATTCTGTCAGTGTTTTGATCTGTTCACCATCAACATTGCGTGCAGCAGCAACCACAGCCTCCCAGACACTGTTCAGAGAGGTGTACTGTTTTCCCTCCTTGTAAATCTCACATTTGATGATGGACCACAGGTTCTCAATGGGGTTCAGATCAGGTGAACAAGGAGGCCATGTCATTAGATTTCCTTCTTTTATACCCTTTCTTGCCAGCCACGCTCTGGAGTACTTGGACACGTGTGATGGAGCATTGTCCTGCATGAAAATCATGTTTTTCTTGAAGGATGCAGACTTCTTCCTGTACCACTGCTTGAAGAAGGTGTCTTCCAGGAACTGGCAGTAGGACTGGGAGTTGAGCTTGACTCCATCCTCAACCCGAAAAGGCCCCACAAGCTCATCTTTGATGATACCAGCCCAAACCAGTACTCCACCTCCACCTTGCTGGCGTCTGAGTCGGACTGGAGCTCTCTGCCCTTTACCAATCCAGCCACGGGCCCATCCATCTGGCCCATCAAGACTCACTCTCATTTCATCAGTCCATAAAACCATAGAAAAATCAGTCTTGAGATATTTCTTGGCCCAGTCTTGACGTTTCAGCTTGTGTGTCTTGTTCAGTGGTGGTCGTCTTTCAGCCTTTCTTACCTTGGCCATGTCTCTGAGTATTGCACACCTTGTGCTTTTGGGCACTCCAGTGATGTTGCAGCTCTGAAATATGGCCAAACTGGTGGCAAGTGGCATCGTGGCAGCTGCACGCTTGACTTTTCTCAGTTCATGGGCAGTTATTTTGCGCCTTGGTTTTTCCACACGCTTCTTGCGACCCTGTTGACTATTTTGAATGAAACGCTTGATTGTTCGATGATCACGCTTCAGAAGCTTTGCAATTTTAAGAGTGCTGCATCCCTCTGCAAGATATCTCACTATTTTTTACTTTTCTGAGCCTGTCAAGTCCTTCTTTTGACCCATTTTGCCAAAGGAAAGGAAGTTGCCTAATAATTATGCACACCTGATATAGGGTGTTGATGTCATTAGACCACACCCCTTCTCATTACAGAGATGCACATCACCTAATATGCTTAATTGGTAGTAGGCTTTCGAGCCTATACAGCTTGGAGTAAGACAACATGCATAAAGAGGATGATGTGGTCAAAATACTCATTTGCCTAATAATTCTGCACTCCCTGTATACATACATACATACATATAACAACAGGTATACATATGGATTGATGCTATACAGTGTGCTTCATTACTGCTTGCTATTCTAATTCAAGCATGTGAATTTATGAAAGTTCCAATACTGGAGTAAGAAAATAAGTTACTTACCTGTAACTGTAGTTCTCCAGTATTGGAATCTTTCATAGATTCACATGCGACCCTCCCTCCTCCCCTGGGAAACTCACCTTTTCCTGTCTTCTTCAGATACTATAGCACCCGTGCTTGAGAAAATCTGAGGGAAGGGAACTCCTCTTAGCAGGGTTCTAGAGGGAGGGGAAGCCTGATTGGCTGGGCCTTGCTTTGGTCCTTTTACTCATAGTGATAAGGATAGGCTACTCACATCTTGGCGACTGGGAAGGATATAGGCATGCAAATCTATGAAAGATTCCAATACTGGAGAACTACAGTTACAGGTAAGTAACTTATTTTCTTCTATGGTGTTGCCACCTCTGGCATTGCCTTCACTGCCTAGTTGTCAGTGATGCGCAGTATCCTTGCTGCAGACATTCTTTAGAAGTACTGACATGAAGGAGGGACAAATCCTTATCAGCACACACAAAGTTATTATTGCCACTATTCCTATTACCAGCACTTCTATCAGCCATGATCCCCAACCTCGGAATCTTCTCCTAGTGTCCCCAGTATTCCTCCTACCTCTATTGAAACTGACACTTCTTTTGCTCCCTTTTCTACCTTCTTTATCTCTCCTATTGCCCCTCTTATATTACCGCTGTTGTCTGGAATATATACACAGCATTCTTGATGGATCACGTGACAGACACTACCATCTTTTGCTAGAATGATGTCTAATGCCAGTCGGTTTTGAATCACAACAGCTCTTAGATCTGTAAGTTCCTCAGTAATATTTCCCAGGGCTGCTGCTGTGGAGCTCGCCAATTTTTCCACTAGCCCTGCTAATTTGTGTATTTGATATTCGGAATGCATTACCCCCAGTGGTGACATTAGTACTCCTAATGTAGCTTTAGCCTTATATATCCAAGAGGGTGTCCTCCTTCTGCGTATTCTCCGGGAGGGAGGCCTCATCTATTATTTGGGACAAATCTGTCACATGTGAAATGCGCGGTAATACAAACGCCAGGTAGCAACTGCCTCGCCACCCTGCTGGCAGCTTAAAGCATGCAGACGTTCCATACGCAAAAAAATATGCCTTGTGGCGCTAAGTTGCCCACTGACAAGCCCTTGGGATCATCCTGTATTTTGTCTAAATTGGAATATTTGCAGCATTCGCTGACCCCCGCATCTTTGTTGATATTGTAAACATATACCAGTGTTCAGACGTCACCGATGTTGGAGACAATACGTGTAAGTATGTGAAAGCTGGGCATAATTCACTATTCAACTTATTTTTCACTGGGACACTGCCTGTGCGGTATTGGATGCACCATGGTGCCCTTTTCTTCTCATTTATTCCAAGAGATGGTGTTTTCACCTCTTCAGATGTCTCGTCTTTTACCTATCCCTTCTCCCTTTCTTTGTTAAATGTGGCAAGGAGTTCACACTCTCCCTGTTGAGGGACCAGTTTCCAACATACTGTTTCATTTCCCTGCTTTTGTTTTCTACTGTCTCTATTCTTTTCTATACGTTGTTTAATGTTTTCTAAAACCCTTTCTATCAGTGTGTAATTCTCTATAATCTTATCAAATGTTGAGCTAACAAAGTAATTTGCTACCTCCCTTTGTACTCTGGTGCGACTTTTTAGTCTTCCCTTTAATTTCTTTTCCATATTATTGTTCACTATATGGCATGCAACATATTGGCTAAGCGGGATGATCGTGTAATTTGTAGTCCCCAGAACAGTAGTGCGCAGGTGGGTGCATATATAGCAATTTGAGACATTCGAACTTCTTTATATAATCTAACCATTTGTACAAATGCGTTATCATTATATGTTTCCTCATTCTCATCCCACAATGTTTGTCCCCTGTTTCCCACCTCTTCCATCAGGCTTCTGTCCCTTCCCTCTGATGTATTCATAAGCCCTTGTTTACTTTTATTTATATAATTGTCCTCATCTAAAAACGGTATGTATATCTCATTTGAATATACTATTATTATTGTCAATATTATTCCTGGAACTGGGGTACATATGGCAGTCAGTACTGCAGACCACTTCCTTAATTCTTTCTTTCTTCCTTCCAATCATTGTTTTTCTTGTTGGCGAAACTATGCACAATCTGTAGCTGCTCTCAGGTCGTTATCCGAAGCCTCAAACGCAATGTTCTGTCTGTGGTACCTTGTAGTGTGGAGACAGAGGTTAACTAGCACTTGACACCAACCTAGGTACGTTGTAGATGTATGCAGACAGGACCTGCTTGCACCCTACATCTCATGAGGTGTGCAGCAGGAGCAGTCCTATAAAGAATCCCTGCAGGACCCGATTGTGCCTCCTTACTCCTGTAGGGAGTGCAGCTCGAGCAGTCCTGTCAGTGTTGGCTTGTGTAGCTGGTCGATCGGAGATTGTACCTCTGTGGTGGTGGTGAAGCTTTCATGGGCATCACTTGTGGCTGTTGGAGATCCCCGTGGCCTTCTTGGTCTGTGAGCTGTGGGTCCAGGATGTCAGCCCCTCACACTTGACCTCTAGCTGTTGTTGAGAAGATTTGATAAGGTCCTTTCCACCTCACTTGTAGACAGTGGCGCCTGGTGTGGGCCTTGACCCACACCCAATCCCCAGGCTGCAGTCCATGATCTGGTGGGATTTCTACCTCTGGCAAGGCCTGCCATACCTGGCGGTGGAGATAACGCAATGTCTCTGTTATTTTTCTGCAGTATTGTAACAATAGATTTGTCACTGCCTGTGGCGCTACGGACATGTGGCCTAGTATGTGCATGGGGCACCCAACCGCTACCTCATGGGAGCTTAATTTTGTAACCCTCTTGGGGGTGCTCCTCATGGCAAGCAACACCAGCGCATCAATCCAAGACAGTTCAGTTGCTGCACATATTTTCCCTATTTTGTTCTTCAGTGCCCCATTCTTTCTCTCAACAGTTCCTGCCTCAGGCACAGTAGAACTGTGCAGTGCAGTACAGTGCACAGTGCAACTTCTGGGTAATTCCTAACCCTTTACAAAGGCCCTGAATCACATGTGAGATAAATCCTGGTCCGTTGTCAGAGCTTAAAAGAATTGGTACCCCAAAGCGTGGAATTAGCTCTTTCAGAAGGCATTTAGCAACTGTCTGGGCATCTCAGTTTTTAGTGGGGTATGCTTCTGTCCATTTGCTGAACATGCACGCTATCACTGGGACGTATCTGAATTTATGCGTAGGGAGCATTTCAATGAAATCCATTTGAAGACTTTCAAAAGGTCTGTGTAGTGGTGGGAAGTGGCCTTGAGCAGTTGGTGTACCCTTTCCTGTGTTGTACTGTGCACAGATAATTACTTACACTTCTTACATAAATGTTCTGCACACAGCCGTGAACTTGGTATTAAACCAACACTGGGAAAACGGACAGATCATCCCATCCCGCCCCACATGTGAAGGTCCATGGAAAAGGCGGGCCATGGAGGGAAGTAATGTGGGTGGCAAACATATCTTACCTTTCGGGGCTACCAAAATTCCCTCTTTATTCTCTTTGCAGCCGCCCTTCCTCCAGTCTTGTAATTCTTGCTCCCCAGCCGGTTGTTGAACACTTTTTGTGTTTTCTTCTTCTTGCTTCCCTGTCGAGTGCATTTCCCATGGACATTTAATCCCTAGCTGGAGTGTGAGCTGTACATTTTACAATAGCAATCCTTTTGGGCAGGAGTAGAGCCTGCAATAAATCAGCAATAATTGATGCATGTTGTATGTGTTGGCCAGCTTAGGTGAGGAATCCCCTCATCTCCCACAACTGGCCAAAGTCAAGTGTGACCCCGAAATCATATTGGCTGTCTGTGTGTAAATGTTTGCCGATCTTCCTTCTGCCAACTTGCATGCTCTTATAAGTGCTATTAATTCTGTTGCCTGGGCACTTGTTATTGTGGGTAACCTTCCTCCCTCCAATAATCTTTTGGCCATCCCTACAGCATAAGCGGCCTGCAGCATCCCAGTGTGGTCCCTAATGCATGACCCATCGACAAACAGATCACCCTCTGCATCTGGGAACTGGGTGTCTCTGATGTCTGGTCTCACCTTTGTGTGCCTATTGACTGCTATGAGGCAGTCGTGAAAAAGAGTTTTCTATGGAAGGGTCATCATGACCATGCTCCGTAGGCAGAAGGCAAGAGGGGTCAAAGCGGTACACCTCTTAGTCATTATGTGTGGTGCCAGCAATGTTAGCTCATATCGTGAGAGGCATTTGTTAGGTGTTGAGTCTTGGTGGTACTTAACAATGTATCGACTGCATGCAGGACATTCAACACCAGTGTGTGAGCCAGTACAATATTCTCTGATTGTTTTATTGCTAGGGTAGCTGCTGTTACCGCTCTCAAGCATGGCTGAAAGCCCGCCGCCACTGGGTCTAAGGTGGCCCAATAATAAGCCACCAAGCAGTAAAAGGAGCCATACTTCTGTGCCAATACTCCCAAAGAGCAGCCTCCCTTTACATGAATAGGTGGAATTCCTTGGTGTAATCTGGGAGGCCAAGTGCTGGTGCTGCGCACAGTTCCCTTTTTTAACTTTTTGAAAGCCTCCTCACAATCCAGGGGCCATGGTACTTTGTCTGGCACATCCTTGTTCTGGAGTGGGCGTGCAATCAGGGAGAAATTTGGTATCCAGGGTCTGCAGTAACCTCTCCCCCCCAAAAAAAGTCCTAACTTTCCTCTGCGTTTGTTGCCTTGGGGATTGTGTTATGGTTGCTATCCTGTCTGGCAGCAATCTCCTCGATCCTTGGGACAGCTCATGTCTCAAGTATCGCACTTTCGATTCACAGACCTGTAATTTCTTGGAGGAAACCTTATGGCCCTTCCTTGCCAGGTGACATCATAGGCCCACTGTATCTTGAACACATGTCGTCAGTGATGGTGAGGCTAATAATAAATCATCAATGTATTGAACCAACGTAGACTGTCCCGGTAAGTGCAACAATGCCAAGTCTGTTCGTAGCACATCCGAAATTGTTGAGGGGCTATCACAAAACCCTTGAGGTAGCCTTTCCCATGTTAGTATTTGCTGTCTAAAATTACAAGTGAAAAAATCCTGGGATTCCCTATGGAGAGGCATGGAAAAGAAGGCATTGCTGAGGTCTAGGACAGTGAAATAGGTGTCTGTGCTTGGAATGCTGGCTAGGATAGTGGCTGGATTGGGAACCACTGGGAATGATGGTATGACTGCCTTATTGAGCTCTCCCAATTCTTGTACAAAGCGGTACACCGGGCCCCATCAGGCCCTTTGGTGGCCTTCTTTACCTGGAGAATCGGAGTATTGCAGGGGCTACTTCGTATCTCCAGCATTATCTCTTTCCTCAGAAGGTCCTCTATTACCGGGGCTATGCCATCCTCCCCCTCTTTGGCTATTTTGTATTGAGGTACCTGTGGCAATGATGCTCCGGGGCGCAGTGTCACTCACACTGGAGGGTAATCCAATATCCTCCCCACATAATTTGGTCCCTGTGCCCAAACCTCGCTAGGGACAGAGTCTTGTAATTCTTGCGGGAGGCTCTGCACTTGCACCTTTTCTTAGTGATCACATCTCATAAATGGCTGTAACATTATCCTGTTCTCCCTACTTTCTAGAAATATCCCTTCAGGTGAGTACTGATAGTACACTGTAACTTGCATAGGAGGTCCCTTCCCAGCAAATTGGCTGGGCAATGTCTACCAAAGATGAATTGATGCTTTACAATGATGGGTCCTACTTTAAATTTCAGTGGTTGTGTTAAATATTCATTCACAGGTTGTCCTGTCATTCCTACATCTGTTTTCTGTGTTCCTGATAATGGTGTGTCTGGTATATTGGATGCTTTCAGCAGTGACATTGCTGCTCTTGTGTCCACTAAGAATGGTACTGTTTTGCTCAACATTCTCCTCCCTGTTCCATTGTCCCCGTCACCCCCCCCAAGGTGGTGGTGGGAGTTGAGGTGTCTGTGGCCTGTTTTGGTGTGTGTTATTGGCGGAGCATCAAATACGTTATCGGTGTAAGGTGGGGGGGGTGTCCCATGTTGTTGTCTTGGCTGACTCCTTCCTCTCTGTCCCCTTGCTAAGAAGGGGCATTCTGCTTTCCAGTGTCCCTGTTGGTTGCAGTGGAAACATGCAGAGGCCGGAGGGGGTTGAGAGGATGCTCGTTCACTTTGCCCCCGGCCCTGTCCTCTACCTCTCCCCCTGCCCTGGCTATAGCTGTAGAACTGCTCCTATGCCATCATTAACTTGATCTCTTTCTGTCTTTTCTTCATCTGCCTTCTGCAGATACGTTTGATAGTCAGCACAGTACCTGGCTGCTGCTAATACCTTGTCTATGGGTTCCTGTTGCCAGCATACAAAAGATGTTTGTAAGTGTGTCTGAATGGGCTGTTGTAAACCATATACAAACGTAGTGACAAACGCTGACATCGCCACCCCTAGTGGATTTTTCATCCCACTACTTTGCTGTTATAACTGAAGAAGAAGGTCATAATAACTGTTTATACTCTCATTCTTTTTTTGCTTTGTATGTATTATTTTTGACCCATCTACAGTTTCTTCTGGCACCTTTCCCCTTACGTATTCCAGTACTTTTTTTCTTGCCTTTTCGACTTCATCTCCTGGTACACCCCCTTTTCCCCTCTGTGGCTCCTTTGTTGGCCACCCCACCACTTTCTTGCAATCCTCCCATAGGTCTCTTGGTACTATTATATTAAACAATGTATCCAGGTCTTTCCGAAGTAACCCTCCAATAGCCGCTAGCCTATTTAATTATGTGTACCACTTGTATGGTTCCTTCCTTAATTTGGGGAAGTCTTTGGTAAACGAAAATAAGTCACTCCTACTCCAAGGTATATGGACATAGGACTGTGTGGGATCCTCATACCCTGTAGGTAATGTTGGTACTTCTCTTAGGGGTAAAATTTGTACTTTCTCTGAATCTGTTCCTGTTTTTGGATCCTTGAGAACCTGTGCCGTGTCGATGCCCTTCATCAACTCCTTCCACTTTTGTAACTTTAATAGTGCATAGTTCAATTTCTCTGTCAATTTAGCATTGTCCCATGATTGTAACTCTGTCTTTCTGCATCTGTAAGTGTTGTCCTTCTATCCATAAGATCAATTAGTATTGCTCGACAGTTTACGCTGTCTGATTTTTAGAAACGTTTTCTTCTGTAACCCAGGAGAGCCGCAGAGTGTATTCCCCTTTGGCTGGTTATTTGATATGCTGTTCCTCCTGCTTCCTGATGGTGCTGAAACTTGTTGTAAAAAGGTTTGTCAAGAGGTCAATGTTGTGTTGTGTATGGTGTGCATAGATGCATATGTCCCATATGGCGTGCTTCATTTCCTCTTTCCCATGTCATTATCCCCAGAGGCATCTTGGAACTTCTGCCTCCAATTTGTTTTTAACAGGGATGGCCCTGTGCCTCCCTTTATGTCACTTTCTTCTAATAATTGTCTGCTAATCTTGCTCAGTTTTTGTGCAGAATGGGCTACTTCCTCTTTTATTTCCTGCAGCAACAGATGGTCTGTCACAGCCTCCAGTTCTGTCTTTTGCACTTCCTCTTTTACCAGGCGCTGTGCCAAGGCATGGGCTGCTGCCTTCTGAGCTGAAGACCGCTGAGGAGGTTGTGTCCCTGCCGCTGAGTACTCAAGCTGTTCTTTTTTTAGCAGACCCTTCTTTCTTGTTGCTATGCCCTAGTCTCTCCATCAGTATGTCTTCCATGAGTGGGTCCTCCGTCTCCTCCTCTTTCATCCCCTGTACATCTTGCTTCTGTTATTGTGCACTTACCACAGGAAGAGATGGGAATGTCCCCACTACTTCAAGCATTTATTTTCTCCATCCCTCCAATTTTCTTTCCCTTTTTTCTCAGAGTAAATCCTTTTTTCAATTCCAACAACTCCTTATGCACTTTCTCTTTCACATCACTAGTCGCACGCAATTCACGGAACAAGGGTGTCCCATTCTAAACTTCTTATCTTTCTCCCTTTGAGAATCAACATCTGTTGCAAATATGACAACCTATTCATGTCCTATATCCCAGTCTTCGGAAACTGCAACTCTGGTCTCCTGGCAGTCTACTTATGCTATTTGTCAAGGAACAGTAAAGTCTGAAGCCCTTGTTTAACCGCTACGTGATGCGCTGGGGAATCTTTAGTGGCGCTGGGCTTTTGGGTATCCAAATGTTCCTTACTAAAATGGTTCCCCATGACTTATTCACAACTGTCCCTTTTGATGCCACACAAACAAATCAGTCATACTTGATGTGGGAAACAAAAGGATGTCGGCAGGCTGTTCTTCACCGCTCATTCCCAGCAAAACATGAGGGAGAAGATAGTGGAGATGACATGCAATCAGAGAGTCACCTGCCAACAGCATTTGTGATTAGTGAAGCAGAGAGGGCATTTCAATTGTACCACACTGCACTTTTTCTTGTTAAACGTAAGCATCCACAAGTTGGAAATAGGTAGGTGCCAAAGGTGCTGTTTCACCAGCGTCCTTATGGTGAGAGAAAGATGACAGAAAGGTAAGGAAAGAAGTTCAGCATTCAACACCATTGCTTTCCTGCCCAAAAGCCGGGGCGGCTGTGTGGAATTTAAACCCGGCCCATATCCATGAAGCGTAACACACAGGCGAGGCATAGGCGATGAACTTTACACACAATTACAATCAGGCCAACATAACACGAAAAGCGGGGGCTGACCCGGAACCGTGACAGTGCCTTCTACCCTTTGCACTGGTGACTGCTAACAGTGGAGTACCCTGGACAGGAGCCACACTGTGAAGGAAACGTTAACGCAATACATTACTATTATTAAAATGTTGCAACACGTGTCTAATGTCATATCTGCAGTATTCCCTACCTTGTGGTCCCTACAAGAGTCGTAGTGATAATCATAAGCATAATCTTTAAACCTGGTATAACAGCAGCCTTAATCCGTCCGTTTGCACTGTGTCAATATACCCCTTTTATTTTGTCAGCCTGTTCTACCAGGAACCCACCCACATTCACTGTGATGCAAACTCATTTGTACCGTAAAACACAGGCAATCCGTCAATATAGCACACCACACTGTATGTAACACAGTCAGGAGTCACCCATACTCACACGCCATTCAAAATACCGCACAATCCACCAGTTGCAGATGCCAGTGCCTTGCGCCCCAACCCCTCCTGGTTGGAGGCACTGGCGTCACAGCTCCTCCAGCTGTGACCCTAGACAACTCCCCCAGCTGTCTACCACACGCAGCCCCCCCGGCTGGCTTTAACCATAAAGGACATCCATACCAAAAACTTAATTATGAAGAGAAAAGGAACTACGCACTTAAAAGAAAAGGGGGGAGGAAATGCTGCAATGAGACAGAAACAATAACATTAATATAAAATACCAGAATCCATCGAGTGGCAAATAGCCACCAGTGGGAAGTCCGGAGCAACCACCAGAGAGGGGCCAGAACTATTGGCATGCCAGCGAAGGCAAAGGAGGAACATGACAAGAAAGAAGAGAAGGCTCAGACGAACAGAAACTGTCCAGATAATCCCCAACTGCATTAAAAATCGAATATGGTGCTCCTCCACTACCTCCCTTTTAATTTGTGGCACCGAAACCCACACAGTAGTGGCAAGAGAAAAATGCACAAGAGGCGACCAGGGAAGTGACAGATACTCATGACAGCCCCAGCTCCCTGTCCAGAAGGGGCCTTTCCAGCGCTACGGGAAAACCCACGGGTGCCGGACCCCTCCCATACAGAGCCAGGAGCCTCAAAACGTCAGTCTCAAAACGCATTCTTCACCAGGATGTCAAAGCCAAATAACCTCAGCTCAGTTCAGCTTAGAAACCAAAGACCAGCCTGCTCCATAGATAAAGTTAAGTAATTTATTACGTGTATACGGAGACTGAACAGCCTGGGTAATCAAGCCGGAACAGTCTAAAGACGGAAGTAATACATGATCTTTTATACTATCAAACCACAAACAAATTCGTACATTTCATTGGTTCTTGACATTGACGTATGATCATTTTTTCAACATTGCTAAAGGTGTTACCGCTATTTCTTCATAACGCACCATATATAGGAAATTAAAGCAAAAGACAAAGAAATTACATGATATGTCCTACTTGTCTAATATCGCGTTATACATCTTAAGACAGAACTGAGAACAAAATGTACACAGGATGGTACTTTCCAGAAGGAAGATTGCTTCAGCTAACATGCAATGATCTTTCATGGTGGCTGTTCTAATAGCAAGCCTTCTACTCCTGACGTCATCACGGCGACCACGACGCACGTGGAGTCGACTGACGCCACCTACCGACGCACAAGGGTATTGCTCAAAGAAAAAATTCCGGATCCAGTGTGACGCCTGGGGGAAATTCTAAGGTAAGGAATCTGCAACTAGAATATGTCTCTACCAGATATTTTTTTTACCGAAGGTGAGTAATTTGTACAACAGAAACAGGCCTAGTTGTCATTGGGTATCACAGGGCCCAACAGGCCAAAAATGGGTCCCAGGAAAACGCGATTCCACAGGGTGGCCTCGGAGCGCCACCAGACTGCTTTCCTCCTTGCAGACTGCCCTCCTTGCATAATCTGGTTTGCAGCAGTTCAGGAAACCCTGGTTCCACACCCAAGCCCCCCAAGGCCATACCCAGTTGGGAGTGCTCCCACTGCAACATTGTTTCTCCAGGTCCTGCAAGATTTCTGCAGTATCTGTGTCTGTGCATCCTCGAATGTCACAAGAGCTCCGTTTGCACCCAAGAAGCAAGAAGGAATCTCCCTTGGTCCCTCCCCTGCATTTGCAGGCACCTCAAGATGAAGACCAGCTGGTGGAGCCTGCTGTCCCCCAGACATTGATAGGCTCTGCAACATAGGTGGTGGTTCTGTGGTCCTCTTCGGGTCCCCTCTTGTCTTCTGATCTACTTGGGAGACTGTGGGCCCCTGCTGCAGTCAATGGAACTGACCCCCTGTGCAGTTCAACTGTTGCTCTTGCCAAGGCTTGTTTGCTTTTCCTCCAAGGAGATCTCCAGGCTCCAAGAAGCCCCAGACTCCAGCAGTCTGCTACTCCAACATCATCTTCCACTCTGCATCTCCTGTGACTTGGGACTACTTTGTTGTTGTGCTGTTGAGGCCTCCCTGGAACTCTCTGTGCCTGCTGCTAGGTAGTCACCCGTGGGGGCTACATCGACTCTGGCTGGCTTTCCTTCCTGCTTGAAGGCCTGCCCTGACTCTCTTCCAAGGGTCGAGTCACTAGGACCTTTCTGGTCCTCAAAAACCTGCAACTTACCTTGCACCTACGACCCTGCTGGTCACTGACTCTCCTGCACTCCAGCGACCGAAGTGGTACAGCTCATTTGCGACTCCAAGGATCTCCTGCGTCCTCCTGGATTTCTTCCTTCAGCATCCTGCACGAACTTCACCTCCGAGAGGGTGAGCATTGCCTACCTCCACCGCCTGAACATCTCTGGGTGGTTTTGACACTGTCCCTTCCCTTTTCACATTCCTCTCATCTGAATCCACCTTTGGGTTTCACCGACCTGGTTCACAGGTTGTGACAGCAACTAGACAACCGAGGCTTCCATTGACTCCAAAGAGGGTTTCCGACATCCTTTAGCACCTGAGCTTCCTGGCATACGTACTCCGATGTTCTGGGTATCCACGGGTGGGGGCACTCTCCAACCTTCTTTGTGCCAAGTGGTGTCCTCTGGGTCTACTGGGAAGGGCCCTGAATCTATAAAAATCCAACCATAGCAGTCTTCTGGCCTTTGGGGCACCCAGCTCAATAACAACTCTGCACCCAGGTGCCTGTGGGATTGCAGGTACTTACCTCTGGTATTTTCTTACTCCCCCAGCCCCTGGGATCCTAACACATTTACCTTGGTTAAGCACCTCCTTTCTTATACCACTTTCTCAGTATATGGTTTGGTCCCCCCATACGGCCCAATGTATTTCTATGCTATTTCTGATTGTTTCTAAGTGTATATTTTGTGTCTAGATCTCTCCAAGTGGAAATATAGCAATGTTAGTATAGTAGTAGTGTTGTAATAAAGAAACCTTTATGTTCGATGGCATATGTTGCTGCAGATACACATGTTTGGCACAGTCCGCTGCCTGGTGTTGGGCTCGGAGTATTACAAGTTGTTTTTCTTCGAAGAAGTCTTTTTGGTCACGGGACCGAAGGACTCCTCCCTCCTCGGCTCCATTGCGCATGGGCGTCGACTCCATCTTAGATTGTTTTTTTCCGCTGTCGGGTTCGGACGTATTCCTTTTCGCTCCGTGTTTCGGTTCGGAAAGTTAGTCAGAATCTCGGAAGAAAGCGTTGGTATTGTTCCGTTCGGTATCGGGATAGTTAGGTACATCGACACCGATCATCGGAAGACTTTGGGGTAGTTTCGATCCCCCACCGGGGCCTGGTCGGCCCGACCGCGTGCGACATCGAAGCCGATGGAACGGACCCCGTTTCGTTTCTGCCCAAAATGTCACAGTAAGTATCCTTATACAGATCAGCACTTGGTCTGTAACTTGTGCTTGTCCCCCGAGCACAAGGAGGATACCTGTGAAGCCTGTCGAGCCTTCCGGTCCAGAAAAACACTCCGGGACCGAAGAGCCAGGCGTCAACAAATGGCGTCCACGTCAACAAAACAACGTTTCGACGAGGAAGAGGAAACATTCTCGGTTCCGGAATCAGAATCCGGAGACTCCGACGTCGAACAACAGCAACAAACTGTGAGTAAGACGTCAAAGTAAATCCATCGACAAACCGAAAGCCCAGGGGACGCCACTGCCAACAGGCCATGGCTCGACCCATAAAACAGGCGACCCGTCGAAGGCGCCGAAAAAGGGCACGCCCATAGCGAATACACCCGACTCCGGTCGAGGGACCGCCATGGAGCAACCTCGGAGCCGAGAAAGCGGCTCCGAGAGACAAAAACAAGATACCGGCACCGAAAAACATCGGCACCGAGAATCCATGCCGAAAGGAACAAAAATTCTGTCGGTGCCGAAACCGAAAAAAGATTCTCTCTCGGCGCCGAAAAATACCACACCTTCATCCTACTCAGAGGAACAAGGAATAAGTGGCCAAATGCACAGATTTGGACAAGAGCTCCAAAGTGTAGAATCGGACTACACACAAAAGAGACTGTACATCCAGCACGACACAGGGAAGATATCAACCCTTCCCCCAATCATGAGAAAAAGAAGGATCGAACTTCCAAAGGATGACGCACAACCACAAGCCAAAGTGGTTAAAAAAGTCACGCCTCTGCCCTCTCCACCACAGGCATCGCCGGCACAAACACCGCCACAAATGCACTCACCAGCGCAAACTACCATAAGTCATGACGATCAGGATCAAGACGCTTGGGACCTGTATGACACCCCAGTGCCGGACAATGATCCCGAGTCATACCCCACAAAGCCGTCACCGCCAGAGGACAGTACCTCATACTCGCAACTGGTGGCTAGGGCAGCAGAATTCCACAATGTCCAACTGCATTCCGATCCTATAGAGGATGATTTTTTATTTAACACCCTCTCGGCTACACACAGCCAATATCAATGTCTCCCAATGCTACCAGGGATGTTACGGCACGCAAAACAAATTTTTGAAGAGCCCGTAAAATCAAGAGCCATCACCCCAAGGGTGGATAAGAAATACAAACCACCACCCACAGACCCAGTGTTTATTACTTCGCAGTTACCACCTGACTCCGTGGTAGTAGGGGCAGCTCGCAAGAGAGCAAACTTACATACATCTGGCGACGCCCCACCTCCGGACAAAGAAAGCCGGAAATTTGATGCGGCAGGGAAAAAAGTAGCATCACAGGCAGCCAACCAGTGGCGCATCGCAAATTCACAAGCGCTGCTGGCCAGATATGACCGAGCACACTGGGACGAGATGCAACTTCTCGTAGACCATCTTCCCCAGGAATACCAAAAAAGGGCGCAGCAAATAGTGGAAGAGGGACAAACGATCTCAAACAATCAAATCCGCTCTTCACTAGACGCAGCCGATACTGCAGCAAGAACAGTCAACACTGCTGTCACCATAAGGAGACACGCTTGGCTACGCACTTCAGGCTTCAAACCTGAAATCCAGCAGGCTGTCCTTAATATGCCCTTCAACGAGAAACAACTTTTTGGCTCTGAAGTGGATACAGCCATTGAAAAACTTAAAAAGGACACAGACACGGCCAAGGCCATGGGCGCACTCTACTCCCCGCAGAGCAGAGGCTCTTTCAGAAAAACTCCATTTAGAGGGGGGTTTCGTGGCCAACCCACAGACACCACCAGCCAACAAACAAGAACTACACCATATCAGGGTTCCTTCCAAAGGGGAGGTTTCAGGGGATATCGGGAGGGTCAATTCCCAAGGAGTAGGGGAAGATTCCAGACTCCAAAAACACCTCCACCTAAACAGTGACTTTCAAGTCACGCAACCCCTTCACTCAACACCAGTGGGGGGAAGACTAAGCCAATTCTACCAATCTTGGCAACAGATTACAACAGACAATTGGGTATTAGCAATAATCCAACATGGCTATTGCATAGAATTCCACAACTTCCCACCAAACATCCCCCCCAAAACACGCAAAATGTCACCACAACATTTAGAACTTTTAGGACTAGAAGTTCAAGCACTACTGCAAAAGGATGCAATAGAGTTAGTACCAGTACAACAAAAAAACACAGGAGTTTACTCCCTGTACTTTCTAATTCCAAAAAAAGACAAAACATTAAGACCAATATTAGATCTCAGGACACTAAATACCTACATCATATCGGACCATTTTCACATGGTCACACTACAAGACATCATTCCACTGCTCAAACAGCAAGATTACATGACCACATTAGACCTAAAGGATGCGTACTTTCATATACCAATACACCCTTCTCACAGAAAGTACCTACGGTTCGTATTCAAAGGAATACATTACCAATTCAAAGTGTTGCCATTCGGAATAACAACTGCACCAAGAGTGTTCACAAAATGTCTAGCAGTAGTAGCAGCACACATCAGGAGACAACAGATACATGTGTTCCCTTACCTAGACGATTGGCTAATCAAGACCAACACAGTAAAAAAATGCGCAAACGACACCACATTTGTCATACAAACCCTTCACAAACTGGGGTTTTCCATCAACTATACAAAATCACACCTAGAACCGTGTCAAACACAACAATATCTAGGAGCAACCATCAACACATCAAAAGGAATTGCCACTCCAAGTCCACAAAGAGTGCAGGCATTCCACAAGGTAATAAGTGCTATGTTTCCAAACCAAAAGATACAAGCAAAACATGTGCTAAAACTTCTAGGCATGATGTCATCATGCATAGCCATTGTCCCAAACGCAAGACTACACATGCGACCCTTACAACAGTGTCTAGCATCACAATGGTCACAGGCACAGGGTCAACTTCAAAATCTGGTGTTGGTAGACCGCCAAACATACCTCTCGCTTCTATGGTGGAACAGCAAAAATTTAAACAAAGGGCGGACATTTCAGGACCCAGTGCCTCAATACGTTATAACAACAGATGCTTCCATGACAGGGTGGGGAGCACACCTCAATCACCACAGCATTCAAGGACAATGGGATATACACGAAACAAAATTTCATATCAATTACCTAGAACTGTTAGCAGTATTTCTAGCGTTAAAAGCCTTCCAACCCATAATAACACACAAATACATTCTTGTCAAAACAGACAACATGACAACAATGTATTATTTAAACAAACAAGGAGGAACACACTCAACACAATTGTGCCTCCTAACACAAAGAATTTGGCAGTGGGCGATTCACAACAACATTCGCCTAATAGCACAATTTATTCCAGGAATACAAAACCAACTAGCAGACAACCTTTCGCGAGACCACCAACAAGTCCACGAATGGGAAATTCACCCCCAAGTTCTGAACAAGTACTTTCAAATTTGGGGAACACCCCAGATAGATTTGTTCGCAACAAAAGAAAACTCAAAATGCCAAAACTTCGCATCCAGGTACCCACACCGCGAATCACAAGGCAATGCTCTATGGATGAGTTGGTCAGGGATATTTGCGTACGCTTTTCCCCCTCTCCCTCTCCTTCCATATCTAGTAAACAAGTTGAGTCAAAACCAACTCAAACTCATACTGATAGCACCCACATGGGCAAGACAACCTTGGTATACAACTCTACTAGACCTTTCACTAGTACCGCATGTCAAACTACCCAACAGGCCAGATCTGTTAACACAACACAAACAACAGATCAGGCATCCAAACCCAGCATCATTGAATCTGGCAATTTGGCTCCTGAAATCCTAGAATTCGGACACTTAGACCTCACACAAGAATGCATGGAGGTCATAAAACAAGCTAGAAAACCTTCCACTAGACACTGCTATGCATCTAAGTGGAAAAGATTTGTTTACTACTGCCATGCCAATCAAATACAACCATTACATGCCTCTACTAAAGACATAGTAGGATACTTACTACATTTGCAAAAAGCAAATCTCGCTTTTTCATCTATAAAAATACACCTCGCAGCAATATCTGCTTACCTACAAACTACTCATTCATCGTCTCTATTTAGAATACCAGTTATTAAAGCATTCATGGAAGGGCTAAAAAGAATTATACCACCAAGAACACCACCAGTTCCTTCATGGAATCTTAACATCGTCTTAACAAGACTCATGGGTCCACCTTTCGAACCCATGCATTCCTGTGAAATGCAATATCTAACCTGGAAGGTCGCATTTCTCATTGCAATCACATCCCTCAGAAGAGTAAGTGAAATACAGGCATTTACCATACAAGAACCATTTATTCAAATACACAACAATAAAATAGTTCTAAGAACAAATCCAAAATTTCTGCCAAAAGTAATCTCACCATTCCATTTAAATCAAACAGTAGAATTGCCAGTGTTCTTCCCACAACCAAATTCTGTGGCTGAAAGGGCACTACATACATTAGACATCAAAAGAGCACTAATGTATTACATTGACAGAACAAAGCTAATCAGGAAAACAAAACAACTGTTCATAGCTTTTCAAAAACCACACATAGGAAATCCAATCTCTAAACAAGGCATTGCTAGATGGATAGTCAGATGCATTCAAACATGCTATCTTAAAGCCAAAAGAGAATTGCCTATTACACCAAAGGCACACTCAACCAGAAAGAAAGGTGCTACAATGGCCTTTCTAGGAAACATTCCTATGAGCGAAATATGTAAGGCTGCAACCTGGTCTACGCCTCATACGTTTACTAAACACTACTGTGTAGACGTACTAAATGCACAACAAGCTACAGTGGGCCAAGCTGTACTAAGAACATTATTCCAAACTACTTCAACTCCTACAGGCTAAACCACCGCTTTTAGGGGAGGTAACTGCTTTATAGTCTATGCCAAACATGTGTATCTGCAGCAACATATGCCATCGAACTGAAAATGTCACTTACCCAGTGTACATCTGTTCGTGGCATTAGTCGCTGCAGATTCACATGTACCCTCCCACCTCCCTGGGAAGCCTGTAGCCGTTTAGAAGTAGATCATAAATCTTAAACATCTGAACATTTGTAAATAATTATTAGAAACTCTTAACGTACATACATATTCACTCCATTGCATGGGCACTATTTATACCAAACAACTCCATCCTCACCCTCTGCGGGGAAAACAATCTAAGATGGAGTCGACGCCCATGCGCAATGGAGCCGAGGAGGGAGGAGTCCTTCGGTCCCGTGACCAAAAAGACTTCTTCGAAGAAAAACAACTTGTAATACTCCGAGCCCAACACCAGGCAGCGGACTGTGCCAAACATGTGAATCTGCAGCGACTAATGCCACGAACAGATGTACACTGGGTAAGTGACATTTTCATTTTGCAACACCTGGTGTGGTTGTTTCTTGTTTACAGTGACTGACTGACTATTGTGGTATTGCAAGTGCTCTACTGTAAGGAAATGCCTTCCTTGGCATGGTTACCCCCTTACTTTTTGCCTTTTGTTGATGCCAGTTATGATTGAAAGTGTGCTGGGACCCTGCTAACCGGGCCCCAGCACCTGTGTTCTTTCCCTAAACTGTACCTTTGTTCCCCCAATTGCCACAGCCCTGGCACACAGATAAGTCCCTTTTAAATGGTACCCCTGGTACCAAGGGTTCTGTGGCCAGGAAAAGTCTCTAAGGGCTGCAACATTGCTTATGCCACCCTGGGGACCCCTCACTCAGCACACGCACACACTGCCTCACAGCATAAAATGGCTAAGTCAACATGGCACTCCCTCCAAGGTGCCATGCCCATCTCTCCCTGCCTGTGGCATAGGTAAGTCACCCCTCAAGCAGGCCTTACAGCCCTAACGCAGGGTGCTCTATACCATAGACGAGGGCATAAGTGCATGAGCACTATGCCCCTATGGTGTCTAAGCAAAACCTTAGACATTGTAAGTGCAGGTTAGCCATAAAGAGTATATGGGCTGAGAGTCTGTCAATTCCGAACTCCACAGTTCCATAATGGTTACACTGAAACCTGGGAAGCTTGGTATCAAACTTCCCAGCACAATAAATGCACATTGATGCCAGTGTGCAATTTATTGTAACATGCACCCAGAGGGCATCTTAGAGATTCCCCCTGAATACCAGTCCGACTCCTAGTGCTAGGCTGACCAGTTTCTGCCAGTCTGCCACAATCAAACGAGTTTCTGTCCACATGGGGTGAGTGCCTTTGTCACTTTGTGGCCAGGAACAAAGCCCGTACTGGGTGGAGGTGCTTCTCACCTCCTCCTGCAGGACCTGTAACACCTGGCTGTGAGCCTCAAAGACTCATGCCTTTTGTCACAGCACCCCAGGGCATCCCAGCTATTAGAGATGCCTGCCCCTCCAGCCACTGCCCCCACTGTTGGCGGCAAGGCTGGAGGAGATAATGAGGAAAACAAGGAGTCACCCACCAGTCAGGACAGTCCCTAAGGTGCCCTGAGCTGAGGTGACCACTGCCTTTAGAAAGCCTCAATTTTGATTTTGGAGGATTCCCCCAATAGGAATAGGGATGTGCCCCTCTCCCCTCAGGGAGGAGGCACAAAGAGGGTGTAGCCACCTTCCAGGACAGTAGCCATTGGCTACTGCCCCCAGACCTAAACACACCCCTAAATGTAGTATTTAGGGGTGACCATGAACCCAGGAAATCAGATTCCTGCATCCTACAACAAGAAGGGCTGCTGACCTGAAAGCCATGCAGAGACGACAACTGACTTGGTCCCGGCCCTACTAGCCTGTCTCCAGACTCAAAGAACCTGCACAGCACCGCATCCAACAGGGACCAGCGACCTCTGAGGACTCAGAGGACTGCCCTGAATCCGAAGGACCAAGAAACTCCTGAGAACAGCTGCACCATTAAAGAAAACTGCAACAACGTTGCAACTTTAAAGCAGCTTTTAAAGAACTCTCTCTTCCCGCCAGAAGCGTGAGACTTCTCACTCTGCACCCATCGCCCCCGGCTCGAGTTCAGGAGAACTAACACCACAGAGAGGACTCCCAGGCGACTATGACGACGTGAGTACCCTGACTCGACTCCCCTGCACCCCACAGCGACACCTGCATACAGGATCCAGAGGCTCCCCCTGACTGCGACTGCCCGATAACAAGGAACCCGATGCCTGGACCAAGCACTGCACCCGTAGCCCCAGGACCAAGAGGAACCACCTTCCAGTGCAGGACTGACCAGCAGTGGGCCCTCTTCCTAGCCCATTCGGTGGCTGGCCCAAGAAGCCCCCCTGTGCCCTGCCTGCATCGCCTAAGTGACCCCCGGGTCCCTCCGTTGCTTTCGATAGCAAACCCGACGCCTACTTTGCCTACTGCACCCGGCCGCCACTGTGCCGCTGACGGTGTGTTTTGTCGGCTTGTGTGTGCCCCCCTCCCCCCCTTTGCTCTACAAAACCACTCCTGGTCTGCTTCCCGAGGACACAGGTACTTACCTGTAAGCAGACTGGAACCGGAGCACCCCTGTTCTTCATAGGCGTCTGTGTGTTTTGGGCCCTCCTTTGACCTCTGCACCTGACCAGCCCTGAGTTGCTGGTGCGGTGACTTTGGGGTTGCCTTGAACCCCCAATGGTGGGCTGCCTATGCCCAGGAGACTGACTGTGTAAGTGCTTTACTTACCTGAGAAACCTAACCAAACTTACCTCCCCCAGGAATTGTTGATTTTTTTTTCAGTGTCCACTTTTTAAAATAGCTTATTGCCGTTTTAACTAAAACTGTGTGTACTACTGCTTTGAATCAAAGTTCTATACTTACCTGTGTGAAGGAACTTGCTTTTTGTGTACTTACCTCAAATCCTGAATCTTGTGGATCTAAAATAAATTAAGAAAATATATTTTTCTATATAGAAAATATTGTCCGGGAGTTAAGTCTTTGAGTGTGTGTTCCTCATTGCCTGTGTGTGTACACCAAATGGTTAACACTACCCTCTGATAAGCCTACTGCTCGACCACACTACCACAAAATAGAGCATTATTATTATCTAGTTTTGCCACTATCAACCTCTAAGGGGAACCCTTGGACTCTGTGCACACTATCTCTCACTTTGAGATAGTATATACAGAGACAACTTCCTACATTTACTTTCCTCCTAGATAAGCTTTAGCTGCTCACCACAGCTACCCCTAGAGAGCTGCTGCTATCTGTATACCTAAACACTATCACTAAGGGTCGCCTTGACTCAGTATAGGGTGCCACACCATAAACTGAGCCAGCCTCCTACAAAAAGCCTACAGAGAATGCATACTCAATGGCATGCCAGGAAATAGGCTAATCTCCCCTTCACCAAAAGTCGGATAATACAACCCTCACACTGACGCAACAATTAACCTTTAATTTACATTATTAATCAGATCAAATAGAGTCCACTGAATTACTGGTGAACAAGGTGACTCATTGGATCAGAACACAAAGACAGTCTTTTTCAATTAGGGCATTCATACATTGTTTTTTGCCCAGCCCCTATCTAATTCTAATGAGACCTGGGACATAATCAGGCTCTGTTGAGGGATATGTCATGAGTTAAGGTTTACTGACCTTGGACATTCGACCATACCCACCCAAGGGGTCAAGAATTCTGTTTTAAGAGTACTATGGGCCACCATTCTGGCGGTGGCCCTCGGTCTTCCTCTCTGCAAATCTTACAATCTCAGGATTCAAGTATGTTGGATAGAGCGACTGTGTCGGACCATGGGAAGGTAACTATTCAAACGAGAACAAAGATTTCTCATTAGGATGAGGTTGCCTAACTGAATGGTCTTCTACCTTTTGTCTGTCCCACATATTCGACCATCCTTTAATGGTTACCTGTAAATGATCAAACACCATTCCCTTCTGATTACACCCTCACCTTGCTCACATGCATCAGAGCTATTTAGAAGAGCCTGCTGTACCTCAGCAGCTCTCTTCAAGATCCAGCATTTCCTTATATAATTCCTTTGGCTGATATCTACCTATGAGATCTTGTTGATTAACGTCTGATAATGTCTCCATAGGCACAACTAGTCTAGAGGAAATTAGTGCTATAACATTTATGTTATTGTCATAGACTGTAGCAGGCCTAAGTGGGAAGCTTGCAGATCCTGAATAGTGAGATTTTATTAGTCACTTTGACGTGGTATTACTGCAAGAGACATAGGCCTTGGAAAAATTATTCAGGCAAGGATATGCGAACTATAGTGTAGAGGCAGTACAATCGAAAGTGGGACCCCTGTCTGGTGGTCAAAAATATGCTAGATGTCTCTATAAAAAAAATAGAGCCTGATATCAAAGATATCTTAGCACTGTGTTTTAGTGGACAAGATGGGTGCAGGGTAAGAGTCTACAGTCTCTACAATCGCTCCAACTACAGGAACACAGGCTCATCCACACTAATACTATTGGCCCACCACCTCTCAAAATTCCCAGATACATTGCCTGTTGTGCGTGCAGGTGACTTTACTACCACATTTGAACCCCTGGAAGGTCTAACATTCATCACTGAAAAGGCAGAGGCCATCCAGAGGTTAGAGGTGACACCACTTACAAAATGGTCATCCACCCCCCTTCAGATATTGTCTCTTACTATGACTTTTGGCCTGCACGCCTGCAACAGTGGATTTAGGTCAGATTTTCACCTTGCTCCTACTGCTATAGGAGACACTTGCCAGAGCCGCATTGATTATATCATCATAGATATAAATTTATGGCACCTAGCATCTGACTTTGAAATTGTGACCCGAGCAGACAGCGACCACAAAACTCTCAAGTTAACAATGAAAGATTATTTGTTCATGGTTAATACAAATACAGTGTCTCAGTCTGAAGTAACCATACCTCTTTCAAATAATAAATGAGCCGTTAAGTGGTCCAAGCTATGCCTTCATTCCAACATATTATTACAAATATACACCACATTTAATAGGATATTGGACCCAATCGAAAAACGTATCTTTTAATGAGACACCACTGGGTGGTTTGCATAAGGATCTGTTCAACGCTTACGCACACTTTGTAGTAAAGAAATTATGGAAGAACAAATCAACCCTCCAGTTTGTTCTCTGATGAGTTCCGTAAAGCCAGGGAACACTTAATCCGGGCAGCTAAACAGTGACTGTAACCAAATCAAGCAATTGCTTGCTAATTATAAAACACAAGCAAGAATGGATTGATCTAAACTGGCTAGCCCTATACGAAGCATCTAGAAACAAAGACCAGAAAACATTCTGGTAGATTTTCACCCACGGCAATTCAATAACTTGAAGCACAGTGGAATATGCAGCACGTCCTCAGCAATGGGTGAAACACCTTTTCGCTGTGTATGCTGCACCCCCCAGATGGCTCTAGCAACAGCAGAACCAGGAACTGTCCCACATCACAAGGAAAGCACAACTATTGACACATTTTCCCCATTCACAATAGATACCATGGCAAAGTGCTAGATCCCAGAAAAGTCCCAGTGGATCTTTTCCGCTTTGATCCAGATGTATGGGGCACATACCTTAATGCGCTCTCCATCAAAATCATGGCAGGTGATGGGATACCAACCTCTTGGCTAGTAGCCAAAATTATCCCTATCTACAAAAATAGGTCATAGATCACTTCCTAGTAATTACAGGTCAATCAGCCTGATTGATAACCTCCAGAAAGTATTCTGCCGCCTAGTCCTTGATAGGCTACAAACTTGACTGGATGAATCCTAAGGTTCTATCACTGATCCAAGCAGGGTTCTGCCCTAAAGTAAGCACCATTGACCAGGATTAATGATTGATCCTCGTTATCTGTGAATAACGGGCTTTCTAATGCCCATCTCTAAACAGCCTTCATAGATTTGAGGACCGCATTCAATCTGGTCCCTAGACACCAACTATGGCCTGCCCTGGCAGGAATGGGCATAGAGCTCAATGTACTGGACGTTCTCATCAGACATCACAAAGAGAACATTGCCCAAGTAAGCTGAGAGCATGGGCGGGAGAAGGACACAGACTGCATTTCCATCAATTGGGGTGTGTGACAGGGATGTGTGCTCGCTCTCACCCTGTTCTTCCTCTACATAAATGATGCAGTCAGCGTCCTGCTAACTAGCGTCCACAATTGTCCTAAATTGGGGGAAGGGGGTCTGCTTATTCCCGCACTGCTATTTGCAGATGATACCGTGTTAATGTCTTGCACTCCAGTGGGCTGAAGAGCCTCGTGAACATCTTGGTTGACTTTAAAGGGTGATTCTAATTTAGAGGGATTAAACTCCAGCAGGTAGACAATTTCGACTACCTGGGAGTCAGGATTGATAAATCCACCAAATGGAAGACCCAAATACTGAAATCAGAACTCTCCCTTTGTAAGAAAATACCCTCTTTTTGGCATGTTTACCCCCACTTTTTGCCCGATGTCAGTGTGTTTGGACTGTGTTTACTGGAATCCTGCTAACCAGGACCCCAGTAACTGTGCTCTCTTCCTTTGGATTTGGTTGTCCCTACCTTTTTACACCCCACTGTTGGCATACTGGTGTCCCCATATAAGTCCCTAGTATATGGTACCCAGGGCATTGGTGCACCAGGGGTTCCCCATGGGCTGCAGCATGTATTATGCCACTAATGGGAGCCCATGCAAAATGTGTCTGCAGGCCTGCTATTGCAGCCTATGTGAAATGGTGCATGTGGGGGTACTTGGTATAGGGTGATAACACTGTAAGTGCTTACCACACAGCAGGCCAGCTTCCTACACCCTTCTTGAAAGAGCTGCTGCAGTTATTAAGCACTATAAGGCCACCACCCCGAAAACAGTATTTCCAGCAATTGAGGTCTATAGGTCAGAGGCACAATTAGCATCTCTTTACAGCTCTGAAATCTGGACCATAGGGAATATGAGTGGATTGATCTCCAAAGAGAACAGCCTGATAACATAATTGTTTAAATTGCCGAGAATCACCCAGATTGTACCAATATTCTTCTATATGGCATCAAAAAGATAGGAGACCTGGCCAGACGGAAGCCGTTACTCTTTTGGGTCAGACTGTGGTCTACCCTGGAACTGGCCCCCTACAGGCTGGCGCTGGGGGGGGGGTCATTAACTTAGGGAATAGCTGCTCCATTCTTTAGTTCCATTATATTAAACAGCAACTGGGGATGTTAGGACTGGGCATGTGCTGATCTAACACTTCCCTAATAATCAGCAACACCAGTCCTAGAGAAATATTGGATTAACACAACCAGCTATTACCATCTATACGCCAAGGCAGGCGGGTTGGTTGAAGACTTCAGGTCTTTTAAAACTACTCCCAAATTAGAAATGTACATGGATGCACACGTACCGCCACTAGCGTGCGTTCTCTGCTTCTAAAAATAGGACCCAAACCAACAGTAAATAAAAAACTGCCTGTTTTGTAATCATTTTGAGTATGTAGAGCACATACTATTCTTTTGCGCAGTTTACACCAAACCCAGGAGGTCTTGGTTGAGACCTATCTGTATTTCTTTGGCTGTGAATCATTATAGAGTGACCTATCGAATTTTAAGAACAGACTGCAGTACTTCGATTGCACTAGGTCTCGGCAGTTACCTCGAAGTTGTTTGGCAATTAAGGAAATCCGTGGGATTATTACTATAGTATTTTAAACCAGCTATTAAATCGCAAATAACTGAATGCTGTGATTGTTGGAAACTGCAGGTCTATCATTATAGCACTTAAACTATTCATCAGATCTTGCATTGTTGATTTGCATGATTGTTGATAAATTGTATGTACTTGTTTTAATTTTCTTATGCTGTATTTTTACTAGTATTGTATTCCTTTTACGGTGCATGAATTCTAGCTGGTAAGCACTTTGTACTCATAAATTGAAAATGCAGCCAAGAGTGTGTTTAATTTTTTTATTGTATGATGTGTTTTATGGGTTTGAGCCCGAAATAAACTATATTTCCAAAACTTTCTTATGAATTAAAACAGTATGCAGACCTTGTGGAGTCTAACAAGTAAGCATATTAGCTAAATGTAAAGCCCTTGGGAAATCAACGTATCGTTGCTAAAGCTCCACGGGCGTCTTGTGCCAATCATAGCAAGAAGGGGCCCGGTCTGGTGCTGCTCTCTGTAAACGTGAAAGCAGCAGCACTGCTGTTTGTGGTTATTGATTAAAGTGCCAAAACAAATGCACCACACCTGCAACAGTAACAAATAAAAAGGATTGATGACATCATCGTGTAAGTGCTGTGAAAATTAACTCTGTCTGACAGGGCCCGTGTTCATTTGAAGTTGAACAGAAAACATGCATTTCATTTCCATCCATAAGTGCAGTGAAGCCGCAGAGCAGCAGAGCTGTGAAAGGCCCCTGCCTACTGGGGGGTTCTTCTAGTCTAGGCAGGATAAATTGATGTCATGGTTGAAAGAAGGGTCAATCGACATGCAGAATCATCTTAAACAAACAAAGCAATGTGTTTTTGCTTTTAACGTTTTGCGTGCTAAACAGGAGAGTGGGCCAGAGACATCCTAGTTTAATGGGCCACGTGGTGGGAATGATTGAATGATGATGACACATATAGGCTCGGACTGTAAACCTAAGGGAAGAAATCTCAGCCACCCATCCTTTTTAATGCTGCTCTTGTGACCTTTGGGATTAGCAGATGCCCTGCACTCCATGCAGTTGGTTTGGTGGCAGGCAAAGGTGGTTGAGTAGATGGCTGTCTGCCTTCAGTGCACCAACCTCGAATCAACAGAAGAACATAGAAGCACAACCCCACTGGACAGCGCATGCGCACACTGTTTTGATTTCATACAGACAGAACAGAGCGGAAAAGCAATTCAAATTAAATCCTCTTTTACAAACTGCACTAATTGTTAAACATATTTGTTTTTAATGTATTAAATATTCAAGACAACACTTTCACAATTGCATTGTAAACCTTTTTGCTTTCTCACCTTATGTTAAACATGCACCATTTACTACTCCTTCATTCCAGATTTTCTTGGGTAAAGAACCCTCCCAAACCCCCTTTTCGTCCATCAGATCCACTCGCTTTCCTAGCTCGCAAAATAACACTCATCCACAACTTTTATGCCCACCATTTTCAAATGGCACGAGCCACTGTTAACCACACTATTATCATCTGATGCTCTTGCCTACTTGGCCCATCACAGTATACCTTGGAGATGAGTGTGCAAAATCTTTACAAGCTTTTCTCAATAGCTGCAGATCTGAGCTCCTACCAGACAGCTAAATGACCTGCTTGTTTTTTCTTTTTTAGTTGAGTTATATTTTCCTTCCTTACTTTTTCAAACTAGTCTTCCTTGGATACCACAAGATGTCATGATATTTTAGCATTAGATATCATTCTAACTTTTTATCCCTAGACAGCATCAAATCAGACAGAAATCCTGTATCTGATAGAGACTTCTAGCTGCATCTTCCTTACCTTAGTATTCCCTGGCGTCAGCTTCGAATCCGGAGTTTTTTGTGAGCAGTACCCTGCGCGCGCGCCATCAGACGGCGTTGTTCAGATCCGCGTGCGTCGACCAGCTCCGCGTGCGTCGTCAGCGTCGTTGGAGTCGTCTATGACGTCACGGTTGTCTATATAGACGCCATCTCGGCACGCGCACGTCAGTTCTTTTCCTTCCGCGCCGGTTAAGCGCAGTTTTGGAAAGAGCTACCCTGCTTCGATGGTTTGTCGACGCTTTTTTGACTGTTTGGAGTCATGTCTTCGAGAAAGACAGGATTCAAGCCATGTGGTGCGTGTCATCGCACCATGTCGGTGACGGATCCGCACCGAGTTTGTCTTTGGTGCTTGGACAAGGACTACGATTCCACCTCGTGCTCCGATTGTCGGGCCATGGCGCCGAAGGCCTTGAGGGAGAGATCCCTTAAGCTTCTTGCGGCCCAACATTCGTCTTCGGTCGGCGCGACTCCGCAGAGGTTGGCTTGGACACGACCGACTCGCTGGGCAGAACGATTTCATCGTCAGTGGCCCTTTGTCGCCACGCCTGGCTACGTTCTACTGGTTTTTCAGGGGATGTCCAGTCCAGCTTGATGGACATGCCCTTTGATGGCTCTCGCCTTTTTGGCGAAAAGGCAGACTCCGCGCTTGAGAGGTTCAAGGAATCTCGAGCCACGGCCAGATCCTTGGGCCTTTCAACGCCGGCACGACAGCAGTCTTTCTTTCGCCCCTTCCGAGGCTTCGGGAGGTGCGTGGTGCCACGCCAGCCACAGTTTAGCCACCGTCCTCAGGCTTCACAGCATCCCGGAAGAGGACGTGGTCGTGGTACCATCAGACCCAGAGGGTCTGGCCAGAGGTCGACCGCCACACAGCCCCCCACCACTGCGCCCAAGCCCTCCTAGTGTGGTTCTGCGGGATCACGTCCATCCAGTTGGAGGGAGGATTCGTTTTCATCTCCCTCACTGGCTTTCCATCACCACGGACAAGTGGGTCCTGCAGATCATACGGAAGGGCTACTCCCTTCCCTTCCAGTCTTTCCCTCCTTCTATCCCTCCGACAAAGGAATGGCTGATGGAGGACCATTTAGCTTTGCTCCGCGAGGAAGTTACAGCTCTTTTGGCCAAGGGAGCCATAGAAAGAGTCCTGATATCAGAAGTAGGCAGTGGTTGTTATTTCCGCTACTTTCTGATTCCCAAAAAGAAAAAAGGCCTTCGCCCTATTTTGGATTTAAGGGACGTCAATCTCTTCCTCAAGAAGGAGAAATTCAAGATGCTCACTCTTGCTCAGGTTTTGTCTGCCCTAGACCAAGGAGACTGGATGGTAGCTTTGGATTTGCAGGATGCGTATTTCCATATTCCTATTCTGCCAAGCCACAGGCGTTACCTGCGGTTCAAGGTGGGCCACAAGCACTTTCAGTTTACCGTGCTTCCTTTCGGTCTCACCAGTGCCCCTCGGGTGTTCACAAAGGTGATGGCGGTGTTGCCAGCTCATTTGCGCAGGTCAGGGATTTCAATCTTCCCCTACCTAGACGATTGGCTGTTGAAGGCTCCTATGCCCTAGGCTCTCGTCACCCACCTCCAGACGACGGCGGACCTCTTGCATTCGCTGGGGTTCACTATAAATGTGCCGAAGTCACACCTGACTCCCTCTCAGAAGCTGTCTTTCATCAGAGCTGTTCTGGACACAGTGCAGTGTCGGACTTATCCTCCCGATCAGCGGGCTCAGGATATTCAGGTTATGATTCCGATGTTTCGGCCTCTATCCTGGATCTCGGTGAAACAGACTCTGAGGCTGCTGGGACTCATGGCTTCCTGCATCCTGTTGGTCAATCATGCCAGATGGCGCATGAGGGCTCTGCAGTGGGACCTGAAGTTCCAATGGGCACAGCATCAGGGACATCTTACCGACGTGGTCCAGATCTCGGAGAGGACTGCAGAAGATCTGCAGTGGTGGTTAGTGAACTGCGAGTGGGTCAAGGGCAGACCCCTCTCCCTTCCCCAACCAGATATAACGGTAGTGACAGATGCGTCACTTCTGGGATGGGGCGGCCATCTGGGGGAGGTGGAGATCAGAGGTCACTGGTCTCCGGCGGAATCTGGGCTCCACATCAACTTGTTGGAGCTTCGGGCGATCTAGCTAGTATTAAAAGCATTTCTTCCTGTTGTGAAAGGGAAGGTGGTGCAGGTGTTCACCGACAATACTACCGCAATGTGGTACTGCAACAAGCTGGGCGGTGTGGGGTCGTGGACCCTTTGTCAAGAGGCTTTACGCCTCTGGACATGGCTGGAACAGCAGGGCATGACCCTGGTGGTTCAACACCTGGCAGGTTCTCTGAACGCCAGAGCAGACAAACTCAGCCGAAAATGCTTAGAGGATCACGAATGGGGTCTCCATCCGGAGGTGGCGCAAGGACTCTTTCAGCAGTGGGGAGAGCCTTGGTTAGATCTGTTCACCTCCGCAGAGAACGCGCAATGTCAGCAGTTTTGCGCGTTGGAGTTTCCAAGGGGGCTATCGCTAGGCGACGCTTTTCGCCGTGAGTGGAGTTCAGGCCTCCTGTACGCCTTTCCACCTATACCACTTCTGCCCAGAGTTGTCAAGAAAATCAAGAACGACTGGGCCCAATTAATCCTTGTGGCTCCGGATTGAGCACGGAGAGTTTGGTATCCAGAGCTTCTCAAAATGAGCATCAGTCCTCCAATCAGTCTGCCTCTTCGGGAGGATCTTCTGTCGCAGCAGCAGGGGAAGGTTCTCCATCCGAACCTGTCAACTCTGCGCCTCCAAGCATGGAGATTGAGCGGCGACAGTTGATGGTTTATGACCTCCCTCCCGAGGTCTGTGATGTCATTCTGGCAGGCAGGCATCCCTCAACTAAGTCGATCTATGCCTGCCGTTGGAAACGTTTTGTTTCTTATTGTTCAGAGAGGTCTATTGATCCTCTTTCTTCTTCTCTGTCTAACATCCTTTTGTTTATTTTGTCTCGCCCAGCAGGGTTCCTCCTTGGGGTCTCTCAAGGTCTATCTTGCAGCCTTATTGTCTTTTCTTCAGTTGCCTGATCATCCATCTCTGTTTAAATCAGAGGTTTTTGAAAGGGCTTGTACATCTGTTCCCTCCTGTGCCTTTCCTTATGCCCCAGTGGGATCTTAATCTGGTTCTTACCTTCCTTATGTGTGCTCCTTTCGAGCCCTTGCATAACTGTCCTCTCCGGCTGCTCACTATTAAGACAGCCTTTTTGGTGGCAATTACATCTGCCAGGAGAGTGAGTGAGCTGCAGGCTTTATCTTCTAAACCTCCTTATCTAATGATATATCCTGACAAGGTGGTGCTAAGAACTCATGCCTCTTTTCTCCCCAAGGTGGTGACCCCTTTCCATCTGGGTCAAAATATCACCCTGCTCACCTTCTTTGCACCACTGCATCCCTCTAAGGAAGAGGAGCGTCTCCATCGACTGGACCCAAAAAGAGCGTTATCGTTCTACCTTGACCGCACTAAAGAATTCCGGGTGGACGACCAACTCTTTGTGGGGTACGTTGGTGCAAAGAAGGGTCGGGCAGTACAGAAACGATCCATTTCCCGCTGGGTCGTTCTCTGTATAAAAATATGCTACTCTTTGGCAAAGAAGCAGCCTCCTGAGGGCTTGAGAGCTCACTCCACTAGGGGAAAAGCTGCTACCACTGCGTTAGCACGCGGCGTTCCCGTGGTGGACATATGTCAGGCTGCAACGTGGGCTTCTTTACACACGTTTGCGAAGCACTACTGCCTGGATAGCCAGGTAAGAAGAGGGGGGCATTTCGCCTGTTGTGTCTTGCAGGACTTCCTAGTATTAAAAAAAAAAAAAAAATCTCCTTCAGACCCACCACCATGGGTTATAGTTTGGGTATCTATTCTAAGGTAAGGAAGCTGCAGCTAGAAGTCTCTATCAGATGAAAAAGTTACTTACCTTCGGTAACGAGGTATCTGGTCGTGACTCTATCTAGCTGCAGATTGCTTTCACCCGCCCAAGCCTCCCCGCTCTGGGGACATTTTTTCTCATGTACATATGTGTATATATATGTATCTATATATACATATGTTTCATTTTGGCAACTTTTGCCTTTCTTACAGGCATGAAAGTGTTTTTTCTCCAAACAGTCAAAGAGGTTAAAAGTGTATTGGTTGGTTCTTCCCTGACTCTGTGCTTCTGGCGCGGGAAGTTGTGGAAAAGAACTGACGTACGCACGCCGAGGCAGCGTCTATATAGACAACCGTGACATTATAGATGACTCCAACGACGCTGACGACGCACGCGGAGCTGGTCGACACACGTGGATCTGAACGACGCCGTCCTACGGCGCGCGCGCAGTGTACTGCTCACAAAAAACTCCGGATTCGAAGCTGATGCCAGGGAATTCTAAGGTAAGGAATCTGCAGCTAGATAGAGTCTCTACCAGATACCTCGTTACCGAAGGTAAGTAACTTGTTCTTTTGGCTTCCCTACGAGGAGGCGTTGTTGACCAGAATTCCATGAATTTCCCCATCATTCCTAGCATCAACCATGCATTCTTTCCATATTCAGCCATGCAAACAGAATTTAGTAGTTCTTTTAGATTGTGCATTCACAACAAACCTTGGTTAAAATATCTTTCTGTTTTCCATTTCATAGCTCGACCACTGTTAGCTGATAAAATATCTAGAATATTGGCAGTCCTCTCTGTGACTTAAAATGTAACTTTATGCTAATTACCAGGGCATCATGGTCACTTACTAGACGTTGTATGGCACGTGCTTCTTCAGGTACAGTATATAAGGAGGTAGAGGGGTTATCCTAGTGACCTCACTAAATCTGGGTAAATAACTTTTTGTGCAAAAAAAAAGTGGTTGATAACAGGGAAAAATAATACTACTATTCATACATCAGTGAAAACCTGAAATAACTTATGCTTCTTTCAGGTGGCACAGTAGTTCAGAGTTAAGTAAATTAAGCATCCAACATATAGAAACATCGGTCTGCTTCAAAAAGACATCCGACAAATATTAATATACAAAATCACAGACAAACATGTTTAACAATTTCAGTTCACTGACATTTCCAAAATACTTGATTAATCAGAAAATTGTCATTCTCTTCCAGGGGATCCTGATCAGTAGTCATAAACATTGAATATTCCCACCCTCATGCAGGGATCCCGGAGCATATATAAAAAACGCACATGTATAAGTATGAAATATACACGAAAAATATAACATTTTTTGTAGACAAGTTTCATACCAGATTCATGCATACATGTGTACAACAGCAATGCAGACTATATTGATAAACAGGCTAAAATGCTTTATTTCTATGTTTTTTTTTTTTTTTTTTAAATAGTCCCTTTTATAATTACAAGAAGAAAACTTTCCAAAGCCCCATAGCTGGGACCAGGAAAAGAAGCAGTAGCAACACATGTGAAAAAAGAGAAAAAACTACATTGACCACAATGGAGCATTATTAGCCAATAGGCTGCATGCAGGTTAACACAGCAGAACCACAAAATTTGGCACCGTGCCTGTAAGAGCCTGAGCACCTCCAGTATCCCACCAAGCCTCGGGTGAAGGAGAGGTGACAGTTGGTTCACAGTTAGGTCAGTTCTTTTTTCCGGCTTCTTCTGAGAGGATCCTGGAGCATTGAGCTCTCAGTTTTTCTGAGTTTTTCACATAAAAATATTTAAAAACAGTGGTTTTTCTACCTTCACTCACTCGACGTTTTTCACCTTTGTCTGAGTGAGGGGATTTTTTCCTGACTGGAAAATGCCTTCTTTTTTGTGAAGTGCCCTTCCTGTGGGAAGAAGAAGGCCCAGTCTGATCCACACTCTCTCTGTATTGTGTGTTTGCCTCAGAGCCACTGCCCTGACACATGCAGGCACTGTAAGAACATGTCCAAAAGGACTCTGAAGGACAAAGAGAAAATCAGGCTTCATGGTCTTCATGAGAGGCAGAAAACATTGTCCTCTTCGCTTCCCAGACAGTCAACAAGCCATTCTCAGGAGAGACAGGCGAGATCGACGTCAGCTGGTAAGAAGGTGCCTGTCTGTTCCTCATCGACGTCATCGCTGCCACCGTCGCATCATCACAGATCGCCGTCAACGGCGACCTGACCGACGTCGATGGATAGAACGTTGAACGCACATAGCCATCATAAGGACAGATCTCCGTCGACGGCAACCCACCGATCGACGTTGAGCCAGCACCGCCATGCTCGTACGCCGTCGAAGGCATTACATCCCTTAACGGCACGGAAGACGACGTCGAGATCGCCTCAACGGAGAGAGCAGAGGCTTCCGTCGTCAGCGGTCCATCACTTGGCGCTCGACGTCGAGACCTGAGCAGTCCATGGTACTTCCTTCGACGTCGGTACACCTTTCGACATCGAGACAGGTGCTGCCTATCTCTCAAGGGGAAGAGCGTCAGCAACCACCGGCAGACAAGAATGTCACTCCAACAAGTCCAGTGGTCTCCATAAGGAGTGGATCGTCTAGGCGGTGAAGGGCAGCATCGTCAGGGCACATCTCGTCCATTAACCTATCGCCAAGGTGGTTGGAGAGTCTTAATAAAACGCCTGCTTCTCCAGACTCTCAATACTCGCGGATGTATTCACCATCAGCGTAACTTCCGAGGACACCATCGCCAACGGCGCGTACAGAACAGGCTCGTTCTACGTCTTGCCAGTCTGCCACTAGGCCTCGGCGCACTACAACAAGATCTAGGAGCAGGTCATGCTCCCAGAGAAGATCAAGGTCAAGATCGTGCCATCACAGAAGGTCTCCTTCTTGGTCCACATCGTCGAGGTCTTCCATAAGAGGTTACTCCCCGACTCTGACAGATTCTCCACCAGCTAGAGTTTCCCCGGTGGACGACATCACAACTTTTAACAAGGTGCTGCTCAGGGGAGCACAAAAGCTTAATATTGATGTCCCGGAACCTTCAACCTCCTCGTCGGTAATCTTTGAAACCCTGCAACACAGGACGGTTTCAAAGAAGTTGTTACCGCTCATGCCTGGTCTTCTCCAGCCAACCATGGAGACTTTTGTAACGCCAGCAAACCTCCGTTCAGCTCCTGCTAGGATCTTAAAAAAAAAAATACAAGGCCCCTGATCAAGATCTTTTGTTTCTCAGGACTGATCCACCACCAGACTCAGTCATATTGGCCGCAGCCCGCAAGACGCATTCAGTGGTGTCATCCTCTACGGTTCCACCGGACAAGGAGAACAGACACCTGGACACTCTGGGGAGGAAGATGTGTGGCACGGCGGCGTAGATGATGAAGGTCTCCAGTGCCTCAGCACTCCTAGGCAGATATGATCGGTCACTCTGGGACTCGCTGAGCAGATTTGCAGAAAAGCTGCCTAGAGAGGACAGGCAGGACTTCTAGGAGATCCATCAAGAGGGAAGTCTTGTGTCCAATCAGATCATCAGTGCAGCAGCAGACAGTGCAGACTTGGCTGCACATGGTTACGCGCATGGGGTTTGTGCGAGAAGATCTTCCTGGCTGAGGCTCACAGGATTAAATCAGGAAGCGCAGCAGCATATCATGAATCTTCCGTTTACTGGAAACTCGCTATTTGGAACCCACACGGATGATGAGATGGCACATATGAAGGAGGAGGTCGACACCATGAGGGCAGTGGGCCTCGAGAGAAGGAAAGACTTCAGGTGAAGTTACAGGCCTTACGACAGGCGCCCGTTCCAACAGAGGGTTCAAACCCCTCATTGGTCCCAGAGACCACAACAGAAACAAGGGCGTCCCCTGTTCCAGTCTCGCAAGGCCACAAGAGACTGAGGATCAAGCAGACCTCAGCAGTCTACCCCCAAAGGCCCAGCAAAACAATGAGGATTTGCTTCCCTTAATACTGTACAACACTCCGGTTGGGGGAAGTATCACAGCGTTCACTCACGAGTGACATGGCATAACAAAAGACAAATGGGTGCTGAACATTGTAGAGAGTGGATACTCTCTTCTTTTCTGACAACTTCCACATCTTTTGCCACCAACCAAATCGAGACCTGCTCACATGAGCTTATTACGCAAAGAGGTTCCCGCTCTGTTACAGAAAAAAGCAATAGAAAAGGTGCCAGCCGCACAAAGTGGAAAGGGGGTATACTCCCGCTATTTTCTAGTAGCAAAAAAGGGTCGGGATGGAGTCTTCAGACCGATTCTAGACTTGAGGCTGCTGAACAAATACATTAGAAGCAAAAGTTCAGAATGCTGGCTCTTCCCCAGATTTTCCCTCACCTGCATTGAGGAGACTGGATGTGCTCCATAGGATGCGTATTTTCATATCTCGATCATTCCCAAGCATCGGAAATTCCTACGATTTGTGATAGCCTCCCAACACTATCAGTTCAAGGTGCTTCCTTTCGGCCTAAAATCTGCCCCTCGCGCATTCTCCAAGTGTGTAGCAACGGTTGCGCCGCATTTAAGGAAGCAGAAAATCTTCATTTATCCATACCTAGACGACTGGCTACTGAAAGCCTCCTCTCCGTAACAAGCGAAAAAGCATCTAGACATTGTGCTCAGTGTTTTCCGATCTCTAGGTCTGCAAGTCAACTTCCAAAAGTCCACCCTCATCCCAACACAAACCCTCCACTACCTGAGAGCGATACTGAATACAGAGCTCGAAAGAGTGTATCCTTCGGAGGAACGACTCGTATCAATAAGGAGGAAATGTCAAGACCTTTTGGGTTCCCCTGCGCCTACGGCCCGCCAGGTGACATCTTTGTTGGGCTCCATGGCCTCTTGCATTTTCATTGTCCCGAACGCCAGATTGCATATGAGACCTCTTCAAGAGGCTCTAGAGGAAAACTGGAATCAACACACAGGCCACTGGGAGGACAGAATGCTTCTTCCGGTAGGAGCGCAGCAATCATTACAGTGGTGGATGCGCAGACATCACCTATCAGTAGGAGTTCCTTTTCATCATCCAATCCCGTCTGACACTCTGGTAACGGATGCATCGCTTCAAGGCTGGGGAGCTCATCTGGGTTGCCTTCAAGCTCCGGGCTTGTGGTCCAGCAAAGAGAAGTCATATCATATCAACCTGCTGGAGCTCAGAGCGGTCCATCTGGCTCTCAAATCATTTGCTCCATCGATTCGGGGAAAGTCTCTCCTGGTGCAGACGGACAATACGACGACAATGTATTATCTGAACAAGCAAGGAGGGACAAGATCTCGGCCCCTGTCTCGGGAGTCTCAAGCCATTTGGCATTGGCTCATAGCGAGGGGAATGTCTCTTACAGCAATTCACCTTCCAGGGCAGCAAAAAGTGGAGGCGGACTTCCTAAGCAGAACCCTTGAGGACGCCCACGATTGGGTTCTTCACGACGAGGTCGTCAAAGACATCTTCGTTCAATGGGGTCAGCCTCAGTTGGATCTGTTTGCAGACGAGGTAAACAAAAAATGCCCAGACTTCGCGTCCAGGTTCTACCGTCCGGGTTCTCGAGGGAATGCCCTGTTGATCGACTGGTCAGGGATATTTCTCTATGCTTTTCCACCGATTCCCCTGATACCAGCGGTGATAAACAAACTTTACAGATCCAACACCAGAATGATTCTCATAGCACCGCAATGGCCTTGTCAGTTCTGGTACATGGATCTCCTCAACCTGTCAGAACAACCGCACAAGAGACTGCTGTGCAGACCGGATCTCCTTTGCAGGCTGGGAGGCAGGATACTTCACCCCAACCTTCCCTCTCTGAGCTTGACTGCATGGCTCCTGAATTCCTGCAGTATGGGCATCTAGGGCTCTTGCAGGAATGCATGAACATCTTAAAGGAGTCCAGAAGGCCTTCCATGCGGCGCTCTGACTCGTTCAAGTGGAAGAGATTCTACATATAGTGTCAACAGCAGGGTCAGAATCCTATTCTGGCTCAGGAGGAGGTCATATTGTCTTACCTGCTCCATCTGGCGAAATCAGGTCTGCAAGTGTCATCTATTGAGGTACATTTATCTGCCATTACAGCCTATCGTAAGTCACCTTCTCAGGAATCCTGCTTTACAATGCCAGTAGTCAAGGATTTCTTAGAAGGTTTGAAGAAGGTTTTTCCACCCATTCGAAAACCCTGGCCTCCATGGGAACTGAACATAGTATTATCTAGACTCATGGGCCCTCCTTTCGAGCCTATCCACAAAGCTTCTTTACAACACCTTATGTGGAAGACAGCTTTTCTCATAGCCATTACTTCAGCGAGGAGGGTCAGTGAAATTCAAGCTTTGTCCTCCAAGGAACTGTACACGGTTTTCCATGAAAATAGAGTTGTTCTAAGAACTCATCCATCATTCTTACCGAAGGTGGTGTCGGATTTTCACATTAATCAGACTATTTCACTACCAACTTTTTTCCCCAATCTGGATACTCCTGCGGAGAAAGCTTTGCACTCCCTGGATTTGAAAAGAGTGCTAAAATTTTACCTGGATAAGACCAAATTGATTAGATTATCTCACCACCTGTTTGTAAATTACGGTCATATGAGAACAGGCGATGCAGCCTCAAAACTAACCATATCTAGTTGGATAGTTTCATGTATTGTTACTGCATATCAATTGGCTAACAAATGATTATTGGCTAGGCCTAAGGCTCATTCGACAAGAGGAAAAGCGGCTACTGGTGCTCTCCTTAATAATGTTCCAATCTCTGAAATCTGTAAGGCTGCCACATGGAAATCGGTGCATACATTTACTAGGCATTACTGTTTGGACTCAGATGCCAGAGCAGACGCTCAAGTTGGGCAAGCGTCTCTGAGAAATTTGTTTGCATAGTGTATATCTTTTTCCTGCACTTCTATTAGACAGTCCGCAGAGATAAGGGATGGGCTTGCTAATCTATTCAATGTTTATGACTATTGATGAGGATCCCCTGGAAGAGACGGATAAGTTACTTACCTGTAAATCCTAGTTCTCTTCCAGGAGTATCCTCATCAAAGTCATAAACAACCCACCCTCCTCCCCGGACGCAAGTCTCCTAGAAGTGCAGGACAGACCATCTCTCTAATCTGTTGGATACGTTGTCACTGTAAAAAAGTACTGACCTAACTGTGAACCATCTGTCACCTCTCCTTCACCCCTGAGGCATGGTGGGATACTGGTGGTGCTCAGGGTCTTAAAGGCACGATGCCAAATTTTGTGGTTCTGCTGTGTTAACCTGCATGCAGCCTATTGGCTAATAATGCTCCATTGTTTTTAATGTAGTTTTTTCTCTTTTTCCACATGTGTTGCTACTGCTTCTTTTCCTGGGCCCAGCTATGGGGCTTTGGAAAGTTTTCTTCTTGTAATTATAAAAGGGAGTGTTTTAAAAAAAATTAAATAAAAAAAATAACTCCATAGAAATAAAGCTTTTTAGGATGTTTATCAATATAGTCTGCATTGCTGTTGTACACATGTATACATGAATCTGGTATGAAAATTGTCTACAAAAAATGCTATATTTTTCAAGTATATTTCACACTTATACATGTGTGTTTTTTATATATGCTCCGGGATCCCCGCACGAGGGCGGGAATGTTCAATGTTTATGACTTTGACGAGGATACCCCTGGAAGAGAACTAGGATTTACAGGTAAGTAACCTATCCATTAGGCCTGTTTGTCTACCACATTTAAAGGTTGAGACAGCTGGGCTAATAAACATGGTATATCCACTCTAAAAAACAGACATCACAATTCTGTTACATGTTGGCAAAGTTCTTTCCTCTTGTCAATTTATTCAATCCGATTCCCATTGCCGAGATATAAGCTGCACTGCCCCAGCCTGCTTCCTTGTCAAAAATAACCTCTTCCCAAACTCAGTATTGAAATCACCAGAGACAATAAATGTATATTGGTTTGATGGATTTACAATGGATTTTATTTCTTTCACCAGCTGTTTTTCAACCAGTTGGAATACAAACATTCACAATTTAGACATGTTTGTACTTATGAGTCTAATGTGTAGAATGTGTGTGGGTACTTTTAGGAAAGGGAACGGTATTACTTAGCAATATAATTTTATAGAATCACTTATTGACATACCTTCCATGGGCCTCTCTTTGCAGGGCTTATTTAAAATTCTAAATAGTTATCAGGAGCTTAATCCATATCACTTTCCTCATCAACCCATGGTCCTTAAACAAACATATGTCCTGTGATTTGACCAACGTTTACCACTCGGGACATCCCTTTTAGTGATAAACTAGCAGTATTCCAGGTACTAATTTTCTTTGAAGGTTGGAGCCTTTGCTAGGTATCCTATGACCTGTATAGTTGGTTAACCTAGGAAATGGGGTCCTGTATTGCTAAAATCATGGCATCAGATTTGTCTGATCCAAAGTACTGTTAACATTGTTAAGAGCTTCAGGATGCTAAGTCCACTCATTTTCGGCCTCTTGTTCAACTTAAAACACACTATTAGGGACCAAAGACCATAGTTCAACCACTCTAATAGTTAATCTTCTAGTTACTGTCAGTTTCCTATCCTCAACCCTCATACCACTAAAACCATTGGAAATGTGGCTGTCCAGTTGAGTTTCTGTAAAGCATTTCTTCAAACAGTACATTGGAATGTTAACCCGTAGAGTCCTCCCTTACTCCTCTTTCTGCTGATGTTTTTTCTTCATCCTTATTGGCTGTCATTTTTACAAAAACTAATTGCATTAGGCACAAAGGTAGCACTGATAAGATCAGGATTTCCAGGAGGAATAGCCTTATCTTTGTTTCTTGGCTCAGTGCCTGTAGTAAGCTCTTTGCGGGGAGTTACTAGTCCACAAACAGTCTCCATCATCAATTATCTCGTCAATTGGTCTTCTACTACTACCCCCATTTTCGCAACACCATTAATTGGTGGTATATCCTCTGTGACTACATTTTTGATTAGTCAAATCAGCTTGCTTTGAGTCACTAAACTTGGGTTCCTGCTTGGTTAAAACTTGTAGGATTAAAGTAGTCAGGCCAGAAATATTGTTGCTACTTGTAAACATTCTCTCTCTCTAGTAATGGCAATATAGAGCTAGTATTCTTTCAACTACCTGTAATGACTTTTAGATTATGGTGTCTAGGTCCAACATCTAAAAGGAGTTGTGTGTTTACAAATCCGCTATCAGGAAATCACGCTTTTCATCCAGGGAGGTCACAGTCAACACAGTGTTGCATAGGCAACTGTCAGCTTAGCCATTTTCAGGTGCACTACTAAACTCATTGATGAGTTTATTGTACTGAGGCTAGCTTATCAAAATATTTGAGGTTAAAAGTGGGACACCCCAGAGGGTATAGTCATTTATTAAGGACACGTTTGCTAAAGGAACAGGACTGATAGAAGGACCAAGTTCTATCAAATCTAGTTTCATGTTGCCTATTTTGGCACCTTGTTATAATTGATCCCTATATTGATTCCTATACATAACCCTCCTGGTGTTAAATCTATACACTTTTCACTGCTTAAAACTTGGCTATATTAGCTATATTTAGGGTAGGTGAACTAGAGTTGGGTTGCCATGTGTTGTTTTAATTTCAGGCTCGGTGGACTCCACTAGAAAGAAGTCAGTGATCAATTTAGGTTTACATCCTGTTTTTGGCTTTACAAAAACACTTGTATTGCTTGTCCTGCATATAGTAGGATCTAGTGGGCAACATCTCATCCTCGCTGTTATCCCAAGGGCTCTATAGGAACTAGGGACTTTCTGTAATGTGTAATTTGTTTTAGGGTTGATCTTTGCAGACTTGGTGTGCAGGGATGGCTCTTCTAGATCATCATCTTGTAAGATTTCACTAGTGATAGAAGCTGGACAAACAATGAGTACTAATACAATAAAAAAGATAGGCTTATAATAGATGCTCTATTCAGTGGCATACCACCTGCTTTGTAGCCGTTGTGCACTCTCTAAACTTTCCCCCGGAAAATAATATTACCCAGTATGCGCATAATTGCAACCTGGAGCAAGGGCAGGTTTACTACTTAGCACTAAAAGCTTAGTCCAGACCAACAAACAGGAATGTTGTCAGATCATCTTACCATGATTGTGTGGTCTTAGGTAGCAGTCCAGTATTAATTAAATGGCATTTGCATAGGTATCGACAATCACTGAAAGAATAAAAATAACTTGTCATCTAGTCCATCTTCTTTTTGAGTGGACAGTGTAGATAACGGGACAAATAAACGTCTTCCCTTTGCTCCTTTTTGCTTATGTTTTTTTGGGAGGTCATCTATTTTGAAGCATATATCTTCACTGTCCTCAATGTAGATCAAAAATAAGAGTGAATCTTCTTGTTTTAGGTGCCTCTTGACCTTACTTTGGGTATGCACCTGTGTTTTTTCTGAGTTGGCATTACTCTCTTGTACCTTGGTGCCACTTCTGTGTCTTGCCTTAGGGGATTCTCCCTGGTACCTGGTTTTTATAACCACTGTTGTATGTGCTCCCTGGACTACCCTAAGATTACCAGCAGATGAAAGGTGATCCTCCACAGACAGGCTTTCCCCTCCAGCTTGCCACACTGGGGCTGCTCTAATGAGGGATGGCCATTTTGGACCCCATCCCCTTCAAGCCCCAACCCCCAAGTTGACTCAGATTTGAAACAAAATCTTTTAAGTGGCAGGAAGAAAAACGTGTTTTTTTGTTGTAAAAAAATAAGCATTATTGATGTTTTCACATCCAAAGTGGGAGTAATGATTCAAAGGTTATCCCTATCTGGTGAAATCATGTTTCAGGTCAGTAATATTTTTGTCTCTGTGACACCCCTTGCTCTCTCTACCCCATGCTCCTGCAGTATCTATGAGGGACCTTGCAGCTTCGGGGGAGGAAGGATTGACAGTGGTATTGAGTCCCTACTGTCCATATGTGTGGTTTTGACAGACAGTCTTCAGTCAAATGTATATCCTTATTGCCTCTAAGCAATGACAGGAGACTATAATGTTGTCTTTTTTTTGGTTACTGATGGACGTCTGCTGTTAGCACCAGTTGCACTTCTTTCTGTTGCTTAAGTAAAATGCAGTCATCTGTGATAATAGAGCATTTTCACTGTGTTTTCTTTCAGGGGATGAAGAAGCCCCAGACTATGGCTCTGGTGTCAGACAGTCAGGGACTGCAAAGATTTCCTTTGACAACGATTACTTCAGCAAGGTAAGAAACCTGAAATGCAACTGAAAGTTCACTATTGAAAGCTGCACTTTGTGGGGTGTATATATGATGTGATTTGAAGAAGGCTTACAATGGGAAAGAGAGTGAATGAATGAACAACAGATTAATAAAATGTGTGCTTCTCAACATAGTGTCCAGGTGCTGAGGACGACTCTGTCTGTCAACTACATCGGCCTAAGCTAAGCAAAAATAGGGGTTTGTGGTGCCTTCCTGAACAAGGCTTCTTGGCAGATGGCCTTCAAAGAGTTTGTAAGCAAATTGCACTCATTAAATCCCCAACACTAAAAATGAGTGACTACCGCACCTGACCTTCCAAAAATGGTGTGAGATAATTAAGATCTGAGGTTTGGCAAGTGGTATAGAAGTTAGATACAGAAAGTGGAAGAAGAGGATTAAAGTGTACTATTTAAGGTTGTCTTGATATGTGGCATTACATACAGCAGAGCATTATGGGGCATCGCACAGAGTGGAGAATATGAACCAAGCTGGGGATTGAGACGACAACACAAAGGGAACAACAGGGGTTGGGTATTGCATGGAGTTGACAACAAGGATTGGAAGGCTAGTTCAAAGTTGTGAACAGGTATCAAGACACTGCATGAGTGGGCAATAGAAATTACATCCATTACTCTGAATATGTAAGCTTTCTACCTGGGAGCCTTATAGGTGGATTTGGAATCTGCTGTCTTTGCTTCTGTTGCTTTGAAGTCGCTGCATTCAGTTTCTACTTTCAGTCTCTACAGTAACTTTTCTTGTACAGCCTGCTATGATGTCATATTGAAGTTGGTCTTGGCTTCAGCTATAACATTGATCTTCCCACCCAGTGGATGCCAAAGATGAAGTTTCAGTAGATCAGGGTTTCCTTCAAAGTAGTTTTAAGAAATCTGTAGAAACACTGAACATTTAGTTATAGATGGTGCATCCAAACACAGTTCTTTTCATAGAGATTGTGACTGGTAAGCAAAAGCAGATATCATTTCGTCATACAGTAATGATTTATATGTTCATATTAAGTGTACCTTGGAAAGCCTCAGTTGACACCTTTTTGCCAAATCTGCATCCTATAAATATAGACTGGGACACACTGATACCCCTTTTTTGTCAGCATCCACAATCCATGATCGGGATTGTTCTGATCTCTGCTACTAAACACCAACAAGAGGTTATCCAGAACTCTTTTGGCAGGTGGCTTAAATAGCACTGGCTAAGTTACTTAAATCCTACTTGACAGCCTTTTCCTGATTTGATCCCAGATGGCGTAGCCCCTAAGAAACTTCTTCAACACCTACAGAGGCAAATCCACACTGTCTCCTTGTTTATTCAGACACAGGACTCTCCATTTGAAGTTCATGTGGCATTTGTCTTTCACACATAATTAAACACAGCCTTTTAAAAGATGACCCTACAGATTCAGACACCAGGTTAATTTCTACCTTTTTTGAGGAAACCCACACTAGTCCCCCTGAACTACCAATCCATCCACCTCTGTTTCACTCAAACAGACAATTTGATGAAGGACATATCCTCACTTCTAAAGTAAGAAGCAGTCAAGATTGTTTTTCAGTCTCAGAAGGATGAGAAATGTGTAGGAAGCTGGCTCTGTATATACTATCTCAAAATGAGAGATAGCGTGCACAGAGTCCAGGGGTTCCCCAAGATTCTTGACGGAGGCAATAATAGATAATACTAATGCTCTATTTGTGGTAGTGTGGGCGAGCAGTTAGGCTTATCAGAGGGTAGTGTTAAGCATTTGTTGTAGACACTCAAGCAATAAATGAGAACACACACTCAACGACTTAACTCCAGGCCCGTAGGTTTTTATATAGAAAAATATTATTTTCTTAATTTACTTCAGAACCACTAGATTCAAATTGCAGGTAAGTACATTAAATGTAAGGTACTTTGCATAGGTATAGTTAGGACTTTGATCCAAAACAGTAATGTATACAGTTTTTCATAAAATGGCAAACAACTATTGTAAAAGTGGACGCAGTGCACAATTCAATAGTTCCTGGGGGAGGTAAGTACAGTTGGGATAATGTGGTAAGTAAAGCCCTTAAAAGTTCAGTCTCTGGGCATAGGTAGCCCACTGTTGGCGGTTCAAGTCAACCCCAAACACCCAGCAACACAGGTCAGGTGCAGAGGTCAAACAGGAGCCAAAACAATATGGCCACCCATAGAGACATGGGGTGCTCCAGTTCTGGTCTTTTGGCAGTTAAGTACCCGCATCCTCGGGGAGCAGACCAGGGGTGGTTTAGAAGAGAACTAGCGGGGGTGCCCTAGTAGCCACTCAAAACACACCCTCAGCTGCACAGGGGCGGCTGGGTGCAGAGGGCAAACAGGGTGTCAGGTTTGCAATAGATTTCAGTGGAGGGACCTGGGGGTCACTCAGACATTGCAGGCAGGGCAAAGGGGGTCTTCTCGGGCCAGCCACCGACTGGCAAGGGTGAGGGCTGCCTGCTGGTCAGTGCCGCACCAATAGTCTGTTTCTCACAGGCCTAGGGGCTGCGGGTGCAGTGCTTCGCCAGGCGTCGGATATCTTCGTCCCGGGCACTCGAGGTCAGGGGGGTTGTAGGAAGTTGGCTGTGTATATACTATCTCAAAGTGAGAGATAGAGTGCACAGAGTCCAAGGGTTCCCCTTAGAGGTTGATAGTGGCAAAATTAGATCATTCTTATCAGAGGGTAGTCTTAAGTTTTTATTGAACACACACAGGCAATAAATGAGGAACACACACTCAAAGACTTAACTCCAGGCCAATAGTTTTTATACAGAAAAATATATTTTCTTAATTTATTTTATAACCACAGGATTCAAGATTTGAAGTAAATACATAAATGCAAGGTACTCCACACAGGTAAGTAAGGAACTTTGAATTAGAGCAGTAACATACACAGTATAGGTTAAAATGTGAGAGGTCTGTGGTCAGTTTGAACTAAGAAGTGAGTACCAAAAAGGTATAGTCTCAACTTCTTCAGGGACCAAACCACAGCAAAGGCCTTCCTCTCAATGGCACTCCAATGCTGCTCCCTGGGGAGTACCCTCCTGCTAATAAAAGCAACCGGCCGGTCAAGGCCATCATCATTTGTTTGGGACAGGACTGCTCCTATCCCATGCTCAGAGGCATCTGTCTGCGCAACGAACTGCTTAGAATAATCTGGAGCTTTCAAAACTGGTGCTGTACACATAGCTTGCTTCAGGGTATCAAAGGCCTTTTGACAGTCCACGGTCCAGTTCACTTTCTTGGGCATTTTCTTAGAGGTCAGTTCTGTGACGGGTGTCACTATTGATCCATATTCATTCACAAATCTCCTATAGTAACCAGTCAAGTCAAGGAATGCCCTGACTTGAGTCTGGGTTTTTGGAGCAAGCCAGTCCAGAATAGTCTGGATCTTGGGTTCGAGTGGCTGAACTTGGCCTTCACCTACAAGGTGTCCCAAGTAAACCACAGTACCCTGCCCTATCGGACATTTAGATGCCTTGATAGAGAGGCCTGCTGCTTGCAGGGCCTGCAAAACCTTCTTCAGGTGGACCAGGTAATCCTGCCAGTTGGAGCTAAAGACAGCAATATCATCAAGATAAGCTGCACTAAAGGACTCCAAGCTAGCAAGGACTTGATTCAGCAACGTTTGGAAGGTGGTAGGGGCATTCTTTAAGGCAAAGGGCATCACAGTAAGCTGGTAATGCCCTTTAGGTGTAGAGAATGCTGTTTTCTCTTTTGCTCCAGGTGCCATTTTTATTTGCCAGTACCTTGCTGTTAAGAAAAAAAGTACTTAAGTATTTGACAGGACCTAATTTATCTATGAGCTCATCTGCCCATGGGATGGGGTGAGCATTTGTCTTGGTGACAGAGTTCAGCCCTCCGTAGTCCACACAAAACCTCTTCTCTCTCTTGCCATGTTTTGTGTGAGGTTTGGGGACCGAGATCACCGGGCTAGCCCAGGGACTGTGAGAGTGCTCAATCACTCCCAACTCCAGCATCTGGTAGACATCCACTTTGATGCTTCCCTTAACTTGGTCAGACTGTCTGAATATTTTATTATTGACAGGCATACTGTCTCCTGTGTCCACACCATGGGTACACAGGTGTGTCTGACCAGGGGTTAAAGAAAAGAGCTCAGCAAACTGCTGCAGGACTTGCTTGCAGTCAGCCTGTGGTTGGCCATAGAGGGTGTCTGAATAGATCACTCCATCTGCTGAACCATCTTTAGGGTCAGTGTAGAGGAGATTAGGGAGAGGTTCACTCTCAGCTTCCTGGTCCTCATCTGTAACCATTAACATGTTTACATCTGCCCTATCATGAAAGAGTTTGAGGCGGTTCACATGGATCACCCTTTTGGGAGTCCTGCTAGTGCCTAGGTCCACCAGGTAGGTGACCTGACTTTTTTCCTTAAGAACTGGGTACAGCCACTCCATCTGTCCTGAAGTTCCCTGGGAGCCACAGGCTCCCGAACCCTGACTTTCTGCCCTGGCTGAAACTCAACCATAGCAGCCTTTTGGTCATACCACAACTTCTGGAGTTGTTGGCTGGCCTCAAGGTTTTTGCTTGCCTTTTCCATGTACTGTGCCATCCTTGAACGTAGGCCTAATACATAGTCCACCACATCCTGTTTAGGCTCATGGAGAGGTCTCTCCCAGCCTTCTTTTATAAGTGCCAGTGGTCCCCGAACAGGATGGCCAAACAGGAGTTCAAAGGGGGAAACCCTACTTTCTTCTGTGGCACCTCTCTGTAAGCGAAAAGCAGACAAGGCAAGAGGATATCCCATCTCCTTTTTAGTTTTTCTGGGAGCCCCATGATCATGCCCTTCAATGTCTTGTTAAATCTCTCCACAAGACCATTGGTTTGTGGATGGTATGGTGTGGTGAATTTGTAAGTCACCCCACACTCATTCCACATGTGTTTTAGGTAAGCTGGTGTGAAGTTGGTACCTCTGTCAGAAACCACCTCCTTAGGAAATCCCACTCTTGTAAAAAATACCAATGAGTGCTTTGGCTACTCCAGGGGCAGTAGTGGACCTAAGGGGAATTGCTTCAGGGTACCTAGTAGCATAATCCGCTACTACTAGGATATACTGGTTCCCTGATGCTGTGGGAGGTTCCAGTGGACCCACTATGTCCACTCCACTCTTTCAAAGGGGACCCCCAACACTGAAAGTGGAATGAGGGGGGGCCTTTGGATGGCACCTGTCTTACCACTGGCTTGACAGGTGACACAGGAGGTGCAAAACTCCTTTACCTTCTGTGATATATTGGGCCAGTTAAAATGGTTGACTAATCTCGCTCATGTCTTGGTTTGACCCAAATGCCCAGCAAGGGGAATGTCCTGGTCTAAGGTCAGAATGAACTCCCTAAACTCCTGAGGCACTACCACTCTCCTAGTGGCACCAGGTTTGGGATCTCTTGCCTCAGTGTAAAGGAGTTCATCTTCCCAATATACCTTTTCGGTTCCACTGACATTACCCTTTTCTTGCTTAGCTGCTTGCTGTCTTAGGCCCTCAAGAGAGGGACAAGTTTCTTGCCCCTTACACAGCTGTTTCCTTGAGGGTCCCCCTGGGCCCAAGAGCTCAACTTGGTAAGGCTCCAGCTCCATGGACTCAGTTCCCTCAGGGGATAGAACATCTTCCTGGGAAGAGAGGTTCTGTTTCTTGTGCTGTGTTGAAGCTGGTTCCCCAGTCCTCTTTCCTTCTCTCTTGGACGATTGGGCCATTATTCGAGAACCCAACACTTCTTTTTCACCCTGCACTGTGCCCTTGTCTTGACACACACCAGTTCAGGGATACCAAGCATGGCTGCATGTTCTTAAGCGTTACCTCAGCCCATGCTGAAGACTCCAGATCATCCCCTAGCAGAAATTCTACTGGAATTGCCGAGGAGACTACCACCTGTTTCAGGCCAGTGACCCCTCCCCATTCCAAAGTTACCATTGCCATGAGATGGACTTTAGTTTGATTGTCAGCATTAGTGACTGGATATGTCTGTCCAGCCAGGTACTGTCCTAGGGAAACCAGTATGTCTGTCACCATTGTGACACTGGCACCTTTATCCTTCAGGGCTTCTACTCTAGTCCCATTGATTAAGAGCTGCTGCCTGTATTTTCGCATGTTAGGCGGCCAGGCAGCAAGTGTGGCTAGGGCCACCCCACCCTCTGAGACTAATGTAGCTTCAGTTTGAACCCTGATTTCCTCTGGGCACACTGTTGATCCCACCTGGAAACTGAGTATTACAGTGCTAACTGGAGTAGTATTTGTTGCGGCAATTTTTTGGGGACAGACCTTGTCTCCTGTTTGGTGTCCATGCTGAGTACAGATTCGACACCAGGCCTTCTTGGGATCAAAGTTTTTACCCTTATACCCATTTGAGGACTGTGAAGAGGCTCTGGGCCCACCCTCCTGGGCAGATTTTGGGGCACTGTAAAAGACACTTTACTTTTCCCCTTGGATGTCTCACCACTCTTCCCCTGGGGAGTATTTGGGACCCCTTTCCTTTGGTCACCCCTGTGGAAGTCTTGGTCACCCTAGTCTTGACCCAATGGTCTGCCTTCTTTCCCAATTCTTGGGGAGAAACTGGACCTATATCTACCAGATGTTGATGCAGTTTGTCATTGAAACAATTACTTAACAGATGTTCTTTCATAAATAAGTTATACAGCCTATCGTAATCATTTTCACCACTGCCAGTTATCTAACCATCTAGTATTTTGACTGAGAAGTCAACAAAATCAACCCAGGTCTGGCTTGAGGATTTTTGAGCCCCCCTGAACCTAATCCTGTACTCCCCAGTTGAGAATCTAAAGCCCTCAATCAGGGTATCCTTCATGAGGTCATAGGATTCTGCATCTTTACCAGAGAGTATCCCTACACTTTCCAGTGAACATTTTCCAAAGGAGAGCACCCCAGTGAGATCTATTTACTTTTCTGGTTGCACAAGCCCTCTCAAAAGCTGTGAACCATTTAGTGATATCATCACCATCTTCATATTTTGTTACAATCCCTTTGGGGATTTTTAGGAGGTCAGTATTCTCTCTGACCCTATTTAAGTTGCTGCCACCATTGATGGGCGCTAAACCCATCTCGTGTAGGAAGTTGGCTCTGTATATACTATCTCAAACTAAGAGATAGTGTGCACAGAATCCAAGGGTTCCCCTTTAGAGGTAAGATAGTGGCAAAATTAGATAATTCTAATGCTCTATTTTGCGGTAGTGTGGTCAAGCAGTAGGCTTATCAGAGGGTAGTGTTAAGCATTTGTTGTACACACACAGCCAATAAATGAGGAACACACACTCAAAGTCTTAACTCCAGGCCAATAGTTTTTATATAGAAACATAACTTTTCTTAATTTATTTTAGAACCACAAGATTCAAGATTTGAAGTAGATACATAAAATGCAAGGAACTCCACACAGGTAAGTAAGGAACTTTGAATTGGAGAAGTAACATACACAGTTTTAGTTAAAATGGCGATAAGTTGTTTTAAAAGTTGACACAGTGCAAAAATCAACAGTTCTTGGGGGAGGTAAGTATTGGTTAGTTTTTTAGGTAATTAAGGCACTTACAACCTCAAGTTCCTGGGCATAGGCAGCCCACCGTTGGGGGTTCAAGGCAGCCCCAACGTCAGCGCACCAGCAACACAGGGCCGGTCAGGGTCAGAGGTCAAAAGAGGGCCCAAAACACATATGCGCCTATGGAGAACAGGGGTGATCCAGTTCCAGTCTGCCAACAGGTAAATACATGCGTGTTCGGAGGGCAGACCAGGGGGGTTTTGTAGAGCACTGGGGGGTGGGGGGGGGGGGGGGGGACAAGTAGGCAAACAAAACAGTACAGGGGCGGCCGGGTGCAGTGTGCTTAGCAGGCGTCAGGTTTTCAATAGGAATCAATGGACGGAGCCGGGGGTCACTCTAGCGGTGCAGGCAGGGCACAGGGGGGCTTCTTGGGCCAGCCACTGTCTGGGCTAGGCAGAGGATCACCTGATGGTCACTCCTGCACTGGAATTCGGTTCCTTCTGGTCTTGGGGGCTGCGGGTACAGTGCTTGGTCTAGGCGTCGGGTTCTTTGTTCCAGGCATTCGTAGTCAGGAGGAAGCCTCTGGATCCTCTCTGCACTCGTCGCTGTGGGCGTTCAGGGGGGTCGTCTCAGGTTACTCACGAGGTCGCAGTCACCTGGGAGTCCTCTCTGCAGTGTTGGTTCTGTGAAGCTCGAGCTGGGGGCGTCGGGTGCAGAGGGAGGGAAGAGTGAGTTCTTTAAAAGTTGCTTTAAAGTTGCAAAAAGTTTGCTGTTGGTGAACAGTGCCGCTGTTCTCTGGAGTTTCTTGGTCCTTCGGTTCAGGGCAGTCCTCTGAGGCTTCAGAGGTTGCTAGTCCATGTTGGGTGCGTCGCTGTGCAGGTTCTTTGAGTCTGGAGCCAGGCCGGTAGGGCTGGGGCCAAGTCAGTTGTCGTCTCCATCGTCTCTGCAGGCAGGGCTTTCAGGTCAGCAGTCCTTCTTTGTGTAGGTTGCAGGAATCAGATTTCCTGGGTTCTCGGTCGCCCCTAAATACTAAATTTAGGGGTGTGTTTAGGTCAGGAGGGCAGTAGCCAATGGCTACTGTACCTGAGGGTGGCTACACCCTCCTTGTGCCTCCTTCCTTTGGGGAGGGGGGCACATTCCTATTCCTATTGGGCTGAATCCTCCAAAACAAGATGGAGGATTTTCCAAGGAGGGTCTCCTCAACTCTTGTCACCTTAGGGGAGGACCTGGCTGAGGGGGTGACTCCTTGTTATTCTCATTATCTCCCTGGTCTTGCCACCAAAAGTGGGGGCTGTGTCTGGGGGGGTCAGGCATCTCCACTAGCTGGAGTGCCCTTGGGCACTGTAACACCAGGCTTGAACCTTTGAGGCTCACCACCAGGTGTTACAGTTCCAGCATGGGGAAGTGTGAAACACCTACACCTAGGACAGGCTTTGTTCCTGGTCACAGAGTGCACAAAGGCACTCACCCCATGTGGCCAGAAATGTGTCTGTAAGTGACAGGCTGGCAGAGACGGGTCAGCCTAGCACTAGCAGTTGGGCTGGCATGCAGGGGGCATCTCTAAAATGCCCTCTGTGTTTATTTCTCAATAAATTCCACTCTGGCATCAGAGTGGATATATTGTGCTGAGAAGTTTGATACCAAACTTCCCAGTATTCAGTGTAGCCATTATGGAACTGTGGACTTCGTGTTTGACAAACTCCCAGACTATATACTCTTTTTGGCTACCCTGTACTTACATTGTCTATGAATTGACTTAGACACTGTAGCGACATAGTGCTCATGCAGCTATGCCCTCATCTGTGATATAGTGCACCCTGCTTTAGGGCTGTAAGGCCTGTTAGAGGGGTGACTTACCTATGCCACAGGCAATGGGTGGAGGGCATGGCACTGAGGGGAGTGCCATGTCGACGTAATATTTTTCTCTTCACCAACACACACACGCTGTGTGAGGCAGTGTGCATGTGCTGAGTGAGGGGTCCCCAGGGTGGCATGATATATGCTGCAGCCCTTAGAGACCTTCCCTGGCCACAGGGCCCTTGGTACCAGGGGTACCTTTTACGAGGGACGTATTTGTGTGCCAGGGCTGTGCCAATTGTGGAGACAGAGGTACAGTTTTAGGGAAAGAACACTGGTGCTGGGGCATGGTTAGCAGGGTCCCAGCACACTGTCAATCAAACGGCAAAAAGTTAGGGGGTAACCATGCCAACAGTAGCATTTTGCTACAAAATGTTATTCTCATTATTGTTTCAATGAAGAAGATTTCATGTAATTCTAAACCTTCCTTGAGAGAACAAATACCTAAAGAAGAGAATTAATATGTTCACATATCACCAAGTTCTTTGGTCCTTTTAGGAGCCCAGTTGGCCAGTATCCCTAGATCGCCATTTTTTTAATATAACATTTTGTTTAATTGTGAAACAATGGTGAATACATTAATACAATGACACCACAACTACACAGCACCTTTCTGGACACTACAGATCCCTCTCCCTTACCCCAACTGCACACAGCACCACAACCATAGCTCTTCCAAGGTGTAATCACCAGTGACAGTGGCAAATCCCTTGCCCCTACTCTTTTGTACATGTGCGTTCTCATCTCCCATAACCCCGTCCACCAGATCTAGCCCCTTCCATATCTGTCTTTCTACAATTTTACAGTGCTCCAGCCCTGTTTCCCAGTCTTATAGTAGTGGAGGTGTCTCACAGCCCCATTTCTGGGCAATATCTCACTTTACTACAGCAAATCCAATATTTACTAGAATCTCCTCGGATCTTGTGAGGTCTGAGGGTTCCCACATCCCCAACGTTGGGTGTTAGCTCAATGCTTACCCCAACTGCCTCTACTATTTCTTCCCAAAATCAGCGTCCGTGGACAAACCCACCATGTGTGGAGAAATGTGTCCTCCATACCACACTTTCTTCAGCAAAGAGCATCTCTTTCCCTCCCAATTGTGTGTATTAATATTCTGATGTAATGCTTCTACAGTTTTAATTGGATTAGCTAGTAGCTGGCTTCAATAGCCACTTCCACTTGGACATTTAATGTCTCCTGCCAGTTCTCATCCTCAATTTCCCTAATGTGTTGTTCCCAGAGATCCTTGAGTCTTTAATGTCCCTTTTGTGTTTCGCATTAATGTACCATATGTGAGGTAAATCATTTTTTTGCAGACTCGTCCATCCAGCAATCTCCGTTCCAACGAGGAATCCTATTGGGTCTCCTCCTCCCTATCTGTAGTCCTGCTGAGTGCATGTCTCAACTGTCTGTATATCAGCCATTGGGTGGTCAGTATTTTATATTCCTCTTGTAGGTAGTCAAAGGGAACCACTTCATTGGCATCCCATACTTCTGCGAGTGTTGAGATGCCTGTATTATTCCAGCCCTGGAAGTCTTTCAGTGCGGTCACTTGTTTCAGCCTAGTCCCTTCCCAGAGCGGCATATGGGAGGTGAGCCGTTTGTCCCATTTAATCTCTCGGAGTAGACTTTCCCACACCGCCAGGACAGTGCCTGTTGTCAGCCACACAAGGTTACTCAGTCTATCCCCATATAGTGCACGCAAATAGCATGGGTCACCCATACCTCATCTGTCCATCCGACATGTCGGGTCCTCAGTCTGCATATGCCCAGTCATTCACTATACAGACCTGTCCCCCCTCATAATATTCCTTAACGTTTGGGAGCGCTAGGCTCCCTTCAAATTTGGAACCTTGCAGGGACTGTTTGTAGTTGACTGCCCGCCCAGAGCAGTGTCTTCACCAGAGCATCCATCGGGACAAAGAACAACTTCGGTATCCTAGATGGGCTATTATGGAGAATGTAGAGCAAGCAATATAGTGTGATCATTTCAAACATGGCTGCCTTGCCTAGTAGGGATAGTGACAGCGTGCACCAATGTTTTACATCCCTCTCCAGCCCCTGGATTAGAGGGACGAGGTTTTCCTTGTAGTATAATGCAGCATTCCTGGTAACTCAGATGTCGAAGTATTTGACCTTGTGGGTGGGGGGGGTTCTACTAGTAAGGGCAGCAATAACTCATTGCGAAGAGGAGGGATCTTTCCCAGTTGATCACGAATCCTGAAAACTCACCAAACACTTCAAATATTTCATGAATGCAGGCCAGTGTTTGTTTCGTCTTCATCAGGGACAGTATTATATCATCCGCATATAGCGATACTCTTTCTTCCCATCCTGAGCCTCCCGTCCAACCCCAGATTTGGGCGTCTGTTGTCATAAGCTCTGCCTGGGGTTCCACGATCAATGCGAACAGCATTGGCAAGAGAGGATAGCCCTGCCTTTTCCCTCTCCCAATGCGAAACTCTCTGGAGAGGCAGACATTGACTTTTTTATATGAACCTAGCTTGCATCTCTTTCTATAATAGCTTAATCCACTTGATATAGCAGGTCCCAAAACCCATTCTTTCAACGATTGTGCACAGAAAAGGCCATTCCACCGAATCAAATGACTTGTTGGCATCTAAAGACATAATGGCCCATGGTTTCCCATCCATGCCCATCTGCGTTATGTTTGCAAGCACATTTGCAAGGATTTTAATATCCACATTAAGAAAGGAAGATTGGTCTGTAAGATTTACATTTATCTTTGGGTTTCCCTGCTTTGGGTATGAGGTGTCGTCCTGTGTGCATATCCGCCAGTAGTCTCCGATTGCGGAAGGTGTCCTGGTACATCGAGAGCAGTGCCCTTCATGTGTTTGCGAAATTTATGGTGGTGGTGGTGGTGGCAGCACATCTTCTGAGGTCGATGGTGCCTGTCTTCCCTTACCTCAACAACTAACTGTTGAAGGCAGCCCAGTGGGCCCACCATTAAGGAGACCTCTCTGACCATGTCCAGATTTCGGAGGAGACTGCAAAATATCTTCTGTGGTGGTTACTGGACCGTGATTGGGTCAGTGGCAGACCGCTCTCCCTTCCCCACCCAGAGCTGACAGTGGTAGCTGATGGACCGCTTCTGGGTTGGGGCGGCCATATGTGAGAGATGGATCTCAGAGGCCTTTGGTCTCCAGCAGAGCCCCGTCTTCTCCAGTATTGTGGTATCTTTCATAGATTCACATGCTTGAATCATTCCCCGTCGTTGAAGTGGGAGTCCCACGGTACATAGAAAGCAATAAATAGATAAAGAAAAACCTTCTTTTTTTTTTTTTTCATTGTAGTCAATAGGAAAAACACATTCAGTTTTGTAACTGTCAGCCTCATTAGAAAAAGCCCAAACTTCAGCCAATCAGGCGAGACCACCCCTTTAGAATCCTCAGCACAGAGGCTCAGTCTCTCAGATTTTCTGCCGCACGTCGTGTGTAAGGGAGTCTCCCTGAGCTCTTCTCAGTTTACTTTCTTTTCAAGAGATATTCTTCAGCTTTCACTTTTGTTTTTGCTGTAGTACTTCTTCCATCATGTCTACAGCAAGAAAAGGTTTGTTTAGACCTTGTGGTACCTGTGGAAAGTTAAGGCTTCATTGTGAGCACCCTCACAAGGAATGCATATACTGTCTCCATCGAGAGCATAAGGTCAAAGACTGTAAAATCTGCAGGACTTTTCCTAACAAGACTCTCAGAGACAGAGAAGCCAGGCTCCTACTTTGGCTTCAGAAAAGAAAAGCCAGAGAAGCTTTTTCTGAGGAGGAGGACAGAGACACATCAGTGACCTCAAAGAAGAGGAAAAAGTCTGTGGAGAGCTTCTCCGCCAAGAGCAGTAAGTCAGCCAAGAAGCTGCATGCATTTAAGGACAGACCTGAGGAACACGCTTCAACATCCAGGGAACTTGGTGGTAAGGTTCGTTCAGAGCCATCTAAACCTGCTTCCTCCTCAAAGAAGCTCAAAAGATCTTTGAGTTCCCTGCCACCATCGACGTCCAGGATATCCACACCGTCGACGAGCGCATCGTCGACAGCAGGTCTTCCTTCATCGACGACAACAGCAACGGCCACGTTTACGGCTCCGTCGTCGCCAGTGATTGTTACCTCATCTCCACTGTCATCTACGACCATAACGTTGGTGAGCTTAAAATACGGTCCCTCACCTGCTCACACCTTGAAGATTGCAAAGAAACCGTCAACGGGTAAGGAGATGAATCCCACCGACGGAAGCAGCGACGGCGCGGCAATCGATTTTGCCTTCAGAGACGACTACTCCATCGATGACACACCCGTCGACGGCACCTCTGTCGACGGCAGCCCCGTCGACGGAAACTTCATCGACATTAGCACCATCGACGGCAACTCCATCGACGCTCGCATCACCGATGACGGCTCCACTACCGACGGTCCGTCGACGCCTACACCGTCGACGAGAACACCATCGACGAACGTACCGTCAACGACGACTCCGACTGCTCAATTTCCTGATCCTATACCCAACCATTTTGAAGCATCTCCTTACCTACCTCAGAGAATTCTACCAATAAAAAGCAAGTCTTTTCTCCTACTACCATCCCATACATCACCTAGTAAAGTCACACCAGTACCTCCACAGCATCTCTTTGCTGACGAGGAGGAGGAGGAGGATGATGTATATTCGGATGACAGGTTTTTCCCGGTGGCACGTAGCCCCTCAGAACTACATATTAAATGTCAGGAGGAGGATGAAGAGGAAAGTGACCAGCTTTATTTAGATCAGCAGAGGCAGAGTCACCTGCAACCTCAAGAGCAGCAGGAGCAGACGGTTCAGATGCCTGTTTCTTTGATAGCTAATCTACAGCAAATGATGCAGGACTGTTATTCTAGATTTCCTCCACCTGGCTCCTCTACCCCGGTGCAACCTCTGCATACGCCAATATCCGCCCCTGTTCGGCCATCTGAGTCTACGGAACCTATCCTAGGTCCTTCATCTGGACAGGATGTTGATCCACCTTTGTCAGAGGATGAGCAGGAAGAAGGTGAAATTCAGGACACTGACTCAATCATTCCAGAATGGGATGAATATCAGATTCAAACACCATCTCCCTCCACGCCTCCACCAGTCGACTCTCCACCGCAGGACATTGGTGGTTTTCATAGTGTGATGGAAAGAGCTGCAAAAAGATTTCAACTGCCAATAACATCAAAGCAGTCAGACTGTTTTCTGTATGACTTCAAAGAGGATACTAGGAAGTCAGTAAGAGCTATACCCATTGTTGACTTCATTTGGGAAGGGGGGCTTAAGGTCATGCAGACTCCATCTTCTATACCAGCAGTATTACCGAGACTTGAAAAGAAATATAAAGCACCGGACAATTCTCCAGCATGTTTGGGTAGTCACCCTAAGCCAGACTCGGTCATATCACAGGCAGCTCAGAGAAGGTCCAGAAATCCATCTTCATCTTTGACTGCCCCCCCAGATAAAGAGGGACGACGGTTGGATTCGATTGGGGCTGAGGTCGATGGTGCCTGTCTTCCCTTACCTCAACAACTAACTGTTGAAGGCATGTTCACCCCCAGACGGTCGTCAGCCACCTCCAGACTAAGGCTAACCTCCTGTCATTTTTGGGGTTCACTACTAATGTGCCAGAGTCACACCAGCATTCTTCTCAGATGCAAAAGATGCTCCATTTCTTTGGTACCATTATGGACACAGTTAGGTTTTGTGCCTTTCCCCAAGGGGAAGAGTGTTCAGGACATTCAGGTTATGATGCTACTCTTTCAGTCTATGTCTTAGAATTCATTGAGGTCTCTTTTAGACTATTGGGACTGATGGTTGAGCATGCTAGGTGACGTGTGCCGGCTCTGCAGGGGTATCTGTACTCCCAGTGGGCCCACCATTAAGGAGACCTCTCTGACCATGTCCAGATTTCGGAGGAGACTGCAAAATATCTTCTGTGGTGGTTACTGGACCGTGATTGGGTCAGTGGCAGACCGCTCTCCCTTCCCCACCCAGAGCTGACAGTGGTAGCTGATGGACCGCTTCTGGGTTGGGGCGGCCATATGTGAGAGATGGATCTCAGAGGCCTTTGGTCTCCAGCGGAGCCCCGCCTTCATATCAACCTTCTGAAACCGAGGGCCATCCTCTTTGCGCTGAAAGCTTTCTGTCCATCCATCATGTCATCCTAATGGCTCCTGATTGGGTGCAGAGAATATGGTATCCAGAACTCCTGGAATTGAGCATCTGTCCTCCATCAGGCTTCCCCTCTGAGAGGACCTGCTTTCACAGGTACAGGGCGGGGTTCTGCACCCAAGCCTTCACAATCTCCAAAATCATGCTTGTAGATTGACCAGCGAACACTGAATACCTTTGACCTTTCTCCAGAGGCGGTTGATGTCATCTTGGCAACCAGGAGGCCTTTGACCAAAACTGTATGTGACAGTCATTGGGACAAGCTCATGGTTTGGTGCAGTGCTCTTTAGATAGACCCCCTCTAGGCAATGTTATGTCATGTTTCGTTGATTATTTTATTTGGAGCCCTGCAAAGCCTTGCGCTGTGCACAGTTAAAGGGTACCTTTGTCTCTTACAGCTTTTTGGTGTTGATCAGCCCTCATTGTTTAAGCCTGCATTTGCTATGCTCTTTCTGAAAGATTTGCATTTGTTTGCTCCCTCTCCCTAGCACCAGTGTTCTTTCCCTAAACCTGTACCTTTGTCTCCACAATTGGCACAGCCCTGGCACACAAATACATCCTTTGTAAAAGGTACCCATGGTACCAAGGTCCTTGTGACCACGGAAGGTCTCTTACGGCTACAACATGTATTATGCCACCCTGGGGACCCCTCACTCTGCACCTGCACACTGCCTCACAGCTTGTGTGTGATGGTGGAGAGAAAAAGACTAAGTCGACATGGCACTCCCCTCAGAGTGTCATGCCCACAACCCACTGCCTGTGGCATAGGTAAGTCACCCCTCTAGCAGGCATTATAGCCCTAAGGCAGGGTGCGCTATATCACAGGTGAGGGCATAGCTGCATGAGCACTATGCCCCTACAGTGTCTTAGCCAATTCATAGACATTGTAAGTTCAGGGTAGCCATAAAGAGTATATGGTCTGGAAGTTTGTCAAACACGAACTCCACAGTTCCTTAATGGCTACACTGAATACTGGGAAGTTTGGTATCAAACTTCTCTTCCAGGGGATCCTCATCAATAGTCATAAACATTGAATATTCCCGCCCTTGTGCGGGGACCCCGGAGCATATATAAAATACACACATATAAAGTATGAAATATGCAAGAAAAAAATATATATAGCATTTTTAGTAGACATATCTTTCATACTAAACTCATATATACATGTGTAAAACGGCAATGCAGGCTATAATCATAAACAGGCTAAAATGCTTTATTTCTATGAATTTTTTTTTTTAAATAAAATTACAATAGAGAATAAATATCTACCCAAGACCCCAAAACTGGGCTTAGGGAAATAAGCAGCAGCAATATCTAAAGAAAAAAGAGAAAAAACTACATTGAAAAACAATGGAGCATTCTTAGCCAATAGGCTGCATGCAGGTTAACACAGGAGAACCATAAAAACTTTGGCACCGTGCCTTTAAGACCCTGAGCACCTCCAGTATCCCACCATGCCTCAGGGGTGAAGGAAAGGTGACAGTTGGTTCACAGTTAGGTCAGTTCTTTTTTCCGGCTTCTTCTGAGAGGATCCTGGAGCATTGAGCTCTCAGTTTTTCTGAGTTTTTCTCAGAAAAATACTTAAAAACAGCGTTTTTCCTGTTTCACTCGACATCTAACATCTTTGTCTGAGTTTGGCAGTTTTTTCCTGACAGAAAAATGCCTTCCCTTTTTGTCAAATGCCCTTCTTGTGGGAAGAAGAAGGCCCAGTCAGATCCACACTCTCTTTGTATTGTGTGCCTGTCGCAGAGTCACTGCCCTGACACTTGCAAGCACTGCAAGAATATGTCAAAGAGGACTCTGAAGGACAGAGAAAGGATCAGACTTCATGGGCTTCACGAGAGAGAAAAAACATCATCCTCTTTGCTTCCCAGGCAGCCAGCAGGCCACTCTCAGGAGAGAATGGCTAGGTCGACGTCAGCAGGAAGGAAAGTACCTGTTTATTCCCCGTCGATGTCGTCGCTGCCACCATCTCACCGCCATAGATCGCCGTCGACGGCGACACGACCGACGTCGAAGGACACGGCGTCGAGGGAACATGGCCATCGCAGGGGCATATCTCCGTCGACGGCAGCCCGCCGATCGATATCGAGCCATCTCCGGCGTGCCCGTTCGCCGCCGAAGACCTCACGCCCCCCGACGTCAAGAGACACGATGTCGAAATCGCCACGACGGCAAGACCGACATCCGCCGTCGGTCACCCACCGCTCCACGTCGAGGCACACGACGGCGAGTAGGTCAAGGTCCAGAGATCGCCGTTCGACGTCAAGACACACTACGTCGAGGCACTCAACGGCGAGACACTCAACGTCGAGGCAAGATCAACTGGTGGGGCGCCCTTTGACGTCGACACAGCCGTCGACGTCGACACAGGTTTTACCTGTCTTGCAGGAAGTAGAACATCGTCCTGCAGCAGATAAGGCAGCGCCTTCTCCAGTGGTCTCCATACGGAGCGATTCATCTCGTTCGAGAGCGACATCATCGGGGCATGTTTCACCCATCAACTTATCACCAAGATGGTTGGAGAGCCTTAATAGACCAGCGGCCTCCCCGGATTCACAGTACTCACAAATATACTGTCCTACTGCCTCTCTCCCGAGAACACCATCACCGACAGCGCGGGCAGAACGGGCTCGTTCTGCTCCTCGCCAACCGACCACGAGGCCTGGGCGCTCTGTTACAGCGTCTCGCAGCAGGTCACGTTCCCAAAGGCGATCTAGGTCTCGATCACGACACAGAAGATCACCCTCTTGGTCGTTGTCAGGATCATCTGTCGGACGTTACTCCCCCACCCTAACGGATTCTCCACCAGCTAGGGTGTCACCGGTGGATGACATTACCACTTTTAATGAGGTGCTGTTAAGGGGAGCGCAGAAGTTAAATATAGAGGTTCCAGAACCATCTACCTCCTCGTCAGTCATTTTTGGGAGACTCTGCAGCATAGAACACTGTCGAAAAAGCTACTGCCGCTAGTGCCTGGTTTGTTGCAGCCAACCATGGACACTTTTTTGGCGCCAGCCATCCTCAAATCTGCCCCGGCGAGGATTCTGAAAAAATATAAGGCGCCTGAACAGGACCCTTTATTCTTAAGAAAGGACCCGCCACCGGACTCTGTAATATTGGCCGCAGCCCGAAAAACCCACTCGGTGGCATCATCCTCCACAGTCCCTCCGGACAAAGAGAGCAGGCATCTAGACTCTCTGGGGAGAAAAATGTGCGGCACAGCGGCATCTGTAATGAAAGTCTCCAGTGCTTCTGCACTCCTGGGCAGTTATGACCGTTCTCTGTGGGACTCCCTCAATAGATTTACAGAAAAGTTGCCCAGGGAAGACAGACAGGATTTTCAAGAGATCCTGCAAGAGGGATGTCTGGTATCTAACCAGGTCATCAGCGCAGCGGCAGATAGGGCAAACTTAGCTGCACATGGGTACGCACATGGAATCTGTGCAAGAAGGTCTTCCTGGCTGAGACTGACTGGGTTAAAACAGGAAGCACAACAGCGCATTCTAAATCTCCCATTCAACGGGAACTCGCTGTTTGGTACCCATGCGGATAAAGAAATGGCCCGCATGAAGACAGAGGTGGACACCATGAGGGCAGTAGGCCTGGAAAGGAAGAAAGACTTCAGGCGGAGGTATAGGCCTTATGACAGGCGCCCTTTCCAGCAGAGGGTTCAAACCCCTCACTGGTCCCAGAGGCCACAGCAAAGGCAGGGATGCCCTCTTTTTCAGGCTCGTAAAGCCACAAGGGAACGAGGGTCAAGTAGACCGCAGCAGTCCACACCGAAAGCGCCGGCCAAACAATGAGATCTCGCTTCCCTCGACACTGTACACCACTCCGGTGGGGGGAAGTATCACAGATTATCTTCACGAGTGGCACTCCATCACAAAAGACAAATGGGTGCTCAACATTGTCGAAAATGGCTACTCTCTTCTTTTCAGACAGCCCCCACCTCACTTGCCACCAGCCAAATGCAATCCATCTCATCTCAGCCTGCTGCGCAAAGAGGCTCTCGCCCTCTTACAAAAGAAGGCAATAGAAAAGGTTCCACTTGTGCACAGAGGAAAGGGGGTTTACTCCCGCTATTTTCTGGTGGTGAAAAAAGGCAGAGAGGGCGTTTTCAGACCAATTTTGGACTTACGGCTGCTGAACAAGTACATAAGAAAACAGAAGTTCAGGATGCTGGCTCTTCACCACATTTTCCCTCAGCTACATCAGGGAGACTGGATGTGCTCCATCGACCTGCAGGATGCATATTTTCACATCCCAATAGCTCCCAAGCATCGGAAATTCTTGCGCTTCCAAATAGCCTCACAGCACTATCAGTTCAGAGTACTACCATTCGGCCTGAAATCTGCCCCGCGTCTTCTCGAAATGTGTGGCAGTGGTAGCGGCACATCTTCGAAAACAAAAGATCTTCATCTACCCATACCTAGACGACTGGTTACTGAAAGCTGCCTCTCCGGATCAGGCGAGAAGCCATCGGGACATTGTGCTCAAGGTTTTCGAGTCTCTAATTCGACTCAATTCGCTCAATTGGATCTCTTCGCGGACGAAGTAAACAAGAAATGCCCAGACTTCGCATCCAGGTTCTACCGTCCGGGATCTCGAGGGAATGCCCTGTTGATCGACTGGTCAGGGACATTTCTCTACGCCTTTCCACCGATTCCCCTCATACCGGCAGTGATCAACAAACTTTACAGATCCAGCACCAGAATGATTCTCATAGCGCCACAATGGCCCCGTCAATTCTGGTACATGGATCTCCTCAACCTATCGGAAAAACCTCACAGGAGGCTGCCGTGCAGACCGGATCTTCTGAGCAGGATGGAGGGCAGGATTCTGCATCCCAACCTACCCTCTCTGAGCTTAACAGAATGGCTCCTGAATTCCTGCAGTATGGACACCTAGGGCTCTCGCAGGAGTGCATGAACATCTTGAAAGAGTCCAAACGACCTTCCACGCGGCGTTCTTACGCTTTTAAGTGGAAGAGATTCTACATATGGGGGGTCATTCTAATTCTGGCGGGCGGCGGAGGCCGCCCGCCAGAGTTCCCCCCTCCAGAATACCGCACCGCGGTCAGAAGACCGCTGCGGTTATTCTGTGTTTCCCGCTTGGCTGGCGGGCGACCTACAAAGTAGAAGGACTGCCTAGCTGAAACACCCCACAGAAAAGAAAGAAGACATCAACTGCTTTTGCCCCAGCCCTACCGGCCTGTCTCGTGATTCAAAGAACCTGCACCAGCGACGCATCCTGCGGGCCCAACAACCTTTGCCGACTCAGAGGACAGCCCTGCAACTACAAAGGAACAAGAACTCCTGAGGACAGCGGAACTGTCCACCTCCAACAAGAAGAAACCCATGGCCAGTGTCCAGAGAAACCAATGACCCAGAGAGGATCCCTAGGCAACTGTGATGACGTGCCCACCCTGGGCTAACCTCTCTGCACCCCAGCGACAACTCGTACAGAGGGAATCCCGAGGACCCCCCTGACTGCGACTGCCTGGAAAGAAGAAACCTGAAGCCTGGAAGAATCACTGCACCCGCAGCCCCCACGCTCGTGAAGAACCAACCACTGGTGCAGCAGTGACCAGCAGGCGGCTCTCACCCTTGCCCAGTCAGTGGCTGGCCCGAGAAGCCCCCGTGCCCTGCCTGCAATGTATGAGTGACCCCTAGGTCCCTCCATTGAGTTCAATTACAAACCCAATACCTTGTTTGCCCACTGCACCCGGGTGTCCTTGTGCTGCTGAGGGTCTGCTTTTTGTGCCTACTTGGGACCCCCCCAGTGCTCCACTAAACCCCCCTGGTCTGCTCACCGAGGACGCAGGTACTTAAATGCCAGCAGGCTGGAACCGGAGTCCCCCTTGTCTGCATAGGCGCTGATGTTATTTGGGCCCCTCTTTGACCTCTGCACCTGACCGGCCCTGTGTTGCTGGTGCTGGGTGTTTGGGGTTGACTTGAACCCCCAAAGGTGGGCTGCCTATGCCCAGGAGACTGAACTTGTAACCGCTTTACTCACCGTATTAACCAAGCTGTACTTACCTCCCCCAGGAACTGTTGAATTTTGCAGTGTCCACTTTTAAAATAGCTTATTGCCATTTTATTTCAAACTGTGTACATTGCTGCGTTGATTCAAAGTCCTATCTATACCAATGCAAAGTACCTTACAATTAATGTACTTATCTGCAATTTGAATCTTGTGGTTCTAAAAGAGATTAGGAAAATAATATTTTTCTATATAAAAGCCTATTGGCCTGGAGTTAAGTCATGGAGTGTGTGTTTTCATTTATTGCCTGTGTGTGTACAACAAATGATGAACACTACCCTCTGATAAGTCTAACTGCCCGACCACACTACCACAAATAGAGCATTAGTATAATCTATGATTGCCTCTGTCAAGCCTCTTGGGGAACCCCTGGACTCTGTGAACACTATCTCTAATTTTGAGATAGTATATACAGAGCCAGCTTCCTACAGAAGCCTTAACGTGGTCTTTAAGTTTCTGCGTTCCCCTAGAGCTGCTTCACAGCTGCTCCATGTGGCTTCCCACCCTCAAGGTAGTGTTTGTTGGCACTATAATGTAGGTGCAATGTTTTAGTGAGTTTCAAGCTCTCTGTGTTAGCCCTGTCCTGGACATTTGTGAGGCAGCAACATGGGCGCCTCTACATATGTTCACAAAGCACTATTTTTTGTACAGTAATGTTGGCCTAGATGGGCACTCTTCCAGCTTGGTCCTGCAACACGTTCTGCATCTGATAGAGACTTCTAGTTGCAGATTCCTTACCTTTGAATTTCCCCAGGCGTCAGAATGGATCTGGAGATTTTTCTTCGAGCAGTACTTCTTCCCACCATCCGATGACTTTGGTCGACTCAGCAAGCGTTGTTGGTGTCGTGTTAGCTGTGATGACGTCGCGGCCATATATAGGTGCCACAACAGCGCACTGACATCTGTTCTTTTCTTTCTGCGCCAACCTACGCGCAGATCCAGAGAGAACTATCTTAGTCATTTTTTTTACTACAACAACACTTTTGTCGAATTATCTTTGATGAGGTTGTGGATGCGTCTATGGGCACTCTTGGCCCGGGGTTGATCCAGACCCTTATGCTTGTGGGTATGGATACAGGGAGAGTTTGGAGGGGACGCTGGACCCTTTAAAATACCAGTTTGACCCCCAAATAGACTTGGGTGCAGGATTTGGGTGATGCCAGTGGTCTAGACACCTCCCCTGACACTGGTATGCTCTCTCCTACTACCGTGGCTATGGAGGAGGGTGCCTCATATTCCATGGTGGTGAGAAGGGCGGTTGAGGTCTTCGACCTCGACCTACCTTCTGTGGAGGTTAGGCCTAATATCATAACCAACGTGCTTCAGCCAGGGTCTTCCTCTTCCGAACCCCTTCTTCCCTTTCATGAGATGTCCTTTTGGGTACTTGGTCCAGACCTAGCACAGGGGCTCCTGTGAATAGGACGATTGCCCGCCGCCATCGGCCTGCACCTATAGACCCAAAATTCCTCACCCAGCACCCCACGCCGGAGAGCCTTGTCATCCAGGCTTCCTCTGGCGCATTCCCTGCCAAAAAGAATGGACAAGTTGGTGAGGAAGTTGTTTTCTTCCAGCAGCCTATTGCTGCAGTCTGTGAACACTGCATGCCTTTTGGGCCACTATCCCCATACTCTTTGGGATATGGTCGTGCAAATGCTGCCTAGAGTTTCGGAGGAGGCCCGGACTATCCTTTCCCAAGCCGTAACAGATGGGAGGGATGCAACGAAGTTCATGATTCGTTGTTGACTGGATACGACCGACTCTGGGCAGGTTGGTTGCATCGACGGTGGCATTGAGACGCCACACCTGGCTGAGAACATCTGGCTTTTCAGGGTATGTCCAGCAATCCTTAATGGACATGCCCTTGTAATGACACACGTCTCTTCATAGACTAGGCCGAGGTGCTTGAGCGCTTTAAGGATTCCCGAGCCACGGCCCGGTCTCTTGGCCTCGCGCCCACTCCTAGACCCCAGCAGTCCGCCTGTAGCCCCTTTTGTGGCTACGGAAGGGGCACCCAACCGCGTCCTTTCCCCTCTGGCCATCGACCTGCACCTGCTGTACAGCCCCTGCGTAGCAGTGGATGCAGGATTCCACGCCCTTGAGGATCTGGGAGCCAGCAGGTCTCCCAGTCTACCCCAGCCCCGCTTCAGCCTTCAAACCTTCCCAGCCGCGGGTACACCAGGAACCAGTTGGAGGCAAGATTCACCATCACCTTCCCCAATGGCAATCCAATACCTCGGACAGGTGTGTCCTCCAGATTGTCCGAAGGGGCTACCCCCTCCCCTTCGATACAGCTCCTCCAGGCATGCCACCGTCATACAAGCGAATATCGGAGGATCATATGGCGCTTCTCCGCGAGGAAGTCCAAGCCCTTTTGGCTAAAGGAGCGTTTGAAAGGGTACTGTTGCCAGAAGTAGGTTGTGGTGCTATTCCCGCTTCTTTCTGGTGACAAAAAAGGACAAGGGTCTTCGTCATTTATTAGATCTTCTGTCCCTCAACATCTTCCTCAAAAAGGAGATGTTTAAAATGTTGACATTGGCTCGGGTTCTATCTGTCCTGGATCCCGGAGACTGGATGATAGCGTTGGACCTGCAAGATGCATACTTCCACATTCCAGTCTTACCGGCCCACAGACGTTACCTACGATTCGTGGTCGGTCACGAGCACTTTCAGTTTACTAGGCTCCCTTTTGGCTTTACTAGTGCCGCTCGGGTGTTCACGAAAGTGATGCTAGTGGTGGCAGCTCATCTGTGTAGGTTGGCAGTTTCAGGCATATCCTCCTGAAAAGCGAGTCCAGGATTTTCAAGATATGATCCCGATGTTTCAGCCTCTATCCTGGATTTCAGTGAGAATGACTCTGAGGCTGCTGGGCCTCATGTATCCTGCTAGTTCAAAAGGCCAGATGGCATATGCGGGCTCTGCAGTGGGACCTGAAGTTCCAGTGGGCGCAGCATCAGGAGAATCTCTCCGACAGGATCCAGATCTCAGAAGGAACTGAGAGAGACCTGCAGTGGTGGTTAACGAATCAGGATTGGGTCAAAGGCAGATACCTCTCCTTGCCCCAACCAGATCTTAAGGTCATGACAGATGCGTCTCTCCTGGGATGTGGCGGCCACATGGGAGAGGTGGAGATCAGAGGCCTCTGGTCTCCAGCGGAAACCAGGCTCCATGTCATTCATCTGGAGCTCTGAGTGATTCGACTAGCATTAAAAGCATTCCTTCCCTCTCACAAAGGGAAAGCAGTGCAAGTGTTCACAGACAACACCAGCGCCATGTGGTACTGCAACAAACAAGGCGGAGTGGGGTTGTGAACCCTTTGTCAAGAGGCTCTTCGCCTCTGGACTTTGCTGGAACATCAGGGCATTTCCCTGGTGGTTCAATACCTGACGGGCTCATTGAATGCCAGAGCAGACTAACTCAGCCGAAGATGCGTGGTTGATCATAAATGGCGTCTCCATCCAGAGGTGGCGCAAGGTCTTTTCCTTCAGTGGGGAGATCCTTGGTTAGACTTGTTTTCCTCTGTAGAAAACGCGCAATGTCAGCTGTTTTGCGCATTGAAGTTTCCAAGGCGGCACTCGCTCGGCGACGTCTTTCGTCGCAAGTGGAATTCAGGCCTCCTGTACGCCTTACCAATTCTGCCCAGAGTTCTGAAGATGATCAGGCAAGACCGAGCGCAAGTTGTACTGGTGGCTCCAGACTGGGCACAAAGTCTGGTATCCCGAGCTGTTGAGCAAGGCCATAGCTCCTCTGATCAGATTGCCTCTTCAGGAAAATCTTCTGTCGCAGCAGCACGGGGGGTCCTTTGTCCGAACCTGTCCACTGCCCCCCTCCTTTGTTAGAAATTGAGTGATGATAGTTGATGTCTTGTTACCTGCCACCTGAAGTCTGTAATGCTATTTTGGCAGCCAGACGTCACTCACCCAAAACCGTATATGCCTGTTGTTGGAAGAAATTTGTGGCATGGGGCATCAACATATCTGTCGATCCTCTATCTGCTCCTCTTTCTCAAGTCCTCCTCTTTATTTTTGCCCTTGCCTAGCAGGGTTTCACCCTGGGCACTCTTAAGGGATATCTTTCTGCTATCTCTGCCTTCTTGTGTTTACCAGATCAGACTTCTTTATTTAAATCTCCTATTGTTGGGAGGTTTCTTAAAGGTCTCACACATCTCTTTCCTCCTATCCTATTCATCATGCCCCAGTGGGATATAAACCTGGTATTAGCATACTTTATGTGTGCCCCTTTCGGGCCACTTCACAACTGCCCTTTACGGCTCTTAACCATCAAGACTGTCTTTGTAGTTGTCATTATCTCTGCCCACCGAGTAAGTGAGCTCCAGGCTCTGTCATCTAAGCCACCTTTCCTGGCCATACATCCTGACATAGTGGTACTTCACACAAGAGCTTCTTTCCTGCCAAAGTAGTGACACCCTTCCGTGTCGGACAGTCCATCACGTTGCCTATCTTTTATGCACCCCTACATCCCTCTCATGAAGAGGAGAGTCTCCACCGTCTGGACCCAAAAAGAGTGTTGGTGTTCTACCTTGATCGTACCAAAGACTTTCAGGTGGATGATCAACTCTTTGTGAGGTATGTGGGTGCAAAGAAGGGGAAAGCTGTACAGAAGAGACCATTTCTTGATGGGTGCTCTTATGCATCAAAATGTGCTACGCTCTGGCTAAGAAGCAACCTCCTGAAAGTTTGCGTGCTCACTCCACCAGAGCTACTGCTGCTACCACAGCACTAGCACGGGGCGTTCCAGTCCTGGACATCTGTCAGGCAGTGACGCAGGCATCTTTGCACACTTTTACCAAACACTACTGCCTGGACAGTCAGGTCCGAAGGGACAGCTCTTTTGCCCGTTCGGTCCTGCAGGACCTCTTGGTGTGATCTTGGTTCACAGCCCACCACCGGGGATGGTATTGCTCGGGTATTTATTCAAAGGTAAGGAATCTGCAACTAGAAGTCTCTATCAGATGTACAAGTTACTTACCTTCGGTAACGGTATATCTGGTAGAGAAATATTCTAGTTGCAGATTCCTTACCAACCCGAAGGAACGCTGCAAACTGATTTCTAGGGACAGAATCTTCCCCTTAAGTGCCCTAGTTTCGGCGCACCACTCTGTGTTCTTCATGGCTCCGCGCTACTGGCGTGGAAAGTCGTGATAAAGAAACTGACGTCAGCATGCCGGGGTGGTGCCTATATACGACAGCGACGTCATAACGGTGAACACAATGCCAACTTCGCCCGTGGAGTCAATTGATGCCACCTGACTGCGCGCAGAGGTACTGCTTGAAGAAAAATCTCCGGATCCAGTCTGACGCCTGGAGAAATTCAAAGTTAAGGATTATGCAACTAGATTAGGTCTCTACCAGATATATTGTTACCGAAGGTAAGTAACTTGTACTTTTAGTCCATCGATAGACCCACCTCCAAATAGTACTGTTTTATTATCTATTAAGAAGGTGAGGACTCTGTAGCTAGAATTTGCTTTCAGAAGAACAAGTTACGTTCCTTTGGTAATACTCTTTCTGGTTGAGAGCCTGTCTAGCCAAAGGTTCCTCACCAACCCTCCCCTCTCTGTGGTTAGACTCTATCCATTAACAAGATACAAAGTCTAGGAATCGGCACACTGGCCACATCAATTTGCGTTTAGGGTGCTGCAACTGGTGGAATGGACAGTCTTGAAAGCAACTGACGTCAGCACATGGGGTGAGAACTATATAAGCTCCATACGTCATTTCCGGAGTGGACTGGTACCAATACGTTACACAGGTACTGCTGAACATTTCTGGATCGATGTCAGATGTCTGAAGCGTATTTAAAAATTGAGGAATATGTGGCTTGGTGGAGTCTCCTTGAAAGAGGATTACCAAAGGTAAGTAGCTTGGTGTTTAAGAAGAGAAAGTCTATGTTACAACAGCATAATTCCTGAAGTGCTTACCGTGAAGAGCGCTAGGTAGGACTTTAAAGAATGTAAAGAGGAAAAAATATTCTGATAGGCAGGGTGACAGAAGAAGCTATAAACAATGTGCAGTGCCCCTTCAGTGCCCAAGAACTCCCCTCTCTTAACATGCTGGCAGGTGCTTGAAAGACTTGGTTTTTTTCCAGTCTATGTTGAGAGGATTCCACAGCATGTCATGTTTTTTTGCATGTGGTTGTTAGAATTTCTCTTCAAGATCCAAACAGTCTTTGCTTCATTCAATGTCTTTTAAGAGTCTGAAACATGTTGCCTTCTTTCAGTATCTTTTGAAGGGGACTTTTTCACCAGTGTCTTCCCTTTTTAAGTGCCCGCCTGTGGGCGGAAGAAGGGAGCTTTTGACCAACATAATCTGTGTGTGCTGTGTCTTGCATCATGAAAAATGATGAATCAAAATCAAAAGAATGTGAATTTTGTCAATGAATGGCAAAGCGTGCCTTAGAAGACAGGGAGGGCTTTAGTGACCAGCTGGAAGACCTTGGAGCTCAATATGAATGAAAGCATCACCACAGGATAGCCAAGGGAAGCTCCTCCGCCACTGCATTCAGGCCTTCTCTCCCCCTGAAGGGAGACCGAGAGAGAAAAAAAGAGGCACAACCACCAGCATCCCTCACACCGTTCCTGCCATTCTTGTGACTATTGATTGACATTGAGAATCCAACTATAACGGTTCCAATAAAACTGGCTCACTGTATGGTTCCTGATCTACTGGCTCACCGTTGAGACAGCCTCTAGCATAGGATCAAAGTTAACCCCAAGGCACTGGACACCACGGTTTTCTCCAAATTCAGTGATATCAAAGAAACACTTTGGCTTGCCATCAAGGCAGTCCACGTCAAAATTCTCAGGATTCACTGATGTCGGTTTGCTTGATTTTCCAGCATAGGCTGTTGAAATCATCCTCTCAGTTCATTTTATATTTGCAAACCCAATGTCCACAGTGCCCTCACCATATCCAACTGGACATCTGCCCCTTCCTCCTTTGCCGCTGATTTCTCCTTTGCAATTGAAACCACAGCAAATATTTATACCAGCTGAACACCCTCTGCAGGAATCCCTTCAGCCATTCATTCTACCTCCAAAACCAGTCATTATTTCTAGACCTACTTCAGTGTCTCTGATCGGGAAGATCATTGTATTAAAATCATATTGTCTGTGACAGGACCTACTGTCTCTACCTGTTTTAGAAACTCATGTCTTACAGAACATCCTAGAGGGGTAATTCCATGAAGACACAGGAGAAAAGGTCACCCTTGTCACTTTCAACAGTACATTGTAATTGGATAATGATACCTCCACCCCATATACACTGTTACTTCACCAACCTATCCCCCATCGAGGTCACCACCAGCATATAATGTAATCACTTGAATGTTCTTGTTGGCAGAGCAAATAAACTGAACATCCCTTTGGAAGTAAAAAAAACAAAAAACATCAGTATCGGAAATCATGAAGGCGTTCCAGCCTCACCGAGACCCTTATTACCTTTTGGCCCAAGCATTGCAAAACGTGTGGTGGAAATGTTCTTTACCCCAACAACTATTAGCACCACATGCACTTTAGTCTGGACTGTTAATCGCAACAATTGTGTTTAAAAAAGCAATAGTGGGTTTCAGTGTATTTGACGGATGTAAAGATGTAGTCTGAAAATCTGTCACTGACCTAAGGCAGCATTAACATCAGTCACCTTTTATCTATGCTGTTATTTCTATTAGTAGCGTCCATTTTGATGTACTGTCAAGTCTTAAAAAAATTAGCCATGTTTTCACTGTATAAGTTGCAGGTTTGTATAACACATTATTCACTTTAATTTCTTGATGATGTGCACACCAACTAATTTTACAAAAATGTGTTTAGGTATGAATTGCGGACTCGTGGAAATATTGCAATACCTGTATTACATTTTAATTATTTTAGTGATGTAAGAACTGGACCATAGTATTTTATGTTCTGTATTTTATTGGTATCAGGATTTTTAGAGTGTTGTTTTAGTTGTCATGGTTTTAACTTACGATGCATGATAAATAAAAAAAATACAACCCCAACTGAGGCTGCTATTTTAAATCTCAAGAAATAAAACCAAATTTAGCATTTGTAGAGGCACTCCCCAAAAAACATACATCTGCACCAGAAACATCACTTCCTCCAGACAAGGACAGTAAAAGAACAAATTCAAGTTTCACTCTGACAACTTAGAGGTGCAAGTCTACCTCCTAAAACACACAAGTGGCATTTGTCTCATGGATCGATTCCAAGCTTGAAAATATAAACAACTTAATTAGGGGAGTCGAGGCAGTCCATATAGCAGAATCAGGGCTACAGAGTCCTGGTGCAGGCTCAGATGCCTTCTCCCCCATAATTAATAAACTAATTGCTGGAAGAATTAGATTCATTTGTTATGGATTTAAAAAATCAAATTGCACTCCTCCCAGTCTCCACTGTCCCTATACAGCAATAATCTGTGGACCTGGTAGAACAGCATATGTCCTCTGGCTCATGCAACACCTCGTCTGATGTCAGTTATGGGGCTCACAAAGTGACCAGTCCCAAGGGTGCCCAGTTCCAAAATGTCACCTCACAGACAGTTTTTATTGCTGAGGTTCATTCTTCTGAAACATCTCAATTACTTTCTGATTTAAAAAAAAAAACATAAGGATCACAAAAAACCCTTGCAAAATGTGAGCACAAAAGACAAAGGTGAAAAATACAAACATCAGAGAGCCAAGCTCAGTAAATGTCAAAAAGACAAAAAACTGTTGATCCCAAATCAAAGGAAAGAGCTGCTATGAAACAGATCAAACATTTCTAATCCCCATGAAACAGACTTCAGAGCTAGAAATACCTCACTCGTAAATCAGGGTGATGCAAGGACTAACAACACTACTGTAGACAATCTCACTAAAATAACACTCCTCGTCAGAAGCAGAAATAACGTCTTGGTGTCAAATGGATCACTATAGTGGACATGCCCTCTACCACCTTGGCCAGTAGACTATGCACTGATAAGTAAGCTACTGACCAAGGTATAGTGAGGGAATTATTGTTTGTTAGTCCTTTCAGATGTGTACTTACAACAAAGGCAGCATAGAACCATTAGAGACTGGTCGATCCTCCATCCCCGATAATGTGAACTCTCTAGATGTTAGTCATCGACCAATGCACTTGGATGTTAATTGTTGTAGGTCTAGACCCCAAGCAAGGGTGAAAATAAGCATCAAGTTGAAGGAATCTATAATTACATTAGGATAGATGCTAACTACCAGCAATCAGGTGTTCAAGCAAGGAACGACAACCTCCCCAATAACATGTAGTCCAAAATGGCATTAAGGCAGATGCAACTTGCCCTACGGGTAATTAGAGTAGGGGTAACACCAAAATCAATGCACAAAATTTGCAAGACATCACTGAGTTCCAAGAGAGAAAGTTGTTGTTCTCTCCCAAGTAAGTCTACAAAGTTCCATACAACTATCTATATAGGGGGTATAATAATGAAGCTATTAAAGTGCTACGCACCATTGGCACATCTTTCTAGTTCAGATATAGAAACAGTTGAGTTTCTTTAATCTATGTACATGCAAAGAAAGAAGCCAACACACATATAACATGATACAAAGCTGCACAGGCAACTAAAGTTGTCCAAAAATAAAAATAGTTTAGAAGGTAAGGAGTAAAAGTCTCAAAGTACCTGTAAAATGCTTATCTCATTAACAATAACACTATCGACACAAGCTCCATTGCCACAAATTCTATACTAAAAAAATCCAAATGGAGGAACATAAAGCACAAAGTTAGCTGCTCCCAGGAACTCTCTAACCACTTGTCAAAATCTGCCAGGGGAACAGAACAGCAAAATACAACAAGCCTACTGTGTGACTGACTGGTCCTGGTTACCAAATGTATTATTATCTAGAATTGGAAAGTGAACGTCATTTGAGCAAAGATCAGTCCCATCCACAACTAGTCTAAAAACATACGTGTGGAATATGGGTGGATTAAGTAATTTAACAAATGATCCAGAGGTAATTTCCTACAAGAAACCTGGTGTCTGACATCAATCCCACCAATTGGTTATATTACATTTTTCGCCTGAAGTGAAAAACCAAGAGAAAAGGTGGTTAGCAATCTAGAGCTCATCTGTTGTAAATCTAAACATTAAGCCTATGCATGTTAAAGAACCGTGAGCCTTTCTAAGTATAACTAAAAACCTGATTACTGGAAAATCAAGCAATTCTCATTATGACATCAATCCGGCTCCTTCTCGGAAACGTGTAATTATTCCGAAGTTGCAAGCATTATCTACTGGCCTCAATCATTATCATGAGTGTGCAGTAATATTACTAATTTGTGACTTCAATATGAGCTTATTTCACTGTTCCTATGAGGATGATTCTGTATTACAACGAGATGGGTTTTGGGACATTGGACATCAATTTACTCAATATGTCAAAAAAGGAGACATACTCGGATACGATTTTGAGCATAAGCAGCCAAACAGGCTTATGAGTGGTAAATAGTAGGATGAGAGAGGATGAGCCACGTACCCACACTCCTATTTCGCCAACATCTGAAACCATAATAGATTACACAGCACTCATTCCCCCACTTTATAAACATATAAGGCTATTTACATGAATGTCCAACAATAGTGAGGGAAATAGTAGCCAAGAGATTTGTGAATGAACTTAACTATAAATCAAATACAGTTTACACACCAGCATCTTCAAAGAAAACTATCTTGCTGGTTCACCACGAGAAGTGCAGAATTTTAAAACTCAATCCACAGTATGCCCATCTTTTAAATAAAATTAAATATTTCTGAAAAAATAAAAAGAAGTGGGCCGCAAGGAGTGATGACAACGACAAATTCTGGGCATGACTACTGTTCCCAAATAAATGCAGTAACTCAAAAGACTTTTGGTGTCTCGTAAATAAACATAAAAAGGGGAGTATGACTGCAAACATTACAGAGAACATGTGAGTAGACTTCTTAACTGAACCTCAAAGTGAGCTTGTAAAAGCACCTAAGAGGCTATACTTCTGCGTGAAACCCTCTCCTGGGTAGCGGACAGAAATCAATGTATGCTCCTGGTTACACCAAAATGCAAGTGTTCAACATTATCAAGAAAGAAGGGCAATAGTATTGGTGCTCCTGGCACCAACAACTTACCTCAGATACTACTTAAATTGAAACATGATTTCTGAGTTTCCAGTTTTCAATCATATTAAGATAACAGAAGAAAAACCAAACTTGTGGCGTTGCGTAATAACCCATCCTATCTTCAAAGGTGGTAAACACTTTTTCAAAAACAAAAAATACACAGTTCCAATACAGAAAGAGGAAGTGCGATCCCTGCAGAATCCCAGGGGCAGGAATAAGAGGTTCCTGAGATCCAAATCTATTGGAACAAGAGCCCTCATTCACCAATAGGTGACATGCTTCATCATTGGGCCATGGTCCTCGTCAGGCAGGCACTGCAACGCCTGACGGGCCCCACAAAGGGGGCTCTTTGCCGGAGTTCTTTTGTTGTAGGAAAATGCCGGTTGATGTGTGTTGGATTGGTATAGAAGGAAGATACTGTTAAAAATGACTAGAGGTAAAAATGATAATTTATTTAGTATTAAACCTATTAGCGTTGTCTCCTCCTACTTATATCTACAAACAAGTAAAGAATGAATTTTTCTAAGAATACGTTGTAGAATGACGTTTGTGCAGATCGTTTTAGCACTTTATTACTGTTCGGTTGTTAGTTTTTTTTATTTTTATCGAATAGTCAGATGTAATATCTAGAATTGTAATATTGTGAAATTATATTATTGACTTAATTTTTCATGGAATGTTGTAATTAACTATGGCCTGAGTTACATACATTGAAGAAAAAAAAAGGATAGATGCAGGTGGGAGGATTTGTGGAACTGTGTCCTCAGCTTTTACGCATATTATACTTACTGGAAAGATTTGCCAGAAATATGTGAGTCTTTAACATCTTCCTGCAAAACTACACAATCCGCTACAATTGAAGCCTCATCTTTTCCCCTGAAATCTACTCTCATGTCACCAACTGCGCTTTCGAAAGGGGGTAAGTTGAAATGTTGTTACTGAAAGAACAATAGAGCCTGTTCTTACCTATCAAGGAGGAGGCATATCTTCAAGATAATTTTAGTGTGCAAAAAGGTTTTAAAACAGAAATTCAGAGCAGTCTTAGATCTCAGGCAATTAACTGAAATTAATTTGGAGAGTGCTTAATTCCACATACTGGCTTGGAGAAATTTTCTAGGGTTCTTAGTAGAAAAATCACACTACCAATCTACCTTTATCCCATTCAGACTGAAAGAAAGCAGCACATACTTTCACCAAGTCCATGGCTGCGGCGTCAGCCCTCTTTGCCAGCCGGAACGTGATATTTACACCCACCTGCTAACTTTTTTTTTTTCCTTCTTTTTTTTTTTCTGTAACACAAGGGGACAGCACTGAGCATGCAATCCCTAAGGAGGGATCCACTCCATTAGGCCACCAGGTATCATTGCAGGATGGAGGGGAGCAGCCCAAGTCTGTCTGCCCTCCTTTGGGGGCGGATAGAGGGTGTTTACCCCTAATCGACCCCCACCTCGGGTGAGTGTGCTGGAAATCCACTGGACACCAGGGAATCTTCAAGACACTGTTTTTATTTTTGGATGGAGCACCTTAACCCCATCCCAATGGACATGGACCTGCGCTTCCCCCAACCCAGACACAACAGTCTGACTGCCCCCTTTGTGGTTTGGATAGGGGGTGTTTACCCCCAATCTGCTGCCTCATGGATGAAGAGGACAGAAAGCCTGCTGTGCACGAGAAATGGGCATGGCACTGTTTTTTAGGCGAGGAGTGCCCCTCTCACTCATAGGCCTAAATCCCTCAGCCCCTCCCCCTCTGCACCACCACCACATATACTCCTGGGCAATCTTTCTGTTGCTTCTTCCCTCGGTGTTAATAGAGGTGTTTACCCACAACTATTTCCCAAAGTCCACTTAACATTAAAGAATGGTGTTTTTTGGAGGGGAGTGCCCACCCCCCAGCCACGGACTGGTGCTCCCAAGTCTTCCTGCCCTCCTCTTGGGCAGATAGGAGGTTCTTTCCCCCATTCTATCTCTCCAGTGGAGCAGAAAGTGCACAGACACCTGGAACAAAGACAAAAAAAAACAGTAGGGGCCACTGGCCCATGCATAACCCTGTTCCCCTACCCCAGAGTTTACTTGACACTCTTACTGCCCACTTCCTGGGGTCTGATTGGAGGAGCTTACCCAAGCCTGGTCTCCGATGGAGTTGGAGGTTGGCATAATGGCCACTTGACCATCAGGGAAATAAAAAGAGCGGATGGGTAGCCGCCCTTCCATGCATCAGGCTATGCACCACCTCAGAATGATCCCAGCAGCCTTTCATCCTCACTGGGAGTTCATTGGGAGTTTAGTTGCAATTCCACCCCCAGCCAAAGGGTGAAACGCCCACTAGTCACTAGGGATATACCTTTTTGATTTACACAAAAAATGGGGGGGGTGAGGGCCATCTTTGTTTTGGGCCTATCCCACATCCCTCTATCCCCAACAACCCTTCTTCCCACCTGGGGCGCAGAGCATCCTCCTTGTCATTGCAAGCAAGAGGATTTTTTTTTTTTTTTAGTGTAGGTTTGATATATGTACTAGCAAAGTTGGGGGGAGGGGGTAAATCCAAATTTCTCTTTACTTGCCATGCGGAATAGCTGCACTCTTTGGGACCTTGCTTGGCATCTATCCAGGGAAGCCTACTAAACAGAAGAGATTGCTGAAACCTAGATCCCCAGGGAGTGCAGGGCGGTGTCTTAGGCATGGATTCCATTATATTTTCTAACCCACAGTGTCCTGCAATCCTCTGTTGTTGCCTAAAATCAAGAATTTACCTCACTTTCTATGCAAATTCTTCTGGAATCTGGAGGAATCCACAACATTCCTACCACCCAGTGTTCCTGCACTCCTCCCAATAAAAACACTACTAGCACCTGCAACCCAAAAACGTTTGGAACTTTCTGTCACAAAAATGTGGACATCAAGCCGCAGATTCCTTACTTTAGAATCTTCCCCAGATGCGAGCCTGGATCTGGAAAATATTTTCCCATAGCATGTCTGCATATCGGAAGAGGGCATCGCGCAGTGTCTACCGAATGTGACGTCGGCGGAGACCTTATAACCCCCTCTCTGACATACGAACTTCAGTTTCTTCTTTTCCGCACGTGCAATGTGGATTCGGTAACCGTAGTAAGGACCTTGCACCCCAGCTCAACGTTTTCATAATCTGGAACAGTATGCCTTTTTCATGTCCTTGGGGTTCAAACCCTGTGGGTCCTGTGGATGACAAATGTTGGCCACAGACCCCCATTTGATTTCTGTGTGGTCCGTGGGCGAGCACTATGACTCCAAAGGCTCGATTCCTGTAGTCACCTACAGCCAAAGTCTCCGCGGGAGTGTCAAATGAAGCTTCTGGTTACGCTGATGTCTGAGCTTCCCATCGACCAAGATCTCCTTCTCAAACTGACGTCCGTTCGCCGGCCCATCCAAGGGGTCATTCTCACCATTCTCCATTGACTTCAAGAGGTATGTCTCGACCCAAGTGGTCCAAGTTAAAAAAGTTGCCAACTTCACTCCAAACGTTCTTCCACCATTCGTTGGTTGAGTAAACAAGATTGGAGTCTACCCAACATTTCATTCCTTTCCAGGGCTCTTGACCAAATGCATGAATATTAGGCTTCCCTTCACGTTGACTCTGGAGCACCTGTGGGTCCCAGGGAGGTGAGAAGTGCCTTGACTGTGTCCATGCCAGCGGGTTCCCCCTCGGTTTCAGTTAGGCCTTCAGAGTCAGTTGACGAAGCCGTTATGTCACTGGTGCACATCTCTTCGGGGTTTTCACCTTTGGCGCCGGTATCTACTCAGCTGACTCTGGCGACTCTGCTGGCGGAATAAATCGAGGTTGAATCCCACTCTCTGTCTGAAGTCTAAATCGACGTCGAGGAATCGCCTTCTGGACACCGGTCTACATCGGGTAGGGCACCTGTCGTGACACCTGATTTTCCTCTACAAGTGTCCCCTCATGTTTATCCTAGTGAGAGAGCTGGTAGAGAGACTGTAGAGGAATTGTGGAACCTCATAGAGAGGACAGCTGGTTAACTGACCTAGCTGTGGCTAATGGCTTGGATTCTTCTCCAGCCTCTGGACTACTTCCCCTGCTGGACTTGCTACGGAGGCGAGCTCCTATTTTTTTGCAAATATGCAAAAAAGGGTTGCGGTAGTGTTCAATCTGACTCTTCCTTCAGTGGAATTAGCTTCAGATCCCCTAATTGATGTCCTCCATCAAAGGCCAAATAGGGGTTGAACCAGTGTTTCCTTACAGCGAAGTCCCACATGATGTTTTATTAGGAGCTTAGGTTAAGCCGGATACAGGGGCCTCTGTTGACCGGGCTACATCCCAAAGGCACTGACTTGTCCCTTGTGATCTGGCTTGTCTAATAAGACATCCTACTCATTGAAGTTTGATGGCACGGGCAGCTTTGGCCTCCCATGATATTGAGTCTCCCCCACATGTCCCTTCTGATAGAGAGTCCAGCAGTGTCACATCAGTGGCAGGCATATTTTTTCCTCCACAAGTTCTGCTCTACTCCATGGAAATACAACTTGTGTTCTAGGATGTTTCTCTCATTCTTTATGGGTCTCATTAGTAAACATCTTACTATGCTTCTGGAAGAAATCAGGAGATCTCATACTCCTTTGATTCAAGATGTCCAGCAAGCTGCTAACCTAATAATTCATTGTGGTATGGATACCACTGACTCAGTGGGTTGCGCTGTGGCTTCCAGAGTTGCACCGTGTCGCTGTGCCTGGTTACGTACCTCAGTGTTTTCAGAGGCACTCCAAGCCACATTGCTTGCCACATGCCATTTGATGGTACCCATTTATTTGGTGCACAGACAGACTCAGCTTTAACCCCTTCACTGCCAGGCCTTTCCCCCCATCAGACGCCAAGCCTTTTTTTGGCTGTTTGGGGCAGTTTGCTCTTAGGCCCGCATAACTTTTTGTCCACATAAGGTACCCACGCCAAATTTGCGTCCTTTTTTCCAACATCCCAGGGATTCTAGAGGTACCCAGACTTTGTGGGTTTTCCTGAAGGAGACAAAGAAATTAGCCAAAATACAGCGAAGATTTCGTATAAAAAATAAAAAAAAATGGGAAAAGGGGCTGCAGAAGTAGGCTTGTGTTTTTTTTTCCCCTGAAAATGGCACCAACAAAGAGTTTGCGGTGCTAAAAATCACCATCTTCCCAGCTTTCAGGAACAGGCAGACTTCAATCAGAAAACCCCTTTTTCAACACAATTTTGGCATTTTACTGGGACATTCCCCATTTTTACAATTTTTGTGCTTTCAGCCTCCATCCAGTTAGTGACAGAAATGGATATGAAACCAATGCTGGATCCCAGAAAGCTAAACATTTCTGAAAAGCAGACACAATTCTGAATTCAGCAAGAGGTCATTTGTATAGATCCCACAAGGGTTTCCTATAGAAAATAACAGCTGAAATAAAAAGAAGATTGAAATTGAGGTGAAAAAAACAGCCATTTTTCTCCACGTTTTACTCTGTAACTGTTTCCTGTGATGTATGATATCTGATGTGTTTCATGCAAAGTGCCTAGCTGTAGAATTAGGCCACTAGCTCAGCCATCACCTAGGAAAACCTACTAAACCTGTGCATTTTTGAAAACTGGACACCATGGGAAATCCAATATGGGGTGACTTGTGGGGCTCTCACCAGGTTCTGTTACCCAGAATCCTTTGCAAACCTCAAAATTTGGCCAAAAAAAGACACGTTTTCCTCTCATTCCGGTGACAGAAAGTTATGGAATCTGAGAGGAGCCACAAATTTCCTTCCACCCAGCGTTCCCCCGAGACTCCCGATAAAAATGGTACCTCACTTGTGTGGTAGGCCTAGCGCCCGCAACAGGAAGTTCCCCAAAACACAACGTGGACACATCACATTTTCCCCCCAAGGGGGGCAGATATGGCTAACAGTAATGAGCCCCATGGGAGCGACCCTTGCCCAAGGGGTTGCCCCCCCAAACTAAACACACACACACCAATCCCTGGTGCCTCAGTGGTTTCCAAGGGGGGCAGAAATGGCCTAAATACAGTTTGCCCTCAGGGGAATGGCCCTTGCCTAAGGAGTCGCTTCCTATATATAAAAAACAAAAGTAAACATAAACAAAAACAAAAATATATCCCTGGTGTCTAGGGGTTTCTGTCCCTCCCAGGGGGCAGATCAACCTAAATATGATGGACAGATCGGCCTAATTATGATATGCCTAAAAATACTTTGCCCCCCGGGGAGCGGCTCTTGCACAATGGGCCACTCCCCTTATGAGTAAGTATCACACAAAAAAATTCCCTGGTTTCTAATGGGCATTTCTGCCGCCCAATCACATTTGCGATTTGGTAGCAGAAATGCTTGCAGAGACATGAAAAGAAAGGAAAGGCCTTTCATGCCTCTGCATGTCTCCTCCACCCGAGTGGAAGAGAAATGCTGAGCTTTTTTCTTCCACCAGTGCAATGGGAGATGACCTCTGATGAGGTCAGCATGCGATCTTGTGCTGACGTCGTCAGACGTCACTGGTGGGTTTGGGGGGTTGGGGTGGAAGGGTAAGCGATTCCCATTCCAGCCCTGCCCTGAGGGGGTGGGAGGGGAGGCCCTAGGGGGGAGCGCCAGCTCTTCCCCTGAGGGCCTATACCAGGACGTAGTGGTTACGTGCGTGGCGCCTCAGCGCCGTGCCACTGGACGTAACCACTACGTCCTTGGCGGGGAAGGGGTTAAGGCATTCTCGTGACAGTAGGGGCAGAGCAGCAAATTAGCTTGGTTCCTCTCTACCTTTTAGCCTAGTTAAAAACTTCTGTACTGTCTAATAAGATGTTTTTTGTTACTTATTCCACTGAAGAACTATGCTTCAGCTTTCAGTTATGTATCTGTTACAGCCAAATTGTGGTAACCGGTGGGTGTTCCTGCTTTTGGCAGGTGCTGTTTTTCCTTAAATTGTTATTGGGGTGTGTAGTTCCCTGGAGCCATACGGGGTTTGTCATGCCTAATGTTCAAGGCTACTTTCATTATCATCATTAAATGGTGTAAAATGTTGTCTTTCCACTTCATGTTTGTCAATAACAGCCTTTTACAAGGTTATCCCTTTTTAATACACCTGATATAAAGATGATCTCATTTACGTTACTCTAAAGAAAAGCTTGTGCTTGAGAGTTGTTACCCTTATGGTATATCCCATACTCTAAGTGGAGTATTTGAGTATTTGCTTGTATGCTGGTGGGTATGTGTGTGCATATATATATATATATATATATATATATATATATATATATATGTTCGATGGCATGTGTAGATGCAGATACACATGCTGTGCACATCCCGCCATCTGGTGTTGGGCTCAGAGTGTTACAAGTTGTTTTTCTTCGAAGAAGTCTTTTCGAGTCACGAGACCGAGGGACTCCTCCCATTTCGACTCCATTGCGCATGGGCGTCGACTCCATCTTAGATTGGTTTTTTTCCGCCATCGGGTTCGGACGTGTTCCTTTTCGCTCCGAGTTTCGGGTCGGAAAGTTAGTTAGAATCTCGGAAAAATCGTCGGTATTGTTTGCGTTCGGTATCGGGTTAGTTACAACAGATCGACACCGAATTAAGAAGAGCTCCGGTGGCCCTTTGTTTTTTTTTTCGATCCCCGTCGGGGCCTGGTCGGCCCGGCCACGTGTCTCTTCAAGGCTGATGGAACGGACCCTATTCCGCTTCTGTCCAAAATGCCATAACAAGTATCCATATACAGATCAACACCTGGTCTGTAAATTGTGTTTGTCACCAGAACACAAGGAAGATACTTGTGAGGCCTGTCGAGCGTTTCGGTCCAGGAAGACACTCAGGGACCGAAGAGCAAGAAGACTGCAAATGGCGTCGGCGCCGACAGGACAAGGGCGTTTCGAGGAGGAGGAAGAAACATTCTCCACCCAGGAATCGGACTCGGAGGAGATCGATCCCGAAGAAACGCCGAAAACCGTGAGTAAGACGTCGAAGCAAAGAACTCACGAGAAGACCGCTAAAGCCCAGGGGACGCCACCGCCAACAGGCCATGGCTTAACCCGAAAAATAGGTGACCATCCATCGGCACCGAAAAAGGGCGAGCTGGTGTCGAAGTCATCCGACCCTGGTCGAGATACCGGCTCACAGCAATCTCGGGGCCGAGATAGTGGCTCCGAGAAGATTCGGCATCGAGACAGCGGCACCGAAATGGGTCGGCACCGAGAGGGCACGACACCGAAAGTAAAGAAGGTTTCGTTCGAGCCGAAAAAAGCAGCCAAAAGGTTTCGGTACCGAAACATCCGGCCTCGGAACCGAAAAGAAGTTCCTATTCAGAGGAACAAGGACTGTCCTCACAAATGAAGACAAACAGATTTGAACAAGATTTAGAGACAATAGAGCCAGATCACACACAAAGGTGGCTCTTTATTCAAAAGGATACGGGGAAGATCAGCACTCTTCCTCCAATCAAAATGAAACGTAAACTTGCCTTCCAAGACAAGGACAAACAGCCACACGCAAAGGTGGCTAAACAAGTAACACCACCACCATCCCCACATCACTCTCCGCAACCATCACCTGTAGCCACTCCACCAATGATGCAATCCCCAACTCATACGGGAATGAGTCAAGATGACCCTGACGCATGGGACCTCTATGACGCACCAGTGTCACATAATAGCCCTGAATGCTATCCAGCAAGACCATCGCTACCAGAGGATAGTACAGGCTACGCTCAAGTGGTATCGAGAGCTGCGGCATTTCACAATGTCAGCCTTCATTCAGAACCCATTGAAGACGACTTTCTTTTTAATACACTGTCGTCTACACACAGTCAATATCAGAGTCTTCCGATGTTACCCGGAATGCTCAAACACTCCAAACAAGTGTTTGAGGAGCCTGTCAAAGGGAGGGCCATTACTCTAAGAGTAGATAAAAAATATTTACCCGCCACCAACAGACCCAGTGTACATCACACAACAGCTAACACCAGACTATGTTGTAGTAGGAGCAGCACGCAAAAGAGCCAATTCACATACTTCAGGAGATGCACCACCTCCAGATAAAGAAAGTAGAAAATTCGATGCTGCAGGCAAAAGGGTGGCGGCACAGGCAGCAAACCAGTGGCGCATTGCTAATTCGCAAGCTTTGTTAGCCAGATATGATAGGGCCCATTGGGATGAGGTGCAACACTTTATTGAACATTTACCAAAAGAGTTGCAAAAAAAGAGCGCAGCAAGTGGTAGAAGAGGGACAGAGTATCTCTAATAATCAGATACGGTCAGCAATGGGTGCTGCAGACACAGCTGCTAGAACTGTCAACACAGCAGTAACAATGAGACATGCATGGCTGCGTACATCAGGATTTAAACCAGAGATACAGCAAGCTGTGCTGAATATGCCATTCAACGGACAGCAGTTGTTTGGGCCGGAGGTGGACACTGCGATAGAATAACTTAAGAAAGACACTGAGACGGCCAAAGCCATGGGCGCACTCTACTTCCCGCAGAGCAGAGGCACATTTCGAAAGACACAATTTCGAGGGGGGTTTCGAGCGCAGACCACCGAAGCCACAACCTCACAAACAAAGCCCACTTACAAGAGCCAGTATCAGCGGGGAGGTTTTCGGGGACAATATAGAGGAGAACAATTTCAAAAAAGTAGAGGAAAGTTCCAAAGTCCCAAAACTCCTCCAAACAAACAGTGACATCAAAGTCACAAATCCCCAACACATAACACCTGTGGGGGGGAGACTAACCAAGTTTTACACACATTGGGAGGAAATAACAACAGACACTTGGGTCTTAGCAATTATCCAGCATGGTTATTGCATAGATTTTCTCAAATTCCCTCCAAACGTCCCACCGAAAACACACAGTATGTCAAAACAACATATAGATCTTCTAGGACTAGAAGTTCAGGCATTGCTACACAAAGAAGCAATAGAATTAGTACCAAGACAACAATTAAACACAGGAGTTTACTCACTGTACTTTCTGATACCCAAAAAAGACAAGAGTCTCAGACCTATACTAGATCTCAGAACATTAAATACCTACATCAAATCAGACCACTTTCACATGGTTACTTTACAAGACGTAATCCCACTGCTCAAACAACAAGACTACATGACAACACTAGACTTAAAGGATGCATATTTCCATATACCAATACATCCTTCACACAGAAAGTACCTAAGGTTTGTATTCCAAGGGATACATTACCAATTCAAAGTGTTGCCATTCGGAATAACAACTGCGCCAAGAGTTTTTACAAAATGCCTGGCAGTAGTAGCTGCACATATCAGAAGGCAGCAAATACATGTGTTCCCGTACCTAGACGATTGGTTAATCAAAACCAACACGCTAACACAGTGTTCACAACACACAAAATATGTCATAGAAATCCTACACAAACTAGGTTTCTCAATCAACTACGCAAAGTCACACCTTCTGCCGTGTCAAACACAGCAATACTTAGGAGCGACAATCAACACAGCAAAAGGGATTGCCACTCCAAGTCCACAAAGAGTTCAAACATTTCACAATGTAATACAGGCCATGTATCCAAAACAAAGGATACAAGTCAAAATGGTAATGAAACTACTAGGCATGATGTCTTCATGCATAGCCATTGTCCCAAATGCAAGGTTGCACATGTGGCCCTTACAACAGTGCCTAGCATCACAATGGTCACAAGCACAGGGTCAGCTTCTAGATCTGGTGTTGATAGACCGCCAAACATACATCTCGCTTCAATGGTGGAACAGTATAAATTTAAACCAAGGGCGGCCTTTCCAAGACCCAGTGCCACAATACGTGATAACGACAGATGCTTCCATGACAGGGTGGGGAGCACACCTCAATCAACACAGCATCCAAGGACAATGGGACATACAGCAAAGACAGTTTCACATAAATCACATAGAACTGTTAGCGGTATTTCTAGCGCTGAAAGCATTTCAACCCATAATAACCCACAAATACATTCTTGTCAAAACAGACAACATGACAACAATGTATTACCTAAACAAACAGGGATGGACACACTCAACACAGTTGTGTCTCCTGTCACAAAAAATATGGCATTGGGCGATTCACAACCACATTCGCCTAATAGCACAATTTATTCCAGGAATTCAGAATCAGTTAGCAGACAATCTCTCTCGGGATCACCAACAGATCCACGAATGGGAGATTCACCCCCAAATACTGAACACTTACTTCCAAATTTGTGGAACACCACAAATAGATCTATTTGCAACAAAGGAAAACTCAAAATGCCAAAACTTCGCATCCAGGTACCCACAACATCAGTCTCAGGGAAATGCACTATGGATGAACTGGTCAGGGATGTTTGCGTACGCTTTTCCCCCTCTCCCACTCCTTCCATATCTAGTAAACAAGTTGAGTCAAAACAAACTCAAACTCATACTAATAGCACCAACATGGGCAAGACAACCTTGGTACACAACACTACTAGACCTTTCAGTAGTACCTCATGTCAAACTACCAAACAGACCAGATCTGTTAACACAACACAAACAACAGATCAGACATCCAAATCCAGCATCGCTGAATCTAGCAATTTGGCTCCTGAATTCCTAGAATTCGGACACTTAGGGGGTCATTCCAATGTTGGCGGGCGGCGGAGGCCGCCCGCCAGAATTCCCCCCTCCGAAATACCGCGCCGCGGTCAAAAGACCGCGGCGGGTATTACAAGTTTTCCCCTGGGCTGGCGGGCGGTTGCTGAAAAACCGCCCGCCAGCCCAGGGGAAAACGACCTTCCCACGAGGATGCCGGCTCGTAATAGAGCCGGCGGAGTGGGAAGGTGCGACGGGTGCAATGGCACCCGTCGCGTATTTCAGTGTCTGCAAGGCAGACACTGAAATACTTTGCGGGGCCCTCTTACGGGGGCCCCGCGACCCCCCCCTACCGCCATCCTGTTCATGGCGGCTTTCCCGCCATGAACAGGATGGCGGTAGGGGGGGTCGGAATCCTCATGGCTGCGCAGCGCGCTCCGCAGCCATGGAGGATTCACACGAGCAGCGGAAAGTCGGCGGGAGACCGCTGACTTTCCGCTTCTGACCGCGGCTGTACCGCCGCGGTCAGAATGCTCGTTGGAGCACCGCCAGCCTGTTGGCGGTGCTCCCGTGGTCGGTGGCCGCCAGGGGTCAGAATGACCCTCTTAGACCTCACACAAGAATGTATGGAGGTCATAAGACAAGCTAGGAAGCCTACCACTAGACACTGCTATGCAAATAAGTGGAAAAGATTTGTTTATTACTGCCATAATAATCAAATTCAACCCTTACACGCATCTGCAAAAGATATAGTAGTATACTTACTACATTTGCAAAAGTCAAAACTAGCTTTCTCTTCCATCAAGATACATCTTACTGCAATTTCAGCTTACCTGCAAATTACGCACTCAACTTCATTATTTAGGATACCAGTCATAAAAGCATTTATGGAAGGCCTAAAGAGAATTATACCACCAAGAACACCACCAGTTCCTTCATGGAACCTCAACATTGTCTTAACACGACTCATGGGTCCGCCTTTCGAGCCCATGCACTCTTGTGAAATGCAATACTTAACGTGGAAAGTTGCATTTTTGATTGCCATCACATCTCTAAGAAGGGTGAGTGAAATTCAAGCATTTACCATACAAGAACCATTTATTCAAATACACAAGAATAAAGTAGTTCTACGGACAAATCCCAAATGTTTACCAAAAGTTATCTCACCGTTCCACTTGAATCAAACGGTAGAATTACCAGTGTTCTTCCCACAGCCAGATTCTGTAGCTGAAAGAGCACTACATACATTAGACATCAAAAGAGCGCTAATGTACTACATTGACAGAACAAAACTAATTCGAAAAACAAAACAACTATTTATTGCCTTTCAAAAGCCTCATACAGGAAATCCAGTTTCAAAACAAGGCATTGCTAGATGAATAGTTAAGTGTATTCTAACCTGCTATCTTAAAGCAAAGAGAGAGCTGCCTATTACACCAAAGGCACACTCAACCAGAAAGAAAGGTGCTACCATGGCCTTTCTAGGAAATATTCCAATGAACGAAATATGTAAGGCAGCAACATGGTCTACGCCGCATACATTTACCAAACACTACTGTGTAGATGTGTTAACTTCACAACAAGCCACAGTAGGTCATGCTGTACTACGAACATTGTTTCAAACAACTTCAACTCCTACAGGCTGAACCACCGCTTTTGGGGAGATAACTGCTTACTAGTCTATGCACAGCATGTGTATCTGCAGCTACACATGCCATCGAACGGAAAATGTCACTTACCCAGTGTACATCTGTTCGTGGCATTAGTCGCTGCAGATTCACATGCGCCCACCCGCCTCCCCGGGAGCCTGTAGCCGTTTAGAAGTTGATCTTCAACATTTGTAACTTTGTAAATATATTACTTTAAACTTCATTATGTACATACATATTCACTCCATTGCATGGGCACTATTACTAGCATACACAACTCCTACCTCACCCTCTGCGGGGAAAACAATCTAAGATGGAGTCGACGCCCAAGCGCAATGGAGTCGAAATGGGAGGAGTCCCTCGGTCTCGTGACTCGAAAAGACTTCTTCGAAGAAAAACAACTTGTAACACTCGGAGCCCAACACCAGATGGCGGGATGTGCACAGCATGTGAATCTGCAGCGACTAATGCCACGAACAGATGTACACTGGGTAAGTGACATTTTCCATATATATATATATATTTATATATATATATACATACATACAGTTGGAATTACTTGTGGGCTATTACAAGTTCATTTTAAGGAACAGAGTTGCTACCTCAGCAGAATTAGTTTTTCTCACTTGTGAGATTATGGCATTATACTAATATCCCTTATAGGGTAGGGGTTGCAATATTAATTGCTTCTTGGGAGTGTCAGTGTATTGTTCAATCTCTGTTTCTTTATTAGGATTCTACAGCACTAAGGATGTCTGTTTATTAATTTTTTTTTGTACTGTCAAATAAGTTAGCTGTTGATCTGTACTAATTATGGTGTAAGTCTACTTTTACCTATGATATGATAATATCCGTTTTTCTAGTTTTGGTAGATTGGATACTTTAGAAGCCAGAAAGTATTTTCTTGGGGCCTTAAAGGCTTTCCTTGTTTGGTCTTAAAAGTTTTATATTGGATAGTAATTACCATTTGATGGATTTTCTACACTTTGGTGTAGACATTTGTGTGGTGTTGACATGTTCTTTGAATATTTTTTTCTTTTCTTTTCTTTTCCTCGCTTATATCAGTTTATCATGGGTCTTCATTGAGACATATCTCTCTGTAGATTCTGTTCCATCTATTTTATAGAATAAATAATATTTTTTACTCTTTAGAGGTTGTTCTGCTCTTGGGCATTTGTATTTAAGACTTCCTTCTTTTTGGAAGGGTTTTACCCTCTTCAGGGCTGCTTCTTCTCTATGAAGATATTTATGTCTGCTGTGCTTGAGGAGGTTATATGTTAATACCTCATCTAGCTACAACTGTTTTCATCGTTTCCTGACTCTAGTAGTTGTAGGTTGGTTCACAATTTGGAAAGTGTTGTCATAAAACGGGATATACAAAATTGGACGGATTATTTTTATTTCAAAATCTTGTACATTTTCTGTCTTTGCATCATTGACACTTTTTCTAGTTGATCTGTAGATGAGTGTTATTCATTACAAGAGGCACATACTCACCTTGGCTTCCGCTACACTACCAAGGCCTCTTTTTCATACTTGCTATTTTATTCAGCCATTTTTTTAAAACATATATTTTGTTGATTACTACATAGGCATTTGATATACTCCTGTATCAGTAGGTGTGTGTGTGTGTGTATATATATATATATATATATATATATATATATATATATATATAGAGAGAGAGAGAGAAAGAAAAAAAATCAGGAAGATGTTTTATTTAATCATCTCTAGCTATTTTTCCTGAGGAAAGAGTATATTTATATGCCAAATGGTTGCTATTGTTGTCCTCAACTTCTTTTTAAGAGGGCAATTGCATGTTTTCTCTGCACGAGATAAACATTCGATGTGTGTCTTGTAGTGAAGTTCTGGTTAAGATATATCCGTACATGGTAAGAGATACTGCTGAATGACATGTTATGCTGCTCTGTGTTCCAGCAGGGTAGAGCCTGCAGTTTCATTCTACATGTAAAAGCAAATAGATTTATCTTCACTGGTTCATTTGGCAGTACTGTTCTAAGGTCATGAGTAGTGTTCTTATCCATTATTTCTTTGTCTTTACTTTAATTGTTGTGGCCCTATCCACAGTACTTTTGGGGTGCTCATGCACTGAATCCGATACCATTAAGGAAGAAAGCAGCTTAATATTAATTTTGTTAGTTCACCTGTAACATCGATTGGCCATGTTCACAAGGATTTTCTTAATTCCATGTTTTTGAATGTTTATGACTGCTTATCTGTGGTTCCTCCCATGAGTTTTACTTCGTGAAATATTTTAGGGCTCACCTACATTCTTATGAATGCCCGTTCTTTTTTAATTTTTCTAGACCGGTATTTGTTCTAAGAACGTTTTTAATAGTATCAATCATGGGTGATGCTATCTCAGTTATATTAACATTTTTATGACTTTTTTATTTTATTATTATGGTCGTTTACACAGTCTTTTTACTAAAGAGGATGGGTTTCCTCATAGGTATTCTTATGAATGCATGTCTATTTATCTTGTACTAGATCAGTTTTCTTCTTGTTAGAAAACTTTCAATGTTGGGTCGCTTCTGACGCAAATTTGACATACTAACAAAGATGACCATATTCCCATGTTTTTTTTATGTATTTGGTTTTATTTACCTGTGGTTCCTTCCACAGGTTTTGATGTCCTGGAGTATATTATTACTCACTTTACTTATTATGATTGTTTGGTCTTTTTCTCTTGTTCTAGACCTTTTTTATGATACTTAAAGACTTTTTTGGGAGGTTTCAATTCACATTCCCTCCTCCAGTGTACTATGACTTTGGTATCTGATTCTAAAGTAAGGAATCTGCAGCTAGATGTCTCTATCCGATGAACAAGTAACTTATCTTTGGTAATGCATTATCCGATACAGACAAGGACTAGTTGCAAATTGGTAGGTTTCCTGTGTGGCGGCTGAGCCCGGTTCCCAAATCCAAAGCTGTCCACATTGCAAAAAAAGGGTATGTTTTGATCGGAAAATTCTGATCCATACATGTTATGTTTTGGGTTCCTTTATTGTTCCAGGCAGTGGGTCCACCCCCACTAATGGGGTAGCATTTCTATCAGTACAAGGCAGTAGGTAATTTGTGAATCCCTGCCAATTTCGGAACTTTCTCCCACAGACGTGAAGAAAATACTTGTTTTTGCCTATGTCTGAGGTTTGAAGGGTGTTGTGGGTAAACAAAAGTAGGGGGATCCACGCACAGCAGACCACCCTGACTTCTCCTAGGGCCCACTTTTCAGAATTGTCAGGGATTGGTAGGTTACCCTGGGCAGCATTGCAAAAAACGGTCCGTTTTGAGTGGAAAATCTTGACCTATCCACATTATGTTTTGAGGCCTTTCCTTTTGCAATGATGGCCACTCCCATACAAGTGGTGTAACATTTTTATCCGGGCAAGTATGGGGATGCTGTTTGGTAGGAAATTTGTGGATCTTCACAAATTCCATATCTTTCTCCTACAGAAATGTTGGGAGAATGTGTTTTTTTGCCTATGTTTGAGGTTTGACAGGGTTTGTGGGTGACAAAAGGTAGAGGGATCCACACAAGGCACACTACTGTGGACTCTCCTGGGTGTCTAGTTCTCAAAAATGTCTTGAGTTTGTTAGGTTTCCCTGGGTGGCGCCTGAGGTAAGGCCCAAATACAGCAGCTACCCACGTTGTGAAAAAAAACCATTGATGTTGCTGGGTGGATTGTAATATAATTTATTTAATTTATAAAGTTTTATATAGCATGAACATGACCCTTGTGGGTATCAGAGCGATTTACAGATGTTCCAGGAGACAGGTAGGGTAAACAACATCATCATCAAAGACAAAGCAAGATATGACAATGTCCCCAAAATAGACCATCTCAGGGTCCAGAATGGGCAAAAAACCAAAATAAGAACATAATTTGAGAGAAAAATGCTTGAGTGCATACTATGGGACGAATTGTGTACGGGAGTAGTGTTTTAAAGTTCTAAAGCAGAAATTTATTAATCAGTATCACTTTAACATCTTTCTTGAATGAAGTAGTTTATGGGTTCAGTCTGATTTCAGGGGGTAGAGCATTCCATATTCTCAGGTTAATGCCTGAGAAGACTCTGCTATATGTTTTCTTTTTATAGAATCTGGGTGGTTTCAGCAGTAGGGTGCTAGTGCCTTGAGATGTGTCCAGGTTGGATTTTGGGGTGTTTTGTGTCCAGGTTGTACTTTGTGGTGTTTTATGTCATGGGTACTAGGCCTATCCACTTAAGTGGGGTACTGTTTTTACTGGGAAATGTGGAAACACAGAATAGTAGAACATTTATTATCACAAATTAGATTTATCTTTATTCCTGGCTTCCAAATGTAATCCTGTGTGCAAGAAACAAACCATTTTGCAAATTGCCCCCTGAATCATATCATATATATGGGTGACTCCAAATTCACAGGTTCACTGTTCTTAAACTCAGTATCATGCGTGCATTTCAGAAATACGTAGGTTTCTTTCAATTCCATTTTTCCTTCACTAATAAGTTAACACATGAATTACTGTATGGTCGGTTCACAATGAAGAATCATTATATGATGCAGTTCAGTTGTTGGCTCTAGGTATTTCATGATTTTGGAGAACCTGCATACCTACAACCAGAAGCGCTAATGGACGTAACATTATATTGTCTCTAATGGCTAGTTTTTCATACTTTCACATCTCTCTCTCTTTTTTTTTCAGTGATTTGTTTCTTTGGGAAAAGCTTGTGGCAACCACACAAATGAACCCTTGTTTAATTCACAATTGTGTCTACTTTTCAGAAATGTGTAGTTTTCCGGGCTCACCAATGGGTTTCACACCTGTTTCCACCACAAGCTGAAAATGGGTTGAAACCACAAAAATTAGGATAGATGGGGTACCTCTTCGACAGTTGAAAAACCTGTGGTTAAAAATTGTTTGTGATATAACTCGGCTGGTTCGTGAATGTTGGGCAAACCTTTTATCGAGGTGATTAATAGAAAAAACATACCCTTTCTTGCACAGCACCGTTTTCCCACTTTTAGCCTAAAAACACATGAGCTATATTTTTGTTATTTGTTTTTAGTTCCTCTTGGGGAATTCACAAAACTTGAATACTTTCAGTATCTCCATGATGTTTGAAAATAAGGACTGAAATTTTGCCTGGATAACCTTTGTGAAACAAAAGTTAAGAAGGCCTAAATATGAAATTCTCCAAACATCAAAAAAGGGCATTTCACTGTGGGTGGAAAAGACTCAGCAGCTAAGGGAGTTAATTCAGACAACTTCTCCAGCAGCCAGTCATGTAGCCTCAGTTTTACGCTCGATTGCCTACTGCATTTACATTGAAACAAATATAAGGGCTCATGTAAGACCTATACAGGAATATCTGGTTGATCAGTGACCTCAGTGGAAGGACAGATGGGAAGACAAACTCGTACTATCTCTTCCTGAAAGAAAGTATTTTCCATGGTGGTACGAGAGGTTCAGTCCATTGAAAGGAGACCCTTTTCACAAGGACTTTCCAGCTCAGTGTTTACAGATTCTTCTTTGAGAACATAGGGACCACATCTGCAAAATGTAATGGCCCAGGTTGGTGTCAGATAAGGAATGCCTGTACCATATTGGTATCCTGGAATTGAGAGCATTCAATCTAGCCCTCAAGATGTTCCTACCATTTCTGACAATGGACAGATAACCTGCTTGACCGCAGTGCAATCAATAAGCTAGGAAGTACCAGGTCCAGCATTCTCTCCTTGAGCCCACATAATCTGGCTTCTTTCAAGTACTCTATCACTTAAGGTGATACATGATCCTCGTCTGCAGAACTTGCAAGCAGACATTTTTGGCAGATTCATTGTAGAAACCCACAAGTGGGTGCCAACAAAGGACATGCTCTTCGACATCTTTACAGAAATTACACCTCTTTGCAACATCCCAAAATGCAAAATGCCAAGACTTGGGCTTAAAAGAGTGGAAACATGGGGCCAAACAGTTGGGTTTGCGATTATCAATTATCACGTTTTTGCGATTCGCTATTTTGTAATCGCAAACAGCAATGAACAAATGTGTGTTTTAAACATTTTGCAATTACCAGTGGTTCGCTATTAGACATACGTCATGAATTTTAATGAGGTAGGTCTCAGTTTGTGACCTGTTGGGAATCGCAAAAATCACAGGGATGATGGCCTGCTGGGGTCAGCAGACCACAATGTCTGTGATTGCTTTTAAATAAAACCATCTTTTTTTAATGCAACCTATTTTCTTTAAAGACAACTGGAATGCTTTTCAAAAAGAAAAATGTTACGTTTTCTTTTCATTTTTTAAGAGTAAAATGGTTTACAGACATTCACACAGGTAGTGAACTACGTAGCAATGTTTTGCAACCATATTTCAGTCACAAAATATGATTCTCCAGTACTGGATCTTTCATAGATTCACATGCTTGAATCATTCGCCGTGTTCGAAGTGGGAGTCTCACGGTACATAGAAAGCAGTAATTAATCAATACATTGAAGTTAATGCCAAACACATTCACTTTAATAGCTTGTCAGTTTTATTAGAAAGTACCCAAATCCAGCCAATCAGGTGACAGCACCCTTTAGAGCCTTCACCCCAGAGGATTCAGTCTCTAAGATCTTCTACCCCACGTCGGGTGATAGGAGTCTCCCTGAGCTCTGATCAGTTTAGAGTCTTTCTGACAGAAGTTCTTATGAAAACCATTGTTTTTATTCTTGGACCAGCAGACTGTAACTTGTAACATCATGTCTACAGCCAAGAAAGGATTATTCCGCCCATGCAGCACCTGTGGAAAACTAATGCTTCACTCTGAGGATCCTCACAAGAACTGCATCTATTGCCTTCACCCAGACCTACCAGGTGAAAGACTGTAAGATTTGTCGTACTTTTTCTCATAAAACTCCAAGAAATAGGGAGGCTAGACTACTGCCTTGACTGCAAAAGCTTAAGGCCAAGAAATATCCTCTATCTGGTGTGGACAGCAACACTTCTGTGAAGACAGTGGCCTCAAAAAAGAGAAAGAGATGTGTGGAGAGTTTGTCTCCAAAATCAAGTAAGGCAGCCAAGTAAACCCATTTATTAGGGGCAAAAACATAGGAACGTCCAACCACCTCTAAAAAAACATATTACCTCAGAAAAAGGTAATTCTGAACCTTCCACATGGCTGTACAGGTTAAAAAAAAAAAAGCACCAGATCTCTTTCACTGTTGATGACAGCAAGAAGTTAATTCTCAGTGAGCGCTTCGTCAACAACAGTCTGGTAACACAGCAACTGCAACGTTTACTACACAAGTTTCGACCTTGATAATATCTTTGTCCTCATCGACGACAATAACGTCTATCAAGATAGAAGCTAAACCTCCCTTACCGTCTCCGACGCTCCAGATAAAGAAACCATCAAGGAAAGCCTCTAAGTCAGACCCGTGGACGAGGAAGTTCTGTTCCTCGACACCAGAACTGCTGATGTCAGCGAAGAAGTCAATGATGCCAGAAATGTCTAAACCTCCAACGTCCACACCATTGACAACAGCACCGTGGGCATTGTCACCATCGACAGCAGCACTGTTGACAATGTCACCGTCGACGGCAGCACTGTCAACACCACCACCACAGTCTACGGAAACACCATCTACAGCAGCCCCGTCGATGGCAGCAAGATCATTGTCTTCAACACACCAACTTTCTTTTCTGCCCTTAATGCTCATTCCATTAAGACTGAAATCATCGCCGGAGACCCTATTATTGCCTCACACCTCACCCAGTAAGGTATCACTTGCCCCCTCCAGATAATCTCCTCTATGATAATGATGAGGAGTAAGAATGCGAAGAAGAATATTTAGATGACAGCGCTTTTGGGGTAGCTCGTGTAACCCTTCAGACTTAGGCATTAAATGACAAGAATAGGATGAAGAAGACCAATAGTATGCTCATGATCGGTTTGTACTCTAACAACATATTACTTATTAACAACAACAACAGCAGGAACCTGCTGTAGAAGGCTGGCTCCGTTTATGGTGTGGCACCCTATGCTGAGACCAGGCAACCCTAAGTGCAGGAAGTTGGCTCTGTATACACTATTTCTAAGTAAGAAATAGTGTGCACATAGTCCAAGGGTTCCCCTTGGAGGTATGATAGTAGCAAAAGTAGATAATTCTAATGCTCTATTTTGTGGTAGTGTGGTCGAGCAGTAGGCTTATCAGAGGGTAGTGTTAAACATTTGTTGTACACACGCAGGCAATAAATGAGGAACACACACTCAACGACTTACTCCAGGCCAATAGGTTTTTATATTGAAAAATATATTTTCTTAGTATTTTTTAAGAACCACAGGTTCAAGATTTACAGTTAATACTTTAAATGTAAGGTACTTCACTTAGATACTTTAGGAACTTTGAATAAAAGCAGTATCACATACAGTCTTTGTAAAAATGGCAATAAGCTATTTTCAAAGTGGACACAGTGCAAAAATCAACAGTTCCTGGGGGAGGTAAGTAAAGGTTACATGTGGAGGTAAGTAAAACACTTACAAGTCTCATTCCTGGGGCATAGGCAGGCCACCGTTGAAGGTTCAAGGCAACCCCAAAGTTACCACACCAGCAACTCGGGCCGGTCAGGTGCAGAGGTCAAAGAGGTGCCCAAAACACATAGGCTTCTATGGAGAACAGGGGTGCTCCGGTTCCAGTCTGCCAGCAGGTAAGTACCTGTGTCCTCTGGGGGCAGACCAGGGGGTTTTGTAGAGCACTGGGGGGGACACAAGTAGGCACACAAAACACACCCTCAGCAGCACAGGGGCGGCCGGGTGCAGTGTGCAAAGTAGGTGTCGGGTTTCAGGTAGGAAACAATGGAGGGACCCGGGGGGGGGTTACTCTAGCGGTGCAGGCAGGCAGGCACAGGGGGGGCTTCTCGGGACAGCCATCACCTGGGCTAGGCAGAGGGTCACCTGGGGGTCACTCCTGCGTTGAAGTTCGGTTCCTTCAGGTCCTGGGGGCTGCGGGTGCAGTGTTGGTTCCAGGCATCGGGTCCCTTGATACAGGCAGTCGCGGTCAGGGGTAGCCTCTGGATTCTCTCTGCAGTCGTCGTTGTGGGGGCCCAGGGGGGTCGTCTCTGGTTACTCACAGGCTTGCAGTCGCCGGGGAGTCCTCCCTGAGGTGTTGATTTTCTGCAGGTCGAGCCAGGGGCGTCGGGTGCAGAGTGTAGAGTCTCACGCTTCTGGCGGGAAACGTGAAGTCCTTGGAAGTTGCTTCTTTGTTGCAAAGAAGTAGCTGGTTTTGAACAGGGCCACTGTTCACGGGGGTTTCTTGGTCCTTTAGTCCAGGACAGTCCTCTGAGGCTTCAGAGGTCGCTGGTCCCTGTCGGATGCGTTGCTGGAGCAGGTTTTCGAAGTTGGAGACAGGCCGTTAGGGCTGGGGCCAAATCAGTTGTCGTCTTCCTCCTTCTCTGCAGGCTTGTAGGTCAGCAGTCCTTCTTGTTTCTTCAGGTTGCAGGAATCTGATTTCCTGGGATCTGGGAAGCCCCTAAATACTGAATTTAGGGGTGTGTTTAGGTCTGGGAGAGCAGTAGCCAATGGCTACTGTCCTTGAGGGTGGCTACACCCTCTTTGTGCCTCCTCCCTGTGGGGAGTGGGGCACATCCCTAATCCTATTGGAGGAATCCTCCAAACTCGAGATGGAGGATTTCTCAAGGTAGGGGTCACCTCAGCTCAGGACACCTTAGGGGCTGTCCTGACTGGTGGGTGGCTCCTCCTTGTTTTTTTCATTATCTCCTCCAGCCTTGCCACCAAAAGTGGGGGCAGTGGCCGGAGGGGCGGGCATGTCCACTAGCTGGGATGCCCTGGGGTGCTGTAACAAAAGGGGTGAGGCTCCCCGCCAGGTGTTACAGTTCCTGCAGGGGGAGGTGAGAAGCACCTCCACCCAGTACAGGCTTTGTTCCTGGTCACAGAGTGACAAGGGCACTCTCCCCATGTGTCCAGCAACATGTCTGGTGTGTGGCAGGCTGGCAGAAACTGGTCAGCCTACACTAGAAGTCGGGTGTGTATTCAGTGGGCATCTCTAAGATGCCCTCTGGGTGTATTTTACAATAAATTGCACACTGGCATCAGTGTGCATTTAGTGTGCTGAGATGTTTGATACCAAACTTCCCAGTTTTCAGTGTAGCCATTTTGGAACTGTGGAGTTCGTGTTTGACAAACTCCCAGACCATATATTCTTAAGGCTACCTTGCACTTACAATGTCTAAGGTTTTGCTTAGACACTGTAGGGGCATAGTGCTCATGCACATATGCCCTTCCCTGTGGTATAGTGCACCCTGCCTTAGGGCTGTAAGGCCTGCTATAGGGTGACTTACCTATGCCACAGGCAATGTGAGATTGGCATGGCTCTCTGAGGGGAGTGCCATGTCGACTTAGTCATTTTCTACCCACCAGCACACACAAGCTGCGAGGCAGTGTGCATGTGCTGAGGGAGGGGTCCCCAGGGTGGCATAAGACATGCTACAGCCCTTAGAGACCTTCCCTGGCATCAGGGCCCTTGGTACCAGGGGTACCAATTACAAGGGACTTACCTGAGTGCCAGGGGTGTGCCAATTGTGGAGACAAAGGTACAGTTTAGGGAAAGAACACTGGTGCTTGGGCCTGGTTAGCAGGGTCCCAGCACACTTTCAAATCATAACTTGCCATCAGCAAAGGCAAAATGTTAGGGGGTAACCATGCCAAGGAGGCATTTCCTTACACTAACCAAGATCACATGGTTATTGGTTCTCATTGGAACCGACAGCACTACAAGCAGGCACTACCTCAACAATCAAGGTGGAACATGTTCACAAGTGCTATCTCTTCAGGCACAAGAGATATGGAACTGGGCCCTTCAACACAACCTAACTCTCAGGGCAGAACATGTAGCAGGAGTGTCCAGTACCCTTGCAGACTCTCTAGGCATGACCAGCACAACCTGCCACGAGTGGGAACTCGGCCAGCGAACTCTCAATCATCTTTTCCATCGCTTGGCCAAGACGAGCTTAGACCTTTTTGCGATGAGAGAGAACAGCAAATGCCAGTACTTTGCAAGTTGGCAACCGCAGAAAGGATCGTGGGGGAATGCATTTTTGATCAGATGGCCAGGAATGTATGCTTCCACTTTCCCCCCGATTCCATTGATCCCAAGAGTTCTACAGGAGATGAAGAGAGAGTCTTGGCTTGGTGACTGCTGCTCCTAGCTTCCAAGTGCCCACACCAGTTTTGGTTTACGGAGCAGCCTCACATTCCTTTGGAATAAATACTGACTCTATTACTAATAAACCAAGGCCGTCATCCCAACCCAACATCTCTTCTTTTGTTGGCCTAGCTCCTGAGTTCCATGAATTTGCTAGCCTGGATATTCCTTCTAATTGTCACAAGGTACTCGCTAATGCTAGAGCGCATACCACGAACAAGACATATAAACTTAAATGGAAGAGATTTTATCCCTGGTGTATGGATTCCAAGGCCCACCCTTTCTCATATTCACCAGAGCAGATACTTCTATAACTTCTTCATCTAGCAAAATCTGGTCTTTCTCACTCATCCATTAAAATACATCTGGCAGCCATTTCCAGATTTCATCGTACCAGTAACTCTCTATCATTATGGTACTCGAGAATAATATAGCAATTCCTTAAGGGACTATTCAGATTGTTCTTCCAGTGACACTCCCTCTTCCTCCTTGGCATCTCAAAATTGTACTACCGCAACTGACGAAACACCAATTTGAGCCAGTTCACAAGGAGGAGTTGAAATACATTTATAGGAATTGGAAGACGGCGCTTCTACTAGCGCTTACTCCAACAAAGTGAGTCAGTGACATCCAGGCATTCACAATCAAACAACCTTTTCTCCAATTCAAGGCTGTCAGTGTCATCCTCAGGACTAATCCTAAATGTATTCCTAAGGTCCCATCAGACTTTCACTTAAATGAACCAGTCATATTGAGAATGTTTTTCCTAACTCCTCATACTCCAGCTGAAAGGTCATTACATTCATTAGATATCAAACTATGTCTCAAATTCTACATACACAGGACTAACAACGTCCGCAAAGCAGACTAGTTGTTTGTGGCCTATGGGGACTTCAGAAAGGGATTTCCTGTTTCTAATCAGACTACAGCAAGGTGGATTGCTTCCACCATACAATTTTGTCATCAACAAGCGGGAAAAATGTTGACGAACTGAGTTAAAGCCCACTCCACCAGACCTGTGTCCACCTCCACTGCTCTTTTTGCAGATGTGCCCCTTCAACAGATATGTAGAGCAGCAACTTGGTCTAGCAGGCACACTTTTGCTCAGCACTACTTCCTTGATGCTGCAGAAAAAACAGGGGCAGCAGAAGGACAAGGAGTTCTACGGAATCTGTTTCGATAAGGTGAGCCACTATTCTTCCCACCTTCCACTATTTTGTTTGCATGCTATTTTTTTAATATAATTATGATGTTTACTTCTAACTATTCTGATTCAAGCATGGGAATCTATGAAAGATCCAATACTGCAAGAGAAAATAAGTTACTTACCTGTAACTATAGTTCTCCTGTATTGGTATCTTTCAAAGATTCACATGCAACCCACTCTCCTCCCCAAAGAGGCTCTTCTTATGTCTTCTAGCTATTTATCTCACTTGTGCTAGAAAATATGAGAGACTGGACCCTCTGTGGTGAAGGTTTTAAAGGGTGCTGTCGCCTGATTGGCTGGACTTTGGGTCAATTCTAATAACACTGGTAAGCTATTAAAGTGAATGTCTTTTACGTTAACTTCAATGTACATTTTTTGAATTACTGCTTTCCATGTACCATGGGACTCCCACTTTGATGATGGGGAATGGTTCAAGCATGTGAATCTATAAACGATACCAATACTGGAGAACTATAGTTACTGGTAAGTAACTTATTTTCTTACATACCACCGTGATTCAGTATTTGGAGGAGAGACCCTAAACACGCCCCTTCCTAATATAGAATTGCAAACGCAAGCTGTGATTTAGTAATAGGTTACCAGGTCACAAATAGGGCTATGTACATTTCAAAAAGCCTTTTCGCGTTTGCAAGCGGAACAATTCAGTGAATCTGCCCATTTGCAAACACAAAAACACTTTGCTCTGTGGCCCAAGGTTCTCTGGGTAATGCTCTTTTAATATTCTTGTCAGGGACACTTGTTTGTTGCAGTAATGTCTTACCTGACAAGGGACAACCTAGATCAGCAGAGTACCAGAAGAGTTAGTGGATAGAAGAGCAGCACTGCCAGATAGCTCCTAGGTACATTCAGTTTTAATTGGTTGTGTTATTGTGTAGTATTATTTCCTTGTATGCATTAAAGTACTTTCCCTATTGAAAGGTAATCAGTGGATCATTCATTTTTTTAGACTGTTCAATGAATTTTGAACTCTGACCTTGTGCATCCTCACCATAACTCCCTTAGAAGCCTGAGACTGCTTACTATCGCTGCTGCGGAGAGTCTGATGCTGAAAGGGTTGTACTGGCTCAGTTTTCAAAGACATAGGAGCACGGACCTCAGGACAGCAGAGTCAGACAACCTCAATCCCCGTGCCTTACAGGTTCTGCTAAGCCTGTGGCCCCTGAACCTGAGCTTACAACTATTGCGTGGATATAGAAACGCATATACTTTGGGGCAAACAGTATTTAAACATTTTTCACTCTTCAAGCCCTACTTCACAAGGGATAATATTCCTACATAATCAAAGCATTACATGTAAATCTATAAGAGGTTCACGCTGCTAAAGAAATTGGTTACTTACCTGTAATAGTAGTTTGCAGCTTGATGCTCCTCCAAAGTCATGTGAGACTCTCCTCCCTGTGAGATGAGTTAGGGCAAACAACTTGTAAATAGTGGTCACAATTCTCAAAGTAAAAACTTTGAAAAACAAGATAGTATTTCAGGCAAATCCATAAGAATCGGGAATAATGCAAAGCCTTTGAATCTAGAAAAGATCCAAGCTGTAAAACTATTGTTTCAGGTAAGTAACAGTAAGTATAAAGTTTAAACAATATAACTGTATTCAAATCTTTATTTTCTGCTTTAATTAGTGTTTCTACAAAACATAAATTCATTTAATTTCTTGAATGCGATTCCTTTGCCAAGGAAGCTCCTGTAGGCCATAGTAAATTGTATGTTAAAAATGCATGTTCATTACTAGTTTGTAACATTTACTGAAACCGTCACAATTTTAAACAATATATTCAGTAAATGTTCCCCAGGTGGAAAGGGCTATGCAGGGGAAAATACCTACTCCCCGATTGAGATTCGCTGGGATTTCAGTCATAAAACATACAGATTAACTCCATTCTAAAGATAATTTATGAATTATGAAAAGCTTTAGACACATTAAAATTAATAAAACAATCCTGTGTTTTCTCTGGCTATAAATATTATCAACACACAGAAGAGTGATGTACAAAATGAAAGTGCATCCTCATAAGATGTTTAGGCTCTCCTCATGTTGAAAATAATGCACTCATATTCCACTTCGTCATTTTTTTATCGAATTACAAAATCACCAAATTTGAGTAGCTTCATGTGAGAAAGGGCTTTCTGTCGTGAAGGAGGGGTGGTGTAAACTACTGAAATCAATAATAGAGGGCTAGTTTTTACTACCTCTGAATTAGTATGTTTAGTGAATTCCTTAGTTTATTTCCTTTCTCTCTCACTTTGTTTAGAGTGACTTCAGTTCTGTGCCAGTGAGTCATTCAGGTCTTTCTTTAGAAGAACTTCGGATTGTGGAAGGACAGGGCCAGAGTTCAGAAATGGGCTCTCCTCCTGAAGAGATCAACAGGCTTGCTGAAATGGGTAAGCATATCCATCCTAATATCGATGGGGCAATAATACCATTTTGGATATTGTTTTCAGAGTTTAGGTAAGAAAATGTTAACTAATCAGCCAATTACCCTTTAACACATTAAATCCACAGGTCCTATTGCATTGGAACATAGGTTAGCCGGTCATTGCATGGTACAACTTCCAGGATTTAGTGCCTGACATGTCAAAGTGTTCCTGTTTTGAAGTATCTTTATGTTTTCTTCATGTATCTTGTAAATTTGATGGTTTTGTTTGTATTTTTTAATCTGGATATATAGATCTTAAGTCTGGTAACCTGCGAGATGGGAAAATGATGATGGAAGGCTTCTCAGAGGATGCTGGTGACCTCCTGAAGCTAGGCAGCATATTTACTTTCCGTGTCACAGTGCTGCAGGCCAGTGGGATCCAGCCAGAGTATGCCGACATATTCTGCCAGTTCAAGTGAGTTAACGCTGGATTGCAAACTTTGGGGATCTGAATCAACTTTCATGGCATGGGACAGTAGTAGATATATTAGATTTTAGATTATAGGGCAGGAAATATAGCACAGTCAAGATTAGTGGTTTAAATTTTGGGAGGTGGTTGTTTTCAGTTTGACTTTCTCTTTTTTCTGCCCCTTGGCAAGTAGCTACAGCTTCATAGGTTCTATGCCAACTCCTTCGTCACTACCAGTAGACTTTAAGGTAGGATAGTTTAGGACAATAGGATGCAATTTTCGTTGCTTAACTTCTCTTTGTGTCAGTGAAGTCCCCATTAAGCCGACCAATTTGAGAAAGATGCAGATCTCTGAATCCGTATTTTGAGTAAAGTGTTAATTACTTTTAAGCTTCTGAATAACTAATAAACTGCTTACTAGACTCAAACTTTAAATCCCCAAGAGTGAGTGACAGGTGGTGTTGGAAATGCCCTAAAGTGATGAATGCATCACTGGAATTGACTCCTTCCAGAGTGTCACTGACACCATCTGCTGTTTGTTAATGTTTTCATACCAAAAGTAGATTACACCTGCTAACTTTTGTAACAAAAAACGATCTTGATTTGCAAATATATATTTTTTTTTCTTTGTTTGGAATCGTTAATCAATATTCTCTTTAAACCTTTGAGCTTTAAGCACAACAGTAAGTTACGGAGTGATATGTCTAGTTATTATTGCCTCGCAAACCCTCTTTAAGTGTTTTGTGTTAGACTTAGGACCCCGTTTGCTAAGTTTCCACGTTGATGTGCCCACTCCTCATAGACCCACGACATTGACACCTTTTTAACCTTTGCAGACTAACTCCTTTCATGGTTTAAAGAATGTTTAGTAACATTAGCTATGTATAGGCTGTTTTAAAGACTGCAAACTAGGTGTTTTTTTTTAATTTATTTTTATTATATGTGTTTATAATGGATAATTATAACCTCAGGTTCCTTGCGTTGTAAATACCTCCAGGCGCCTGGCTGGATCCAGAGAATTGTTTGAGCAGTTCCCCTGTGCCTTGATATGTGCTGACGTGCAGCTTTGTGTCGTGTCCATCCTGCCCTGGCAGTGATATTAGGACCCTAAAACGACCATCACCTTCACGAGCTGACAACAGTTATTTCTTTACATGCCATCTGGCACGGATCTAGAGCTTGCTTCCTCCGATTCTGTCATACCTATAAAAATTTTTCTTCAAATTTCACCAGTGTGCAAGGGACAAGTTGTATAAAAAAAAATTAGAAGGGTTTAATCCTGTAAAATTGTCACGAACAGAAGTAAGTGGCAGAGCTGCACAAGGTCTTTCTGATGTCTAGGCTTCTCATATGATTCAACGTCATGCTACAAATGCACAGAGATGAATCCCAAGGCCATCAGGTATGCAAACCCAGCTCATACTTTGCAGAAAATCAACTAAAAGCCAGGAAGACCTATTTCCTCTTGAAGTTGAGAGCATGGACACGTTATCGATCTCAAGGCCAATCCTGTGACCATTTATTCATCTTCGAGATCCAAGTCATCTAGTAAATCAAAGAGTAAGATGAACAAAATATCCCAAAACTGCTACCATTCATCCTGTCACTCCTGTCACACAGAATTGCATGGCACCCCTTTACTTGATATCTCTTGAGATACTAGCCTGCATTCACTAACTCAAGGACCAGCTACTGAACACTCTCTCTTTTAAAAATGGTAATAAGGAGAGCAGCAGCGGTCCTTGATCTGACAATTCCAAACACTGAATTCAAAACTAAGGCTCTCACTGAGGTCTTACATCCAGGACAGACGCCATGCCATTCAGTGAGGCCCTTAGCATACCGCTAAGCCAAAACCAAGATCTTGCCCACCAGTAAACCGTCATATAACGAAGAGACATAAACCTGCTCCAGGAGACTGCCTTAATCCTTCCACACTCTATGCCAGAAAGCCTGGTAGTTCAGGCATTTATCAGCAGCTTAAACCCAATGCTTTTCTGACCCCTCCACTGGACAGAGTCAAAACATATGGAAGCTTTAGCCAAATGCATGTTCTTTTCTGCTAGACTTGCTGTACGCTTGTTGAAAACCAGTTGCCTCCTTGGCAATTACTTATATGCATTATAGGATATGGTGGTGGCGATCTTGCCAGCAGTCACATTAGAACTCTGATCCAACGTCTAACATGTCATCCAGGATACTGTGAAGTTTGTCATTAGCTCGGACCTGGACTCTGACTGCTTGGGTTGGGCAGTTGGAACCAGTGTGGTGCATCAGCGCCATGCTTGGATTCGCTTAACTGTGTTTTCAAGAGATGTGCAACAATTGCTAATGGATATACCTTTCAGTAACACGTTTCCTCAGAGAAAAGTACGATTCTGAATAAACAAACGTCTAAATGTCTTAGAACTTTTCAAGGAGAGAAAGGCAGCAGTGCCCTCCCTTGGGCTAGCAGTTCTCCAGTTAGTTTTTTCCCTTTCGAGGCTTTGAAAAAGGTTTTCAGTAGAGGCAGCCTCAAACCTTGCCTCAGTACTAACAGACCCCAAAGCCTTATGAGGCAGCGGCAGGGGATTCAGCCGCCAGCATGCAGCCCCCCGGGAGCATCTGAATCAGATAGTTACATACCAGTGTTCTTTCAGGACATCTCTTCTCCCGGGGAGAGATCTCACCACACACTTGATGTTAGGAGAGTTCTAAAGGTCAATCTCCATAAGACTAAAGATATAATGAAATCCAAACAGTTATTTGCAAATATTTGTCCTGTGCTCCTGGGTTGGAATGCTATCAAACATTATCTGGCAAGCCGGACGTCCCTCTCAACCAGAGGTAAAGTGCCTATAGCATTACAAAGCTCTATAAAGTGGCCACCAGGAGGTCCCTTCACATCTTTATGAGACACTGTTTTGACTTGGATACTACCATTATAGGCCAGGCCTCATTGAGAATTCTCTTCCACTGCTTTTGATAAAGAAGGGTTTGTTATTTTGTTCAGTGCTTATTGTTGTCCCTTTTGGACAAGAAAATAGTTTCTTACCTGTAATCCCAGCTGTCTTTCAGGAAAATCTTCATTAAAATCATAAGCAACCCACCTTCCTCACCAGTGGAAGGGATAAAGGTTAATGTCTATATTAGTATCCTTTACCTCTATTGTAAAAAAGGAATGAGGTAACTCCCATGTGCAGGGCATGGTGAAATTCTGGAGGACTTGGAGCTTTAAAGCCACACTATCAGTTTTGGCCTAACATGGCTGCAACTTATATGGCTTCATTGTCCTTTTTTATTTCCTTTCACTTCTTTTAAAAAAGGTTGTGAAAGGTTTCTGTCTTTTCTAGTGACATAGGGCCAGATGTAGCAAAGTGTTTGCGCCTCACAAACAGCGAAAAATGCCGTTTGCGAGGTGCAAAAGCCTCTTTGCTATGCAGAAATGCATTTTGCGAGTCGGATCTGACTCGCAAAATGCATTTCCGACTCGCAAATAGGAAGGGGTGTTCCCTTCCTATTTGCGACTCGCAATGCAATTCAATTTCATTTGCGACCGCAAAAGCGGTCGCAAATGAAATCGCAGTTACCATCCACTTGAAGTGGATGGTAACCCAGTCGCAAACGGGAAGGGGTTCCAAATGGACCCCCTCCCCTTTGTGAATGGAATTGTTTGTTTTTTTTCAGAGCAGGCAGTGGTCCAATGGACCACTACCTGCCCTGAAAAAAAACGAAACGAACGTTTTTTTTTTTTTTTTCCAAGTGCAGCTCGTTTTCCTTTAAGGAAAAAGTGCTTTATTAAAAAGCAGTCACGGACATGGTGGTCTGCTGACTCCAGCAGGCCACCATCCCCGTAAGTGCCCATACTCGCAAGGGGTCGCAAACTGCGACCCACCTCATTAATATTAATGAGGTGGGTCTTTGCGACCCCATTGCGAGTTGCAGAAGGTGTCTGAGACACCTTTCTGCATAGCAAATTGCGACTTGCAATTTGAGAGTCGCATGGACTCGCAAAAGGCTACCTACATCTGGCCTATAATTTGTAATATGTGTCCAGTCTCTTTTAAAGTAAATTAGTGTAATTGGCCAATATACCTGGTTTTATATGCTGCTGGATTATTTTGCAATATGAATACAAAGATATGGCCTTCTTAAAGAAAAGCAAAATTACATATACAGATTCATTTACTCGAAAGAAGTGCTTTGGCATTCTGACCTGATTTATGAAAACGGCTGACTGAATGATTTGGTTGTAGGTTTTGATCATTGGTCTTTGAATTTTAATGTTTCTTTTCCTGGTAGGCTTAGTGAATCCGTTTGGTATCTAAAACAGCTCCAGGATGTTCTGTTCGGAGTAACGGTGCGCTTTATAAATACCTCATTTCATTCCATTCAGTGCTATGATTTCCTTGAAGTAGAAGTAGGATTACAGGTAAGAAACATTTCTTATTTACCATCAGTAGTGTTTTCTCTGATAGGAGAATTTCTTATTGCTTTCTATTGTTTCTTTTGTGTGGCTATTGTTTAGTCACGTTTCACATTTTACTTTTTTGGCTCCATCATATTTTGTCATTATTCTCTGATATGGGGCAGACAAAGTGACACAACGGATGGGACCAGTGCTCATTTAGCTTCCTAGTATTGAGGGACATTTTTTTTTAGTTCTACAGACTCACGACTGAGTGTATTCACTTCGACCTGCCGCTTGTGAGCAGAAATTATATAAATAAAATCCAGTCTATCATCTAGGAATGGTTCACGTAAGAAATCAAACTGAATCTAGCCATCATTGGTGGGGCGTGGCTTGGCTCCAGCAAAGATGGCTGCATACTGAGACCGCTCCGAGCCACAAAAGATTCTAACCCCTGCCATCTGTTACTAAATGTGCACGCATCTGTTATGGAAGTGTGTGCTTGGGCACACCCAGGCATCAGATGAGCCCAGGGGTGATTTTGAAGGTAGCACCCGACCTGGGACTTGGATGTTGAGCGATCAGGGGCTGGGCATCCATGATACGCAGTGGGCCATGTGCCCCTGCGCCGGCCTGTGACTTAAGGTGTCCCAGGGATCTTACGGCAGCATGTTGGCTGCCTGAAGACAGATGCACCGCCCCAGTTGCTTTGGGGTCTCCGCCTCTGATTGCTTGCATCCCTGCCTCCACCTCACTACCACGGCAGCAGCCTATGACCTTAAAACCAATTATTGGGCAGACCCTCGGTGCCGCCAGCTGGCTGTGCTGGCTGGGGCCTGCTAAGATTGGCCACACTGTTCCAGAGGTGAGGAGCTGGGTGTGGTTGGGCCCAGGCAGCAGGTTACTGCTTTGTTGCTGCCAGGGCTGGGTCTCCACTGAAGAAGACATGACGTGATGCCGAGGGTGGTGGGCCAGCCACTGAACCACTAAGTCGTGGTGCGGGGTGCACAGTTGGAAGCCCAGGGGCTGCCGAGACCCCAGGGCATTGGGGTTCCAGGGGATCCCTATGGGCTGCAGCAGTTATTCTGCCACCCATAGGGAGCCCATGCAAAGGGTTCTGCAGGCCTGCCATTGTAGTCTGCGTGAACCGGGTGCATGCACCTGTTTTCACTATAGGTCACTGCACCAGGTCACTATAAGTCACCCCTATTGTAGGCCCTCTCAGCCCAGAGGGCAGGGTGTATGTACCTGTGTGTGAGGGCACCTCTGCTCTAGCAGAGGTACCCCCACAAACTCCAGACCCATTGTCCTGGACTTTGTGAGTGCGGGGACACAATTTTACGTGGGTACTGGACATAGGTCACTACCTATGTCCAGCTACATAACAGTAACTCTGAATCTAGGCATGTTTGGTATCAGACATGTTGGAATCATATCCCAATACTTTTGCAAGTATTGGTTGTATGATTACATGCACTCTGGGGGCTCCTTAGAGACCCCCCTACATTGCTTCCACAGCCTTCTGAGGTTTTCCCAGCAGCCCCAGCCGCTGCCACCTCACAGGTAGGTTTCTGCCCTCCTGTTGCTTGAGCAGCTCAAGCTCAGGAAGGCAGAACAAAGGATTTCCTTTTGGAGAGGGGTGTTACACCCTCTTCCTTTGGAAATAGGTGTTACATGGCTTGGGAGGGGTAGTCACCCCAAACCACTGGTATGCTTTGAAGGGCACATTTGGTGCCCTCTGTACATAAACCAGTCTACACCGGTTCAGGGACCTCCAGTCCATCACCACCCCAGGGGTGGTGCCCAGAGCTCCTCCAAAGGGTCCCTGCCATCTTTGATCCAAGGTTGGCAGGGAACTCTGGGAGCATCTGAGTGGCCAGGTCAGGCAGGTGACGTCAGAACCCTCTCCTAATAGGGGGTCACCCAGCTAGGTGACCGATGCCCCTTTCAGGGCTATTTAGGGTCTCTCCTTTGGGTGGTTCCTCAGATTCGGCTTGCAAGATTCCAGCAGGACTTCTCACCAAACAAACTGCATCTGGACTCTCCAGGACCCGACAATCTGCCACAAAGACGAAAACTTCACATTGTTTCACCATCTCCTTCCAGCTTCAACGTTTCCCAGGTTGTGCATCCTCTGAGGACAGCTCATCTTCAGTCTGCACAGGAAAGAAGAAGGAATCTCCCTTGGAGTGAAGGAGTCACTCCCCTGCATCTGCAGGCACCAACAGCAATGAAGACCGGGTGCGTGGATCCCGTCTTGTGCTGAGCTGTGTGGATCCTGCAACACGGGTGATGGTTCAGACGGTCCTGTCTACCAGCTGTCCAACTTGGGTGGAGGTAAGCCCTTGCCTTTCCACACAGGACAGTACCCCCGTGCACCACCTCCTTTGCAGCTGCCAAGGCTTTTTTACACTTACTCCAATGGGTCTTCAGGCATCGTGGAGCTCCAGTCCCTAGCACTCCTTCTTGCGATGCACAGCTCCGTGAGTGGCTCTCCTGCGGCGTAGGACTCCTTTTTGTAGTGCTGAGTGGGCTCCATTTGCACCTTCTGTGTCCCCGTCCTGTTGGACTCCTGTGCATGCTGCCTGTGCTTCTGTGGGGCCACTGCGACTCTGAGGGCCCCCTCTGACTTCTTCTCCTGGGTTGAGTCCTCTTGGGCCTTGCTGGCCCCCAGCAGCACCACTTGCCGCCAACAGTGAGTTTTGCCTGAGCCAAGGCTTGTTGGTGGAATCCAGACATTCAAAACCGACTGCAATCTACCTTCTTGTGTGGTACATCACCTGCATCCTCCAGGAAATCGACTCCGACTCCAGGGCTGCAGTGCTGGCTTTTCTTCCCCACCGTCGACCAACTCCTGCTATCCTCAGCTTGGTGGGTAGGGGGTTCCTGCCCCCACTTGACTCTGCTGTGTCTTCTGGACTTGATCCCGTCTCTCCACAGGTCTTCCTCTTCAGGAATCAACTGTTGGTTTCTTGCAGTCATCTCTGGGTTTTTCAATTCTCTTCTTTTCTTCTAAGTAGGTGTTCTGGGGAAATCCTAGTAATTTACTCCTGCTTTCCTTGTTGCTGAGGGGTGTTGTGGTACTTACCTTTGTGCTTTCCTGGTACCCCCAGCGGCCCTCTATACACTCCACTTACCTAGGTGGGGGTGACACTCATTGCATTAAATTTGTTTAGTGTATGATTTGTGCCTCTGTAGTATTTTTGGTGTTGTGTCACCATAATTTTTGTAACACTGAGTGTATTCTTTCATGTTTGTAAGTGCTGTGTGACTAGAGTGGTATTGCATGAACTTTGTATGTCTCCTAGGTAAGCCTTCGCTGCTCATCCACAGTGACCTCTATAGTGCCCACACACCAGGCCAGCTTCCTACACCCACCTATCAGAGATGATCAGGGACGTCACTCAGTTGCAGTTGAATTAACCAGTCACTTGCTCCCAGCGGCCTCTGCTCATCCTATTTCCAAGGTGGCAGAATCAAGTGGCCACCTGGCAGAGCTCTGTGCACCTCCTTAGGAACAGCTGGACAGTGTGGTGGTCACTCCCCTGTCCTTTGTTTGGTTTAGTGCCAGAGCAGGAACTGGGTGTTCCTGTACTGGTGCAAACTGGTTTATGCAAAAGGTCACCTAATGTGCCCTTCAAAGCAGTCTGGAGGTGCTCGGTCACCCCCACCCCAGTAGCACCTATTATTAAAAGGAGAGGTGATCACACCTTTCCTTTGCATGGAATCCTTTGTTCTGCCTCTCCCGTCTGTGTTAAGCTCAGCAGCTGGGAGGCAGAACAGTGTCTGTTGTCGGCAACAACACTGGCCTGCACGCAGACCCTGCAGAGGCTGCAAGGCTGCCAGGCAGACATGGGGGATCCTCTAAGGAACTCCCATAGTACATGGTGTCATGCAACTAACACTGGAATCGGTGTAGTTGCAGGATTCCAACATGTTTGATACCAAACATGACTAAGGGGGTCATTCCGACCCCGGCGGTCAAGGACCGTCGGAGCCGGGGTCGGCGGGAGCACCGCCAACAGGCTGGCGGTGCTCCGCAGGGCATTCTGACCGCGGCGGTATGGCCGCGGTCAGAACAGGAAAACCGGCGGTGTCCCGCCGGTTTTCCGCTGCCCTACGGAATCCTCCATCCGACACCCCATACCGCCATCCTGTTCCTGGCGGTTCGGCCGCCAGGAACAGGATGGCGGTATGGGGTGTCGTGGGGCCCCTGCTGGCCCCACAAAGAATTTCAGTGTCTGCTTAGCAGACACTGAAATTCGCGACGGGTGCAACTGCACCCGTCGCACCCTTCCCACTCCGCCGGCTCCATTCGGAGCCGGCTTCCTCGTGGGAAGGGGTTTCCCGCTGGGCCAGCCCAGCGGGAAAGCCAGAATGGCCTCCGCGGTCTTTCGACCGCGGAGCGGCCATATGGCGGTTCCCGCCAGGCGGGCGGCGACCACCGCCCGCCGGCCTCAGAATGAGGCCCTAAGTTTGGTGAAGCCATTATGTAGTTGGGCATCTCGGGATGATTAGTGTCCACTGCATACATTAAGATGGCTTTCCTGCACTTACAAAGCCCAGGAAATGGAGTTTGACGTTTGTAGGGGGCACCTCTGCTCCTGTTGGGGTGTCCTCATACTTAAAACCATGCACCTGGCCATTGTACTGATGGGCCTATATTAGGGGTGACTGATAGGGTCAGAGTGCAGTGACCTTGAGATAAGGTGAACCTTATATCTAGAGTGAAAGATGAGGAGTGAATTTCTCACAGGCTGTAGTGGCAGGCCTGTAGTTTCAACCTCAAGCCCCTAAACAAATACTTCCGATCGGAACACTTTCAAATGGAAATTCTTCACAATCTCATTCTACTTCTTCAGCAAGGCCACTTCATGGCTGTGCTAGAGCAAATAGATGCGTATTTCCACATTCTAATACACCCGGCAGATCGCAGGTTTGTGATAGGCGGAAGGCACTACCAATTCAAAGTCCTTCCCTTTCGGTTGACTTAGCACCTCGGGTATTCACCAAGTGCCTTGCATTGGTTACTGCTCACCTGCACGAACAGGGCATCCACGTAATCCATATGTGGACAATTGGCTTATCAAAGCTTCCACATGTCAACAGTGTAAAAATCACACACAGGTCACAATAGATCTGCTTCACCAACTAAGGTTCACATCAATGACAGTCCCACCTCCTCAGGAATGTGGAATTCCTACAGCTCACTCCTGAAACATATAATTTGGGGTTAAGGGCAACAAGTTTTTATGTTAGTTTTGTCCTTGGGACAAGTAGGGACAACCCCCCTGCAGCGCAAACCTTTTGGCTGCCAGTATACTTAGAAGGGAACTGTATGCGATTTAGGTAATATGTGTGTCCTTATATCTGATAGAGACGTTTAGCTGCAGATTCCTTACCTTTGAATTCTCTGGCGTCAAGTTTGAATCTGGAATTTTTTGCTGAGCAATACCCTGCACATGCTGTCGGGTCTGCGTGTGTTGTTCGGCTCCGTCAGCTTAGTTGGAGCTGTCTGTGACATCACGGTCATCTATAAAGGCACCACCCCGGCACGGGTACGTCAGTTCTTTTCCTTCCGTACTGGTTAAGTGCAGGTCTGGGATCGAGCTACCCTCTGCCTTTTTTGGCAGTTTTATTTTACCTTTTTGTCAAAGTTTTTTCATCTGTGCTAGATGTCCTCGAGTAAGACTGGGTTCAAGCCATGTGGAGCCTGCCATCTCGCCATGTCAGTGATGGACCTCCATCAGGTATGTTTCTGGTGCCTCAACAGAGACCATGACTCGAAGTTGTGTTCCGACTGCCAGGCCATGGTCCCCAAAGCTTTGAGAGAGTGGTTTCCGAATGCTCATGGCGGCCCGGCAGCCAAGGTCGGTAGGGACGACTCCTAGGAGGTCACGGTCCCGCTCGAGGAGGAGGTCGCGGGACCGCTTCAGGAGCCCTAACTCCTCTTCTCCTCAGTCGAGGTCCTCAGACACTCGGGGAAGAGGTACAAAAAGAAGACGTCCAAGTGGACTTTGACTTTGCTAAGCCCGTCGGTGCCGATGCCATGGCCCACATTGCGTCTCTGCCCCCCAGCCCCAATATGGGAACCAGAGCTACCCCACTCAATTTAAAGAATTTTACAAAGCCAAGTGCTTCATCTTTGAGCGGGCTGCCCCTGCTGCTTGGGTGAGCAGGGGCCCCATCGTGTTCGACGCCAGCGGCTTTGGCCTCAGTGCTGTTGGGGACCCTGGGATCTGAACCAACACCTGTTCCACACAGTCGGCCTCATCCGACGCCCACCGGCGGTGCGAGCCCCATCCTCATTCCAGATGATCCGGAGCCGGAACCACATTGTACGACGCCGATTCCGACTTTGATGGCGTCAACAAGGCTTATTTTGAACAGCCTGGCACAAGTGAGGAATGGGAGGGGTCTGAGGACCCTTTAGACTATGGATTGGAGCAGGACTGGTATGAGGATCTAGGGGAAGCCAGTGGGCTGGATACTTCTCCAGATACTGGCATGCTTTAACTTCCTTCTGTAGCTACAAAGGAGGGGGCTTCATATGCCAGAGCTTCAAATGTCATGGTGGTGCATAGAGCTGCCGAGGTATTGGACCTAGAATTGCCTACGGTGCAGGTCAGGGCTAACATCCTGACTAAAGTGCTTCAGCCGGGGGTTTCTCCATAAGAGCCGATGTTACCCTTCAAAAAAGCCTTTACTGATGTCCTGCTGGGGACGTGGTCCAAACCCAGCACAGGGGCTCCTGTAATTAGGACAATCGGCCGCCGCCATCGACCAGCTCCTACTGACTCTAGTTTCCTCACCCAACACCCCACCCCGGAGAGCTTGGTGGTCCAAGCCTCACGTCCCGTGGTACATTCCCTTACTACAGTATTGTAACTTTGATAGATTCACATGCTTGAATCCTTCCCCGCATCGAGATGGGAGCCCCTAGTACATCAAAACAGAAATATAGAAGCTACTGCAATGAGAAAAGGCCCAAAGGCTTTCTCTTTAGTAGCCTATTCTTGTCTCTGTAAGTAAAAAGGACCAAAGCAAGTCCCAGCCAATCAGGCTTCCCCTCCCTCTAGAACCCTCCTGTGAGAAGCTCCATTCCCTCAGATTTTCTACCGCACGTCGTGCTAGGGAGTCTCCTTTGAGCTCTGCTCAGTCAAAGCTCCAGAGAAGCATATTTCTACTGTTTTTTCTTCAGAAGAAAGAGGATTTCTTCAGTAAGTAAGGTGTCATCTTCTTAAAATTCGACATGTCAGATAAGGAAAAGAAAAGCCTTTTTAGAGCCAGCAAAACCTGTGGAAAGAAAAGGCTTCACTTTGAAGATCCCCACAAGGACTGCATTGATTGCCTCTATCCTGACCATGTAGCCAAAGACTGCAAGGTATGCAGAACAAAACCCTCAAGGACAGAGAGGGTAGGATACTGATTTGGCTCCAGAAATTGAAATCCAGATCAAATCCAGTGTCTGGTTTTGTGAGGAGTCTTCCTCATCAAGAAAATTCCACAAAAGAGGCAGATCTCCTCAACCCCACCATTCTGAGGATCCACCTAGAAAAGCTCATAAAAAGACAAGGTGTCTTCTAAAGCTGGCAGTCCTTCCACTTCTCCACACAGGAGTTCTGTTTCATCCAAAAGACATTTTAAGGAAGGTTCTATCTCCTCAGAACGCATCAAAAGAGCTTTGTCTGCCAATGCCACCTCCTGTGGCAGAACATGTCTTTAAAAAGCTATCTGGAAAGTCTGCAACGACGACACTGTCAACGAAGGCATTGTCTACATCAGTACCGTCGACGGCAGCGTCGAAAGGAGTATTTACAGCCTTGTCGTTGACTACGACAACGTCCACTGTCTCTACTGCTGCTTCCTCTTCAATGATGCTTATATCGACGACATAGTCGTCGACGGTGTTTGCGGTCACTTTGTCGACGATCAGTGTACCCATCGCTTCTCCGTCGACGATGGTGCTACCTTCGTCGGCCTCCTCGTTAACAAGACTTTCTCCATCGTCAGTACTACTTCCGTCAACGGTAACGGATGGTTAAAAAACATAAGAAGTCTGATTTACTCTCGCCACTGATTACATCTCCAAGTAGGGTATCAGCGTTGGTATCTACACATCTTTTGGAACAGGAAGATTCTGAGGATGAGGGCCCATTTGGGATTGCACATAGCTCATCAGAACTGCATGTGAAGTGCCAGGCTCTAGACGAGGATATTCAACATGACCCAGACTCATTTTATTACCAACCACAGCAGTATCCCTATCAGGCGCAGATGGTTTCTTTGCCGGGATCACTCATAGCCGACTTACAGCTAATGTTGGAAGACTACAGAAGGCAGTTTCCGCCAGCCGGCTCGGAAGTGCAACAACCATATATACCACCCTCTGTGCCGTTTCCTTCTACTCTGGTTCATCCAGGGGTCCAGCCGTTGCATGTACCACCAAAGACGAAAGTTTCAATTCCAACATAAGATCTGTCTTCATCTGATGATGACAGAGAGGAGGGGGAATTGCCTTATGCCATAACTGAGTGGGATGATTATCAGATTCCTACCCATCCTCACCCTCCCCGGTTCCAGTGGATTCTCCTCCTGGTGATATCGAGGGTTTTCACAATTTGTTGGAAACGGCTGCAAAAAGGTTTGAGCTGCCCATGCCCACAACGCAGCTGGACTGCTTCCTGTATGATTTCAAAGAACCATTTCAAAAGAGTGTAAAGTTGATGCCAATTGTGGACTATATTTGGGATGAGGGCATCAAGGTAATGAAGAACCCTTAAAACTCACCAAAGCATCTTGAAATACAAGGTGCTCACATGGAATATTAGAGGTATGGCACCTCCACGGAAGCGGCAAAGGGTTCATGCCTTTCTCAAGAGGCATCAGATAAACATAGCTCTACTACAAGAGACACATCTCTCTAAATCCACGCTGGAAAACACACGCTCGAAATGGAAAGGGCAATTGCATGGCACAACTTCATCATTTGCCCGCGGGGTAGCGAGCTGGATCACCCCTGGGGTCCCATTTACCGTATCTCGCACACAGCGCGACCCAAACGGTAGGCACGTGATAGTTGAGGGCATCCTAGATGGGTCCCATTTATCTCTAGTTGCACTGTACTCCCCAAATGCAAACCAACGTGATTTCCTATCCACACTTTCCACCGGTAACCTTAGTGACCCCACGCTGGAGTGCATATGGGGGGGCGACTTCAACAGTGTCCTAGACACTCAAATAGACCGCTCGTTTCCCCCGCTCACCTCAGCCCATTCCAATCGCGCCTCACAAGCACTAGCAAGTTGGGCTTTAAATAACGGCTTGAGGGATGTATGGAGGACGGCCCATCCCACCCAACGCGAATATTCTTATTATTCCCCTGTACACAAGTTATATACCAGAATAGATATGATTTTTGTATCTGCAGCCGTAATTCAGAAAGTGTGCATGTCTGAATACCTAGCGCGCACTATATCAGACCATAATCCTTTATGTGTAACAATGGCCTGGGGTCACATACACACTTGCATACCAACATGGCGATTGCAGCCGGAAGCTCTTTTAGAACCCCCCTTTCAAGCAGATATATCTAAGAGATTAGCCGATTACTTCCTGCTAAATAAAAACACAACATCATCCCGCTCTATAGAGTGGGATGCCCATAAAGCGGTGATACGGGGACACTGCCTTGCAGCCACGGTCGGGGTGATAAAAGCACTTGCTAAAGAACTTCAAGATTTGGAGGTAAAACTCTGCAATGCAGAGAATGTGGTCGTCAGGGACGAGTCCACACTAACAACACTGAACTCGCTTAGGGCTGCCCATAATGAAGCGGACACCATACTAGGCAAACATGACTACAGACATTACATGACAAGACAGCACGCTGAAGGAGACAGATCCGGAAGACTATTAGCTTGGCTGACCCGACAGCCCTCGCAGCCAGTGCCCATCGGCGCAATACGTCTAAACCCCGACGTCATTGTCACTCAGTCAGGCATCAACAAAGCCTTTTCCACATATTACCGCACCCTTTATACGTCTCCTCCCCCTCCGCCGGAACAACACCTAACTGATATACTACAACTTGTCTCTCAAAACCAACTAATCCTCGATAACACCCCTACTCTGGATGGCCCCATTACCATTGAAGAGCTGCGCTCAGCTCTGGCACAAATGGCGCGCAGCAAAACCCCCGGATCGGATGGATTACCAGTGGAATATTTTAACTCCCACGCTATCCATCTCCTACTCCCGCTCGTAGAGGAGTTCAACGAAGCGCACCATAACTTACAACCACCAGACTCTATGCGCGAAGCTTTACTAGTTGTCCTCCCAAAAGCTGGTCGGGATCCTCTTGATGTTAAATCATACAGACCGCTCTCCCTTCTCAATACAGACTGCAAACTATTAGGGAAAGTATTAGCGAATAGGCTCCTCCCCTACCTACCAAGCTTGATACATCACGACCAGTCCGGCTTTATCCCTGGTAGGAGCACCTTCCTAAATATCAGGAGGCTGCTCCATATAATGCACAGCAACACAGACACCGAAGCGGTCGCCCTCTCCCTAGATATTGAAAAAGCGTTTGACACACTAAGCTGGAACTATCTTCTTTGCACACTCAAGGCGTTCGGTTTTGGTCCCGGCTTTATCAGCTGGATCAAAACGCTTTACTATAAGCCCACAGCACGTGTCAAAAATGGTCGCATTATCTCCGAAGCATTCCCCATAAGCAGAGGCACTAGACAAGGCTACCCATTGTCTCCTTTGTTATTTGCCATTGCCATGGAGCCATTAGCAATTAAACTACGCAGCTGCGCACATATATGGGGCATCCCGGAATCTAACACTCATCATATTATATCCTTATATGCAGATGATGCCCTGATTTACTTGCGTAATCACTCTGCCTCCTTGGCAGAAGTGCTGAAATTGCTGGACTCCTTTGCCCTCGCCTCTGGACTGCACGTCAACTGGTCCAAGTCCAGTATCTTCCCTCTTATCTCCATCCCGGTTGACACACATACGACACTACCGCAGTATAAACTACCGTGGTCACACGCAACCTTTAAATACCTCGGAGTGCAGATTCATCATTCTATTATAGATCTAAAAGAGGGCAACATTGACAGAGTACTAAGCTCCACCCGCAGCTTAATACCATTTTGGAGCTCACTCCCCTTATCCCCGATGGGCCGGGTAGCAATAGCCAAGATGCTTATCCTCCAGACGTTCCTATATTATTTCACTGCCCTCCCGTTGTGCCTGCCACGCTCCTTCTTTAGCAAACTGCATTCAATACTAACCGACCTACTCTGGGGCAAAGATAGACGCAGAGTGGCGCTGACCATAACACAACACCTGCAGGAAATGGGTGGGCTGGGCATGCCCAGCCTCGAAAGATACTACGCAGCCGCTCAATTGTCGTGGCTGTCTGCATGGCTTCGGGATGCCCTTTCCACCGAGGGCGTAATGCTGCAGTCATGTATGGCCCCACAAAGGCTGCTGCCTACATTGATATCTAGCCCTCACTCCCTATCCCCAAAACTCATACTGCTGGAAGCAGTTCGCTTCTGTTGGCGTAGATATGTCCAAGGCAAGACTCCCTTCCCCCCTTACTCACCCTTGCTACCGCTGTCCCAATTGCCGGGCACCCAAACTATCTCAACACATCATGATACACGGGACATAAATACACTGAAGGTGGGCGATCTATACTCCAACTCCGCGCTGTACTCCTTCACGGAACTGGTGTCTGCCGGGGTGGTGCACAATGGGGCCTTCCTGACATACAGCGCCATTAAGCGGCTTCTTAATAATCTTTGGGGTGTCGGCAATGCCGAACCTCTTGAGTCCCCATTACTCACCACTATCCTTACAATAGGTAGCACAAAAGGTACCATAACTAAAATATACAAAATATTACTAGCAGCAGTTTGTACCACCCTGCCGCACGCTAAGGCACGTTGGGACACTGTCCTTCCTTCACCATTACCACAAAAAACTTGGATAGCAGCTCTTGCAACGATCAAATCAATATCCCGAAATCCTCGTTTACGTTACACCCAATTCAATTATATCCACCATTCTTACTTATCCCCAGCCCGCATCCAAAGAATATACCCGAACACAGCTCCAACATGCCCAAGATGCGCTACCCCGGCAGCCGACTTTTACCATATGGTTTGGAGCTGCCACTCAATAAACTCGGCCTGGCACCGCGTCACAGACGTCACAGCAGACATCTCGTCCCACGTCCTATCCCCCACACCAGATTCCTGCTTATTGGGGATACACCACCGTACTAGAGGAGATAAACAGATACACAGATTTATAGATCTAGCGTTTGTTGTCTTCAAACGTCTGATAGCAATACATTGTAAGGCTCCACATGTCCCACCCCACCAGGTTTGGCTCCGTGACTTACACAGTCGTTCACAAGCTGAAGCGCAGACACTCCACCTACTGCAACACAAAGGTCTTATTCAGGAGGGCCCCGAAATCTGGAACACTTTCGTGGTGGCATTAGAAGCGAGGGATGACTTGTACCCCCGTGAATAGGGCACCATACATAACCCTTACAGTCCAGGTCGATACTGTCAGCATGCTACTTGAACTGCCCCAATCTCATTTAATGATCATTATTGGCACTCTCATCCTTATCCTCAAAGTATCAGTGTAATACACCAGGCTGCTTTAACTGCGTTCAAGCCTTCATGCAAGTCATATCCAGCTCATTCAATATTAATCCTGTTCAGCACCTCGTCGCATTCCGCAAAACATAACCCTCGCCCCAATTATGACCTCTGCTCTACACATATTCACACACATTAGCTGTACTCCTTCTTCTCACCTCCCCCAACTTCTGTCGGAGTTAGTCAACATCAGCAATGATATTAATTGCGTTTAGCTGCATCGTTATTTAGCAATCAGTTATCGCACAGGATTTAAGTTGAATGTTTCTCTCTTTTTTGCCCTGTTAGCAACACAAGTCACTGTGTAATAAGGCTGCGCAAGTTTATATATGTAGGCAAATAATTTGATAAATCATTAACAGCCAATGTACTGTTATGTGAATGCTATACTTAATAAACAGACTTAAAAAAAAAAAAGGTAATGAAGAACCCAGCGACTGTCACCCCGGTTTTGCCTCGCCTTGACAAGAAGTATAAGGCCCCAAATGACTCTCCGGCCTGCCTCACGGGCCATAACAAGCCAGACTCAGTCATTGCCCAGGCTGCACAACGTAGATCCAGAAACCTTTCAGCGCTAATTTCTACTCCACCGGACACAGAGGGTAGAAGGCTCGATAATATTTCTCTTTGATGGCTTTGCTTATAATAAGAGCTTCTAATTCTTTGGCTATCATAGGCAGATATGATAGCTATAGGTGGACATTGCTCCCTACCTAGATCAGCTGCCAGAGGATTCTAAGTTGGAAGCCAAGAAAGTCTTGCAAGATGGTGAGAGATCTTCAGCTGAAGTTATAGATTGTGCGATGGATATCGCTACCACGGCCTTCCGGCAGATGGCAGGAGCCACTGTTCTAAGAAGGCAGGGTTAGCGCCAGGCACCTTCGTTTAGGCCTGAGGTTCAAAACAAAATTCTGGACCTTCCTTTTGATGGTGAAGCCCTGTTCGGGAAGCACATTGATGAAGCACTTCAATCATTAAAAACGGATACCGATTGTAAGGAAATACCTCCTTGGCATGCCTACCCCCTGACTTTTTGCCTTTTGTTGATGCCAGTTATGATTGAAAGTGTGCTGGGACCTTGCTAACCAGGCCCCAGCACCAGAGTTCTTTCCCTAAACTGTACCTTTGTTCCCACACTTGGCACAGCCCTGGCACCCAGATAAGTCCCTTGTAAATGGTACCCCTGGTGCCAAGGGCCCTGATGCCAGGGAAGGTCTCTGTGTGTGCTGGTGGGGAGAAAATGACTAAGTCGACATGGCACTCCCCTCAGAGTGCCATGCCCACCTCACACTGCCTGTGGCATAGGTAAGTCACCCCTCTAGCAGGCCTTACAGCCCAAAGGCAGGGTGCACTATATCACGGGTGAGGGCATATGTGCATGAGAACTATGCCCCTACAGTGTCTAAGCAAAACCTTAGATATTGTAAGTGCAGGGTAGCCATAAAGAGTATATGGTCTGGGAGTTTGTCAAACACGAACTCCACAATTCCATAATGGCTACACTGAAAACTAGGAAGTTTGGTATCAAACTTCAGCACAATAAATTCACACTGATGCCAGTGTGGGATTTATTGTAAAATACACCCAGTGGGCATCTTAGAGATGCCCCCTGGAAACCAGTCTGACTCCTAGTGCTAGGGTGACCAGTTTCTGCCAGCCTGCCACAACCAGACGAGTTTCTGGCCACATGGGAAGAGTGCCTTTGTCACTGTGGCCAGGAACAAAGCCTGTACTGGGTGGAGGTGCTTCTCACCTCCCCCTGCAGGAACTGTAACACCTGGCGGTGAGCCGCAAAGGCTCATGCCTTTTGTTACAGCACCCCAGGGCATCCCAGCTAGTGGAGATGCCCGCCTCTCTGACCACTGCCCCCACTTTTGGCAGCAAGGCTGGAGGGATAACGAGAAAAACAAGGAGGAGTCACCCACCTGTCAGGACTGCCCCTTAGGTGCCCTGAGCTGAGGTGACCCCTGCCTTTAGAAATCCTTCATCTTGAGATTGGAGGATTCCCCCGATAGGATTAGGGATGTGCCCCCTCCCCTCAGGGATGAGACACAAAGAGGGTGTAGCCACCCTTGAGGACAGTAGCCATTGGCTACTGCCCTCCTGACCTAAACACACCCCTATATTTAGTATTTAGGGGTGACCCCGTGCCCAGGAAATCTGATTCCTGCTACCTACAACAACAAGAAGGACTGCTGACCTGAAAGCCCCGCAGAGATGGCGGGGACAACAACTGACTTGGCCGCAGCCCTACCGGCCTGTCTCCAGACTCAAAGAACCTGCACAGCAGCACGTCTGACAGGGACCAGCGACCTCTAAAGCTTCAGAGGACTGTCCTGAAACCGAAGGACCAAGAAACTCCCATGAACAGTGGCACTGTTCAAAAACAGCAACAACTTGGCAACTTTTTAGCAACTTTCAAAGAACTCAGACTTCCAGCCAGAAGCTTAAAACTTCACACTCTGCACCCGACACCCCCGACTCGAGCTCCAGAGAACCAATACTGCAGAGAGTACTCCCAGGCGACTGCGACCTCGTGAGTAACCTGAGACGACCCCCCTAAACCCCCACAGCGACGCATGCAGAGAGGATCCAGGGGCTCCCCCTGACCGTGACTGCCTGGAACAAAGAACCCGATGCCTGGACCAAGCACTGCACCTGCAACCCCCAGGACCAAAAGGAACCGAACTCCAGTGCAGGAGTGACCATCAGGTGACCCGCGGCCTAGCCCAGTTGGTGGCTGGCCCGAGAAGCCCCCCTGTGCCCTGCCTGCATCGCTAGAGTGACCCCCGGGTCCCTCCATTGACTTCTATTGAAAACCCGACTTCTGCTTTGCACACTGCACCCGGCTGCCCCTGTGCCGCTGATGGTGTATTTTGTGTGCCCGTTTGTGTGTCCCCCCTCTCCCCCTCCCCGCCCCTCCAGTGCTACACAAACCCCCCCTGGTCTGCCCTCCGAAGACGCAGGTACTTAACTGTTAGCAGACTGGAACCGTAGCATCCCTGTTCTCCATAGGAGCCTATGTGTTTTGGGCCCTCCTTTGACCTATGCACCTGACCAGCCCTGTGTTGCTGGTGCTATGACTTTGGGGTTGCCTTGATCCCAACAGTGGTCTGCCTATGCCCAGGAAATTGAACTTGTAAGTGCATTACTTACGTCAGAAAAGTAATCTAACTTACTTCCCCCAGGAACTGTTGATTTTTGCACTGTGTCCACTTTTAAAATAGCTTATTGCCATTTTAAACTATACTGTGTATGTTACTACTGTAATTCAAAGTTCCTTACTTACCTGTGTGGAGCACCTTGCATTTTATATATTTACTTCAAATCTTGAATCTTGTGGTTCTAAAATAAATTAAGAAAATATATTTTTTCTATATTAAAACTATTGGCCTGGAGTTAAGACTTTGAGTTTGTGTTCCTCATTTATTGCCTGTATGTGTACAACAAATGCTTAAGCCTACTGCTCCACCACACTACCACAAATTAGAGCATTAGAATTATCCAATTTTTCCACTATCAACCTCTAAGGGGAACCCTTGGACTCTCTGCACACTATCTCTCACCTTGAGATAGTATATACAGAGCCAACTTCCTACACCGATACAGCCAGGTCCCTTGGCACGCTGCAGTTTAAAAGACAGCCCTTTCGGGGAGCTAGAGGTCAGGGTATTCATCATATAGAGGAGGCTTTCAACAATATAGATACCCCTCTGTCTCCGCGGCTTCTCAGTCCTTTCGTGCCCAGTTCCAACAGAGACTGCCTCTGCAAGCGGCTTATTAGCGACCTTTGCAGAGAGGAAAAGCAGGAAGGCAAGCGAAGGACACAGGACGCAGACAATGACTTTCTGGTGTCTCTGGCTGCAAACCTCCCTTTGGATACAAGACTAGGGGGAAGGATTTCTCTTTACTTCACAATTGGCAAAGCATAACATCAGACCAATGGGTCTTAAATCTCATTCAATTTGCCCATACTTTGGAATTCTTACAGTACCCTCCTACAAGACCTCCCCTCCCTCGAAGGGTGTAGCACTTGCACCTACTCAAGCAGGAAGTCGAGTCGATGCTCCTCAAGGGAGCTATAGAGAGAGTTGCACATCATGACAAAAGAAATGGATTCTACTCTCGGTTCTTCCTGGTTCGAAAGAAGTGGAAGTGTTGGCGCCCAATCCTAGACCTCAGGGATCTCAATAGTTATCTCAAGAAACAATCTTTCCGTATTATCACCCTAACAGACATCCTGTCCCTTCTCAACCCGGGAGATTACATGTCCACCTTCGATTTGCAGGACGCAAATTTCCATATCCCTATTCACCCTTCCCACAGGAAATATCTCAGATTTTTAGTAGCCGGAGACCATTTCCAGTTCAAAGTGCTACCCTTCGGTCTGAAATCGGCCCCCACAATCCTTACCAAATGTTTGGCTCCAGTAGCAGCTTTTTTCAGAAGGCAGAATCATCAAGTCTTCCCGTATCTGGACGATTGGCTGGTCAAGGCCAAGTCCAGGCCTTAGGCACTGAAGACCACATGTGCCTGCATCGAGCTGTTCACTAGCCTTGGCTTAACAGTCAACCGTGACAAGTCAGCCTTCCAGCCCTTAATAAGGAGAACATTTCTAGGGGCGATATTGGACACTTACACCAACAATGCAACTTCTACAGAGGAGAGATGGAAAAAGCTCATATCCCTCGCTAGGCGCCTACGAAAAAGAAAGTATGTTTCAGTTTGCCTCTTCAAGTCCCTGTTGGTGATGATGTCCTCCTGCGTTCCACTAGTGCCATTCGGTCGTCTTAGAATGAGGCCCCTACAGGAGCAGCTAGACCTTTAGTGGACACAGTCCAGAGGGTCTTTCAACAATGTCTTCAGAATAACAAAGCCCTTGATATCGCCTCTGACTTTGTGGACTCAAGAGTTTCACCTATCGAGGGGACTTTATTTTCTTCCCCATCCAGCTCCGTGGGTAATTACTACAGACTCTTCTCTCGAAGGTTGGGGCACCTTCCTCCTGCACCTAAGAGTCAGGGACAGATGGAAACTACATCAGAGGGTTTTTCACATCAGTTATCTGGAATTGAAAGCGGTTCGATTAGCGCTTCGTGCTTTTCTTCCAAAGATAAAAGGTTCTTCAGTACTTATTCGGACGGACAACACTACAACAGTACATTATATCATCAAACAGGGAGGAACCAGGTCTCTGCTGTTATCAAGAGAATCTCAGCGCATTTGGGAATGGTCAGCAGATAAACCTTCGAGCAGAACATGTCCCAGGCGTACAGAACATCATAGCGCAGGGTTCTGCAAAGTTGGTCCTGGAGAGCCGAGTCCATGCCAGATTTTTAGCATATCCACATTTAGAAAAAAGATGTTTCAGAAATCTAAATTTTTCTAAATGTGGATATGCTAAAAATCTTGCATGGACCTGGCTCTCCAGGACCAACTTTGAAGAACCCGGTCATAGCGGATTGTCTGAGCAGATCTTGATCGTCCAACCACGAATGGGAGCTGGATCAAGGAGTGTTGAACCAAGTCTTCTCCCTATGGGGAAAACCAAACATGGATCTCTTCGCCACCCCGCAGAATGCAAAATGCCAATTCTTTGCAAGTCGGGATCACCAACGGGGCTCTTGGGGGAATGCGTTTTCCGTGGCATGGTCAGGAATTTATGCTTATGCTTTCCTCCCATTCCCCCATACCGAAAGTTCTGGCAAAGATCAAGAACGAATGCTGCTAGCTTCTGATTGCTCCAGCATGGCCTCACCAGTTCTGGTACGCAGAGCTCCTTCTCCTTTCACAGAACCACAGAATCCCTCTACCTGTGATGCCATCCCTGCTAACAATGAACAAGGGTCAAATTCTCCACACGGATCCGGCTTCACTTCACTTGACAGCCTGGCTCCTGAACACCATGAGTTTGCACATCTAGCTATACCTTCGGATTGTAGAATCATCCTCACCAGAGCTGCAGCTGAGAGTACCAGCAAATGTTATCGTCTGAAGTGGAAGAGGGTTTTGCTCATGGTGTACACAAGCTCAGGTGCATCATTTCCATTCATCGCCAGAGCAAATACTGCCTTATCTTCTCCTTCTGGCCAGATCGGTCTTGGCTATCTCCTCGATTAGAGTCCACTTAGCAGCAATTTCACTCTATAGGCGTGCAGATAACGTACCTCCATTGTGGTCCGCAAGAGTCATAAAGATGTTTCTTAAGGGACTGTTCAGGTCTTTCCCTCCAGTCAGGCCTCCTCCGCCATCGTGGCAGCTTAATTTGGTCTTGTCCCAATTAATGAAACCACTGTTTGAGCCATTCACAAGGCAGATTTAAAGTTTCTATCCTGGAAGGTCTCTCACCGCCTCGCTCTTACCTCAGCCAGAAGAGTAAGCGAGATTTAAGCATTCAGTATCCAAGATCCTTTCTTGCAGTTCAAGAGTGACAAGGTAATTTTACGGATGAATCCAAAGTTTATACCTAAAGTCCCTTCGGATTTTCATATTAACCAGCTGGTGGTACTGAAGTCCTATTTCCCAAATCCATCAACGCCGGTGGAGCAGACTCTGCATTCTTTGGACGTTCAGAGGTGCCTGAAGTTTTATCTCGATAGAACTAAGCAATTTAGACAATTAAACCAACTTTTTGTGGCGTTTAGTGCTCCTCGTAAAGGCCGAGCATTGTCTAAGCAAGGGATTGTGAGGTGGATAGCCTCTGCAATTAACTATTGCCATACAGCAGCAGGAAAACCTTTACAGAATCCAGTGCGTGCGCATTCGACAAGGAAAATGGCTGCATCCACAGCACTTTTTGTAGGAGTGCCCATCCAGGACATCTGCAGGGCAGCCACTTGGAAGTCAACGCGAAACATTACTGTGTAGAAAAAACATAGCAGGGTGATGTGGCGGTAGGTCAAGTGGTTTTACAACATCTATTCCAGTAACGGTGAGCTCTTGTATTTCTTCTTTCCTTTTTCCCCCAGCCCAGTGTACTTTGTGCTCATTGTACAGCATTATTTCTTCCTTCCAGGTTATAATAATTTTTTCTATGTTTCTGGTCAGGATGCTGTTCCTTTATTATATTATTTGCTTATCAATTATTTTGTCTCTCCTGCATGAGCATGTTTCTTCAGTGATTCTGGATATAGATGTGGGTTCTATGAATATGTGTATAGATGTGTATAGGTATGTGTGTGTGTGTATATGTATCTATATATATATATTTTTATGGATATATACTATACAGTGTGCTTCATTACTGCTTGCTATTCTGATTCAAGCATGTGAATCTTTGAAAGTTCCAATACCGGAGTAAGAAAATTTGTTACTTACCTGTAACTGTAGTTCTCCAGTATTGGAGTCTTTCATAGGTTCACATGCGACCCTCCTCCCCTGGAAAGCTCACCATCGGCTGTCTGTGGCACTTGTGCTTGGTGAAATATGAGGGAATGGAGCTTCTCACAGGAGGGTTCTAGAGGGAGGGGAAGCCTGATTGGCTGGGACTTGCTTTGGTCCTTTTTACTAATAGAGACAAGAATAGGCTACTAAAGTGAAAGCCTTTGGGCCTTTTCTCATTGCAGTAGCTTCTATATTGCTGTTTTGATGTACCGGGTGCTCCCATCTCGACGACAGGGAAGGATTCAAGTATGTGAATCTATGAAAGATTCATATACTGGAGAACTACAGTTACAGGTAAGTAACTAATTTTCTTCCGCTCCCCGTATAGGGAATCCAAGAGGCTGGACCATCTTGGGAAGAAGTTATTTTCTTCCAGCACCCTGGCACTGAGGTCGGTAAACACCTGCTTATTGGACTGCTTCCCCAATACCTTTTGGAACACGGTTACGCAAGTGCTGCCTCAGGTCCCAGAGGAGGCCTGGGCTATAGTCTCCCAAGCAGTGAAAGACAGGTGGGACGCAGCTGAGTTCACCATCTGGTGTGGCTTAGATATGACTGACTCGCTGGGCAAATTGGTTGCGTTAACAGTGGCCATACAGAGCCAGGCCTGGCTGAGGACATCTGGTTTTTTAGGGGATGTCCAAGTAAATCTGAAGGACATGCATTCAATGGCACTCAGTTGATAGGGGAGAAGGCAGACTCGGCACTGGATCACTTTTTAGGACTTTCAGGCTATGGCCAGGTCCTTGGGCCTTTCGGCAACCCCTTGTCCACTGTCTGCCTTTTGCCCATTTTGTGGCTACAGAAAGGGCATGGCACCACGCCATCCCTATGCCAGCCACTGTCCTGCACAACCAATTCCGGGTTTGCGAGGACATGGACATACTGTCTTCGGATCTAGAGGGTCTGCAGGCCAGAAGTAGTCTGCCACACAATCCCCGGTAGCTGCAGCCTCAAAGCCTTCCTCGTTTGGATCTGCAGGAGCAGGTTTGTCCAGTTGGAGGGAGAATACCCCCATCATCTCCTCCACTGGAAGTCTATGACATCAGATGCATGGGTACTGCAGACCATCAGGAAGGGCTATGCCTTTTCAATCCCTTCCTATTCCTATTCCACCAACATTCGAATGGATGGTGGAGGATCACTTGTCACTGCTCCGAGAGGAAGTTACATCTCTATTAGCCAAGAGAGCCATAGAAAGGGTCCCAATATCAGCAGTAGGCAGTGGTGGTTGTTCTTGCCAATTTCTGATTCCCAAAAAGAACAAGGGTTTTCACCCTTTTCTAGACCTCCGGACTCTAAATCCCTTCCTAAAAAAGAAGTTCAAGATGCTCCTGTTGGTTCGGGTCTTGTCTGCCCTAGACCTAGAAGACTGGTTTGTATCTCTGGACTTGCAGGATGCATATTTTCATATCCCCATCCTGCCAGCCCACAGACGTTCCCTGCGGTTCAAAGTAGGCCATGAACACTTTCAGATCACCCTACTGCCATTTGGCCTTACCAGTGCCCCTCGGGTGTTCACCACGGGGATGGAAGTTGTCGCAGCTCATTTGCACGGGTCAGGGGGTTCAGTCTTCCCCCTTCCTTGGCTGTTGTCTCCTACCTCCAGACTACAGCGAAACTCCAGCATTCACTGGGCTTCACTATAAATGTGCTGAAGTCACACTTGACTTCCCCCCCAGACACTCTCTTTCATATGAGCTGTTCTGGACACAGTGCAGTTTTGGATTATCCTATCGAGCAGCGATTCCAGGATATTTAGGCTATGATAACGATGTTTCTGCCACCATTCTGGGTTTCAGTGAGACTGACTATGAGGCTACTGGCATCATGAAATCCTGCATCCTGCTGGTAAAACATGCCAAATGGCATATGCAGGCTCTGCAGTGGGACCTGAAGTTCCAGTGGGCGCAGCATCAGGGAAATCTCTCCAACATCGTCCAGATCTCGGAGGGAACTACGAAGGACCTGCAGTGCTGGTTAACAAATCGCGATTGGGTCAGAGGCAGATCCTTCTCTCTTCCCCAACAAGATCTGACAGTAGTGACAGATGCATCACTCCAGGGGTGGGATGACCACCTGGGAGAGATGGAGATCAGAGGCATCTGGTCTCCAGCAGTGTCTGGACTCCGCATCAACCTGTTGGAGTTCCGTGCGATCCGGCTAGCATTGTCAAGGGAAGATGGTGCAGGTGTTCACAGACATCAACACTGCCATGTGGTACCGCAACAAGCAGGGAAGGGGTGGGGTTGTGGACCCAGGCTCAGCACCTCTTGACATGGTTGGAACAGCAGGACATATCCCTTGTGGTTCAACAACTAGCGAGTTCTGTGAACGTCACAGCTGACAAATGTCTACCAGATCATGAGCGGCGCCTCCATCTGGAGGTGCGCAGGCCTGTTTCAGCAGTGGGGAGAGCCTTGGTTAGACCGGTTTGCCTCCGGCAGGTAATGCACAATGTCAACATCTCGGAAGTTGACTCTGTATATACTATCTCAAAGTGATAGTGTGCACAGAGTCCAAGGGTTCCCCTTAGAGGTAAGATAGTGGAAAAATTATATAATTTAAATGCTCTATTATGTGGTAGTGTGGTCGAGCAGTAGGCTTATCAGAGGGTAGTGTTAAGCATCTGTTTTACACACACAGGCAGTAAATGAGGGACACACACTCAAAGACTTAACTCCAGGCCAATAGTTTTTATATAACAAAATATATTTTCTGAATTTAGTTTGGAACCACAAGATTCAAGATTTGAAGTCAATGCATAAAATGCAAGTTACTCCACACAGGTAAGTAAGGAACTTTTAATTAGAGCAGTAACATACACAGTTTTAGTTAAAATGGCCGTAAGCTATTTTAAAAGTGAACACTGCAAAAATCAACAGTTCCTGGGGGAGATACGTTTTGGTTAGTTTTTCAGGTAAGTAAAGCACTTACAAGTTCAAGTTCCTGGGCATAGGCAGCCCTTTGGGGGATCAAGGCAACCCCAGAGTCACCGCACCAGCAACACAGGGCCGGTCAGGTGCAGAGGTCAAAGAGGGCCCAAAATACATAGGCGCCTATGGAGAACAGGAGTGCTCGGGTTCCAGTCTGCCAACAGGTCAGTACCTGCGCCTTCGGAGGGCAGACTAGGGGGGGTTTTGTAGAGCACTGTGGGGGATACAAGTAGGCACACAAAACACAACCTCAGCGGCACAGGGGTGGCCGGGTGCAGTGTGCAAAGCAGGCATCGGGTTTTGAATAAGAATAAGTGGAGGGACCCGGGGGTCACTCTAGCGGTGCAGGCAGGGCACAGGGGGGCTTCTCAGGCCAACCAACGACTGGGCTAGATAGAGGGTCACCTGAGGGTCACTCCTGCACTGGAGTTCGGTTCCTTCTGGTCCTGGGGGCTGCGAGTGCAGTGCTTGGTCGCCTGGGAGTCCTCCCTGTAGTGTTGGTTCTCTGGAGCTCGAGCGTGGGCGTCGGGTGCAGAGGGTGAAGTCTCATGCTTCCGGCGGGAAGGGTGAGGTCTTTAAAAGTTGCAAGAAAGTTGCAAAGTTGTTGCTGTTTTTGAACAGAACCGCTGTTCATGGGAATTTCTTGGTCCTTTGGTTCAGGGCAGTCCTCTGAGGCCTCGATGTGCAGGTTCTTTGTGTCTGGATACAGGCCGGTAGGGCTGGGGCCAAGTCAGTTGTCGTCTTCGTCGTCTCTGCAGGGCTTTCAGGTCAGCAGTCCTTCTTCTTGTTTCAGGTTGCAGGAATCTGATTTCCTGGGTTTTGGGGTGCCCCTAAATACTAGATTTAGGGGTGTGTTTAGGTCAGGAGGGCAGTAGCCAATGGCTACTGCCTGGAGGGTGGCTACATCCTCTTTGTGCCTCCTCCCTGAGGGAGGGGGGGCACATCCCTAATCCTACTGGGGGAATCCTTCAGTCTCAAGATGGAAGATTTCTAAAGGCGGGGTCACCTCAGCTCAGGGCACTTTAGGGGCTGTCCTGACTGGTGGGTGACTCCTCCTGGTTTTTCTAATTATCTCCTCCAGCCTTACAGCCGGATGTGGGGGCAGTGGCCGAAGGGGCGGGCATCTCCACTAGCTGGGATGCCCTGGGGCGCTGTAACAAAAGGCTTAATCCTTTAAGGCTCACCACCAGGTGTTACAGTTCCTGCAGGGGTAGGTGAGAAGCTCAGGAATGACTTGGCCCTAGTAATCCTTGTGGCTCCCGACAGGGCACGGAAAGTCTTGCATCCCAAGCTGTAGTGCATGTCCATCGATCCTCTCAACGGACTGCCCTTTTGAAGGATCTTCTGTTGCAGCAACATGGGAGGATTCTGCACCCAAACCTGCCCACTCTCCACCTTCTTGCATGGAGATTGAGCGACAACAGTTGACAGCTTTTGACCTTCTGCCCGAAGTCTGTAATGTGATCTTGAAGGCCAGGCATTATTCCGCCAAAATGGTATGCGCCTGTCGTTGGAAGAAGTTTGTGGCATGTTGCACTGACAAGCCTGTTGACCCCCTTTCTGCCCCTCTATCTGAGGTCCAGTTGTTTATCATTTCTCTGGCCCAGCAGGGCTCTGGTATGGCCATTCCTAAAGGTTGTCTGTATTTCTGCGTTTTTGAGGTTGCCTGATCAACCTTCTTTGTTTAAGTCTCATATTGTACATAGGTTATTTAAAGGTCTTAAACATATGTTTCCTCCATCCCCATTCATTATGCCCCAATGGGATTTGAATTTGGTTTTGACAATTGTGATGTGCTCTCCTTACAAGCCTCTCTACAATTTTCCCCACAGGCTCCTCACTTTAAAAACAGCCTTTCTTTATTCCATTACATCTGCCCGCTGGGTGAGTGAGCGGCAGGTATTGTCATCTAAGTCGCCCTACCTTTTCATCTAAACTGACAAAGAGGTGCTTCGCACAAGGGTTTCTTTCCTACCAAAAGTGGTTACGCCCTTTCATGTAGGCCAATCCATCATCTTGCCTATTTTTTATGCACCCCCACATCCCTCTGAAGAAAAGGATGGACCGAAAAAGAGTGTTGATGTTCTATCTTGATCGTACAAAAGATTTCTGGGTAGATAGATGATCAACTCTTTGTCGGTTATGTGGGTGTGAAGAAAGGTTAGGCAATGCAGAAGCTTACCATCTCCGTATGGGCCGTACTCTACATTAAGATCTGCTACACACTGGCCAAAAGGCAACCACCTGAAGATTTGCATGCTCATTCTACCTGAGCTAAAGCAATGACCACTGCTCATCTGTCATGTGCTTACGTAGGCTTTTCTGTACAAGTTTACCACACACTACTGGCTGGAAAATCAGGTCCATAGGGGTGGGTACTTTGCCCATTTGATCCTGCAGGACTTTCTAGTATGATCTTGGTTTGCATATCCACCTCCGGGGGTGGTATTGCTTGGGTATGTATTCACAGGTAAAGAATGTGGGTAAAGAAGTCTCTATCCGATGAACAAGTTACTTACCTTTAGTAATGCCTTATGTGGTAGAGTCATACTCTAGTAGCACATTCCTTACCAACCCACCCACACTCCCTGCTCTGCAGACTGATTTGAAGGAACAGGGACTTCCCTTTCATGATCTTAGTTTTGATGCACCAGTAGTCCGTGTTCTTCATGGCTGTGCACTTCTGACGTGGCAAGTCCCGAAATGAAGCTGACGTCAAAGAGCTGGGGAGGCACATATAAAGGACCTGTGATGTCATATCCAGCACGGACGGCGACGGACGCAGGGGTACAGCTCAGAAAATTCTCCGGATCCAGTCTGACACATGGACAAAATTCAAAGGCAAGAAATCTGCAACTAGAATGTCTCTACCAGATAAGGCATTACCAAAGGTAAGTCACTTGTTCCTCTGTTACTTGCTTCATTTACAAATCTCTGGCCTAGCCTTCACTTCCATACAGTTACATTTGGCCCCAGTAGCTGCCTATCTTCAAAATATACAAAACATTCCCCTCTTAAGAATCCCAGTAATTAAGGCTTTCGTGGAAGGTCTCAGAAGAGTGATTTCACCACGAGTCAAACCTGCACCCTCATGGAATCTTAACATTGTCCTCACACGACTCATGGGCCCTCCATTTAAGCCCCTTCAGACTTACCCCTTCAGTTTCTCTCTTGGAAGGTGGCATTGTTAATTGCTATTACCTTGCTCAAACTTATTAGTGAGCTTCAGGGATTAACCTTGGAAGAACCCTGAAGAGCGACTGGGTTATCCTTCACACCAACCCCTAATCCCTTCCAAAGGTAGTCTCCCATTTTCATCTCAATCACTTGATCTGCCTGTCTTTTTACCCACAACTAGACTCAGTTGTGGAATGGGCTCTCCATGCTTTAGATGTCAAAAGAGCCCTCATATACTACATTGATAAGACAAACACCTTTAGGAAGACTCAACAGCTTTTTGTTGCTTTCTCCCCGCCTCATAAACGAAAGGCTATATCCAAATCAGGCATTGCCAGATGGATAGTGAAAATTCATTGAAACATGTTCTAAATCTAAAAGAACTTTACCTGCTCCTCCTAGAGCACACACTCCTAAAAATAAAGTAACTTCTGTGGCCTTCCTGGGGAACATTCCCATAGCTGACATATGTAAAGCAGCCACCTGGTCTGCACCATACACTTGAACTTAACACTACTGTGTGGATGATTTTTACACCAACAAGCTAGCGTAGGTCAGGCAGTGTTATGTAAATTTTCAAAAACAATTGCAATGCCCACAGGTTAGCCACCGATTTTGGGGAGGACTGCTTTACAGTCTATACACAGAATGTGTATCTACATTCAAACATGCTTCGAACAGAAAATGTTACTTACCCTGTAAGCATCTGCTCGTGGCATGTAGTGCTGTAGACTCCCATGCGTGTACCCTCCTCACCCGGGCACCTGTGGCCATTGCGGTCTTCTCCTAATATATCTTTTCCCTCGTATGCATGGATGTCTTTTTGCTTATCACTTCGTTTTCACACTCCATCCTCACCCACTGTGTGGGAAAACAATCTAACAATGAAGTCAATGCCCATACTCATTATCACCAAGAAGAGGATTCACTCAATCTTGTGACTCAAAAGCCTTCTTCGAAGAAAAATAGCTTGCACACACCCAGACCTAACACTAGATGGCAGGGGTATGCACAGAATGTTAATTGTAGGAAAGTGCCACTGTTGGCATGCCACCCTATGGGACCCCTCACCAAGCACATACACACTGCCTTGCAGCTTGTGTGTGCTGGTGAGGAGAAAAAGACAGTCGACATGGCACCCCTCTCAGGGTGCCATGCCCACAAATCACTGCCTGTGGCATAGGTAAGTCACCCCTCTAGCAGGCCTTACAGCCCTAAGGCAGGGTGCACTATACCACAGGTGAGGGCATAGCTGCATGAGCATTATGCCCCTACTGTGTCTAAGTCTATTGTTAGACGTAAGTGCGTGTAGCCATATTGAGTATATGGTCTGGGAGTTTGCCATTACGAACTCCACAGCTCCATAATGGCTTCACTGAATACTGGGAAGTTTGGTATCAAACTTCTCGGCACAATAAACCCACACTGATGCCAGTGTGGAATTTATTGAAAAATGCACACAGAGGGCATCTTAAAGATGCCCCCTGTATGTTAGCCAAACTTCTAGGGTAGGACTGACCGGTCTGTGCCAGCCTGCCACTTTCAGACAAGTTTCTGACCACATGGGGTGAGTGCCTTTGTGCACTCTGTAGTCAGAAACAAAGCCTGTCCTGGGTGGAGGTGCTTCACACCTCCCCCCCTACAGGAACTGTAACACCTGGTGGTGAGCCTTAAAGCTGAAGCCTCGGATTACAGTGCCTCCAGGGCACTCCAGCTAGTGGAGATGCCCGCCCCTGGACAAAGCCCCACTTTTGGCAGAAAGTCCGGTGGGAAAATTAGGGAAAACAGGGAGGAGTGACCACCCCTAAGGTTTCCAGAGCTGATGTGACCCCCCTCCCTGCAGAATCCTTCATCTTGGTTTGGAGGACAGGGACCAGTAGGATTAGGTTTGTGCCCCCCTCCCCAAAGGGAATGGGCACAAGGCGGGTGTAGCCACCCTCAGAGACAGTTGTGACACCGGGCAGACCAGAGGCGCCCCATTGCGGGTTACGATCAGATCGGCAGTCCATGTCTCGGACAGGCGTTTCTGCTGCTGGTCGCTTTTCAGTCCGCAACATGTTTTTTCGGGCTACAGCGTGACCTGAGACCTTTTCTTTTAGCTCAGGTTCTCGCTGCATCCACTTTTTGCCCCCTTAATTTTTCTTACCTGTTTGTTGCTGTTTTTTCTTCTTCTCTTCTTTTTTCCCTTTTTTCTTTTTGTTTCCTCTTTCCCAGAAGTCTGTATTGTTTCCTTGCATGCTTTGCTTTCTATCTTACACTATGGTTATTTTTTCCATTTACCTTTACGTGGCTCTTCCCAATCCAAGATGGTGTCTTCATTACTCCCTGCATGTCACTTCCTGTCTTTTCTTTATATAAGCACAGTTTGTCTTCTGTTCCTTGCGTTAAAAACACTTCGTTACGGTTGTGCTCCTCGCTCCTGTATCCCGTGATGTGGATTCTAGCTGTTCTCCTGACTTCAGTTTCTGTTCCAGTCCTTTTTGTGCATCAGTATTTTTATTTTTTTTATTTTTCAGGAGTTCCTTGATTAGAGGTTTTTCCCTGCTGTTTTTTTTTCCTCTGGGGCTACTGGAAAGGGTTGGTCTACCTTGGACAATCTAGAATAAGCAAGAAACCAGGTGGTGCGCAGAGACTTGTGGATTACTGCAGTAAGAAGCGTTCAAGTCGTGACAATAGTGGCCATTGGCTACTGCCCTCTGACCCCTAAAACGCCCCTAAATCTAGAATTTAAGGGCCTCCCAGAAACCAGCTCACCAGATTCCTGGCGACATAAAAAGAAGAAAGACTGCTAAGCTGAATCCACCAGCAGAGAAGAAGGAAGACAACAACTGCTTTGGCCCCAGCCCTTCTAGCCTGTCTCCTGCTTCAAAGAACCAGCAAAAGACCAGCGTCCGTCCAGCAGGACCAGCGACCTCTGCCCAACTCCAGAGGACTGCCCTGCACCCAAAAAGACCAAGAATTACCGAGGAAAGCAGCTCTGTCTAAGAAAACCTACATCCAAGGACCCCCACCTCACTCCCGATGCGTGAGTTTTGACCCCTGTGCTCCCGACGCCCACAGCCCGTGTCCAGGTGATCCACCCAGCAAGAGAGGGTCCCCAGGCAATTGTGAACAAGTGCCCACCCTGAGTTGACCTTTCCACCCCTCCACGACGATGCCTGCAGGGAGAATCCTGAGGACCCCCCTGACCATGAAGCTACGGACGAAGATATCCGACGCCTAAAGACACACTGCACCCGCAGCCCCCAGGCCTTAGAGAACCCGACCCCTGGTGCCCCTACTTTCAATAGGCTGCCCTCCTCCCTGTCTGACCACTGGTGTGCCCAAGACACCCCCTGAACCTCACCTGCAGCCTCTGAGTGACCCCCAGGGTCTCCTCATAGACCAGCATTGAAACCCGACATCCTGTTTGAACCTGGCCGCCGCTGTGGGTGTGTGTTTGGTGCCTACTTGAGGCCCCTTGAGTGCTCTCCTAAACCTCCCTGGTCTGCCCTCCGTGCCTCAGTTACTAACCTGCAGGCAGGCCTGATTCCGCATACCCCCTGTCTCCGTAGGAGCCCACGTTAAATTTGCTCAACTTTGAACTCTGCACCTGACTGGCCCGTGTTGCTGGTGGTGGGTGTTTGGGGTTAACTTGAACCCCAACCGGTGAACTTGGAGACTGAAACTGTAAGTGTTGTACTTACCTGTAAAACGCTCTAACATTTCTTCCCTCCAGAAACTGTTTCCAAATATGTTGTACTGTGTCCATTTTGAAAAAAGATTATTGCCAGTAATTCAAAAACTGTATTACGTACCTATTTCAAACAGAGTACTGTTGATACCTATGTGAAATACGAAACTTTTAAGGTACTTACCTCCAACTTGAATCTTGTGGTTCTAAAAATAAAGTAAGAAAATATATTTTTGCTGTATAAAAACCATTGGTCTGGAGTTAAGTCATTGAATGTGTGCTTCTTCTAATGTCTGTGTGTGTTCAACAAATGCTTTGCACTACCATCTGATAAGTCTAACTGCTCGACCACACTAACAAAAAAGAGAGCGTTAGTATTATCTATTTTAGCCTCTGTTAAGCCTCTTGGGAACCCCTAGACTCTGCACACTATATCACACTTTGATATAGTATATACAGAGCCAGCTTCCTACATTAATCTACAGTATTATATGCCATGAACAGATGCTTACATGGTAAGTAACAATTTCCTTTTAGCCCTAGACTGTCTCATGAGCAGTCTTCTGTAAAATATGAACGGTATCAGAAAAGTATTCATAAAATGTTGATAACATCCAATTGAAACTTTTTTTTTATTTCAGCTTTTTACACCGTCATGATGAAGCTTTCTCCACTGAACCTCTGAAAAATAATGGCCGTGGAACTCCCCTTGGATTCTACCATGTTCAGAATGTGAGTGCAACAGACTGTTTGAATCGTTGTGTACATGTTTATGTAATACTATAGCTTGTGCAGCTGTGGATTCTCCTTTTTACTGGTTCTTGGCTCTCAACATCTGTTGAGATTTTTTTTTTATGGGTGCTGCTGTTAAGAAGGAGATTATAATTGTAGTTTGTGAGAGGGCTACACACATTTAGCTTCATCATTGATATATTTTGTGCACCTAAATCTATTATGAATGGTTTAGTGGAGGGTCATGGCTTCTTTAAGAAACAAATAAAGCCAATGTATTTCAGTCACTTTCACCTTTCTGAAGCAGCAGTGAGAGCAAGATTGTGAATGTGGTTGTCTTTTGCAAGGGTTATTATTGCTCAAGTATGTTTTGGTTAAAGATCCAAGATATTGTTTCCAAAATAACACCATGCTGCCTGTTGGCCTACTCTAGCTGTATCTGCTAGAGCAGGCTCTCCATTCTTCCCTATGTTGAGAGCCCCTTCTGATGATTAGAGATCATTCTGAGCCACTTCCTAAATTTGTGGGTATTAGATAAGGTATCATAAAGGGCAAGTAACTTAATCACCGCCCCTTGAATACCACAGTCATGCTCCAGTGAACTCTATTTATTTGATGGAGACTTCTAGCTGCAGGTTCCTTACTTTTGAATTCTCCCCAGGCCTCAGACTGGATCTGAAAGATTATTTGTGAGCAGAACCCCTGCGCACTGGTAGGTGCCATCGATCGGATCTACGTTGTCGCCGTCTGCACCAGGAATGATGTTGCAGTACCTATGTAGGTGCCACCCAGGTGTGCCGATATCAGTACTTTTCTTTCCGTGCCGGCCAGAGCTGATCCAAGAGAAGAGCTACCCCTCAGTCAATTTTTAACTGGACCTTTTTTCTTTTGTTTTTTACTTTTTGTAGAGCATTTCTGAGGTCTAGGCCTGAGTCAAGGATGTCATTACCTAAGACGGGTTTTAAGCCCTGCAGAGACGGTCCCCGGCTGATGTCGGTAATGGATCCGTATCTCCAGAGGGTGTGCACCGATTGCCAGGCCATGCATCTGAAAGCTTTGAGGGAGAGGTCGCTAAAGCTGATGGCGGCTCAGCATGTGACTCCGCGCAGGTTGAGGACCTGGTCAAGGGGAAAGTCCTGGGATCAGTTGTTGAGCCCAAAGCCATCTTCATCCTTTTCCAAGTTGTAGGAAAGCACCTTTTTTGACATGGTTAGCCCCCACATTTTGCCTGGTTTCTGATGTGACTTTGACTGTTAGTGCACTTGGTCCCTGTCAACCGGGTCCCCAGTGTAGATCTCTTTCCCCAAAACTGCAAAATTGTTTTGCACAATTGGCAAACTCTTTAGCTACCACTGTAAGTCCCTAGTAAATGGTGCCCTTGGTACCTAGGGCCTGGGTTATTAAGGAATGTCTCTGAGGGTTGCAGCACAAGCTCTGCCACTCCCATAGACCCCTCACCAAACTCACCCAAGTGCTGCCAGTTCAGGCTGCATGTTTTTGTCAGGCTAAATTGAAAACACAACCTGTTGCACACCCCAGTGTGCCAGATCCCCTGTCACTGCTTGTGCCAGGTAAGTCTCCCCTAACGCAGGTTGCATCCAGGCACATGAGGGCATATATGCATGAGCAGATATGCCCCTGCTATGTCTCTGTCAATTCGGATAGAAAGTAAGTGCACAGGGAGCCATTTTAAATGCATGTGCTGGACACTGGTCATTACGATTTCCCCACTACATGATGGGTTCTCTGATTCCTGGGATGTTTGGTATCAAACACCTCAGAATAATGAACCCTCACTGACCCAACTGATGGATTTATTAATAAATGCACCCAGAGGACACCCTAGAGGTGCCCCCTGAAAACCTACCAACTACTAGTGTGTTGACTGAGTGGTCCTGACCAGTTCAGCCACCAGACACGTTTCTGGCCCTCCAAGGTGAGAGCCTGCACTCTTGAGGGCCTGAGACAAAATCCTGCACTGGGCAGAGGTATGACCTCCTCTCCAAGGCAGGATGGACATTCCAGGGCGGGGGAGCTTCAAAGGCCTTGGTGACTTTTCAATGCGAACCAGGTCTCTCCAAATGATGGAGATGACCAATCCCCTGTCCTGACCCCACTTTTGGTGGCAGCACAGGCCGGGAAATTAGTTACATTAGGAGAAGTGCCCATTTCATGCCAGTCCCACCCGTAAGGTGGACGAGCTGCAGTGGACAGTACTTTCCAAATTCCTCCATCTTGTTTGGAAGGAGTTAGAACACTGGGGTTAGGGTTATGCCCACTTCGGAAGAGTTGCACCTGCAGAAGAGGAGAAGCAGCAGCAGTTGACCTGGAACTAGCCCCTCCAGCCTGCCTGCTGACCTCAAAGGATTCTGCACGAGAAGCCAACTCGTGCAGCCTTCAGTAAAGACTCAAGTCTCCCTTGGGGAAAGGACTTGCCCTGCAACAAGAAACTCCAAATAAAGAACTCTGCAGCTGCCGGAATGCTGGATACTCGACAACAGAAGTGACCACTGCACCTGACGTACACATCCCAAACTGAAGCCAGCTGACGCTGCCAACGCTGGTCCTCAGCTGCCCAGAGACAGAGTCCAATGTGGTTTCACCAATGTTAGACTCACCCTATGATGCCTGCAGCCTCTGCATGCAGGCCCTTTCCCACACGCTCGTGGAGAAAGTCCAACAGCTACAGCAGCCACTGCATCCATGTCCCCTGATTCCAGCTGAGGTGGGTCACTGGTGCCAACGACATCCCCCGGCTCCTGAGAGCTTGAGTCCTCCTTGGGTTTATCCCTGCCAGACTCCCCGACTCTGACTGCAGCCTCGACACACAGGACCCCAGGGCTATGAGTGCTCCCGGACATGAAAACCTGACGTCTAAAGACACCCCTGCATCTGTCTCCTCTGGACACAGGAGAAGAGGACCAAGGTGCACCCACGTTCCCGAGCACCCCAAATCTACTACCTACCTGTTTGTTCTCCCCTACTGGTTTCCTAGCCAGTGTCTGCAGTCTGTGTTCATGAGGACTAAATTGCCATAGGAAACCATTGGGCACCCAACACCTTACTGCTCCTCTGCACCCGGCCGCACCAGTGCTACCTGGTGTAACCTGTTGGTGTGGTTTTGATCAGTGCCCAGTTTACCTTAACTCCCTAAAATAGTCTTTGTAAGTCGTTGTTAACCCTATGTTTGCTGAACATTGTTTTCATCCATGGGATAACATTGAGAAGAACTCTGAAAACTGCACTAAATGTTGATTTCTGAAACTGCAAAGTATTTATGCTTGTTCTTGGGTTTAAACCATATGTAAAAAGAATTGTTATTCTTCTAAATTGGTCTTGGATTTATTCTTTGAGATTGTGTCTCATTTATTGCTTCTATAAGTACAACAAATGCTTAGCACTGCCCTCTGGTAAGCCTAACTGCTCACCCACATTGCCAGGAATAGAGTAGTTGTCCTATCTACTTTTGCCTCTGCAATACCAATTGGGGATCCACAGCACTCTCTGCACAGTGTACTTCATTTTAGTGCACTATATAGAGAGCCAGCTTCTTACAGGAGAGATGCACCAAAGTTCACAGTTTGTTGCAGACTTGTCACAACTGACTCTTTAGGCAGAGTGATTTTCATGACAGTGGCCCTTAGGCACTGGGCCTGGCTGAGGACTTCTGGCTTTCCTTATGGACATGCTCTTCGATGGCACCCATTTCTTAGGAGACAAGGGAGATTCAGCGCTCGAGTGCTTTAAAGACTCTCGGGCTGCGGCCAGGGCCTTGGGCCTCACGGCGGCCCATCGTGCCCCCCAAACTTCCTTTCCTGGCTGCATGTCAGTTCCCACCTAGCCACCGTACTGCACATGCTTCCCAGCCTCTCCATGGATGAGGGGTACCCACCGACTTTGTGGGTCAGGTGAACAGTGGTCTGGTCAGTTTGCTGCCTACCCTTTCTCCCCAGCTGCAGTAGCCTCTAATCCCTCCTAGTCTGCCCCTTTACCCCCCTGGGCACCCAGTACTCGGCAGGATTCGCCATCACCTGCCCTACTGGAAGTCCTTAACATAGGACAGGTGGGTTTTGAATATTGTCTGAAGATCTACTCTCTCCCCTTCGAGACTAGCCCTCCCTCCAAGCTACCATCTCATGACTGGATGACAGAGGATCATCTCTCTCTTCTTTACAAGGAAGTTGCGGCTCTATTGGTCAAGGGAGTAATAGAGAGGGTTCTGGTGCTAGAATTAGGCTGAGGTTGTTATTCCTGCTACTTACTGGTTTCCAAAAAAGGACAAAAGTGTTCGTCCTATTTTAGATCTACCAGCGCTCAGTCTCTTCCTCAAGAAAGAGAAATTCAAAGTGCTCACGCTGCCTCAATTGTTGTCTGCCCTTGAGTCAGGAGACTGAATGGTAGCGCTGGACTTGCAGGATGCTTATTGCCACATTCCTGTTCTGCCTGCCCGCAGACATTAACTGCGTTTTGCGGTAGACCATGAGCACTTTCAGTTCACAGTGCTTCTTTTTAGCCTTACCAGTGCCCCTCGGTGTTCACCAAGGTGATGCAGCTCATCTGCAGAGATCAGGGGTTTCAGGCTTTCCCTATCTGGCTGATAAAGGTGGGCTCAACCCAGGCTGTCATCTCCCACCACCAGACTACAGCAAACCTCCTGTATTTCCTGGGGTTCACTATAGATGTGCTGACGTCATACCTGACTCCTTCTCAGACGCTTCCTTTCATCAGAGCTGTTCTGGACATTGTGCAGTTTCGGACTTATCCTCCTGAGCAGGGAGTCCGGGATATTCAGGCTATGATATGATGGTTCAGCCTCTATCTTGGATTTCAGTGAGTTTGGCACTGAGACTGTTGGAACTCGTGGCCTCCTGCATCATGCTGGTGACAATTGCCAGATGGCGTATGGGGGCTCTGCAATGGGAACTGATGTTTCAGGGAGCTCAGCATCAGGGGAATCTCTCTCACATGGTCCAGATCTCGGATGGAACTGCAAAAGATCTGTAGTGGTTATTAATGAGCCGCGATTGGGTCAGAGGCAGAGCCCTCTGTCTTCCACAACCAGATCGGACAGTAGTGACAGATGCGTCACTCCTGGGATGGGGTGGCCATCTGGCAGAGGTGGAGGTCAGAGGACTCTTATCTCCGGTAGAGTCCGGACTCCACATCAGTCTTCTGGAGCTGGGAGCGATCCAACTGGCTTTGAAAGTCTTTCTACCCTCCATCAAGGGAAGGCTAATGCAGGCGTTCATGGACAACACCACCTCCATGTGCAACAAACAGGGCAGTGTAGGGTCGTGGACCATTTGTCAAGAGCCTCTGGACAAAGTCGGGAACTGCAGGGCATATCAACATCTGTCGAGTTCTCTGAATGCCAGAGTAGACAAATTCAGCCTAAGATCCTAGCGGATCAGGAATTGCATCTCCACCCGGAGGTAGCGCAAGGTTTCTTTTAACAGTGGGGAGAGCCTTGGTTAGTTCTATTCACCTCTGGAGAACGCCCAATGCCAGCAGTTCTGTGTGCTGGAGTTTCCAAGGCAGCTCTCGCTCAGGGACTCTTCACCTCGAATGGAATTCAGGCCTCCTGTATGCCTTTCCTCCCATACCACTCCTGCCTATTGTTCTTAAGAATATCAGGAATGACTGGGCCAAAGTAATCCTTGTGGGTCCTCACTTGGCATGGAAAGTCGGGTATTCTGAGTTACTGAGCATGTCCCATCGATTCTCCTACCAGACTACCCCTTTAGGATGATCTTCTGTTACAGCAGTGTCCCCTAACACTGCATGTAATATATGTTACTCACCCCTCTGGCAGGCCTTACAGCTCTAAGGTAGGGTGCATTATATTACATGTAACTGCTTATCTGCATGAGCAGATATGCTCCTCCTATGTCTGTTGATTCGCAGAGATAGTAAGTGACAAGGAAACCCATTTTAAAACCATCTGCTGGACACTGGTCACTACGAGTTCCCCAGCTACATGATGGCTTCACTGAAGATAGGGATGTTTGGTATCAAACATCTCGTATTGGTGAGCCCACACTGATGCCAGTGTTGGATTCACCAATACATGAACCCAGGGAGCAACTTAGAGATGCCCCCTGAAAACCTACCAGCCACTCGTGTGTTAACTGACTGGTCCTGACAAGTTTAGAACTATGTCGGTGACAGATTCTCACCTCGTGTGTCTTTAGTGCCCGTAGCGCGATCACAATCCTAAGTCGTGCTCCGAGTGTCAGGCCATGAACCCGAAAGCTTTGATGGAACGGTCCCTGAAGCTCATGGCGGCCCAACACTCGACTCCACGGCGCTCACGATCTCGTTCAAGAAGAAGGTCTTGAGACTGGCTGCGGAGTCGCCACCACTCCTCGTCGTCCAAGTCATCAAGACATTTGGGTCACAAAAAGAAGAAGTTGAAGAAGGACAAGCGTTCTTCGACTTCACCCCGTCGATCTGATGGTATCACGTGGGAAGAGCATTGACGCTCTAGGCTTCTGTCAACGGAGCCTTCATCTGGGTCGGCTCCGCGCTTCCCCGACTTCCCGGGAGCAGGATTCACCCCTGCCCAACTTGAAGAATTTTAAGAGGCCATGGGCCTCATTTTTGGGCAGTCCGGCCCACCTTCGACGCCTTCGGGCACAGGTGAGTCGGTGGGGGCTCCCTTGGGTTCAAAGTCATCGGCTTTGCCATGGCTCCGGAGGGCCCCTCCAGATCCAATCATGGATCCATCCCGACGCCGGTCGTGCCACGGAGACCTTCCCCGGCATCAGGTCAGACGTCGACGCTCCCGATGTCTGTTGGGCCCACAATCAACGTCGATCCCATCCTCCTACCTGATGATCCGGAGCCGGAACGACGTCACTCGATGCCGATTCCGTTCTCTATGGGCTCTTCTGGGCCCAGGGTTGATCCAGACCCTTATTCTTGTGGGTATGGATACGGGGAGCGTTTGAAGGGGACGCTGGGCCCTTTAAAATACCAGCTTGACCCCCAAATGGACCTGGTGCAGGATTTGAGTGATGCCAGTGGTCTACACATCTCCCCTGACACTGGTATTCTCTCTCCTCCTAGCATGGCTACGGAGGAGGGTGCTTCTTATCCCATGGTAGTGAGAAGGGCGGCTGAGGTCCTGGACCTCGAGCTACCTTCTGTGGAGGTTAGGTCTAATATCCTAACCGACGTGCCTCAGCCGGGGTCTTCCTCTTCCGAGTCCCTTCTTCCCTTTAATGAAGCACTGACAGACGTCCTTCTGGGTACTTGGTCGGGACCCAACACAGGGGCTCCTGTGAATAGGACGCTTGCCCGCCGCCATCAGCCTGAGCCATCAAACCCGAAATTCCTCACCCATCACCTCACGCCTGAAAGCCTTGTCATCAAGGCTTCTTCTTCATCTGGCACATTCCCTGCCGCACCCCTGGATTGGGAATCAAAAAGACTGGATAATTTGGGGAAGAAGTTGTTTTCTTCCAACAGTATAGCGCTGCGGTCGGTGAACACAGCATGCCTTTTGGGCCGCTATTCCCATACTCTCAGGGATACGGTCACGCAAGTGCTGCCTGCAGTTTTGGAGGGGGCCTGGACTATCCTTTCCCACGCCGTAAAAGATGGGAGGGATGCAGCGAAGTGCAGAATTCATTGTGGACTGGATACGACTGACTGGGCAGATCGGTTGCATCGACCGTAGTATTGAGACGCCACGCCTGGCTGAGAACATCTGGCTTTGCAGGGGATGTCCAGCAATCCTTGATGGACATGCCCTTTGATGGCACACGTCTCTTTGGAGACAAAGCGTACTCATCGCTCTAGCGCTTTAAGGATTCCTGAGCCACGGCCCGGTCCCGTGGCCTCACACCTACTCCTAGACCCCAGCAGTCCGCCTTTCACCCCTTTCGTGGCTACGGAAGAGGCACGCAACCGCATCCTTTTCCCACTGGCCATCGACCCGCGCATGCTGTACAGCCCCTGCGCGAACGCGGGATCCCACGCTGTAGGAAGTTGGCTCTGTATATACTATCTTCAAAGTGAGAGACAGTGTGCACAGTCCAAGGGTTCCCCTTAGAGGTTGATGGTGGCAAAATTAGATAATACTAATGCTCTATTTTGTGGTAGTGTGGTCGAGCAATAGGCTTATCAGAGGGTAGTGTTAAGCATTTGTTGTTCACACACAGGCAATAAATAAGGAACACAGACTCAAAGACTTAATTCCAGGCCAATAGGTTTTTATATAGAAAAATATATTTTTTTAATTTATTTTAGAACCACAAGATTCAAGCTTTTAGGTAAGTACATAAAATGTAAGGTACTTCACACAGGTAAGTATAGAACTTTGATTTAAAACAATAGTACACACAGTTTTGGTTAAAATGGCAAATAGCTATTTAAAAAGTGGACACTGCAAAAATCAGCAGTTCCTGGGGGAGGTAAGTATTGGTTAGTTTCTCAGGTAAGTAAAGCACTTACACTGTTAGTCTCCTGGGCATAGGCAGCCCACCGTTGGGGGTTCAAGGCAACCCCAAAGCCACAGCACCAGCAACACAGTGCCAGTCAGGTGCAGAGGTCAAAGGAGGGTCCAAAACACCTAGGCGCCTATGGGGAACAGGGGTGCCTCCGGTATCAGTCTGCTAGCAGGTAAGTATCTGCGTCCTCGGGGAGCAGACGAGGGGGTTTTTGTAGAGTACTGGGGGTGGGGGGGTTACACAAACAAGCACACAGAACACACCCTCAGCGGCACAGGGGCAACCGGGTACAGTGTGCAAAGTAGGTTTAGGGTTTGCTGTAGAAATCAAAGGAGAGACCTGGGGTCACTCTGGCGATGCAGGCAGGGCACAGGGGGGCTTCTCGGGCCAGCCACCGACTGGGCGAGGATTACGGCCGCCTGCTGGTCACTCCTGCATTGGTAGGTGGTTCCTGTTGGTCTTGGGGGCTGCAGGTTCAGTGCTTGGTCCAGGCGTTGGGTTCCTTTGTTACCAGGCAGTCGTGGTCCGAGGGGAGCCTTTAGATCCTCTATGCAGGAGTCGCTGTGGGGGTGCAGGGAGATCAACTCAGGGTGTCCACGTTGTTGGAGTTGTAGGAGGCTGGACTGGCTTGTAGTGAGTACCAAGGGGTACTTGCACCTTGCACCAGGCCCAGTTATCCCTTATTAGTGTATAGGGTGTCTAGCAGCTTAGGCTGATAGATAATGGTAGCTTAGCAAAGCAGCTCAGGCTGAACTAGGAGACGTGTGAAGCTACTACAGTACCACCTAGTGTCATATGCACAATATCATAAGAAAACACAATACACAGTTATACTAAAAATAAAGGTACTTTATTTTTATGACAATATGCCAAAGTATCTTAGAGTGTACCCTCAGTGAGAGGATAGGAAATATACACAAGATATATATACACAATAGCAAAAATATGCAGTATAGTCTTAGAAAACAGTGCAAACAATGTATAGTTACAATAGGATGCAATGGGGAAACATAGGGATAGGGGCAACACAAACCATATACTCCAAAAGTGGAATGTGAACCACGAATGGACCCCAAACCTATGTGACCTTGTAGAGGGTCGCTGGGACTATTAGAAAATAGTGAGAGTTAGAAAAATAACCCCCCCCAAGACCCTGAAAAGTGAGTGCAAAGTGCACCAAAGTTCCCCTAAGGACAAAATAGTCGTGTTAGAGGGAGAATGCAAGGAAAACACAAATCAGCAATGCAACAACGATGGATTCCTGTCTGAAGGTACCTGTGGAACAAGGGGACCAAGTCCAAAAGTCACAAGCAGCTCGGAGATGGGCAGATGCCCAAGAAATGCCAGCGGTTGGTGCAAAGAAGCTCTTACTAGGCTGAAGAACTGTGAATACTGCAGGAACGACAAGGGCTAGAGACTTCCCCTTTGGAGGATGGATCCCCCACGCCTTGGAGAGTCGTGCAGAAGTGTTTTCCCGCCGGATGGACGCCAACAAGCCTTGCTACACGCAAATCGTGCGTTTGGCGTTTTTGGACGCTGCTGGGGCCCAGGAGGGACCAGGAGGTCGCAAATTGGACCTGCAGAGAGAGGGGTCGTCGAGCAAGACAAAGAGCCCTCACTGAAGCAGGTAGCACCCGGAGAAGTGCCAGAAACAGGCACTACGAGGATGCGTGAAACGGTGCTCGCCGAAGTTGCACAAAGGAGTCCCACATCGCCGGAGACCAACTTAGAAAGTCGTGCAATGCAGGTTAGAGTGCCGTGGACCCAGGCTTGGCTGTGCACGAAGGATTTCCGCCGGAAGTGCACAGGGGCCGGAGAAGCTTGCAAAGTCGCGGTTCCCAGCAATGCAGCCCAGCGAGGTGAGGCAAGGACTTACCTCCACCAAACTTGGGCTGAAGAGTCACTGGACTGTGGGGGTCACTTGGACGGTGTCGCTGGATTCGAGGGACCTCGCTCGTCGTGCTGAGAGGAGACCCAAGGGACCGGAGATGCAGCTTTTTGGTGCCTGCGGTTGCAGGGGGAAGATTCCGTCGACCCACGGGAGATTTCTTCGGAGCTTCTGGTGCAGAGAGGAGGCAGGCTACCCCCACAGCATGCACAAGCAGGAAAACAGTCGAGAAGGCGGCAGGATCAGCGTTACAGAGTTGCAGTAGTCGTCTTTGCTACTATGTTGCAGGTTTGCAGGCTTCCAGCGCGGTCAGCGGTCGATTCCTTATCAGAAGGTGAAGAGGGAGATGCAGAGGAACTCGGCTGAGCTCATGCATTCGTTATCTAAAGTTTCCCCAGAGACAGAGACCTTAAATAGCCAGAAAAGAGGGTTTGGCTACCTAGGAGAGAGGAAAGGCTACTAACACCTGAAGGAGCCTATCAGCAGGAGTCTCTGACGTCACCTGGTGGCACTGGCCACTCAGAGCAGTCCAGTGTGCCAGCAGCACCTCTGTTTCCAAGATGGCAGAGGTCTGGAGCACACTGGAGGAGCTCTGGACACCTCCCAGGGGAGGTGCAGGTCAGGGGAGTGGTCACTCCCCTTTCCTTTGTCCAGTTTCGCGCCAGAGCAGGGGCTAAGGGGTCCCTGAACCGGTGTAGACTGGCTTATGCAGAATTGGGCACCTCTGTGCCCAACAAAGCATTTCCAGAGGCTGGGGGAGGCTACTCCTCCCCTGCCTTCACACCATTTTCCAAAGGGAGAGGGTGTCACACCCTCTCTCAGAGGAAGTTCTTTGTTCTGCCATCCTGGGCCAGGCCTGGCTGGACCCCAGGAGGGCAGCTGCCTGTCTGAGGGGTTGGCAGCAGCAGCAGCTGCAGAGAAACCCCAGGAAGGGCAGTCTGGCAGTACCAGGGTCTGTGCTACAGACCACTGGGATCATGGAATTGTCCCAACAATGCCAGGATGGCATAGAGGGGGCAATTCCATGATCATAGACATGTTACATGGCCATATTCGGAGTTACCATGGTGAAGCTACATATAGGTAGTGACCTATATGTAGTGCACGCGTGTAATGGTGTCCCCGCACTCACAAAGTTCAGTGAATTGGCTCTGAACAATGTGGGGGCACCTTGGCTAGTGCCAGGGTGCCCTCACACTAAGTAACTTTGCACCTAACCTTTACCAGGTAAAGGTTAGACATATAGGTGACTTATAAGTTACTTAAGTGCAGTGTAAAATGGCTGTGAAATAACGTGGACGTTATTTCACTCAGGCTGCAGTGGCAGGCCTGTGTAAGAATTGTCAGAGCTCCCTATGGGTGGCAAAAGAAATGCTGCAGCCCATAGGGATCTCCTGGAACCCCAATACCCTGGGTACCTCAGTACCATATACTAGGGGATTGTAAGGGTGTTCCAGTAAGCCAATGTAAATTGGTAAAAATGGTCACTAGCCTGTCAGTGACAATTTGGAAAGAAATGAGAGAGCATAACCACTGAGGTTCTGATTAGCAGAGCCTCAGTGAGACAGTTAGTCACTACACAGGTAACACATACAGGCACACTTATGAGCACTGGGGCCCTGGGTTACCAGGGTCCCAGTGACACATACAACTAAAACAACATATATACAGTGAAAAATGGGGGTAACATGCCAGGCAAGATGGTACTTTCCTACACAACCCCCCCCTAAACGAAGGACAATAAGACTAGCCATTACCTGATGAGTCTTCATTGTCTAAGTGGAAATATCTGGAGAGTCCATCTGCATTGGAGTGGCTACTCCCAGGTCTATGTTCCACTGTATAGTCCATTCCCTGTAGGGATATGGACCACCTCAACAATTTAGGATTTTCACCTTTCATTTGTTTTAGCCAAAGTAGAGGTTTGTGGTCTGTCTGAACAATGAAGTGAGTGCCAAACAGGTATGGCCTCAACTTCTTCAGAGCCCAGACCACAGCAAAGGCCTCCCTCTCAATGGCAGACCAACGCTTTTCTCTAGGGGTCAACCTTCTACTAATAAAAGCAACAGGTTGATCCTGGCCCTCAGAATTAAGTTGTGATAGGACTGCCCCTACTCCTAATTCAGATGCATCAGTTTGGACATAGAATTTTTTAGAGTAACAAGGGCTTTTCAGGACAGGTGCAGAGCACATGGCCTGCTTCAGCTCCTCAAAAGCTTTCTGACAGTTTGCTGTCCATAATACCTTTTTAGGCATTTTCTTGGATGTGAGGTCATTAAGAGGGGCTGCAATGGAGCCATAGTTCTTAATGAACCTCCTGTAATACCCAGTGAGGCCTAGGAAGGCTCTCACCTGAGTCTGAGTGGTAGGGGGAATCCAATCAATAATAGTTTGGATTTTCCCCTGAAGTGGTGCAATCTGTTCCCCACCAACAAGGTGTCCCAGATAAACCACTTTACCCTGCCCTATCTGGCACTTTGAAGCCTTGATAGTGAGGCCTGCCTTTTGCAGGGCCTCCAAAACTTTCCAAAGGTGGACCAGGTGATCATCCCAGCTGGAGCTAAAGACAGCTATATCATCCAAATATGCTGCACTGAAAGCTTCCAGCCCTTGCAGGACTGTGTTCACCAACCTCTGAAAAGTGGCAGGTGCATTTTTCAAACCAAAAGGCATTACAGTAAACTGGTAATGTCCTCCAATGGTAGAAAATGCAGTCTTAGGTTTAGCATCTTCTGACATTTTGATCTGCCAATACCCTGCAGTCAAATCAAAAGTGCTTAGATACTTGGCAGATGCCAGTGTATCTATTAGCTCATCTGCCCTGGGTATAGGGTGAGCATCTGTTTTGGTTACCAAGTTGAGACCTCTATAGTCTACACAAAACCTCATTTCCTTCTTTCCATCTTTAGAATTGGGTTTTGGTACCAGTACCACAGGAGAAGCCCATGGACTGTTAGAGTGCTCAACCACTCCTAGTTCCAACATCTTCTGAACTTCTTGCTTTATGCAGTCCCTGACATGGTCAGGCTGCCTATAGATCTTACTTTTGACAGGTAAACTGTCTCCAGTATCTATAGTGTGCTCACACCACGAAGTGGTGCCTGGCACAATGGAGAAGAGTTCTGAAAATTGTCCTAGGAGATTTATGCAATTATCTTTCTGCTCAGCAGTAAGACAATCAGCCAAAACTACCCCTTCCACAAGAGCATCTTGTTCTGTGGAAGAGAAGAGATCAGGTAGAGGATCACTGTCTTCTTCCTGTCCCTCATCTGTTGCCATGAGCAGGGTGAGATCAGCCCTGTCATAGTAGGGTTTCAGGCGGTTGACATGGAGCACCCTAAGGGGACTCCTGGCAGTGCCTAAGTCAACCAAGTAGGTGACTTCACCCTTCTTTTCAACAATTGTGTGTGGACCACTCCATTTATCTTGGAGTGCTCTTGGGGCCACAGGCTCCAAGACCCACACTTTCTGCCCTGGTTGGTACTGAACCAAAACAGCCTTCTGATCATGCCATTGCTTCTGGAGCTCTTGGCTGGCCTGAAGGTTTTTACTGGCCTTTTTCATGTACTCAGCCATCCTTGATCTGAGGCCAAGTACATAGTCCACAATATCCTGCTTAGGAGCTTTTAAAGGTTGTTCCCAACCCTCCTTTACAAGTGTGAGTGGACCCCTAACAGGGTGTCCAAAAAGAAGTTCAAAGGGGCTGAAGCCCACTCCTTTCTGGGGTACCTCCCTGTAGGCAAAAAGGAGGCATGGTAGAAGGATATCCCATCTCCTGCGGAGTTTTTCAGGGAGTCCCATAATCATGCCTTTGAGAGTTTTATTAAATCTCTCCACCAGTCCATTTGTTTGTGGATGATAGGGTGTTGTGAACTTGTAAGTTACACCACACTCCTTCCACATGGCCTTTAAGTATGCAGACATGAAATTGCTTCCTCTGTCTGATACTACTTCCTTTGGGAAGCCCACCCTGGAAAATATTCCCAGGAGGGCCTTTGCCACTGCAGGAGCTGTAGTGGTCCTTAAAGGAATAGCTTCAGGATATCTTGTGGCATGGTCCACTACCACCAAGATAAACCTATTGCCTGAAGCAGTAGGAGGGTCAAGGGGGCCAACTATGTCAACCCCTACCCTTTCAAAGGGAACCCCAACCACAGGCAGTGGGATAAGGGGTGCCTTTGGAGTGCCACCTGTCTTGCCACTGGCTTGACAGGTTTCACAGGACTTACAAAAATCTTTTGTGTCCTCAGACATCCTAGGCCAATGAAACAGTGGTACCAATCTGTCCCAAGTTTTCATTTGACCCAGGTGTCCAGCTAAGGGAATGTCATGTGCCAGTGTTAGGAGGAACTTTCTGTACTCCTGAGGAATCACTAATCTCCTGGCAGCTCCAGGTTTAGGATCCCTTTGCTCAGTGTACAAGAGGTTGTCCTCCCAGTAAACTCTGTGTGAGTCACTGACATCCCCATTAGCCTGTTTGACAGCTTGCTGTCTGAGACCCTCTAATGTGGGACAGGTTTGCTGTGCCACACTCAGCTCCTCTCTGGCAGGCCCCCCTTCACCCAAAAGCTCAGCAGTGTCTGCTTCCAGCTCCTCTGGTGTAGGTTCTGCACAGGGAGGGAATTCTTCTTCCTCAGAAGTAGAATCCACTGTAGAGGGAGGGATAGTAGGAAGTGGTTTGCTTCTACTAGCCCTAGCTTTAGGGAGCACTTGGTCCATTGTTCCAGGATCCAAGCTTCCCTGTCCTTTTTGCTTTTTGGCCTGAGCCCTTGTTAAAGCAAAAATATGCCCTGGGATGCCCAGCATTGCTGCATGGGCCTCCAACTCCACATCTGACCAAGCTGATGTCTCCAAATCGTTCCCTAATAGACAGTCTACAGGTAAATCTGAAGCTACCACAACTTTCTTTGGACCAGATACCCCCCCCCAGTTGAGATTTACAACAGCCATGGGGTGGCTTTGTGTTATGTTGTGAGCATCGGTTACTTGGTACTGGTGTCCAAGTATGTGTTGTTCAGGGTGCACCAGTTTCTCAATCACCATTGTGACACTGGCACCTGTGTCCCTGTAGGCCTGGACCTCAACACCATTTATTAGGGTTAGTTGCTTGTACTTCTCCAAGTTATGGGGGCAAGCAACCAAAGTGGCTAAGTCAATAGCCCCTTCAGAGACTAAAGTAGCCTCTGTGGTCTCCCTAATCAGACCAACCCCAACTAAATTACCAAAAGTGAGCCCAGCTACTCCCTTGGATTGGCTATTAGTAGGTTTGCTCCCACCACCACTGCTATTAGTAGGGACACTAGGTGTAGCAGTAGGGGTTGTAGTGGTAGGAGCTGTGGTGCCTTTCTTTGGACAACTGGGATCTGTTGTCCAATGGCCTTTTATCTTACATAAATAGCACCATGGTTTCCTTTCCTTGTTCTGATTAGAGGAAGGTTTGGGCCCACCACCCCCACCAGAGTGTTTTTGTGGGCCTGATGAAGACTCATTTTTAGATTTGTCCCCACCCTTGTCAGAAGACTTACCATCCTTCTTTTTGTTGCCATCTTTGTCACCCCCTGTATGAACTTTTCTGTTCACTCTTGTTCTGACCCATTTGTCTGCCTTCTTTCCCAATTCTTGGGGAGAGGTCAGATCAGAGTCCACCAAGTACTGGTGCAACAAATCAGACACACAATTATTAAGAATATGCTCTCTCAGGATTAAGTTATACAGGCTGTCATAATCAGTAACTTTACTGCCATGTAACCACCCCTCCAAGGCCTTCACTGCCTGGTCAATGAAATCAACCCAGTCTTGTGAAGACTCCTTTTTGGTATCTCTGAACTTGATCCTGTACTGTTCAGTGGTTAGGCCATAACCATCCAGGAGTGCATTCTTAAGAACTTGGAAATTGTTAGCATCATTTTCTTTTACAGTAAGGAGCCTATCCCTACCTTTTCCAGTAAATGATAGCCATAGGATAGCAGCCCACTGCCTTTGAGGGACATCCTGTACAGCACAGGCCCTCTCAAGTGCAGCAAACCACTTGTTAATGTCATCCCCCTCCTTGTAAGGGGGAACTATCTTATGCAGATTCCTGGAATCATGCTCTTTTGCAGGATGACTATGGGGAATACTGCTGCTGCCACCATGGGTATCTAAACCCATTTTCTGTCTTTCCCTCTCTATTTCTAAAGACTGTCTATCCAAATCCAGCTGTTGCTTCTTGAGCTTCAGTCTGGTTTGCTCCACTCTCAATCTATTGAGCTCCCTTTCCAACAATCTGTCATCAGGGTGGGTGGGAGGGACATTTCTAGATACAGAGGTATGATGGGAATGAACAGAAGGAGACCTGTCCCTTACAGAGGGCACCCTAACAGCTTGGCTACCAGTATAATGTGAGAGCACATCATCAGTATGATGTGATTCAACCTCTGTACCAACTATGCTAGACTGTCTAGTAATGGGCAGGCTGAGAAGTTTCTTTCCTGAACCTTTTCCTGGGGGAGTCCCTGGATCAGATTGAGAACCATTAGCTACTTTTTCTACAGATTGGGCACTTATGGCCTTATCCTGTACTCTAAGCATATTAATTAACAGTTCTAAGGAAGGATTCTTCCCTACACTCAAACCTCTCTCTATGCAGAGACTCCTTGCTCCTTTCCAGCTAAGGTGATCATATGCAAGTTTGGACAGTTCAACTTTTTGGCCTGTGCCAGACATTTTTTAGAGAGAGTTAAAGTGATAGACAAAGAGAAAAAAGTTTTCAGAACTTTTTGGAAAGACAGAAAAAACTTTTTAAACTTTTAAGAACTTTTTGAAAGTTTAGAAGTACTTTTCAGCACTTAGAAAAGAGTGAAAAGAGGAAATGCAAAACTTTTTGGCTATGTGTATATACACTGACCTTGTTTTGTATATTTTTCTCTTATGAAAAGTACAATGACAAGAGTGGTAAGTAGTCTCAAGCACTTATCCCACCACTGCACAACCAATGTAGGAGGCTGGACTGGCTTGTAGTGAGTACCAAGGGGTACTTGCACCTTGCACCAGGCCCAGTTATCCCTTATTAGTGTATAGGGTGTCTAGCAGCTTAGGCTGATAGATAATGGTAGCTTAGCAAAGCAGCTCAGGCTGAACTAGGAGACGTGTGAAGCTACTACAGTACCACCTAGTGTCATATGCACAATATCATAAGAAAACACAATACACAGTTATACTAAAAATAAAGGTACTTTATTTTTATGACAATATGCCAAAGTATCTTAGAGTGTACCCTCAGTGAGAGGATAGGAAATATACACAAGATATATATACACAATAGCAAAAATATGCAGTATAGTCTTAGAAAACAGTGCAAACAATGTATAGTTACAATAGGATGCAATGGGGAAACATAGGGATAGGGGCAACACAAACCATATACTCCAAAAGTGGAATGTGAACCACGAATGGACCCCAAACCTATGTGACCTTGTAGAGGGTCGCTGGGACTATTAGAAAATAGTGAGAGTTAGAAAAATAACCCCCCCCAAGACCCTGAAAAGTGAGTGCAAAGTGCACCAAAGTTCCCCTAAGGACAAAATAGTCGTGTTAGAGGGAGAATGCAAGGAAAACACAAATCAGCAATGCAACAACGATGGATTCCTGTCTGAAGGTACCTGTGGAACAAGGGGACCAAGTCCAAAAGTCACAAGCAGCTCGGAGATGGGCAGATGCCCAAGAAATGCCAGCGGTTGGTGCAAAGAAGCTCTTACTAGGCTGAAGAACTGTGAATACTGCAGGAACGACAAGGGCTAGAGACTTCCCCTTTGGAGGATGGATCCCCCACGCCTTGGAGAGTCGTGCAGAAGTGTTTTCCCGCCGGATGGACGCCAACAAGCCTTGCTACACGCAAATCGTGCGTTTGGCGTTTTTGGACGCTGCTGGGGCCCAGGAGGGACCAGGAGGTCGCAAATTGGACCTGCAGAGAGAGGGGTCGTCGAGCAAGACAAAGAGCCCTCACTGAAGCAGGTAGCACCCGGAGAAGTGCCAGAAACAGGCACTACGAGGATGCGTGAAACGGTGCTCGCCGAAGTTGCACAAAGGAGTCCCACATCGCCGGAGACCAACTTAGAAAGTCGTGCAATGCAGGTTAGAGTGCCGTGGACCCAGGCTTGGCTGTGCACGAAGGATTTCCGCCGGAAGTGCACAGGGGCCGGAGAAGCTTGCAAAGTCGCGGTTCCCAGCAATGCAGCCCAGCGAGGTGAGGCAAGGACTTACCTCCACCAAACTTGGGCTGAAGAGTCACTGGACTGTGGGGGTCACTTGGACGGTGTCGCTGGATTCGAGGGACCTCGCTCGTCGTGCTGAGAGGAGACCCAAGGGACCGGAGATGCAGCTTTTTGGTGCCTGCGGTTGCAGGGGGAAGATTCCGTCGACCCACGGGAGATTTCTTCGGAGCTTCTGGTGCAGAGAGGAGGCAGGCTACCCCCACAGCATGCACAAGCAGGAAAACAGTCGAGAAGGCGGCAGGATCAGCGTTACAGAGTTGCAGTAGTCGTCTTTGCTACTATGTTGCAGGTTTGCAGGCTTCCAGCGCGGTCAGCGGTCGATTCCTTATCAGAAGGTGAAGAGGGAGATGCAGAGGAACTCGGCTGAGCTCATGCATTCGTTATCTAAAGTTTCCCCAGAGACAGAGACCTTAAATAGCCAGAAAAGAGGGTTTGGCTACCTAGGAGAGAGGAAAGGCTACTAACACCTGAAGGAGCCTATCAGCAGGAGTCTCTGACGTCACCTGGTGGCACTGGCCACTCAGAGCAGTCCAGTGTGCCAGCAGCACCTCTGTTTCCAAGATGGCAGAGGTCTGGAGCACACTGGAGGAGCTCTGGACACCTCCCAGGGGAGGTGCAGGTCAGGGGAGTGGTCACTCCCCTTTCCTTTGTCCAGTTTCGCGCCAGAGCAGGGGCTAAGGGGTCCCTGAACCGGTGTAGACTGGCTTATGCAGAATTGGGCACCTCTGTGCCCAACAAAGCATTTCCAGAGGCTGGGGGAGGCTACTCCTCCCCTGCCTTCACACCATTTTCCAAAGGGAGAGGGTGTCACACCCTCTCTCAGAGGAAGTTCTTTGTTCTGCCATCCTGGGCCAGGCCTGGCTGGACCCCAGGAGGGCAGCTGCCTGTCTGAGGGGTTGGCAGCAGCAGCAGCTGCAGAGAAACCCCAGGAAGGGCAGTCTGGCAGTACCAGGGTCTGTGCTACAGACCACTGGGATCATGGAATTGTCCCAACAATGCCAGGATGGCATAGAGGGGGCAATTCCATGATCATAGACATGTTACATGGCCATATTCGGAGTTACCATGGTGAAGCTACATATAGGTAGTGACCTATATGTAGTGCACGCGTGTAATGGTGTCCCCGCACTCACAAAGTTCAGTGAATTGGCTCTGAACAATGTGGGGGCACCTTGGCTAGTGCCAGGGTGCCCTCACACTAAGTAACTTTGCACCTAACCTTTACCAGGTAAAGGTTAGACATATAGGTGACTTATAAGTTACTTAAGTGCAGTGTAAAATGGCTGTGAAATAACGTGGACGTTATTTCACTCAGGCTGCAGTGGCAGGCCTGTGTAAGAATTGTCAGAGCTCCCTATGGGTGGCAAAAGAAATGCTGCAGCCCATAGGGATCTCCTGGAACCCCAATACCCTGGGTACCTCAGTACCATATACTAGGGGATTGTAAGGGTGTTCCAGTAAGCCAATGTAAATTGGTAAAAATGGTCACTAGCCTGTCAGTGACAATTTGGAAAGAAATGAGAGAGCATAACCACTGAGGTTCTGATTAGCAGAGCCTCAGTGAGACAGTTAGTCACTACACAGGTAACACATACAGGCACACTTATGAGCACTGGGGCCCTGGGTTACCAGGGTCCCAGTGACACATACAACTAAAACAACATATATACAGTGAAAAATGGGGGTAACATGCCAGGCAAGATGGTACTTTCCTACAGGAGTCGTCTGGGAGTCCTCTCTGCGGTGTTTGTTGTCCTGGACTCGAGCCAAGGGCGTCGGGTGCAGAGTGAGAAGACTCGCTTCTGGCGGGAAATGAGAGGCTCTTTAAAGTTGCTTCTTTGTTGCAATTTTGTCCTCTGGAGGTTCTTGGTCCTTTAGGCACAGGTCAGTCCTCTGAGTTCTCAGAGGTTGCTGATCCAGCTGGATGCCTCGCTGTGCAGGTTCTTTGAGTCTGGATACAGGCCGGTAGGGCTGGGGCCAAGTCAGTTGGTGTCTCCGTCGTCCCTGCAGGGCTTTCAGGTCAGCAGTCCTTCTTCTTGTTGTAGGTTGCAGGAATCTGATTTTTCGTGTTCAGGGTGGTCCCTAAATACTAAATTTAGGGGTGTGTTTAGGTCTGAGGGGCAGTAGCCAATGGCTGCTGTCCTTGAGGGTGGCTACACCCTCCTTGTGCCTTCTTCCTGAGGGGAGGGGGGCACTTCCCTATTCCTATTGGGAGAATCCTTCAAAACCAAGATGGAGGATTTCTAAAGGCAGGGGTCACCTCAGCTCAGGGCACCTTAGGGTCTGTCCTTACTGGTGGGTGACTCCTCCTTGTTTTCCTCATTATCTCCTCCGGACTTGCCGCCAAAAGTGTGGGCTGTGTCCGGAGGGGTGGACATCTCCACTAGCTGGAATGTGCTGTGGCACTGTAACAACAGGCATGAGCCTTTGAGGGTCACTGCCAGGTGTTACAGTTCCTGCAGGGGGATGTGAGAAGCACCTCCACCCAGTGCAGGCTTTGTTCCTGGCCACAGAGTGACAGAGGCACTCACCCCATGTGGCCAGACACCCGTCTGGTTGTGGCAGGCTGGCAGGAACTGGTCAGCCTAACACTGGTGTTTGGACTGGTATACAGGGGACATCTCTAAGATGCCCTCTGTGTGCATTTTTTAATAAATCCCACACTGGCATCAGTGTGCATTTATTGTGCTGAGACGTTTGATACCAATCTTACCAGATTTCAGTGTAGCCATTATGGAACTGTGGAGTTCGTTTTTGACAGACTCCCAGACCATATACTCTTTATGGCTACCCTGCACTCACACTGTCTAAGGTTTGGCTTAGACACTGTAGGGGCATAGTGCTCATGCAACTATGCCCTCACATGTGGTATAGCGCACCCTGCCTTAGGGCTGTAAGGCCTGCTAGAGGTGTGACTTACCTATGCCATAGGCAGTGGGATGTGGGCATGGCACCCTGAGGGGAGTGCCATTTCGACTTAGTCATTTTTTCCCCACCAGCACACACAAGCTGTGAGGCAGTGTGCATGTGCTGAGTGAGGAGTCTCCAGGGTAGCATAATACATGCTGCAGCCATTAGAAACCTTCCCTGGCCACAGAGCCCTTGGTACCAGGGGTACCAGTTACAAGGGACTTATCTGTGTGCCAAGGCTGTGACAATTGTGGCAACAAAAGTACAGTTCAGGGAAAGAACACTGGTGCTGGGGCCTGGTTAGCAGAGTCCCAGCACACTTTCAATCATAACTGACACCAACAAAATGCAAAAAGTTAGTGGGTAACCATGCCAAGGAAGGCATTTCCTCACACACACCCCCTGGGATCAGGGAGCCAGTGGGTCACCCAGTCCACCCCCACCCCCTCTTCAGCCTCCAATTCTCCCTAGGCTGCGGGTACATCTGGAGCCAGTGGGTGGCAGGATTCACCATCACCTGCCCCAATGGCAATCCATTACCTCGGACAGGTGGGTCCTCCAAATTGTCCGAAGGGGCTACTCCCTCCCCTTGAAGACAACTCCTCCAGCCATGCCACCTTCATACAATCGGATATCAGAGGATCCTATGGCGCTTCTCCGCGAGGAAGTCCAAGCCCTTTTGGCCAAAGGAGCTATAGAGAGGGTTCAGTTGTCAGAAGTAGGTTGTGGTTGCTTTTCCTGCTACTTTCTGGTTCCGAAAAGGGACAAAGGTCTTCGGCCTATTTTCGGTCCCTCAATCTCTTCCTCAAAAAGGAGTAGTTAAAAATGTTGACATTGGCTCAGGTCCTATCTGCCCTGGATCCCTGAGACTGGATGGTAGCGTTGGACTTCCTAGACGCAGGCTTCCACATTCCCCTCTTGCCGGCCCACAGACGTTACCTACAATTCGTGGTAGGTCGCGAGCACCTTACCGTGCTCCCCTTTGGCCTTACCAGTGGTCCTCGGGTGGTCACGAAAAGTGATGGTAGTGGTGCCAGCTCATCTGTGCGAGTTAGGGGTCCCAGTCTCCCCCTACCGCAACGATTGGCTGTTGAAGGCGAATTCACCCCTGACAATCGTCTCCCATCTCCAGACTACCTTGTGCTTTCGCTGGGGTTCACTATCAACATGTCGAAGTCACACCTGACTCCTTCTCAGACGCTCCCTTTAATCGGAGCTGTTCTGGATACAGTTCAGTTTTGGACATATCCTCCCGAGAAGCGAGTCCAGGATATCTGGGCTATGATACCGATGTTTCAGCCTCTGTCCTGGATTTCGATGAGAATGACTCTGAGGCTGCTGGGCCTCATGGTCCCCTGCATCCTGCTGGCTCAAAATGCCAGATGCATATGCGGGCTCTGCAGTGGGACCTGAAGTTCCAGTGGGTGCAGAATCTTCAAATCTCTCCGACAAGGTACAGATATCGGAAGGAACTGCGAGAGATCTGCAATGGTGGTTAATGAATCAGGATTGGGTCAAGGGCAGATCCCTCTCCTTTCCCCAAACAGATCTTACGATTGTGACAGATGCGTCACTACTGGGATGGGGTTGCCACATGGGAGAGGCAGAGATCAGAGGCATCTGGTCTCCGGCGGAAACCGGGCTCCATATCAATCATCTGGAGCTCCGAGTGATTCGACTAGCATTAAAAGCATTCCTTCCCTCTCTCAAGGAGTAAGCAGTGCAGGTGTTCACACCGCCATGTGGTATTGCAACAAACAAGGTGGAGTGGGGTCATGGGCCCTTCGCCTCTGGACTTGGCTGGACCATCAGGGCATTACCCTGGTGGTTCAACACCTGGCAGGCTCCTTGAATGCCAGTGCAGGCTAATTCAGCTGACGATGCATGGTTGGTCACGAATGGCGTCTCCATCCAGAGGTGGCGCAAGGTCTCTTCCTGCACTGGAGAGAACCTTGGTTAGACTTGTTCGCCTCCGTAGAGAATGTGCAATGTCAGCAGTATTGCGCGTTGGAGTTTCCAAGACGGCAATCGCTCGGCTATGCCTTTCGTTTCGAGTGTAATTCAGGCCTCCTGCACCCCTTTCTGCCCATACCACTTCTGCCAAGAGTTCTCAAGAAGGTCAAGAACGACCGGGCCCAAGTCATCTTAGTGGCTCTGGGTTGGGCACGGAGAGTCTGGTATCACGAGCTACTCAAAATGAGCATCAGTCCTCCGATCAGGCTGCCCCTTCAAGAGGATCTTCGGTTGCAGCAGCAGGGGAGGGTTCTCCACCTGAACCTGTCAACTTTGCGCCTTCATGCATGGAGATTGAGCGGCGGCAGTTGATGGCTTTTGACCTTCCTCACGAAGTCTGTAAAGTTAGTTTGGCAGCTTGACGTCCCTCCTCTAAAACGGTATACGCCTGCCATTGGAAACGCTTTCTGCTTCTCTTTCTGACATTCTGCTTTTCATTCTGTCTCTAGCCCAGCAGTGTTCTTCCTCAGGGACTCTAAAGGGCTATCTTTCTGCCTTATCTGCATTTCTTTGGCTGCCTCACCAGCCTTTCTTGTTCAAATCTCCCATTGTAAATAGATGTTCGATGGCATCTGTCGCTGTAGATACACATGGTCGTGTTGGGTCGGAGTGTTACAAGTTGTTTTTCTTCGAAGAAGTGTTTTCGAGTCACGGGACCGAGTGACTCCTCCTTCTGTGCTCATTGCGCATGGGCGTCGACTCCATCTTCGATTGTTTTCTTTCCGCCATCGGGTTCGGACGTGTTCCTGTCGCTCCGGGTTTCGGAACAGAAAGATAGCTGAAAAAGGAAGATTTTCGACGGTATCGTTGCGATCCGGTTCGAGATAGACACATACGACGACGCATTGAACATCGAAGCGCTTCGGTGCCCTTCGGGGTAGATTTCGGTACACCGTCGGGGCCTAGTCGGCCCGACCGCGTGGAGAACAACGCCGATGGAACGGACCCCGTTTCGATTCTGCCCTGAATGCCACAATAAATATCCTTATACGGACCAACACTCGGTCTGTAACCTGTGCCTGTCACCCGAGCACAGCGAAGAATCCTGTGAGGCCTGTCGGGCGTTCCGGTCCCGAAAAACTCTGCGCGACCGTCGAGCGAGAAGACTGCAGATGGCGTCCACGCCAAAGGAACATCGACAGTTCGAGACAGAAGAGGAACAGGAGGAATCCTTTTCCATCCAGGATTCAGACTCCGACGAACTCGACAATACAAAAACTGTGAGTAAGACGTCGAGATCAGAACTTAAAAAAGGAAAAAAGGCCCAGGGGACGCCACTGCCAACCGGCCATGGCTCAACCCAAATTCCAGGTGACCAACAATCGGCACCAAAAAAGGCCCATTCAGTGTCGAGATCGTCCGACCTCGGTCGAGACACCGGCACGAGCCTCCTCGGGACCGAGAGAGTGCTAAACAGAAGCATCGACACCGAGAGTTCGGTGTCGACACGGATCGACGCCGAGACAGTGGCGCCGAAGACCATAGAGGCCAAGAATTTTCGGCACAGAAGAAGAGGAAGGTTACCTCGGAGCCGAAAAAACAAACAACTGGGTTTTCGGAGCCGAAAAAAGCACCAACAGACCCAGTTTCAGGCTCCTATACTGAAGAACATTCTATGACTTCACAAATGAAAAAACACAGATTCGAACAAGAACTGCAATCCACTGACGTGGATCACACGCAAAAGCGTATCTTTATTCAGCAGGGGACAGGGAAGATCAGTACCCTTCCACCTGTCAAAAGAAAGAGAACACTTCAGTTTACTCCTCAGCAACAAACAGCACAGAAGGTAACACCTCCTCCCTCGCCTCCACCTGTAACACCGGCTTCGCCAACTTACACTCCGTCACATTCGCCTGCTCACACCGCCATGAGCCACGACGACCAAGATCAAGACGCGTGGGACTTGTACGATGCACCAGTGTCTGATAACAGCCCAGACACATACCCAACTAGGCCATCACCACCTGAAGACAGCACAGCCTATTCACAAGTGGTGGCTAGAGCAGCACAGTTCCATAATGTGGAACTACACTCTGAACAAGTAGAGGATGACTTTTTATTTAACACCCTCTCCTCCACCCACAGCTCCTACCAAAGCCTGCCGATGCTCCCAGGCATGCTACGCCATGCAAAGGAGATCTTCAAGGAGCCAGTTAAAAGTAGGGCAGTAACGCCTAGAGTGGACAAAAAATATAAGGCGCCTCCTACGGACCCTGTATTCATCACCTCTCAGCTGCCACCAGATTCTGTGGTGGTAGGGGCTGCCAGAAAACGGGCAAATTCACACACTTCTGGGGATGCACCTCCCCCAGATAAAGAAAGCAGGAAGTTCGATGCAGCCGGGAAGAGGGTCGCTGTCCAAGCAGCAAACCAGTGGCGCATCGCAAATTCACAAGCGCTGCTAGCGCGATACGACAGAGCCCACTGGGATGAGATGCAGCATCTCATTGAACATCTCCCAAAAGATCTACAAAAAAGAGCAAAACAGGTTGTTGAGGAGGGTCAAAACATTTCCAACAATCAAATACGCTCCTCTATGGATGCAGCAGACACGGCCGCAAGGACCATTAATACGTCGGTTACCATCCGTAGGCACGCATGGCTCAGAACGTCTGGATTCAAGCCAGAAATTCAGCAGGCAGTACTTAACATGCCAGTAAACGAAAAACTTCTGTTCGGTCCGGAGGTCGACACAGCCATAGAAAAGCTCAAAAAGGACACTGACACTGCCAAGGCCATGGGCGCACTCTACTCCCCGCAGAGCAGAGGATCTTATACCACCTTCCGCAAAACACCTTTTAGAGGAGGGTTTCGGGGTCAGGCCACACAAGCTAGTACCTCACAATCCGCACCGTCCACCTACCAGGGACAGTACAGGGGAGGCTTTCGGGGCCAGTATAGAGGAGGGCAATTCCCTAGGAATAGAGGAAGATTTCAAAGCCCCAAAACCACTACCAACAAGCAGTGACTCACACATCACTCACCCCCCCCACACAACACCAGTGGGGGGAAGGATAGGTCAATATTACGAAGCATGGGAGAAAATAACTACAGACACATGGGTCCTAGCAATTATCCAACATGGTTATTGCATAGAATTCCTGCAATTCCCTCCAGACATACCACCAAAATCACAAAATCTATCAAAACACCATTCACAGCTTCTAGAGATAGAAGTTCAAGCACTACTGCAAAAAAATGCAATAGAATTAGTACCAAGCACACAAATAAACACAGGAGTTTATTCACTGTACTTCTTGATACCAAAAAAGGACGAAACACTGAGACCAATTCTAGACCTCAGAGTAGTAAACACATTCATCAAATCAGACCACTTTCACATGGTCACACTACAAGAAGTGTTACCATTGCTCAAAAAACACAACTACATGACAACCCTAGACCTCAAAGACGCATATTTCCATATACCAATACATCAATCACACAGGAAATATCTAAGGTTTGTATTCAAAGGAATACATTACCAATTCAAGGTATTGCCTTTTGGTTTAACAACTGCTCCAAGAGTATTCACAAAATGCCTAGCAGTAGTCGCTGCACACATCAGAAGGCAGCAAATACATGTATTCCCGTATCTAGACGACTGGCTAATCAAAACCAGTTCGCTCACACAATGCTCAAACCACACAAATCAAGTCATACAAACCCTCTACAAACTAGGGTTCACCGTCAACTTTGCAAAATCCAACATTCAGCCAAGCAAAGTACAGCAATATCTAGGAGCCATAATAGACACGACAAAAGGAGTAGCAACGCCAACTCCACAAAGAATTCACAATTTCAACAGAGTCATTCAACACATGTCTCCAAATCAAACAATACAAGCGAGAACAATACTACAGCTCCTAGGCATGATGTCCTCATGCATAGCCATTGTCCCAAACGCAAGACTCCACATGAGGCCCTTACAACAGTGCCTAGCCTCACAGTGGTCTCAAGCACAGGGTCACCTTCTAGATCTGGTGTTGCTAGACCGCCAAACTTACCTCTCGCTTCTATGGTGGAACAGTATAAATTTAAACAAAGGGCGGCCTTTCCAAGACCCAGTGCCCCAGTACGTAATAACAACAGATGCTTCCATGACAGGGTGGGGAGCACATCTCAATCAACACAACATAAGAGGACAATGGAACATACATCAAACAAAACTGCATATAAATCATCTAGAATTATTAGCAGTTTTTCAAGCACTAAAAGCTTTCCAACCAATCATAATCCACAAATACATCCTTGTCAAAACAGACAACATGACAACGATGTATTATCTAAACAAACAAGGAGGGACACATTCAACGCAGTTAAGCTTATTAGCTCAAAAAATATGGAAGTGGGCAATCCACCATCAAATTCGTCTAATAGCACAGTTTATTCCGGGGATCCAGAATCAACTGGCAGACAATCTCTCTCGAGATCACCAGCAAGTCCACGAATGGGAAATCCACCCACAGATTCTGAACACCTACTTCACACTCTGGGGAACACCTCAAATAGACTTATTTGCAACAAAAGAGAACGCAAAATGCCAAAACTTCGCGTCCAGATACCCTCACAAGCAATCCCAAGGCAATGCCCTATGGATGAACTGGTCAGGAATATTTGCTTACGCTTTTCCTCCTCTCCCTCTCCTTCCTTACCTAGTAAACAAATTGAGTCAAAACAAACTCAAACTCATTTTAATAGCACCAACGTGGGCAAGACAACCCTGGTACACAACACTGCTAGATCTGTCTGTAGTACCCCACATCAAACTGCCCAACAAACCAGATCTGTTAACGCAACACAACCAACAGATCAGACACCCAGATCCAGCATCGCTGAATCTAGCAATCTGGCTCCTGAAATCCTAGAATTCGGACACTTACAACTTAGCCAAGAGTGTATGGAAGTCATAAAGCAGGCCAGAAGGCCATCCACTAGACACTGCTACGCAAGTAAGTGGAAAAGATTTGTTTGGTACTGCCATCATAATCAGATACAACCACTAGACGCAACTCCAAAACATATAGTAAATTACTTGCTCCATTTACAAAAAGCAAAGCTAGCCTTCTCTTCTATTAAAATACACCTTGCAGCAATATCTGCATACCTGCAGACTACCTATTCAACTTCCTTGTATAGGATACCAGTCATCAAAGCATTCATAGAAGGTCTTAAAAGAATTATACCACCAAGAACACCACCTGTTCCTTCATGGAACCTAAACGTGGTCCTAACAAGACTCATTGGCCCACCTTTCGAACCCATGCACTCTTGTGGAATACAATTCCTAACCTGGAAAGTTGCCTTTCTCATCGCCATTACATCTCTAAGAAGAGTAAGTGAAATTCAAGCGTTCACAACACAAGAACCTTTTATACAAATACATAAAAATAAGGTCGTCCTACGACCTAATCCAAAATTTTTACCAAAAGTTATTTCACCATTCCATCTCAATCAAACGGTAGAACTACCAGTTTTTTCCCCACAGCCAGATTCTGTGGCTGAAAGAGCACTACATACATTAGATGTCAAAAGAGCATTAATGTACTACATTGACAGAACAAAGAACATCAGAAAGACTAAACAGCTATTTATTGCATTCCAAAAACCTCATGCAGGTAACCCAATATCAAAACAAGGTATAGCCAGATGGATAGTTAAATGCATCCAAATCTGCTACCTTAAAGCAAAAAGACAACTGCCCATTACTCCCAGGGCACATTCAACAAGGAAAAAAGGTGCTTCAATGGCCTTTTTAGGAAACATCCCAATGCATGAAATATGTAAGGCAGCCACATGGTCTACGCCTCACACATTCACCAAACACTACTGTATAGATGTGCTATCCGCACAACAAGCTACAGTAGGTCAAGCTGTATTAAGAACTCTATTCCAGACAACTTCTACTCCTACAGGCTAAACCACCGCTTATGGGGAAATAACTGCTTACTAGTCTATGCAGACCATGTGTATCTACAGCGACAGATGCCATCGAACTGAAAATGTCACTTACCCAGTGTACATCTGTTCGTGGCATCAGTCGCTGAGATTCACATGGGCCCACCCACCTCCCCGGAAGCCTGTAGCAGTTCAGAAGTTACCTTCCATTTTGTACATTTGTATATATATTATTTAAACCCTTAATAGGTACATACTTACACATTTCATTGCGCGGGCACTATTACTATACAGGGAGTGCAGAATTATTAGGCAAGTTGTATTTTTGAGGATTCATTTTATTATTGAACAACAACCATGTTCTCAATGAACCCAAAAAACTCATTAATATCAAAGCTGAATATTTTTGGAAGTAGTTTTTAGTTTGTTTTTAGTTTTAGCTATGTTAGGGGGATATCTGTGTGTGCAGGTGACTATTACTGTGCATAATTATTAGGCAACTTAACAAAAAAAAAATATATACCCATTTCAATTATTTATTATTACCAGTGAAACCAATATAACATCTCAACATTGACAAATATACATTTCTGACATTCAAAAACAAAACAAAAACAAATCAGTGACCAATATAGCCACCTTTCTTTGCAAGGACACTCAAAAGCCTGCCATCCATGGATTCTGTCAGTGTTTTGATCTGTTCACCATCAACATTGCGTGCAGCAGCAACCACAGCCTCCCAGACACTGTTCAGAGAGGTGTACTGTTTTCCCTCCTTGTAAATCTCACATTTGTGATGGACCACAGGTTCTCAATGGGGTTCAGATCAGGTGAACAAGGAGGCCATGTCATTAGATTTCCTTCTTTTATACCCTTTCTTGCCAGCCACGCTGTGGAGTACTTTGACGCGTGTGATGGAGCATTGTCCTGCATGAAAATCATGTTTCTCTTGAAGGATGCAGACTTCTTCCTGTACCACTGCTTGAAGAAGGTGTCTTCCAGGAACTGGCAGTAGGACTGGGAGTTGAGCTTGACTCCATCCTCAACCCGAAAAGGCCCCACAAGCTCATCTTTGATGATACCAGCGCAAACCAGTACTCCACCTCCACCTTGCTGGCGTCTGAGTCGGACTGGAGCCCTCTGCCCTTCACCAATCCAGCCACGGGCCCATCCATCTGGCCCATCAAGACTCACTCTCATTTCATCAGTCCATAAAACCTTAGAAAAATCAGTCTTGAGATATTTCTTGGCCCAGTCTTGACGTTCCAGCTTGTGTGTCTTGTTCAGTGGTGGTCGTCTTTCAGCCTTTCTTACCTTGGCCATGTCTCTGAGTATTGCACACCTTGTGCTTTTGGGCACTCCAGTGATGTTGCAGCTCTGAAATATGGCCAAACTGGTGGCAAGTGGCATAGTGGCAGCTGCACGCTTGACTTTTCTCAGTTCATGGGCAGTCATTTTGCGCCTTGGTTTTTCCACACGCTTCTTGCGACCCTGTTGACTATTTTGAATGAAACGCTTGATTGTTCGATGATCACGCTTCAGAAGCTTTGCAATTTTAAGAGTGCTGCATCCCTCTGCAAGATATCTCACTATTTTTGACTTTTCTGAGCCTGTCAAGTCCTTCTTTTGACCCATTTTGCCAAAGGAAAGGAAGTTGCCTAATAATTATGCACACCTGATATAGGGTGTTGATGTCATTAGACCACACCCCTTCTCATTACAGAGATGCACATCACCTAATATGCTTAATTGGTAGTAGGCTTTCGAGCCTATACAGCTTGGAGTAAGACAACATGCATAAAGAGGATGATGTGGTCAAAATACTCATTTGCCTAATAATTCTGCACTCCCTGTAGTACAACTCCTACCTCACCCTCTGCGGGGAAAACAATCGAAGATGGAGTCGACGCCCATGCGCAATGAGCACAGAAGGAGGAGTCACTCGGTCCCGTGACTCGAAAACACTTCTTCGAAGAAAAACAACTTGTAACACTCCGACCCAACACCAGATGGCGAGCTATGCAGACCATGTGAATCTCAGCGACTGATGCCACGAACAGATGTACACTGGGTAAGTGACATTTTCATTCTCAAAGGGCTTGTACATATGTTTCCCCCTGCGCCCTTTATTATGCCTCAATGGGACTTAAATCTTGTCCTCACTTTTCTCATGTGTGCTGCCTTCGAGCCTTTACACAACTGTCCCCTCCGGCTGCTCACCATCAAGTCAGCCTTCTTAGTGGCAAGGAGGGTGAGTGAGATGCAAGCCCTGTCATCAAGGCCACCGTATCTCACTATCCATCCAGTTAAAGTGCTTCTCTGAACGCGTGCCTCTTTCCTCCCCAAGGTGGTTGGTGACCCCATTCCATCTGGGTCAGAACATCACCCTGCCCACCTTCTTTGCTCCACTGCATCCCTCAAAGGAAGAGGAGTGACTCTATTAACTGGACCCAAAAAGAGCGTAGTCATTCTTCCTTGACCCACAAATGCAAAAAGAACAAGTGATGGACGGAATGCTGAACAATGTCAAACATTCACCCCAAGTACAGAGATCTGGGCCTAAATCCATCGTTGTTTTGCTGCCCATGCCATTCCAGTTTGGACCCAGCCATATGCAAATCAGTCTTGACCCTGTTCCCCATGGGAACAGTCCAGCCCGAACTGCAAGCCAGGTCTTCCCTGGACTGGAAACAAGCATCCTGGGACCGGTTTCGGGGTTTCACCCCTCATCAGCCAGGCTAGCTTAAATCCAGTGGCATGGGAAGCACGGGACCCACTTCTGGGCATACCCTTCCCACTTAGGGCAACAAATGCAAAAAGAACAAGTGATGGACGGAATGCTGAACAATGTCAAACATTCACCCCCAGTACAGAGATCTGTGCCTAAATCCATCGTTTTTTTGCTGCCCATGCCATTCCAATTCTTCCTTGACCCCACAGAGGAGTTCCAGGTGGATGACCAGAAGGGTCGGGCAGTGCAGAAGGGAACCATTTCACGCTGGGTTGTTCTCTGCATTAAGATATGCTACTCATTGGCCAGGAAGCAGCCTCCTGATGGCTTTTGGGCTCATTCTACCAGGGACAAAGCTGCTACCGCTATGCTAGATCCAGGCGTACCAGTCCTGGAGATCTGTCAGGCGGCAACATGGGCATCTTTGCACACTTTTGCGAAACATTACTGCCTGGACAGTCCTGCAGGGCTTTCTAGTGTAAGGAGTGGTATCCGCCACCCACCGCCAGGAGGTTATGGCTTGGGCATCTACTCAAAGGTAAGGAATCTGCAGCTAGGAGCCTCTCTCAAATGAACAAGTTACTTACCTTCGGTAACGCATTATCTGGTAGAGACTCCATCTAGTTGCAGATTCCTTACACCCACCCATGCCTCCCAGCTCTGCGGATATGACTAGTAGGGCTTTGGTTTATCCCTTCTCAGAGCCCTAGTTTTACACAGAAAATGTTGGTTCTCTCCATGACTCTGCGCTTCTAGCTTGGACGTTTTGTGGATAAACGAACTGACTTATGGGCGCCGAGGTGGCATCTATATAGAAGACCCTGACGTCATAGATGGCTCCAATGACGCTGCCGAAGCCTCGCAGAGCCGGATGACGCACGAGGAAACAAATGACGCCACCCAACGGCACGTGCAGCGTATTGCTCAGCAAAAAAGATTCCAGAGTCGAAGCTGACGCCAGTGAATTTAAAGGTAAGAAATCTGCAGCTAGATAGTCTCTACCAGGTAAGGCGTTACCAAAGGTAAGTAACTTGTTCATTACTTACCTCCTAATGGTGGGTCACCTGTCTAGTAATTTGTGGTGATTTGTTTAAAAAATAAAGTACCTTTTTTGCACAACTGAGTGTTTTGTTTCATGTGTGTAAGTGCTGTGTGACTACAGTGGTTTTGCATGAGCTTTGCATGTCTCCTAGATATGCCTTGGCTGTTCATCCACAGCTACCTCTAGAGAGCCTGGCTTCTAGACACTACACTTACAAATAGGTTTTAAATTATGCGCACTGGTGTCCTGGCTAGCAGGATCCCAGTGAGACATTAAAAACACACTGACAAACACTCACAAACAAGCCAAAAATGTGTGTAACCATGCTAATGCTAGAAAGAGGCTACTTTCTCACAGCTATCAAGGCCACTAAGTGCCAAATAGGACAGATGAAGGTTTTATATCTGGGCCACCTGGTAAGTGGATGCCAGATTCAAACTTTACAGTTGAAAATTAAGACTGTCTAAGACGGGGGCCCCCTACAACACAAACCCAGGTAAGAGCCTTGCTATGCCTCACTGGGTACTACAGATTTATGGCTCCATTGTAGCCCCTCTTAATGACCTCACATCCAAAAAGATGCCAAAGAAATGTTTTGGGACATTTAGCTGTCAAAAAGCTTTTGAGGACCTTAAACAGGCCATGTGCTCTGCACCAGTGTTAAAAACCCTTGATTACTCCAAGACATTCATTGTCCAAACTGATGCTTCAAGGTAGGGGTGGGAGCAGTACTTTCTCAGCTCAACACTGAGGGCCAGGATCAACCAGTTGCTTTTATCAGCAGACGTTTGACCCCTAGAGAGAAGCGTTGGTCAGCTATAGAAAGGGAGGCGTTGCTGTGGTCTGGGCCTTGAAGAAGCTGAGGCCATGCCTGTTTGGCATTCACGTCATTGTTCAAACAGACCACAAGCCCCTTCTATGGCTCAAACAGATGAAGGGAGAAAACCCCAAATTGTTGAGGTGGGCCATATCCCTACAAGGAATGGACTATACAGTGGAATATATAACTGGGAGTAACCACTCCAGTGCAGATGGACTCCAGATAGTTCCACTTAGACAATGAAGGCTCATCTGGGTAAGGTCCGCCTCCTTGTCCTTCATCTTTGGGGGGGGGAGGTTGTGTAGGAAAGTGTTCTCTTTCTTGGCATGGTTACCCCCATTTCCTGCCTGTTGTCTGTATGTTTGACCGTGTCTACTGGGTTCCTGCTAACCAGGACCCCAGTAGTTTTGCCCTCTCCTCTAAATTGTACCCTTTTCTTCCCACAGTTGGCATACTGGTCCCCCCATGTAAGACCCTAGTATATGGTACCTAGGTACACAGGGCTTTGGGGTTCCAGGGGATCTCTATGGGCTGCAGCAGTTATTCTGCCACCCATAGGGAGCCCATGCAAAGGGTTCTGCAGGCCTTCCTTTGCAGTCTGCACGAATCGGGTGCACGCGCCTGGTTTCACAACAGGTCACTGCAAGTCACCCCTATGGTAGGCCTTCTCAGCCCAGAGGGCAGGGTGCGGGTACCTGTGTGTGAGAGCACCCCTGCACTAGCCGAGGTGCCCCACGAACTCCAGCCTCATTTTACTGGACTTTGTGAGTGCGGGGATGCCATTTTATATATGTGCTGGACATAGGTCACTAACTGTGTCCAGCTTCATAATGGTAACTCCAAACCAGGGCATCTTTGGTATCAAACATGTCTGAAACATGCCCCAATACTATTGAAAGTATTGGAAGTATGATTCCATGCACCTCAGCATTGCTACCACAAGTCTTACAGGGTTTTCTGGGCAGCCCACCTGCTGCCACCTCTCAGACAGGTTTCTGTCCTTCTGCTGCTTGATCTGATCAAACCCAGGAAGGCAGAACAAAGGATTTCCTTTGGGAGAGGGAGGTAACACCCTCTCTCATTGGAAATAGGTGTGACTGGCTTGGGAGGGGTAGCCTCCCCAAGCCAGTGGTTTGCTTTGAAGGCCACAGGGGCGGTGCCCATAACTCCTCCAGAGTGTCCCTGGGTTCTGCCATCTTGATTCTAAGGTTGGCAGGGAACTCTGGGAGCATCTGAGTGGCCAGGCCAAGCAGGTGATCTCAGAGCCCCCTCCTGATAGTTGCTTACCTGGTTAGGTGATCAATCCCCCTTTCAGGGCTATTTAGGGTCTCCCTCTTGGGTGGGTCCTCCGATTTGGCCTGCAAGATTCCAGCAGGACTCCTCTGCAACCTCTACTTCGACTTCTGGCCACTGGAACTACGACTGGACCCTCCAGGAACCGGCAATCTGCATCCTCAACGAAGTCTCTGCTTGCAACATTGTTTACACAGTTCCTTCCATCTTCTGCAACATTCCCCCAGCTGTGCATCCTCTGTGCAAGTGTTCAGTCTGCACGAGAAAGAAGTACAGACTCCTTGAAGTGACTGCTTGGAGTGAAGGAGTCACACGCTCGCATCTGCAGGCACCAACTGCAACGAAGACCGGCTGCGTGTATCTCCTCTCATCCTGAGCTGTGAGAATCCTGCATCAAGAGTTGTTGTCTGGAATGGTCCCCTTGGTCCTCTCTGCAGCTGTCCAGCTTTGGTGAAGGTAAGCCCTTCCCTTCCCACGCAGGACAGTACCCCCATGCAAGGCTTGATGGCATCTCCTCCATGGGATCTTCAGGCTCCGTGTAGCCCCAGCCCAGGCACTCTCCCTTACGACACACAGCCCTCTGCATGCTTCTCCTGCGACATGGTACCCTTCTTCAATTGTGCTGTGTGAGCTCCTCTGCGACTCCTAGGTCCTCTTCAAGTGGGTCTCCTATGGGGGCTGCTTTTTCTTCTGTGGACTCCATACATTGCTGAGGTTCCCCCCCCAACCAATGGGTTGAATCCTCCAGGACCTTGCTAGTCCCAGGCAGCTCCACTTTCCGTCTACTCAGACTCTTGCCTTTGCCAAGGCTTGTTGGTGCCTTTTCCACACCACAGACAGACTGCAATTTTACATCCAGCATGGGCCTGCAACTGCATTCTCCAGGAACTCTTCACCGGCTCCAAGGCTGCATTGCTAACTATCTTCATCCTACCGTTGACCACAGACGGGTGGGTAGTGGCTCCTGCCACCACTGGATACTCCTGCGACTTCTGGACTTGGTACTCTTCTTTTTTTAGGTCTTCCTCTCCAGGAATCCACAGCTGGTTTCTTGCAGGCTTTTCTGACTGTTGCATTATATTCATTTTCATTGTCCTTTTGGTAGTTTGGGAAAAATCCAGTAACTTACTCCTTTCTTCCTAGTCGCTGGGGGACACTGTGGTATTTACGTTTGGGGTTTCCTAGTTCTTCCAGCTCCCCTCTACAGATTCCACTTACCTGGGTGGGGATCCTGAATTCACATTCCATTTTTTAATATTGTGGTTTGGGTTCCCCCTAGGATCACTATTGTCTATTGCTATTACACTGTTTTCTATTGTTATTTATGCCTATTTCTGATTACTAGTGTACATATGTAGTGTGTTTACTTACCTTCTGTTGAGGTATTGCCTATATAGCATTTTTAGTAATTGTGTCACTAAAATAAAGTACCTTTATTTTTGTAACACTGAGGGGGTCCTTACAACCTTGGCGGGTGGAAGGTTTGACCGCTGGGCGGCCACCAATGCAGCCACACTAGCGCCACGGCCATTACGAGAGCCCCGCTGGGCCGGCCCTGCGGGGATCTCGGCCGCAAACAGGAGCCGGCTCCAAATGGAGCCGGCGGTGTTGCTGCTGTGCGACGGGTGCAGTTGCACCCGTCGCACTTTTCACTGTCTGCATAGCAGTCAGTGAAAAGCTGCACGGGCCTGCGACTCCTCTTTCCGCCAGCCTTTTCATGGCGGTGCAAACCGCCATGAAAAGGCTGGCGGGAGGGGGACTCGTAATCCCCTGGGCAGCGCCGTAAGCAGCACTGCCCTGGAGGATTACTCCCGCTGGCACAAAAGTGGCGGGAAATGCTGCAGTCGTAATCCCCAGGATTTCACCGCCAGCCTGCTGGTGGTGAAATCCACCATAACAACCCTGGCAGTCAAAGACCGCCAGGGTTGTAATGAGGGCCTGAGTGTTTTCTTTAATGTATGTAAGTGCTGTGTGACTACAGTGGTATTGCATGAGTATTGTCTTTCTCCTAGATAAGCCTTGGCTACTCATTCACAGCTACATCTCGAGAGCCTGGCTTCTAGACACTGCCTAAATTTCACTGATAAGGAATCCCTGGACCTGGTATAAGGTGTAAGCACCATAGGTACCCACCACTTACCAGGCCAGCTTCCTACATAGGCTCTCTAAACGCCAAGGCGGATTTTAATTCTGAATGGCAGTCTGAACATAAAGTATGAAGTGAAATGGATGTAGCAGAAGTGCTGGAGTTCTCCTCTCTTGGAATTCGATTGCAGGTAGTGTGGTGAATTCAGTAAATATCTCAGTCTCGTCACTTAGCAAAGCCCTGCACCTGTCCAACCACAGTGGTAAATATACAGAGCCTAGCGCCATTACAAACAAGCGGGCTCTCTTGTCTGTCTCGATCGCCCTGCATATGTAATGGGTCCCTGGGCTCTGAGCCTGCCCCACCTCGGACAGGAGATAAATGAACCACAGAGGGGTGGGGACTCTGTAGCCACAACCTTCCCTAACCAGCATCATCACTCATATCTAGTTTTATCTTCTTTGAGGAACATACCAATATACTAGCAGGCATATATGATACCCAAGTTGACCCGAGCAACTTAATGACGTAACTCTGTTAAATCGTGCAGGGTTTTTATTTAGCTCAATGGAATTCCACGGAGTACAACTCTGCGAGTTCCGTCCACCCCTAGTTGTGCTCTACATCAAGATCTGCTACGCAGTGGCCAAAAAGCATCCTCCTGAAATCTTGCGGACTCATTCCAGCAGACCTAAAGCTTCAGTCTCTGCATTAGCACGTGGCGTTCCGGACATGAACATCTGCCAGGCAGCCACATGGGCATCTATGCACATGTTTACCCAACTCTACTGCCTGGACAGCCAGGTCCGTAGGGATGGGCACTTTGCCTGTTCAGTCCTGCAGGACTTTCCCTTTTGAAATTAGTCTGCAGACCCACCTCCGGGGATGGAATTGCTTGGGTAGCTATCCTAAGGTAAGGAATCTGCAGCTAGAAGTCTCTATCAGAAGAACAAGCTACTTACCTTCGGTAACGCCTTGTCTGATAGAGACTATAGCTGCAGGTTCCTTACTGACCCACCCATTCTCCCCGCTCTGGGAATTGATTTCTAGGGACAGTGCTGTATCCCTTTCAGGCCATGGGTCAGGGTTCTTCATGCCTCCATGCTTCTGGTGTGGAAAGGCGTGAAAAGAAACTGACGTCAGCACGCCTGGATGGTGCCTATTTGGGATCCACGGATGTCACTTCGAGCATGGACGCCAATGACACGTGGAGCCGAACTACGGCACCTACTGGCATGCAGGGTTCCTGCTCACAAACATTGTTCTGGATCCAGTCTGGCGCCTAAGATCATTCTAATGAAAGTAATCTGCAGCTAGATATTGGGCCTGATTACGACTTTGGTGGAGGGGATTACTCCATCCCAAATGTGACGGATATCCCTCTCGCCAAATTATGAGTCCATTATATCCTAAGGAACTCGTAATACGGCGAGTGGGGTATCCGTCACATTTGGGACGTCGTAATCCCCTTCACCGACGTCGCAATCAGGCCCTTAGTCTGTACCAGATAAGGAGTTACCAAAGGTAAATAACCTGCTCATTAAAGGTTTTAAAAATAAGGATGGTAGCTATGCCACAGCACAATATTTGTTAGAGAAACCTTCATGCAAAGTTGATAGCTTGACATTTTGGGGAATTTGTAGAGTGAAAGAGGCAAGGTGGATTTACAGGTTAAAGCTGGGAATGGATGCAAATTCTGAAAAAGGAGTGGGAATTTTCGGCTAGTTTATGATAATTATGGTTTAAGAAATGATAAGGCTAATCCTTTTTGAATCAACTTATCAGATTTATCCTGTATGATATTGTATGATATCAGTAAAGTTTGCACTTGTTTTTAATATTGGTGAATATTTCACACTCAATTCAGTTAATGGTGCTATGGATCATGTGAATTTCTGTATCTTGAAATTAATGTGAATCTTTTAATATCATGTTGCTGTTTAGACCTGGTTTGTTATTGGGAACCAATTGCCAGGTAATATTGTGAGAGGCCAATTAATTTATTTGAACGTTTGAACTCTGAATCATTATTGGATTATTAAATAGGAAAGGTAATGAATAGCAGCTTTGTAATGACATAATTTAAACCGTACTTGAATGGTCACTTCTTTTAGCATTTGTATTAACCTGTGAGACCATGAGGGAGGCATATAGCAAAGCAGAAAAAGCATGTGTCGCTGGTGAATATTATTTTGTAAAGATTTGGCTAGATGCATTTGCCTTGAGATGCTATTATGCTATTTCAATAATTTAGAAGTTTGAAATAAAATCTAAAGTTTTAAGGAACATGTGTGACACTTGAGCATCATTTGCAGTTTCTACATAGTGTGGGTGCAAGCAGTTTTGGAGTTAAGGGATCTGTTGACATCCAGGGTGAAACATTTCAACAAATGTGTTAATTATTATGTGGCAAGGTATAGATATTAATTGCTTCTGGTGGTGCATGCATTTTGCAGACTTAAAATACATCTGATTCTTCGATATTCTTAATTTCAGATTGCTGTGGAAGTGACCGAATCCTTTATTGAGTATATAAAGACAAAACCTATTGTGTTTGAAGTGTTTGGGCACTTTCAGCAGCATCCATTCCACCTCCAAGGACTCGATCTCAGGTAACGACTTAAACATGTAATGCTACCATAAAATTGGAACAGGTATTTGGCAAGTTTCTCTCATACAGAGAAAATTTGATGTTTATCATGACAGAAACAGGAAGCAGAGTTTCCATAGACCAGCACTGATTGGGGCAGAAATATTTCAGCGTTTGCATGGACTGAGGACAAGAGAGTCCTAGCAGAGTCTTTTACCAGGAGCACAAGAATATCTGTGCTTGCTTTGCCTGGGTACCTAAGAATACTTGCACTGTCACAATCTGTGATGAGTGAGTGTATGTCATGGAACAGAACAGATGGAAGAGAAGCTACATATGTTTGATTTAGGTGCTGAAATGTTTCTGCACTTGGAGTACCTAAAAGTGCACGTGCTAGGTGAGTCTGTGTGCTGTCATATACAGGGATCTAGAACACTTTTGGATTGGTACAGACTAGGGAAAGTTATCTGCAAGCGCATTCTGAAGTCAGGAGAATTGCTGCACTGGCACAAACTGAGTCCATGTGCAATCACACCCTAAGATCACATACATAGAAGTACTGGCACACACTTGGGTTATTTTAGTCTCTTCTCTGGCAAAGGCTGGAGTTCAGGGAATCCATGTGCAGTTGCTATGTGGGATTAAGGGATTTGCTGTGCTGCATGCATTAGTTTGGGTGTCCCCTGCTGTGGCACAGTCTTGCATTTGAAGATACCCTGCACTGGTAAGCACTATTATCATGAAAGTCTCTTCAGCAGCACAGTCTGGTCCTAAACGTTGTGTGTGCTGACACAGCCTGGTCTTCGGAGAGCCCATATTCTGTCACAGAATGTGGTTCTGAAAGTCCCTGTCCCTGCACAGTCTAAAGTCAAGGTATCTTCCTGTTTTGACCACAGGTTCCTTTCATCAGCACCTTCAGTCTTGCCACTATCCTCAGGCTTGATTGCTGTATTCTGTAGATCGGTCTGCTTGCTGTTTGCTTTCTACAGATAAGGAAATTGTTTGATACTTCTATAATCGAGGTTCAGATTAAACCACACATTTTTCTGTTTTGTTGACAGCCCACCACAGCCACTACGAAAGTTTTTTCCACCTCCCATGCCTCTCTCTAAGCCAGGTGAGTGTGCAAAGATTCCCCAGGTTGTCCATGAAGAAATATTTCTTTCTAATTTAGATTTATGGTGCTCTTTACTTCCACAAAAGTATGCACAAATTGCTTTCGTTCTTTAACTACCTTTATTTGTTGCCTAATGTGTAACGTTTTTGTTTTGAACACATCAACCCTTAATTTTCTGTTTTAGCTCAAGTTTAAATTGTTTATATTCTGCTATACACTTCAAGCCATATCATAGTTTCTATTTAATCTTCTATTTTAGATGCAGCTACTTTAATTTCATCATTTTTGTTTTTATCTTCCCGTGTATGTGCACACATTTGTCTCTCCGTGTGAGAGAAAGTACACACAGGGTCTTAGAACAAGCATTAAGTGCCTTTAGGACTGTCATATAATTTACAAGGTAGAGACAATTCAGTGAAATATATTTACCCTCATATTTAAAGGATTCTTGTGGTAAGTGGTATCACAACTTTCTTCCTACTATTAAAAACAGATTGAGATTTAGCTCCTAAATAATCCAAATTGAATTTTCTTCATGACAGATTTGGACATGAAGGAATCCAAAGAAAATGTTCTGTCCTATGAGATTTTATTAATATATAATAAGTAAATCAGTTTCCAAAATGTCCAAAAAGTCTTCTGAAAAAAATGATAGTACTTAATTGATCACTGGGTTTGGCTTAAGACTTCTGCTTCTTCTTTGGTCACTGATATTTGGTAATAGCATCTTATAGAGTAAGTGATTTTGGGGCAGTATATTCTTCCTTGTGGTTGATCTCAGGCAGTGGGTTGCTCTGGGTGGGTGATCAGGGACATTAGTCCTCTCTTAGCTGGGCGATCTCAGGGCATAACCTACCCATTTTCCCTCTGAATTAAGTGAAATAGTGTACTTAGGTTTCTCAAAACCCTTTTCCTTTTTGCTGGAATGATGCCCACTTATTCATGTAACAGTGTTATTATCCTTTGCATGCTCATTTTTCGGTTAATCTTTTCTTCTGTTTTCTCTTCGTGTTTCTCATCCAAATACCATTTTCCTGCCTAATTAAATCCATTTGTCCGTTATCTTGATTCAACATTTCCTTCTTTTCTTCTCCTTCATTATTGTCCTTCGTCACTCTTTTTTTCATTGCCTTCCTCTGGTTCTAAATGTGTTATTTCATCCCCGGCTTACCTTGTTGTTCCTAAATGCTTACTTTCTTTTCCTTCATTGTCCGATGTCTCTTCCTTCACTGCTTATTATATGTCCTTAATGACATTTTACCCATTGATTGTTGCCTGCCTTTTTTCTAATTAATTGCTTACTTCCTCTCCTTTTCTTGAGGGCACTACTCTTCTTTCTTTATTCCTGATCTTTCCTCTCTGTTCATTAATCTCTGTTTCTCCCTTTGATACTCCCCTGCTCCTCCCTCTCTATTCCTCATTCACCTCTTCCCTCTTGCATACCTCTCACTTGACCTCTTCTTCTTTCCTTAATGGTACCTCTTTATTCTCTGCCTGTCCCTTTCACTCACTCTATTATTTATTGTCTTCTATGCCGCTTTTCATTCTCATTGCCTGAGCTTCACTCCTTTAATCACAAATCGCACCATCTATTCCTTGCCTTCTCCATCATCTCACTCTGTTTTTTCCTGCTTCACCATCTCTTGCTTCATTGCTTGTACCCTTCATGTTGCATGTCCCTTTTGCTCTCTGCCTCTTTTCAGACCATGCCAGGAAGATTGACTTGGTGCGACATCTCATGTCTGACTATGTTAACAGACAGGTACTGGATGTGTTCTCTGAGCACGCAAATGTACTTGTCTCCTCGGCAATCACCAATTTCCAGGATGGTGCTGACCAGCTGCCACACTTTGTGTTTCTACCAGTCCCCAGCTGTCAGGTCGAGCACGCCCCTAAAAGAGATGGTTAGTAGCTGAAGAAAAGCCTGACCTCCGCCAACAATCACAATTTTGAAAGATGATTAGCCAAAGATAAGACCTAGATGTCAGTAGAGTGCTGAATGATTAAAAGGAAGACAGAAGGTGCTTCCATTATAAATGGGCCGCTAGCTTTGTGTTTTTCTATATTGAGTGCTTGTTTGAGTATCCTCTGCCTCTTCAAGGCTTCCAGACGTCACATGTATCATAGCAGTGATACCTACTGTCACCCATCACTGTCAAATTAAGTGCTTAGTAACTTAATGAAGGGTAAAAGATGTCCCAGTCCCACAGAACCTTTTAGATTTCTCTCTGCACGTCAGTGATGTACTGGTCATCTCAATTCTTATGATTAAATAAAGGATTTCAATGTCTTTTGAAGAATTCCATGTTATTTCTATTTAATTCAGTTCAGGTTTGTGGGTGGAGGTGGCGTTGGTCGACTCCGCGGGCGTCATCGCCGTGATGACGTCTGGAGCAGTATATAGACACCGCCCTCGCGCAGTGACGTCAGTTATTTTCTTTCCACTCCATGCGCTGATCCGGAGAAGAGCTACCCTGGTCTATTTTTGACCGAATTTGATCGTTTTGTTGAGTTTTTGTGTGAAGTTTGGTGCGTCGAGGATGTCCCTGGAGACCGGTTTCAAGCTGTAATGTTCTGGAGCTCTGGGCGATCAGGCTTGCGTTGAAAGCATTCCTTCCCTCTCTCAAAGGGAAAGTGGTGCAGGTGTTCAGGGACAATACTACCGCCAAGTGGTACTGCAACAAACAGGGCGGAGTAGGGTCCTGGCCCCTTTGTCAGGAAGCACTACGCCTCTGGACATGGCTGGAACATCAGGGCATTACCCTGATGGTTCAGCACCTGGCGGGCTCCCTCAACGCCAGAGCGGACGAACTCAGCCGTTGATGCACAGCCGATCACAAATGGTGTCTCCATCCGGAGGTGGCGCAAGGTCTCTTTCAGCAGCAGGGAGAGCCTTGGTTAGACCTGTTCACCTCCACAGAGAACATGCAATGTCAGCTGTTTTGCGCGTTGGAGTTTCCAAGGCGGCACTCATTCGGAGGCGCTTTTCATCTCGAGTGGAACTCTGGACTCCTTTACGCATATACCTCTTCTGCCCAGAGTTCTCAAGAAAATCAGGAACGACCGGGCCCAAGTCATCTTGGTGGTTCCAGACTGGGCACGAAGAGTATGGTATCCAGAGCTATTGAGCATGTCCATCGATCCTCCACTCAGACTGCCTCTTCAGGCAGATCTTCTGTCGCAGCAAAGGAAACGGTTCTTCACCCGACGACAGTTGGCGGCTTTTGCACTTCCACCCAAAGTCTGTGATGTTATTGTGGCAGCCAGGCGTCCATCAACCAAAACTGTATACGCCTGTTGTTGGAATAAATTTGTGGCATGGTACCAACAAATCTGTTGATCCCCTTTATGCCCCCCTATCCAAGGTTCTTCTGTTCATTCTTTCTTTGGCCCAGGGGGGCTCTGCTTTGGGCACGCTTAAAGGGTATTTATCTGCCATTTCGGCCTTTCTTAGGCTACCTGATCAGCCCTCACTCTTTAAATCTCCTACAGTGAGTAGATTCCTAAAAGGACTCACCCGTTTATTTCCTCCCACTCCATTTATCATGCCTCAGTGGGACCTTAATCTTGTACTTACTTATTTGATGTTTACTCCCTTTGAGCCAATGCATAATTGTCCCTTACGGCTGCTCACCTTCAAAACTGTCTTTCTTGTTGCTATCACCTCTGCTCGCAGGGTGTGTGAGCTTCACCCCCTTTCCTCAAAACCTCCATGCTTGTCTGTGCACCCTAACAAAGTAGTGTTGCTCACTAAGGCTTCCTTCCTTCCTAAGGTGGTTACACCCTTTCATGTAGGCCAGTCCATCACTCTGCCAACTTTCTACACACCCCCACATCCTTCCCTTGAGGAGGAGAGACTCCACCGTCTGGACCCAAAAAGAGCGTTGGTGTTCTACCTCAATCGTACTAAGGATTTCCGGGTGGACGATCAACTCTTCGTTGGGTTGTGGATGCGAAAAAAGGGAAAGTGGTGCAAAAGCGTACCATCTCTCGATGGGTGCTTCTTTGCATCAAAATGTGCTACACTTTGGCCAAGAAGCACCCTCCTGAGGGCTTGTGTGCTCATTCCACCAGAGCAACTGCTGCTTCCACTGCATTAGCACTTGGAGTTCCTGTCCTGGATATCTGCCAGGCAGCTACGTGGGCATCTCTGCACCCGTTTGCAAAGCACTACTGTCTGGACAGTCAGGTCCATCGGGACGGCTACTTTGGTTGTTCTGTCCTGCAGGACTCCCTCGCATGATCTTGGTTCGCAGCCCACCACAGAGGATGGCATTGCTTGGGTATCTATTCTAAGGTAAGGAATCTGCAACTAGAAGTCTCTATCAGATGTACAAATATCTGGTAGAGACATATTCTAGTTGCAGATTCCTTACCGTCCACCCATCTTCTCCGCTTGCGAATTGATTTTTAGGGACAGGGATTCCCCCTTTCAGGTCATTAGCCCTGGCACACCAATCTCAGTGTTCTTAGCGGCTCTGCGCTTTGGCGTGGAAAGTCGTTAAAAGAAACTGACGTCACTGCACAAGGGCGGTGTCTATATACTTTTCCTGACGTCATCACTTTGACTATGACGCCAACGACGCCCACGGAGTCGACTGACGCGCAAGGGTATTGCTCGAAGAAAAAACTCCTGGTCCAGTCTGACGCCTGGGGAAAATTCTAAGGTAAGAAATCTGCAACTAGAATATGTCTCTACCAGATATTTCGTTACCGAAGGTAAGTTACTTGTACTTCAATTTCTGAAAGAAAACCTAGGTTCGATGGCATCTGTCGCTGTAGATACGCATGTTCTGCAATAGCTCGCCATCTGGTGTTGGGCCGGAGTGTTACAAGTTGTTTTTCTTCGAAGAAGTCTTTCGAGTCACGGGACCGAGTGACTCCTCCTTTTGTCTCCATTGCGCATGGGCGTCGACTCCATCCTCTATTGTTTTTTTTCCGCCATCGGGTTCGGACGTGTTCCTGTCGCTCCGAGTTTCGGAACAGAAAAAATAGTTAATTTCGGAAGATTTTCGTCGGTATTGTTGCGTTCGGGATCGGCATACTTACATTCAACACCGCATCGAAGATCGAAGAGCTCCGGTGCCCTTCGGGGTAATTTTTCGATCCTCCGTCGGGGCCTGGTCGGCCCGACCGCGTGCTGAAGAACGCCGATGGAACGGACCCCGTTCCGTTTCTGCCCCAAATGCCACAATAAATACCCCTACACAGACCAACACTTGGTCTGCAACCTGTGCCTGTCACCTGAGCACAGCGAAGACACCTGCGAGGCCTGTCGTGCGTTCCGGTCCCGAAAAACACTCCGAGACCGTCGAGCCAGAAGACTTCAAATGGCGTCCGCACCGACAGCCCGACGGGAGTTCGAGGAACAGGAAGAGGAAGGTACCTTCTCGATCCAAGACTCAGACTCCGAAGGATTCGACGATACACAAACCGTGAGTAAGACGTCGAAAACCACACAAAGAAACATTTACAAGGCCCAGGGGACGCCACTGCCACCAGGCCATGGCTCAACCCATAAAATCGGTGACCGACCGTCGGCACCGAAAAAGGCCCAAACAGTGCCGAGATCGTCCGACTCCGGTCGAGACACCGGCACGCAGCCTTCTCGGGACCGAGAAAGTGCTGGAGACAAGCCTCGACACCGAGATGCCGGTGTGGACACGGCTCGACGCCGAGACAGCGGCACCGAAACAGATCGACGCCGAGAGGTTTCGGCCCCGAAAAGGAAAAAAGTCACCTCGGAGCCGAAAAAACACGCAGACAAAGTTTCGACGCCGAAACAAACTGCAAGCGACCCAGCTTCAGGCTCTTATACAGAAGAGCACTCGCTAACCTCCCAAATGCAGAAGCATAGGTTTGAGGAAGAGCTACAAGCAACTGATGCGGACCATACGCAAAAGCGTATCTTCATTCAGCAGGGGACAGGAAAAATAAGCACCCTTCCCCCCATTAGGAGAAAGAGAAGGTTGGAGTTCCAGACGGAACAAGCACCACAACCAAAAGTGGTGAAAAGAGTTACACCACCACCCTCTCCTCCGCCCGTGATTAACGTTTCACCAGCACAAACGCCATCACACTCCCCAGCTCACACCACCATGAGCCAGGGTGACCAAGACCAGGATGCATGGGACCTATACGACGCCCCAGTGTCAGATAACAGCCCAGAGGCATACCCTACAAAACCATCTCCACCAGAAGACAGCACCGCGTACTCTCAGGTGGTGGCTAGAGCAGCACAATTTCACAACGTAAGCCTCCACTCAGAACAGGTCGAGGATGATTTCTTGTTCAACACACTCTCCTCCACCCACAGCTCCTACCAAAGCCTGCCTATGCTCCCTGGTATGCTCCGGCACGCAAAAGACATATTTAAGGACCCGGTCAAAAGTAGGGCAATCACACCAAGGGTGGAAAAAAAGTATAAGCCGCCTCCTACAGACCCGGCTTTCATCACAACACAGCTGCCACCAGACTCTGTTGTTGTAGGAGCAGCTAGGAAAAGGGCCAACTCTCACACATCTGGAGATGCACCACCCCCAGATAAAGAAAGCCGCAAGTTTGATGCAGCTGGTAAAAGAGTCGCAGCACAAGCTGCAAACCAGTGGCGCATCGCGAACTCCCAGGCACTACTTGCGCGCTATGACAGAGCCCACTGGGACGAGATGCAACATCTCATTGAACATCTGCCCAAAGACTTCCAAAATAGGGCAAAACAAGTGGTTGAGGAGGGACAAGCCATCTCCAACAACCAGATCCGCTCCTCCATGGACGCTGCAGATACAGCTGCACGGACAATTAATACATCTGTAACTATCAGAAGGCATGCATGGCTCCGAACGTCTGGATTTAAACCAGAGATTCAACAAGCAGTTCTCAATATGCCTTTTAATGAAAAAGAACTGTTCGGTCCAGAAGTGGACACAGCGATTGAGAAACTCAAAAAAGATACGGACACTGCCAAAGCCATGGGCGCACTCTACTCCCCGCAGAGCAGAGGGAATTACAGCTCATTCCGTAAAACGCCCTTTCGAGGGGGGTTTCGAGGTCAAAGCACACAAGCCAGCACCTCACAAGCCACACCGTCCAGTTACCAAGGACAGTATAGAGGAGGTTTTCGGGGACAATATAGAGGAGGGCAATTCCCTAGAAATAGAGGAAGATTCCAAAGCCCCAAAACCCCTACTACTAAACAGTGACTCACATGTCACTCACCCCCTCCACACAACACCAGTGGGGGGACGAATAGGTCATTATTACAGAGCATGGGAGAAAATCACTACAGACACTTGGGTTCTAGCAATTATCCAACATGGTTACTGCATAGAATTTCTACAGTTCCCTCCAAACATACCACCAAAAGCACAAAATTTAACAACACACCATTCCAATCTCCTAGAGATAGAAGTGCAGGCACTATTGCAAAAGAATGCAATCGAATTAGTGCCAAACACACAAATAAACACAGGAGTTTACTCACTGTACTTTCTGATACCAAAGAAGGACAAAACACTGAGACCAATCCTAGACCTCAGAGTAGTCAACACTTTCATCAAATCAGACCACTTCCACATGGTCACACTACAAGAAGTATTGCCATTGCTAAAGCTGCACGACTACATGGCAACTTTAGACCTCAAGGATGCTTATTTCCATATACCAATTCACCCATCGCACAGGAAATACCTAAGGTTTGTATTCAAAGGAATACATTACCAATTCAAGGTACTGCCTTTCGGATTAACAACCGCACCAAGAGTCTTTACCAAATGTCTAGCGGTAGTCGCTGCACACATCAGAAGGCAGCAAATACATGTGTTCCCATATCTAGACGACTGGCTAATCAAGGGCCATTCGTTAATAGAGTGCTCAAATCACACAAATCATATCATACAAACCCTCTTCAAACTAGGGTTCACCGTCAATTTCACAAAATCCAAAATTCGGCCACGCAAGGTACAACAATACCTGGGAGCCATAATAGACACATCAAAAGGAGTAGCCACTCCAAGTCCACAAAGAATTCAAAATTTCAACACCATCATACAACGCATGTATCCAACACAAAAGATACAAGCAAAGATGGTATTACAACTCCTAGGCATGATGTCATCATGCATAGCCATTGTCCCAAACGCAAGACTGCACATGAGGCCCTTACAACAATGCCTAGCATCACAGTGGTCTCAAGCACAGGGTCACCTTCTAGATCTGGTGTTAATAGACCGCCAAACTTACCTCTCGCTTCTGTGGTGGAACAACATAAATTTAAACAAGGGGCGGCCTTTCCAAGACCCAGTGCCACAATACGTAATAACAACAGATGCTTCCATGACAGGGTGGGGAGCACACCTCGATCAACACAGCATACAAGGACAATGGAACGTACATCAAACAAAACTGCATATCAATCACCTAGAACTTCTTGCAGTTTTTCAAGCACTAAAAGCTTTCCAACCAATAATAGTTCACAAATACATTCTCGTCAAAACAGACAACATGACAACAATGTATTATCTAAACAAGCAGGGAGGGACGCACTCCACGCAGTTAAGCATGTTAGCACAAAAAATTTGGCATTGGGCAATTCACAACCAAATTCGCCTAATTGCACAGTTTATACCAGGGATACAAAATCAACTCGCAGACAATCTCTCTCGAGATCACCAACAGGTCCACGAATGGGAAATTCACCCCCAAATACTGAACACTTATTTCAAACTCTGGGGAACACCTCAGATAGACTTGTTTGCGACAAGGGAGAACGCAAAATGCCAAAACTTCGCATCCAGATACCCACACAAACAATCCCAAGGCAATGCCCTATGGATGAACTGGTCAGGGATATTTGCTTACGCTTTTCCTCCTCTCCCTCTCCTTCCTTACCTGGTAAACAAACTCACTCAAAGCAAACTCAAACTCATATTGATAGCACCAACTTGGGCAAGGCAACCCTGGTACACAACGCTGCTAGACCTATCAGTGGTACCCTGCATCAAATTGCCCAACAGGCCAGATCTGTTGACACAGCACAACCAAAGGATCAGACACCCAGATCCAGCATCGCTGAATCTAGCAATCTGGCTCCTGAAATCCTAGAATTCGGGCACTTACAACTTACCCAAGAATGTATGGAAGTCATAAAACAAGCAAGAAGGCCATCCACCAGGCACTGCTATGCAAGTAAATGGAAGAGGTTTGTTTGCTACTGCCATATTAATCAAATACAACCATTACACACAACTCCAGAACATGTAGTGGGTTACTTGCTTCACTTACAAAAATCTAACCTAGCTTTCTCTTCCATTAAGATTCACCTTGCAGCAATATCTGCATACCTGCAGACTACCTATTCAACTTCCCTATATAAAATACCAGTCATTAAAGCATTCATGGAGGGCCTTAGGAGAATTATACCACCAAGAACACTACCTGTTCCTTCATGGAACCTAAATGTTGTCCTAACTAGACTTATGGGTCCACCTTTTGAACCCATGCACTCCTGCGACATACAGTTCCTAACCTGGAAGGTGGCATTTCTCATCGCCATTACTTCCCTGAGAAGAGTAAGCGAGATTCAGGCGTTTACTATACAGGAACCTTTTATACAACTACACAAAAATAAAGTCGTCCTAAGGACCAATCCTAAATTTTTGCCAAAGGTTATTTCACCGTTCCATCTAAATCAAACAGTGGAACTTCCGGTGTTCTTTCCACAGCCAGATACCGTAGCTGAAAGGGCACTACATACATTAGATGTCAAAAGAGCATTAATGTATTACATTGACAGAACAAAGAACATCAGAAAGACTAAACAACTCTTTATTGCATTTCAAAAACCTCATGCAGGAAACCCAATTTCAAAACAAGGTATAGCCAGATGGATAGTTAAATGCATCCAAATCTGCTACCTTAAAGCTAAACGACAGCTGCCCATTACACCAAGGGCACACTCAACCAGAAAGAAAGGTGCTACCATGGCCTTTCTAGGAAACATCCCAATGCAAGAAATATGTAAGGCAGCCACATGGTCTACGCCTCACACATTCACCAAGCACTACTGTGTAGACGTGTTATCCGCACAACAAGCCACAGTAGGTCAAGCTGTATTAAGGACATTATTTCAGACTACTTCCACTCCTACAGGCTGATCCACCGCTTTTGGGGAAATAACTGCTTACTAGTCTATTGCAGAACATGCGTATCTACAGCGACAGATGCCATCGAACTGAAAATGTCACTTACCCAGTGTACATCTGTTCGTGGCATCAGTCGCAGTAGATTCGCATGTGCCCACCCGCCTCCCCGGGAGCCTGTAGCAGTTTGGAAGTTACCTTCAATTATTTATATATGTATCATCTCAACCTTAAATAAGTGCATACTTAGTCACTCCATTGCATGGGCACTATTACTACAATTCAACTCCTACCTCACCCTCTGCGGGGAAAAACAATCGAGGATGGAGTCGACGCCCATGCGCAATGGAGACAAAAGGAGGAGTCACTCGGTCCCGTGACTCGAAAGACTTCTTCGAAGAAAAACAACTTGTAACACTCCGGCCCAACACCAGATGGCGAGCTATTGCAGAACATGCGAATCTACTGCGACTGATGCCACGAACAGATGTACACTGGGTAAGTGACATTTTCATTTTTATCTGTTATGCATTCACATTTTACACAAAAGAGGTTATATCTACCCATTTGTAAGAAGGTACCCTCTTTCTTGGCATGGTTAGAGAGCCTGGCTTCTAGACACTGTCTACACTCCAATTGGGGATACCTGGACCTGGTATGAGGTGTAAGTACCTTAGGGTATGCCCCCCCCCACACACACACACCAGGCCAGCTTCCTACATTGGTGGTGTAGCAGTGGGATAAGCACTTGCAACTGCCTTACCACTCTGTCACTTGGTATTTTCCACAGGAAAGAATACTTACTGACTAGGGGTATATACTGTACCTAGTAACAGGGAAATAGTCTCTTAAGTTTACTTAAGCTAGGGGTCTAAGCATAGCCCTTGCTCCAAACTTCTTGGGGGAGACTTAAAGTAGTTAGGGATCCTACACCACTCTAGCTAGCTGACATATCTTCAGCATGGTACACCTCTTAGGCCATGGATTCCCCCTCTGAGAACCTGACCTTCCAAGAACTTAAGGAGATGTGTGCTGAGAGAAAGCTGAAGGCAGGGAGAAATCCCAATAAGAGTCTGCTTCTGTGTCTGCTCCTCCAGGATGACCAGAACATGCTGGTAGCCAGGGGGAGGAGAAGGAGGAAGTAGACTCTGACCCGCCAGTGCTAGAAAAGGACAATTTAGCTACTGAGGTGGGCCAGGAAGAACCCAGGGAGGATCAGAGAACCTCTAGGCACACCCACAGTCCTGTTAGGGGCACTGTTAGCAGTGTAAACAGGAGTTACACCAGTAGGTCCACCTGTGTCCCTAGAAGGCTGGTTGAGAGGGTGTCCAAGGGTAGAAACAGATCCTCCTCTGTCCACTCTCACATCTCCTCAGTATCTGAGGGGAGCCGCTGTTCATCTCCAGGGGAAGATTCCCTAGACAGGGAACTCTGACAACTGAGGCTGAAGGAGGCCAAGCTGAGGCTGCAGCAGCAATAGATAGGGAGGCCTTGGCACTGGAGAGAGAGAGGCAGGGATTGGGGTTAGCATCCCATGGTGGCAGCAGCTTTAGTTTCAGGGAGGCTAGAGTGAGGGAGAACTCTTTTGATTCCTGACATCTAAACAAGGTTGTCCCCCCACCCCCCCTACAAGACGGGGGATAACATTTACAAGTGGTTCACTGCTCTGGAGAGGGCCTATAAGATACAAAGGGTCCATCAGAGACAGTGAGCTGCTATCCTCTGGCTCTCCTTCTCTGGCAAGGGGAGAGATAGACTTCTCATGGTCAGGGAAGAAGATGCTGACAACTATGCTGTTCTGAAATCTGCACTCTTTGATGGATTTGGTCCCACTACTGAACAATATAGAATCAAGTTCAGGTAGACCAGGAAAGAGTCCTCCCAAGATTGGGTAGACTTTGTGGACTGTTCTGTTAAAGCTTTGGAAGGCTGGTTACATGGCAGCAAAGTCAGTGACTATAAGAGCTTACTTAATCTGATTTTGAGATAGCATATTTTGAACAACTGTGTGTCCGACGTGTTGCACCAATAGTTGGTTGATTCAGATCTGACCTCTCCCCTAGAATTGGGAAAGAAAGCAGACAAATGGGTCAGAACTAGGATGAGCAGAAAAGCTCATTCAGGGGGTGACAACAAGAAAAAAGAAGCGGGTAAGTCTCAAGACAAGGGTGGGGACAAAGCTAAAAACACAGAGACTTCATCAGGCCTACAAAACTCTTCTGAGGGTGGGTCTAAAACCTCTTCCTCCCACGTTAAAAATCCTTTTTGCTTAATATGTAAAAGCAAAGGCCATAGGCCAGGAGACATCGCCATAAGAAAGGCACCAAGCCACCCACCACTACAACCCCACTTCTACTTCTAGTGCCTCTAGTAACAGCAGTAGTGGTGGGTCTGTTAGCAATAACCAATCCAAAGCTGTAGCAGGGCTCACTTTAGGAAGTGTAGTGGGGGCTGGTTTAGTTAGATAGACAACAGAAGCTGTTTTAGTCTCTGATGGGGGCATTGATCTTGCTGCCTGTCCCCTAATATGGATACGTACAGGCAGCAGACCTTGATAAATGGTGTTCAGGCATAAGCCTACAGGGACACAGCTGCCAGTGTCACTATGGTGACTGAAAAACTGGTGTCCCCCGAGCAACACCTACTTGGTCACCAGTACCAAGTGACTGATGCTCATAACAACACCGTGTGGCATCCCATGGCAGTTGTTGATTTCAGCTGGGGGGATGAGAGAGGGTGGGATTACTGGTCCAAAGAAAGCTGTTGTGTCCACAGACCTACATGTAAAAATGTCTATTAGGGAACGACTTGAAGACTTCAGCTTGGACTGAAGTGCAGTTAGAGGCCCATGCAGCAATGCTGGGCATCCCAGGACATATCTTTGTCCTTACCAGAATACAAGCCAAGAGGCAAAAAGATCAAGGAAACTTGGAGCCTGGAACAATGGCCAAAGAACTTCCAAAACCCAAGGGTAGAAAGGGCAAAAGGTTGGCCCCTATCCCACCCTCCAGTGAAGATTCTCCCTTTTAGGAGGAGGAATCTACTCCCTTGGTAGAACCTGCACCTGAAGAGCTAAAAGCTGATACAGCTGAGCTTTTAGGTGCAGGGAGGCCTGCCAGGGAGGAATTCAGTGTGGCACAAAGGACTTGTCCAAGACAGGAGGGCTTAAGACAGCAAGCTGTCCTTCAAGAAGCAGGGGATGTCAGTGACACCCTCAGGGTGTACTGGGAAGACAACCTCCTGTATTCAAAGCCAAGGGAACCCAAGGCTGGTGCTACCAGGAGATTGATAGTACATCTGCATTACAGAGAATTTTTTGTTCTCCCGGGCACATGATATTCTGCTGGCAGGTCACTGAGGGGCAAAGTAAGACTTGGGACAGACTTGTCCCTCCCTTTCACTGGCCTCACATGTCAGAAGACACTAAGGAGTTTTGTCGCTCCTGTGTCACCTGTTAAGCCAGTGGCAAGACAGATGGCACCCCAAAGGCCCCCTTAATTCCGCTTCCAGTGGTTGGGGTTACCTTTGAGAAGGTTGGGGTGGATAGTGTTGGCTCCCTAGATCCGCCTACAGCGTCTAGGAACAGGTTCATACTGGTGGTGTTGGACCATGCCACTAGGTACCCAGAAGCTATTCCTCTAAGGACTACTACAGCTCCTGCAGTACCAAAAGCCCTCCTTGGAATTTTCTCAAGTGTAGGCTTTCCAAAAGTGGTGGTGTCTGATAGCGGTACCAACTTCATGTCTGCATACTTAGTCACCCCCCACTCCCCTTCTCACCCCTTCCCAAAAAAAAACCAGTGGTTTGGTAGATTTAATAAAACTCTCATGGGACTCTGAAAAGCTCAGAAGTAGTTGGGATGTCCTACTCCCATTCCTCCTTTTTGCCTACAGGGAGGTTCCTCAGAAGGGAGTGGGCCACAGCCCCTTTGAACTTCTGTTTGGGCACCCTGTTAGGGGACCCTTTGCTCTTGTAAATGAGAGCTGGGAGCAACCTCTCAAGCCCCCTAAACAGGCTATCGTGGACTATGTACTTGGCCTCAGATCAAGAATGGCTGAGTGCATGAAAAATGCAACATAACACCTTCAGGCCAGCCAGGAACTGCAAAAGCAGTGGCATCACCAGAAGGTTGTTCTGACTGTTTACCACTCAGCGCAGAAAGTGTGGGTACTGGAGCCTGTTGCTCCCAGGGCACTCCAAGACAAGTGGAGTGGTCCTCACACAGTAGTGGAAAAGAATGGTGAGGTCACCTACTTGGTGGATCTATGCACTCCCTGAAGCCCCTCCCCCCCTCAGGGTGCTTCATGTGAACTGCCTTAAGCCCTACTATAACAGGGCTCACATGACCCTGCTCATGGCCACTGATGAGGGAGAGGAGGAAGAGAGTGACCCTCTCCATGACCTCTTCTCCAACACTGTAGCTGATGGCTCAGTTGATGTGTTAGTCCTTGCTAACTGCCTTTGTTAGTCTCAAAAAGAAGACTTCCGGAATCTCCTAGAACAGTTCTCAGAACTGTTCCCTCTAACATCTGGTCAGACAACATAGTATGAACACACCATTGATACAGGGCACAGTTTGCCCATAAAAAGCACAATCTCTAGGCAACCTGACCATGTAGAGACTGCATCAAAGGAGAATTGCAAAATATGTTGGACCTAGGAGTCATTGAGCACTCCAACAACCTCTGTGAGCATCTGAGTGGCCAGGTCAGGCAGGTGACGTCAGAGTCCCCTCGAAATAGATGTTCACCTAGCTTGGTGATCAATCCCCCTTTCAAGGCTAATTAGGGTCTCTCTCTTGGGTGGATCCTCAGATTCGGCATGCAAGATTCCAGCAGGAATCCTCTGCAACTGCGACTTTGACTTCTAGCCACTGGAACCGCAACTGGTCCCCTCGGGAACCTACAGTCTACATCCATAGCGAAGACTGCTTGCAATATTGTTTCCACAGCTCCTTCCATCTTCTGCAACATTTCCCCAGCTGTGCATCCTCTGAGAGTGGCAAGTCTTTTTTCTGCACGAGAAGGAAGAATGAATCTCCCTTGGCGTGAAGGAGTCGCTCCCCTGCATCCGCAGGCACCAACTGCAACGACGACCGGCTGTGTGGATCTCCTCTCATCCTGAGCTGGGTTGATCCTGCATCACTGGTGGTGGTCTAGAGTAGTCCTCTTGGTCCTCTCTGCCAGCTGTCCAACTTTGGTGGAAGTAAACATTTACCTTCCCACGCAGGACAGTACCTCCGTGCACTGCGTCTTTTGCAGCAACCAAGGCTTGTTTGCATCTCCTCTAGGGATCTTCAGGCTTTGTGTAGCTCCAGCCCCCAGCACTCTTTCCTGTGACGTGCTTCTCCTGCGGCATGGGACCCTTCTCTAGTTGTGCTGTGTGGGCTCCTCTGCGACTCCCGGTTCCTCGTCCAGTGGGTCTCCTGTAGAGGCTTCCTCAGACTCCCTGCTTGCTGAGGGCCCCCTAGGACTCCTCCCGTTGGTTGAGTCCTCCTGGAGCTTGTTGGTCCCCGTCAGCTGCACTTTTGCAACACCGCAACTTATGCCTTTGCCAAAGCTTGCTGGTGACTGACTGCAATCATCCATCCGACGTGGGACCTCGACTGCATCCTCCAGGAACTCTTCACCTGCTCCAGGGCTGCATTCCTGACCGTCTTCATTCTACCGCCGACCAACTCAGCTGGGTAGATAGTAGCTCCTGCTCCCCTTGGACTCTTCTGTGACTTCTGGACTTGGTGATATTCTTCCACAGGTCTTCCTCTTCAGGAATCCACTGCTGGTTTCTTGCAGACTTGTCTGGGTGTTGCATTTTCTTCTTTTTCTTCCTTTTGGGTGGCTTGGGGAAAATCCAGTAATTTACTCGTTTCCTCCTGATCGCTAGGGGGCACTGTGGTACTTACATTTGGGGTTTTCTAGTACCCCCAGCTCCCCTCTATACATTCCACTTACCTAGGTGGAGGTCCCGCGTTCGCATTCCATATTTTTTTAGTATATTGTTTGGGCTTCCCCTAGGGTCACTATTGTCTATTTCAATCTGCACTGTTTTCTATCACTTTCTATGCCTATTTCTGATAACAGGTGCACATATTTAGTGTGTTTACTTACATCCTATTGGAGGATTGCCTATCTAGTGTTTTGGTACTGTGTTACTGTAATAAAGAACCTTTATTTTCGTAACACTAAGCGTTTTCTTTGCTGTGTGACTACAGTGGTATTGCATGTCTCCTAGATAAGCCTTGGCTGCTCATCCACAGCTACCTCTATAGAGCCTGGCTTCTAGACACTGCCTACACTACACTAATTGGGGATACCTGGACCTGGAATAAGGTGCACGTACCTTAGGTACCCAGGCCAGATTCCTACACTATTCTCTTGTCAAACAGGCCTATGTGACGTTACTTCTGTGGGGTCTTTTCAGACGGTGTAATTGCTCAAATGATATCGCCTAATCCTCTATCCCTGTCAGTCTTACATATAAGATGTCCAGCCATTGAACGGTAAAGAAGTAGGGGCCAGATGTACCAAAGGATTTTACCCATTCTGTGTCTATGGGAAAAAGCTTTCGTACATATGGCCCTAGGTTCCTAACACTTCAAACTCCACCTCCCCAAGGATCACTTGTTCATAGTGCGAGGAGAGGTTCTGTCTCTTTTGGCCAAGGAAGCAAAAAAGAGGATCCCTTTGTCCCGTTCTAGTACTTCACCCTCTGAAATTCTCACTTCTGAAGTGCATGTTCAAGATGCTTACCCTGGCCTAAGTTCTATCTGCTCTAGATGCAGGAGACTGGATGATGGTGATCGACTTGCAGGATGCCTACTTTCACATCTGTGGCTGGCAATCCCACAGACTTTATCTGCGGTGTCAGGTAGGCCACAAACGCTTCCAGCTGTTTGTGCAATCTTTTGCCTGACCAGTTCACCTCGGGTGTTCATAGAAGTGATGGTGGTGGCTGATTGAAGGTTGGGAATACCAGTCTTCCCATACCTCGATGACTGGTTGTTCATGGCAGACTCACCTCAGCTGTTTGTAGACCACCTCTAGGTGATGGTCAGTCTTTTGCTCTCGTTGGACTTTTCCATCAGCATGCTATTCTGAAACCTGACTCCTTCACAAGGAAGCAGTATTTACAAGGACTAAATGTCCCAACGTGTTATGGGGTCTGGGAGGTATCCCTTGTCAACATCTTCAGCACCCGTGCTGGCTGGATCGCTATTTAGTGCATCTGAGGTCCTGCTGTGGGGGGAGTGATATTTACAAAGACTACATGTCCCAAAGTGCTACGGGCCTGTGAGGGGGGCCCTTTTCAACATCGCCCGCACTTGTGCTGACTCTACTAGTGTAGAGAGGTCCCTGGACCCTTTAGAATACCAGCATGACCCTGGCATGGACTGGGTTGAGGATTTGGGTGACGCCAGTGGGTTAGACACCCCCCATGACACTGGCATGCGTTTTCCCCCTACAGTGGCTAAATGGCGTCATACTCTATGGTGGTGAGAAGGGCTGCTGAGGTTTTGGACCTTGAGCTTCCTTCTGTGGAGGTCAGGACTAACCACCTGACTGAGGTGCTTCAGCATGGGGCCTCTAATTCGGAACCCCTCCTTCCCTTCGATGAAGCCCTTGCGGACGTCCTTCTGGGTGCCTGGTCCAAACCCAGCACAGGGGCTCCTGTGAATAGGACGGTTGTCCGCCGCAATCGGCCTGCGCCGACCGACCCAAAATTCTTGACCCAAGACCCTATGCCTGATAGCCTTGTTCTCCAGTATTGGATCTTCTGTAGATTCACATGCTTGAATCATTCCCCGTCGTCGAGATGGGAGTTCCTGGTAATTTAATAAAGCAGTATATATATCACTATCATAGACTATAATGGCAAAGAAAAGGTCAGTTTAATAGGCTATCCATGTTCTTTTTAAAAAAAGGGACAAACTTGAACTGTAACCAATCAGGCGACAGCACCCTCTAGAACAATCCCAACAGAGGCTGAGTCCCTCAGACTTTCTACCGCACATCGTGTGAAGGGAGTCTCCCTGACCTCTGCTCAGTTCTTCAGTTTTACTTTTTTGGATCATCCAAGATTATTTTTCCTGTTTCATTTCTCTAACCCTGGCACTCATATGTCAGAGTAGCAGTAAACAAGGTAAAAGACTATATAAATATGTCTAACCTTTTCCTGAAAAAAACTCTCACGTTCTGAGAGATGAGGCTATTACTACAGGGATTACAAAATCTTAAATCTGTCACTAATGAGGACAGTGAGGATTCCTTCACCTCACAGGAGAGGTCAGAGGGAGACGTTCCACCAGGCTCTCCGGAAGGCACGCAGAACTGCCATAAAAAGACTTACCATGAGTCTTCTTAAGGCACTTCTCACACAGAAAAAATAAAATGGAAAAAGACCCTCAACTCCCTCTTCATCTCTGACAATACATCAGAGACCCTCATAACCTTACAGTGGGGCGTCTGAAAACCCGCCTGTAAAATCATCATTCACAGGAATTACTTTGAGGTGGTTGAGGACAATGTTTACTATTTTTACCTCGTCTACGAAGGGCCTCATCTACGAAGGACCTCATCTACAATGGTCATACTATGGCCTCAACTATGACAGTCATCTAGGACAGTCATCTACGACGGTCATCTACAGTGGTCGTCTACAACGGTCATCTACAGTGGTCGTCTACGACGGTCATCTACAGTGGTCGTCTACGACGGTCATCTACAGTGGTCGTCTACGACGGTCATCTACAGTGATCGGCTACGACGGTCATCTACAGTGATCGTCTACGACGGTCATTTACGGTGGTCTATGATGGCCTCATCTACGAAAGGCTTCATCTACTATGTTCTCATCTATCACAGTCGTCTACAGTGGTCGTCTACGGTGGTCATCGACGACGGCCGTCTACGTCGGCTGTCTACGGTGGTTGTTGACGGCTGTCTACGGTGGCTTTCGACGGCTGTCTTCTACGGTGGTCGTCGACGAGGGCCTCATCTACGATGGTTGCTTATAACGGCCTCATCTACGATGGTAGTCTGACTGCCTCATCCACGATGGTTGTCTACGATGGGCTCATCTACGATGGTTGTCTACGATGGCCTCATCTACGATGGTTGTCTACGATGGCCTCATCTACGATGGTTGTCTACGATGGCCTCATCTACGATGGTCGTCTGCGATGGCCTCATCTACGATGCTGATCTACGACGGCCTCATCTACGATGCTCATCTACGACAGTCATCCACGACAGCCTCATCTATGATGGTTTTGTGACATCCTCATCTATGATGCTACTATATGGCAGTATCACCTATGTTGGTCATCTACAGCAACCTCATCTATGATGCTAGTCTATGACAACCTCATCTACGATGGTCGTCTACAACGGTCAGATACGACAGCCTCTTCTATGATAGTCATCTGTGAGAGCCTCATCTACAATGTTCAGGTGCAACAGCCTTTTCTGATGGTTGTCTACTACTACAGCCTTGCCTACAATGACCTAGTCTACGGAACCACATTTATGATGGCCTTGTCTCTAGATGCTTTGCTGACGACGGCCTTGTCTGACTGCATCCTCTACGAAGGCCTCATCTGCAGTGAAGGCCTCGTCAACAACAGCAAACATTGTCTACTTGAGCCTAGTTGTTTACATCCGCCTTGTTGAACTTGATCACAATACAAATTAAGACTAAAACACGTAATTGTCAACAAGAGCAAAACACACATAATCCAGAATAATTTAGTGTCAAGCATTGAGGTACCAATATGAGCATGTCTTCAACAGTCAATATATTGATGCAGAGCATGGGTCAGTTCTGTGTATCTCATACTAGAGCTTCAGAGCATATTACAGCCACAGCTGGTGGATTTCCCCACCAGATTTATTTTGGGGGTTTCCATACCCTTCAAAGCGAGCGACCAAACACTTCCAGTTTCCTATAGCAAACAAGAAATTAGTTTGTTTTTTCTTTATGAATTTAAATAGGAAAACTGTAAAACCTATTCCAATTGCTCATATATTCAGGAGGAATAACAATCATAGAAAACACTATTATTCATAGTTCAGCCTAACCAGCAAGGACACGTTCTCATCTAGGTCCACACTACTGTACAGGTAATACGGGGCAGGTATAGCCACCAGAAGTGGTCAGATATGGCCACATAAACAAAATGTTTGCTGGAAGATCAAAAAAAATAATAATGCTGCTGTAGTGGAGTGAGATGTAAGCATAGACTGTGCTATAGATAAAGCTTCAATAGTATTCCCACATCTGGCAGGGTCAGTGGTCCTTGGATATAACGGCTCAAGGCAACAACATTTATAGATTTGAGGTACAAATATATCGAATATTTTATAGTACCATGCCAACGCTCTAAATGCCATGCATGTGGATGACTACTTGCAAGCAGTCAACGCTGACTCTTGACACTGCATGATCTTTTGAGGCATTACAATTTCAAATGAAACAATCTCTAGAGGGACCCAAAAAAGGCAATTATCCATTGATAAGTATCTGACTTAACAACCCCCTCAGTAGCCCTTAGGCTAGCTTTTACCTACAGTGACAATGCTCTGGTGCTGATTACACCATCCATTGGGAAAAAACGTTCCAAAAATGTTGTCATCTATGGCAGAAAATAGCATCGGACAAATAAGTCCTGGATCTCCTCACATATAGATATATGTTGCAGTTCACCCAGATTCCGCCATCTACCTTCCCAAGGAAGTGCCAGCTAATCTGACCAAGGGGTCCATAGAGAAAAACCCACATTCTCAGCAAGAAAGAGGCTTCTATTCTTGGTTTTGCCTCATAAACCAGAAAACAGAGGAGTGTCCATACATCGTACACCTCCAGGAATTAACAAGTATTTCCGGAAACAATCCTTTTATATGGTCTCCTTCAGCACAGGATATATGTATGTATATTTTTGTTTCTGCATTCCCACTCATCAGAGTTCTTCTTTTAGGCTTCAGATCAACTTTTTCAGGACGGGCTTCCTCAACTTTGTTGATAAAACCACCAACGACATTTGAAGCATCCAAGGCCTCAGAGGCTTGCCTAAAGTTGTGTCACAGGCTGTCTCCTTGTGAATTATCAGAGATAATAAACTCCTCCATCAAAGAAGGCACTTTATGTTCAATTAGCCTTTGGGCGTCAGGTCCTCAGCGATCAATAGGATCCCTCTTGTATGCCTGAAAATGAATGCCTTACAGGAGCAGCTACAAAAACAATAGATTCAATCAAACAAATCATTTCAGGGCCTGATGGATTTTCACATAGGTGATATAAGGTCTAGTCTTGTAGTCTCAGACTACAAATATTTCCCTGGGAAGCTTGGGCAGTCATCTACTTAACCTCTAATTCGAGGAAAGTGGTCTCTGCTCCAGAAGAGCATACATATAATTCTCCTAGATCTCAAAACCAACTGTTCGGTCTCCAAATTTTCCTGCCAATGTAGCAGATTCTTCGGTGTTAGTTCGCAAGGACAATACTACCAGCATGCAATAAGTAAATAAACGAAGCGGCAAGATATTTGGCGCTGTCCAAGGAAGACCAGGAAATTTGGTGTCAGCTAATGACACACAGGATAACTCTTCGGGCTGAACATAGTCTCTGGACTAGAAATCTCATAGCAGACATGCTAAACAAAACAGGAAACAGCCTCCAAGAAAGAGAATTTGATCATTCGGCTCTAAGTATAATCATCATGTTCTGGGCAAACTGGCTCTACATCCCTTTGCAACAAACGAAACCGGCAAATGCCAGTTCTATGCAAGTTGACATCTAGGATCTTGGTGGAATGCCTTTCAACAGATGCTCCAGGATCTATATCTACCTTTTCCCCCAATACCTTTAATACCAAAGATTCTTACCAAGAGGAAAGCAAAGCAGTGTTCCCTTGTCCTGATAGCCCCCAGGTTGCTAGTTCAGCATTGGTTCACTGAGCTTCTCAGAATACAACCACATATACCTACCAACATTCTGTAAACCTTTGATGATAAACTAAGGTCAGGCCTATCATTCTGACCTGACTTCTCTCCTCTTAAGTGCACAGCTCCTAAATTCCATCAATCCAAAGATCTCAATATTCCTCAGGACTGCAGGTGGATTCTCTCCAAGTCAAGGAGGAGGCCACGTAAAAATTAATGGGAAAGTTTCTGCCTGTGGCGCCAGAAAATCAAACCTACATCCTCTACTAGCATAATTGGGCAAATAACTATCCTATCTCCTTTCACAAGCTCAGTCACAGTTGGTACATGCGTCTGTTAAGGTACAACTTACAGCATTATCAAGATATAGCTGTTCATCACATTTTTTCTTGCTACTCTTGCAGAATCATCAAACAATTCATAAAAGATTTATTCAGTGTTTTCCTACTGAAAGGGCTGCTTCCTCAGACTGGTGCCTGAACATACTTCTATTTCAACTCATGAAGAGTTAATTCGAACCCACTCTCACAGCACACCTCATATTTCTGGCATGGAAGGATGTCTTTTTACTAGCGCTCACCTCGAAAAGTAGGGTAGAGAAGATGCAGGCTTCTTGCGTCTCACAGGCAATTTAGTTCTTCTCTGAACCAATCCACAGATTTATTCCCATGATTCCTTCAGATTTTGCCTCAATGAGCCTATAATATTTTGTACTTTTCTCCTGAATTCAACATCACCAGGTGAGAGGTCTGTTCATACTCTAGGTATCAAATGATAGCTAAAATTTCTACTTACATCGCACTAAACAACTCATGTGAACTGACAAACTGTTGGACTCAGATAGTCACAATCGTAAGGATGCTCCAGTCACAATGGCAACCATTGCTGAATGAATTTCAGCTGCAGTCCAGTCCTGCCACTCAGACTAGCAATCCCCTCACAGAGAAAAGTAGGATGCATTCAACTGTGGCAGTTCCACTTCAACTACTTTGTTTGCGTAAGTACCTCTGGAGAAGATGTGTCGTGATGCGACTTGGAAAAGTGTGCATATTATTCATGCAGCATTATTACCTGAAATCGGCACAGCGCAATCATACAGCGGTTGGATTGATTTTACTATACCACTTATTTAATTAAGGGGAGCCTCTTTTGGTTCCATGCATTTATGTATTCATGCAGATTTTAATGTAGGATATGTATGTATGATTTATTTTGTGTTGCTGCTCAGAAATGCTATTAAATGCTTGGATTTTAACATGGACTGGTGCCTGGGCTTTTCGTGTTTGGGAGATATTTTCTGTGGAATGCTAGCCCCAGTAACCCAGGGTCTGTGGCCCCTTACGGAGCAGAAGGTGACAATGATAATTTTATGGAAGGGGCCCGACCTGCTCACCTTCATGCAAACAAGGCATTTATTTGAGAAATATATTGTGATGGAGGAGAGCAAGGGATAGGAGGGAGGCAGTGAGCCACTCCTCTTACTTTTTACGTATTCCCTGTATTGCTGTTATCATGCTGGGCATCAATTGTAAAAACAAGTGGATTATCAAGCAATAGATACCTAATGCACATAAGAATATGTGTATGGTGAACTGAAGTGCCTGTGACGCTATTGTAGCTATATGGAAATTAAGCTCTCCAGCTCAGGATGTTATCTATATGGAACTGTGCATAAGGGGAGTTGGAGTTTGGTCATTGAAGCCACATGACTGTGTATTTTTAAAAGCACTGGCTGGCTCACTCACACCTGCTCTTACTTACCTGTGAACAAGGCATGCTGTTGCCAAAACGCGTCAGGATGTTTTGTCTTGCTGCTCAGAAATGCTATTAAATGCTTGGATTTTAACTTGGACTGGTGCCTGGGCTTTTCGGGTTTGGGAGATATTTTCTGTGGGATGCTTCGCCCCAGTAGCCCAGGCCGCCCTGCAGGGTCTGTGGCTCCTTACGGAGCAGAAGGTGACAATGATAATTTTATGGAAGGGGCCCGACCCGCTTACCTTCATGCAAACAAGGCATTTATCCGAGAAATATATTGTGATGGAGGTGAGCAAGGGATAGGAGGGAGGCAGTAAACCTCTCCTCTTACTTTTCACGTATTCCCTCTATTGTTGTTATCATGCTGGGCAGCAGTAGTAAAAGCAAGTGGATTATCAAGCAATACCTAATGCACATAAGAATATTTGTATGGTGAACTGAAGTGCCTGTGACGTTATTGTAGCTATATGGAAATTAAGCGCTCCAGCTCAGGCTGTTATCTATATGGAACTGTGCATTATGGGAGTTGGAGTTTGGCCATTGAAGCCACATGACTGATTTTAACGTGGACTGGTGCCCGGGCTTTTCATGTTTGGGATTCATATATATATATATATTTATATATATATAAAATATAAATGTATTATGTTGCATATGAATTTTATGTATATATTTTCTACCCGCCATCCACTATTTGCGCTAATACTATAAGATTTACAAATAGAGTAACTGCTTGCTATTCTGATTCAAGCAAGTGAATCTATGAAAGATCCAATACTTGGGAAGAAAATAAGTTACTTACCTGTAACTGCAGTTCTCCAGTATTGGTATCTTTCATAGATTCACATGCGACCCACTCTCCTCCCCAGAGAGGCTCCCCTTATAGCTCGGGATTATCTATTCCTACTTGTGCTTGAAAATCTGAAGGCCTCTGTTGGGAGTGTTCTAGAGGGTGCTGTCGCCTGATTTGTTATAGTTCAGGTTTGGTCCTTTTTTGAAAAAGGACATGGATAGGCTATTAAACTGACCTTTTCATTGCCATTATAGCCTATGATAGTGATATATATACTGCTTTATTAAATTACTGGGGACTCCTATCTTGACAACGGGGAATGATTCAAGCATGTGAATCTATGAAAGATACCAATACTGGAGAACTGCAGTTACAGGTAAGTAACTTATTTTCTTATCCAGGCTTCATCATCTTGTGGCGCATTCCCTACCACGCCCCCAGACAGAAAATCAAAAAGAATGGCTAGCTTGGGAAAGAAAATGTTTGCTTCCGCCAGTCGAGTGCTGCGGTCCAGGACCACTGCATGCCTTTTGGGCTGATACTCCCATTCTCTCTGGGATATGGTTGTGCAAGTGCTGCCTCGAGTCTCGGAGGAGGCCCTGACCGTTTTAACCCAAGCTGTTACGCAGGGGAGAGATGCAGCAAAGTTCATGATTTGTTGTGGACTGGATACAACCGCCTCACTGGGCAGATCGGTTTAATCAATGGTGGCCTTGAGGCGCCACACCTGGTTGAGGAGGTCTGCCTTTTCGGGGGATGTCCAGTAATCCTTGATGGACATGCCCTTTGACGGCACCCGTCTCTTTAGAGAGCGGACTCAGCGCTCGAGCGCTTTAAGGATTCCTGGGCTATAGCCCGGTCCTTTGTCCTCATAGCTGCTTCTCACCCCCCACAGTCTGCTTTTCGCGGCTATGGAAGGGGCACCCAACCGCATTCCTTTCCACCAGGCCACTGACCCGCACATGCTGTACAGCGCTGCGCTGCTGTGGACGCGGGATCCGACGAGCTTGTGGATCAGTGAGCCAGCAGTACCCACAGCCCACCCCGCCCCTCCTCTGCTTTCAAGCCTTCCTAGTCCATCAGAACATCTGGGACCAGTTGACAGCAGGATCCGCCATCACCTGCACTACTGGGAGTCCATTACCACGGACAGGTGGGTGTTAAAATTGTCGAAAGGGGCTACTTCCTCTCCTTCAAGACTTTTCCTCCAACCATGCTGGTACCATACGATCATCTATCGGATGATCATTTGGCACTTCTCCAAGAGGAGGTCCCAGCTCTCTTGGCCAAGGGAGCCATAGAGAGGGTCCATGCACCAGAAGTAGGTTGTGGTTGTTATTCCTGCTACTGCCTGCTGCCCAAAAAGGACAAGGGCCTTTGTTCTATCCTAGATCTCCTGTCCCTCAATCTTTTCCTCAAGAAGGAGAAATTCAAAATGCTAACCCTAGCTCAGGTCCTTTCTGCCCTGGACCCTGGAGACTGGATGGTAGAGTTGGACTTGCAAGTCGCCTATTGTCACATTCCCGTCCTGCCGGCCCATAGATGTTACTTGCGATTCGTGGTAGGTCACAAGAACTTTCAGTTCATTGTGCTCCCCTTTGGCCTTACCTGCGCCTCTAGGGTGTTCACAAAAGTGATGGTATTGGTTGCAGCTCATCTGCACAGGTTAAGGGTTTCAGTCTTCTCCTACCTCGACGACTGGCTGTTGGAGGCGGACACTCCCCAGAAAGTCGTCTCCCACCTCCAGACTACGGCGAACCTCCTGTATTCGCTGGTGTTCACTATAAACGTGCCGAAGTCACACCTGACTCCCTCTCATATGCTACCTTTCGTCGGAGCTGTTCTGGGCACAGTGTAGTTTCAGGCTTATCCTCTTGAAAAGTGAGCCCAAGATATTCGGGCTATGATCCCTGTGTTTCCACCTCTATCCTGGATTTCAATGAGAATGACTTTGAGGCTGCTGGGCGCCAGGGTCTCCTGCATCCTGCTGGTCCAACATGCCAGGTGGCATATGCAGGCTCTGTAGTGGAACCTGAAGTTTGAGTGGGCGCAGCATCAGGGGAATCTCTCCGACATGGTCCAGATCTCCGAGGGAGCTGCAAAAGACCTGCAGTGGTGGTTGTCGAATGAAGATTGGATCAACAGCAGATCCCTCTCCCTTCCTCAACCAGATCTCAAAATAGTGACAGAAGCGTCACTTCTGGGATGGGGTGGCCATATGGTAGAGGCAGAGATCAGAGGCCTCTGGTCTCTGGCAGAGTCTGGGCTCCACATCAATCTTTTGGAGGTCCACGTTATCCGACTTGCAATGAAAGCATTCCTTCCCTCTCTCAAAGGGAAAGTGGAGCCGGTGTTGACCGACAACACCACCATCATGTGGTACTGCAACAAGCAGGGCGCAGTGGAGTTGTGGACCTTTTGTCAAGAGGCTCTTCGCATCTGGACATGGCTGGAACGCCAGGGCATTTCACTGGTGGTTCAACATCTGGCAGGCTCTCTGAACAGCAGAGCAGACAAACTCAGCTGCCATGCCTAGTTCATCATGAATGGCATCTCCATCCAAAGGTGGGGCAAGGTGTCTTTCAGTAGGGCAGAAAGATTTGCTTAGTTCTGTTCTTCTCCGCAGAGAACGTGCAGTGTCAGCTAATTTGCACGTTGGAGTTTCTAAGGCAGCACTCGCTTGGCAATGCAGTTCATCACGAGTGGAGCTGAGGCCTCCTGTACGCCTTAATGCAAATACCACTTCTGCCCAGAGTTCTGAAGAAGATCAAGCAAGACTGGGCCGAAGTAATCCTTGTTGGTTCCGGACTCGGCACAAAGAGTCTGGTATTCTGAGCTGTGGAGCATGGTGATCGATCCTCCGATCAGACTGCCCCTTCAGGAGGATCGTCTGTTGCAGCAGCAGGAGACAATCATTCACCTGAACCTATCCAGTCTCTGCCTCCTTGCGTGGAGATTGAGCAGCAGTCGTTGACAGCTTTCGACCTTCTGCCCAAAGTCTGTGATGTTATCTTGGCAGCCAGGCGTCCCTCCACCAAAACAGTATACACCTGTCATTGGAAGAAATTTGTGGCATGGTGTATCAACAAGTCTGTTTATCGTCTCACTGCACCTTTCCCAGAGGTTCTCTTTATTTTCTCTCTTGCCCAGTAGGGCTCTGCACTGGGCACCCTCTAGGGGTATTTGTCTGCCATCTCTGCCTTTTTAAGGCTACCAGACCAACCTCATATACTTCATGTGTGCTCTTTTCGAGTGGCTCCCCAACTGACCTCTACAGCTCTTGACCCTTAAATCTGCCGTATTAATTGCCATTACATCTGCTCGCAGAGTGAGTGAGGTCCAGGCTCTCTCTTCGAAACCACCATTCCTACCAGTACATCCTGACATGGTGGTGCTTCGTACCAGGGCTTCCTTCCTTCCCAAAGTGTGACACCTTTTCACATAGGCCAATCAATCACCTTGCGTACTTTTTACGCACCCCTACATCCCTCTCATGAGAAGGAGAGACTCCACCTCCTGGATCCAAAAAGAGCGTTGGTGTTCTACCTCAATCATACCAAATATTTCCGGGTGGACAATCAACTCTTTGTGGATTATGTGGGTGCAAAGAAAGGAAGGGTGGTGCAAAAGAGGACCATTTCTCGATGGGTAGTCCTCTGCATCAAAATGTGCTAAACATCTGCAAAAAAGCTATGCCCTGATGGTTTGCGCTCTCATTCTACCAGAGCAACTGCTGCTACCATACCGTTAGCACGCAGAGTTCCAGTCCTGGATATCTGCAAGGTGGCAACGTGGACATCTTTGCATATGTTCACCAAATATTACTGCCTGGACAGTCCGGTCCGCAGAGATGGCTACTTTGGCCATACGGTCCTGCTTTGACTTTTGGTGTGATCTTAGTTCGCAGCCCACCACCGGGGATGGTATTGCTCAGATATCTATTCTAAGGTAAGGAATCTGTAACTAGAACCTCTATCAGATGTACAAGTTACTTACCTTTGGTAACGATCTATCTTCCCCGCCCTACTAACTGATGATTTCTAGGGTCTGGAACTTCCCTTTAAGGGCCCTAGTATTAGCACACCATTCTCAGTGTTCTTCATGGCTCTGCGCTGCTAGCATGGAAAGTCATGAAAATAAACTGATGTCAGCGCGCCAGGGTGGTGCCTTTATACGACCACGATGTCATCACAGCGACCACGACGCCCATGGAGTCGACCAACGCTACCTGATGGCGCATAGGGGTACTGATCGAAGAAAAATCTCCAGATCCAGTCTGACGCCAGGGGGAAATTCTAAGGTAAGGAATCTGCAACTAGAATGTCTCTACCAGATATTTTGTTACCGAATGCAAATAACTTGTACTTCAGTGCCAGGAACTACCGTGGCAATGTGTGCTTTTTTCAGACCAATTTTTTTTATTTATTTATTTGTTTTTGCCTTTTGCCAATGTTTGTTTCAGTGGTGAGGGCCGGGCAGCTCCCACAACAATAATATTTTACAAAAGTAATGTCAAAACATACAAGTAATGTTTGTGCTGCAGGTGGTTTGGGTCTGCTTGTTTCATGGACAAGATAAACATGAAAACTTGTCCTCGACTCCAAACAACATGTCCTGGGCGTCAGGCTATCGGAATTCCACCTTCCTACAAGAAGACGATGCATGCAGCTTGGGAGAACTTGGTCCAGGAATTTGTTTGCTTCATTGGGGTCCTTGGATCTTGCCACCAGACCCTCTAAAACCTTTACTGTGGTCTGTGGCTCCAAGCCCCAGAAGATGAGCAGTGTCTATCTTCAGGACCAGCACAAAGCCTGTCAGAGATTTGCTAGTGCGTCTTGTTACATCTGTAGCCTAGCTTCACGCTTGGGGTAAAAGCCTATGGCCCCCTTGTTATGGGTTTTTAAGAGCAAATGCCTCCCCATTTTCCCCTTTGGGGCTGAAATATGGGGATACTCAAACATTACCTCCCTACAGGGTGATGAGAATAGGGTCCTGCAGCACCTCCTGGGCATCCTCCTGGCTTGCTCTACTTTCATTGAACATCACAAGCTTGGGGTTAAGTATGTAGAGGACAGTATCATATTGGCCCCTCTTTTGCTGTGGTGTGCAATATGGGTGAACCCAAATGTTGATTTCAATAGTGAGGTTATTCTTGACTGTCTCTCATGGGATAGAGGCATGAAAATACCTTGGCTTCTGTACATTAAGTGTGAGATCTCTAACTTGGGGAGGCTGAAACTCTTCTTTGATCCCACTGGCAAGTTAAAATCCTACCTTGTCTGGGTTAAGAAGTTGTTTAAATCTACAAAACAGTGGCAGAGAGAGGAAACTGAGACCTTAAAGCCCTCTGAGAGGGATTATGAGAAGCTTTGGGCTCCCCTTGTAATGGAGCTATATTCAGCCTGGATTGACAGCGCTTGGGACAGAGTTCTTTTAACCAGATTTAGACTGGGGGCCTGGTTTAGTTTTTGGCAAATGGGTTACTCTGATATTAAGGAATTGTAAGATGGTGGAGGGGTTATCCATCGCGTTTGTGGCAGAGTAACCCCTTATGCCAAGCTCTAAATCAGGCCCTTGGTTTTATGAGGTGGCACTTAGGTTTCCTCGATGGCCATTTTGACCCAAGTAAAGTCCTAATCTGTCCATGTGATGAGTCCTCCCCACAGAGCATGCTTGATTTTACTCTTTTTTAAATTTTTACATTGCTTTTACTAAGACGTTTTTAATTCCCGTTTTAAGGAAGAGTGGACTGAGGTGATGTTGACTTGTTTGCAACAGCTACATTCCTAATCTCTTTGTATTGGCATCCATTCTTTTTAGAGTGTTCTGTTACGAAAAGGAAATCAGTGCTATTCACAGCAGTATTTCTAGTTGTCCAGGATTAATTTACTTGATGTTTACTACAGGCCAAGATGCCAGATGAGCCTCCCTAAAATGTAGGCACTTTTACTGCTGTAGGTTGCCCACTCTAATTATGTTATACTACTGAGTTTGTTATAAATGCATAATCTATTTTATGATGTGTTTTATCTATTTTAGTATTATGAATTTTGCAAGTATGTAATGTGATTGATTGCTGTGGTGTGCTTTTATGGCTACATTTGTAGCCAAAATAAAGTTTTTGATGACAATGACTCTTTACAACAACTCCTCTTCATTGGAGTTATTCTAGATGTGGTGCTTTTCTGAGCCATCCCTCATCCTTAACGAGTCTAGGGTATTCTCGTTATGATCCTCATTTTTCAACCTGCAGCCTGAATCTCAGTGAGGTTGGCTCTTTGGCTTCTTGGCCTCCTGTATCCTGTTGTGGAACACACCAGGTGACACATAGCGGGCTGTGCAATAGAATCTGGTTTCAATGGGCACAGCGCCAAGGCAATCTGTCAGATTCCACCCAGGTGTCGAAGGAGATTGCAAAAGACCTCAGTGGTGGCTGCTTGACCAGAATTGAACCGGGGGCAGACCCCTCTCCCTACTGCACCCAGATCTAATGGTCATGACATATGCATCGCTTCTGGGTTGGGGGCATCATCTGAGAAAAATGGCAAACAGAGTACTCTGGTTGCCAGCAAAAACACACCTTTGCATCAACTTGCCGAAGTTGTGAACGATTCACTTGGCACTGAAGGTATTCCTCCCAACCATCAAGGTGAAACTGGTACATGTGCTCATGGACAACACAATTGCCATTTGTTGCTACAACAAACAAGGACTTGTGGGGTTGTGGGTCTGTGCCAGGGCACTCTACATCTGTGGAAGTGGTTGAATGCTCAGGGCATATTCGTGATCTCACAACACTTAGCAGGATCTTTGAATGCCAGGGCAGATTAACTCAGCCGCTGTTACCTAGTGGGTCACCAATGGTAGTTGCCCTCAGAAATGGCACAGGACACCTTCCACCATAATTTTTGGTAGGCTGTTGCACAGGATGTCACTATGTCTAGAGATTAACAGCTCTTTGGCCCGTGTTTGTCTGCAGTTGTGAGCTTGCCCAAGTGGTGAGGGCTCAGTAGGCGATGTCCATGGACATGTCCTGTCTCACTGTCCGCCTCTTCCTTTTTGGGTGTTTGATAAAGATAGGATAGCGCTTCAGGTCAAACTCTTTTTACCTAATGTGTTGAACTTCCATTTGAATCTTAGAAGAGCTTTGAGTTTTTATACCCAGCAGCTCTTGGTTTTACTGAAAGATAATACCCCTTTGAGGTTTTCTTTTAGGAAGTAAATTATTTCTTGGTAGGTCTCTGTTGCCACGCTAGGAAAGTTTCTCATTCCACCATCAATCAATCAATCAATCATGGAAAGGGTCTCAAGGTGCTGAATGTATGCGTGCTGCTCAGTCGAAGAGCCAGGTCTTGAGGTCCTTCCTAAACTGCTTCAGTGATGCGGTCTGCCTAAGCTTATGGGGAAGAATGTTCCATGTCTGGGCTGCTAGGTAGGAGAAGGATCTTCCTCCTGCTGTATTTTTACGGATCTTAGGGATGGTTGCAAAGGCAAGCTGAAAGGAACGGAGACGTCTGTTGGGTATGTAGACGGTAGGCAATGGTTGAAGTATACCGGTCCTTTGTTGTGCAGTGCCTTGAAGGTGTACATCAGGAGTTTGTATCTGATGTGCTTGTTGACTGGGAGCCAGTAAAGGTCTCTGAGGTGGGAGGAGATTCGGCCGTGTCAGGGGATGTTCAGGATGAGTCTGGCTGCTGCATTCTGGACTCTTTGTAGTCTTGATTGAAGTTTCTTGGTGATGCGTGCATAAAATGCGTTGCCATAGTCCAGTTTGCTGCTGATGAGTTCGTGGATGACTGTCTTCATCGTGTCGGGGGGATCCATTTGAAAATCTTCCACAGGAGACGGCGGCTGTGGAAGCCTGATAAAGAGAGGCATTAACTTGGCGGGTCATCGATAGATAGGAGTCCAGGATGATGCCAAGGTTGCGTGCATGGTCACTGGGGTGGGGGCATTACCCAGAGCGGTGGGCCACCAGGAGTTGTTCCAGGCAGAAAGTGTGGATCTCTGTCTTGTCGAGTTGAGCTTGAAGCAGCTGACCTCCATCCAGGCGGCGACGGCTCTCATCCCGTTGTGGAAATTCCTCTTGGCTTGAAGCATAGTCCTCGGACAGGGAGAGGTTCACTTGGGGGTCGTCAGCGTAGGAGACTATTTAGCTTGTGTTGTTTAGTGATCTTAGCGAGCGGGGCCATGTAGATGTTGAAAAGCGTCAGGCTGAGTGAGGATCCTTGAGGCACTCAGCAGCAAGTGTCTTTCGGTTCTGACGTGGACGGTTGAAGTCTGGCCCTCTGTGTTCTTCCATTGAGGAAGGACCTCATCCAATTCAGGGCTTTGTCTCAGATGCTGGCATCGTGCAGTCTGTCGCAGAGGGTGGAGTCGGAGATGGTGTCAAATGCGGTAGAGAGGTTGAGGAGGATGAGTGCGGCATTGCCTCCGCACTCCAGTATAATGCGTATGTTGGTGGCTACTAAGAGTGCGGTTTCGGTGCTGTGGTTGCTTCTGAATCTAAACTGGGATGGGTCTAGGATACAATGTGCATGACTGGATTTGACTTGTTGAGGTGTGTTCCGTGCAGTTTGTTCACAGTGCTGCTACCTGGTCCTTCCTATGTTATTTCTGGAAACTCTCTTGTATATAGATGGGGAGTTGCAGTACATCTCAGTTTTACAGGCATTTTCGGTCCTGCTTGGTCTCTTTTTTCTCATCCCTCCTTCTTTGCTTCAAGTGTATTACTTTGGGAGTGTTCTAGTGAGGTTACATGGGTTTTAAACATCCATTAGAAGAACAAGTTTGTGATTTCAACCTGACCACATGATATTCAGCATGTGTCGTAGAATCAAAAAGAAAAGAAAAAAGTTCACCATCCCCATCATAATGGGTCAGCGCAAGGCCTTTTGAAACTTTGTTCACAATGTACCCTGTTTTCCATTTTGAAAGACGGTACCCATTTGATCTGAGATTCCTGAAAACTTGAAGGCATAATGAATTTAAAATATTCAAAATGTGAATATTTTGAATTTATTTCTCACATTTTCATTCTCAGACAAAATATTCATATTCATTGAAACCCAGCCCAACCAATTGATTTTATCACTTTTGCATTGACCTTTTTCACTTCAATATTGCAAATTTATGATGGATTAATTGACTGAGCACACTGTGTCAATCATATACACCACTAATCCACAATGCTATCTTTTATAGATAAACAAGTGAATCATCCTCCACCACTTCAATTTGTATTTAAGTGAAACCTCTGTGTTTCAAGGAATCTGAATAGCCATAATAATCAGTGCCTCCTTTAGCCCAAATTGCATCTCATTGTGATGTTTATCCACTACAAATGAATCACTGCTATGTTGGGTTTGAAGTCTAGGATCCTCACCCTGGTTTTGTAGGTGTTCAAACAAGCACCCAATTAAAACAGTTTCACTGTTGGAGATCTACCATAGCTAAGTAACTGATGCTTAGTAGAAAACATTGAGCCGGAGCTTATGGGTAGAATGTCTAGAGACATCTGATCTGGGCAAAACAGCTTCTTGTTCTACGCATTAAAGGTAGCAGTTAGTTGTTATTCACTGAATAAAATTAGATTCTTCAGAGAAATATCAAGTTGGTTAACTGAAGCAGGAACCATGTAAAAGTGGTAAAGCATTTGTGATATTTATTGGGTATGGGACTAACATGATGATGTAACCATTACATAATAGGGAAGAAGTGGCTATGATGTAGGAGGTGTAATAGACCGTGTGGAAGAGGATGATAGAGGAGATGAGAGTTATGATATTGGAGAGAACGGAAGTCAGGGAACATAAGTTAAAAATTGCCTGCCTTTCACAAGTAGATGAGGATGTGCTGCAAAATGAGAAGTAGTGCTTGGAGAGCTGCTTTGTGGGAGAGATAATTGCTAGAACCATGGTAAGGAATTTGTGGGTCTGAAATGGCAACAGCCACGGATGGGAAAGTGGGGAATGTCTGTGTTTGACAGAGGAAAGTATATCATTGGGGAGGAGTACAAAAATGCTTATAGCGCAGATAGACCGTATTGAAGAGTAGTGGGATAAAAGAGGTTGGTGGGAGTGAAACGGTCAGTTCTGTGGGATTTGTACTACTAGCAGAAGTAGTGTATATTTTTAATCTTTTTCCACACTCTTTCAGTTCCTGCGACAAAGCTGAACCCCCTAAGTAAGACGACCCTGGGTCAAAGTGTCATTAAATATGACCTGCTTCTCTGGCTGGAGATAAGTGAACTGGAGCCTACTGGAGAGTAAGTACAGCAGCATCTTCTTCCACACTCTCCTCATCTGTAAGCATCACTAAACTGGTATGATCCAAGCCTGTATGAAAATGTCATTTTTTCTCTCACAGAATTTCTTAATCAAGGTTGATGTATTCTGTGGTATTGGCACTTTGTTCCTTTCCCTCCCTGTCTGTCTTCTTGAATTGTTACTCACTAGAATCCTCGTTCAGTATGAGCTCTTTCACTTACTTTTTGTTTGAGTGTTTCTTTCCTGGTTGTTCACAGTGTCTCCTACTTAAGTCCTCCTACACTGCCGTTGTATAGTATGTCATTCTTTCTCCATGCCCTCTACACTAACAGTTTAGTATCACTTAGTGCTTCATTTGATCTGATGGTTGCGTATGGGGCCTGCCTACACTCATTTTAGGGCACTGGCACTCATTTTTCCTCGTTAGGCTTTACCCAGGGCAAAAGGGAGAAAAGTACAACAGGAAAAGAAACAAGGATGAAAAGTAGCTCAAAGAGTGAGATAGATTGACAGAAAATGAGTGCCAGGAAGTGGATGAAAGAAGCCCAAGGTGGAAACACAACTATGTGGCCTTGGTATTCTGAACTCCGACATTTGGTAGTGCTATGTGCAGGCTTCTGAGCAGCTTAATATTTTACAAATTAAGCACTTTTGTAACTGCTCCCTCAGTTCTTTCATTTCGCCATTTTGCAATATTCCTGCACTTAAATTCCATTAAACTGGTAGCCTGCAAATGTCTTCTTTGTCTTCTGTGCCTTGCAGACCTTAGGGTCCCATTCCTCTGTCCCTCTGCACTAGCAGTTTTTATTACACATAGCTATCAGTATTCCTGTTCTTTCAGCTGCATTATCCCTGCATATGGTCTCTGGCCTTTACAGTCTATTATATCCCCGATTCATTCACATTTTCCATGCAGGCTGCAAGACCCCTACTGCCAAACTTATAACACTGCTAGGCCCTTGTCTTGTCCTTCAGCACTCAGCACTGTCACTGTTATCTTTCTCATAGGTACATACCTGCTGTTGTTGACCATACGAATGGCCAGCCGTGCCAGGGAACTTTCCTGCTACATCAGGTAAGAAGCTCTCTCCTCTCTACACTCCTTCCACCAGTACACTCCTTTCCATGCAAGAAGTAATGTTTGCCTCCTGTGGAACAGGATGCAGTCTGAGGGATGGATTTAATGTGATTTCTTATATCGGATAGAGACTTGTAGTTGCAGATTTCTTACCTTAGAATTTCTCCAGGTGTCAATTTGGATCTGGAGATTTTTCTCAAGCAGTACCCCTGCGTTCCATTAGGTGGCATTGATTGACTCCACGTCCGTCGTTGGCATCTTTCGCGTCAGATATGACATTGTGGTTCCTATATAGGCGCCACCCCGGCATGCTGACATCAGTTCTTTTCTTTCAGCAGCAGCCAGTGCTGATCCAAAGAATGAACTACACCTAAGTCATTTTTTGACTGGTATGTTTTTGACTTTTGTTGAAGCTTTTTTGAGTATTTTACTCCTGGTGCGTCAAACCTTGCAGATCCTGCGATCGAGTGATGTCCATGATGGATCCACACCTCATGTGCCTTTGGTGTCTGGAGCATGACCCGAAGTTGTGCTCTAACTACCACACTGTGAATCTGAAGGCTTTGAGGGAGCAGTCCCTAAAGCTGATGGCGGCCTGGTGCTCAGCTCTGCGTAAGTCCCGGTCGAGAGGAAGGTCTCCGGATCAGTCTTGGAGTCCCCCCTCTTTGTGATCCCACTTCAAGTCCTCAGGACAATTTGGTAAGTCGAGACGTAAGAAGAAATTGAAGAAAGCAACATGTTCTTCTACTTCACTTTGTCCTTCGGCTGACAAAACAAGGGAGCCTGGAGCATTGTTGATTTAGGTCTCCTGTGGAGCCTGAGTCTGCGCTGACTCCACACCTCCTTGAGTTTTTGCGAGCCAGAGCGTCTCTTGCCCAACTTAAGGAGTTTTATGAGGCCATGTGCCTCATTTTTGGGAAGTCTGACTCTGCTGGCGCTCCTTCAAGCCCTGCACAGTCGTAGGGGTCACGTCGGTATCGACACCGGCAGCATCCACCTTGGATCTGTTCCTGGATCTGGACCAATGCCGGTTGTACCACGTTGAGCTTCCCCGGCGCAGGTCCCGACATCGACGCTGCTGGCATTGCCTATTCCCCTGAGCGGTGCCGCCCCCATCCTCATTGCTGACTCTGGCACAGAGCTGAATGGGAGTCGTACAACATAGACTCCAGGCCTGACCGCCACCCACACATCCCACCCCCTCCCTCCGAACACACACACAGCTGACTTCAAACCTTCCTAGTCTGACGATTCCCTACCAGGGACTAGTCGGAGGCAGGATCCTCCATCACCTGCTCTGGACTTGCAGGTAGTCCGAAGGGGATGCTCCCTCCCCTCCGAGACTAGCCCTCCATTCATACCACCATCCTATGATCGGATGACGGAGGATCACTTCGCATTTCTCAGAGAGAAAGTTACAGCTCTCTTGGCCAAGGGAGCCATAGAGAGGATGTAAGGAAATGCCTCCTTGGCATGGTTACCCCCTGACTTTTTGCCTTTTGCTGATGCCATTTATGATTGAAAGTGTGCTGGGACCCTGCTAACCAGGCCCCAGCAACAGTGTTCTTTCCCTAAACTGTACCTTTGTTCCCACATTTGGCACTGCCCTGGCACCCAGATAAGTCCCTTGTAAATGGTACCCCTGGTACCAAGGGCCCTGATGCCAGGGAAGGTCTCTAAGGGCTGCAGCATGTATTATGCCACCCTGGAGACCCCTCACTCAGCACATGCACACTGCCTCACAGCTTGTGTGTACTGGTGGGGAGAAAATGACTGAGTCAACATGGCACTCCCCTCAGATTTCTATGCCAACTTCACACTGCCTATGGCATAGGTATGTCCACCCCTCTAGAAGGCAGTACAGCCCTAAGGCAGGGTGCACTATACCACGGATGAGGCCATATGTGCCTTAGCACTATGCCCCTACAGTCTCTGAGCAAAACCTTAGACTTTGTAAGTGCAGGGTAGCCATAAAGGGTATATGGTCTGGGAGTTTGTCAAATACGAACTGCACAGTTCAATAATGGCTATACTGAAATCTGGGAAGTTTGGTATCAAACTTCTCAGCACAATAAATGCACACTGAACTTAGAGATGTCCCCTGAATACCAGTCCGACTCCTAGTGCTAGGCTGACCAGTATCTGCCAGCCTGCCACAACCGGACGAGTTGCTGGCCACATGGGGAGAGTGCCTTTCTCACTCTGTGGCCAGGAACAAAGCCTGTACTGGGTGGAGGTGCTTCTCTCCTTCCCCTGCAGGAACTGTAACACCTGGCGGTGAGCCTCAAAGTCTTTGATACAGCACCCCAGGGCATCCCAGCTAGTGGAGATGCCCGCCCCTCCACTACTGCCCTCACTTTTGGCGGCAAGGCTGGAGGAGATGATGAGAAAAACTAGGAGTCACCCACCAGTCAGGACAGCCCGTAAGGTGTCCTGAGCGGAGGTGACTCCTGCCTTTAGAAATCCTCCATCTTGAGTTTGGAGGATTCCCCCAATAGAATTAGGGATGTGCCCCCCTCCCCTCAGGGAGAAGGCACAAAGAGGTGTAGCCACCCACTAGGACAGTAAACATTGGCTACTGCCCTCCTGACCTAAACACACCCCTAAATTCAGTATTTAGGGGCACCTCAGAACCCAGGAAATCAGATTCCTGCAACCTGAAACAAGAAGAAGGACTGCTGACCTGAAAGCCCTGCAGAGACGACGGAGACAACAACTGCATTGGCCCCAGCCCTACCGGCCTGTCTCCCGACTCAAATAAAACTGCACAGCAACGCATCTGACAGGGACCTGCGACCTCTGAAGCCTCAGAGGACTGCCCTGAAATCCGAAGGAGCAAGAAACTCCAGAGAACGGCGGCACTGTTGATCTACAGCAACATTTTTGCAACTTTCTAACAACTTTCAAGGACCTCACTCTTCCCGCCGGAAGCGTGAGACTTCACACACTGCACCCGACGCCCCCGGCTCGAGCTTCTGAGAACCAACACTACAGGGAGGACTCTCAGGCGACTGCGACCTCCTAAGAAACCCGAGACGTCCCCCCCACCCCCGGATCCCCACAGCGACACATGCAGAGAGAATCCGGAGGATGCCCCTGACCGCGACTGCCTGTCACAAGGAACCCAACGCCTGGACCAAGCACTGCACCTGCAGGCCCCAGGACCAGAAAGTGACCCGCTGCCTAGCCCAGTCTGTGGCTGGCCCGAGAAGCCCCCCTGTGCCCTGCCTGCACTGCTAGAGTGACCCCCGGATCCCCCATTGATTTCTATTACAAACCAGACGCCTGCTTTGCACACTGCACCCGGCCGCCCTTGTGCTGTTGAGGGTGTGTTTTGTGTGCCTACTTGTGTCCCCCTCAGTGCTCTACAAACCCCCCTGGTCTGCCCTCCGAAGACGCAGGTACTTACCTGCTGGCTGACTGGAACTGGAGCACCCCTGTTCTTCCTAGGCGCCTATGTGTTTTGGGCCCTCCTTTGACCTTTACACCTGCCCGACCCTGTGTTGCTGGTGCGGTGACTTTGGGGTTGCCTTGAATCCCCAACGGTGGGCTGCATATGCCCAGGAACTTGAACTTGTAAGTGCCTTACTTACCTGAAAAACTAACCATTAGTTACCCCCCCCCCCCCAGGAACTGTTGATTTTTGCAGTGTACACTTTTAAAATAGCTTATTGCCTTTTTAACTAAAACTGTGTATGTTACTGCTCTAATTCAAAGTTTCTAACTTACCTGTGTGGAGTACCTTGCATTTTATCTATTTACTTCAAATCTTGAATCTTATGGTTCTAAAATAAATTAAGAAAATATATTTTTCTATATAAAAACTATTGGCCTGGAGTTAAGTCTTTGAGTGTGTCTTCCTCATTTATTGCCTGTGTTTGTACAACAAATGCTTAACACTACCCTCTGATAAGCCTACTGCTCGACCACACTACCACATAATAGAGCATTAGAATTATCTAATTTTGCCACTATCCTACCTCTAAGGGGAACCCTTGGACTCTGTGCAGACTATCTCTTACTTTGAGATAGTATATACAGAGCCAACTTCCTACAGAGGATCCCTGTGCCAGAAGTAGGTTGAGGTTGTTATTCCCACTAGTTTCTGGTGCCCAAAAGGGGCAAGGGCATCTGCCCTATCCTAGACCTTTAGTCTCTCAATCTCTTTCTCAAGAAGGAGAAGTTCAAAATGCTTAATCTGGCTCAAGTTCTGTCTGCCCAGGAGCCAGGTGACAGGGTGGTAGCTTTGGACTTGCAGGGTGCTTACTTTCATTTTCCTGTCCTGCCTTCCCACAGACGTTACTTGCTGTTCCCTGTAGGTCACAAGCCCTTTCAGTTCATTGTGATCCCCTTTGTCCTCACTAGCGCCCCTCAGGTGTTCACCAAGGTGATGTTGGTGGTCGCAGCTCATCTGTGCCGATCAGAGGTTTCAATCTTCCTCTATCTCGACGACTGGCTGTTGAAGGCGGGCTTGCCCCAGGCTGTCATCTCCGACCTCCACACTTCAGCGGACCTCCTGCATTCACTGGGGGGGGTTCACTATAAATGAGCTGAAGTGACTCCCTCTCAGACGATCCTTTCATCGGAGCAGTTCTGAACACAGTGCAGTCTCTGGCTTATCCTACCAATTCTCGATTCCAGGATATTCAGGCTATGATACCGATGGTTCAGCCTCTTTCCTGGATTTCGGTGAGACTGGGCCTCATGGCCTCTTGCATCCTGCTAGTGACACATACCAGATGGCATATGTGGGCTCTGCAGTGGGACCTGAAGTTCCAGTGGGCACAGCTTCAGGGGAATCTCTTCATCATAATCCAGATCTCAAGGGAACTGCACAAGATCTGTCTTGGTGGCTAACAAACTGTTTTTGGGCCAGAAGCAGATCTCTCTCCCTTCCCCAACCAGATCTGACAGTGTTGACAGATGCATCACTCCTTGGATGAGGCAGCCACCTGGTAGTGGCAGATATCAGAGGCATCTGGTCTTCGGCTGAATTTGGACTCCAGGTCAATCTGTTGGAGCTCCTTGCGATCAGACTAGCAGTGAAGGCATTTATTCCCTCTCTCAAAGGGAAGATAGTGCTGGTGTTCATGAACAACACCACCACTATGTGGTACAGAAAGCAGAGCGGGGTAGGGTTGTGGACCCTTTGGCAAGAGTCTTTAGGCCTCTGGATGAGGCTGGAACATCTGAGCATTTCTCTGGTGGTCCAACATCTGGCAGGCTCTCTGAAAGCCAGAGCACTCAAACTCATCTGACAATGCTTAGTCGATCATGAATGGCGTCTCCATCTGAAGGCGGCGCAAGGGTACGTTCAGCAGTGGGGAGAGCCTTGGTTAGATCTGTTCACCTCCGCAGAGAACGCGCAATGTCAGCAGTATTGTGCGTTGGGGTTTCCAAGGCGGCAGTTGCTTGGCAACGCTTTTCATCTCGAGTGGTACTCAGACCTCCTGTACACCTTTCTGCCCCTACCACCTCTGCCCAGAATTCTCAGGAAGGTCAAGAATGACGGGGCCCAAGTAATCCTTGTGGCTTCGGACTAGGCACAAAGTGTCTATTATCCCGAGCTAGTGAACATGACCATCGATCCTCCAAACAGACTGCCACTTAGGGAGGGTCTTCTGTTGCAGTAGAAGGAGAGGGATTTCCACCTGTACCTGTCCAGTCTCCTCTTCCTTGCGTGGAGATTGAGCAGCAGCAGTTGACAGCTTTTGACCTTCTGTTTGTAATGTAATCTTGGCAACCAGGCTTTCGTCCATCATAATGGTATATGCCTGTCAGAAGAAATACATTTGTGCCATGGTGCACAGACAAGTCTGCTGACCTTCTTTCTTCCCCTCTTTTAGAGGTTTTGTTGTTTATCCTTTCTGTGGCCCAGCAGGGATCTGCTATGGGCACTCTCAAAGGTTATCTGTCTGCCATTTCTTCTTTTTTTGCGATTGCCTGATCAACCTTCCTTGTTTAAGTCTCCATTTATAAATAGGTTCCTTAAAGGCCTTACCCGTATGTTTCCTCCATCTCCATTCATTATGCCCCAATGGTATTTGAATTTAGATTTAACATTTCTGATGTGCGGTCCTTTCAAGCCTCTCCACAATTGTCCTTTCATTTTGAAAGCAACCTTCCTTGTTGCCATTACATCTGCCTACAGGGTGAGTGAGGTGCAGGCATTGTCATCTAAGCCACTCTACCTTTCCATCTGAAAAAAGCGGTTACGCCCTTCAATGTAAGCCAGTCCATCACCTTTCCTGCTTTTTACACCCCCCACATAATCTTTCTAAGGAAGAGGAGAGACCCCATCGCCTGGACCCAAAAAGAATGTGGCATTCTACATTGATAGTACCAAACTATTCAGGGTGGATGATCAACTCTTTGTTGGCTATGTGGGTGTGAAGAAAGGTCAGGCAGTGCAGAAGAGAACCATCTCCAGATGGGTCGTTCTCTGCATTAAAATGTGCTATGCACTAGCTACAAAGGGTTTGCACGCTCATTCTACCAGAGCTAAAGCTGCGACCACTGCACGTGGAGTTCCAGTCCTTGACATCTGTCAGGTGGCAATGTGGGCATCTCTGCACACGTTTACCTAAAACTACTGCCTGGACAGTCAGGTCCGGAGCAGTGGGCATTTTGCCCATTCGGTCCTGCAGGACTTTCTAGTATCATCTTAGTTCAGAGACCCTCCTCCTGGGATGGTGTTGCTTGGGTTACTATTCTAAGGTAAGGAACCTGCAACTAGATGTCTCTATAGATGGACAGCTACTTACCTTCAGTAATACCTTATCTGATAAAGACAATATCTAGTTGCAGATTCCTTACCGACTCACCCATCCCTCCCCACTCTGCAAACTGATTTCTAGGGACAGGGACTCCCTTCCAAGGCCGTAATTTTAACGCACCAGTGGTCAATGTTCTTCATGGCTCTGCGCTTCTGGCTTGGAAAGTTGTGAAAAGAAACTGACATCAGCACGCCAGGGTGGCGACTATAAAGGACCCGCAACATCCTATCCTGCGCGGATGACGCGGACGAAGGATACAAAACCAATCAACGCCACCTAACGGTGTGCAGGGGTATTGCTCGAGAAAAATCTCCAGATCTAGACTGACACCTGTGGAAATTCTAAGGTAGGGAATCTGCAACCACATATTGGCTCTACCAGATAAGGCGTTACCAAAGATAAGTAACTTGTCTGTTTACTCATTCCTGCAGTTTCCTTAAATTAACCTTTCCATGGGTGCTTGACTGGATCGAGAACAATTTTCTAACACCTGTCCAGTGGCTCTGCGGTAACAGTGATAGATCCACAGGGCATTACCTGAAGTGTGGTAATTGTGCATATAAAGAGCCAAAACACTTGACGTAGGCTCTTTTTATTGTTTGCCTCCACAGATCTGTAGCCGCCTCTTCATACTTGATTTTTTTTCTTTTAGTTGGAGTATATTTTTTTCAAAAGAAACTCCATCTAAATCTTTGGACTTTCAGATTGATTCTTAATACATTGGGTGGCTTTGAGCGTCTACGCTGCCCCTCCTAGATTTAATGTCACTGGGCAATAAAAGGAGCCACCCTGCACACTGACTGCAGTGTGTTTCTTTTTTCCATGCCGTTTAGAGGCACACAGATGCAACTAATGGATACAAAGGACTGAAGTGTACCATAAAAGCAAATCTAATTGACATTTATAGTATCTTGTCATCACTCCTGAGGAGGGAATATGAGTCTGAGCTTCTCAATGCAGCTGGTGCCGGTGAAGTGCTGCAGATGTTTCTGGATTCAGTCTGGCATCCGGAGGAAATTCCTAATGTGAAGAATCTGCTAGAAGATCAAGTATCCACCAGGAAGGTCATTACTATAGATAAGTAACTTGTTCTTCATTTCTGTCCAAGTCTGACAGACATATGGCTGTGACTGATCCCCACTTAGAATATCTAGAGGATTTTTATGACGTGCCTCCAATTGATCCCCAAGGTAATTAGGGAGAGGGTTAGCTACATTTATATCTTCTCCCAAAAATAAAATATCCTATTGAAAATGTAAACCTCCTTCTAGAAGCCAATCGAGGAGAAACACCATTAAACATGTTCCAAACGCATGCGGTCCATAGCTTCCTCTCATCCTTACAAGAACGAAAAAGACATAAATAGGTTTTAGGAGTGGTCGGATTCCTCCTTAGGCCAAATGCCAGTATTTCAGGTGATTTCTTAAATAAGGCAAGTTTCCCTCCCTTATGGACTTCTTAAATTCAGGCCTTCCTGTAGGATATGTTGGTTATTCCTGCTTCACGTTAGCGAGATTATTTCAACAATGCCTTCTGCGCTGTCAGACACCGCCGAATGTCAGCAGCCTCTTCGAGGGTCATTTCTAAGTTTTTCTTGACATAGTTAGGAGAAAACAGTCTCTCTGCTTTACGTTGACTCCATCAACGTAGGAGGCAACATCTAGGACAGCCAAAAACAGGTCCGCTGGATATCTATTCCAAGAGAAAAATGTAACATATGCAGCCAGAGACACTGTTGAGGTTCTAAGGACTGCCAGGTCAGATTCCAATGCCAACAGCCTACAGCATTGAAGACTAGGACAGTGAGACAGACAACCTTTTGGGTATTCCTTTGATTTTCAGATCAAAAGTGTGTGGACGCCTTTTCAAGACTCATTCTCATTTCCTGAAGGTCTACCTTTGGTCAGTGGTCAGGTGTTCTCATCTGTTGTCCCGAAAACTGCAGAAACACTGGATATTCTTCTCCACGCTGACTATTCCAATTCTAATTCAGTTGCAGAGAGTTTGTGTGGAAAAAGTAATTTGAAGGTATTTTAACATTCAGTTAATTTATGGATTGTGTCACCAGACTGAATTTTCTTTTCGTCCCTTATGATTCCAGAATGCCTGCTGGTTCAAGCTTTTTGAGCAAAATATAAACAGAACTCTTTTTCCACCATCCCTCTATTTAGGTAATTCAAAAGCGTGGTTTCCTTGGGTTGCCAGTTTGTCGGCAAACAGTCATTTGAAGTTATTTTAAAGTTCAGTAAGGTTCTTATGGATAGCATCACCTTACTGGGCTTTCTTTTCATTTCATATGATTACAGAATGCCTGAGCTTTGTGAGCGAAATGTAAACAGAACACTTTTTATACAGTCTCTCTATATAGGGAATTCAAATGGTTGGTTGCCTTGGGTTGCAAAGTGTTACTGTCTGGAAACCTGACTGTTTGAGCATCCTTTGCGACATGACCTCTTGCAAGACGTATTCAAGAACTGTGTAAGGTGACAGTGCAGGCTGCAACTAATTTACTAAAGCAGACAGATATTCAATTCTGTTTTTATTGTATGTAGATAAGATTGCCAACAGTGGATGCTTGGATGATGTTCACTAGATTCGCAGCAGATGCCAAAACATGGCTACAGGAGATACCCTTTAACAAGGTGGGTAATTTTGCAGACAAGGGAGGTGCCTAGTTAACAAATGTGAGTGCTGTGACCGCAAGAGTATTGGTGCTGACTCACTTGTTAAGTAATGCCACCAGAAACCAGAACATTTCAAGGCTAATGTAACATAATTTTAGCAAGCCAAGAAAGCACATTTAACCTCCTCCACAGTAATTCTTTTACCTGCACAGAAAAGGTGTTGAACCTTCATATTTCTCCTCTTCCACTCCCTCAACGCCCTTGATCTGTCTCAGTCACAAACCTCAGGTAGGTGCGGTCAGGGGGTCTCTTTCTTTCAAATTTGAGAGTGAATAGGTTTGGGCCAGATGGACTGTTCTGAGTTCAGTTACTCTTTCCGCTATTTGAGGAAACCCCTACCCATCTTTCTCAACCACACACCCCAGGAACATTGTAAGGTACAAGTTAAAATTCTGCTGTTAGTAGGAGCTATAAAGAATGTATCCTTAGCAGAGAGAGGCAAGAAGTGCTGTTTCAGATACGTTTGGATTCTGAAAAAAATGGCTTGCGCCCTTTTTAGATTTCCACTCAGGAAACAAGTTCCTGAAACAGGAGAAGCTCGAGATGGTGATATTGCAAGATATGTAAGAACACAATTGATTGGTCACATGCGATCTCCAAGACCCATCCCCATGTTCCAGTCTGAAGTTGTCATAGAACGGATCTTATCTTTGTGTTATGAGACAAATATTTACACCTTGCAGCTCTCATCTTTTGGCTTACTTCGGCCCAAAAAGTTCTGACAAATGATATTCACTGTAGAAATGAAATCAAAGCATCAGCAGTGTCTTTATGTCCACCATTACTTGGATAACATTACTTAAATTCTGCAAATGGTTGCTAGCACGGTAGCTCAGCCGTTATCATCTATCATGAACAAAACTATCATGTCCGGGTGCAACCGTCAGCTGTGGAGGCAGCAGTGTTGCACCTTTTCAAGAAGCCCAATCTTGACCCCAATGACCTTAAGAAATATCGTCCTATTTCTCTTCTACTGGCCCCAGCTAAGATCGTGGAGAGACATCTTAATAATCACCTGATGGCTTATGTGGAGGAACAGAGTGTGTTGGATGTATCGCAATTTGGGTTACAAAAAAAATCTTGAAACAGAAACAGCACCGTCATCGGCTACAAACAGCATCAGACACTTAGTTGATGCAGGGTAGGCCAAAGCTCTGTCTGCGGCCTATGTCACCATCTCCATCTCTGCTGACAAACCGCCTACTGGAATTGGGAATCGTAGATAGGGCTTTAAAACTGCTGACCTCATTCCTTAAGGATAGATTGCAAAGGGTGTTGGTGAATTAGTTCCATTCGGATCCGTTCTTCCTCCCATATGGGGTGCTGTAGGGCTCTTCATTAAGCCCCAAATTATTCAGTCTTTACATCTCCCCTGTGGATAAGCTCATGTGCTAATTTCGGCTACAAACAGTGTTGTACGCCGACGACACCCAGATAATTGTGTTGATTGGATGGAAAACAACGATCTTAAGCTTAACAGGGATAAGACAGAGGTGTTGTTCTTTATAACACAAGCCTCTATCTGGAACAGGAATTGGTGGCCCAATATGCTAGGCTCCTTACAGACTCCTGCAGATGCTGTCAAGAACCTGGGGGAGATTCTGGATAGTGAACTCTCGCACGTTAATCACATCACGTCAACCTGTTTTTGGATCATCAGAATGTTGAAGACAGGTTTTCTGTTTATTCCCCTTCTGGCACAGCAACAAGTAGCCTTGGCGTTGGTCTCTTCTAGAAATTACTATTGTAATGTGCTTTACCTAGAAACCAACACTCAAGCCAGACTGCAATTAGTGCAGAATGCGCTAGCAAGGCTCACCTTGGATATTCCGAAATGGCAGTCAGTGTCCAAGGGACTACATGATCTGCATTGGTTTCTAGTAAAAAAGCGCATTATTTTCAAGGCACTCTGCATTGTGCGTAAGGCCTCTACCATGTTAGTCCGGATGGAATCAAGGCCATGTTTCATTGGTATGCACCTGTGAGAAATATTCGCTCAGCTTATTACAACTTGGTAACTGTACCCAGAATTTGGAAGAAGAGAAGGGGAGGCAGAACTTTCTGAGTCCCCACACCAAAGCTCTGGAGCTTGCTTCCTCATCATCTCAGAGGTATTACATTGCATCTTCACTTTAGGAAAGCCTTAAAGATCTGGCTTTTCACCCTTAAGGGGCGTTAGTTTGTTTTATAGGGTCTTTACACAATAGAGAAATTAGTTTGTTCCGAACCAGGATCTCTTTGGAACAGTATACGATGATCACAGCACCCTGGCGCCTACGGGCACGTGTTGCACTTTATAAATTTCACTGATGATATATCATATAATGGTGTGTTTGAGGCATGGGTGGCTGTAGATGCACATGCTGTGCATTCTCCTGCCATTTAGTGTTGGGCCCGGACGTGTACAAGTTATTTTTCTTCAAAGAACTCTTTTGATCACAAGGTACTGTGAATCCTCCTCATGGTGACAATGCGCTTGGTCATCAACTGCATTATTAGATTGTTTACTTTCTGCCGTCGGGTTCAGACGTGTGCTCTTGTCCTTCAGGTCGACACCATTGTGGTGCTCTTTTCGGTTCACACAGTTTCCTTCCCTATTTCGGAATTGTACTTTGATTGCGTCTCCCTTACTCTTCCATTTGGTTTGACATTTGGTTACTTTCTGAGCGGGGTCCTGTTGGCTGCGGCCCCACCTGGGCCTCGCCCTTTGGAGCCACCTCCTATCTCTCCATCATGTCTCTCCACCATGCTTTGAATGTGATAGAACGGACAACATTTAATTATTGTCCACAATGCCATGCGAAATATCTTCAGACCAATCTCCATCAGGTCTGCCATCTGTGCTTGTCGCCCAAACACAACGAGGCTGCCTGTAGCCCCTTCCATGGCAAGAAGACTCTTTGTGACCATTAGGCACGTTGACTCAAGATGTTGTGTAAGATCGGCACCAACACCCCAGGTCTCTGGTCCGGAGGACATGGTGAGGGGACATTATCTGCAGAGTAAGAGGCTTTCTCCCCTGAAGAAAGCTCTGATCTGGAGACTGAGGACCTTCCGCCAGTCCAGCAGTCTATGATTATGACCACCCCCCCCACCCCCTCCTTCCCCTTGAAACTGCTCTCAACTTGAGCAGCCCTCTGCCAAAGGGTACTCAGCCACTCAAACACCAGAGACAGCTTTCGGACCACCACAACTGCCTTGGGTCTGCGGTCGACACGCACAGATCGCTTCGGGAACTCAGCCCAGCGACAGCTCAGCACTGACCACATCTGCTTCAATACCGACCAGAACCTTGGTTCCGAAACCGAAGGCACCCTCTGAGCTGAAGTAATTGACCAGCAAGTCCAAAGCCAATGCAGTTGCGCCAATCCTCCAACAGCTGTAAGAGGAGATCAACTCAAGACAGAGACATGTAGTCGTCCATCCCTTGATGGGCCAGACTCTTGCCTGCCCTTCGGGCCGTGCTGTTCCACCCTCAAAACATCAGCTGTCCTTCTAGGAAGCCTTGGACATTCAAATTCTACCAAAACAGTGCAAGAAAGCAAATAAGGCTGCCACCCCTTACCAAATGCAGAACCATCCCCTCACTCTGCTCCTCAGCCTCTGCCCTCCCCGCCGGCTGTTTCGCCAGGGGACCCCTTTGATGACATCACACCTCCAGTGTCTCCCTACTCTGATACAGGTGGGTGTTGGGGTCGGGACAACACATTTGACACCCCTCAGCAGAGTGACCCATGGGACTCCTACAATAGAGACACAGACCCTGACCTTTACTTTCCCTCCCCTCCCAACGATTCCACGTCCTATCAAGAACTCTTTGGTAGGGCTGCTTTATTTCATAAGGTGGATCATCATAAAGAGCCACAGAGGAGGGCTTCTTTTTGAAACCCTCTCTTCCACTCACCCCCCTGCTCAAGGGCATGCTATGCCACACTCCCGACCACTTCAAAGACCCTGTCTGCACCAGAGTCATATCATTTAGGGTGGATAAAAAAGTATAAAGCCTCCCCTAATGTCCCAACCTACGTTTGTGCTCAGCAACGCCCAACTCTCTGTGGTCACAGCTACTCATAAGTGAGCCAACTCCCAGGCCAGAGGGAATGTCCCGCCACCAGAGAAGGAAAGTAAACACACAGAAGCAATATGGAAAAGGGTGTATGCGTAATCGCCCAGCCAATGGTATATAGCTAATTCTCTAGGCCTTCTTTCAAGATATGACTGTCCCCACTGGGATGAGATGGAGGAGCTCTTCCAGTACCTCCCAGAGGAGGAGAGGAACACACAACCGGGAAGAGTTTCTAAGGTCAAGCAGATATCTAACACCGCCATTCGCAGTGCCATAGATGCCGCAGACACCACTGCTCCTTATCTCTGACTTTAAGCCCGAAGTTCACCAGAACCTGTTGAACGTGCCTTTTGATGGCCTTGATTTCTTTGGTCCACAAGTAGACTAAGGGGGTGATTCTGACTATGGCGGACGGCGGAGGCCGTCTGCCATAGTACCGCCGCCAAATGACCGCACCGCGGTCAAAAGACCGCGGCGGCCATTCAGACATTTCCTCTGGGCCGGCGGGCGCTCTCCAAGAGAGCGCCCGCCGGCCCAGAGGAAATGCCCCTGCAACGAGGACGCCGGCTCAGAATTGAGCCGGCGTAGTTGCAGGGGTGCGACGGGTGCAGTTGCACCCGTCGCGTATTTCAGTGTCTGCAAGGCAGACACTGAAATACTTAGCGGGGCCCTCTTACGGGGGCCCCTGCCGTGCCCATGCCATTGGCATGGGCACGGCAGGGGCCCCGCGGCACCCCCTACCGCCATCCTGTTCTCGGTAGGGGCTGTCAGAATCCTCATGGCGGCGGAGCGCGCTCCGCCGCCATGAAGGATTCCCCCGAGCAGCGGTAAGTCGGCGGGAGCCCGCCGACTTGCCACTTCTGACCGCAGCTGAACCGCCGCGGTCAGAATGCTCGTGGGAGCACCGCCAGCCTGTTGGCGGTGCTCCCGTGGTCGGTGGCCCTGGCGGCCACCGGCCGCCAGGGTCAGAATGACCCCCTAAATGTTTGAAAAAATCAAAAACAATTCTGAGAGAGCCAAAGCAATGGGTGCACAGTAGACCCCTGCTTCCATAGCTCCTTTCACCACACACCTTACCATGGAGCCTCAAAAACCACCTCCCCTAAAGCCTCTATTTCCTACCATCGCACCCAGGTCTAGCAATCTGCTCCCAGGGGTTATTTTAGAGAGTCATACAGGGGCACCAACTCTAGAGGCAGAGGTAAAGGTGGCTCCCCAAAAGGAGCTACAATCACCACCAAACCCTGACTTCCCACTTCTTCCCCCCCAACTATACAACACCAGTGGGGGTCACTTACAAGGTTTCTTTCCCACCTGGGAAACCATCACCTCAGATCAGTGGGTATTGTTTATTATTCAACGTGATTATTTTCTGGAGCTCCCACCTCCCACCATTCAACCTGGCAAACACAGACACTCACCAGAACACCAAATGCTACTCAGAGAGGAGGTCAAATCACTCCTCCTGAGGGGGCTATAGAACCAACCCCCACCATCGGAGAGGCACAGGAGTGTACTCGCTGAATTTCCTAATACCTAAGAAGGACAGGTCTCTCAGACCCATTCTGGACTTCATGCCCCTAAGCAAATACCTCATTTCAGAGCACTTCCTTATGGTCCCCTTCAAGATGTCATTCTGCTGCTCCAATAAGGCAACTTCATTATCTTGCTTGACCTGATGGGTGAATACTTCCATGTACCAATACATTTGGTTCATTGCCGATGTATCAGGTTTGTGGTCAGCAGAAAACATTACCAATTCAAAGTGGTCCCCTTCAGAGTTACTGCTGCACCTCGTGTGGTTACCAACTGCCTCGTGGTGGCGGCTGCACACCTGCGCAGACAGGGCGCCCATATCTTCCCTTATCTGGATGACTGCCTGTTCAAGAGTGCCTACTCCATCAGTAAGGGTTTACCATCAAAGCCACAAAATGCCATCTTGAACCCTTCCAGATCCAACCCTACCTACAGGAAATTCTCGGCTGATGAAGGGTGATAACCTGAAACCGGTCCTAGGATGCTTGTTTCCTGTCCAGGGAGGACTTGGCCTAGCCGTTCGGGCTGGACTGTTCCCATAGGGAACAGGGTCAAGACTGATTTGCATATGGCTGGGTCCAAACTGGGGTGACGTGGCGAGCAAAATAACGATGGATTAAACCCAGATCTTTGACTGGGGGTGAGTGTTTGAAAAGTTTCAACACTCCGTCCATCATTTATTTTTTAATTTTTTTTTTTTTGTGTGTGATGTTGCTTATTAAGAGATGGCCATTCATCCCTTATGGACAAGTCCTTTGATGGTACTTTTTGGTGATAAGGCAGATTCGGCACTCAAGAGCTTTAAGGCCAGCAGGGCCACCGCCCAGTCGTTAGGACTTCCCACAGACCTTTGCCAGTCCCACTCTCCTTTGCGCCCCTTCTATGGATACATTTTGAGCTACAAACCGCTTCTATTTCTGCCCATCTGCCACGGCCACATGCTGTTCCCACAAGCCCCGTGGGACCCAAGGCCTGTCTTCTCCTGCCTTTAGGACTTACTGCTGGAGTTGTGCTCGCCCCAAGCAGTCGTCATCCCCCTTCAGACTATGTTGGACCTCCTGTATTTGCTGGGGTTCGCTATAAATGTGCCAAAGTACTACTCCTTCTCAGAAGCTCCTTTTTATTGGAGCCATTCTGGACACAGTGTGGATTCAAGCCTATCCTCCAGAATAGTGAGTCCAGGATAGTCATGCTATGATTATGATGTTTCAGTTTCTGTCCTGGATTGCGGTGAGACTGACTATCAGGCTACTGGGCCCTATGTCCTCCTGTACCCTGATGTTAATACCTGTCTACTGGCATATGCAGGCTCTGCAATGAGACCTGAAGCCCACTGGGCACTGAAACAGGGCAGTCTCTGCAACCTGGTCTAGATATTGGAGGGAACTGCAAAGGACCTCCAGTGGTGGTATATGAACTGTGATTGGGTCAGTAGCAGACCCCTCTCCCTTTCCCACCCAGAGCTCACAGAGGTGACAGATGTGTCACTTTTGGGTTGTAGTGGCTATTTGGGAGAGGTGGAGATCAGAGGACTTTTGTCTCTAGTGGAGTCTCAGCTCTACATCAATTTGTTGGAGTGGACATGGCTGGGACATCTTCCTGGTTGTACAACACCAGGCAGGCTGCCTGAACGTGAGGGCAGACAAACTCAGCCGTAGATGCCTCACAGATTGCAAATGATGTCTCCATCTCGAGGTGGTGCAAGGTGTCTTCTGGACCTTGGATAGATCTGTTCGCCACCGCAGAGCACTTCTGTGCACTGGAGTTTCTAATTCGGCTCTTGCAAGGAGACTTGATTCATCTCTAGTTAAATTCACCCCTTATGTACACCTTCCGTCCAATAACACTCCTGGCCAGAGTTCTCAAGAAGATCAAGAATGACTGGGTCCAAGTCATTCTTATGGCTCTGAATTGGGCATAAAGAGAATTATGTCCTGAACCCCTGAGCATGAATCTCTGTCCTCCGATCAGGCTGCCCCTTCGGGATGACCTCCTGTTGCAGCTACATTGCAGCGTTCTGCACCTGAACCTAGGAATGCTCCGCCTCCATGCATGCAGATTAGGCGGCGATAGGTGACAGTAGTTAACCTTCCTTCAGGAGTCAGTGATGTCATTCTGGCAGCATGCATCCCTTAGCTAAGACTGTATATGCCTGCCATTGAGACAAGTTTGTGGCCTGGTACACCCCTATCTGCACCTTTATCGGGGATCTTGTTTTTTGTTTTACGCCTTTGCTTTGGGCACAGTTAAAGGGTATATTTCAGCCATATTGTCTTGGTTATGGCTGCAGTGTCTGCCCTCCTTGTTCAAGTCACCAATTATAACCTGTTTCCTAAAAGGGCTGCTACGTATGTTTCCTCCAAAGCTCTTCATTATGACCCAATGGAACCTTAATTTAGTTCTTACATTTGTGATGTGCTTGCCTTTCGAACCCCTGCACAGTTGCCTTCTGTATCTCTTGACTATTAAAGCAGTGTTCTTAGTGACCATTACGTTGGTCAGGAGGGTTAGTAAACCTCAGGCATTTTCTGTGCATCCTCCAAACACCACCTTATTCTCAGACAAACTGGTTTTTTTTGCGCCGGTGTCCTTCTTGACAAAGATGGTGATGCCTTTTCACCCTAACCAGAAGATCATCCTGCCGACCTTCTTTGCTCTTCCTCACCCTTCTAAACAAGAAGAAACTTCATCGCCTGGACCAAAAAAAGAGTGCTGCTGTTCTACATTGACTACACAGAAGAACATCGGGTTAGCTAAAAAAAAAAAAAAAAGCTGTGCAGAAACAAACCATAAAAAGATTGTGATTGTGCTCTGCATTAAAATCTGCTGCACATTGGCCAAGACACAACCCCCTCAGGGCTTGTGGTCCCATTCCTTCAGAGCCAAAGCTGCGACCACTGTGTTATCTCATCATGTCCCCATCCTGGATATCTGTCAGGTTACTACATGGGCATCTCTGCATACGTTTATCAGATATTAATGCCTCGACAGGCAGGTCTATCATGACAGGCATTTTGCCAGTTTGATCTTCCAGGATTTCCTGGGCCAGTTTGTTCACAGACCCTTCTCCAGGGAAGTATTGCTTGAGTATCTTTTCCAAGGTAAGTTATGTACTGCTCGAAGTCTCTGCCAGGTGAACACGTTATTTACCATTAGTATTGCATTATCAGGTAGAGACTCTGTTTATCTGTGGATTCCTTACTGTCCCTCTTATCCTCTCTGCGAACTGATTTTTTCTGTTGAGAAGGCCTCTGTAGGTCCTCCGTCTCTGCGCACTGGTTCATCAGCTTTCTAACGTGCCTTTGTGCTTATGGCACAAATGTTTCACAAAAAGAAACTGATGTCAGTGCTCTGGGGTGGCGCCTATATAGGCAACTGTACATGTCACATCTAGCGCGGATGACGCTGATGAGACAAAGCTGATGAACGCCATGTACTAGCGGGCAAAGGCTGAACCAATAGAGAGGCTCAGGCCTTGCGGTGCTCGGGGATCTGGGTACACCTCTGGTCCTCTTCACCAGGCTCAGGGCGGCCAGGTGCAGAGGTGTCCTGAGGCATCTGGTCTTTGTCACCTGAGAAAGTTGTAGTAGGAGAGCCTGCAGAAAGAAGCTGCAGGTGGCGTTAGAGAGTCCATAGCTGAAGACCTCAGAGTGGGCTTTTGTCTTGAAGGGCCTGAGGACCACGCTGGCACCGTTAGCCCATTTCAGCTTGGATCAGGGGGCACAAGTGCAATGGTGCTGTCCGATGTCGGGCTTTTGGTGGTCCGGAGTCCTCAAGGTTCATCTTGGGTGCCCGCAGGGTGCAGGGAAATAGCTCCGCTACTCCATGGGAGATGCAGGTGCTTTTAGAAGTGTAGGCAGTCCATCCATGCTACTGGAGATAGAGCTGCAGTTCGAAGTGACTTTGGCGCAGATGTCCTGGACTGCAGACAGCCTGGTATGGTCAGGACCTAGTCATTAGCTTCTCCTCTGTTCCTGTTTTTTATGACTCTTCAGTGTCCTCCTTCCTCTTGGGTCCAGCAAATCTGTCTTCTGATTTTGGAGAGGCACCTAAATACTGAATTGAAGGGTGTTTAGAGGTATGTAGGGTAGTTGCTGATGGACTACGTACCCTACAGCCCCTATGACCACTTAATGTGGGAAGTAGGTATATTCTTATCCCAAAAGGCCTAGTTCCAACCAAAAACAAGCTGGTGGAACCCTTGCTCGAGTGTCCATCTCAGATAGCCCACTTTAGGGGTGTGGTTAGCCTAGAGGTTGTACACTCCTACAGACTAACTAATGTTCCTGCCTGTCCTGGTGCTAAATGGGCCTAAGTAGAGGGGTGGCTACACCCAGGTCTGGGGAAGCTGGGGGTTTGCATACTAAAGGCAGCAGGGCCTTTGAAGTCCATGGCCTTTCTATGCAGATCTGCTAGCCATCCTTCTGGAGTGGGTGAGAACACCACTCTCTGGAGCAGGCTTTGTTTCTGACCTCAGAGTGTGGGTCCTCACTTCCAGGGGTCAGAAACCTGTATGTAGTGGCAGGCTGGTCAAGACCAGTCCACCAACATACTTAGAGACTGGTTGGGGTTGAGGGGGCACTTCCAAGGTGCCCTCTGGATGCTTATCATAATAAATCCGATGCTGGCATCAGCCTAAATTTATTAAGACAAGGTGCTTGATACCAAACACCATAGGATCCAGTAAAGCCATTATGTGACTGGGTCACTCGTGTTGACAAGTGTCCAGCACATACCTTAAGATGGCTTCCTGTTCACTTGCAGTGCTCAGCAATGGGCTGGGCATCATGCAGATATGACTACACATCAGATGTAAAGCACTGTGCCTTAGGGCTCCCAGGCCTGCTGTAGAGGTGACTTACATATATTTAGATGCAGTATTAATAGCATGACACTTGATTGGTGTGCTGTGTTGTGTTTTTGCTTGGCTTGTACCAGGACACACAGACTTCAGTGGTAGCTGTGTGCATTTTGTTTTTAGGGGTGGTCCCTGACTGTGGCACATTAAGTGCTGCAGCCCTTACAGACCATCTCCTTTACCCATGCCCTAGGTACCACTTACTAGGGATTTACACAGGTAGAGGAGTGTGCCAATTGTATACATCAGTGGTTCCCAACCTGTGGTCCAGGGACCCCTGGGGGTCCGCGAAGCCTCCTCAGGGGGTCCGCGACTGCTTAGAAAATTAAATAATATTACCAGATTAGGTCTCCATCTTTCAGTAATGACTCAGTGGATGGTCCCCAGATTACAAAAAAGATACAGTGGGGGTCCCCGGGCTCCAGTAATGATAAAGTGGGGGTCCACAGAAGTTAAAAGGTTGGGAACCACTGGTATACATTATTACCTGTTTTTAGGGAAAGAACACTGGCATTGGGAATCTGTTTAGCAGGGACTCAGTGCACCTCAGTCGAAAACCACAGTACCACTGAGCAAAAAGTGGGGTTGACCATGTCAAAAAGGGCATTTTCCTACATGGAGTATTGCCATCATGTTTACCTTTGGTGCCAGTTCGACACACCAAGTCTGTATTTTCTCCAGCTTCACTGTCGGCCCTGTGCTGGCCCTGGGTCCCTCAATGTCTGTGCCGACTCCATCGTTGCAGGAGGAGGATATGATCATTCTCTCCAACATTGCGTCGCCATCAGTCTGACCTTGCCCGAAGTCACACTCGAATCCACTGAGGCTCGTCTTCCTGTATTGGAGATACCAGCTCCCCAGGGAAGGCAACCTACTTTGCACTCCCTCTTAGGCTCCGATTCGGATGACCTGGACCTAGCTGAGGAGTTTGCTCGGGCATACAATGATGACATTTTTTACAAGGACTTGCAGGAGACTTGTGACCTTAATACCTCTCCAGAGATGTTTTTTTCTCGTCTCAGACCTGCCACATAGGAATCCACTTCCTACACTATGGTTGTGCGTTTGAGTGCCGAAGTTCTCGACCTTCAGTTTCCATTGTTCTTGCAACCAGGACAGACTTTGCTGAGCCTTTTCTCCCATTTAATGAGGCACTGACAGACACATTATTAGGGCCTGGGCCAAACCTTACTCCGGGCCTCCTGTCAACCAACAAATAGCAAGGCATCATGTCCTGTTCTGAGTGGCCCTGCTTTCTTGCCACAGTACCCTTCACCCAACAGAGTGGTGGTTTAGGCATTTACAAGTCTTTCTAAACTGAACATGTTTTATACCACTCCCCCTGACAAAGGATCTAAATGAATGGAAACATCTGGCAAGGTCTTTTCCTCCTCCAGCCTGGCCCTCTGCTCTGTCAACACCAACTGCTTGTTGTGGTGCTACTCTCATGCCCTTTGAGATTCAGGGGTGCAAGCCTTCCCTGGTGTGGATGCACTCTTTACCTTGTCCTGGCTCACGCAATTCAGGATGTTTGTGATTTGGCCAGGTTCATGATTCGATGTGACTTGGACACCACATGTTCCATTGGGCAAGCTGTGGCACCAGTGTTGCCCTGCGTGGCTGCGATCATCTAGGTTCTGAAGTAACATCCCGTCCTCCCTGAAGAATATGCCCTTTGATGGGCCACGCCTGTTCAGGGACAAGGGCTACCACTCGCTCTCCGCTTCCCTCTGCCATGCCTCACCAAGAGCACCATTTCTAAGGATCCTTTTGCGGTTTTGGATGAGGCACCTCTTACTGCCAGCCTGTCTAACCCCTTCGGTTGACTCAGCAATTTTGTGTCTGAGGTGCCCACCACCCATGCGGCCTAGGTCAGTGTGCCGCTCAGTCCACCGCTACCACCTTAGCCCCACCTGTAAAACCTGTTAAGCGCGCTCTTGATGGAACACAGCCATCCAATGGCAGGCAGAATCCAGCATTTGTTACTGAGTTGGCAGGTGATCCCTTTAGACAGATGGGTCCTGCAGATAATTAGAGGGGGTATGCTCTCCCATTCCCCGCTGCAAATTCCACTGTACCCTCCCCCCCCCAACGACTGATGGAGGACTATTTCTCCATATTTCTACAGGAAGTAGAAGCTCATTTTGGCCACATGGGCTGTAGAGAGACTGCCAGCACATAAAGTAGGGTGTGGTTGTTATTCCCTCTACTTTCTGGTGCCCAAAAAGGACGGAGGACTTCAGCCAATAATAGATCTGCGCCCTCTCAACACCTCCCTCCAAAAGGAGAAATTGAATATACTCACCCTGGCCCAGGTCTTGTTGCCCTAGACCCTGAGACTGGATGATGGCATTGGACCTGCAGGATGCCTATTTTCATATTCCTGTCCTGCAAAACCATCTGCACTACCTGTGGTTTGTGGTGGGGAAGGAGCATTTCCAGTTTGCTGTGCTCCCCTTTGGGCTCAGTAGTGCCCCTAGTGTTCACGAAAGTGATGGTGGGGGTGGCAGCTCATCTTTGGAGGACTGGGGTACAAGTCTTCTCCTTCCTAAATGACTGGATATTGAAGCCCCAGGCAGTCTTTAGCCACCTCTAGTCTATGGCGGGCTTCCTGTTGTCTTTGAGGGTTCACCATCAACGTGCCTAAGTCACACCTGGAGCCAGGGCCATCCGCTTGGAGTTGAAAGCTTCATGCCGTCGATCAAACGGTCAACACCACCACTATGTGGTAGTGTGACAAACAGGGAGGGGTTGGTTTGCGGACCCTGTGCCAGGATGCTTTGCGCTGAACCACCAAGGAATTTTCCTGGTGGTGAACCACCTAGCAGGATCATTGAATGCAAGGGCAGATGAGGTCAACTGTTGGCACCTAGTGGATCATGAAAGGCAGTTACAGAAGGAGGTGGCACGAGGTGTCTTCCTCAAAAGCGTAGAACCTTTGTTCGATCTGTTCGCCAACAGCGAAAACGTGCAGTGTCAGCACATCTGCGTGTTGGAGTTTCCAATGCATTTCGTGCTCAGAGACACGTTCTGCCTGAAGTGGAACTCGGGGTTTCTGTTTGTCTTCCACACCGCAATCACTCCTGTCCTGGGTTTTCAAGAAGCTCAGGACAGTCCAGGCCCAAGTCATCCTTGTGGCTCCGGATTGGGAATGGAGAGGTTGGTATCCAGAACTTCAGGGCTTTAGCATATGTCCTCCGATAAAGCTGCCCTTCTGGGAGGACCTGCAGTTGCAGCAGCAGGGTAGAATTCTGCACCTGGGCCATCACAATTTCCACCTTCATGATTGGGGATTGAGCAGCAACAGCTGAACACATTCAGCGTTCTACTGGCGGTCATCTTGGCTGCCAGGCGTTCTGCAGTAAAAACTGTATATGCTCATCAATGGGACAAATTTGTGGCTTGATGTAGCACACCAGATTGACCCCCTCCAGAGCATGATTTACAACTAGGCAGAGGGGATAATCTGTCACAAATGTGACGGATATCCCGTCTACCCTATCCTATTACAATCCATATAGGATATAAAGGGATTGTAATATAGCAGACGGGATATTCATCACGTTTGTGACGGCGTATTCCGCTGCCCAAGTTCTAAATCCGGCCCTAAGTTATCTGATTATTTTTTTTTGTGTGTTCAGCTTTTTTTTTTGCCTGGCAAGACTTTGCTTTGGGCACAGTCAAGGGTTATCATTCCGAATTCTTAGGGTTGCGCGATCAAACCTCATTGTTTAAGATACCAGTTGTTGATGCAATTTCTGAACAGCTTCAACATGTTTCCCCCCTTTTCCTTTGACATGCTACAATGGGACCCTAATCTGGTCTGTCTTACCTGATATGCATACCATATGAGCTACTTCACAGCTGTCCCTTATGGCTTCTTACCATTAGGACGGTTCCTTGTCACGTTCCGCATGACGAGTGAGTCAGCATCTGATAGTGCCTTCTAGCCACAGATTTCTTACCTTAGAATTATCCCCAGGCGTCATACTGGGTCTGGATTTTTTTTCTTGAGCAGTACGCCTGTGTGCCGGTAGGTGGTGGTGTTCGACTTCGCATGATGTTGTGCCATGTCAACCTTCCCAGTGCTGGTCCTTACATTGACGCTCCTAGCGCCATCCCAATCCTTTTCCCTAAATCCGATACAGAGCTGGAAACCTAAGGTGCCGACTGGAGCCATGCCTTCCAGGCTAGAGTCTAAGCCCTATTCCTAGGGGCTAGGATTAGGGGACGATTGGTAGGGGTCACTGGACCCTGAAGAATGCAAGCCTTATGATTCAGATATGGACTGTGAGAAGTGGTTGCGCAGGTCCTGCCATTGGTCCCGGAAGAGACCGTGCCGTACTTTCTCAGGCTGTTGCTGATGAGGGAGACACAGCAAAGTTCATGATAAGATGTGGACTGGACACCACTGATTCATTAGGCAGGGCGGTTTTGTCAACAGTTACGGAGCCTTGCCTGGCTGAGGACGACTGGCTTTTCTTGGGATCTCCAACCATTACTGATGAACATGCCCTCTGATGGCTCCTGTCTCTTCAGAGGCAAGGCCAATTCAGTGCCTTTTGGACAGTAGGGCTATGGCAAGGTCCTTGGGCCTTTCGTCACCCACAATCTGCCTTACGCTCCTTTCATGGCCATGGAAGGAGCTTACAACAGCACCTTTTTTGCTTCTCAGCTACTGCACCATACATGCTCCCCAGCCTCAGCGTGGCAAAGTGCACAGTACCCACAGATCCCGTGGGTCAGGCAGCCAACGGTCAGGCCAGCACGCTACTCCACCAGCAACCTCCAAACCCTCCTAATCTGTCCTCTTACCATCATGGGCACCTAGTTGGTGGCAGGATTCACTATCACCTGCCCCACTGGTGGCCCATAACATCAGAAGAGTGGGGTTTGAAAATCGTCTGAAGGGGCTACTCCCTCCTCTTCGTGACTACACCGCCCCCATGCCACCCACATACCAAAGGTTGAGGAAGGATCACCTATTTCTTCTCCACCAGGAAGTCGTGGCTCCCCTGGCCAAGGAAGCCATAGAGAGGGTGAAGACACCAGAAAAGGGTTGTGATTGCTATTCCCGCTCCTTCTTTGTGCTGAAAAAGAGTCGAGGCCTTTGTCTTATCCTATAGCCATGCCCTCTCAATTTCTTCCTCAACAAGAATTTCACAATGCTCACCCTGGCTCAGTTCCTGTCTGCCCTGGACCCACGACACTGGATAGCAATGCTGGACCTGCAGGATGCCTACTGTCACATTCCTGTTCTGCCTGACCACAGACATTACCTGTGGTTCATGGTAGGCCACGATTATTTTTAGTTCACCGTGCTCCCCTTTAGCCTTACCAGCGTCCCATGGGTGTTCACCTAGGTGACGGCTGAGGTTGCAGCTCATCTGCAGAGATTAGGAATGCCAGTCTTCCCTTATCACAATGACTGGCAGTTGAAGGTGACTTGCCTCAGGCTGTTGTCTCTCACCCACCTCCAGACTACGGCAGACCTCATGCACTCACTGGGGTTCCTTGTCAAAGTGCCAAAGTCACCTGACTACCCCTTTGGATGTTTCCCTTTCATCAGAGCTTTTCTGGATGCAGTGCAGTTTCAGGCTTATGTTCTGGAACTCGAATCCACGATATTCAGGCTACAGTGCCAACTTTTCAGCCTCTATTGTGGATTTCGGTGAGACTGACTCTGAGGCTGTTAGGACTCATGGCCACCTGTATCCTGTTGGTGATGTATGACCAGTGTAATATGCAGGCTTTGCAGTGGAACCTGAAGTTCCAGTGGGCACAGCATCAGGAGAATCTCTCTAGCATGGTCAGAAGGGAACTGCAAAAGATCAACAGTGGTGGTTAACAAACCTCAATTGGGTCAGCGGCAGAGCCCTCTCCCTTCCCCAATCTCATCTCACAGTGATGAACGATGCATCACTCATGAGATGGGGCCGTCATTTTGGAGAAGTGGAGGTCAAAAGACTCTAGTCTCTGGTGGAGTCTGGACTCCACATCAACCTGTTGGAGCTCCGTGCAAAACCGCTGGCATTGAAAGCCTTTCTACTCTCCATTAAGAGAAGACTAGTGCAGGTGTTCATGGACAACCACCGCCATGTGGTACTGTAACAAACAGGACGTGGTGGGGTCATGCATCCTTTGTCCACAGGCCCTTTGTCTCTGGACATGGCTGGAACATCAGCGCATTTCCCTGGTGGTTCAACACCCAGCGAGCTCGCTGAACGCCAGGGCAGAGGAACTCAGCCAAAGATGCCTAGCGGATCACGAATAGCGTCTCTATCCAGAGGTGATGCAAGGCGATACTGAAGGTAAGTAACTTGTTCTTCTCAGACAATACCACCTCCATGTGGTACTGCAACAATCAGGGCGGGATGGGGTTGTGGACCTTTGTCAAGAGGCTCTCCCGAAAGTGTCACTCCATTTTGCGTAGGCCAATCCATCACTCAGCCTGCTTTTTATGCTTCACAGCCTCCTGCCAAGGAAGAGTAGTGACTCCACTGTCTGAACCCCAAAAGAGCGTTGTTGTTTTTCCTTGACTGCACACAAGAGTTCAGGGTGGATGACCAAATATTCGTGGGGTGTACCACAGCGAAGAAAGGATGGGCCTTGCAGAAGGGACCATCTCCAGATGGATTGTGTTCTGTATCAAGATCTGCTATGTATTGGCCAAAGAACCAAACCCCTGAAGCCTTGAGAGCTCATTCCACCAGATCTAAGGTTGCAACCACTGCCTTAGCACGCGGAGTTCCATTCCTGGACATCTGCCAGGCAGCAACATGGTCCTCATTGCACATGTTTACAAAGCACTCCTGCCTGGAAAGTAAGGTCCATGGGGTGGGCACTTTGCCTGTTCAGTACTGCAGGACTTCATCTGAAATTGGTCTGCAGACCCACCTGTGAGGGCATTTTTGCTTGGATATCTATGCCAAGGGAAGGAATCTGCGGTTAAAAGTTTCTATCAGGTGAACAAGTTACTTAGCTTGGATAACTCCTTATCTGGTAGAGACTTTGTCTAGCTGCAGGTTCCATACGGACCCACCCAACCTCCTGACTCTGCAAACAGATTTCTAGGGACAGGGCTGTATCCCTTTTAGGGCCCTAGTTTTTCACACCAGTGGGCACTGTTCTTCGTAGCTCCGTGCTCCTGGTGTGGAAAGTCATGAAATGAAATTGATGTCAGAACGCCTTGATGGCGCCTATATAGGCCCGGCAAATGTCCCATTGTGGACAACGCCACGTGGAGCCAGACAACACCACCTACCGGGACGCAGGGGTACTGCTCACGAAAATATTCTGGATCCAGTCTGACACCTGTGGTTAATTGTAAGATAAGGAATCTGTGGCTAGATAGAGTCTTTACCAGATAAGACATCACCAAAGGTAAGGAGCTTGTTCTTCAAGCTCAGTGTCAATCTACTTTACACCACCTTCTTCCCAGACACATTGCTTCTGCTGACTCTGGCATCCTTCCTGCCGAAAGTTGACACACTGTGCTACGTTGGTCAAACCATCATCCTATAGATGTTGTATTCCCCACCTCATCCTCTAAGCAGAAGTCAGTCTCCATCGCTTGGACTCCAAGAGAGGGCTGAGCTTTTATATAGCTCGTACCAAAGAGCACTGGGTAGAGGATCAGTGCTTTGTGTGGTTCTGTATAGCAAGAAAAGGCAGAGCAGTGCAGAAGAGAATGATCTCCCACTGGATCATGCTCTTCATTAAGATCTGTTACACACTGGTTAAAAAGCAGCCTCAGGACAGAATGCATGCTCATTCTACCCAGGCCAAAGCTGCTACCATTGCATTAGCACCCAGATTCCCAGTCCTAGACATAGGCCGGGCAGCTATGTAGGCATCCCTTCATAGCAATGTTGTCTGGACAGTCAGGTTTGTCGAGAGGGGCACTGTGCTTGCTCTGTCCTACAGGACTTTCTGGTTTGAGTCCACTCACAGACCCATCTCCAAATAGATACCCTTTGGTATCTGTTCATAAGGTGAGGAATCTGCAGTGTCTATCAGAAGACCAAGTTAGTTACCTTTGCTAACACTTTGTTTGGTAGGGACTTCAGCTGCAGATTCCTTACCAACCATCCCATCCTCCCCATTTTCTGATTAGACTGCCTGCATTAATAAGATACTAAGGGCCTGATGTAGATTTCGGCATATGGGTTACACCTTCCCACCGGTGACGGATATCACGTCTGCCAAAATAAAAATCCCATTCTCCGGTATTGGATTTTTCATAGATTCACATGCTTGAATCATCCTCATTGTCGAGGTGGAAGCCTCACGGTAACTTCAAATATATATAGTAGTAAGTGTTACACACTAGGTCCCAATGGCCCAATCAGGCAGTGTTATAGCCTATCCATGTTCTTTTATAAAAAAAAGAAACAAACTTGAGCTACAACCACTCAACCGTCAGCACCCTCTAGAACACTCCCAACAGAGGCTGTTTCCCTCAGATTTTGTACCACACGTCGTGTGAAGGGAGTGTCCCTGAGCTTTGCTCAGTTTCTTCTTCTGACAAGAATATTTTCTCTCAGAGAACCCAGCTTTCCAGTGGTCCAGATGTCCCAGCAAACTAAAAAAAGGACTTTTCAGAGATTGTGGCAGTTGTGGGAGGAAAATACTTCATATCGATGACCCCCACAAGAAATGCATCTACTGCCTACATCCAGACCATAAGGTGAGGGATTGTAAGATTTGTCACAACTTCAGTCATAAAACCCTGAAAGACCGAGAGGGTAGACTTTTGTTGTGGCTCCAAAAGCAGAAGGCCATAAAGTACCCTTCTTCTGAGGAGAGTGAAGCCTCATCGCACACTTCTCACTCCCTAAAAAGGCCTAGAGGTGAGGAAAGACTGCCTACAAAACCTCCAAGAAAAGTTTCTAAAAAATCAAAATACCTTTCTTTGGAGAAACAAAAAGGCCAAGAGAATGCTGCCTCAGTATCTGGAACCCAGTTAAAACCTTTGAAAAAGGTTCACTCAAGCCTACCACACCTTTGGGGAAAAAAGGCACCCCCAAAAAGTGCCTCTCTGTCTCTATCCGGGAAAGAGCTGGGAAGATTCTCCTCGGACTCTTGACACGAAGGGTCCATCGACAACATCACTGTCGACGACCGCGACTATGATGTCGACATTCACCACAGTAGTGTCCCCTATGATTGTTGCATCGTCGCCACTTTCGTCGACGACGATCACCACAGCAAAGATATACAAGAGGACACCGTCGACAAAGACATCGTCAAGAGATAAATACTAAGCCCTGTTATCACATCCGCCGACAGACACGTTGTCAAGAGCGACGAGCGAATCGTCTACAAGAGAACTGTCAACGAGGAAAAGTCCGTCAACAAGGGAAAAACCGTTGACGAAGAAACCATTGACGGGTGAGCTGTCGGCGAGGGAAACATTGACAACAGCTTCATTGACAGCAGTCTCGTCAGCGCAACCATTGACGACGGACACAGCAGGAGGAGCACTGTCTACGGGTGATGCCACGATCCATGCTTCAGAGTCACAAGGTTTCTTCCTCTCTCTTTCATAACGGTGGGAGTGAGGTCATCCCCAATCCTGCCAATGCATACCTCCCCAAGCAAAGTGTTGCTGTATCCTCCTCAGCGCCTATTGAATGATGACGTATATTCTCAGGATGATGGAATGTTACGAGCAGTCAGCTTTCCGTCACAACTTAATGTCAAATGCCAGGACCTGAATGACGATGGTGATGGACAAAATCAAGATAGTTATTCGTCAGCCAGGGTCCAACTGGATCCATCATACTCCACGTTAGAGACAGAAGCTCCTATTCCAATGCCAAGATCTTTAGTGATAGATCTCCAAGGTATGTTGCAGGACTACTACAGAAGGTTTCGGCCATCACTACCGGCGACTCCGACCCCACAGTATAACCTACAAATGGGTCTGCACACTCGACTCCCTAGCCATCCAGGGACACCGTACAGAAACATCCTGTTTGTTCAACCGCCGCAAGATGACCCTCAGTCCAGAGACAAAGAGAGTGAAGAGGGTGAGATACCTGAAACCACTCTTAGTGAGTGGGATGAATACCTCATTCCTACACCATCACCACCGGCAGCAAAAACCCTCCTACAATACCTTCCCAGATACCGCGGTTGGAGAAAAAATATAAAGCCCCAGAAGATACTCCAACATGTTTAATTTTGCAACCAAAGCCGGATTCTGTGATATCTCAAGCGGCGCAATGTCACTCGAAAAATCTTTCAACGCCGATAACCTCCCCACTAGATAGATAGGGACGGTGACTGGACAACATCAGCAAAAGGTTCTCCTCTATGGCAGCGATAACAGTAAAGGCTGCCAACTAGTTGGCCATTCTAGGCAGTTATGATCGCCAAATGTGGGCAGACATGTCCTCTTACATTGACCTCTTGCCCGAGGACGCTAAACTGGAGGCAAAGAAAGTGTTGCAGGAAGGAGAGCGGATCGCAGCCAAAGTCATCGATTGTGCGATTAATATCTCACTTACGGGTTTCAGGGAACTGCCAGGGGCAACTGTCTTGCATAAACAGGTTTGGCTGAAATCTACTTCTTTTCGACCAGAGGTTCAGAGTAGAATACTTGACATGACGTATGATGGGGAAAGCCTCTTTGGGAAGCACTTGGATGACATGTTACAGTCCATAAAGGCTGATACAGATAATGGCGAAATCCCTTGGTATGTTACAGTACAAAAAACAGCCATTTCGACGGGCGAGAGGCAGAGGAAGTTACTCCTTTCGTGGTGGTTTGCAGCAGTATAGACCACAGTACCAGTCAACTCGGGCAGGTTTCTGACAGCAGTACGGACATCAGCAGCAATATCGATTACCACCTACAGCTGCCTACAGACACCCCACAAAAGGGAGATCAGTTGCCCGTGGCAGAGACACAGGTAGAAAACAATGACCGGGCATTCTTACCAGCTACCAACCCCACCCATGTGTCAAAGATCGGGGATCACATCACTTATCACATCCTTCAGTGGTCGGGGATAACTTCAGACAAGTGGGTACTAGATATAGTAGCCAAGGGACATACTCTGGAATTCATACAGAAACCTCCAAATAGCCCTCTGTCAGGACCGCTACCTCCATGGTTAAAACACCTCCTCAAGGAAGTATATGTGATGTTGTACAAGGGGGCAATAGCGCTTGTTCAAACTCTTCACAGGAACCGGGGATTCTATTCCCGCTTTTTTCTAGTGAAAAAGCATTCAGTAGGTTGGCGTCCCATCTTAGACTTGAGATCCTTAAACAAGTTCCTGAAAAAAACTGTTGTTTCATATGGTAACGCTTCATGACATTCTACGCCTCTTGAACACAGGCAATCACATGACATTTCTAGACCTCCAGGATGCGTACTTCCACATCCCAATACATTGAAACCATCGGAAATTTCTCAGGTTCAGGGTAGCTGGTATGTATCTGCAGTTTTGCATCCTCTCATTTGGATTAAATTTGGCCCCGAGAATGTATCCAACATGGCTCAAAAGCTATCGACAAAAAAAGTTTGTTTCAGTTCGGACTTACAAAACATTAATGGGAATGATCTCGTCATGTATTCCACTGATCCCAAATTTACGGCTACGCATGCGGCCTCTACAGGAGCAACTGGACGCTCAGTGGCTGCAAGTGTAGGGCTCCTTCGACGATCGAATTTTCATCACACCAGAGATGCGAACTGCCATGTCTTTGTGGGCAAAGCCAACCAACTCATCCGAGGGTCTTACTTTTCTTCAACAGGTGCTGCAATATATAATAACAACAGATGCATCGCTCGAGGGTTGGGGTGCCCAACTTCAAGATCTGCAAATAAGTGGCAACTGGACTCAAAAGGACAAACAGCTTCACATACACCAGCTGGCGCTCAAAGCAATAGATCTGGTGCTGAAGGCTTTCTTACCAAGAATTCGAGACTCAAAAATTCTCATCACAACAGGCAATACCACAAGTATGTTTTACCTAAACAAACAGGGCGGCACAAAGTCCTTGCAACTTTCACGACAAGCTCAGAACATTTGGAAATGGGCCATAGGAAACATAATTTGTCTGAAAGGCAGAACACTTGCCAGGGCAAACCAATATCCTAGCAGATATTTTGAGCAGGACAGTCATCCCCTATCACGAGTAGGAACTCGACCAACAAGTTCTCGACCAACTCTTCCGGATGTGTGGCAGGCCAAATCTTGATCTTTTTGCCGCACACGAGAACAGGAAATTCCCAAATTACGCAAGCTGGCATCCCCAGAAAGGGTCGTGGGGAAATGCGTTTTTGATTAGATGGTCAGGGGTCTAGGCCTACGCTTTTCCCCCGATTCCGCTGATCCCCAGAGTGATCAACAAGATGAAGACAGAAGGATGTTGCCTCCTGCTAGTAGCACCCAGGTGGCCCAGGCAGGTTTGGTTCTCAGAATTCCTTATTTATTTGGAACAACCACATGTTCTACTCAGACAGACATCAGCCTTGCTGACCATGCACCAGGGCCAGGTCAGGCATCTGGATCTGTCATCTCTGCACTTATCGGCCTGGCTCCTGAATTCAATGAATACTCTACATTGAACATCTCATCAGAATGTAGAGCAGTATTAGCCAAGGCCAGAGCCGACACCACCAATAAGACCTATAAACTTAAATGGAAGCGTTTCTGTTTGTTGTGTGCTGCGGAAGGAGTTCATCCTATCTCGTCGCTCCTGAAACAATTACTTCCTTATTTGTTGCACTTGGCAAAATCTGGGTTTTCATATTCCTCCATTTGAGTACATATGGCGGCAATTTCAAGATACTGTCTCTCTCAGCACACCTCCTCACTATATTCTACTAGGATTGTGAAACAATTCCCCAGGGGTCTTTTTCACAAACATGTGAATCTATGAAAGATACCAATACTGGAGAACCACAGTTACAGGTAAGTAACCAATTTTCTTATTTCCTATGGGATGTATATTTCGACGGATGGGATATCCATCACCGTTGTGACAGAGTAACTCGTCCTCCGAAATCTAAATCAGGCTTTATGTGTAGGAATCTGTACACTGTCTTCCAATTTGCTTTAGGGCCCTGTGGGTTAAGATAGTCTTGAGAGCAGCTGACATCAGCGCACAAGCATGGTGCCTCTGTATGCCCTGCACGTCGTTTCAGAGGCAGAACAGCATCAGTGCAGAGCCACAAGGCTCCACCTTCCGGCACACAAAGGAACTACTAAAAAGTTGCTAGTTTCAGGATGATGCCTGTGGAATCTTAAAAATGGGTGGACTCTGAGGCTAGATAGAATATCTGTCAGAAAGAGCATTACCTAAGGTAAATAACTTATTCATCAGGAAGAACAGATCGTGTTAGTAGCTCAGGATTTGGCTAAGAGAATGTGATACTCATGGACCGTTAGACCTGAACATTTGTTATCTGATCAGTCTACCATTTTGGGAGGACCACGTGTCTAAACAACATGTCAGGGTCCTGCACCCATATCTCTACAACCTTTACCACCATGAAGAGAGATTGAACATCAGCAGCAGTTTACATTTACCCGCCAAAGTAGTGGATGTTGTCCTTTGGGCTAGGTACCCATCTAACGAATACACCAACTATCAAAATGGTGTTCTTTATTGCAACTCCTGTGCACCACCTTCTTTCCTGACGGATTTGTGCTGCAAACCTGGGCTGCATTCTGCCTTTCTCTTGAGCCAGTCCATTATACTTCCCACCCTCTTCTGTCTGCCACTGCCTTCTGCAAAAGAGGGGAGGCTCCACTGAATGGACCTAAAATGATCCCCTCCTTTTTACATTGAGTGCAGAGTACAAAGCTGATGACCAGCTTATCTTAGGCTTTGCTGGTGGTAAGAACGATAGGGTACTGCAGAATAGAACTCTGTATGGGTGTGTCGCCCTTTGCATAAAGATATGCTATGCCTTAGCCAAGAACGAGCCCCTTGAGGACCTTTGGACTTGTTCCAACAGAGCCAGTGCTTGTATGATGGCACTGAAAAGTGTTGTTCGAGTACTGGTAAATCTGTCAGGCTGCTACATGGGTGTCTGTGCAAAGCAAGAGCTTCTGGCTAGCCAGTCAAGTCTACAAAGAGTGCCATTTTGCCCTCTGTCCTGCAGAAATGTTTGGTGCAGGTCCTCTCCTCAGACATATCACCTTTTTGAAGGTACCCCTTTGGTACCTATTCAAAAAGTTATGAATATGCAATTATAAGTATCCATTAGAAGAACATGCTACTTACCTTTGGTACAGCTCATTCTGATGTATACTCTTACTGGTGATTCTTCTGTGCCCTCCCTTCTCCCTCTTTTGTGGAGTGGACCACTCTGATCCTCCTAACAAGGTCCCAATATAGCTTTGTCAGTCTGCTTTCTCCATTTGTCATGGATGATCCGTGTATGAGTCTTGCAAAGAGTTCAATATGAACTATCATAAATGATCATGTTGCTCTGTCACTTCCAGAGGTGGTGCAGTGTCTCCAAGAAGGCTGGTGGTGCCTTGGTGTGCTACAGCAGTTGCTATGAAAAATTCCAGGTTGTTTCTGGCATCTGTGGATATTAAAAGGTGACGAATCCGAAGTTAGATAGACTATTCACCAGCAAGATAATTGCCAAAGTAACTTGTTCTCTGTGGAGGTAGTGCCTCTGGAAGAATGGGACAGGTGTTTTACTCTCTATACTTCTTGGTCCTCAAAAATGTATTGAGCTCTAAGGGTCATTCTGGATGACGGCCTTCTGAATTTGTTCATTCACAAGCACAAATTCAGAATGCTGCTGCTGAGTCAAGTTCAGCTGGCCCTGAATGCCAGGCATTGGTTGGCTTTGAGGGACACCCAGAGCTCCTACCATGGAGATTCAACACTCTCTGTCCCTGGTCTGGCCACTTTGGATGACATCAGTATATTGTGTTTTTATGAAAGTAATGACATCTGTAGCTTCCTCACTGAGGTGGTCAGGAGTCAGTATGTTGCCATTCTTGGATGATTGGCTGGTGATAATAGAGTCCTTTGAAGCTGGTTGAGGTCCATTTTCTTATGGGTACTTCTTCCTGCAGATTCCTCATCTGTGAATATCCACCAGGCATCAGACAGGATGCAGAAACGTGTTAGCGTAGCTCCTTAGCACCAGTAGGGGGTGCTGGCTCCATGTTGATGTCAGGCATAACATCTCAGTGACATCATTGGTGCCTTTAAAGCACCCGACTGACTCTTTAACAGCAGTTCCCTTTTTTTCTGTGCCTTTTTATGTGGATCTGGGGGGCGTTCCTCTGAGGTTTTTACCTCAGAAATTGAAAATGTCAACTAAATGCAGAGTCAGGGCTTAGAACCCTGTCACACTTGTGACAAACACATGTCTATGACAAATCCACATGAGGACTGTCTATGGTGTTAGGTTATCCACCACAACACCAAATTCTGCAGTCTGTTACTTAAAGTTTTAATGTAAGGGGAGGGCAAAGTTGTTTATGACCCAAGGTAGTGGCATCTCAGTCGGTCTCATCCTTCTTAATCTTCAAAAGAAAGGAGAAAACACAAAAAAGAAGAAAGGGTATAATATGCATGAAAATTGGGAGATAAGTTCATCTCAGAAATCTTCCTCATAGCTTCAAGTGGTGGCCGTCCAATCACTGTTGGCTCCTTCACCAGCTTTGCTTGTGTCCATATTGGAGCCTCTACCCCCTGGCTCCTCCGATGCTGCCTCTGCACCCTTCTCTTCTGGCATTCCTAAAGTTTTCCGTACCATGTATGGATCCCTTCACGTTCCTCCATATAATGTAGGATATTTCTATATGTCTACGGTCCTGTGAGTCCATCTGGAGCTCCACTTGGTTTCCCACCTGTGGGTTTTCCCCCTGCTCAGAGTGTCTCTGTAGTTGAGCCTTCTGTTATTCCAGGGAGAATACCTTCCCTGGTGGTATCAATGCAATCGATTCATAGGTGAGGGTGTGGTTGTGATGATAAAGACTGTTAAGGGATCTGCCCTTCGAATACTGCGCATTTTGGTCCAAATTCCTGCCTCTTTTTTTTCCTGGCTCCGTGCCTCTAAGCTTTTGAGTTATAATAGTCTTTATACTCGCCCCCATCCAAATACCCCTGATTCCCTGAACTTTCTTTTTTTAAGGACTCTTTTAAGTAGTATTACAGTCCATACATGTCAATTTCTGGCATAACCCATAACCATTACACTCTCAAAAATGAAATCTCTATATATTGAGTAAAACCAATGAGTACTAACTTCGCCTTAGTCCAAATCTTTCGATTTTAAAACCCCTCCACATTTTATTATTTATTCTAGATCACACAAGACTACATTATCTTATCTAATTACTTAACACTGGTGTATGCAGACACCATTGCCAACCTAATGAAACTATACCCAGTGAATCAATATCTGTAAACTCATTAGGCAGCAGTTTCATATTTCCAGCTAAGCAGCATAACTGCATTTTCTGTGATTCAATTTTTGAAGCATATTGCTAGTTTCTCACTGACTAAAAGTAATGTGTACGGTTGCAGCAACTTCTAAAATGGCCCTGCTCTGTTTCGTTTGGTGGAATCTTTTGTGGCACAGTTTATTCATCTTTATCTTCCTCATTTTCCAAAGTTCAAGGTTGCTGCACCTCTCTGCCCTGTATCATGGTTTAACACCACAAGCCTTCCTTCCTCTGTTAAATGGTTTCAGACTCCAAATACACCAAGACTCCAAAGATGTCCCACGCAATTCAAAACTCTGTAGCTTACACAGTGGACTGTGGACAAAATGTTTCTGACTTAATACCTTTTGTTCTTTGCTAATTTAAAGAGTAAATATGTCCCAAGGGACAGGCTTGAAAGATAAAATGCTTATAGCCCCTGTAATCTTGGAATGTGTATCTGCAAAATCTGGGTACATTTAATCAGACCATCTATGAAGTTTGGACATAATAGGCAAATAAGGTTCTTACTAAGCTTTTGGGTAGTGCTTTGCATTGTTTTTGGAAAAAATATACTAGTCTGCAACCGGCATAGGATTGCTGAGACTTATACCATACATATTGCCTGGAAGGGCTATGACTATTTCAAGTCTTTATCATTGGCACAATTTGTTCCCCTTTCACACCACGTAAAGATAACCAGATGACATACCCCTCCTCTAAGGCCCCTGCCGATTTGCAGCACAGTGCAAGGGCCCTGAGTTTCTCAGTTAAGTGAGCATGGGCTCTGCTACTTTTTGAGTTGTGATGGCTCTATGTTTTTTCTTAGTGCTGAGCAAAGTCCAGACTACTCTCTACACTGTGACTGAAGGCGCTAATGTTCTTTGCAAAAAGAGGTATTTTACATTTTATTTTTAGCATGCTAATCAAGCTAATGTGGGAAAGTAATTTGATTATTTGATATTTTTTGTTTGCAGGGTATCCAACGTCGGATCACTGTCACAATCATCCATGAGCGTGGCAACGAACTACATTGGAAGGACGTGCGTGAGTTGGTTGTGGGTGAGTCTTTTTCTGCACCAAAATAACTGAAAGTCTTGCACCATACTGCTCATTGGAGCAGAGGCAGCTGTGCTTGCTTTTTTGAGAATTACCTGTTGGCCTTTTGCATTGTGTGCTGTATTGTTTAATTACTGTGACTCATAAACATTTGCAAAGATTATGCTTTACACACTCTTATTTTCTGGCTGGTTCACAAACTTTTGATACTCATGGTGAGATTGAAAACTATTTTATAGCTTTTAATGTTGGAGATTTGGATGCCAGTATCATGCATGCCTGTGTGTGTCATATTCAAAACCCTCATTTTCTGATTCCCAAGTGCTCTTTTTTCTGCTTATTGGTGTGTATCAGATCTTGCTTCTCTTTAACTGACTGTATTGCTAATGTGGTGCTCTGTCCAAATAGCATTTATTTTTTTGATATGGTGTTTTTTTCTTTTAATCCCTTAAGTTTGAATAGTTTACATCCAAAGTCTTCGGCAAAAGGCCATGTACTGTGCATCCTGATAATTTGCAACAGCTACCCCTATAACCTCTTTGTCTATTGTTTAGGGAACAGTTGCACAAAATTGGCAGGACACAAGACCAAGGGGGTCATTCTGACCCCGGCGAGGGTCGGCGGGAGCACCGCCGACAGACCGGCGGTGCCCCGCAGGGCATTCTGACCACGGCGGTTCAGCCGCGGTCAGACAAGGAAAACCAGCGGTCTCCCGCCGGTTTTCCGCTGCCCTTGGAATCCCCCATGGCGGCGCAGCTTGCTGTGCCGCCATGGGGGATTCTGACACCCCCTACCGCCATCCTGTTCCTGGCGGTTCGCCCGCCAGGAACAGGATGGCGGTAGGGGGTGCTGCGGGGCCCCCGTAAGAGGGCCCTACTGTGTATTTCAGTGTCTGCAATGCAGACACTGAAATACGCGACGGGTGCAAACTGCACCCGTCGCACCCCTGCAACTACGCCGGCTCAATTCTGAGCCGGCGTCCTCATTGCAGGGGCATTTCCTCTGGGCCGGCGGGCGCTCTTTTGGAGAGCGCCCGCCGGCCCAGAGGAAATGTCTGAATGGCCGCCGCGGTCTTTTGACCGCGGTGCGGTCATTTGGCAGCTCCCGCCGCCCGCCGGGCTCAGAATGAGCCCCCAAATGTTTTTTTGACTTCATACCTTTCCATACTCATCCAAACCTTGGAGGAGCAGGAGTTGCTGCTGTCCTCACCACGGCAACTAAAGGATATGTCCTGGATCCATTCTGGTTCCACTGGTCAATCTTTTAAGGACTCAATGCCATTTTATTCTTAATCGCTTCTCCTCCAGTGGTGTAACAAAGGCCCTATCTTCCCCCACGGTGTAGGGGGATGAGCTCCATGGGGCCTCCTCTGCACAGCACCTGGCCTGAGTGAGTCCTGATAGAGTTCTTTGCAGGGGGGACACCCTTCAGTTTCATTACACCACTGTTCTCCTCCTGTGCTGTATTGGTCTCCATTGCAAGCAGGTCACGCTCAGTTGATCACTTTCAATAGACAATGAGGTGTCACACTGTTTAGACACAAGTGCAGTCTTGAAATCCTTCCTGGAGGTACTGAGGGCAAATGGCAGCGCCCTCTTGATTCCTTAGCACCCACTGCTACTCCTACCATCCTCGGTACTACTCCAATTGATTTTGTTGTAGTTTCAGAGGCCCCATCTTCATGACTGATGTTGTCTAGAGATAATCACCTTTCCCTCTCTCTTGAACACCACTGAAGCTGTTTACTTTATGCCTGGATAAGTGACCTGGTTTCCCAGGGACAACCTATTGCTGCATTGGAGCAAGATGTTCTTGTATCTGGATCCAAGGGTCCTCCAGAAAAGAATATCAAGGAGACCAAGAGCTGTTACCCTGGTGGCTCTGACTTGGCCCCACAAGGGAATGGTTCCTTAATGACCTCATAAGAACTACAAACCGGTATAGTGAGAAAAAGTGCTGCACCCAAGCCTACCATTTGCTCAGCATGAGTGTGTAACGTCTGAGGAACTAACGGTTGCACTTCTTTGTCTCTCTTCAGAGAACTTGGTGGGTTTTAAGTCTTCCAAGAAGTCTTCCACGGGGACTCAGCATAGGAGCAAATGGCTCCCTCCTCCATGCAGTAAACGGTCTGAGGTTCCTCTAAACAAATACATTGTTCAAGCACATTTTCCCTCATTCTTATGCTCCCCCAGCTGTGAGAAATGGAGCTATTGGAATGTCTGGGTGTGCGTTACAACTTTATGTTGACAGAACTAGTAAGCTGTGCAATTCTAACCATTGTTTGTGACCTAAGCAGCAATGCAGTTTAAGCTGCTGATAAGGCCACTGTTGTCAGGTGAATATTAACAGCTATTACCCATGTCCCCTGTATTGTTGAGGCTTCATTTATAACATTCAACCACTACTGAATTTTCCAAAACCCCACATTGTATGTCCAACTGGAGAACACTGGGCCATTCTGTCTTCCTCTGCACACGTGAGTCAGTTTGATTTTTTTTTGTTGAGCCTCCATCTTCTGTTGCATGCCAAATTCTCTCACAGGGTCTGGGACTGCCCCAAAGTATTTTGCTTCTGACGAACAGTGATATCTGATAGAGACTTCTAGTTGGATATTCCTTACCTTAGAATTTTCCCCCAGGTATCAGACTGGATCCGGGGATTTTTCTTCGAGCAGTACCCTTGCATGTTGGTAGGTGGCGTCGGTCAACTCTACCGGCATCGTTGGGATCGTAGTCGCCATGATGATGTCAAGAGTAGTACATAGACACCACCTCAACGAGTTGACATCGGTTCTTTTCTTTCCACGCAATACGCTGATCCAGAGAGAGCTACCCTTGGTCAATTTATGACCAACTTCGACTCTTTAGTTGACCTTTTGTGAGGTTTTTGCTGTGTCGAGGGATGTCCCCGAAGACCAGATTCAAACCGTGCAAGGATTTTCACCGCATGATGTCAGTGACGGATCCGCATCAGGTCTGTTTGTGGTGCCTGGAGTGTGACCATGACCCGAATTGCTCCGAGTGCTGGGCCATGCACCCGAAGGCCTTGAGGGAGCGGTCCCTTAAGCTTATGATGGCCCGGCACTTGACTCCTCATAGGTCCCTGTCTTGTTTGAGGGGAAGGTCTCAAGTCCGGTCACGAAGCCACCACCACGCGTCTTCGTCGAAGTCTTTGGATCAAGGTAAGAAAAATAAGAAGAAGTTGAAGAAATCCTGTCATCCTTCAACTTCGCCCCGTTGCTCGGCTGATGCGACGCGGGAGGAGCATCGATGCGCAAGACCTCCGTATTAGGAGCCTGCTTTTGGGTCTGCTCTGCACCTCTTCAAGTTTCCGGGAGCCGGGTGACCCGTGCTCAATTAAAAGAATTTTCTGAGCGCATGCGCCTCATTTTTGGGCAGCCTGATCTCGCTACGGCGCCTTCGGGCCCAAGGGGTTCAATTGGAGGGCCTTCCGGTTCCGCGCCGGTGGCTCCAGTCACTGAACTCCCCTCCTGATCTGCTCTCAGATCCGCACCGGCGCTGGTCATACCATCAAGACCTTCCCTGGTGCGGGTTCAATTGTCTCCTGACATCGGTGGTGCCCACCATCGATGTCAACCCAATCCTGATCCCCGACGACTGAGTCGATCCGGCGTCTGCCGCCTCCTTCTTCAATGGGGCCTATTCACCCCAGGTTGGATTCTGCCTCTTATTCTTATAGGCTCAAATTTGGGGGAGGGTTGTAGGGGTCTGTGGACCCTTATGAATACCAGGATGACCCGAATTTGGACTGGGCACAGGAGTTGGACAAGGCCAGTGGTCTGGCTACCTCTCCAGATGCTGGCATGGTGTCTCCTCCTACCGTGGCTACGGCAGAGGGAGCGACTTATTACATAGTGGTCAGTAGAGCGGCTGAGGTCCCTGGCTTTGAGCTGCCTACTGTTTAGATCAGGTCTAATCTCCTGACTGAGGTACTTCAACAGGAGCTTCCACATCTGAGCCTCTTCTTCCATTCAATGAAGCCCTCACTGATGTCCTTTTGGGTACTTGGTCCAGACCCAACACGGGCTCCTGTGAACAGGAAAATAGTACGCCACTATCGACCTGCCCCGAACAATCCTAATTTCCTGTCCCAATACCCCCACGCCTGAGAGCCTTGTCATCCAGGCATCCTCATCCTCAGATGCATTCCCTTCTGCACCTCCGGATAGGGAATCAAAAAGGCTGGAACAATTTGGGAACAATATGTTTTCTTCCTCCAGTCTTGCGCTGTGGTCAGTGAACACTGCTTGCCTTTTGAGCCGTAATACTCACTCTCTGTGGGATACGGTTGTGCAGATTCTGCCGTAGATACCAGAGGATGCCCGTGCTATTGTCTCCTAAGCTGTTACCGATGGGAGAGACGTGGCAAAGTTCACTATCGGATGTGGGCTGGACATGACTGACTCTCTAGGTAGATCGGTTGCGACGACGGTGGCCTTGATGCACCACGTCTGGTTTCGTACATCTGGTTTCTCAGGGGATATCTGTAGGAAGTTGGCTCTGTATATACTATCTCAAAGTGATAGATAGTATGCACAGAGTCCAAGTGTTCTTCTTAGAGGTTGATAGTGGCAAAAAAAGATAATTATAATGCTTTATTTTGTGGTAGTGTGGTTGAGCAGTAGGCTTATCAGAGGGTAGTGTTAAGTATTTGTTGTACACATAAAGGCAATAAATAATGAAAGCACACTCAAAGACTTAACTCCAGGCCAATAGTTTTTATATAGAAAAATATATTTTCTTAATTTATTTTAGAACCATAAGATTCAAGATTTGAAGTAAATACATAAAATGCAAGGTACTCCACACAGGTAAGTAAGGAACTTTGAATTAGAGCAGTAAAATACACCCAAGCGTCTGTTGTAATTCTTTGCCACGCTACCAGGCAATTGGTGACGCTTCCCCCCACCGGAGTGGTTAACGAAATTGGGGGGAGGAAATTCTCAGGGTTTTGAGGTGGTAGGTTGTCGGGTGCTCTGAGTGGACTGATGGGTCGATTGTCCCCTCTGTGATTTACGTTGCGGCTGAGAGGCTCGTTGGTACTGCTGGTGAGATCTTGTAGGGACCCATTGAGGGGTTTGAACCCTCTGCGTGGTGTTGGAAAGGACAGAAGGACCGACGTTGCTCCTTAGGTTTGTCAAGACCCACTACTTTTAATGTGTCCACCTCAGCCTTCATCCTTGCCATTTCATCATCTGCATGGGATCCGAATAAGGTGGATCCTGAAAATGGCAGATTCATAATTCGTTGCTGAGCATCCGGCTTCAATGACATAAGCCGCAGCCACAAATGTCTTCTCAGAGTCACACCATGGCAGTAAGAATGTGCTGAGAGTAAAGACGCGTCTGCCGCTGCACTGATGATCTGATTGGAGACCATAGCACCCTCCTTGGCTATTTTTAGGAAATCCTCTCTCTGATCTCTCGGGAGATGCTCTGCGAACTGTAATATGGAATCCCACAAAGATCTATCGTACCTGCCCAAAAGGGCTGTGGTGCTTGCAGTCTTCATAGATGATGCAGGCGAACTGCAGACTTTACAGCCTGTTGAATCCAGCCTTTTACTCTCCTTATCCGGGGGAGAGGTGGACGACGGAGAGGTAGCGTGAGCTTTGCGAGCCGCCAACCGGGACCGATAGCGTTTTTGCCCTGAGGAACGCCTCTCAGACCTTCCACGACCACTGGAAGCCGAGGTATGAGCCCTGGTGGAAGACTGACCTTCCCCTCGCTCAGAAGTCCCATTGGTTCCTTGGCGTCTTCTCTCTGCTCTCCCTTGAAGGCAAATCTTCTCTCTGTCACGCAATGTGCACCTGGAGAATGTCTTGCAGATGTTACAGGAGGCAGGTATATGTGAGGATGGCAAACAAATGATGCAGATCTCATGAGTGTCTGTTTTGTCCTTTTTTCTGCCACATTTTGGGCACTTGTCAAACAAGGAAGGCATTTTTTGTGTAAAAAGCCTTAAATCTTGTCAGAAAATGTCTAAATCCAAGAGAGAATGACAAAAGACTTCGAATGAAGCCTTTTCTCTCAAAGTTTCTCTATATTTTTTTAAGAAAAAAACCTAAAAAGGTCGAGCTCAATGCTCCAGGGTCCTGTCAGCAGGTGCTGGAAAAAAGAACTGAGGTAACTGCCTCTCTCTAGGCATGATGGGATACTGGAGGACTGGCTGTTCTTAAAGGCACAGTCTCCTTTTTCTTCATTACTAATGGCAGCCTATGGGCTGCGCTGCTCTGCACTCCTTCATAGGGGTTTTCTGATATAAAAAGGTTTGTGAAGGAATTTTTCTGAAAAATTATATTAATTTGTTCAGGCAATTTAATGCATTTACTTCAAAGACAATCTGAATGAAGAAGTTTGAACACTGTAGCCCTTCTTGTAGGCTGCATGGGAACATTCTTAAGTGACTTGGCAGGCCTTTCTGAAGTAAGGCGAACATGGACACTTAAGAAGTTATATTGGAAAAAGTGCTCTGTGGTCCCCGCAAGCGGGCGGGAAATATTCAGTGCTTATGACTATCATGGAAATAGCCCTACGAGAGAACTGGAGTTACAGGTAAACTATACCTTGGCACGTCTCCTGGATTAGCCTAACTGCTCGACGAAGCTACCATACAAATTAGAGCTTTAGGTGGTCTAATTTTTACCCCTGTAAACCAACGTTTGATTGCCTGGACCCCCAGCACAGTGTGCCTAGCTTTGCACACTACATAGAGGGCCAGCCTCCTACAATGCAACAGTTAGAGACTTATGTTTTGGTTTGAACCATTCTTGTTCTGTGGACAATATGCTTTTGAAGATTGTTACATACCTCACTTTACTTTTCTTTCTCCTACTGCCGAGAGATAGGAGTTTGAAAACACAAATCCCCATGTTGAAAAATACCCTGCAGTTTTTGTTTTGTTTTTTTAGAAGACATAGCCTGATATTTGTCCTCTGTCTTTGAAGTGCAGCAAACATGTCACGATAAATACAGAAGTTAAAGGCATCTTTATTTATTGCTTGGGCTTTCGCGACCCACCAAAAATCAACTCACAACCCACCATTTTGGATATTTCTGACAGAAAACGTATTTTTTCTTCACAAAATACCTCCCTTTTTGGGAAAGCTCAAACAGAGCTTCTTCCTGTCTATATTGTGTGCTTTTCCGCCTCTCATCATCCACATCCCTCTGGTTTCTGTTTGAAAATGCCCAGAAGAACTTAGAAGGACAGGAAGATGATTGAGCTGCTTGGACTACAGAAAGACCTGTGGAGTAATGAAGAGGCAGCATCTGGAAGATCTGAGGAATATGGCGAGGGTACTCCCTCTCCTCTGCTCCGTCTACCATTTCCCAGGACCCCAATTGGAAGTTCCAGGAAAAGTTCTCAGGGGGCAAAACAATGATGCGTCTGTTTGTCATCAGTGTCCATGAGTTGAAGCTAGAATCTGATAGAGACTTCTCGCTGTGCAGATTCCTTACTTTAGAACCTTCCCAGGTGCAAGCCTGGATACAGAAACCTTTTTCCCCATAGTATGTCTGCGCACCGGTAGAGGACGTAGTGCGACTCTTTATCGATGTTTTTCACCGGATGTGATGTCATCGGAGTCCATATAACCCCCTTTACCGATGCACCAACTTCAGTTCCTTCTTTTCTGCGCTTGCAATGCAGATCCAGTAATGGTTGTTTAGGCTGTTTTTGGCCAACTTCGATCTTTTCCTCAATGGAACAGTGTGCTTTTTACTGTCCATGTCTTCAGGCTTTAGGCCCTTTGGGTCCTGATAACAACAAATGTCGGCTACGGACCCCCGTTTGTTTGTATATGGCGCCTCGAAGAGCACCACAATGCTAAAAAGTGCGACTCCTGTTGCCGTCTCTGACTGAAGGCTCTGCGGGAGCACCGTATGTAGCTTTTAGCGACATGAATGTCAGAGCCATCCCAGTCCTCTCGTCAGTCACAGTCTCTTTCTTGTGCTGAAGTTCGTTTGCTGGCCCGGTCAAGGAGTCGTTCTCGTAGATGTCCTTCACAATCAATGTCACGAGCTAAGTGTCGACGTAAGAGGGTACGGTCATGAAAGCTACCAATTTCACCACGTTCAACTTATCAACATTCCTTGACTGAGGAATCTTGCCCTATGTTTCCCTCGCTTTCCTGTGGCTGGGGTGACTATGAGCCAGATGCATGAATTTTTCAATTCTCTTCATGCTATCTCTGGGACATCGCCTTCCCGTGAAGTGCCTGGGGGCCCCAAGGAGATGCAAGCGGTCTTGACTGTATCCACGCCGGCGGGCTCACCCTCGGCTTCCGGCTTCAGTTGAAGAAGCTGTTACAGCGCCGTTGAGCAGCCTTTCGGGGTTCACACCTTATGCGCTGATATCCAATCAGCCGATTCCATTGACTTCGCTGGTGGCGCTGGACGACCTTGGATCCCTTTCCAGTATAGCGCCAGTCATGTCTGTTATCCCTGACTACCCTCCACATTCTGGGGAGTCCCCTCATGTTTATACTTTTGAGGGACAGGGTGAAAAGGTTGTGGAAGATATACCACACATTTCACATGTGGAGCAGCCTCTTATCTAAGACAGTGGGATAGCTGACCTAGCTACGGCTAGTGGTTTAGATTTTCCTCCAGCCTCAGGCCTACTTTCACCTCTTGGCCTTGCTACGGAGGCAAATTCCTCTCTAGCTGACATGCTGGGAAGGGTTGCTGTGGTTTTGGATTTAACACTTTCTTCAGTAGAATTATCCTTTGATCTTCCTATTGATGTTCTCCAAACTGGAGTTGAGCCCATGCAGCATTACAGTGAAGCCCTACATGATGTTTTGATTGGGGCTTGGGCTCGGTCTGACAAAGGGGACCCTGTTGATTGGGCTATATCTTAAAGGCACCGACCAGCCCTGGGTGATCCGGATTGTTTAAGTAGAGATTCTACTGACCGTAGTTTGGTGATACAGGCTGCTTTAGCCTCCCATGATATTGAGAGACTACCTCATGTCCCATCTGATAGAGATTTCAGGAGTCTGGATGTTTGTGGAAGGCATATTTTTTCCTCCACAAGTTCTGCTCTACATTCTATGACTACGTCTTGCGATCTTGGATGTTTTTCACATTCATTATGGGACTCATTGGCAAACCTCTTGCCTATGCTTCCGGATGATATCAGGAACTCTCTTGCTCCTAGATTCGAAATGGCCAGCAGACAGCTAAACTAATCATTTGCTGCAGTATGGATGCTACTGACTCTGTGGGTAGGGCTATGGGTTCTTAGGTGGCACTACTTTGCCTTGCGTGGTTGCACACCTCTTGTTTTCTGAGGCATTTCAAGCCACATTAATTGACATGCATTTTGATGGTGCCCATTTATTTGGTACAGCGGTTGACTCCGCTTTAAGGTACTTTCATGAAACTAGGGGTGGACCAGGGAATTAGTTTGGTTCCTCTCTACCCTTTGGTCTAGGTAATAGCCTCCTCCACTGACAGATGAACCAAGTTTTGGCAGTGTCGTAAGACTTTTTCTGTTCGATATCTGTTCCACCTAATGATGGTACTCGGTGGATGTTCCTGGTGTTCTTGCTTTCGCCAGGTGTTCCTGTTCCTTAAATTAAGTATTAAGTCTTAGAATATTATCCTAGCACCCTATGCAGGAGGTTTTGTGCCTGATGTTTCAAAGCTACTTTTATTATTATTCTTTATTACATGGTGTGAAAGTGTTAGTTCTCCACTTCAGGCTTGTCAATTACAGCTTCTAATCTGTTTCTCTTTTTGATCCTTTCGATACCTGATATAAATGTCATTTTGTTTATGTCACTCTGAAGAAGAGCGGGTACTCAACAATTGATACCTTAATAGTTTATATGGCAGATATGTGATAATTGTGATGTTCAAATCCCTTTAAAATAATATCTGATGATAGTCATGTTCAAGTCCCCATAGAGATAGTGCGTGACAATAGGCATGTTCAAGTCCCAACAGTGATAGCAGAGAATTATAACGAGACACAGGTACCCACAGAGATATTGTGTGTTTGTAATGGTTATAGTTATGTTCAAGTCTGTGTAGAGCTTCCCCATAGGGATAGTGCGTGACAATAGGCATGTTGAAGTCCCAACAGTGATAGCAGGGAATTATAACCAGACATAGGTACCCACAGGGTTAGTGTGTGTGTGTGTAATGATTATAGTTAGGTAAGTCACATCCGGCTGGCCACATTTGTTAATGGCAATGAGGTCGGTCTCTTACGTGGAGTGGTAACCCCGGAGACGGGCGACGGCGGAGGTTGCTTCCCTTGAGGAGGACTGTAATCAGCCAGCATTGCTCGGAGGTCAGATAGCAACGAGGTTGGAATGCATGCCCCTTCCTGATATTGTTGATCTCCTCCATAGTACTGAGGTTCATAAGTTTCATAAAATGTATCTTCGTCCTGATATTTGACGTTCAATTGAGAGGGGCTCTGGGCTGTTCCAAATAGACCCTTGTCGTCTGTCTCTTCATCACCATTTAACAAGTGAACTGGTATGAGAGGAGTCACCTTACTAGGTGAGGTGTGCTTTGGGGGTAAGTCTTTCTTGTTTTTTATGTTGTTTTTCCCTCATGGACGGTGTAATCAACGGCGCAGATATATTCTTCGTCGATGGTGGAGTCGCTGATGACGAACTCATGGAGATCTTGATCATCGACAGCCTTACCAAAGAGTCTACCGTCGACGAGGCTGTCGACGATGGTAAAGCAGATACTGTTGTTACTGCCATCGAGGATGATGAGGTGTAGATCTTCATCGACAGTGACGTCGACGTTGTTCTCGTCTACGGTGGGGCACTCGTCATTGACGATGTCGTCGTCACAACTGTCGTCGACGGTGGAACAGTGGAAGTCGTCGTCGGAAAAACACTCACTGACGGTCTCCTCAACGATGAATCCGTCATCGACGGTACATTCTTAGCTGCAGAAGTAGATTTTAAAAGACACAGATGGTGGTACAGAGGTTGACTTCTTATGCCTTTCAGAACTGCTGGCATGACCTCTCTCCCCTTTCCTGGAAGATTTATGAGGTGAAGTAGAGGGGCTGTGGCCCTTGTAAGACCCTGAGGCAGTCTTTTTGTGGGCTTTTCTTGATTGTTGGGAAGGAGATCTTGTGTCTGATCTCGCCCTTTTTGATGACTTTTTGAATGTTGAAGAGTCATCACTATCAGAGTCAGAGACTGGATTATCTCTGTACTTAAGGTTCTGCAGCCAAATCAATAATCTACCTTCTCTATCCTTAAGAGTCTTAGAGGAAAAAGTACAACAAACTTTACAGTCCTTGGCTGAGTGGTATGGATAGAGGCAGTGTATGCAATCCTGATGAGGGTCTTCAGAATGTAGTCTTTTCTTACAACAAGTTTTGCAATTTCTGAATAAACCCTTCTTCTCCTTGTCAGACATGTAGATGTTAACCCCAATCAGTCAAAACGAGGTCTAGCAGAGAAAAAAAAATAGCTTCAAGCTAATCCAAAGGTGTGAAGAAAGAGCAGAGCTCTGAGGAGACTCCCCTAGCATGCTGTGCGGTAGAAAATCCAAGGTGCTGGAGCTTCTCTCAGGAGGATTCTACAGGGTGGTGTTGTCTGATTGGTGGATGCTCAAGTTTGGTCCTTTTTCTTAAAATGACTATGATAGACTACTAAATTGAAGAGGCCTAGGGCCCCCTGTATTAATATATTTCAACACTACTTGTGTAATTGTACCGGGGGCTCCCATCTCGACGACGGGGAATGATTCAAGCATGTGAATCTATGAAAGTTCCAATACTGGAGTAAAGTTTCTTTACCTTCAAATGCAAAAAAGGTTCAGCTGTATCTTACCTACAGTTCATAATGAAAAAGTATGCCACAGACAGACCCATACATTCCATCAACTTCCACCTTCCCATACTCCCAAATCCAATTGCAGTCAACAGGAGACAGAAGATTCTCAGTTGCAAGGCCCCTCTTGTGGGACAGTCTCCTTTTTCATGTTTGGCAATCAGGCAGTGCCCAATGGGCTGGTTTGATAATTCAGTATGTGGGCCAGTTTTATAGCCAGGAGGGCTGTTTTTTACTGTTGATTTCCCTGAAATTACTACAAACATTGGCTGCAGCAAACACAAATGCATGCAGTCTCCCATATAAATACCCATACTGCGTGTCTTTACATGTTCAAGACTACCCTTATTTGCACTTGTGGGGCACTTTTTAGCTATCTGGTTCGCTAATAGGGGTCACTTTTATTTTTGGTGACCAGGCCTATTTTTTGTCCAAGTTCAACCCTGGCTGAAGACCACAACTCCTAGAAACCCTGCATTATGTAAATCGTTTCCCACCAATCAGACACTGCAAAAGTCTCCTAAGCCACAGCACTCCTTTAGTCTTAGAACCATCATTCCCAACAAACTGCATCTTTTGACCTGCTTCCCATAAACTGGACAGAACGAAGCATTACATAAAAGAACTCCCTGGGTTATCCTCTACCAGGGACCATGGTAGCATGTAGTTCTAAATCCTCTTCTCCCACCTGAACAATACCAAACACCTGCAGGGTAATGCTGCATCATTTCACTCTACAACATAAACATATCTCTTGGTCCATCAAAACCTACCCCCACCCCAGTTTCCGACATTTATACCCTTCTTGAAATCTACATTACATTCCTGGAAAACTATGCTGTACCAATGAAAGCACATAATACAACAAAATCATATGCAGCCAGCTACTCCATGTAGCTGAACGCCAAAAAGCTCACCATTCATTAGCAGGAATAAAATGGAAGAAAAGCTGATCCACCAATGAACTCACTCTGCTAAAATCCATGCATTCAGCATCAACACCATCAAAGAGGCAGCAACCCACTGTGCCACCTCAGTTTGGACCGAGCCACATGCAAATCAGTCTCTACACCTCATGAGAAAAGTCCAGCCCGAACTGCTAGGCCTCCCTGAACCAGAACATAAGCATTCTAGGACAGGTTTTGCCCTAGTTCTGGCTCTTCGGCCAGGCATAGCTTGGTCCCAGTGGCAAACTGAGCCGGGGCCAATGTCTGGGCATACCTCGTGCCCTTAGGAGGGCAAATGCAGAAATAAAAAAGTGATGGGTGGAACATTTGAATGAATCTCAGCCACTGGCTATCATTTGGGCCACATCCCAGCCGTAATCTTTTGCCCAGCATGCCACCTCAGTTAGATTCAAGATAAGCATTCCACCAAACCCTTACCAGACAGATAAATAGCACATTCAAAAGACAAGTGCAATGTTATCCTTCTTTGATGAAAAAGGTGAACAGTTTTGACAGCACGTGTACAATATTTCACCTTAATGCCTTGCAAAGTCCCCTTCTCATCTCTATCCACAGCAGCCTACCCTAAAACCTTGTAAACAATCTTTACATATACTCTGTCTTTGACCTCCTATATTGCCCTGTTGCCTCTGGTTAGGTTTATTTGTGCTACATACAGACATACATACAGTTATCAAGCTATTTTATATCCATCCCTCACCCCGTCTGTTTTTCTCACTGTGGTGCTGATAGTGCTGTATCTATAAGGATAAATACAAAGCTACATGTTTCAGAATGCAAAAAATAAAACAGTACTACAATGCTGAGATCGTAGGCCAGCACCGCATATTGAAAAATATTTACAAACATTGCACCTATAAAATTGATAATAGGGGAAAAAGCACACACGTATATAGTTTAGTTCATGTTTCAAAAATACCCTCTCACTACCAACGGAGTAGACATAGTAGTATTCTAAATGAGATTTGAAATGAAACGTTACCATTTACTGGGAATGTCAATATAATATAGCGATGTGAATGTAATTGTGTTTTAAAAAAAGTTCCTTAGAGTTGCTAGTCAACTTTGACAGTGGATGCCTAAGTCAAAATGTCCAGGCTCAGATGTGCGGTTTCAAGTGCCGGGGAGTGAAAGTTCCCGTGTTCGTGATTCTGTCATCGCTGCTAACCACAGATCATGCGGAGAATGTATGACAGAGGATGAGAAGCGCTCATTCATTTAATGTATTATTACTAAAGCAGTTTCTCTTCCGAAGTGTCCCATACTTTGTGGAAACCCTCCCCCACACTCAGGTTGATGCAGGGACCAGAGCTTCTTTTGTCTACCAGTGTTGTCATGACTATGGCCATCAGGGTAACCTCCTGGCATTGAGGCAAATTCTGGACAGGACGGTATAAAATTCAGGACAAAGGGTCAAAATTCAGGACAAAAATCAAGATCAAACGTCAGTTTTACAGACACACCCAAGAGAGGCCATGCCTCACTATGGTGTCAGTGCATTTATTTACTCTTTTTTAACATATCACTATTTATTCACTGTGGTCTTTTTGTGATTGCCTCCTGAATACTACATTCAGGTGTCACAGTATGTCCTTGTTTAGTAGTAAAGTAATGTCCTTCAGCACTGTGTTAAGGCCATCAACCCCTACCCAGATCTGCCCAATCTTTCTTGAAGAGAAAGTAACAGCAACATTTTGATTGTTTCTCAACATTTTAAAACCCCTGGCAAACAGTTTGGGAAACATTGAGGTAACTAACCTTATGCTAGTTTAAACAAATTGAACAAAATCATCTGGCTCACCCCAACCGCCTGTGGACTTTCAACCTAAAACAAAATTAACGGGGCACAGTAGATGGTGGGCGACAGTATCATGCCTAATGTCAGGATGTGAGGTACCCACAATTTGCCTGCAGTCTCACAGCACTAGAGTGTATGTCTGGGACTCTACATTTATCTCAGAAATGGGAGCCGAGACTACCAATCAAAGATAATAATAAAAGAGGAAGATGAAATTGAGATCAAATGGGAGATCCAAGGCAAGTGATTCAAAGGGTTGTTGCTAAGAACCGGATAAATAAGGAAGAGAACAATGTGGGACAATTCCTAAAATCAGATAAGATGGGTCCAGCAAGACTATCGGAAGGTATTGGGTACCTGGGGAGTTGTTTCTGCATACAGGAGAGAAACAGAAGAGGGACTGTCAAGTGGTTGAACAAGCAACAACCATCGACCTTGGCAAACTCTTCTGGTGCAATGGTCTGCTGGTCGTGCATGTGAAGAGTGAGCAGAGGCCAGACCCCTTGCAAGGTTGTGCAAGGCAATTGCTTGCTTTGTCCACGTCTTTAAATGGTTTTAAAATTGAGCAAAAGCCAAACTAGTGATTTGGGCTATCCCCAAGTGTCAAGTACATATAGAATCTTCAAAATATTTGGGATGTAAATTGCACAAACAAAATGTAAACATTTTAAAATATACTTAGTGTTTCTTTAACATTTGTACATCTCCTAATCTACAGTGCACCTCTGCACTCTATGCCACGGCACTCTTCAACACTTTACTCTATGCCATCACACTCTATGCCACTCTATGCAACTCCACTCTACCCTGCACCTCACCACTCTAAGCCACTTCACTCTACTGTGAAACAATCTACTTTACGCCACTGCATTCTGTGCCACTACATTCTATGCCACCGCACTCTATGCCACTGCACTGTGCATCACTCCACTCTCCGCAACTGCACTCTACAGCACTATACTCTACTCTGCACCATTCTACACTACTCCACTCTACGCCACTGCACTCTCTGCCACGCAAGTCTACTCTGCATTCTATGCCACTGCACCACTCTACACTACTGCACTCTATTGTATGCCACTTTACTGCACTGCACTCTATGCCACTCTACTCTGCCCAACGCCACTCCATGCCACTGCACTCTAAACCACTGCACAATTCTCCAATGCACTCTAAACAACTGCACTGCACCCCATTGCACTGTACTCTGCACCACTGGGCTCTACACCACTGCACCTATGCCACTCCTTTCCCCTCTACACCACTATGCCACTAACTTTAGCCATGCTGAACAGCAGCCACTCTGGTGTATAACATGGCTAAAACACATTGGCAAAGCCAATGACTCTTGGTTAGACACAACCTATTGGCTTTGCCAACGCTTGTTAGTACTATGAGGTACCGAGGTCCCTGAAAGAACTGTGAATGTGTAAGTCTTTATTTTAAACATGAATTTGATGCCTCGTCAGAGGCAGTAAGCACTATATAAATTCAATTTCATCATAATATAGGCTGCTACAAAATGCGCAAATACATTTTGGTTAAATAAAAAAAGTCCTTTTAAAATACAGATTTGCATAATATAAAGTTTATACCTAGTACTAACATTTTTTTATAACAGTCCATTAAAATCACACACTCCACAGCTCACCTTGGAACACCATTACAGTACCTCTCTAAAAGAAAATATCTTTGTCATCAGAAAGGTTCAAGTGACTCCTTTGATTAAGGTCAACGCAGGTTTCCAAGCCCCTTTGCATTTGCTTATTTACCAGTTGCCCACATATGCATTTCTTTAGGGAAGGAGACCCTCTGGCAAGAAGGTCCCTTTCTTATCTGTCTGCCCCTCCCTCCCTCAGAGCACAGGAGACTCCCTGCCTTTCAATCCAGCTGGGGAAACGGATCTGCCTGTAATTTCGCCCTGCCAGCCATTGTCCTTTAGGTGAATGGCTACAATTACGGACAAATGCCGGCTGTTAAGCCTTTCATCACGGACAACGGACGGTATGGCGAAATTACGGGCAGTCCGTGAAATTTACGGGCAGGTGGTCACCCTATTGCCCATGGATCCGGTGTGAATGGGTATTCCCACAGGTTCAGCATATCAGAGGGCTGAGAGCTTGACGCTCTCAGCTCCATTCTGGTCCGACCATTTCACTTCCTGAACCAATGCGTGCACAACAGCAAATGATCCAGGGTAGTAGTGGGGGAAGTGATTAAATGGGTTTAACATAAAAACTTAAGCTGAAAAACAAACATTGAACGGTATCTCTTTAACTTTTTAAACTTTGACTGTGCGAAAATATACTACATAGGCAGATGTCCAACAGAAGGACAAAGTACATCTTCTTATAAAAGACAGTGTTAGGTCTATTTTCTGTTTCATGACAAAATCTGTTTCTCAGGCTAAGACCCTCTCTTGCTACATGTGAATTGCTGTCATGTCGTTAGATACTAGCTACCTACATTTTTATTTTACATTAATTTAAAACTTTAGAATGTCCAGGTCTCTAATTGTGATAGAAAACTTTAAATTGCTAACTTTTTGCTACTATAATGGGTTCTATTTCTGCACTAGACAAAAAGTTTTTGCAGTTTTGTGCAGTCGCTTTATCTCCCTTCTTAACTGTTCTGCTACTCTCCAAGTTCCTATCACGTCATGGTTTCTATAATAGAAGGACTACTGTTCACACACACATATTTCTGTAAACAGCATCTCGTGTTCATTAAACCTCTATAATAAAAGCATTCTTTATACAGCTTCACACTATTCCTTGAAATTATAGGTCTGTACTTCACCAAACACTAAACTTAAAAGCCCACAGGGAGATAGGGTGTAGGGTGTGGTGTTATTACGGCAATATCTACTGATTTGGAAGTGGGGAACAAGGTTCGAGGTCTTAGCTTCGGCTCAACAGCCTGTGATTCTGGGTAAATAACCTAATGTACAAGGGACTTACCGTCGGTAACAAAATATCTGGTAGAGACATATTCTAGTTGCAGATTCCTTACCTTAGAATTTTCCCCAGGCATCAGACTGGATCCGGAGATTTTTCTTCGAGCAATACCCTTGCACGTCGGTAGGTGGCGTCGGTTGACTCCGCGGGTATCGTTGGCATCGTTGTCTCCGTGATGACGTTGGGAGTAGTATATAGACGCTGCCTTCGCGCAGTGACGTCAGTTTTCAAGCCAAAGCGCAGAGCCGCTAAGAACACTGACATTGGTGCGCCAGAGTTAAGGACCTGAAAGGGGAATCCCTGTCCCTAGAAATCAGTTCGCATGCGGGGAGGATGGGTGGGCAGTAAGGAATCTGCAACTAGAATATGTCTCTACCAGATATTTAGTTACTGAAGGTAAGTAACTTGTACATCTGATAGAGACTTCTAGTTGCAGATTCCTTACTTTAGAACAGATACCCAAGCAATACCATCCTCGGTGGTGGGCTGCGAACCAAGCTCATACTAGGAAGTCCTGCAGGACGAACGACCAAAGTAGCCGTCCGACAGACCTGACTGTCCAGACAGTAGTGTTTAGCAAACGTGTGCAGGGACGACCACATAGCTGCCTGGCAGATATCCAGGACAGGAACTCCACGTGCTAACATAGTGGAAGCAGCAGTTGCTCATGTGGAATGAGCATGCAAGCCCTCAGGAGGTTGCTTCTTGGCCAAAGAGTAGCAAATGTTGATGCAAAGAAGCACCCATTGAGAGATGGTACGCTTTTGCACCACCTTGCCTTTTTTCGCACCCACAAACCCAACAAAAAGTTGATCGTCCACCCGGAAATCTTTAGTACGATTGAGGTATAACACCAATGCTCTTTTTGGGTCCAGGCGGTGAAATCTCTCCTCCTCATGGGAAGGGTGTGGGGGTGCGTAGAAAGTAGGCAGACTGATGGGACTGTATGGAGGTTTTGAGGAAAGGGCCTGAAGCTCACTCACCCTGCGAGCAGAGGTGATAGCAACAAGAAAGACAGTTTTGAAGGTGAGGAGCCGCAAGGGACAATTATGCATTGGCTCAAAGGGAGTACACATCAAATAAGTAAGTACAAGATTGAGGTCCCACTGAGGCATGACAAATGGAGTGGGAGGAAATAAATGGGTGAGGCCTTTAAGGAATCTACTCACTATAGGAGATTTAAAAAGTGAGGGCTGATCAGATAACCTAAGGAAGGCCAAAATGGCAGATAAATACCCTTTAAGGGTGCCCAAAGCAGAGCCCTGCTGGGCCAAAAAAAGAATGAACAGAAGAACTTCGGATGGAGGAGCAGAAAGGGGATCAACAGATTTGTTGGTACATAATGCCACAAATGTATTCCAACGACAGGCGTATACAGTTTTGGTTGAGGGACGCCTGGCTACCAAGATAACATCGCAGACTTCGGGTGGAAGATCAAAAGTCGTCAACTGTCGCCGCTCAATCTCCACGCATGAAGGCAGAGGTTGGACAGGTTCGGGTGAAGAACCGTCCGCTGTTGCTGCAACAGAAGATCCGTCCGAGGAGGCAGTCTGAGTGGAGGATCGATGGACATGCTCAATAGCTATGGATACCATACTCTCCGTGCCCAGTCCGGAGCCACCAGGATGACTTGGGTGCGGTCATTCCTGATCTTCTTGAGAACTCTGGGCAGAAGATTTAGAGGCGGAAAGGCATAATAGAGGCCGGAGTTCCACTTGAGATGAAAAGCATCTCCGAGCGAGTGCCGCCTTTGAAACTCCAGCGGGCAAAACAGCTGACATTGCGCGTTCTCTGCGTAGGCGAACAGATCTAACCAAGGCTCTCCCCACTGCTGAAAGAGACCTTGCGCCACCTCCGGATGGAGATGCCATCTGTGATCGGCTGTGCATTGACAGCTGAGTTCGTGCACTCTGGCGTTGAGGGAGCCCACCAGATGTTGAACCATCAGGGTAATGCCCTGATGTTCTAGCCATGTACAGAGGCGTAGTGCCTCCTGACAAAAGGTCCAGGACCCTACTCCGCCCTGTTTGTTGCTATACCACATGGCGGTGGTATTGTCCGTGAACACCTGCACCACTTTCCCTCTGAGAGAGGGAAGGTATGCTTTCAACGTAAGCCTGATCGCCCAGAGCTCCAGAAGATTAATATGGAGCCCAGACTCCGCCGGAGACCAGTGTCCTCGGATCTCTGCCTCTCCCATGTGGCTGCCCCAACCCCAAAGTGACTCATCTGTCACTATAGAGAGATCTTGTTGGGGAAGGGAAAGGGATCTTCCGTGGACCCAAAGCGGATTCGAAAGCCACCACTGCAGGTATTTCGCAGTCCCCTCTGACATCTGGCCCATGTCGGAGAGATTCCCCTGATTCTGCACCCACTGGAACTTCAGGTCACAATGCAGAGCCCGCATATGCCATCTGGCATGTGTTACTAGCAGGATGCAGGAGGCCATGAGGCCCAGCAGCCTCAGAGTCAGTCTGACCGAAACCCAAGACCGAGGCCGAAAGATCAGAATCATAGCCTGAATGTCTTGGACTCGCCTTTCGGGAGGATAAGCCCGAAACTGCACTGTGTCCAGAATAGCTCTGATGAAAGGGAGCGTCTGAGAGGGAGTGAGGTGTGACTTCGACATGTTGATAGTGAACCCCAGCGTGTGTAGGAGGTTCGCCGTAGTCTGAAGGTGGGAGACAACTTTCTGTGGCGAATCCGCTTTCAACAGCCAGTCGTCGAGGAACGGGAAGACTGAGACCCCTAACCCATGCAGATGAGCTGCAACCACCACCATCACTTTTGTGAACACCCGAAGGGCACTGGTAAGGCCGAAGGGGAGCACTGTAAACTGAAAGTGCTCGTGACCTACCACGAAACATAAGTAACGTCTGTGGGCAGGCAGGATGGGGATGTGGAAATACGCATCCTGCAAGTCCAACGCTACCATCCACTCTCCTGGGTCCAAGGCAGACAGAACCTCAGCCAGAGCGAGCATTTTAAATTTCTCCTTCTTGCAGTAGTTTAGGTCCTGAAGGTCTAGGATAGGACATAAGCCCTTGTCCTTTTTTGGTATCAAAAAGTAGCGGGAATAACAACCACAACCTACTTCTGGCACAGGGACCTTTTCTATAGCTCCCTTGGCCAAGAAAGCTGTGACTTCTTGGCGGAGAAGCGCCAAATGATCCTCTGGAAGGTGACTGAAGGATGGAGTCATGGTTGGTGGAGCAGATTTGAAATGGAGGGAGTATCCCTTTCGAACTATCTGCAAAACCCACATGTCTGTGGTGATGTTTTCCCAGTGGGGCAGGTGATGGCGAATCCTGCCACCAACTGGACGGGAGTGAGGGGATGGACTAGGAGGGTTTGGAGGCTGCAGCGGGGACAGAGGTGGACTGGGCAGACCTCTGGTTCCCTGTCCCACGGCCACGTGGGATTCCGCGTCCCCGGCCATGCAGAGGCTGAACAGCATGGGTGGCACAGTGGCTGGGTGGAGGATGCGACAGGTAGCCCCTTCCGGGGCCGCGAAAGGGGCGAAAAGTGGACTGTTGGGGGCGAGGGGCAGAGGAAAGTTCAAGGGACCGAGCCGTAGCCCGGTAATCCTTGAATCTCTCCAAGGCCGAGTCCTCTTTATCTCCGAAGAGATGTGAGCCATCAAAGGGCATGTCCATGAGTGACTGTTGGACATCCCCAGAAAAACCAGACGTACGCAGCCAGGCGTGGCGTCGTAAGGCCACCATCGTAGCAACCAATCTGCCCAGAGAGTCAGTTGTGTTCAGCCCACAACGGATTGTGAACTTGGCTGCATCTCTCCCATTGTTAACAGCTTGGCAGACGATAGCACGGGCCTCCTCCGGTATCTGCGGCAGGACTTGCACAACGTATCCCACAAAGAGTGGTAATAGCAGCCCAAAAGGCATGCCATGTTCACAGACCACAGCGCGTGACTGGAGGAAGAAAATACCTTCTTGCCAAACTGTTCCAGTCTTTTGGATTCCCTGTCCAGGGGTGCAGAAGGGAATGCGCCTGAAGAAGAGGAAGCCTGGATAAGAAGATTCTCAGGCGTGAGGTGTTGGGACAGGAATTTAGGGTCGTTCGGAGCAGTCCGATGGCGGCGTGAGATAGTCCTATTCACAGGAGCCCCTGGGTTTGGACCAGGTACCCAAAAGGGCATCGGTGAGGGCTTCATTAAATGGCAAAATGGGTTCTGAAGTAGAAGCCCCAGGCTGAAGCACCTCCGTCAGGAGATCAGACCTGACTTCAACAGAGGGAAGCTCAAGACCAAGGACTTCAGCTGCCCTGCTGACCACCATACCATAAGTCGCTCCCTCCGCTGTAGCCACAGTAGGGGGAGACAGCATGCCAGCATCAAGAGAAGTATCCAGACCACTGGCTTAGCCCAATTCCTAAGCCCATTCCAATGAAAGGTCATCCTGGTACTCATAAGGGTCCAGGGTCCCCTCCAATCCCTCCCCATATTCGTACCCATAAAAAAAGTGTCCGAATCCGACCTGGGGCAGATATACCCCATTGACTTCAAAGGCGGTGTTGGCTCACACCACTCCAAGTCATTGGGGATAAGGATTGGGTCCGGAGGTGACCTCGGTGGCCGGAGTCGAAGCCGCCGGCGCGGAACCCAAAGGCCTCTCATCTAAACACCTTGGGCCCGAAGGCGACGTATTTGGGTTGCTCTGGCTCTGGGAAACTCGGGGAAGTGCGGAGCCGACCCAGACGCAGGCTCCGAGGACGGAGGCCTTCTGGGTAGACGCTCCTCCCGCTTCGCATCAGTCGAGCGACGGGTCGAAGTCAGAGAGCGATCGGATCTCTTAGACTTCTTCTTCTTCTTACTGTGACCCGAGGATTTGGAAGAAGACGAGTGGTGATGGCGCCACGACCGGTCTCAAGACCTTCCTCTCGATCGAGACCGGGACTTAGGCAGAGTCGAGTGCCAGGCCGCCATGAGCTTTAGGGACCGCTCCCTCAAAGCCTTCGGATGCATGGCCCGGCACTCGGAGCACAACTTCGTGTCGTGGTCGCACTCGAAACACCAAAGACAAACCCGATGAGGATCCATCCCCGACATCATACGATGACAGTCCTCGCACGGCTTGAAACTGGTCTTCGGGGACATCCTCAACGCACCAAATTTCTCACAAAAACTCGACAAAACGGTTGGATGCGGTCAAAAAGAGACCCCAGGGTAGCTCTTCTCCGGATCTGCGCGTGGCCCGGAAAGAAAAGAACTGACGTCACTGCGCGAAGGTGGCATCTATATACTACTCCTGTCGTCACTACGGCGACTACGACGCCCGCAGAGTCGACCGATGCCACCTACTGACGCGCAAGGGTATTGCTCTGGGAAAAATCTCCAGATCCAGTCTGATGCCTGGGGAAAATTCTAAGGTAAGGAATCTTCAACTAGATGTCTCTATCAGATATCCCTGTGCCTAAAAAATGGACATGACCTTGTGTAATGTAATTGGTGCTCAAATTAAACGCTTATATACCTTCAAGTAGAGTTTGCATTATATGCAACTACAAATTAAGGTAACAGAACTTCATTTTGCTGATTAGTTACAATCAGACTCTGGAAAAAAAGATAACGAGGAGTCATGCCAAGCAGACGAGGGAAGGCACAGTTGTGTAGAGTAGAGTGCTATAGAGTAGAGTGGCGTAGAGTACAGTGATGTAGAGTGCGATGGTGCAGAGTAGAATAGATTCAAACGGAGTGCTGTGGTGAAGAGTGGTGCAAAGTAGAGAGTGCAGTGCCATAGAGTGGAGTGATGCACATTAGAGTGGCATAGAGTGGAGTGGTGTATAGAGCATTGGCATAGAATGCAGCAGTAAAGCATAGAGTGGTGTAGAGTTCAGCAGTGTAGAGTGCAGTGTTGTAGAGTAACATAGAGTGCATTGGAATAGAGAGCAGTGGTTTACAGTACAGTGGTGTAGAGTGCAGTGGCGTTGAGTACAGTGCTGCAGAGTAGAGAGTAGTGGGGTAGAATGAAGTGGCACAGAGTAAAGTGGTGTGAAGTGTATTGGTGTAAAGTTTTGCAGAGTATAGTGAAGAAGAATTCAGTTGCATAGCATGAAGCGGCGTATAGAGTGCAGTGGCATATAATTCAGCATTATACAAGACAGCCACGCACAATGCAGTGACATATGTTAGAGTAATGCATAGTACAGTGCAGTGGTGTCGAGTAGAGTGGCATAGAGTGACATGGTGCAGAGTAGAGTGGCGTATAGTGCAGCATTGTAAAGTTGAGTGATGCAGAGTGCAGTGGCATAGAGTGCTGTGATGCAGAGTGGAGACGTGTAGAGTATATTGGCATAGAGTGCAGTAGTGCAGAGCACAACGGTGTACAGTTCTTTGGCAGAGTGCAATGTTGTAGAGCAGAGAGCCGGGGAGTAGAATGCATTGGCGTAGAGTGCAGTGCCATAGAGTATTGGTGGCGTAGAGTACAGTGGTGCAGAATAGAGTGCAGTGGCGTAGAGTGCAGTGTCATAAAGAAATTTGTTTCAGAGTAAATTGCAGTGGCGTGGAGTGGTGCAGGGTAGCGTTCAGTGGCATAGAGTGCAGCAGTATAGAATTCAGGGGTGTACATTTAAGCGACATAAAATGAAGTGACATAGATTACAGTGGTGCATAGTAGAGAACAGGGGTGTGCAGTGGTACAGATTAGAGCCATGGAGTGCAGTATTACAGAGTGCAGTGATGCAGAGTAGGGTGGTGTAAAGAAGTGTGGCAGAGTGCTATGGCAAGGAGTTGTGCAGAGTGGAGTGGGATAGAATGCTGTAGAGTGGCTTAGAGCTCAGTGGTGGAGAGTGCAGTGTTGCACAGTACAGTATTGTAGAGTGCAGTAGTATAGAGTGGCATTGACTGCCTCGGCATCAAGTGCAGTGGCGTAGAGTACAGTGGTGAAGAGTACAGAGATGCACAACAGAATGCAGTGGCAGGGACTGCAGTGAACCAGACTGCTGTTGCGTAAAGTGCATTGGTGTAGAGTGTGGTAACAGAGTGCTGTGGTTTAGAATACAGTGGCAAAGTGTGCCTTGGTGTAGAGTACAGTGGCATACAATGGAGTGACACCGAGTGCAGTAGAGTGAAGTTGCATAGAGAGGCGCAGTGCAGGGTAGAGTGCAGTGGCATAGGGTACATCAGCACAGAATTCAGCAGTGTACAATGCACTGTTGTAGAAAGCAGTGACGTAGATTAGAGTGGTGCATAGTAAAATGAAGTGGTGGAGAGTAGAGAGGGAGATTGAAGTGGCATAGAATGCAGTGGTGTAAAGTGGCATAGAGAAGAGTGCCAGAGAGTGCAGTGGCATAGAGTGGTGCAGAGTGACGTGGCAGAGTGCAGTGGTGCAGAGTTGAGTGAGGCAAAGTGCAGTGGTGGAGAGTGCAGTCATGCACAGTGGAGTTCAGTAGAGTAGAGTCCAGTCGCATAGAGTGCATTGGCATACAGTGCAGTAGTGCAGAGTAGATTGGGGTAGAATGGCGTTGAGTGCATTGGCATAGAGTACAGTGGTGCAGAGTGGAGTTCAGTAGCGTAGAGTCCAGTCGCATAGAGGAGAGTGGCCTTGATTACAGTAGTGCAGAGTAGATTGCAGTGGATTAGAATGCAATGGTGTAGAGTGAAGCGGCATAGAGTGCAGTGGTGAGGAGTGACGTACAGTAGAGTGGACTTGTTTAGGGTGCATTGGGGTAGAGTTTTGCAGAGCATAGTGGCATATAATGCAGTGGCATATAATTCAGTCTCATACAATACAGATACTATGCAATAGAATGCAGTGGCATAGATTAGAGTGGTGCACATTAGAGTCTATTGGTGCAGAGTGGAGTCAAGTCCAGTAAAGTGGCATAGAGTGCAATGGCGTAAAGTTGTGCAGAGTGGAGTAACATAGAGTGGACTGGCATAGAGTGCAGTGGCATATAGTAATGTAATGCAGAGTGCTGTGATGCAGAGTACAGAAGTGAAGAGTGCAGCGGCATAGATGGTAAAGCAGAGTTGTGTAGAGTTCAGTGGTGGAGGGTGCAGTATTGCAGAGTAGTGTGTTATTAGAATGCCATGGTGTAGCGTGCATTAGTATAGAGTGCAGTGGTACAGAGTAGAGTGGCATACAGTACAGTGACGCAGAGTGCAGTGACAGACAGCGCATTGGAGTGGAGTGGCATAGAGTGGAGTGGTGTAGAGTGCAGTGGCAAAGTAATTTGTTTCAGAATAGATTGAAGTGGCATAGAGTGGAGTGGTGCAGTAACAGAGTGCATCAGCATAGAATTCAGCGACGATAGATTAGAGTGTTGCACAGTAGAGTTCTGTGGTAGAGAGTGCAGTGATGTAGAGTGTCAATGACTGCATTGGCATAGAGAGGAGTGGCCTAGAGTGGTGTAGACTACAGAGTTGAGTGCTGTGCGGTAGAGTGCAGTTGTGCAGAGTGCATTGGCGTAGAGTGCAGTAGCGGTGGAGTACGATGCAGGTGTAGAGAATGCAGTAGCATAGATTAGAGTGGTGCTTAGTCGAGTGGAGTGGTGCAGAGTAGAGTGCCATAATGTGTAATGGTGTAGAGTAGACTAGACTGGCATAGAAGAGTGCTGTGGTGTACAGTGCAATGATGCAGAGTAGAGTGGCGTAAAGTGTATGGGCATATTGTGCAGTAGTGCAAAGTAGAGTGGCATAGAGTTCAGTGGTGGACAGTGCAGTGTTGCTGAGTAGTATCACAGAGAGCAGTGGTGTAGAGTGATGTAGACTGCATTGACACACAGCGTAGTAGGGTACAGTGCAGTGATTTAGAGTACAGTGGCATACAGTACAATGGCATAGAGTGCAGTGGCATGGAGTGGGTGCAGACTAGAGTAAAGAGATGTAGAGTGTGGTGGCGTAGAGTAGATTGTTTCTGAGTAGAGTGAAGTGGCATAGAGTATAGTGGTGCATGGTACAGCGCAGTGGCATAGAGTAGCATGACAGACTACAATGGTGCTGAGTTGAGTGCAGGGCTGTAGTGTGCAGTGACAAAGTGCAGTTGTGCAAAGTAAAGTGCAGTGATGTAGAGTGTAATGGTTTACAGTAAAGTGGCATAGAGTGCAGTTGAATAGAGTGGAGTGGCACAGAGTGGAGTAGAGTAATAGAATACTATGGCATAGAGTGCAGTGGCGTATGGTACATTGTTTCAGAGTAAAGTGAAGTGGCATAGATTGGAGTGGTGCAGGGTATAGTGCAGTGACTCAGTAGCACACAGTGTAATGGCATAGACAAAGTGGTGTAAAGTGCAGTAACGTACAGTGCATTGATGCACGGTAGATTAGAGTGGTGTAGAGTGCAGGGGAGTACAGTTGAGGGGTACAGAGTAAAGTGCATTGCCATACAGTGTGTTGGTATAGAGGGCAGTGTAGCAAAGTGGCGTAGAGTGGAGTGGCATAGAGTGGAGTTATGCTGAGTAAATTGGAGTGGCCTCGAGAGTAGTGGTCTAGAGTCTAGAGTACAGTGGCAAAGAGTGCAGTGGTGTACAGTAGACTGGTTTCGTTTGTGCATTCGTAATTCTGAAATATTCTGAAATACTTGCACAGTTCATTTAAATGTTGTGTACTAGCAACAAATCCATTCCTACACACAATATCCAACAAGATTGCCACATAAATCATCTCACTTTAAAGTCAGAGAAAGAAAAGCAAACACCAAGCTCCCTTGAAAGACCGAGCCGGACATTTGACCTCTGTCTTTGAAAGCATAGCAAATGTGACAAGATGAGAACAGGATGTACAAGCATGTTTATAGGAAGGAGTTCTCGCAGAAGAATGCAAGGGGGAGATGGTGTGAAAAAGTCTTGCTCCTTGAGAGCGACAGACTCATTCTGGACAGCCTAAACTGCACAAAGGCAGTAAATAGAAAGCCAGAAAAACCTAAGTTGCAAACCACAAAGCCAATGATAAGCAACAGCCAGATTGCATTCCTAGGTCAGATTTCTGAATGTCCCCAAGATGTCTTTAGTAAATGCAAGGAAATGCCTCCTTGGCATGGTTACCCCCTGAATTCTGCCTTTTGTTGATGCCAGTTATGACTGAAAGTGTCCTGAGACCCTGCTAACCAGGCCCCCGCACCAGTGTTCTTTCCCTAATCTGTACCTTTGTTCCCACAATTGGCCCAGCCCTAGCACACAGATAAGTCCCTTGTAAATGGTACCCCTGGTACCAACGGCCATGACGCCAGGGAAGGTCTCTAAGGGCTGCAGCATGTCTTATGCCACCCTGGGGACCCCTCACTCAGCACATGCACACTGCCTCACAGCTTGTGTGTGCTGGTGGGGAGAAAATGACTAAATTGACATGGCACTCCCCTCAGAGTGCCATGCCCACCTCACCCTGCCTACGGCATAGGTAAGTCACCCATCTAGCAGGCCCTTACACCCTAAGGCAGGGTGCACCATACCACAGGTGAGGGCATATGTGCATGAGCACTGTGCCCCTACAGTGTCTAAGCAAAACCTTAGACATTGTTAGTGCATGGTAGCCATAAAGAGTATATGGTCTGGGAGTTTGTCAAACACAAACTCCACAGTTCCATAATGGCTTCACTGACATCTGGGAAGTTTGGTATCAAACTTCTCAACACAATAAATGCACACTGATGTCAATGTGGAATGCATTGTAAAATGCACCCAGAGAGCATCTTAGAGTTGCCCCCTGAATACCAGTCCGACTCCTAGAGCTACGCTGACCATTTTCTGCCAGCCTGCCCCAACCAGACAAGTTTCTGGCCACATGGGGAGAGTGCCTTTGTCACTCTGTGGCCAGGAACAAAGCCTGCACTGGGTGGAGGTGCTTCTCACCTCCCCCTGCAGGAAGTGTAACACCTGGCGGTGAGCCTCAAAGGCTCATGCCTTTTGTTACAGCACCCCAGGGCATCCCAGCTAGTGGAGATGCCCACCCCTCCTGCCACTGCCCCCACTATTGGCAGCAAGGCTGGAGGAAATAATGAGAAAAACAAGGAGGAGTCACCCACCAGTCAAGACAACCCCTAAGGTGTCCGGAGCTGGTGTGACCCCTGCCTTGAGAAATACTCTATCTTGAGATTGGAGGATTCCCCCAATAGGATTAGGGATGTGCCCCCCTCCCCTCAGGGAGGAGGCATAAAGAGGGTGTAGCCACCCTCCAGGACAGTAGCCATTGGCTACTGCCCTCCTGACCTAACCACACTCCTACATTCAGTATTTAGGGGCGACCCAGAACCCAGGAAATCAGATTCCTGCAACCTACACAAAGAAGAAGGACTGCTGACCTGAAGGCCCTGCAGAGACGACAACTGACTTGGCCCAAGCCCTACTGGTCTGTCTCCAGACTCAAAGAACCTGAACAGTGACGCATCCAACGGGGACCAGCGACCTCTGAAGCCTACGAGGACTGCCCTGAACCGAAGGACCAAGGAACTCCTGAGAACAGCGGCACTGTTCAACAACAGCATCATCTTTGCAACATAGAAGCAACTTTTAAAGAACTCACTCTTCCCGCAGGAAGCGTGAGACTTCACACTCTACACCCGCGCCCCCGGCCTGAGCTCCAGAGAACCAACACTGCAGCGAGGACTCCCAGGAGACTGCGACTACCTGAGTAACCTGAGACGACCCCCCTGCACTCCCTACAGCGACGCCTGCAGAGAGGATCCAGAGGCTCCCCCTGACCGCGACTGCCCCTGTAACAAGGAACCCGACGCCTGAACCAAGCACTGCACCCGCAGCCTTCAGGACCGAGAGGAACCAACCTCCAGTGCAGGAGTAACCATCAAATGGCCCTCTCCTTAGCCCAGTCAGTGGCTGGCCCAAGAAGCCCCCCTGTGCCCTGCCTGCATTGCCTAAGTGACCCGCGGGTCCCTCCATTGCTTTTTATAGCAAACCAGATGCCAACTTTGCACATTGCACCCGGCCGCCCCTGTGCCGCCGAGGGTGTGTTTTGTGTACCTAGTTGTGTCCCCCTAGTGCTCTACAAAACCCCCCTGGTCAGCAGACTGGAACAGGAGTACCCTGTTCTCCAAAGGCGCTGTGTGTTTTGTGCTCTCCTTTGACCACCTGCACCTGACCGGCCCTATGTTGCTGGTGCAGTGACTTTGGGGTTGCCTTGAACCCCCAACGATGGGCTGCCTATGCCCAGGAAACTGAACTTGTAAGTGCTTTACTTACCTCAGAAACTTAACCATACTTACCTCCTACAGGAACTGTTGATTTTTGCACTATGTCCACTGTTAAAATAGCTTATTGCCATTTTAACCTATACTGTGTGTACTACTGCTTTAATTCAAAGTTCCTTACTTACCTGTTTGGAGTACCTTGTATTTTATGTATTTACTTCAAATCCTGGATCTTGTGGTTCTAAAATAAATTAAGAAAATATATTTTTCTATATGAAAACTATTGGCCTGGAGTTAAGTCTTTGACTGTGTGTTCCTCATTTATTGCCTGCGTGTGTACAACAAATGCTTAACACTACCCTCTGATAAGCCTACTGCTCGACCACACTACCACAAAATAGAGCATTTGAATTATCTAATTTTGCCACTATCGACCTCTAAGGGGAACCCTTAGACTCTGTGCACACTATCACTCACTTTGAAATGGTATATACGGAGCCAACTTCCTACATTGGTGGCAGCGGTGGGATCTAAGACTTTGCATTTGCTGGACTACTCAGCCAATACCTGATCACACAACTAAATTCCAAAAATTGTCATTAGAAACTGATTTTTGCAATTTGAACTATTTTTAAAAAAAATTTAAAAGTCCTGCTAGGGCCTTGTATAAGTCCCTGTTAGCATTTGTTTTAGAGTTTAAAACTCTGTAAAAGTTTGGACTTAAGTTCTAGAAATAGTTTTTAGAAATCCCTACTGTTATAGTGATAATGTCTAGCACAGATGAGATAGTGGTGGAACTCAACCTCATCCCTTATCTGCATCTAGGGATGTCAGAGTTAAGGACTCTCTGTGAGCTAAAAAAATATAATGACTGGGTCCACCCCTACCAATGTAAAACTCCAGGAGCTTTTAGCAGAGTTTGCAAGAGACCACCCATCTTAGGATAATCCTACAGATGGGGAAGTTAGTGAATGGGAGGATGATTTCCCCCTTCCTGTCCCAACCAGGAATAACAGGGTTTCTCAAATCCTGACTCCACAAATCATAGTCAGAGAGACTGGTTCTTCCACAAGGGAGACCAGTAACTCTGGAAGCATTGAGGGCAGCCTCAATGAAGATGACCTCCTGTTAGCCAGGATGGCCATAAGATTGTCTTTGGAGAGACAGCTCCTAGCCATAGAAAGGGAAAGACATGAGATAGGTTTAGCTGCCATCAATGGTGGCTGCAACATAAATAGGGTCAGAGAGAATATTGACATCCTAAAAATCCCCAAAGGGATTGTAACAAAATATGAAGATGGTGATGATTTCACTAAATGGTTCACAGCTTTTGAGAGGGCTTGTACAACCAGAAAAGTAAACAAATCTGACTGGGGTGCTCTCCTTTGGGAAATGTTCACTGGAGAGTGTAGGGATAGATTCCTCACACTATCTGGTAAAGATGCAGAATCCTATGACCTCATGAAGGATACCCTGATTGAGGGACTCTGTGCACATTATCTCTCACTTTGAGATAGTATATACAGAGCCAACTTCCTACATTAAATCAGACAGTTGCTTGCCTGGTAGGCCTTGACCTAAACAGGACGACATGGATGGAGGACACTGGGTCACATTATAAAGCAAGCACTGGCAAAGACAGCAGGCATCGTCTGTGGGTTGCTGATGGAGACCTCTTGATTTGCACAAGTCATTTTAGCCTGTGCTGTTTGGTATCAGAAAAAAGACATTCTTTTTACCAATGGTGTACATCAATGGCATAAAAAAAGTAAAATAACGCAATAACATTAATGTGTACAGAAGTCATAACACTACAACATCCTAGCATGATGAAGTATGCATGTATCACAACGCAAGGATGCCCATAAGGTGTTAGGCAACCACTGTTTAAATTTTTTTTAATTTACCATTTCAAGCAGTGAACATTGATCTTGGAGTGGTGAATGGGAAAATAAATAAACGTGTGAAAGCACATTTTTGAACCACCCAACAGCTGGGCTCTCACAAAACGTATTCTTTTTTTAAGACCACAATGAGAGGAACAGGTAAGCAATGGAGAAGCTGATGGGTAAAGTCCATCAGAGAAGGAGCTTGAACTGGGGAGGCATAAAAAAAGCAAAAGAAAATCAAAGCTGCAAGGAATGTGGAAAGCATCATACTAGCTGAGGGGGTGGAGGAGGCAACATGGAATAGGCAAGGCTTATGGGCTGGTCATAAGCCCATTGTAAGCATTGGTATTGTCCTCAATAATACTTGGACAACAGACAGCTAATATCTGTCTGTAGGTGAGAACTAATCAGATGACAAAACATGGATCAGAAAGGCAGAGGAAGGCATAGATGTGCACAAACTAATACAGTGAGACCAGAGGTCTCACACAGAATATGGAGATTGAGCCACGGGGGCAGTGACATGGGGAAACAACAATGAGAAAAGGAAAAATTGGGAGACAGAGATTCAGAAAAAATATTTATATGGGCGTCATGAGGAGAGCAGAACACAATGGAACAGATAGACATTTAAAATGTGACAGGGTTATAATGACTCCAAAACAGGGAAAAACAAACATTAGGAACCAACTGGTGAAGAGACACTGGAACAGGGAGTCACAGACACTGAGATAGGGCAACCGGATGGGAAAGGATTGGGTAATCGATGAGGGAGGTTCGGACAAGTCAAAGGTACATCACACCAAGACAGTGAAACCTGGGCCCAAGAGGCAGGTCTCAAAAATTAGTTGTGAATTGCTCATCACCATTTTGTGACCTGTCTTTGATTTTACAATGCAACCTATGCACTAATAGGTCACATTGCATAATCTCCAGTCATGAGGAGTCCTGAGGTAACCTGTCTAGTGAATATCAATTAGGGAGGTCATTATTATCAACCCCCTGTGATTGGATACTACACAGAGATGGTAGACCGAAGGAAACAACAGACCACCACCCCTAGTCCTGCATTCCCAAACATGAAACGTCTTTTTTCTAAGCAGTTGCTGTTCTTTAAGGAAAGCAATGCTGCTCTTAAAACGTTTCCTGTGTAGGAAAACTCCAGAGAAAGCAGGCTGTGGTTTCATGTAGTGAACTACAAACATTTTGGGCAATTGGTGGATGGCACATGGAAAAAGTTGAGTCAAAAGGTAAAACATGTCTAAAACGAAGTGAGACATAGCAGATTTATGTATTCCTTTAATTTTTGGAGGATACCTGGATCATTAGTGACTGATTTAATTTCTGGTGCCATCTGTATATGCTGTAACCTAAATTGTATCTCTGAGCCACAGTAGTAAGCATTATCATATATATTCTGAGGAGTCTATAGGAAATCATGCAGGACTTAACAGTTGGTGTTGGTTGGGTAATAGAAAGCTTCCAGATAAGGCCTGTTAAACTGAAGAAAGCCATTTAACAATGCTGCAGTTGGTTGCTACCTGACCCAGGATATTATTGCATTCAATTATATGGAAGGACAGCACACTGCCATGGATGAAAGTGTGCATGGTACCATGGTTTAATAGCAGAGTAGGTTTAAACAGATGATGATGGTGGTTTCTTGGTTTCATGGCAGGATGGAAAACAGTTTGCAAATCATTTGTGAAAGTGTGCTGATACAGATGGGATGTGTTGTACAATGACTACAGGCTTCAGAATGTTTCCAGGGAAGACTCAAGATTTGATAATAGTTGCCCATTCTTCTGGGTCACTACTGGGTTTAGAGTTGATTCTGACTGACTGTTAAAAACCCAATACTGCATGACTGTGCTTTCTAAGGCTCCTAAAATATGAAACAACTTCATAGAAGAACTGAATGGATATAGGGAACCATGGTCTTCCAACTAGGCTGCAGGATTACACATTTTTGCTACCCAAATACAAAGCTGTCATTTAAAATTTTATTTTTTACTTTGATTGTAGAAACCAACTCCCAATCGCATGACTTCCTTAAATAGCAGCACCAATTGATCATGGTATAATGTACACTTGATGCATGTACTAATTAGCAGTATTTGTAGTAGTAAATCCCAATGGGATACCTTGGCAGGGTATTTCACTTAGGCACTCTAGGAACTTTGAATAATCACAATAGCATGTACAGTCTTTGTAAAAATGGCAATAAGCTATTTGAAAAGTGGACACTTACTGCACAAATCAACAGTTCCTGGGGGAGGTAAGTAAAGGTTAAGTTTGCAGGTAAGTAAAACACTACAAGTCTCAAAGTTGGGTCCAAGGTAGCCCACCGTTGGGGGTTCAGGGCAACCCCAAAGTTACCACACCAGCAGCTCAGGGCCGGTCAGGTGCAGAGGTCAAAGAGGTGCCCAAAACACATAGGCTTCAGGGGTGCCCTGGTTCCAGTCTGCCAGCAGGTAAGTACCAGCATCCTCGGGGGGCAAACCAGGGGGCTTTTGTAGGGCACCGGGGGGGGGGAGGAGGCACAGAAAGTACACCCTCAGCGCTGGGTGCAGAGTGCAAAGAGGCGTCGGGTTTTAGATAGGAAGTAATGGGGAGACCCGGGGGTCTCTTCAACCATGCAGGAAGTCACAGAGGGGGTTCCTCGGGGTAGCCACCACCTGGGCTAGGCAGAGGGTCGCCTGGGGGTGGCTCCTGCACTGGAGTTTGGTTCCTTCAGGTCCTGGGGGCTGCGGGTGCAGTGTTGTTTCCAGGCGTCGGGTCCCTTGTTACAGGCAGTCGCGGTCAGGGGGAGCCTAGGGATTTCCTCTGCGGGTGTCCCTGTGGGGGCTCAGGGGGGTCGTCTCTGGCTACTCATGCGCTCGCAGTCGCTGGGGAGTCCTCCCTGAAGTGTTGGTTTTCCGCAGGTCGAGCCAGGGGCATCGGGTGCAGAGTGGAAAGTCTCACGCTTCCGGCGGGAAACGTGAAGTCTTTAAAGTTGTTTCTTTGTTGCAAGAAAGTTGCAGGTTGTTGAACAGGGCCGCTGTTCACAGGAGTTTCTTGGTCCTTGGTTGCAGGGCAGTCCTCTGAGCCTTCAGAGGTCGCTGGTCCCTGTTGGATGCGTCGCTGTTGCAGTTTTCTTCCAAGTTGGGAGACAGGCCGGTAGGGCTGGGGCCAAAGCAGTTGTCATCTCCGTCTTCACTGCAGGGCTTCAGGTCAGCAGTCCTTCTTCTTGTTAAGGTTGCAGGAATCTAGTTTCCTAGGTTCTGGGGAGCCCCTAAATACTGAATTTAGGGGGGTGTTTAGGTCTGGGAGGGCAGTAGCCAATGGCTACTGTCCTTGAGGGTGGCTACACCCTCTTTGTGCCTCCTTCTTGTGGGGAGGGGGACACATCCCTAATCCTATTGGGGGAATCCTCCATCCTCATGATGGATGATTTCTAAAAGTAAGGGTCACCTCAGCTCAGGACACCTTAGGGGCTGTCCTGACTTTTGGGAGACTCCTTGTTTTTCTAATTATCTCCTCCAGCCTTGCCGCCAAAATTGGGGGCAGTGGCTGGAGGGGCGGGCATCTCCACTAGCTGGGATGCCCTGTGGCGCTGTAACAAAAGGGGTGAGCCTTTGAGGCTCACCGCCAGGTGTTACACTTCCTGCAGGGGGAGGTGAGAAGCACCTCCACCCAGTACAGGCTTTGTTCCTGGCCACAGAGTGACAAAGGCACTCTCCCCATGTGGCCAGCAACACGTCTGGTGTGTGGCAGGCTGGCAGAAACTAGTCAGCCTACACTGGAAGTCGGGTATGTTTTCAGGGGGCATCTCTAAGATGCCCTCTGGGTGTGTATTTTACAATAAATTGCACACTGGCATCAGTGTGCATTTATTGTGCTGAGAAGTTTGTAGCCATTATGGTACTGTGGAGTTCGTGTTTGACAAACTCCCAGACCATATACTATTATGGCTACCCTGCACTTACAATGTCTAAGGTTTTTTCTTGGACACTGTAGGGGCATAGTGCTCATGCACCTATGCCCTCACCTATGGTATAGTGCACCCTGCCTTAGGGCTGTAAGGCCTGCTAGAGGGGTGACTTATCTATGCCATGGGCAGTGTGAGGTTGGCATGGCACCCTGAGGGGAGTGCCATGTCGACTTAGTCATTTTCTCCCCACCAGCACACACAATCTGGCAAGCAGTGTGTCTGTGCTGAGTGAGGGGTCTCCAGGGTGGCATAAGACATGCAGCAGCCCTTAGAGACCTTCCCTGGCATCAGGGCCCTTGGTACCAGTTACAGGGGACTTACCTGGATGCCAGGGTGTGCCAATTGTGGAGACAAAGGTACAATTTTAGGTTAAGAACACTGGTGCTGGGGCCTCGTTAGCAGGCCTCAGAACACTTTCAAATCATAACTTGACATCAGCAAAGGCAAAAATTCAGGGGTAACCATGCCAAGAAGGCATTTCCTTACAGGCAGTTCCTGTCGCGGGCGCTAGGCCTACCCACGCAAGTGAAGTACCATTTTTATCGGCAGACATGGGGGAACACAGAATAGCAAAACAAGTGTTATTGCCCCTTGTCTTTCTCTACACTTTTTCTTTCAAATGTATACAGTGTTTAAAGAAGACGTCTATTTGAGAAATGCCCTGTAATTCACATGCTTGTATGGGCACCCCGGAATTCAGAGATGTGCAAATAACCACTGCTTCTCAACACCTTATCTTGTGGCCATTTTGGAAATACAAAGGTTTTCTTGATACCTATTTTTCATTTTTTATATTTCAGCAAATGAATTGCTGTATACCCGGTATAGAATGAAAACCCATTGCAAGGTGCAGCTCATTTATTGGCTCTGGGTACCTAGGGTATTTGCTTAAAAAAATCTGACATCGCAGGAAAAAGTTACAAAGTAAAACGTGGAGAAGAATGGTTGTTTTTTTACCTCAATTTCAATATTCTTTTATTTCAGCTGTTATTGTCTGTAGCAAACACTTGAAGGATCTACACAAATGACCCCTTGCTGAATTCAGACTTTTGTCTACTTTTCAGAAATGTTTAGCATTCTGGGATCCAGCATTGGTTTCTCACCCATTTCTGTCACTAACTGGAAGGAGGCTGAAAGCACCCAAAATAGTAAAAATGGGATATGTCCCAGTAAAATGTCCACATTGTGTTGAAAAATTGGGTTTTCTAATTCAGGTCTGCCTGTTCCTGAAAGCTGGGAAGATGGTGATTTTACCACCGCAAACTGTTTGTTGATGCCATTTTCACAGGAAAAACCACGAGCCTTCTTCTGCCGTCCTTTTTTCCCCTTATTTTTAAAGAAAACAAATTTTTTGCTGTATTCTGTCTAATTTCTTGGTCTCCTTCAGGGGAACCCACAAAGTCTGGGTGCCTCTAGAATCCCTAAGATGTTGGAAAAAAATAACGCAAATTTGGCATGGGTAGCTCATGTGAACAAAAGGTTATGAGGGCCTAAGCGCGAACTGCATCAAATAGCCAAAACAAGGCTCGGCACAGGAGGGGAAAAGGCCTGGCAGCGAAGGGGTTGAATCTAAGGCCATTGTTTGACACCATGGTTCACAGTGGATTTAATATCACCCCTGCCATTTGGTATGACCGTGACACCATCTTTGATAACTATCTCCTTGAAATAGCCCTCCCTTCAAGTCCTATTCAGTCAAATACATTTGAGAGAAAAATCTCTTGACAGTCATCGCCACTAAATACACTCAACCCATCATGGACCCCATACACTCCACAATTTTCCTCACAGCTGATTCATGTGGACCACTCCAAAAGTATCTAAAAGAACTATTCACAATATATGGTACTCAGAAGCACTGAAACTGTAAAAAAACAAAAAGAAGAAAATTCATCAATTGGAATTTTTCTGTTTTCCTGCACTGCCCTCAAACATGCCAAAACCACTTACCATATCACTATCTTGAAAGCCAGAAAAATAATTTTATTCATGGCAAATTTAAAATGCAATGGACTGTCCCTGAGAATTCTTCAAGATGCTTAAGAAGAAAATGTGTTACCTACCTGTAACTGTAGCTCTCCAGTATTGGAATCTTTCATAGATTCACATGCTTAAATCATTACCCGTCGTCGCGATGGGAGTCCCCGGTACAATTACACAAGTAGTGTTGAAATATATTAATACAAGTGCCCTAGGCCTCTTCAATTTAATAGTCTATCATAGTCATTTGAAGAAAAAGGACCAAACGTGAGCATCCACCAACCAGACGACACCACCCTCTAGAATCCTCCTGAGCGAAGCTACAGCACCTCAGATTTTCCAAGCAAATTAAGGATATATATATATATATATATATATATAGCAATATTTCAAACAAAATATCGTCTGTTAACCCCATCCTTATTTCTCTCCCTTTTTTTTTTTAAACATGAAAAGCATTGGGTCCGTATCCAAATGTAACAGACATAAATAATGTGCATATGTGATCTAGGATGGATTGATGAAAGAGAAGGCTCACCTTCACCTGAAGAGGTTCCTGAGGACTGCCAGACCCACTGCTCCCTCTCCCTGAGATAGTGCTTCCAAGTAGTAATGTCTTGTAAATGTATGGCAGCTTTTCCATGTTGCTGCTCTGCAAATGTCTTGCACAGGAACCCCTGCAAACAGCGCTGCTGAGGAAGAAACTGCCCGCGTAGAGTGAGCGCGGACCAGTGAATGCAGTGGTTTGCCCGCTGCTTGATGGCAGAAACGAATGGCTGAGGAGATCCCTCTGGCTATACTCTACTTGGAGAGTGGTTGACCTCGTCTGGGTGCACTGTAAGCTACGAACAATTGATTGGAGCAGCGAAAGGACTTAGTTCTGTCCAGGCAATATTTAACACATCTGTTAATGTCTAAGGAGTGTAATGCTCTTTCCGCAGGAGTAGATGGATGTGGAATAAAGGTTTTAAAAAAGAAGGGCTCGTTCATGTGGCAATCCGAAGGGACCTTCGGGATGAAATGCGGGTTCGTGCGTAGCAGTAATTTGTCTTGTTTGATCTGCAAGAACGGCTCCTGTATGGAGAGGGCCTGTATCTCACTGACCCGTCTGGCTGATGTGAGAGCCACCAGTAAAGCAACCTTCCAAGAAAGGAATTTCAGAGAAGCACGATGGATCGGTTCAAGCGAATGCTTCATTAACTGTGCTAGAACAATATTCAGGTTCCACGAGGGAGGAGGAGGTCTGAATGGAGGAAAGACCCTGAAAAGTCCTTTCAAAACCGTTTGATTAATCTAGAGGAATACAGCGAAGGTGAAGAGTCTGAACGCCTGTATGATGCTATTGCCGCCAGATGCATCTTTATGGAGAAATGCGCCAGGCCTGATTGCGCTAAATGCAATAAATAAGGCAATAATTGTTCCGGTGGTGACGACGGAGGATCAATTTGATGCTAGTGACACCAGAAACAAAATCTTTTCCATTTGCAAGAATAAGCCTTATTAGTGCTATCTGCTCTAGCTTGGATAAAATGTCCCTACATTCCTGTGGGATATTCAGATGTGCAAACTCCTTGTGCTCAGAAGCCATGCTGACAAGCGCATCGGTTGAGGATCCGGGTGCGATATTTGCCCTTTGTTCATTGTTAGTAAGTGCAGAGACGGTTTCAGCGGAATGTGAGGCTTCATTGATAGAAGAAGAAGCTCTGCAAACCAGTGAGGCCAGTAAGGAGCTATCAATATCCGGGTGCACGGCTCTGCCTTCATCTTTGTGAGGACTCTTGGGATCAATGGAATTGGAGGAAAGGCGTAAGCAAAGATGACTGACCAAGCTATGGAAAACACATTCCCCCAAGATCCCTTTTGGAGATGCCAGCTTGCGAAGTACTGGCATTTGACGTTTCACTTGCTGCCGAACAGGTCGATTTTGGGCATTCCCCACTGGGAAAAGATTTAATCCACTGTGGACTGGTCCAGCTCCCAATCGTGGCAGCTCGATCTTTGTCTCCTGGGCGAGTCCGCTATCTTGTTCTCTATCCCCGGCAGATGCACTGCTGTGAGTCTGATGCCTTGCTGCGAGGCCCAATTCCAAATTTTTTGGGCTTCCCTGGAGAGGGTGAGAGATCTCGTACTTTCTTGTTTGCTGAGGTAATGCATTGTAGTGGAGTTGTCTGTTCTTATTGCTACGTCTGATCCAGCTATCTTCGGAAGAAAAGCCTGCATGCGAGATAAATTTACTTCCACCCAGCGTTTCCCCAAGTCTCCCGATAAAAATGGTACCTCACTTGTGGGGGTAGGCCTAGCGCCCGCGACAAATAAAGCCCCAAAACACAACGTGGACACATCACATTTTCACAAAGAAAACAGAGCTGTTTTTTGCAAAGTGCCTAGCTGTGGATTTTGGCCTCTAGCTCAGCCGGCACCTAGGGAAACCTAGCAAACCTGTGCTGTTTTGAAAACTAGACACCTAGGGGAATCCAAGACTTGTGGGGCTCTGACCAGGGTCTGTTACCCAGAATCCTTTGCAGACCTCAAAATTTGGCCAAAAAAACAGCTTTTCCTCTCATTTCGGTGACAGAAAGTTCTGGAATCAGAGAGGAGCCACAAATTTCCTGTCACCCAGCATTCCCCCAAGTCTCCAGATAAAAAAAGGTACCTCACTTTTGTGGGTGGGCCTACTGCCCGCGAAAGGAAATGCCCCAAAAAACTATCTGGACACATCAAAATTATCAAATACAAAACTACCTGTTTTTACGGGGGGGGCACCTGCGTTTTTGGCCCTAGGCTCAGCAGCCTTCTAGGGAAACCTACCAAACCCAGACATTTCTGAAAACTAGACACCCGAGGACGTCCAGTGAGGTATGACTTGCGTGGATCCCCCAATGTTTTCTTACCCAGAATCCTCAGCAAACCTCAAATTTTGCAAAAAAAATCCGATATTTTTCCCACATTTGTTGTGTGGGATCACCGCACTGGGACAAACTTCATACCACCCAATGTTCCCCTCAGTCTCCTGGTGAAAATGATACCTCATTTGTGTAGGTGGGCCAAGTGCTTGTGGATTTTTCTACATGGCAGCGTCCCAAAGTCCATAAAGTGCAGCCCTCACCATTCCAAGTGGGACGATTTTGAGAGTTAGCCAAGCTCCCATGGCCCAAATGTAAAACTAAAACCCAAAATAATCAAATGTCTTCTTGCTTGCTGTGGGATAAGATGTTTTAGAGTGCAGGGGAGAGCTGAAAGACTGTTACCCCCTTCAGTTGGGGTGGGGGCGTAACCAGGCCCATACTGGTTGGTAGCCACCACCCCAGTATTTTTTGTTATTTTTAAATTCCCTGGCATCTAGTAGACTTTCAAACCCCACATACCCCCTGCCCTCCCGCCCCTCCTACCACCACCCTCCCCGGGTGTGGATCGGGGTAATTGTCCCATCTGCCCATCTCTAAAAAACCAAAACCAAAAACAAAAAAATATTTTTTTTAGCCCTGGCGCCTAGAGGTTTCTACCACACCTGGGGGCAGATCGGCCTAATAACAATAGGCCGATCTGCCCCCGGGTGGGGGGGGGCAGAAATGACCTAAAATAAAATTGCCCCCCTCCCCCGGGGAGCGACCCTTGCCTAAGGGGTCGCTCCTCACCTCTAAAAAAAGAAAAAAAAATGTATCCCTGGCACCTAGAGGCTTCTGTCCCCCTGGGGGCAGATTGGCCTAATAACAAAAGGCCGATCTGCCCCCAGGGGGGGCAGAAATGGCCTAAAATAAATTTCCTCTCACCCTCCCCCTGGGGAGCGACCCTTGCCTAAGGGGTCGCTCCCCTTGCGTGACATTGGCGCAAAAAAATATATCCCCCGTGCCTAGTGGTATCCGGCCCACAAGAGGGGCAGAAATAGTCTAAATACAATGTGCCCCCCAGGGGAGCGACCCTTGGTTAAGGGGTCGCTCCCCACCTCTAAAAAAAAAAAGTTTAAAAAAAACTACTTTTTTTTTATCCGTGGCGCCTAGAGGCATCTGCCCCCAGGGCAGAAATGGCCTAAAATAAATATGCCCCTCCACCCCGCCTGGGGAGCGATCCTTGCCTAAGGGGTCGCTCCCCTTGCGTGACATTGGCGCAAAAAAAAAAAAAAATCCCCGGTGCCTAGTGGTTTCAAGGGGCAGAAATGGTCTAAATACAATTTGCCCTGGCGCCTAGAGGCTTCTGCCCCCCCCCCGGGGGGGGCAGGTCGGCCTAATAACAATATTAGAGGGGTGGGGGGGGCAGAAATGGCCTAAAATAAATTTGCCCCCTGAACCCCCAGGGAGTGACCCTTGCCTAGGTGGTCGCTCCCCTTGCATGACATTGGCGCAAAAAAATAATAATAATCCACGGTGCCTAGTGGTTTCTGCCCGCCTTGGGGGCAGATTGACCTAACAAAAATTGCCTGATCTGCCCCCAAGGGGGGCGGAAATGGTCTAAATACAATTTGCCCCCCATGGGAGCCACCCTTGCCTAAGGGGTCGCTCCCCATCTCTAAAAAAAAAAACAACTAAAAAAAGAAACTCAAGAAAAAATTAGCCCTGGCTAAGGGGACCGAACCTTGCCTAAGGGGTCCTCCCCTTCCGTGAATTTGGCGTAAAAAAGGGGGGGGGGGGGTGGGAATGGCCTAAATATAATTTGCCCCCTAGGGAGTGACCCCTTGCTCCCCAACTAAAAAAACACAAAAGAAACACATTAAAAAAAAAGATCCCTGGTGCCTAGTGGATTTTGATGGAGAGATTGGGAGTGTCTTCCAAAGGATTCAAATAAATTGCTGTCACAGATGGGTGAGCTTGGTAATGTAGAGATTACACCTATGGATAATGAGTGGGGCATGCAATCTACTTTTGGGGCCATTGGTGAGTTTGAGGGAGTAATTCTGTTGGCTAATGTGTTGAAATGTAAGGGAGAAGGCAGTGAGCCAGGTTTAAGTGATGATGGGATAGTCTAAAGCGGGGATGATAATCAAGTAATTGAAGTTCTAGGAATGCCTTCCAGCATATCTCACATTACATTAGATACGTTTTGTCATACATTTTGTTTTACACTGACAATTGGTAGAGGAATGGTGAGGGTTTAGGATCCCAAGATTTTTTTAGGGATTATAAGGATTTTAGGGATAGTAAAGTTGTAATTCATCAGATTCTATAGCAGTTCTGCGGAGTATTTCATAAACAAAGATACAGTATTCAGGAAAGGTATTTGTACCTAAAAGTAATCAATGGACTCTATATGTCAACAGTGGTGCTGGAGAAGGGTGCTGGTCGCGCACTTCCAAGGCCCAAATATTTAATGCTCAAATCAAAAGAGTGAGATGGAGGTTGAAATGCTGGGCTTTCTTTTGTAAATAGCTATGTAACATGACATGAAAGCCCAGTGGGAGTAAAGTCTCCAGTGGAAAGACAAGGGAAAAAGAAGATTTTCCTTAAAAAACCCTCATCCACCAGAGTTACCTCTTGGTGGCGTGCTTCATGATTATGCTCCTCCTGTTCCTCTGTGGAACGGGGTGTTCTGTGACCTACGTGTTGCGTGGGCGCACATTTTTGGAATATTTAGTCAATTTAACTCAGGTGTTGGGAATACAAGTCAAAGAGCAACATGAAATTGTGCAGTGGTTTTGAAGTGAAAGTAGTGAATCTGTCGTGCACTGATATTAAACTGCATATTATTCAGCTCTTTAAATCATTCAAAATAAATATTATGGCGATATCTGACTACATTTTCTTAGAAGTTCACTAATTTTCTAAGAACATGCCTCTTCTGTTAATATACTTCTTCGTGCTGTGGGCATAACACTGCTTCCATTCACTGTCTGCCAGAACATAGCCCTTAGCACAATGCAGCGCCAATGACTCATTTATCTAGCCATCATCTAAAAGAACAAATTCCATAGTTCATACTGGTATGTGAAGAAAGGCAAAGCAACATAAAGACTCTAAAATCCTGGTATGAGCATTAAAGTGTAACAATAAGCATTGGTGCCACTAAGTTACTTGCCAAAAATGATCAAATCAGTGTATATCATATGTTAATGCAGTGCACATCATTCTTTTATTGCAGGTAAGGATCATACAGAAATAGTGAAGTATTCTGTGACTGGAAGTTGACCCTAATTGCTTTAAGCAACATTTGTAAAGCCATAAACAATTTTCATAACCAAAAAGGGACGTATTTACAAACCCCTAGTGCCACCTTGTGCCACCCTAGCTTCATTTTCCTTACACTAAGGCGGTGGTAAGGAGTTCTTTCTCCCACGCCTTATTGACAAAGAGGGACAATGCTTGCATTGCACCACTTTGTAAACCCTTGCCTCACATTATGCCTGCGCAAGGCATGATGTATGCGAAGGAGGCGTTCCGATGCTGGGAGGCCCGAAAAAATAGTGCAGTAAAATTTGAAACATTTCACTGCGCCATCTTTTTCACGCTATTGTCCTAATGACCACCATGGTGCACTGTATTGCAAATACAGTGCAACTATGGTGTCTTTAGGTGTGGCCGGGGGTGACGCAAGAAAGGTGGCTTATTGGGATCAATACGCCACTTTTTTGTAACTGTGCTCCAGAATGTCTCCTCATGCAAATACTTTTTTTTTTATAAATAGAAAAGGGTTAATTTGCATGAAAAATAAGGATTATGCAGCTTTTCCTTTGAAATGTCTGTCCTTTCTGCTGCTAGCATGTGTTTTTAGTAAGCAATGTCTGTTTAAGACTGCAGTTCGACCTCCTTTCTACAGGGGCAGAGCTGAGCAAAAATATTAACACACTTTATGAAACACAGGTCCCCGCAAGGCATTTTGGAAAAAAAAAGTTGTGAAAATTGACACAGATGTTCATGAAGTAATTTCTATTGTTTGGAATTCATTTCAGGTCCCCACAGTGCAATCAGGTGTGTGTGCCCACACACACCCTCCCCCCTTCATACACACACACCTCTCTCTCAGGTTTCCTTAGCTTGTTGGCTATTACACCTTCATTTGGGGGTGCAGAGTTGCTCTCTGCAGAAGGTAAGATGTTGTATTATAAGGAGTAGTATCCCTTATAGGGAATTTTTCATATTTTTTAAGAAACAGGGTCTTTGTGAAGAAGTTTTTCTTCCTCTTTTTCTTCTAGTTGGTACTGGGCAACCTTTGGGTTCCATGTAAGGATTATACACCACTAAGGGTGTCTGTTTCATACGTCTTTCTTCAACTGTCAAAGATAACTGTTGTTTTACACTATTTGGTATGTACATTCTACTTTACCAATGATACAGTAGTGTCATTTTTCTTCTTTTGGTTGATTTGATACATTGCAAACCAGAGAGTATGATATTTTGGTCTTAAATGTTTTGTGTCAGATAGTCATCATAGTTGTGAGGAGAGGCCTATTTTTAACATGCTTAGCCCCCCACTTTTTGCCTTGTGTATGATGTAGCCTAGAAATTGTAGTGCCCAGAGCCTCTGCTAATCAGGTTCCCTGTGCCAGGGCTCTTTCCCTTAACCTGTTGTGATTCCCTGGCACAATTGGATACCCTTTTGGCTACCACTATAAGTCCCTAGTAAATGGTACTTAGGTATCCAGGTCACAGGGTACTAATGGTAGGCTCCAGAGAGAAGCAGCACTGATTGTTCCACCCCCTAGGGCCATGCATTGCAATACACCCAGCACTGCCATTGCAGGCTTAGCACCTTGATGCACACCTAAAAAGTAAACTCAACATGGCACACTGCCTTTGTGCCCTGCGAACAACACACTGCATACAATATGGCCTTCCAGCCCTATGGCAGTGTGCTCCATACTTTATGTGAGGGCATAGCTGCATGAGCGGTATGCCCCCACTATGTCCTTACCAAATCTTGTGCATAGTGAGGGGACAGAGTAGACATTTTAATACATGTGCTGGACACTGGTCAACACAAGTTTCGCAGCTACATGATGGCCACTGTGAATCCTTGTTCTCTGCCAGCCTTTTCATGGAGGTTTTACCACCATGAAAAGGCTGGTGGAGCCTAGGTGCAGGGGTTACCGGGGGGGCCCTGCACTGCCCCATGCCAAGTGCATGGGCAGTGCAGGGGCCCCCCTGCTCAGCACCATCGCAATGTTCACTGTCTGCTTTGCCACCAGTGAGCATTGCGAAGGGTGCTGGTGCACCCTTCTGGCTACAGCATTGCCGTTGGCTCGATTACAAGCTGGAGACAATGCTGTAGCTTGGTTTCCACTAGGCTAGCGGGCAGAAACTGAGGTTTCTGCCCACCGACCTAGTGGGAAACTCGGAATAACTCCAGTGGGGAGGTCGCCACTTAGGCAGCGGCAACTCTGTTGGGAGTTTGAAGGAGATGCTTTCCCTGCGCTAAACCCGAAGTGAGGCCCTATGTGTTTCCTCTTAAGAATTCTTATGAATACAAAGTCAATTCCTCTTGTAATAGTCTGGTTTTCTTCTGGTTAGAGACTCTCAATATTGTTTTTCAGTCATACGACACAATTGACATACTGACATGGGTGAGATTATCCCATGTTTTCCATGTCTTATGATTTTAATTACCTGTAGTTTCTTCCATAGGTTTTAATGGTGTATAGTATGTTATTACTCACTTTAACTATTATGAGTGTCCGGTCTTTTTCTCTTGTTCTAGACCGGTTTTGTGATATTTAGAGACTTTTTCAAAGGTCTTAGTTTGCAGTCCTTTCTCTGGGTTAATATGCTTTGGTATCTGTTTCTAAAGTAAGGAATCTGTGCCTAGATGTCTCTATTAAATGAACAAGTTACTTACTTTCTTTAACACATTATTTGGTAGAGACAGGATCTAGCTGCAGATTCCTTAATGACCCTCCCATTCTTTCTGCTCTGTGAACTGAGTAAACTTTGGTCTCAGAGATTTCCTTATGGAAATCAACACCTTGAATTAAGAATTTGGTGATTATTTGACACAAGGGTGTCTTTTGTTCAAAGCACACTGTTTCCTTAGGGAGTTTTTAGGTGTGGCTCCACATTTTGAGCGCGGAAAATAGTCACGGTAGAAACTGACATCATCAGGTCAGCGAGGGGGTTATATGGACTCCGCTGATGTCACACCTGGTGGATGACGTCAAGACAGATACGTTTCACACCCTCTACCGACGCGCGGACGTACTATGGGAATAAAAATTCCAGATGCAGGCTCGTGCCTGGGGAAGAGTCTTAACTAAGGAATCAGCAGCTTGATCCTGTCTCTACCAGGTAAAGCGTTACTGAAGGTAAGTAACTTGTTTGTCAGTGACTATGTGCTCCCCATTGAGAAGGTCGGTGTAAAAGTAAAAGAAAGTTGACATCAAATACCGTTTTTATGTTGAGGAGGGACTCGTTGTTAAGGAATACTTTTTCTAGCTAGTCTTTCAAGCTGTCTGAGGAACAAGGTCTGCACACCAGACTCAAAGTTCTCGTGGAGCTGCTTACCATTCAGAGCATTCTCACCAGCAGTAACACTACCCTCTACCTCAGCTCACACTCCTGAGCCGAAGTCCTTCATCGATTCTGCCCCGTGCAGCAACAGTGCCACCCACACTTCTAATAGCCTCTCAACCTGTTTTACCTACATCACCGATGGTAAAGCCACCTGTGCTGCCTCAACCAGCTTTGCCCCCTTCATATACTGAGGCTTCTTTATTACCTGTTTAGAGTCGAACGTCTTCCAAAGGCAGCTGCAGAACTCCAAGATTATGGTGGTCCAATGACAGTCATAATGTGGCCACGCAGCTTTTTTCCTTTTTTAGGCTGCAGGCCTATAACAGACATGTATTTTATTTTCTTCATGTTTATAAAGGTGAAAAGATGAAACGTTTTTGGGCAGGGCAGCTTAGCTGCTATATGCTTTTACCCCAATTTTAAGTTTATGTTGGATTGTTGATGATTTTGCTCCTTTGTTCATTTTGAAATTTAAAAAAATGGAAAAATGCAAACAGGTGTTGCCTGTTAATAGACAGTTCATTTTCTTGCTTTTTGAAGAGTTTTTGTTTTATCTCCACTTGTAAGTGTTCTGGGCTCCCGTGCATTGGCACAAGAGTTCATTATTAATAGATTTAATGCTAGCAAACTGGTGCTACAGGTAAGTAAAATATTATTTTTTGTATTGATTTGTTTAGCCTGACAAACATCTAAGCTGTCTGTAGCCCAGACCTAAAGATCAACTTTTTACTTTGCACTTGCTTTTGGCTATTGTGGATCTTCAGACAGCTTCCTGTGTTCATTTAAAGTCACTTTTTGGTACTGTGTGAACAACATATGGGAGAGCACTAGTATGAAAAATGCTTACAAAATATTAAAGATAAAAGACAAGGAAAGCAGTTTTCATTGTGAAATCAAGCAGAAGACAGACTGTGAATAATAAGAAATAAAACAAGGGTTCTCACAGTTGATTATTCCCTCTGAGTTTTGTCGTAGCAGTAACTAACACCAAACATCTTGCCTAGTGATCTGTGAGAATCCAAGTAACAGAATACTGCTTGAACACAGTGTAATAACAACCCACCCATAAAGGCCTACTGGTTTTAAATATGCTTTTCACAAAAAGTTAAGTGAGGCCGACTGCTTTTGTTATAGGTTTTGATAATAAAAAGATCTGAGAGTGCATCTTATATGATGTTTCCCCATTAACCAATAAGGCTTTTATTTTTGGATTGTCCCCAAAAACATTCATGCCAATTTATATTGAGCACAGACTTTGCCACAAAGCAACCATTGGTATACAGTCATACAATTACAGATACATATCAAATTTCGCTGACAGAACAATATACAACCACCCCAAAACAGTTAGTGTGATTTTTAAACCTCTGATCTATTCTTAGGGTTTGTCTCAGGTGTAAACAACACTAAACGTATGGCCTACTGTGGTAGTTTCTCAGTTTTCATATAATAATGGTGAACCGATCAGTTCTATATCTTTTATCTTTGACTTGTCACCATCATCAACTGAGGCTTGCTAAATCTGCAAAAAGCTTTCTCGCCGGAGATTCAGAATTGCAGAAAGCAAAAGTATAAATGTTAACATAATTACTGTCGCATCTGGTGGATTAAGTCGTAACAGATTCGTTTGACGCCCTCTACCGATGCACTATGGGAAAAAATGTTCCTGATGCAGGCTCATGCCTGGAGAAGAGTCTAAACTAAGGAATCTGCAGCTTGATCCTGTCTCTACCAGATAATGCATTACCTAAGGTAAGTAACTTGTTTGTCAGTGACTATGTGCTTGCCATCGAGAGCTTGTTTGTTGTCAGGAAAGAGAAGGTCGGTATAAAAGTCAAGGAAGTTGATGTCAAATACCGTTTTTAAGTTGAGGAGGGACTCGTCATTGAGGAATCCTTTTTCCAGCTGGTCTTTCAAGGTGTCTGAGGAACAAGGTCCGCACACCAGATTCAAACTTCTCATTTACCTGCTTACCATTCAGAGCAGTCTCACCAGCAGTAACACTACCTTCTACTTCTGCTCACACTCCTGAGCCGAAGGCCTTCACCAGTTCTGTCCCCTGCAGCAACAGTGCCACCCAACCTGTTTTACCTGTATCACTGATGGCAAAGCCACCTGTGCTGCCTCAGCCAGCTTTACCACCTTCATATACTGAGGCTTCTTTATTACCTGTTTAGAGTCCAAGGTATTCCAAGGGCATATCCAGAACTCCAAGATTATGGTGGTCCAATGGTGGTCATAATGTGACCAGGCAGCTTTTTCCCTCTATTAGGCTGTCGGCCTATAACAAACATGTGTTTTATTTTCTCCACTTTTATAAATGGGAAAGGACGAAACGTTTCTGGACAGGGTATCTTAGCTGCTGTATGCTTTTAACCCAATTTTAAGCTTATTTTGGATTGTTGATGATTTTGCTCCTTTGTTCATTTTGAAATTTTTGAAAACGGAAAAATGCAAACAGGTGTTGCCTGTTTATAGACAGTTCATTATTTTGCTTTTTGAAGTGTGTAAGGAAATGGCTCCCTTTTGCAGTTACCCCCCACTTTTTGCCTGACACTGATGCTGACTTGACTGAGAAGTGTGCTGGGACCCTGCTAACCAGGCCCCAGCACCAGTGTTCTTTCACCTAAAATGTACCATTGTTTCCACAATTGACACACCCCTGGCACACAGATAAGTCCCTTGTAAAAGGTACCAGTGGTACCAAGGGCCCTGTGACCAGGGAAGGTCCCTAAGGGCTGCAGCATATGTTGTGCCACCCTAAGGGACCCCTCACCTAAAACATGCACACTGCCATTGCAGATTGTGTGTGTTGGTGGGGAGAAAAAGGCAAAGTCGACATGGCATCCCCCTCAGGATGCCATGCACACAAAATGCTGCCTGTTGTATAGGTAAGTCACCCCTCTAGCAGGCCTTACAGCCCTAAGGCAGGGTGCACTATACCACAGGTGAGGGCATAGCTGTATGAGCAATATGCCCTTACAGTGTCTAAGTCTATTCTTAGACATTGTAAGAACAGTGTGGCCATATTAAGTATATGGTCTGGGAGTTTGTCAAAAACGTACTCCACAGCTCCATAATGGCTACACTGAATACTGGGAAGTTTGGTATCAAACTTCTCAGAATTATAAACCCACACTGATGCCAGTGTTGGATTTATTAAAAAATGCACACAGAGGGCATCTTAGAGATGCCCCCTGTATTTTACCCAATCCTTCAGTGCAGGACTGACTGGTCTGTGCCAGCCTGCTGCTGAGAGATGAGTTTCTGACCCCCTGGGGTGAGAGCCTATGTGCTCTCTGAGGCCAGAAACAAAGCCTGCACTGGGTGGAGATGCTTAACACCTCCCCCTTGCAGGAACTGTAACACCTAGTAGTGAGCCTTAAAGGCTCAGGCTTCGTGTTACAATGCCCCATAGCACTCCAGCTAGTGGAGATGCCCACCCCCTGGACACAGCCTCAACCTTTGGCGGCAAGTTCACAGGCGATAATGAGAAAAACAAGGAGGAGTCACCCACCAGTCAGTACAGACCCTAAGGTGTCCTGAGCTGAGGTGACCCCTGCCTTTAGAAATCCTCCATTTTGATTTTGGAGGATTCCCCTAATAGGATTGTAACACGGGATTCCCCTCTCAGGGTGGAGGCACAAAGAGGGTGTAGCCACCCTCATGGACAGTAGCCATTGGCTACTGCCCTCTCAGACCTAAACACACCTCTAAATTCAGTATTTAGGGGCACCCCAGAACCCAGGAAATCAGATTCCTGCAACCTGAAGAAAGAAGAAGGACTGCTGACCTACACGCCTGCAGAGAAGGGGGAAGACGACAACTGATTTGGCCCCAGCCCTACCGGCCTGTCTCCAACTTCGAAAACCTGCTCCAGCGACGGATCCGACACGGACCAGCGACCTCTGAAGCCTCAGAGGACTGCCCTGACCCCCAGGACCAAGAAACTCCCGTGAGCAGCGGCTCTGCTCAAGAAACTGCAACAAACTTGCAACTTTTCACCAATTTTAAAGACTTCATGTTTCCCGCCGGAAGCGTGAGACTTAGCACTCTTCACCCAACGGCCCCGGCTCGACCTGCAGAAAAACAACACCTCAGGGAGGACTCCCCGGCGACTGCGAGCCCGTGAGTAACCAGAGACGACCCCCCTGAGCCCACACAGCGACGCCTGTAGAGAGAATCAAAAGGCTCCCCCTGACCGTGACTGCCTGTAACAAGAGACCTCACGCCTGGAAACAACACTGCACCCACAGCCCCCAGGACCTGAAGGAACCGAACTCTAATGCAAGTGCGACCCTCTGCCTAGCCCAGGCCCCTCTGCCTACAATCTAAAATCCGACGCCTGCTTTGCTCACTGCACCCGGCCGCCACTGTGCCGCGGAGGGTGTACTTAGTGTGCCTTCTCGTGTCCCCCCCCCCCCCCTGGTGCTCTACTAAAACCCCCTGGTCTGCCCCCGAGGGCACAAGTACTTACCTGCTGGCAGACTGGAAACGGAGCACCCCTGTTCTCCATGGGCGCCTGTGTGTTTGGGCACCTCTTTGACCTCTGCACCTGACCGGCCCTGAGCTGCTGATGTGGTAACTTTGGGATTGCCTTGAACCCCCAACGGTGGGCTGCCTATGCCCCCAGGACTGAGACTTGTAAGTGTTTTACTTACCTCCTAATCTAACCTTTACTTACCTCCCCCAGGAAATGTTGATTTTGCACTGTGTCCACTTTGAAAAAAGCTTATTGCCATTTTGACAAAGACTGTACATGATATTGTTTTCATTCATTCAAAATTCCTAAAGTATCTAAGTGAAGTACCTTACATTTAAAGTGTTTGATGTAAATCGTGAACCTGTGTTTCTTATAATAAACTAGGAAAATATATTTTTCAATATAAAAACCTATTGGCCTGGAGTAAGTCTTTGAGTGTGTGTTCCTCATTTATTGCCTGTGTGTGTACAACAAATGCTTAACACTACCCTCTGATAAGCCTACTGCTCGACCACACTACCACAAAATAGAGCATTAGAATTATCTACTTTTGCCACTATCTTACCTCTAAGGGGAACCCTTGGACTCTGTGCACACTATTTCTTACTTTGAAATAGTATATACAGAGCCAACTTCCTACAAATAATTTTTGTTTTATCTTCACTTTTAAGTGTTCTGGGCTCCCGGGCATTGGCGTGAGAGTTCAATATTAATAGATTTAATGCTAGAAAACTGGTGTTACAGATAAGTAAAATTTATTGATTAGTTTTGCCTGACCAAACGTCCAAGCTGTCTGTAGCCCAAACCTAAAAATCAACTTTTTACTTTTCACTTGCTTTTGGCTATTGTCGATCTTCAGACTGCTTCCTATCTTCATTTAAAGTCACCTTCGGGTAGTGTGTCAACAAAATATGGGAGAGCCCAAGTATTAAAAATGCTTACAGAAAAAATACAAATAAAAGACAAGGAAAGCAGTTTTCATTGTGAAATCAAGCGGAAGGCAGACTGTGACTAACAAGAAATAAAGCTAGGGTTCTCACAGTAGGCTCTACCCTCTGAGTTTTGTCGTAGTGGTAACTAACACCAAACGTCTTACCTAGTAATCTATGAGAATACATGTAACAGAATACTGCTCTATCTGCTTGAACACAGTGTATTAACACCCACCTATAAAGGCCTACTGGTTTTAAATATGTTTTTCACAAAAAATAAGTCAGGCTGACTGTTTTTGTTATAGGTTTTGATAATAAAAAGATATGACATTGCATCTGATATGATGTCTCCCCATTAACCAATAAGGCCTTTAATCACCAAAAAAACATTTATGCCAATTGTATTGAGCACAGACTTTGCCACAAAGCAGCCATTGGTATACAGTCATAAAATTACAGATATATACACAATTTCAGCTGACAGAACAATATACAACCCCTCCCAAAACAATTAAATAGTGCTTTAAAAACCTCCAATCTATCCTTAGGGTTTGTCTCAGGAGTAAACACCATCAAATGTATGGCTTACTGTGGCAGTTTCTCAGATTTTATATAACGTTGGTGAACCAAAATGTTCTATACCTTTTATCTTTGACTTGCCACTATCATCAACTGAGGCTTGCTAAATCTGCAATAAGCTTTCTCACAGGAGAGTCAGAAAGGCAGCAAGCAAAAATATAAATGTTAACATAATTACTGTTGGCAAAACAATATACAACCCCTCTGAAAAGGGCCAAGGAGGATTATTACATTGTAAATCTTCAGCTCCAAGTATTTGTCAGTCCAAGTAACCACCACCAAAAGCCCTGTCTACCTATGGTAGTCTGTGAGATTCTTAGTAACACATGTATATCTGTCTACAACCAGTAACATTTCGTTATAAAAAAGCCAGTTTTTCTGCCTATGTCAACACTTTTCATAATAAACAGACTCCCCCTTACAGCCTTCATCACTGACTTAATACCACAACCAACTCTGTTTTGCTGTATTAAGTATAATCATTCACCAAAAGCAAAAACTGCAATACAAGTGGTCTTTTGTCAGTGGAAGGACATGCCCAATCAAATGCAGTACTCATAGAAATTAACATGTGGGCGGTGACTATGCCACTCTCTCAGTATTCCTTCCAAAAGCTTGTTTTTCTGTTGGTCACATAAGGTACAGCAGCAGCCGTGAGGTCAAACCAGACCTAAACATTGTGTCAAAATAGGATTTTTGTATATTACGTCCAGCCACATTACTCTGGATAATTGTTGCTTCGGGAAAACATGGCCTTGGGTTTCCTGTGTCCCATTCATACTAGAATGTTTCTGTCTTATTTTATGAAATGTAGTACAATTAAGAGCTTCACAGACAGAAAAGTATGGCTCATTCGGGTTAAGTTTTAGACTCCTATAATAACAGGTGCAAATAGTGTATTAATCAACTTGTTTATAATTTATATGCTCTGGTCAATAGGGAGAGAGGAAGAAGATCAGGATACAAGCAAAAAATGTACCAAAACATTCAAGAGTGCAGAAAATTAGAAGGCACCAGCACCTGTGCAATATGTATAGGTTTTTGTAGGTGTGAAAGGCCTCACAGCCATCTCCCATAAAAACAGCAATGAAAATATTGATCTCTTATGCATTATGATTTTAGTGTAGTGCACTCTTAATTTCTTGCTGGACTAAGGACTTGTAGTCCTGGTTTGAACAGCATCTCATTGTGGGTGTATCCCCCTTTTGCTTTTTGTGTTGTGAGTTGATAGATAGCTGTTCTGAACTTCACAGTCTGGTATGCCTGTCCCATGAGTGACTTCAGATTTCTCTGAAGCGAACTCCTCTGTTGCACTTCCACTGTTGCATGGAACCATAAACTGTAGGAAACTTGCTGTTGTCTCGCTTTGTGCAACATTTATTCCATGCCACCTTTGGACATCATTGCCCCAGTGTGTAAATCGAAACTTACAGCGAGGCTGTATCATATCCCACACCTAGCTAGTTGCCACAGATTGACCTTCCTCCCAAACTAGGCATAAGCATTAGCCATGGTTAAATGTGCAGAGGAACAGAAAAACATTACATTGAATGTCCTATGACCACTTAAAGTGTGAGAGTGAGAGAGGTCTGGTATTCTGATTCCACTAACCCTTAAAAATAGAGATTTCTTAGCGTAGAAAGTAAAGAGGGGTGTGATATATTTACAGTTGAGATTACCACATGCTTACCTAACGCATCATTTTCTTGCTTATCAGTAACTAAGGGGCTCATTCTGAGCGCGGCGGGCGCCGCCCGCCGGGCGGAAACCGCCGAAAGACCGCACTGCGATCAATAGACCGCGGGGGTCATTTTGACTTTCCCGCTGGGCCGGTGGGCAATCGCCAGAAGATCGCCCGCCGGCACAGCGGGAAAGCCCCTGCAACGAGGAAGCCGGCTCCGAATGGAGCCGGCGGAGTTGCAGGGGTGCGACGGGTGCAGTAGCACCCGTCACGATTTTCACTGTCTGCATAGCAGACAGTGAAAATCTTTGTGGGGCCCTGTTAGGGGGCCCCTGCACTGCCCATGCCACTGGCATGGGCAGTGCAGGGGCCCCACGACACCAGTTCCCGCCATCCTGTTCCTGGCGGGTTTTACTGCCAGGAACAGGATGGCGGGAAGGGAGTCGGAATCCCCATGGCGGCGCTGCAAGCAGCGCCGCCATGGAGGATTCTCTGGCCCAGGGGAAATCCGTCGGGAAGGGAGTCGGAATCCCCATGGCGGCGCTGCAAGCAGCGCCGCCATGGAGGATTCTCTGGCCCAGGGGAAATCCGGCGGGAAACCGCCGGATCCCCTTTTCTGACCGCGGCTTTACCGCCGCGGTCAGAATGGGCACTGAAGCACCGCCAGCCTGTTGGCGGTGCTTCCGTTGCCCATGGCCCTGGCGGTTTAGGACCGCCAGGGTCAGAATGAGGGCCTAATTTTGCAGGAGAAAGCCTAAACAGGCACTCCACCTATATCACCCGAATTCTTCCCTAAATCCATTTGGACTGATCACTCAATATCCAAGTAAATAGATTGCTTTCCGCTCAGACAGTACAAATTTTGTGCTCTTTATCAAATGTAGTTGCTGGGTGATATGGTCTTTTGCAACATTGTTTCACTGCACAGGTATATGTTAGAATCCAGATGCATTTTTGATGGATGCTTCTAACCACAGATTCCATGCCTTGTGAATATTCCTCAGGCATCAGACTATATCTGGAAACTGTTCAGTAGTACCTCTGCCCGTCGACAGGTGGTGTCATGCAGTTCCCTGCCCTCATTGTTCTGCTCCAGAAGTGACATGTGGACTCACATATAAGCGTCACCCTTTGCAATTACATCAGTTCCTCTCTTTTCATGCCACCAGACGTAGATCCAGAGCTACCCTCTTGTCTCTGACAAGGCAGTTTTCTCTTAATATTATATCAGCATGCAAGAACAATATTACCCCCTAAGACTATAGGGTCAAACTATGTAATGACTGGGCCAAGCAGATGTCAGTGACAAACCGCCATCAGTTATGCCTTTGACGCTGAGGGTTGGAAAACTACTGCAAGGCCTGTAGGGATTGTGCCCAGATATACCCAAAAGCTATATGACACTGTGAGGTAAAGCTTTACGTCGCCAAACAGCAAAAGACTCCCCACCATGACCGATCAGGGTCAAGAGGGAGGTTCCAGTTTCAAAGTCATTCCAGCAGCAGATCTTCTTTGCTATATAAGTCATTGGGTAAGCAAAAATTAATCACAAGAAGTCCAAGTAGGACTCTGCCCCTTCCCGTCATTCTCGAACACCAGAGAAGTCGAAAGGACTTCTACATGCCTCCCAGCCTCGCTCTCGAACTCGATCACTCGTGGAGCTGATTCTGAATCTTATTCTGAGGCAACCCAAATTTCCGGGTCCAATGGGGACATCGCTGCAGATAGAAGAAGTCTGTGAAGCAATGCTGCATCTTTTAGACACCCTACCTGTTTCCTCTGGCTGCCTCCTGGCTCCAGGAAAATGTAAGGACCTCCAACTGGAGTCCTGCCACCTGGTCCACCCTTGGCACCTGCTGGAAACTCTGAACCCGCTGCGAGTTCTGCACTGACTTCAGTGCCTGCCACCTTTGGTACCTGACCCTCGAGCATTGATGTTAACACTGGGAAAAAAGGTGCAACCAATTGTGTTCTCAGACTCTGAGCAGACTTTATAACACAGGGCTGCTGCCTTCCGGCAACCCATTTGACTGACACTGGAAGGGCTCAAGTTCTCCACAGCCTTTTTGGGACACTTTCATATATTGACTAATGAGGGTGATCAGTTGGTTCCACAGTACACTGATGGCAATGGGTATGAGGAATTGCAAGATGTCAGAGACCTGTCTCGCAACCAGAGGAGAGTGCTGCCTTAGCTTTGGTAATGCGTATGGGCAGTTAAGGTTCTTAACCTCCATCTGCCAACTATGGAGTTAAAAAAATATATATATTGACTGACGTCCTTGAACCAGGTCAGACACATTCAGAATCTCTTCTGTACTTTAGTGAGGCCCTAACTGATACCTTACAATGGGCATTGGTGAAGCCATGGTCAGGGCTATCAGTAAACAGGTAAGTAGCTCAGTGCCATTGCCCCGCTCTGGGCAATCCAGCATTTCTGACACAACACCCGACCTTGTCATTCTTGCTCCGGCCCACCTCACTCAGTTCCTATGCCCCCTCCTTTCTCTTCTGTCTCCTGCTCCAAGCCCTGAAGAAGCTTGGGAATGACAAGGCAAGAGTCATTGTGGTAGCACCAGACTGGGCAAGGAGTGTGTGGTACCTGAAACTCCTGGGCATGAGCATCTGTCCTTTGATCTGGCTGCCACTTCAGGAAGATCTTCAGTCACAACAGCAGGGTAAGGTCGTGCACCTGCGCCTCTGCAAGCTTCATCTCCATACCTGGAGATTAAGTGATGACAGTTTAGTACTTTTGACTTTCCTTCTGAAGTTGTAGATGTCATACAGTATACACCTGCCATTCTGATAAGTTTATGCCATGGTGCTGCAGATCAAACCACTGCAAGACAAACTATCTGAAGAATTACTCTTTGTGTTGTCCATAGCCCAGCAAGGACTTGCTTTGTACACAGTTGAGGGATACTTATCTTCCCTTTCTGCTTTCTTGCTGTTGATGGACAGGCTTTCTTTATTTACATCATTTGTTGTGGTGCATTTATTGAAAGATTTGCAGCATTTGTTTCCAGTCATCATGTTTCAGTGGAACTTGAAACTAGTCCTCACATACCTGATGTGTACTACTTTTGAGCTGCTACACAGCTGTCCATTGCAGCTCCTCACTCTTAAGACAGATTTCCTGTTTGCAGTAACATCGGCACAGCATGAGTAAGCCACAAGAGCTCTCTCTCAACCCTCCGTACACCACAGTGTGTCAACACAAGCTTGTGTTAAGGATGCAGGCTTCTATTTTGCCAAATGTGGTCACTCCTTTTCATGTTCGGCTAACGATTTCCCTCCTTACATTCTTCGTCCATCATCAAAAAGGAAGAAAGTCTACATTGGCTTGATCTTAAAAGATCCCTAAGTTTATCATATCAAGGAACATCTTCTGGACAAAGAACTCTTTGTGGGATTTACTGGGTAAACAGGGGCAAAGCAGTACAGAAAAAGACCAGCTCCTGCTGGATTGTTCTCTGTATTAAAATCTGCTACACATTGACAAAGTAGCAGCACCCAGAGGGCTTTCAGGCTTACTTAACCAGAGCCAAGACTATTACCACTGCGTTGGCATATAGATTGCCTGTTCTGGATATTTGCCATGTGGCTATGTGGGCATCAGTTCATACATTTAGGAAGCACAGACCCACCACCTGCGAGGTACTGCTTTAGTGTCTATTCACAAGGTGAGAAATATGTGGATAGAAGTATTCATCAGAATAACCAGATATTTGCCTTCTGTAACACTCAGTTTGGTTAATCCTCTGTGTAACCACAGATTCCTCACTGTCCAACCCACCTGCTCTTTCTGTGAACTGAAGTCTTTTACCATTAAAAGGTCCCAGTCTAGAGATCGGCACACTGGTCTACCCTATCTGCTGCTGTGCTCTGTGTCTGGATTAGCCTAGAAGGCAACTGACATCAGTGCCCCTTAGTTGCGCTTATATGGGGCTCCACAAGTCGCTTTCGGAGAGGAACGACGTAATTTCCAAGTCGCATTATGCCATCTGCTTGCATGCAGAAATCCTGCTGAAAAGTTTCTGGATAGATTATGACGCATGGAGAATATTCATAAGGTGAGAAATCGTTGGTTACCGTAACCATTACAAATAGCATTACCATAGGTAAATAACTTGTTCTTCAGGAAAAAACATCAGATGTTAAAAGTAAAGTAGTCTTTTTCCATCTGTGTTTTTCGTAACCATTAGTTTAAATGGGTGACTAAAAAGCAAAGTACTTGTCTGCTAACTTTCCTTGTTTTCTTTAGTTCAGTTGGTTCTCTCATTCGGTTTCTCCATACAGGCCGAGTTCGAAACAAACCTGAGGTGGATGAGTCTGCTGCAGATGCTGTACTTTCTTTAAATATAATATCTGCAAAGTATCTCAAGACTTCCCATAGTTCTAATAGGTTAGTATGGTTGCATCCTTGATGGTTGGGCTCCAACACTTCTCTTTTCTTTTTGAATGTTCCGTTTTGCAGTGTTTGGCCTTTCAATGTCATTTTCATAGCATTCAATATCTAATTGTCACTGCTCGTTGCGCCCAACCCATGACTGCACATTCTCAATATGCTTGGCTTCTGATTATGCATGCTCAATGTATAATGCATCTGCCTGTCTCTGCATGCTGTTCCTTGCTCTTGTACTGTCTCTAGTGCTTGGATGGTTTCACTGTGTTTACGCACTGTGATCATCTAGTGATTGCCTGCACACAGATTTCCTCTAGCTGCTGTCCTGAGATTGGCATGTCTCTGTCTGACCCTGTTTGTTGTAACTGCCTTATGACTGTCTTTACTAACAGCCTGGCCTCTGACTGTCTTGTCTACTTTGCAAAGCCAATGAATGCGGGAACTCAGTTCAGAACATCGGAACACTGCTCACTGTGCTCTACGCCTTATGGTTTGCAGTAACTGTGACTGCTCACTAGAACCTCAACTCGTTGTTCCCTAGCTCTAACTGTGCCATTTTCTATTGTGGCTACTGGCTTTCCTTTCTCGCTGTACCTTTCTTCACATTGTGTATGTCTGCTTTGCCAGGCATAGGACTGTCTCTGCCTCTGGATAATTATCCATGTTCATTATGGCTTTTCTTCTCAATTTACCCTACCTCATCCATTTCTTTTTGCATTCTGCCTGGCTTTTGCCTCTTAGCTTTGAGACTGTGATCACAGGTATTTCCAATGACCTGCTCTGCAGTCACTTTGTTGCTCACCCACTTTCCCTTTTTGCGTTGCATGGCTTCTAATCATCCCTGCTCTCTAGTTTTTTTATGACTATCCATTGTTCTTTACCCATGGTTGGAAATTTCTCATGGCATGTGTGAGCTTCCCATTGCATTGAGTAAGATTCTCAAAACATGAGAGGCAATATTCTTGTAAATGATAGTACCTTGTTTTCTCGGAGGGCAGCTGGGTCTCTTTAGTGCTTGGATACCATCTGAAGAACTTTAAAATAAAAGCTTGGATGTTTTTTTTTCTGCTTGTGACTGGTCACCAAAAAGACTGTGGGTGCCTTCCATTGTAGACCCTGATAGTCCTTCTACAGTTGATAAACATGTATTTAGCCCAACTGTATAGTGCACATACCAGATGTTGTAGCTTTTGTAATTTGGACACATGGACGGATCGCCTGAGGAGCAGTCATCTGCAACTTAGACATTATACTGTACTGTTTGTTTGCCTATATTTGCCAGTGTTTAACTGTCTGCATGCTTATTGACTCTGTGTTCTAATTATAACTATATTGAATTTCTAATGTGTTGGTTTCAGTGCAATGTGCAGTGTATCTTCCTCATTCTGATGTTTTCCTAACTAATTGCTGCATCTTCTCTTTCAGGCTATTTCTTGATAAGGACATGCCTAGGTATTCACACTAGCCTTTCCTGCACATAAACATTCTTTGCTTGCACATGGAATGCTTTATGCTCTCTTCCTTGTAGAGCTTTCTGTCCTTTCCTAGATGTGTATGTGTTAGGTTACCTTTGATGTAGAATGATAGGATACCCTTTCTTACATACACCACTCTGCCCCCACAGTCCCATGAGTAAGCCAACGATATCTGCATTAGTTAAGGGCACATTTGTTCTTTTTTATTCGTCCCTCACCCATAAGATGATCTCCAAACACTGACTCTTACCTCCATATGAGGCCCATCTCAAAGCCACTTAACTCCTAGTGCAAAGCTGGACAGACTATTGATTCATGGCCTGTGTATTAGACATATATTACTAGTAGATTGTTATGGAGGCATGATGTATAACCTTGCCCACTGTAGTTCTTGTCAAAATCAACAGTATTATGTATGCAGCATGTGATATCTCCGCCCCTTGGTCTGTACACCTGCCAATTTAAAACATCAAATTTAGCCCCATCCCTCTCAATTTGGGTGACATTAGCATCGTTTAATATTTCTTCAAGGCATACTTGTCCGCTGTCATCCAATTGAAACCAGCTACATTGTTTTTTATAGAAAAGATCAATAAATGTACAATTTCCAATAAATGTTCCCCACTGGGCAGATTGGCTCACCATGTGACTAAAATATCCACATCCTCTTACATATATCCTCTGTATGTGTGCTTTGCTGACCAAAACCTAATTGCTGGCTTACTGGTTGTGATGCTGGTTAATAGCTCTCCTTTTTAGTTGGCTCGTCTGTTAGCTATAGTCCAGGTTTCTGCTACTGGTCATTTTGCTTGTAGCAGAACAGCTTTTTCATGTGACTTTAGAATAACTTTACTCCGTCAATAAATGTTCTCATATATTCAGAAACATTCGAAAATTCCCTCGCGTGTGTGTGTGGTCCCATAACATAGTCTTAAAATGTCCATGTTTTCAAATTAACAGTAATTTCTGATAGAGGCCTCATACCGAAGTTTCTTCACCTTAGAATATTCCCGAGTTGTCAGACTGGATCAATAAAATCTTGAGCAGTACCTCTGCGCTCTGGTTGGTGTCCGAAGTGACATTGCTGTGCCCTATAAGCACCACCTAGCATGCTAACATCAGTCCCTTTCTTTCCGTGCCAACAGCGACGATCCGGAGAGCTACCCCAGTCATTTTTTTGTTCACTTTTTTTGTGCTTTTTGTTAATTTTTTTTTTCAGGCTTTGCTCCCAGTGTGCTACGGACATGTCTCCCGACAACCCACTGGGTTCAAACCTTGTGGAGAATGTTACCAACAGATGTCTGTCTCTGACCAACACTTGGTTTACCTGCAAGTCCATAAATCCGAAGGCGATTCATAAGCGGGCATCGAAGCTCCTGCCAGCGTGGCAGAAGAAGGCTCCACATCGGTCCTCTCCTATGGAAGATCGCAACGCCGTTTGCAGAGTCATTCTCGCAAATGATTGTCGTCACAGTCCAGGAGTTCTTCCTCCAAGTCGGGAAAGTCCAAAAAGCACAAAAAGAATCCAAAACATTCTTCGGTTTCCTCATCCAAACACCATGCTTTTAGGCCCGCTCCTACAGACCACCTGGCATCCTGGCCCACTCTGTGCTCCCTGACTACCTGATCCCAGAGCGACACCAGCCCAACTTAAAGACTTCTACAACGCCATGCCACCCATCCTTGGGCCATTTGCTCTCAAGCCAGGCAGGCCCTCTGGATCTATCCTCAAATCTAAACCAGTGCTATCACATGTGCCACCCTCCACCCTGACTCTTTCCATTCGGGCGCCATCCCGAATCCGACTCCGCAATAACCAATCGTTATTCCCAAACCTGTGTCACCTGACGTTGATGCCAGTGCCCTCCAGGCCCCAGCTGCCCCTGGACTTCGCCATCCCTAGATCAACTCTACCTTCCTGATGGGGGAGAAGAGGAGGAAGGGTTTGGTCTCCTAGAGTAAGACACTGAGCCAGAAGAAAAGTTGTATGAAGAGCTGGGTGATGCCAGTGGCCGGGGCACCTCACCGGACTCTGGCATGCTTTCCCCTCAAGGTCCTGTCTCAGAGAAAAGTGCATTCTTTGCCACATTGATGCGCAGGATGGCGGAGGTCTTTGCCCTTATGCTGCCTGCTGTTGAGGGCAATACTACCATCTTGATGGTGGTACTTCACCCAGGAGTCAGTTCGGCTGAACCACTGATCCCCTTTAATAAAGCCCTCACAATGCTCTCCACCAGGCCTGAACCAAACGTTGCACAGGGACTCCTGTGCCCCTGATGCCATCACCCTGCCCCAGAAGACCAACCATTCCTTTCCCAGCCTTCCCTCCCCTTTACATACCCTCTCGAGAGCCTGATTGTGCAAGCCTAATATCAGCGGTCAACACTAATGCGTTCCCTTCCGCTCTAATGGACAGGGAGGCAAGGGGGCTGGACCCCTTTTGGAAGTATATTTTCTCTTCTACCAGCCTAGTCTTGATGTCTGTGAACAACTCATACCTATTGGGCCAATATGCCTATGCCCTATGGGACTTGGTTGCACAGCTGCTTCCAATGCCTTCTCAGGAGGAGGACAATATCTCTTTGATCTGTCAGGAAGGAGAGGCTTTTCTGGCCAAAAGAGATATCGAGAGGGTGCCCGAGCCAGAAGTAGGGTATGATTGTTATTCCTACTACTTTTTGGAGAACAAAAAGGATGAAGACCTCCATCACAGACTAGATCTGCACCCTCTCAACTACTTCCTGAGAAAAGAGAAATACAAGTTGCTCACATGGGCTCACTTTCTGTCAGTGCTAGACCCTGGAGACTGGAAGGTGGCACTGGACCTTCAGGATGTGTATTTCAACATCATCGTCCAAGCTTTACCTGTCATTCATGGTGGGCTATAAGCATGTCCAGTTCCCTGTACTTCCTTTCGTTCTTTTCTGTGCCCCCAGGGTGTTAACAAAAATGATGGCTTTGGTTGCACCCCATCTATGGAGGTTTCAGTCTTCCCCCTACCTCGACGACTGGCTGCTGAAGTGGGCTTGCCCAGGCAGACATCACCCACCTCCAGAGTCCGGTATACCTTCTGCATTATCTTTCAACATGCTGACATCACACCTGACCCCCTCTCAGACACTCCCTTTCATCAGAGCCATTCTGTTCATTGTGCGATTCCACACCTATCCTCCAGAGTGGTGATTTCAGGATATTCATGTTATGATTCTGACATTTCAGCCTCTATCCCCAATTTCACTGCGGCTGACTCTGTGGCTACTGGATCTGATGGCATCCAGATGTTGAATCAGCTGGCTCTGTCGTGCTCGCCAACCTCCTTGGGCTGAGGGTGATTTACTTGGCATTGAAAGCCTTCCTCCCATCTATCAATGGAAGGTTGGTTCAGGTGTTAACGGACAACAACACCGCTGTGTGGTACTGCAGTAAACATGGTTGGGTGGGGTTGTGGACCCTGTACAGGGGAGCCCCTGTGCCTCTGGATATGGCTGGAGTGCCAGGACATTTTACTTGTCCTGCAGCATCTGGCAGTGTCAGACTGTCAGGGCAGATGAAATCAGCCGTAGATGCCATGTGGACCACAAAGGTGGCACAGGGTCTCTTCTACATATGGTGAGAATCTTAGCTTGATCTGTTCGCCTACACCAAGAAAGCTCAATATTAGCACTTCTGCGTGTTGGAGTTTTCAAAGCAGTTCTTCCTCAGAGATGCATTTTGTCTTGAGTGAAATACAGAACTCCCCTGTATCTTTCCGCCAATACAACTCCACCCCTGAATTCTCAAGAAGATCAGAACAGACCGGGCCTGAGTCATTCTTGTGACTCCCGATTGGGCAAAGGGTTTGGTATCACGACCTCTTGAGCATAAGCCCTCCGGTTAGGCTGTGCCATCAGGAGGATCTCCTGTTGCAGTAACAGGGCAGTCTTGAACCTTAACCTGCACGCTCTTCTCCTTTTTGCATGGAGATTGGGAGTCGACAGTTAAGAGTTTTTAATCTTCCTGCCAAGGTCAATGATGTCCTCTTGGCAGCCAGGCTTCCTTCCACTAAGACCCTATTCACGTGCCGCTGGGATAGGTTTTTGGCTTGGTGCTCCCACGTGGGGCAGGAGGGCTGTTGTTGTAGGTGTTACTTGGGCTCTAGCCCGGGAAGGTCTTGCTCTGGGCACTGCTAAGGATCACTTGTCGGCCATCTCAGCTTTCTTGCAGCGGCCGGATCAACCCTCCATCCCTGTTCAAATCACCTGTTGTGTGTTTTCTGAAAGACTTGCAAAAATTGTTTGTTCCTAACCCTTTTGTGATGTCCCAATGAGACCTAAACCTGGTCCTCACATTTCTGATGTGTGCCCGCTTTGAGCACCTACACAGATTATGACTATCAAAACAGTCTTTCTCCTGTCCATTACATCGGACAGTCGGGTCAGCGAGCTTCAACCTCTTTCAGTTTACCCTCTATACACCAATTTTCCCCTTACAAACTGGTGGTTCAGAAATGCCTCTTTTATGCTGAAAGCTGTCACTTTAATTCATGTCGGCCAGAAACATCACTCTGCCTAGATTTTTCGCTCCCTCTAAACTTTTCAAGGAGAAGGAGAGACTCCATCTCCTGGACCCAGAGATCTCTCATTCTACATTGATCGCTTCAAGGACCATCAGGTGGACGCAGCTCTTCATAGGTTTCAGTGGAGCAAATAAAGGCTTGGCTGTGCAGAAATGGGCCATCTCTTGATGGACTGCATTCTGCATTAAGATATGCTTTGAGTTCGCTAAGAAGCAGCCTTCTGAGGGCCCAGTCCACCAGGGCCAGTGTCGCTACTACTGTGTTGGCACGCAGGGTACCTGTACTGGACATTTGCCAAGCAACAACATGGGCGTCCCTTCACACATCACAAAGCACTACTGCTTGGACACTCAGCTCCATCAATAGGGGCATTTTGCCCTTTCAGTCTTCCAGGATTTTCTGGACTGAGCCAGTTCGTAGACGCACCTTCAAGAAGGTGTTGGTGGAATATCTATCTAAAGGTGAAGAATCATCTCCAGCAGAAGAACAAGTTACTTATCTTTGGTAATGCCTTTTCTGGTAGAAACTCTGTTTAACTGCAGATGCTTCACCAACCTTCCCAACCCCCCTCGCTGCGAACTGGGCTTTTCACCTTAATGCATCTGTTAGATTCTGCACAATGTTCCAAGCAGTGTTTTTTAAATGGCTCTGCATTTTTAGTGTGGAAATACCCACAATACAACTGTCGTCAGCGAACTCAAATGACGCTTATATAGACACTGCAACATCACTTCAGACGAAGCATACCGATGCATAGAGGTGCCACTCAAGATTTTTTGGACCTAGTATAATGCTTAGGGAATATTCTAAGGTGAGGAATCTCCAGTTCGATTGACTGCCAGAAATTGCATTACCAAAGGGAAGTAACTTGTTCTGTAGCAAGAAACAAGCAAATAGGAGGCAGCACGTTCTGTCTTAATTTTTTTAACTTAACCAAATAGCCAAATTAGTCAACATAAAGTAAGTGGATTGTCAATACCACCCTAGCAATGTCTCCTTTTGAAACCTAGGGAAGAGGGAATGGTGTTCCTATATAGTAAAACTGGAAAAACTGAATCATGCCACTGAAGAGCAGGGGATAAATTCCTAGACGCTGCCAACCCTTGAATAGCAGATAAGATCAGGTGTTCTTTAGAATGCGATACCCCTAACCAATTCAGACAAAGTTCACTATGAGTGGCCAGGCAGAGCTGATGTGCGTAGGTAGTAAATCTTTGGGTAATCCTGACTAATCACAAAGAGTCCAAAGTTCAATACTGGTGCAAAAGCCTGTGTCAAATTTATTGCAATTGTACTGCCATTCTGTATCAAAAAGTCAGTCAGTCCTCCATTTTACTCCAATCATCCCTCAATGATTCCCTGTCACTGCTCCTGTGTCAAAAACATTTTTTCGAACTGAAAACAAAACTTTCTCTCATATTTGTTACGTCTTTAGATGTTAGGTGTTGTGTGGTTCTGTCTTTTTTACCAAGCAATGAGACCTTTTGCCTTGGTTTCTGAGGTTTGGGGTTTCCTCATCTGTAATCCCTGTTATTATCTGTGCTTTCACATACATACATTATTCATGTGGTGGGAGGATGTTTATAAAGCGCATCTATTGCATAAACATGGTCTGATTTAGGATTTGCATAACGTTAGAGACCGCATCATTTGTTAAAAAGACATCTTACAGAAGGTTTAGTGATAAAAGTTTGGGTTTTTCATAGAGCAAAGTTGGGAGAAGTGGTAATGCCCTTGTACTGTCTCCAAATGGATCCTTTACATCAGAAGGGGCAGATCACCTAGGGTTTTGGCCATCTGTGCATTTTATCCACATTGAGGAACTCAACATTTTGGTCGACGTTGAGGCACACTTTAACATTAAGAACTCTCTCAGCTTTGACTATGATCCTGTCCTTTATTTTCTTTTTAGCTCCGTCAGGCATTCTGTGATGTTGAACCACTGGATGTGGTAAAGATTTAGCTGCTGTGCTCTTCTGCTCGTGATCAAGGCCCTTAGATGAGGATCTCAAAACGAATTTTCAGAGGACAGTGTGTCTCCTCCTTTATTAGCCATCAAGCCAGATTTCCAGAAGCTTTCCAACCAACCATCCTTGATACCTGCTACTCCGACCCCTGTACCAGTCTGTCAGTCTGTTTCTCCCCATCAAGAGACGAAAAGCATGGAAAAAGAATTCCACGAAAGACACTGTAGGGAGCTGGGTTTGGGGTCTAGTCCCTCACCCTCACACACACTTTTTGCCCGGTTTTTGATGTGCCTTCGATTGAAGTGCACTGGGTTCCTGCTAACCAGGTCCCCAGTGCCAGTGTCCCTTCCATAAAACAAGACACCTGGTCACTTGATCCCCAAGTGACCAAGCCCTTCAGCCCCCTATGAGTCGCTAGTAAATAGTACCCCTGGTGCCTAGGAGATGGGTACTGAAGAGGGCCCCTCAGATCTGCAGCACAACTTGTGCCACTCTGAGGGACCCAAGCACAAACCTTATGCAGAATGCCATTGCAGGCTGCGTGACAAGGTGCTGCCAAAATTGAAAACATGACATGGCACACGCTTGTGTGCCATGTCCCCTAAAACACTGTTTGTAATATCTGTAAGTCACCCCTAAAGCAGGCCTTCATCCCTAAGCCAGGGTGCATTATATTACAAGATAGGGCATATACGCATGAGCAAATATGCCCCTACTATGTCTTTGTCGATTCTTAAACATAGTAAGTGTACAGAGAAGCCCTTTTAAATACATTTGCTGGACACTGGTCACTGCGAGTTTCCCAGCTACATGTTAGATTCTCTGAACCTAGGGATGTTTGGTATCAAATATCTCGTATTGATAAACCCTCACATAGAGATGCCCCCTAAAAACATATCAACTCCTGGTGAGCTCACTGACCAGTTCTGGCCAGCTGCCACCAACAAACACCCCAGGGTGAGAGCCTCCGCTCTTGAGAGGTCAGAAAGCAAAGGCCTGTCCAGTTTGTGGTGTTACCCTTCCCTAAAGGATGACCCGCATTCCAACGTAGGAGCTTCAAAGAAATCCACCGCCTTTGATACGCATAACCGGCCTTCTTCAGAAGAAGATGCCAACCCCCTGCGTCAGAGCCCATCTGGCACCTGGACAAGCACGAAAATTTGCTATACAGGGGATGTGCCACACTTCCAGACTTGGAACACCTCTAGGTTGGCTAGCCTGAAGTGGGCACTACTTTAGAAAATCCACCATCTTGCTTGTGGTGGAATTTAGGGACTCTGGACAGGGTGATGCCCACTCTCCACAGGAAGTAGTAATTTAGGGTGTGTAGTGACCCTAGGGGTTAGTAGCCCATTGGATACTACCCTTCGCTCCCCTTAACACCCCCTAAATTGAGTATTTAGGGGACCCCCCTGACACCAGATCCTCAGATATTCACTGGACACATAAGGAGTAATGGACGAGACGCCTGCTGACCCCGAGAACCGAGGCTCATGACTGACTTGGCACAAACCCTGCCGGTCTGCCTTGAGGATCACTGACCTGTCCTGCCACTGCAGCCTCCAAGAAACTGGAAGAACTGCAAGTGCTTTGCAAATTGCCAGGAGGAACTCCCTTGGAGTAGAGGAGCTGCCGATGTTCGACATCACCACTTCACCTGAGTCGCCTAGCCCGTGGTGACGTGGTCTAACGGTGTCAGAGTGGTCCCCAGGCCCCCCAGAAGAGAAGCCCACCCTGTGCTCTCCCACTGTGGTCTTCACCTCGCGTCTGCAGATTGTTTCTGACCCCCTCTGCAACTGCGAGTGACCAGGAGACAAAACCCAACACCCTAGGACCCCTTTGCACCTGTCCGAACCAGAAGAGGAGAACCAATGGTGTCCCCATGCCTCCCCGCCTCGTGAGACCTGAACCCACTCGTTGGCTTGCTCGGACTGGACCCCTAGTCCACACGTGCAGTGTTTCTGCGGGCCCTCCTATAACTGCAAGTAATTCCAGTGCTGGACCAGATGGCAGAAGACCACCCCCCCCGCCCCCGGCACCCGCTTCATATAGCCAGATTCCGTCCCATCGAGGCCACCTCCTATGGTGATGCAGAAACCATATGTGAGTTTTTTCACAGGGCATTAGGGCACTCAACAAAGTGTACACACAGTTCCAAAACGAGAAAAAAAGGAATAAAAAAGGGGGCAAGGGTTATGGTTTTTAGGGGCAAGGTTTCCAAAAAGGGGGGGAAGCAATGTGCTCGAAGCAAGAGCCCTCACTCACCTTCCGGTGACATGCTTCATCATAGGGCTATGCTCCTCGTCAGGCCGGCACTGCAATGCCTGACGAGCCCCACAAGGGGGCTCTTTGCCGGAGATCTTTAAACAGTTGGTGTGAAGCCGGTCAAGTCGTGAAAAAAGGATTGGTATAGAAAAAGTTAAAAATGACTAGGTGCAAAAATTAGCCTTTTATTCTGATATTTAAACCCCTGACATGGTTAAAAACACTGTATAGGGATATGGTAAAATAATGTCTACTTTCCCTAAACACAAAATATAAACAGTTTTACTAGGATTCAAAGTAAAGATGGTACAAAATGAGAGTACACAGAGTCACCGTGATACTCAATCAAGGGGTCAACATGTTTCTCGCTATATTGAGTCAAAATTGATCTCATGCGATTCTTCAGGACCTAATTACGTACCTAATCCTTATGAAAAAAATTCTGTGAACTGATTAATTCAAAACCTAAAAGGTAAGAAAAAGGAAACGATAGTCAGAGGATTACCTATTCATCAACAGTTACATTAATCACTGTACCAGAATGGTTACCATATACCCTCGTGGGAAAGCCACACAAGAACAGATGTGACCTGTGACAGAAGTGCCATGGTGATAGACCAAGAAAACACAAGAAGTGCAGGTAGAGAAATGCTCACCCCCCAAGTATTACTGGTGGGCCCCATCGGGGAGGTAGCAGGCTCAAAAAATCCATTATGAACTAGACATACGTATACATAAAAAGAGGGGAAGTAAGAAATTAAAACAACATGGTAATTGGTAAGAATATTATCTCATCACAACCCCTGGTATTCATGATAAAAAGCAAAACCAGCCTCACACACAGGATGAAGCAGGTCAATTGCTGTAATGTTACTAAGGAAGACACGGGAGTAGCTATAAGGTATCTTTAAGTAAAGAATGAGCCTCAGTTGCGGGGCACCTTCATGTCGAAAACTGAGGTATCAGCAGGGTACCCAGGACATTTACAGACATGATATCTTACATGTAGAAACATCCGTCATAACCCTCAGCTTATAAAAACAGAGTCAAAAATAGCAAGACGCAATCATTCTCATGGTAGTAGAAGAACTAGGCATCAGGATCACATACGCGCACGATTATTTAGCGCGTCTGTGTCAAGCCGTTATTTAAAGGAGCCCGGGTTATAATTATCCCACACTGAAAAAAGGAGGGGAGAGGAAGCAGCGTGCACGCACCGTCAAAAATTGACCGCAAGTAGCCAGACTGAGAATACATAAACATAGGGGCCCCACAGAGGTGGGAGCGCATAAAATTAATAGCGCGTCCCAACCTGTCTCCGTATCAGCGCAGCACAGCCACACGCGAACTTGCGCATAATGGCTAATGCTGGAGACAGACTAATACGGCTTCATGAGAAGACGCGAAGCTTAAGCAGCGGAGAGGGGGTGGAAAAACCGGCGATCACACAACGCCGGAAAGGCACTTACTTGGTGTCAAACCACAAGCGTTGGTTCACCTGTGAGCCGTGTCGATCCCCGGAACGTAGAAAGATGTTCCCAAGGGATTCATTAAAATACCATAAGAAAGTGAAAAAGGACTCATAAATTCAAGAAAGTGAAAAACACAGAGAAAGGACTCAAAACTGTGTCGGCCATTTATAAGAGGGAACTACCATCATACCAAATAAGAGATAAGGGAATGCATGTCTCAATCTATCAACTGATGAAAGAATGACCTTTATTAGAGGGTCGGATGTAAAAGGTGGTAAGTACCTACTGTAAGCACACCATGAATACCAAAAAATATATAAAAAAAAATATAAAAAAAATATATATCAAAAAATAATGATAAGGGACATGGGGGTTATTCTAACTTTGGAGGAGTGTTAATCCGTCCCAAAAGTGACGGTAAAGTGACGGATATACCACCAGCCGTATTAAGAGTTCCATAGGATATAATGGACTCGTAATACGGCTGGTGGTAAATCCGTCACTTTTCCGTCACTTTTGGGACAGATTAACACCTCCTCCAAAGTTAGAATAACCCCCATAGTGACCTGAAGGGACTGGATTATCAGTGAGTAAGACAAGTCCATGGAATCTAGTCGTTGAGCCCAATCTCATGGGTCCTCAACCTAAAGACCCATCGTTGTTTTCTTTCGAAGAGTCTTCTTGTACACTCTTTATTGTCTTTAATAGTCTCCAATATCACCCATCTGATGTTATCTGGGGTATGCTGTTTTTCCAGATAGTGATTAGTTAATTTTTTTGCAGACCTCTTGCACCTAATGGTGCTCCGGTGTTCGTCGATGCGTGTTTTCACCATTCTTGTTGTCATTCCTATATACCTCAAGTCACATGGACAAGTAATCATATAGACGTAGTTCTTAGTGCGACAATTGGTGTGGGATTTCAGTTGCCATTTCTTGGGTTCTCCGAGATCTACTTCATAGGTGCTCCTAGTCATAGGGCATACGTTACACCCACCACATGGGTGATGGCCTTTGACTTTTAACCACTGATTGTGGCGGATGTCTTCCGTGATTTGTTGATGTACAGGTCTAGTGTGGACCACCATATCTTTAATGTTGTGGGTCCTTTTAAAGGCAAATAAGGGACATTCCAATGTCTCGCCTGCACTGTTAAGAATTGGCCACAATCATTTTGTACCATATTTACTTTGAATCCTAGTAAAACTGTTTATATTTTGTGTTTAGGGAATGTAGACATTATTTTACCATATCCCTATACAGTGTTTTTAACCATGTCAGGGGTTTAAATATCAGAATAAAAGGCAAATTTTTACCCCTAGTCATTTTTAACTTTTTCTATACCAATCCTTTTTTTCACGACTTGACCGGCTTCACACCAACTGTTTAAAGATCTCCGGCAAAGAGCCCACTTGTGGGGCCCGTCAGGCATTGCAGTGCCGGCCTGACAAGGAGCATAGCCTTATGATGAAGCATGTCACCGGAAGGTGAGTGAGGGCTCTTGCTTCGAGCACATTGCTTCCCCCCCTTTTTGGAAACCTTGCCCCTAAAAACCATAACCCTTGCCCCCTTTTTTATTCCTTTTTTTCTCGTTTTGGAACTGTGTGTACACTTTGTTGGGTATATTACTGGGAGACATACACACAGGACCAGGAGTTATCTTTTTTCTCAGAATCTCCCGCTCTGCCCCTCCTTTATGAGTTTCATGCATTAGGGCACTCAGCACTGAAACCTTCACTCTGGTACTTCAAAAGTAAATTATTTCTTAGACTTAGAAGACCTTACATCAAGCAAGAAATATTGTGCCATTGTTACCCAGCGTTATGGCTTCCTCCTCAGAATGTCCTCTCAAGAGGAGACAAGAAGGTCAATGGGATGCAAAATTTCCTGAGGGAGAATCCTATTTATGACTTTCTAATGATTTCCACCACTTGGCTTTATGTCATCAGCCCACCAGGTATGGAAAGCATACACATGGTTCTCTGGTCAGAAAGGGTTGTCAGGCATGTCTCACCACTGTAGGAATGTTTGATTCTCTGTCTCTAGTGGGTCACTACAACTGCATTGTAGGGCTCACTGGAACAAATCTAAGGGAGAAGAGAGGGAATTATCAGGAGTTACTGGGTGACAGAAGCTTGGAGTTGAATCAATCTTAGATTGCAAGTATGACCGCAGGTATCACCACCATCAGTCTGGACCCAACAAATCCAGTCAGTATTTTTAAGGGGTATGCCCAATTCCAGATTTCCGGTGAAAAAACGTGCGCTTTTTACTGGATAATAGGCTATTTTTGGAGTCAAATGTACTAAATGTGCTGAAGATAGTCATAGTTCAACTTTATATGATTAATACATTTTCAATGTCTTAAAAACTCCCCCAGAAAGTAGGTAGTACTTGCTGTGGCCAAGTTGCAACCAGGTACCTATTGTTCTCAAGAAATGAAACCACATTGTTAGGACCTTTGCAGAGCTGCACTGACTGCTAATAAAAAAATATATTATATTTCTTTGTCTTGTACCTAATGCAGTGTTTCGAGGCAAATAATTATTATTCTTTAAACCTCACTCTGTAGTGAGGAGGTTGCAGTCAAGCTGTTCAGATCTCCCCAAATTTTAAAATGGAGGAAAAACATATCTGGATGAATGTCCAGGGGCACTCAACTTCAAATGCGGCTCCCAGTCAGGTTTTTTATAACCCTCACACAACCTGTGTGTCATGCTTCATCATCTGGTCTCATCCTGGTCCCTATAAACCAGGATGGGCTCAGCCATATTTCGGAAAGCACTTCTGATATTAAGAAAGGGGTCTGATTGTTACAAGAATAAAATATCTAATAGGCACCACAGTTTCCTTTTACTATTGGGTGCCTCTAGTATGGTTAAACATTGTGGGATGCAGCTATTATGAAAGGTATATAATATCCTTGAAAACTGTATCTGATGGAGACTTGTAGCTACAGATTCCAGACCTTTGAATTTCCCAGGTATCAGACTGGATCTGGAAGATTTTTGCGTGTGCACTACCCTTGTGCACCATTAGATGGCTTCATTCGATTCTGTGCGTCAATGTTGTTGCCCCCGGAAGTGATGTTGTGGCCACCTACATATGCGCCACCTGTCATTTCTTTTCTTTTAGCGCCAGTTGAGCGCTGATCCAGAGAAAGAGCTACCCTCTGTTGTTTTTGTTTTTTGTTGTTGTTTCTTTTAAAAGTTTGTTTCAGCGGTTTGTTGACTATTCTTTTGAGTGTGTCAAGTAATGTCTTCCAGGAAGGCAGGTTTTAAATTGTGTGGCGCCTGTCAGTTTGCCTTGTCGGTTACAGGCCCCCACTTGGTCTATTTGTAGTGCCTCAAGCACGACCACAACTCTAAGTCGTGCTCAGACTGCTGGGCTACGGTGGTGAAGGCTTGAGGGAACAGTCCCTAAAGCTGCTTGTGGTCGGCATTCGACACCACTTTGCATGACTCTGAGACCTCGATCCCGATCGAGGAGAAGGTCGCAGGACGACTCCAGGAGCCCCAAGTCTTATTCATCTCACTCTTAAGTCATCAGGACACTCGGGGAAGAGGCATAAGAAGTGCAAGAAGTTGAAGCGTGCTTCAACTTCTCCTCATCCGTCAGCCGACGCAATGACTTCGGAACATCGGCATTCTAGACAAGTTTCCGATGAGCCTTTACTAGATCCAATACTGGGCCTACCCGCATTTCCTGGAGCCAGAGCTGCTCTCGCTCAGGTGAGAGAGTTCTACAAGTCCATGCACAACATATTCGAGAGGGCTGAACCCTCTAGGGCCCTCAGGCCCCCTGGAGTCGGAGGAGTCCCCATGAGGTTCCGTGCCAACAGCTCTGGCCTTGGCTCCGATGGGACCTCACAGATCTGAACACATATCTGGACCAGCGTAGGTCATGCCAACGCAACCTTCTCCAGCAGCGGACCCAACGCTGGTGCTCTCCTTGAGCCACCGGCACCTCCAACTCCATTATAATCCCCGGATTTGGAATGGCATTACTCGATGCCAGCTCTGGCGTTGATAGGGCCAATTGGTCCTAGGTTGTTGCATAAGCATTTTTCTAAGCAGCCCGGCATACGGGAGGAATGAGAGGGGTTACTGGACCCTTTAGAACTAAAACAGCTGTTGGAAACATTTATGGACTGGTATGAGGAACTGGGTGATGCCAGTGGACTGAACACTTCCCCAGGTACTGGCTTGCTTTCTCCTCCTACCGTCACTACGGAGAAGGGAGCACAATATGCAATGGTGGTGAAGAGGGCAGTGGAGTTCCTAGACTCCAAACTTCCCTCTGTGGCGGTCAAGACTAACCTCTTGACAGAGGGGCTTCAGCCTGGTGCTTCTTCATCAAAACCCCTGCTCCCCTTCTTCGAAGTGCTGACTGGTGTCCTGCTGAAAACCTAGTCCACACCCAGCACAGGGGCTCCTGTGAACAGAACAATTACCTGCTGCTGTTGCCCCGCCCCAGGTGACCAGAGTTTCTTCACCAAACGTCCCACACCTGTGAGTTTGGTAGTCCAAATTTCAACTTCCCATGGCGTGTTCCATGTTGCTCCACCTCACAGGGAATCCAATAGGCTGAATACCTTTGAAAAGAAAATATTTTCTTTCATCAGCCTAGCATTGCGGTTGGTGAACACTGCGTGACTTTTTTTCGTGTTATTCCCACACAGTGTGGGATTTGGTTGTGCAAGTCCTGCCACAGGTTTCGGAGGAGTCCCAGGCCATTCTCTCCCAAGCAGTAGAAGACAGGAGAGATGCAGCAGAGTTCACCACCAGGTGTGAATTGGACACAACAGACTCGTTGGGCAGAGCGGTTTCATTGACAGTGGCTTTTAGACACCACGCCTGGCTCAGAACATCTGGCTTTTTGGTGGATGTCCAGGCCCACCTCATGGACATGCTCTTTGATAGGACTCTTCGGAGAGAAGGCAGACTTGTTGGCGCGCTTTAAGGTCTCCCGGGCTATAGCCAAGTCCTTGGGCCTCTGTGACCCCATGTCCTTGGTCGGCCTTTCACCCCTTTTGTGGCTACTGAAGGGGTGTACCACCGCACCAACCCTATGCCCGCCACCATTCTGCGCAAGCTTCCCAAGATTGACGTTGATTCAGTGCATTCTGACCTCATGGGTCAGGTAGCCAGAAGTCATCCACCACCAATCCCCTGGCAGCTGCAGCCTCCAAGCCCTCCTTGTCTCCTACCAAGGGATTATGGCTATCGAGTTGCTGGGAGAATATGCCATCATCTTGCTCAAAGGCAGGGCAGTACAGAAGCAAACCATTTCATGCTGGGTCATTCCCTGTATTAAAATCTGCTATGCCATGTCCAAGAAACAGCTTCCTGAGGGCTCAAGGGTCCATTGCACCAGAGAAAACGTTGTGACCATGGCGTTGGCACGTGGCATCCCAGTCCTAGAAATCTGCCAGGCAGCACCGCAGGTATCCATGCACATGTTTGCCAAGCACTACTGCCTGGACAGTCAGGTCCACAGGGATGGGCATTTTGCCTATTCAGCCCTGAAGGACTTTCTAGTTTAGAAAATGTGTCTGCAGCCCACAGCCGGGGACAATATTGCTTGGGTATCTATTCAAAGGTAAGGAATCTGCAACTGCAAGTATCTATCAGATGAACAAGTGTTAGAAATGGGGTTTCTGGTTGGCTAGGTTATGCACCTCAACCAGGCAGAACTTACCCACTCTAGTCAGGGCAAGGGAGTTACACATTCAAGATAACCCCTGCTCACCCCCTTGGTAGCTTGGCACGAGCAGTCAGGCTTAACCCGGAGGCAATGTGTAAAGCGTTTGCACAACACACACAGCACACGTGATGCAATATCCCCACCACAAAGGAAACACAACACCAGATTATATGAAAATATACTGTATTGTACACAAGGCAATTATCAGACCAAACATCACATATCAGTACTATCCTGCTACCTTTGCAGTTGTCAGAACGTTACACATTAGTTACTCTGCAACCTAGCAGTAGTCACACATAACACACAGGTTACTCAGTATTCTGCAACATAAGCAGTAGTCAGGAAAACACATTATTACATCACAACACTTGTCATAAGAATATCATAAAATGCCCATAGTAGGAACATTAGAAAACATATGGCAAGTTAGAAAAACATTTTAGCAAGCATGTCCATAAAAGGAACATTTGCATACACATATGTAAAAACATCAAACGCAGGTAGGTAATATATGAATCAAACAAAAGTCTGTAGAAAGAACTTTGAATTGCAACTATATTGGTCCTTTAAACAGTACCTGGTTGGATGAAGGCACCTCCAGTGCCTAGAAGGCGAACAATGGGGCACCCGGCGCTCCTATGCGTAAAACGGTGGCCTCCCTTATACTCTGGGGTCAGAGGAGGGCAACATGCACCTCCTCTCTTTTATAGACCGGCCCCTTTGGGGACCGTGATTACTGGGGGCCCCCCAGGGCCTCAACCGGCCCTCACGTGGGGGGCCAAAGCCAGCAAAAACAACTTAGGGCAGGAGGGGGGCACCATGCACCCCCTCCGGTTTAATGACAGGCCCCTCCCGGGACCTGCGATCTCTGGGGGCTCCCCCGGGCCTCCACTGGCCCTTCCACCAAGGGGGGGCCCACAATAATGCCCTTTTTACCCAACAGCAGAAAAGGAGCATCCTGCCCCTAACGCAGAGGCCAGGGGGAAGGGGGCACTCCCCGCGCCTTCCCCTGGTCCTGCCGTGAAGCCACAAGAAGATCGGACCCCTTCTGGGGCCCGAGCAGACACTCACCTGCACCCGATGCGGTGCATGAGTGTTCTTCCAGCTTCCCAGGCCACTATGGTGATCTTATTTAAAGGGGCACAATGCAGCAAGGAGCCTACGAGCTCCCAGGGCTCCATAAGCGCGCTGCAATCAGCGCTATGGCAGCCGCAACCACAGAGAAGCACCCCTCGTGAAGAAATGGATGCAAGGATCAGGGGCCACAGCACCCTGCCCCTGGGGAGCAGAATCTTAAGGCAAGGTCCTCAGGTGGAGGGCCCAGCTACAGGCCAGCACAAGGGAAAGGCAGCAAGTGGCAAGTCCTTCACAGTGACCAGGCAGGTCACAGGTCAGCACAGCAGCAGCAGTCCATGGCGGTTTCTGGTGAGTCCTTTCAGCCTTGGTGTCCAGTTCCAAGATGATTCCTAGAGTCTCCAAATTGTGGGGAAAATTCCCTTGCACTTATAGTCAGTTCTTACAGTGTTTTACAATGGTAGGGAGAGGAGGTTCCAGCGAGTTACAACTGGTTCTGGGAGTGCCCCCTCCCTCCTTTCAGCACAGGCTCCAAACATCAGTGGGTGGTTAACGACCCAATTGTGTGAGGCCAGGGCACAGTCTTTACAAATGCAGGTGTGCCCCGCCTCTCCCTTCTCTCAGCCCAGGAAGACTATTCAGTATGCAGATGCACCTCTGTGACACCTCCACCCTCCCTGTGTACATGCTGTCTGAAAAGTATGCACAAAGCCCCAACTGTCACTCTGCCCAGACGTGGATTGGAGTCAAGCTGCAAAACACCAGAGTCATAAGCACAGATAAATGCGCACTTTCTAGAAGTGGCATTTCTGTGATAGTAATAAAAAATACACCAACACCAGTAAGCAGCATTTATTATCACCATCACAACCATACCAAACACGCCTACGCTACCCCTCATAAATCAGACAATACCCCTTACACATAAGGCAGGGCATTTCTAATGCAATCCTATGAGAAGGCAGCACTCACAACAGTGAGACACCAAGTTAGGCTGTTTGTCACTACTAGGACAGGCCATGCAATATGGCACATGTCCTGCCTTTCTACATACATGGCACCCTGCCCATAGGGCTAGCTACGTCGTACCTTAAGGGTGACTTACATGTAGTAAAAGGGGAGTTTTGGGCCTGGCAAGTAAATTTAGATGCCAGGTCCCTGTGGCAGAAAACTGCGCACACAGGCCCTGCGCTAGCAGGCCTGAGACAGGTTTGAAAGTCTACTTCAGTGGGTGGCGCAAGCAGCGCTGCAGGCCCACTAGTAGTATTTAATTTACAGGCCCTGGGTATAGAGATACCACTGTACAAGGGACTTATAGGTAAATTAAATTGCCAATTAGGTATAAGCCAATCATACCAACTTTAGATGGGAGAGCACCTGCACTTTAGCACTGGTCAGCAGTGATAAAGTGCTCAGAGTCCTAGAGCCACCAGCGAGAGGTCAGAAAAACCAGGAGGAAGGAGGCAAAAAGACTGGGGATGACCCTGCGTAAGGCAAAAAGTCCAACAACAAGTTACTTACCTTACCAGATAATTTGTTACCAAAGGTAAGTAGCATATTCTTTATGTCTACATATTTCAGTCCACTGTCACTGGCCTCTTCAGTACCCCTCTGTCTATAGTTCTGTGTGTCCCATTGTAGGAAGCTGGCTCTGTATATACTATCTCAAAGTGAAAGATAGTGTGCACAGAGTCCAAGGGTTCCCCTTAGAGGTTGATAGTGGCAAAATTAGATAATACTAATGCCCTGTTTTGTGGTAGTGTGCTCGAGCAGTAGGTTTATAAGAGGGTAGTGTTAAGCATTTGTTGTACACACACAGGTAATAAATGAGAACACACACTCAAAGACTTAACTCCGGGCCAATTGGTTTTTATATAGAAAAATATTATTTCCTTAATTTATTTTAGAATCACAAGATTCAGAATTTAGGTAAGTACATAAATTGTAAGGTATTTCACACAGGTAAGAATTAAAACAGTAGTATACACAGTTTTGGCACAAATGCCAATAAGCTATTTTAAAAGTGGACACAATGCAAAAATCAACAGTTCCTTGGGGAGGATAAGTATTGGTTAGTTTCTCAGGTAAGTAAAGCACTTACACTGTCAGTCTCCTGGGCATAGGCAGCCCCACCGTTGGGAGTTCAAGTTAACCCCAAACACCCAGCACCAGCAACACAGGGCAGGTCAGGTGCAGAGATCAAAGTAGGGCCCAAATAACTTAGGCACCTATGGAGAACAGGGGTGCTCCAGTTCCAGTCTGCTAGCAGGTAAGTACCTGCGTCCTTGGGGAGCAGACCAGGGGGGTTTTGTAGAGCACTGAGGGGGGTCCCAAACAGGCACACAAAATACACCCTCAGCGGCACAGGGGCGGCCGGGTGCAATGTGTGAACAAGGCGTCGGGTTTTGTATTGAAATCAATGGAGGGACCCGGGGGTCACTCTTGCGATGCAGGCAGGGCTCAGGGGGGTTTCTCGGGCCAGCCACCGGCTGGGCTAGGATGAGGGCCGCCTGCTGGTCACTCCTGCACCGGTGGTTGGTTCCTCTCGGTCCTGGGAGCTGCGGGTGCAGTGCTTCTTCCAGGTGTCTGGTTCCTTTGTTACCAGACAGTCGCAGTCAGGGGGAGCCTCTGGATCCTCTCTGCAGGCGTCGCTGTAGGGGTGCAGGGTGGTCGACTCAGCGTGTTCATGTAGTTGGAGTTGCCTGGGAGTCATCTCTGTGGTGTTGGTTCTCCTGAACTCGAGCGGGGTTGTCGGGTGCAGAGTGTGAAGACTCGCGCTTCTGCAGTGAGTCGGGAGTCTTTTTAAAGTTGGTTTCTTGGTAGCTGTTTTTGGACAAAGCCACTGTCCTTAGGAGGTTCTTGGTCCTTTAGGTGCAGATCAGTCCTCTGAGTCCTCAGAGGTCGCTGGTCCCGCTGGATGCATCGCTGTGCATGTTCTTTGAGTCTGGAAACAGGCCGGTAGGGCTGGGGCCAAGTCAGTTGTCATCTCCGTCGTCTCTGTAGGACTTTCAGGTCAGCTTCTTCTTTCTTCAGGTTGCAGGAATCTGATTTCCTGGGTTCAGGGTCACCCCTAAATACTCAATTTAGGGGTGTGTTTAGGTCTGGGGGGCCAATGGCTACTGTCCTGGAGGGTGGCTACACGCTCTTTGTGCCTCTTCCCTGAGGGAAGGGGGCACATCCCTATTCCTATTGGGGGAATCCTCCAAAACAAGATGGAGGATTTCTCAAGGCAGGGGTCACCTCAGCTCAGGACACCTTAGGGGCTGTCCTGACTGGTGGGTGGCTCCTCCTTGTTTTTCTCATCATCTCCTCCGGACTTGCTGCCAAAAGTGGGTGCTGTGTCCGGAGGGGCAGACATCTCCACTAGCTGGAGTGCCGTGGGGCGCTGTAACACCAGGGCTGAGCCTTTGAGGCTCACTGCTAGGTGTTACAGTTCGTGCAGGGGGCAGTGAGAAGCACCTCCACCCAGTGCAGGCTTTGTTCCTGGCCACAGAGTGACTAAGGCATTCACCCCATGTGGCCAGAAACCTGTCTGGATGTGGCAGGTTGGCAGGAACTGGTCAGCCTAACACTAAGAAGTGGACTGGTATACAGGGGGCATCTCTAAGATGCGCTCTGTGTACATTTTTCAATAAGTCTCACACTGGCATCAGTGTGGATTTATTGTGCTGAGAAGTTTGATACCAAACTTCCCAGAATTCAGTGTAGCCATTATGGAACTGTGGAGTTCTTGTTTGACAAACCTCCAGACCATATACTATTGGCTATGGCTGCCCTGCACTTCCGGGGCATAGTGCTCATGCAACAATGCCGTCACCTGTGGTATAGTGCACCCAGCTTTAGGGCTGTAAGGCCTGCTAGAAGGGTGACTTACCTATGCCACAGACAGTGGTTTGCGGGCATGTCATTCTGAGGGGAGTGCCATGTCGACTTAGTCTTTTTCTCCCCACCATCATACACAAGCTTTGAGGCAGTATGCATGTGCTGAGTGAGGTGTGTCATAATACATGCTGCAGCCCTTAGAGACCTTCCCTGGCTACAGGGCCCTTGGTACCAGGGGTACCAGTTACAAGGGACTTATCTGTGTACCAGGTCTGTGCCAGTTGTGGAGACAAAGATACAGTTTAGGGAAAGAACACTGGTGCTGGGGCCTGGTTAGCAGGATCCCAGCACACTTTCAATCATAACTGGCATCAACAAAAGGCAAACTTGTAGGGGGTAACCATGAAATGAGAGGCATTTCCCTACACCCATTATCCCTGTCCTACCAGTTGCCTGATTTAGAACTTGGCGGAGGGGAATACTATGTCACAAATGTTACGGAGAATTCTATCTGCCAAGTTCTAAATCAGGTCCAGAGTCTCCTAAGACAACACAGGGCAAACAACGTAAATCAAAAAAAGGTACTATAGGCTTACTTGCCCTGCCATTAGTCAATCTATTAATGCCTGTTTTGCAAGAGGAAATTAGCTCAATAAATGATTGGTAAGTCAAACATAAACCACAAGCTCTGGTGTATATACTAGCACATGTGCTGGAGAAACAAAAACATTGATTACTTGCTGTAGACTCTGCAGGACCCCAGAGACATCTGCAGTGCTTGCAGGCTAAATGCACCCTTGTGTGCGAGCAGCTTTTCCTGGGGACTCCAGACTACTTGGACCTTTACTCAGCTGCTTTGCCAAGTTGCGCTGGCCTTCATCCACCATTGACATGCTGCCACCGACCGGCTGCTACCCCTGCCCCGCTGGATACAGCCATCGACCCTCTCCGTAGGTGCCTTGTGTAGGGAGATGAAACCTTCCTCCTGATTTGGCAGCACTGGTGATTTCTGCTTTATGCCACGCTGCAGAAATCAGGGTCTTTGGGACCATCTGTGTCAATTTTGCCTGGCCTCTTTGACTCAGCACTGCAGTCAACCACTGATGGAGACACGGGCCCCACAACCCTTGGGTAGGCACTGGTGCCCGAGTCAGTTGGCTTTCAGACTGCCCGGACTGTTCTCCATTCAGCCAGAGCCCTAAATCTTAGGCCACCCTGGGACTAAGACACAGGCCTGATCCCCATTGCCTTGCTCACATCCATGGAGGGATGCTAATAGTTTTGACAGAACACCACTAACTGTATGCTGGGATGCCTCGAGGGGGTGCTAATACTTGTACAGGCTGTGGATGTTGCACCTGGGGAAACAGAGAGCCATGTGATCATTATCCCAGCTGTTATGCTACTGTACTGCTTGTCGCCAACCAGAGGTGGCTAACCCCTGAGAACTGGAATCACATAACAGGCCCACTGCTTCAGCCCTGAAGCTGCTTGTGTCCACATAATTACCATAACACCTTTGGTCAGCTTTGAATGAGGCGGGCATCTGCAGATCGCCTACTGTTTTTCACTCCTCCTACACCAACCCTGTCCAATGGTCAAGTCCCTAGACAAACACAGATCTTGTGGATAAACCTCCTGTAACTTCGGCCCAGCTCTCGTGGACCCCAACGCTGTCTTTGGGGTCCAACTTTCCTGGAGGACTAGCTGAAAAGGACATAGCCCCGGATACACTCTCTCCTCATTTTGTGATTGAATGAGTACACAGGGTCCCACCACTGTGCCCATCCCCTGGGGTGCCGCCCAGGCCCATAGTGGCACTGATCCCGAATTAGTGCATGACCATGATGCTGTCTTGGTGGCAGGCCGGAGGAGGGGGCTCTTGCTGTCAGTCTCTCTGCCTTTCACCTTCTGCTCCCCGAATGCACCAGGTTTTGTCCACTCTCTGAAGGGTGTATCACCACTGATGAAAGAATATCATCCCACTCATGCCAGAGCTAGAGGTAGCAAGAAGAGGCTGTAGCCACAATGTCTACCTTACATGAGGGACACCACACCTGCTTTCTTCTCACTCCAACACCTCTGGTGATGACCAATTGTCTTAGGAACCTGGTTGCGATTCTACAACATCTCCGGTGTTTACAGTGCAATCCGTCCACAATATCTTTTGACTTCTCAGAGATTTTGCCTTTGTTCATTGCAGTATTGTAAGTTGCCACTCTTTTGCAGGCACTCTGGGGGTGACGGTGTGGGTTTCACAGCAATGTTAAATGCCACTGACTGCTTTCTTTATTATGCTGCAACCCTTTCACCTGACTACATAAAATTATTCTTGTGGCCTTTCATCTGCTGGGTTTCCACACTGGGTTTGTCATTGTTTGCTTGCCCTGCTCTTGGTATTACCCTTGTCTATCAGTGGGGTTGGGATACTCTGTTTGTGGTGTTCACAACCCCTTTTTTGTTCCATAGCATTTTCTCCCTTGGGAAATCAAATAATTATTGTTTTGTTCACACCTTCCCATTTGGCTTTTTCTATTTTGTAAATGGATAAGTTGGGGAGCTGTTCTGGAAATCTTTTCATGTTTATGTATAGTTTATTTGTAAACTTTATTGCAGCATGCCGCAATGCCTTGCTTCCTACTCACTAAGGTGTCCAATGCCACTGCTCCTCCAATCCTCTATCCTCCTGCTTTCCTCGATTCTCACTTGGAGACTAAAGGTGTCCAGGCAAGAAAATAAGGCTTTTCACCAGATGGTCCTTGACCACATAGATACTTTTTCCAGGAGAACGGAACATCCTCCTCCTACTATGAGCGTTAAACAGACCCTCTTTAGGTACGTTGCAAATCTCGAATCTACCCTTCGCAAGCTGGAACATTTAGTCTTGTGATCGCCTCAAAAAACTGATGAACTGCGCTAGACCTGATCCACTTATTTTGACAGATTGGATTTACTCTGGTGCCACGATTTCTTGCCATATCGAATTAGAGTTCACAGTGAGGAGATAACCAAGTTGGATGCTATGCTAGTACAAACGGATTATCCTCGTCCCTCCTTACCAAAGCAGCAACACCTAATGCTCCCGCTAAAGCCCTGCTGGGCCTCCCACTTGCACCAGGACAGTTACATTCAGAACAAGCCCCCAGTGGAAGACCTTCCTCATTGGGGGATCTGTGTTTTTAATGGCAAATTGCTGGATTCCAGGTGCTTGTAGCTGACTACAGCCTTTCTCTAGGTCAATTCCTCACTTATGAACAGATTAGGCAGTCACTTAACAAGCTATTTCACATCTATCACCTTGGACCAACCCCACACAAGGTATACCGGAAACTAAATACAGCAGGAACTGGTAGCATATTGATAAAATGGTTGTACAGAGCCTTTCTGCAAGAGGGGGACCAATCTAGGGCTTCTTTCTAGGCTTCTTGGGAGATAGAATTGGCGAGGGTGCTGCATGATCGAGAATGGGGTAAGATACTAGACTATCCCTACAAAGTATTGCGTGGCTCCAGTTTTAACTATATCAAGTTTAATATTTTGAACGAGGCCTTTTTTTTAATCCTGTCTTGATTAATAAAATATATCCATGAGCCGCGGCTGCATGCCTTCACTGTACGCTCCTGAAAGCCGACTTGCTTCATATGCTCTAGTCCTGCCTATTGCTCCTCATATACTGGTTGGGGATCCTCAAGTTGCTGTCAACAGCAACAGGCCACACGCTAATGAATTCTTGCAAGAATGTTTTGCTGGGCTTATTTTGTCCATCTAAACTTGATAAATCCACTCCTAGATTCCTCGACCTGGCTCTTCTTCTAACAAAACGCAGTGTTACTCTGGAAGAGCTTAACCCCTGCCTATTGTAACCTGGATCAAATTATTGGTTTCAATCTAGGAGTAACAGAGAGAACTAAGCTGGTCTACGGAAGTATTTCATTGCACGGCCATGGGATACAATAGTGGAGAGATTAAAAAAGTGTACCAAAAACCATACTCCGCCACAATGGGTGTAGGAAGCTGGCTCTGTATATACTATATCAAAATGAGATATAGTGTGCACAGAGTCCAGGGGTTCACCAAAGGCTTGACAGAGGCAATAATAATGCTCTGTTTGTGGTAGTGTGGTTGAGCAGTTAGGCTTATCAGAGGGTAGTGTTAAGTATTTGTTGTATACACACAAGCAATAGAAGGAACACACTCTCAATGACTTAACTCCAGACCAATAAGAGTTTATATAGAAAAAACATTTTTTTGTTACTTTATTACTAGAACCACAAGACTCAGTTCAGAAGTAAATACTATTGCAGGTAAATACTTAGCATAGACAGCAATGTAACTTTGTTTCACTTTAGTGAAGTAAACAGGTTTTAAGAAAACATGTAATGTCTATTTTGAAAGTGGACACTGCATTTTCAGAACAGTTCCTGGGGGAAGAAAATAAAGTACAGTTTTAGAGGTAAGTACACGATTTACAGTTCCAGTCTCCGGATTATAGATAGTCCACCGTTGGGGCTCAAGTCAACCCCAAACACCCACCACCAGCAACACGGGGCCGGCCTGGTGCATAGGTCTAAGTTGAGCAATTTTAACGTGGGCTCCTATTGAGACAGGGGGTACTCGGAATTCGGTCTGCCAGAAGGTAAGTACCTGCGGCTCGGAGGGCAGACCATGGGGGATTAGAGGAGCACTGGAGGGGCCCCAATTAGACACCCTCAGTGGCATTGGGGCAGCCGGGTGCAGGGTGCAAACAGGGCGTTGGGTTTCCAATGAAACTCTAAGAGGGGACCCCGGGGGTCACTCAGGTGCTACAGGCGAGGTCCAGGGGGGTGTCTCGGGCACACCACCAGTCGGACAGGGAAGAGGGCCTCCTGTTGATCGTTGCTGCACTGGGTGTCGATTTCTCCAAGGCCTGGGGGCTGCGGGTGCAGTGGGTCCTTTGGCGTTGGATATCTTTGCCCAGGTCAGTCGCGGTCAGGGGGGTACCGGGATTCCCTCTGCAGGAGGGGTGGAGAGGTCAACCCAGGGTGGGCACTTGGTCACCGTAGCCTGGGGGTTCTCTCTGGTCGGCTGGGCCACCTGAACTCGGGTTTTGGGCATCGGGTGCAGAGTGGTTAGAACTTACGCTTCTGGAGTGAGGTGGGAGTCCTTCAGAAGAGGTTTCTTCTTCTGTTCTTCTTTGGACAGGGCCGCTGTCCACGGGAGTTCTTGGTACTCTTGTGATGCAGGCAGTCCTCTGGAGGTATTTCAGAGGCCGCTAGACCTGCAGGACGCATCACTTTTCTTCTGCAGGTTCTTTGTAGCAGGACACAGGCCGGTAGGCTGGGGCCAAATCAGTTGTTGTCTCCTTTCCTTCTCTGCTAGGGTTTCCGCTAAGCAGTCCTCCTCCTTGTGAGGTTGTCAGGAATCTGACTAGCTTTGTTCAGGGGGCCCTTAAATACAAGATTTAGTTGCATTTCAGGGGTCAGAGGGCAGTAGCACATGGCTACTGTCTCTTGAGGGTGGCTACACCCTTCTTGTGCTAACTCCTTTTGGGGAGGGGAGCCTATTGGCCCTGATCCTCCAAACCAAGATGGAGGATTCTGCAAGGAGGGGGACTCTTTAACTCTGGACACCATAGGGGTGGTCCTGGCTGAGGTGGTGACTCCTCCTTGTTTTTCATAACTATCCCTCTGGACTTGCCGCCAAAAGTGGGGCTTTGTCCGGGGGCTGGGCATCTCCACTAGCTGGAGTGCCCTGGGCCATTGTAACACGAAGCCTGAGCCTTTGAGTCTCACCACGAGGTGTGACAGTTCCTGCAGGGGGGAGGTGTGAAGCACCTCCACCCAGCGCAGGCTTTGTTTCTGGCCTCAGAGAGCACAAAGGCTCTCACCCCAGGGGGGGGGTCAGAAACTCGCCTGCTAGTGGCAGGCTGGCACAGACCAGTCAGTCCTAGACTAGAGAATTGGGCAAAATCCAGGTGGCATCTTTAATTGTCCTCTGTGTGCATTTGTTTTAAATAAATCCAACACTGGCATCAGTGTGGGTTTTGTTTTCTGAGAAGTTTGATACCAAACTTCCCAGGATTCAGTGTAGCCGTTATGGAACTGTGGAGTTCATTTTGACAGACTCCCAGACTTTATACTTAATATGGCCACACTGTACTTACAATGTGTAAGAATGGACTTAGACACTGTAGGGGCATGTTGCACATGCAGCTATGCCCTTACCTGTGGTATAGTGCACCCTGCCTTAGGGTTTTAAGGCCTACTAGAGGGGTGACTTACCTATTCCACAGGCAGTGTATTGTGTGCATGGCACCCTGAGGGGGATGCCATGTTGACTTTGCCTTTTTCTCCCCACCAACACACACAATCTGCAATGGCAGTGTGCATGTGTTAGGTGAGGGGACCCTTAGGGTGGCACAACACATGCTGCAGCCCTTAGGGACCTTACCTGTTCACAGGGCCCCTGGTACCACTTGTGCCTTTTGCAAGGGACTTATCTGTATGCCTGGGGTGTGCCAATTGCGAAACCAATGGTACTTTTTTTTTAGTGAAAGAACACTGGTGCTGGGGCCTGGTTAGCCGGGTCCCAGCGCACTCTGTCACGTCAGCATCAATATCAGGCAAAAAGTGGGGGGGCAACTGCAACAAGGGCCATTTTCCTACAATGAGTCACCTGTAACACGCAACATGCATATCATTGCACAACTCACTGTTAATGTGCTATAGAACACATACACGAATAAAAATTATTAAAAAAAATATAGTGGCATGCAATCTGATGCAAAGTTGTTGCATCAGTAGAATTACACATGGTGAGCATAAATGAGTGACTCACTGCAAATTTATTTAAAAAAAAATGTGTAATGTGCCATAATCTAGAGGTATGCTTATCCCAGGTGATTTTCAGTGATTTCCCTTAAAAGGACTGACTCGTGGGCACACATCTATAGTCACAGTCTATAATGAAATTCGTTAATTGAAAATGATATTGTGTCATTTATGTTTGCCAAAAGTTCCTTTTTTATCTTAAATATAATGACTTATAGTTCACTTACCACTGCGAGGGTAATGTGCCTCTGTTTCACCTACTCATCCTTTGCTCTGTCTCGCTAGTGATAGATCAGTATTGCATGGCTGGCTGTTTTAATGTCTTCTCTGTTTATCTGAGAGAATCTGATGATCAGAAGGGAATGTGACCTGTAATTTAATTCTGGTGAATATTTCTTACACAAGTTGCTCATCTTTGAATGTTTTTTCCAGGCTATAAACTGTCTCTGGGGAAAAAAAGCTTTCCCCAGCAATAGCTTGGTTACAAGAGTTAGCGTTGCCACCACAGCTCACATATTTGCTCTTCCTCACCAGTTGTGACACAGTCGGACCATGCAGTTGCTAGCTCCTCAGACAGCCCTGACAACAGTTCCTTTTTTATTATAGGTTGCATACGTTTTATTTTGTTTTCAAACTTATAGCCCTGAACCAACCACCAAAACTCACCCTAACCACCCCCACTTCATCCGATACGGCCCCCCAACACTCTCCTCTGCCCCCTTCCATGTTGTACATGTCGACAGCTTCCAGGGTGACACTAAGCCCTAGCATGGCCCTTGGTGGTCTTTCAGAATTCACAATAATTCATAGTAGTCATCAAGCTTCGAGTGATCCAGAATACATAAGACCCGTAATTGTTCTGGGCCAGTAAGTTCTCAAAAGTCTGACTGGAAGTAGTTCAGCCGGGCCCCCCATTGTTTGCTAAAGTCCTTCCATCCCCCTTTGGCCTTTCAGCTAGTTTCTCCATCCCCACTAGTCACTTCAAGCATTCTATCCATTTTTTCTCCAAGGGTATCATATCTTGTCCCCATATTGACAATATCTTCTGTTTCGCAGCCAGTAATAGAAGGGGTATGAGGAGACGCCCCTTTCTGCCTCCCAGCGAGTAGCTATTGTCATCAGGTCGGCCCAGCAGCATAGTCGTCAAGCATTGAGCCAGCTCCGAGTCCATGATCTGGCGGATGGTCAACAAGACTGTCCCCCAAAAAGGCCCAAGCTTTGGGCAGCATCATATATTTTGAGTGAGTGTCCCATCCTCATTGTAGCCTCTCCAGCTCCCTGTGCTTCTCGCCTCCTTCATCCGAGCTCGTCATTGTGGGTTGTAATGTCATCAGTAGCGATGTTTGAGTATTGCCTCTCTCCTGCCGGGTATGTTGGCCCTCGAGTGGCACATTGAGGTACCTCCTACCACTGGTGTGTGTGTAAGGTGATATTTAATTCCCTTTCCCTTTTCTACGATTTTGGAAGGTGAGTGTTGGTGGTGTGGGGTTGTGTGTTTAGCATACAGTATATTTAGGAAACCGCATGAGCATCACTGGGAGCTGTGATTAGGTATTTTTTGAAAGACATGAGTGGTCTAGTCGTCCGCTGCTTGAAATCTGGGTGGAGGAACCAATGACGTATCTCCCACTATCGGTATCTCTCCCCCTCAATGATCCCATAGTACTCCCAAAGGGATAGGGCTCCCTACTATTTCCTAGGGTAAAGTCTCTGTTCCTCCATAAGGAAGTGAACGGTGAGGGAAAGGATGACAGCCCATTGTGTACCACCCATCTATCCCAACTCTCCTATGTCGCCTTTGTTACTGGAGATTTATAAAGTGTCTGGGTTCTCTGGGTCCCCCTGCTCCATGGCATCTTCCACAATGGGTGTGCCGTCATTGTATGGTTAACCATACACTCTCCTTTGCAGCCTCTCTGTGTTTCCAGTGGTAGATGTAACAGAGGTGGGAGACCACGTGATAGGCAAGATTGGGGGCTCCCAGGCCACCGTCCCGGTGTTGGAGGAAACTCTGATGTCCCATCGCTCTTGCTTTCTTGGCCTGCCAAATATTAGTCTGTCAGGCCTCCTGCAAGGCTGTGATGTAGTCTATGGCTCTATGGGAATTTAGAGTACCAAGGTTCAAAACAGGTAGATAATCCTGGGAAGGATCAACATTTTGAGCTTTGCTATCCAGCCCAGGAGCGATAGTGATTTGTGTTTCAAGCTATTGAGACCCACTTTCACAGATCTTTTCGATCTCTGGAGATGGATGTCTTTCATCTGGCTCAATGTGGGTGCCAGAGTGATACCCAGGTATTTCATATATGAGATAGTCCATCTTATCGGGGTGGAGCACTGCAGCTGTCCCATGAGGAACGTAATTACCAATATGTTGTGGATTTTCAATTTAGTGAGATTGATTTTAATCCTTGATACTGCCTGATAATCAGGGAGTGCCATCGCGGCTGGGGTCCATAAGGGACACCAGAATGTCATCTGTGAACAACCTCAAGTTAACATTCTGTGTCCCAAATCTAATCTCCTGGAACTGGACGTGCAGCCTAATCTTCTTTACCAGAGGTTCCAATGTTGCAACAAAATGAAGCAGCAATAGTGGGCAGCCCTGTGATGTGCCATGACAGCAACCCGTTCATTTGAGTGCACACCTGGGGGCATCCATATCCAGCTAGTAGACATCTGCTAAAGGAGGCCCGGAAGCCCAAGCGGTGGGTATCGTTGCCCAAAAAATCCTAGTCCATCGGGTTCAGACTTTCTCCGCATCCAGAGAGTCTAGGATCCTGCTTGGCCCCTAACTTATCTATGCCTATTAAAAGTAGCGCTGTTTTAGCGTTAACACTAATTTGTTGCCTCAGGATAAGCCCCAGGTGGATAAGGTCCTCCATCACTGACTGTAAGTGTAGGCAGTTGATTATGATGAAGATTTTCACATTGATATTCAGGAGAGATATCAGGCGGTAAGCGATACACTGATGGGGTGCTTGCCCAGCTTTAAGGTAGGAGATAGCTTTGATTCCATAACAGAAGAGGTGACCTGTCCCATCTGTATAATTTCCAGGTACACTTTATCTAGAAGCAGCAGAGGCGCAAAACATTTATAGAAAGAGGCCGTCAGGGCAGCTGACCCTGGGTCATTAGGACTTTACTCCAGACCTTCTGGGAATGAGTGTGTTTGTGTTCACCTCAGTTCTGTCAGGAGCTGATAACGACTCCTCCTGTAATTTTTTTATTCTGTATGCCTCTATATAAGATGTCCCCAGACCACTGCTTTCAGTGCATCTCTCTTGGTTTTGCATCCATTGTGTCCGCTGTATCATTCAGCTTCTTTCATTCCATAATGCAGTCATTGATGTTATTCACTGTGATTTGGTCAGGAAGAAAGGAGTCTTGAAGACTGCAGGAGCCTGTAGACCTCAGCAGTCCTGACTGAAAAACCACAAGGTCATTGGTTCCTGTTCTGCTTCAGTCAGGCTAGGAAGCAATCATTTGTTCAACAAGCGATAGTCCAGTTGTGCATATGTCTTCTTGTGCACCCCAGAAAAGAGAGAGTAATCTCTCACCAGGGCTTGCCTCTGCTGCTGCGTGTCTATCAGACTGACATACTAGCCGGGACAGTGCCACCATCGCCCCACGGCTTGTGCCATCTGTGTGCACCCGGGGAACCCAGACTAGGTTAAAATCCACCCACCATGATGATTGGTGCTGGGGCCCATACCGACAGTGTGCGAATGGTGTCATTGATGAGTCGTTCCTGTCCATTGTTAGGACAGTACACTGAGGCCACCATCAGGGAGGAAAACTCAGACCGTACCTGTCAGGGCCACCGATTGTCCTGTCAAGAGGCAGCGGGCAGACCCCACCACTATAGGACAGTGTGAGTGAACCAATATTCCCACTCCTCCTGTCTTTTTCTTCCTGGATGAATAGTATTGAAACAAAAAGAGCTTAGTCTGCATCCACCCCCAGTCGCAACGGAAAAGGTGTGTTTTCTGGAGTAAGGCTATGCTCATGGGGGGGTCACTAAGTTCCTGCAGTATAGCTTTCTTTTTTTGATAGTGTTTGTGTCCTCAAACGTTTTATGTGTCTACGTGTACATGAAGTGTCAGCATGGATACATCTAGACTGGGGCTTCTCGCTTCACCCCAGTGCCACTGGACTGTGGAGCAGGGTCGTGGCTTGTCGCCTAGCCAGCCTGATTGTGGACACATCCTGAGGGGTGGCCTCCATGAGGTACAATCCCAATTGTACCTCATGGAGGGCAGCACTCCTAGCCACCCCCAGCAGGGCCTCCTTGTCTGTATAATAGTGGAAGCATACAAGAATGTTCCTGCCAGATCGTGTGAATTGGGTTAGAGGGCCTTCTCTGTGAGTGCCATCAAAATGGAAGAGATCCGGCCCATGCCCCTTCAGGAGCATTTTTATGAGGCTTTGAATGTATGGTTTGTGAGGCTTTGAATATATGGTTTAATGGTGTTGCCTTCTTTGCCTTGCCGGGTCCTGTAAATACAGAGATTGGCACTCCGGAACCTGTCTCCAAGTCCTCTTGTTTTTTCTGCAATTGGATCATCTGGTCCTCTGTGGAAATCAGGCAGGCTCTGTATTCCTCAAGATCTAAGCTTCGCTTGTATTTGGCCGATTCCAGAGTATTGACCTCTGAAAAGACTCTGTTTTAAGTCCTTCTTCGCTGCCCATTTCTTTCATGAGGTCAGCAAACATCTGGGTCAAGAAGCTAAGGGAGTTTGTTGTAGCACTTGGCTGTGTCTTCGGCCAGGTTTTGACATTGTCCCAGGGCTGGTTTCGGAATCTTTGCACCACCTCCTTTGCATTTACAGGTAGAGCCCTGGAGGAGCTCCTTAATCTTGCTGTGGCGTTTGGGTCTGGTGGGAGTAATGGCTTGAGTCCCGCGTATCAGTGCCCCAAATGCTTCTCCAGGTCTTGTTGCCGGGGTCCCCACCACATCCAGCAATCTCCAGGCATGTGCCATGTCACAGTCCCCCCAGCTTAGCAGAAGGGGGAGAAATCAGCAATGGGGGTGGGGGGGTGCTGCATTCCCATCACCACCTTCAGAGCCTCTCCTCTGACACAGTCTGCAGGCCTCTCCACCTCCTCTCACAGTCCCTGCCAACTGGGCCCTTGACCTTCAAAGTCCCCGTAGCGTGTAACTCACAGGCCTGCATTCAAGCTGTCTGTGTGCTTTTGCTCCCTGCCCTTCGAGATTGCGGGACCGGCAGGCTCTTGTCTGCATTCTTCTCCAGGGCTCCAGCAGCTGGTCTCTGCCCTTCGGCCTGCGTGTGGCAGAGCGGCCCGCAGCAGTGGCTGGCCTCAAAATGGTAACAGTCAGCAGGCACCTAGGTAATTTCAGTCCCGGTCTGCACTTGTCTCTCTCGGCCCGGGCCCTCGGTCACTTCAGTCAGGTACTGTAAGGGGAGGCCCCATCCGGCCGCCTTGGCCACAACTCCTCTTGTCTACTGCCACCAAATGTCAGTCTCGACCCTCATACCACTGAACAAGTACACTCAGATGCACAACAAAGCTATTAGGAAAAAGGAAGCAAATTTGTTTGTGGCCGCGGCATGCCAGAAAAAGAAATCACATTCCTTTGTATTCCCCGCTTGTAAAAAGAGTTTCCAGAGAAAGGTCCACCAGTAGAGGATAAGTAAAAAAAAAAAATGAGCTACTCTTCCAAGATAAAGTTGTCCTCTCCTGTTGAGTCGCTCCAACTTCTTCCCTTTTCTGAAGAACTCAGCCTCTTCCATAGAGCCGTTCTTTTTTTTAGGAAAACCTCTGGCCTATCTCCCTTTACATTTTACAGTGGGTGGAGGTCCAAAACTGCCCATGTTGGTGGCCAGTTGACATCATTTCTGCATCTTTGGAGTCGCATCATCTTAGACCAGTGGTTCCTGCATATTAGCTAGTGGGTTTATGTCTCCCCCATTGCTCAGTGATTACATCCTATAATTCATTCTACCCTCCCATTCTCCCCTCAACTCCCACAAATATCCTGATAAAAATCAGTTTTCGTTTTTAACCAAAGGACTGATGGAGAAAATCTATTAAAAAGTGTGTTATTCCAATTGCTCCTAGGTCTGAGGATGATATTGGATCTCTAGTATTTCAACAAATTATTTTAAAAAATCAAAATATTCATTGTATCGTAGATACTACTTGATCTGGAATACAACTGGTTTGGTCTTTTTATGTTCTTCGTAACCTTAGTGGGGAGCCGCACAGCGCTACCTTGCAGCATAGAGGTACCTCTCAAAAGTTTCGAGGTCCAGTTGAAATCCTGGGGAAATATTTAAAAGTGAGGAATCTGCGGTTACTTAGAGCCTCTACCACAAAGAACATTACTTCAAGGTAAGTAACTTCGTGTTTTTTGCTTATTAGTATAGTTTCTTGCAAAATATGCTCATGTCCAGTGGGAATTGCCATTGCTTGCAGAGTCTGATCTGCAGTAACAGATGAGGGAGACTTTAAATACTATTGTTGGGTAGAGTTTACTCTGCAAAATAATCCCTGCACACTGCATAGAACCATGTGGATGGTCTAGCCCACTCAGTAGAATTAAGACAGCATTCCCCGATGGTAGTCAATAGGATTTTCAGGTGCTGTCCATGTCAACTTATTATAAACAACCAGCAGGTGTAGCTTTTGCAACCCTTAGATGCTTAAGATTTTTTTTTAATTTAAAAAAATCAGTCAACTGAACTTAAAAAAGAAGTTGAATATCTGTTCAAAAACAGCAATCAGTACATTACTAAGTAATCATGCTTCTTAAGGAATAGTCCAGGTAATTGATTAATATTCATAGTTTAAGGAACACCCCCGGTTATCGTAGCAGTCTAAATATTAAACACAGAAGAAAATGATTAATAAAAAAGAAATACTGTTTAAAATTTGAAAAAGCAGTTGAGCCTATTTTTTGAAGTCTTGAACTATCGGTTAAAAAAAACCTTTTGTAAAATGTAGTTTTCTTGAAGTGATAGTGCTTTATCTAAGCACTATCTTTAATGAAGTCGCAATTGTTGGATTTTAAAAATGGTAAATTATGTCAATGTAAAGTTAACCTAAAAACCTGACCACTAGTAAGTCAAATCAGAATTACTGAATCGGTAACTACTTGGTATTTATTGAGAAATAGCATTGTTGATGGGACAGAATATTTATCCTGTAAAAACAGTGCTTGAAATGTATGCCCAAATACATTCCAAGACTCTGCTCCAGGTAATACCTATTTAATGGCATACCAGAGATCATGTCTGTGATACCGGAAATACTGGAAAAAATCAACAATTTCTATATATGCTCAAAAAAATGCTGTTTTTCTCCAGCCACCACTTTTTCAGATAAGCATGCTCATTTTGACACATGTATCCATCATTAGAGTTGGCGTCTACTCGCTGTGCAAAGTTTAAGGCGACAGAGGGCTCGTAACTGGTAGTTCAAGACTTGAAATGTATATAGCTCTGAATGTTATTATGCTCTTTTTTTGCCCCATCACATCAGATTTTGATATAAAGAACTAGGCAGTGGAAAAAAGGTGCTTTTCTGAATTAGCTTACAAAATGAGGCTGTTTTGGATCTAGTTCACGTTCAAAATCTGCAGGAAGAATTATCTGTCATAATAGCAAGTTACTTTCCTCTGATGGATGTACAATCTCTCACATATCCCTCAATACTGTTTCATCACGTTAACATGTTAAATAGAACTTTTATTTCATATTTTCATTTATTACTTTGCTGCTCTAGACTGTTGAAATTCCTCTTTGGGTACTGAAAACGTTTCCAAAACCAACATTACCAACTCTTATGGGGCCTTACAACAAAATTCGGTATGCTACTTCTAGTGTAGTTTTGCAGATATATGACTGAAGATGCACTGGTGAACATGCACTCTAAAAATGTGTGCTAGGTGGACGAGCCCTCTGAGAAGAAGTATTAAAGACAAGAACCCTGAACGGGGACTACACTTATATAAAATTTACCAAATCCATTTTAGTTCTTTTGAAGGATTCAGATGTAGAATATGTGTGGGAGTACATATCCATCAGAACGAAGGTTAACAAGTCTAATTACAGCATGACAGCCTCATTAAAAATAAAGCAGGGCAAACATTTAACATAATATAATTATTAAAATACACCTTATCAGATTTTTTTTAAACCATAAGTATACAAATATCATTACAGTCAGTCGAATTCTGTATAGTGGGAATTGCAGTGAAATGCAAGTTCTTATGACATTTATTTTGATGAAATCAGATTTAAAGCCTGTACTAAATATTTTGACACTTCATTTAAAAAGCCCTGAAGCCTCAGATTAAGTGTGTCTATAGACTGACAATTTACACACCTAAAATGAATGATTCATTTGCACAGAGAAAGAGTAGACCAAGGAAAGGTAGGCAGTGTATGGTCAATGGATTCTTTTGACTTGATGTCACAAATACATGAGCCATTTTATACCCACACCCACCATCCCACCGCCTTCTCATCCTTGGTTGTAGGGGCAGGGTATCTAGATGTTGACAGTCAATGGTGAGCTTTTACAGATTCATTCAACCTGATCTATTGAAAGCTGTAATGCACGAGTTTTACATCTTTAGACATTTGCTTAATAAGGGTTTTACCTTTTAATTTTAATTCCCTGCTTTCTACCATGAGAGAATTGCTTCTCTGATCACTCCTAGTGAGTGAATATTTAATTGTTGAGGCAAACCAGAAAAATGGTTAACCCCCAATTCCAGTAAGGCTTGATATACTCTGTCCAGATTATTTTTACTCAGACCCACAGTTTCTGGGTTCAGAAAGCAACAGGCCACGCAGATTCTACTGTATATGTCCAAGCTTCAGCAAATGAAAATGAAACGTTTTCTTCTATGGAGTGTTCCCCAGCTGCCAATATTTCAAACCGCTTTGAACCAGAAAGTAGAGGGACAAAGTGTCAATTGCTGCAGTTTTCCTCAAAGGTGATTACAGAGCGAACAATGTTTACTTCATGTGAGAGAGCTTGATACTTTGGGAACCATTTTATTTCACTTCTTTTAATCACTCTTTCAGAGCAGTACGTAGAAACAGTTTGCATTTTAAAAGTACATATTTAACTTTCAAATGCTTTTTCCTCATAAATGGTTTTATTTTACATTCCTTAGTATTTCCTCCCTTTGGAGCCAAAAGGTGTTATCACTTAGCCGTTTTCAGCCAGGAGAAATTGTTTTCTCATCTTTAAGTAAAGGCTTCTTACATTACTGCTCCTAATGGGATGGCCAGATGTCTTGTGAGGATGGTTCTTAAAGATTCCTATACACCCTGCTACCTGACGATAATATTGCAGCTGTATTCGAAGACAAGATTCAAAGCAATGGAGATGGTGTCAGTTAAACCTGTTTTTCTGTCCCCGGTCCTAAATTTATTAACTGTCTTTGACAAATTAATTTTACCAAGGCTGAAATTACACGTAGGAGTTCCTCACACACCACCCGCCCCAGCGAAAAGGTGCCTGGAAGGGTCCCTTTTCCTCATTCTGTCATGTCAGGTATTTTCCCACACCTCTTAAAATGTTTTATGGCTTTCCCTACCTCTTCCTGCTCTTGTTCTCCTTCTCAACAGTATTTTATGGCATAGAACCCACTAGTTGTGCTGACTATGAACATGATGTAGCTTTCAGTATCATCGCCATCATTGCTGTGCGATATACTTGAATCCTAATTACTTTGGCAGTGAGTGAGCATTTTGTCCTTGAGGGCTGGTGTTCTTAATGCCGATCCATTCAGCCCAAGAAACCTAGAGAACTGTTTTCTTGCCAAATAAATCATGGATAGTCAATGTTGATGCCCTGCACCAGAATATTTATATCTACTGTATTTAAGAGCCTCCTGCCCCAAGAAATACTTGAATGATGGTGAAGCTTCTTCCCTGAATCCACTGAGCTAGCACCTTGGGGAGAAAAATAGGCAAGAGTTTGAGAGAGCCTGCAGGAATGTTTCATTATCTTTTCAGTGTGTCTCTTGATAGGATTGTTTCCTTTGTGGACACGCTGAGAATGGCAATTTCTTTTGGTTCAAAGGATGCCTTCTGCGGTAAAGGGGTCCATCCTAATATTGAGGACAATACGGACCTGGTTAACTGTTTTCTGGCTACAGGTGTTAGTGAATCTCTGAACTCGTAAGAAAGTTTCTCAGTTGTTTGTGTGTGTGCACTATACTTAGCAGAACTAAGTGCTTGGAGTACCCATGCTTTTGAATCTGCAGCAAGAGCATGAAGCAGTTTAAGAATGACCTGATTTAAATTAAAAATGTTAATACACAAAGTAGTCAAAAATCCATACATATTTACATTTGCTGCAGTTGTTATGAGATTGTTGTTTCTGAAATCCAAAGAACCCTCAACTTTTCATAGCAGAGTTGGTTCACCAAGCTGAAAGTTCTCACATCGTAACTAGCTGCATCTTTAATCTTTATAATTAGCTATCAATCACAACATTTGCTTTCTTCCACGAGCCAGTCAACAGTTAGCTTGTTTTACCCTAATTGTCTTTCTTAACCTAGAATACATTTTCACATTCTATTTTTTTTCTTAGTGGTACTGGGGAGGGTTTTGAAATACTGAAACAGCTGCTTCCTGGACACAATGTGTTCTTTTAATTCTGAATAGAACAATAACTACTGGCTCATTAAGACTGGTACATCTGCCTACCTCTACCCTTTTGCTGGTCTGCAACTTAGATTAATTCAACACATGCAAGATATCTTCTGTCACCTCACTTATCATAAGAGACTGTTGACCTTTTTCCTCCTCCCCTGATGTGAGAAATGCTGAATTCCATGAAAAACAGAGCTGTTGTGTGGAAAGACAGTGCAAAATGGACGGGTACAATGAAGTGTTATGACACTTTGCTTTTTGAATGATAGATCTCAACCTGAGCATATTCTCATGCTCTTCTACAATGTTTACTGACCTGTCCTAATATGGGCAAGACTGGCCACTTGTGCTTTTTTCCGGTCCAAGAAGGACCTGGCATGGCAGATCGGGCTGGACTGTTCCCATGGGGAACAGAGACAAGACTGATTTGTGTATAGCTGGGTCCAAACTGGGATAGCATGGTGAGCAAAAGAACGATGGATTAAACCCAGATCTGTGACTGGAGGTGAATGTTTGAAAAGTTTAAACGCTCCGTTCATCATTCTTTTGTGTTGCACTCGTAAACCAATTCATCTTGAGATCTTCCATCTCCTTTTACCTTGGTATCTAAATATTGTTACCATTTGGTCACGCTGAACACACTCCATCTCTTGTCTGCCAACAAGTGTTGGCCTAGCCTGTTTCTGACCTCTCTCAGCCTCTATTGCCCTGGCCTCTCACATCCGCTCTTGTCCTGTTTCAGCCACTGTTGCCCTGTCTGCTGTCATCCACTGTTGCTGTCTGCTCTCAGCCGCTGTTGCACCGGCCTCTCTCAGCCGCTGCTACCCTGACCTCTCTCAGCTGCTGTTGCCCCGGCTTTTCTCAGATTCTGTTGCCCCAGCCTCACTCAGCTGCTGTTGCCCCAGCCTCACTCAGCTGCTGTTGCCCCAGCCTCTCTCAGCTGCTGTTGCCCCAGCCTCTCTCATCTGCTGTTGCCCCAGCCTCTCTCATCTGCTGTTGCCCCAGCCTCTCTCATCTGCTGTTGCCCCAGCCTCCCTCATCTGCTGTTGCCCCGGCCTCCCTCATCTGCTGTTGCCCCGGCCTCTCTCATCTGCTGTTGCCCAGGCCTCTCTCATCTGCTGTTGCCCAGGCCTCTCTCATCTGCTGTTGACCCAGGCCTCTCATCTGCTGTTGACCCAGGCACTCTCAGCCGCTGTTGACCCAGGCACTCTCAGCCGCTGTTGACCCAGGCACTCTCAGCCGCTGTTGACCCAGGCACTCTCAGCCGCTGTTGACCCAGGCACTCTCAGCTGCTGTTGACCCAGGCACTCTCAGCCGCTGTTGCCCAGACCTCTGTCCCACCACTGTTGTCATGACCTCTCTTCACCGCTGTTGTCCTTACGTCTCTCAGCTGCTGTTGTCCTGGCCCCTCTCAGCCTCTTTTTGTGCTCACATCTCAGCTGCTGTTTTCAGCCATTAATGGCCTGACTTCTAACTACCAGCGCTGCTCTAGCCTCTAGTGACCAGCGCTACCCTATCCTCTCTCAACCAGCGCTGGCTCGGTCCTCTATCAGGCAGTTCTACACTGTCTTCTTTCAACCAACAGCCTCATGATACTGGTCCCTCAAAACCAGTGCTGCCCTGGCCTCTCTCATCCAACTTTGTACTGGTTTCTCTCATCCAATAATGCTCTGGCATTTTTCTCAAACGCGGTTGCTCTTGTCTCTCTCCCAGCCGCAGTTGCCCTGCCCACTTTCAATCAGGTTTCCCATGGTCTCTCTCAACTAGTGTTGCCTGGGCCTTTCTCAGCTAATGTTTACCTAGCTTCTAACACAGGCCTCTTCTGGTATGTGCAGTTTCGTCTCTACCAAAGCATGCTATCTCAGCCTCTTTTAAAAAAGTCACCCTCTTTTAATAGATGGTACTCTGGTACTTGGCATAATGTACCACCCTACATTTTAACAAGCGCCTCCATGGCTTTCCCTAAAGTACACCGCCAGGCCCCTCCCTATAAGTGACACCTGGCTTGCCCTAATGTCGTGACACTTCGCACTTACCTACAAGTAGTACTCATGCTTTCCCTTTATTGATTTTCTCCCCATTTTCTACTTTATGCTTATTCTTTTTGTCTGCCTTTTTGGTTTTGCATGCCCCTTTTAACCTTAAACTTCTTGTCCTGCGCTCTCATCCCACCAACCTGCTTTTCTAGCATATCTCACACCCATTCTTTCTTTTCTCATCAGTTGTCATCCAATTTCACCTTCCTCATGCTTTCCATCTTCCCTACTTAATTTATCTGTCAAGTACATTAGCCTACCATCACTCATTACTTCATTTTTTCCATTTCATCCTGTTATCATACTTGCTTCCCACACCAGTGCAACAGCTCCATACTCCTTCTTAGGGTGCCTATATTTAGACTAGTCTCTGTGATTGAGTGCCTGTTGTATCACGCAGGCCCCAAGCTATGGAATAACCTTCCCCTTGATCTTGTACAACTCTGCATTCAAAAGGGTTCTGTAGACTTTCCTGTTTTACTTGTCTCTTTGTCTTTCCTCTTTATTTTTGATTCTGTTTGTTTTTTGTTCCCATTTCTTCTTTTTTCTTTGTATGTTTTTTAGCATAGCACCTTGAGCAAACAAGTGATTTATAAATTAACAGTTGAATTCTCATCACTCAGTTCCATCCTTTGTACTCTGAATCGTCTTTTATTCACTTCCTAATGCTCACTTATTGCACCACTCGCTTTCTCTCCCATTGCTCCTTTCTACTGTCCTATTCTTTCACTTTTGTTCTCCACCACCACTCATGATCTCTGTCATCTTTTTTTTTCCACATTGCTCCCCATCTCATCTGCCTCTCTTGTCCCCCATTCCCCCACTTACTTCTTTATTTCTCTTTTTCTTAACTTAACCTGCCTTGTCACTTTCAGCCTAAATAAGGCTATTCTCCTTAACACTGCTGCCAATGAATGGCCCTGTTGGTTGTTGTAGGTGTGGGATAGATGTTTGTGTCTTAAGGCAATAATATTTGCTTTTTGTGCTTCCTGCAGAACTTTCTATCGGTTTGAGGCAGTTTGGGACAGCTCACTGCATAATTCTCTTCTTCTCAACCGGGTGACACCGTATGGGGAGAAGATCTACATGACTCTGTCAGCATACCTCGAGGTAAGTTCATGATGGTGTCAACACATTTTGATGTGAGAGTAAGGTCCTGTAAGTGTGCCTTAATGCAAATACAGAGACCTTGAGGTACCCCAGAGAGAGTAAACCAGCACCCTTTACCATGTTGTCATGCAGAACGTCAAGTGTACGGAATTGTAATGAAATCTGCTTCAAACTTTGTTCTGTTAGGCAGTACTTGCTGTTTGATTATAGCCTGATGTTGATCTGGTGCAGCTCCTGCATTAGTCCTGGTATTTCATGAACATTTGTAATTTTAATGAACGGATATTCAAGCAGTTCCTAGGATCGATTTCACATATAACTGTGTAGAACAGGTTGTTCTCCAGAAAGGGATTTTCTTTGATATTCTAAAAAAGCAAAAAGTCTCCACCAAATGCTTGGGATCCTAAACTGCATTTTAAATTGCGATGATTTCTTTTAAATATATATTTTTTTTAAAGCATTATATATTATATTTGACAGGGAAAAAGTGTATTTTTCTAATTGATGGGATATATGTTTCTGCCTCTTTATGGATTAGAGCTAGAATCCCTGAATACTGTTCTCTTTTTTCAGTCTTCTTTTTCACACCTGAACTTAGTTTCTAAAGAGAACATTTTGGTTCACTTGACTTCTTTAGAGATTACCCATTGTTTGCATAAATTTTTAATAAAGTAATGTTTATTCAGGGTTGGTTCCATCAGGCTTAGCTTCTTCTCTCATGTCTCTTCACCACTTTGTCGGCTCCCTCTAATAAATGTCCTTCATGTTTTTTAAAACAATCTTTAAAATACAAACCCAGAGTGTGAGTTGTTTTCTTCAACATTCCTATTCCAAAAGAGTTTGCATCCCAGATACAATCGAACCTGAGTCCTCCACGGTAACAACTAATGTGGCCTGAGTTACCCATTCAGGTGAGAAATGCTTCAAAGGCTGGTATCACCAATTCTTTCAGCTCTTTGTCCAGCTTGTTTCAACTCCTACTGCTTACGGAAAATTGGTCAAGAAGCAGGTCCAGGTCCAGGCATCAAAGTTCTCCACTTTGTGCTGCTCACTTGAGTTCAGGGGATCTTAGACAATAATATGGACCAATAAACTGACACTAGTCTGGGACAGAACTCCCAACTATCATGAGTTGGTTCATAACAGGCTCTCTCAAGTAGATGATGGGACGTGCTACGAAGTTTTTTAGAACAGCTAAAAAGCTCAATATTAATACAATCATCTCACTGAAAACAGCAAAGATGATATTGGATTAATTTTAACCCCGGGCCCCAAGCAAGACCATTAATGTGTTTGGTGCTGTCTTTTCATACTGCACCACAGAGACCTTCCCGACTCAAGACTTCCTTGCTGCCTCTGCAGTGTGAAATATGTTTAATGCAGTGAAGATACATGCCACAGAGAAACAAAACGGCCTTAGTTCCCTATATGTCTCTGAGCTGGCAGCTTTTCCTATCTACTGGCAGTTTAGCTGCTCTTTAAACTGCTCCCATTGCTCCTCACCATGAGTTGGGGAAGGATTCAGACCGCCAGCTTACTGTGTGCCCAGGAGGATGGGACTGCAGTACTCTTGTGCTACATAGCTTCAACGCTAGCCAAAAGCGCTTAGCTCTACAGGTGGTCTACTTGCTCTTTAAACTGCTCCTGTTGCTCCTCACCATCAGCTAGGGTGGGACTCGGTCCCCCAGCTTACTGTGCGCCCAGAGGGGCAGGACTGTAACACTTGTGCTACATAGTGCCAATGCTAGCCCATAGTGGCGGGTCTCTACAGGGGTTTACTTGCTCTTTAAATCCTCCCGTTGTTCCTCACAATCAGCTGGGGTGGGACTCGGTCCCCCAGCTTACTGTGTGCTCAGAGGAGCGGGGCTGCAACACTCCTGTGCTACATAGCGCCAATGCTAGCGCACAGCACGGCTACAGGCTTTTTACCTCCTCTTTAAACTGCTGCCATTGCTCCTCACCATCAACTGGGGTGGGACTCGTCCCCTAGCTTACTGTGCGCCCAGAGGGACGAGACTGCAACACTCTTGTGCTACCTAGCGCCATCGCTAGCTGGTAGTGCAGGACTCACCTGGGCGCATGCCCGGGCAAAGACCAGACCCATCTTAGCCTGGAAGAGGCTGCTTGGGCCATCCCTCTTGGCTCTTGCTAATTTAAGGTATTTATGCACCTAAGAGAATGTCATTAGTGCGCTAAATGGGGCACCCAACCACTATCCCTTGCTAAGGAACAAAGTTGACTGGTGCTTTTATCTCTCTGCATGTTGGGGAAAAATAATTTTCCAGGAGGGGAAGCTGTTTAAGCATCTGTCCTGAAGCTCACGTCTGTAGCCTGTATTTTGGAAAGGGCAATAGGGGTGGTGAGCACCGAAATCGCACTGTCAGGGAGATTATCTTTAAACATAAGCCCTCCCCACCATGTTTTGTTATCTGTGCTGGTGGATACTGCATCTAAAAGCCTTGTCTCTAATCTTCCTTTGGTTCCTACACCTACCACTCCTTCAAATGTTCTATCCATGAGCTCTAGCCTTCCAGCTTCTTGAAATTTAAAAGCTAAGAGGGCAACTCGCTTAAAGCCAACAGACAAATCAGCAATTGTTTCTTATTTTGCAGCGTAAATCCACACATGAGAAGTCTGTGCAGTGTGATGCCTTACTCACATTGCTCTCACCTTTGATGGGGAAGCGGACTTTTTTGCAATTCTGATTGCATGGCGTCTGTTATGGAGTCCTATCTAGAGAAGTTCACCTTTACCCTAAAGGCAGAACTTGCACCTCTATTTGCCTTTCTCGACTGGGTAGAACAAAAACTAGAGGCATTACAAAAAAGTCTGTTGCCATCAATGATAGAGAATTACACTAGCCGTACCTCAGAAGTAGTGCAAGGAATATTTAGATTTACAGACAAGAAATACTGTTTTCTCCAATTCACAACCACGTTGTGCTCCAGAATCTGTTCACACCCAGGCCAATGCAGTCAATCCCAAGGGGCGGCATCTGAGCCTTAAGAGACGCTGTATAGTAGAGGATCATGGCAGACCTAACTCAGTTGGCCAAACCAACAGGTTAATCACTCAATATCCACTACTTCCTCTAGAATGCAGTTCCTATTTAATTGTACTCAAAGATGTCTCAGTTCTCCTGCTCCAGACTAATGAAGACTCTTTGGCCTTGAAAAATAAAACCACTGATTAGCTTAGTTCTAATTTGGGATTGACACAGGATCTCTCAAGGGACGTCTTGATGGTCAAGAGGGTTCCATGGGTAGGCATTCATCCCAAGGACACACCCAAGGATTGTGAACTTATACATTTTAAGAACCCAGTATTCACTGATATATTATTACAGCTAAACAAGATGTCTTCACCAGTGAGTCAAATTAAACTCTCTCACTTGGATATTTTTACAGGCTTTTTTCTTCTCCCAAAAGCCCTATGATCTTGAACAGGATAATAGCTCCAACTTCCAACCCTGGTTGGCAGTTGTTTAACATTCCTACCCAGAATTCTTTTGATTTACTCTCTCACGTAGATGACCAAGATTGATGATGCACAAACTTTGGAGGTACTGCCCCAAAATCATTGAAGTTTAGAGTCCAGCAGAACAGGCTGTGCGGGCACCAGCTGTTAATTCAACTTCGGCCTAATCAAATATGTATATTACCACCCACAAAGACTTGGTTTCATTATTGAACCTGTGTCATAGTTTGTCAGAATCAGATCTAGAGGATTCTCCTGGGGAGCAATTGAAGGCTAAATCCCTGGGTCTTTTTAACATACTAATTTGGAACATTGCTGGCCTGATGTCCAAAGGGAGGCTTGTGAATGGTTAAAGTATATTTCTGATTTTGATGTTTGCAAGTTCCAGGAAACGTGGTTGACCCAGCCAATATACATATCCAGTTATACTACCTTTTATACTAAAACAATTTCTTCTGCAAGTGGAAGGGCTTGAGGAGGTTTTGCTAACTGGGGTAAAAATTGATCTAAACCTCTGTATAGAACAAGTGAGCATTTACTCACATGATATGTTAGGCATATAAATCAAAATGTTGGGATGCAGTGCCTTTTTTGTTTTAACATTTACCCAAGACTTAGGTCTAGGAGTGTGGAATCGCAAACTTTAGTCACTTTGTTAATTCAATTAAGTCCGAATGTATGATCATGATAGGAGGAGCTATGAGTATCACCTTTGTGCCTGTGTATGGCCTTCATCTGTCATAGACGGGGAGGAACGAGAGTTGGGGTATACCATCCCTTAGCACTAATTCTTATGTCCCATGCACAGCAGCAGCCTCTCAGCTTGCCCGATTTACTATTTAAAATGGATTAAGAGCATGCAACGGAAGACCCATCTCTAATAAAGACGGGCTGCCAACCTTTAGGAAAGGGTCAACTAGACCCAAAATCAATTACATTTTGATCTCTGTTTACAAGTAGGACAAATTAGTAGATTTCACTTGGGATAAAAGAGAGGATAGCTATCATTATCCATTGCATTTAAAGCTCACAGGAACCTTAATTATTAAATGTTGTGTCCTCATAACTCCATCTGTGATGCCCATTTGGGGAATAACCATAAGTCAATTATATGGCCATAGATGTTGGGAAATATTGAGAATCTAACAGAGATCTACAACTTATTTGCCACAGTCCTAACTCACTATATCCACACTCTCCCCTCTGAGATGCCAATTGTCAACATCCATAGTAATCTGGTTGACACTTTAAAAATGGACTTGTGAAAACCCCCTGGGAGGAAACCCTACTTAAGTAAAAATAATGTCCCTGACACAAACACTTGGTTCACCAGAGATTGTTGAAAGACCAAGAAAGATCTTGTAACTGCAATTAAATCTAAAGCATTAGATGAGGTCTGGAAAGCTAGAGCTCACTATAAGGCAAGACTGAAGCAAGCACAATGTAATTGGGATGACTCCATCTGGAGCGACTAAGTAGTGGGAGTTAGGTCTAGAGATAACAGATTATTCTGGAAAATAATCGCCCATGGGAGTGAACTGTCTGAAGCCCAGTTTGACTGCTACCTGAACTAGGCAGTTTGGGAGGCTCACTTTACTAGTAAGTAAAGATTTGTTGTTTAGTCACTTAAAACCATAACAATGTAAAAAAAGAAAGGCGTTTTAAGATACATTCAAATTGTTAATAAGCTGTCTTTAGCAGTTTATTAATTTACATGTAGCCATATTGCTTATTTGTAAACTTCTTCCTGATGCATATAAAACACACTGTGATAACTCAATTGAGCTGTCCGATCCTCATAGCAGTTCATTTGCTTCTTAAAACATAACTCATTCTATTTGTAGTCAAACATCTAATAGTACCATTGAATGCTGATATCAAGTGTTTAAAAAGAACATCATCTTATAGTGTCACCCTGTCCTCCCAGAGTCCTGAGCCTTTCCTGATGTGTTATTATTATTATTTGTTTGTTTGCATAATTGCCTGGGACCATTGCATGAACAGTTGGCACAGCCCTGCATGAAAACATTTCTCTAAAATCAGCTAAACAATTTTTAGCAGTCATTAGGCTCATATTTCCTTCTAGTTGGTTGATTTGAGGACCTGTGTTGGCTCAGTTAGTCACAGTGGTAGAGATCTTATACCTGGTGGACCGTATAAAAGGTTGAAGGAGGATGGTGCTGCCTTGTTGAGTGCTGCTTTTGTGTTACCAAGGAGAGAAATTTCACTAGGGCGCAGTTCAGTTGTAGGTCCCCAGGTGCAAAACACGGCATCACTGCTTGCCTCCTTATCCATAGGCCTCATCCATTAATTTTTTTTTTTAATAAGGCTTTTCTTTCTGATACAAGATGATCGCACTAGCAGAGGGCATGTAGGAGGTCTTCTGTGCCCTCACCACATAAGCAACAGGTAGTGTCTGTCACGTCTCTCAGCCAGGGGACTGCATTTAGAGCACATAGTAGAAGCCCTAGCCGATACTTTAAGAATTGCTCCTTTGTTTGCCTTGAGAAACCGAGGCCTAGATATGGCTGTGGTACCAGAGATGTGTAGGTGTACAGAGTCATCCACACGTGAGATCTCCTTGAGAAGGCTGCTTTGTCCTCCAGCAGGGATTGGAGCCTGATTGATTTCCCAGCTGCTTTTTTGAAGGCGCTGTGCGGGATTGAGGTCCTCCGGAGGTCGGTGAGCCCCGTCACCCTGAGTGAGTCATCCAAATGGACCCTGAACTGAGAGATGTTCTTGCATTCAAGCTCCTGCCACAGATGGCGGTTAAGGGACTCCGAAGTGGTGCCTCGGGCTTTACTCCATACGTTGATGTATGCGCTATGTCTTGCCAAAGAATGATCCAGTAGGCCGAACTCCAGTCTCATTTGGGTGGGGGAGGTAAATTTAGGAAGATTGAAGCTCATCCGGTATGCTTTTCTTACTGTGTGATTTCAGATTTCTGTGTCTCTGCCTCTTTGTTCTTCACTTCTGTATGTTATTATGGGCAAGAGTTTGGGTTTTAAGTACTTGTAGGAGGGGGTATATGAGGGACCTTTCAAGTGTACTTTTAGCCTTTTTAAAGATAGTGCTATCGCTAGGCCTTTTCCCATTATACACCCTCTTTGATGGACAAAGTTCCCTGCTTTGTTAATGGGGACACAGAGGTATTTGTACCTTTCTGTTTAAACAAGCTGTGTCGTGCCCCAGTAACACGCACTTGGGGGCACCTGGGTTCTGATCGACATTGTGCGTGTTTTTTAAAAGTTTGCAGTCAGGATGTTGGCAGCCAAGTAGTGTTGAGTGGCATTTATCAGCCACTGGAGCCCTATTTTCGTGTGGCTCATCAGCAGAAGCTGGTACGCGTACATGAGGCACAGTAGCTCCAGGTCTCCAATTTTTGGGGCGTGCGAGTTTGTAAGAGCGAGTGAGCCCACCAGGTCTGCTAAGTATAAATTGAAAAGTGTGGGGGCCAGAACACAGCCCTGTTTTAGACCTTTTTTTGTTGGAATTTTTCTTGAGAAATGAGTGACTGTTCCCAGTTTTGTTTAGATCCATGTGTCCGTATGAAGAGCTATTATCAGGTGTAAAGGTGGATGTGGAAGTCCCCAGTTTGATAGCTTCTTCCACAGCAAGTTCTTTTCCACATAATCAAATGCGGCCTTAAAGTCTGCCTTTAGTCACTTTACTGAGCCCGGTGAAAAGTGGCCTAGTGATCAGGATGAAGCCCCCCACCCCGAATTGCCAGACTTAACTCCTGCAGACTTACAATTCTCCCTGATGGAGACAAAGGCTGTTATAGTTGTGGTAAAACTAGGCAAGACAACCTGGGTGGATAAAATCCCAGCTCAACTGTTGTCTCATGATGAATCAGTTTGGGTCCCCCATGTCAGTTTTTTCTCAAGCTCTATAATCTCAGGTGCTCTGATCCCGACAACTGGAAGGGGGCAGAGATAATCCCCATAGATAAAAGGGGGGGCTGTACGAACCCAGGTAATTTTAGCCTAATAAGGCTTATAAACATCCTACAGAAGGTCTATGCGAGACAAATACTCAATAAACTCTTAGAGTGGATTGATGGTACAGAGATCTTGACCCCCTATCAGGCAGGGTTCAGAGCGAAAGTCAGCACCATAGACGAAGTTCTAAGGTTCATTATAATTATTTGGAAGTTTACTAAGTTGAGAGACACCCATCTATATGTAGCTTTTGTAGATCTTAGGGCTGCCTTCGACATAGTCCCAGGGGATTGCTGTGGGCTTCACCTAAGAGGTTCCCTAAGCGTTGGTTGCTATGGGCTTCACTTCTGAGGTTGGGGGTTCCCTAAGCGTTGCTTGCCCTGTTAATAAGACTTCACCAGGACAACTATACTCAAGTTCTCTCGTAGGGGATTTCCATGTATATTCATAAGCACTGAATAGTTCCGCACGCCTGCGGGGACCCCGGAGCACTGTTCTGAAAATGTCTTCTTAAGTGTAGATGTTTGCCTTTCTTGAGGAAGGCCTGCAAAGTCACTTAAGAATGTCAATGTGCAGCCTAGAGGAAAGGCTACAAAGGCCAAATTGTTCATTCTTTTTTGGTTGAAAAAAGGGTACTGTAATATAGATATACATTAAAAACACGTATATTCTAGAGATGATGCAGAAAAAATCTTTCACAAACCTTTTTTACAACGTTATATAAGGATGAAGCAATGTATGACAGTGTAGCCCATAAGCTGCCATTATACAGAGTGAAAATACAGCTGTGCCTTTAAGAGGAGATAGTCTTCATGTATCCCATCATGCATAGCAAGAGGCAGTTGCCTCAGTTCTTTTTTCAGCTCCTTCTGACAGGACGCTGAAGCATTGAGCTCCACCTATTTATAGGTTTTTTTGACAAAATTTCACACAAATCCTTTGGATTTCATTCTCACTCAACGTCTTTCAACCAGATTGAGTGTTTTCTGTCCTTTTTTTTTGTCAAATTCTGACAGAAATTTAAGGCTTTTTCCATCCAACATGCCTTCACTTTTTGATAAGTGCCCTAGCTGTGGCAGGAAGAAAGCTAAAACAGACCCACATCAAGTCTGTATTATTTTCCTGCCATCTTCTCATAAACCTGATGCCTGCGACATCTGTAAAACCTTCTCCAGGCGGTGTGCGTGACAGGGAGAAAATTTGCCTTCAGGCGAAGGAGGACAGTAGACTGAGGACACAATCCACAGGCAAGACCACAGAGCGAGGGGAAGGTCAGTCTTCCACCAGGGCTCTGACTTCATCCTCTGGAGCAGCTTCCAAATCTGCTAAAAAATTACACAGGTCCCCGACAACGTCGAGAGCATTGACGTCGAGACAAGGAACATCGCTGACCTGTTAGCCGTTGAGGACCAGCTCACCGCCGAGGAAGAGACACCGCTCGCCGTCAAGAGCATTATCGTCGACGGGACGGCACAGACATTCGCCTTCGAGGAGTTCTCTGTCGGGGTCACCGTCGACACGACAGGGAAGGTCGACATCGAGGGACATTACTCGCCGTCGGAGACAATCAAAGTCATCCCACCGATGTCGGGACAGATCGCCGTCAAGGGGCTCTCAATGGCGTGAGGGATCAACGTCGATAGGTACACGCCGACGTCGTACTTCGATGTCTAGAAGCTTGTCAACGTCGAGAAGGCATTTAAAGAGACCAAGGAGAGTTTACACCACTTCTGAGTCTTTGGCTTCTCTGATTCTATTACCACCTTCTCCTCAGCCATCTCCTTTACCACCAACACCTCTGGCACTTGCAGCTCCTCCTCTGATACCACCTTCTGAGGCGGCCCCTGTGACTCCTGCAGGATCCACAAGACACTTGCGTCATTCCTCGAGACGTTCCTCTACGTCTAGACACTGTCATTGTCATGACTCGGATCACAGGTCTCCGTGCGTCCACCGTAGGCATTCCTCTTCATCCACAAGAGATTACTCTCCGACGTTATCTGACTCCCCGTCTCCGAGAGTTTCACCTATAAATGATGTGAATACTTTTCAGGAGGTATTAATTTACGTTGCTACCAAGCTTAACATCCCCCTGGCAGTACCGACTCCAACAACCTCTATCATATTTGAGACATTACACCAACGATCTTCGCCTAGGCCATTACTGCTGTTGGTCCCAGGGCTACTTGAACCGGTAATGGACATTTTTCTAACACCGTCCACAACTAAGACTGCACATTCCAGATTCCTAAAGAAATACCGTCCTCCCGAGCAGGAACCTTTAGTTCTGAGGGCTGATCCAGTGCCCGATTCGGTGGTAATCGTGGCTGCCAAATTCAACTTCTCCTTCATCCTCCTCTCCACCAGACAAGGAGAGTAAAAGATTGATGCCGCAGGCCGCAAAGTTTGCACAACATCAGCCATCTCCATGAAAGCGCCTAGTGCCACTGCCCTTTTGGGTAGATATGATTGCGCCCTTTGGGATTCTATGCTACAATTTACCAATCACCTTCCCAAAGACAAGAAGGAGGATTTCTTTGAAATTGTAAACAAAGGTGCTATGGTCTCCAACCAGATTATTAGCGCGGCTGCAGATTCCTCCATTTTATCAGCTCATGGGTATTGTCATGGCGTATTTTTAAGAAGACATTCCTGGCTACGCCTTACTTCACTCAAGCCAGAAGCGCAACAGAGGATACAGAACCTTCCTTTTTCAGGTTCTACTTTGTTTGGGTCTCATGCGGACAATGAGATGTCTAGGATGAAAACGGAACTAGACACTCTTAAAGTGGGCATTGAGAAGCCAAGAGAACAGTGGAAAACTTTCCGTCCCTACCACCGTAGATTTTTCTCTCAAAGGCTTCAAACTCTGCAATGGGTGCCGCCTAGATCCCAGCACCAACAACACCAGAGACCTTTTTTCGACCCAACAAAAACAAACAAGGGGTCGCTCCACACCACAGACCGCCCAAGGAGGACGTCAAACATCGGCGTTGAAATCCTGAATCCTTACTTCCCCCTCTTCCGTTACCCACTCTGGTAGGGGGAAGTATGTCGCATTACCTGGAAAAGTGGCAACGCGTAACATCAGACACCTGAATTTTGAATATTGTGCAGAATGGCCATTGTCTCAGGTTCACAAGCCCTCTGCCTTCTATTCCACCCAAGCCTGTAAAATGCCACCTCAACGCTCTCAAAGTAGAGGTCAGAACCCTATTACAAAAGAAGGCGATAGAACCTGTTCCAATGAACCAGCAAGGAAAGGGAATCTACTCAAGGTACTTCCTGGTACCGAAAAAAGACAAGCACGAGTGCCGACCCATTCTCAATCTAAGAATAGCCAACAAATGGATTTGCAAGGAAAAATTCTGAATGCTATCCTTAGACCAAATCTATACTCAACTTCATCAAGGCGACTGGCTCTGTTCAATAGATCTCCGCAATGCTTACTTCCACATTCCCTTGGCCAAAAAACATCAGAAATTCTTAAGGTTTCTCGTCAGTCAAAGCCATTACCAATATACAGTGCTACCTTTCGGCCTCAAGTCAGCACCCAGGACGTTTTCCAAATGCATGGTGGTGGTGGCAGCCCATTTAAGGAAACATCTGATCTTCATCTATCCCTACCTAGACGATTGGCTCATAAAAGCATCCACATCCCGAGAGGCCCAACAGCATTTCAATTGGACCTACCAACTGCTCCAGAGACTGGGCCTTCAGGTCAATCTCTCCAAGTCCACGACATTACCTGTACAGAGGTTGCACTACTTAGGCGCCACCATTGACACCACTCAAGCAAAGGTGTTTCCTTCGGACGAGCAACGTTTATAAATCCTCCAGAAGTGCCAGCTACTCGAGAAAGTCCCTCAGTCCACTGCAAGGACGGTATCATCTCTCCTGGGGTCGATAGCGCCTTGCATCTATCTCACTCCCAACGCTCGCCTCCATATGAGACCTTTGCAGGAGTGCCTGGAAAACCAATGGAATCAACTAGTAGGCATTTGGGAGGACAGCATCTTTCTTTGTCCTCATGCCATTCAATCCCTCAAGTGGTGGTGTTCTCCGAGCAATCTCCTGAAAGGGATGCCGTTTTACCAACGGCCTCCCACTCAGACAATAGTCACGGACACATCGTTGCTCAGATGGGGTGCACATATGGATCATCTACAGATTCAAGGCTCCTGTTCGCAGAAGGAGAGATTATATCACATCAGTCTCCTAGAGCTATGTGCAATCCGTCTTGCGCTCAAGGCCTTCCTCCCCGCATTGACTGCGAATGCTCTGCTTCACCAAACAGACAACATGGCCACCATGTATTACTTGAACAAGCAAGGGGGCACCAGATCCAGAACTCTGTCTACGGAGGCCCAAACAATTTGGCACTGGCTTCTAGCCAGGAACTTAACAATAATAGCAACTCACCTTCCGGGCATACAGAATGTCCAAGCAGATGCCCTCAGCCGAGCAATAGACGAAAACCACAAGTGGGTTCTACACGACGACGTCGTCCACTCCATCTTTTCCATGTGGGGTACCCCTTCTATAGATCTATTCGCAACCCCAGAAAACAAAAAATGCCCAGACTTCGCCTCCAGGTACTACCATCCAGGGACTTTGGGGAATGCCCAATGGATAGACTGGTCAGAAAAATTTCTTTACCCCTTTCCACCGCTTCCCCTGATCCCGACAGTCCTTCTCAAGCTGTCGCACTCCAACACCAAGATGATTCTCATTGCTCCGGGGTGGCCACGCCAGTGGTGGTTCCCGGACCTTCTTCACCGGTCACTCCGTCCACATCTCAGACTGCCATGCTGCCCGGACCTTCTCACGAAGTTTCGAGGCCAGATGAGACATCCCAACCTCTCGTCTTTGAATTTGGCAGCTTGGCTCCTGAGCTAGTACAGTATGGTCACCTTAAACTTCCTTAGGACTGCATGGAGATTCTAAGGGAGGCAAAACGGCCTTCCACAAGAACAGCATATGACTTCAAGTGGAAAAGGTTCTGCATATGGTGTTTTGACAAGAAATAAGGGCCAGATGTAGCAACGACTTTGCGACTCGCAAGCGGCGAAAATTGCCGTTTGCGAGTCGCAAATGCGTCATTACTATGTAGAAATGCATTTTGCGAGTCGGAACCGGCTCGCAAAATGCATTTCTGAGTCGCAAATAGGAAGGGGTGTTCCCTTCCTATTTGTGAGTCGCAGTGGTATGCAATTCCATTTGAAATGGACTCGCAGTTACCATCCACTTGAAGTGGATGGGAACCCACTCGCAAACGGGAAGGGGTCCCCATGGGACCCCTTCCCCTTTGTGACTGGACCCAAAAATAACTTTTCAGAGCAGGCAGTGGTGCAATGGACCACTACCTGCCTTGAAAAATACCAAAACTAAAGGTTTCGATTTATTTTTCAAAGTGCAGCTCGTTTTCCTTTAAGGAAAACGGGTTGCACTTTGAAAAAAAAAACTGCTTTATTTAAAAGCAGTCACGGACATGGAGGTCTGCTGTTCCCAGCAGGCCTCCATCCCCGTGAGTGCCCTGAGTCGATATGGGGGCGCAAATTGCGACCCACCTCATTAATATTAATGAGGTGAGTCTTTGCGACCCCATAGCGACTCGCAGAAGGTGTCTGAGACACCTTTCTGCATCCCAAATTGCGACTTGCAATTTGCGAGTCGCAGGGACTCGCAAATTGCAAGTCGCAATTTGGGAGTTTCCTACATCTGGCCCTTAGATCCAACGACATGCGGAGAAGAAGCTATTCTTCCATATCTATTACACCTAGCGAAGTCTGGCTTACAGATTTCATCCATCAGAGTACACCTTGCAGCTCTGACAGCATAAAGGAAAAGTCCTTCACAAACCTCTTTCTTTAAAATTCCAGTCATTAAAGATTTCCTAGAAGGTTAAAAAAAGGTTTTTCCTCCTACTAGACGTGCATCTACTCCATGGGAAATGAATATAGTCTGATGCTTACACCCCTTTGAACTCATACACAAGGCATCCCTCCAACATCTTACTTGGAAAACTGCCTTTCTTGTAGCAATCACTTCAGCTCGCAGGGTTAGTGAGATCCAGGCCCTTTGCGCTCAAGAACCATATACAGTTTTCCATTCTTCTAAAGTGGAAATTAGAACACATCCTAAGTTCCTACCTAAAGTCATTTCAGACTTTCATGTAAACCAGACCTTCTCCTTACCGACTTTCTTTCAAAATCCATCTACTCCTGCTGAGAGAACACTACACTCTCTCGATGTAACGAGGGTTTTAAAATTTTATTTAGATAGAACTAAATCTTTGCGCAAGTCACAACAGCTGTTTAATAACTATGGCCCAGTTCGAACAGGCCTGGCCACCTCCAAACAATCCTTATCCAGGTGGATTGTCTCATGTATCTTGCTGTGTTACCAGTTAGCCAATAAATCCCTTGATGGCAGACCTAAAGCCCATTCCACTAGGGGCAAAGCAGCCACTGCTGCGTTAATGAGAAACATTCCATTAGCAGATATCTGCAAAGCGGCTACATGGAGATCTGTCCACACCTTTACTAAGCATTACTGTCTTGATTTGGATGCTAGGACAGATGCTCAAGTAGGACAGGCTTCTCTTAAGAATCTCTTTGCGTGATTTATTATTTCTTTATTGTTTTGTCTACTCCACCGCTGTCATGGGGATGGGCTTGCTAATCTATTCAGTGCTTATGACTATACATGGAAATCCCCTACGAGAGAAGGAATAGTTTCTTACCTGTAACTCCAGTTCTCTCATAGGGGTATTTCCATGATAGTCATAAGCAACCCTCCCTCCTCCCCGGTGGAGTTGACATGATAATAATTATAATAATAATAATATTAATAATGAATGATATTTTCAGACTCCTTCACGTCCGCTAACAAAGCCTACAAAAAGAGGCAACTTCCTCTTGCTATGCATGATGGGATACAGGAGGACTATCTCCTCTTAAAGGCACAGCTCTATTTTCACTCTGTACAATGGCATCCTATGGGCTGCACTGCCCTACATTGCTTCATCCTTATATAACATTGTAAAAAAGGTTTGTGAAAGATTTTTTCTGCATCATCTCTAGAATATACATGTTTTTAATGTATATCTACATTACAGTACCCTTTTTTCAACCAAAATAGAATGAACAATTTGGCCTTTGTAGGCTTTCCTCTAGGCTGCACATTGACATTCTTAAGTGACTTTGCAGGCCTTCCTTAAGAAAGGCGAACATCTACACTTAAGAAGACATTTTCAGAACAGTGCACCGGGGTCCCCGCAGGCGTGCGGGAACTATTCAGTGCTTATGACTATCATGGAAATACCCCTATGAGAGAACTGGAGTTACAGGTAAGAAACTATTCCTTCTCTGGGTTCCCGAGGAGCAATTAACTAACTGTATCGCACTATGAGGAGAGGTGAGACAGGGGTGCGTATTGCCCCCCCCCCCCCCCCCCCACCCCCTCTTTTCTCACTCTTCATAAACGATATTATGGTATCTTTACTTAACGGTAACATAGATACCCCCAAGTTAGGTGGGGTCTGTGTGGCAGCTCTCCTGTTCACAGTCGATACTTTGCTAATCTTCCAACCTTCTACGGGCTTGCAAATACGTCCATTAGTTTTGTTCATCCAAGGTGTTCGGAGATTAATGTGTTAAATTCAAATACATGGAAGTTGGACCCCATAAGTCTTTTATAGGTGCTATACATTTGGACAAGGAGAAACAAGGATGTTTTTAGATTTAAATATCTGGGTATTATGCTGGACACTAGGCATCATTCACAAGAGCCACACTCCCCGCCCTGCAAATGTATAAATTAAAAGTTCATCCTGCAACACTCTGTGGTACTGAAATCTGGGGCCACACAAAATCTGAGATACTGACTTTGAGCGAGAATAGTTTTGTTCATTCTCTGTTGCATGTCCCTAAGAGTACTCCTCTGACTGATCCCAGTTGCTCTCAAAAGGGTGGGCTGTACTGCCAGGCTGAGACCCTCGTTATACTGGGTGAGGTTTTGGTCTACTTAGGAGCATGTTCCTTATAGGAATGCCATGAAGGAACTTCCAGCCTTAGCTAAGAACACCTTTTTTCCATTGTTTAGGCATATACAACAATGGTTCTCGATGCTGGGAATTGAGAGGGTCTGGACTGAGAAAGAAGATGTAACTATATCTACTTAAAAACAACTAAAACAGTTCTATTGGGACTATGTCACAGCTAATTTTTTTTGTAACACCACTCTGGGGAGATTATCAGAAAATTTCTTTCCTATTTCGAATGGCCCTGTTGCTGAGTCTTTTCTGGACGTACTGCACCAACAGATGGCAAAAAGTATTTACCTAAAGTTCCACTATGGCACACTAGAAATAAGATCCTTTGCATCCACGTGGTTTGTAGGAAACTCAGTAGACCCTATTGAAACATGCCCAATGTGCAAGGAAAATATTAGTCATGTGCTCTTCTTTTGCAAGGTTTATGTAATCCCAAGAGCAAAGTGGATTCGACCATTATGCGTTAGGCTTGGCTTTGGACGTAACAATGAAGCTTTAAGGGTTTCGAAGAATGACACATCAATGGATACTTTGTCTTCCCTGAGTAAATGCTTGTTTGCGGTGGGGCTATTGAGGTAAAATAAGGATTTAAAGTTTTAGTCACAGCTTTTATTGACTACATAGGCTTCCAGTTAGTATTTGAAGCATTTCAAAACTTGTAATATTAGTTTTAAATGTTGTACAGTTTCTTTTAAACAGTAGTTTTATATTTTTAAATACGCTTGATATTTTGGCTTGTACTTGCACTTTATTAGTCATACCACCAGTATACAAATTAGAGATCACAGGTTATAGGACTTTTTCCTCTACCATGTGTAAGTTTGGCAAAGCCTCCAGTAGTTTTGAATTGTTAGAAATTTGTAAGAAAAACTGAAGTATAATCACTTTACTGTGTGTGCAACTGATTCTAAAAGTGTGAAATCGTGGGTGCCTTCTCTCTCAACTTACTTCCCGTTTATATTGTTTGTTAGTTTTATTGCATATCCAGCTGAATAGTAGACCATGATATAGCCTGCACAAAAAATCTTTTTGATGACATCAGTACTTGCCATCTACCTTATTGTCTTTATAATTGTGGAGTTGTAGGTTGGTGATCTTTTGTTGCACTAGGCAAATTTGTGCTGAATTTTAACAAAATTATTTATTTGCATGAAGGCTTTTTAATCATATGTGATGTTTCATTGCATTATGTATTGTATGTTTAATGGATGTATTTTCAGAATAAACATTCTTGACTGACAGCTTTTCTGCTGTTTGAGACAGGTAACACAACGCGTTATGTCATTCTTTGAAACAATTTACAAACCTCCTACCAAGGTATTAAGTTGAGCATTTTTAGAATTTTTTGAAGTACCTCAAAGATTGTTGCTAATTTGGCAGTGATTGGACTTGGCCTTCTCTGCAGTCACCACCAAATATTTTGCCTTTTTCCCTTCCACTTTTTGCTTAGTTTTTGATGTCCTTAGGACTCTGTGCACTTTACCACTGGTAAAGTGCTTGTGCTTACTCTCCTAAACATCGTTAAATTGGTTTATTTGGAATATTTAGTTTACTTATAAGTCCCTTGTTGAGTGACATGCCATTTACTATGGGACTGTAAGTTAAAATCTACTAGTGGGCCTGCACCACGTATAGTGCCATCAACTTCGGTAGCCCCTTATCAAGTGTCCCATGCCTGTAATTGCAGCCTGAATGCAGTTTCAAACTGCCATGTTGACTTGGCATGGAAACCTCCTAGCAAAGCCTTAAACTCCCCTTTTATTACGTTTAATTCACTCCTAAGGTAGGCTCTAGGTAGCCCATAAGGGAGGGTGCATTGCAATAAAAAGGTTGGATATGTATTTTTAAGTTTTACATGTTCTGATAGTGAAAAACTCCTACATTTATTTTCTCACTAATGTGAGGCCCACCCCGTCATCAATGCTTAATTTGTAAATTAAAATGTGCTGGAGCCCAGAGCTCCCCTCTGAAATACTCTGCTGCTGCAATTAAATGTGCCATCAGGGAATACTGAAGCAATGTAATCCTAAAGACATCTTGGGCCTCTTTAAACCATTCACAGCCACTCCTCGCCCTTTCCGCTCACTCTTGCAGCCTTCTGCTTTCTCCCTTTGTACGCTTTTCCGTCTTTCTTTGCTCTGTCTGTCCCATAAGTGCCTTTTGCTCACAGTAAATGTCTTTTATAGATAAAGAAGTGCGTGCCTTTAAAAATAAGTGCCCGTGCCCCACCCCAGAAACCACCGGCTCAAATTCAGCACTGCATCCCATAGGAAAACAATGGAGATCCCTTATTACATTTAATAAGCTGTAATTTCCATTTAGGAGTAGGTAGCTATTTTATATCTGATAAAGACTTATCCTCAGGCGCCAGACTGGATCTGAAAATGTTTCATGAGCGATACCCCTGCGCACTGGTAGGTGGCTTTCTTTGGCTCCACGAGGACGTCGATATCCACGCTGGAAGTTACGTGTGCTGACCTATGTAGGTGTCCCACAAGCAAACTTATGACAGTTCTTTTCTTTCGGCACCAGTCAGCACAGATCCGGAGAGAGTTACCCCCAGTCATTTTTGACTGAGATTTTTTTCGAATTTTGTTGGAGTATTTTATTCGAGACATCTCCTGGAGTTGCAGGGATGTCCTTGGGGAAGGCCGTATTCAAACCCTGCTGGCGCCTGCCACCAGCAAATGTTGATGATGGACCTACACCTTGTCTGCCCTTTGTGTCCTGACGGTGACCACAATGCCAAGACCTGCAGTGGTTGTTGCACCATGCACGCCAAGGCCTTGAGGGAGCGATCCATCAACGTCCTTTCTGCTCAGTGTCGCTACAGTCTGGATCACAGTTGAAAGGAAGGTCCCAGTATCAGTCGCAGAGACATTGATCTTTATAACAGTCAAAGTCCCACTCTAGTAAGTTCAACAAGAAGAGAAGTAAAGATTCAAAGCGGTCTTCGACTTAACCCCGTCCTCTAAAATCATTCAATGAGACGCAGGAGCGTCGTCACTCGAGGCCGAGTCCATGGTTGAGCTTGCACCTGGACTGTCTCCCCGTCTGCCTCAGTTTCCAGGAGCCACAGCACCCTTTCCTAGCTGAGAGAATTTTATGAGGTCATGCCCCTCATATTTGGGAAGCCCGCCTCCACTTTGAGCACCTTTGGGCCATGTGGGTTTGGGAGGGTCTGCCCCTCTTGCAAGTCGGGCCCCTTGAATCTATGGATGGATCCGGACCGGCACCAGTTGTACCACTTCCATCTTCCCCACCAACAGTACAGATGTTGACTCTTTCAGCGGTGCCATCCCCATTCTCATTTCTGACTCCGAACACGGAACCAGAGTTGTGTCACCCAACGCCAGCTCCGGTCCTGACTGAAACTATCCCCTCCAAGCCAGAGCCTGAGCCCTATTCCTATGGGCCAGGACTTGTTGAAGATTTGGGAGGGGGGGACTCTGGACCCTGTAGAATACCTGTCCATGGACCCCAGCATTGACTGGTGTGAGGAATTGGCTGTCACTAGTGGACTGAACACATCCCCAGTTTCTGGCATGGTCTCTCCTCCTGTGGCTATGAAGGAAGGAGCCTCTTTGGCTGTGGTGGTGAGAAGGGCGTCTGAGGTCCTGGTCCTTTCGGCACCTCTCTTGACAGAGGTGCTTCAGCTGGGAGTTACCCCCTCAGAACCACTTCTCCCATTTAATAAAGCCCTTACTGGTATCCTGGTCGGGGCATGGTCCAAGCCTTGCATAGGAGCTCCTTTGAATAGTCAGTGACATCATCAGAGAGGGTGTGCTTAATTAGAAAGCAAATGATTTGGTTGCTTTTAGGGCGTGTGAGCAATGGCCCAGGGAGGAATTACAAAACTCCATCCGCTTCAATTGCTGGACTTGTGGCAGGCCAATGAAGACAAGGAGGTAGTGGTTGGCAACAATTTGTTGGTTATCACAGAGTGGCAGGCTGTGGGAGTGGTGCTGGGGGCTGCTCTCCTGGCAGTAACAAGTATTAAGTACTGCATTTGGTTTCACTTTGAAAAACACGTTATGGAGCTGAGCATGACAAAGTGCTCCCTATCTCAACCTTAAAGGCCGAAGAGAGGGAAGTAACCAGCTGCAGTGCAGACAACAATTGCACTAGTGGACTAAGAGGTAAGTGTGCAGTTAAGCATCAGGGGCATGGTCAACACTAGTTCCCCCCCATACCCCGAACACACACACAGTCTTTAACAGCTACAGTGGAGTTCTTGATGGGCTTCTTCTGTCTGCAGCTCGGCAGACAAAAGCTCCTAATTAACGTGTCGAATGGATGGATTGGACAAAGCGTGGGTGGATGGGTGTAAGGATAGATGGCTGTGTAAAAAGGTGGATAGATGGATGAGCCAAATGAGGATCATGGATGAATGGAGCAAAAGAATAGATAGATGTAGAGAAAGGGTGGATGAATGAGCTACAGGATGGATGGATGGATGATTGAATGGGTGGATGAATGGGGGCTGGATAAGTGAAAGGTTGGATTATTGAGTGGATACATTAGTTTGACGGATGGGTGTCCCAGGACCAGTGGTAGCTCTCCTTTATGGGGCTCCACAGCTACACTACACACTGTTTTGTGGTTCATTTTTATTGTATCAAGATTGAATAATTATTCACTCTTGGTATAATCAAAATGAAATGCAGGCTCGCTGCGGGTCCAGAAACAAACTGAGGCAGCTAGTGAAATTTTTTGATTGCTGACACAAGTGCATGAAGGCGACTGTGCCAGCAGTCAGCGATGCTGTTCAGAGCTGGTGAAATCCCAGCACCGTGCGCAAGTCTGTGTGACTATGTGTGTGAATTAAAGTGAGAGAGTGTCAGTAAAGGAGTAAGTCAGAGTGAGTGAGAGTTAGTGGCAGTAAGGACGAGTATGTGTGAGAATGAATGTGAGCGAGTAAGGGAGAATGACACGGAGCGTAACTGAGTGTTACTGTGTGTGAGCTTGAGTCACAGTAAGACAGAGTAATTCAGAATGAGTGAGAATGAAGGGGACTAAGTTAGACAGAGTGGGCCAGAGTAGAAAAAATTAGACTGCATGAATTAGTGAAACAAATTGAGACTCAATAAGTCAGAGTGAGACAGTAAACTTAGTACAAAAAAGTATGAAAGGACCCTTCAAGAAAAAGCTCTTTGGAATTCGAGCCAAGGATTAAGCCTCACTACTTTTGAATGTCATCAGCCGCCCCTGACCCATGCACATTGGGATTTGGTTGTGCAGGTGCTGCCTATGATCCCAGAGAAGGCCCAGGCCATACTTTCCAAATTTAGAGCATGCGGGAGAGATGCAGCTAAGTTCATGATCCAATGCGGGCTGCACATGACCAGGCAGAGTGGTTTCATCGATGGTGGCTTTACGGTGCCACGCCTGACTTATCAGGGAATAGCAAGCTTCACATATTGACATGCCCTTTGATGACTCTCTTCTCTTTGTAGACATGGCAGACTCAGTGCTTCAAGGACAGAGCTATAGCCAGGCCCTTAGGCCTTTCCATGGCCCCCTCCAACTCCAGTCCTCCATTTCCTCCTTTTGCGACCATGGAAGGGGCTTCGAGCCACGTCTTTACCCATCCAGCCACCATGGCACACACGTTACCCAGCCTCTTCGTGGCGAAAGGCGCTTTACCCCAGACCCTGTGGGACAGGCAGCCAAAGGTCCAACCAGTGCACCACCGCCTACAGCTACAGCCTCCTAACCTCTTTAGTTCGCCCTCCAACCAACATGGGCAACCAGTGGGAGGTAGAATACACCATCTCATGCACCACTTGACGTCAGACTGCTGGGTTCTCCAGGTTGTCCAAAGGGGCTACCTCTCTCCATCCATGCCTCCAACTTGTGACAGGCTGACAGAGGACCATCTCTTCGTCATGCGCCAGGAAGTGGTCGCTCTCTTGGCCAAGGAATCCATACAGAGGGTGCAAGCACTAGAAGTAGGTTGTGCCGAAGGTACACCTGACTCCCTCTCAGACGCTCTGTTTCATTGGAGCTGTTCTGCACACGGTGCAGATCTGATAGAGACTTCTAGTTGCAAATTCCTTACCTTAGTATTTTCCCCCAGGCATCAGACTGGATCTGGAGATTTTGTAGGTGGTGTCGGTCTGCTCCGCGGGCGTCGTTGGTGTCATAGTTGCCATGATGACGTCGGAAGTAGTACACGCTGATCTGGAAAGAACAACCCTGGTCTCTTTTTGACCTATTTTGACCCCTTTTGTCAAGTTTTTTTGGTGCGTTGAGCTGTCCCCCGAGACCTGTTTCAAGCTGTGCGAGGACTGTCACAGCATGATGACGGGGACGGATCCGCATCGGGTCTGTTTGCGGTGCCTGGAGCGCGACCACAACCTGAAGTCATGCTCCGAGTGCTGGGCCATGCACCCGAAGTCCTTGAAGGAGCGATCCCTCATGCTCATGGCGGCCCGGCGCTCGCCTCCACATAGGACCTGGTCTCGCTCAAGGGGAAGGTCTCGAGACCACTTGCGGAGCCACCACAATTCTTCTTCCTCTAAATCTTCAGGCCAAGGTAAGAAGAAGAGGAAGTCGAAGCGGTCCCGTCAACTTCACCCCGTCGCTTGGCTGATGCGACGCAGAAGGAGCGTCAGAGCTCGAGGCCTCCATCTTCGGAGCCTCCTTTTGGGCCTGCTCCTTGCTTTCCCGAATTTCCGGGAGCCAGAGCGACCCCTGCCCAATTGAAGGAGTTTTATGAGGCCATGCCCCTCATTTCTGGGCAGGCTGACCCAGCTACTGTGCCTTTGGGCGCAAGGGGTTTGTTAGGGGGCGTCTTTGGGTTCTGCGCCTACAGCTTTGGCTCCAGCCACCAAGGTCCCCTCTGAAACCGCTCTCGGATCCGCACCGACGCCAGACCTACCACTGAGACCTTCCCCGGCACCAGTTGAATTGTTGATGCTCCTGTCAACCCAATCCTCATCCCTGACAACTCTGTCTCTGTCTTAGATGGGGCCTACTCACCCCTGGTTGAATTCGGACCCTTTTTCTTATGGGTACGAATTCCGTGAAAGATTGGAGGGGTCCCTGGACCTTTATGAATACCAGGATTACTCTAATTTGGACTGGGCACAGCAGTGGGGCGAGACAAGAGCCTAGACACTTCTGCAGATGCTGTCATCCTGTCTACTCCTACCGTGGCTACGGCGGAGAGAGCAACATATTCTGTGGTGGTCATTATGGGGGCTGAGGTCCTTGGCCTTGAGTTGCCTACTGTTCAGGTGAGGTCAAATCTCCAGACGGAGGTGCTTCAGCCAGTGGCTTCCACATTTGAACCCCTTCTATCATTCAATGAAGCCCTCACCGATGTCCTCTTGGGTACTTGGTCCAGACCCAACACAGGGGCTCCTGTGAACAGGACTATTGCATGCCGCATCAGCCCGCCCCGAACGACCCTAAATTCCTGTCCCAACACCCTACGCCTGAAGTTCTTGTCATACAGGCTTCCTCTTCCTTGGGCGCATTCCCTTCCGCACCCCTGGATAGGGAATCAAAAAGGCTGGAACAATTTGGGAAGAAGATGTTTTCTTCTTCCAGTCTTGTGCTGCGGGCTATGAACACTGCATGCCTTTTGGGCTGCTATACCCACTCTCTGTGGGATATGGTCGCGCAAGTTCTGTCACATATACCGGAGGAGGACCATGCTATTGTCTCCCAAGCTGGCAACGATGGGAGATATGTGGCGAAGTTCACAATCAGATGTTGGCTGAACATGACCGACTCGCTAGGCAGATCGGTTGCAACAACGGTGCCGGTGAGGCACCACGTCTGGTTGTATACTTCTGTTTTTTTGGGGGATGTCCAACAGTCTCTTATGGACATGCCCTTTGATGACTCCAGTCTCTTTGGAGACAAGGTGGACTCGGCTTTGGAGAGGTGCAAGGACTCCCGGGCTACGGCCCGGTCCCGTGGCCTTTCCACTGCCACTTGCCCCCAGCAGTCCGCCTTTCGTGGCCAGGGAAGGGGCTCCCTGTTGCTTCCCATCCCAACCATCGTTCCACCCATGCTGTTCAGCCGCTGCGTGGCCGGGGACACGGCATCCCGCATTGGACAGGGAACCAGAGGTCTGCCCAGTCCACCCTTACCTTCGCTGCAGCCTCCAAACCCACCCAGCCCGTCCCCTCTCTCTGATCCAGTTGGCGGCAGGATTCGCCATCACCTGCTACACAATGAATCCATCACTACAGACAGTTGGGTTTTGCAGATAGTTCAAAGGGGCTACTCTCTCCCCTTCGAATCTGCCCCACCAGCCATGCCTCCATCAGTCAGCCATCTTCCAGAGGATCATTTGGCACTTCTCCACCAGGAAGTCACAGCTCTTTTGGCCAAGGGAGCCATAGAGAAGGTCCCTAATTTGTTTAAAGTGGATTTTTTCATCGGCTCCCACTGTACAGGAATGGCTGACTGCAGTAAATGGCTTGTGCTGCCTAGAACGTAGTGGCCTCCCTAGTAGAAGAGATTAATTTTGGTTACTGTGGGAAAATAGTTGTCAAAAGATAGACCTTTCTGACTACAATATGGACCTGGTTTTGAGTTTATACGGAACGAGTCCCATGATTAAGATTTCCACAAGGTTTCACCTGGTTATGAGACTGCCGGGCAAGGCAGTTGCTCTGTGTCATTTGTGTGGGGTTCGTCACCTTGGACCTGAGTGACTGGTGGGCGGAGGGTGTGTTGCGAGGGGGGGGGGGGGGTTACCTGGAGTTGGCTGGCCTCTACCTTACGGGGTGTACCCACGGCCCCCTTAGCCTTAGGTGGAACACAATGAGAACAAAAAAATAAAGAAGGTCCCTGCGTCAGAAGTAGGTTGTGATTGTTATTTCCGTTACTTTCTGGTGCCCCAAAAAAATAAGGGCTTACGTCCTATCGTAAACCTTCGGGACCTCAACTACTTCCTCAAGAAGGAGAAATTCAAAATGCATACCCTGGCTCAGGTCTTGTCTGCCTTGGACCCAGGAGACTGGGTGGTAGCGTTTGACTTGCAGGATGCTTATTTCCACATTCCCACCCTGCCTGCCCACAGACGTTACCTGCGATTCGTGGTAGGTCACAAGCACTTTCAGTTTAACGTGATCACCTTCGGCCTTACCAGTGTCCCTGGGGTGTTCACAAAAGGGATGGCGGTGGTTGCAGCTCATCTACGCAGGTCAGGGGTTTCAGTCTTTTCCTACCTCGACAACTGGCTGTTGAAGGCAGGCTTGCCCCAGAAAGTCATCTCTCACCTTCAGACTACGGCGAGCCTCCTGCACACACTGGGGTTCAGTATAAACATGCCAAAGTCACACCTGACTCCCTCTCAGATGCTCCCTTTCAACAGAGCTGTTCTGGATACAGTGCAGTTTCCAGCTTATCCTCCTGAAAAGCGAGTCCAAGATATTAAGGCTAAGATTCCGATCTTTCAGCCTCCGTCTTGGGTTTCAGTGATACTGACTCTGAGGCTCATGGCCTCCTGCATCCTGCTAGTGACACATGCCAGACGGCATATTGGGGGTTCTGCAGTGCGGTCCAGTGGGCGCAGCATCAGGGAAATCTCTCCGACATGGTCCAGGTCTCCGAGGGGACTGCGAAAGACTTGCAGTGATGGCTTTTGAATCCACATTGGGTCCACGGCACATCCCTCTCCCTTACCCAGCCAGATCTATCCATGGTGAGAGATGCTTCACTTCTGGGTAGAGGAAGCCACATGGGAGAGGCGGTGATCAGAGGCCTCTGGTCTCCGGAGTAATCTGGGCTCCTTATCAATCTTCTGGAACTTTGGGTGATCAGGCTTGCATTAAAAGCACTTCTTCCTTCTCTCAAAGCTAAAGTAGTGCAAGTGTTCATAGACAACACTACTGCTATGTGGTACTGCAACAAACAAGGTGCAGTAGGGTCCTGGATCCTTTGTCAGGAGGCACTACGCCTCTTGAAATGGCTGGAACATCAGGACATTACCCTGGTGGTTCAACATCTGGCAGGCTCTCTGAACGCCATAGCAGATGAACTCAGGCGTCGATGCGTAGCCAGTCACGAATGGCGTCTCCATCCAGAGGTGGCGCAAGGTCTGTTTCAGCAGGGGGGAGAGCTTTGGTTAGATCCGTTTGTCTCCGCAGAGAAAGCGCAATGTCAGCTGTTTTGTGCGATGGAGTTTTCAAGGCAGCACTCGCTCGAGACGCTTTTCGTCTCAAGTGGAACTCCGGCCTCCTTACCGCCTATACCACTTCTGCCCAGAGTTCTCAAGAAGATCAGGAACGACCGGGCCCAAGTAATCTTGGTGGCTCCAGACTGGGCACGAAGAGTATGGTATTCAGAGATATTGAGCATGGCCACCAATCCTCCACTCACTGTCTCTTCGGGGGGATCTTTCATTGCATCAGGCAGGGGCTCTTCACCCAAACCTGTCCAATCTCCACCTTCATGCGTGGAGATTGAGCAGCGGCAGTTGATGACTTTTGACCTTCCACCCGAAGTCTGTGACTTTATCTTGGCAGCCAGGCATCCCTCAACTAAAACGTTATACGCCTGTCGCTGGCATAAATTTGTGGCATGGTGTACCAACAAATCTGTTAATCCCCTCTCGACTCCTCTTTCTGAGGTTCTTTTGTTCATTCTTCCTTAGCCCAGCATGGCTCTGCTTTGGGCACCCTTAAAGGGTATTTATCGTCTGTTTTGGCCTTTCTTAGGTTACCTGATCTGCCCTCCCTCTTTAAGTCTTCTATTGTCAATCCATTCCTTAAGGGTCTCACCCATTTATTTTCTCCCTCTCCATTTATCATGCCTCAGTGGGACCTCAGTGTTGTCCTTACTTACTTAATGTGTACTCTCTTTGAGCCGAGACACAATTGCCCTTTGCGGCTCCTCACTTTCAAGAATGTCTTTCTTGTTGCCATCACTTCTGCTCGCAGAGTAAGTGAGCTTCAAGCTCTTTCTTCAAAGCCCCCATACTTGTCTGTGCACCCTGACAAAGTGGTATTGCACACTAGGGCTTCCTTCCTTCCCAAGGTTGTTAAGCCTTTTTATGTAGGCCAGTCCATCACCTTCCCTACTTTTTACGCACCCCCACATCCTTCTCATGAGGACGAGAGACTCCACCGTCTGGACCCAAAAAGAGCATTGGCGTTCTATCTAAATCATACCAAAGATTTCAAGGTGGATGATCTACTCTGTTGGATATGTGGGTGCAAAAACATATTATCTCTCGATGGGTACTTCTTTGCGTCAAGATGAGCCACGCTTTGGCCAAGAACCAACCCTCTGGGGGCTTGCATGCTCATTCCACCAGAGCAACTGCTGCTTCCACTGTGTTAACAAGCGGAGTTCCTGTCCTAGATATCTGCCAGGCAGCTTCGTGTGCATCCCTGCACACGTTTTTTAAACATTACTGCCTGGACAGTCAGGTCCGTCGGAACAGCTATTTTGGTTGTTCAGTCCTGCAGGACTTTCTAGTATGATCGTGGGTCGCAGCCTACCTCCGAGGATGGCATTGCTTGGGTACCTATACTAAGGTAAGGAATCTGCAACTAGAAGTCTTTATTGGATGTACAAATTACTTATCTTTGTTAATTAAATATCTAGTAGAGACATATTTTAGCTGCAGATTCCTTACCGGCCAACCCGTCCTCCCCGCCTGCTAACTGATTTCTAAGGACAGGGATTCCCTATTCGGGTTCTTAACTCTGGCTCACCAATCTCAGTGTTCTTAGTGGCTCTGTGCTTTGGAGTGGAAAGTCGTTAAAAGAAACTGATGTCACTTCACTGAGGCAGCGTCTATGCACTACTCCCGATGTCATCACGGCGATAACGATGCCTGCGGAGTTGACCGATGCCACCTACTGACGCACAGGTGTATTGCTCAAAGAAAAAATCTCCAGATCCTGTCTGACGCCTGGGGAAAATTCTAAGGTAAGGAATCTGCAGCTAGAATATGTCTCTACCATATATTTTGTTACCAAAGATAAGTAACTTGTACGTTTCGACTTACCCCCCACATGGTGAGTCCAGGATATTCAGGCAATGATACCGATGTTTCGGCCTCTATCCTGGGTTTCCGTGAGACTGACTCTGAGGCTGCTGGGCCTCATGGCCTCCTGCATCCTGCTTGTAATTTATGCCTGCCGGAATATGTGGGCCCTGCAGTGGGACCTTAAGTTCCAGTGGGCACAGCATGGGGGGAATTTCTCTGACATGGTCCAGATCTCAGAGAGAACTACAGAAGATCTGCAATGAAGGTTAATGAACCGTGATTGGGTCAGCAGAAGACCCTTCTCCCTTCCCCAACCAGATCTGACAGTAGTGACAGATGCAGGCAAGAAATTGGGCACCCTGTAATCCATACTACATGGGTAATACAATCATCAACAAACAAGTGTTTTACCAGGAAAAAAATGCAATAAGAAACAAATTGTATTGTTATTGGTATTTCAAAACCATATATAAATGTCAATCCTGTTCTTACAGACTCAGCAGTGAACACAACTTTATGCGTCTCAACATTATGTATATTTTAACACCAAAGGACATTCAAAGGATTCATCAAACGATGAAGGTGCTCCAAGTGATGGCACAGTGAAAGACAGTGTGCCAAAACAAACTAGGTGCAATAAATATAGAAAAAATGCTATATATATATATATGTACAAAGAGGGGGTCAAACCCATAGATAAAACATAAAAAATACAATGATCTGGATTGCCTGTATGATAGTCGACTGATTGTTTTGGTACTAGTAAGATACCTCGAGGGGATCTTGTAACTTTGTTTATTTTGGATGATATAAAGAGACTGGTTTTGTGAGTGACTACTGTAGGAAAGTTGCATATTTCTGGCATAGGTGCCCTCACTTTTTGCCTGGGGTCAGTAAGTTTAGACTGTATCTGTGGGAAGTTGGCTCTGTAAATGCTACCTCTAAGTGAGAGATAGTTTGCACAGAGTCCAAGGGTTCCCCTTAGAGGTTGATAGTGGCAAAAATGGATAATACTAATGCTCTATTTTGTGGTAGTGTGGTCGAGCAGTAGGCTTATCAGAGGGTAGTATTAAGCATTTGTTGTACACACACAGGCAATAAATGAGAACACACACTGAAAGACTTAACTCCAGGCCAATAGGTTTTTTCTTAATTTATTTTTAGAACCACCAGATTCACATTTTAGGGAAGTACATAAATTATAAGGTACTTCACACAGGTAAGTATAGCACTTTGATTTAAAACAGTAGTACACACAGTTTTGGTTAAAATGGCAAATAACTATTTTAAAATTGGACACAATGCAAAAATAAACAGTTCCTGGGGGAGGTAAGTATGGGTTAGTTTCTCAAGTAAGTAAAGCACTTACAAGTTCAGTCTCCTGGGCATAGGAAGCCCACCATTGGGGGTTGAAGGCAACCCCAGAGCCACCACACCAGCAGCACAGGGCCAGTCAGGTGCAGATGTCAAAGGAGGCCCCAAAACACATAGGCGCCTCTGTAGAAGCACAGGGGCCGCTGGGTGCAGTGTGCAAAGTAGGTGTTGGGTTTGCCGTAGAAAACAATGGAGGGACCCATGGGTCACTCTGGCGATGCAGGCAGGGCACAGGGGGGCTTCTCGGGTCAGCCACCAACTGGGCTAGGATAAGGGCCGCCTGATGGTCACTCCTGCACTGGTAGGTGGTGTAGGAAGTTGGCTCTGTATGTACTATCTCAAAGTAAGAGATAGTGTGCAGCGTCCAAGGGTTCCCCTTAGAGGTAAGTTAGTGGCAAAATTAGATAATTCTAATGCTCTATTTTGTGGTAGTGTGGTTGAGCAGTAGGCTTATCAGAGGGTAGTGTTAAGCATTTGTTGTACGCACACAGGCAATAAATGAGGAACACACACTCAAAGACTTAACTCCAGGTCAATAGTTTTTATCTAGAATTTATTTTAATTTTATTTATTTTAGAACCCCAAGATTCAAGATTTGAAGTAAATACATAAAATGCAAGCTACTCCACACAAGCAAGTTAGGGACTTTGAATTGGAGCAGTAACATACACAGTTTTAGTTAAAATGACAATAAGCTAGTTTAAAAGTGGGCACAGTGCAAAGATCAACAGTTCCTGGGGGAGGTAAGTAATGGTTAGTTTTTCAAGTAAGTAAGGCACTTACAAGTTCACGTTCCTGGGCATAGGCAGACCACCATTGGGGGTTCAAGGCAACCCAAAAGTTACCACACCAGTAGCACAGGGCCGGTCAGGTGCAGAGGTCAAAGTGGAGCCCAAAACACACAGGCGCCTGTGAAGAACAGGGGTACTCCGGTCCCAGTCTGCCAGCAGGTAAGTACCTGCGTCTTCGGAGGGCAGACCAGGGGGGTTTTGTAGAGCACTGGGGGGACACAAGCAGGCACAAATAACACACCCTCAGCGGCACAGGGGCGGCCGGGGCAGTGTGCAAAGCAGGCGTCTGGTTTGTAATAGAAATCAATGGAGTGACCTGGGGGTCACTCTAGCAGTGCAGGCAGGGCACAGAGGGGCTTCTCGGGCCAGCCACCGACTGGGCTAGGCAGAGGGTCGCCTGAGCGTCACTCTTGCACTGGAGTTCCGTTCCTTCTGGTCCTGTGGGCTGCGGGTGCAGTGCTTGGTCCAGGCGTTGGGTTCCTTGTTACAGGCAGTCGCGGTCAGGGGGAGCCTCTGGATTCTCTCTGCATGCGGGGTCTAGGGGGGTCGTCTTGGGTTACTCACGAGGTCGCAGTCGCCTGGGAGTCCTCCCTGTAGTGTTGGTTCTCTGAAGCTCGAGCCGGGGGTGTCACATACAGAGGGTGAAGTCTCACGCCTCCGGTGGGAAGAGTGAGGTCTGTAAAAGTTGCAAAGTTGTTGCTGTTTCTGAACAGAGCCGCTGTTCACTGGAGTTTCCTGGTCCTTTGGTTCAGGGCAGTCCTCTAAGGCTTCAGAGGTCGCTGGTCCCGGTCGGATGCGTGGCTGTGCAGGTTCTTTGAGTCTGGAGACAGGCCGGTAGGGCTGGGGCCAAAGCAGTTGTCGTCTCCGTCATCTCTGCAGGGCTTTCAGGTCAGCAGTCCTTCTTGTTTCAGGTTGCAGGAATCTGATTTCCTGGGTTCTGGGGTGCCCCTAAATACTGAATTTAGGTGTGTATTTAGGTCAGGAGGGCAGTAGCCAAGGGCTACTGTCCTGGAGGGTGGCTACACCCTTTGTGCCTCCTCCCTGAGGGGAGGGGGGCACATCCCTAATCCTATTGGGGGAATCCTCCAATCTCACAATGGAGACTTTCTAAAGACAGGGGTCACCTCAGCTCAGGACACATTAGGGGCTGTCCTGACTGGTGGGTGGTGACTTGTTTTTCTCATTATCTCTTCCAGCCTTGCCGCCAAAAGTGGGGGCAGTGGCAGGAGGGGCGGACATCTCCACTACCTGGGATGCCCTGGCGTGCTGTAACAAAAGGCATGAGCCTTTGAGGTTCACCGCCAGGTGTTACAGTTCCTGCAGGGGGAGGTGAGAAGCACCTCCACCCAGTACAGGCTTTGTTCCTGGCCACAGAATAACAAAGGCACTCTCCCCATGTGGCCAGAAACCCGCCTGGATGTGGCAGTCTGGCAGGAACTGGTCAGCCTAACACTAGGAAATGGACTGGTATACAGGGGGCATCTCTAAGATGCCCTCTGTGTGCATTTTTCAATAAATCCCACACTGACATCAGTATGGATTTATTGTGCTGAGAAATTTGATACCAAACTTCCCAGAATTCATTGTAGCCATTTTGAAACTGTGGAGTTTGTGTTTGACAGACTCCTAGACCATATACTCTTTATGGCTACCCTGCATTTAGAATGTCTAAGATTTGGCTTAGACACTGTAGGGGCATAGTGCTCATGCAACTATGCCCTCATCCTGTGTATAGTGCACCGTGCTTTAGGGCTGTATGGCCTGCTAGAGGGGTGACTTACCTATGCCACAGGCCCTGGGGTGTGGGCATGGCACTCTGAGGGGAGTGTGGACTTAGTCATGTTCTCCCCACCAGCACACACAAGCTGAGAGGCAGTGTGCATGTGCTGAGTGAGGGGTCCTTAGGGTGGCATAATACATGCTGCAGCCCTTAGAGACCTTCCCTGGCATTAGGGCCCTTGGTACCAGGGGTACCATTTACGAGGAACTTATCTGGGTGCCAGGGCTCTGCCAATTGTGGAAGCAAAGGTACAGTTTAGGGAAAGAACACTGGGGCTGAGGCCTAGTTAGCAGGGTCCCAGCACACTTTCAATCATAAGTAGCATCAACAGAAGGCAAAAAGGTAGGGGGTAACCATGCCATGAGAGGCATTTTCCTACCAGTGACATCCCTGGCCCCTCTGATAGTTGAATTACCACAGACAGTGTCCAATCCCTTTTTAGGTTTATTTAAGGGCTCCCATGAGGTTGGGTCCCCAGATTCGTCAAGCACGACTCTATAAGGAACTCTCTGCAAGACATCTTCTGCGCCTGGCCTCTGGAACCGCTGCTGGTCTGCCTTAGAAATTGAAACAAGACTGTATGCAGTTGGGAGGGCCCCCACTGCAACATTGTTCTCCAGCTCCTGAAAGATTTCTGCAACATCCGTGGTTGTGCATCCTCCAGGGTCACAAGGATTCTGTTTGCATCAAGAAGCAAGAATGAATCTCCCTTGGAGTGAAGGAGTCACTCCCCTGCATCCGCAGGCATCTTCAGACGACAACGATCGGCTGGTGATTCCTGCTGTCCCATGGACATCAAGAGGCTCTGCAAAATGTGGTTCTGTGCTCTCCGGGTTCAACTTGTTTTCTTACCAGCTTGGGAGATTGTGGGCCCTTGCTGCAACCACAGGAGCGTAACCCCTGTGCACAGTGACTGTTTCTCTTACCAAGGCTTGTTGACTCTTCCTCTAGGAGATCTTCAAACTCCAAAAATCCCTAGCCTCCAGCACTCTGCAACGCCAAGTTCCGCTTCCACTCTGCAACTCCTGCAGCGTGGGACTTCTACTTTGTTGTGCTGCTGAGGCCTCCCTGTGTCTCACTGTGCCTGCTGCCAGAGGGTCACTTGTCGTGGCTCCAACGGTTCCTGCTGGCTTTCAGGTGTGCTGAGGGCCAGCCCTGACTCCCCTCCAAGGGTCGAGTCTCTAGGGCTTTGCTGGTCCCTAAAAACCTGCAAACTTCTCTGCAACTTCCCATGCATTTGCCAATGCTTGTTGGTTGTCCTGCTGACCACTGTCCCTCCTGCAATCCAGTGACGGATATGAAACAGCTTGTGGCCACCTCCAAGGATCTACCTGCATCCCCTGGGCTCCAAAGCTGGACTTCTTCTTTCACCGACCTGCAGGAACTTCATCTCTAGAAGGGTGGGCATTGTCTACGTGCACTGCCTGAACATCACTGAGTGGTCTGGACACTGTCCCCTTCTTTTTCAGGTTCTTCTAGTTCGGAACCCGCTGTGGGGTTCCACTGACCTGGTCCACGGGTCACCACAGCAGCTGGACAAGAGAGGCACCAATTGACTCCAATGAAGGTTTCTGACGTCACTTCAACCCTATTCACCTGGGCTCTCGGTTGTAGTTACTCTACTTTTGTGGGTATCCACTGGTGGGGGCACTACCCAACCTTTCTTCTGCCAGCTGGACTTCTCGGGGTCCTCTGGAAATGGTCCTGATCCTGAAAATTCCAACTACAGCGGTCTTGTGTTAGACTGTGGTACACCCAGTTTGATGATGACGCTGCAGCCATGCGCCTGTGGGATTTCTGATACTTACCTATGGTAATTCCTTACTCCCCCAGCCCTTGGGATTCTAACACACTTACCTTGGTTGGGCACCTCCATTCGTATACCCTTTTCTTATAATATGGCTTAAATAAGGATTACTGTTAACATTGGTTTTCCTTATTGCATGTTTTTGAATGTTTATGTCTCCTTATATGCGGTTACTCCCACGAGTCTTAAGTTGTGAAATATGTTATGGCTCACCTAAATTGTAATGAATCCCTGTCTTTTTGCTTTGCTCTTTTTAATTTTTAATGTTGTCAATCATGTGTGATGCTCTTAAAGGTTTTTCTTTTTCCTTTTTTTACTGTGGTCCTTTACATAGTTCTTTTAGCAAAGAGTAGGTGTTTCCTCATAGTATTCCTATGAAAACATGGTCTATTTGCGTGTACTAGACTGGTTTTCTTTTGGGTAAAGACTCAATATTATTTGGTCGATTATGAGACACAATTGACATATTAACATGGATGAGATGTTTCCATATCTTATGATTTTAGTTACCATTTACCAGGGGTACCATTTACTAGGGGCTTACAGTGGGTGCTAAACGGGGAATAAAACGACTGTGCCGTTTTGGGGAAAGAGATCTGGCACTGGGAACCTGGTTAGCAGGAACCCAGTGTAATTTTAGCTGAATTTTCACCAGAAACTAGGCAAAAACTGTGTGTGGGGGGGGGGGGAGGCAGGGGGTGGTTATGACCATGTCAAATGACACACTTTCCTACAGTCACTTTAACCTTTGTTTCTGTTCTGTGAATTTTTGAGTTTTGGGTTTTTAAATGTAAAACAAGATATTATGATCATACGTAGTAAATATATCGCTTTAACCTTTAGGTTTATTTTTTTCATTGCAATTCTAGTTTGTTTTGTTTTTTAACATAAAGTGAAATACATTTTTTCACCATATGTAACCAGGCCTGCCATGCAGGTTACAACTTCTTTGGCTGTGTAAACCGTTTGGCTGTGCACAGCGTTGGATTGGCCGCACAGCCTGGCCTTCAGCCCAGCTCTACATCCAACCTCCCTGCAGCATTCCAAACAACCATCATTCACAGCTTTTGGCCATGTGGGTCAAGGGCTTGTCCACGAGACACGTGCTGTTTGGGATGGACTGCAGGGATAGATCCTGCACTCTACCCCACATGGGCAGCCAACACCCCATTGAAGGAAGCTGGTCTGGTGTGTGGTGAGCACCTATGGGGTTATCACCTTATACCAGGTCCAGGTATCCCCTATTATTGAGGTGTAGACAGCGTCTAGGAAGCCAGGGCTCTCTAGAGGTAGCTGTGGATAAGCACATTCAGGTTTTATTTTTACTGACTTACTGCTTTTTATATATTTAAGTTTACCGTGAGGCTCCCACCTCGACGACGGGGATGATTCAAGCATGTGAATCTATGAAAGATACCAATACTGGAGAACTGCAGTTACAGGTAAGTAACTAATTTTCATACTTATCTAGGAGACGTGCAAAGCTTATGCAATACCACTACAGTCACATAGCACATAAACACATGAAAGAACCTCACAGTGTTACAAAAATAAAGGTACTTTATTATAGTAACACAAATACTAGAATAGTTTATAGGCAATACTCCAATAGTATGTAAGTAAACACACTTTTATGTACACATGAGAAGTCAGTGTTTAGCATAGTAAGCAATAGCAAATAGTACAAACAATAGTAAATAGCGAAGGTCCTATGGGGAAACCAAACCATATACTAAGTAAGTGGAATGTGAAAGACAGTCCCCTACCCAAGGAAGTGGAAATCAGCAGGAGAGAGCTGAAGGAACTAGGAACCCCAAAAGGTAAGTACCAGGGAGCTTCCTCCCCCCCCCCCCCCCCAGCGACCAGGAGAGAGAAGATAAGTACCTGATTTTACCCCCATACCTACAGGAGAACTTTGGAAAAGGACTGTGCAAGACTGGAAGAAACCAAAGGTGGTTCCTGACAGAAGAGTACCTGCAGTAGAAGAGGACTAAGAGCCAGATGTAGCAAATTTGCTTTTGCGAGTCGGTGTGACTCGCAATTTCAGACTCGCAAAAGCATATGCAGAATGGTGTCTCAGACACCTTCTGCGACTCGCTATGGGGTCGCAAAGACCCCATTCATTAATATTAATGAGGTGGGCCGCTTTTTGCGACCCCATTGTGAGTCCCTGCACTCACAGGGATGGTGGCCTGCTGAAGTCAGCAGACCTACATGTCTGTGACTGCTTATTAAATAAAATAAAGCCGTTTTTTTTTTTTTTTTCTTTTTTTTTGCAGGAAAAAGAGTTGCAAAATGAAAAAAATACCGAAACCATTTGGTTTCGTTTTTTCAGAGTAGGCAGTGGTCCATAGGACCACTGCCTGCTCTGAAAAAATATTTTTGTCGGCATTCACAAAGGGGAAGGGGTCCCATGGGGACCCCTTCCCTTTTGCGAATGAGTTACCACCAGTGTGACACTGGTGGTAACTGCGAGTTGCTTTGCGACCGCATTCGCGGTCACAAAGCAAGTCTGAATTGCGATGCGAGTCGCAAATAGGAAGGGAACACCCCTTCCTATTTGCGAGTCGCATTCCCGAATTGCGAGTCGGTACCGACTCGCAATTTGGGAATGAGCATCGCGGGAGGCCGTTTGCATGGCGCAAACTGTGTTTTCCGCAGTTTGCGACATGCAAACGGCTTGCTACATCTGGCCCTAAGTCCAGTTAGAGTTACTTCTTGTGCAGGCTGAAGACTTGTTGCCCTCAGAGGATGCACAGCCAGTGAAATGTTGCAGTTGCTAGAAGGAGCAGGAGAAACAATGTTGTGGAGTGGAATCGTCACTGGAATTGCAGATTGTCGGTTCCTGGAGGGTCCAGTTGCGGTTCCAGTTGCCAGAAGATGAAGTAAATGATGCAGAGGAGTACTGCTGGAATTTTGCACATTTAATTTGAGAGCCCACCCAAGAGGGAGACCCTAAATAACCCAAGAAGGGGGATTAGTCACAGAGCAGGGTGACCACGTATCAGGAGGGGGCTGTGATGTCACATGCTTGATCTGGCCACTCATGTGCTCCCAGGGGCCTCTGCCCACATTTGGATTTAAGATGGCAGAACCAAGTGGCCACGTAGAGGAGCTCTGGGCACCACCCCTTGGTGGTGATGGACAGGGGAGTGGTCACTCCGCTTTCCATTGTCCAGTTTCACGCCAGAGCAACTGGATTATGCAAGGAGGGCACCAAATGTGCCCTTCAAAGCATACCAGTGGTTTTTGGAAGCTCCCCCTCCCAAGCCATGTAGCTCCTACTTCCAAGGGGGAGGGTGTTACCTTCCACTCCCACAGGAAATTCGTTGTTCTGTCTTCCCCTGCCTGAGCTGGTCAAGTAGCAGTGGGGCAGAAACCTGTCTAAGGGCTGTCAGCAGCGCAGGCTGCCCGGAAAACTCTAGAAGACTAGTGAGAGCAATGCTGGGGGTCCTCTAAGTAGCCCACAGAGTGCATGGAATCATACAGTATTGGGGTATGATTCTGACATGTTTGATACCAAACATGCCCAGGTTCGGAGTTACAATTATGTAGCTGGACACAAGTGACCTGTGTGACCTGTGTCCAGTACACATGTCAAATGGCTTCCCTGCACTTACGAAGTCCATGGAAATGGAGCTGGAGTTCGTAGGGGCACCTCTGCTCATGCAGGGGTGCCCTCAGACACAGGTACTTGGGCCCTGCCCTCTGGGCTTGGAGGGCCTACCATGGGGGGGGGACTTAGAGTGACCTGTGGTAAAAGGGTGCATACACCTTTTCACGCAGGCTGCAGTGGCAGGCCTGCAGACACATTTTGCATGGGCTCTCATAGGTGGCACAATACATGCTGCAGTCCAGGGGGAACCCCTCGTGTCCCAAAGCCCTGGGTACCTAAGTACTTTATACTGGAGACTTATATGGGGGCACCAGTATGCCGATTGTGGAGTGTGCTAAGTCCTAAGAAACCAAATTTAGAGGGAGAGAGCACAGTCAAAGGGGTCCTGGTTAGCACGATCCCAGTGAACACAGTCAAAACACACTGTCAGCAGGCAAAAAGTGGGGGTTACCATGCCAGAAATAGGGTACTTTACTACACTTGTGGCTGGCCAACCCCCATTATCTTGCATACCCAAAGACCCACTTTCTTTATTTTTTTTTTATTTTTTTTTTTGCGACGTCTCAAAACCATGGTACTATTGCGAAATTAGATGGGGGTTCCATTTTGAGTGTTGGGGTAGCACCGCGATACCGGTGTGCTGCGAAAAAAAATGTTTTATATTATTCCTTTGGGACGCCCCTCTCATTACTACCCCCACAAAGACCATGGGTTCATGATACCCTTTCCTGTTCCCTTAATCCTTATTTTGATTTGTTTTCATTGGCACGGAGAATGAGTCATAAAATAGCAGGCACAACTTTCTCTTTATATTGTAGCCAGCCAATCATATCATGTGTTTTGAACTCGCGGCACCATCCTACACTTCAGTAGTACTGCAGATGTGTCGCAGAGTGAGATATCTATACATTTTGAGCCTTAATTTATCAGAAATTACAGCTTTACTAGAGATTACAAAAAACACAATTTCTGGTTCAAGCTCTAGCATTCTGCTAAATTTGCTGTATTTCTGTCCAGTTGTTCTGGCTGGAGTATTGTCCAAATTTCCTATTGGTAATTACATTGGGGAAAATCTGTATTGGGCCCTCCACCCCCTTTTTTATGGCTCGCTTCACAGATCACCCCAGGCCTTCCAAGAAGAAGCCTCCGTGGCACAAATTTCTCTTCTGCTCTTTACATTCAGGCACCTTTTTCAATTCTTTTTTTGCAATCTCAACTAGACAAAAGGCATGTTAAAACATCAATAACTGCCAAAGCGTTTCGGCAAGACACCTTCAACTGGGCCTATCTTCAAAACAAAGTGACTACTACTAGATACAAACCATGTACCTCTTCACTTTTCATGACTCAACAGGAACCAGAACAATATCTTCATCTTGTTTCTAGAACCTGTCAGCGCCCACTTTCCAAAATGACATATAAACGAGTTAGAGAGTTTTTCACATTGTAAATCTGTCTCAGTTCAATTCATTTATACACATCCATAATACAACTGTTCTATTTAAATAATTAATACATACTTATGACATGTTTAAATTCAATTTTTATGCTTCAAAGTTTTATACAAATATGTGAGGCTAAGCCTTAGTATTAGCTTATGATGGTGCTAAAGATAATCATTGTAATCATGATGACACTTTAAGCAGATATTTCAAGATCATCCATGAAGCCCTGGTAAGCCTCACAATAACACCTTCATTTTTATCATGACGTGTGGTACGCTTCCTACTATAATTAATATTACAAATAAAATAATTATTGAAAAAAAAGTTATATATGTAGGTTCGCTAATAATAGAAACATTTTACAACCAGAAAAACACTGAAATTCACAAGTTATGTATAAATTACATAAGTATAACTTGCAACCTGTAGATTTCATATGTCAATATGCAGTGTCATAAGCACGAATCATAGCGGTGCAAGTTGTAATTCGGTCGTTTACGTATGACTGGTGAATTTCAGAGTTGTTTTGGTTTTAAAACTTTTTGACAATTTTATATATATATATATATATATATTTATTAGAAGACCTACATCTGATTGAGACTTTTACTGCAGATTCCTCACCTTATGAATATCTCTAGGCGCTAGAGTGGATCTGGAGATTTTTTCGATAGCAGTTTCCTCGCATGTCGATAGGTGTCATCATGCTGGCTCCTGTCGGATCCGTCCCTCACCAGGGGTGACATCAGGACCCCTACATGTAGCCCCACCTCGGCATACTGATGTCAGTTCCTTGCTGCATCTTCCAACACAGATCAAGAGCTCTATTGAATCCTGTCAAATTGGCAGTTTTCCCCTCAAAAATTCTTCTCATGTGCATGTGTCCCTTCCAAAAATGACATGGTTTAAACCTTGCAAAGACTACAACCAACAGATGTCAGTGACAGGTACCCGCAAGGCCTGTCTCTGGTGCCTCAGCGTCCAAACACAACAAAGCGTCATGCAAATGCTATGCAAAGATGAACAACAAGGTCATCCAGGTCAACACAGCCAAACTTGCTCTTGCAGCACTTTGTAGGACGATGAAGAAGGCCCAGTTGAGGTTGAAAGCGTGGTTGCGCTCTCACTTCTAGGGCTGCTCTTATGAATGTTTGTCTTCAATGTCCAGGAGCTTCAGTAAGTTAAAGAAATCAAAGAAACATAAGAAATCAAAGCATGGGTCCCCTTCGCCCCACCCTCCTACCTCTTGGATACCTCTAGGCCATGGAGGCGTTCTCCCCACTCAGAACTGACTCTGCATTTGATCCCGATGTGCCCCAACGTCCACGGCCATTGGCGACACCGCAACAGCTCCATGAGTTTATATTGTCCCTACACTGCAGTTTTAAACCTCTGATCCATTTGAAGCACCTTTGTGCCTTAGGGATCAGAGGCCACCAGTCAGGTTACTGCCCACGGACTCACCCCGACTGTGACACTTGACGTTGTTTTGAGGCTTGCCCCATCACTAAGCCCTAATCTTTTGGCTCCAGCATCAGCGATACGCCTGACTATGCCTCTGGCACTTCAACCGCTGCTGCAACCCCAGGCCTCAATGTTGGTCTGACTTCAGAAGCAGAGCAATTTTATTGGGAGTCTGAAACTCAATTCACACCCCACAGCCCTCGACACGGTCATACACATTGTGCTTGTATTCTTTCTCAGACCGTGAGATCTCCAAACTTTCTGCTAATGCCGATAGCAATGAAGAACCCTATGATATGGAGGCCATTGTTTTGGATTTATGAAATGTCAGTGACCTGGACAACTCTCGAGACATTGGCCTTTCTTCACCCAACCAGGCTATGGCAATAGAAGAGTCCATCTCCTTCATCACATTGATTGAAAGGGCGTCAGATGTTTTAGACCTTACCCTGCCCATGACAGAAGTAAAAACAAATGTCCTGACCGAGATGCCCAATCTAAGCCAGACAAGCCAAGAACCTCTGCTTCCATTTAATAAGGACATTACGGGCATGCTGGTGGGCACCTGGGCAAAGCTAGGATCTTGCCTTCTAGTAAACTGATTAATGGCAAGATGGCATAGACCCGCTCCTAGGAATCCAGATTTTCAATACAAACTCGCAACTCCAGAGAGCTTAGTGGCATAGGTATCTACTAGTCGACTTAACCCTAATGCATTCCCCACAACAACACCCCCTCACACACCCACCCAATAGAGAATCAAAGCTCATGGAGACATTTACCAAGTGTATGTTTTCTTCCACCAGCATAGCCTTCCGGTCCGTCAATACTAATTGCCCCATGGGCTGGTAGTCGCATGCGCTGTGGGGCAGAGTGGTGCAAGCTATCCCAGAAGAAAAATAAACAGTGCTACAACTCCCTGTCTTCTGTGGCCAGGGTGCAGCAAACTACTCTCTCTGATCTGACCTGGATACAACTGACTGTCTGGGTAGGGCAGTTTGAACCCGTGTGGTGCTCTGGCACCATACTTGTATTTGCTCCAAGGGCTTCTCTTCTGAGTCGCTCTGTGATGCCCTGGACCCCTGCCCGCTGATCATCGTTCATTCGCCCGGGGAGATCCTACACATGGGCAGTGGGGTCAGCGTAAAAGCAGCATAAATTGATGCAGCATCAGTTGCAATCGTTATCCTGAATCGGACCAACCATGAGTGTCACATTCTGGTGTGGTGTAGAGGCCATGAGAGAGTTAGTGCAGCCTTGCGGCGTACCCCAGGCAAAGCTTAAATGCCTGGCCCCACCACAGTGCACTTGTCATGAGCCCTGACGGTCCCTTCTCATTTCTCCTGAGACTGAGGACGGAGGCGGGTGTTGATAAGGCGGGGTGCAGGCTGGACTCGAGACTAGAAGTGCTTAGACAAGACCCGTGGTATCGGACCCTGGCTATAGAGGTCGCAGACTTACGAGTCTAAACTGGCCTGCACCGTTGATGAGTTTTGATTCTTGCCCTTTGGGCCCTCCCGAGTACATTCCTCCTTGCTGTTGGGTGTTAGTATGCCTCTCTTTGTTTATTTCTGTGGTTGTAAGCAGGTGGGCAGCATCATCGCCATAGTTAACTGGGAGACAGAGGGCCATGTGAATGCATATCTGTGGGCCGTACACATAACAACAGAAAGGAGCATTGATCGGTAGACAGTGAAAGGCCCTGCATTGTCCCCTGGTTGGATGAGCCCATAACCAAATTAGTCAGCACAATTGCTGTACATGGGGTCAGCCATAGGCAAGCTAGTTTCCTCAGTGGCATTTCTTGGCTTTTGCAGGCGGGCACTTGGGAATTCACCCTAAGGCCTGGTTAAGGCTGCACCACCTAATGGTTACCACTCCAATTTGAGGGTGAGGTGTGATGGGTCATCTTCAGTGCCCTTGCTGCTAGGTGTAGATTCATACTGCTGATAATAACGGGTCCAGTTGAAGGCTCAGCTGCTTGTGCAAACTTCCCCATTAAACTGTGCAGTGCAGGTGGGGTGCCTGGTGGGCCCTGCTTATGAGCCATCTGTAGGAATCTGCTGGATTCACTTTACCACCAGCTATGACAGTCATTCGGTTGCACGGGATTGGCACCCCTGGGCAGGTGCAGTCACGTGCATTCCTGAGTGCATGTGTATCTACAACTGAACAAATAAGTAGAACTCGCACCTCAAATGCAACAGCCCCATGTTAAGATGGACTTGAGGAAGTAAATTAACAGCAAGTGGTGGCTATGCAAAATAGTGCAGCACACGTGTATATCTCTAAACAATTAATTACCAGCTCAAGGAGGGGACGTGGCAGCCACCTTACACTATGCAGTGGAGGTAATAAAATCCCCTGTATATAAACTCTGGTACACCCCCAAGCTACTCCGTCACACTGTAAGACTAAAGAACAACCAAAAAACTGAATAATTGAAAATAAATACATGTAAAAAGTCCAATTTATCCATGAATTCTCTTGTTAATATGTTGTCTTCAGAGCAGATCCAAACACACATCCATCTTATTCCCTTGAACTTCCTACAAATCATATTGGCAGTTCTCTCCACAGAGATAGCGTAGCCAACACATGTTTTGTCTTAATTGCAGTAAGCTGACAACTGCATCAGGGCAAAGTATTCAAAACAATGCTATGTGAGTCACATATCTTAATCCATATGCATAAGTCCATAGATGCCAGAAATATTCAGCCAAATTAAAACCGTTCCAGATCCAAAGTTCAATGGCATCTAAGGACTTAAGCGATCTTTGTGGAATAGAGCTCCCTACATGATTTGTATGAAGTTCAAGGGAATAACATGGATGTGTGTCTGGATCTGCTATGAAGATGACAAATAAACAAGAGAATTCATGGACTTTTTACATGTATCTATTTTCAACTAATCTGTTTTGTAGCTGTTCTTTAGTGTGAAGGAGTAGCTCAGGGGGTACCACACTTGAGGACGTTATTGCCCTGGAGTGTTCCTCAAGAGACTCTGTTGTATCCCTCAAGCTCACAAGCTATGCCACCAAGACTGCAGAAAATTAGATGTCATTCATGCAGCAATATGTGACAAATATGCTGCTCTGGAACTGGATATTTATACTGTGGCCCTAGATTTGGGGGTGCTGAGGGAGGATCGGCGCAAACTACAAGATAAGGCCCAGCAAAATGAATCCGCAGACCACAAGTGACACTTTAACTTACAGGTTTTAGGTACCCCTGGTACTGTATACTAGAGATTTCCAAGTAAGTTAAGCGATGTTGATTGTGTATAAGCCATTCAACTGTGTACCTTTTTAAGGGTGAGAGCACATATACTGAATCCTGATTAGCAGGCTCAGGCATTTCAGAGCCATTTAATGCATAATATGATAAATGGGGCCAAAAAAGTGGGGTGAAATCCACAAAAACCCTATTTCCTCACACCTCCTCTGTATAGACTATAAATTCTAAGTAACATAGTAGTGGAATGCATTCTATCACGCCTGCCAGATCTGGTCCATTCAGACCAGAATGGGTTTATCTCAGCATTAGATGTCTCTACTCAATGATGGAGGAGGCGCCCTGGACATGGCCCCTATCAGCATGCCTGTCCCTTCACCTGGAGTAGGCGTTTGACTCGCTAAATTGGGACTATATATTCTGGGCACTTCAATTCTTTGGATTCGTCCTGCGGCTCCTGGGCTGGATACAAATGCTTTTTTTCAATCTAAAGGCAAGAGTGAAGACTGAGTAACAGATATCTGGCCCCTACTCTGTAGCCAGGGGCATCTTTCAGGGGTGCCTCTTGTCTCTTCTGCTATTTGCTGTGGCCCCTGAGCCACTCGCGGCCAGGATGCAGCAGTGGGGGAGGGTGTGGGGTGATCCTCTGGGTGATCAAACACATATTATTTCTTTCTACGCAGGCAGTATAATTCTTTTTATGTGGATGCTTCTATAACTTATCCCCTTTGGCAGTTTTACTGGAGGATTTTAGTGAACTATCTGCGCTTAGTGTCAATTACCACAAATCCCTTACATTCTTCTTAAGGGAAACTCTACCAGAGCAAAGTATTCACTTAGGTGCTGGCATCATATTATGGGCCCTTGGGTGTTTAAATATCTAGGCATTCAGATATATCACAAACAGGCTGACCTAACTCAGGCAACCTGGTTAGGGCAATTAGATCGCTGCATTTCCAAATCTCATTTTGGACCAGCACTACGATATGATGATAGGTTGTTAGCCCCATCTAAAATGGTGATGTTGCCCCATCTTCTGTATGTTTTTAACCATTCTTCCGGTTCTTGTCACCCCGGAACATTTTGAGAGTTTTACTCCCATTTTGGGGTTCCTCATATGGGGAAAGGGCAAGACAAGGCTTGGGCTGTCTAAACTAAGGCCATGGGTGGTGGCATGGAAGCATCAGATTTTCCCCAATATTACCTAGCAGCGCAACTCAAGTGGGTAGCGTATTGGTTGGCTGGCCACCATCATTGGGAGACAGGGTTCATATGTGCACAGTAATGAGAAGGGCACCTCCATAGTCTCCGGCGCTGCCTGTCACAGTTATCACTCACTTATACTGCACACAGTGCTGGGTTTCTTGCAGTGGGGATTCCATGCACTATGAAGCTGCACCCTTATTCCACAGCTCTCCCACTAATGTGACTACCTGTTGACTGCAGTATACTTACTTCTCGTGCACTATTGTTATGGGAGGATGCTGGGATTGCAACACTTGGAAATTTATTCTCAGACGGAGACCTTTTGAGTTTCCCATAGTTACAAGAACAGCGTGGCTTGCCTTGTGGAGCATTTTTGTCTTACGATTAGGCAGGCACTAATTATTCACTTTGATATTGATAAGAAAAGACCTGCCACCAATCTCCTCCTCCTCACACTATTCAAAATATGGCACAGTAACATCTGATTATATAGGTTGCTTCAGTGAGACCCCCTAGTGGCCCTGATACATCTCTCTTTGTCTAGCTCACCCTGTTCTGTAGTTCCCCAATGTCCTCGCCCCTTTTGAGGCTAGGGGAGAGGATATCAGCAGAGGCAACGTCAGTATGTAACTCATTAGCTTCAGGCCTCCTAGGCCCTTATCTGTAGAGGCCAGAGATCAAGCAAACAGCTCTCAGTCCCCCAGGGTCAATGTTGTACCTAAACCCCAGCTCCTTCCTCCAACGGCTGCCGCAAAACCACCTTAATTTACCCTTTAGAGCACACAAACACTGATGGGAGGCCGAATCACCTTTTACCTCCCCAAGGGGAGGAGCATCACAACGGACCAGTGAGTGCTCCGGATTGTGGAACACAGTTATTCCCTCTCCTTCCTGTCATGTTCTCTGAATATGCCATGCACACTGCAACTTCTCCCAGAGGACCACTTGTCCATCCTCTAAGGGGAAGTTCTAGCTCTCTTGGCTAAGGGATGTCTGAATTATAGATCGGAATTGAATCTGATTCCTGTTACTTTCTGGTGCCGAAAAAGGATAGAGGCCTCTGACTTATCTTTGATCTGTACCCTTCGAACTTTTTCTTCCAGAAGGACAAGTTCAAAATGCTCACATTTGGCCAAGTTCTGCTTGCCATAAACCCAGGAGACTGGATGGTGGCATTGGATTTGCAGGATGCCTATTTCTGCATACCCCGTCCTGCAGTCCTACAAAAGCTACCTGCGGTTTCAGGTAAGGAGGTAGTATTTTCAGTTCACTGTGCTCTCCTTTGGCCTTACTCATGCACCTCAGGTGTTCACAAAAGTGATGTTGGTAGTGATTGCAGCCCATCTGAGGAGGTTTGGGAATGCTAGTATTCTCACACATTGATGACTGGCTATTGAAAGCAGGTTTACCTCAAGCAGTCGTAAGCCACCTCCTTACGACCGCTGAAAATGTAATTGTGCTTCCGTGTCGTTAGATCCTCACTGATAGCCATAAACACATAATATTTCCATGCATCTGCTGCCATCCTGGATCACTTTGTTTTCAAATCGTGAAAAAAAATATTTTTTGTAGGAGGTGATACCTCTGTTCTCAATTTGTAGAGATCCCTCCAAAAGGAATGACAGGCCTGCTTTTTTACTGCTATATTAGGTCTTAAAAGTTACTTAAACAATGTAAAAAGACCACATTGCAGCACCTGTCTACAAGGCAATCATCAATTTAAATAGAAACAGTTCTTTAGAATACATGCGGAGACAGAAGATGAAGCAAACAAGAAGCCTGTCAGGTCAAGAGTTCACGGAGTGTAAGATAAAATAAACTGCCACTTTAAGGAGCCAGAAACTTCCCTTCCCGCATTCACTATACTGGTGGTTTGCCTCACTCCCTCAGTTCTTTTTTCCGGCTCATACTGAGAGGATCTCAGGAACACTCTCTGCATTATTTTACCCAATTTATTCTTTAACTTTTCAGTTTGAAAGTGAATTTGTCTTGCTTCACTCAACATCTTTTAGGTTTCCTTATATTTTCACAATTTTTTAACCAAGTGGATTGTTCTTTTTCCTCAGAATGCCTTCAGTCTTTGTAGAGTGCCCTGCATGTGGGTGAAAAACCCCTCAGTGTGTGTTGTCTGCCTGCTTGCCTCTCACTCCATTAAGGATGTGCATTTTGCCAAAAAGTGTTCTAAAAGAGCCCTGAAAGATTGATGGTACTTGTTTTTTACCGAAATAAAGCCAACAACAACAACAACAGTTGCAGACACATCCAGCTTCAGTCTCTGTTATCATGGAAACCCTGCAACCAAGGTGTAGGAAAATGATTCCTTGTTGCAGCAACCCCCTTCCCCCCAACTTTATGCCTGATATTAATGCTGACTTGACTGAGAGTGTGCTGGGGCCCTGCTAACCCGGCCCAGTGTTCTTTCACTAAAAATGTACCATTGTTTTCACAATGGGCACACCCCTGGCACACAGATAAGTCCCTTGTAAAAGATACCAGTGGTACCAAGGGCCCTGTGACCAGGGAAGGTCCCTAAGGGCTGAAGCATGTGTTGTGCCACCCTAAGGGACCCCTCACCTTACACATGCACACTGCCATTGCAGTTTGTGTGTGTTGGTGGGGAGAAAAGGGCAACGTTGACATGGCATCCCCCTCAGGATGCCATGCACACAAAATACTGTCTGTGGCATGGTTAAGTCACCCCTCTAGCAGGCCTCAAAGCCCCAAGGCAGGGCGCAATATACCACAGGCGAGGGCATAGCTGCATGAGCAATATGCCCCTACAGTGTCTAAGTCCATTCTTAGACATTGTAAGTACAGTGTGGCCATATTAAGTATATGGTCTAGGAGTTTCTCAAAACGAACTCCACAGCTCCATGATGGCTTCACCGAAGACTGAGAAGTTTGGTATAAAACTTATAAGCTCAATAAACCCCCATTAATGCTAGTGTTGGATTTATTGAAAAATGCACTCAGGGTATCTTAGAGATGCCCCCTGTATTTTACCCAACCCTCTAGTGGTCTCTGCCGGCCTGCCACTAACAGACATGTTTCTGATGCTATGGGGTAAGAGCCTTTGTGCTCGCTGGGGTCAGGGACAAAGCCTGATCTGGGTGGACGTGCTTCACATGTCCTCCCTGCAGGAACTGCAAATACTTGGATGTGAGCCTCAATGGCTCCTGTCTCATGTTACACTGCCCCAGGACACTCCAGCTAATGGAGATGCCTGCTCCCCTCCCCCGGACCAAGCCCCACTTTTGGTGGCAGATCCAACAGGAAATTTAGTTAACATAAGGAGGAGTGACCACCTCTGCTGGGACAACCCCTAAGGTGCCCAGAGCTGAGGTGACCCCCCTCCTTGCAGAATCCTCCATCTTGTTTTGGAGGAGGATAGCCAATAGGGTTAGGAATGTGCCCCACCTCCCCAAAGGGAGTGGGCGCAGAAATGTTGTAGCCACCTTCAGGGATAGTAGCCGTTGACTACTGTTCCCTAACCCCTGTAGCGCCCCTAAATCTAGTATTTAGGGGCACTCCCGAATCTTGCTCTTCCAATTCCCGGTGACCTGAAAAGAAAAACTGAAGTGCTGCACCAGCAGAGAAGACTCCAGACGACACCTGACTTGGCCCCAGCCCTAGCCTGCAGCTTTAAGTCTCCTCCTACAAGAAGATGACTCGTCCTGCAGGACCAGCGACCTCTAGAAATCCCCAGAGGACTGCCTGCATACCCAGGGACCAAGGTCTCCCGGGGACAATGGCCCTGTCCACAAAAAAACCTCCAACGTGGACTACAGAACCCCCCCCGCCCCCGGATCCGTGAGTCCTGCTACTCTGAACCCAACGTCCCCTGCCTGTGTCCAGGTGGCCCACTGGTCCAGAGGAGGTCCTCAGGCGATTCAGATCACAAGTCCACCCTGGGTTGACCCCTCCGGACCAACACAATGACACCTGCAGCCTAAATCAGGAGGACCCCCCCTGACTGCGACCGGATCCGGTGAAGATTTCCAGACGCCTAAAGGTGCCCCTGCACCTGCAGGCCCCTGGCCTTCTGGAACTCAACCGACGGTCCTACAACATCCAGTGGGCTGTCTGCTTACCTGTCCAGCAGTTGATTTTCTTCAGTTGACTCACTGGACCACGCCTGCAGCATCTTTGTGATCCCTAGGGTTCCTTTATTGAAAAGCATTTGGAGCCCAAAGCTGTGTTTGTACCCTGCACCTAGCCACCCCCTGCCGTTGAGGGTGTGTGTTTGCTTCTGCCCTGTGGCCCTCCCCCTAGGGTTGATCTAAACCTCCCAGGTTTGTGCCCTGAAGTTGCGGGTACCTACCTACACGTTGTTTCGTTCTGAGTGCCCCGTCTCCATAGGATTCTGTTGGGCGCCTGACACCACCTTTGACCTCTGCACCAGCCCCATGTTGTTGGTGGTGCACCTTGGTGTCTTCCTAAACTTTGCCCTGTAGACACTTTAACCCCTGGAAATTAAGATTGTAAATCAAGTACTTACCTGCGAATTGTGTTGTTACTTTTCCTTCCCTAGTACTGTATTGCTTTCTATGAGAAATTGCACTGTCTACCTCTGAAATTTAAAGGTATTACTCACCTGTAAGCTGTTTTACCTGTGAATTCTAAACAAAGTGCATTTGATACTTGAGAGTGATAAATTCTTGAAACTGTACTTGCCTGCAACAAAGATCATTTTGTTTCTAGAAATAAAGTAACAAAGTATATTTTTGATACATAAAACATTGACCTGGAGTTCATCATTGAGTGTGTGTGCCTCATTTCTTGACTTTGTGTGTACAACAAATGCTTAGCACTACCCTCTGATAAGTCTAACTGCTCGACCACACTACCACAAAAGAGAGCATTAGTATTATCTACTTTAGCCTCAGGAAAGCCTGTGGGGAACCCCTGGACCCTGTGCAAACTATACCTCACATTACAGAGCCAGCTTCCTACATTACGGACCTCTCAGAACTGTCATGAACAAACCATAGCCAGATGGATTGTTTGTTGCATACACTGTTGCTATCAATAAGCTAACAAACCTCTTCCAAAACCTTAGAGCCCGTTGTACACGTAGTAATGCTACTTTTGTCTGCTGGATTAGAGCAGCCACATAAAAATTGGTTCAAACTTTTAGTAAACGTTACTGTTCAGATGACGACTCAAGCAGATTCCTTACTAGGTAAGGCAGCTCTGAGAAATATGTTCAATTAAAGCAAATCATTATTACCTCACACCTGTGTTTTCTATATCCAAGATCAATGTTATCTTTCCTATCGCATTGTATTGACAACCTCGAGCCACAGATATGCTTGCTGTTCTGTGTTTGACTATCAATAAGAATCCTACAATGCAGAAGGAAGGAAAAGTTACTTGCATTCGTAGTTCTGCATCATAGGTATCCTCATTGAAGATATAAACAACCTTCTCTACTCCCTGGTTGTCAAAACATTTGCTATATATGTTTCCTATTTCTACACATTGTACTGCCATTCAAATAGAACTGAGGCTGCAAGGCAAACTGGCAGTACAGTGCATGTTGGGTCCCTAAAGCTAATAGCGGCCCAGCGTTCGGCTCCGCGTCCCAATCTTGGTTAAGAGGAAGGTCTTGGGATTGGTCACGGAGCCGCCCCCATCTTCTTCATCCCACTCCAAGTCCACAGGACGTTCGGGTAAGTTGAGGCATAAGAAGTGGAAGAAGGCGAAATGTTCTTTGACTTTATCTTGTCCGTCTGGCGTATACGAACCTGGGTGAAGCCAGTGGACTGGATACTTCCACAGATACTGGCATGCTCTCTCCCCCTACCGTGACTACAGAGAAGAGTGCTTCATATTCAAGGGTGGTGTGGAGAGCAGCTGCGGTCCTGGACCTTGAGCTGGCTTTCGTGGCAGACAGAACTAACCTGACAGAGGTGCTTCAGCTTGGGGCTTTATCCTCTGAACCCCTGCTTCCCTTTAATATAGCCCTTACGGACGTCCTTATGGGTACTTGGTCCAAACCCAGTACAGGGGCTTCTGTGAGCAGGACTATTGTCTGCCGCCGTCGCCCTGCACTAGATGACCCAGGTTTCCTAATGCAACACTCCACCTCTGAGAGCTTGGTTATCTAAGCATCCACTTCCCAGGGATCGTTCCCTTCTGGACACACTTGGGAAGAAGATGTTTTCTTACGCCAGCCTGGCTTTGCTGTCTGTGAACACCTCATGCCTTTTGGGCCCTTATTCCCACACGATGTGGGATGCGGTTGCGCAAGTGCTGCCACAGGTCCTAGAGTAGGCCGGAGCTATAATTTGCCAAGCAGTTGCTGATGGGAGAGACGCAGCAAAGTTCATGATCCAATGTGGACTGGACACAACCCAATCACTGGGCAGAGCAGTTTTATTGACAGTGGCTGTTAGGCACCACACCTAGTTGAGGACATCTGTCTTTTCGGAGGATGTGCAAGTTAACCTTATGGACATGCCTTTTGATAGCATCCGTCTCTTCGGAGAGAAAGCAGACTTGGAGCTTGAGTGTTTCAAGGATTCTCATCTACTGCCAGGTCTTGGGTCTTGCGGCGGCCCCTCGTCCACTTCAGTCTGCTCTTAGGCACTATTGTGGCTACAGAAGGGGTGCCCAACCACATTCCTTCCCCTCCTGCCACCGTTTTGTGCATGCTGCCCAACCTTTGCTTTGCCAGGGACATGGGATCCAGCGGTCTGGCCAGTCTACTGCCCCACCTCATCTGCCTCCAAAACTTCCTAGCCTGACACTTCCCCACCAGGTACCGGGGATGTGCAAGTTAACCTTATGGACATGCCTTTTGATGGCATCCGTCTCTTCAAAGAGAAATCAGACTTGGAGCTCAAGTGTTTCAAGGATTCTCATCTACTGCCAGGTCTTGGGTCTTGCGGCGGCCCCTCGTCCACCTCAGTCTGCTCTTAGGCACTTTTGTGGCTACGGAAGGGGTGCCCAACCACATTCCTCCCACCGTTTCGTGCATGCTGCCCAACCTTTGCTTGGCCAGGGACGTGGGATCCAGCGGTCTGGCCAGTCTACTGCCCCACCTCATCTGCCTCCAAAACATCCTAGCCTGACACTTCCCCACCAGGTACCTGTCGGAGACAGGATTCACCATCGCCTGCTCCGCTGGCAGCCCATATAGTCCGAAGTAGCTACTCCCTCACCTTCAAAATTACCCCTCCATCCATACCACCATCCTACGACCGGATGATGGAAGATAGCTTGGCACCTCTCCAAGAGGATGTTATGGCCCTTTTGGCCAAGGGAGCCATAGAGAAGGGTCCCTGTGCCAGAAGTATGTCATAGTTGTTATTCCCCCTACTTTCTGGTGCCCAAAAAGTACAGGGTCCTCTGCCCTATCCTAGACGTTCTGTCCCTCAATAGCTTTTTCTTGAAGTTTGAAATGCTCATTCTGGCTCATGGTTTATCTGCCCTGGACCTAGGAGACTGAATGGTAGCGTAGGACTTGCAGGACGCTTATTTCCACCTCCCCATCCTGCCTGCCCACAGACGTGACTTGCAGTTCTTCATGGGCTGTGAGCCCTTTAAGTTCACTATGCTCCCTTTCAACCCTACACATGCCCCTCGGGTGTTCACCAAGGTGATGGCTGTGGTCACAGCTCATCTGCGCAGATCAGGAGTTTCAGTCTTCCCCTACCCCAATGACTGGATGTTGAAGGTGGGCTCACCCCAGGCTGTTGTCACACCTCCAGACTACAACAGACCTCCTGCTTTCCCTGGGGTTCACTAGAAGTATGCCAAAGTTATAATTGGCCCCCTCTGAGGCACTCCCTTTCATTTGAGCTGTTCTGGACACAGTGCAGTTTCAGGCATATCCTCCAGAGCGGCGAGTCCAGGATATTCAGGCTATAATTGATTTTTCCGCCTCTATCCTGGATTTTGGTGAGAATGACTCTGAGGTTATGGGGCCCCATCGCCTCCTGCATTCTGCTGATGACACATACCAGATGGCATATGCGGGCTCTGCAGTGGAACCTGAATTTCCAGTGGGCTCAGCATCAGGGAAATCTCTCCTACATAGTCCAGATCTTGAAGAGAACTGCACAAGATCTGTAGTGGTGGCTTACGAGCCATGACTGAGTCAGAGGTAGATCTCTTCCTTCCTGAACTAGATCTGATAGTAGTGACAGATGTGTCACTCTTGGGATGAGACAGCCACCTGTGAGAGGTGGGGATCAGAGACGTCTTGTCTCTGGCGGAATCTAGACTCCACATCAACCTGTTGGAACTCTGAACAATCAGACTATCATTGAAAACATTTCTTTCCTTCTCAAAGGGAAGGTAGTGCAGATGTTCATGAATAACCCCTCTGCCATGTGGTACTGCAACAATCAGGGGGAGTGGGGTTGTGGACCCTTTGTCAGGATGCTCTGTGCCTCTGGACTTGGCTTGAACATCATGGCATATCCCTGATGGTTCAACATCTGGCGGGCTCTCTGAATGCCCGAGTGGACAAACTCAGCAGCCATGCCTGGTTGATTACGAATTACGTCTCAATCCAGAGGTAGCACAAGGTGTCTTTCAGCAATGGAAAGAGCATTGGTTAGATGTGTTCTCCTCTGCAGAAAACACGTAATGTCAGCTGTTTTGCACGTTGGAGTTTCCAAGGCGGCAATCGCTCATCAACGCTTTTTATCTCGATTGAGACTTAGGCCTCATGTACGTTTTTCCGCCCATACCACTTCTGCCCAGAGCTATCAAGAAGCTCAAGGATGACCGGGCCCAAGGAATTCTTGTAGCTTTGGAGTGGGCACGAAGAGTCTGGGATCCTAAGCTATTGAGCATGGCCATCAGTCCTCCGATCAGCGTTGCCCTCACTGGGAAGCATGCTTGGCCCCTTCCCCCCAGGGGAGTGGGGCTTAACAGTATGGACTGGGAAGGGTCCTGCAGACGTGAGCTGGCATGACTCGATTGATTTAGTAAAGATGCAGGGGTATATGAGGGGAGGAGGTGGTAGCCAGGAAACGGGTAGGTTCCTGTTGTATTTTTATATTGCTGTACATAAAATTTATGCTGAATCTTAACTTCTTTGTAGTGCGGTGGGTGATAGCCACCTGCTGAGATGATGTAAGGATATATTAATTCTCTCATGCTAATAATCATCCCACAAGTTGGTGCCATGTGATGTCTCATAGTCTAAGTATACCACCACCTCAGTTCTGATTGTACATTCTGACCGTCCACTGGTGTAAGATTCACTGCTGGACAAAATGGTTGAAAACATAAAATGTGGTGTCCTGGATGCTGCAACCCTAACTTCCACACTGTAGTTGACGTATTTGATATGCATTTCTCTATATGAAAAATAAATAAAAAGATTAAAGCAAAAAAAATCAATCCTCTGATCAGACTGCCCCTTCAGGAGGATCTTCTGTCACAGCAGCAGGGAAGGGTTCTCCACCTGAACCAGTCCAGTCTCCAGCTTCTTGCGTGGAGATTGAGCAGCAGCAGTTGACAGCTTTTGACCTTCCCTCCAAAGTCTGGAGTGTTATCTTGGCAACCAGGAGTCCTTCCACCAAAATGGTATACTTCCTTCACTAGATTAAATTTGTGGCATGGTGCACAGTCAAGTCTGTTGACCCCCCACTTTCCGCCCTTCTTTCTTTAGCCCAGCAGGGCTCTGCTATGGGCACTCTCAAAGGTTACTTATCTGCTATCTCTGCTTTTTTTGAGGTTGCCTGGTCAACCTTCCTTGTTTAAGCCTCTGTTGTAAATAGGGTCCTTAAAGGCCTTACTCGTGTTTCCTCTATCTCCATTCGTTATGTCCCAATAGGATTTGAATTTGATTTTGACTTTTCTGATGTGTGCTCTTTTGAGCCTCTCCACAATTATCCACTCTGGCTTCTCACTTTAGAAACAGCCTTCCTTGTGGACATTACATCTCTCCCCTAGGTAAGTGAGCTGCAGGTGTTGTCATCTGTGCCACCCTACCTTTCCATCTACCCTGACAAAGTGGTGCTTCACACCAGGGCTTCCTTTCTGCCAAAAGTGGTCACACCCTTTCATGTAGGCCAATCCTTCACCTTGCCTACTTTCAACACACCCCCACATCCTTCTAAGAAAGCGGAGAGACTTCACTTCCTGGACCCAAAAAGAGAGTTGGTGTTCTACCTTGATCATACAAAAAAGTTCCAGGTGGATTATCAACTCTTTGTCGGCCATGTAGGTGAAAAGAAAGGTTGGGGAGGGCAGAAAGCGGACCATCTACCGGTGGGTCGTACTATTAAAATCTGCTACGCACTGGCCAAGAAGCAACCACCTGAAGGTTTGGGTGCTCATTCTACCAGAGCAACTGCTGCGACCACTGTGTTAGCACATTGAGTTCCAGTCTTTGATGTCTGTCAGACGCAAACGTGGGCATCTTTTCACATTCACCTAAAACAACTGCCTGGACAGTCAGGTCTGTAGTGATGGGTGCTTTGCCACTTCAGTCCTGCAAGACTTTCTTATTTGATCTTTGTTCGCAGCCCCACCTCCGGGGATGGTATTACTTGGATATCTATTCAAAAGTTTAGTTTTGATGCAGTAGTGGTTAATGTTCTTCATGGCTCAAACCGATGTCAGCACGCCGGGGTGGTCTCTATATAGGACCAGCGACATCATTTGTGGCGTGGATGAGCCCACGACGGATGTGGAGCCGATTTATGCCACCTAATGGCATGCAGAGGTACTGCTCGCAAAAAATCACCGGATCCAGACTGACGCCTGGGGAAAATTAACAAGGTAAGGAATCTGCAACTAGAATATGTCTCTACCAGATAAGGCGTTACCGAAAGTAAGTAACTTGTCCTTTTAGACTTCCTGACCTCCTTGTAGGAAGCTGGCTCTCTATATGGTGCACTAAAAAGAAGTACACAGTGCAGAGAATCTGGTGGATCCTCAATTGGTTGGCAGAGGCAAATGTAGATAGGACTAATCCTCTATTTAGCAGTAGTGTGGGTGAGCAGCTTATCATAGGGTAGTGCTAAGTATTTGTTGTACTCACAGAGGCAATAAATGAGACACACTCTCAAAGAATAAATCTGAGACCAATTTAGAAAAATAATACTTTTGTTTATATATAGTTTAGACCTAAGAACTTCGTTACCAGGTGTAAGTAAGGTTTAAAGCATAAATACTTTTTAGTTTAAAAAATCGACACTTAGTGCAGTTTCAGAGTCTTCACTGTTAATCTATGTTGGAAAGCAATGTTCAGCAAACACACAGTTAACAATGACTTACAAGGCCAATCTCAGAGAGCTAAGGCAAGTACTGGGCACTGATCAGAACCACACCAGCAGGTCACTGTGGGCTGCTCTGGGGCAGCTGTGTGCAGTCGCAGTAAGGCATCTGGTGCCCAATGGTTTTCCATGGGGATTGGGCCTTGTAAAAACAGGCTGCAGGCTCTGGACAAGAGGCCAGTCAGGTACAACAAACAGGTAGGTAGTAGACATGGTTTGCTTAGGGTGTAGGTGCACCTTTGGTCCTTTTCTCCTAGGCTGAGGAGCATGAATTCATGGGGGTGTCTTTAGTCTTCGGGTTTCTCCATCCGGGAGCATTCGTGGTCAGGGGGTCCTGTGTGTTGAGGCTGCAGGCGTCATCTGGGAGTCCAACAGGGGGACCCAGGGTGGACTTGAGCTCAGAGGAGCCGAAGTGCGTCGTTGGCAACTGGGACCTATCGAAGATTGGTGCAGTGGTTGCTGACCGTGTCTGGGTTTCTCTCACCGCAATGCCATGGTTGAGGGGGGCCTGTAGGCAACTTGGGGGAGCTCAAGAGGGGTGAAATCCAGGTGGACTTGGACTCTGGACAGCTGGGGAACCTGGCTGGCACCATTGGTGGGCTTCATCAAGGGTCATGGACGTTGGGTGCAGTGGTCACTTCAGGTGTTGGCTCTTCTGGAGGCTGCAGAGTCTTTTCTTGAGACTTTGTTGCAGAGCAGATCCGCTGCTCAGAAGAGTCTGACTTTTTGTAGAAGGCAGGCAGTCCTTCTGGGTTTCTTGGAAGCTCAGCTGCAGGACGAGTCGTCTTTTTGGGCACAGTCTGTTGAGGTCAGCAGGAAGGCCGATGGGAAGGGTACCAAGTCAGCTGCTGCTGCTTTTCCACTTCTGCTGGTGCGACTCCTCTGTGTCATTTTCTTCATAGGTCATCAGGATCTGAGTTTTAGGGTTCAGGGGTGCCACCTAAGTACTCAATGTAGGGGCATTACTGGGAGTGCCAGGCAGTAGTCAATGGGCTGACCACCATGAGGGTAACTACACCCTTCTTATGACCATTTCCTCTGGGAAGTGGGCATAACCCGAACCCTAGTTGCCTAATTCCTTCCAAACTAAGATGGAGGAATTAAAAAAGTTATGTTCAATTCAGCTCGTCCACCTTAAGCGTGGGACAGGCATGAAGTGAGCCCACCGCCTAATCTAACACATTTTCCTACCTGTGCTGCTGCCAAAAGTGGGGTCAGCACAGAGGGGTCAGTCAACTCCGCCATCTGGAGGGACCTGGGTCGCATTACAAAGGTGGCTAAGCCTTTGAAGCTCCCCGCCCTGGTAGGTCTGTTCTACCTGGGTGAGGTGCTAACTCCCCCGCCCAGTGCATCCTTTTGTCTCTGGCCCTCACCTTGAGGGCCAAGTAACATGTCTAAGGTGGCTGAAAAAGCCAGGACCAGTCAATCAACACACTAGTAGCTGGTAGGTTTTCAGAGGCTAAGGTGCCCTCTGGGTGCAGTTATTAATAAATCCCTCACTGGAATCATTGAGGGTTTATTAATCTGAGATGTTTGATACTAAACATCCCTATATCCAGAGAAGCCGTCATGGAGCTGTGAAACTCGTAGTGACCAGTGACCAGCACATGCATTTAAAATCGCTTCCATGGTCACGTACTATGTTGAGAATCGACAAAGACATAACGGGCATATCTGCTTCTGCAGATACGCCCTCACATGTAATATAATGCACCCTGCCTTAGGACGGTAAGGCCTGGTAGAAGGGTGACTTACATATATTGCATGCAGTGTTTAGGGGGCATAGCACACAGGCTGTGTGCCAAGTTATGTTTTCATTTTTGTCTGCACCATGACAGACATCCTGCAATGGCAGCTTGGTGAGGGGTCCCTTAGGGTGGCACAATTTCTGCTGCAGCCCTTAGGTACCCTCTTTAGTACCCCAGGCCCTAGTTACCAGGGGTACCACTTACCAGGGACTTACAGTGGGTGCTAAAGGTTTTGCCAAATGGGAAAAACGACTGTGCAGTTTTGAGGAAAGAGATCTGCCACTGGGGGCCTGGTTAGCAGGAACACAGTGCACTTTTAGTCAACATTACACCAGAAACCAGGCAAAAAGTGTGTGTGTCAGGGGGAGGTGTGTATTGACATTTTTAAAAGTGTCACTTTTCTACACTCCTGCATCCCGCTCTTGGAAAACATCAGGTGGCACATGCAGGCTCTGCGGTTGGATCTGAAGTCTAAGTGGGTGCAGCACCAAGGGGCCTATCAGAGTTCATCCGGTTGTAGGATGAGACTGAAAAAGATCTGTAATGGTGGCTTCTTGACTAAAGTTGTACCTGTGACAAACCCCTCTCCCACTCAGAGTTAAGGGTCATGGTGAATGCATCATTGTTGGGTTGGGGAGGCCACCTGGATGGCTTAAAGATCGAAGGACTCTGGTCTCAAGAGGAAGCACGCTTCCATATCAACCTGCTGGAGTTGCGAGAAACTCACTTGTTACTGAAGGTGCTCCTCCCGACATCAAGGGATAACATTAGAGGTCTCACGGACAACGGAATCGCCATGTCGCATTGCAACACACAGGTCAGAATTGGAATCAGATTATTTCTCGAATCGCCCGCACCTGGCAGATTCTTTAAATGCCAGGGCAGAAAAACTCACTGACTAGAGACCAGCAGATCACAAATGGCAGTTACACTCAGAGTTGGTGCAGGGCATCTTCCAGCAGTGGGGAAAACCCTGGCACGATCTATTCGTCACTGCTGAGAATACACAGTATCCAGATTTTTGTGCTTTGGAATTCCCAAGGCTTTACTCCTTCAGAGGTACCTTCCGTCTCAACTGGAACTCAGTGATCCTCTATGCCTTACTGCCCCTTGCTTTGCTGCCCATAATACAAAGATGCGCGTTAAAGGTCAAAACATGGTATTACATGCAAGGTTATGACATGCGAGATAACGTCCCACAACCCTATCACGCTAATGTTGGACTCTTCTTAAACCTCCAAAATGCTAGTGGTGTTAACGGATCCTTGAAAAGTGATTTCTCATATATTCCAGGTCTCCTGCAGAATGTCTTTTTATCTACATTAGTGATGCATAAATTAGCAGTGGCACTTGAGTTGTCCTTACCAACTGCAGAGCGTAAGTTCAACATCCTGATCGAATTCCTGCAGCCCTGGATTTCTTTTGCTATTCGTTGAAGCGTTGCTTGAACCAGTACTGGCTAACTAACACCTTTTTGGGTACAACAGTTCACAGACTGATAACTTGGCACCATAGACCCGACCGTCTGCTCCCAAATCATATGAACACATCCTTCTTTGGAAAACTTGGTGATTTGCTGATTCATACAACTTATGCAAAGATGATTCCTAATGCTTCTCCATTGCTGGTCTAGTCCAAATGACTTGACACCATGGGGCAAAAGCATTTTGTTTCATGTAGCTTAGCCTGGCATACTGACAACGGCATTTACCTTCTTGGACTGTATGTCCAGGCCTTTTACGAATAGGTGAGAGTTTGATAAACTGGATCACAGAAACGTTTCTCCGATCTGGTGGCTGACAGTCTGGACACCTCCTACAAATATGGCTTGGATTCAGCTGATGGTGTGGCATTTTAGACTCCTTGTGAGGTTAATGCAAGAGAGTCTGTAGGAGCAGGGATGCCAGAAATCAGGAGACAGGAAGTTACAAAATAACTCTGTCCTAGTAGCAAAACAGTAATTTGTAGATTGGTACCTGAGAACATTCATGCAGACATTGATCCCATTTCAAAGATCTCTTCAGACTCCGATAATCATCACAGAGGCTTCATTTCGAGGCTATGGTGTCCATGAATGACAATCTGGAAAAACAAACACATATAAAACACTTATAAAACAGTTTTACCACCTAATCGCTTGAAACCCAAAACAGTCTACCTCACATTTTACTGCCATCCATCATGTCAGTTTTGTTTTAGATCATAAGGACAACACAATGACCATGTATAACCTGAACAACCAAGGTGGAACAAAAACATGAACTTTGTAGAGGAAGGCACTGATGATCTTAAACTGGAGATTTGTTTCCCCTAAGAATGTGTCTTAAATGACTCTGCTGGATACAGAAAGCTAAACAAGGAATTATTTACAACTATAAAATGTTTGAAATAGCTAGACTTAACCTTCACTTTCCAAACTTTATGTGGAAGTGCCCTATGTATAATCTAGTCAGCATAATATGTGGCAGTCTTTCCACTAATATCAGTTATTCTCAAAATGATGATTCTGATTGCTCCTGACCGAACTTGCAGCGATGGAAACCAGATCACCGTCACTTATTCCAAGAATCTCAGTTGAGACTGCAATGCTGGCTAGATTTGATAACCAGAATAGTGGGCAACATATTCAATCACATTGTTCTTCCAATAAGGGTAACTGCCTCTCGTCAGAGAGTGTATTATATAAATAACTAATCCTGCCCCTAAGCTCTATGGACGGTGAGCATCCTTCTAGAAGAATAGAATACATCTTCAAGACAAAGAGGCCTTTGATATGGTGATTAGAGAAGCAGATGTACCTGAGAATGTGCCTAGAAGAAACTGTCCTGCATTTCTCTTTAATATTTAGGCAAATCTTTTGTCTGAGCATTACATACCACAGAAGCCCTTTTAACGCATCATTTGTTTCTGCCAGTGATTACAAATTTTCTTGAATGTCTCCAAAAGATTATTTTTTAATTCAGGCTCCCTGTGCCACCTTGGGAATTAAATATAGTATTGCCGAAGCTAATGGCTTCGTCATTTGAAGCAATAACTCAGTCACACAGCAATTGTTCTAGAAAGATGTCGTTTCATATGCAGTGCCATCAGCTGGCCGCCAAGAGCAAGGATCTGGATTTCTGCCTCAATGAAACTTAAGATTTCTTTGCATGCTAAAGGAGTTTCTAAATATCACACACCTAAAGATAAGACAAGAGAAATTAATAAGTCATAGTAACGCTTAGTAAACTGCTTTTGACGTTTTCACTGCAGTTCCTCCTTGAAATGCCCAGAGCTCATTCTACTGGGTATAAAGCAACATTTCAGAGATTTAGAGGTTGTTACATTCATTTGAAACCATCCCTATATAGACTCAGACACTTTAGTAGAAAGAGACTTGTCGCCATAACAGTTTACTTGAAACTCACCCCTTGTTTCTCTTTTTACCTAACTCTTTGCTCATTCCTTGAGATTGGCTTGCAGTTCAATAATGCAATACGGTATTCCCTTGCAGTTCACTTCCTGTCGTTGGGAGATAAACAATTGTTTTTTCAACTCCCTAAAAGTGTATATGTTTCTTAAATTAAGGTTCACTTATACTAAATGTTAACCTCCTAATGAAGAGAAAAATGTACTAAAAATGCATCGAGGTATTTAAAAAAAATTTATATGAAGCAATTAAGTTCAAGCCCAGTTTGAAGGCATGAAATTCAGAGATGATAAAAAAAATTCCAATGTGAAAGCATCACCATTAAGTGTTCAAGATTAACCTTTATTAAACAAAAGTTTAGAAACAATCTTATTGAAGGACAGCTGTGCACAGAGTAAAGCAGCACGCAGGAGTGTTCTGTTAGTATGCGTTCTGCATTGATAAGGGAATGACTATAATCCAGCCTCCCCTGGGCTCCTGCCTGTTACTTGCCTGTCATTGTACTTTTTTTTGCTTGTTTCTGCCTGATCACTTCCAGTATTGTTCTTGTATTACAGACATTTCGACCAATAATCTCTTCCGTTTCCCTCTAGCTTGACCACTGTATTCAACCAGCTGTGGTTACCAAGGATATCTGCATGCTCTTCTATTCCCGGGATGCCAAGATTTCGCCACCTCGCTCTTTACGCAGTCTGTTCGGCAGTGGCTACTCCAAGTCTCCTGATTCGTAAGTGAACCAAGTTGAGATGGGATTTGTCTACATAGGGATGGATGCTGCTTTCTCCTTCATTTTACAACAGGAGGTCAGGTTTAGAATTTTGTTAAGTCTGATTCTCTTTTGGAAGAGCGGAGCTTGTATCAAATTGTGTGCTTCTCATGCATTTCTTTGGATGGTGAAGAAGGAGAAATGCATTTGGTTATCAGTGAAAGAGAGATAGAACACTTGAGCAGTAAGAGAGCATGGGTAGAAATGAGGGTAGCTACACTCCTGTGAAAAATGCAGGTTCATATGGATGATAATTTGTTAATCATGGTGGGAGGCGGGGTGAAATTTGTGAACTTTTCATATTATCCCACATTTAGGTGCTAAGGTCTTTTGTATTTCTCAGGAACAGAGTAACTGGAATCTATGAACTAAGCCTGTGCAAGATGGCAGATACAGGAAGCCCTGGTAAGTGACTGGTGTACAGACACCTGGCTAGGAAAAAACTGGAGCTGTATAGCCATGTTACACAACCCACTATTCCCACATCCATGAATCCCATAAACAGCATATTTTCCATCATGCTAACATTCATTCATCACACAACATGCACATATAGACCATGTTCCTTAGCATATACTGCCATAACTGACTGCATATAAAATACACACCTAAAACAAATATATATATATATATATTTTCAAACTTGTCCATTGGATGTAACACTACTCTTTCCCTTTGGTCTAGGAATGCAAAGGAGGAGACGAAAGATCCTGGACACGTCAGTGGCATACGTGCGGGGAGAGGAGAATTTGGCAGGATGGCGGCCCCGTGGTGACAGTCTGATCTTGGAGCACCAGTGGGAGCTGGAGAAGCTGGAACTGCTGCATGAGGTGAGCAGCCAATCATAAGGGAGGTTGTGGAAAGAAAGGGCATCCTTTAAGGTGATCCCAAAGCACGGCATTGATGCCCGTATTGTTCTCTCTTAGGTGGAGAAGACAAGACATCTACTGCTGCTGCGTGAGAAGCTTGGCGACAGCCTCCCAAAGTCTCTAAGTGAGTCTATATCTCCTAGCCTCAGCAGCGGTACCCTCAGCACCTCCACCAGCATCTCCTCCCAGATCTCCAGCACCACCTTCGAGAGTGCCATCACCCCTAGTGAGAGCAGTGGCTATGACTCCACCGATATAGAGAGCCTTGTCGACCGTGAGAAGGAGCTAGCTACCAAGGTAAGAGGTTAGGGCCTGGATATGAACCTGTAGTCTGCACCTTGTATGCACTGTACAAAGAAGGGCATTCAGCAAGATAGGCATACACCATGCTACATTCTGAAGTCTCCTGTGGTGTGCTGAAGGAGGTAACGTGATATACTGATGCTTTCCACGCTCTTGCCCATACTTGGCATGTGAAACGAAAAGATTTACTGTTGATGAACAGATACCTTGTGAACTCCATGGGGCTTTTATAAGTGCTCAGGATTGCAAGTTAGGAATTGAGCATATGTAACAGGATGCTTTTTAGTGTTCTTACTGGTACTCAGTCGTTTTTTTACACTAATGGCTTCCCTATGGATGGTTTTACAAATGACTCAAGAACTGGCAGTTGTTTGGGGGTAAGGTAGGCTCAGGGGGGCTCTAGGGAGTACTCATTAAAGCCCTATATTTGGGAACCCCCCTCTTGTTATGACCAGATTCTTGTGAATAAGGAATACATGCTGCAGGATTGGTCAACCCTGCTCCTGGACCAGGACAAAGTCCTTCGAGTGTCCAGACTGAAATTCCTGATTTTAAACGATTGGTATTGGATACCTTGGAAGTTAAAACAAGCGCTGTTGCTTCCTCATGATCATTGCTGGTACTGCCAGGAGGACAAATTAAATGTGTGCCATGTCTTCTGAAGCTGCTCAGGCTTGGACTGCGGTTTGGTGACATCTGCGCCTTGATAGTTCTGTTACCCTAACTCTCAAGGCACAACTGACCTTTCTACAAATATCTGACATTCCTGATTTAGGTATTGGGTATTCTTTGGCATTGGTGCTTGGCCACCATCCCCAGTGTCAATGCCTCCCACCACTCCATGAAGTAGGCCTTCATGAACACACCATCTATAAACTGAACGATAAGCTGGACGTGTTTGAAAAGGTATGGGGAAACTTCCTAGGTGATATGAAGAGCCTGACCATCTGCCTCTATGCCAAATGTAACATTACTGAGCTTGGGGTATAGTCTATATATCCAGTGCTAGGAGTCCTCCTTCCCCTGTGACACCCTCTTTTGCTACCCCTTTACACCTTAGTCCCATTTTTTTTACTGCAACCCTTTATGAGGATAATTTTCTCTTTGGGCACTAGGCACTAGATACTGAGTGACAAATACCAGTTGACTGTGATCTTTTTTCTCGTCATGATGAGCTGTTAGTTTGACCTCTTTAGGCTCTGTACTGAATTACATACCTTTGTGAATGCCCTGAAGTGACTGGGTTTGTTGTTGTATTGCAGTATTACTAGTAGTCATGTCTGACTCCTGTATTATGGAATTGCCCTGTTGTGCTAACTTCTGAAAACAGATGTCTGTATATTTCAATACTTGTGTCACTCCCATCTCTTTTATTTTGTTTGCTACACAATCCACCCCAACCCTTGTGGTTTGCCTCTCAGTAGTCCTGGTTCCCATTGCTCTACCCGCACCCACCCCTGTATGATTACGCTGCTATGGCTTTGTCTGGTTTTGTGGTGTTTAGTAGGGTTTTATTCATAGACATGCTGATTGTCCTGACAGTGCCCCTATTTGCTTGTGTGTGTATATATATATATATATATATATATTTATACATGCTGTTGTACCACCATTAGTCTTGAAAATGTCTAATGAAGAAATATCAGATTGATACTTCTAGCTGCAGATTCCTTATCTTTGAATTCTCTCCGTGCTCCGCGTCCGTTGTTGTCTACCTGCCAGAAATAGTTGTGGTTCCTAAAAAGGCACCACCCAGCTGTGCCGTCAGTTCTTCTCTTTTCGCCCCAGCCAGCACTGATCCTAAGAGAGCTACCCCTCAGTCACTTTTTGAATTTTTTTTCACCTTTGTTGAATTCTTTTTCAAGAATTTCTCCTGGTGTGTCAAGGGATGGCTTCAAGGAAGACATGTTCTTGTCATCGTGTGATGTTGTGGCGGATCCGCACCTTATGTGCTTATGATGTTTGGAGCATGACCCAAAGATTTCCTCTTAGTTCTGGGCCACGCATCTGAAGTCTTTGAGGGAGCGGTCCCTAAAGCTAATGGCTGCCAGGCACGAGACTGCGCAGGTCGAGGTCTTTGTCATGTTCAAGAGGAAGGTCCCAGGACCGGAGTCTGGAGTCATCGTTGTCCCGCTCAAAGTCCTCAGGGCGATCGGGTAAGTCAAAGCATAAGAAAGAAAGTAGGAACTCCATGCACTCTTCAACTTCTACTCATCCGTCAGATGACGCGACAATGAAGCGCTGTCATTCTAGGGCTCATTCTTCAGAACCTGCGCCTGGGCAACCTCCATGCCTTTCCAAATTTTTGGAAGCCAAAGCGACCCCATGCCCAAATCAAAGAGTTTTAGACCCTGCTTGAGCGCCTCAGGCTCCATGGCAGTCAGAGGAGGCCCATTGGGTTACACACCAGCGGCTTCAGCCTCAGTGCTGATGGGCTCCCAGGGACCCAGACCGGTGGCAGTCGTACCACCTCGACCTTCCCTGATGTCGGTTCCAGTTCAGATGCACAGGCTCCCACTGACCGTACACCCCAATTGTTATCCCTGATTCCCAAAAAAAGAGCCAGATGCCCCGACACCAGCAGGAGCTTTAACTCCTCTTTCGGATCCTGATCCGTATTTCACTGGGCTAGGCCCTCGGGAAGAATGTTAGGGGTCGCTGGACCCTTTTCAAGCCTCGAAAAATCTACTCAGCCACTCGCTATGGCGAGTGAGATTTTATCAGGTCGAGCTATTTTTAGGACATACTGGTCTTTTCTGGCTAGTGAACTTGAGCTGGAAAGGTGTTCTGTTAATTCAGAAATGAATGAGCAATAAAGATGCCTTTAAATCTTGTTTTATCTTGACATTTTCTTGTCTGTTCAATGGTGTTTACTTTTTTTCCTCTTGCTGCAACTAGATGATTTGTTTTAAGTGAGCTTTCTGACAATCATTGTGAAACAAAAGGCTGTTAGGATGTCAGTTTTTAATCTAACACACTTTTAAATAGCTTGTAAGTAAGTAGTGCAAATATTTCAAAATTTATCAGGAAATACAAATGCACTTTTTGTAATTCAGAAGTGTGATATAAAGCTTTAAATGGCACCAAAAAAATCACTTTACTTGGTGATGTCCAAATGACAAATATTTGCCGATTCTCGATTTCCAAAATTTACTGTTTGTACACTATATAGTTTTATTAGCAAAACCGCATGTAACCTGGAATTCTTTTGGCTATTTAATTGTAAAATGTGCTGATTGGAAATAGCAGTATGCAACCACTACATGCTTTAGTTATATATTCATTAAAAGTGATAGTTTTGAACCATGATTAGAGAAACAGTCTTGCTTCACCCTAATGGCAATGTTGTTAATGAACTAAGATCAGGGCCACTGGAATTATGCAGCAGTAGAGGTCCAAAATATGTGGTAGGGTTGAGTAAATTATGTGTCAAAAAAGGCAAATTATTTGTCATAATGTGGCACATTTTGCAGTAATAATACTTCATTACTTTGACATTTTTATGGTGAGCGCAAAGTGGTCGGTCCCATGCTGTAATCTCTCTTTGTGCTTCTAACCACGCCCATGTCATGTCAGTCACTTTCATTGGTTTGTGGGTTTGCCTTTTAACCCCTTTGCTGCCAGGCCTTTTCCCCCTCCTGTGCCAGGCCTTTTTTTGCCTATTTGTAATAGTTCTCACTTAGGCCCTCATAACTTTTTGTCCACATAAGCTACCCACGCCAAATTTGTGTCCTTTTTTCCCAACATCCTAGGGATTCTAGAGATACCCAGACTTTGTGGGTTCCCCTGAAGAAGGCCAAGAAATGAGTCAAAAGAACAGTGAAAATTTCGTTTTTTTTTTTTTTTTTTAAATGTGAAAAAAGGGCTGCAGAAGAAGGCTTTTGGTGTTTTCCCTGAAAATGGCATCAACAAAGGATTTGCCGTGCTAAAATCACCAGCTTCCCAGCTTTCAGGAACAGGCAGATTTGAGTCAGAAAACCCAATTTTTCAACACACTTTTGGCATTTTACTGGGACGCACCCCATTTTTATGATTTTTTTGTGCTTTCAGCCTCCTTCCAGTCAGTGACAGAAATGGGTGTGAAACCAATGCTGGATCCCAGAAACCTAAACATTTCTGAAAAGTATACAAAATTCTGAATTCAGAAATGGGTAATTTGTGTAGATCCTACAAGGGTTTCCTGTAGAAAATAACAACTGAAATAAAAACATATTGAAATTGAGGTGAAAACAACAGCCATTTTTCTCTACGTTTTACTCTATAACATTTTCCTGCAATGTCAGATGCTTGAAAGCAATATACTGTTACATCCGCTGGACTCTTCTGGTTGCGGGAATATATAGGGCTTGTAGGTTCATCAAGAACCCTAGGTACCCAGAGCCAATAAATGAGCTGCACCTTGCATCGGGTTTTCATTCTATTCCGGGTATACAGCAATTAATTTGCTAAAATATAAAGAGTCAAAAATAGGTATCAAGAAAACCTTTGTATTTCCAAAATAGGCACAGGATAAGGTGTTGAGGAGCAGTGGTTATTTGCACATCTCTGAATTCTGGGGTGCCCATACTAGCATGTGAATTACAGGGCATTTCTCAAATAGACGTCTTTTTTTACACACTCTCTTATATTTGGAAAGAAAAAATGTAGAGAAAGACAAGGGGCAATAACACTTGTTGTGCTATTCTATGGTCTCCCAAGTCTCCCGATAAAATTGGTACCTTACTTGTGTGGGTAGGCCTAGTGCCCACGACAGGAAATGCCCTAAAACACAACATGGACACATCACATTTTTCCACAGAAAACAGAGGTTTTTTTTGCAAAGTGCCATACCTGTGGCTTTTGGCCTCTAGCTCAGCCGGCACCTAGGGAAACCTACCAAACCTGTGCATTTTTGAAAACTAGAGACCCAGGGGAATCCAGGACGGGGTGCCTTGTGGGGATCTCACCAGGTTCTGTTACCCAGAATCCTTTGCAAACCTCAAAATTTGGCCAAAAAAAACACTTTTTCCTCAAATTTCGGTGACAGAGAGTTCTGGAATCTGAGAGGAGCCACAAATTTCCTTCCACCCAGCGTTCCCCCAAGTCTCCCGATAAAAATGGTACCTCACTTGTGTGGGTAGGCATAGTGCCCGCGACAGAAAATGCTCTAAAACACAACGAGGACACATCACATTTTTCTACAGAAAACAGAGGTGTTTTTTTGCAAAGTGCCTTGCTGTACATTTTGGCCTCCAGCTCAGCCGGCACCTAGGGAAACCTACCAAACCTGCACATTTTTTAAAACTAGACACCTAGGGGAATCCAAGATGGGGTGACTTGTGGGGCTCTCACCAGGTTCTGTTACCCAGAATCCTTTGCAAACATCAAAATATGGCCAAAAAAACACTTTTTCATCACATTTCGGTGACAGTTCGGGAATCTGAGAGGATCCACAAATTTCCTTCCACCCAGTGTTCCCCCAAGTCTTCCAATAAGAATGGTACCTCACTTGTGTGGGTAGGCCCAGTGCCCACAAAAGGAAATGCCCCAAAACACTATCTGGACATATCAAAATTATCAAATACAAAACTACCTGTTTTTGCGGGGGCACCTGCGTTTTTGGTCCTAGGATCAGCAGCCATACAGGGAAACCTACCAAACCCAGACATTTCTGAAAACTAGACACCCGAGGGAGTCCAGGGAGGTGTGACTTACGTGGATACCCCAGTGTTTTCTTACCCAGAATCCTCAGCAAACCTCAAATTTAGCTTAAAAAAAATCACATTTTTCCCACATTTTTGTGTGGGATCACCCCACTGGGACAAATTTCCTACCACCCAACGTTCCCCTCAGTCTCCCGGTAAAAATGATACCTCACTTGTGTAGGTGGGCCAAGTGCCTGTGACAGGGAAGAGCCCAAAACATGTCAAAATTGAGGGGGAATCAAAGCAGGTCCAAAAGGGCAGTTTGGAAAAAAACTGCCTGACAAGTGGGGCAGAATTTCTATCAGTATAGATGAGACAATGCTGGGTGGTAGGAATTTTGTGGATTCCTGCAGATTCCGGTAGGTTCCATCACAGAAATGTAGGAAAAATGTGTGATTTCCAGCAAAGTTGGAGGTTTTCAGGGAATTGTGGGTAAGAAAATGGTGCGGGGTGCATTTGAAGCACACCACCCTGGACTCACCCAGATGTTTAGTTTTCAGATGTGTCTAGGTCTTGTGGATTTTTCTACATGGCGCATCCCAAAGTCCAAAAAGTGCAGCCCTCACCATTCCAAGTGGGACGATTTTGAGAGTTAGCCAAGCTCTAATGGCCCAAATGTAAAACCAAAACCCCAAATAATCAAATGTCCACTTGCTTGCCGTGGGATAAGATGTTTTAGTGTGCGGGGGAAAGCTGAAAGACTGTTACCCCCTTCTGTTGGGGTGGGGGCATAACCATGCCCATACTGGTTGGTAGCCACCACCCCACTTTTTTTTTTTTTTATTCCCTGGCATTTAGTAGACTTCCTGCCCCCGGGGTGTGGATCGGGGGTAATTGCCCCATCTGCCCACTGATGGGCAGGGCAACTTTGGCCCCATTTATTTGCAGTGGGGATATGGCCATACTCCCACACTCTTATTTTGAAAAAAAAAATCTTCCCTGGGGGGCAGATATGGCCAACAGTAATGTGCCCCCATGGGGAGCGACCCTTGCCCAAGGGGCTGGCCCCCCCAAACAAAACACACACACACCCATCCCTGGTGCCTAAGTGGTTTCTGCCCCCCGGAGGCAGATCGGCCTAATAGAAATAGGCCGATCTGCCCCCAAGTGGAGCAGAAATGACCTAAAATAAATTTGCCCCCTAAGGGGTCGCTCCACTTGTGTGAAATTGGCGCAAAAAAAAAATCCCTGGTGCCTAGTGGATTCTGCCCCCCCTTGGAGGCAGATCGGCCTAATAGAAATAGGCGGGGCAGAAATGGCCTAAAATAAATTTGCCGACGAGCGGAACGACCCTTGCCTAAGAAGTCTCTCCCATTGCGTGAAATTTTTGCAAAAAAATAAAAATCCTTGATATCTAGTGGTTTCTGCCCCCCCCCCCCCCCCCCCGGGGGCAGATTGGCCTAATAAAAAATGGCCCAAAGATAATTTTGCCCCCAGGGGAGCGACCCTTGCCTAAGGGGTCGCTCCCCACATATAAAAAAATAAAACAAAAACAAAAAAAATCCCTGGGGCCTAGAGGTTTCTGCCCCCCTCCCCGGGGGCAGATCAGCCTAATTACAATAGGCCGAACTTCCCCCCTTGGGGGCAGAAATGGCCTAAAACAAATTTGCTCCCCCCAGGAGAGCGACCCTTGCCTAAGGGGTCGCCCCCTTCAAGAGAAACTGACAAAAAAAATCCCTGGTGTCTAGTGGTTTTTGCCCCCCATGGGGGCAGATTAGCCTAATAGAAATAGGCTGATCTGCCCCCAAGGGGGGCAGAAACGGCCTAGAATTAATTTTGCCCCCAGGGGAGCGACCCTTGCCTAAGGGGTCTCTCCCCACATATAAAAAAAAAAAATGGTGTCTGATGAGGTTAGCGCGCTAAAGCGCGCTGACGTCATCAGACGCCACAGGGGTTTCAGGGGGGGCGGGGGTGCAAGGGGAAGCGATTCCCCTTCCATCCCTGCCCTGGGGAGGGGTGTAGCGCTCCCCCCGGGGGCCCATAGCAGGACGAGGTGGTCTCGTCCTCTGCACTGGGGAACCGGTGCAGAGGACCAGATCACCTCGTCCAAGGCACACAAGGGGTTAAAATCCGCTTGCTTTCATTTGTGAAAGGCATGCATACGTGATGCCTTTTCCGGTGTTTAGCCCACCTACACACCACCGGTAAACTACTGAAACCATTCGAGGCTGATGTTTTCAGCATGGTTTCTGGACTATTTTATCTTTTTATTTTCCACGCAGCGCGATCGCGCTGGGGTTTACATAGTGCAATCGCGCTCGGTTTTTCCATTTTCAATTTCAGCGCGATTGCGCTGCATTTTGCATAGCGCGATCATGCAGTGTTTTTTTTCTTGCCTCTTTTGTCTCTACCCTTTGCCCTTTCTGTGGACATGGTGCTAACAGCCCCAACTCGAGCGGCGGTATCGAAGTGCTATTTCTTTTTTGTTTAGGTATGTACCGTTTAATATCTTGTTATCAAAAATATGTCAACATTAAACACAGTGGCAGCTAAAGATGACATGCTTTTTTTAGCATATTTGAGAGACTTGTCCTTAGTACCTGCATACATTGTACGTGTTCCATTCTTCTCACACACACTGTGGTATTAATTCCTAATGTTTCGTGAGATTGTTTTCGTTCCTACCTTTTTACTGTATTTGTATCGTTATTGTCAGGGGCGTTTTCCCTGCCACAAGCGTTTTACTGATGAAGGTCATCTGCTTTTAATGGACACTCGCCTGTGTAACCACGTCGTATCCAAAAGGATAGTGTACACCTGAAAATAGCACCCTCTCTCTAAACCTCCCTTCTAGCCTACAGGCACTTTTAGTTGTGTACGTTTATCATTTTGCCAACTTGCGGCCAGGTTCCATCATGAAGGTCGGGCTCCTTGTGTCTGTGGTGTTGGCGTTCTGCCGTTTCTTACAGCTTTTCGAACAGTGTGTTGGTTGCTCGCAACGGAGAACTGTGGGATCCTTGCATCGGAACAGCTCAACTCATCCTGCCTTCTGAAAAGGTGAATCAAACCTTCAGGATCATGGCTACAATACCGCTAAGGACGGTTTTAATCTATTATTACACGAATGTAGTCCGCGCTGCTGCGAAATGAACACAACATTCTTTGATTAGCTCAATATATACATTTAGACCAGCCTACCACGAGAAGAGGCATCCTGCAGGATTAGGAAGCAGACAGCTGCGAAGGAGCTGATAGATGTTATTTATTTTAGCTTGAAAGCATTTCTTCACCCGCGCCTGTGTTTGTCATTTTTTTCAATCGTATCTTTCAATGGAAATTGAGGATCTTTCAGCATCTTGATTTCCAGCAGTTTCCTAATGTTCTCAAGATACATGGAAAAATGCGCGCCCGTTTAAAACAGTGCAAAACAACCTTTTAGGTCACACAAGCAAACGCATACTTTTTGAAGATTCGATCTCGGCTGATTTGTGTTTAATGTCTTTCCAACACATTTCAGTTCACAGAGGAAACGCAATGTGTACATTTGTTCGAATTCAGCGTTCATAAATGTTTAATTTGCATCCATAAATGTAAGTTACTCACACAGAATATTAAGGCAGCGTTGTGTAAAGCTGCTTCCAAAGGTGGAAAGTGACGTTCCAGTGCAAGAAATATATTTTTGTCGGACGTAGGAAAAAATGTTCACCCACTGTGGTTAATATTTTACATGTAGGAAAAAGTGAGCATGTGCAAAATCCATGCTACTAAATGTTTACGTCATCTCATGCAATGTACATTTACACATGTTCGAATTCTTATGTATTTGAACACTCTCGATATGTTTGGGTGACCCTTTTATTTTATTTCTCCCCGGTGGCTGTCTTGTTTTGGTAATTGTGTTAGCCAGCCAGCAACTCTGATGGCGGGGTGGTGAAAGTAGTATTTTATTGGAATTAAGGTGGCAGATTTAAATGAGGATGCTAAATGGCAACATTTTCACTTTTTAGCTGCAGATACTCGAAGAAGGTAAATAGAATTGCTTTAATTATATGCAGGGCCACTAGAATTATATGGCAGGAAAAGACCAATTTATGTGGCAAGAAAAGTCCAGTTATGAATTTACAACACCAATAGCTGTAATTCAAGCAAATGTGAGACCCATTGCATTGCAAATGCTTGTTAAACTTGGTAAAACAACTGGGAATTGTTTGCACCTCATTAGTACGAATTTAACACTGAAATATAGCAATAAGCAACAGAAAGGTGACCAGTCCAGCTTTGCTAGGGGTCTTTCACTGCGCTGCAAAACATGTTGTCACATATTTATTACCTTTTTAACTGTTTGAGCTATAACCTTTTTTTATAAAAAATCTGTAGATTATGCTTCAGATAATGGATTATGCAGCAAATGCAGCAAATTTATAATTATGCAAAAATCGCTACAGTCAGACAATTGCATAATTCCAATGGCCCCGACTAAGAGACAAGTTAGGGGTCATGTGTATCCTATATGCGGTTATATTTGTATTATATATGTAGAACACATTTAGTCTATTTTTGTACAGCAGACATGCTGCACTAACACATTTAAAAGTGCTATCATATGTGATAATGAAGAAAATAGCGGCTCTGTGAATTAACAAATTTGCCCAGATTTCATCATTTGAAACTAGTTTATGGTTCAAGAGCATTACAGTTAGGTCGAATAGATTATTTATGTCACTAGACTTGCAGGTCTAGTAACATTTTCATGATTTTTTTAGACCGGTTTTAGAATGTCAGCCATACAAAGGTGAAATAGACTGTTGTGAGGACTTGGTGAAGCCAGAAGACTGGACACATCTCCAGATATTAGCATGCTTTCTCCCCCTACCGTGGTTACGGAGGAGGGCGCTTCTTATGCATTAGTGGTGAGGAGGGTGGCTAAGGTCCTGGACCTTCAGCTATCCCCGGTGTCTGTAAAAGCTAATCTCTTGACATAGGTGCTGCAACCGGGAGCTTCCACCACAGAACCCCCTACTCCCTTTCAGTAATGCCCTCACTAACGTCCTTCTTGGGTACCTGTTCCAAACCTAGCACAGGGGCTCCAGTGAACAGAACAATTGCCTGCCTCCATTGCCTTCCACCTCAGGACCCCAGTTTCCTAACGCAACACCCCACCCCTGAGATTTGGTTGTCTAGACTTCTCCCTTCCTGGGAACTTTCCCTACCGTTCCCCCGGATCGGGAATCCAAAAGGTTGGATTCATTAGGGAAGATGATGTTTTCTTCTGCCAGCTTTTCATTGTGGTCTGTGAATACCGCATGCGTTTTGGGCTGTTATTTTCACACGTTGTGGGATACGGCTGCACAAGTGCTACCACAGGTTACATAGGGGGCCAGGGCCGTACTCTTTCAGGCTGTTGCCGACAGGAGAGACACAGTGAATCTCATGATCCTTCGAAGACTGGACACAACCAACTCATAAGGTAGAGCCGTTTCTACAGCAGTGGCCCTGAGATGCCATGGCTGAGGATGTCTGGCTTTTTGGAACATGTCCAAGCTTCTCTGATGGACTTGCCCTTTGATGACACTCCCCTCTTTGGAGATCAGGTAGATACGGCGCTCAAGCCTTCAAGGATTCCTGTGCTACGGCCAGGACTTTGGAACTTGTAGCAGCCACTCCTACTCCCCCAGTCTGCCTTTTGCCCCTTTTGTGCCAATGAAAGGGGTTACTAGTTGTGCCAGTTCCCCTCCAGCCACCGTTCAGCGTATGTTGGCCAGCTTCTGCATGGCTGAGGGTGCAGGACCAGCCAACCTCGTGGGTCAGGGAACGAGCGGTTGTCCCCACCACCTCGCACCAGCCTATAAAACCTCTGAGTCTGTCTCTCCCCCACCATGGATCAGTTGGTGGTAGAATTCACCATTCACTGCCCCACTGGCAATCCATCACTTCAGACAGATGGGTTTGCAGAAAGTCCAAAAAGGCTACTCCCTCCTCTTCAAGACTACCCCTCCATCCATGCCACCATCTTACGACCAGAGGATGAAGGATCATTTGTCCCTTCTCTGTAAGGAGGTTCTGGCTCCATTGGCCAAGGAAGCCATAGAGAGGGTTCCAGTGCCAGAAGTAGGCTGTGGTTATTATTCCTGCAAATTTCTGGTCCCCAAAAAGGACAATGGTCTTCGCCCTATCCCAGACCTACGAGCTCAGTCTTTTCCTCAAGAAGAAGTTCAAGATGCTCATGCTGGTTCAGGTCTTGTGTGCCCTGGACCAAGGAGACAGGATGGTAACGTTGGACTTGCAGGACGCTTATTTTTACATCCCCTTCCTGCTTGCCCACAAACGTCACTTGCAGTTCATGATAGGCCACAATCACTTTCAGATCACAGTGCTCCCCTTTGGCCTTACCAGCACCCTCGGGTGTTCAACAAGATGATGGCGGTGGTTGCAACTCATCTGTGGAGATCAGGAGTGTTGGTCTTCCCCTATCTTGATGACTGGCTGTTGGAGGCGAGCTTGCCCCAGGCTGTTGCCTCCCACCTCCAGACTACAGCAGACCTCCTGCATTTGCTGGGGTTCACTATAAATGTGCTGAACTCGCACCTGACTCATTCTCAGACGCTCCCTTTCATCAGGGCCGTTTTGGATGCAGTGCAGTTCCAGTCTTATCCTCCCGAACGGCGAGTACAGGATATTCAGGCTATGATACTGGTGTTTTTACCCAGTCCATATCCTGGATTTTGGTGAGAATGACTCTGAGGCTGCTGGGTCTCATGGCCTCTTTCATCCTGCTGTTGACACATGCCAGATGGCATATTCGGGCTCTGCAGTGGGACCTGAAGTTCCAGTGGATGCTGCATCTGGGGAATCTCTCTGACTTGGTCCATATCTGGGAGGGAACTGCAAAAGATCTGCAGTTGTGGTTAGAGAACTGCGATTGGACCAAAGGCAGATCCATCTCCCTTTCTCAACGAGATCTGACAGTAGTGACAGATGTCACTCCTGGGATGTGGTGGCCATCTGGGAGAGGTGGAGATCAGAGGAATCTGGTCTTGAGCAGAAGCCGGACTCCACATCAACATGTTGGATCTCCTTGCAAGATGGAAAGCCTTTTGTAAGGAAATGGCTCCCTGTTGCAGTTACCCCCCACTTTTTGCCTGATACTGATGCTGACTTGACTGAGAAGTGTGCTGGGACCCTTCTAACCAGGCCCCAGCACCAGTGTTCTTTCACCTAAAATGTACCATTGTTTCCACAATTGTCACATCCCTGGCACACAGATAAGTCCCTTGTAAAAGGTACCAGTGGTACCAAGGTCCCTGTGACCAGGGAAGGTCCCTAAGGGCTGCAGCATATGTTGTTCCACCCTAAGGGACCCCTCACCTAACACATGCACACTGCCATTGCAGATTGTGTGTGTTGGTGGGGAGAAAAAGGCAAAGTCGACATGGCATCCCCCTCAGGATGCCATGCACACAAAATACTGCCTGGGGCATAGGTAAGTCAACCCTCTAGCACGCCTTACAGCCCTAAGGCAGGGTGCACTATACCACAGGTGAGGGCATAGCTGCATGAGCAATATGCCCCTACAGTGTCTAAGTCTATTCTTAGACATTGTAAATACAGCGGTGGGTGGCCATATTAAGTATATGGTCTGGGAGTTTGTCAAAAACGAACTCCACAGCCCCATAATGGCTACACTGAATACTGGGAAGTTTGGTATCAAACTTCTGAGAATAAACAACCCACACTGATGCCAGTGTTGGATTTATTAAAAAATGCACACAGAGGGCATCTTAGAGATGCCCCCTGTATTTTACCCATTTGTTCAGTGCAGGACTGACTGGTCTGTGCCAGCCTGCTGCTGAGAGATGAGTTTCTGACCCCATGTGGTGAGGGCCTTTGTGCTCTCTGAGGACATAAACAAAAGCCTGCTCTGGGTGGAGGTGCTTCACACCTCCCCCCTGCAGGAACTGTAACACCTAGCAGTGAGCCTCAAAGGCTCAGGCTTCGTGTTACAATGCCCCAGGGCACTCCAGCTAGTGGAGATGCCCACCCCCTGGACAGAGTCCCCACTTTTGGCGGCAAGTCCAGGGGAGATAATGAGACTAACAAGGAGGAGTCACCCACCAGTCAGGACAGCCCCTAAGGTGTCCTGAGCTTAGGTGACTCTGCCTTTAGAAATCCTCCATCTTAATTTTGGAGGATCCCCCCAATAGGAATAGGGATGTGCCCCCCTCCCTTCAGGGAGGAGGCACAAAGAGGGTGTAGCCACCCTCAAGGACAGTAGCCATTGGCTACTGCCCTCGCAGCCCAAACATACCCCTAAATTCAGTATTTAGGGGCTCCCCAGAACCTAGGAAACTAGATTTCTGCAACCTTAACAAGAAGTAGGACTGCTGACCTGAAGCCCTGCAGAGAAGAAAACTGCAACAGCGACGCATCCAACAGGGACCAGCGACCTCTGAAGCCTCAGAGGACTGCCCTGCACCCAAGGACCGAGAAACTCCAGTGAACAGCGGCTCTGTTCAAAAACCTGCAACTTCTTTGCAACAAAGAAGCAACTTTAAACACTTCACGTTTCCCGCCGGAAGCATGAGACTTTCCACTCTGCACCCGACACCCCCGGCTCGACCTGCAGAAAACCAACACCTCAGGGAGGACTCCCCGGCGACTGCGAGCCCATGAGTAACCAGAGACGACCCCCCTGAACCCCCACAGCGACACCTGCAGAGAGAATCCAGAGGCTCCCCCTGACCACGACTACCTGTAACAAGGGACCCGACGCCTGGAACCAATACTGCACCTGCAGCCCCCAGGACCTGAAGGAACCGAACTCCAGGGCAGAATCGACCCTCTGCCTAGCCCAGGTGGTGGCTACCCCAAGGAGCCCCCCCCCTGTGCCTGCCTGCATCGTTGAAGTGACCCCCCGGGTCCCTCCATTACTTCATATCTAAAACCCGACGCCTGTTTGCACACTGCACCCGACCACCCATGTGCCACTGAGGATGTACTTTCTGTGCCTTCTTGTGTTTTGCCCGGTGCCCTATAAAACCCCCCTGGTCTGCCCCCGAGGACGCGGGTACTTACCTGCTGGCAGACTGGAACCGGGCACCCCTATTCTCCATTGAAGCCTATGTGTTTTGGGCACCTCTTTGACCTCTGCACCTGACCAGCCCTGAGCTGCTGGTGTGGTAACTTTGGGGTTGCCTTGAACCCCCAACAGTGGGCTACCTATACCCCAACTTTGAGACTTGTAAGTGTTTTACTTACCTTCAAACCTAGCCTTCACTTACCTTGAAGAACCAGAACCTTTTGGGCCTGGCGGCGCAGGGTACGCCTAAAATCTCCTTGGATTCACCTGCCTCAACTAACAGAGACACGGGACACTCTGTCAGGCGTAAAAGATCAGATTTTATTAGCTGCAGCTAGTACAGTTGTCCAAGAAGTACACAAGGTATGTTCTCAGGAGACTGCCACTTTACTTTGTGGCGCACAATCTTATATACCGTATAAAAACATTCATTAACTACATACACTCCCAGAACACATAGAAAGGAGCCAGTAAGAATGATGTAAAGATAGAACAGAGTCAATAGAAATGTCGGAAAACAAGACAGAACAAAGTATCAAGTGACTTAAGGCTGCCTCCCCTCCAGCTGTGTTTGTCACCCCTCCCTTGAACTAATTCATTAACCGATCCACAACAAAGTTGCATGTGGTGCGATAAGTTTGTGTGCGTTTGGAGGACAGTTGTGAAATGAGAGAATACTAGCAAAGGACAGCGAAGGCCAGACGATAAGATAAGATCGGCGGAGAATAGTGTGAGCCTACAGATAGTTGAAACAAGGATTAGAAAACCAGACAGGGATTAGTGTACTCGGTCAGACCTTAATACCAGTCTTGTAAAGATAGAGGCAGAAGGCTGTTTTGAACACCATGTTGCAGAATAAGCAGAAAAGGCAGAATGGACTTCGTTCGCTGTGCTGCCTGAGTGAAGGCAACATAAAATGGCGGCGGGCCACAAAATGGCGGGTCGATACGATCGTATTAAAAATCGAATTTCCTCAGACCCTCCTTTTGCCAGAACTCAGGCAAGATACACAAACTCATGTTAATCTGAGTCGATGTCTATGGCCATGAGGTCATCAAGCTGTTGCTGTACCATCATTTTGATATTCTCTGTTCTTTGTGACTTGGGTTTGGGAATACATGCAGTAGCACATAGGTTGCAGACGGCAGGACCGCAGTGCATACAAAGACAACAAGAGAATATAAAAGCTAAAATTACTCCAAAGAATGTCAATACCTTCCAACCCCATTTGGACAGTAATCCCCAAAACCACTCTGAAAAGGACCAATCTCCTTCGTCCTGATGAATCGACTCGGAGATTATGTGTAACTTAGAGATAGCTTGGTATACTGTCGGAGCGTCATTAGGTATGAAAATACAGCAACTTGATCCGATCAATTTGCATACTCCACCACGGTCCGCAAGAACAAAGTCTAAGGCAACACGTTTCTGCAAGGTCATAAGACGATCAGCCTGTAGTTCAGCTGTAATGTTACTTAAAGCTCCTACAGTGATGTCTATGGTGGTTTCTACGACACGAACCAATTGCCTTATATTTCTGCTGTTGGCCATTGGACCCCAGAAGGGAAGAAATCCTTTGAGGAAATCTCCTCCCTCTTGTCCTGCTGTGTCTTTCGAATCCACAATCCCTCTGCCATATCTATTTTTATGATGGTTCGCAGGAGCGGTGTATGTAGGGGGAAGAAGAAAGGCTATATAACAAGTACCAGAGAAATCAGCTGGCAACCATGTATAAGCCCTATCGTGGCAAACGAAGTATGTACCTTGAGATGGTACTAACGGCGGTGAATTCAGGGCTGAATAAACATATGTATGGGAACATAAACTTTCTCTTTGTCCGGTGTTTGGAGTTCTACCATTTATTTGCAGACAGAAATTTCCTTGTTGGGGTATGACCCGTATCGGAGGAGATTTTCCTTGCTCAATCTTATCATTGAGGCTGGAAATGTAATCAGTTATGTTCCAATTGGTATATGCTTTTCTTTCATCTATGGAAGCTTCACTTTTTTCCATGATTTTAGCCATAGCTACCATTCCCTTTATCAATAAACTATGACTGAAATCTGAACCAACACTATGTGAACTGACAGGTTGTTTAATTTTACTTTGATATGCATTATTGAAAATGACAAAATAAGCCCAAGCGGAACCTTCATAGGAGAATGGAAGAACTAAATATGGCATTCCTTTTTCTACCGTATGTGGTATGAGTCCACACACCCAACAGTCAGTTGTATTGATCACTAACTGATGTTGATGTAACAACTGGACGAAGGAATTGTTAAAGTATTCAGTTCTTCTGATGAGTTCATGCTGGGGAAGAGTGTGAAATAGGTGCGGAGAGATAGTAGAAGAAGATGTAGAGGTAGGAGAAGAGACAACTTTTTGCTGCAGAGTAATAATGATCCAGTTTACAGATGCCAAAAGAATACACGACAATATAATGACGCATAGAGCAATACTACAATGACTACATATTTCTTTACAATTATTCTGTACATTTTTACTTTCTCTTTTATTTAATGTAGCCTCCATCTTTCTAAGTGGATGCTCACGGCAATCTTCCTCAATCACTGTAGTCACGATTATCTACCGTCCTATGACACTGTGAGGTCCTGCAGGCCTATTGCCACTTACTCAGGTCGTGACTAAGACTCCTACCGTGACCCTGCAACCGGGATAGAGTACTACGTAGGAGAGAAAGTTACAAGTTCTTTGGTCTTGGTCTCAAATTATAGCGTTCCTGTCCAGAGGCAGTCTGGTTTTGAAACAATGTTCCTGGATTTGTCGTGTTCAAGCGACGATGCGATGGTATTGCTTCTTGAAGGATGTCGTCGTCCTCTTTCTCAGAAAGTGTTCCAATTAGACGCGCATCACTGAATGGTACAAATTGCGGAACTTTCTCACTTTCAGAGTCACTGATGCCTCTACGGACCCACTGATCGAAAGGCAAGGGCAAAGGCACTTTCTTGCAGTGCACGGCATGCACCCAATTTTTCTTTCCTTCGACTTTAACTGCTGTTCTTGTGGTCAAAAGAACCAGGCGTGGCTCTCTCCATCTGGGCTCCAAATTTCTCTGTCGTTGGAAATTTTTCGTGCAGACCCAGTCACCTGGTCGGATGGAATGACCTGGGTCTGTGGAAGCCTGTGGTAGAGCACTCTGAACCTGTTGATGAAGAACACGCAATTTAGTTGTAAGGTCATGCAAGTAGTCAATCAACATTCGGGTATGGCAAGTCTGAGTATTTCTTAGGGCGAGGAACTCCCCATACATTAGCTGGGCGACCAAATATCACTTCGTAAGGGCTAAGCCCCAAACGAGAGTGTACTGCTGTTCTGATGGACAGAAGAGCCAATGGTAAAGCATCAGGCCAATTAAGTCCTGTGCTAGCTTGCACCTTAGCAATTTTAAGCTTCAAGGTTCCATTGTAGCATTCTACTAAACCAGCCGACTGTGGGTGATTCGCCGCGTGGAACTTCTGTTTTATGCCAAGACCTGCACAAACTTTTTGCATGACTTGACCCACAAATTCGCTCCCATTGTCACTCCAGACAATGCGCGGCAAACCAAACCTAGGGAAGAATTCTTTCAAAAGTATTTTGGCAGTTGATAAAGCAGTATTGTCCTTCAGAGGGTAGGCTTCTACCCATCTAGAAAAAGCACATACTACCACCAGAACATATTTGAGATTGTTGCATCGTTCCATGTGAATATAATCGATCTGCAACACCTCAAATGGATATGTTGGAGGAGCAAAATGACCTGCTGGAGTTGGGGTTCCCTTTCCCGGATTGTACATCAAGCAAACAATACAATGTTTTACTACATTATTTGCACACTTTGGGGTTCCCTCATTTTGCCACACTGGAGCCAGAAGTTTACATATTCCTTTTGCACTTAGGTGAGCTGGACCATGTGCCATAGTAACTACAGGTAGTACATAAGCATCTGGTAACAGCCAACGTTGATGTTCTGATAATTCAACCCAACATCCCATTTCATCTAACATTCCTGTACTTTCCTTCCACTTTCTCAACTCATTCTCCGTAGCCTCTCCTTGAATTGATTTCACACTCTCTACTGTATCTTCATACATTCCCTTTTCTCTTACGCAGTTTGCGGGACCTGCAACATACATTCGACTTGTGTTGTCTCTGGCTGTCTTTTTCGCTACCTCATCTGCAAATGCATTTCCTCGACCAACATCGTCCACAATCTTTTTGTGTGCACTACACTTCACAATCGCTATCTGAGTAGGCATTGTAAGTGACTCAAGAAGTTCAGTCACTAATTGACCATGTTGTATCTTAGTACCATGGGAAGTAAAGAATCCTCTTTCCTTCCATAAGCGCCCAAAGTTAAATGCTACACCAAAAGCGTATTGGCTATCAGTGTACACGTTTACTCTTTTTCCTTCGGATAACACACACGCTCTAGTTAAGGCTATCAATTCAGCTGCCTGAGCTGAATTATGTCTAATGCGTGCTGTCTCCACAATCGTATGCAAAGTAGTAATAGCGTAGGCTGAAACTGTATCTCCATTCGGGAGCTTGAAACAAGAACCATCTACCCATAGTGTTCCATCTGGATTCACTAATGGCGTGTCTTTTAGGTCAATTCTACCCTTAGTCTCTTCTTCAGTACGGAGAAAACAATCATGCTGTTCAGAGACATCTCTCTCTTCTGGAAGAGGCAACAAAGTAGCTGGATTCAGGGTATTACATCGTTTGATGTGTATGTGACTAGCCAAAAGCGTCAGCTCATATCCGGACAACCGAGCACTCGTAAGATGCTGCGTTTTTGTCCTATTTAGTAAAATATCCACTGCATGTGGCACCATAACAATGAGAGTATTATCTAGCACTACTCCAGCAGACTGTCGAATAGAAATTGCTGCTGCCGCTGTCGCCTTAAGACAACTAGGCAATGCTTTAGCTACTGGATCTAACGTAGCTGAGAAATATGCGCATGGTCGCTGTTGATCTCCAAAACGCTGCGTTAAGACTGACAATGCACAACCCTCTCTTTCGTGGACATAGAGCGTAAAGGGCTTACTGTAATCAGGAGTACCCAATACAGGAGCAGAACACAAAGCAATACGCAAATCAGTAAAACTCTTCTGACACTCGTCAGTCCACGGAAGAGGCTGAGGCGTATCTTTTAAAGTTAGCGCCAACAGCGGTTTAGCCAATAAAGAGAAACTCGGAATCCACTGTCTACAATAAGAAGTAATGCCCAAAAAGGCACGTACCTCTTTTTGTGTGGATGGCACTGACATTTGTGCAATTGCCTGAATTCGTTCGGGGGTCAATCGTCGTCCCTCCTTTGACAAGAGATGACCCAAATAAGTCACCTCGCGACAGACATATTGTAATTTAGAAGGAGAAACCTTGTGATTCAGATCAAACAAATGACGCAACAGTGCAACGGTCACGTTTTTGCAAATCTCCTCTGAATCAGCTGCAACTAATAAGTCATCCATGTACTGAATGAGAGCGGCACCGGACGGTAAGGAAAAAGCATCAAGATGACATTTTAGAGCTTGACTGTAAACAGAGGGACTTTCACAATAACCTTGAGGTGCGCGTTTAAACCGGAAGCTTCGGCCTCCGAGGGAAAAACCAAAAATATCTCTACTCTCTTCGGCGATGGGAATACTAAAGAAAGCATTCTTTAAATCGATAACTGAAAACCAAGTCGCTGTAGAAGGTATCATCGTCAACAGAGCAGTGATATCTGGGACTACAGGAAACTGCGGTACGACAATCTTGTTTACCTCCCGAAGATCAATTACAAAACGATAAACAGGAGGCTGAGAAGGATCAGTGCGTTTAAGAACCGGAAGAACAGGACTGTTACATATATTTCCTCTCGTTTCCTCAACCACACCCTTCTGAATCAAATCATGGACAATTTCCAGAAGTGCTTTCTCACCTTCAGTAGAGATTCTGTATTGCGGAATACGTGGCATTTCAGCATTGGGCTTAAGAGTAACAACATAAGGTGGGATCTCAAGACAACCAACGTCATTCGGACCCGTAGCCCAAAGCGTTTCGGGAAGAGAAAGCAATTCAGGTGGGAATTGATCTTTTGATAAGTACATTGGACTAGTCATTTTCTGTCCTAGAGTGAGGTATACACCAGAAGGTGAACAATATATCGTAGCATGCATTCTTTTTAATAGATCTAAACCCAACAGATTTTCACCACAACCATTCGTCAGAAGAAGCGGAGCTTCTAAATCATAAGGGCCTATTGAAACAGGCAAAGGGCAAGAAACTGGATTGCGAACAGGGGCGCCAGAAAATCCTACAGATACATTCGTTAAGCCAGACAAAGGTGCGCCAGGGAGTTTAGAATGAATGATAGAGCTTCTCATGGCACCAGTATCTAAAAGAAATGGCTCTGAAACACCCATTGTAGTGACATTAACATAAGGTCCATTCTGATCCACTGGAATTGACGTAACCCCCTTACTTTGTCCATGGCTGTCCTATTCAAAATGAAGACTTTCATTCCCTCCTTCAATATACTGATCCTCACTGTAATACTGTGTAGACCTAACATTTTGCTGGTCAAAGTAATTTCCGGAATTTGGAGGAACAAAAGAACGCTGCCCTTGGGTTAACACACCTCGACCTCTACCTCTATTTGCTGACTGAAGACCACCACGACCTCGTGAAGCAGATGTTGCTCCATTACGCTGCAACAATGCCGGACAATTGTTCTTAAAATGACCTTCCTCCCTACAATAAGCACATTGATTGGGACCTAGCAAAGGTCTTGGAATGAATGGTTCAGGCTTTTGATACAACCTCTGAAACTGCGGAGGCTGTTGAAACTGAGGCTGAACATAACGAGGAGGATAAGCCTGTTGCAAGAGAACTTTAGTTTTTAATTCTTTCGTCTTTTTCTCTTGTTTTTCCCTTTCTTCTTTGTCTCTATTTTCATAATATTGTGCAGTAGCCAATATCTGGGCGGAAGAAGAAACTGCCCATGAACTCTCGGAGTCTTTTAGCTTGTGTGATAGTTCAGGAAGCAAGTTATATACGAACTTATCCACAAATAATCGCTGTCCCCCTTCTGTAGCCATATCTTGACCACTGTGATCAATGAATGTCTCCTCGAATCGGGAAAAGAAATCGGAAACACTTTCATCTTTCTTTTGTTTACATGCTGCTAGCTTATCCCAATTAACTCTCAAAGCAGGCATCATTGTTTTCATTAATGTAATAATCCTACCAGGGAGTTCTGAGATCAAAGCGTCGGGCTTTGCACCACCTACTTGACCTCTATCTGCGGCAATAATAACGTTCCAATCGCCGCCTAATTCTTGAGCGTGATCCTCTCTACGAATTTTAGCCCATATTGTCTGTGGAACTACATTTCCCATCAACATGTCAATATCTGCTAAATTCATAGTACATGCATCAACTGTTTGCGACAACTCTTTATAGTAACCAGCAGGATTTTTGCGTGGATCTGGTAGTGACTGTTTAAGTGCTAAAACTTCAGACCTTTTCCAGGGGACATGTATCCATATGCGCTGAAAATGCGCAGGAATAGCTGGATTAGCACCTGCTGCTGCAACTTCTTCCTTCCATATTGGAGAAACCTCTCTCATGGGATAGTTTTTCAGTGCTGTCCTAACTGAAGGATCAGAATCAGGAAAAGTCTGTGAGAACAATAGGGATCTGAAAGAAATAAGTGTTCTGACAGCGTTTTCAACCTTAGGACCCACAATAAGTCCTTTGTCAAAGTCAGCCTGAACATCTAACAGATCCTGTGGGACCGAACCCAAATTCATATCCTCCCATTCTTTAGCGAGAGTATCGCACATAACTTTAAAAACATATCTCTGCGTAGGTGCATTCCATTGCAGAAAGGTGGACATAATATCAGACGTACTATATTGGGGACCCTTCCTGATCCATCTACAAGCAAGTGAGTCCAATTTTTCTCGCTCTTCGGAGTCTGGGAATTGACTACGAGACTGTCTTCGAGAAAAAGCTGGAGACACGTTTAAAGCTTCAAAGAAAGGTGATAAGAGACCAGAGACAGTATCGGTAAATCGCTTACGCGTAGATGGAGAATTTGACATAAGGATAGGGGACAAGGTATTAGGTGAATTAACTAAAGGAGCATTAGGAATTGCCAAAGGAGCAGAAGGCAAAGGAGTTAAAGGCAAAGCTGGCATAGGCAATACTTGAGGAGGCAAATGTGGAAAAGCTGGAGCAGGCGGAAGCACAACTGGCGGCTGAACAGGCTGTAACATCGGGGGTGCATTAGCACCTTGTACATAGGGCGGAGGCAATTTCAATAAGTGGGACATTAAGGAATCTTCCTCAAAATCTTTTCTTTTATCAAGGGAAGAGATAGGCAACGTCGGATAGCATTTATCTATTGCCATTCGATGCTGTCTGTCTGAAATTTCCATTGCATTATCTATTTCATCATCTTTGAATTGCTGAGCAGCCTGTATAATCGTCATTCCCTGTGTTTTCCTATCTCGTTTCGCTTGTTTAATTTCTCTCTGTTTGGCTTCCTTACGCCAAAGGCGAAAAGAGTCAAACATTGCCGGCCGGGCTTTTCTTTTAAATAACGTTGCTTCTAAATTATCTAGCACATCAGTTTCGAAACTACCATTTTCTGGCCATTTTAAAACACCATCTTTCTTTGTATATCGGGTCCATGTCTTATTAAAGGCAATAGGACCAACACCATGTTTAGAATAGAGCTCATATGTGGGAGTTCCAACCGAAGGAATCGGACAGGAGTCCTCAAGCTGGGAGTCCCTATTACAACCAAAGCAACAAAGTTTTCCAAACTTAGTCAGACCAGACATCTCACGATTTTTACTGGCTGTTCACAAACATCAAGGGGGTAAAACTTTCAGTTTACACAGCACAAATGCACTTACCCCTCGGCTTTGGCCACTGCAATGGCCAAATCTAAGGACCTAAGGACAAAACAAAGACCGAAATTTGTGGGCGCGACCCACCAAATACTTAACTAAGGATGTCTTCTTACACCAACAGAGGCCCGTCTATCGTCTCGCTTTACCATACATCATCAAAGAAAGGGCCAAGGCAGGGCGGCAGTCAGGGCAGCAGTCGTCAGTAGCCGTCAGGAAGGAGTAACCGCGCTGAAAAAGACCTTCGGACCACTTCGACATACAGGGGTCGCTTGACGTGGCTCGCGATTCCTCCAGAATTTTCTTGCGGGGTTCCTCACGACCTTCAGGCAGAACCGGTACCGCTGAAGCCACCCCACGTTGGGCGCCAGTTGAAGAACCAGAACCTTTTGGGCCTGGCGGCGCAGGGTACGCCTAAAATCTCCTTGGATTCACCTGCCTCAACTAACAGAGACACGGGACACTCTGTCAGGCGTAAAAGATCAGATTTTATTAGCTGCAGCTAGTACAGTTGTCCAAGAAGTACACAAGGTATGTTCTCAGGAGACTGCCACTTTACTTTGTGGCGCACAATCTTATATACCGTATAAAAACATTCATTAACTACATACACTCCCAGAACACATAGAAAGGAGCCAGTAAGAATGATGTAAAGATAGAACAGAGTCAATAGAAATGTCGGAAAACAAGACAGAACAAAGTATCAAGTGACTTAAGGCTGCCTCCCCTCCAGCTGTGTTTGTCACCCCTCCCTTGAACTAATTCATTAACCGATCCACAACGAAGTTGCATGTGGTGCGATAAGTTTGTGTGCGTTTGGAGGACAGTTGTGAAATGAGAGAATACTAGCAAAGGACAGCGAAGGCCAGACGATAAGATAAGATCGGCGGAGAATAGTGTGAGCCTACAGATAGTTGAAACAAGGATTAGAAAACCAGACAGGGATTAGTGTACTCGGTCAGACCTTAATACCAGTCTTGTAAAGATAGAGGCAGAAGGCTGTTTTGAACACCATGTTGCAGAATAAGCAGAAAAGGCAGAATGGACTTCGTTCGCTGTGCTGCCTGAGTGAAGGCAACATAAAATGGCGGCGGGCCACAAAATGGCGGGTCGATACGATCGTATTAAAAATCGAATTTCCTCAACCTCCCCCAGGAACTGTTGGTTTTTGCACTGTGTCCACTTTGAAAATAGCTTATTGCCATTTTTACAAAGACTGTATGTGATATTGCTTTTATTCAAAGTTCCTAAAGTATCTAAGTGAAGTACCTTGCATTTAAAGTATTACTTGTAAATCTTGAACCTGTGGTTCTTAAAATAAACTAAGAAAATATATTTTTCAATATAAAAACCTATTGGCCTGGAGTAAGTCTTTGAGTGTGTGTTCCTCATTTATTGCCTGTGTGTGTACAACAAATGCTTAACGCTACCCTCTGATAAGCCTACTGCTCGACCACACTACCACAAAATAGAGCATTAGAATTATCTATTTTTGCCACTATCTTACCTCTAAGGGGAACCCTTGGACTCTGTGCACACTATTTCTTACTTTGAAATAGTACATACAGAGCCAACTTCCTACACCTTTCTTCTAACTGTCAAGGGGAAGATGGTGCAGGTATTCTCGGACAACATCACTGCCATGTGGTACTCTAACAAGCAGGGCGGGGTGCAGTTGTGGACCCGTTGTCAGGAGGCTGTGCACCTCTGCACATGGCTGGAACAACAGGGCATATACCTGGTGGTTCACCATCTGGCAGGTTCTCTGAACGCCAGAGCAGACAAGCTCAGCTGAAAATGCCTAGCGGTTCATGAATGCATCTTCATCTGGAGGTAGCACAAGGCCTCTTTCAGCAGTGGGTAGAGCCTTGGTGAGAATTGTTCCCAGCATCTGGGAACACACAATGTCAGCAGTTTTGCATGCTGGAGTTTCCAGGGTGGCAGTCGCTCTGAGACCCTTTTCATCTCAAGTGGCATTCAGGCCTCCTGTGGGCCTTTCCACCCATACCACTGCTGCCCAGAGTTCTCAAGAAAATCAGGCACACCTGGCCTAGTAACCCTTGTGGCTCCGGACTGGGCACAGAGAGTCTGGTATCCTGAGCTGTTGCGCATGTCCATCAATCCTCCGATCAGACTGCCCCTTCTGGAGGATCTTCTGTTGAAGCATCAGGGAAGGGTTCTTCACCCGAACTTGTCCACTCTCCCCCATCTTCTGTGGAGATTGAGTGGCTGCAATTGACAGCTTTTGACCTTCCTCCTGAAGTCTGTGATGTAATCTTGACAGCCAGGCGTCCCTTCATCATAACAGTATATGCCTGTCGGAAGAAATTTGTGGCATGTTGCTCAAAAAAGTCTGTTGACCCCCTCTCTGCCCTTCTCTCTGAGGTTCTGTTGTTCATTCTTTCCCTTGCCTAGCGGGGCTCTGCTTTGGGGACTCTTAAGGGATATTTGTCTGTAGTTTCTGCTTTCTTGCGATTGCCTGATCAACCTTCTTTGTTTTAGTCTCATATTGTACTTAGGCTCCTCAAAGGCCTTACTCATCTCTTCCCCCATTCATTATGCCCCAATAGGATCTGAGGTTGGTTCTGAATTTTTGTATGTGTGCATCTTTCGAGCCTCAGGCTTCTCCCACTGAAAATAGCCTTCCTTGTGGCTATTACATCTGCTTGCAGGGTGAGTGATCTGCAGGCCTTGTCATCGAATTGCCCTACCTTTCCATTTATCCAGACAAAGTGGTGCTTCGGACTGGGGCCTCTTTCCATGTATCCCAAACTATCACATTGCCTAATTTTTACGCTTCCCACATCCTTCTAAGGAAGAGGAGGACCCTCCTCTGCCTGAACACAAAAAGAGCGTTAGTGTTCTACCTTGATCGTACAAGAGAGTTCCAGGTGGATGATCAAATCTTTGTTGGATATGTGGGTGCAAAAAAAGCTAAAGCAGTGCAGAAGCAGAGCATCTCCAGATGGGTCATATTCCGCATTAAGACCTGCTATTCACTGGCCTAAAACCATCCCCTCCTAGAGAAATTGTGCACTCATTCTACCCAACCTAAAGCTGCAACCAAGTTCCTGTCCTGGACATCTGTCAGGTGGCAACGTGGGAATCTCAGCACAGGTTTACCATACACTACTGCAGGGACAGTCAGATCCGTAAGGATGGGCATCTTGCCCGTCCGGTCCTGCAGGACTTTGTTTTTTGAAATTGGTTCGCAGAAACACCTTTGGGGATGATGTTGCTTAGTTATCTATTTAAAGGTAAGGATCTGCGGCTAGAAGTCTCTATCACATGGACAATTAACTTACCTTCGGTAACGCCTTATCTAGTAGAGACTATATCTAGCTGCAGATTCCTTACCAACCCACTCTTCCTCCCCACTCTCGGAACAAATTTCTGGGCCTTTGTTTTGACATATCAGTAATCAGTGTTCTTTATATCTCTGCGCTTCTGGTGTGGAAAGTCATGAAAAGAAAGTGAGGTCAGCACACCTGGGTGGTGGCTATATAGGAACCGTGCATGTAATTTCTGGCGAGGATGACGCCATTGACGGAAGTTGGGGCGATCGACTCCACCTAATGGTGCTCAGAGGTACTGCTCATGAAAATCTTTCAGATCCATTCTGATGCCTGGGGACAATTGAAAGGTAAGGAATCTGCAGCTAGATGTTGTCTCTACCAGATAAGGCGTTACCGAAGGTAAGTAACTTGTCCGTTGCAAAAAAAAAAAAAAATGCGGGCCTTGGCCAAGGCTATGTCAGTACAGGCAATAAACTTGCCAAGAATCCTGAACTAATAACCATTTTCCTTAGCCGATTCTAAAAATAAAATCATTAATAGGTTCTCTGCGATGATATTTTGATCTAATCTTCGCAGATTGGGCCTATCCAGTGATATGTCTTTTACCAACATGTCAAACTAAATACTTCACATCCAGGCTGCCAGAGTGAAGCTCACTGGGCAATGCCCTTTTGATGAACTGGCCACGAACATTACTTTATGCTTTTCCTCTGAATCTATTGATACCTGCAGTCCTACTGAAACTCTGCACTTGCTAAATGACAGTAATCCTCATCACTCCAAACTGGCATGGCCAGTGTTTCAAACCTTGTTACAAATGTCTGTCAAACCATACTAGATACTGCATGTAAATTAATTGCTAACCATATTAAATGCTCTTTTATTCCACCCAGTGATGACAAATTAGCATAATGATTCCAGAGATCAGATAGTAGTGACATCTGAATTTCCCACAGTCATGTAAGAATCTTGAAAAGAAACCAAACTTCCTTCAACTATTGCTTGCTATTCCTCTAAGTGGGAGCTGAGTTTCTTATGGTGCAAGCAGACAGGTACTCTTTGCATCTACCTCAGTCAAAGTTGCAATTCTTTTTCATCAAAGTCCATCTTGCTGCACTTACAGATTATCAGAAAGGCCCAGATCAGGCATTGTGCATTTTTTAATTTCCTTTCATTAAAGACTTTTTAGATCATCTGAAAAGTCTTTTCTCCTGTAAGTATACTTCTTCCTTCTATGGAGCTCACTTTGGTGTTACAAAATGTAATGGGGCTGATCCCTTTCAACCTATTCACTAGGCTTCATCGCAGCATCGTTCGTGGAAGATTTCCTTTCTAGTAGCTATCATCTTAGTTTTTTCTAATAAACTTGTAGCTACAGATTTCTCACCTCTTGATTAGTCTCTAGGCCGGATCCAGAGGCTTTTCAGCAGTACGTCGACATGGCAGTAGGTGGGGCTGCGTGGTTTGACACTGATGCCATTCCACTTCTGAATGGCGCTAGGGGCCTATATAGGTGACCACTCCCACGTACTGTCAGTTCCTTTCTTTCTGCACCACCAGATGCGGTTCCAAAGCTACCTCTCATCTCTTTGAGACCCTAGCTTGATTAAAATTTCAATTTACAGTGTGCTGGGGAAATGTCACCTACAAAAGGCCAGGTTTTAAGCCCTGTTAAATCTGTTGCAAACAAATGTCACCGATCCTCAACAGATTTGCCTGTTATGCCTGGGGTCAAGTCATGACGGGAGGCCATATGTCAGTTATTGTGCTTTAGGTTTAAACCTATAATAAAACCCATTTAAAAGAGAAACATCCCTCATCAGTGTAAACATATGAACACTGATAAACACGTATACAACCACAAACTAAAATGTCATTCAAAGAAAAGACAATGAGAGAGAATGAGTCATTTTTATTTCTTTCTGAAGGGACCAACTAACTTGATTATAGACGATAGCAGCCAGAAAGACTGCTCCAAGATTATTCTGCTTGAGGTTTTTTGTTTAGGGATGTCACAAAATGTTTTGTTTATTCTAAATTGAAATTTAAAGTGGTTCACAAGGTACTACTCTGTTGGCAGAGTTTACCACCCGACAATGACTTAATATTCAGGAAGGGGTAAGTGAATTATCCCCAATTCTGTCCAGTAAATTGTTTTCATAAACACTTGAAAATAGTACTCTTACCTTTTGTACCCATTAATAGTCATGAAAACCAGACATAGTAAGTGTGAGAGATGAGTAAGAGTGCAGTGCACAGACGTACTATGCTTAAAACAATCTCACATAAGTCCATTGAACACACTGCCACTAAATACCCTGCATTAGTTCTGTTTTAAGGTAACTATGTGCTTTCTAACAATCAATGCATAAAAAATATGTTTTGTAAACACTGGGAAAACCCAGTATTCGTACCATCTGCTGGCTGCAGATACACATGCTGGGCACACTCCTGCCTTCTCGTGTTGGGCCTGGACTTTACAGCTTAGTTTTCTCAAATACTTTTTTGTTGCCAATGTGACATTGAGTTTTCTATTCCAGTGAATGCTCATGCTGAATGGCTCCATTGTTAGACCGTTTTTTTTTTTTTTCCGCCATCTGCTCAGACGGATAGCACTGCAGCTGTGTGCAACTTCGGCATCCTTACGACTGCCCAGGACACAACGGAATTGACCGACGACACCATGAAATGATCATCAACATTGTATAGGCTGATCTTCTTTGGAACCTCCACAGAGGCAGGTGCTTTGATCATACCTCTTTCTCCTTGCCACCGAGAATGCTCTGCTCTGGGTAATGGAAGGTAAAAAAAAAAAAAAGACACTCTTTCGAAAGTATGTGTACTCTGTGTGGGGCAAAGTATGTCTACTCTGCCACCTTTGCTTGTTGCCCCAGCATAATGAACAAGTTTATATAGCCTTCAAGAACAAGAAAACTCTTCGCTCTCTGTGTGATCGATGCCTAGCTCACAACATGGACATGGCAGTGGGTGTAGAATTCTCTGTGAAAGAACTCATTGACACAAGCGTTTGAAGAAGGGGAAGATGGCGGCGAAGGCGGCAGCATCTCTGTAGTCCACATTATGTCATGCCTGAGGACTCTAAACAACACAAGGAAAAAAGAAAGGATGAACCCTCACCGCCACCTCTAGAGCTCCATGAAGATCCCATGGCTGTACAAGATCAGGCCCCAAGAAGAAAACCACTCCAAGGGCTTTGAGTACTCAGTCATCAGACCCATCCATATACCTTGTAATTGCCTCCAAAGCCTATTCAACACCAGTTTGGTGCCCCACAGCCTTCGGCTCTGGTCAACATCGAGAGCACCCAATAGAGCCGAGACCGGAAGACGTTGTTGATCCCAGTCGGGCTTAGGGCATACAGAGCAAAACTGGTGCCGACATTCAGCCCTTGATGACAAAGCAGCATTTGGTGCCAACAAAGCCATTGAGAACTGCAGAGCCTTTGACGCCGAGCAGACCATTGGTGCCGTTAATCTCTTCGGTGCTAGCAAAGTTGACTAGACATACTACGTCAAATACACAAGATCATCAACATTGATGCTTAAAAAGAGATCGGCATCACAGCCATCAATGACAATGGCTTTGGCTCTGCTGAAGCACAAAACAAAAAAGGGCTTGCCACTTCACAAGGTTCAAGTCACAATCAACCCCGAGGATGAAGGCATCTTCAAGGTCTAATGAACAGGAAAATACTTTTCAAGGCTAAACATTTACCACAAAAAGCAAGCCATAAAAGGACGAGATAGAACGTTGTTCAAACCCAGCCCTCTCCAAAGAAAAAGACTATGGAACTCAAAGCAACGAGCCCTATGCCACTTGACACATCACCACAATACATGTAACCAGTTTCCAAGCACCCAGGCAGCATAGATACAGGCAGCCCTGCACTGTACACTTAGAACAATGACTTTCAGGGAGTGCCCCAAATCCATGGGGCACCTATGATGTCATTTCACCAGATCCAAACATAGATATAACGACACCAGCTAAGGCATCACCACCAAATGATACTGCATTTTTTTCATAGCGTGCAGCTGAGTATCACAAAGTTCAGATGCTCAACATGAAGGAGTAAGGAGATTTTTTAGACAAAACATTCTCTAAGGCTGAGCTCTCAGTGCATCATTTGCCAATGAGATATGGTCAATGCTTAAAGTCTCCACAGAAATATATAAAGGCCCAGTTATGACAAGGGTATTAACACCTCGTATTGAGAGAAAATGCAAACCTTAATGATTCTCTCTATAATAGGAGACACCCTACGGCGGATTCCCCAGTAGTTATAACAGCTAGGAAAAGGACTGCTTCCCAAAATACAGGTGATGCACCTCCCCCAGATTAGGAGAGTAACCGAACAGAAGCAGGCAAACAAGCAGTGATAGCTAGTCATTGGTGCATAGCCAATTCAGTCGGCCTACTCTTGCATTTTAACAGAGCAATCTGGGGTGATGTAGCGGAGCCGTTACAACATCTCCAAGATTAGTTCAAACAAAGTGCTGAGTAATTAGTGTCGGAGGGCAAATAATTCTCCAAAGCAACTATTTGCTGCAGCTTAGACAGTGCAGATATTGCTGCACGAGGAATCAACTTCTCAATCATTCTACGAGGCACGCTTGGCTACCCATATCAGGCTTTAACCCTAGGGTTCAGCTGTACCTCTTAAATGTCCCTTTTGATGGGGAGCACCTCTTTAACCAAGAGGTGGATACCCAATTAGAAAAAACTAAAAAAGACACTGAACCCACGAAATTCATGGGGGGCCTACGGTCCACAAGACTTAGACAGCAGTCCTTTCAGAGGTTTAATTGTTGCCAAAAAACATCACCACTGCCACATAGACCTACCAGAAACAACAGCAGGCATATCACCAGCAAACTGCTAGGGAATACTCTAGAGGTGAATATAATGGTGGTATTCAAAGATCGAAAGGTAAATGTACTCCTGGAAAGGGAGCCGCTACCTCAAAACAGTGTCTCACCACAACCTCCTCCCAATTACACAACACCTGTCGTAGGAAGACTACAGCAGTCTCATCACCTCTGTGCAGAAATAACATCTGTCTAGTGGGTGCTGTCAGTTGTTCCTCACGGATACTACGTAGAACTTACTTAACAACCTCCAAACATAGCACCACGCAGACACTCTCAGCCCTCAACACCTCCATCTTCTCAAAGAGGAGGTGAAATCTCTTCTGTTGAAAGACGTCAGAGAGTTATTTTCAAAAGAACACCTTGGAAGAGGCGTGCATTCCGTATACTTCTTGATACCCAAGAAGGACGGCACACTGAGATCAATACTGGATCTGCTCCCTCTCAGTCATTATATATTATTGGAACACTTCCATATGGTAATGCTACAGAATGTCATCCCTTTGCTTCAGGAAGACAACATCTTGGCAGCACTCGACCTGACGGACACTTACTTTCACATCCTCATTCATCCAGCATATAATTGATACTTAATATTCATGGGAAGTGGACATCATTACCAGTTCAAGATGCTGCCTTTCTAGGTGATGACCACCAAATCGCTTTACAAAATGCCTGGCAGTTATAGCAGCACATTTGAGAGGACACAACATTCATGTCTTGTCATGCCTGGACAATTAGCTAATAAAGAGTTCAAGCAGAAGGAAACTCCTGCAAGATACATAAACTACTTTTAACTTTTTACACAAATTATGTATCACAATCAGTGCAACAAAATCCCACGTACACCCTGTCCAGATACAAAACTATCAGGGAGCGACCCTAAACTCTATTACAGCCAAAGCATATCCAAAAGACCAGAACATTCTCAGTCTTGAGCACCAACTTGCTCTTTTTCAGCTACATCGTCTCCTGCAATTCAGAATAGTGATGAGCCTCTTGCGGCGTGATGGCATTCTGTACAGTGATTGTCATGCACCCCAGGCTTCACATGTGTCCCCTTCAAGTGTGTCTAGCATCTCAGTGGTCACAAGCAAAGGACAATATAGAGGGTTTAGTGTTTGTAAGGAAATGCCTCCTTGGCATGGTTACCCCCTGACTTTTTGCCTTTGCTGATGCCAAGTTATGACTTGAAAGTGTGCTGAGGCCTGCTAACCTTCCCCAGCACCAGTGTTCTTTCCCTAAAACTGTACCTTTGTTTCCACAATTGGCACACCCTGGCATCCAGGTAAGTCCCTTGTAACTGGTACCCCTGGTACCAAGGGCCCTGATGCCAGGGAAGGTCTCTAAGGGCTGCAGCATGTCTTATGCCACCCTGGGGACTCCTCACTCAGCACCGACACACTGCTTGCCAGCTTGTGTGTGCTGGTGGGGAGAAAATGACTAAGTCGACATGGCACTCCCCTCAGGGTGCCATGCCAACCTCACACTGCCTGTGGCATAGATAAGTCACCCCTCTAGCAGGACTTAAAGCCCTAAGGCAGGGTGCACTATACCATAGGTGAGGGCATAGGTGCATGAGCACTATGCCGATACAGTGTCTAAGCAAAACCTTAGACATTGTAAGTGCAGGGTAGCCATAAGAGTATATGGTCTAGGAGTTTGTCAAACACGAACTCCACAGCACCATAAGGGCTACACTGAAAACTGGGAAGTTTGGTATCTAACTTCTCAGCACAATAAATGCACACTGATGCCAGTGTACATTTTATTGTGAAATACACCCCAGAGGGCATCTTAGAGATGCCCCCGGAAAACATACCTGACTTCCAGTGTGGGCTGACTAGTTTTTCCAGCCTGCCACACACCAGACATGTTGCTGGCCACATGGGGAGAGTGCCTTTGTCACTCTGTAGCTAGTAACAAAGCCTGTTCTGGGTGGAGGTGCTCCTCACCTCCCCCTGCAGGAACTGTAACACCTGGCGGTGAGCGTCAAAGGCTCACCCCCTTTGTTACAGTGCCCCAGGGCATTCCAGCTAGTGGAGATGCCCGCCCCCTCCGGCCACGGCCCCACTTTTGGCGGCAAGGCCGGAGGAGATAATGAGAAAAATAAGGAGGAGTCTCTGGCCAGTCAGGGCAACCCCTAAGGTGTCCTGAGCGGAGGTGACTCTGACTTTTAGAAATCCTCCATCTTGCAGATGAAGGATTCCCCCAATAGGATTAGAGATGTGCCCCCCTCCCCTCAGGGAGGAGGCACAAAGAGGGTGTAGCCACCCTCAGGACTAGTAGCCATTGGCTACTAACCCCCCAGACCTAAACACACCCCTAAATTGAGTATTTAGGGGTCCCCAGAACCAAACAAAAGAGATTCCTGCAACCTGAAGACGAAGAAGGACTGCTGACCTGAAACTCCTCAGAGAAGACCGAGACACTAACTGCTTTGGACCCAGTCCTACCGGCCTGTCTCCCCACTTCAAGAAAAACTGCAACAGCGACGCGCCCCCAGGGTCCAGAGACCTCTGAAGCCTCAGAGGACTACCCTGCATCTAAAAGGACCAAGAACTCCAGAGGACAGCGGCTATGCTCCAAAGAAGAAACAACTTTGCAACAAAGAAACAACTTTTAAAGGACTGCGCGCTTCCCGCCGGAAGCGTGAGACTTTCCACTCTGCACCCGACGCCCCCGGCTCGACCTGTGGAGAAACAACACTACAGGGAGGACTACCTGGCAACTGCGACCCTGTGAGTAGCCAGAGTTGACCCCCCCTGAGCCCCCTCAGCGACGCCTGCAGAGGGAATCCAGAGGCTCCCCCTGACCACGACTGCCTGCTTCTAAGAACCCGACGCCTGGTAAAGACACTGCACCGGCAGCCCCCAGGACCTGAAGGATCCGACCTCCAGTGCAGAAGCGACACCCAGGTGGCCCTCTCCCTTGCCCAGGTGGTGGCTACCACGAGGAGACCCCCCCTTGCCTGCCTGTTTCGTTGAAGAGAACCCCTGGGTCTTCCATTGAACTCCATTGGAAACCCGACACCTGTTTGCACTCTGCACCTGTGCCGCTGAGGGTGTACTTTTTGTGCTGACTTGTGTCCCCCCCCCCTGGTGCCCTACAAAACCCCCCTGGTCTGCCCTCCAAAGTCACGGGTACTTACCTGCTGGCATACTGGAACCGGGTCACCTCCTTCTCCATTGAAGCCTTTGTGTTTTGGGCACCACTTTGACCTCTGCACCTGACCGGCCCGGAGCTCCTGGTGTGGTCACTTTGGGGTTGCCCTGAACCCCCAACGGTGGGCTACCTTGGACCCAACTTTGAACCCTGTAGGTGGTTGGTTTACTTACCTGCAAAGCTAACAAATACTTACCTCCCCAGGAACTGTTGAAATTTGCACTGTCTAATTTTAAAATAGCTTATTGCCATTTTTGCCAAAACTGTACATGCTATTTTGCTGATTCAAAGTTCCTGTGATGCCTTAGTGAAGTACCTTTCATTTAAAGTATTGATTGTAAATCTTGAACCTGTGGTTCTTAAAATAAACTAAGAAAATATATTTTTCTATACAAAAACCTATTGGCCTGGAATTGTCTTTGAGTGTGTGTTCCTCATTTATTGCCTGTGTGTATGTACAACAAATGCTTAACACTACCCTCTGATAAGCCTACTGCTCGACCACACTACCACAAAATAGAGCATTGGAATTATCTCTTTTTGCCACTATCTTACCTCTAAGGGGAACCCTTGGACTCTGTGCATGCTATTTCTTACTTTGAAATAGTACATACAGAGCCAATTTCCTATAGTGTTGAGTCTGCCCACAGTCCATCAGTGTAGGGAGCTGGGTTCTGGTTGTATTACCCTCCACTTTTTGCCTAGTGTTTGGATGTAACTTTGACTGGAGTGTACTGAGTTCCTGCTAACTAGGTCCCCCAGTGCCAGTGCCACTGTTCTTTCCCCTAAAGGAGCACAGTTGTTTTTACAATTGGCAGCACCTTTAACTACCACTGTAACTCCATAGTAAGTGGTACCCATGGTACCTAGGGCATGGGGTACTAAAGGGGGAGCTCTGAGAGCTGCAGTATAGATTGTGCCATCCACAGAGACCCTGTTACCAAGTGCACACTGCACTGCCATTGCAGGCTGTGTCTTGATGCAGAACTTAAATGAAAACATGACATGGCACAGAGCCTGTGTGCCTTGTCTCCTAACCATTGCCTGCAAAATGTGTAAGTCACCCCTCTAGCAGGCAATACAGTCCTAAGGCAGGGCGCATTATATTATATGTGCGGGCAGATCTGCATGAGCAGATATGCCCCTGCTATGTCTTTGTCGATTCTCAGACATAGTAAGTGTCCAAGGAAGCAATTTTAAATGCATGTGCTGGACACTGATCATTACAAGTTCCTCTGCTGCATGACCTTAGAAGTGCCCCCTGAAAACCTGTTAACTCCTGTTGTGGGCACCGGCTGGTCAAAACCAGTGCAGTCACCCGAGGCAGAGTTCTGGCCCTCTGAGGTGAGAGCCAATGCTCTTGCGGGCTCAGAATAAAGGCCTGCTCTGGGCAATGGTGTAATCTCCTCTCCCTGGCAGGATGGATATTCCAGGGAGGGGAGCTTCAAAGGCCTTGCCACCTTTGTGATGCGGCCCAGGCCTCTCCAAATGGTGGAAGAGGCTGAACCCCAATTTCTGACCCCACCTTTGGTGGCAGGACTGGAAGGAAAATGAGGCAGATTAGGAGGTGTGCCCACTTCAGCTTGTTTACCCTAGGAGTAAGACTGGCATGAAGTGAACACTGCCTTTCAAATTCCTCCCTCTTGTGTAGAAGGAATTAGGCCAATAGGGTTAGGGCTATGCCCACTTCCCAAAGGAAATGGTCATAAGAGGGGTGTAGTCACCCTAAAGGTGAGAAGTCTACTGGCTACCACCTGGTACTCCCTGTAACACCCCTAAATTCAGTATTCAGGTGGCACCCTTGAATCCTAGAACTCAGATTCCTGTCAATCTAAGAAGAGCCGGACACCAGAGAAGACTTAAGACACCATCTGACTTGGCCCCAGACCTACCGGCCTGCCTGCAGTCCTCGAAGAATCTGCACCAGAAGACAACTTGCCCTGCAGCCCAGTGACCTCCAAAGCTTTGTGAGGACTGCATGCCTTTGATAAAGGCCAAAAACTCTTGTGGACAGCTGTCCTGTCCAAAAGAAACCAACTCCAAAAAAGTCTGCCTGAGGAACCGCGGAACCTCCTGGATCTACCTCTGCACCTAACACCCAATGTCAAAGTGCTTCTGAACTAAAGTCTACTGTGGGCTGATCACTTCCGGACTCTACAGCAACGCCTGCAGCACCAATCCAAGGATTTCCCCTGATGACAACCTGCCCAGTAAGCTGTTACCAATTCCAAAAGAAACCCCTGCACCCGGAGCCCCTGGCCTTGGGGAGCTGGGCCATCGATGGCCCTACGACCCCTGGCATCTCTTCTTACCCAGGCAGCTGTGGGTTGTCCTTGCTTGGCCTCCTGGACAGAGCCTGCAGCCTGTTTCTGAAACTGATCTCTCCTATTGGATAACATTGGGAGCCCAACGCTTTGTTGTCACTCTGCACCCTGCCACATCTGTGTCGCTGAGAGTGTAAGTTTGGTGCTACCTTGTGGTCCCCCTTGTACTTACCTCAACTCCAGGAAATTGACCCCTGACCCCGCTCTACTCACATGTGAGCAGCACTTCATCAGTTACTCCCTGTCTCCATTGGTTAACATTGGGGGCCCAACCCTGTGTTGGCACTCTGCACCTGACCGCCTCTGTGCTGCTGAGTTTGTAAGTTTGGTGCTTCCTTGTGCCCACCCCGTTGCTTACCTCAGCTCCAGGAGTCCTCTGACACCGTTTTTACTTACTTGTGAGCAGCGCATCTTCATTCACCCCCATCCTCCAGTGGATAGCATTGGGCACCAAACTACAAATTCAACCTCTTCCTCCAACCGCCCCTGTGCTGCTGGGAGGTCACTCTCGGTGCTGATTTGATCCTTGCCTGGTGCTGACCTAAAACCCCGAACACTGGATTTATAAGTTGCGCACTTACCTGCACAACTGCATACTTGTTTTCCTTCCATAGGATAACTTTGAAGACTGTGAAAATTGCACTGTGTGGATTTTTGAAACTGAAAAGTATTTTTAATTTAAAAACTGCTTACCTTATAATGAAGTTCTTCGGTTCAACGCATATGTAAAAGCAACTGCTATTTTGCTACATTGGTCTCAGATTTATTCTTTGAGTCTGTGCCTCATTTATTGCCTCTCTGAGGACAACAAATGCTTAACACAAGTCTTTGATAAGCCTAACTGCCCACCCACACTACCATAAAAAGAACACTACACCTATTTATTCATGCCCCTGCAATCCTTTGGGGATCCACTAGACTATCTTCATAGTGTACTTCATTTTAGTGCACTCTATAGAGAGCCAGCTTCCTACAATCAGTCACTGCAGTGGTGGAGCACAACTTATCTTCTCAAGGGCAGACCTTTTTTGGACCCAATACGGCAAGTGACAGTTACCACAGATGCATCACTTTTAGGATTGGAAGCACATATGGAGGATATGACGGCCCAAGGCATGTGGACCGATCAGCAACAAACTCTACACATCAATGTACTAGAACTTATTGCGATCCAGTTAGCATTAAAAGCCTTTGTTATCCCTAACTCAGAAAGTTGTTCTCAACGAACAGACATGAGGGCAATGTACTACATACAAAAGTAGGGGGCACCAGTTTAATACACTTATATAGCTTAGCGCAGGAGATTTGGCATTGGGCTATTCGCCATCACATCCACTGCCTCGCAGAATATCTCCCAGGAATGGACAATTTGGTAGCAGACCTGCTCAGCATGACACAGCAACAAGTCCACAAGTGGGAACTTCACCTTTAAGTCCTCCAACGTTACTTCCACCATTGAGGGGCACCAGACTTGGACCTGTAAGTCGCAGCAGAAAACTCAAAATGCCAAAGCTTCACCTCCAGCCATTACCACCCACAGTAAAGGGCAGTGCATTGTGGATGAATTAGTCAGAGATATTACCCTGTGGTTTTCCGGCTCTCCCACCCTTTACTTTTCTTCTAAGGAAACTCAGACAGACATCTCTCAAGATGATCTTAATAGCTCACACTTGAGTGCGACCACCGTGGTACACGATACTGCTGGAGCTGCCCTAGTACCTCACGCGAAGATTCCAACACAATAGACCATCTCGTTCATAGCAGCAGCAGTCAGGTATCCCAATCCCAGACAACTGAACCTCGCACTTTGGCTCCTGAAGTCAGTGAATTTCGATACTTGCACCTGCCTCCAGAGTGTATGGACATTCCTAAAGAATCATGGTGTGCAACAACCAGAGCATGCTATACAGCTAAATGGAAAAGATGTGTCCATTACTGTATGGCCCAACACAAGGACCTCTGTGTGCCCACGGTACAACAAATAGCACTTTATTTACTACACCTTCAAAGACCAAGGCTAGCATACACCTTCATACTACCACACCTTGCTGCATTTGCAGCATCCCTGCAAAATCATAAGTATAAGTCTCTTTTTATTTACGTACAGGTCATTAAAGCTTTCATCGAAGACGTTAAAGAAATAATCCCTCCACGAGCACCTCAGGTCACAGCATGGAATTTAAATGTGGTACTTACAAGACTTATGTCCATACCTTTCAAACTGTTGCATACTGGCCCCCTGCAGTTTCTGTCATGGAAGGTTGCTTTCTTGGTAGGTATCACATCATTGAGAAGGTTTAGTGAATTACATGCCCTCACAATAGAAGAGCCATACGTTCAGGTTTTCCAAGACAAGTGCGATTACGGACAAACCTAATGTTTCTTCCAAAATTCATATGTGATTTTCACTTACATCAGATAATAAACCTTCCTGTGTTCTTCCCTAAACCTGAGACAGTTGTAGAAAGAACAGAAACCATGCTTGATATTAAAAGAGCATAGCTGAATTATATTGATAAGACTAAACCCTTTAAGAAAAGACAGCAGTTATTTTGTTGCCTTTTCTCCAACCCTAGAAAAGGAAACACAATTTCAAAAGCTGGAATCGCACAATGGATAGTAACATGCATACAGATATGTTACATTAAAGCAGAGCATACATTACAATCGGTTCCACAAGCGCATTCTATTAGAAAGAAAGGTGCTTCTTTAGCATATCTAGTGAACATTCCTTTAGTTGACATTTGTAAGGCAGCTACTTGGACTAATCCACCTACATTTACCAAATACTACTATGTGGATGTCCAAGCACGACAGAAGCTCTAGTTGGTTAGGATTAAAAACTTTATTCCAGACATCTGCACCAACTGATGCCTGAAGCTACCACTGGAAGAAAACTGCTTTACAGTCTATCCATAGTATATGTATCTGCAGCCAAATCATGCTACAAATGGAGTATGTTACTTACCTTGTAAGCATCTATTCGTAGACTGTAGTGCTGCAGATTCCCATACATTCTTCCGCCTCGCCAGCAGGTATTCTTTCCTGTCCGATATCATATATAAATATGCTATAACCAAATATGTACATACATTTTTAGCCTCCACATATAAATCTTGAACTTCTATCTTCACTGGCTCTATTCTTACTTGCCATAAAGACGGGAAAAAATAAACAATCTAACAGTGGAGCTGTTGAGAATGCGCATTCACTCAAAGAGGAGGAGTCTTGATGTCACATCTGCAACAAATAATTCTTCAAGACAAACAAGTTGGAAAGTCTGGGCCCAACACTAGATAGCAGCAGCGTTTATAGTATAGCATTTGAATCTGCAGAACTACACTCTATGGACTCTTGATGTCAGTTTTGGTGATTAGGCAGCTGAACAAACACTTTCAAGCATTGATTTGACAAGGTTTGTGAAACACTGAAAAAACTCAACTGAAACCCACAGAATATGAACACCGAAAACAGGACGGCCTAGCCATTCAAGACTGCAAGGTGAAACTCTGTTGCCAAGCGCCAGAATACTCCGTGCCGAGAACGGTCCATATCAAGGGTTTGCTCCTGATACCATGCAAGATCCAGAAGTAACAGAAATTGTTCCATATGCCAGTCTTCGTCTCGATCAGTGTCATTGGGTAGGTCCAGGAAAAAGTTCCATAAATCTAAACAGGACTCCGCTCCTTCCCACCACACTCACTCTCCTGAGAAGGCACAAGGGTGGCACAATGAATCCAACTTTGGAGCCTACGTCACAACTTGTTCCAGCATTTCCCGCGTTTCAGGGGCCGTCCGCCACTCCAAACAGAGAGAAGAGTTCCTCATGGCCATTCTGTGACTCTTTGAATCCTTGCGGACTCCCTGCGGTTTGCCTGTGGTTCCCAAGGAGCAGAGAGGTTCTCCATCTGGATTACCACTGTCGGGCTCAGCCTCAGTACCAGTTGGACCCCCCAGGACCATCAGAGGTCTGCAGTAGCTCTTCCTCCGGCACCATGCTCCATGGCAATTCCCAGTAGTTTCGTTCTGATGTGGACTCCATTGACGCCAGATGGCAAACTCCCAATTCTCCTCTCTGAGGCTGAGTCCGCACAAGATCAACCTTGACTTAAGCCGCACTGGCTGCTCTAGTTTCCCCATTCCCTTCACTGGATGTGCTGCCTCTGCAAAGAAGAATGCACACCCTGCATTTGCCATTTGCCACAATTGGGGCAGTGATTATGATATAATATGGTGACCTGCAGAATGCTACTGACCTTGATACCTCCCCTGAGTCGAGACTCCTCTCTAACCTTTCTTCTGCCATTGAGCATAGTGCTTCTTACACCATAGTAATGCGTAGGGCGGCCGAAGTCCTTAACCTCCAGCTTCTCACCTTGGAGGTCAAGACCAATGTCCTGACAGAAGTCCCCCAGCTGGGGAAAGTATCCACTGAGCCTCTCTTGAATTCTAATGAGGTATTTACAGATACCTTGTTATGGGTATTGACCAAACCATGCTCTTGCACAACGCCTGCTCTACCCTGGGTGACCCTGCATTTTTTTTTTAATCTCAGCAACTCTCCCCTGACAGCTTGGGGGTGCAGCTGTCTACAATCCTAGCACATTCCCAGGTACTATTCTCTATAGAGATTCAAAACAGGTGGAGACGTTTGGACCACCACTCTTACCTGCAGTCAGCCATTTTTTCAGGCGATGTCCAGTTGTCCCTCATGGACACGCTTTTTGACAAGACTCACCTGTTTGTGGGCAAGGCAGATTCCACTCTTGAGCGATTCAAGAAGAGCAAGGCCACAACAGCCTCCCACAGACTCATCTCACCAGCTGCATCAGTCCTAATTTTCCTTTCCGATGCTTTGGCTGAGGTGTCCCATATAGTCAACCAGTTCAAGCAACCCAGCAGTTTCACATTGGAGATTGTGCTGCCCACCCTGCTTAAGAGGTCCTTTAGCAGTGCAAAGCCACCCAGTGGGGGGGGACAGGATCTGATTTTTTTTTCTCCTGTTTGGCAGGCCATAACATCAGATAGGTGGGTCCTGCAGTTTGTTCTGCATGGATATGCCCTACCATTCATTCTCTCGTCACCCCACCTTCCACCGTCCTTCCAGTGACCGACAAAGAACCATCTCTCCATTTTGCAGCAGGAAGTGCAAGCCTTTTTCACCAAATGGGCTATTAGGAGAGTTCCCGCACCAGAAGTAGGGTGTGGTTGTTATTCCTGCTACTTTCTGGTGCCCAAGAAAAACAGAGGCCTTCGTCCTATTTTGGATTTGCGCCCCTTCTTAATCTGGAAGGAGAAATTCAAAATGCTCACACTGGCCCAGGTCTTGCCTGACCTCCACCCTTTAGACTGGATGATGGCATTGGGCCAACAGGTCACCCATTTCCAAATACCCATCCTGTAGGCCAGTTAACACTACCTGCGGTTCATGGTGGTACAGGTGCATTTTCAGTTTGCTGTGCTTCCCTTTGGTCTCACCAGTGTCCCTCTGGTGTTCACAAAAGTGATGGTCGGGGTGGCAGCACACCTTTGGAGGTCAGTGGTACCAGTTCCACTACCTCGATGAATGGCTGTTGATTTCAGACTCACCCCAGACAGTCGTAACCATCTCTAGACTACGACCAGCCTCCTATCTTTTTGGGCTTTCACTATCAGTGTGCGGAATTCACACCTGACTCCTCTGATGCTCCCCTTTATCAGTGGCATCCTGGATACAGTGCTTTTTTGAGCCATTCCTCTGCTGTAACGAATCCAGGATGTTGAGGCTATGATCCTGATGTTTAAACCCTTGACCTGGGTCTCAGTGACAGCGGCTCTGAGGTTTCCGGGCCTCTTGGCTTCCTGTATCCTGTCTGTGACCACGCCAGGTGGTACATACGGGCTCTGCAGGGCATTCTGAATTATCAATGGGCTCAGCACCAAGGCAGCCTGTCAGACTTCATCCAGATGTCAAAGGAGACTGCAAATGATCTGCAGTGGTAGCTGCTCAACCACGATTGGACCAGGACTAGTGGCAGATCCTCTCCCTACCCCCAGGTCATGATAGATGCATTGTTGCTGGGCTTAGGTGGACATCTGGGAGAGGTGAAGATCAGAGGACGCTGTTCCCTGACTGGAGCTCAACTTTCCATCACCCTGCTGGAGTTGTAAGCAATTGGCTTGGCACTGAAGGTGTTTCTCCCAACCATCAAAGGGGAACAGGTACAGGATCTCACTTACAACATGACCAGCATGTGGTACTGAAATAAACTGAGGGAAGTGAGGTTGTTGGGCTTGTGCCAAGAGGCTGTACACATCTGGACGTGGCTGAACGCTCAGTGTATCTCCCTGATCACCCTACACATGGCAGAATCTTTAAACACCTGGGAGGATAAACTCAGTTGCCAGTGCCTAGCGAATCATGAATGGCATGTACACTTGGAGGTGGCATAGGGCATCTTCCAGCAATGGAGACAACCCTGACTCGATCTACTCGTCACCGCAGAGAATGCACAGTGTCCAACCTTTTTTCTCATTAGAGTTCCCAAGACAGTCCTCCTTAGGAGACGCCTTCTGTCTGCATTTGTGACTGAGACACTTGTGTGCTTTTATGCCTCCCTGTCTTCTACCCAGAGTGCTGAAAAATATCAGGAAAGACTGGCCCATGTTATTCTAGTGGCTTTAGACTGGGTAAGGAAAGTGTGGTACCTGTAACTTGTTGCTATAAGCATGAGCAGCCAAATAGGCTTCCCCTTCAGAAGACACTTCTGTCGCAGTGGCACAGCTCTGTACTGTGCCCAATCTTCACCTCCATGCCTTGAAATTGAGTGATGACGGTTGATGGCTTTTGATGACAGTTGATGGCTTTTGCCAGTGGTTGGTGTCATTCTGGCAGCCAGGCGCCCTTTCATTTAGTATGTTTATTCGGGGCTCTTGGATCAGTCTGTTGCCTGGTGTTCCCTCCATCATGTTTAAACCCCCCCCCCTCCCTCCCAAAGCAGGTTTGTCAGATATCCTTCTGTTTTGTCTTTCATTGGTCCAGTAAGGCCTTGCTGTGGCTACATTTAAAGGTTGTTTGTCAGCCCTTTCGGCCTATTTCTGCTTACTAGATCAGCTGTCCCTTATTAAGTTGCCTGTTGTGATGCGTTTTTGAAAGGACTGATTCATGTTTCCGCCTACCCTTTTGAGATGCCACAGTTGGACCTATATTTGCTTCTCATTTATGTAACATGCACTCAGTTAGAAACTATTCATAGTAGGTCCCGTACGCCTGTTTACTATCAACAGTGTTCATCATCTGCTATATGAGTGAGTAAACTCAAGGCCTTATGCGTCCAGCAGTTATATACTTTATTTCTGATCAAAGTGGTCCTTTGTACAGAAGCAGCTTTCCTGCTGATGGTGGTTGCACTCTTCCATACAAGGCAGTCCATTACTTTGCTGGCTTTCTATGCTCCATCTCTCCCCTCTAAGGTGTAGGAATGGTTTCACTGACTTGAACCTAGAATTTTTGTTTGCTCCTCTGGAATAAAAAAAGGAAACAGCTGTGCAGAAGAGAACTTTTTAGGATGCATCGTTCTAAGAATAGATCTGGTGTAGGCTAGTAAGAAACAACACCCAGAAGGTTTTCATGCTAATTCCACCAGAGTGCAGGCTGCCACCACTGCGCTGGCACTCCATTTGTTCATGAATCATTACTGCCTAGATAACCAGGTCTTACTGGACGTGCATTTCACCACATCTGTCCTGCAGGATTTACTGGTCTAAACCATTCACAGATCTATTCACGAGGTTAAGAATCTGCAGTCAGAATTCTCTTTCAAACAGAAAAGCTATTCCTATTGGTAATGCTTTTTCTGGTAGAGACTCTAACTGCAGATTCCTCACCGACCCATCCTCATCCCTGTCCTGTGGAATGGTCTTATATGATTCATTATTAAGATCTCACATATGAAACATCTGCACACTGCACTTCTGATTTCAATGGGCCCGTGACTGACAGGCTGGATGGAGATGAAAAAGAAACAAACATCAGTGCATAGAGGTGGCAGCGCCATCACATCCGGAACCAACTGACCCAATGCGAAGCCACAAAACTCCTCCTGTTAACGTACAATGGAATTGCTATTGAAGTTTCTGGATCCAATCTGGTGCCCTGAGGAAATTCACAAGGTGAGAAATCTGCAGTTAAATAGAGACTCTACCAGAAAGGGCGTTACCAAAGGTATGTGGCTTGTTTAATACATGTTGCAAAGCTCGATTTAACAGTAACAGAAGGACTTTCTTGTTTCACCACTAGGTGGCATGTTACAAGGTTGAAAATGTGTAAGAGCCTATGGTGACTGAGGGCCTGATTTAGAGTTAGGCAGAGGGAGTTACTCCGTCACAAACGTGACTGATATCCTGTCCGCCATTTTATGATCCCATAATAGCCTATCAAGATCGTAATACAGCGGATGGGATATCCGTCATGTTTGTGACGGAGTACCCGTCTGCCAAACTCTAAATCAGATCCTTCATCTTTTACAATAAAAGACAGAGGGGGTGATTCTGACCCCGGCGGTCCTTGACCGCCGGGGCCAGGGTCGGCGGGAGCACCGCCAACAGGCTGGCGGTGCCCCGCAGGGCATTCTGACCGCGGCGGTTTGGCCGCGGTCAGAAGAGGAAAACCGGCGGTCTCCCGCCGGTTTTCCGCTGCCCTGCTGGGGATTCAGACACCCCATACCGCCATCCTGGCGGTTCGCCCGCCAGGAACAGGATGGCGGTATGGGGTGTCGTGGGGCCCCTGGGGGCCCCACAAAGAATTTCAGTGTCTGCTTAGCAGACACTGAAATTCGCGACGGGTGCAACTGCACCCGTCGCACCTTCCCACTCCGCCGGCTCCATTCGGAGCCGGCTTCCTCGTGGGAAGGGGGTTTCCCGCTGGGCTGGCGGGCGGCCTTCTGGCGGTCGCCTGCCAGCCCAGCGGGAAACACAGAATAACCGCAGCGGTCTACTGACCGCGGTGCGGTATTCTGGAGGAGGGAACTCTGGCGGGCGGCCTCCGCCGCCCGCCAGAGTTAGAATGACCCCCAGAATGTGTTGTCTTTAGGTAGACATCAGTTTGAAAATGTCTTTCTAGAAAGATATTTTTTTGGCAGAACATTTCCTGGATCCCAAACAGAGATATTTTATTATATAACTCAATTAAAGCAAGCTACATGGTGAAGAACTAGGATTTTCAAAAAGTAACTTTCCCTTCTTCGAGGCTTGTAACTTAGAATGAAATTGTTGTAAAGTAAACATTAACCAAATATGACCTGTTCTTTCTGCAGTGCCTGCAACTCCTGCTGCATACGTTCAATCGTGAGCTTAACCAGGTGTACAACAGTATCAGTGACTGTAAGGTACGTGTACTCTGTGGTGGAATGACGACATGTGGGTTGCATGGGGAAGACAGGGTTCCGATGAAAATGGATAGGTTGCACCTGGAAAAATTGACTCGTTGCATCAGAGATTGGAGGCTGTGCCTTTGTGGTTACTGAGAGCAATCTTCATGTGGAAGTGAACAAATGAGAAAGTTGAAGAGGTGTATGAAGAGTTGATATGAGATTGTTGTGATAACTGTAGCTGACTTTTGTCAAACATGCTGCAGGGGACTGTATTGGCAGCAGTTTGGTTGGTTGGAAATGGTGACCATCAGTATAGGCAGGGGTAATTTTGGGCACTGGTAGTCATTTGTTGTACTTAGTCTTAGATTTGTGGCACCACATAGAGCTTAGCATTGATCTCAAACCTTTTCACAACTGTGTCGAAGAGCGGCCTTGATTGTCCTCTCCAATGCCAGTCTGAGCTCCGAGGATGACCTGCCTGAATCAGCCCAAGGCGCCCCTTGACTTGCAGCCGCCTAGACAACAATGTCTCCAGTCCCCTTTTGGGACTGACTCTGATGATCATTATGACTCTGGTGACAAGTATGGATAAGCTCTACCAAGATGACTGTTATTATGAGAACCTCAATACCCCCCTGAGACAGTTATGTTTTCTCCTCCTGGACTGGCTAAAGAGGAGTCTACTCCTACGCTATGATGACACAGCTGGCAGCCAAAGTACTTGACCTCCAGCTTTCCCATGTTGGTGGTTAAAACAAATGTCTACCAAGACAAATGTCTAACGCAATCCCCCTTCTCTTTAATGAGGCAGTGACAGATCCCTTATTGGGTGCATGGATCAAACCTCACTCGGGCCGTGCCACTCAGTAGCAAATTGCCAGGTGCAGTCGCCATGCTCTAGGTGACCCAGCTTTACTTTCAAAGTAGCCCTTGTCGGTAAGCCTAGTAGTGCAGGCTTGCACTATCCTCTCTAATCTTAACACATTTCCTACCACTCTCCCTGAAGAGGAATCTGAGCGATTAGAAACGTTCAGCAAAGTGCCTTTTCTTATTCCAGCTTGGCCCTCTGAGTAAACACCTGCCGGTTGCTGGGACAGTACTGTCAAGCTCTTTGGGATTTGGTGGCACAAGTCCTTTCTGGTGTGCCCGAAGACCTACGCCCTGTACTTTCTCAGGCAATTCAAGATGATTGTGATGCTGCCAACTTCACAATTCGTTGTGGCTTGTAAGCCACCGACTCCATGGGGCGGGCCATACGCATTTGTGTTGCCTTTTGCCGGCAGGCGTCTGCTGAGATCGACTGGAATCTTTGGCGATGTCAGTCCACCTTAATAGACATGCCTCAAACACTTTAAGGAGAGCAGGGCTACCACTTGCTGTTTGAGTCTTTCCACCCAGCCTCACCAACCACAGTAGTTCCATTGGTGCTTTTGCTTTGGCAGAGGAGTCCTTTACCACTAACCAATCCAGCTCCCACAGGGAACCCAGTTATTTCACAATAGAGACTATGATGTCATCTGCTCCTGCAGCCAAGGTCTGTGTGCCACCCAGCCCACTAAACCCCAAGGATCCCCCATCCATACACCCCCCTCACTCTCCCTCACCCCACAGCCCCACTTGCCAAACCACTTTAGTTTTCTTTTGCACGGACATAGCCACATGTTGGGAAAGAGAATCTACCTATTTTTACCGGGCTAACAGCCATTCACGACAGATAGGTAGGTCCTACACATTGTTTGCAAGGGGTCGGTCTTGCCCTCTCTCTCTTCTCCACCGCACTTCCACCGTTCCGCCAGCTACTGACTGAGGACCATTTCTCCATCTTGTGGCAGGAGGTTGAACCTCTTTTACCACAGGGGCTGTCAAGAGGGTGCCGGTGTCAGATATAGGGCAAGGTTGTTATTCCTGCTAATTTCTAGTGCCCAAGGACGGAGATCTTTAGCCCATTCTAGATCTCCACCCTCTAAACACCTTCCTTCGGAAGGAGAAATTCAGAATGCTCACCCTGGCCCAAGTCTTGTCTGCCCTCAACCTTGGAGACTGGATAGCAAGGTAGGGTCTGCAGAACGGCTCTTGCCGTTTTCCTGTCCTGCCGGCCCATCAGCAATACATGCAGATCTGATAGAGACTTCTAGTTGCAGATTCCTTACCTTAGAATTTCCCACAGGCGTCAGACTGGATCTGGAGATTTTTCTTTCAGCAATACCCTTGCGTGTTGGCAGGTGGCATTGGTCGACTCTGTTGGAGTCGTGGTCGCCGTGATGACGTCGGGAGTAGTATATAGACGCCGCCCCCTCGCGCAGTGTAGTCAGTTCTTTTCTTTCCGCGCCATGCGCTGATCTGGAGAAGAGCTGCCCTGGCTATTTTTTGGCCAAATTCAACCGTTTTGTCGAGTTTGTCTGTGGTACTTTGGTGCGTCGAGGATGTCCCTGAAGACCTGGTTCAAGCTATGTGAGGACTGTCATTGTACGATGTCGATGACGGATCCTCATCGGGTTTGTCTGTGGTGCCTCGAGCACGACCCGAAGTCGTGCTCCGAGTGCCAAGCCATGCACCCGAAGGCTTTGAGGGAGCAGTCCCTAAAGCTTATGGCGGCCCGGCACTCAACTACTCATAGGTCTTAATCTAGCTCGAGAGGAAGGTCTTGAGTTCGGTCGCAGATTCATCACCACTCGTCTTCTTCCAAATCCTGGGGTCAAGGTAAAAAGAAGAAGAAGAAGTCAAAGAAGTCCCATCGCCTCCAACTTCGCCCTGTCGCTCGGCCAACGCGATGCGGGAAGAGCGTCCACACACAAAGCCTCCGTCCTCTGAGCCTGCGTCTGGGTCGGCTCCGCGCTTCCCTGAGTTTCCCATAGCCAGAGCAACCCCCACCCAACTTAAAGTGTCTTATGAGGCCATGCGCCTCATATTTGGGCGGTCCGACCCCAAAACGGTGCCTTAGGGCCAAGGGGTTTGGCTGAGGGGCCTTCGGGTTCCACACCGGCGGCTTCGGCTCCGGCCACGAGGTCACCTCTGGATCCGTGCGCGGATCCTCACCGGCGCCGGTCGCACCCTTGAGACCTTCCCCAGCGCGGGTCGATCATCGACGTTCCTGATGTCGGTAGTGCCCACTATCGACGTCGACCCAATTCTTATCCCTGACGAGTTGGAGCGGCGTCGGCCGCCTTCGACTTCGAAGGGGCCTTTTCGCCCCAGGTCAAATTCGGACCCTTTTTATTATGGGGAGAGATTGGAGGGGTCCCTGGACCCTTATGAATACCAGGATGATCCTTCTATGGACTGGGCTCAGGAATTGGGCGAAGCCAGTGGTCTTATTACTTCTCCTGACGCTGGCATGCTTTCTCTTCCTACCGTGGCTACGGCGGAGGGAGCAACTTATGGTATGGTGGTCAGTAGGGCAGCTGAGGTCCTTGGTCTCGAGCTTCCCACTGTTTAGGTCAGGTCAAATCTCCTGACGGAGGTGCTTCAGTCTGGGGCTTCTACTTCAGAACCCCTTTTGCTGTTTAATGAAGCCCGCACCAGTGTCCTTTTTGGAACATGGTCCAAACCCAACACAGGGGCTCCTGTGAATGGGACTATCGCACTCCGCCATCGGCCCGCTCCGAATGACCCTAAATCCCTGTCCCAACACCCCACGCCTGGGAGTCCTGTTATAAAGGCTTCCTCTTCTTCAGGAGCATTACCTTCCGCACCCCCGGATAGGGATTCCAAAATACTGGAACAGTTTGGCAAGAAGTTGTTTTCTTCTCCAGTCTTGCACTGCGGTCTGTGAACACTGTGTGCCTTTTGGGCCGCTATACCCACTCTTTGTGGGATATGGTTGCGCAAGTCCTGCTGCAGATGCCGGAGGAGGCCCGTGCTATCGTCTCCCAAGCTGTGAACGATGGGAGAGATGCAGAAAAGTTCACAATCCGTTGGCTGGACACGACCGACTGTCTGGGCATATCGGTTGCTACGACTGTGGCTTTACGACGTCACGTCTGGTTACGTACTTCTGGTTTTTCTGGGGATGTCCATCAGCCACTGATGGACATGCCCTTTGATGGCTCCCCTCTCTTCAAAGACAAAGCGGCCTCGGCCTTGGAGAGATTCAAGGATTCCCCGGCTACAGCTCGGTCCCTTGGTCTTTCCTCTGCCCCTCGCCCACCACAGTACGCTTTTCGCCCCTTTCGTGGCCACGGAAGGGGCTCCCTGTTGCGCCCTCCACCCAGCCACCGTACCGCGCACGCTGTTCAGCCTCTACGTGGCCGGGGACACGGAATCCCATGTGGCCGTGGGATAGGGAACCAGAGTTCTGACCAGTCCACCTCTGCCCCCGCTGCAGCCTCCAGACCCTCTTAGTCCGTCCCCACACTCCCATCCAGTTGGTGGCAGGATTCGCCATCACCAGCCCACTGGGAAAACATCACCACGGACACGTGGGTTTTGCAGATCGTTCAAAAGGGCTACTCCCCCCCCTTTCGAATCTGCTCTACCACCCATGCCACCATCCTTGAATCACCTTCCAGAGGATCATTTGGCGCTTCTCCGTCAGGAAGTCGCAGCTCTCATGGCCAAGGGAGCTAAAGAAAAGGTCCCTGTGCCAGAAGTAGGTCGTGGTTGTTATTCCCGCTACTTTCTGATACCAAAAAAGGACAAGGGCTTACGTCCTATCCTAGACCTTCAGGACCTAAACTACTTCCTCAAGAAGGAGAAATTCAAAATGCTCACCCTGGTCATTTTCTGTCTGCCTTGGACCCAGGAGACTAGATGGTAGTGTTGGACTTGCAGGATGCTTATTTCCACATCCCCATCCTGCCTGCCCACAGACATTGCCTACGATTTGGGGTAGGTAACAAGCAGTTTCAGTTTACCGTGCTCCCCTTCGGCCTTACCAGCGCCCCTTGGGTGTTCACGAAAGTGATGCCAGTTGTTGCAGCTCATCCACACAGGTTAGGGGTCTCAGTCTTCCCCTACGTCGACAACTGGCTGTTGAAGGCAGACTCTCCACAGAAAGTCGTCTCCCACCTTCAGACTACAGCGAACCTCCTGCGCACGCTGGGGTTCACTATAAACGTATCACACCTGACTCCCTCTCAGTTGCTCCCGTTCATCGAAGCGGTTCTGGACACAGTGCAGTTACGGGCTTATCCTCCCAAAAGGCGAGTCCAAGACAATCAGGCTATGATTCCGATCTTTCGGCCTCGGTCTTGGGTTTCGGTCAGACTGACTCTGAGGCTGCTGGGCCTCATGGCCTCCTGCATCCTGCTAGTGACACATGCCAGATGACATATGTGAGCTCTGAAGTGGGTCTTGAAGTTCCAGTGGGCGCAGCATCCTGGGAATCTCTCCGACCTGGTCAAGATCTCAGAGGAGACTGCGAAAGACCTGCAGTGGTGGCATTCGAATCTGCATTGGGTCCACAGCAGATCCCTCTCCCTTCCCTAACCAGATCCATCTATAGTGACAGATGCGTCACTTCTGGGTTGGGGAGGCCACATGGGAGAGGTGGAGATCAGAGGACTCTAATCTCCAGCGGAGTCTGCGCTCCATATCAATCTGCTGGAGCTCCAGGCAATCAGGCTTGCGTTGAAAGCATTCCTTCCCTCTCTCAAAGGGAAAGTGGTGCAGGTGTTTACAGACGATACTACCGCCATGTGGTACTCCAACAAACAGGGCAGAGTAGGGTCCTGGACCCTTTGTCAGAAGGCACTACGCCTCTGGACATGGCTGGAACATCAGGGCATTACCCTGATGGTTCAACATCTGGCGGGCTCCCTCAACACCAGAGCGGATGAACTCAGCCGTCGATGCACAGCCGATGACGATGGGCATCTCCATCCAGAGGTGGCGCAAGGTCTCTTTCAGCAGTGGGGAGAGCCTTGGTTAGATCTGTTCCCCTCCGCAGAGAACGCGCAATGTCAGCTGTTTCGCGTGTTGGAGTGTCCAAGGCGGCAGTCGCTCAGAGGCTCTTTTCGTCTTGAGTGGAACTCTGGCCTCCTTTAGGCCTTTTCACCTATACCTCTTCTGCCCAGAGTTCTCAAGAAAATCAGGAACGACCGGGCCCAGGTCATCTCGGTGGCCTGGACTGGGCACAGAGAGTATGGTATCCAGAGCTATTGAGCATGTCCATCGATGCTCCACTCAGACTGCCTCTTTGGGCGGATCTTTTGTTGCAGCAACAAGGGACGGTTCTTCACCTGAACCTGTCCAACCTCCGCCTTCATGCATGGAGATTGAGCTGTGCCATTTGACGGCTTTTGCCCTTCCACCTGAAGTCTGCAATGTTATCTTGGCAGCCAGGCGTCCATCAACCAAGACTGTATACCCCTGTCGTTGGGATAAATTTGTGGCATGGTGTACCAACAAATCTGTTGATCCCCTTTCCGCCCCTCTATCCGAGGTTCTTCTGTTCATTCTTTCTTTGACCCAGCAGGGCTCTGCTTTAGGCACTCTTAAAAGTTATTTATCTGCCATTTCGGCCTTTCTTAGGCTACCTGATCAGCCCTCACTCTTTAAATCCCCTATTGTGTGTAGATTTCCTAAAAGGGCTCACCCATTTATTTCCTCCCACTCCATTTATCATGCCTCAGTGGGACCTTAATCTTGCACTTATTTGATGTGTACCTCCTTTGAACCAATGTATAATTGTCCCTTGCGGCTCCTCACCTTCAAAACTGTCTTTCTGGTCGCTATCACCTCTGCTCGCAGAGTGAGTGAGCTTCAAGCCCTTTCCTCAAAACCTCCATACTTATCTGTGCACCCTGACAAAGTAGTGTTGCGCACTAGGGCTTCCGTCCTTTCTAAGGTGGTTACACCTTTTCATGTAGGCCAGTCCATCACTCTGCCTACTTTCTGCGCACTCCCACATCCATCCCATGTGGAGGAGAGACTCCACCATCTGGACCCAAAAAGAGCGTTGGTGTTCTACCTCAATCGTACTAAAGATTTTCGGGTGGACGGTCAACTCTTCGTTGGATATGTGGGTGCGAAAAAAGGGAAGTGGGTGCAAAAGCGTACCATCTCTCAATGGATGCTTCTTTGCATTAAAATGTGTTACGCCTTGGCCAAGAAGCAATCCCCTGAGGGCTTGCATGCTCATTCTACCAGAGCAACTGCTGCTTCCACTGCGTTAGCACGCGGAGTTCCTGTCCTGGATATCTCCCAGGCAGCTACATGGACGTCCCTGCACACGTTAGCTAAGCACTGCTGCCTGGACAGTCAGGTTCGTCGGGACTGCTATTTTGGTCGTTCGATCCTGCAGAACTTTCTAGTATGATCTTGGTTCGCAGTCCACCATCGAGGATGGCATTGCATGGGTATTTATTCTAAGGTAACGAATCTGCAACTAGAAATCTCTATCAGATGTACAAGTTACTTATCCTCAGTAACGAAATATCTGCTAGAGACTATTCTAGTTGCAGATTCCTTACTGCCCACCCATCCTCCCTGCTTGCGAACTGATTTCTAGGGACAGGGAATCCCCCTTTCAGGTCCTTAGTTCTGGCACACCAATCTCAGCAGTCTTAGGGGCTCTGCGCTTTGGCGTGGAAAGTCGTTAAAAGAAACTGACGTCACTGCGCGAGGACAACGTCTATACGCTACTCCCATCGTGATCACGGCGACCACGAGGCCCGCAGAGCCGACCGACGCCACCTGCCGACGCGCAAGTGTATTGCTGGAAGAAAAATCTCCTGATCCAGTCTGACGCTTGGGGGAAATTCTAAGGTAAGGAATCTGCAACTAGAATATGTCTCCACCAGATATTTCATTACCAAAGGTAAGTAACTTGTACTTCATGGTGGGGGAGGCTTATTTTCAGCTCTGTTCTCCCCAGCACCCCCTGGGTATTCAAGAAAGAGATGGAGCTGGCGGTGGCACACCTTCAGATGTCAGGAGGCCAATACTTCTTCCTCAACAACTTCCTGTTCATGGCGGGCTCGCCCCAGACAGTCATCAACCACCTCCAGACTATAGTCAACCGCCTGTCATCTGTTGGGTTCCCTATCAACATGGCAAAGTCATATCTGAATCGTTCTCAGACACTCCCCATCATTGGAGCCATTCTGGGCATGGTTGGGTTTCGTGCCGTTTCCTTGGAAAAGAGAGTCCAGGACATTCAAGCTGTGATTCTGATCTTTCAGCCTTGGTCCTGGATTTCAGTGAGGTCGACTTTGAGACTTCTGGGACTTGCCAGGTGGCACATGAAAGCTCTGCAGTTGTATTTGTAGTTCTAATGAGCCCTGCATCAAGGGGACTGCCCCGACAGTGTTCAGATTTCAGAGGAGACTACAATTGAACTGTGAGTCAGTGGCAGACCCCTGTCCCTTCCCCACCCGGAGCTGGCAGTGGTGACCGATAAATCACTTGAGTTGGGGTTGGCACCTGGGAAAGGTGGAGATCAGAGAACTGTAGTCTTCAGCAGAGTCCTGGTGAGAGGTCTGTCCACAGATGGGGAGATCCTTGGCTCAATCTTCCACTGCTGAAAACATGCAATGTCAAACTTATGCACATTGGAGTCTCTAACATGTCTGTCACTCTGAGGCGTGTTCCGCTTCATGTGGAACACGGGAGTCCTGTATGCCTTTCCGGAAAAACAAAAAGAGGGGCCGAAAAGTGGGATATTCGGAGTGAAAACTCCTGGTCCCGTGTGTAAGTATCCCAATAGACAGTCAATCAAAAAAGGTTACACATGGTTCCATATTGTACTGTGGGTTTCAATCAAGTGAAGAGCTCGGTCCCCAGGTAGGAACCGAAGCTTCTCGAAGCAAGAGCCCTCACTCACCATCCGGTGACATGCTTCATCATAGGGCCCGCTCCTCGTCAGGCCGGCACTGCAATGCCTGACGGGCCCCGCGAGGGGGCTCTTTGCCGGAGTTCTTTTGAGAATCAAAAATAGCCGGTCAAGAATAATGAAGTGAAGGATTGGTATATGAAAAAACGGTTAAAAATGCCTAGAGGTAACAACTAATAATATTTAATGCTCGTGTCCATACCTCTGACAAGATTAAAAACCAAGAAAACGGGGAGTCAGTGGAATGATGACCACAAACCCCATTGAAATATAGGTAGGTATAATGATGTCTCTTAAAGAGAATTATAACATCTAAGAGACAGAGCACACAGGATCCCCTGTGTCACTCTACACAATTGGTCAACATGTTTCTCGCTTGTAACAGAAGAATTACCTTATGCGATTCATCAGGACCTAGTAACAAACCTAATCCTTTAAATCGTGGAAACTTCCACAAATATATAAATCATAGACCTATTGGAATATGAAAACAGAAAGAAAACCACAGTTAACATCATATAATTCATATCAAAAAACCAAATTCACAGTGATTTACATGGTGACGCCCCAAATTAAAGTGCAGATTCACACAAGTGCCATGTGGTCTAGGGACGTGTCTTGTGCAGGGAGGAATATAAAGCCAAATAGGTAGACAAACATCTCTATTGCTTACCCTCTAAAAATAGGGGTAGGGCCGCATCGGGGGGTCCAGACCAAAAAGTCAACTCTGATCTATACATATATGTACATACAAAAGAGGGAACATAAGAACAGCTGTCACTATAAAGACAGGAGTATCACTTCCCTGGTTCTGTAGCATATTGTCTAAACAGATATTAAAATTCATAAGGAAGATATTTATGGTAATATTGCCGAAGTAGCGCTAAATCAGCTGTATGGAGTACAAGTAATACATCACAAAAGTGCCCCATAACAAAGAGAAGATTCGAGTCTATCAACCCGTGCCACTTGCTGATTCGCGCCTCATTACAGAAAGAATGTGATACATAAAGTATAAATTATGTCATCACAGAAGGGCGATCCATTAATGCCCATGTAAAAGTCTAGCTTGGCCGAGGTGGATGGGCCGCAAGGCAGTGAATACATAAACGGAGATATGAAATAATAGGAGAGTATAGCGAGACCCGCGTTATTAGCTCTGATGTGCGCGAGTGAACGCAGGAGCAAGCGTGTCTATACGGAGCGCCATTATCGTTGCGCTCGGTGAATGTTAAGGGGAGGAAAAGAAATTATGTAATTACGGCTATCTAAATGGAGGGCAGGACGCCGCCGAGCGTCCAAAAAGATTACATTAAGGACGGCGTCAAAAGCGGGTGTGAGGAAGTCATTGTGCCTAACAGCGGGTAGCACTTACTTCGGTAGTTGACGGTCACTCCCAGTCAACCTATGCTGGAACGAGTACCCCGGAATCCCTGGAGATACTGGTGCCGAGGGGTTTAAAAAGGGGAAAAAAATTATTAACAACAAAGGAAGGACTATTCACAAACCATGCCAACCCTATTGAGTGTTATGCACACAAATGGGCAGCAAAAGTGTCGGCCATATTGGAGTGTTAACAAAGGAATCAAAAGCAAGTACTGGCATGCCAGTTTCATTAGGAAAAAAACAAAAAATGTCACTGCCAAATGATGGTAAATGCTTCCGAGAAGTGTTACAACCTATATAAATAAAGGTCTTGTATGAGGGCATGTATATAGCAAGATATGTAATTAACCATTGGCAACAGAGCAAAAAGGAATTATTCTTAAAATCAATGCATAAAATGGGTCCATTGAATATCATCATTTAAACCAACTATATGGGTCCGAAGTCTAAAGACCCACCTTTGTTCTTTTTCAAAAAGCTTTTTTGCACTGTCAATGTTGTCACTAATGGTCTCTAGGACAAGCCATTTGATATCATTAGGTGTGTGCTGTTTCTCAATAAAGTGATTGGTCAATTGGGTAGAGGATCTTTTACACCTAATGGTGCTTCGATGTTCGTTGATACGAACTTTCACCATCCTGGTTGTCATACCAATGTATTTCAGATTGCACGGACAAATAATCATGTAGATACAGTTTTTAGTCCTACAGTTGGTATGGGATCTTAATTGCCAGGTCTTGTGTTCGCCTATATCCACTTCTCGGGTCATGTCAGTCAGCGGGCAGACATTGCAAGAGCCACATGGGTAGTGTCCCTTCACTTTAAGCCATTGCCCAGTGCCTAGATTATCCGGGGTCCGTTTCGCCACAGGTCTAGTATGAACCACCAAATCTTTAATATTGGGAGTTCTTTTGAAAGCAAACAGGGGACGCTCTAGTGTGGCACCTGCACTGTTAAGAATGGGCCAAAACCTGCGGATAATACCTTTTACACGGTTACTCAGGGGAGTAAATGTGGTTACGCAGGTTAATCTCGTCTGCGGAGGACGGGTATTATTGATCAATAGAATATCTCTAGGGATATTGCCAGCCCTCTTTTTAGCCTGCCGGATATTAGCCAGTGGGTAATTACGCTCACGAAGTTTGTGACATAGAGTGTTGGCTTGTGTGTGGAAGTCATTTTTATCTGAGCAGTTGCGTCGTATCCTCAGGAATTGCCCGAAGGGTAGATTGTCTCGTAGAGATTTAGGATGGTAACTTTTGTAAAGTAGAAGACTGTTGCGATCCGTGGGTTTGTGATATACAGATGAGTTAAGGAGGCCATCCTTAAGTGTGATCCGTAAATCCAAGAAGGAGACTTCCTTATCGGAGATGGTGGAACTGAAACGGAGATGGGTATCTAAAGTATTAACCCATTGCGTAAATTCTATTGCACGGTCCATCTCTCCCCTCCAAACAACCAAGATATCATCTATATATCGCCTCCACAGTATGATATTGGAGAAGAATGGTTGTTCAGGGGTCAAGATGTGACGTTGTTCAAAGGTAAACATGTAGAGGCAGGCCAGACTTGGCGCAAAAGTACTCCCCATCGATGTACCTTGTATCTGATGAAAAAGGCTTTTCTCAAATTGGAAAAAATTCTCTTGGAGAGCCAAACAGGCACATTGCATAATGAGATAAAGTAGGGTGTAAATTGAGGAAATGTGGCGCTCAGGGTACCAATTTACCCAACGTAGATATTGGGGAACCTCTTGAGGGAACACACCCTACCCTCTGAGGAAAAAAACAACCTCAAACCAAAGAAATTGACACAACGAGGGTCCCCTAATTGTTACCTAGAAAATACTTTTAAGTCATAAATTATCATAAAAGATTAGTTAATGCGCGCGCAACGTGTATTCAGAGCCTCTCCCAAGCCCCCGCCCCTGCAGAAGTATATCACACCGGGTAAACAGAGGGATGGTTCCCCTGCCAGGGTGCTCGTGTGGTTAAAATGTTTTTCGTTCACACATAAAGGAGTCGAGAGACTTTCACTTTGACGTCACCTCGGTGCCAATGAGGAAGAGCTGGTTTTTGTGAGCCGCTGACTTGCCACAGCGCACAGCCATCGCGCCTGAACACAACTTCCAGCGGGACTGCTGCGGCACAAAACTGTTAAGTGGATTGGATGTTACGTTGTCACATCACAAGTGTTGCAAGTGTATTTGGATTGAAGTAACCTATTTCATTGAGTATTTCTTGAATATTGATTATTCAGCAAGCCCTGAAGAAGTCGTAAGGGAGTTAAATAACTTCCCAAGACGAAACACGTGTTGGCTGGATTAATTTATCTTGTGGACTGTTCACTTGTGAATTTCAATCAGAGACTGGAAGGATAAACATCTTGTGGACTTCAGACTGTCAAATGTTAATCAGATTTGGAATAAACTTGGAACTCATCTATCAATAAGTGGTTGACTCCTGGATCGAGGAACATTGTGTGCAACATGGACTTATGTACTTTATTAACTAATCTTTTATGATAATTTATGACTTAAAAGTATTTTCTAGGTAACAATTAGGGGACCCTCGTTGTGTCAATTACATTGCATAATGAAGCTCACTGGGGTATTTTAAGTCCATGTATTAGATAGAAGAATCTCCTCTACAGCGGTGAGCGTGGCCTCTTGTGGAATATTAGTATAGAGTGCCTCTACATCTAGACAAATCAGTATGTCAGTAGTACCAGATTCATTTATATCCTTCAATAGAACCAAAGTATCTTTTGTATCCTTCAGAAAGGTGGACGTACTTTGAACTATTGGTTGCAAGAAGAAATCGCAAAATTTAGATAGTGGTTCTAATAAAGAGCCTATGCCAGATACTATGGGGCGACCTGGAGGTGGGAGCCCTTTGTGAATTTTAGGGAGACAGTAAAAGTACGGAATTTCTGGGATTTTTTGTGTCAAGGAATTCTGCTTCTTGCCGGGTAATCCAACCAGCTGTCTCTGCTTCCAAAATCATACTGCGAAGACCTCCAGGTCGCCCCATAGTATCTGGCATAGGCTCTTTATTAGAACCACTATCTAAATTTTGCGATTTCTTCTTGCAACCAATAGTTCAAAGTACGTCCACCTTTCTGAAGGATACAAAAGATACTTTGGTTCTATTGAAGGATATAAATGAATCTGGTACTACTGACATACTGATTTGTCTAGATGTAGAGGCACTCTATACTAATATTCCACAAGAGGCCACGCTCACCGCTGTAGAGGAGATTCTTCTATCTAATACATGGACTTACAATACCCCAGTGAGCTTCATTATGCAATGTGCCTATTTGGCTCTCCAAGAGAATTTTTTCCAATTTGAGAAAAGCCTTTTTCATCAGATACAAGGTACATCGATTGGGAGTACTTTTGCGCCAAGTCTGGCCTGCCTCTACATGTTTACCTTTGAACAATGTCACATCTTGACCCCTGAACAACCATTCTTCTCCAATATCATACTGTGGAGGCGATATATAGATGATATCTTGGTTGTTTGGAGGGGAGAGATGGACCGTGCAATAGAATTTACGCAATGGGTTAATACTTTAGATAGCCATCTCCGTTTCAGTTCCACCATCTCCGATAAGGAAGTCTCCTTCTTGGATTTACGGATCACACCTAAGGATGGCCTCCTTAACTCATCTGTATATCACAAACCCACGGATCGCAACAGTCTTCTACTTTACAACAGTTACCATCCTAAATCTCTACGAGACAATCTACCCTTCGGGCAATTCCTGAGGATACGACGCAACTGCTCAGATAAAAATGACTTCCACACACAAGCCAACACTCTATGTCACAAACTTCGTGAGCGTAATTACCCACTGGCTAATATCCGGCAGGCTAAAAAGAGGGCTGGCAATATCCCTAGAGATATTCTATTGATCAATAATACCCGTCCTCCGCAGACGAGATTAACCTGCGTAACCACATTTACTCCCCTGAGTAACTGTGTAAAAGGTATTATCCGCAGGTTTTGGCCCATTTTTAACAGTGCAGGTGCCACACTAGAGCGTCCCCTGTTTGCTTTCAAAAGAACTCCCAATATTAAAGATTTGGTGGTTCATACTAGACCTGTGGCGAAACGGACCCCGGATAATCTAGGCACTGGGCAATGGCTTAAAGTGAAGGGACACTACCCATGTGGCTCTTGCAATGTCTGCCCGCTGACTGACATGACCCGAGAAGTGGATATAGGCGAACACAAGACCTGGCAATTAAGATCCCATACCAACTGTAGGACTAAAAACTGTATCTACATGATTATTTGTCCGTGCAATCTGAAATACATTGGTATGACAACCAGGATGGTGAAAGTTCGTATCAACGAACATCGAAGCACCATTAGGTGTAAAAGATCCTCTACCCAATTGACCAATCACTTTATTGAGAAACAGCACACACCTAATGATATCAAATGGCTTGTCCTAGAGACCATTAGTGACAACATTGACAGTGCAAAAAAGCTTTTTGAAAAAGAACAAAGGTGGGTCTTTAGACTTCAGACCCATATAGTTGGTTTAAATGATGATATTCAATGGACCCATTTTATGCATTGATTTTAAGAATAATTCCTTTTTGCTCTGTTGCCAATGGTTAATTACATATCTTGCTATATACATGCCCTCATACAAGACCTTTATTTATATAGGTTGTAACACTTCTCGGAAGCATTTACCATCATTTGGCAGTGACATTTTTTGGTTTTTTCCTAATGAAACTGGCATGCCAGTACTTGCTTTTGATTCCTTTGTTAACACTCCAATATGGCCGACACTTTTGCTGCCCATTTGTGTGCTTAACACTCAATAGGGTTGGCATGGTTTGTGAATAGTCCTTCCTTTGTTGTTAATAAAAAAAATTCCCTTTTTAAACCCCTCGGCACCAGTATCTCCAGGGATTCCGGGGTACTCGTTCCAGCATAGGTTGACTGGCAGTGACCGTCAACTACCGAAGTAAGTGCTACCCGCTGTTAGGCACAATGACTTCCTCACACCCGCTTTTGACGCCGTCCTTAATGTAATCTTTTTGGACGCTAGGCGGCGTCCTGCCCTCCATTTAGATAGCGGTAATTACATAATTTATTTTCCTCCCCTTAACATTCACCGAGCGCAACGATAATGGCGCTCCGTATAGACACGCTTGCTCCTGCGCTCACTCGCGCACATCAGAGCTAGTAACGCGGGTCTCGCTATACTCTCATATTATTTCATATCTCCGTTTATGTATTCACTGCCTTGCGGCCCATCCACCTCGGCCAAGCTAGACTTTTACATGGGCAATCGCCCTTCTGTGATGACATAATTTATACTTTATGTATCACATTCTCTCTGTAATGAGGCGCGAATCAGCAAGTGGCACGGGTTGATAGACTCGAATCTTCTCTTTGTTATGGGGCACTTTTGTGATGTATTACTTGTACTCCATACAGCTGATTTAGCGCTACTTCGGCAATATTACCATAAATATCTTCCTTATGAATTTTAATATCTGTTTAGACAATATGCTACAGAACCAGGGAAGTGATACTCCTGTCTTTATAGTGACAGCTGTTCTTATGTTCGCTCTTTTGTATGTACATATATGTATAGATCAGAGTTGACTTTTTGGTCTGGACCCCCCGATGCGGCCCTACCCCTATTTTTAGAGGGTAAGCAATAGAGATGTTTGTCTACCTATTTGGCTTTATATTCCTCCCTGCACAAGACACGTCCCTAGACCACATGGCACTTGTGTGAATCTGCACTTTAATTTGGGGCGTCACCATGTAAATCACTGTGAATTTGGTTTTTTGATATGAATTATTTGATGTTAACTGTGGTTTTCTTTCTGTTTTCATATTCCAATAGGTCTATGATTTATATATTTGTGGAAGTTTCCACGATTTAAAGGATTAGGTTTGTTACTAGGTCCTGATGAATCGCATAAGGTAATTCTTCTGTTACAAGCGAGAAACATATTGACCAATTGTGTAGAGTGACACAGGGGATCCTGTGTGCTCTGTCTCTTAGATGTTATAATTCTCTTTAAGAGACATCATTATACCTACCTATATTTCAATGGGGTTTGTGGTCATCATTCCACTGACTCCCCGTTTTCTTGGTTTTTAATCTTGTCAGAGGTATGGACACGAGCATTAAATATTATTAGTTGTTACCTCTAGGCATTTTTAACCGTTTTTTCATATACCAATCCTTCACTTCATTATTCTTGACCGGCTATTTTTGATTCTCAAAAGAACTCCGGCAAAGAGCCCCCTCGCGGGGCCCGTCAGGCATTGCAGTGCCGGCCTGACGAGGAGCGGGCCCTATGATGAAGCATGTCACCGGATGGTGAGTGAGGGCTCTTGCTTCGAGAAGCTTCGGTTCCTACCTGGGGACCGAGCTCTTCACTTGATTGAAACCCACAGTACAATATGGAACCATGTGTAACCTTTTTTGATTGACTGCCTTTCCGGAGATACATCTCCTGCTCAAGTTCTGAAGAATATCAGGACCGACTGGTCCAAATCATTGTAGTGGCTCCAGATTGGACATGTAGAGTTTGGTATCCAGAACTCCTGGTTTTGAGCATATGTCCTCGGGTCTAGCTGCCCTTCCGGGGGGACATTCTGTCACAGAACAGTGCAGTGTTCTGCACACGGGTCTTTGCAATCTCTGTCGTTATGCTTGGAAAATTGAGTGTCAACAGCTTAACACCTTTGACCTTCCCCCGGAGATGCTCATCTTGGTAGTCAGATAACTTTAAAAAAAAAAAAAAAAAACTGTATACACCTGTCATTGGGACAAACGTGTGCCTTGGTGTGCCACAAGCCAGATTGACTCCCTGCAAGCCAAGTTATCTGACATTCTGTTATTTGTTCTGTCTCTGGTCCAGCAAGGCCTTGCTGTGGGCACAATTAGCGATTATCTTTCAGCCCTCTTATTGCTGCCAAATCAGCCCCCCTTTGTGTAAGTCACAAGTTGTGATGCGCCTCTTGAAAGAGCTGCACCACGTTTCCCCCTTTTCCTTTTGTTATGCCCCAGTGGGACCTTAATCTAGTCCTTAATTTTCTGATGTGCACTCTGTTCTAGCCACTGTCCTTTACAGCTCATTACTTTAAAGATTGTGTTCCTCATTGCCATTGTCTTGGCACAGACTCAGAGCGAACTTCAGGTTCTTTTTTGTCACTCCACCATACGCTTCCTTCTTCCCAGAAACATTGGTTCTGCAGACATGGGCATCTTTCTGCCAAAAGTTGTCATGCTGTTCCACATTGGTCTGACCATCACCTTTCTGATGTTCTATGCTCATCTTTCAAAGGAGGAGGAGAGACTTCATTGGTTGGACCCCAAGAAAGAGCTGAGATTTTACCTAAATCGCAACAAAGACCACTGGGTGAACAGTCAACTCTTTGTGGGGTTCTATGGAATGAAAAAAGGCAATGCAGTGCAGAAGAGAACCATCTGCTGCTGGGTCTTACTCTGCATTAGAATCTGCTACGCACTGACCAAAAAGCAGCCCCTATAAAGACTGTGTGCTCATCCTACCAGGCTACCAGGGCTAAAGCTGCTACTAGTGCTTTGACATGCGGAGTTCCAGTCGTAGACATTTGCCAAGTGGCTATATGGGTGTCTCTCCAAAAATTTACAAGGAATTATTGCCTGTACAGTCAGGTTCGTAGGCAGGTGCATTTTGCTGGCTCGGTCCTGCAGGACTTTCTAATCTAAGTCCATTCACAGACCCACCTCTGAATAGGTATTGCTCTAGCATCTATTCAGAAGGTGAGGATTCTGCAGCTAGAAGTCTCTGTTAGAGGAACAAGTTATTTACCTTCGGAAACGCTCTTTCTTGGATAGATTTCTAGTCACATAGTTCTCCCACCCTTCCTGTTCTGTGACTGGACTCTGCTCATTAATAAGTTCTCAAGTCTAAGAATCTGCACACACTCTACCAATTTACATTTAGGGGTCTGCGTCTATGAATGCGTACAGTCTCAAAAGCTGCGTCAGTGCCGAGCCTCAAGGCGCCACCTTCCAACGAGCAGAAGTACTACTGAAAACATTCTGTATTCAGTCCGTTGTCTGGTGAATATTAAAAAGGTGAGGAATCTGTGGCTAGATAGTCTCAACCAAAAAGAGCCTTAACACAGTGGCATGCTCATCTGACCTTGAAGCTCCCGAATATTGTAACAAACTTGTGATGAGACACGCTTCCAGTTTTTTGTCTTCCTCCTCCTTCAGTACCACATGATTTTGGCCCTTGCTGTCTCTCTAATGGACCTCCACAACTTTCGCTTTGACCTTCCCTCTTATTACAGCCTTTAGCGCAACCAAAGTCATGCCTAGACTTGTGCTGCCCTGTCGCTGAAATTTACATACTCCTTTTTCTGATGGATATATCTACCTGTGTATTCCTCACCTTTTATATATCCTATGTGCCAGCTTGCAGCAGAAACGTTTTGATCATTTTCCCACGCTAATAGGTAATGACATCACTGGAGTCATAAAGTGACCCTGCTGGCGTGCTGTTATCAGTTCTCTTTGTTCTACACCTTCGACAAGTCACAGTTTTTCAAACGCTCCATTAGGGAATTGACATTTTCAGTTTTCTTCATTTGAAGAGTGCAGGTTTCATTATAATAAAACAACTGCATTGGCTTTGATAGAGGGACACCTCCATAAATGATTCCTCCTTTCAGTGGTGCTGCAATCAACGCTGCCACCACCGCCTTCCTCTCTTCCAACATCTAATGCTTTGACCCCAGTACCGTTGTTCATAAACACTGACGTCAGTGCAGACGACATTGGCACCACAACCTTCTTCAGGACATCGTATTCTGAATCCTTTCTCTCTGAAACCCAAATAGAGGTCCAGGAGAGGTGCTCAAAGATTGGTTGAGGAGAGAAAGGTATTCTTTGGGGAGAAAGATTCCCAAGAAAAAAGATATGCTTCTGACCAATCTTCAAGGGACCCGGACTTAAAAGGGTTGAAAGGTGTAAGTGGTTTGAACACTTCCCAAGAGTCGTAATTGCTTTATCCAAAGGGTATTCCACCTCCAAAGTTACAACTTATCATTCTAACAGCTGCTGAAATTGTATATTCTCCGCTCCCTACTTCAGAGTTAAAATCTTATAATCTGACTGAGAAACTCGATTGTTCTGCAACATCCTCTAATGCTTTACTTCCTTTCAATGAGGCTTTGACTAAACCTATTTTGGATATTTTGCCAACAATGGCCAGACAATATAAACAGGCTTCTGGTGATTGTCTCCTTTTATCATCACATCCTACACCTAGAATGTCTGGTTGTCCAAGCCCCATTCTGGTCGAGGCTGACCCAAGTCCCATTCCTCACCTCGCTTGCATACAGGGAGTCCAAGAAAATTGAGTAGTCAGCCAAAAACATCTTCTCATCTGGAAGCATGGCTCTTAAATCTACAATGCTGCCCATCTAGTGCAAAAGATTTTGAGGATTCTTGAGAGACTATTTTTTTTTTGTGGACACCAACAGAATGGTCAGCAGCAACTGCAGCAGTCATCTAACTCCTGTTATCAAAGCTACAGATGGCGTGATAGGGGTAGACAGCGGGCCATTCTCCACCCTTAAATCTTACATCTGATCGTCTTCATTCTCTGCTAACATCACAGGAAGCAGTCCTAGTTTTGACATCTCACGGAATCCTTTATTGGTGGGATTATGGGTTTCCCAGTTTCTTCTTCACTGGAGGGCCTCCTGTTTGGCTCCTCAAGTGTTCACAAAGGTGATGGTGGTAGTTGCATCCCATCTCAGAAGGTCAGGAATAACAATATTTTCTTACCATATCAGGATGAGTGGCTTATCAAAGCCGGATCTCCGGAGTTCGTGTTTGGTAACATGAAGGTAGCAACTCAGCTGTTGCTCGACCTGGGCTTTTACATCAACAAGCTCACATCTCACCTGATGCCTTCTTAGCTGTGGACACAGCTGTGAGTCAAGCTTTCCCTCCTCCACAGAGGATTTACAACACTCAGGCTATGATTCGGATATTTCAACATGGAGTGAAAGTTCCAGTCCTGAAGGTCCTACACATACTTGGTCTGCTAGCCTTCTGCACTTTATTGGTGAACCATGCACACTGGCCCATTGAGGGCCCTCAAGTGGTGCCTCCGGATGCAGTGGTTTTTAAACAATGGACAGCTACATGACTGTATTAACATCTCCAGAGGCACTACAGTGAATCTACAATGATGGAGTGTGACCAACAACCTTTCTCAAGAGAAACATTTTCACACTCCCTCTACTGTGACCACAGCTGTTACGGATGCCTCCATCCTGGCGTGGGGAGTTCATCTGGAGGAGCTAGAGATAACAGCTCTTTGGTATCCAAAAGAACAGTAGTTTTATAGCAGTCTGTAAGAATTGTGAGCAGTATGTTTATCTCTCAAGGCCTTTCTCCCTTCCCTTCGTGGCCAGACGGTCCAGATCTTCATGGACAACGCTATCGTGACGTGGTAAATCAGAGAGCAAGTGGGAGTAGGGTTGTCTCTTCTCTGCAGAGAAGCTCTTCAAATCTGGTCTTGGGCTTAGGATCATCAGATTTGTATGACAGCAAATCATTTAGCTGGAATAATCAACTGACGGTCTCAGCCAGCATAATTTAGCCAATCACGAGTAGTGTCTACATCCAGAAGTGGTACTTTACATCTTCAGTCTATGGGTGACTCCTCAGTTAGACCTATTTGCCGTTTGAAAGGACATGCACTGCTTGTCGTTCTACAGCCTCTGGTATCCGATGCAGGCAGCATTGGGGGACAGGTTTCAGTTGGGCTGGAGTTCCCATCTGCTTTACCTGTTTCCTCCTATAGCCTTGATTCCTCTAGTGCTGAGGAAGATTTGCCTGGACTGGGCCCAAGTAATCTTGATTGCCCCAGACTGGCAACAAAGAATTTGGTACACAGACCTCATAAACCTCTTCCTATGCCCTCCGCTCTGTCATCCTAACAGGAAAGAACCCCTCTTGCAGTCACAGGGATAGGTTCCACACCCTCACCTCTAGAGCCTGCATCTACATGACTGGCACTTATCCCCAAAGTATTGGATGTTGTTTTATCATCCAGAAGACACTGCAACAAATCTGTTTATGCTGGCAGATGGGCTAAATTTGTTAAACGATGTGATGATAATCCGTTAGACACTTTAAAGCCCTGATATTTTATGTTTTGCTCTCTCTTTTGCCCAGCGGGGTTGCACACCTGCCACAGTTCAGGGTTATTTATCAGCTCTTTTTGCTCTGGCTTTTTTTCTGTTTCTTCGATCAACTTTCTCTATTTAAACTCCCTGTAGTTTTGAGATTAATTTGAGAGGCTTACAAGTGAATATCCTCACACTCCCTTTATTGTGCATCAGTGGGATCATAATTTGGTTCTGATGTATCTGATGTGTTTGAACCCCTTCACAGTTGTATTTGCAACTATTGACATTTAAAATTATTTTTCTTATTGCCATCACATCTTCAAGGCAAGTTAGTGAGCTTCAAGCCATAAGTATAAAACCTCCTTTCACCACATTCTTTCCTGACAAGTTGGTGTTGAGAACCAGGGCTACCTTCCTGCCAAAAGTGGTCACTCCCTTCCGGTTGGGTCAGTCTATTACACTTTCCACATTTTATCCTCCTCCACATTTATCGAAGGAGGAGGAAAGTCTTGATTGTTTGGACCTCAAAAGAGATGTTAGTTTCTACGTGGACAGGACATGTGAATTCATACTGGCTGACAAACCTTTTTCGTGATACATAGAAAGGAAAGGCAGTACATAAGAGGATTCTACAGTGATGGATTATCCTCTGCATCAAATCTGCCACAGCATGGCACACAAGGAGCCTCCTGAAGGTATGTGTGCTCACTCTATTAGAGCTAAATCTGATATCTCCTGACTTAGCTAGAGGAGTCCCTTTGGCAGATATTTGTAAAGCGGCGACTTGGGCTTCCCTTCACACTTTTTCAAAACATTATTGTTTTGATTCCAAAGAGAGGAAGGACGGTTACTTTTCTCTTTCTGTTTTACAGGATTTTGTGGTTTAAACAGATAAGCACCCACCTTCAAGTGTGGGACTGCATGACTTGGGGTATCTACTCAAAAGGTGAGGAATCTGAAGGTAGATGTATCCATCAGAAGAACAAGTTACTTACCTTCATTAACGCTTTTTCTGGTCTTGACCCTCCTCTAATGGAAACAGTCTAGCTCGAAATACCAAGCAAGGTCCTCCCTGAACTGGAATTGAAGCAAACCAGGACGGGTTTTGCCCTGGTTAGGGCTCATGATCCAGGTATAGCTTGATTCCATTGACACAGTGTGCTAATGGGTCCCGTGCACACCCCTCTCACTTTGGGCAATACAATAAAATATAAAAATAAGTGGTGGATGGAGTGCTTAAATTAAGCATTCTCATCAATCACTTTTTTGTAAAGATTTGTACAGAACAGACACTAAAGTATACAATAAATTGATGGATAGAATGCTTCAGTGAAGCACTCCAGCCATCATTTTTTGTCTACTTTTGTGTGTCTGTTCTGATTCAAGTATGTGAATCTATGAACAATTCAATGGTGGAGAAGAAATATGTTACTTACCCGTAACAATAGTTCTGCAGCTTCCCCCTGCTGCCCATTCCCTGTTGTGTATTTCTACACTCACCCTTTAATTGGCAGTAATTCTGGTATTTTCAACTGTGATGATTATTCTACTAAAGTGGCACCATTTAAAGTTTAGTCTGCTAATTTAAAACAGAGCCTCATGATAGGGGAAACTTGTACTTATAATTTAAAGTTACTCCATGACTCCCAACTCGACAGTGGGGAATAGTTCAAACATGAGAATCTTACAAAAAATGGCAACGCTGGAGAACTGTAGTTAAGGGTAACCATATTTTGTCTTGTCATTGAACTATCTTCAAGGGAAGCAGCAACCTGATTTTCTTAGTGAACAACAACAACATTCTCAATTCCCGGCACATTGAGGAGTGCAGCTTTAAGATGTGCATAGCAGTGATCAGGATCTACAGCAATAGGCTTAAATCATTTTCTACATCCAAGGTCATTAGATGTCAGTTAAATGCCCTTTTGTATTTGTTTCCTCCGATAGAGTGGTATATACATTTGTGGGATCGTAATCTTGCAGCACATTTGATGCACACGCTGTTCAATCAGTGCCTTCTTAGGACCTGCAAATGCTTTCATAGATACCAGCATTTTGCATGCCCATGGAAGGTGACCCTCCAGAACTATTGTCTGTATTTAATTCAAATGAAAATACTCTCCATTCTTCAGTGCCTGAGCAGGTGTTACACATCAGAAATGCCTGATGCACTTCTGCTTTCTTTTTGTACAAAAGTAGAAATAAGTTTTGTTTAAGCCAACTCTTTAAAAAATATTGAAGTTTTTAAAAATCATAGCTAGCTGGTTTAATGCCTGGATACCGGGGTGTGTGGAACCGGCATAGGTTAACTGGCATTGACCGTCCCTAATGAAAATCAGAATTGATTTCTGTAGCCTGGACTCCCCCGATGTGGCCCTACCATGAATTTTTGGAGGGTTTTTGACTTTCATATTTGTGGAAATTTCCACCATTTAAAGGATTAGGTATGTTATTAGGTCCTGACGAATCGCATAAGGTAATTCTTCTGTAATAAGCGAGAAACATGTTGACCGACTACATAGAGTAACACAGGGGATCCTGTGTGCTCTGTCTCTTGTATACTATTTTCCTCCAAGAGACACTACGACTACTACTATACCTACCTACACTTCTATGGGGTTTGTGGACATTATCCCACTAACTCCCTGTGTTTTGGTTTTTAATCTTGCCAGAGGCATGAGCACGAGAATTAAAATTATTAGTTGTTACCTCTAGGCATTTTTTATTTTTCTATTTACCAATCCTTCACTTCATTGTTTTTGACCGGCTTTCTTGATTCTCAAAAGATCTCCGGCAAAGAGCCCCCCTGCGGGGCCCGTCAGGCATTGCAGCGCCGGCCTGACGAGGAGCTGGCCCTATGATGAAGCATGTCACCGGATGGTGAGTGAGGGCTCTTGCTTCGAAAAGCTTCGGTTCTCAGCTAACGACCGAACTATTTACTTGATAGAAACCCACAGTACTAGGTGTAACCTTTTTTGATTTACTTAATGCCTGTATATCCTGTAATTTTTTAAGCTCAAATGTCCATATGCAGACATTTGATCCTATTCCTTATTGTGGCATTCCCTAAACATGTACCAAGGAGTGAAAAATCCACAGTGGCTATTTGATCAACTCAACAAGCATGCTGCAAGCACTTCAACCTTGATGCTTCATCTTACGGTGATGCTCAGTTTGGCACGTTTGTTTACACTGTTAGCTCCCAGATACTGCACTTATTACTTACTAATAATCTTCATTACTGAGAGTCATAGTCTCCCTCACCAGAGGCTCTGCAAAAGTAAGCTCCTGCGTTGCCAGGATACAGATATTGCCTACATAAAAAAAAATCTGATAGAGACTTCTAGCTGCAGCTTCCTTACCTTAGAATTCCCTGGTGTCAGCTTCGAATCCGGAGTTTTTTGTGAGCAGTACCCTGAGCGTGCCGTCAGACGGCGTCATTCGGATCCGCATGCGTCGACCAGCTCCGCGTGTCGTCAGCGTCGTTGGAGTCGTCTATGACGTCACGGTTGTCTATATAGATGCCGTCTCGGCGCGCGTACGTCAGTTCTTTTCCTTCCGCGCTGGTTAAGCGCAGTTTTGGAAAGAGCTACTCTGCTTCGACAGTTTGTCGACGCTTTTTTGACTGTTTGGAGTCATGTCTTTGAGAAAGACAGGGTTCAAGCCGTGTAGTGCGTGTCATCGCACCATGTCGGTGACGGATCCGCACCGAGTTTGTCTTTGGTGCTTGGACAAGGACCACAATTCCACCTTGTGCTCCGATTGTCGGGCCATGGCGCCCAAGGCCTTGAGGGAGAGATCCCTTAAGCTTCTTGCGGCCCGACATTCGTCTTCGGTCGGCGCGACTCCGCGGAGGTCACAGTCTCGCAGTAGGAGGAGGTCGCGGGACCACTCCCGGAGCCCCAAGTCCTCTTCCTCGCATTCGAGGTCATCGGAAGGTAAGAGGCACAAGAAGAAGAAGAAGTCCAAGCGGTCTTCGTCTTCGCCACGCCCGTCGACCGACGAGGCGTCTAGGGAATGTCGACGTTCCGAGCGCGGTTCTGCGGAGCCGTCACCAGGGTCGACTCCGCGTCTTCCCCCCTTTCCGGGGACCGGATCGACCCCCGCTCAAATTAAAGAATTTTACGAGGCCATGCGTCTTGTCTTTGAGCTGGCTGTACCCTCGGGTGGGTCTTCGGACCCCGCGGGGTCAGCAGGGGCCCCTTTGGATTTGATGCCGGCGGCTTCGGCCACGGCGCCGTTGGGGACCTCAGGATCCAATAACGGATCTGGACCGGCGCCGGTATCACACAGTCGACCTCCTTCGGCGCCGACGATTACGCCACCGGCACCCACCGGTGGCAGCCCCATCCATATTCCGGATGATCCGGAGCAACGTCGTATGACATCGACTTCGACGGAGCGGATTCGGCCCAGATCATTGTCTGATCATTATTTGGAACAGCCAGATGCAGGAGAGGAATGGGAGGGGTCTGAGGACCCTTTAGAATCAGGATTGCAGCAGGACTGGTATGTGGATCTAGAGGAGGCCAGTGGACTGGACACATCTCCAGATACTGGTATGCTCTCTCCTCCTAATGTAGCTACAGAGGAGGGGACTTCTTTCGCTTTGGTGGTGCGTAGGGCAGCTGAGGTCTTGGACCTAGATTTGCCTACGGTGCCAGTCAGGACAAATATCCTGACAGAAGTGCTTCAGCCGGGGTTGTCAACATCGGAACCGTTGTTGCCCTTCAATGAGGCTCTTACAGACGTCCTTCTGGGTACGTGGTCCAAACCCAGCACAGGGGCTCCTGTGAATAGGACGGTCGGCCGCCGCCAAAGACCCGCTCCCAGCTACCCTAGTTTCCTGACACAACACCCCACTCCTGAGAGCTTGGTTGTCCAAGCCTCTACTTCACGTGGTGCCTTCCCTTCTGCTCCCCCGGATAGGGAATCCAAGAGGCTGGATCAGCTTGGGAAGAAGATGTTTTCTTCCTCCAGCCTGGCATTGAGGTCTGTAAACACCTCTTGCCTATTGGGCGGTTATTCCCATACCTTATGGGATACAGTGGCGCAAGTGCTGCCCCAGGTCCCGGAGGGCGTACGCGACACTCTCACCCAGGCGGTAAAGGATGGGAGAGATGCAGCCAAGTTTACAATCCGGTGTGGCTTGGACACGACCGACTCGCTGGGCAGATCAATTTCATCGTCAGTAGCCCTTCGTCGCCACGCCTGGCTACGTTCTACTGGTTTTTCAGGGGATGTCCAGTCCAGCTTGATGGACATGCCCTTTGATGGCTCTCGCCTTTTTGGCGAAAAGGCAGACTCCACGCTTGAGAGGTTCAAGGATTCTCGAGCCACGGCCAGATCCTTGGGCCTTTCAACGCTTACACGACAGCAGTCTGTCTTTCGCCCCTTCCGAGTTTAGCCACCGTCCTCAGGCTTCACAGCATCCCGGAAGAGGACGTGGTTGTGGTACCATCAGACCCAGAGGGTCTGGCCAGAGGTCGACTGCCACACAGCCCCCCAACACTGCACCCAAGCCCTCCTAGTGTGGTTCTGCGGGATCACGTCCGTCCAATTGGAGGTAGGATTCGTTTTCATCTCCCTCACTGGCTTCCATCACCACGGACAAGTGGGTCCTGCAGATCATACGGAAGGGCTACTCCCTTCCCTTCCAGTCTTTCCCTCCTTCTATCCCTCTGACAAAGGAATGGCTGATGGAGGACCATTTAGCTTTGCTCGGCCAGGAAGTTAAGGCTCTTTTGGCCAAGGGAGCCATAGAAAGAGTCCCGATGTCAGAAGTAGGCAGTGGTTGTTATTCCCGCTACTTTCTGATTCCCAAAAAAGAAAAAAGGCCTTCGCCCTATTTTGGATTTAAGGGACGTCAATCTCTTCCTCAAGAAGGAGAAATTCAAGATGCTCACTCTTGCTCAGGTTTTGTCTGCCCTAGACCAAGGAGACTGGATGGTAGCGTTGGATTTGCAGGATGCATATTTCCATATTCCTATCCTGCCAAGCCACAGGCGCTACCTGCGGTTCAAGGTGGGCCACGAGCACTTTCAGTTTACTGTGCTTCCTTTCGGTCTCACCAGTGCCCTTCGGGTGTTCACAAAGGTGATGGCGGTGGTGGCAACTCATTTGCGCAGGTCAGGGATTTCAGTCTTCCCCTACCTGGACGATTGGCTGTTGAAGACTCCTACGTCCCAGGCTCTCGTCACCCACCTCCTGAAAACGGCAGACCTCTTGCATTCGCTGGGGTTCACTATAAATGTGCCAAAGTCACACCTGACTCCCTCTCAGAAGCTCTCTTTCATCGGAGCTGTTCTGGACACAATGCAATATCGGGCTTATCCTCCCGATCAGCGGCTTCAGGATATTCAGGTTATGATTCGGATGTTTCGGCCTCTATCCTGGATCTCGGTGAGACAGACTCTGAGGCTGCTGGGACTCATGGCTTCCTGCATCCTGTTGGTCAAGCATGCCAGATGGCGCATGAGGGCTCTGCAGTGGAACCTGAAGTTCCAATGGGCACAGCATCAGGGAAATCTTACCGACCTCGTTCAGATCTTGGAGAGGACTGCGGAAGATCTGCAGTGGTGGTTAGTGAACTGCGAGTGGGCAGACCCCTCTCCCTTCCCCAACCAGATATAACGGTAGTGACAGATGCGTCACTTCTGGGATGGGGCGGCCATCTGAGAGAGGTAAAGATCAGAGGTCACTGGTCTCCGGCGGAATCTGGGCTCCACATCAACTTGTTGGAGCTTCGGGCGATCCGGCTAGCATTAAAAGCATTTCTTCCTGTTGTGAAAGGGAAGGTGGTGCAGGTGTTCACGGACAACACTACCGCAATGTGGTTCTGCAACAAGCAGGGCGGTGAGGGGTCGTGGACCCTTTGTCAAGAGGCTTTACGCCTCTGGACATGGCTGGAACAGCAGGGCATGACCCTGGTGGATCAACACCTGGCAGGTTCTCTGAACACCAGAGCAGACGAACTCAGCCGAAAATGTTTAGAGGATCACGAATGGTGTTTCCATCCAGAGGTGGCGCAAGGACTCTTTTCAGCAGTGGGGAGAGCCTTGGTTAGATCTGTTCGCCTCCGCAGAGAACGCGCAATGTCAGCAGTTTTGCGTGATGGAGTTTCCCAGGGGGCTATCGCTAGGCGACGCTTTTAGAGTCTCTACCAGATACCTCGTTACCGAAGGTAAGCAACTTGTTCTTCTGACTGGCCTGTCCCCCCGATGCTGTCATATTACCTTCTATCACGTGACCTATGAAGGAGGGGCCAGTTGTAAAATTTTCTGTAGTAACAAAGCAAAACAGATACTTAAAAACATTCCTAAAGTAATCATACATCCAAGTTGTGTATAAAAAAAAAAAAAAATTGTAAAGAGACCACAAAAAAAGTGTGCATAACCTGTGCTGACTTAATAAACAACAAAAGAAAATTACTGTGCTGCCGACAAAACTGAACCAAAAGAAGAAGCAATTACCTCACCCATTGGCAGTTTATAGTGAGAAAGGGAAATGTTTTGTTTTGCGAGACCCAAGTTGATGCAGTGCAAAGGTCTTTAAAGGGGCACCAGCTAAATGGCTGCCTAGGAAGAGGATGCACTTTCACTGGACTGCCCCTGGACTAAGGCTGGTATTGGAAGACCTAATTGTTGGTAGGCAGTGGAAATGGTGATGCTCTCATAGGGGATTTCCATGTTTAGTCATAAGCGTTGGAATAGTTTTGCCCACCTGCCGGGACCCCGGAGCACTTTTTCAAAATATCTTCTTAAGTGTTGATGTTCGCCTTACTTCAGGAAGGCCTGTGAAGTCACTTAAGAATGTCAATATGCAGCCTAAATATAACGGCTACAGAGTCCAAAATTCTTCATGTTGTCTGCCTTCAAAAAGGGCCATAGACTAAGGCACATGCGTTCAAAGCATAAAAGAGTTGAAACATTTTTGAAGAAAAAAATCCTTCACAAACCTTTTTGAAATGCAGAATAAGGATGAAGGAGTGCAGGGCAGTGTAGCCCATTGCCTGCCATTATAAATGAAGGAAAAAGGGGACTGTGTTTTAAAGGACAGACAGACTTCCAGTATCCCATCGTGCCTAGAGTGAGAGTTATTTTTTCCGGCTCCTGCTGACAGGACCCTGGAAAATTGAGCTCAACCTTTTTAGTTTTTTTCCACAAAAATTTAGTGAAAATCTCACTCACAACTGTTTCACTCAACATCGTTTGACTTTCTTTATTGAATTGTGGCTTTTTCTGACAGGATTTAAGGTATTTTTTCCTGGAAAATGTCTTCACTTTTTGACAAATGCCCACGTTGTGGCAGAAAGAAGGCCAAAACAGGCTCTCATGATGTCTGTATCATCTGCCTGCCTTCTTCACACCTTCCTGCCTCATGTAATATCTGCAGGTCATTTTCCAGGCGTACCCTGCGTTACAGGGAGAAGATTTGCCTTCAAGGGAAAGCAGAGAGGCGACACCAGCAAGAAGCCGGTGGGACCTCTGAGCGAGGGGAAGGTCAGTCTTCCACCAGAGCTCTTCCCTCAGCCTCCAGTGGATATGGGAGAAAACTCTGGCGGTCCCCGACGACATCGAGGAGATCACCGTCGAGAGGAGGTATGGTACCAACATGTTCGCCGTCGAAGTCTAGCTCGACATCGCACAAGCGTTGTTGCACGATATCAAGAGGCCGCAAGACGGCCATAGACCGCAGGACATCAAGGACTCTGGATGTTCGATGCACAACGTCAAGGAGTGTGTCGGCGTCAGTGGACTCGCCGTCGAGACAAAGGAGACGTCACAGTCCGACGTTGAGATCTAGGTTGCCGTCGGTACATCGATGATGGGGAGCGAGAGGTCGACGATGGAGATAGAGGTCGATGTCGAGGACACAGAAACCTTCTTAAAGGAGAAGGATTTATTCCTCATCGAAGTCACAGCGTTCCAGAGACATTTCTCTGTTGCTGGTTTTCCTTCCTTCATCTCCTTTTCTTCCTCCCACCTCTCCTCCTCCTGCTCTTCCACCGCGTCCTTTACCTCAAGGTCTGGCTACCCCATTGCTGACTTCTCCATTGCTCCCGGCACCTACACCTCTCGCTGTACCTCAAATACCGAGCACTGCTCCAGCTCATAGACCGCTCTCTACATCGCGCCACCATTCACATCATAGCCATCATTCATCTGGCCGTTCTACATCGAGATCAAGACACTCCCGTCACAGATCGTGGCAAATATCAAGGTCACGTTCTTTCCAGCGCTACCACAGAGACTCCTCTTCGTCTACCAGAGACTATTCACCCACTCTATCTGACTCGCCTCAACCTCGTACTTCACCAGTGGACGATGTTAACAACTTTCAGGAAGTTCTAGTTCGAGGCACAGCAAAACTAAACATTCCTATGGCTGTCCCAACATCAACTACTTCAGTCATTTTTGAAACACTACAACAACGTACGGCCTCAAGACCTTTACTTCCTCTGGTGTCGGGTCTTCTAGTACCCGCTATGGAAGTCTTCCTTAGACCCTCTATGACAAAGTCTGCTCCTTCCAAACTATTGAAAAAGTATCGTCCTCCGGAACAGGACCCTTTGTTTCTGCTCTCTGACCCTCCACCTGATTCAGTGGTGATACTGGCAGCCCGCAAATCTCACGCCACTTCTCTGTCTGCTACTTCTCCTCCTGACAAAAAGAGTAGAAAGGTGGATTCAGCAGGCTGCAAAGTATGTAGTTTGGCGGCAGCATTCATAAAAGCAGCAAGCGCAACAGCCCTCTAGGGAAGATACAATAGGGCCTTGTGGGACTCCATACTCCAATTCGCAGACTATCTCCTGAGGGATCAGAAAGAGGATTTTTTAGAAAATGTAAAAGAAGGCGCCATGATCTCGAACCAGATCATTAACGCAGTGGCGGACTCATCCTTGCTCTTGGCACATGCATACTGCCATGGAATATCCTTAAGGAACCATGCCTGGCTGTGTCTAACGTCGCTGAAACCAGACGCTCAGCAGCGCATTCAGAACTTGCCATTTTCAGGACCCACACTGTTCGGCTTTCATGTTGACATGGAAATGGCAAGGATGAATTCAGAACTGGACACTTTGAAAGCGGTAGGTCTTGAGAAATCTAACGACCGCGACCGAAGATCGTTCTGTCTCTTCAAGCGCCACTTCCCTTCTCAGAGGGTTCAAACCCCTCAGTGGCTGTCTAATAGATCTCAGTAGCAGTTCCAACGAGCCTATCAACCTCAACGGAAGCAACAAAGAGGACGAGCCGCACACCAGCCCACTCAGGGTACTCGACCACAACCGCCCACAAAACCCTGAAGGTTTTCTTACCCCAAGCCCGTTAACCACTCCGGTGGGGGAGAAGCGTCACCAATTACTTGACAGAGTGGCAACGAATTACAACAGACTCTTGGGTCTAAAACATTGTGCAGTATGGGTATTGTCTCAGATTTTCCACTCCACTGCCAAGTATTCCGCCAAGGGCAACCACTTCCCAGCTCCACCGGAAGTTTCCATATTGCCAGAAAAGAAAGCGATAGAACCGGTTCCCCTCAACCAGAGGGGGGAAGGCATTTATTCAAGATACTTTCTCGTCCCAAAATTGGACAAAAAGGAATTCAGACCCATTTTAGACCTGAAGGTTGCCAACAAATGGATCAGAAAGGAAACGTTCAGGATGCTGGCCTTACACCAAATATATCACCAGATTCACCTGGTGGCCTGGCTTTTCCCAGTCGGCCTACATGATGCCTACTTTGATACCCCCATTGCGAAAAAACTTTGGAAGTTCCTACGATTTCTGGTGGGGAAACAATGCTACCAATACACTGTCCTTCCATTTGGTCTCAAGTCGGCACCAAGAACTTTTTCCAAGTGCATGGCTGTCATGGCAGCACATCTTTGAAAACACAGAATATTTTTCTACCCATATCTGGGCAACTGGCTTATCAAGACACCCACCTTTCCAGAAGCTCAACAGCTCTTCAAATGGACATTCAATCTTCTTTATCACCTAGGACTCCATGTCAACTTTCCCAAGTCCACGACAACACCTGTCCAGAGACTGCACTACTTAAGACCTACCATAGGCATGCTGCAGGGAAAAGTGTATCCTTCGGAGGAACAATGTTTATCAATATTACAGAAGTGCTACGTGCGCAAGACTATCCGTCGCCCAACATCTGCACACAGTTTCCTCACTTCTAGGCTCTAGGAGTGGCTGGAGGACCAATGGAACCAACTGAAGGGAAACTGGGAAGACAGAATCGTTCTATCCACCCATGCAAACAAATCCCTCAGTTGATGGTGCTCTCCAACCAATCTGCAACAAGGAATGCCCTTTCGTCCACATGCTCCGTGGCACACCATCATGAAAGATGCTTCTCTCCTCGGGTGGGAAGCTCATGTGGATGACCTACAGATACCAGGCCTCTGGTCTCCGAGGGAGAGTCTTACCTCATCAGTCTCCTCGAGCTACGTGCGGTTCACCCATCTCTCAAAGCTTTTCTCCCTTCCTTCAGAACCGACACCCTGCTATTCCAGACGGACAATACAACCACCATGTATTACCTGAACAAGCAGGGGGAGGGTGAACCAAATCCAGAGTCTTGTCTCAAGAGGCCCAGAAGAGTTGGCACTGGCTCCTGGCCAGGAATGGAAAGATAATAGCAACTCACCTTCCAGGCGTTCAGAATGTGTACAAGCGGATGCCCTCAGCAGGGTTATAGACGAAAACCATGAGTGGGTACTGAACAAAGACATAGTTCAAGATATAGGGCCTGATTACAACTTTGGCGGAGGGGGTTAATATCCCACCCACGGTATTACAAGTTCCATAGGATATAATGGACTCGTAATACGGCGGGTGGGATATCCGTCACATTTGTGACGGATTAACCCCCTCAGGCAAAGCTGTAATCAGGCCCATATTCTGTTTGTGGGGCACACCTTCTATTGACCTTTTTGCCACAGCGGACAACAGAAAATGCTGCTGCTTCGCCGCCAGATTTTACCATCCAGAATCGTTGGGGAATGCTCCGTGGTTCGACTGGTCCAACAAATTTCTATACGCCTTTCCACCAATTCCCCTGATCCCAGCAGTCCTAATCAAACTCTGTGTCCTCAGCCAGAATGATCCTCATTGCACCAGAATGGCAGAGACAGTGGTGGTTCCCGGACCTCATTCACCGGTTGCTCTGACCACATCTCAGGCTTCTATGCAGGACAGGCCTCCTGATGAAATTCGGAGGTCAGATGAGGCACCCCAACCTCTCCTCCTTGAGTTTGGCAGCATGGTTCCTGAGCTAGTACAGTATGGGCACTTGCATTTTCCACAGGACTGTATGGAAATTCTAAAAGAGGCAAACGGCTTTCCACCCGAGTTGCATATGCCTCCAAATGGAAGAGATTTTGCTTCTGGTGTTCCTCCAAGAAGATAGACCCTACATCTTGCCAGGAGGATGTCATCCTACCATGTTTGTTACACTTAGCAAAATCTGGTCTCTATTTCTCTTCTATTAAAGTCCATCTGGCAGCTCAGACTGCATACAGAAAAGGTCCTTCACAAACCTCTTTCTTTAAGCTGCCAGTCATAAAAGATTTCCTAGAGGGACTGAAGAAAGTTTTTCCACCACTTAGGCGTCCTTCTCCACCATGGGAGCTGAACGTGTTTTTTTCATGCCTCACGCATCATCCATTTGAGCCCATGCACAAAGCTTCTCTCCAACACCTTACTTGGAAAACGGCTTTCCTTCTGGCAGTGACATCAACATGCGGGGTGACCGAGGTTCGGGCTCTCTGTGCTCATGAGCACTACACAGTGTTCCACTTCTCCAAAGTAGTAATGAGAACGTATCCTAAGTTCTTACCCAAAGTTGTTTCTGACTTTCATGTCAACCAGACGATTTCCTTGCCGACTTTCTTTCACAACCCATCCACTCTAGCTGAGAGGGCACTCCACTCTCTAGATGTAAAGAGAGTTTTAAAATTCTATTTGGATAAAACCAAATCTTTTAGAAAGTCACAACTCTTATTTATTAATTATGGACCGGTTTGTACTGGCCTGGCCACCTCTAAACAATCTATCTCTCTGTGGATTGTCTCTTGTATTCTTTATTGCTACCAACTAGCTAACAAAACCCTAGCTGGCAGACGAAAAGGGCATTCTACCAGAGGCAAGTCTGCCACGACTGCCTTGTCGAGGAATGTTCAACTGGCAGATATCTGCAGGGCTGCGACATGGAAGTCTGTCCACACGTTCACTAAACATTACTGTGTTGACTATGATGCCAGGACAAGCTTCTCTCAGAAACCTCTTTGCGATATAGCGCATTGCGGTATTGTTCTGTCTACTGCCAGCTGTTTCTGGGATGGTCTTGCTATGCTATTCAATGCTTATAACTACACATGGAAATCCCCTACGAGAGAAAGTACAGTTTCTTACCTGTAACTTCAGCTCTCTTGTAGGAGTATTTCCATTATAGTCATAAGCAACCCACCCTCCTCCTCGGTGGAGTAGACAAAATAATATGTATACCATAACCCTCAGTGATGGCTGCCTACAAAAAGAACTGAGGTAACTGCCTCACATTAGCCCTGATGGGATACACTGGAGGTCGGTCTGTTCTTAAATTGACAGTCCCCTTTTTTCTTAATTTATAATGGCAGCCTATGGGCTTCACTGCCCTGCATTCCTTCATCCTTATTCTGCATTACAAAAAGTTTTGTGAAGGATATTTTTCTGCAAAAAATGTTCAACTCTTTCATGCTTTGAATGCGTGTGCCTTAGTATATAGCCCTTTTTGAAGGCAGACAAGATGAAGAATTTTGGACTCTGTAGCCGTTTCCTTTAGGCTGCATATTGACATTCTTAAGTGACTTTGCACTAAAGTCCTGAAGTAAGGCGAACATCAACACTTAAGAAGATATTTTGAAAAAGTGCTCTGGGGTCCACGCAGACGGGCAAAGCTATTTTAATGCTTACGACTATCATGGAAATACCCCTACAAGAGAATTGGAGTTACAGGTAAGAAACTATACCTTCTGCCCCATCTACTGAGAATGTAAGTAGAAGGATGATGTCCCTTGTTCGTCATCCTAGAAATAATGAACACAAATTCTGCTTTATAAAAAATAAGCTGTTTTCTGCAAATAAATGGATAGGGCTTTGTGAACATCTAGCGAATGGAAAATAATTTCCTGTTCAGAAAATGGAGATGGAAGAAACACAGGCAACACTTAGTCCTGGGGCAAATTAAAAGACGTGGAAACTTTGGAAAGAAACAAGGGATCTGGCTGCAAAAAACACCTTGGCCTCAAGGAACATCAAAAATGTTTTAATAGCAAGAAGTGTCCCAGCTATACTCAGTCTGCTTCCTGACCTGAGGAAACAGCCACTAGAAAACAAGACTTTTAAAGTCAGAAACTTTATCACTGTTCTAGAAGCTTGAAATGAGAACCCAGAAGAGACTAAAGAACTAACGTCAAACCCTTAGAGGGAATCGGAGAATGGACTTTCAGGTAAAAACTTCTTAAAAGTTTAGTGGCCAGGAAGTCAAATCCGGATAGTGAAGAGCCTCGAAAGTCTCTAATTGTTGGCCTTAGACTAGACAATGTAGATACCACCAGTCCAATTGAAAAACCCATCGCATAAGGATTTGAGAATATGAGAAGCCTCACAAGAAGAGGCATTAACATTTTTGGTAACACACCTCTAAGATGGCACCAATACCTTTCATAAAGTTTAAGGTACTGAGTTTCCTTGAGTTTTGAATAGACAGAGCCACATCTGGAAAAATATCCAACAACTTTAATGTTTGCCTCTTAATCTCCAAACCCCCAAGGACAAGCAACAGAGAGAATACACTAGGGCTGGATCTCTCATAGGGGAAGGAGTTGTTGGAAATATATCAGGAGGTTGCACTGACAGCTGAAAAAAAGGGTAAAACACGGACAGCAAGACCAGTGAGGGTGCAGGAGAACTGCCACTTATTTTTCCCTGATCTTGGCTATGACTTTGCTGAGTAAGCAAAGGCGAGTAAATGCAAAAAGAAGTCCTTTGAACCAATTGGAGCTCATCTCATTCACTGCAAAGAGTTCTGGAGACTGAGGACGGGAAACACTGGCTTAATCTGTTTAAATGCTCCTTCTCCCACCCCAGGAGATAGATTGCTGCCAGAGAGGTCACTGTCTTTTCTGCCCAGGATCCATATAGTTCTGCTAGACAGGCTATCCAAGGAACTCTTGGCTCCCCATATGGTTTGCATAAGAGCTTGTGATCTGATTGTTTGGACCTTTACACCCTGATTCTGAAGGAAAGGAGAGAAATCTAGGAGAGTCCTGTGCACAGCTGACAACTTCTTCCTCTTGGAAGAGTTTTCTTGATCCTCTGTGGACCATAGCCCCTGACCTGGATGGTCCCTCAGCTTAGCTCTCCAACCCAAATTACTTGCATGCTTGGTGACTTTTTTTATAAGGAGAGAGATAATAAAACCACCTTGTTCACATTGGAGGGTTGAGCCACTGTGAACCATGAGATTGAAGTCTTTCGAAACTGGATCCCAGTGAGTAAGAAGGTGATTCTGTAAGTGGTACAGATGTAGCAGAGCCCAGGGACCAACAATAATAAGGCTGCTATGTCCCCCTGGACTATGAAGCAATGTCTAGCCAGAGCCTCTCCGCACTTGAGGAAGGACCTCATTCAGTTCATTAACCCCTGTGCCACTGGAGGTAGAAATACTCTTCCCACATCTGTTGTGTTTAGGGCTCTGATTAACTCATGCCTCTAGACAGGAAGGACATGATACTTATCTCTGTTCAGAAGAATCCCATTGGATGAGAACATCTTGCAAACCAGTTGTACTGTCTCCGGGCCCTTAGAAAATGAAAGGACACCACCGCCAAAGGAGCAAGGGTCTTTGTCAACACACCTTGAGCCCAATGCCAGCCCAAAAAGGTCACAAAATTGAAAGTCATCTCCAACGACACTGAATCGTAGAAACTATTGGGACTACCATGAATCCGTACATAAAGATAGGCATCCTGGAGATCCAGAGAGGTTGGAGCCACCAACAAAAGAGTGGACTGGAAAGTTACCATTTTGAACTTTTGATACACAATATACTGGTTTACCCATTTGTGAGTAAAGACAGGATGAAAATCCCTCAATGCATTTTGAACCAAAAACATCAAGACATAACAGCCCAATCCCTTTTTGTGAGCTGGAACAGGGGTAGTAAACCCCATCTTTAGTAAATACTTTACGTCTTTCTTTAGGCATTGAAGCTTGACTGGGCATCGAGGAGTGGGTGTTGAGATGAAGAAATCTTCTCTGTTTGTCAGAGAACCAATCTGGTATCCTCAAACTACCTGAAAGACCCAAGAATCTGAGAAATCCAATTACCACTTCTCAAAAAAGTGTTGAATTGTCCCTCCTACTTTTCGGGATAGTCATGACTCTGTAATGGTGGTGCTGGTGGGATTGGGGGGGATGTAGAGGGTTGTTGGTTTGTTGTCGGCTTTATCCATGGAGGGAGCTCCCCGGCCATTTCCTCTGCCACAAAAGGGCTGACTGGTTCCCATGGAAGTAGAGGGTTAACCAAGAGTACCAAAATACCAAACCTCTCCCTCTTGAAGGTGTGCAGACAGGGCTTATCGGCTTGCAGTCTTCCACCAAGTTTTTTTTTACAATCTTTTCCCATTGCCCCCTAAAAAGTTCACTAATGTTAAGAGGACGGTAGCTCAAAAAAGGTTTCTGGGCATTGCCAGGTTTTCATGATGTTGTAAGCTTTATGTGGTAGAGGCAACACACCCTTTCTTTTCTCTTGAGGTGGGATCTTTTCCTTGGCATTCAGGCTTGGAGATAGAAGAAACCCAGGACCTAAGAATGGAGTAAATTTACTTTATGGTGACATTATTTTTCTGAGTCCATTAGCTCTCTCCTGTTGCCAACACACTTCTGCCTATGCCTCTGCTTCTGCTTTCAGTCTAAGCCATCAAATCAGTGGGATCTTTTTTTATTAAAGAAAAGGAACTGCAAGGGTGCATATCTGCACTGGAGAATTGTATAGGAATACCTACATAAAGTTCGATGTTTGAGAAGCAAGCTCTATATGAGGAAGCTTCAGGACTAGCATTCCAGAATTCATCATAAAGATAACATAAATCTTCTGTCTGTATTCTGCAGTGCAGATATGAGCCTGGATGCAACAAACAGTTTTGTCTTTAGAGTCCGTAATCTAGCTCTTAGAGAGCTCTGGCATTTTCTTAAAGTTTTATATCATTGCTTCGCGGAGTCATATCTGTGGGCGTTACATGTGCATGAGAGAGGAGAAACTATCATGAGCTGGTGTGTCATATGGTGGGGCAACTGGGAAAACTGTATATTAACCTAGGTATGTGTAAAGTGCCCAGAATTCATACAGACGAATTTAAGAGCATCCCTTTAGTCTTTCACTAGTTTTTTTCATGTTTTTTAGAAATGTGATTGCTAACTAATTGTGTTTTTGTTTCTATCAGCTTTCAGATATTTCCCCAATGGGAAGGGATCCATCTTTGTCCAGTTTCAGCAGTGCAACACTAACACCCTCTTCCACATGTCCATCCTTGGCTGACTCCAGGTGCAGCTCTATCGATCAGAAGTAAGTCTTGTAGAGCCAGCATAGCTTAAAGGTATTGATACAGGCCAGAGAGCCTTCACTTCTAGACCACTGATTCTAATCCAGCGCAAGGCAACAGTCCTACGTCACTGGCAGAAAGGGCTGCTAAAACAATCTGATAGTTTTATTCTTTTCCCAGTATGTTACATTGTGCTGAAATATGCTACCATTTATCACTACTCATTTACGAATCCAAAAGACATTCTAATCATTGTGTAAAAATAGTGATTTCTGCTACTTTACCTAGCTTTTGTGCTCTCTCCAGTGTTAATAGATCACATTGTGAGTGGGATCAGAAAATGTTGCTGTTACATAACAGTTGCTCTTAATGGATACCCTCTCCAGCGGATTCCTAAAGGGAACCCTTTCCCCCAGGCTTCAGACTTGACAAGGAAAGTTTTCTAGCTGATTCACTGGCTTCTGGTGCTATTTAGCACATTCCACCAATCTGCTAGTCTTCTCAATTAGCAACTTAAAAAGTCAATCGAAGATGCCACTGATGCTGGTGATGTGAGTTCTTATTTTTTCACAGCTCCACAGAAGGTGGATCAGGAACAGATGTTTTCACTCAGCTATTTTTATTTTATATATTTTTGTGAACATTTTCATTTCCTGTCTTTTTCATGATAATGCTCTCAACAAAGTCTTCAGGCTTTCTATATTTTGTAGGTAAATGTCTGTACCCATCCTGTTCATACTGTCTGTAGTCCCTGAGTAGGTGTCATAACACCTACACACAGTGATCTCCCACAGAAAGGTGTAAGAGGCAGTTTAAGAGAGCAAAGAACAGCTATTGATGGTGTCTCTGGAGTGGGAGTCTTGGACCACTTTCAAATTAAGGACACATCCAGAAGCCATTCAATAGAAGTTTTGCACAGTAAGCACAAAAAACATACACAGACACCCTCTCATAATGATAGAAAGTGAAAAAAGATCCAAGGAGCAGCTGATCAGCACTTCATAGCCAATTCGAGTATCCAATAAACTGTTGCTGAAAAACAGTTAAGTGTTTTGTATTCTGGCCCAAATTCAGATGTTTCAATAAGCCATGTTCCCCATTTTTTGCAGCACAGTATGTGCCCCACATGTTGGTCTATGCCATAGAAACCAGACAGCTTTTTCAACAGCTTCAACCCGTATAGCGATCACTGATGCACCACTACTGTGTGCTGGCCAGGTAACAGGAAGATAATACCTGCAAGTGTGACAAAATCAGGGACAGTGCTTAAAGCGGTTAGCAGCTTTGGAAAAATTGATATTATTAAAAGACTTTGATGACAGACCTCATATAAGGAAATGCCTTCCTTTGCATGGTTACCTCCTGACTCTTTGCCTTTTGTTGATGCCAGTTATGATTGAAAGTGTGCTGGGACACTACTAACCAGGCCCCAGCACCAGTGTTCCTTCCCTAAACTGTACCTTTGTTCCCACAATTGGCACAGCCCTGGCACACAGATAAGTCCCTTGTAAATGGTACTCCTGGTACCAAGGCCCCTGTGGCCAGGAAAAGTATCTAAGGGCTGCAGCATGTCTTATGCCACCCTGGGGACCCCTCACTCAGCACATGCACACTGCCTCACAGCTTGTGTGTGCTGGTGGGGAGAAAATGACTAAGTCGACATGACACTCCTCTCAGAGTCCCATGCCCACCTCTCACTGCCTGTGGCATAGGTAAGTCACCCCTCTAGCAGGCCTTACAGCCCTAAGGCAGGGTGCAATATACCACAGGTGAGGGCATAAGTGCATAAGCACTATGCCCCTACAGTGTCTAAGCAAAACCTTAGACATTGTAAGCGCAGGGTAGACATAAAGAGTAAATGGTCTGGGAGATTGTCAAACACGAACTCCACAGTTCCATAAAGGCTACACTGAAATCTGGGAAGTTTGGTATCAAACTTCTCAGTACAATAAATGCACACTGATGCCAGTGTGGGACTTATTGTAAAATATACCCAGAGTGCATCTTAGAGATGACCCCTGAATACCAGTCCAACTCCTAGTGCTAGGCTGACCAGTTTCTGCCAGCCTGCCACAACCAGACGAGTTTCTGGCCAAATGGGGAGAGTGCCTTTGTCACTCTGTGGCCAGGAACAAAGCCTGTACTGGGTGGTGAGCCTCAAAGGCTCATGCCTTTTGTTACAGCCCCCCAAGGCATCCCAGCTAGTGGAGATGCCCGCCCCTCCGGCCACTGCCCCCACTTTTGGCGGCAATGATGCTAGTGGAGATGCCCGCCCCTCCGGCCACTGCCCCCACTTTTGGCCTCAAGGCTGGATGAGATAATGAGGAAAACAACGAGGAGTCACCCACCAGTCAGGACAGCCCCTAAGGTGCCCTGAGTTGAGGTGACCCCTGCCTTTAGATATCCTCTATCTTGAGATTGGAGGATTCACCCAATAGGAATAGGGATGTGCCGGCCTCCCCTCAGGGAGGAGGCACCTAGAGGGTGTAGCCACTCTCTGGACAGTAGCCATTGGCTCCTGCCCCCCAGACCTAAACCCTCCCCCCCCCCCTAAATTCAGTATTTGCGGGCGACCCTGAACCCAGGAAATCAGATTCCCGCAACCTACAACAACAAGAAGTACTGCTGACCTGAAAGCCCAGCAGAGACGACGGGACAACAACTGACTTGGCCTCAGCCCTGCCGGCCTGTCTCCAGACTCAAAGAACCTGCACAGCGACGCATCCGACAGTGACCAGCGACCTCTGAGGACTCAGAGGACTGCCCTTAACCCGAAGGACCAAGAAACTCCTGAGAACAGCTGCACTGTTCAAAAACTGCAACAACTTTGCAACTTTAAAGCAACTCTTAAAGAACTCTCTCTTCCCGCTTGAAGCGTGAGACTCCTCGCACTGCACCCGACGCCCCGGCTTGAGTTCAGGAGAACTAACACCGCAGAGAGGACTCCCAGGATACTATGACAACGTGAATACCCTTAGTCGACCCCCCTGCACCCCTACAGCGACGCCTGCAGAGAGGATCCAGAGGCTCCCCCTGACCGCGACTGCCTGGTAACAAGAAACCCGACACCTGGACCAAGCACTGCACCCGCAGCCCCCAGGACCGAGAGGAACCACCTTCCAGCGCAGGAGTGACCAGCAGGCGGCCCTCTTCCTAGCCCAGTTGGTGGCTGGCCTGAGAACCCCCCTGTGCCCTGCCTGCATCGCCTTAGTTACCCCCAGGTCCCTCCATTGCTTTCTATAGAAAACCCGACGCCTACTTTCCACACTGCTCCTGGCCGCCCCGGTGCCGCTGAGGGTGTGTTTTGTGTGTCTGTTTGTGTCCTCCCCAGTGCTCTACAAAAAACCCCGGGTCTGCTCCCCCGAGTACGCAGGTACTTACCTGCTAGCAGACTGGAACCGGAGCACCCCTGTTCTTCATAGGCGCCTATGTGTTTTGGGCCCTCCTTCGACCTCTGCACCTGACCGGCCCTGTGTTGCTGGTGCGGTAACTTTGGGGTTTGTCTTGAACCCCAACGGTGGGCTGCCTATGCCCAGGAGACTGACTGTGTAAGTGCTTTATTTACCTGAGAAACTTAGCCAAACTTACCTCCCCCAGGGTCTGTTGATTTTGGCAGTGTCCACTTTTAAAATAGCTTATTGCCATTTTGACTAAAACTGTGTATACTACTACTTTGAATCAAAGTTCTATACTTACCTGTGTGAAGTACCTAGCATTTTATATACTTACCTCAAATCCTGATTCTTGTGGTTCTAAAATAAATTAAGAAAATATATTTTTCTATATAAAAACTATTGGCCTGGAGTTAAGTCTTTGAGTGTGTGTTCCTCATTTATTGCCTGTGTGTGTACAACAAGTGCTCAACAATACCATCTGATAAGCCTACTGCTCAACCACACTACCACAAAATTGAGCATTAGTATTATCTAATTTTGCCACTGTCAACCTCTAAGGGGAACCCCTTGACTCTGTGCACACTATCTCTAACTTTGAGATAGTATATACAGAGCCAACTTCCTACACCTTACATTTAAAAACTGCAAGGATGTGGCACCAAAAAAGGCTGCCCCCTATCTCCACTTCTCATTGCCTTATACATGGATCCATTGGCGGAGAAGATGCGAGGCAACCCTCTGATAGCAGGCATCCCCATGGGAGTCAGAGTCCATAAACTGGCTATGTTTACGGTTGATGTCATGGTGTCACTCACTCATCCTCTCGCCTTCCTTCCACACCTATCAGAGTTAGAGACATTTGGCAGGATCTCTGGATTTAAAGTCAACCTTCAGGAGACACAAATACTGCACATCACGGTTCTGCCTGCAGATCAACACCAACTTAGCCGCCTCTTCCCCTTCACTTGAGCTGCGCACGGGGTTCCCTATCTAGACCTGCAGATACATCACACACTGGAGGAAACCACAGAGCGTAACTATGGAGTGCTCCTTTTTACCACTCGCACAGATCTGCAATCCTGGATGGGGAGAATAGCGGCTATAAAAATGACACTCTTGCCTTAAATACTTAACGTGATGAAAACTCTACCTCTTCAACCTCTGCCCGCATTCTAGAGAAACTGCAGCAGTTGATAGAAAACTGTATCTAGGATGGCAAGAGACCTCGAATGGCAAAGAACCAGGCTTATTGGCCCCGCAGGGAGGGTGGATTGAGTATCCCCAACCTGCTTCATTACTACCAGGAAGCACAACTTTGATACATGTTGGAATGGGCTAGGCCAGACAGAGAAACACTGGTGCTTTATCAACCAAGCGATTGTGGGGATTCACATTTGGAAGGTGCCATGGGTGCCTAAAATTCACAGACCTTGAGGGGTCTATATTTCTCTAGTTCTACAGTAGGAGCCTGGGACAGGGTATACCTTTCAAAGCAGCTGTCTTCTCACATTTTCCCACAAACACAGATTCTTGGGAACCCTGAATTCCCCCCCTGCCTTACACATCACATCTTTTGTACAATGGCAAGCAGTCAGGTGTAAAATAATAGGTGATATTTTGGAGTTTAAATGTCTACTGAATTTCACTCAACTCCATTCGGAATTCGCTCTCCCCTCCACTGCACACTGGTGGTACCTAGCACTTAGTCTCTGGGTCACACAACCCCACATCAGACCTCACGTCAGTCATCCACTCACCCCTTTTGAGAGATGGCTCCTCACATGTAAGACAAATAAGAAAATCTTGTCAGACATCTATACTTTTCTAAACAAAGAAAGAGCCCCCAGCACACTGTTTACAAGTAAAGTAAATTCCAGTCAGACAGCTTTGATCCTTGACAAGAAGTGAAGGTTTAGTCCCAAATGTCAATGTGTGCGTTGAGCCATTCTTCACAAAACTGCAGCAGACACGTGTTTCATCTCATGGACTTTATCAAGGCTGTAATGTCGTAATCCTGTATTCAGAACAGTCACATAACAAGAGACATGTATGATCATGGATTGTCTTATCTAATCGGAGAAACACAGCAGAAATACGACAAATGCCCTTGCGTGTCGGTAGGTGGCGTCAGTCGACTCCGCAGGCGTGTTTGGTGTCCTAGTCGCCATGATGATGTCAGGAGTAGTACAATGAAGCCGCCTCAGTGCATTGACGTCAGTTCTTTTCTTTCCGCAGCTCATCTGGAGCAAACTACCCTGGTCTCTTTCTGACCGATTTTGACCCTTTTGTCAAACTTTTTTGTGCGCCGAGATGTCCCCGAAGACCTGTTTCAAGCCATGGTTAGAGAACAGTGTAAAATAGCAAAAAGCGATATTGGCCCTAGGGCAAGCCCAAACCATATGCTAAGAAAGAGAAATGCGAACACAGGGCCCCCACCTAGGTAAGTGAATCGTGTAGAGGGTAGCTTGGAGTACTAAGAAACCACACAGGTAAATAATACAGTATCCCCCAGTGTCCAGGATTGCAGGAATAAAACACTGGATTTCCCCAAAACAACACCGAAGGAAGAAAAGGAGAAAAATAAGACACCCAAAACAGGCTGCAAGAAACCAGCGGTGGATTACCGAAGAGGGAGACGTGTTAAGAGAGGGTAACTAAGTCGACAAAGAAGTAAGACAGTTTAGCACTGCAGCCCAGAAGCTGGAGAATAGTTCCTGATGAGCGCAAAAGGTGTCCCATGCTGGATTGCAGATGGGTATCGGTGAAGGATTTCCACCAACAAGCCTTGGCAAAGGGAAACTTGCAGTTGGAGCCAAAGGGATGATGCTGGGGACCAGCAAGCTCCAGGAGGACTCTACCCAGGAGGGGGAGTCACAGGGGACCGTCTGCATAGCAGAAGGCCCACAGGAGCAGAGGCAGCACCCACAGGACAGAGACACAGAAGTCGCTGAAGCAGCCCACGCAGCACCACAGAAGATGTTCCCACGTCACAGGACGACCACACAGAGGCCCAGGCGATGCAGGAGGGAGTGCTGGGGGCTGGAGCTACATGTCGACTGAAGTTCACCTTGGAGGTGAAGCAAACAAGCCTTGGCAGCTGCAAAGGACACCGTGCAAGGGGGTACTGTCTTGCTTGGAGTGGAAATGACTTACCACCACCACAGTGCGTTAGGTGGTAGAGAGGACTGAGGGGACCACTCCAGATCACCACCTGTGATGCAGGATCCGCAACTCTCAGGATGAGGGGAGACCCACGTAGCCAGTCGTTGTTGCAGCCAGGTCCCTGCAGATGCAGCAGAGTGAGGCCTTCACCCCAAGGGAGATTCCTTCTTCTTCTTGTGCAGGCTGAAGGATTGCAGTCTTCTCAGGATGCATGGCCAGGGAAATGTTTCAAAGCTGGCAGGAGCCGGAGAAACAAAGTTGCAGGAGAGTCTTCTTCCAAGTTAACAGTGACGTTGGTTCCTGGAGGGTCCAGATGCAGTTCCAGTAGTCAGAAGATGAAGTGGAGGTTGCAGAGGAGTCCTGCTGGAGTTTTGCAAGCCGAATCAGAGGACCCACCCCAGAGGGAGACTCTATGTAGCCCAAAAAGGGGGCTTGGTCACCTAAACGGGTAACTTGTGGCCTGGCCACTCAGATGTTCCCAGAGTTCCCTGCCAACCTTGGAATCAAGACGGCAGAACCTAGGGACCCTCTGGAGGGGCTCTGAGCACCACCCCGGGCGGTGATGGACAGGGGAGTGGTCACTCCACTTTCCATTGTCCAGTTTTACGCCAGAGCAGGAACTGGGAGTCCCTGAACCAGTGTGGACTGGTTTATGCACAGAGGGCACCAAATGTGCCCTTCAAAGCAAAACGAGTGGCTGGGGGAGGATAACCCTCCCAAGCCAGTCACACCTATTTCCAAAGGGAGAGGGTGTTACCTCTCTCCCTCAAAGGAAATCATTTATTCTGCCTTCCTGGGCTTGATCAGATCAAGCAGCAGGAGGCCAGAAACCTGTCTGAGGGGTGGCAACAGCTGGACTGCCCGGAAAACACTGTAAGACAGGTGGTAGCAATGCTGAGGATCCTAAAAGGAGCCCCCAGAGTGCATGGAATCATACTTCCAATACTTGCAACAGTTGGGGTATGATTATGACATGTTTGATACCAAACAGGGCCAGCTTTGGAGTTACCATTACATAGCTGGACATAGGTAGTGACCTATGTCCAGTGCACGCGTAAAATGGCATCCCACACTCACAAAGTCCAGGAAAATGAATCTGGTGTTTGTGGGGACACCTCTGCTAGTGAGGGGTACCCTCACACGCAGGTACCTGCATCCTGCCCTCTGGGCTGAGGGGGCCTACCATAGGGGTGACTTACAGTGACATGTAGTGAAAACGGGTGCATGTACCCATTTCATGCAGGCTGCAATGACAGGCCTGCAGAACCCTTTGCTTGGGCTCCCTACGGATGGCCGAATAACTGCTGCAGCCCATATTGATCCCTTGGAACCCCAATTCCCTGACTTACATGGGGGGGACCAGTATTCCAATTGTGGGATGAAAAAGTTACCAGCAACCAAATTTAGAAGAGAGAGTATAATCACTGGGGTCCTGGTTAGCAGAGTCCCAATGAACACAGTCAAACACACTGAGAAACAGGCCAAAAATGGGGGTAACCAAGCTAGAAAGAGGCTACTTTCCTACACCATGCCCCTCATTTTTGGGCAGTGCGACTCGCTATGGTGCCTATGGACCCAAGGGGTTCGGTTGGGGGGCCTTCGGGGTCCGCGGCTCCGGACACCCAAAGTCCCCTCTGGATCCACTATAGGATCTGCACCGTTGCCGGTCATACCCTCGAGACCTTCCCCAGCGCTGGTTCGATTGTCGACGCTCCCAACGTCCGTGGTGCCAACCCTCTACGTCGACCCGATCCTGATCCCTGACGACTCAGTCAGACCGGCGTCAGCCGACACCACCTCCTTTCATAGATGGGATCTATTCATCCCCAGGTCAGATTCTGACCCTTATTCTTATGGGTTCAAATTCGAGGAAGCATTGCATTGGCATATGCGGGCTCTGCAGTGGGACGTGAAGTTCCAGTGGGCGCAGCATCAGGGAAATCTCTCCGACATGGTCTAGATCTCAGAGGGGACTGCGAAAGACCTGCAGCGGTGGCTTTCAAATCTGCATTGGGTCAACGGACGATCCCTCTCCCTTCCCCAACCAGATCTATCCATAGTGACGGACACGTCACTTCTGGGATGGGGCAGCCACATGGGAGAGGCGGAGATCAGAGGTCTCTGGTCTCCGGCGGAGTTTGGGCTTCATATCAATCTTCTGGAGTTCTGGACGATCAGGCTTTCATTGAAAGCATTTCTTCCCTCTCTCAAAGAAAAAGTAGTGCAAGTGCTCATGGACAACACTACCGCCATGTGGTACTGCAACAAACAGGTCGGAGTAGAGTCCTGGACCCTTTGTGAGGAGGTGCTGTGTCTCAGGACATGGCTGGCACATCAGGACATCACCCTGGTGGTTCAACATCTGGTGGGCTCTCTGAACGCCAGAGCAGACGAACTCAGCCGTCAATGCATAGCCAATCACATATGGCACCTCAAACCGGAGGTGGCGCAAGGTCTCTCTCTGTGGGGAGAGTCTTGATAGATCTCCACAGAGAACGTGCAGTGTCAGCTGTTTTGCACTTTGGAGTTTCCAAGGTGGCACTCGCTCGGAGACGCTTTTCATCTGGAGTGAAACTCTGGCCTCCTTTCTACCTATACCACTTCTGTCCAGAGTTCTCAAGAAAATCAAGAATGACCGGGCCCAAGTAATCTTGGTGGCTCCGGACTGGGCATGGAGAGTATGGAATCAAGAGCATGGCCACTGATCCTCCACTCAGACGCCCCCTTCGGGAGGATCTTCTGTCGCAGCAGTAGGGGATGGTTCTTCACCCAAACCTGTCCAGTCTTCACCTTCATGCGTGGAGATTGAGCAGCGGCAGTTGACGGCTTTTGACCTTCCACCCGAAGTCTGTTATGTAATCTTGGCAGGCAGGCATCCCGCCACCAAAAAGGGAAAACGCCTGTCTTTGGCATAAATTTGTGGCATCGTGTACCAACAAATCTGTTGATCCCCTCTCTGCTCCTCTTTTTGAGGTTCTTTTGTTCATTCTTTCTTTGGCCCAGCAGGGCTCTGCATTGGGCACCCTTAAGGGCTATTTATCAGCTATCTCAGCCTTTCTTAGGTTACCTGATCAGCCTTCACTCTAAATCTCCTATTGCTAGTCGATACCTTAAGGGCTTCACTCATTTGTTTCCTCCCACTCCGTTTATCATGCCTCAGTGGGACCTCAATCTAGTCCTTCCTTACTTAATGTGTTCTCCCTTTGAGCTGATGCACAATTGTCCATTACGGCTCCTTACTTTCAAAACTGTTTTTCTTGTTGCCATCACTTCTGCTAGCACAGTGAGTGAGCTTCAGGCTCTATCTTCTAATTTTTGTCTGTGCACCCTGACAAAGTGGTGTTACGCACTAAGGCTTCCTTCCTTCTAAAGGTCATTACACTTTTTCATGTAGGCCAGTCCATCACTTTGCTTACTTTTACGCACCTCCACATCCCTCTCATGAGGAGGAGAGACTCCACGCCTGGATCCAAAAAGAGCGTTGCCGTTCTGTCTCAATCGTACTAAAGATTTCTGGGTGGACGGTCAACTCTTTGTTGGATATATTGGTGCGAAGAAAGGGAAGGCGGTACAAAAACATACAATCTCACAATGGGAGTTCCTCTCCTAGATATCTGCCAGGCAGCTACGTGGGCATCCTTGCACACATTTACTAAACATTACTGCCTGGACAGTCAAGTCCGTAGGGGCCGCTACTTTGGCCGTTCAGTCCTGCAGGACTTTCTAGTATGATCTTTGTTCGCAGCCCACCACAGAGGATGGCATTGCTTGGGTGCCTATTCTAAGGTAAGGAATCTGCCACTAGAAGTTTCTATCAGATTACTTGGCGTCGATAACAATATATCTGGTAGAGACATATTCTAGTTGCAGGTTCCTTACCGCCCACCCATCCTCCCCGCTTGCAAACTGATTTCTAGGGACAGGGCTTTCCCATTCAGGGCCTTAGCTTTGGCGCACCATTTTCAGTATCCTTCACGGCTCTGCGCTTTGGCGTGGAAAGTTGTGAAAAGAAACTGACTTCACTGTGCTGAGGCAGGGTCTATGTACTACTCCTGATGTCATCACGGCGTCTATGATGCCCACGGAGTGGACCGACGCCACCTACCGACACACAAGGGTATTGCTCGAAGAAAACATCTCCGGATCCAGTCTGACTTCTGGGGGAAAATTCTATAGTAAGGGATCTGCAACTAGAATATGTCTCTACCAGATATATTGTGTTCGATGGCATCTGTCGCTGTAGATACACATGTTCTGCATAGCTCGCCATCTGGTGATGGGTCGGAGTGTTACAAGTTGTTTTTCTTCGAAGAAGTCTTTCGATTCACGGGACCGAGTGACTCCTCCTTCTGTCTCCATTGCGCATGGGCGTCGACTCCATCTTCGATTGTTTTCTTTCCGCCATCGGGTTCGGACGTGTTCCTGTCGCTCCGAGTTTCGGAACGGAAAGTTAGTAAATATCGGAAGATTTTTGTCGGTATTGTTGCGTTCGGGATCGGCGTAGTTAGATTCAACACCGCATCGAAGTTCGACGCGCTCCGGTGCCCTTCGGGGTAGTTTTCGATCCCCCGTCGGGGCCTGGTCGGCCCGAGCTCGTGTCGAACAACGCCGATGGAACGGACCCCGTTCCGTTTTTGTCCCAAATGCCACAACAAATACCCTTATACAGACCAACATTTGGTCTGTAACCTGTGCCTGTCACCTGAGCACAGTGAGGAGACTTGCGAAGCCTGTCGCGCGTTCCGGTCCCGAAAGACACTCCGTGACCGTCGAGCCAGGAGACTTCAGATGGCGTCCACGCCGACAGCGCACAGAGAGTTCGAGGAACAAGAGGAAGAAGAAACCTTTTCGATCCACGAATCGGACTCCGAGGAATTCGACGATCAAAGAACCGTGAGTAAGACATCGAAAACAACACATAAGAAAAGTGACAAGGCCCAGGGGACGCCACTGCCACCAGGCCATGGCTCCACCCATAAATTCGGTGACCGACCATCGGCACCGAAAAAGGCCCAAACAGTGCCGAGATCGTCCGACTCCGGTCGAGACACCGGCACGCAGCCTTCTCGGGATCGAGAAAGTGCTGGAGAAAAGCAACGACACCGAGAGAGCGGTGTAGAAACGGCTCGACGCCGAGACAGCGGCACCGACGAAGATCGACGCCGAGAGGTTTCGACTCCAAAAAAGAAAAAAGCCACCTCGGAGCCGAAAAAAGATACAGGCAGGGTTTCGGTGCCGAAACAACCCGTAACCGACCCAGGTCCAGGCTCTTATACAGAGGAGCAATCACTGTCCTCTCAGATGCGAAAGCATAGGTTTGAGGAAGAGCTGCAATCCACCGAAGTGGACCATACGCAAAAACGTATTTTCATACAGCAGGGAACAGGAAAAATAAGCACCCTTCCCCCTATTAGGAGAAAAAGGAGACTGGAGTTTCAAACAGACCAGGCGCCACAAACAAAAATGGTGAAAAAGGTGACTCCGCCACCCTCTCCTCCGCCTGTAATTAACGTCTCTCCAGCACAAACTCCATCACATTCCCCGGCTCACACCACCATGAGCCAAGGTGACCAGGATCAAGATGCTTGGGACTTATATGACGCCCCATTGTCGGACAACAGTCCGGAGGCATATCCAACAAAGCCCTCACCACCAGAAGACAGCACAGCATACTCTCAAGTGGTGGCTAGAGCAGCACAATTCCACAACGTAAACCTCCACTCAGAACAAGTCGAGGATGACTTTTTATTCAACACCCTCTCCTCCACCCACAGCTCCTACCAAAGCCTGCCTATGCTGCCAGGTATGCTTCGGCACGCAAAGGAAATCTTCAAGGAGCCGGTCAAAAGTAGGGCAATAACGCCAAGGGTGGAAAAGAAGTATAAGGCACCTCCTACAGACCCTGTTTTCATCACCACACAGCTGCCACCAGATTCCGTCGTAGTAGGAGCAGCTCGGAAAAGAGCCAACTCCCACACATCTGGGGATGCACCACCCCCAGATAAAGAGAGCCGCAAGTTCGATGCAGCTGGGAAAAGAGTCGCAGTACAAGCTGCAAACCAGTGGCGCATCGCTAACTCTCAAGCAGTACTTGTGCGCTATGACAGAGCCCATTGGGATGAGATGCAACACCTCATCGAGCATCTTCCCAAGGAACTACAAAAGAGGGCAAAGCAGGTGGTTGAGGAAGGACAGAACATATCAAATAACCAGATACGATCTTCTATGGACGCAGCAGACACAGCTGCAAGAACAATTAATACATCTGTGACCATTAGAAGGCACGCATGGCTAAGAACGTCTGGGTTCAAACCAGAGATACAGCAGGCAGTGCTCAATATGCCATTCATCGAAAAACAACTGTTCGGACCAGAAGTGGACACGGCAATCGAAAAACTTAAAAAAGACACTGACACTGCTAAAGCCATGGGCGCACTCTACTCCCCGCAGAGCAGAGGAACCTACAGCACCTTCCGCAAGACACCCTTTAGAGGGGGGTTTCGGGGTCAGGCCACACAAGCCAGCACCTCGCAGGCAACACCGTCCAGCTACCAGGGACAGTACAGGGGAGGCTTTCGGGGCCAATACAGAGGAGGGCAATTCCCTAGGAATAGAGGAAAATTTCAAAGCCCCAAAACCCCTACAACCAAGCAGTGACTCAGATGTCACTCACCCCCTCCACACAACACCAGTGGGGGGAAGAATAGGTCATTATTACAAAGCATGGGAGGAAATAACTACAGACACTTGGGTCTTAGCAATTATCCAACATGGTTATTGCATAGAATTCCTACAATTCCCTCCAAACATACCACCAAAAGCACAGAATTTATCAAAACAACATTCCGAACTTCTGGAAATAGAAGTTCAAGCACTATTGCAAAAGAATGCAATCGAATTAGTACCAAACACACAAACAAACACAGGAGTCTATTCACTGTACTTCTTAATACCAAAAAAGGACAAAACACTGAGACCAATCCTAGACCTCAGAATACTAAACACCTACATCAAATCAGACCACTTTCACATGGTCACGCTACAAGAAGTGTTACCATTGCTAAAACTACAGGACTACATGACAACCTTAGACCTCAAAGACGCGTATTTCCATATACCAATACATCCGTCGCACAGGAAATACCTACGGTTCGTATTCAAAGGAATACATTACCAATTCAAAGTATTGCCTTTTGGTTTAACAACCGCACCAAGAGTCTTTACAAAATGTCTAGCAGTAGTGGCTGCACACATCAGAAGGCAGCAAATACATGTATTCCCGTATCTAGACGACTGGCTAATCAAAACCAATTCACTAACAAAGTGCTTACAACACACAAATCAAATCATACAAACCCTCTACAAACTAGGTTTCACCGTCAACTTTGCAAAATCCAACATTTTGCCGTGCAAAGTACAACGATACCTGGGAGCCATAATAGACACAACAAAAGGAGTAGCCACTCCAAGTCCACAAATAATTCAAAATTTCAACAAGATCATACAACGCATGTATCCAACACAAACAATACAAGCAAAGATGATATTACAACTCCTAGGCATGATGTCTTCATGCATAGCCATTGTCCCGAACGCAAGACTACACATGAGGCCCTTACAACAGTGCCTAGCATCACAATGGTCACAAGCACAGGGTTACCTTCTAGATCTGGTGTTGATAGACCGCCAAACTTACCTCTCGCTTCTATGGTGGAACAGTATAAATTTAAACAAAGGGCGGCCATTCCAAGACCCAGTGCCACAATACGTAATAACAGATGCTTCCGTGACAGGGTGGGGAGCACACCTCGATCAACACAGCATACAAGGACAATGGAACGTACATCAAACAAAACTGCATATAAATCACCTAGAAATGCTAGCAGTTTTTCAAGCATTAAGGGCTTTCCAACCAATTATAACTCACAAATACATTCTTGTCAAAACAGACAACATGACAACAATGTATTATCTAAACAAACAGGGGGGGACACACTCAACGCAGTTGAGCCTTCTAGCACAGAAGATATGGCGATGGGCAATTCACAACCACATTCGCCTAATAGCGCAGTTTATTCCAGGGATCCAGAATCAACTTGCAGACAATCTCTCTCGAGATCACCAACAGGTCCTCGAATGGGAAATTCACCCCCAAATTCTAAACACTTACTTCAGACTCTGGGGAACACCTCAAATAGACTTGTTTGCAACAAGAGAGAACGCAAAATGCCAAAACTTCGCATCCAGATACCCACACAGGCAGTCCCAAGGCAATGCCCTATGGATGAACTGGTCAGGGATATTTGCCTACGCTTTTCCTCCTCTCCCTCTCCTTCCTTATCTGGTAAACAAATTGAGTCAAAACAAACTCAAACTCATGTTAATAGCACCAACTTGGGCAAGGCAACCCTGGTACACAACACTGCTAGACCTATCAGTAGTACCCCACATCAAATTGCCCAACAGGCCGGATCTGTTAACACAACACAACCAACAGATCAGACATCCAGATCCAGCATCGCTGAATCTAGCAATCTGGCTCCTGAAATCCTAGAATTCGGACACTTACAACTTACCCAAGAATGTATGGCAGTCATAAAGCAAGCCAGAAGGCCGTCCACTAGGCACTGCTATGCAAGTAAATGGAAGAGGTTTGTCTGCTACTGCCATCATAATCAGATCCAACCTTTACACGCAACTCCAAAGGATGTAGTGGGTTACTTGCTTCACTTACAAAAATCTAACCTAGCCTTCTCTTCCATTAAAATACACCTTGCGGCAATATCTGCATACCTGCAGACTACCTATTCAACTTCCCTATATAGGATACCAGTCATTAAAGCATTCATGGAAGGCCTTAAAAGAATTATACCACCAAGAACACCACCTGTTCCTTCATGGAACTTAAATGTTGTCTTAACAAGACTCATGGGTCCACCTTTTGAACCCATGCACTCTTGCGAAATACAGTTCCTAACCTGGAAGGTTGCATTTCTCATCGCCATTACATCTCTAAGAAGAGTAAGCGAAATTCAGTCGTTTACAATACAAGAACCTTTTATACAACTACACAAAAATAAAGTTGTCCTAAGGACTAATCCTAAATTTTTACCAAAGGTTATTTCACCGTTCCACCTAAATCAAACAGTGGAACTACCAGTGTTCTTCCCACAGCCAGATTCCGTAGCTGAGAGGGCACTACATACATTAGATGTCAAAAGAGCATTAATGTACTACATTGACAGGACGAAAAACATCAGAAAGACTAAACAACTATTTATTGCATTCCAAAAACCTCATGCAGGAAACCCAATATCAAAACAAGGTATAGCCAGACGGATAGTTAAATGCATCCAAATCTGCTACCTTAAAGCAAAACGACAACTGCCCATTACACCAAGGGCACACTCAACCAGAAAAAAAGGTGCTACCATGGCCTTTCTAGGAAACATCCCAATGCAAGAAATATGTAAGGCAGCCACATGGTCTACGCCACACACGTTCACCAAGCACTACTGTGTACACGTGTTATCCGCACAGCAAGCCACAGTAGGTCAAGCCGTGTTAAGAACATTATTTCAAACCACTTCCATTCCTACAGGCTGAGCCACCGCTTTTGGGGAGATAACTGCTTACTAGTCTATGCAGAACATGTGTATCTACAGCGACAGATGCCATCGAACTGAAAATGTCACTTACCCAGTGTACATCTGTTCGTGGCATCAGTCGCTGGAGATTCACATGTGCCCACCCACCTCCCCGGGAGCCTGTAGCAGTTCGGAAGTTAGCTTCAACTTTGTACATTTGTATATATATATATATTATTTTAACCTTAAATAGGTACATACTTAGTCACTCCATTGCATGGGCACTATTACTACAAAACACAACTCCTACCTCACCCTCTGCGGGGAAAACAATCGAAGATGGAGTCGACGCCCATGCGCAATGGAGACAGAAGGAGGAGTCACTCGGTCCCGTGACTCGAAAGACTTCTTCGAAGAAAAACAACTTGTAACACTCCGACCCAACACCAGATGGCGAGCTATGCAGAACATGTGAATCTCCAGCGACTGATGCCACGAACAGATGTACACTGGGTAAGTGACATTTTCATACCGAAGGTAAGTAACTTGTACTTTAAATATAAAAACTGCAAGGAAAAGGTCACTTGAGTATCTCCTTGAATAGGAAATGCTCTATATCAAACTAATGACTAGATTACAGTATTTTTTCAAAGTTTGAAGATCTCTTGCGGTCAGTCTCAGAATGCCTTCCCAGTCGTTTCATCCTCTGATGTACAGTCATGAATATATCCCTTTGCACAGATGAGCCTAAGTCACACCATGTACAAAGATTTTATTGGGCAAGCAATTATCTCATCATTCATTAATTCCCTAATGCATTATCAATGGCAGGCATGTGAAATACCAGAGTCCACTCAAACGGTTTCCTGTTATGCTTAGCAGAAACATGGTTTTATATGAACAGTGGTTCCTTTGAGACCATTTATATGTGATATCAACCTGTAGGGATCACTTACATTTACAGGCAGTAACGATAAAGTGACTATAAGAGATGTTTCAATCAAGAAACAAAATATTTTATATTGTTCAATAAAATACATGCTTAAGGTGCTGTGGATGTTGTTAATCGCTGCAGTGCTCCTGAGTGGGTGAAATAACAAGATTTTTGTACTTCAAATTAGAATAGAAAGTAACTTGTGTCCTTATTTAAACTTTGGTTGTGGTTTCTTTATCATTGCTGTACCTAGTGGTCATTTTTGTTTAAGTTACTTATGATCTTTATAGATTCATTAAGTGATCCCTCACCTCGGAGGAGGTCTAGTCTTTCACAACAACTACTCATAAGGCAATGGAGGCCTTGGAAATTGGTTCCTTCTGCGGTGGTGAAGTTGAAATTTTCCAACCTTCCACAATTTCTGCAGAGCTCTTGCTTCCTTTTAACAAGGCTGTCCTAGAAACTGTAAGGCTGCATGGGAGAAACCATTTTTGAGACAAGCAGTCCATAGAGAAACCATCAGGTGCTGTCTTTCCGAACACCACAAGAGATCTTGGTGTTTCAGGCACAGTCCTCAAAGCAGAATGCACATGCCTTACCTATGGCTCCTCCAGACAGATAATCCGTGAAACTTGTAGTTTTCAGTTGCAGTTTTTGCCTCCGGCGGCCTGGCTTTACACAATGCTAATGCCACCTGCCTTTTTGGGCTGTTACATCCCATCTTTATGGGAACAGGCAAACCTTATGGCCCTCAGTCTGCCAGATCATATGAAGAAGTTATTCTCTGACCTGGTGAGTAAAGGACTCGATGAAGCTAAGCAAATACTGAAGGGGGGTTTAGGCCACAGATACTGTCCAAGGGTATGGCTATCATGCTACAACAACATGCTTGGATGCATTTTACTCAGTTTTTGGGAGTGCCTTCGATAGAGAATGATTGTTTGGTGCAAAAGCCAATTCTTCCTGGAAACACTTTAAAAACAGTAGAGCAATGGGCCAAGCCTTGGGCCTAACCTTTCCTGCAACACAATATCAGACATTCTATGGTGACACTTGGACTGTGTAGTTCTAGCAAAGACAAATGTCTCAGACTGTTCAAACTCCTCAGCAGATGTGTTGCTCTTTTCGAGGCAGGGGTTGACCTAGAAAACATTAACAGGAGGAGCAGAACCAGACGTCGCCATCTTCTGTGGTCTGTGCCTCCTCCAAACACATTTTATCCCTCCATGCTACCACCTTGCAGTGGTGGGAGGACTCTGATTTTGTCACCAGTTGGGAGGTGATTATGATGAACCGCTGGTGCATCCAGCTGATCTGCTAGGGCTATGCTCTTCCCTTCCTGCCTTCCCTGTTAGACCACCCTTCCTTCAGCGCATGCTTGCGGACACACCTCAGTCTTGCAGACAGAGGTCCTTGCATTGCTGAAACGAGGCCCATAGAAATGGTTCCCCTGGAAGAGAGGGGTAAGGGATTTTATTCCATTTACTTTGTGGTGCCTAGGATGGATAGAGGGCCAAGACCTATTCATATCTCCACCTTCTGAACCTGTTCATCAGGGAAGATAAATTCAAAATGTTTTTCTTGAATCAGGTCCTATTGGCCTTGTGCTCAGGTGGTTAGTTGGTGTTTGTGGATGTTCAGGACGTCTGTTTTTGTTGTCCAGTATTCCCTCTCACAAGCACTATTTGAAGTTCACTATGGGTCCCAACACTTTGAGTTTATTTGGGGATGTGGACCTATTCTGTTAGACCTTTCTGGTCCCCTGGGCTGACTCCCAGCTAGAACTGGTTGCCCATAGTAACTTTAAGTAACACATTCCACTCAGACATTTTTTTTTTTTTTTTTTTTTTTAAAGTTTCGACTGTCAAATGCGTAGAAGTTGCCGGTGCTCGATTGCAGTTAAGGGAAATGTCTTAATTGTTTTTTTGTAAAATATTTATCTCCAGAACCCTACGGTGGATAATTTTCATTTTTGTGCCCATAAATTCATAAAACTATACTCTGTTTTTAGATTAATGTTGTATTCATGGAATGTCAAGTGAATTTCTTCTTCAGTTGTTTTGGTGCTGTTTACACTAGTTCCTTTGTGTAAGCCTGACTGCTTAGAGCCACTGCTACCCAGAGTTGAGCTAAGGGTTAACAAACAAAACCTGACTAGTCCTAAAAGGGCTTGGTAGTGTATTACTTGGTGAGGTCACACTACCACACCATATAGTACTACCCACTTCTTCACATTAGGTGGCTGAGTTTGAGTGGCAACTTTAAAGCAGATCTCTCAATGTGGGCACAGTTAAACAGTTACAAGCAAATCAAAAAAAATTAATTCTCTGGTAAGTGCTGCTGAACTATAACTACACAGACCACACACACCCACACACACATACAGTGTTTTTTATTTTGCTGCTATCGTTGGCCCCATTTGATGAATCTTCACGGAACTGTCCAAAACACGTGTCCTACTTGGCCTAGTTCTGCTTGGAAAGTTTTGGGGTGATTCGTCGAGCGGAGGCTGAGAAACGGGGGGCGAGGGGCAAAAATCTTTTTCCCCATTCTGTGTCTGTGGGGATTTTGCATTCTTTAGATACGGCTTCAGCCCTAACCGTTGAACAGAATTACATCTAATGTGGAAGGAATCTAGATCTTGGTGTGCAGATTTTCTTTTTGTGATTTGGTGTAAATCCATTCAATAGTTTTCAGATGTTAAAGGTTAAAAAATATAGATATCTAGGGATGCACAGGATCTGCGACTCCAACTATCCCCATGCTGATATCTAATTGGCTGCCAACACTTCAACAAGGAAGTGTTGACAGCTATTTTGTGACTCTGCTTTAGCCGAGTCCCACAAAAAAAGATAAAAAAAGGAAACAGAGCCAGGTTACAGATACCCTGATCCCCAAGCCTTGGTGCAGGTTTCCCACAGGGACCCCACCAAGACTGAAAAGCATGTTTTAAAAAAAGAAATCTCAGGAAAAATCAGCTTTTGTTTTGCAGCTCACATGTATTGTATTGTATTGTAATAGTATTTATATAGCGCTTACTACCCCTGACGAGGCGTCGAAGCGCTTTTCGGTGAGTAGCACGCTACTCTGGACCCCAACAAGAATTAGTGATAGATTAGTATCAGGAAATATGAGTACAGTTTTAGTATTATTATGAGTTAATTTGAGCCGTGGATATGAGAGTTTGTTAGTTAGATTGACTGGAGGGGTGGAGGAGGAAAGAAATCAAGAAGTGTTAATTGGGAGTATATCCTTCATTGAGGCTGGCCTGGTTTGTAGTGGGTACCCTAGGTACGTACACCTTATACCAGGTCCAGTTATCCCTTATTAGTGAAATGTAGTCAGTGCTTAAGCAGCTTAGGCTGTCTAGAGGTAGCTGTAGCTGAGCAGCTTAGGCTGAACTAGGAGACATGCAAAACTCCTGCAGTACCACTATAGTTACACAGTACTTATACACAATAAAAGACAATACTCAGTGTTACCAAAAATAAAGCTACTTTATTTTAGTAACACAAGGCCAAAAATATCTAAGAGGCAAAACTCCTTCTGGAGATAAGTATTATACACAATATCTACACTAGAGACCAAAGTTAGGTATGTAAATAGTCACAGAATAGTGCAAACAGTAGAAAACTCAATAGAAGGCAATAGGATGCAATAGGCCCAGGGGCAACACAAACCATATACTAAGAAAGTGAAATGTGAATCACGAATTACCCCTTAGGCAAGTGTAGTGTGTAGAGGGGGTGTAAGAAAACCACAAAGCTGAGTAAAATACCCCACCCCAGAGCCCAGGAAAGTAGAAGTAAAGTACTGCAAATTTCCTCAGGACACACTACAAGTCGTGATAAGACTTATTGCAAGAACCAACCAAACTGGAAGCAACAAATGGTGGATTCCTGGACCTGAAGACTTGTGAAGAGAGGAGACCAAGTCCAGAAGTCGCAGAAGATTCCAGGAAGGACAGGAGCCCCTGCCAACCTAGAAGATGGTGCAAAAGAGGATTCTCTGGTTAGAAGAAGTCTGCAGAAGAGCACCAAAGAAGATGCCTGTGGGTTCCCGCATGATGCAAGAGATGTCCCATGTTGAGATGTTGGATGCAGGCAAGTTGCAGAGCTGGATTCACCCAACAAGCCTTGGTTCAAGCAATGTCGCGGTTTGCGTCAAGATGGCCCTGCCTGGACCCAGGAGGGACCTGGGAGCTTCAGCTAGGACTGAGGAGACAGAGGGGGTTCCCAACACTTAGGGAACCCACAGATGATGAGGCAGCACCCACGGGAGTCCCAGGACAAGAGGACAAAGAAGGTGCAAATTGCAGTTGCTGCAGCACTACAGAAGAAGGTCCCACGCCGCCGAAGAACTACTCAGCGAGTTGTGCGTCGCAGGATGGAGTGCTGGGGACCTGGGCCACACTGTGCACAAAGGCTTCTTGCAAATAGTGCACAAAGGCATGAGGAGCTAGAGATGACGTGGTGCACAGGGGTACTGTCGCAAGCCGGGAAGGCAAGCTCTTACCTCCGTCAAATTTAGACAGCTGGACTTTAGGACAGTCTGGGTCAAAGGGGTCCACCACCTGTGTTCCAGGGAGCACGCTTGTCGCCAGGAGAGGAGTCCCAGAGAACCGGTCATCGTCTTAGAAGGTACCTGCTGGAGCAGGGAAGTGACTCCGTCACTCCACAGGAGATTCCTTTGGTTCTTCTGGTGCAGGGTGAAGGCAGGGAGTCCTCAGAGCGTGCACACCTTGGAAGCCTGTTGCATTTGCTGGCTGGAGCTGAAGTTGCAGGATCACAGTAGTCTTTCTGAATACTTTGTTGCAGTTACACCGGTTCCTGGAGCAGTCAGCGGTTGATCTGACGGTCAGAAGCAGAAGTTGCAGAGAATTCCTAGTGGAAACTTGCAAGCTTAATCTGAAGAGGAACCCACAGGAGAGACCCTAAATAACTCTGAGAAGGGGTTTTGCTACCTAACCAGTTATTCACCTCTGATGTCACCTGCTGGCACTGGCCACTCCGAGATCTCCAGAGTGTCCCCGCACCTTGGAAAACAAGATGGCTAATGCCAGGGACACACTGGAGGAGCTCTGGGCACCACCCCTGGAGTGGTGATGGACAGAGGAGTGGTCACTCCCCTTTCCTTTGTCCAGTTTTGTGCCAGAGCAAGGGCTGGGGGTCCCTGAACCAGAGTAGACTGGCTTATGCAAGGAGGGCACCATCTGTGCCCTTTAAAGCATTTCCAGAGGCTTTGGGTGGCTACCCCTCCCACGCCTGTAACACCTATTTCCAAAGGGAGAGGGTGTAACACCCTCCTCCCAAAGGAAATGCTTTGTTCTGCCTTCCTGGGACTGAGCTACTCAGGCCCCAGGAGGGCAAAACCGTGTCTGTGAGGTGGCAGCAGCTGTAGATCCAGTGCAAGCCTCAGAGAGCTGGTTTGGCAGTCCACGGTGGAGCCTCCAGGATGCATGGGATTGGCCCCCCCCAATACCAGATTTGGAATGGGGGGACAATTCCATGATTGTAGACACCTTATATTCGAAGTTACCATTGTGAAGCTACATACAGGTATAGACCTATATGTAGTGCACACGTGTAATGATATCCCTGCACTCACAAAGTCCGTGGATTTGGCCCTGGAATCGTGGGGGCACCTTTGCAAGGGTGCCCTCACACTTAGTAACTTTGCACCTAACCTTCAGTAAATGAAGGTTAGACATATAGGTGACTTATAAGTTACTTAAGTGCAGTGAAAATGGCTGTGAAATAGTGTGTGCACTATTTCCCGCAGGCTGCAGTGGCAGTCCTGTGGAAGGGTTTGTCTGAGCTCCTTATGGGTGGCAACAGAAATGCTGCAGCCCATAAGGATCTCCTGGGTACCTAGGTACCATTTACTAGGGACTTATAAGGGGGGGTCCAGTGTGCCAATTGGAATTGGAATATGAAGTCACTAAACTATAGTGGCTAATTCGGAAGCAGAGAGAGCATAAGCACTGAAGTTCTGGTTAGCAGAACTTCAGTGACACAGTTAAGCACTACTGACAACACAACCAAAGATTCAGAAACAATCGAGAGCAATGTGCAACAGCTCCTTTGTATGTCTAAAAAAATAAATCAATCAGCGGTTGCACACAATTACATTAATTAAATACCACAAACTACAGAGAATTGCGAGAGGACTAAGGTTTGTTTTAAAACCCACACTGTGCCAGAATAATCAAAGATTCACAGTAAAGTGATATGGTATCTTAAACACGTATTCTTTTGACCTAATCCTTTTAGTCTGTTGGAAGAGCTATCAATGGAAATAACACAACTAAACATGGAAACTAGGAAACAAACTGAGTCCGAAAACTGATCAAATCAGACATCAACAATCAATTGGAATGGTACACTACAGAGGTCAATGATGGAAAAATCAAACCGTTCAAGAGAGACACAATAGACTACAAATTAGGGTGTGTGTGTGTGTGTGCAATTGGGCTGAGATATATGTAAAAAGGAAACAGACAAAACCAGTGTCTCAAACAACTGAGAGTCACACTTCAGCATTTGGAGGAGGACATTAACAAAAGGGCATCCCTCAAGAGTCAGAATCTCACCAATGGAACACTTTCACCACAGGTCATGGCATTCACCTCTCCACATCCACAGGAAGCACCTCCACTAACGCAGCTTTTTTGCAAATAAGTCCTGCTCTAGACAAAAAACCTGAAGGGGACAGGTTGGCAAAAGAAACAGGCAGAGTACCCAGGAGCCAGATGAAAAACAAACCAGTGATAATTTAGTGATAAACGTCTCACACAAGCCCATCATACCTAACTGAATATTCTTCAGAAGGGTACTTCTTTCATGCTAACTTATTTCTCAAATGAGCCGGAAATGGACATATACCTATATGAATTTATGAGAACCCAGACATTACGTCATTTTTTGAGAAAGTCATACGTGAACCGAAGCTTACTAAGGAGATCAAATGTACTTTAAAAAACTTGAGACCCAGAAATACATTCCAGGCTCCTGCAAGTCAAAAGATATTGGACACTGTCAAAACCTTGGTGAAAACGGACATCAAGAGCATATTTCAAAGCAAAGTGAGAGGATTATGCAATCCAACTAACAAAGAACTTTGAATTATTAAACAAACGGCAAAAGATGAAACCATAGAATTTTGTATGGCTGATAAAGTAGGAGCTCTGGTAATCTTGGACAAACAGTTCTATCAGAACGGTGTAACAAGTAACATGATTCATCTACATACATGATTTCTGAAGAGAATCCCCTAAAGAATTTACCAAAACATTGAAAAACGCAGAAGGTCAAGGGATCATTAAAACTGAATATTGACAAGTTTTATCTCAGGTTTATCTGTGGAATCCACCCATATTCATGTATGCACTTGAAGAATACTCCATTTCGACCCATGGTATCTACCAATAGGTCGATCCATTAACCCATTGGAAAAGACATAGATCAATGCCTACAACCTCTAACACAAAACATGGGATCATATGTGAAGAACACCACAGACTTTCTCAGTAAACTCATCAAGAAGTGGATGAATGGGAAAACGAACTGTTCTGCAGAGCAACGTAAAATCCCTTTACACATACATACTCCACAACTTTGGTCTGGTGGAAATGGAATGAGCATTGACTACTATCACTCTAGACGAAGATTTGTAGAAATTTCTACCGGAACTTATGCACTTTACACCCTAGCACAGGTACTTTTATTGGGATGCTAAATAGTACATCCAACTGTCCAGAACATCTATTGGAAATTGCACAGCACCTTGCTACGCTAATTTATGCAGATATTTGGAAAGGAACATGTTTTGTCCAACAGCCAGTGGACCAGTTACTTGAAGGTGTACCTAAGGTGTATTGACAACGTTTTTGTGGTGTGGAAAGGCATTAAGCCAGATTTAGAAGAGTCCATAACCGACTAGAACCATGTTGATAATACAATTCACACATGAGAAACATGGCACCCAATCACAATCTTGGATGTCGAAGGAACTCCTATGATTGGTTATTTCAAGACTGACATTTTCGTGAAACACACGGACCCCAATGACTTACTTCATTTCACTATATTTAATCATTTTTTCTTTAAAAAACATTTACTATACTCACAACGGCCTTGAATCAGGAGAATAACCGCCAACCCATAAGCATACCACATTGGTAAAGCCATGATTTGTGAGAAACTTAAAAAAGGGGTTACCTACAAGACAACATTGTGGAGGCCATGACGAGAGCAGAGGAAAGAAGCCAACAAGAGCTGTTGACTCTCAGAATACGCACAAAAGACTCAACAAAAATGATATTCATGGCTAAGGTTTCCTCCAGAAGCGCAATGATTCAGAAAAGCTCCTTGAAACAATGACCATTGTTACAAGCGGAATCTGATTCCAAAGGGATTTTCAATCAAATACCTAAGTTTGCTTAGGAATGGTACAAAAATTTGAAATACATTTTTTATTCGAGATTGCTGCCCAATGCAGACAAGAAATACAAGGGTACCATCCCCCTTTTGCAATTTCAACAACTACATAAAGGGATCAGAGATCTGGCATCCTTCTAAAGGCAGTAAAATCAAATGAAGAACAAAGCCACATGTGATAATAAAAATGTTTACACTTTGAATTGCCCCTGTTGTCTAGCATAGGTGGGAAAAACAGAACACAAAATCAAAACAACGATGACTCAACACAAAAGTAACATAAGGGTAAAAAATGAGAAATCTTCAGTAGCTACGGTTTTCACCAACTGGGTCATAACATCAGCCAGCTACAATTTACTATGCTAGAACAAGTGCCGATCAGAGATGATATGGATAACAGGAAGATCCTATTACAAAGAGAATTTTATTGGATAAGAAGATTAAACACTATGGCTCGATGGATTAAATGACAATGCTATTTATTTATCTATGTGTTTAGACCTTCAGTTAGCTGTTTTACTGTGACCGGTGAATAGATGACTTGTATGTACTTTTATGTTTTGATTGATTTTTGCATTCACTGTTCGTACAGGTTATGAGGGAACGTCAATCAAACAAGTTCTTGTTTTCTTGCATGAATTTTATGACATTTTTATCGGCAGGGAAACGCACTCGGGTTATGTTTTTAAACATATTCAAACTTCTAAAGATCTTTTCATCACCTAACTCATTTTACCACAATGCCTCGTAACATGGCTGACCCCTTTGCAGCCTTACCGTTCGGGGTTAACTACACAGTCCTACTTTTTTGTTCACTTCACCATACAGCGGTCAAATCCAAGAATTCTTAGATGGAGTAGTAATAATCCACCAACCCGACGTCTTTCTCCTGGCGCCAGGGAAGCGTTATCAGATATTGATTGTAGTTACTTGAGCGCACTGTGACTTGGGCCAGCTGCCACCCGTGGCACCGCGATAAGATTCAAAAGCCACTATTCAACCGCTCATATCCATTCGTGCATGTCTGATTGACTTAAGCACCTGGGCTTCCGAGAGTATATGCCATATTTTGTTAAACATATTGATAAACTGAGCTGATGCCAAAACTATTTTGGGATTTATTTTCATTTTTATTTTCATTTACACAACGTTCACATCTTAACCCTGCGTGAGCACGGTCTATGGTTCAGCCGTTCACCCAGGCAGTTTTTTCAGGTCTTTTCATTTTTATTTTCATTTACAGGATGTTATCTTAACCCTACAAGACCGCGGTCTAGCATTCACTCGTTCACTCTGGCTTTTTTTCAGGTCTCTCTGTATTTTTAGGCATGCATATGGTTTAACCCATAACTTTCACCAAAACTTGGGCTGCTGATGACCTTTCCATTCATCTTGATTACATGGGTTATTTGTGGCCCTTTCATTTTATTTACAAATTGACGTGGTTTACTATCCCCTTAATTTCACGGGATTTTTGTTGCACTTAATTTATTAATGCATGAATGCTGTTCACCAATTGGTCGCTGCCTTTTACCTATCTGTTTACACTGGTTTTGGTTAACTCATTACTGGATGATTTACTGATACTAGCTTTGAAATACTGGGCTCTCTATTCCTGGTTTGGGGTAGAGGCACGTCGCCCTAAAATGTCATCTATTTGTATAAGATATATACATCTGGACATTTACTAGCATCATTGTGCATCTTTGGCTGTCATCCGTGTTTGAGTTTCCCACTTTTCAATGATATACTTGAACCCAGGAGTATGGTTAAGGCAGTTCCTTATATCAAGGAGATTCTTTCATGATTATTTCATCACTTGTAACACGGATATTTATTGCTGGCATTATGTTTTCTTTTGTTCTGTAGAGAAAATTACCTCCTGATGAAGGACCAGAGGTCAGAAATGCATCGAGGTTTTTGTTTGGAATCATTACTGTTGGAAGTGAAGTAAAACAAAGAACTGTTGATTCAAGGAGCAAGCAATAAATATAAGAAATACGTTGGCATGAATTGCTTCATGTGAAATTCATTTTGAAGAAACTATTCCTCACAATACGTATAACCCATTTAGGGTTGCAACAAGGTGTGTGGAGGGACACACTGTGCCACCCTAACACAGTGTGTACATTGTGTTGAATTCCTCATTCCGTGTCAGGGGTTGATAACCCCTAGCCACAACAGACATTTAAGGATTGATAGTACACAATTGAACTGTGGTGTGCACTTAAACAAATTAATCAAATTAACTTTTAGAAAGTTAGCATGTTCGCACTGTAGCTATTTGATGCACGCTGTCTGTCTTTGATCACATGTCTGGTGTGGGTGACAACTGGGCTTTGTAGATTCCCACTAGTCAGCCACACACAATGGGGCCTTAGGTGTGACTTGATGGGCCATCCTGGCCGAATGGGATGGAGGACTGGACCAAGCCTCACTTGCAACTGAATAGGACGTCTTCTGTCCCAATACAAAGGGGGGTATGCAACCCCCCTGTAGTGAGCCTGGATTAATCACAGGAAGGGCAAGGCCTCTGTGCACTTCAAAGGCCTGCCTTTGAAGTCTCCTCCACTTCAAAATCTCCACTGGTTATAAGAACTGGACCTCAGACACCACCACTTCAGTGCACTTCTAGACCTCTGGATACTCTACCAGGATGAAGCTCTGCTGTGCTGCTGAAGGAATGCCACTCGGCAGTACTCCTACTTTGCTCTGCTGACCGGCCACCTTCTGCCCTCGACTTGGGTGAGAAGGACTGAACCTGTATCACCTGAACCCCGAACCTAGAGTGACTCCAAGGACTAGCTGGCTGGCCTGCTCATCTAAAATTTCAGGGACATGGAAGACTTCCAACCTCCCTGCTTCTGCACCTGGATTCTGCCATCTGTGAGTGTACCCTACCAAGTGGTGCCATCCCAGTCCTGGACCCTTGGAAGGGGGCCTCAGGTGTTTTCACTGTGGAACAGGCGCATCCTCTGCTGAGCGATGCATTCCGAACAGAACCGTCACATTTCCCCGGTTGTAGGCGCATCCTCGAGCAGAAACGACGTATAGTAAAAGGTGGGTGGATTGTACCTGTCGCAACAGACTTCCATTGCCGTCGCATCTTGGGTTTGACGCATCGCCTTCAGAACTGCCTCCGCAGGACACTTTTCCCAGTGCAAACGCCTCACATCTCCTTTTGACAGCAGCCTTGACAACAATGCAGAAACTCCACATTGCAGCTTCATTGCTCAGTTTAACTGACGGATTGTCTAGACTGCGCAACGTATCCTCAACACCACCCTTCACGTCGCATGCCCCGTTGACAGGATCTTTGACATCGATGCAGTTGGACCTCACAGCACAGCCTCTCTGCATCTCGGAACTGACGCCTCGCCTCAGCTGTGCGACACATCTTTGACGCGGCTCCATGCAACGCTCCTCAAAAGGATTTAAGATATTTTGGTTCAGCTAGCATAACTGGGACCCTGCAGCAGGTCTGTGCTCCATCAGAGTCGACCTGAACTTCTGACTTTGTCCCGGTCCAGCACGACTAGATATAGCCCCAATAGCGCTTTTTGATTCTCTGTGCTATTTTTACTTCAAACTTTGAAATTCAATCTCTACAGTTCGTCTTATTGAATTTTTGTTGTTTTGGTCTTGTTTTATTTGTTAAATTCAGGTCTATTTTTCTTGCCTGGTGTGGAATCTTTTTTGTGCAGTGTTTTCACTGTTTTACTGTTTAAAGTGTTGTACAAATACTTTACACATTGCCTCTAAGTTAAGCCTGACTGCTCTGTGCCATGCTACCAGAGAGTGAGCACAGGTTAATTTAGGGTTCGCTTGTGCCTTAGCCTGACTAGGATTGTGGTTGCTGATTGACCAGGGATTATGCCCCAGTCAACCAGCAACCCAATTTCTAACACCTCTTATGGAGCAAAATAACGTGGAGGAGTGGGATACAAGGGTAACAAATATAGTTGCAGAAGCAAGGATAAGATGTGTGAATGTGAAATGTGGTGCTTTCAATATTTTAACAAGATTTCTCTTTTAAAGGACTCCTGAAGCCAATTCCAGTGCCACTAGCCCAGAGTTTGAACAGTTCCAGTTGCTCCCCACCACTGAGTCATCTTATCTCGCCCGAGCCAGCAAAAACGAATTCTTGAACCTTGTTCCAGACATTGAGGAGATTCGACCTGGGTAAGATATGGGCATTTCAAGACAGCCTTACCTAAGTGTAACTGAATGTGGTGGGACATAAGGGGATGGGCAAGCCTCATTAGAGCTTTAGTATGAGTTTGAGAGCTCTCATCAGACCTTTGTGGCAAATTGACCTGTAGGATAAGGATAGTTTGAGAGTCTTAAGGGCTTGACAGCATAGAATATATGTATTTGATGACACCAATTCCACCCCACATGAAATCCATATCTCCTCTGCCCAATATGGGTACCAGATTGTTCAATATTGCATCTTTCATAGATTCCCATGCTTGAATCATCCCTGCTGTAGAGCCGGGAGTCCCACAGCAGACATAGTGAGCAATACAGTGCTAGAAATACACAGAAATTCTTTAACATAGTCACAGAGTAGCTTATTCACACCAATATAAAAGATCCACAAATCAGAGCAAAGCACGGTCTTTACCTTGCCCCACTCAGACCACCTTAGTTCAGATTTCTACCGAACATTGTATGTGAAGGAAATCCCCTTGAGCTGTGCTCATTCCGTCTGTTGAGTGGCTTTATTCATATCCCTCGCTGCATTTCTGAAGGATTTGATTAACTGACTACGAATTATACATCAGATCATCTCTGAATCTTCTGAAAACGTATTTTTAGTATATGTGTAACTTGTGGAAAGAAAAGGCTTCATTCTGAGGACCACCATAAGATGTACATATATTGCCTTCATCTAGCAGACAAGGCTAAGTATTGTAAAATTTGTAGAGCATTCTCTGCAAAAACTCAAAAAGAAACAGAGCGCGACTCTTATTGCGCTTTCAAAAGTCAAAAGATGATGATGTCCAGTTTTCTGAGGAAGAAGACTAAAGCTCCTCCCAATCAGCTGGAAAATCTCAAAAAGACCTCATTCACACTCTGAACATTCTTCAAAGACAATATCAGATGAAATCTTAAGTCGCTTAAGAGCCTCTTGAAAAGGCTTTTAAAAAATCCACAAGGGGAAACCCCATCCTTAAATGTGATGTTTCTGACAGGAGAAACAAAGTCAAGAAAACATTACAAGACCTCTTTTGAATCAACAACTCCCAAAACAGGAAAGAATGATCATGGAGCCACCACATGGTTAACCATGCCATCACCAATAAAGAAGATTGCAAAAACATCGACAGCGACAGAGACGAAAATTAATCCATTGATAACAGTCACTCAGAACTTCATCAACTATAACACTGTCAACAAGAACACCAACGGTGACGAAAAAACTACCAAAAAACGATTCAGACACAGTGCCTTCAGTGACATTCTCCAAAACTATGTAATCTTCCACACTGATGACAGAACTGTCAACAAAGACCACACCATTGTCGAGAACAGATATTCAAACAACACCAAAGCTATAATAACAACACAAGTTTTTGATAAGGGTATTCCAGGAACAATAGTACCTGAACATACTTTCCCCAAAAATTCTTGCCTTATGCACAAGAGCATCTTCTTGACACAGAACAACAAAGAAGGACTTTTTGGACCAGCGTACAGCTCTACGCAGTCGAAAGTGAAATACCAGAACCTGGATGAAGAAGAACATTGCAAAGAAAGTGTATTAGCAACATATCATGGTCGCATAGAAAGTCCAGACGCCAAGAGGCACTTACCAGTCTTTTGACAAACATTAGTATGATAAAGAGGAAGGATGGCAATATGGACTGGATGCTTATGAGTACATAATGCAGACACCCCTGAACTCCCAACTCAATGACTGGGATGAATCAAGCATGTTAAGCTATGAAACTATGAAAGACAGCAATATTGGAGAACTTCAGTTACAGCTGAGTAACTTTTTTCATACTGGTTGTGCATTTTGTCCTTCCTGCTGTGAAGGGTGCACAATTAATGCGCCTCTCATATAGTATGCAGCCTCTAACAAATTTGTTCCCTATGTTTTATTTTTGTTTTCCATTCTCTTGCTAATGTTTTGAATTGAACTTGCAGCTCTGTGGTGTCCAAGAAGGGGTATCTTCACTTCCGTGAGCCACAGTCTAACTCTTGGGCCAAACACTTTGTGGTGGTGCGTCGACCTTATGTCTTCATCTACAGCAATGACAAGGACCCTGTGGAAAGGGCAATTCTCAACTTATCAACAGCACAAGTGGAATACAGCGAGGACCAGCAGGCCATGGTGAAGGTCAGTGATTGTGCACGTGAGACTTCATACACAAGCGCACACATACAATCCCCTAACACGTTTTCCAGAGACTCGCAAAATCACCTAGCCTCTGACATTCATACTTTCACATTCTTTCTATAAATATAATCATGTTATCTGTTTCTGATGGATACATCTTCCTTTGGATTCCATCACCTTAATATAATACATGTATCAAACTGGTCTTGAAAAGCTTTTTGCAGAAATAACTCTCCAGTGCTGCCTTTCTGATAGAGACTTCTAACTGCAGATTCGTCACCTTAGAATATTCTCCAGACATCAGATTGAATTCGGAAAATATTGAGCAGTACCTCTGTGCACCCTTAAGTGGCATTCAGTGACTCTGCTTTTGAAGTGGCAAGCGTGATGCGTATATAGGCGCCACCCTGGCACACTGACATCCGTTCCTTTACACACCAACAGAGCAGATTCAAAGACCTGCCATGGTCATTTTTTTTTTTTACCACTTTTTAATACATTTTATCAGTCTTTTTTGAGGTTTGCTCATGGTGTGCTAGGGACATGCCTCCCAACAAAGCTACAGGGTTTAAAACAAATGTCATAGACAGATGTCTGTTTCTGACCCGCACTTGGTTTGCCTGGGGCAGAGCCACAACTCCACGGCCTGCACCAACTGCATTCGAAGGTGACTCATGCATCGGCATTGAATCCCCTAGAGGCGCAGATGAGAAGGCTCTATGCCAGTCCGACTGAGATTTCAAGCCCGTTCTCTGAGCCAGTCCCAAGGATGATCGTCAACCCACTCCAAGTCATCATTTTCAAAGTATTGCAGGTCCAAGAAGCACAAGAAGAATTTGACGTCTTCTTCGGCTTCCCCTAGCAAGCACCACACTTCTAGCCTCTGCTTCCACACTCCACCTGTGGGGCCATTCGCCATGCAGCTCCATGCTTCCCAAAGATCCTTGGGCAGGAGTGACCCTTTCCCAACTTAAGGAGTTCTATGACACCATATACTCCATATTTAGTTCCACAGCTTCCTCTGGCACTCCTTTGAGTTCCAGGGAGTCAAGTGGTGCCTCTGGTGGATTCCCTTTGGCAGGTTCACCCTCAACACCAGCTGGGCCGTCTGTATTCACCCTCGGATCCAGACTGATGCTGAAACTGGTTCAAGTCCACCCAGCGCCATCCCCGGACCCAATCAAGGAGGAAACTATTCTCCTCTTCAATTCGGAGGTGCTGTCTTGACGCTGTCCAGATCATGTCAGCCCACACTGGATGTGACAACCCCGGACATGCCCTCTTTTCCTGAAGGAGGGGATAGTGAAGAAGCTTCTAGCCTCCTGGAGGACGACTCCTACCACGAGGAAAACTGGTATGAGGTGCTGGGTGATACAAATGGCTGAACATTTCTACAAACTCTGGCCTGATTTCTCCTTCAAGCACCACCATGTAGGAAGGTGCACAGGCATCATAGGCCCTTGATCTACAGCTACCCTCCGTCGAGTTCATGACCAATCCCTTACAGTGGTACTTCAACCAGGGCAAGATCTATAGAGCTCTGTTCCCTTTTAATAAGGTCCTATAGGAGGCTGGCTCAGTTTATGGTGTACACCTATGGTGTGGCACTCTATATTGAGTCCAGGCAACCCTTAGTGATACTGAATAGGTGTCCAGATAGCAGAGCCTCTCTAGGGCTAGCTTAAGTGAGAAGCTGAAGGTTATTCAGGAGGAATGTAAAGCACTTGCAATACCACACTAGTCAGACAATAACTAAGTCACAAGAAAGGACCACACCAGTGTTGCAAAAATAAAGGACACTTTATTACAGCACTGATACTAAACTGAAATTGGTATGTCTCCCTTTGGAGATATTACTTACAATTATACACATAAAATAACCAGCAAAAAAGTATACAGGGCCTCAGGGGAGGGCCAAACCTTATACTAAAAAAGTGGAATGTGAAGGTGGAACCTCCAATTAAGGTAAGTGTGATGGTTAGCTAGGGGCTAGGGCCAGTTAGAAACACCAGAGGTAAGTACAGTAGGCGATCCCAGGAGTAAGTCAGTTACCCACCCAGTTGTCTCATAGGTAACACAGAAAGCAGTGGTTGGAGATTGTGGAATTCACAACCCTTCTCAGCGGACCTGAGGAAACCAACCAGCAAGAGGATGGATGGAGATTGCCCCTACACCAGGGACCCGGATGCAGAGGGGAGAAGGGACTCTGAAGACTATGGATGCCTCGGATTGTCCATCTAATGTCACAACCCGTGGACCAGGCTGGTGGAACCCAGGAACAGATTCTGAATGTGATAGACCTGCAAAGGAAGGGGACAGAGTCCAACACCCAAGGAGGTGCCCAGGTGGTGCAGGTGGCTCCTGCAGATGAAGTTCCTGCAAGTCGGTGGAAGAAGAGGTCTAACCGCGTGGTTCAGGAGCAGCAGAAGATCCCAGGAGTTGCCTATGAGCTTTCTCTCGACGGTCGTCATATTGCAGGAGGTTTAGTGACCATTCAATTCATCAACAAACATTAGCAAATGCAAATAGAAGCAGAAGAGACGTTTGCAAAATTGTGGAACCAGCAAGGTCCAGGAGCCTATACCCAGCAAGGGGAATCAGAGCTGGCCCCCAGCACAAAGGAAGGCCAACAGAATTCAATGGAGCCCCCACGAGTCACCCACAGAGAGTCACAAGGAGGCCTTACCAGCCCTGCAAAACCGAAGTCTCACATTGCAGGAAATTGCAGGACAGAAGCTGATCTTCTCTTTGCCGAGTGCTGGGGATCAGGGCTATTTGAAGGCTGTAGATCTCCCGGAGGAAGAGTCACCAAGCCTTGGCAAATGCAAAAGTTGTGGTGCACAGGAGAGCCAGTCCATTGGCAGGAGCAAAGGCCTACAGTCTCCCTAATTGGATAGTAGACAAGCATGACCCAGGGGAGGCCACAGACTCACCACCTGTGTTGCAGGATCTTCGGATGTCCAGAGACAGCAGACCCCACCAACCGGTCGACAATGCCTTAAGGTGTCTGCGGTTGCAGTGGAGTGACTCCCTCACTCCAAGGGAGATTACTTCTTGTTTCCTCCTGCAAATAGAGTCCTTGTGAGCCTGGAGGATGCACAGCCTTGGATGTTGCAGAATTCTTGCAGGATCCAAAGAAACAATGTTGCAGTGGGAGCCTTTTACCAGAAGCAGACGTGTTTCTGTTCCAGGTGACGACCAGCAGCAGTTCCAGAGACCCATGTCAGACGATGTCTTGCAGAGAGTTCCTCGTAGAGTCTTGCTTGACGAATCTGAGGGTCCACCCCCAAGGGAGCCCTTAAATAACTCTAAAAGTGGGTTGGTCACTCCCTGCTGTGACCTACCTATCAGAGGGGGTCAGGGACTTCACTTGCCTGGCCTAACCAACCAGATGCTGCCAGGGGTCTCTGCCCATCGTATTTGTAAAATGGCAGAATCGTGTAGCCACTTGGCAGATCTCTCTGGGCCCCTCCCTAGGGGAGGATCTGGACAGGGGGAGTTACTCCCCTGTCCTTTGTGTAGTTTCGCACCAGACTGGGGGTTCCTGAACTGGTGCTAACCGGAATATGCAAGGCGGGCAACAAATGTGCCCTTCAAAGCAGTCTGGTGGCCTTCAGAGGCCACCCCACCCCAGCCCCTAGACACCTAATACACATGTAGAGGTGGTCACACCTCTCCCTCACAATACCTCCTTTGTTCTGCTCCTCCAGCCTCAGCCTGGCTCATCAGCAGGAGGGCAGAACAGTGTCTGGGGTCAGCAGCAGCACATGCTGCCAGCTGGATGCCTTAAGGCTGCTCAGGCAGAACTGGAAGATTCCCATTGGATCCCCCAGAGTACATGGTATCATGCAGCTAACACTGGAATTAGTGTAATTGCACAATTTCAGCATGTTTAATACCAAATATGCCTCAGTTTGGACTAGCCATTATATAGTTGGATCTCTGGTGTTGACCAGTGTCCACTACATACCTTAAGAAGGCTTCCCCACACTTACAGAGTCTAGGAAGTGGCCTGCGGTCTGTAGGGCCCCCTGCTTATGCAAGGGTACTCTCACACTTGAAGGCATGCACCCTGCCCTTGGGCTGAAGGGCCTACCAGAGGGGTGACTTATAATGTCTAAGTGCAGTGGTTAGGTTTGGCAGTCAAAGGCCTGCAGTCACAGTTTGCATGGGCTTCTATAGGTGGCATAATACGTGCGGCAGCCCATAGGGCACCAATGCCCTTGGTATCTAGGTACCATATACTAGGTACTTACAGTGTGCACCAGTATGCCAGTTGCGGGTGTATGGAGTAACAAACAACTACATTTAGGGGAGAGAGCACTGTTACTGGGATCCTGATTATCAGGATCCCAGTGAACTATAGTCCAAACACAGTGATACCAGGCAATGAACTCAGCTTACTACAGGTCCTCAGCAACATTTTTCTAGGGGCTTGGGGCAAACCTTGCACAGGGTCTTCACATGATTTCCCGCTAGCATCGCTCCAGCCCTCCTTTCCCAGCACCCCACTCCCAAGATCCTGGTCGTGCAGGCCTCGACAGCCAGGAGCAACCCAAATGCACACCTTGCCACCCCACCTGATAGAGAATCAGAGAGGCTGGATACGTTTGGGGACAGGGTCCCCTCTTCCACCCATGGACATCATTTAGGGGTCACAGCTGTAAACCCTGGCTTTCCCTTTGCAACCCCCGGCACTGTCTTTGTGATCCCTGTGGTCAGAGATGTTAAATTCAGTGCCTGGAACACAGGGGCAGTGGTCCTAATGGACGTCGTTGGAGCTCCACTCCTTGTTTTCTGTCAATATTTTTATTACACAAATACTGAATATTATTCACTATTACTATAATAAAGAACAAGTGCAATTAGCTGCAATATGTCTCTGTCTGGCAGGCGAGGTAAGTAAAAAATGTTTTTAAATATATGTTGTATGCAAGCTTGCAGGGGGTTTATGTGCGAGAACGTGTGGATGTGTTTGTATGTTTAACTGTGTGTGAGTGAAAGTAGATGTCAAATGGCATGTGATGTCACTTCTGCTACCCCGGGCATTTTGGTGAAATGGCGTTCATGCTTCCACCAGCTTAACCACTGCGATGTGTGCGCACTGCATGTCTCTTGTGTTGATACTTTTATGCCTCGTGGGACTTGATTGCTCAGCTGCTCCCCATTATTCCTGAGGGTGATGCCAGGCCATTTTCAAGCAGGTCCTGGTTGATGGTCAGAGCATAGTGAAGTTCAGCACTACTAACTCACTAGACAGGGTGATGACCTCTTCAGTGACACTCTACTGACACGCCTTTTTGTGGTTCGCTGGGTTTTCAGGGGATTTCCAGCCTTCTCTGGTAGGCATGCCCTTTAACTGCTCCTGCCTGTTTGGAGACAAGGCTGACATGGTACTCAGACACTTCAAAGAGAGCCTGCTACTTTCTGGCGCTGAAAAAAGCAAAGAGGCTCTAATCTTATACTAGATCTTGGCCCTCTCAATGCCTTTCTACTGAAAAAGAAATTAAAGATGCTAGCAATGACTAACATTTCTTGTGTGCCCTGGTTCTTGTGGACTGATTAGTAGTGTTGAACCTTGGGGACGCATTGTTCCACATTCCCATCCTGCTGGCCTACAGGCGTTACCTGCCGTTCATGGTGGACCACGAACATTTCCAATTGGCTTTGCTCCACTTTAGGATTTAACAGTGCCCCAGAGATGTTTAAGAAAGTGATAGTGTTGAGTGCAGCACCTCTGAGGAGGTCAGGGTCCCTAGTTTTGCCTTACCTCGATGTTGAAAGTGAGCTTGCCCCAGACAGCTGTCACCCACCTCCAGACTATGGCGAACCTCTTGTACTCACTGGGGTTCACTAGCAACGTGCCAAAGTCATACTTACTCCCTCTCGGACACCTCCTTTCATCAGAGCCATTCTGGTCACTGTACAGTTCCACACCTACTCTCCGGAGCAGAGACTCTAGGGCATTTCGGCTGTGATTCCAATGTTTAAACCACAGTCCTGGATTTTGGTGAGACTGACTCTGAGGTTGCTGGGTCTAATGGCTTCCCGCCTCTTATGATTAAGGATGCTCAATTGCATATGATGGCTGTGCAGTGGGATTTGAAGTCCCAGAGGATACAGCATCAGGGAAATCTCTTTGACCTGGTCCAGAGACTGCAAAAGATCTATAGTAGTGGTTGACAAACCATGATTGGACCTGTGACATACCCTTCTCACTTCCCTAACCAGAGTTGACAGTGGTGACTTATGCGTCACTTCTGGGCTGAGGCAGCCATGTGGGAGAGGTGGAGATCCGAAGATTCCAGTCTTCATCAGAATCCAAGCTCTTTATCAACCTTCTCGAGCTGTGGACTATCTGCTTGGCATTGAAGGCCATCCTTCCGTTCATCAAGGTTAGGCTGGTTCCGGTGTTCACGGACAATTCAATAAAATGGGTGGAGTGGGGTCAAGGACAATTTCCTGGTCGTGCAGCACCTGACGGGGGATCTCTGAACGCCAAGGCAGAAAACTCAGCTGTTGATGCCTAGTGGATTACATATGGCATCTACAGCCGAAGGTGGCGCAAGGTCTTTTCCAAGGATGGCGAGAACTTTGGCTTGATCTATATGCCATTGCCAAGAATGTGCAGTGTCAGTGCTTCTGTGCATTGGAGTTTCCAAAATGTCTCTCAGTCGGAGAGGGGTTCCTTTTAGACAGCCCTTTTGTGAAGACTTTCAGTCGAAGGAGCAGGGCAGGGCATGTACCGGAATCTACGCACACTTGTCCTTCATGCTTGGAGATTGAGCGGCGGCAGTGAAATGTCTTTGATCTTCCGAGATTTGTGGTGTCATCTTTGTAGTCAGGCAACCCTCAACAAAGAATGTATATGCCTGCCGTTGGGACAAATTTTGATTGGTGTTCCTCCTGACATGTTGACCCTACATAGCTGCTCTCTGAGACATCTGACCCTTAGAACGGTCTTTGTGGCCATTGCTCGGCCAAAAGGGTCAGCGAGCTTTAAGCTTTTTAGGATTATTTTCCAGATACCAGCTTCTAACCAGAAAAACTGATTCTTCTGACTGGTGTCTCCTTCCTTCAGAAGGCAGTGACTCCTTTCAACATCAACCAAACCATCGCATCGCTGACATATTTTTGTTCCACTCCATCCTTCCAAGGACGAGGAAAGGATCCACTGTCTGGATATGAAAATAACTCTTTCTTTTGACATTGACCATACCAAAGACCAGCCGCCAGATGGGCGATCAGCTCTTTATCGGATTCTTAGGAGTGAAAAAAGGCAAGCCTGTACAAAAGAGAACTGTTTGTCAAAGGTTTGCACTTTGCATTAAGATCTGCTATGCCCTGGCTCAGAAGCAGTCTCCTGAGGACTTGCCGGCCTATTCCACAAGGACCAAGGCTGCTATTGCTTACTTAGCACTCGGAGTACCTGTCTTGGACATCTGCCCAGCTGCTATGTGGTTGTTTCTCCAAATGTTCACAAAGCACTACTGCTTGGACAGTCAGGTCCTTCAGGACAGATATTTTGCCCGTTCATTCCTCCATGATTCTCTGTTTTAGCCAGTTTGTGGACCCACCTCCGGGGCAGTATTGCTTGAGTATCTATTCTAAGGTGAGGAATCTGTGGTTAGAAGTCTCTATTAGAAGAACAAGTTACCCTTTGGTAATGCTGTATCTGATAAAGAATTCTATCTGCAGATTCCTTCCACCTTAGAATATTTGGCAGACGTCAGACTGGATCTGGAGATTTTAAGCAATCCCCTTGCGCGCTTGTAGGTGGCGTCGGTCAGCTCCGTCTGGCAGTGTGGCGTCCTCCGTGCTGGATTGATGTGTGTGGAGCCTATATAGATGCCCCAGCACTCTGATCTCAGTTCCTTCTTTTCCACGCTATCAGCTAGGATCTGGACAAGCTCCCCTCTTTCACTTTTGACTTTAAGCATTGCGGAGCCTGTCATCGACAGATACCGGTGAAGGACCCCCACTTGGTGTGCCTGTGGTGCCTGAAGAGAGACCACTACATATTGTGCGGGGAGTGCAGGACCATGAACCTTAAGACCATCCGCGAGCAGGCCATGTAGATCTTGGCTTCTTGCCATGCAACTCCATGCTGCTCCAAGTCCCATTCACTTAGGAGTCTCAGGACCGCTCCCGGAGTTGCCTACGTCGGTCCTCTCCGCACCCCTAAACCTTTTCAGGTAGGTTTCATAAAAAGTTGTTAAAGCGCTTTTCGACTTCTCTGCATGGCTCTCATTTTTCAGACAACACAAGAGAACACCACCACAATCCCAGGTCCCATTCTGAGAATCTTCCTGTGCAGGTGTTGGAAACTGGGTCCGCTCAGCTCTTCCCCGAGTTAGGCAGAGCCACCCCCACCCATCTCTGTGAATTTTATGAAGCCATGAGCCTCACCTTTGGGTGTCCCACTCCGTCTGGAGAGCCCTCGGGCCCTCAAGTGGGTCTTCGACTGGTGCTGCGCCTCCGTATCCACCTTCCCAGGGCCAGTCCATCCCTCAGGATCTGTTGGCTGATCTGGATCGACCACGGCTTCTCAACCTCCTCCAGGGGCCGATCTTGACAGAGCCGGCACCAAACCCTTTGTGATTCCCAACTCCAAAACGGAGCCAGAGTGGCATCACCCGACCTCGGTTCCAGTGCTGGACAGGCCCACACACCATGAATTAGAGATGGAGCCCTGTTTCCTTGAAAGACTTGCTGAGGAATACTAAAGGAGGGGATCCAAGTATGCATATCCCTACACTGATCCCCTAGCAGAATCCATGGCAGAAGACAACTAGTATGATGAGATGGCTGATACCAGTTGTCTGGATACCTCACCATACATTGGACTTCTCTTCCCTTCCACAGTGGCTGTGGAGGAAGGGGCTTCTCTCGTGTTGGTGGCCTGGAGGGTGGCTGACTTTCTCGACCTAATGCTGCCCATGATTGAGACCAAGACCAATGTGTGATAGCGGTACTCCAGCCCAGGGTATCTCCTTCAGAACTCTTACTACCCTTTAATGAAGCCTTCACTGATGGCCTTCTTGAGTCCTGGACCATTTCTCGCCACCTTTGCCCTGCTCCTGGGTACCCAGCCTTCCTTTCCAAGCACCCCACCCTGACAGTCTGGTGGCCCAGGACTCAACCTGCTAGATCAATCCAGCGCGTTCCTTACCACTTAACCGGATAGGAAATCTAAGGGTCTGGATTCCTTTGGTAAGACGATTTTCTCTTTCACCAGCCTGGCACTGCAGCCCACTGCATGTTTATTGGGCCATTATTCCCATACTGTGTGGGATACAGTTGCACAAGTCCTACCTGTGGTTTCTGATGTGTCCCAGACCATACTCTCCCAAAATATTGCTGCTTGGCGAGATGCTGTAAAGTTCACAATCAAATGCAGGTTGGATAAAACCGACTCACTGGGCAGAGCTATTGCTTCTTCAGTTACTTTCCCACGTCACGCCTTTTTGAGGAATGCTGCCTTTTCAGGGCATCTCCTATGGACATGCCCTTCAATGAGATTTGCCTCTTTGGCATCAGGGTGGATTCAGCCTTGGGGAGATTCAAGGACAGTAGGGACACTGCTAGGTCGTTGGTGCTCTTGGTGGCCCCACGACAGCTGCATTCTGCCTTAAAACCCTTCTGTGGCTACGGTAGGGGATATTAGATGTGTCTCTTTCACCCTAGCCTCCATGGCTACCACAAACCTCGTGAGACCCTAATTTTGAGGTTCACCCAATCCGATTCCCCCCAGCCGCCCGACCCACATTTCAGCAGCTGCACAGGCAAAGCCTCTTTAATACACCCTTAGTAAAGCATGGGCATCTCCAACGCCATCTGCCCCAATGCAGTGCTGCGGATTGTACAATGGGGTTACACCCTCCCCTTCCAACAGACCCTGATGCCATTGTCTCCGTCCCCTTATTGGCAAATAGAGGACTGCCTTGCACTCTTGCCGCAGTAAGTACTGGGCCTTCTAGCCAAAGGAGCATTCAAGATGGTGCCAGCATCAGAAGTAGGTTGTGGTTGCTATTCCCACTACTCTCTGTTGCAGAGAAAGGATGGTGGCCTCAGTCCCATCCTAGAAGTGCGCCCTCTCAATTGCATCTTGAATAAGGAAAAATTCAAGATGCTCACTCTGGCTCAGGTCTTATCTGCCTTCGACCCTGAAGAAAGGATAAACTTGTAGGATACGTAGTTTCACATTGCTGCCCTGCCTTCCCTCAGGCGCTACCTACGGTTCATGGTAGGCTTATACGCATTATTAGCTTGCTGTGCTCCTTTTGGCCTTTCCAGCACCCCTCAGGTGTTCACCAAGGTGATGGCAGTGATCACAGCACATCTGCAGAGATTTCGGGTTCCATTCTGCCCCTACCTCGACGATTGGCTGCTGAAGGCAGACTCTCCCAGGCAGTTGCCACCCACCTCCAGACTATGGTGGAGCTCCTGCACTCGCTGGGGTTCATTATCAATATGCCAAAGTCATACCTGATTCCTTCTCAAATGCTTCCTTTCATTGGAGCTGTTCTGGATACAGTACAGTTTCTGACTTTTCCTTCAGAACAGCAAGTCCAGGATATTTGGAATATGATATTGATAATTCAGCTTTCATCCTAGATTTTGGTGAGACTGACTCTGAGGCTGCTAGGTCTTGTATTGTCTCCTGCATCCTATTGGTAATACATGTCTGTTGGTATATGCAGGATCTGCAGTGGGCACAGCATCAAACAAATCTCTCCTATCTGATCCAGATATCAGAGGCAACTGCAAAAGAACTGCAGTGGTTGCTCACAGACCTAAATTGAGTCAGTGGCAGACCTCTCTTTCTTCCCGACCTAGAAGTCACATTGGTGACAAATGTGTCACTCTTGGGTTGGGGAAGCCACCTGAGACAAGTGGAGGTCAGAGGTCTTTGGTCTCGGGCGGAATCTCAGCTCCATATCAACACTGTTGGAACTGAGAGTGATCTGACTGGCATTGAAAGCCTTTCTTCCTTCCATCAAGGGAAGGCTCGTTCAGGTGTTAACAGACAACACCAACTCCATGTGGTGTTGCAAAAAACAAGGCGGGTGGGGTTGTAGACCCTAAGTCAAGAGGCTCTGCCTCTCTGCACATGGCTGGAATGTCAGGACATATTCCTGGAGGTTCAAAATCTGGTCAGCTCCCTGAACCCCAGAATAGACAAACTCAGCCGTCGATGCTTAGTGGACCATGAGCGGTGTCTCCACCTGGAAGTGGTGCAAGGTCTCTTCCGAGATTGGGGAGAACTTTGGTTGGGTAGAACCTTGTTCAGAGCTATTCGCCACCTCTGAGAATGTGCAATGTCAGTACCTCTGGACACTGGAGTTTCCAAGGCATCTCTCTTTGAGGCGCATTTTGTCTCGAGTGGAGCTTAGGATTCCTATAACCTTTCTGGAAGATCCTTTGTCTTCCTCGCAGCAAAGAGCTGGAACACCCTGGCCCTGCACCTCAGGCAATCACCATCGCTACATCAGTTCAAGAAGGACATGAAAAAGCCTGGCTCTTCAACTGATGCTCAGTGCACAAACCCCCTCAGCACCTTGAGACCCTTACGGATAAGTAGCTGCGCTTTATAAACATTGATTTGATTTGATTCTGCCAATACCACTCCTGTCCAGAGTTCTCAAGAAGATCAAGAACGATCAAGACCAGGTCACCCTAGTGGCTGCAGACTGCATGGAGTATATGATACCCTGAACTTCTCAGCATGAGCATCTCTCCTGCAGTCAGGCTGTCTCTTTGTAAGGATCTCCTGGTAAAGTAACAGGGCAGGGCTCGACACCTGAGCCTGTACACTTGATCTTCATGCATGCAGATTGAGCAGGGACAGTTTAGGGGGTTTGATCCCCTTGGGGTTCAATCACTCAGGTCCTGCCTCCTGTACCAAGCGACTATGCCCCTCCCTACGCAAGCCATTCAGGATGGCCACGATGCAGTAAAATTCACAACTCTGTGTGCATTGGATACTGCAGATTGCCTTTGTTGGACAGTTAGCACCAATGTGGCACTTACGTAATATAAAACAGGTCTAATGGTTTCCCTGGGGATGTGCTATCTTCTTTAATAGACCTGCCTTTAATTAGCTCTCACCTCTTCTCGTGGTTTTTAAAAACAGCAGGACCACTGTGTTGTCCTTGGGCCTGTCTGCACAGTCATATGTTCCAGCAGCACTTCTGCCCAGTCTATGGCTAAGCTAGGGGCTTTCAATACTGACCGAATCCACTCATGTAACCAGCCCAACAGACACTACAGCCTTTTCATTACTGAGGCCATGGTACCTACCAACAACAGATGCAGCCCAGTCCCCCCACTCCTTTAGATGCCACAGTCGCAAAACCTCTTTAGTGTGTCCTTCAAGGAGCACACCCACCTTGTTTCTGGCAGGATCTGGTATTTTCTCTCAGAGGAGAAGCCAGCACTTTGGACAAGTGGTCCTGCAAGTTGTTCAGCAGGGTTATGCCCTTCTGTTTCTTTTCACGCCTCTTCTTTTTCCACCCCTATCATAGTGGCTGACGGAGGACCATCTGTCCCTCTTGCAGCAGGAAGTGTTGGCCATTGTGGCTGAAGGGGTCAAAGGGAGGATACTAGTATCAAAAGTAAGGTTTTGTCACTTCTTTTGCTACTTTCTGGTGCTGAAGCAAGACAGAGGTCTTCGTCCTATTACAGATCTGCACCCTCTCTATGCCTTTCTGAGAAAGGATAAATTCATGCTGCTCACTTTGGCACAGGTCTTGTATGCCCTTGACTCTGGAGACTGGATGATAGCGTTGGATCTGCAGAACGCATATTTCCACATCTGCGTCTTGCAAGCCCCCAAACAGTATCTTCATTTCACAGTGGGAAAGGAGCACTCTCAGTTCGCTGTACTTCTCTTTGGCCTTACCAGTGCCCTACAGGTGTTCGCAAAAGTGATGGAGGTGGTTGAAATACATCTGTGGAGGTCAGGGGTTCCAGTCTTCCCCTTCCGCGAAGACCGTCTGCTGAAGGTGGGCTCACACTAGTCAGTCATCACTCATCTCCAGACTACAGCGAAACTCTTAACATCTTGCAAAGTGAGCCCAGCTCCTTTGCAAACTCCTAGTGGCACCATGTTAGGTTGTGGTACCTTGACCACTAGGGCCTAAAACTTCTGTGCTCAATTAGGTTGTTGCTTCAGAAGGATCTTCGGTTGCAAAAGGTAGGCAGGGTCTTACACCCACGCCTGCACAATCATCACCTACATGCTTGGAGGTTGATCGGCAGCAGTTGACTGCATTCAGTCTTCTTTTGGAGATTGTTGTTATTTTGTTAGTCAAGTATCCCTCCCCTGAATCTGTATACACCTGCCGTTGGGACAGATTTGTGGCTTGGTGCGGTACTCAGCATATTGACCCACTTCACTTCAAAGTCTCTGAAGGGTTGCTGTAGGAAGCTGACTCTGTATATACTATCTCAGAGTGAGAGATAGTGTGTACAGAGTCCAGGGGTTCCCCTTAGAGGTTGATAGTGGTAATAATAGACAATACTAATGCTCTATTTGTGGTAGTGTGGTCGAGCAGTTAGGCTTATCAGTGGGTAGTGTTAAGCATTTGTTGTACACACACAGGCAATAAATGAGAACACACACTCAGACTTAACTTCAGGCCAATAGGTTTTTATATAGAAGAATATTATTTTCTTAATTTATTTTAGAATCACAAGATTCAGATTTCAAGTAAGTACATACATTGTAAGGTACTTGGCATAGGTAAATTTAGAACTTTGAAGTAAAACAGTAATTTACACAGTTTGGCATAAAATGGCAATAAGCTGTTTTAAAAGTGGACACAGTGCAAAATTCAACAGTTCCTGGGGGAGGTAAGTAAAGGTTAGCTTGACAGGTAAGTAAAGCACTTACAAGTTCAGTCTCTGGGGCATAGGCAGCCCACTATTTGGGGTTCAAGTCAACCCCAAACAACCAGCACCAGCAACACAGTGCCGGTCAGGTGCAGATGTCAAAGAGGGGCCCAAATAACATAGGCGCCTGTTGAGACTAGAGGTGCTCTGGTTCCAGTCTGCTAGCAGGTAAGTACCTGCGTCCTTGGGGAACAGGCCAGGTTTTTTTTTATAGAGCACTGGGGGGTCCCAAACAGGCACACAAAATACGCCCTCAGCGGCACAGGGGCGGCCGGGTGCAGTGTGCAAAGTAGGTGTCGGGTTTTGAATAGAAATCAGTGGAGGGACCTGGGGTGACTCTGGCGATGCAGGCAGCCACTGACTGAGAAACGATGAGGGCCGTCTGCTGGTCACTACTGCACCGGTAGTTGGTGCCTCTCTGGCCTGGGTGATGTGGGTGCAGTGGTTCTTCCAGGCGTCGTGTTCTTTGTTACTGGGCAGTCGCAGTCAGGGGGTTCCTCTCTCTGCAGGCGTCGCCGTGGGGGTGCAGGGAGGTCGTCTCAGGGTATCCACGTCTTGGGAGTCGCCTGGGGGTCCTCGCTGCAGTATTGGTTTCTCTGGACACAAGCCAGGGGCACCAGGTGCAGAGTGTTGGGCACATCCCTATCCCTATTGGGCTAAATCCTCAAAACCAAGATGGAGGATTTTCTAAGGAGGGGGTCACTTCAGCTCTGGTCACCTTAGGGGTGGACCTGGCTGAGGGGGTGACTCCTCCTTGTTTTTCTCATTATCTCTCCAGTCTTGCCGCCAAAAGTGGGGGCTGTGTCCGGGGGGGGGCGGGCATCTCCACTAGCTGAAGTGCCCTGGGGCATTGTAACATGTAGCCTGAGCCTTTGAGGCTCACTGCTAGGTGTTACAGTTCCTGCAGGGGGAAAGTGTGAAACACCTCCACTCAGGACAGGCTTTGGTTCTGGCCTCAAAGAGCACAAAGGCTCTCACCCCATGGGGTCAGAAACTCATCTCAGTGGCAGGCTAGCACAGACCAGTCAGTTGTGCAATGAAGGATTGGGTAAAATACAGGGGGCATCTATCTCTAAGATGCCCTTTGTGTGCACTTTTTAATAAATCCAACACTGACATCAGTGTTGGTTTATTATTCTGAGAAGTTTGATACCAAACTTCCCAGTATTCAGTGTAGCCATCATGGAATTGTGGAGTTTGTGTTGACAAACTCCCAGACCATATACGTAATATGGCCATACTGCACTTACAATGTCTAAGAATGGACTTAGACACTGTAGGGGCATATTGCTCATGCAGCTATGCCCTCGCCAGTTGTATAGTGCACCCTGTCTTAGGGCTGTAAGGCCTACTAGAGTGGTGACGTACCTATGCCACAGGCAGGGTTTTGTAGGCATGGCACCCTGAGGGGAATGCCATGTCGACTTTGCCATTTTCTCCCCACCAACACACACAACCTGCTTTGGCAGTGTGCATGTGTTAGGTGACGGGTCCCTCAGGGTGGCACAACACATGCTGCAGCCCTTAGGGACCTTCCCTGGTCACAGGGCCCTTGTTACCACTGGTACTTTTTACAAGGGACTTATCTGTGTGCCGGGGGTGTGCCAATTGTGGAAACAATGGTACATTTTGAGTGAAAGAACACTGGTGCTGGGGCCTGGTTAGCAGGGTCCCAGCACACTCTCAAGTCAAGTCAGCATCAATACCAGGCAAAACGTGGGGGGGTACTACAACAAGGAGCCATTTTCCTACAGTTCCTTTTTGTGATCCCTAGCCTAGCAAGGACTTACTTTGGTTACAGTTGAAGGTTACTTGCCTGCTGTTTCTGCAGTTTAGCAGTTGCGGGATCAGCCCTCTTTATTCAAATCACCTGTTGTAATGCATTCCTTACTCTTTTCATTGTGCCTCAGTGGGACCTGAATCTAGTCCTTATATTACTTATGTCCATTATGGCTTTTTGGCCTTAAGACATTTTCCTCATTGCCATAACATTGGTGCAATGTGAGAGTGAGCAGTAGGCCCTCTCGGTCAATCCACCAAACACAAATTTGTTTCCGGACTAGTTGGTCCTGAGGACGCAAGCCTTCTTCCTTCCAACAGGAGTGACTCCTTTTCACACTGGATAAACCATCATCCTCCGCCTCATCCCTATAAGAAGGTTCCTAGAAGAGCTAACAGGTTTTACATTTATCAGACCAAACCCCATCTGGAGGATCATTAGCTTTTAATTGGTTTAATTGGAGTGAAAAATGGCAAAGTAGTGCAGAAATGAACCATCTCTCATTGTATCGTGCTCTGTGTCCAAATCTGCTATGCATTGGCCATGAAGCAGCCCTCAGAAGGCTTACAGGCTCGCAGGCTCATTCCATCCAAGCCAAAACTGCTATGGCTGCATTGGCACACAGAGTGTCTGTTCTCGATATTTGTCAGGGTGCCATATGGGAGTTGCTTTATCATTAACAGTGGCACTTTTTTGCTCAATCTTGCAGGACTTTTTTGGTCTGAATGAGTTCAATAGATACCAAAGCAGTACCCTGAAGGTTACTGATTTGGTAACTATTTAAAAGTTGGGGAATCTATGTTAAGAGATATTTATCAGATGAACAAGTTACTTACCTTTGGTAATGCACTTTCTGGTGGACACTCAATCTAACCACAGTTTCTTCACCCACTCTCCCATCCTCCTGGACTCCTATCTAGCCACAGTTTCCTCACCCACCCTCCCATCCTCCTGGACTCCTTTCTCTATCTAAAAAGGTCCCAAGTACAAAAATCGGCACACTAGTCACAACCAGTCTCTTAATTGGCTGTTCGTCTGGGAGTGTGGACAGCCTAGAAAGCAACTGATGTTGGAGCTCATGGGTGGCCCTTATATGTGGCTCCGCATGTCACTCCCAGAGCAAAACAACATCAGCACAAAGCTGTATGACACCACCTTCTAGCTTGCAGGGGTACTGCTAAAGATTTTTGTATTCAGTCTGATGCCTGTGGAATATTCAAAAGGTGAGGAATATGTTGTTAGATATGGTATCCACCAGAAAGATCATTACCAAAGGTAAGTAATCTGTTTGTTACTGCTTTTACTTGATCCATCAACTTGCTCTGGGGCACTCTCTCGATCCTTCACCACCAAAACTTTTCTCAACTTTGACAGTGACTAGGTCAAATGTCTCCTCTAGAGGTTTCATGGTTTAAACTCTGCTATAAACACCACAAGCACCTGTCTTTGTTAGATAAGTTTGTTGTAATTGGCCAGGCACCGACAAGATTTTTTAAATCAGATTTGAATCATCCAATATATCTTTCCAATAATACCTTTATTTTCTTCAACAAACACGAAGACAGCCAATGCGTTTCGTTCACCATCTGTGAACTTCCTCAGAGCATAACAAATCTCTCAGCAATGTCATACACTGTAATCACCACGTATGCCAGACCTCACAATCAAACATATTCCAGCATAATATGCCATTTATGCGCCATATAGTAACTCCTGATCACACCATGATAAGCGGCTCACATAGCTATCACAAACACTTAGCAGGACGCCATGGTAAAAGACTTTGTCAGATACTCAAGACTTTTGCATATGGTGTTTTGGAAGCCATGAACTGCGACTCGTGTTTTCTGATGCTCACAAAAGCCATTAGAGGGAGCTTCAGTCAAATTTATTCCTGGCTAGTGCCCCGAGGAACATACCAAAGTTATTCCCCTTCTACAGTTAAGGCTTCCACAAGAGGCCTACCATCAGGACATATCTTACATCGTTTGGGCAGCTGTCGAGCACTCTTGGCCAACCCCATGTCTTTTGATGGCTAAAGACCTTTGGTGAGAAGAATGATCTAATGGATTCTTCTTACCACAGATTCCTCACTTTTAAATAATTCTCATGAGTCAGACTGGATCTGAATAATTTTCCACATAGCCCCACCGTGGAGGTGGGTGGCATCGTGCAGCTCCACATTGACCACTCTCCACCTCGGAAGAAACAGCTGGAGCCTCATACAAATGCTGACGTCAGTTCCTTCATACATGGATCAGAAGCTAGCTCCTAACTTTGTTTTCACCAATTGACAACTTTTTGTAACAAATCTCTTTCATCTATGCAAGGGAACATGTAATCTTGCAGGAACAAACAGATGTATGTGACACATCCGCACTCGGTATGTCTGTGGTGTTAGGATTTGGGTCATTGACTCCAAGTTGTGCGAGGAGTGTTCCCTTATGCAACCTGAAGGCTATTTGAGATCTCAAAGCCAAGCTGTTCCTCACCGAATACAGGAGGAAGTCATGTGAGTCCTGACCCTGCTCAGAGCGCAAACTTATTCCTGCTCTCAGGGCCTCCCCAGCAATTGGTCTTCATTGGAGTCGAAATTTTCTGGTAAATCTAAATCCCAAAAGAGGCAGAAGAGTTCCAAGTGGACTTTGCCTCAGCCTTTCCACTCTCCTTCTGAGAAGTTGCAAAGATGTCAAGGTAGCCTCAGTCTCGCTCCTGGTCCAACCTCCGTGGACCAAATTCTGCAACTGATCTAATGCACCCCAAATTTCAGATTTCATCAGCAATGCCATAATAGGTTGAGGCATTGAAGAAAACCTTGTTGAAAGTCTTTGGCACCCTGCCGGCTCCCTATGGTGTGTCTTCAGCCATTCACCACCTGCTGGCCTGTCCTCTGTGCTGCCTAAACCCATTGTGGGTTTGAGTCACTTTCCTGAGCCAACTCCACGCCCAGCACCCCCAAGCTTGTTCTGCCACTCACACCACAGGAGGACACCAATCCTACTGTCCTGTCCAATTCTGAACTAAATCTAGCTCAGATTTGTTGAATGTCACACCCTGAAATCATCCCAGCACCACTGATTCCTGTTCATTCCACTTCAGATAATACAACACCCTAGTAGCCTACTCCCAGACCTCCAGTATATTTTTTGGAATGTATTCTGACTAAAACCAGGGTGCCTTTGACACAATGGAGAACGTCTATCTGGACCTAGAGGAAGCCAGTGGACTGGATAATTCTTCTGACATGTGGCTGGGTTCTCCTCCCTTGTCCCTCAAGTGAAGAGCCAGCCTCAGTTACTGTGATCATCAGGCAGCTAAAGTCCTGGACTTAAAATTGCTGCCATTCAAAGTCAAAACAAATGTACTCACTGAAGTTCTACAGCCTGTTTAGACCTCATCTGAGCCCTTGCCGACTTTCACCAAAGCCGTGACTTATACTCCAATAGGTGTATGGGCCTAACCTTGATCCTGCCCACCTATAAATAGGCAGGTGACACGAACACAGACCTCTTCTTGGTGACCCTGCCCTTTTGAAGCAGCCAGAGAGCCACCATTGACTTGCACTGGGCACAGAGAGAAAGATTATCTCTCAACCCTATTGGTCTTTTTGTGTTTACCAGATCAACTTTCCCTGTTTAAGTAACCTGTTGTGGTGTGATTTCTCAAAGGTTTGATCCTTATGTTTCCTCCTTAACCCTTTGTGAACTTTAACTTGGTTCTTAGTTTCCTCACTTATTCCCTTTTTGAGCAACTGCGTCTCTTTAACCTGAACACATTCTCAATCGAATAACCTCAGCTTATTGCATGAATGAGCTTCAAGCCTTATGAGTCCAGTCAATTTGTTTTTGGACAAATTTGTGTTGAGGACCAGAGTGACATTTCTTCCGAGCGTTGTGACTCCATAGTACATTGGACAGTCCATCATTTTCCTGACGTTCTTTGCACCGACTCATCGTTGGAAAGAGCAAAAGAGATTGTTGCTTGGACTCTAAAAGCGCAGTCAACTTTTACATCAATTGTACCAAAGGACATTGGGTGGAAAGTAGTCTCTTTGTGGTGTTCTCAGATGCAAGAAAAGACAAGGCAGTATAAGGACTTTGCCCAGGTCGGTAGCCTTCTGCATTAAGATTTGCTATGCAGTGGCCAGGAAGCTGCCTCCAGAAGGATTAAGAGACCATCCTCCCATGGCCAAGACTGATAGCACTGCATTCATGAATATAGGAAAATGCCTCCTTGTTGCAGTTAAGACATTGTAAGTACAGTGTGGCCATATTAAGCATATGATCTGGGAGTTTGTCAAAACTAACTTATCAGCTCCATAATGGCTACACTGAATACTGGGAAGTTTGGTATCAAACTTCTCAGATTAATAAACCCACACTGATGCCAGTGCTGGATTTATAACAAAATGTACACAGAGGGTATCTTAGAGATGCCCCCTGTATTTTACCCAGTCCTTCAGTGCAGGACTGACTGGTCTGTGCCAGCCTGCCACTGAGAGATGAGTTTCTGACCCCCTGGGGTGAAAGTCTTTGTGCTCTCTGGGGCCAGAAACAAAGCCTGCACTGAGTGGAGGTGCTTCACTCCTCCCCCCTGCAGGAACTGTAACACCTGGCGGTGAGGCTCAAAGACTCAGGCCTGGTTTTACAATGCCCCCAGGGCACTCCAGCCAGTGGAGATGCCCCCACCCCCTGAAAGAGCTGCCACTTTTGGCAGCAAGTCCAGAGGGATAATGAGAAAAACGAGGAGGATTCACCCTTCCAGCCAGGTCCACCCCTAAGGTGACCAGAGCTGAAGTGACCCCCTCCTTGAGAAATCCTTTATCTTGCTTTGGAGGAGTAGGACCAATAGGGATAGGGATGTGCCCCCGTCCCCAGAGGGAGTGGGCACATGGAGGGTGTAGCCACCCTCTTGGACAGTAGCCATTGGCTACTGCCCTCTATCCCTAACACACCCCTAAATTTTGTATTTAGGGGCAACCCCGAACCCAGCTTTTTGACCTACAAAGAAGGACTGCCTAGCTGAAAAACCCAGCAGAGAAGAAGGAAGATGACAACTGCTTTGGCCCCAGCCCTACCGGCCTGTCTCCAACTTCAGAGAATCTGCACCAGCGACGCATCCTGCGGGCCCAGCAACCTCTGCTGACTCAGAGGACTGCCCTGCAACTACAAAGGATCAAGAACTCCCATGGGCAGCAGACCTATCCAACCAAGCAAGAAGAAACAATATTTAAAGGGACTCCCACCTCACTCCAGAACCATGAGTCCCCACCACTTTGCACCCAAAGCCCCTGGCCCAAGTCCGGAGAAACCAACGACCCAAAGAGGATCCCCAGGCAACTCTGACGACGTGTTTACCCTGGGCTAACCTCTCTGCACCCCCACGACGCCGCCTGCAGAGGGAATCCTGAGGACCCTGCTGACCGCGACTGCCTTGGACGAAGATATCCGATGCCTGGAGAAGCACTGCACCCGCAGCCCCCAGGCCTGTGAGAAACAGACCACCGGTGCAGCAGTGACCAGCAGGTGGCCCTCACCCTTGCCCAGTCGGTGGCTGGGCCGAAAAGCCCCTGTGCCCTGCCTGCAACATTTGAGTGACCCCCTGGTCCCTCCATGGAAACCTATTGAAAACCCGACGCCCTTTTTGCCCACTGCACCCGGCCACCTCTGTGCCGCTGAGGGTGTGTTTTGTGTGCCTACTTGGGGACTCCCCAACCCGCCCACCCTCCACCAGTTCTCTACTAAACCCCCCTGGTCTGCTCCCCGAGTACGAGGGTACTTACCGGAACCGGAGCACCCCTGTCTCCATAGGCACCCATGTTATTTGGGATCCTCTTTGACCTCTCCGCCTGACCGACCCTGTGTTGCTGTGCTGGGTGTTTGGGGTTGACTTGAACCCCCAAAGGTGGGCTACCTATACCCTGAGACTGAACTTGTAAGTGCTTTACTTACCACATTAACTTAACTGTACGTACCTCCCCCAGGAACTGTTGAATTTTGCACTGTGTCCACTTTTAAAATAGCTTATTGACATTTTATGTCAAATTGTGTACATTACTGTTTTGATTCAAAGTCCTATCTTTACCCATGCAAAGTACCTTACATCTAATGTACTTACCTGCAATTTGAATCTTGGGGTTCTAAAATAAATTAAGAAAATAATATTTTTCTATATAAAAACCTACTGGCCTGGAGGTAAATCATTAAGTGTGTGTTCTCATTTATTGCTTGTGTGTTTACAACAAATGCTTAACACTACCCTCTGATAAGCCTAACTGCTCGATCACACTACCACAAATAGAGCATTAGTATTATCTATTATTGCCTCTGTCATGCCTCTTGGGGAACCCCTGGACTCTGTGAACACTATATCTCACTTTGATATAGTATATACAGAGCCAGCTTCCTACATACGTCATGTCTTTTCCGGTGTTTAGCCCTCCTCAAGAGCACTGGTATACTACTGAAAACATACGAGGCTCCATGTTTTCCGCATGACTTCTGGACTACTTTTTCTTTTTCTTTCCTACGCAGTCCGATTTCGATGGGCAGTAGTCATGTGCTTTGCATGACATCGACCCTGTTACATGGATAATTGCACTTTTGTCGGTTATATGGATAATTGCAATTTTGCTGATAAGTTTGACTTCAAGCGAACTTCTTTCGTTTTGTGTCTCTCCTTCACGCTCATGGTGACCATCGGCTCACTTATGTGAAACTGTTTTACTTTTCGTTTTCAGTTTATGTGTCAAGAAAAGTCCAGTTATGAGTTTACAACACTAATAGCTCTAACTCAAACAAACGCGAGACCCATTGCATTGCAAATGATTGTTACACTTGGTAACACCGTCTAGGCATTTGTTTTTACCTTAGTAATACTAGTTTAACAGTCAAATATAACAATAAGTAACAGAAAGGTGACCACTCACTTTACTATATAGGTAAATGACAGACACCAAATCAAATTCAGCTGTACTTTGACCATTGTCAAAAGGTGCAAGGGGTTGTTATGCACCCTGAGTCTTACCGAATGCCTTTGCCATATCGTACACTGGAGTTTAGGCTCCATTCTCTTTTGGCTCTGACTCTGACCCTGTGCCAGAACAAGGGCACCCCCAGAATGTGGGTGATGATGATGGTGGTGAGACAGGTGGCTTTTTGTTCTCCCTTGCTACACCAATGATGCCTTCGACATGGATTTTCAAGAAGCCAATAGGTTTGACACCTATCCTGAGGTAAGGCTTCACTCGCCACTTGGGCCACTGGCAGAAAAAAGATCCTCTTTTGCAGTGGTGGCCCAGAAGGCTGCTGAGGTACTAGGTTTAAAGCTGCCTTCAAGTTGAGACTAAAACGAACCTCCTGACAGAGATTTTACAGCCTTAGCCAGCTACTTCCGAGCCCATGCTCCCTCTAAACCAGATCCTTACTGATACCTTGATGGCCACTTGGTCGAAGCGAAGCCCTTTTCCTTCCCACTCATGAACAGACAGATATCCAACCGTCACCGACCAGCTCCTGGTGAGTCTGATTTTCTAACCAAACATCCTACTTCAGGGAGCCAACCAGTGCAGCGTTATGTGCTCTCCCTCACCCCTCGAAAGAGGAGAGGAGATTCCTGTGGCCGGACCCCAAAGCAGCTTTAAGCTTTCACATTGATCATACCAAGGAACACTGTGTGAATTTTGTTGGGCTCTCTGTGGTGAAGAAAGGGAAGGCTGTACAAAAGAGGATCTTGTTGAGGTGGATTGTCCTCTGCATTAAGATCTGCTACACATTATCCAAGAAGCAGCCCTCAGATGGTTTGAGAGCCCCTTCCACCAAGGTTAAGGCTACTAGTGCGCTGGCTCAAGGAATATCTGACCCTCACATCTGCCAGGTTGTGACGCGGGTGTCAGTGCATATGCTTAGGAAGCACTAAGTACTATTGCCTTACCTTAATAGGCAGGTCCTTTGGGAAAGCCATTTTACTTGCTCAGTCCTGCAGGACTTATTTTTCTTAGTTCACTTCAAAGACACTGCAAATGGGTGGGTCCCTGCTTTAGTATCTAACCTAAAGTGAGTAGTATGCAGTTAGAAGTATCCACCAGAAGAACAGGTTACTTAACTTCGGTAATGCTCTTCCTTGTGGATACTCTGACTAACCACAGAGTCCTCACTGCCCTCTTGCTTCCCCATTCTGTTCAGAGGCCTCTTTTTAACATAAAAAAGGTCCCAAGTTAGTATTCAGTTAGGATTTAACACACTGGGACCAACATTGGTTCATGCTTCAAGTCTGATGATTTGGAAACTGAAAATGTATGAAACTGACATGAGCACTCAAGGGTGGCACATATATGCTGTTCTGCCTGGTCACTTCCGGGTTGGCATGGAACCAGCTTAGAGCAGCACTGTGCTAGCTTGCGGTGCAAGTTTCTAGATTCAGTATGGCGCCTGTGGAGTATTCTAACATGAGCAATCTGCAGTCAGGTAGAGTATCCAGCAAAAAGAGCGTTACCGAAGGTGAGTAACTTGTTGTTCAGGCTCGGCAGTACTCAATTTGTACCAGTATCTGTGCAGAAGGCAGTAGCAATAACGTATTTAAGACTGTGTGGTTTTGGAAGAGACTTTCCACACACTTTTTTCAGTGCATTTCCAGATGCTGCACTTCTACCACTGTTGTGCTTCCTTGCTACATGGGTTGTTCCTCTTTTAGCACTCTTTGAAACCCAGATGGTTTTCTGCAAGTTGTGCAGAGTATAAAAGGCAGCAGCAGGAAGCAGTACTCAAGAATTATGTGCAGCATGTAGGATGTCAAATTTAAGCTTCTTAAAGTCCAACGAACGCTGTGAGGTCTTCCGAAGTGGTGGAAATTCATTTTATACACTTCCCTTAGAGGTGGTGGTCTGTTTCTTAGAGAATGCCTGAGCCTCCAATCCAAAATGTTGCAGAGTCTTTTTCTGTGATGGCAGTACCTGTTAAAAGTATAAATAAAGGAGACTTGGAAAGGAAGATGCATCACAATACATTTCGTTCCTTGATTTTTCTTGTGATCTTTACTCCCTAACCCAACTATTTTTGTCTCAGATTTTTGCTTTAAGCAGGTTGACTGACTTCAGTAGGAGTTTTGTGCCTTTCTAATTTTTCCAGTGCTACCTTTATCTTCACTAAAGAATTACAAAATTGCCAATGGAGGTTTTTCCCTCCTAATGTGATCTTCTAAAGGAGGTACAACACTTTTCACATACAGGGAGTGCAGAATTATTAGGCAAATGAGTATTTTGACCACATCATCCTCTTTATGCATGTTGTCTTACTCCAAGCTGTATAGGCTCGAAAGCCTACTACCAATTAAGCATATTAGGTGATGTTCATCTCTGTAATGAGAAGGGGTGTGGTCTAATGACATCAACACCCTATATCAGGTGTGCATAATTATTAGGCAACTTCCTTTCCTTTGGCAAAATGGGTCAAAAGAAGGACTTGACAGGCTCAGAAAAGTCAAAAATAGTGAGATATCTTGCAGAGGGATGCAGCACTCTTAAAATTGCAAAGCTTCTGAAGCGTGATCATCGAACAATCAAGCGTTTCATTCAAAATAGTCAACAGGGTCGCAAGAAGCGTGTGGAAAAACCAAGGCGCAAAATAACTGCCCATGAACTGAGAAAAGTCAAGCGTGCAGCTGCCACGATGCCACTTGCCACCAGTTGGGCCATATTTCAGAGCTGCAACATCACTGGAGTGCCCAAAAGCACAAGGTGTGCAATACTCAGAGACATGGCCAAGGTAAGAAAGGCTGAAAGACGACCACCACTGAACAAGACACACAAGCTGAAACGTCAAGACTGGGCCAAGAAATATCTCAAGACTGATTTTTCTAAGGTTTTATGGACTGATGAAATGAGAGTGAGTCTTGATGGGCCAGATGGATGGGCCCGTGGCTGGATTGGTAAAGGGCAGAGAGCTCCAGTCCGACTCAGACGCCAGCAAGGTGGAGGTGGAGTACTGGTTTGGGCTGGTATCATCAAAGATGAGCTTGTGGGGCCTTTTCGGGTTGAGGATGGAGTCAAGCTCAACTCCCAGTCCTACTGCCAGTTCCTGGAAGACACCTTCTTCAAGCAGTGGTACAGGAAGAAGTCTGCATCCTTCAAGAAAAACATGATTTTCATGTAGGACAATGCTCCATCACACGTGTCCAAGTACTCCACAGCGTGGCTGGCAAGAAAGGGTACAAAAGAAGGAAATCTAATGACATGGCCTCCTTGTTCACCTGATCTGAACCCCATTGAGAACCTGTGGTCCATCATCAAATGTGAGATTTACAAAAAGGGAAAACAGTACACCTCTCTGAACAGTGTCTGGGAGGCTGTGGTTGCTGCTGCACGCAATGTTGATGGTGAACAGATCAAAACACTGACAGAATCCATGGATGGCAGGCTTTTGAGTGTCCTTGCAAAGAAAGGTGGCTATATTGGTCACTGATTTGTTTTTGTTTTGTTTTTGAATGTCAGAAATGTATATTTGTGAATGTTGAGATGTTATATTGGTTTCACTGGTAATAATAAATAATTGAAATGGGTATATATTTTTTTTTTGTTAAGTTGCCTAATAATTATGCACAGTAATAGTCACCTGCACACACAGATATCCCCCTAACATAGCTAAAACTAAAAACAAACTAAAAACTACTTCCAAAAATATTCAGCTTTGATATTAATGAGTTTTTTGGGTTCATTGAGAACATGGTTGTTGTTCAATAATAAAATTAATCCTCAAAAATACAACTTGCCTAATAATTCTGCACTCCCTGTATATTCTTCTGTGAAGGGTGGTACTGTGTCTACTGGATGGCATCACCCTTTAGTTGGGCAATCTCGAAGGGCACTCAGTAGACTTCCCAGATTCGGATTTTGACCCCTTCTAAAGCCCAAACATCGCACATGAAGTCTTCCTCAGAGGATCATTGAAATTTGAGAGATGATTCCAAGATTTCTGAGTCGGGTGCACCTCCCAATCCTAGAGTGATTTAGCCTGTTCATCCTTGTGGCCTTGTAAATTCTGCTGGTTCTGCATACTAGAGAGTGGAGGAAGACCCTTCTTTGGTGTCCGCATTGGTGGTAGCTCCCTCACTAAGGAATCTTCTTCAGTGTCATGTAGATTTACCAGTTGTTTCACCCAGGAGTGCACTAGTGGGTGAATCCCTCCTAACTACAGTTGGGAGAACAGTTGAGCCCTCTGAAACCTCTGGCTATCCTGGTCATGTACACCACCTCACTGGGAAAGGGATTCTGTCAGGTGACATGATAGCACAGGATCTTTGCTCCATGTCAGGGAAGCATTTGTGTAAGGAAATGCCTCTTTTTGTATGGTAACCCCCACGTTTTTGAACTGAAGCTGCTGGTTTTTCGACTCTTGGGAGGTCATTGAGTTCTGCTAACCAGATTCCCTAGGGATTGCAGCACTGGTTAAGCCACCCTGGGTGGGACACAAGTAAAACAAGACTCCCAGCCTGCCATTTGCAGGCTGGAAGAGCAGTTTTAACTGCTAGCCCAACGTTGCTATTTAAAGCAATGGCAATGCAAGACGTCCCCCAGGTATGTTTAAGACACACCTATGGAGGCCTGTTGAGTCCTAAAGTAGGGTGCAGCATATTCCATGGGCAGAACATGCAGTTTTACATGTTCTGATAGTAAAAATGCAGATCTGTTTTATGTGGGAATGCTTGGTTGCCCAATTGTTGAATGCAGATTTACACGCAGACCCCTCAGCTGTGCTAACTCTGGAACCTTACAACCAAAGTGAGTCATCCAAGTTATCTAACAACTCGTTATATTAAGCCCGACTTGATTCTTAGGTCAAAATTAATGTAACCAATTGCAATGTTTGCAAAGTTGCTACTTTGTTGCCTTTTGTCCCCTGTGCCCATACTGGTTGCACACAGGGTCCTAATGCCGAGACAGCTTCCTGCCCTCCTGGGAATACATGCTAACGACTCCCAGGAAAGCAAACAAAAGGGGCCTGATCTGGAAGGAAGTGTTACCTCCTTCTGCAGGAGGCCACACGGGTGTTGGCCCAAAAGGCGCACTTCAAAGGAAAAACTGCCTTTAAAGGGTAGATGGGTAACTGTAGGAGGCTGGCCTGGTTTGTATTGGGTACCTTGGGTACTTACACCTTATACCAGGTCCAGTTATCCCTTATTAGTGAAGTAGTAGTGTTCTAGCAGTTTAGGCTGATAGAGGTAGCTATAGCAGAGCAGCTTAGGCTGAACTAGGAGACGTGCAAAGCTCATGCAATACCACTTATAGTTATACAGTGCTTATACACAGGTAAAAACAATAGTCGGTGTTACCAAAAATAAAGGTATTTTGTTTGGGTGGCACAGTACCAAACATATCTTAGAGGCAATACTCCTTCTGGAGGTATTATATACAGTATATACACTAGTCACCAAAATAAGGTAAGGAATTAGACTGGATAGTGCAAACAATACGAAATACTATAAAAAGCAATGGGAGAAAATAGGTCTAGGGGCAACCCCACCCATATACTAAGAAAGTGGAATGCGAATCACAAATTCCCCCCTAGACAAATATAGTGTGTGCAGAATCGCTGGAAGAGTAAGAATACAGTAAAGGTAAATAAATTACCCCACCCCAGAGCCCAAAAAAGCAGGAGTAAAGTACTGCAGGTTTCTTTAGGACACTCTACACCTCATGATTGGAATATTGTAGTAACCGACCAAGTCTGCAAACAACAACTGCTGGATTCCTTGACCTGAAGACCTGCAAAAGAAGGAGACCAAGTCCAGAACTCTAAAGAGGTTCCAGGAAGGGCAGGAGCCCCTGCCAACCCAGAAGTCAAAAGAAGAGTCCCCGGTTGGACAAAGACTGCAGGAATGCACCCTAGGAAGATGCCTGTGGGTTCCTGCGTGATGCAGAAGATGTCCCACGAAGTGAAGATAGATGCAGATGTGATTTCGTGTTGGAAGTTGCTAACAAACCTTGGTTACGACAAATATGCGTTATGCATCAAAATGGTGCTAGCTGGACCCAGGAGGGAGCTGGGGGCCTTAACTCTGTGTGAGGAGGAAGAGGGGGCTCCCAGCACTTTAGACAGCCCTCAGGATGCCAAACAGCACCCCCGGAGTCCCAGGACTCAGGGACAATGGAGGTGCAAAACGCAGTTGGTGCAGCACAACAAAGGAAGGTCCCACACCACCGGATAACAACTAAGCGAGTTGAGCATCACAGGATGGAGTGCAGAGGACCTGAGCCAGGCTTTGCACGAAGGAATTTTGAAAATCGTGCACAGAGGCCTCAGGAGGTGAAGAAGACGCAGTACACAGGGGTATCGTCGCTCTAAGGGAAGGCAAGGTCTTATCTCCTCCAAATTGCGTCAGGAGGATCTCAGGACAGTCTGTCGATGGGGTCCACCCTCTGTGTCCTTAGAAGCACACTTGCTGCTGTGAGCGGAGTCCAAGGGTACCGGTCGTCGTCTTGGAAGGTGCATCCGTGAGCAGGGGAGTGACTGTCACCCCACGGGAGATTTCTTCGGTCCTTCTGGTGCAGGATGAAGACAGGGAGTCCCCAGAGCGTGCGCACCGTGGATACTGTTGCAGTTGCTGGCTGGAGCAGAAGTCGCAGAAGAAAAGTATCCCTTGTGGATACTTTGTTGCTATTACAGTGCTTCCTGGAGCAGGCAGTGGTTGATCCAAGGTCAGAAGATGAAGTAGTAGTTGCAGAGGATTCCTGAAGGAAACATGAAAGCAGAATCTGAAGAGAACCCACAGGAGAGACCCTAAATAGCCCTGAGAGGGGGATTGGCTACCTTATCAGGTAAGGGCCTATGCAGAGGGGATCTCTGACATCACCTGCTGGTACTGGCAACTCGGAGCCCTCCAGAGTGCCCCCACACCTTGCAAAGCAAGATGGCTGAAGTCTGGGAGACACTGGAGGAGCTCTGGGCACCACCCCTAGGATGGTGATGGACAGGGGAGTGGTCACTCCCCTATCCTTTGTCCAGTTTCGTGCCAGAGCAGGTGACAAGGGGTCCCTGAACCGGTGTAGACTAGCTTATGCAGGTAGGGCACCATCTGTGCCCTTCAAAGCATTTCCAGAGGCTGGGGGAGGCTACCGTAGTACTTAGAGAGTACTTGGAGAGTAGATGCTCTCAATGGAGGGCCATGAGTGGACTCTACACCTCGCAGTGCCAGAGTTGATTGTCTCCAAACTGGGATGCCCATCTGCGGGCCTCCTTGCCATGGCCCAGAACAAGATTGTCCTTAACTTTGTGCTATATGATCCATCTAATTAGTTCCCTAAGGGATACTTTTCAAGTTAAGATGGTCTCAGGTTGTGCTGTGCACTTTCCCGCTAATTCCATTTCTGCCGAAAGTCCTGCAGGAGGATCAAACACAGTTGAACGTAATCATCCTGGATTGGGGCAAGGAGATTGTGGTACGTCAATCTCTTGGTACTCCGCCAACCCTTCCTCTCTTGCAGCAGAATGGTCAGGTCATCCAACCCCGTCCCTAAACGCTGCATATGTTTAAAATGATTGTTGCCTACTAGAAACCTTTATTGCCCTCAGAAATGTAGCTGCCATCAACTTGACTGCCAGAAAACCTGCAACAAAATCCATGTATGTGGGTCACTGGAATAAATGTACGCAGTGGTGGGGGTTAAAAGGCTTGGGTCAATTTAGGTCACATCTTTCTGGCGCCCTTCTTTTTTATCCTTCTTTTTGAACAGCAGGGGCTGGCAGTGTCTACAGGCAAAGGTTAGTTGCCTGCCCCATTGACTTTTTATGTCTTCCTGAGCATCCATTGTTGTTTAGATTACCTTAAAAGGTTTGCCGTATTTGTTTCCTTGCACTCAATTCTTTGCTCCTTAGTGAGATTTGAAGCTTGTGTTGGGTTCTTGGTGACATCTACTTTTCAGCCAATGCACATTGTCCAGTTCAACTATTTACTTTGAAGGCTTGCTAGTTGCAGTAACGTCTGTACATTGTCTCAGAAAATTTCAAGCCTTCTCAGTTTGTCCGTCATTTACAGTTCACTCCCCAGACAAGATGGTGCTGTGTATCTGACCATCCTTTTTGCCCATGGTGGTTTCAGCCTTTCATGTGGCCCAATCTATCATTCTTCCAACTTTCTTTCCTCTCCATTATCCTACCAAGGATGAGGAGCCTAGACTGGGTCCCAAGCATGTGGTTTCATTCTACCTTAACTTAACTCAACAGGAAATAATGGGTGACCCAGCTGTTTGTGGGTTTTATCAGAGCCAAGAAAGACAAGGCTGTGACACAATGCACCATTTCATGTTCAGTCATCCTACATATTAAGATCTGATATGCCATTTTTCAGTAGGAACCTTCTGAAGGTATTTATACCCACTCCACTAGGGCTTCCACGGTTCTCGCCACAACGCTCTGGTGGCTGAAATCTGCCCAGAGGCCACATTTTGATCTTTACATATCTTTGCTAAAAATTACTGCCTTACAGCCCAGGCACACTGTGACGGATACTTTGCTAGGGCTGTGCTACATTACTTCCTTGGTTAATGTTCACTATTCATTTGCACCTCCTCTAGGGTATTGCTTTGGGACTCATTCTTATGGTAAGGAATCTACAGGAAGATGTGTCCGCCAGAGGTCAAAGTTACTCACTTCCACTAACGATATTTCTAGTGAAAACATAATGTTACTTCAGATTCTTGAACACCCTCCTTCCTCCACTGTTGAGTTGTTGCCACATATAATAAGATCCCAAGGTATGCAAAAAAAAATGTGTGCTCTTATTGTTGCCATCATTGATGTTCCTTCAGTTTTTTCCTCATGCCTTTCTAAGACATTGTAGGAAAGTAGCCTCTTTCTAGCATGGTTACCCCCACTTTTGGCCTGTTTCTGAGTGTGTGCCAGTGTGTTTTTACTGTTTCACTGGGATCCTGCTAGCCAGGACCCCAGTGCTCATAAATAAAAACCTATATGTCAGTATGTTTTGCCTGCCTCACTGGGATCCTGCCAGCCAGGACCCCAGTGCTCATAGTTTGAGGCCTAATGTGTATGCCTGTGTAGTGCCTAACTGCGTCACTGAGGCTCTGCTAATCAGAACCTCAGTGCTTATGCTCTCTCTGCTTTTAAATTTGTCACTGTAGGCCAGTGACTACATTTACCAATTTCATTTGGCATACTGGACCCCCCCCTTATAAGCCCCTAGTATATGGTACCTAGGTACCCAGGGCATTGGGGTTCCAGGAGATCCATGTGGGCTGCAGCATTTCTTTTGCTCAGACAAACCCTTACACAGGACTGCCACTGCAGCCTGCATGAAATAGTGCACACACTACTTCACAGCCATTTTCACTGCACTTACGTAACTTATACGCCACCTATATGTCTAAACTCTACTTGCTGAAGGTTAGGTTCAAAGTTACTAAGTGTGAGGGCACCCTTGCACTAGCAAAGGTGCCCCCACATAGTTCAGGGCTATTTCCCCGGACTTTGTGAGTGCGGGGACGCCATTACACGCGTGCACTACATATAGGTCTATACCTCTATGTAGCTTCACAATGGTATCTCCGAATCTGGCCATGTAACCTGTCTAAGATCGTGGAACTGTCCCCCTATTCCAAATGTGGTATTGGAGAGCCAATTACATGCATCCTGGGGCTCCACCATGGACCACCAGTACTGCCAAACCTGCTCTCTGATGCTTGCACTACAGCTGCTGCCACCTCACAGACAGGGTTCTGCCCCCCTGGGGTCTGGGCAGCCCAGTCCCAGGAAGGCAGAACAAAGTATTTCCTCAGAGCAGGGTGTTACACCCTCTCCCTTTGGAAATAGGTGTTACAGGCTGGGGAGGGGTAGCCTCCCCCAGCCTCTGGAAATGCTTTGAAGGGCACAGATGGTGCCCTCCTTGCATAAACCAGTCTACACCAGTTCAGGGACCCCTCCTCACCTGCTCTGGCGGGAAACTCCATCACCACCCCAGGGGTGGTGCCCAGAGCTCCTCCAGTGTGTCCCAGACTTCAGCCATCTTGCTTTGCAAGGTGTGGGGGCACTCCAGAGGCCTCTGAGTGGCCAGTGCCAGCAGGTGACGTCAGAGACCCCTCCTGTTAGGTCCATAGCTGATAAGGTAGCCAATCTCCCTCTTAGGGCTATTTAGGATCTCTCCTGTGGGTTCTCTTCAGAGTCTGCTTGCAAGTTTCCTTCAGGAACCCTCTGCAACGACTTCAGAGACTTCTAACCTCGGATCAACCGCAGCCTGCTCCAAGAAACGCTGTAACTGCAACAAAGTGTCTACAAGAGACACTTTTCTTCAGCAACCTCAGCTCCAAATCAGCTACTGCAACAGTTTCCACGGTGTGCACGCTCTGGGGACTCCCTGTCTTCATTCTGCAGCAGAAGGACCGAAGAAATCTCCCATGGAGTGACAGAGTCACTCCCCTGCTCCAAGCAGGCACTTTCCAAGGCGACGACGGGTACCCTGGGACTCCTCTCATGGCGGCGAGCGTGCTCCTAACGACACAGAGGGTGGACATCATCGACATAGACTGTCCTGAGGTCCTGCTGACGCAGTTTGGAGGTGGTAAGACCTTGCCTTCCCCGAGAACGACGGTACCCTTGTGTTTTGTGTCTTCTTCGCCTCCTGAGACCTCTGTGCACTCTTTGCGAAATTCCTTTGTGCAGAGCCTGGCCCAGGTCCCCAGCACTCCACCCTGCGACACTCATCTCGCTGAGTTGTTCTCCGGCGGCGTGGGACCGTCTTGTGTTGTGCTGCATCAACCACGTTTTGCACCTCCTTTGAACCCAGATCCTGCGGCTTCTGGGGGTGCTGGCTGCCATCCTGGGAACTCTCCAAAGTGCTGAGAGCCCCTTCTTCCGCCTCACACAGAGTTGAGACCCCGAGGTCCCTCCTGGGTCCATCCAGCGCCATTTTGATGAAAACTTCACTTTTACCGTAGCCAAGGCTTGTTTGCGCCTTCCAACATGAAATCTCATCTGCAACGATTTTCACACCGTGTGACATCTTTTGCATCACACAGGAACCCGCTGGCATCTTCCTAGGGTGCATTTCTGCAGTCTTCAACTAACCGGGAACTCTTCTTTTGCTCCCTCTTCTGGGTTGGCAGGGGCTCCTGTCCGTCCTGGAACTTCTTTCGACTTCTGGACTTGGTCCCCTTCCTTTGCAGGTCTTCAGTTACAATAATCCAGCAGTTGTTCTTTGCAGACTTGGTTGGCTGCTGCAAAATCCCCAAAACGAGGTGTAGTGTGTCCTAAGGAAACTTGCAGTACTTTACTCCTGCTTTTCTGGGCTCTGGGGTGGGGTCATTTACTTACCTTTACTGTATTCTTACTCTCCCAGCGATTCTGCACACACTACACTTGTCTAGGGGGGAATTTGTTATTCAGATTCCACTTTTTTAGAATATGGTTTGTGTTGCCCCTAGAACTATTTTCTCCCATTGCATTCTATAGGATTTCCTATTGTTTCATTGTTCTATGACTATTTACTTGTCTAATTTTGGTGTCTAGTGTATATATTGTGTATAATACTTACCTCCAGAAGAGTATTGTCTCTAAGATATTTTAGGTACTGTGTCACCCAAATAAATACCTTTATTTTTGGTAACACTGAGTATTGTCTTTACTTGTGTATAAGTGCTGTGTAAATATAAGTGGTATTGCATGAGCTTTGCATGTCTCCTAGTTCAGCCTAAGCTGCTCTGCTTTAGCTACCTCTATCAGCCCAAGCTGCTAGAACACTACTACTTTCACTAACAAGGGATAACTGGACCTGGTGTAAGGTGTAAGGACCCAAGGTACCCACTACAAACCAGGCCAGCCTCCTACAGACGTGTGAGGATCTGACAACATTGTGCAGGATGATGCATTATATACACTAGTGGCCTCATGTCTGACAGGTGGAGTTGGAGCTACAACCTGGGGCCACTTGGCAACACTAGAGAGCTAGTGCTGGTCACACGTTTCTGGAACAGCCTGGCTGAAGTTTATGGAATATGCTTAAGTTGAGGACTATGCAGGAACTTTTATGTGTTCACAAAAATATTGTTACCTTAAATAACTTTTCCCTTTTGACACACATTCACGGACTTTCAACATACAACAACACAAACACTCTTGCATGCTTGACTTAATCCCTGCCTTCAGGCCACTGTTGTTTTAACATAATAGTAAACACTTCCATAGGCAAATCAATAGTGTTTATATAGTAGCACATTGCTGAGTACTCCACTTCTCTTTGGTCTGTCTGTCTCTTCAGGTTGAATTTTCACTCAAAAATAAATGTGTAGCCACGCTGTTGTGAGCCTTGCTTCCCAGATTGGATACTGAGCCCTATTCTTATGTGTTAGGACTCAGGGAGCAATCGGAGGGGTCACTGGTCCCTGAGGAAGTCCAGCCTTATGAACAAGAGATGGACTGGTATGAGGAACTGGGTGAAGATAGTGGCCTGGATATGTCCTCAGATTCTGGCACGCTTTCTCCCCCTACTATGACTATGGAGGGGGTAGCATCTTTTGTGAGGTGGTGCAGAGGGCAGCGGACGTCCTCTAACTCCATTTGCCCTCAGTGGTAGTGAAGAACAATGTCTTGACGGAGGTGCTTCAGCGGGGAGTCTCCCCATCTAAACTGGTTCTCCCATTTAATGAGGCCTTCACAGATGTCCTTTTTGGGAACCTGGTCCAACCCCAACACAGGGCCTCTTTAAGAATTGCAGAGGTCTGGCCATGTCTTTGGGCCTCTCTATGGCCCCCCATCAACCCCAATCTGCCTTTTGTGTCCACAGAAACAGTTTTAAACCACTTCTCTACCCTCCCAGCCACCATGACCCATAGGTTTCCAAGCCTTTCTGTGGACACGGCTCCCATAAACCACAAGGGACAGGTAACCAGTGGTTTGGCCAGTTCATAGTGGTAGCCGCACCCAGTGTGCACCCTTTGAGTCTCTGCACAATTGCTCTATTTGATTATTGACCAGCAAGACTGCCTTTCTTGTGGCCTTAGCATCAGCCAGCAGGGTAAACGAGTTGCAGGTACTCTCTGCACACCCTCCCTACACCACCTCTTATCCGGACAAGCTGGTACTCCGAACACATGCTTCGTTTTTATCAAAGGTTATGACTCATTTCCATGTAGGCCAGACCATCACCCAGCCTACCCTCTTTGCTCCACCTCACACCTCCAAAGAAGAGTAGAGACTCTACTGTTTGGGCACAAAAAGAGCGTTGTCATTTTACCTTGATTGCACAAAAGAGTTCCTGGTGGACTATCATCTCTTCTTTGGGTACAAAGGGGCCTAGCAAGGGAAGGCTGTGCAGAAACAGACCATCTCAAAATGCATAGTACTCTGCATCAAGATCTGCTACACTTTGGCCAATAAGCAACCCCAAGAAGGCTTGCATGTGCTCATTCCATCAGAGCCAAGACTGCGACTACTGCATTAGTCCGGAGAGTCCCTGTTCTCAACATCTGTCAGACAGCAACATGGGCATCTCTGCACACATTTACCAAGCACTACTGCCTGCACTGTCAGGTCTGTTTGACAGTCACTCCACCAGTTAGGTCCTGCAAGACTTTCTGGTTTAAATCAAACCCACCTCTGTGGAGGCGTTGCTTGGGTATCTATTCTAGGGTAAGGAATCTGCTGCTAGAAACGTCTATCAGATGGACAAGTTACTTATCTTCAGTGACGCCTTATCTGGGACAGACTCAATCTAGCCGCAGATTCCTTTACGATCCTCCCGTCCACAAACTGATTACTGTGTGGGGGTTACCCTTATAAGGTCCTCAGTTTTTCACACAGTCAGTCTTCATTGTGACACCATGCTTCTGATGTGGAAAGGTGTGAAAATAATGGATGTCCATATGCCAGGGTGGTGCCTTTATACGTACTGCACACCCCATTTCCGGCACGGATGCAGAGCCGAATGGCGCCACCTACCGGCACAGATGGGTACTGCTAAAAAACGTCCGGATCCAGTCTTACATATGCTGAATATTCTAAGGTACGAAATCTGCGGCTAGGTAGAGTCTCCACCAGATTAAGCATTATCAAAGGTAAGTAGCTTGTTCTTTGCAGATCCACAAACTACAGTGCATCTACTCCCAGTAGCCTTCAATGTGTGACAGCTGAACACTTTTTCTTGAAATATTCTGAGTGACAGAGAAAGGCATATAGTATAGTTCTTGCAGCACCATAAAAAGGTAGATTCTCTCCATGGGATGCCCCCTTAGCAGGGAATTGGGTCTGTTCAAAATGCTTCCCCAACAACTTTCACTAGGAAAGTGAAAAAATGCAAGCAGCTAGAGATGCCACAGTTGAACTTTACCATTGCTGTGTTATGTAAATTTAAATTTCTGAAGGAGCATCTCTCTTCGCAAGTAAACAGAGAAATGCCAAAGCAGTCATCTGATCAATCTAAAACTAAAATGATGCAGAAATCTACCTCCTCTGAGTTGTTGCCTTCTTTGCCACCTAAATCTTTTTCAATTGTGGAGGTAACGTTGACACCTAAGAAAATGAAACTATCATCTAGCATTGCCCTTGCTGACATCAGAAGAATCGTGTTTCTGATGGATACTTCTCAATGCAGATTCCCCACCTTGTGAGTATCTCCATGAGCGAGACTGGGTCCGGATATTTTTCTCATCATATAGTTAGAGGTTGGATTGGGCAGCTCAACATCGACTCTGTCCCATCTTGGAAATCACACCAGAACCACATATTTTGGCGACCCCTGCGCACCCATGTCAGTACCTTTCTTTTGGCACCTTCTGGGGCTGATCTGTAGTTTGCTTCCTTGTTTTTCTGTTCTTGACAGAACTTAATCACAGTGTAAAAGTGACAAGTCTCCCTCTAAAACTACAGGTTTTAAACCCTGCAAGGACTGCCATAAGCAGATCTTGGTGACAGACACCTATCAGGTATGTGCCGGTGTTTGGGCTTCTCACATGATTCAAATACATGTGGTGACTGTGGCAGGATGGTGTTTGGAGGCCATCTGAAACCACAAGTCCAAGCTCTATGTCCCTGAATACAGTCAGAAAATGTGTAATCGCTAGTCTTGCTCGAAGTCAAGGACATGGATGCGTTCTCCCTTCTGAGGTTGTTGTCGGTAACCATCCTCTTCCCAGTACCAATTCATCAGGTAAGTTGAAGTCCAAGAAAAAATACAAAAAGAATACAGCAATTCTCCTTCTTCCTGGCTGTCTTGTCAAGAGAAGTTGCGCTGATGACAGGGTGCCTCCCAGTCTATGTCCTAATCCCAAACCACAGAGCCAATCCCTCAGCTGTGCGCTCCCTGTTACTTCCCTGCCAGTAGCTGTTGAATGTCTAAGTTGTCGTTTTTAACCTGTAACGTCCAGGGTATGGGTACAGCCAAGAAGCATCATTCCATTAATCAATATATCAAAAGGCTGGGGATCCATGTTGCATTCCTGCAAGAAACCCACATAGCGAAGGGGGAGGACCTCAAGCTTCAAAAGCGTTGAAGGGGCAGATACTTTTGGGATATCAGAGGGAGTCACTTATATGGGTACAGCCATCAGTCCCCTTCAGAAGTGTGGCTCTTGAGAGGGAGGTTTGTTATTTGTTTGTGGAAGTCCAACTGGATGGTGTGGCTGTATTGTTGGGGAGGGTATACTTGCCCAGTGTTGCGCAACCGCATTTTCTGGCCCATTTGTTGTTACTATTGACCAGATGGTCACATTTGCCCTGAATAACAGGAGAGGATTTTAATTGTGTTCTTGATCCTGCGTTAGCTAGATCAAACCCCCCCACTTCCTTGCTCTGCGACCACATGTGTTGCATCCTGTCTGTCACAGTGACTCACTCACTGGTCCTTACTTGATAGCTGTTGAGCACTTTAGCCTGCAGACCAGGAATATTCCTATTACTGCCCACCATACGACCTTCATATCTGCCTTGACCGTTTCCTCTGCCTCTCCACAATACAACTCAAAGTCTTGGGGGTGGAATATCTGGGGAAAACCCATTTATACTATTATCCCACTATTATTACATGTTGAGTGGGGGGAGCCTACTCTGCCAGTGCCCACCTGGCGCTTACAGCACACGACCCTTTGTTCCGCAAAATGACTCAAAATCTGTAGCGAATTATATAACGGAAAATAGTGGGACAGCCACCACAAGACTACTGGATTGGGAGGCTGTAAAAACAGTGGTTGTGGGCCGCTCTATACACGCAGTGATTGTGACAAGAAGTGTACTCAGCCAGGATCTTACCCAGGTGGGCGCCGCAACAAGAAAAGGGTGATAAACCGGGTTGCCTTTTGACGTGGCTCCTAAAACACACATCTGATGTGGAGCTGGTGACTGTCATTCAACTCTTCCCTACATCAGTTGCCACTGCCCAAGGTGCAACACATGATGTTTTTTGTGCTCATTACCAGGGCCTATACAACCCTGTACTGGTACACCAGCAGTCCACTATATGAGATTTTCTCACTGCTGCTATGTTGCCAGTAATTTCCCAAAGGGAGCGAGAGGATCTCAATAACCCTATTGCTGAGGACCTTCTGGTTTTGCTCCGAAAAGACCCACTTGAGGTCACCTCTTACAGGCCACTGTCTCTCATGGGTAGTGATTACAATATTTTAAGCAAGATCCTTGGGGCGCGACTGATGGGACATATCCTGGTGTTCATCCACCTTAAACAAAATGAATTCGTACCAGACAGATCCACAACTCCTAATATCCATAGAATACACAGACTGCTGGCGGGGGCTCAGCAACATTGGCCTTTCTAAGCCTGCCTGGTCTTAGACCTTGAGAAAGCATTTGACACCCTGTACTAGGGATACACGTTCGCAGTTTTACAAAAGCTGGGTGTTGACAGCAGGTTACTGCAGCTCATTAGACTTCTCTATGGGGCGTCCTTGGTGAGAGTAAGGAGAGGCCTGTTCATTTCTGCCCCTCTGCCAATCAGAAGGGGCACACATTAGAGCTTTCCTTTCTCTCAGTTGCTCTTCACGTTGGTGGTGAAGTCTTTTGCACAGCGACTTTGTCAATCAGGACAAGCCCTGGGGCATTTCCATCGGATTTGTGACGCATGGCGTCTCCCTGTATGCAGACAATGTCCTTGTGTACATCAGGGATATCCATAATGGCATAGATGATATTGCACATATACTAGTTGTCTTTAAAGCTACCTCAGGGTTGGGAGTAAAAAGGCCTGCCTGTTTCCACTTCATCCGATCTCCCCCCGACAACAAATAGGGGTTGGTGCACTCAATATTAAGTGGGTACTGCATACTTTTAAATACCTGGGCATTAACATTTATCACAAGACCCAGGATCTACTAGATGATGACATCACAAAGACTATTTCTTCTCCACGACCTCAGATTCCTTTAAAAAATGGCATGTTGCCAAGACTCTTATATTAGTTCATCAATCTACAGATGCCTGTCCCTCGTAGCACATTTCAGACGCTGGATACAATGGTGGGCGGCACTTAACAGAGATGTGCCGAGGTCGGAGACAAGAGTGTTGAGGCTTGTGCAGGAACTGATTCTCCCCGGCTTGGCACTGCCCATACCCTCGAGCATTCTTATTCGGGTGGTACATGAATACCATCGTAGGACTCCGAGAGTCGTGCCAGGTTTGCCACTGTGTGCCTCATAGATCCCCCTCCGTTCTATTCATTCCTTCCAAACAGGCGTAGGTCGAGAGAGAGTGGCACTCTGGGAATCAGTGTGGCTGGATGCACTGGTTGACTTGTTCCAGGATGGGTTCCTGATCCCCTTTCACCTTCTGACTGAGCTAGCAGGTCTTCTGGTGGGTCAAGCCTTGGTGCATAGGCAACTCGTCATGGGGAAATTGGAGCGACTGTCGTGCATTACTGACACAGCGCCGGAGATGCCTCCCCTCCCCCCAGACCCAGGCACTCTACATCATGGGCAGAGATTGATCATGGGCAGAGATTGATTACTTGGGTTACAAAGGCATCTCTTGTAAAATTCAAGATCCGGTAGGAGCCCTTCGACAAACCTGGGTGCAGGAAATAGGCTATGTGTTGATCGAAAAGGATTAAGACAGCGCATTGATGTACCAGAGGAAGGTATCAAGCTATGCTAGTTTTCTATTTGGACAGTACAACATATTACACAGAGCCTACTTAGCACTGGCCAAAATACATACGGTATACCCAACCGCATCTCCAGAATACCCTCGCTGCCGGGCCCCAGAGGCAGACATGATGCATATGTTTTGGAGCTGTCTGTCTGCCCGCATGCTGTGGGCAGAGGTCCTGCGCCACTCTCTTATGTGTCACAAGCCGTGAGGATCTGGATGACTTGGCTGGCTGCTTCTGGGGCCTCTATAAGTGCTGTTAAGTGGGAGGTGCCTCCAACTGATTTATTGACCTGGCGCTGCTGCCAGTCAGGAGGACAGTCGCTGTGCATTGGAAGGCCCGACCTTCCCCGGTGTGACATACTGGCAAAGTGTGACTCTCCAGTGGGGTACGGCAAAGGCCACTGTGCTACGATGCAAGGAAATACAGAAATTGAGAGAGCCCCATTTCAGTTGCGTGGGACGACATGCTGTCTGCTCTCCATGGTAACCCTGATGGAGGTGAAAGCACTGCATGATATGACACAGTGAATGCCTTCCTGATAGCACTTCCCTGCAGAGGCATGCTTCCCCTTTCCCTCCTTCTCCAGTAACCCCCCTGTCCACCCTGCACAGCACACATCATGTGAGTGAATGTAATACAGTTTGGGCACTAATGCACCCACTCTACTGATCCAGTGAGGGTGTCACAAAAGTGGCCCTATCATCCCCCACCACCATAGGGGTTCCACAGTTAGGAAGGCAACTGTTTGATTCAACGCAGGTTAATGGGACCACTGTTTGGTTTGTGTTTTACCAGTTAAGCGTAGTCAAGACATTGTGAAATCCAGATGGAACTGTTATGGCTGGAACTCAGCATATCTGATAGAGACTTCTAGTTGCAGATTCCTTACATTAGAATTTCCCTCAGGCGTCAGACTGGATCCGGAGATTTTTCTTCGAACAATACCCTTGCACGTCGGTAGGTGGCGTCGGTCGACTCCGTGGGCGTCATTGGCATCGTAGTCGCCGTGATGACGTCGGGAGTAGTACATAGGTGCACAGTTACGTCAGTTCTTTTCTTTCCGTGCCACGCGCTGATCCGGCGAAGAGCTACCCTGGTCTATTATTTGACCGAATTCACCGTTTTGTCGAGTTTTTGTGTGAAACACGACTGACTATCTGGGCAGATAGCTTGCTACGACAGTGGCCTTATGACGCCACACCTGGTTGCATACTTCAGAGACAAAGCAGACTCGGCCTTGGAGAGATTCAAGGATTCCCAGGCCACGGGGCGGTCCCTCGGTCTTTCCTCTGCCCCTCGCCCACCACAGTCCGCTTTTCACCCCTTTTGTGGCCAGGGAAGGGGCTCCCTGTCGCATCCTCCACCCAGCCACCGTCCCACCCATGCTGTTCAGCCTCTGCGTGGCCGGGATGCGAAATCCCGCGTGGCCGTGGGACAGGGAACCAGAGGTCTGCCCAGTCCACCTCTGCCCCCGCTCCAGCCTCCAAACCCTCCCAGTCCGTCCCCTCACTCCCATCCAGTTGGTGGCAGGATTCGTCATCACCTGCCCCACCGGAAATACATCACCATGGACAGGTGGGTTTTACAGATAGTTCGAAAGGGCTACTCCCTCCCTTTCAAATGCTCCACCGACTATGCCATCATCCTTCAGTCACCTTCCAGAGGATCATTTGGTGCTTCTCCACCAGGAAGTCGCAGCTTTCTTGGCCAAGGGAGCTATAGAAAAGGTCCCTGTGCCAGAAGTAGGTCGTGGCTGTTATTCCCTCTACTTTCCGATACCAAAAAAGGACAAGGGCTTATGTCTAACCTAGACCTTTGGGCCCTAAACTACTTGCTCAAGAAGGAGAAATTCAGAATGCTCACCCTAGCTCAGGTTCTGTCTGCCTTGGACCCAGGAGACTAGATGGTAGCGTTGGACTTGCAGGACGCTTATTTCCACATCCCCATCCTGCCTGCCCACAGACGTTACCTATGATTTGTGGTAGGTCACTAGCGCTTTCAGTTTACCGTGCTCCACTTCGGCCTTACCAGCGCCCCTCAGGTGTTCATGAAAGTGATGGCGGTGGTTGCAGCTCATCTGCGCAGGTTAGGGGTCTCAGTCTTCCCCTACCTTGACGACTGGCTGTTGAAGGCGGACTCGCCCCAGAAAGTCATCTCCCACCTTCAGACTACAGCAAACCTCCTGCACACGCTGGGGTTCACTATAAACATGCCAAAGTCACACCTGACTCCCTCTCAGAGTCTCCCTTTCATTGGAGCAGTTCTGGACACAATGCTGTTTCGGGCTTATCCTCCTGAAAAGCGAGTCCAAGACATTCAGGCTATGTTTCCGTTCTTTCAGCCTCGGTCTTAGGTTTCAGTGAGACTGACTATGAGGCTGCTGGGCCTCATTGCCTCCTGCATCCTACTAGTAACACATGGCAGATGGCATATGCGGGCTCTGCAGTGGGACCTGAAGTTCCAGTGGGCGCAGCATCAGGGGAATCTCTCCGACATGGTCCAGATCTCAGAAGGGACTGTTAAAGACCTGCAGTGGTGGCTTTCGAATCCGCAGTGGGTCCAAGGCAGATCCCTCTTCCTTCCCCACCCAAATCTCTCTATTGTGACAGATGCGTCACTTCTAGGTTGGGGCGGCCACATGAGAGAGGAGGAGATCAGAGGACTCTGGTCTCCGGCGGAGTCTGGGCTACATATCAATCTTCTGGAGCTCCGGTGCGATCAGGCTTGCGTTGAAAGCATTCCATCCCTCTCTCAAAGGGAAAGTGGTGCGGGTGTTCACGGACAATACTACCGCCATGTGGTATTGCAACAAACTGGGCGGAGTAGGATCCTGGACTTTTTGTCAGGAGGCACTACGCCTCTGGACGTGGCTAGAACATCAGGGCATTACCCTGATGGTTCAACATCTGGTGGGTTCCCTCAACGCCAGAGCAGACAAACTCAGCCGTCGATGCACAGCCGATCACGAATGGTATCTCCATCCGGAGCTGGCGCAAGGTCTCTTTCAGCAGTGGGGAGAGCCTCTGCAGAGAAAGCGCAATGTCAGCTGTTTTGCGTGTTGGAGTTTCCAAGGCGGCACTCGCTCTGAGATGCTTTTTTTCTCGAGTGGAACTCCAGCCTCCTTTACGCCTTCCTGCCTATACCTCTTCTGCCCAGAGTTCTCAAGAAAATCAGGAATGACCGGGCCCAAGCCATCTTGGTGGCTCCGGACTGGGCACAGAGAGTATGGTATCCAGAGCTATTGAGCATGTCCATCGATTCTCCACTCAGACTGCCTCTTCGGGCGGATCTTCTGTCGCAGCAACAGAGGACGGTTCTTCACCCGAACCTGTCCAACCTCCACCTTCATGCTTGGAGATTGGGCGGCGACAGTTGACGGCTTTTGCACTTCCACCCAAAGTCTGCGATGTTATCTTGGCTGCCAGGCGTCCATCAAACAAAACTGTATAGGCCTGTCGTTGGAATACATTTGTGGCATGGTGTACCAACAAATCTGTTGATCCCCGTTGTGCCCCTCTGTCCGAGGTTCTTCTGTTCATTCTTTCTTTGGCCCAGCAGGACTCTGCTTTGGGCACCCTTAAAGGGTATTTATCTGCCATTTAGCCCTTGCTTAGGCTACCTGATCAGCCCTCACTCTTTAAATCTCCTATTGTGAGTAGAATCCTAAAAGGACTCACCCATTTATTTCCTCCCACTCCATTTATCATGCCTCAGTGGGACCTCAATCTTGTACTTACTTTTTTGATGTGTACTCCCTTTGAGCCAATGCATAATTGTCCCTTGCAGCTCCTCACCTTCAAAACTGTCTATCTTGTTGCAATCACCTCAGCTCCCAGGTTGAGTGAGCTTCAGGCCCTTTCCTCAAAACCTCCATACTTATCTGTGCACCCTGACAAAGTAGAGTTGCGCACTAAGGCTTCTTTCCTTCCTAAGATGGTTACATCCTTTCATGTAGGCCAGTCCATCACTCTGCCTACTTTCTACGCACCCCCACATCCTTCCTATGAGGAGGAGAGACTCCACCGTCTGGACCCAAAAAGAGCATTGGCGTTCTACCTTAATCGTGCTAAAGATTTTCAGGTGGACGATCAACTCTTCGTTGGGTATGTGGGTGCGAAAAAAGGGAAGGCGGTGCAAAAACGTGCCATCTCTCGATGGGTGCTTCTTTGCATCAAAATGTGCTACGCTTTGGCCAAGAAGCAACCTCCTGAGGGCTTGCATCCTCTTTCAACCAGAGCACCTGCTGCTTCCACTGCGTTAGCACGCTGAATTCCTGTCCTGGATATCTGCTAGGCAGCTACGTGGATGTCCCTGCACACGTTTGCTAAGCACTACTGTCTGGACAGTCAGGTCCGTCGGGACGGCTTCTTTGGTCGTTTGGTTTTGCAGGACTTCCTAGTATGATCTTGGTTCGCAGCCCACCACCGAGGATGGCATTGCCTGGGTATCTATTCTAAGGTAAGATATCTGCAACTAGAAGTCGCTATCAGATGTACAAGTTACGTACCTTTGGTAACGAAATATCTGGTAGAGACATATTCTAGTTGCAGATATTTTAGTTTCCGCCCACCCTTCTCCCCGCTTGCAAACTGATTTCTAGGGACAGGTCCTTAGCTCTAGCGCACCAATCTCAGTGTTCTTAGCGGCTCTGCACTTTGGCGTGGAAAGTCGTTAAAAGAAACTGACGTCACTGCGTGAGGGTGGCATCTATGTACTAATCTTGACATCATCATGGCGACTACGACGCCAACGACACTCGCGTAGTCGACCGACCAACATGCCCAAGGGTATTGCTCGAAAAAAAATCTCCGGATCTATATGGTAAGGAACCTGCAACTAGAATTTGTCTCTTCCAGATATTTCGTTACTGAAGGTAAGTAACTTGTACGTTAATGCAACTTCTTGGTTTACTGAAGATGCTTTTTATGTCTGCTATATCATATACTGGCAAAATTCAATAAGGATGGTTTAAAAAAAGAAAAAAAGCAGTGTGCTTGACTTATGAATTCGTAGATAGGTAACTCAGCAGCCAGAGTCATGCTGCAGAGCTTGATTTTGACAACATCCAGAGTTCCATTCACTACCATTAAGAACCACTTGATCCACTTTTTCTATGGTTGTTAAGGGACCACTGAGATTTGAGATAAAAGTCAAATGTTCGGAGTTAGGATGATGTTAGATTTCTAGTGTTCGAAGACTTCTAGAGCCAGATGTTGTCAAGGTGTATGGGCCTAAAATCGACCCAGTGTTCACCCAGGGGTTGCTCTGCAGCCACAATGTGCTACTGGCTGGACTGGAATTTACAGTTGGACTTCAGAAGGTCTAACTGCAGTCTCTCTGGTACCATTGAAGCTTGAGAGATAAAACCCATGGCCCTAAGTCTATAAAAACAAGCTGTTGCCATCAGGCTAGGGGACAAGAGTGTTACTCTACTATTCCATTAGGGTAGATGCAAAAAGTTTACAGGAGCGGGCACAAGTGTAAGATTCTCCACCACCTGCCAGGCTTCCACCAACAATCGATCTCCCCAGGGCCTGATGTGGGTGCCTTTACTCACCACTTACTTGTCTAGGGATGAGAGCACCTTTTGGTTGTACCATTAGCCTAGCAGAGCCTCGAAAACTACAGGTGAAAGCAACAGAGGAAAACATGCAGAGCACCTCCAGTAGGCTTGAAATTTGAGATCATGAGGATGGAGAGATAATGGTGTAGACACAATGCACAAAATGGAGGCAAGATATCACAATTCAAAATGAGTAACTTTTTATTCAACAACGGGCAGCATTTTCAGGTCTATATCCACCATCTGGACTGAGCAGTGAGGCTGTTCGCAACAAGTTTGTCTCCTCTAGCCTCCTATCTCAGTTGAGAGTATGCGTGATTTGTGCCTAGTAATATATGCACATTGTTACACAAAGCTCAGTCTCACATGATAATACTTTCTTTTGGCATCTCTCCAAGCATACAGCATCTTGGAAAACTCTGAAGCAGACATCTGGTGGTATGTTAGCCCTATATCAAACATAACAGCCACACACCACTTACACCGGAGGCAGTAGTGTTTTCTGTGATCAGTAGTGTTTTCTGTGATCTCATGTAATCTTTGTGAAAACAGAGCTTTTCATTCTCCAGGGAAAGATCGTTCTTGCTCAGATGTAATTGCTTTAGGCAAAGTCCAATACAGCAAAATCTTAGCACTGCCTTTCCTCCACAGAAATAAATATAATCTTAGTCCATTAAAGCCATTTCCAAGTTTGCAGTGAGGTGACTAAAGGTCTACTAGACACCGACTTCGTCTTGCATTGCCCTACGTCCATGATGCTGTTATCTTGCCAATATCTCATGTTGGGGTGCGTGCGTTCACACACCCACCTATCTCTTCCCTCTCCCCTCAAGGGCTGGTAGTTACAAGATATTGAAAATTGAGATCACATGTAAATTGTGCAGAATCTGGCTACAAATAGAGTAGGGGCTGCATATCAACATTTTCCAACTATGAGCTGTTAGATAGCTTTTTGGGTTTTTCATCACATTCTGAAGGAAAAACAGAGGACTTGTTGGTGACTACGGCCACAATAGGGTATTACATGCATGCAGGAATTCACAAGATTTTTTATTATCTTTGGAGGTCCTTGAGGCATGGACATGGCTTCTCAAACCTGGCTTATTCCTCTGTAAATCACATTTGGGACATCAGCTGTATATGTTTTAACCACATATATTCAAACCTGTCAAGGGCAAGTTTAACCGAATCCTGGTTACCACTTTTATATTTGGCAGACTAGACCCAGTGAGTAACAGAGCAGTGGCTTAGCGTGCTGGTGTCCATACCCGGTATTCAAGGGAAGGCCTTTTTAGTGAATTTTTATACCAAATTTGTGCATGCCTTTTTCACTTCTTTTGATGATCTCGGGTATGATGGAGCAAGCTCCTTTCGTCTTAAAGGGCTTTAAAGGCCACAGCCTGAAGGCCATCCACTCCTGGCTTTGCACAGAAAAGTTCTAATGTATTAATGTAGTTTCTAAAGGTGTTTTTAAAAATACTAAGAGTATTCCTTGCTTAATGGTGAGGAATATTTAAGAACGTGAATTTATGAGGAATACCAATATTGTTAATTATAGGTGAGTAACTATTTCAAATACTTCCACAGTTGAAGGCATACTAACCACTGTTTTCTGAATCCCCTTAAATTGGCACGAAGTGTATTCATGCCTCCCTCTCAATACCAACATTCTGGGCCCTGTATGCTGGTGAACCCTCCCCCCCTTGATTGGGGATTCCTGTCTCTGCATTCTCACCTTCCTTCTTTCCCAACAGTTGTTCATAGGTATATAGTTCATCCTTCTCCCTTCAGAAATTCCTGTATCTTCATGCAGATACCCCTCCTGTTTGCAGGCCTCTATACCATAATGACATGTCTCCCCATCTGTAAGGAAATGCCTTCCTTGGCATGGTTACCCCCTAACTTTTTGCCTTTTGTTGATGCCAGTTATGATTGAAGTTTGCTGGGACCCTGCTAACCAGGCCCCACCACCAGTGTTCTTTCCCTAAACGGTACCTTTGCTCCCACAATTGGCACAGCCCTGGCGCACAGATACGTCCCTTGTAAATGGTACCCCTGGTACCAAGGGCCCTGTGGCCAGGGAAGGTCTCTAAGGGCTGCAGCATGTATTATGCCACCCTGTGGACCCCTCCGCCAGCACATGCACACTGCCTCACAGCTTGTGTGTGCTGGTGGGGAGAAAATGACTAAGTCGACATGGCACTCTCCACAGGGTGCCATGCCCACCTGTCACTGCCTGTGGCATAGGTAAGTCGTCCCTCTAGCAAGCCTTACAGCCCTAAGGCAGGGTGCACTATACCACAGGTGAGGGCTTAAGTGCATGAACACTGAGCCCCTACAGTGTTTACGCAAAACCTTAGACATTGTAAGTGCAGGGTAGCCATAAAGAGTATATGGTCTGGGAGTCTGTCAATTACGAACTCCACAGTTCCAAATGGCTACACTGAAAACTGGGAAGTTTGGTATCAAACGCCTCAGCACAAAAAATGCACACCGATGGCAGTGTGGGATTTATTGTAAAATACACCCAGAGGGCATCTTAGAGATGCCCCCTGATTACCAGTCCGACTCCCAGTGCTAGGCTGACCAGTTCCTGCCAGCCTGCCACAACCAGACGAGTTTCTGGCCAAATGGGGTGAGTGCCTTTGTCACTCTGTGGCCAGGAACAAAGCCTGTACTGGGTGGAGGTGCTTCTCACCTCCCCCTACAGGATCTGTAACACCTGGTGGTGAGCCTCAAAGGCTCATGACTTTTGTTACAGCACCCCAGGGCTTCCCAGCTAATAGAAATGCCCGCCCTTCCGGCCACTGCCCCCACTTTTGGCAGCAAGGCTGGAGAAGATAATGAGGAAAACAAGGAGGAGTCACCCACCAGTCAGGACAGCCCCTAAGGTGCCCTGAGCTGAGGTGACCCCTGCCTTTAGAAATCCTCCATCTTGAGTTTGGAGGACTCCCCCAATAGGAATAGGGATGTGCCCCCCTCCCTCCAGGGAGGAGGCACAAAGAGGGTGTAGCCACCCTCCAGGACAGTAGCCATTGGCTACTGCCCCCCTGACCTAAACACACTCCTAGATTTAGTATTCAGGGGCGACCCTGAACCCAGGAAATCAGATTCCTGCAACCTACAACACGAAAAAGGACTGCTGACCTGAAAGCCCCGCAGAGATGACGGGATGACAACTGACTTGGCCCCAGCCCTACCGGCCTGTCTCCAGACTCAAAGAACCTGCACAGCGACGCATTCAAGAGGGACCAGCGGCCTCTGAGGGCTCAGAGGACTGCCCTTGACCCGAAGAACCAAGAAACTCCAGAGAACAGTGGTGCTGTTCAAAACCAACCTGCAACAAAGAAACAACTTTCAAAGAACTCTCGCTTCCAGCCAGAAGCGTGAGACTTCACACTCTGCACCCGACACCCCCGGCTTGAGTCCAAGAGAACAAACACCGCAGAGAGGACTCCCAGGTGACTACGACACCGTGGGTACCCTGAGTCGACCCCCCTGCACTCCCATAGCGAAGCCTGCAGAGAGGATCCAGAGGATCCCCCTGACCGCAACTGGCTGGTAAGAGAACCTGATGCCTGGACCAAGCACTGCACCCACAGCCCCCAGGAGTACAGGAGTGACCAGGAGGCGGCCCTCTTCCTAGCCCAGTTGGTGGCTGGCCCGAGAATCCCCCCTGTGCCCTGCCTGCATCGCCTAAGTTACCCCCAGGTCACTCCATTGCTTTCAGTAGCAAACCTGACGCCTACTTTGTCCACTGCACCCAGCCGACCCTGTGCCGCTGAGGGTGTGTTTTGTGGGCTTGTGTGTGTCCCCTCCAGTGCTCTACAAAACCCCCCTGGTCTACTCCCCGAGGATGCATGTACTTACCTGTAAGCAGACTAGGACCGGAGCACCCCTGTTCTTCATAGGTGCCTATATGTTTTGGGCCCTCCTTTGACCTCTGCACCTGACCGGCCCTGTGTTGCTAGTGCTGTGGCTTTGGGGTTGCATTGAACCCCCAACGGTGGGCTGCCTATGCCCAGGCGATTGACTGTGTAAGTGCTTTACTTTCCCGAGGAACTTAACCAAACTTACCTCCCCCCAGGAACTGTTGATTTTTGTCCACTTTTAAAATAGCTAATTGCCATTTTAACCTAAACTGTGTGTACTACTGTTTTAAATCAAAGTTCTCTACTTACCTGTGTGAAGTACCTTGCATTTTTTGTATTTACCTCAAATCTTGAATCTTGTGGTTCTAAAATAAATTAAGAAAATATATTTTTCTTTATAAAAATTATTGGCCTGGAGTTAAGTCTTTGAGTGTGTGTTCCTCATGTATTGCCTGTGTGTATACAACAAATACTTAACACTACCCTCTTAAGCCTACTGCTGGATGACACTACCACAAAATAGAGCATTGGTATTATCTACTTTTGCCACTATCAACCTCTAAGGGGAGCCCTTGGACTCTGTGCACACTATCTCTTACTTTTAGATAGTATATACAGAGCCACCTTCCTGCACCATCCCTTAGTTTGGCTGTCCATGTATAGCTTTTCCTGCTATGTTTCTTTCTTTCTTATCACTGTTGCCCTGAAAGACCATAGCAGTGTATGCATTGTGCCAATATGTGTTTGATGAACAGAAAATCAAAAAGAACAGTGGTTCCTTCATACGTAATTTGTAAGAACTAAGAACTTGGGCCAGTGTTTGAGCAAACTATTTGTACTATGAGGACCTAGGATGTTCAGATTTCTACCCTACACATGATTATGAAGTAGAGGCATAAGTGTCAAATTGAATTAAGGATTTATTTTTTTCTACCCTCAAAACATAGCCCCTATGACCAGCAGTCTACTTGTGTGTGTGTGTGTTTGGGTACACAGAAGCATACCTCTGAGCCTTCAAAACACAGATATTCTTGCTTGCTATGTGTTCATCTGTTTTGATTTTTGTGTCTTTTTCCCCAGACACCGAATACCTTTGCAGTGTGTACTAACTACCGTGGGATCTTACTACAGGCCATCAACGACAAGGATATGAATGACTGGCTGTACGCCTTCAACCCACTGCTAGCTGGCACTATAAGGTGAGACAACTGCTTCTGATGGATACTTAAAGCCACAGATACCTCTTCTTGTGAGTATCCCTTTGCACTAGACTGGATATGTAGATTTTTTTCAGCATTGTTCCTACACACATAAAATACACTCAAGAGGCACTCATTGTAACATAAAAAATAATAGTACTCATGAGTACTGCACACTAATAGGAGGAGTCATGTGGCTCAGTGTTGGTTTCATCACATTAACACTCAGTTATTTTTTTCTGCACCTTCGGATCCGGAGCTCACCCTCAACTTTTTCGTCATCTTATCAACAAGCATTTCTCCAATTTATCTCACACTTTGCAAGCCATTATGTCCCCTCTGAAGAGTACAGAGGCACAGACTGGTGCAGAATAGAGTAGCACAGTGTGGAGTGGTATAGAGTGGTGCAGAGTAGAATAGTGCCGTAGAGTGCAGTGGAGTAGAGTTGAGTTGAGTGGAGTGCTGCAGATTTAATTGACAAAGAATGCAGTAATCCAGAGTAGAGTAGCATCAAGTCCAGTGACTTAGAACGCAGTGATGTACAGTGGCGTAGAGTGCAGTGAAGTTGCGTACAGTGGTGCAGATTAAAGTGCAACAGTGTAGAGTGCAGTGGACTGGTGTAGATTAGAGTGAATTGGTGCATTTGTGTACACTGTTGCAGAGTATAGTGACCCAGAGTGTAGTGGCATAGAATTCAGCAGAATACAGTGCAGTGGCATAGTTAAGAGTGGTGCATAGCAGAGTACAGTGGCACAGAGTGTAGTTGTGCAAAGTAGAGTGCAGTGATGCAGAGCAGAGTGGTGTAGAGTTCAGTGGCAGAGTGCAGTGTTGTAGAGTTTAGTGGTGTAGAGTGATGTAGAGTACAATGGTGCAGAGTAGAGTGGCGTATAGTGAGGTGACTTAGACTGCAGTTGTGTAGAATACATTTGAGTACAGTGCATTGGCATAGAGTGCAGTGGTGCAGAGTAGTTTAGAGTGGCATAGAGTGCAGGAGTGTAGAGTTAAGGGTGACAGAATAAAGAGCATTGGCGTAAAGTGCAGTGTTGCAGACTGGCGTAGAGTGGAGTTGCATAGAATGGAGTTGTGCAGAGTAGATTGGAGTGGCCTAGACTGTAGAGTGTAGTAGTGTAGAGTAGTGTGGCATAGTGTGCTTTGGTTTAGAGTAGAGAGAAGCAGAGTGAAGGAGCGTAGACTGCAGTGGTGCAGAGTTGAGTGTTATGCAGTGACGCAATGTGGTGGAGTGGTTTAAAGTGCATGGAGCAGAGTGGTGTAGAGTGAAGAGACATAGAATGAAGTAGCATAGAGTGGAGTGGTGCAGAGTAGAGTGCAGTGACGCAGTATGGAGTGGTGTGGTTTCGAGTGGTGCAGAGTAGAGTGCAGTGGCATAGAGTGGTGCAGAGTAGAATGAAGTGGCATAGAGAGTGGTAGCACACAGCCTTTACAGATAGCACTTTTTCAACTGAAATGACCATTACATTTGCATAGAAATACAATTTTACTAATAAAACTATACATCGAACAAACGAGTGGAAATGGCAACACCTAGTTTATTGCTTTGTTTCAATCATATTAAAGTATTTGTTTCCAACACACTTCAGAATTAACAAAAAATGTGCTTCATTCAGGCTTTCAGAATTCGGATATTTTCTGAAATACTTGTGCAGTTCATTTAGATATAGTGTGCTAGAAAAAATACCCTTTCCTTTCCCAGTGTCCAGCAAGGATGTCACACAATCCTCACAGTTTGAAGTTCGAGAAAGAAAAGAAAATGCTTGACATTTGACCTCTGTCTATGAATGCACAGCAAATGTGACAAAATAAGGGCCAGATTTATGGGCCTGTTTCCAGAAATGAGCACTTGTGCAAGAACATGACGGGTGTTGGTGTGAGAAGACTTTGCTTCTTGGGAGAGACAAACTCACTCCGGACAGCCTAAAATAATTAAAGCCCGCAAATAGAAAGCTAGAAAATGTGAGTTACAAGCCAGAAAGCCAGTGGTAAGCAACAGGCGTAATGCATTCCCACTGAAGCATTCTGAATGTCCCCAAGATGTCTTTAGCAAAATAGACATCTGTGCTATATGGTAGGCTGCGACCTAAGAAACATAAGAAGTCAAAACACAACTCTCTGACCTGGTCCCCTGCTGAGGAACCAGTTTCACAGATTATACTGGTGAAATTCAGATTCCAAGGTGCGTTGGTAGCGCCACAACAAGTTGAGGCCTTCAAGGAAGTTATGTTGATCTTCTTTGGCACCCTTCCAGATCCCTTTAAGCACCTTCAGGCCCCAAGAATCCGAGGAGGCCTCCATGTGTGCTGTGGCTGGCAGATCCATCCTCTGTGCTGTCTGCGCTTTTTGATTATACTGTGGAGTCTGCCCTTATTCCAGAGCCAATGCACAAGCCAACTTTGAATCCTGCATCAAGATCTTTGACGACCCCTTTCTCGTTGACGCCGCAGACACCCAAGGAAGAACCCATTGTCTTATTGAACTCACAAGCGAGCCTGCACGCTCATGACCAAAATTGTGCCCTCTTCAACCTTGGCCAGAAGTGAGGCAGCTTCTTTCTGGCTGATAGAACCTTGCTTCACCTAGGAGGCTCTACATTCCCTTTGTTTCAGACTTAGAACATAGTCAGCATGGTAATGGAGATGATAGGGGTAATGAATCCCTTTACTATGATGAAGACCATCTTTTTCAGAACCTTCAGACTGTCAGTGGGATAGACACTTCCTCAGACATTCGGTCAAAGCCTTGGAAGAGTCTTGGTGCAAAGACAACACCAAGGTCCATCTCCAGAGCAACAGGCCTAACCAGTCCTTTTAAGGCTGGGGATCCAGCCAACAGCGTCTAGCCCCTCAGGGGCAACACACTGCTCAAACCCCCTGTTCTTGCCCACTACCGCCACCAAGAGCTATGCTTGCCTTCAGCAGCACATGGCCATCCTGTTGAAAGTATGATGTTATTACCTCCACAGGTGGCAGAGCCTCACATCCGACATGTGGGTGCTTCAGATAGTTCAGCAAGGATATGCCCTACCATTCCTTTCAGACCCACTGCATATTCCACCTACATTAGAGCAACTGTCAGAGGATCATTTGTCCATTTTAAGGCAGGAGGTGTCGGTTCTTTTGGATAAAGGTGCCCTAGAGAGGGTTCCGTCAGAAGAAATAGGGACTGGATGTTGCACCCATTATTTTCTGGTGCCAAAGAGTTCGGTCCTATTTTAAAACTTCACTCTTCCAATTTATTGCTGAAAAGGACAAATTCAAAGTGCCCTCATTTGCCCAAGTTCTATCTTCCCTGGATCCAGAAAACTGCATTGTAGCACTGGATGGTATTGCTGGTCTTGTAGGAGTCAATTTTCACATTCCCATCGCGCAGACCCACAGCCGTTACCTGCGGTTCAGTGTGGACCAGGAACATTTTCTGTTTTTAGTGTTCCCCTTCAGCTATACCAGTGCTTGCCTGGATGTTCATGAAAGTGATGGTGGTGGTCTCAGCACATCTTTGGAGGCTGGGGATACCAGTGTTCCCCTACCTTGACAACTGGCTGTTGAAGGTAGGCTCACCACAGTCAGTCATACACCACCTCCAGACGACAGTGAACCTCCTAACATCTTCTGGGTTCTCGATCAACTTGCGAAAGTCACACCTGACTCCTTTGGAGAGGCTTCCATTCATCTGAGCAGTTCTGAAGATGGTGCAATTTTGAGCCTTCCCTCCACATCAATGAGTCCAGGACATCAGAGCTATGATCCCGATGTTTCAACCTCTGTCCTGGGTCTTGGAGAGAGTCGCTCTGAGGCTTCTTTGCCTCTTGGTCTCCAGTATCCTGCTAGTGGAAAGCTAGATGGCACATTCGGGCTGTGCAGTGGGATTTGAAGTGTCAGTGGGCGCAAGACCTAGGGAATCTATACAAGTTTCAGAAGAAGCTGCGAAAGACCTGCAGTGGTGGTTGCTCGACCACAAGTGGATGGCCGGCTGACCACGCTCCTTACCCTACCCAGAACTGACAGTGGTGACGGACGTGGCACTGTTGGGTTGGGGAGGTCATTTGGGAGAGGTGGAGTTCAGTGATGACAGTTGACTGGCTTCATCCTTCCTCCAGAACTAGTTGATGTCATTCTTGTGGCCAGGAGTCTGTCTATGAATTCTGTTTATGCCAGCTGCTATGAAAACCTGATGGAATTCTGTCACACAGACCCATTACAAGCAAAGTTATTGGATATTCTGCTTTCTTTAGCCAAGCAAGGCCTCACGTTGGAACCAGTTAAAGGTTACTTTTCTGGGCTTTTTGCGTTTACTGGACCAGCCATCCTTGTTACAATCATCTGTTGTGATGCGTTTACTTAAAGGTCTGTAGTATATGTTCCCACCCAAACCTTTTGTAATGCCACAGTAGGACCTTCATTTGGTTCTCACTTTCCTGGTGTGTACTCCTTTTGATCAAATACACAGCTGTTCCTTTGCGTCTCTTGAGTCTGACCCTCAAAACCGTCTTTATCATAGCAATAACATCAGCTTGCTACATGAGCAAGCTACAAGCGCTCTCCGTTTGCCCACTTGGCACCACTTTTTTTCTGTACAAACTTATGTTGTGGACTAAAGTGCCATGTTCGCCGAAGGTTGTTAGGCCCTTTCATGTTGTTCAATCCATCACCCTTCCATCATTCTTTGCCACCTCTCCCCTCAAAGGAGAAGAGACTCCACCGCTTTGATCCTAGAAGAGCTTTGAGATTTTAAATCAATGGTACCAAAAAACCATCGAGTGGGTGAATAGTCCTTTGTGGTGCTTTCTGGAGCGAAGAAGGGAAGGGAGGGCAGGGCAGACAAAGAGCATATGAAGGTGAATATTACTCTGTAAAAATCTGCTCTGCATTTGCCAAGAAGCAGTCCCAGGAGGATCTGAGGGATGATTTGACTAGGGCCAAGAGTGCTACCACTGCGTCGGCACGCAGAGTACCTGTTCTGAACATCTGTGAGTCTACAATGTAGGTATCACTCCATGTGCTTACAAAGCACTACTGCTTTTGTAGCCAGGAAAGAGCACTTTGCCCGTTTAGTAGTGCCCATTAATTTTCTTGTTTGAGCCACTCCACAGATCACCTAACTTGTAAGGCACTGCTTTGTTATCTATTCACAGGGTGAGAAATCTGCAATTATAATTATCCTTCAGAAGAACAAGTTACTTACCTTTGGTAACTCTCTTTCTAGTGGATACACTATCTAACCGCAAATTCATCACCACCCTCCCTCCACCTCTTTATGTGGAATAAACTCCTTTTACCATCCATATAAAGAACCCAAGTTGGAGAACTTTACAATTTCATATCTGATCAGTTACTAAGTTCAGTGTCCAACGGCACAAACTGAGTCAAGAAAGAAACTACAGTCAGCAAAGGAACCTACAGCTCACAGTGGTGGGGACATGCATGTGGCTCCAGAGTCACTTCTGAGGAGTGACGAAGCTGACACTGAACTGCATGATGACACCTACCAACACGCAGAGATTAGTGCTGAGAAAAATCTCTGTATCCAGTCCGGCACCTCAGAGTATTCACATGGGAATCTGTGGTTAAAGTACCCACCAGAAAGAGTGTTACTGTAAGCAGATAACTTGTTAGAGTACAAAGTAAAGTTAGTAAATACAATTTTAGGGTGTTTCTGAGGGTCACCTAGGCATCTAGGAATTATTAGGTTATAAATCTGTAGAGGATGCCCTTGCTGTGGAACTTTTCTTGAAGGTAAGTAACTTTTCCATTCCGCATAACAATACGTGAACATCCTAATGAGCATCATTGTTCATCTGGCTCCCCAGATGATCCCTGCCCAGTCACCTTTCTTCATTTGTGCATATCAGTTCTCACTTTCGTCAGTATAATAAATCTCTCCCTCTTTGAGATGTGTGCCTTTGGTTTGGAAGGCTGGGGTTATCAGCTCTCCCACCTTAAAAAACGAAATCTGGGTGAATGTCTTCCCCTGAAATCAAGCCATGCAAGACTTGCAGGCAGCATATTTCAATTACTGACCCTGACGCCTCCTGCATTTTTGATTTGGCAATGATCATGGCCTTGCGCTATGTGATCTATGTCAGCAAGAGGATGTGTGAAAAGTAGTTGAGTGATAGAGAGGCCAAGGTCAAAGTCTCTCCCAGCCTGGGAGAAGACATAAAAAACATTTGTTTTTTTTAAGTAACACTGCTCCTTTCACAATGGCAAGTGTGAGAGGCAGGAATCTTCTACCTTCTCATCCAAACCAATTCCAGCTCTGCAAATAATCTCTGAAATTAGCTTCCCACACTCTGGTGCATCTGCAGTACAAACAGAAGCTTTCAAAAAGGCCATATTGCCAATATTTGCTACCTTTCACTCTGAGTTCCTGTTGTTGGCTCCTGAAGAGGAATTACAAATGCCTTCTTCATTAAGCAGCACAATTGAAATGCCAGTAGTTTTTGCCTCATCAGTGAATCTGGTTTTGTCCCCGCAGGAGACTGTGAAGTTGGTACTGAAGGCTATCTCTAAGTCAGTTTCGAATTCCTTTCCAGCAGAGAGATGTGTTTCGACTTCTGATGTACCTTCAGGAGAGCAGATCTTGCAAGTTCCTAGGTATACAACTGAGGATTACTTATGGAAAACAGAATTTCAACTGATTGTCAAATTGATAAGGAAAGGGTTCTTCAGAAGATTACATGGTGTGCTTGAATACTACTCGAGCACTTTGACCTTTCACAGTTGTCCTTCTCCATTCTATGGGCGCTAACTGGATGATCATCTGACACTTCTCCACGAGGAAGTCTCGGCTCTCTTGGCCAAGGGAGCCATAGAGTGCGTCCATGTGCCAGAAGTAGGTTATGGTTGTTATTCCCGCTACTTTCTGGTGCCCAAAAAGGACATGGCCCTACACCCTATCCTAGTCCTCCGGTCGCTCAATCTCTTCCTCAAAAAGGAGAAGTTCAAAATGCTCATTCTGGCTCAGGTCCTATCTGCCCTGGACCCAGGAGACTCAATGGTAACATTGGACTTGCAGGACGCACATTTCCATATTCCCATTCTGCCTGCCTGCCCGCAGACGTTACTTGCAGTTTTGTCCATGCCCCCAACAAAGTATCTGTCACTGGCTTAAAATCTAGGATGGGTTCAGTAGCTGTTTGCCCTGGCTCAACGGCTTCTATACGACCACTGGGATTGACCTCCAAGAAGGAGAGCTAACGGTCAAGGACTTTACCCACTCTACCCTTCATCATGGATTAAGAACCACTCTTCTACGTGAGAGGAGTCCTGACTCTTGGGAGGCGTCAAGGCCACTAGCCTCCTGCAGGTCGTCTTACCAATTCTCCTTGTGATATGGTTGGCCTATCTCATCGCCCGCTTTGGAGTCATTGTACAAATCCATGCCGAACAGGGAATGCAGGGTATGTGTTAGTCTTTGGGGAGGGAGATCTTGTGAAAAAAATGTTGCCCTATGGTGGCCGAACGCAGCCTTGGTAAAGGTCAACTAGTGCAGACTGAGTGACAGAGGGGACAGTTGGATCCTTACAATCCAGTGCTGATGGAGTCTGCATTGGTGTTGAAGTAAAGGAAAGTGGTTTGGACTGTGGCCTTGGAGACAGAGTGAGGACTGAAGCCGAAGGTGGCCCCATCGTGGGCTCAGAGATGCAGCTAGTTCAAAGTGCGAACCTGCTGGCGGTAATCAAGGTGGAATACTTCTTGTTTCCATGGGGCCCACTGGTGTGCCAGAGGGAGTTGGCATGAGACCAGAGAGTCGGAGCATGGCTTTATGGTACTCTTCTATCTGTTTAGGAGTGAAACTCTGTTATGCCGAAACAAATTGAAGGATTGGCTCTGAAGTCGAAACCACTTTGGGAGCGAGATCAAGACATAGGATGCTGCCCCCTGCACCTTCTCAGGGTAATGTGTAAAGTGGGAAAGAATCAAGTCCCTCTAAGATTTCTTGTGGTTTTTTTTCCAACGTACCCAAGGACTTTGATCGAGACTAATACCGGCCTCTGGATTGACTCCTGCAACTTCTAGAACTCGAACAGGACAGGGCCCGAACTTATGACTTGGACCCTTCTTGTCACTAAGTCTTCTGGTGCTTAGCAATGTAGAGTTTTGCCTTGCAGTCTGATATGGTCTTCGGGTTCATCAAAGTGCAGTCACTGCAGGCCTTAAAACTGTGATTTGACCACAAGCAAATCTGATCAGCATCTGTCACAAACATATATTTCCAACAGTCCTCACAGAGCTTTAAACCTTATATTTTGGTTGGTGATATGTCCTTTGCACACTGAAAAAGAAATTGTTGGATCAAGGTAAGTTCTCAAAGAAGCAAGAGATAGCTCTGGATCCACACCTGGTGGTGAAGATTGAAAGGAACTGACATCAGTCTGTTTATGAGTGGCTCTTATATAGGCTCAGCATCTCATTTCCGAAGTGGAATTGCATCAGTCCGCAGGGTGCCACCTATTAGCGCACAGAGGTACTGTTGAAAAGTTTCCAGATCCAGTCTTGAGCTTGCAGAATAGTCAAAAGGTGAGACATCTGCGACTAGAAGTCTCTATCTGAACACAAATATCATAGAAATGCTTTTCATGCAGAACGTGAAAAAGATAGTAAGTGTAGCAGAGTAATATCTTTCTAGTATAGCCCCCACTTTTTGCCTGATGTCAGTGTGTTTAGAATGTAGTTCAGTGGGATCCTGCTAATAAGGACACCAGTGACTGCGCTCTCTCCTCTAAATTTGTTTGCTGGTAAACCTTTTATCCCCACAAGTGGCATACTGGTGCACCCATGTAAGTCCTTAGTATATGGTACTCAGGTACCCAGGGCATTGGTTAACCAGGAGTCTTTCATGGGATACAGAATATGTTATGCCACTCATGCAAGCCCATGCAAACTCTGTCTGCAGGCCTGCAATTGCAGCCTGTGTGAAATGGTGCATGCACCCTTTCACCACCAAACCTGGTCACTGCACTTAGACATTATAAGTCACCCCTCTGCTTGGCCCTTCAGCCCAAGGGCAAGGTGCACGCCTCTACGTGTGAGGGTACACCTACAGGAGCAGGGTGCCCCTACACACCCCAGGCCCATTCCTGGACTCTGTAAGTGTGGGGAAGCCATAAGGTATGTAGTGGACACTGGTCAACACAAGTGGTCCGACTACATAATAGCTTCTCCGAACCTAGGCTTGTTTGATATCAAACATGTTGGAATCATGCAACTAACAGATTCCAGTGTTATGTGCATGATACCATGTACTCTGGGAGTTCCTTAAAGGATCCCCCAGTTCTGCCTGTGCAGTCTTACAGGGTCTAGCTGCCAGCCCACACTGCTGCTGACACTTTTCTGCCCTCCTGCTGGTGAGCCATGCTCAGGCAAGAGAGGCAGAACAAAAGAATGTTTGCAAGGGAGAGGTGTGACGACCTCCCCCTGTGTATTAGGTGTTTAAGTGTGGGGTGGGGTGGCCACAGAGCACCACTAGACTGCTTTGAAAGTCATATTTAGTACCCTCCTTGTATAATCCAGTTTGCTCCAGTCCAGGAACCCCTGGTTCCCTTTCTGGTGCAAAACTACACAGAGGACAGGGCAGTGACCACCCCTTGTCCAGCTTCTCCCCTAGGGTGGTGAGCAGAGCTCACCCAGGTGGCCCCCTGATTCTGCCACCTTGGAAAGAAGATGGGCAGAGGCCCCTGAGAGCATCTGTCTGGTTAGGCCAGGTAGAGGACGTCCCTGGTCTCCACTGATAGGTTGGTCACTTCAGAGAGTGACCAACTACACTTTTATAGTTACTTAAGGGCTCCCTTGCGGTTGGGTCCTCAGATTTGTCGAGCAAGATTCTCCAGGGAACTCTGTGCAAGACATCTTCTACCCCTGGCCTCTGGAACCATTACCGGTCTGCTTTGGAACCAAACAAGTCTGTTTCTACCTATGTGAAACTCGTGGGGGCTCCATCGATTTCTGCTGGCCTTCATGCATGTTGATGGCCATCCCTGACTCCCCTTCAAGGGTAGAGTGTCTTAGACCTTCAAGGTCCCCAAAATGTTGCAGATCCTTCTACAGCTTCTGCTTGCATTTGCCAGTGCTTGTTGGTGACCTGACTGGTCACTGACCCTCCTGCAATCCGGCGAGAGACAGCATATAGGCGACTCCTGGGATCTTCTGCAGCTCCTGGACCCCACAGCTGGATCTCTTCTTCCACCGACTTGCAGGAACTTCTTAAGGAGGGTGAGCATTGCCACCAGCACCACTTAGGCACCTCAAAGGGTGCTGGACTCTGTCCCTTTCCTTTGCACGTCCTCCATGTCCAGAATCCATCCTTGGGTTCCACTGGCCTGGTCCACGGGTCTTGACAGCAGCTTGACATCCAAGGCATCCACTGACTTCAAGCCCATCAGGCATCTGGCATCCTTCTCCGCCCTGCTTCTGGGTCCCCCGGTGTAGGTACTCTGACTTCTGGGTATCCTGGGGCGTGGGTTCTAGGCATCCTTCCTCTTGTCTGCTGGTTTCTTTAGGGTCCACTTTTGAAGAATCCTGAATCCCACTAACTCCAATTACAACTCTCTGTGTTAACCTATGGGACAACTGGGTGGGTAACTACTTTGCACATGGTTGCTGGGGACACTTATAGTACTTACCTCTGGTGTTTCTATCTGTCCCCAGCGCCTAGCTAACTTCCACACTTACCTTGGTTGGGTTCACTATTTCACATTCCACTTTCTTGGTATATGGTTTGGCCCTCCCATAGGGCCCTGTGTATTAGTCAGCTATTTCTGATGCTTATTTTGTGTACATATTGTGTGTAGATATCTCCAAAGGGAGAGACACCAATGCAGGTCCAGTAGTAGTGCTGTAATAAAGTAACCTTTATTTTTGCAACACTTGTGAGGTTTCTTCTTATGAGTAAGTTACTGCCTCACTACTGTGGTATTGCAAGTACTTTACATTCCTCCTGGATAAGTTTCAGCTTCTCGCCTCAGCTACTCCCAGAGAACGTTTGCTATCTGGACACCTATTCACTATCACTAAGGGTTGCCAGGACTCAGTATAGGGTGCCACACCATGGGTGTACACTATAAACTGAGCCAGGGTGGTGTAGTATGCACACCTTTGGCGATTCTCCACACGTCCTCCACTCAAGCTGCCACTCAGCCCCTCCTCTCCTAGTCGATGGAGATGGTACTCCACCCTAATCTCCAAGAACTCCACCTACATGTCTGGAAATTGAACAGGGTCACTTGAGTTCCTTTCAGCTGCCACAGGAAGTGGTTGACATCATTTTTTTTGGCATGTCACCCCTCATCAAAACAGCTTACTCTTGCAGATGGAGTACTTTTGATGCATGGTACACGAACAACAATGTAGACCCTTTGCAGGCCAAGTTAACCCAGATTCTACAATTTGCATTTTCCCTTGCCCAGAGGGTGTGTGCGATTGTTACTACTAAGGGGTATTTAGTGGCATTGTCAGCATTGTTCTGTCTGCCTGGCCAGGCAGCCGTCTTCAAATCACCCTGTGTGGTGAGTTTTCTGAAGGGATATACCAATTTCTATCCACCTAACCCCCCTTTGTTGTTTCCCAGTAGAACCTTAAATTAGTGTTAACTTTTAGTTTTTGTACTACAGATAACTTCAGCCAGACGGTTGAGAGAGCTGCAGTTCCTTGGTTCCCGTCCACCTTTCAAATCATTTAACACTGGCATGTTAGAGTTGAGAAACAGTGCTGCTTTCCTGCCTAAGTTGATGATTTTATTACATCTGAGTCAGTTCAACACCCTTCTGTACCCCGCCCCATCCAATGAGGAGGGTGCGGTTGCACAGATTGGATCCTAGGCAAACAGTCAACTAAGATCTGGACCACCCAAAGGACACAAGACTGGATAACCATATCTTTGGGGGGTACTGAGGTGCCATGAAATGCTAAACGCAAAGCAGTTCAGAAAAGGACTTTTTCAATGTGGATTATCCTCTACATAAAGACCTGCAATGCACTGGCCAAGAAGCAGTCTCCAGACGGAATTAAGGCCCGTTCTACCAGAGCCAAAGCCACACTTTATATGCAAGGAAGCCACAAGGGCATCTCTGCACACATTCACTAAGCATTACTGGCTGCCTTCCAAGGTGCATAGAGATGGTCATTTTGCCAGATCCATCTTGCAGGAATTTCTGGAATAACAATACATCAACCCTCCTCCTAGGTGTGTATGGCTATGGAACGTATTCTACAGGTGAGGAATCTGCAGGTAGAAGTATCTGTCAGAAGAAACAGTTACTTACATGCAGTAACAATCTTTCTGGCAAATACTCTACCTGCAGATTCTTCACAAACACGTTTTAATCCCATTTTAAAGGATAGTTGAAAGGATATTTTTTGATATTGCACTCCTCTATCAATGTCAACCCATCCTCTTGTTTCAAAGGCTGTGAAATAAGAAGGAAACTGACGTTGTTGCACTCGAGTCAGCGCTTTATGGCTTTGGCGACATCCTCTGATGCCACTCCCGGCATCAATGCGAAGCCAGCGTCCCATACCAGCGACATGAGAGCTTTCAGGTTTCAGAATCCAGTTTGATACCTGGAAATATTCTACAGGTGAGGAATCTGCAGTTAGATAGAGTATCACCAGAAACTTTGTTAATGCAGTAAGTAACCTTTTCTTATTGTTCTCTGTCGCTACTGTTAACTTTCATCAGAACGCTTAAACATTGGTATTTGGCACAACATACTGCCCTCCTAAGTCCTTTCTGCCAATTAGTTTCCATTGTTAGGGTCTTTAATCAGTCTGGTCCCCTTCATGACATCGTTTTTGGATCCTGCTGTGTTATCTGCATTTAGGTCAATACATTATTTGAATTAACCTGTGTAGTGAGAAGTATTGCCTTTTGCTTTGCTCTTATGTTCTCCTTTTTTGTTTTTGCAGGTCAAAGCTTGCCCGGAGGCGCACTGGACCCTTGAAGTACTGACCAGCCTACTAATCCTTCATTAAGACCCAAATGCTCCCCTCCCACGCTCCTGTCTCCCTTTGTAATTCTTGATGGTTTCTCTTGTCTGTAAAACCTGTGGCGTTCTCTCTCTGCTCTCACCCCGTTCACTTGAGCTGAGGTGCTTTAATTGTAGCATGTCGCCAAACCAAACAAGAATAGAAGAAAGAACAAAAAATCCTTGTCCCCTCCCCGCAGCAGTTTCCTTTTGTAGATATCTCCACATTCCTTGCCAACTTTGTTCCAGCATCATAAACTGTTTGTATCCTCAGTGGAGTTTTTATTTTTTGTTTCTTGTAGAACCAAGATTCTTCTATTTTTCTCCATCTTCCTCTCCAGCACCCACTCCACCATGTTCATTTTTAGAAAAATATTCTTTATCATCTGTGCTGCTTGGCTTCACAACTTGTGGGTTCTTGGCAACATGCTGGTGCGCTGAATGCTGTGCTACTGAGGCAGCATTTTTTGGGTGACTGTCTCCATATTGGGAACTTTGTATCATGTTTGGGGGCATCAGAACCATGTCAGGAGTGTCTGTATCTTGTCAGTAACGTAGGCATCTCTTAAGCAATGTGGATTCCATGTTGGAGGTCTGAGTAGCATGGTGGAAGTTTTCATGTCAGGCTGAGACCCAGACCACCAGGTGTGGTCCAACCCGCAAATGTGTTACCAAGGCACCCTCAGGGTACCTTCTGCACAAACCTGGGAATTCTGTAGAAAGGCATTACTGTGGCCTCATGGCAGCATGAGTCTCTTCTAAAGATTAGGCATATCTTTGATGTCGAAATGATAGTAATAATTAGTTTAATCCACATCCTCTTTTGCTATACTGAGGTTTTTTTTGTGCACTCTCATAAGAGTTTGGTCTTGAGGTGGTCAGCACACAATCATCTGCTTCTTTCCAAGGTCCTGGTGCAGTATTTGTTGTGTTGAGTTTATAATTGGATGATTTCAGTAGTGTGCAGTGCACAGGACCATTGGTTTTTCTTATCTGTGATACTGGTCTATATCGCTGAAACTTCCTCTGGGATTTGGGAGGATTTGGAGTGCAGTGACTTAATATCTCAGCAGCAAGTGTCCAACCATGCATACCATACTCTACTAATTTACTGACCAAATCTTTATTTCTCCTTCTTAGATTTGGAATGTAACACTTATCAGGGTGGGTGAGAGATAACATGATGCCTCCAGGGACCTGGATGTGTTCTCTCTTTACTCTGAAGGTGTTCGGAGAAGTGCGCCAACCATACTCAGTATCAGTTCAGCCTGGGACCATGTCACTCCCTTCAGGGCAAATATTCTGTCCGTTATGCTTACAGCATTGTATATGTGCTAACCCATGTACCAGCGCTGCAGGCACGATGAAGAGAGTGAGAGAAATAGAGAAACTTTTCACCCTTAGTTCCAGTATATCCAAAATAATCCTTTACTCAGTCTAATTCAGAGCCCTCAAATTATCCCTACTGATTTTTAATCCTGCTGCCACCAATCTCTGTATTTCAAATTGCCTTATCTGCCTCATATTTTATTTCCCTTAGACATTTTCTATTCTGTGTCCCACTGCTCTCTCTCTTCTATAGAGCAAGGCATTTTCTAGTTCTTGAGGGTTTGTGAATATAATTTTGAGTGCAAATGCATACTTTCAACAGGAAAAAACAATTAATTCATGACAAACTAGCTTCAAGTGACAGTGCTCTCATTTATAGGACAGGGTGCTTTTACGCAGGTCACTAGTTTATCTTAAGGACACTGATCATTATGCCACACACCATCACACATACTCCCCATTCCATATCTCTCTTTAACTCTATCCCTTTTTCCCTGTCAAAACTAAAATCACCACCTATCTCCCTTTTTACATTTATTCGTTGAGTCCCTATTGTTTTGAAATACAAAGTAATGTAATCTTAAGAACATTTGAGCATGCACATTTATAACAATGGTCTTTACATATCAAAATTCAGAATCTGAATGATGAAAGCATTAGCTGCTCAGCAAAGCATCCATTTTATGACCAAGCCCTTCTGAGGGTGGTATAAGGTAACACTCCTTTCATGGATAAGGGTTGTTTAATGTTTGCACGTCTAGTGTCTTCTGACGCTGTATTGCTTCCATTCCTCTGTATTATTCTTGTACAGAATTGTTCAGGGGAGCGTGGTTCTAAGAAATTGCCACTAAAGTCCAAAGCTTCTGATTTAATTCCTGTTTTGTGACATTTGATTTTCTTGACCAATTAGTGTTCCTGCTTTACGTTGTTCTCCGTAACAGCCTCCTTAGACACATACAGACTCACCCCGTGCACAGAGGTCTCCTGAGGAAAGTACTCTGTCACCCAGTCCTTTGCCTCTTGCTAGAAGCTCTTCCTGTGATAAGTGGTTGTAGGCTTGATGCAGCACAGTAAATGCCAGTTTAATGTGTGCTTGTAAAATTGAAACAAAATTGTCTTTGCTTAACAAGCTGCAACTGATTTTGGTAGAACAGGATGCGGTGGAGGTGAGAGCTTTCCATGATTATGTAAGTTAGCAGTGCAGGAGAAATAAGTGACACTTCAGATACCTGAATAAGCAGATTGATAACAGAATATTCTTCTTCAGTACTGTAGCCAAGCACAATATTTAAATGTGTCAGGATGCAATTTTTTGTGAAAATGCGAGGCAGAAAAGCAAGGTGACACTTCATGAGAGTAGCATGGTTTGTCAGACGGCAAGTCCACTACCGTGGCGTATTTTTGGACCTCTGGTGCAATAGACAGCTGGGGCGCTTACGGAACTGGCCATATTCACTTCAGCTGTTCATGGCTTGAATTTGTGTGTTGACTTTTAATTATTTTTTTGAACAGGACAGCACTAGACAGGAAGAGAATTAATCAAGGTCCAAATATGAGCAAGGCTGAGAGAACAAATTCATACTTCATCTGTATGGAAAAAATGCAATCTGGAAATTCAGAGGCAGCTTAATAGTCTTTCTCTGCCATCTAATTCCAGGAAGTGTAGTTTGTAGGCACAGCTACCTGGATCTAAGAGTGGAGCGGTAGAAGTATAAAACAAATATCTTGAAGATAGTTTACTATTTAGCACACATGTATTACAAATAGGGTTAAAAAATCATGCATACATTTGGCAATGATTAAGTTATCAGCAATGTTTGTGGCCTGGAGGATTCGGCTTTTGCAGTTCATTTTCCATTACATTGTAACATGTCAGGGAACAAAAATCCAACTGAGCATGTGTTCTGAGACTGATTCTATACAGCCTTCATCACATGCACGGAGGAAAGCAATGTCATCAAGCCTATTGAGCATACGCTTTAACCTGATGCCAGGGTTAACCAAACCCACCAAGGATATATATGGGGAGAAAAAACAACCAGCCCATTTTGGTGTCTGTAAACTGACATATTTCATTAAACACTCCAAATGACAGGACCAAGGCCTGATGTGTTTCATCCGACAAGGAATATATCAGGAGATATGTGACAAGGGCCAGCCAAATCAGCATGGATATGTTCAGATGTCAAAAACCCTTTCCAATACAAGATGGCAGTGGGGTCAAGCAATAACTTGGTTTGAGTTGAATAACATCATCAATCAGCCAAGCCACTCAGAATTGCTTGGAATCAGGAGCCATCTAACCAATGAGAATGTAGTCTCTGTTAGATTTAAAAGCCAGTCAGTCCTCCCCAAAAATGTGTATGGAGCCAAAGAAGGACAATTCAACTGAGGGGGTTACCAAAACAGATGCAGACTTAACCCTTGTGCATGTTATTTGTAACTGAAAGAGAGGAACCAGCCAACTCACTGAGCATGTTTTTGCAGCTGGGTGCCAGGGGCTAGTCATCCCACTGACCATGTTTCCGGATGCCAGGGGCCTACCAACCCACTGACTGTTTTTCCAAAGCTGATGTGCCGGGGGGCTAGATATGCGCCTGACCTAGTTTCCAGAGCAGTATGCCAGAGGCCAACTATCCTACTGAGCATGTTTCTGGATCTGTATGCCAGGGGCCAAACAACCCACTGAGCATGTTTTCAGAACTTGGTGCAAGGTTACTTCCAGCCCCTTTGAGCATGTCTGTCTGGAGACATAAATTTAAGGTGCAAATAGTTCGAAATTCTACCTGACGTTGACATTTTCCTTGGCTATTGCCATTCTTTTCCCCAGTCTCAACATGTCACATTTTAGTAGTACATCTGACACTCTGAATAACATCACCTACTGAAACTTGATTATTGAGTCCTACAAACTGTGCCTGCAGTTATAAATTAGAGTTACAGTTCAATTAATCTCTCTCCATTCAAGACCTTGGGAATATTGCCTCATTTTGCCTAGTGTTGTAAAAGTTAAATGCCATATTGTAGTTAGGTGAAAAGTTTTTTTCCAGTCCACCCTTTCAATGTATTTATCCTCTGCTAGCTTCATTCATTGTTTGTCACCCAAGGTACCCAGCAGAATGGTTTTATGCAGATGCACCATTTTCTTTCACAGCACCCTATTTCCTGTCAAACTATGATGTTTTCCTGTATTCTGCATGAATATTATCTTCTCTCACGTGGTCTCTCTGAGGTTTTTCCATTTCAAGCCGATTAATGACAGAAAGCTGAGACTCTACGGGTGAGGGTCCTGCAAGGGCCATATTTGTAAAACCTATAACCGGTCGACCATTAACCTCTGCCAGAGAGATAAACTACTGGACAAGTCTCTGAAATAGTGTGCAGGTGCATCTGTACTTCTGTACAACAGTAGGTGGCTGAGGTTTTGTTATAGGGAACAGAAGAATAATAATCCATATCTCTTTTGCCCATTTTCTGACAGGCAAGGGTATACATGTCAGTTTTTGTGGATATTGTTTTATAGCATTTGCCATTGGCCAGTAAAGCAGCCAGCTCTCTTTGAAGGCCTTGCGTTTTAGATGCAGCCTGTCCCTTTCCAGGTCACAATACTATTTTGTCTAGTTTTGTGAATGCTGTATCCTGTAGAAATTACACTAAAGCAGTGGTTCTCCTGCTATCTAGAGGTGTCACACCACACATACCTTTGTGTAAAGCTCACCCTGTAGAATATACTCCTCCTATTACTTCATTATCAACAGAGTTGTCCTTCTACTGATGTCTAGCACGGGTAAAAGATGCATGGTACAAAAATTGCAAACTATTACGTCCAGATTTGATTGGGTATATATCTGTGGTTCTGCAGGACCAAAGGAGGCTTTTAAAAACCCTTGAAAATATACAGATTCTGTTTTGCTGATAATAATAGCTGTCCAGCAAGACTGAAGATGCATGCAACAAATCATACAAAGTGTGCTGTTCAGATTTTCTTTCATTCTCACCTGTTTCATCTTTCATTCTCGCAGATCTGTGTTTGTTAATTAACAGGGATGGATGTTAGAGGCACAAGGTGAAGGTTAGTGTACCTACAAGTATCACAAGAGTCTTTGACCTGCTACTTTAGAGATTTGGCTCAATTTCCCATACTTTTCAAAAGATGCCCTTTTCTCACATGCAGTGGTATGACACAACTATTTGCTGTAATTAAGGTACTACAAGAGGTGTCATGTCCTGTCTTGTTCTGTCTGTAATGACCTCACTCACCTCCTTACACTTTCAGTCTGCCACCATTGTTGTGAATAATCCTTACACTTGCAGTTCTGTTTGCAGAGGTAAGTGCCTGCTGTAAACCGCAGCTGTTTTTCTGAGCATTCCATCTCTTTTGCCTACTACAGAGATACTTAACCCTTCTTTCAAATATACAAGCTTGGCGTCCTACAGGTGTGCACATTTTTAAAAATAACACTAGTTTTAGTTTTAGAGATATGCACTTTATTAATTTAATCTATTTATAGAGAGTTGACAATAGCTAATTAGTGACATCCCGTGACAGGATTTGTTACTAGCAGCCTAGCAACTTCTAAATAGAGCAGAGAGAAGGTGAAAAGGTACAAATCAAAGGCATTCAGACACTGTTGCTGCTATACTGATACCTAGATAGTTTATTCTTTGCTGACCCTTTTATAAGACATATTTATTTTAGCAGAAACCTTTTACACAAGGAAGGAAAATGTGCTTTCTTCTGTTTTTCTCTCTCTGGGACTCTGTATCTAATTAGTGCTGCCCTGTTGATTATTTTTGATTTTAATATGTTTTAATACAGATTTACAGTGAAGAAGGAAGGGTCTACTGCTGCTGAATGTATTGTTAACTGGATTTAATCCTTCTCTTGTTGCATTTTTTTTAATTGTGTTCCACTCTTGTGCCTGATGTGCATTCTCCACATACTTCATTGTAACGTAGTAACCACCAGCGACTAATCATGTGAAGAGGTAATAAGATATTTGTTTCAAATGCCATTCCTGAACCTTCAACTTGCTTATAGTTAGAGTTTGAGCTGCCTTCATGTATGCCCTGAGTGTATGGTCTCCCAACAGAAGAGTGCATTGAATATTTTCTATACTTGCGCAGTCTTCTGGCTATGTAATGTGTAATTGCATACTCTGAATCTGGACTTGTTTTAGGGGTTTGGGCATTGGTAATGGATGCACAGTATCATCCCTGCTCTGGTGAGTCTACAGTGCTAATGCAGTGCTGCATGTACAGTGCTGTTGGGTCACCAATCTCTGTGTTAAATTAGAACCTCCTGAGTGGTTAAGTCCATAAACATACAGCTGCTTCTGGTGTTTACAGGTGGTCAGAGGTGGCATACATTTTGGTATCCCACTTCCCCAGCTCCTCATATCTACCTGCTAATCCTGATTGATTTCTCTGAAATGGAAAGATTTAAGTGAAGGCTGGAATGGTCTTTGAAGGAATATCTTTGTGATGTTATATAGGGTTTATTTGACACGTCAGTGCCATTTCCCTTTGGTGAGGAGAAATGAATATCAAAGTGTTTGATTCTGATGGAATTGGCACAACTTGACTACTGTTTTTATGGTGACTGCACTCAAACATACAGGGCACTAATCCCTTAGTTAATGGGAACGTCTGGGCACTATAATTGTTTAGTGGGCACTTCTGAGGTGTGTTCCGCATGTCTTGTGATTTAATGCATATATTTAACTTCCCAGCTCCATTTCCATGTTTTATTTTGTAAATATATGAAGTTTGGGGCTTGAGTATAAAAATGTAAATATATTTCATGTATTTGTACTAATTCTAATCCATTTGCTGTATAGCATAGGTGTGCAATGCAGGATTGATCTAACTGTCTATGGTAACCTTGCACCACTCAACTGTTAATGAACAAGTTAAGCCAATAAATCAACCAGTGCATTAGCAGTTTATCTCTTTGTTTGGTCTCTTTTTTTCCTACTAATCTAAATCAAAGTGATGTAATGTTGAACTGATTCATTTAAGGCTGTCACAGTAACCCTCACTATGTAAAGTATTAATGTTTAGGTTAATTAAATGCCATTTACTATATAGGATATTTTGGAAATTCACCCATGATTGCCCACATCAGCATCAAAGCTACACACTCCTGGTCTAATCTTTCTGATACAGATGTCTAACCACAGATTCCTCACCATGTGAATTTCCCCAGGTGTCAGACTGTATCCGGAAACTTTTGCTAGCAATTCCCCTGCATATTGTTAGGTGGCATGGTGCGACTCATCACCAAATCCGTCCTGCTCCAGGGACACTCATATATGCGCCATCTTTGCATGTTGGCATCAATTCCTTTCTTTCCACACCTTCCAACGCAGATCCAGAGCTTTTAAGACCTGTCATTCTGACTGTAGGAGGCTGACTCAGTATATGGTCTACACCCACCTATAGGTGATGCAGCATGCATTGAGTCCAGGTAACCCTTAGTTCTAGTGTTCGTGGTTCCTAATAACCAAAGCTCTCAAGGGGTAGCTGTGGAGAGCAGCAGAGGCGTGTCAGAGTGTGTGTGTATGTGTAAAGCAATTGCAAATACCACAAAGTCAGTCAGCGATTTACACACAAGAAAGAACCACACCCAGAGTTAGAAAACTAAAGTAGTATTCGTTAAAACACAGACACTAAACTAACTTTTGTATATCTTCTAACCGATGATATGAACACAAAGAAATCTGCTTCAAAACAGGTAGGTAAAAACATAAAATAACATGGGCCCCTATGGGGGGGCAAACCATATACTAAAAAGAATGGGATAAGAACAGTACAGCCAGACAAGACTAATACCCAAACATATTAAGGTCTGGGTAAGTACTAGGATACCAAAGGTGCGTAGCAGGGGTTCTCCAGGAACCAGTGTGCAGAGGTGTTACTTAGCATTGGTGTCCATAGGATAACATGGTATAGTTGCGGTTGGAAAAAGTTTGCAGATGACCCTTCCCAGTGGACCTCGACAAACCCGTTTGAGCAAGGAAGATTCATGACTGCTCCCACCCTTGGGTACCCAGAGAAGTGGAGACTCACACCAGGGAGCCCAGGTGCTTAGGGGTGAATATGTGTTGGAACCTCCCATTGAAGTCAATGGGGATCTCGACTGTCCAGCTGCTTCATTGACCCATGGATCAGGTTGGTGGAACCCAGGCAGGGATTCCAGACAAGAGGTACCTGAGGAAAGAGTAGACAGATTCCAAACCACCTGGGGTCGCCCAGGGGGTGCAGGAAGACAATGCCTACCCTTCTGGTGGGGACTTCTCTGATGCTTGGTTGTCATTAAGTGGCAACTGGTGCATCCAGGATCCCAGGAGTCATTCACAAGCTGTCCACGCCGGTCTTCAAATTGCAGAGGGGTCAGTGACCAGCCGGGCCACCAACAAGCCTTGGCAAATGCAAGGACGAGGGTGCATAAAGAGTTGCAAAAATGGAGTCCAAGGGACTCAGCCTTCACAGGTAAGCCAGGGCCAGCCCTCATCAAGGAGGAGAGTCAGCAGGAATCGATGGCGACACCTGGATGACCCTCTGGCAGCAGGCACAGGGAGTCATGAGGAGGCCTCAGCAGCACATAGAAGATGTATGCCCACATTGCAGGAGTTGCAGGGAGGACGTCAGTATTGGAGCTGGGTGGTCTTCGAAATGAAGAACCAACAAGCCTTAGCAATGGCAAACAGATGTGGTGCACAGAGGTTCCGTTGCATCAGCTCCAATGAGGGACCACCACCTTCCAAGTTACAAATAAGACCAGTCAGACCTCTGGCGAGCCACAGAACCACCATCTGTGTTGCAGAGACTTGAAGATTCCATGGGACAGCAGGATCTACAAACTGGTAGCCGATTTTGAGGTGCCTGCAGATCCAAGTGAGTGACCACTCCAAGGGAGTCCTTCTGATGGATACAACTACCTGTGGATTCCTCACCTCATGAATACTCCCATGGCGCCAGCATTCTACGGAAATCTTCTTACTAGTCTCTGCACGTCGACGAGGACGTCACTGTCTCGCACGCGACGCCGTCTGACGTCATACAGGCAATAAGAGGTCCTCGACGACGTGCGGACGTCAGTTCCCTTTTTTCCGTGCATTCGAAACGGTTATCTTCGAGGGAGCAACTGTTACTCTTGCGGTTACAGTGTATATCTTGCTGCGTACTCTTTCTCTGTGGAAATAATGTCGCAGAGAAAGTCTGGATTTAAGCCTTGTCGTGAGTGTGGAGGCAAGATGTCGGTGACGGATCCTCATTCCGATTGCCTTTGGTGTTTGAGCTCCGACCACGACGTCTCGACTTGTGATTCGTGTCAGCACATGAATCCGAAGGCCATTAAAGAACGCGAGGCGAAGCTGTTTATGGCCAAGTCAAAGGAGAAGCATCACAAGAAAAAGTCTTCTCCAAGACATCGGCGTCATCGAGACTCCCGGCGCCGTAGAGAATCTCGGCGTCATTCAAGGGAGGCTCGTTCCAGGTCTCCGGATCGGCGCCGGAGGACATGGGAGGTCAGCCCCACGGTGACGCCGCATCCTTCGACGCCGTTGCTCTCTCCGACGTCTCCAACTTCGCCTGGACAGGCGTCGGTGATTGAGGTATTGGAGCCTCAGGTGTTTTCTCCGGCGCAGACGCCGAGGCCGGCGTCGGGGTCGCCTCCGAGTCAGGCGCCCCAGTATCCGGCTTTTCCCACCCCTGGAGCCGATAGTTCCGCATTCTTGAATGCGATGTATGCCATCTTCCAACAGATGGCTCCAGGGGGTGCTCCGGCTGGGCCTTTGGCCTTTTCTTTGGGTGATCCTGCGCCTCTTCGGCCGGCACCCTTTATGCCCTTTCTCCCGTTTGGGAACGTGGGTTCGGCGCCGGTGTCGGCGCCGGTGGCCGCTCCGATGGCTTCGGAGGGATTGGCCCCAGGGATTTCCATCCCGTCGACGTCGAGTTTTCGGCCTGTGACTCCGGTGGGTCCATCCGTTTCATCTGCTCTTCAGTCGGCGCCGAAGTTACCTGTGGCGCCGGATGCGGCGTCGGTGGCTTCGGAAGATCGGCGCCGATCTCCGACTTCGGCGGAGGTGTTGTCGACTCCGCGGATTGAGCAACGACTGCATTCAAGGAGGCGTGCTCTCCGGGTACTAGAGGAGCAGGAGTACCAACGAGCCCTAGAGGAAGGAGAACTAGAGGACTCGGGTGATGGGCTGCGTGGACTGGAGTCGGCCAGTGGGCTGGACACTTCCCCTGAGTGGGACCTTTCGTCCCCGGGGGAATATACCGAGGAAGCTGCTTCCTTTCATACAGTGGTACGGAAGGCAGCTAGTTTTTTGGACCTGCCTTTGCCGGTGGTGGAGGCGAAACAAAACCTTTTGACAGAGGTGTTGCATCCGGCCTCAGCCGCGGCGGAGCCTCTATTACCTTTTAATGACGCTCTGCTGGATCCGGTTTTAGAGGTGTGGAAGAAGCCGGCATCTTCCCCAGCAGTTCACAGAGCCGTGGCCAGGAGGTATCGGACGGCTCCAACTGATCCTGGTTTCCTATCTAGGCACCCTACGCCGGAGAGCTTGGTTGTGCAGGCCTCCTGTTCGTCCAAATCAGCGCCTGGTTCTTTCCCGACGGTGCCTGGGGACAGAGACTCAAAAAAGCTAGAGGCGCAGTCGAAGAAGATTTTTTCGTCCTGCAGTCTGGCGTTAAAAGCCACTAATGCGACCTGTATCCTGGGGAGGTATATTCATGCTCTGATGGATGACATCTCCTCTTCGTTTACAGAGCTTCCCCAGGGTCTTTTGGATCTTGTCTCTGATGCCCAGGCTGCTGCGACCCAAATTATCCAGACGGGTCTGGATACCACCGACTCGGTAGCCAGAGCAATGGGCACAACTGTGGTGGAAAGGAGACAGGCCTGGCTACGTAACTCGGGCTTTTCGGCAGATGTACAGTCCACATTGTTGGATCTCCCGTTTGATGGGGACAAACTGTTTGGGGCTAAGGCTGATTCGGCCTTGGAACGTTTTAAGGAGAGCAGGGCCACGGCTAAGTCGTTGGGACTCCAAGCTCCTTCTTCCACGGCCTCTTCCAGATTCTTCAGGAGGTTTCGTGGATTTGGGCGTGGCTCTTCCTCCTCTTCCTTTCGGGGAAGATATCAGCAACCTGCCTCTTCCCACCCCTATAGATCTTTTAGGGGGAGGGGTAGGGTCCGCACCAGGGGAGCCTCTCAGCAGCACTCTGCCTCTTCCTCATCCTCTGGCGGGGTGCAGCAGGGGAAGCAGCCTTAGGCTTCCACCATTTCCCACTCACTCCTCTCCTGTAGGGGGAAGATTACAGCATTTTCTCACCAAATGGGAGACTGTTACGTCGGACACTTGGGTTCTCAGTGTTGTGGGAAAAGGCTACACCCTTCCCTTTCGGGAGTTTCCGCCCCTCATCCCGCCCCGCCCTTCGTATTGTTCACAAGAACACCTCCTGTTGCTAGAACAGGAGGTGGAAGTCCTCCTTTTAAAGGGCGCGGTGGAGTTGGTCCCGGAGCAGGAAAGGGGTCAAGGAGTTTACTCAAGGTATTTCCTGATTCCCAAGAAGGATGGTCGTTTGAGACCAATTCTGGACCTGAGGATCTTGAATTGGTTCCTCAAGCAGGAAAAGTTCAAGATGCTGACCCTAGCACAGGTGCTTTTGGCGTTGAACATGGAAGACTGGATGGTGTCTGTCGACTTGCAGGATGCTTACTTTCATATCCCGATACTCAAGTCACACAGGAAGTATCTCCGGTTTGTGGTGGGATCGCAACACTACCAATTTGCGGTCCTTCCGTTTGGTCTTACTTCAGCACCTCGAGTCTTCACGAAGGTGATGTCGGTGGTTGCAGCAGAGCTCAGAAGGAAGGGGATAGCAGTATTCCCTTACTTGGACGATTGGTTGATCAAAGCCAAGTCCCCGGAGCTTGTGTTGCGTCATCTGCAGTCAACAACCCAGTTGTTGTTCGACCTGGGCTTTTCGGTGAACGAGCCCAAATCTCACCTGGAGCCCTCTCAGCGCCTCCTGTTCATAGGGGCAGTACTGGATACGACATTGGGTCGGGCCTTTCCTCCGCCTCAGCGGATTCAAGATATTCAGGATTTGGTTCCAATGTTTCGAAACGGAGCGGTAGTTCCAGTCCTCAAGGTCCTTCGTCTGCTCGGTCTTTTTGCCTCCTGCATTCTGTTGGTCACGCATGCTCGCTGGCACATGAGGGCTCTTCAGTGGTGCCTCCGAAGGCAGTGGTCTCAACACAGAGGGGATCTAGAGGGTACTGTCAAGATCTCCAGAGATGCTGCTGGGGATTTGAAGTGGTGGATTGCAAGCAACAATCTTTCACAAGGAAAACCGTTCCAGCAGTCGCCACCAGTGGCCACAGTCATAACGGATGCTTCCACTCTAGGGTGGGGAGCTCATCTGGGGGATCTGGAGATCAAAGGTCTTTGGTCTCCAGAGGAACAGATTTTTCACATCAATCTGTTAGAGTTACGGGCTGTACGTCTGGCTCTCAAGGCCTTCCTCCCTTCCCTTCGTGGTCAGTCGGTACAGGTCCTAACGGACAATACTACCACGATGTGGTACATAAACAAGCAGGGAGGAGTGGGGTCGTACCTTCTCTGCAGAGAAGCTCTTCGACTATGGTCCTGGGCAAAGGACCATCGGATTTGCTTGATAGCAAACCATCTGGCCGGAGTCTTGAACGTGCGTGCGGACAGTCTCAGTCGCCACTTCTCGGCAGACCACGAGTGGCGTCTCCATCCAGATCAAGTCCGTTTAATCTTCCAGAAGTGGGGGTTTCCTCGGGTAGATCTGTTCGCCACTCGAGAGAACGCGCATTGTCCGTTGTTCTGCAGCCTTCAGTATCCGATGCAGGAAGCGTTGGGGGACGCGTTTCAAATGACCTGGTGCGGCCAGTTGCTTTACGCGTTTCCTCCCATACCCTTGATTCCTCGAGTATTGAGGAAGATTCGCCAAGACCGGGCTCTAGTAATCTTAATAGCTCCGGATTGGCCAAGGAGGGTGTGGTACTCCGACCTTCTCCAACTCTCAACGTGCCCGCCGCTCCGTCTCCCTTTCAGGGCAGACCTCCTCTCGCAGTCGCAGGGGCAGGTTCTACACCCCAACCTCCAGAGTCTGCACCTACATGCCTGGAGATTGAACGGGGCAACCTGAGTTCCTTCTCTCTCCCGCCTGAGGTAGTGGATGTTATATTAGCGGCCAGGCGACACTCCACTAAATCTATCTACGCTAATAGGTGGTCTAAATTTGTTGCGTGGTGTGGAGAGAGGCAGATTGATCCTTTACAAGCTCATCTATCGGACATTTTGTCTTTTGCTCTATCTCTGGCGCAGAAAGGTTGTGCAGTGGCTACCATTAAAGGTTATTTATCGGCCTTGTCAGCCTTCATATGTCTTCCAGACCAACCATCTTTATTTAAATCCCCTATTGTTATCAGATTCTTGAAAGGTCTTCTAAATCAATATCCTCCAAAGCCATTCGTTATGCCGCAATGGGATTTGTCCTTAGTCCTGACTTTCCTTATGGGGTCCCCTTTTGAACCTATGCATTCTTGCCCCTTAAGGTATTTGTTTTTAAAAACAGTCTTCCTGATAGCTATAACATCAGCAAGGAGAGTGAGTGAGTTGCAGGCCTTATCAGTAAAACCCCCTTATACAACTTTTTATGGGGATAAGGTGGTGTTGAGGACCAAGGCTGCTTTCCTCCCGAAGGTTGTTTCACCCTTCCATTTGGCTCAGGCAATTACTTTGTCCACGTTCTATCCTCCGCCTCATCCTTCCAAAGAGGAAGAAAGACTGCACCGTCTGGATCCAAAGAGAGCGTTGAGCTTCTTTATCAATAGAACAAAGGATTTCAGGCTGGAGGATCAGCTGTTTATTGGATACGTGGGCAAGAGGAGAGGAAAGGCAGTCCACAAGAGAACACTATCCAGGTGGGTTGTTCTTTGCATTAAAATATGTTACTCTTTGGCAAAGAAGGATCCTCCTGAGGGCATTAGAGCTCATTCCACCAGAGCTAAGTCGGCCACTTCGGCCTTAGCCAGAGGTGTTCCTGTGGTCGACATCTGCAAGGCCGCAACTTGGTCGTCCCTTCACACTTTTGCAAAACATTACTGTTTAGATTCTGAGGTTAGAAGGGACGGCCATTTTGCACGGTCAGTGCTGCAGGATTTCTTGGTTTGACCATTTAGGCACCCACCGCCGGGCGTGGTACTGCTTGGGACTCTATTCATGAGGTGAGGAATCCACAGGTAGTTGTATCCATCAGAAGAACGAGTTACTTACCTTCGGTAACGACTTTTCTGGTGGATACATTAGCTACCTGTGGATTCCTCACGGTCCCACCCGCCTCCCCGTTGCCTTTATGGTCTTGCCAAGTAATCCTTGAGTGCGCTCCTCTTGATCTTTGAGGGTGCAATAGATGTATATATATAATATATTTATATATATATATGGGTATATGTGTATATATCTTTATGTATATACTTGGTGTGTGTATATATTTTTAAAAGAAAGAGTTTTATATATATATATATATATATATATATGTACATAAAAAAGATTTACAGTTATTCATACAATGTGGTGTATTTTTACAATATAATGGATGTTGCTTTGTTCTTTCATTGCATTGCCTGGTTGTTCTCATGCACGTAAAAAATGATTGGTACTGACGTCCGCACGTCGTCGAGGACCTCTTATTGCCTGTATGACGTCAGACGGCGTCGCGTGCGAGACAGTGACGTCCTCGTCGACGTGCAGAGACTAGTAAGAAGATTTCCGTAGAATGCTGGCGCCATGGGAGTATTCATGAGGTGAGGAATCCACAGGTAGCTAATGTATCCACCAGAAAAGTCGTTACCGAAGGTAAGTAACTCGTTCTTCTGGATGTTCTTAGTGCAGACAGAGTTCTTCTGACTCTGGAGGATGCACGGCTACGGAAGTTGCTGAGTCCTTGCAATACCCGGAAGCAAAGATGCAATAAGGGCCCTCCAGTTGCAAGCTTATCTCATAGACACTTCTAGTTGCAGATTTCTTACCATAGAATTTCCCCAGGTGTCACACTGGATCCGTAGATTTTTCTTTGAGCTGTATCCTTGCGTGGTCAGGTGACATCGATCGACTCTGCATCCGCTGTTGACGTCGTGGTTACCGTGATAACGTTGCGGTCGTATGTAGGCACAACCCCGGAGCGCTGACATCAGTTCTTTTCTTTCTGCACGAGTCAGTGCACAGATCTGGAGAAGAGCTACCTTAGTTGTTTTTTGACTGACTTTTCGGCCTTTTTGATGAAGTTTTTAACCTACTTGGCGCATCACGATGTCTTCCCCCAAGACCAGATTCAAGCCGTGTGACTCCTCTCGCCGCATGATGTCGGTGATGGATCTGCACCTCATGTGCTTGTGGTGCCTGTTCGCGACTACAGCCCAAAGTTGTGCTGCAAGTGCTTGGCCATGTGTAGAAAAGTTCCATCCATCTAGCATAGTTACGTTTTTGCCTGATGCCAGTGTGTTTATTCTGTACTTCACTGGGATCCTGCTAATCAGGGCCCCTGTGTTTGGTCTCTCGCCTTCAAATTTGGTTGCTGGTAAACTTTTTACACCCACATGGCCTGCTGGTGCACCTATGTAAGTCCTTAGTATATGGTATGGAGGTTCACAAGGCATTGGTACACTAGGGGTCCCCCATGGGCTGTAGCATATATTGTGCCACCCATGGGGGCCCATGCAAACGGTGTCTGCACATTTGCCATTGCAACCTGAGTGAAATGGTGCATGCACCCTTTCACCACAGATATAATGCTTTCATTATATCCTGGTCACTGCACTTAGACACTGTAAATCACCCCTCTGGTAGGCCCTTCAGCCAAGGGCAGGGTGTACGTCCCTAAGTGTGAGGGTACCCCTGCATGAGCAGAATTCCACTACAGACCCCAGGCCCCATCTCCTGAACTCTGTAAGTGTGGGAAAGCCATCTTAAGGTATGTAGTGGACACTGGTCAACACGTGTGGTCCAGCTACATAATGGCTTCTCCTAACCTAGGCATGTTTGGTATCAAACATGTTAGAATCATGCAACTACACATATTCCAGTGCTAGTTGCATGATACCATGTACTCTGGGAGTTCCTTAGAGGTTCCACCAGTTCTGCCTGTGCAGCCCTATGGGGTCTATCTGCCAACCCATGCTGCTGCTCACCCAAGACATTGTTCTGCTCTCCTGCTGGCGGGCCTGGCTCAGGCCGGAGAGGCAGAACAAAGGAGGTTCTGCAAGAGGTAGATGTGACCCCCTCCCCCTGTGTATTAGATGCCTAAGGGCTGGGGTGTGGTTTCCTTAGAGCATTGCCATACTGCTCTGAAGGGCACATTTGGTGCCCTCCTTGCATAAACCAGTGAGCACCAGTTCAGGAACCCGTGGTTCCTGCTCTGGCTCGAAAATGCATAAAGGACAGGGGAGTGACCACTCCCCTGTCCTGTTCCTCCCCTAGGGAGGTGCACAGAGGTCTGCCAGGTGGCTACTTGATTCTGCCATCTTTGAAACAAGATGGGCAGAGGCCCCTTAGAGCATCTGACTGGTTAGGCCAGGTAGGTGACTTCCCTGACCCCCCTCTGATTCTGACGGATCAGAGAGTGACCAAATCCCCTTCTTAGGATTACTTAAGGGCTCCCTCGTGGGTGGGTCCTCAGATTCGTCGAGCAAGACTTTCCAAGGAACTCTCTGCAACACCTCCTTGTAGCCCTGGCCTCTAGAAGCGCTGCTGGTCTGCTTTGGAACCAAAACATGTCTGCTTCTGGTGGGAAAGCTCCCATTGCAATGTTGTTTCTCTGGATCTTGCAAGAATTCTGCAACATCAAAGGCTGTGCATCCTCCAGGGTCACAAGGACTCTGTTTGTACCTGGAAGCACAAAGGAATCTCCCTTGGAGTGAAGGAGTCACTCCCCTACATCTGCAGCCACCTCAAAACATTGTTATAGGAAAGTACCTTCTTTTTTGGCATGGTTGCCCTCACTATTTTCCTGCTGTCAGTATGCTTAGACTGTTCACTGAGATTCTGGTAACCAGGACCCCATTGTGCTCTGTTCCTATAAATTTGGTTGCCTAGAACTTTTGTACACTCCACAATTGGCAAACTGGTGCTCCCTTATAATTGCCTAGCATATGGTACTTAGGTACCCAAGGCTTTGGGGCACCAGGGGTCCTCCATGGGCTGCTGCATGTATTGTGCGACCCAGGGGAGCCCATGCAAAATGTGTCTTCACTCCTGTCACTACAGCCTGCGTAAAAAGGTGCATGCACCCTTTCACCACAGGTCACTGCACCAGGTCACTTTAAGTCACCCATATGGTAGGCCCTCATAGCCCAGAGGGCAGGGTGCAGGTCTTTATGTGTGAGGGCACACCTGCATGAGCAGAGGTGCCCCTGCAAACTCCAGTTCCATTGCACTGGACTTCATAAGTGCGGGGAAGGCATTTTGCCTGTGTACTGGACACAGCTCACTACCTGTGCCCTGCTACATAATAGTAATTCTGAATCTGGGCATGTTTGGTATCAAACATGTCGGAATCATACCCCAGTACTAATGCCAGTTTTGGTTGTATGATTCCATGCACTCTGGGGGCTCCTTAGAGGACCCCCCAGGATTGCGCCAACTAGTCATCTAAGGCAGTGGTTCCCAACCTGTGGTCCGGGGAGTCCTGGGGGTCCGCGAAGCAGCCTCATGGGACCCGTGACTGATTAAAAAATGAAAAAAAATATTAACAGATTAGGTCTCCACATTCCAGTAATGACACAGTGGGGGTCCCCGAATTCCAAAAAAGATTAATTGGGGGTCCCCAGGCTCCAGTAATAATAAAGTGGGGGTCCACAGAAGTCAAAAGGTTGTGAACCACTGTCCTAGGGTTTTCCAGGCAGCCCGCGCTGCTGCCACCCTTCAAACAGGTTTCTGCCCTCCCGTCGCTTGACCAGCTCAAGCAGGGGAAGGCGTAAAAAAAGATTTTCTCTGGAAGAGGGAGGCAACACCCCCTCTCCCTTGGAAATGGGTGTTAGCAAGGCTTGGGAGGGGTAGCCTCCCCAAGCCACTGGTTTGCTTTGAAGGGCAGATATGGTGCCCTCCTTACATAAAACAGTTTGCACCAGCCCAGGGACTCCCAGTCCCTGCTCTGACACAAAACTGGACAAAGGAAAGGGGAGTGACCACTCCCCTGTCCATCACCACCTCAGGGGTGGTACCCATAGCTCCTCCAGCTGGTCACTTGATTCTGCCATCTTGAAACCAAGATGTGCAGAGGCCCCTGGGAGCATCTGAGTGGCCAGGTCAGGCAGGTGACAGAAGAGACCCCTCCTAATAGGTGGTCACTGTGCCAGGTGACCATTCCTCCTTTTAGGGCTATTTAGGGACTCCCTTGCGGCTGGGTCCCCAGATTCAACGTGCATGACACTTCAGTACCCGACAAGACTGCAACTTCCAAGACGACCTTGCCTTGCAACATTATTTCTCTGGCTCCTTCGAGCAACTGCAGCATTTCCCTGGCTGTGCATCCTCTGGGGTCGGCAAGACTTCAGCTGCACCAGGAAGCAAGAAGAAATCTCCCTTGGAGTGAAGGAGTCATTACCCTGCATTTGCAGGCACCTACAATAATGATGTCAGGCTGCAGGGATCTGCTCTCCTCTGGAACTGCTTTGATACTGCATCACAGGTGGTGGTGTGGAGTGGCCCCATTGGTCCTCTCTGTCCGCTGTCCAACTTGTGAGACGGTGAGCCCTTGACTCTCCTTGCAGGACAGTACACCTGTGCACCGCAACCCTTGCAACAACCAAAGCTTGTTGTCTCCTGCTCCAAGGGATCTTCAGACTACAAGTACCCCCGGCCTCCAGCACTTCATCCTGCCAAGAACAGTCTCTTCTTTGCTGCTCCAGCGACGTGGAACTCCTCTCCAGGTGTGCTTACTGAGCCTCACTGCAGCTTACTGTGCCTGCTGCCGGTGAGTTGTCTGTGGGGGCCACAACTGCTTCTCCTGGCTGCTGAGGGTCAGCCCGAACTCCCCTCCAAGGGTTGAGTCCCCTGGACTTTGCTGGTCCTCTTCAGCCTTGCAACTCTTCTTTTGTTTCCTTCTGCATTTGCCAAGGCTTGTTAGTGGTTCTGCTAAACCACGGACCATCTGCAACCCGACAACAGACGTGGGACACTATCTACACCGCTCCAAGGACTCCTCTTCAGCTCCTGGGCTCCACAGCTGGCCTTCTTCCCCCGCCAACCCAGATCTTCATCCACAGAAGGATCCTCGTATCTGTTAGAGGCTTCTACCTGCAGATTCCTTACCTTAGAATTCCAAGGGGTCAGCCTCGAATCCAGAATTTGTCTGCTGAGCAGTACCCTGCGCGGTCCGTCTGGTGGCGTCGTTCAGATCCGCGTGCATTGTCCGGCTCTGCTTGGCGTCGTCAGCGTCGGTGAAACCATCTGTGACGTCACGGTCATATATATATAGACATCACCCCAGAGGGGGTGGGGCATCAGTTCTTTTCCTTCCGCGCAGGTTAAGCACAGGTCTGGAGAACAGGTCTGGAGAACTACCCTTTTTTTCAACATTTTTGTCAAGGATTTTTCCATTGTCTGAGCAATGTCTTCGAGAAAGACTGGATTTAAACCGTGTGGTGCATGTCATCGCACCATGTCGGTCATGGATCCACACCAGGTTTGTCTCTGGTGCCTTGGGAAAGACCACGATTCGAAGTTGTGTTCCAACTGTCGTGGCATGGCTCCAAAGGCCTTGAGAGAGAGATCTCTCAAACATTTAGCGGCCTGGCAGCCCTCTTCAGTTAGCGCAACTCAGAGGAGGTCCCAGTCCCACTCCAGGAGGAGGTTGCGGCACCGCTCCAGGAGCTCCAAGTCATCTTCCTCGCATTTAAGGTATTCAGGGCATTCAGGTAAGAGGCACAAAAAAAAGAAGTTCAAGTGGACTTTGACCTCGCCACGCCCGTTAGGGAACGTCGACGTTCCAAAAGTGGCCATGGCCGACTCAGAGTCTTCCCCTCTTTCCTGGGACCAGAGCAACCCCGCTCAAATTAAAAAAAATTACGAGGCTGTGCGCCTTGTTTTTGAGCGGGCTGCACCCTAAGCTGAGTCTTCAGGCCCCGTGAGGTCAGCAGGGGCCCCATCGGTTCGGCGGCTTTGGCCTCGCGCTGTTGGGGACTCTGAGATCCGATAGTGGATCCAGACAGGCACCTATTTCTCACAGTCGACCTCCTCCGGCGCTGGGCACGACGTTGACACTCCCCCTACCACTGGCGCCCACTGGTGGTGGTAGCCCCATCCTCATTCCAGATGATCTGGAGCCAGAACGACATCGTAAGACACTGATTCCGACTTCAACGGCGCCTGAGGCTTATTCAGAACAGCCAGGCCCAGGAGAGGAGTGTGAGGGGTCTGAAGGCCCTTAAGAATATGGATTGAGCATGAACAGGACTGGTATAAGGATCTGGGGGAAGCCAGTTGACTGGATACTTCTCCAGATGCTGGCATGCTCTCTCCTCCTGCTATGGCTACATAGGAGGGTGCATCTTATGCCATGGTGGTGCGTAGGCAGCTGAGGTCCTGGACCTAGACTTGCTTACGGTGTCAGTCAGGAGTAATATCCTAACAAAGGTGCTTCAGCCGGGTGTTGCTACATCAGAGCCAATGTTACCCTTCAATGAAGCCCTCACAGATGTCCTTCTTGGAACATGGTCCAAACCCAGCACAGGGGCTACTGTGAATAGGGCAAACGGCCACCGCCATAGACCAGCTCCAAATGACCCTAGTTTCCTCACCCAACCAAGCACCCCCTCACCCCTCCCTCCCCCTCCCCCCGAGAGCTCTTGGTGGTCCAAGCCTCTACTTCCTGTGGTGCCTTTCCTTCAGTCCCTCTGCATAGGGAATCCAAGAGGCTGGATCAACTTGAAAAGAGCTGTTTTCTTCCTCGAACCTGGCATTGAGGTTGGTAAACACCTCTTGCCTATTGCGCAGTTTTTCCCATACTTTATGGGATACGGTGGCACAAGTGCTGCCCCAGGTCCAGGAGGATGTATGTGACACTCTCACCCAGGCTGTCAAGGATGGGAGAGATGCAGCCAAGTTTACCATCAGGTGTGGTTTGGACATGACCAACTCACTGGGCAGAGAGATTTCATCGACGGTGGCCCTCCGACACCACGCCTGGCTACGTTCCATTGGCTTTTCGGGGGATGTCCAGTCGAGCTTGATGGACACGCCTTTCGATGGCTCCCGCCTTTTTGGTGAGAAGGCAGACCTTGGCCCTGTTAGAGCCAGATTGCCAGCAGTCTGCCTATCGCCGTTTTCAAGGCTTCGGAAGGGGTGCAGTACCATGCCCAACCACAGGTTAGCCACCATCCTCTGCCCTCACAGTATACTGTGCGAGGACGAGGTTGTGGTACCATCAGACCCAGAGGGTCTGGCCAGTGGTCGGCTACCGCCCAGCCCCCCTCTTCCACAGCGCCCAAGCCCTCCTAGTATGGTACTGCAAGACCATATCTGTCCAGTTGGAGGGATGATTCAATTTCATCTCCCTCACTGGCGGTCCATAACATCGGACAAATGGGTCTTGCAGATCATACATAAGGGCTAATCCCTCCCCTTCCAGTCCTTCCCTCCCTCTATCCCTCTGGTAAAAGAATGAGGATGGAGGATCATTTGATCTTACTCTGCGAGGACTTTACAGCTCTCTTGGCCAAGGGAGCCATAGAAATGGCTGTCAGAACTAGGCAGTTGTAATTCCCGCTACTTTCTGATTGCCAAAAAGAACAAGGGTCTTCACCCTATCTTGGATTTAAGGGATGTCAATCGCTTCCTCAAGAAGGAGAAATACAAGATGCTCACTCTTGCTCAGGTCTTGCCTGCCCTAGTTCAAGGAGACTGGATGGTAGCGTTGGACTTGCGGGATGCATATTTTCACAACCCTGTCATGCCCGCCCACAGGCCTTACTTGCGGTTCAAGGTGGGCCACCAGCACTTTCAGTTTACCGTGCTCCCCTATCGGCTGGCTGTTGAAGGCTCCCAGGCTCTCGTCACCCACCTTCAGACTACGGCAAACCTCCTGCATTCACTGGGCTTCACTATAAACGTGCTGAAGTCACACGTGACTCCCTCACAGAAGCTCCCTTTCATCAGAGCTGTTCTGGACACAGTGCAGTTTCGGGTCTATCCTCCCGAGCAGCGAGTCTGGGATATTCAAGTTATGATACCGATGTTTCAGCCTCTATCCTGGATTTTGGTGAGACAGACTGAGGCTGTTGGAACTCATGGCTTCCTGCATTCTATTAGTCAAACATGGCATATGAGGGCTCAGCAGTGGGACCTAAAGTTCCAGTGGGCACAGCATCAGGGAAATCTTACCGACATGGTTCAGATCTCGGCGAAAACTGCAAAGGACCTGTAGTGGTGGTTAGTGAACTATGTTTGGGTCAAAGGCAGGCTCCTCTCCCTTCCCCAACCAGATCTTACAGTAGTGACAGATGCCTCACTTCTGAGATGGGGTAGTCATCTGGGAGAGGCGGAGATCAGGGGCCTCTGGTCTCCAGCCAAATCCAGGCTCCAGTTCAACGTATTGGAGCTCCGGGCGATCTGGCTAGCATTAAAGGCATTTCTTCCTGTTGTGAAAGCTAAGGTAGTGCAGGTGTTCACGGACAACACGATCGTGATGTGGTACTGCAACAAGCAGGGTGGTGTGGGTCGTGGAACCTTTGTCAAGAGGCTCTACGTCTCTGGACGTAGCTGGAAGACCAGGGCATAACCTTGGTGGTTCAACAGCTGGCAGGTTCTCTGAACGCCAGAGTGGACGAACTCAGCCGGCGATGCTTATCGGATCACAAATGTTGTCTCCATTCGGAGGTGGCGCAAGTACTCTTTCAGCAGTGGGAAGAGCCTTGGTTAGATATGTTCACATCTGAAGAGAATGCGCAATGTCAGCAGTATTGCGAGTTGGAGTTTCCAAGACAGCTTTCGCTAGGCGATGCTTTTTGTCGCGAACGGAGTTCAGGCTTCATGTACGCCTTTATGCCCGTACCACTTCTGCCCAGAGTTCTGAAGAAACTCAAGAACAACCGGGCCCAAGTAATCCTAGTGGTTCCGGATTAGACACGAAGAGTCTGGTATCCAGAGCTTCTCAAAATGAGCATCAATCCTCCAGTCAAGTTGCCTCTTCGGGAGGATCTTCTGTCACAGCAGCAGGAGAAGGTTCTTCACCTGAACCTGTCAACTCTGCGGCTTCATGCGTGGAGATTAAGCGGTGACAGTTGATGGTTTATGACCTCCCTCCCGAAATCTGTAATGTCATTCTGGCAGCCAGGCGTCCCTCTACCAAGACGGTTTACGCCTGCAGTTGGAAGCGTTTTGTATTATATTGTACAGAGAGGTCTATTGATCCTCTTTCTTCTTCTCTCTCTAATATCCTTCTTTTCATTTGGACACTCGCCCAACAGGATTCCTTCCTCCTTATCGGCTTTGCTTCGATTGCCTGATTAACAGTTTTTGTTTAACCCCTTCTATGCCAGGCCTTTTCACCCTCAGGTGCCAAGCCTTTTTTTGGCTATTTGGGGCAGTTCGCGCTTAGGCCCTCATAACGTTTTGTCCACATAAGCTACCCACCCCAAATTTGCGTCCTTTTTTTCCAACATCCTAGGGGTTCTAGAAGTACCCAGACGTTGTGGGTTCCCCTGAAAGAGACCAAGAAATTAGCCAAAATACAGAAAAAATGTTGTTGTTCTTTTAAAAAAAATTGGAAAAACGGCTGCAGAAGAAGGCTCGTGTTTTTTCCCCTGAAAATGGCATCAACAAAGGGTTTGCTGTGCTAAAATCACCATCTTCCCAGCTTTTAGGAACAGGCAGACTTGAATCAGAAAACCCCATTTTTCAACACAATTTTGGCATTTTACTGGGACATACCCCATTTTTACTATTTTTTGTGTTTTCAGCCTCCTTCCACTTAGTGACAGAAATGGGTGTGAAACCAATGCTGGATCCCAGAATGCTAGACATTTCTGAAAAGTAGACAGAATTCTGAATTCAGCAAGGGGTCATTTGTGTAGATCCTACAAGTGTTTGCTACAGACAATAACAGCTGAAATAAAAGAATATTGAAATTGAGGTAAAAAAACAACCATTCTTCTCCACGTTTTACTTTGTAACTTTTTCCTGCGATGTCCGATTTTTTAAGCAATATACCGTTACGTCAGCTGTACTCTTCTGGTTGCGGGGATATTTAGGGCTTGTAGGTTCATCAAGAACCCTAGGTACACAGAGCCAATATATGAGCTGCACCTTGCAATGGGTTTTCATTCTATACCGGGTATACAGCAATTCATTTGCTAAAATATAAAAAGTGAAAAATAGGTATCAAGAAAACCTTTGTATTTCCAAAATAGGCACAAGATAAGGTGTTGAGGAGCAGTGGTTATTTGCACATCCCTGAATTCTGGGGTGCCCATACTAGCATGTGAATTACAGGGCATTTCTCAAATAAACGTCTTTTTTACACACTGTCTTATATTTGGAAAGAAAAAATGTAGAGAAAGACAAGGGGCAATAACACTTGTGCTATTCTATGGTCTCCCAAGTCTCCCGATAAAATTGGTACCTTACTTGTGTGGGTAGACCTAGTGCCCCTTGTGGGGCTCTCACCAGGTTCTGTTACCCAGAATCCTTTGCAAACCTCAAAATTTGGCAAAAAAAACACTTTTTCCACTCATTTCGGTGACTGAAAGTTCTGGAATCTGAAAGGAGCCACAAATTTCCTTCCACCCAGCGTTCCCCCAAGAATCCCGATAAAAATGGTACCTTCCTTGTGTGGTAGGCCTAGTGCCTGCGACAGGAAATGCCCCGAAATACAACATGGACACATCACATTTTCCCAAAGAAAACAGGTGCTTTTTGCAAAGTGGCTACCTGTGGATTTTGGCCTTTAGCTCAGCCGGCACCTAGGGAAACCTACCAAACATGCACATTTTTGAAAACTAGACACCTAGTGGAATCCACGATGGGGTGACTTGTGGGACTCTGACCAGATTCTGTTGCCCAGAATCCTTTGCAAACCTCAAAATTTGTCTTAAAAAAACACTTTCTCCACACATTTCCATGACAGAAAGTTCTGGAATCTGAGAGGAGCCACAAATTTCCTTCCACCCAGCGTTCCCCCAAGTCTCCCGATAAAAATGATACCTCATTTGTGTGGGTAGGCCTAGTGCCCACAGCAGGAAATGCCCCAAAACACTATCTGGACACATCAAAATTATCAAATACAAAACTACCTGGTTTTTTTTGGGGGGGGGGGGTTGGGGGTGGGGCACCTGTGTTTTTGGTCCTGGGCTCAGCAGACATCTAGGGAAACCCACCAAACTCAGACATTTCTGAAAACTAGACACCCGAGGAAGTCCAGGGAGGTGTGACTTGCGTGGATCCCCCAATTATTTCCTAACCAGAATCCTCAGCAAACCTCAAATTTAGCTAAAAAATCACTTTTTCCCCACATTTCTGTGTGAAATCACCGCACCGGGACTAATTTCCTACCACCCTACATTCCCCTCTCCCAGTCAAAATGATACCTCACCTGTGTAGGTGGGCCAAGTGCCTGTAACAGGGAAGAGCCAAAAATGTTGAAATTGAGGGGGAACCAAAGCAGGTTCAAAAGGGCAGTTTGAAAAAAAAAAATTTTAGGCTGACAAGTGCTGCAGAATTTTTATCGGTATAGATGAGACAATGTTGGGTGGGAGGAATTTTGTGGATTCCTGCAGATTCCGGAAGGTTCCATCACAAAAATGTGTGATTTCCAGCAATGTTGGAGGTTTGCAGGGAATTGTGGGTAAGAAAATGGTGAGGGGTGCATGTGAAGCACACCACCCTGGAATCAACCAGATGTTTTGTTTTCAGATGTGTCTGGGTCTTGTGGATTTTTCGACATGGCAGCTTCCCAAAGTCCAAAAAGTGCAGCCCTTACCATTCCAAGTGGGACGATTTTGAGAGTTACCAAGCTCTCATGGCCCAAATGTAAAACCAAAACCCAAAATAATCAAATGTCTTCTTGCTTGCCGTAGGATAAGATGTTTTAGTGTGCGGGGGGAGAGCTGAAAGACAGTTACCCCCTTCAGTTGGGGTGGGGGCATAACCCGGTCCATACTGGTTGGTAGCCACCACCCCACTATTTTTTGTTTTTTTCTAATTCCATGCCATCTAGTAGACCTTCTGCCCCCCCCTGGGTTGTGGATTAGGGGTAATTGCCCTATCTGCCCACTGGTGGGCAGAACAACTTTGGCCCCATTTATTTGGGGTGGAGGTATCGCAATACCCCCACCCTCTTCTTTTGAAAAAAAAATCTGCTGTGGTCTCAGATGGGCTTTCTGCCCCCCTTGGGAGCAAATGGGCCTTCCTAAAATAGGCCGATCTGCCCCCAAGGGGGGCAGATATGGCCAACAGTAATGTGCCCCCATGGGGAGTGACCCTTGCCCAAGGGGCAGCCCCCCCAAACAAAACACACACATACACACACACCAATCCCTGGTGTCTAGTGATTTCTGCACCCCTAGGGGCAGGTTGGCCTAACAAAAATAGGCTGATCTGCCACCAAGGGCGGCAGAAGCTGCCTAAATACATTTGGTCCCCCCAGGGAAGCGACCGTTGCCTAGGGGTTTGCTCGAAATAAAAATATATGTATATATCCCTGGTGTATAGAGGTTTCTGCCCCTCCTGGAGGCAGATTGGCCTAATTATACTAGGCCGATCTGCCTCCCAGGGGGGGCAGAAAAGGCCTAAAAATATTTTGCCCACCCGGGGAGTGGTCCTTGCCCAAGGGGCCGCTCCCCTAATGCGTAAGGATAATTAAAAAAAACTCCCTGGTGTCTAGTGGTTTCTTCCCCCGCAGATCTGCCCCCGGGGGGGCAGAAATGGCCTTTAAACAATTTGGCCCCCCAGGGAGCAACCCTTGTCGAAGGGGTCTTTCTCTACACATAAAAGGAAAAGAAAATGATCCCTGGTGTCTAGGGGTTTTCTGCCCCCCTTGGGGCAGATCGACCTAATTATATTAGGCCGATCTGCCACTGGGGGGCAGAAATGGGCTAAAAATCATTTACCCCCCCGGGGAATCAGCCCTTGCCCAAGGGGCCGCTCCCCTTATGTTCATGTGAAAGAAAAAAAAATCCTTGGTTTTCTGCTGCACCGATTGCATTGCGATCGGGCAGCAGAAATGCTTGCAGAGACATGAAAGTAAAGGCCTTTCCTTTCATGTCTCTGCCGGCCCCCTCCTCCCGAGCGGAAGAGAAATACAATGCGATGGGAGGTGCTTTCACGTCCTGATGTCATCAGACATCACTGGGGGGATTCGGGGTCAGGATGGAAGGGGAAGTGATTTCCTTTCCAACCCTGACCTGGGGTGGCCCTGGGGGGGAGCGCTAGCGCTTCCCATGAGGGCCGGTAAATGGACGTAATGGTTACGTCCATGGCGCCTCACAGGTGCAGCCACGGACGTAACCATTACGTCCATGGCGTGCAAGGGGTTAAGTCTCCTATTGTACAGAGACTCTTAAAAGGGCTTGTACATATGTTTCCACCTACACCTTTTGTTATGCCCCAGTGGGACCTTAATCTGGTGCTCACTTTTCTTATGGACAGAGCGAAAGCACTTGGGAAGACAAACATAGGAAATCAGCGCTCACAGTTAGTCATCACATTATAGGCGAGTAGAAAAACATTCAAGCACGGTGCTCCTGGCAAGAGGATCTTCCTCACTACTCTTGTGTCTCCTCGGAAACCAAATAGTTAAAAACAGAAGTCAGGGCACTCATGAATCAAAGCTAAATCTTTCGTAAGTGTTTCAAGTCCAAGCTTGTTATTTTGTGCAAAAAGTGTCCCAATACCAGCACGGACCGAGACTCGTGAAAACCAAACACTCAAAATAATTTAGAGAAATTATATCCATCAAAGATAAAAAAATAATAATACAAAATCGTCGTCCTTTGAACCAAAATCTTTATTACAACAACAGCCAACACGTGTTTCGTCCTATGAGATATTCACTCTCAAAGACTTCATCAGGGCTGCAAGAAATATAAACAATTACCGTAATTAATCAGTGCACTTAACCCAAAATTTAAACCCCTGTCACTGTGATAGTTGTGAAGAAATAGCTGTTAAAATTCGTGACTTTGGGTGACTTAAAATGCACTCATTAATGAATCAACAGAAGGCCGATGAAATAGAAAATGGATCCAAAATTAAAACAGTTTTTTACAATATAACTTGAAGTGAGAATATATAAAAGAAGGGTAAAAAGTAATCAAACAAATGTGCATGACAAAAATGCACATGTCCTCCAAAGATAACTGACTAGCTTTAACCCAAGAAAAATAAAAACATAATGAAAAAGCAACGAGTAGTGAAGATGATAAAAAAAAGACACCAACTAAGGCCAAAATATACCCAGAGTGCCACAATAGACAGCCTAACAACCGACCTGAAGAAAAAACGGTACATACCTTCATTACAAGTTAGATAAACAAGCTAAAAAATCTGATTCATTAATAATGGTATCTGGAACAGATAATAATGACCCAATATAAGCCCAATTGAAAATCCACACTAAATCAGAAAAAAGTCAAAGAAATCATTAAATATGAGAATAAAGATGAACAATTTAATTATACCAATCATTTAAAAATTCTTATAGTCCAAACATACCCTTAATAATCCATAATAAAGAATTGTTGATAGTTGAAACACCGTAGCGTGTAAAGCCACTGAAAAGATACTAATGGATAAAGTGACGTTAAAATTAGGATAAACGCTGCAGGAAAAAGCGCTTTGATCCGAAATAACAAAACTTAGCGCTATGTTATAGGCTGAGGCAACAATCATTATGCCCAAAGAAAACACCAACACTCACCCATCCGTAATATCACAAATCACCTCGTTAGAGGGCCGCGTTCCAATCAACACGCTGCACCTCCAGTATCCCGTTGATTATTATAACGAAACTGCCAGCCCGGGAAATTCAATTTAAAGCGTCCACTCGAACGCCACATCCAAAGAAATAAAAAACGGACCAGCAAAAACCGCACACGGGCGCCATCTTTGAGTTGCTAAATTTGAGTGAGAACGAAAGACTTCATACCCAAAGCGGACGCCATATTTAAGTTTAAATTGTAACGTAATAAAATATAAATAGACAGAAACCAAGTCCGTAATAGATGAAAGGTATACAGATTTCCGTCCTAAATTAATGAAAGAACCAATACCAGAATAAAGAAATCTAATTACAGCGTATACCCAGACGCTCCACAGAACACACTAGAAAAACGGACCTGCCCAAATACGCGCGGGCGCCATCTTTAAGTCGATAAACTGAAATGCAAATGATAAACTAGCCAAAATTGGCCGCCATATTTAACTTCTAACTACAGCATAAGAATAAAAATATAAACACATAAGTCCAATCCGCAAGCTGGAAGAATAATACAAAACTACCAGTTTAGTATTTAAAGGACATGCCATGTTAGGCATCAAAACAAAGACAACATGAACCTACATAAGAAATTAACCCAGAAATAACCAAGATTTCAATCCTAAATTATAAATAAAAAGAGGAGATGTTACATTTGTGCCATGCACATTATTCACAAACGGAACCGATTATTTCAAATTTAATATTAATATAAGAACAAACTATTGCTTATAGAAATGAAAATATGTTCAGAAATACACAATGTAGAACGAATTGGCATATATATTACATACAGCTAAACACACAGTATGTAAACAAAGTCCATATGTCCAATCAAAATTCATATAGCACAAATCACATATGTATCGTATTAGTCCCCTAAATAATACTCCATTTCAAAGTTGGTTTTGCGAGTTGCAGTTGCAGTTGCAGTTTTTCTTGAAGTGTGGAGACCGGCCGGTAGGGCTGGGGCCAAAGCAGTTGGTGTCTCTGTCTTCTCTGCAGGGCTTCAGGTCAGCAGTCCTTCTTCGTCTTCAGGTTGCAGGAATCTAGTTTGCTAGGTTCTGGGGAGCCCCTAAATACTGAATTTAGGGGTGTGTTTACGTCTGGGAGGGCAGTATGCCAATGGCTACTGTCCTTGAGGTTGGCTACACCCTCTTTGTGCCTCCTCCCTGAGGGGAGGGGGGCACATCCCTATTCCTATTGGGGGAATCCTCCAAAATCAAGATGGAGGATTTCTAAAGGCAGGGGTCACCTCAGCTCAGGACACCTTAGGGGCTGTCCTGACTGGTGGGTGGTGACTCCTTGTTTTTTTCATTATCTCCCCTGGAGTTGCCGCCAAAAGTGAGGGCTGTGTATAGGGGGCGGGCATCTCCACTAGCTGGAGTGCCCTGGGGCATTGTAACACGAAGCCTGAGCCTTTGAGGCTCACTGCTAGGTGTTACAGTTCCTGCAGGGGGAGGTGTGAAGCACCTCCACCCAGAGCAGGCTTTTGTTTTTGTCCTCAGAGAGCACAAAGGCCCTCACCACATGGGGTCAGAAATTCGTCTCTCAGCAGCAGGCTGGCACAGACCATTCAATCCTGTACTGAACAATTGGGTAAAATACAGGGGGCATCTCTAAGATGCCCTCTGTGTGCATTTTTTAATAAATCCAACACTGGCATCAGTGTGGGTTTATTATTCTGAGAAGCTTGATACCAAACTTCCCAGTATTCAGTATTGCCATTATGGAGCTGTGGAGTTCGTTTTTGCTTAACTCCCAGACCATATACTTAATATGGCCACAACTGTACTTACAATGTCTAAGAATAGACTTAGACACTGTAGGGGCGTATTGCTCATGCAGCTATGCCCTCACCTGTGGTATAGTGCACCCTGCCTTAGGGCTGTAAGGCTTGCTACAGGGGTGACTTACCTATGCCACAGGAAGTAATTTGTGTGCATGGCATCCTGAGTGGGATGCCATGTCGACTTTGCCTTTTTTTCCCTACCAACACACACAATCTGCAATGGCAGTGTGCGTGTGTTAGGTGGGGGGTCCATTAGGGTGGCAAAACATATGCTGCAGCCCTTAGGGACCTTCCCTGGTCCCAGGGCTCTTGGTACCACTGGTACCTTTTACAAGGGACTTATCTGTGTGCCAATTTTAGAAACAATGGTACATTTTAGGTGAAAGAACACTGGTGCTGGGGCCTGGTTAGCAGGGTTCCAGCACACCTCTCAGTCAAGTCAGCATCAGTATCAGGCAAAAAGTGGGGGGTAACAGCAACAGAGAGCCATTTCCTTACACAAGTGCTTTACATTTCTCCCTGATAAACTTCAGTTGCTCGCCTCAGCTACTCCCAGAGAGCTTTTGCTATCTGGGCACCTATTCACTGTGACTAAGGGTCGCCTGGTCTCAGTATAGTGTGCCACACCATAGGTGTACACTATAATTTGAGCCAGCCTCCTACACCAGGAACCTGAAAGCTTCAAGGGAGGGAGCTGTCCCTTAAGCTTGCAGCAGCCCGGCACTTGGCTCCGCGTTGATCCCGTTCAAGAAGAAGGTCACGAGACCGGTCACGAAGCCATCACTACTCTTCCTCGTCCCCCTCCAAATCATGAGGTCATTTGAGTCACAAGAAGAGCAAACATTCTTCAACTTCACCCCACCACTCGGGCGGTCTGATGCAGGATGAGCTTTGACGCTCTAGGTCTCTGTCCTTGGAGCCGGCTCCTGGGTAGGCTCCACGCCTCCCCAAGTTTCCTGGAGCCCGGAGTCACTCCTGCCCAACTGAGAGTTTTATGAGATCTTGCACCTCATATTTGGGCAGACTGACCCTCCTGTGATGCCTTGGGGCCCAGGAGGGTTGGACGAGGCCCTCTCAGGTTCCACATCGGCAGCTTCGGTTCTGTTACCAGATACATACTTGCGACGGTCGAGTGATTGTGACCTTCCCCAGCCGGTAAAGACGTTGACGGTTCCGATGCCAGTCAGGCCCAAGATCGCTGTCGATCCCATTCTCATTCCCGACTCCGATGCGGAGCTGGAACGATGTCACTCGACACCAATTCCGTTTTCAGTGAGGACTATGTTCCCTAGATTAGATCTTGACTCTTATGCCTATGGGTACGGTGAGAGTATGGGAGGGGCGCTGGACCCTCCAGCTAGAAGATCCTGAAATGGGCTAGGATGAGGAATTGGGCGAAGCCAGTTGTCTTGACACTTCCCCTGGCACTGGCATGCTTTCTCCCCCTACCATGGCCACAAAGGAGGGAACCTAATTTTCAATGGTGGTGAGAGGAGCGGCGGAGATCCTGGACCTCAAGTTGCCTTCGGTGACTGTCAGGACTAATCTCCTGACTGAGGTGCTTCAGCAAGGGCTTCTACATCTGAATCCCTTTTGCCCTTTAGTATAGCCATCTCTGATGTCCTGCTGGGGGAGTGGGCTCAACCTAGCACAGGGGCTCCTGTCAACATGACAATCGCCCGCTTCCATGTGGCTGTGCCTAATGACCCTAAATTCCTGACCCAACATCCTACGTCTGAGAGTTTAGTTATCCAGGCTTCTTCCTCTTCTGGCACATTCAGATCTGCACCCCCGGGTAGGGAATGAAACGACTGGACCAACTTGGGAAGAAATTGTTCTCTTCCTTCAGTCTGGCATTACGGTCCGTGAACTCCGCATGCATTTTTTTACCACAATTCCCGTACTTTATGGGATACGGTTGTACAGGTGTTGCCAGAGGTCCTGGAGGAGACTCGGACCGTTCTTTCCCAAGCAATTGGTGACAAGAGATGCAGCCAAGTTCACGATTCGTTGTGGGCTGGGCACGACTGACTCACAAGGCAGATGGTTACGTTCATAGTGGCCTTGAGGCACCACGCTTGATTGAGTACTTCTGGTTTTTTAGGGGATGTCCAGCAATTTCTTATGGACATGCCCTTCAATGTCACCCTTCTCTTCGGATACAAAGCTGACGCAGCACTCAAGCGCTTGCAGGGAGTCTTGAGTCCCTTGGCCTCGTAGCTGCTCCTCACCACCCTCAGTGCCCTTTTCGCCCCTCCAGCCACTGTGCCTTGTATGCTGCCCAGCCTCTGCGCGACAATGGTTTTGGAATCCAACGTGCCAGTGGATCAGGGAGCCAGCAGTCTGCTCAGTCTTGCCCCCCCCACCAACCTCTGTAGCCTCCAAACCTTTCTGGTCCATCGCTCCATCACGGACCAGTTGGAGGCAGGATTTGTATTCACCTACCCACCTTGAATCTATTACGATGGACCGGTGGTTTTGCAAATAGTGTAAAGGGGCTACTCCCTTCCCTTCAAGACTACTCCGGGCATGCCACAATCCTACGATCAGATGACGGAGGATCACTTGTCATGGATGTTTCGGCTCCCTTGACCAAGGGAGCCATAGAGATGATCCCTGTGCCAAAGTAGGTTATGGTTGTTATTCCCGCTACTTTCTGGTGCCCAAGAAGAACAAGGGCCTCCGCCCTATCCTATACCTCCAGTCCCTCAATCTCTTCAGAAACGAGAAGTTCAAAATGCTCACTCTACCTCAGGTCCTATCTGCCATGGAGACTGGCTGGTAGTGTGGGACTTGCAGGACGCCTACCTTCATATTCCCGTCTTGCCTGCCCACAGGCATTACTTGCAGTACGTGGTATGTTACAAGCACTTTCAGTTTATCGACCCACTCTTTGGCCTTACCATCACCCCTCGGTGTTCACGAAAGTGATGTAGGTTGTCGCAGCTCATCTGCACAGCCTAGGGGTTTGTCTTCCCCTTCCTCGATGACTGACTGTTGAAGGTGGGCTTCCCCCAGGCTGTCGTCTCCCACCTCCAGACTAAGGCGAACCTCCTGCAGTCGCTAGGGTTCACTATAAACTGCTGAAGTCACATCTGACCCCCTCTCAGACACTCATGTAGGGAGGTGGCTCTGTATATGCTATACTAAAGTAAGGTATAGGCCCTCATTACGACCCTGGCAGGCCGGAGAAAGCCAGGGCCGCAGTGGCAGACTCACCACGAAATTACGAGTCCCGCCGCTTTTCCGCAGTCTGTCGGGCTGAAGGTGAGCACTTCCAGCCTAGCAGATGCCGTAATACCGCTAGTGGTATTACGACGCAGAAGACCACCAGCATTTTTCTGGCAGTCGCACTGCCAAAAAAAGCTGGTGGTCTTGCATCCTGGCAACAGAAATAAGCATTCCTGTCACCAGGATACCCACACACTTCCACATACCTGCACGCATGCACTCACACACTTGTACCCACAAACACACCCCCCACTCACCCACGCAAACAAGATACACACCCATTCACACTGACATGCATACACACCACTGACACGCACACATGTATTCCCCCCTCCAGCGCATACCCACATTCATGCCCCCATCCCCCGCATGCTTCCATTCACGCCCCCTCCGGCGCATACATACATTCACACCCCCTGCACCGCATACATGCACTGACCCGTTCTCCCTGTCCACTGATACACACGCGCCCCCGTCCACTCACACAAACACCCCGTCCACTTACATACACATGCACACGCATACACGCACTCACCCTGTTCAGTATTTAGGGAAAGTTGTGGAAGACGTAACGCAAAGGGTTAATTAGCTTGAGCAGTGTAGGTTAGCGTGATGCCTGTTGAAACCCCCTCCCAGACATCGTGGAAAAGTTCATGATATTATTTTCACACTTGTTTGTGTAGAAGACTCCGTCTCAACCTTGAGAACGAGTACAGGGAGAAGATGGAATGTAAACAAAGGCTGTAGCAGAGTAGAGCAGACAAGTACTGATAACATTAGCTAGAAAATGCCAGAATGAGATAGAATACAAGCTTCGAGTTACTTAAGCACTGAACTGTGTGTGAGGGATTAGGAAGCTCGCAGATGGAATTGTGGAAGCTGCCATGGCCCAGCGCTGCCTCCCTGTTTGCTCGTGGTGCTTGAGGGGGAGAGAGGTCCAAGCAGGCGGTAGAGGGCTCCCCAGCATGTCGTGGATTAAGTTAAGTTTCCACACAGGGATAAAACACCTTTGTTTCTCTGCTCTATTATTATGACTGATTATTTATGCCTGCACTGTGTTTATAACCTGAAGTATTGAACTCGTTTTTTTATTCTGCTTTCTAAACCTATTAGTGTGAACTGCTGCAATAACTGAAACATGCATTTGGGTGTGCAGTAAATCAAAGCTTATCAGAAGTATTTAGTTTGTTTATATATTGTCTCCTGAACATCATAGTGAGAGCCTGCTGCAGTAATTGAAACATGCATTTTGGTGTGCAGTACATCAAAGCTTACCTGACGTATTCCTGAATATTGTAGTGCAATGCATTTTAGTGTACAGTTAATCAAGACATATCTGTCAATTAATTTGTTGCCTATATATATATATATATAAATAGATGCTTTTTCATTGCTATTCTTATTCTACTATTATTAATGTGCTAAATGCTTACATTTTTACCTGCAATTCTAGTAAAGCTAAATTGTATTTATAATTTGCGTGTGGTCCTTCATTGAGCGTCCTTATTGACTTATACCGCACAGGTGAACCAGCCACCTGGATAAGACACACCCCTTCCATCTGCTCAATCGCACTCACTCACGCACTCACCCTCACCCACAAACACTCACACATCCCCACCCCAATTCACTTACACAAACGCACCTCCAATCCACAAACACTCACACACCGCTCACGCCATCCACAATCACTCATACATGTAGACATGCACCCATAAACACACACCTTTTCCCCTGCATTCACGACATTCACACATGCACTCACACACACAACCCCCTCCCCTGTTGGACAATCTACTTACCTCGTCCGTCGAGGGGGTCATCCGGGAGGGGACAGGTCTGGCGCTTCCACCTCCGGCAACGCCCAACCATCAGGACACCGCCACGCCATATTACAGGTCTCAGTATGGTGTGGGGGGTCCTTTTGGCGTTGCTGTGCCGGCGGTGGACCCGCCTGTTCACCGCCAGCATGACTGGTGTCAGAATTCCACCCGATTTCGGGTGGAATTCCCAGATCAGTCGTAATATGGAGGTTTTAAGACCGCCAGCACTGGCAGTTTTACGGCACCCACGGCTTTGGCTGTCTTACGAAAAGAAAGCCAAAGACGTAATGAGGGCCATAGTGTGCACAGAGTCCAGTGGATCCTCAGAGGCTTTACAGAGGCCAAAGTAGATAATACTAATGCTGTCTTTTTGCGGTAGTGTGGGCGAGCATTTAGGATTATCAGAGGGTAGTGCTAAGCAACACACACTCACGAAATGAGGCGCACAGTCATTGACTAACTCCAGTCCATGTTTATGTATCAAAAAATATACATTGTTACTTAATTTCTAGAACCAAAAGGATCGGTGTTGCAGGTAAGTGCAGTTTCGAGAATGTATCACTTTCAAGTATTAAATGCACTTTGTAATTTACAGTTAAAACAGTTTTTGGTAAGCAATACTTTTCAATAGGAAAAGTAGACAGTGCAAAAATCATTAAAGGGAATGCAGTCTTAGGGGAGGAAATGTACCAACACAGTTAACAGGTAGGTACTCAACTTACGGTACCAGTCTTCAGGGGTTAGAGTATCCACAGGAGACGCCAAGGATGCACCACCAGCAACAAAGGGCTGCCGGCTGCAGAGGACAAAGTTGGTGTTCGACGTCCAATGGAAACCTATAGAGACTGGTGGCTCTTAGAAGAAAATAGATTGCAGATAAGTACTCATGACTTCAGGGCATCGACCTGGGGGTTTAGATCAGCACTGGGGGGGGGGAACCACAGGTCAGCACCAAACACACACCCTCAGCAGCGTGGGCGCAGCATGGTGCAAACACAGCATCAGGTGCCCAATACTTTTCAGTGAGGATCTCAGAGTTCACAAAGAGACTGCAGCCTTGGGCTATGGGCGTTGGGTGCGGAGTGTACAGGGCTTGATGATACTAGGCGGTCCTCAGGAGTTCTTGGTCCTCTGCTGAGCAGGCAGTCGTCTGGGGGTTTGTAGAAGTTGCTGGTCCTGCAAGATGTGTTGCCTTTTTTGAGCAGTAGACTTGAACCTGCAGACAGGCCAGTAGGGCTGGGGCCAAGTCAGTTGTCATCTGGAGTCTTAACTGCTGGTATCGGCTTAGCAGTCATTCTTCTTTCTTGTTCTTGAGGTCGCCAGGAATCTGGTGAGCATGATTCATGGGAGCCCCTAAATACTAGATGTAGGGGTGCTTGTTCTGCTCTACTTCAGACTGAGAGGGAAACAAAGTTAATGTAATACAAAGAATGTGGCACTCTTAGTCTGAGTAATTAATTTATTAAAACACTTCCCAAGTTTCATGCACAGAAAGAATAACGTGAGCTTTTATTTCAAAAGCAACAACACGTATAATTCTTAACATAATCACAGCAGTGGAATAATAATTATTACTGAAACAGAGAAAATTCAAATCTTCAGCAATGAATATATTTATATATATACAAGTCCCAAAGGGTCCACTCAAGGCGCGCTCTGTTTAGTCGGTGCCCACGCCAGGGAAGGACCTATTCCCTTAATTAATTAACACACAAACTTGACACTGCTGTCAAAGACGTAGCACTCACAGGATTCATAAATCTTCATTTTAATGTGCAATGTGATACCCACAGCAAACACCAACGCGTTTCAACCTTCACAGTCTTGATCACGGTAATTGATCACTCCATTTTGTGCTCTATTTATACTCTTCATCTCAATATGCCTTTATGTGGCATTCTGGGATATGTAGTTCAGTTAAAAGCATGTATATACAAAGATAACTACTACTCTTATAACAAACAATTACTGTGCACTACAACCCACCTATACATTATACCAAAGAAAAAGACAAATTAAATATATCTAATGAGATAAAAAGAAAAATACTTATGAGAACATACTCTACATATTACTCAATCTAGCTACAGCTTTGCTTATCATATATCCATCTGTCCAATAGCCAGTAGTACATCTAATAATATGTTGTCACATTAATTACTTATCTTTTAATTGTACATTAGAATTCTCAGTAGCATTTATCTTCCTTCATTTTGGGTTTAGTACCCCATTGTTTTAAAAGTGTTGCAGAAAAAACACATTGCAGTAAACGATACCCTACAATTTGAACACAGTGAGAATTACTCTACAGTTACCCTTTGGAGTACGTTCTACTCAGCTGGAGCAAACAGGTACCAATATGGAGGAGAAGTTGGCCAAACGTATACAAGTAGTATACAAAATAGTGGCAGATCTACAATAGGTGGAGAAATGGCACCAAAGGAAAATGTCAAACATCTATATCTGTAATTGAAAGTCTCATGAAAAAGGAAATCTCAAAAAGTTGGGACGTGATGACACTACTGAAATATATAGCAGTGGGGAGAGTCCCAAGAGGGTTAAAAAAATGTTACCTTGACGAATCATCCGGATACGAGTCCTGAGATTTTAGAAGAATGGAGAACCAACAGTATGGAGTGCTCTAGACACATGATGGAAATGAGAATCAAATATGCTAAGAAAGACATTGAAAAATTGAGGCACAGTATTAAAGAGTTGGAAGATCAAATCCGGGCATTGGATCAGGAAGAAGAGAAAGCGAAATGTAAGAGAGCAATGAATATCATTCTGGATAAATATGAAAATCAAGTGGAAGAACCTAAAAAGAGTAAATTTGTAAGGGACTCTAAGGATTATGAGACAGGGCGCATCTTGACCTTTGCCAAAAGATTTGATATTTTAAAACAACAATTTCACTCAGGTAATATGGATTTGGAACAGGGACATAATACAGAGACAAGCGGATCTGAGACAGACTTGAGTGAAGGAGAAGGGACCAGTACTAGTGTAAGGAAAAAAACTTTTTTAGACAAAATGAAACTAGTGCATCTGGATCAAACAACACCAAGGAACAGAGAATGAGGAGGAAGGGGCAGAGGCAGAGGCTGGCGAGATTCCAAAGGAACAGAAAGATGAGAAGAGGAAAAAGGAAAAGAATATATGTTACGCAGTCGGAACAGACAATAGGTGCTGACAGACAATTGTCACGATTGGAAAATGTTATTGCGAACCTATCGAGATATAAATTAACAAAAGTAGAAGAAAGTGTCCTGCAGAAAGGTCTCAGCTTCTGCCCAGAGAAACATCAGGACTATGCACAAACCAGAATTGATATATACAAATTTGTACGAAAATTAAAACTGGCTAAATATTTTTCTAAAACAGGGCTGGTAACAATGTCCAAAGAGGTCTAGAATATTTGTGATTCAGATTTGACTATAAACAGAGTATGGACCTGAAAACAATATATGATTTGACACATGACCTATGAGATGAGGTGATGACGGAAATGCAAGTTTTAACTACTTTAGGCATTGAGATTGGACAAAAAGAAAAAACGAAATTCAAACCAAAATCTAAGTTCTGCCCAGTATTGTCTCTGGGAAACAAGATTGATATGTTTCATGACCTTGTTATTAACCAGTTCTGTGCCGCGGACGTAATGGTTACGTTCTGCGTCACAGTGCTCGTGTGCCCAGGACGTAACCATTACGTCCTGGGCACAGAGCCCAGACTGTGTTCTTCCCTCCCACCCCCCAAAGGCAGGGATGGAAGGGGAAGCCCTTCCCCTTCCACCCCCTCGTGACATCAGCGTGCAATTGCGCGCTGACCATCACAGAGGCCTCCTCCCATCGCGCTGGAAGCTTAGCTTCCAGCGTGATAAGAAGAGTAATGCTCAGCATTTCTCTTCCGATCACGTGGAGGAGGCCTGAGAGGCTTCAAAGGTAAGGAGATGCCCCAAGGGGGGCAGAAACCACTAGGCACCGGGGATTTTTTTTTTGCGCCAATGTCACGCAAGGGGAGCGACCCCTTATGCAAGTGTCGCTCCCCGAAAGGGTCGCTCCCCAAGGGGTTGGGGGAGCTGGATGTCAAATTTATCTTAGGCCATTTCTTCCCCCCTGGGGCAGATCAGCCTATTGTTATTAAGCCGATCTGCCCCCAGGGGGGGGCAGAAACCTCTAGGCGCCAGGGCTAAAAAAAAAAAAAATGTGTGTTTTTTTTTTTTTTTTTTTTAAGAGATGGGGAGCGACCCTTTAGGCAAGGTTCGCTCCCCTGGAGGGCAAATTGTAGTTAGACCATTTCTGCCCACCTTGGGGGCAGATAGCCTATTTTTGTTAGGTCAATCTGCCCCCAAGGGGGGGCAGAAACCACTAGGCACCGGGGATCTTTTATTTGTGCCAATGTCACGCAAGGGGAGCGACCCCTTAGGCAAGGGTCGCTCCCAGGGGTGGATGGGGGGGGGCAGGGTGGCAAATTTATTTTAGGCCTCTTCTGACCCCCCTGGGGGCAGATCGGCCTATTGCAATTAGGCTGATCTGCCCCCGGGGTGGCAGATGCCTCTAGGCGCCAGGGAGAGGGTCGCTCCCCGGGGAGAAGGGGCAGGAGGGGCAAATTTATTTTAGGCCTTTCCCCCCCCCCCCGGGGGCAGATCGCCCTATTGTTATTAGGCTGATCTGCCCCCAGGTGTGGCAGAAGCCTCTAGACGCCTAGGTTAAAAAGAAAATGTAAATGTTTTTTTTTGTTTTGTTTTTTAGAGGTGGGGAGCGACCCCTTAGGCAAGGGTCGCTACCCGGGAGGGGGGGGGGGCGCAAATTTATTTTAGGCTTTTTCTGCCCCCCTGGGGGCAGATCGGCCTATTGCTATTAGGCCGATCTTCCCCCAGGGGGGGCAGAAGCCTCTAGGCGCCAGGGATAACAAAAAAAAAAGTTTTTTTTTGTTTTGTTTTTATAGAGGTGAGGAGCGACCCCTTAGGCAAGGGTTACTCCCCAGGGGAGGGGGGGGGATTTATTTTAGGCCTTTTCTGCCCCCCCGGGGGCAGATCGGCCTATTGGTATTAGGCCGATCTGCCGCCAGGTGTGGCAGAAACCTTTAGGAGCCAGGGATAAAAAAATATATTTTGTTTTAGTTTTGTTTGTTTTTTAGAGGTGGGGAGCGACCCCTTAGTCAAGGGTCGCTCCCCTGGGGGGCAAATTGTATTTAGAACATTTCTGCCCCCCTTGGGGCAGAAACCACTTAGGCACCAGGGATTGGTGTGTGTGTATGCATGTGTTTTCTATCGGGGGCAGCCCCTTGGGTAAGGGTCGCTCCCCATTGGGGAACATTACTGTCGGCCATATCTGCCCCCCATTGGGGGCAGCTGGGCCTATTTTTGGAAGGCCCATCTGCCCCCAAGGGTGGGGCACAAAGCCCACCAGAGGCCAGGGAAGTTTTTTTTCAAAAATAAGAGGTTGGGGGTATGGCCATACCCTCACCCCAAATAAATGGGGCCAAAAGTTGCTCTGCCCACCAGTGGACAGATGGGGCAATTACCCCTGATCCACACCCCGAGGGCAGAAAATCTACTAGATGTCAGGGAATTTTTTAAAAAAACAAAAAATATTGGGGTGGTGGCTACCAACCACTATAGGCCTGTTTACGCCCCCACCTCAACTAGGGGTTAACAGTCTTTCAGCTCTCCCCCGCACTCTAAAACATCTTATCCCACAGCAAGCAAGAAGACATTTGATTATTTTGGGTTTTAGTTTTACATTTGGGCCATGAGAGCTTGGCTTACTCTCAAAATCGTCCCACTTGGAATGGTGAGGGCTGCACTTTATGGACTTTGGGACACTGCCATGTAGAAAAATCTAAAAGACCTAGACACATCTGAAAACTAAACATCTGGGTGATTACAGGGTGGTGTGTTTCACATGCACCCCGCACCATTTTTGTACCCACAATCCCCTGCAAACCCCAACTTTGCTGGAAATCACAACTTTTTCCCACGTTTTTGTGATGGAACCTTCCAGAATCTGCAGGAATCCGCAAAATTCCTACCGCCCAGCATTGTCTCATCTATACCGATAGAAATGCTGCTGCACTTGTCAGCCTAAAAATTTTTTTTTTGCAAACTGCCCTTTTGGACTCCCTTTGGTTCCCCCTCAATATTGACATGTTTTTGGCTCTTCCCTTTCACAAGCACTTGGCCCACCTACACAAATGAGGTATAATTTTTACCGGGAGACTGAGGGGAACATTGGGTGGTATGAAATGTGTCCCTTGGCAGTGATCCCACACAGAAATGTGGGAAATTCTGATTTTTTAGCTAAATTTGAGGTGTGCTGAGGATTCTGGGTAAGAAAACATTGGGGGATCCACGCAAGTCACACCTCACTGGACTCCCTCGGGTGTCTAGTTTTCAGAAATGTCTGGGTTTGGTAGGTTTCCCTAGAAGCCTGCTGAGCCCAGGACCAAAAACGCAGGTGCCCCCACCCCCATAAAAACAGGTAGTTTTGTATTTGATAATTTTGATGTATCCAGATATTGTTTTGGGGCATTTCCATTCGCGGGCAGTAGGCCCACCCACAAAAGTGAGGTACCATTTTTATCGGGAGACTTGGGGGAACGCTGGGTGGAAGGAAATTTGTGGCTCCTCTCTGATTCCAGAACTTTGTCACCGAAATGGGAGGAAAAAGTGTTTTTTTGGCCAGATTTTGAGGTTTGCAAAGGATTCTGGGTAACAGAACCTGGTGAGAGCCCCACAAGTCACCCCATCTTGGATTCCCCTAGGTGTCTAGTTTTAAAAAATGCACTGGTTTGCTAGGTTGCCCCAGGTGCCGGCTGAGCTAGGGGCCACAATCCACAGGTAGGCACTTTGTAAAAAACACCTCTGTTTTCTGTGAAAAAAATGTGATGTGTCCACGTTGTGTTTTGGGCCATTTCCTTTTGTGGGCGCTAGGCCTACCCACACAAGTGAGGTACCATTTTTATTGGGAGACTTGGGGGAACGCTGGGTGGAAGGAAATTTGTTGCTCCTCTCAGATTCCAGAACTTTCTGTCACCGAAATGAGAGGAAAAAGTGATTTTTTGGCCAAATTTTGAGGTTTGCAAAGTATTCTGGGTAACAGAACCTGGTCAGAGCCCCACAAGTCACTCCATCTTGGATTCCCGTAGGTGTCTAGTTTTAAAAAATGCGCTGGTTTGCTAGGTTTCCCCAGGTGCCGGCTGAGCTAGAGGCCAAAATCCACAGGTAGGCACTTTGTAAAAAAACACCTCTGTTTTCTGTGTAAAAATGTGATGTGTCCATGTTGTGTTTTGGGCCATTTCCTTTCGTGGACGCTAGGCCCACCCCCACAAGTGAGGTACCATTTTTATCGGGAGACTTGGGGGAACGCTGAGTAGGAGGAAATTTGTGGCTCCTCTCAGATTCCAGAACTTTCTGTCACCGGAATGAGAGGAAAAACTGTTTTTTTGGCCAAATTTTGAGGTTTGCAAAGTATTCTGGGTAACAGAACCTGGTCAAAGCCCCAAAGTCACCCCCATCTTGGATTCCCCTAGGTGTCTAGTTTTCAAAACTGCGCAGGTTTGCTAGGTTTCCCTAGGTGCCGGCTGAGCTAGAGGCCAAAATCCACAGCTAGGCACTTTGCAAAAAAGAGCTCTGTTTTCTTTGTGAAAATGTGATGTGTCCATGTTTTGTTTTGGGGCATTTCCTGTGGCGGGTGCTAGGCCTATCCACGCAAGTGAGGTACCATTTTTATCGGGAGACGTGGGGGAACAGAGAATAGCAAAACAAGTGTTATTGCCCCTTGTCTTTCTCTACATTTTTTCCTTCCAAATGTAAGAGTGTGTAAAAAAGACGCCTATTTGAGAAATGGCCTGTAATTCACATGCTAGTATGGGCACCCTGGAATTCAGAGATGTGCAAATAACCACTGCTTCTCAACACCTTATCTTGTGGCCATTTTGGAAATACAAAGGTTTTCTTGATACCTATTTTTCACTTTTTATATTTCAGCAAATGAATTGCTGTATACCAGTATAGAATAAAAACCGATTGCAAGGTGCAGCTCATTTATTGGCTCTGGGTACCTAGGGTTCTTGATGAACTTACAAGTCCTAAATATCCCTGCAACCAGAAGAGTCCAGCTGAAGTAACGGTATATTGCTTTCAAAATTCTGACATCGCAGGAAAACGTTACAAAGTAAAACGTGGAGAAAAATGGCTGTTTTTTTTCTCCTCAATTTCAATAAGTTTTAATTTCAACTGTTGTTTCCTGTAGGAAAACATTGTAGGATCTATACAAATGACCCCTTGCTGAATTCAGATTTTTGTCTACTTATCAGAAATGTTTAGCTTTCTGGGATCCAGCATTGGTTTCTCACCCATTTCAGTCACTAACTGGAAGGAGGCCGAAAGCACAAAAAATAGTAAAAATGGGGTATGTCCCAGTAAAATGTCAAAATTGGATTGAAAACTGGGGTTTTCTAATTCAAGTCTGCCTGTTCCTGAAAGCTGGGAAGATGGTGATCTTGCCACCGTAAACCCTTTGTTGATGCCATTTTCAGGGAAAAAAACACGAGCCGCCTTCTGCAGCCCTTTTTTCAAAAGTTTTTGAAAAAACAACATTTTCACTGTATTTTGGCTAATTTCTTGGTCTCCTTCAGAGTAACCTACAAAGTCTGGGTACCTCTAGAATCCCTAGGATGTTGGAAAAAAAGGGCACAAATTTGGCGTGGGTAGCTTGTGTGAACAAAAAGTTATGAGGGCCTAAGCGCGAACTGCCCGAAATAGCCAAAAAAAGGCTTGGTACAAGAGGGGAAAAGGCCTGGCAGCGAAGGGGTTAATGATTTAGAGAAAATAATGACTCACACTAAGAGGAGCAAGAAAAATGTAACTAAAGATCAACGAGAAGCGTTGAAAGGCTTGATGGACAATCAATCAATAATAATCAAACCTGCAGATAAAGAAGGAAATATAGTGATCTGGGAGAGGAGTGACTATATGGTGGAGGCATACAGCCAATTGAACATAGAGTCGAACTATTGCAAACTAAAAAAGAATCCCATTAATAAACTAGTGTTAGATCTGAATGAGAGACTAGAGAAATGGTACTCAGAAGGATTAATCAGTTTGGATGAGAGAGCATTTATGATGAATGAAAATCCGATTTTGCCAACTATGTACTTTTTACCAAAGATTCATAAAACTCTAGACAAACCCCCAGGGAGACCCATAATATCAAGTTGCGGCTCATCGTATGAAGGTATGTCGAAATATGTAGACTATTTTTTTACACCGATGGTCAAAGACCTAAACTCATATAAACAAGACTCTGTGGACTTTCTTAGGCTATTGGATGGAATAGTGTGGCAATCAGATTATGTACTGGTTACCATTGATGTTATATCATTATATACCTCAATCTCACATCAGTTGGGTATGAATGCAGTGAAAGTTTTCTTGAAACAAAAAAGTATTCATCTCTTGAAACACTTCCGCTCCCCCGGATAGGGAATCCAAGAGGCTGGATCAGCTTGGGAAGAAGATGTTTTCTTCCACCAGCCTGGCATTGAGGTCCGTAAACACCTCTTGCCTATTTGGCTGTTATTCCCATACTTTATGGGATACGGTGGCACAGGTGCTGCCCCAAGTCCCAGAGGGCGTACGGGACACTCTCACCCAGGCTGTCAAGGATGGGAGGGATGCAGCCAAGTTTACGATCCGGTGTGGTTTGGACACGACCGACTCGCTGGGCAGAGCGATTTCATCATCAGTGGCCCTACGTTGCCACACCTCGCTACGTTCTACTGGATTTTCAGGGGATGTCCAGTCCAGCTTGATGGACATGCCCTTTGATGGCTTTCGCCTTTTTGGCAAAAAGGTAGACTCCATGCTTGAGAGGTTCAAGGATTCTCGTGCCACGTCCAGATCCTTGGGCCTTTCAGCGCCAGCAAGACAGCAGTCTGTCTTTCACCCCTTTCATGGCTTTGGAAGGGGCGTGGTACCACGCCAGCCACAGCTCAGCCACTGTCCTCAGGCTTCACAGCATCCCGGAAGAAGAAGTGGTCATGGTACCATCAGACCCAGAGGGTCTGACCAGAGGTTGGCCGCCACACAGCCCCCCTCCACTGCACCCAAGCCCTCCTAGTGTGGGTCTGCGGGATCATGTCCGTCCATTTGGAGGGAGGATTTGTTTTCATCTCCCTCACTGGCTTTCCATCACCACGGATAAGTGGGTCTTGCAGATCATACAGAAGGGCTACTCCCTTCCAGTCTTTCCCTCCTTCTATCCCTCCGACAAAGGAATGGCTGATGGAGGACCATCTAGCTTTGCTCCGCGAGGAAGTTACAGCTCTCTTGGCCAAGGGAGCCAAAGAAAGAGTCCCGATATCAGAAGTAGGCAGTGGTTGTTATTCCCGCTACTTTCTGATTCCCAAAAAGAACAAAGGCCTTCACCCTATCTTGGATTTAAGGGACGTCAATCTCTTCCTCAAGAAGAAGAAATTCAAGATGCTCACTCTTGCTCAGGTTTTGTCTGCCCTAGACCAAGGAGACTGGATGGTAGCGTTGGATTTGCAGGATGCATATTTCCATATTCCTATCCTGCCTGCCCACCGGCGTTACCTGGGTTCAAGGTTGGCCATGAGCACTTTCACTTTACCGTGCTTCCTTTCGGTCCCACCAGTGCCCCTCGGGTGTTCACAAAGGTGATGGCGGTGGTGGCAGCTCATTTGTGCAGGTCAGGGATTTCAGTCTTCCCCTACCTAGACGATTGGCTGTTGAAGGCTCCTACGCCCCAGGCTCTCGTCACCCACCTCCAGACGACAGCGGACCTCTTGCATTCGCTGGGGTTCACTATAAATGTGCCGAAGTCCCATCTGACTCCCTCTCAGAAGCTCACTTTCATCGGAGCTGTTCTGGACACAGTGCAGTATCGGGCTTATCCTCCCGATCAGCGGGTCTAGGATATTCAGGTTATGATTCTGATGTTTTGGCCTCTATCCTGGATCTCGGGGAGACAGACTCTGAGGCTGCTGGGACTCCTGGCTTCCTGCATCCTGTTGGTCAAGCATGCCAGATGCCGCATGAGGGCTCTGCAGTGGGACCTGAAGTTCCAATGGGCACAGCATCAGGGAAACCTTACCGACGTGATTCAGATCTCGGAGGGGACTGCAAAAGATCTGCAGTGGTGGTTAGTGAACTGCGAGTGGGTCAAGGGCAGACCCCTCTCCCTTCCCCAACCAGATCTAACAGTAGTGACAGATGCATCACTTCTGGGATGGCGTGGCCATCTGGGGGAGGTGGAGATCAGAGGTCACTGGTCTCCGGCGGAATCCGTGCTCCACATCAACTTGTTGGAGCTTCGGGCGATCCGGCTAGCATTAAAAGCATTTCTTCCTGGTGTGAAAGGGAAGGTGGTGCAGGTGTTCACGGACAACACTACCGCAATGTGGTACTGCAACAAGCAGGGCAGTGTGGGGTCGTGGACCCTTTGTCAAGAGGCTTTACGTCTCTGGACATGGCTGGAACAGCATGGCATGACCCTCGTGGTTCAACACCTGGCAGGTTCTCTGAACGCCAGAGCAGACGAACTCAGCTGAAAATGCTTAGACGATCACAAATGGTGTCTCCATCCGGAGGTTGCGCAAGGACTCTTTCAGCAGTGGGGAGAGCCTTGGTTAGATCTGTTCGCCTCCGCAGAGAACGCGCAATGTCAGCAGTTTTGCGCGTTGGAGTTTCCAAGGGGGCTATCGCTAGGCGACGCTTTTCGACGCGAGTGGAGTTCAGGCCTCCTGTACGCCTTTCCACCTATACCACTTCTACCCAGAGTTCTCAAGAAAATCAAGAACGACCGGGCCCAAGTAATCCTAGTGGCTCCGGCTTGGGCACGGAGAGTTTGGTATCCAGAGCTTCTCAAAATGAGCATCGGTCCCCCATCAGGCTGCCTCTTCGGGAGGATCTTCTTTTGCAGCAGCAGGGGAAGGTTCTCCACCCGAACCTGTCACCTCTGCGCCTTCATGCGTGGAGATTGAGCGGCGACAGTTGATGGTTTATGACCGCCCTCCCGAGGTCTGTGATGTCATTCTGGCAGCCAGGCGTCCCTCTACTAAGTCGATCTACGCCTGTCGTTGGAAATGTTTTGTTTCATATTGTTCAGTTAGGTCTATTGATCCTCTTTCTTCTTCTCTGTCTAACATCCTTTTGTTTATTTTGTCTCTCGCCCAGCAGGGTTACTCCTTGGGGATCCCTCAAGGGCTATCTTGCAGCCTTATCGGCTTTTCTTCAGTTGCCCGATCAACCATCTCTGTTTAAATCACCTATAGTACAGAGGTTTTTGAAAGGGCTTGTACATCTATTCCCGCCTGTGCCTTTCGTTATGCCCCAGTGGAATCTTAATTTGGTTCTTACCTTCCTCATGTATGCTCTCTTCGAGCCCTTGCATAACCGTCCTCTTCGGCTGCTCACTATTAAGACAGCCTTTTTGGTGATTACATCTGCCAGAAGAGTTAGCGAGCTACAGGCTTTGTCATAAAGACCGCTGTATCTCACAATCTTTCCTGAAAAAGTGGTTCTCAGAACTCGTGCCTCTTTCCTCCCCAAGGTGGTGACCCCTTTCCATCTGGGTCAAAATATCACCCTGCCCACCTTCTTTGCACCACCGCATCCCTCTAAGGAAGAGGAGTGTCTCCATCGACTGGACCCAAAAAGAGCGTTATCGTTCTACCTTGACCGCACTAAAGATTTCCGGGTGGACGACCAACTGTTTGTGGAGTACGTTGGTGCAAAGAAGGGTTGGGCAGTGCAGAAACGATCCATTTCGCACTGGGTCGTTCTATGTATAAAAATATGCTACGCTTTGGCGAAGAAGCCGCCTCCCGAGGGCTTGAGAGCTCATTCTACTAGGGGGAAAGTTGCTACCACTGCGTTAGCACGTGGCGTACCGGTGGTGGACATCTGTCAGGCTGCAACGTGGGCTTCTTTGCACACGTTTGCAAAACACTACTGCCTGGATAGTCAGGTGAGAAGAGAGGGGATTTTTACCCGGTCTGTTTTGCAAGACTTTCTGGTGTAAAAATCTCCTTCAGACCCACCGCCATGGGTTATAGCTTGGGTATCTATTCTAAGGTAAGGAAGGTAAGGAAGCTGCAGCTAGAAGTCTCTATCAGATGAACAAGTTACTTACCTTTGGTAACGAGGTATCTGGTAGAGACTCTATCTAGCTGCAGATTCCTTACACCCGCCCAAGCCTCCCCTTTTCTTATGTAGATATGTATATTTATGTGTACATATGTATATTTTTAATCTTGGCATTTTTTTGGCCTTTCTTAAAGGCCTGAAAGAATTTTTACTTCAAACAGTCAAAGAGGTAAAATACATAATGGTTGGTTCTTCCATGACTCTGCGCTTCTGGCGTGGGAAGTTGTGGAAAAGAACTGACGTACGCGCGCCGAGACGGCGTCTATATAGACAACCGTGATGTCATAGACGGCTCCAACGACGCTGGCGACGCACGCGGAGCTGGTCGACGCACGCGGAGCTGGTCGACGCATGCGGATCCGAGCGACGCCGCCCAACACGCGCACGCAGGGTACTGCTCAGAAAAAACTCCAGATTCGAAGCTGACGCCAGGGAATTCTAAGGTAAGGAATCTGCAGCTAGATAGAGTCTCTACCAGATACCTTGTTACCGAAGGTAAGTAACTTGTTCATTAGTGAGTGAGAAGTCACTTTGCGACTCCAACTACCTCCAATTGGCTAGTAGATGGAAATAAGGGATTCTGTTGCTGCAATAAGTGCAAAGCATGTAAAATTGGTTGCAACAAAAAAGCAAAAGTACCCAGAGCATTGGTACACCAGGGGTCTCCTGTGAGCTGCAACATGTATTACGCCACCCATAGGAGCCCATTCAAACTGTGTCTGCAGGCCTGCCACTTGCAGCCTGCATGAAAAGGTGCATGCACCCTTTCACTACTGGTCACCACACCAAGTCACTGTAAGTCACTCCTATGGTAGGCCGTCCTTGCCCAGAGGGCAGGGTGCAGGTCCCTGTGTATGTGGGCACCCCTGCATGAGCAGAGGTGCCCCTACAAACCCCACTTCCAATGCACTGGACCTTGTAAGTGCGGTAAAGCCATGTTACCCGTGTACTGGCCACAGGTTTCTCACTACCTGTGGTCCAGCTACAGAATGGAAACTCCAATCCTAGGCATGTTTGGTATCAAACATTTTGGAATCATGATCCAATACTAATGCCAGTATTGGTGGCATGATTCCTGTATTGGTGGCATGAGTCCATGCACTTTGAAGGCTCCTTAGAGGAACCGAGGATTGCTCCTACAAGTGTTTCAGGGTTTGCCAGCAGCCCATGCTGCTGCAGCCCCTCAGACAGGTTTCTGCCCTCCTACTGCTTGACCAGCTCAAGCACGGGAAGGCATAACAAAGGATTTCCTGTGGGAGAGGGGATGCAACACCCTCTCCCTTGGAAATAGGTGTTACACGGCTGGGGAGGGGTAGCCTCCCCATGCCACCGACTTCCTTTGAAGGGCACATTCGGTGCCCTCCTTGCATAATCCAGTTTGTACTAGTCAAGGGACCCCCGGTCCCTGCTCTGACACAAAACCACACAAAGGAAAGGGGAGTGACCACCTCCCTGTCCATCACCACCCCAGGGGTGGTGCCCAGAGCTCCTCCAGGTGGCCACTTGATTCTGCCCTCTTGGAAACAAGTTGTGCAGAGACCTCTCGGAGCATTTGGTTGGTCAGGACAGGTGATTGACGTCAGTGACCCCCTCTGATAGGTGGTCACCCTGCAGATTGACCAAGCCCCCTGGTAGGGCCATTTAGGGACTCCTTTGCAGGTGGGTCCCCAGATTCGTCATGCAAGACTCCACCAGGACTCATCTGCATCGACCTCTTCTGCTCCTGCCCACCGGAACTGCTGCTGAACGTCACAGGAACCTAACAAGCCTGCAACTCCCAAAATGACCTCGCCTTGCAACATTGTTTACCTGACTCTTTACAGTGATTGCAGCATTTCCATGGCTGTGCATCCTCTGGGGTCGGCAAGACTTCAGCTGAACCAAAGAAGAAAGAAGGAATGTCCCTTTGAGTGAAGGAGTCACTCACCTGCATCCGCAGGCACCTAAGGCAACAACATCCAGCTGCTGCGATCTCCTATCCACTGGAACTGCATGGATCCTCTAACACAGGTGGTGGTTCTGACTGGACCTCTTGGTCCTCTCTGCCTTCTATCCAACTTGGGAGACGGTGAGCCCTTGCTTCTCCCTGCAGGACATAATCCCTGTGAACTGCAAAGCTTACAGCAAGCAAGGCTTGTTGACTCCTGCTCTAAGGGATCTTCAGGCTCCAAGTAGTTCCGGTTTCCAGCACTTCATCCTTGCAAGGGCAGTCTCTCCTCTGCTGCTGCAGTGATGGGGAACTCCTCTCCGGATGTGCTGTCTGTGCCTCACTGCAACTTATTGTGTCTGCTGCCTGTGGGGGCTGAAGGTAGGCCCGGACGTCCCTCCAAGGACCGAGTCCCAAGGACCTTGCTGGTCCTCTTTTGCCTTGCAAATCCTCTTCTGCCCAGATTTGCACTTTCCAAAGTTTGTTGGTGGTCCTCCTGACTACCAACCAGTTTGCGACCTGGCGACAGTCGTGGGACATCTTTTGCATGACTTCAGGGACTTCTCTGCAGCACCTGGGCTCAACAGCTGATCTTCACCTTCTACCGTCGACCCGGATCTTCACCCACAGAAGGGCAGGCAGTGACTCCTACCCCACTTGGACACTCCTGCGTGGATTGGTCCCTATCCCCTTCTGTTGCAGGTCCTCTTCATCCAGAATCCACCATTGGGTTCCACTGGGCAGGTCCTGTTTTTGCAATTTTCTTTTTCTAAGTCCTCTTGTTTCATATGGGAAGACCAGGTAACTTACCTCTGCTCTTCTTGTCACTGGGGGCCATGTAGGTACTCACCTTTGGGGGTGTTAAGTTCTTCCAGCTCCTTCATAACTATTCCACATCCTTGGGTGGGGGACCTCACTTCGCATTCCACTGTTTTAGTATATAGTATGGCCCCTAACAATTTTCTGTAGTTTCTTGCCAATGTTGGTTGTTTTTCTATGCTAATTCCTAATACGTACTATATGTGTACATATAGTGTAAACTTACCTCAGTTGGAGGACTGCCTATAAGTAATCTAGTTCAGTGTTACTCTACTAAAGTACCTTTATTTTTGCAACTCGGTGTGGTTCCTTTCATGTGGGATAAGTTACGGTGTGACTACTGTGGTATTGCAACTGCTTTACACTCCTCCTAGATACGTCTTGGCTGCTCACCACAGCTACCACTAGAGAGTCCTGGCTTCCTAGACACTGTCTCACTAACTAATAGGGGTTGCCTGGACCTGGTATAAGGTCCAAACACCATAGGTGTTGACCACACACCAGGTCAGCTTCCTACACGCAGTTCCCGCGAGATCTGGACCATGTCGGAGAGGTTCCCCTGATGCTGCGCCTACTGGAACTTTAGGTCCCACTGCAGAGCCTGCATAAGCAATCTGGGATTTGTGACCAGCAGGAGGCCATGCGGCCCAGCTGCCTCAAAGTCATTCTCGCTTAAATCCTGGATAGAGGCTGAAACATCGGTATCATTGCCTGACTATCCTGGACTCGCCACTTGGTAGGATAGTCCCGGAATTGCACTGTGTCCAGAACAGCTCAGATAAAAAGAAGTGTCCGAGGTGGGAGTCGGGTGTGACTTTGACACGTTTATAGTGAACCCTTGCAAATGCAGGAGGTTTGCCATAGCCTGGAGGTAGGAAACGACAGACTGGTATCAGCCACCCCTTGTCAGACACTCTTCTGGTAGGGGAAGACTGAAACCCTGAGTTGATGAGCTGTGGCCAGTGGTGTAATACCTATGGTGTTACACCTTATACTGGGTCCAGGCTACCTTTATTAGATAGTGCTACAGGGTCTAGTTAGCCAGGGCTCTCTAGTGGTAGCTGTGATGAGCAGCCAAGACTTACCCAGGAGGAATGTGAAGCATTTGCAATACCACAGTAGTCACACCATAACTTATTACACAGGAAAGGAACCATACAGTGTTTCGAAAAATAAAGGTACTTTATTACAGGAAGACCAAACTAGATTACTATAGGTATACCTTCTTCTCTAGCTAAGTACACACAAAGTATACACAGGTGTATTAAGAAATAGCATAAAACAGAAAGGGCTCTATAGAGAGGCCAAACCAAACACTAAAAAAATGGAATGCAAGAATGGGTCCCTCACCAGAGGAAATGGAGTAATTAGCCAAGGGCTGGGAGAGAGTGGAACCCCAAGAGGTATTTACTAGAACCCCAATGACCAGGAGAGGAGAGATAAGTTACCTGATTGTCCAGTAGGCTAACAAGGGGACTCGTAAATGGAATATTGCAAAAGCAGGACCAGGCCGGTGAAACCCAATGGTGGATTTCAGATGAAGACCTGCAAAAGAAGGGAACAGAGTCCAGTCCATGCAGGAGTGTCCAGGTGGAGAAGGAGGCATTGCCCACCTGGTTGACAGTGATGGATGAAGCCCAGCTGGGGGCCCAGGAGCTACAGAGGAATCCCTGAAGTCACTTAAGAGCTGTCCTTTGTCAGTCGCCATATTGCAGTTAGGTCATTGGTCAGGACGACCACCACCAAGCACAGGCAAATGCGACTGGAGCTGTTGATTTGCAGAGCTGAGGAGGACCAGCGAGGTCCTGGGGACTCGACTCTTAAAGGGGAGTCCGGGCTGGCCCTGAGGTTGCAGGAGAGCCAGCAGAAGCAGTCAGAGCCCCCACAAGCATCCCACTGTCAGCAGGCACAGTAAGTTGCTGTGAGGGCCAGTCAGAACACCTGAAGAGGAGTCCCATGTTGCTGGACCTGCAGAGAGAAAACTCCTTTCAGAAGTAGAGTGCTGGGGGCCGGGGCTACTTGGAGCCTGAAGATCCTTCAGAGCAGGAGTCAACAAGCCTTGGTTGCTGCAACAGGCCTGGTGCAGAGGGGTTCTGCCTTGAAGGAAGAGGCAAAGACTCACTGTCTCCCATGTTGGACAGAAGGAAGAGGACCCCTAAAAACCACCACCTGTGTTGGAGAATCTTTGCAGGTCCCGATGACAGCAGATCCCAGCAGCCAGACGTTGTTGCCTTAGGTGCCGGCAGATGCAGGGCAGTGACTCCTTCACTCCAAGGGAGATTCCTTCTTGTTTCTTTGGTGCAGCTGAAGTCTTGCCAATACCAGAGAATTTACTGCTGGTGAAATGTTGCAGTTTTCTGACAGGAGCTGCAGAAACAGTGTTGCAAGGAGAGGTTGTTTCAGGCGTTGCAGTCTTGTTCGGTTCTTGTGAAATCCAGTAGTGGTTCTGGTGGCCAGGAGCAGAAGAGGTCTTTGCAGAGAGGTGCTGGTGCAGTCTTGCACAACAAATCTGGTGTCCCACCGCAAGGGAGTCCCTTAAGCGCCCAAACTAGGGCTTTGTCACTCTCTGAGATGACCACCTATCAGAGGGAGTCACTGATGTCAGCTACCTAACCAGAACAGTCAGATCCTCCTAGGGGCTTCTGCACATCTTGGTTGCAAGATGGCAGAATCAAGTAGCCACATATAGGAGCTCTGGGCACCACCCCTGGGGGAGTGGTCACTTCCCTTTCCTTTGTGCACGTTAATGCCAGAGCAGGGACTGGGGGTCCCTGGACTGGTGCAAACTGTATTATGCGAGGAGGGCAGCAAATTTGTCCTTCATAGCAGTCTGGTGGCGAGGAGAGACTACCCCTCCCCAGAAACACCTATTTCCAAGGGAGAGGAGGTTGCACCCCCTCACCCATAGGAAATCATTTGTTCTGCCTTCCCCTGCTAGAGCTGGTCAAGCAGCAGGTGGGCAAAATCTTGCCTGAGGGGCTGAAACAGCGCGGGCTGTCCACAGACACTGAAAGACTGGTAGGACGAGTAATGGGGGTCCTCTGAGGAGCCCCCAGAGTGCATGGAATCATGCCACCAATACTGGCATCAGTATTGGGATATGATTTTGACATGTTTGACACCAAACATGCCCACCTTCGGAGTTAACATTATGTAGCTGGACCACAGATACATTGACAAAATGCCTTCCCCACACTTAAAGTCCAGGGATTTGTACCTGCAGTTCGTAGGGGCACCTCTGGGCCTACCATATGGGTGACTTATAGTGACCTGGTGTAGTGACCTGTAATGAAAGGGTGCATGCACCTTTTCACATAGGCTGCAAATGGCAGGCCTGCAGACACAGTTTACGTGGGCTCGAATGGGTGGCATAATACATACTGCAGCCCATGGGGAACCCCTGGTGTACCAGTGCCCTGGGTACGTAAGTACCATATACTAAGGACTTACAGGGGTACACCAGTATGCAAATTGAGTGGTATAAGAAGTGCCAAAGTAACCAGATTTGGATGAGAGAGAGCACACTCACTGGGGTTCTGGGTAGTAGGATCCCAGTGAAAACAGTCTAAGCACACTTACATCAGGCAAAAAGTGGTGGTAACCATGCCAGAAAGAGGGGACTTTCCTACACAACTCCCCAGCCAACAAACGATGGACAATAAAACTAACCTTACCCAGATGAGTCTTCGTTAAAATATCGGGAGAGTCAATTTGCATTGGAGTGGTTGCTCCCTGGTCTAAGTTCTTCTGAATTATCCATTCCTTGTAGGGAGATGGACAACCTTAACAGTTTGGGATGCTCACCTTTCATTTGCTTAAGCCATAGGAGTGGCTTGTGGTCTGTCTGCACAAAGAAGTGAGTGCCAAACATGTGTGGCCTCAGCTGCTTCAAGGCCCAGACCACAGCAAAAGCCTCCCTCTCAATGGCTGACCAAGGCTTTTGTCTGGGAGTCAACCTTCTACTGATAAAAGCAACAGGTTTATCCTGGCCCTCTTCATTACGTTGGGAAAGCACTGCCCTATTCCTGCCTCTGAAGCCTCTGTCTGAATAATGAATTGTTTTGAGTAGTCCGGTCGTCTGAGAATGGGAGCAGAACACATGGCCTGTTTTAGGTCATCAAAGGCTTTTTGGTAGCTAGCTGGCCATTAGACCTTTTTTGGCATCCTTTTGGACGTGAGGTCTTTTAAGAGGGCTGCTATAGAGCCATACTCTTTTATGAACCTTCTGTAGTACCCAGTCAGGCCTAAGAAGGCTCTGACTTGGGTTTGAGTGGTAGGGACAACCTAATCCATTATGGTTTGAGTTTTGCCCTGTAGTGGCTGAATTTGGCCTCCACCTACCACGTGGCCCAAATAAACCACTTTGGCGTGCCCTATCTGGCATTTGGATACCTTGATAGTGAGGCCTGCCTTTTCGAATACCTCTAGTACACTTCCGAGGTGGACCAGGTGATCCTCCCAGGTGGAGCTAAATACAGCTATATCATCTAGATATGCTGCACGGAAGCATGGGCCATTAACTGGACAGTCCCAGACCATATGGTCAAAGATCGCATCCACCATGTGACATCTAGGACTCCTAACGTCAGTGGTGTGTAGCATAGTGTTCAGGTGATGGGGTGTGAGATATGTGGTGTGCAGGTAATTGGCTGTACCCCCACCCTCTTATTTTGGAAAAAAAAATCTTACCTGGTCTCTGGTGGGCTTTCTGCAGATGGCCCTTCTAAAAATAGGCCGGGCTGCCACCAAGGGGGGCAGAAATTGCCAACATTAGTATGCCCCCATGGGGAGCGACCCTTGCCCAAGGGGCTGCCCCCCCAAAAACAAAACACGCACATACACACACACACAATCCCTAGTGCCTAAGTGGTTTCTGCCCCCAAGGGAGCAGAGATGGCCTCAAATAAATGTGCCCCCGAGAGGAGCGACCCTTGCCTAAGGGGTTGCTCTCCTTGCGTGAAGCTGCCACCCACATATAATAAAATAAAATAAACAACAAAAAAAATATCCCTGGTGTCTAGGAGTTTCGGCCCCACCTGGGGGCAGATCGGTCGAATTATAATAGGCTCTATCCCCTCATATTTTGGTTTCGATTTCAAATTTTGCCTTTTCTTCAATTCCCTCCTCGGATTATTCTTTGTCTTCTTTCATTTGATCTTTTTACACAATTCACATATTCCCTGTATTCAAGTTAAGCAAATCACAACGATCACTATCCGTTGTATTATTTTCAATAATATCCCTTTCTCAGTGTTGCTGAGCCAATTTCCCACTGAAACAAATCCTCTTCCAACTTTCTCCTAAACGCCTGGCTCCTTCGATTCCTTCAAATCAGCATTTTCTTTAGTCAGATTAGTAAATAATCTTCTAATTTCTTAGCTATTATCAGGAATATACAAGCAGCAATGGCTAGAATTAAGCATTTTGCAAACTCTGCCATCTTTTGCTAAAAGAATGTCTAACGCAAGGTGGTTCTGAAGAGTCATAGCTCTTTCCTCAGCTATTTCTGTATCTATCAGGAGTATGGCTCCTGAAAAATGTGTCAGCATGTTATCCACATTAGTGGACAACTTTTGAATCTTCATCGAATTCAGTACAACTCCTACTGAAAATATCATTGCTCCAAATATATCTCCCACTATACCAGAAGGAGATCTTTGGGAAAACTATCCCCCAAATAGCATATGCCATACGATTCTCTTGGAAGACGGTAATAAGCATTAGGCCCATATATGTCATATGTACCAGGAATCACTGGATGCTGTCTATTCAACATAAATGTCTGTTTACTCTGAAACAAAAACACATCTACATGCACTTGTTCCCAGAAATAAAGTGTCAGTGCGAGATTTAGGCCTATATACACAAAGCTTCGCTACATGTTGTGCATCTAAAGCTAATTTCCCTCGTGTTTTTGTTGCACTATAAGCATAATAATTTGTGTAAGTCCTTTTCTCTAAGCCCTTTTCTAATTTCTCTTTCAATGCCTTTCTCCTGTCATTTGTGTGATCTAAAAAGCTCTTCTGTAAAGGTTTAACCACGCATGTCAGGTTGTTACGGTGTGCATAAGCTGTGCCAAAAGTTAATGTGGGTTCAACAAATCCCCACACTAATACTGTGTCACTGTCCTTAGCTATTCTACTCAGGTATCTAATTTTGGGGACAAACGAAAACACCCCGTCATGGTTGGAGTAGAAATACTGAATGTACTCCTGGTTATAGAGTCTTGTTAGTAACAGACTAAAACCTATCCCATAAGTAAGAGGCAATCTATGATAGGTAACTCCTTCTTGGACTGATGAAGGAATCTGCGTACACACATAGCAATTCTTGGCATCCATCATCTCAACATACTCAATAAGCAATAGAAGACTTTAGAAAAATGTTCCCCTTGTGCATTACTACCCATGTATAGATACTTCTCATCTAACCTAAACTTCTCTATTGCTGTTAATGCAGTAGTTGTCTCTAAAGCTGAAGTATGGTTGGCTTTACTTTTATCACGAACAGTCATACCCACAATCAATATCACGAACAATATCATACACACAATTGTCAAACCAATACTTATGTATTCACAACACATATTCTTACTACCCTGCTGGCTAGTGTTACTCATGATCTGTAGGAAGTTGGCTCTGTATATACTATATCAAAGTGAGAGATAGTGTGCACAGAGTCCAAGGGTTCCCCCTAGAGGGTGATATTGGCAAAATTAGATAATACTAATGCTCTACTTTGTGGTAGTGTGGTTGAGTAGTAGGCTTATCAGAGGGTAGTGTTAAGCATTTGTTGTACAAACACAGGCAATAAATGAGGAACACACATTAAAGACTTAACTCCAGGCCCATAGGTTTTTATATAGAAAAATATATTTTCTTAATTTATTTTTAGAACCACAAGATTCAAATTTTAGGTAAGTACATAATTTATAAGGTACCTCACACAGGTAAGTATAGAACTTTGATTTAAAACAGTAGTACACACAGTTTGGGTTAAAATGGCAAATAGCGATTTTAAAAGTGGACACTGCAAAAATCAGCAGTTCCTGGGGGAAGTAAGTAATCGTTAGTTTCTCAGGTAAGTAAAGCACTTACACAGTCAGTCTCCTGGGTATAGGCAGTCCACCGTTGGGAGTTCAAGGTAACCCCAAAGCCACAGCACCAGCAACACAGGGCCAGTCAGGTGCAGAGGTCAAAGGAGGGCCCAAAACACATAGGTGCCTATGGAAAACAGGGGTACTCCGGTTCTAGTCTGCTAGCAGGTAAGTACCTGCGTCCTCAGAGAGCAAACCAGGGGTGTTTTGTAGAGCACTGAGGTGACACACAAGCACACAAAACACACCCTCAGCGGCACAGGGGCGGCCGGGTGCAGTGTGCAAAGCAGGCGTCGGGTTTTGTATTGAAAACAATGGAGGGACCCGGGGGTCACTCTGGCGATGCAGGCAGGGCACAGGGGACTTTCTCGGGCCAGCCACTGACTGGGTTAGGATGAGGGCCGCCTGTCGGTCACTCCTGCACTGGTAGGTGGTTCCTCTCGGTCCTGGGGGCTGCGGGTGCAGTGCTTGGTCCAGGCGTCAGGTTCCTTTGTTACCAGGCAGTCGCGGTTAGGGGGAGCCTCTGGATCCTCTCTGCAGGCGTCACAGTGGGGGAGCAGGGAGGTCGACTCAGGGTGTCCATGTCGTTGGAGTCACCTGGGAGTCCTCTCTGCAGTGTTGGTTTCTCCAGACTCGAGCCGGGGCGTCATATGCAGAGTGTGAAGACTCACGCTTGTGGCAGGAAGTTGGAGTCTCTTTAAAGTTGCCTCTTTGTTGCTGTTTCTGGACAGAGCTGCTGTCCTCGGGAGGTTCTTGGTCCTTTAGGTGCAGGTCAGTCCTCTGAGTCCTCAGAGGTCGCTGGTCCCGCTGGATGCGTCGCTGTGCAGGTTTTTTGAGTTTGGAGACAGGCTGGTAGGGCTGGGGCCAAGTAAATTGTCATCTCTGTCGTCTGCGGGGCTTTCAGGTCAGCAGTCCTTCTTCTTTCTTCAGGTTGCAGGAATCTGGTTTCCTGGGCTCAGGGTCACCACTAAATACTCAATTTAGGGGGGTGTTAGGTCTGGGGATCTGGGGGACAGCAGCCAATGGCTACTGTCATTGTGGGTGGCTACACCGTTTTTGCACCTCCTCCCTGTGGGGAGGAGGGCACATTCCTAATCCTATTGGGGGGAATCCTCCAAAACAAGATGGAGGATTTCCTAAGGCAGGGATCACCTCAGCTCAGGACACCTTAGGGGCTGTCCTGCCTGGCGGGTGACTCCTCCTTGTTTTTCACATTATCTCCTCTGGACTTGCTGCCAAAAGTGGTGGCTGTGTTCAGGGGGCAGGGATTTCCACTAGCTGGAGTGCCCTGGGGCATTGTAACATGAAGCCTGAGCCTTTGTGGCTCACTGCTAGGTGTTACAGTTTCAGCAGTGAGGAGGTGTGAAGCACCTCCACCCAATGCAGGCTTTGTTTCTGGCCCCCGAGAGCAAAATGCTCTCATCCCAGGGATTCAGAAACTCGTCTCTCAGTGACAGGCTTGCACAGACCAGTCAATCCTGCACTGAAGGATTGGGTAAAATACAGGGGGCATCTCTAAGATGCCCTCTGTGTGCATTTTGTGATAAATCCCGCACTGACATCAGTGTGGGTTTATTATTCTGTGAAGTTTGATACCAAACTTCCCAGTATTCAGTGTAGCCATTATGGAGCTGTGGAGTTCGTTTTGACAAACTCCCAGACCATATACTTAATATGGCCACGCTGTACTTACAATGTCTAAGAATGGACTTAGACACTGTAGGGGCACATTGCTCATGCTGCTATGCCCTCACCTGTGGTATAGTGCACCCTGCCTTAGGGCTTTAAGGCTAGCTAGAGGGGTGACTTACCTACGCCACAGGCAGTATTTTGTGTGCATGGCATCCTGAGAGGGCACAATCTGCAATGGCAGTGTACATGTGTTGGGTGAAGGGCCCCTTAGGGTGGCACAACACATGCTGCAGCCGTTAGGGACCTTCCCTGGTCACAGGGCCCTTGGTACCACTGGTACCTTTTACAAGGGACTTATCTGTATGCCAGGGGTGTGCCAATTGTGGAAACAATGGTACATTTTAGGTGAAAGACCACTGGTGCTGGGGCCTGGCTAGCAGGGTCCCAGCACACTTCTCAGTCAAGTCAGCATCAGTATCAGGCAAAAAGTGGAGGGTAGCTGCAACAGGGAGCCATTTTCCTATACATGCACACTGCTTGGTCATGGGGAGTGCAAGGCCACAGTCGCTCAAGTGGGTGGGTTGCTCACTGCTTGGTCCTAGAGGATGCAAGGCCACAGTCTCTCAAGTGGGTGATTTGCCCACTGACTTGTCCTGGGGAGTGCAAGGCCACAGACTCTCAAGTGGGAGATTTGCCCACTGTAGGAGGCTAGCCTGGCTTATAGTGGGTACCTGATGGTAATTACACCTTGTGCCAGGTCCAGTTATCCCTTATTAGTAGATAAGAAGTGTTCTAGCAGCTAAGGCTGATAGAGGTAGCTATAGCACAGCAGTTTAGGTTGAACTAGGAGACATGCAGAGCTCCTACTATACCACTTATATCATATAGGTACTATATCATAAGAAACACAATACTCAGGGTTACTCAAAATAAAGGTACTTTATTTACGTGACAATGTGCCACAAATATCTCAGAGAATATACTCCCTTAGGAGGTAAGTAAAATACACAAAATATACACACAAGCCAAAATCAGGTGAGTACAACAGTCAGAAAGTAGAGCAAACACTGTAGAATACAATAGGATGCAAAAGGCCTAGGGGCAACACAAACCATATACTAAGAAAGTGGAATGCGAACCACAAATGGACCCCTAGGCTAGTGTAGTGTGTAGAGGGTTGCTGAGAGTGTAAGAAAACACTGAGGGTATCCAAGACACCCCACCCCAAGACCCTGGAAAGTAGGAGTAAAGTACTACTATTTCCCCAGAAACACACTAAACTCATGATAGAGGATTTTGCAAAGACCACAACAGATTGCAAAGCACTGAAGACAGATTCCTGGACCTGAGGACCTGCAAAGGAAGGCGGACCAAGTCCAAGAGTCATGAAAGTGTCCAGGTGGGGGCAGGAGCCCACTAAACCCCAGATGAAGGTGCAAAATGGCTGCCTCCGGATGGAAGAAGCTGAAGATTCTGCAACAACGAAAGGTGCTAGGAACTTCTCCTTTGTGCAGAAGATGTCCCATGGAGTGCTGGAGTTGTTTCTTTGGCAAAAGAGCACAAACAAGCCTTGCTAGCTGCAAGAGTCGTGGTTAAAGAAAAAGGGTGCTGCCTGGGCCGAAGAAGGAGCAGGATGTCGCCACTTGGGAGAGGAGACAGAGGGGGCCCTCTGCAACATAGAGAGACCATGCACAAGAAGGTAGCATCTGCAGAAGTCCTTGAACACAGGTTCAAGAAGACTGAGCAAGGCAGTCGTCTCAACACTACAAAAGAGGGTCCCACGAAGCCAGAGGTCAACTCAGAGATTGAGCAATGCAGAACGGAGTGCTGGGGACCTGGGCTTGGCTTTGTACGAAGGATTCCTTGGAATGGTGGACAGAAGCCCTAGCAGCTGCAGTTCATGCAGTGCACAGGATTACTGTTTGGAGAGGGGAGGCAAGGACTTACCGCCTCCAAATTTTTCTAGGTGGACCCCTGGACAGTCCGGGTCACTTGGGTCCACCACCTGTGTTCCAGGGGCCACGCTAGTCAGGATTAGAGGCGTTCCAGAGTACCAGTGACGCTGACATTTGGTGCCTGCTGGAGCAGGAGGGAAGAATCCGTCAACCCACAGGAGATTTCTTTGTGGCTTCCAGTGCAGGATGAAGGCAGGCAGCCCCTAAAGCATGCACCACCAGGAAACAGTGGAGAAAGCCGGCAGGATTAGGCGCTACAATGTCGCTGGTAGACTTCTTGCTACTTTGTTGCAGTTTTGCAGGCATCCTGGAGCAGTCAGCGGTCGATCCTTGGCAGAAGTGGAAGAGAGAGGTGCAGAGGAACTCTGGGGAATTCTTGCATGTCGTTATCTGTGGAAAAGCCCACTGGAGAGACCCTAAATAGCCCTCAGAGGGGGATTGGCCACCTAGTCAGGTAAGCAAGTATCAGGAGGGGTCTCTGGCGTCACCTGCTGGCACTGGCCACTCCGGGGCCTCCAGAGTGCCCTCACATCTCTGGATCCAAGATGGCAGAGGTCTGGGAGACCCTGGAGGAGCTCTGGGCACCACCCCTGGGGTGGTGATGGACAGGGGAGTAGCCACTCCCCTTTCCTTTGTCCAGTTTTGCGCCAGAGCAGGGACTGGGGGTTCCCTGAACCGTTTTAAACTGGCTTATGCAAGGAGGGCACCATCTGTGCCCTTCAAAGCATTTCCAGAGGCTGGGGGAGGCTACTCCTCCCCAGCCCTTAACATCTAATTCCAAAGGGAGAGGGTGTAACACCCTCTCTCAGAGGAAATTCTTTCTTCTGCCTTCCTGGGACTGGGCTGCCCAGACCCCAGGAGGGCAGAACCCTGTCTGTGGGTTGGAAGCAGCAGTAGCTGCAGAGAAAACCCCAGAGAGCTGGTTTGGCAGTACCCGGGGTCCATAGTGGAGCCCCAGGGATGCATGGGATTGGCACCCCAATACCAGATTTCGCATTTCCATGATCTTAGACATGTTACTTGACCATATTCAGAATTACCATTGTGAAGCTACATATAGGTATTGACCTATATGTAGTGCACGCGCGTAATGGTGTCCCCGCACTCAGAAGGTCCAGGGAAATGGCCCTGAACTATGTGGGGGCACCTTTGCTAGTGCAAGGGTGCCCTCACACTTAGTAACTTTGCACCTAACCTTCAGCAAGTGAAGGCTAAACATATAGGTGACTTATAAGTTACTTAGGTGCTGTGAAAATGGCTGTGAAATAATGTGTGTGTTATTTCACTCAGGCTGCAGTGGCAGTCCTGTGTAAGATTTGTCTGCGCTCCCTATGGGTGGCAAAAGAATTGCTGCAGCCCAAAGGGATCGCCTGGAACCCCAATACCCTGAGTACCTAGGTACCATATACCAGGGAATTATAAGAGTATTATAAGAGTATTCCAGTGTGCCAATTACAATTGGTGAAAATGGTCACTAGCCTATAGTGACAATTTTAAAGGCGGAGAGAGCATAAGCACAGAGGTTCTGGTTAGCAGAGCCTCAGTGACACAGGCCCTCATTACAACCCTGGCGGTCGGTGTTAAAGCGGCGGTAATACCGCCAACAGGCCGGCGGGAAAAAAATGGGAAACAAACAGCGCGGCGGACACCACCAACAGACAGGCGGGAGACAAAGTACCCCCCACTGTATCACAAGAGGCCTATCCGCCACCTTTTCCGGGGCGGAACCAACGCTATCAAAAGCATGACGGAAACAGTACACAGAAGGGAAAACACTCACCTCTCGACACCCAGCGACGAACCAGGACGCTATGGATCCCAAACTACACATACTGCCCATGTTGGTTTACATCCTCTTCTACCAGGAGTACGAACGGCGGCCGCGGCGACCACAGTGAGTATTGCACCTACAAAACAGGGGAGGGGGGAGGAAAGAGAGTGACACACACACGCAACACCCCCACCATCACACACAACAACATACACACAAATACATGCAGCAACATTACATATAAACCCCCCCATCCCCTGGAAGAATGCAAGGACAAAAGGAAATGATTGTAACCATTGTAATCATGAAAGATCCATTAGTCAGAAGTCCAAATTCAGTATATATAAATATGTACACCAACTACACAAGTCCCAACAGTGTACTAATCATTGTCTGTGGGCCACTGGGCCCAAAATGCATGAGCGAGGCCCACACATGATACCTGACTGGAAACGGAGAGAATACTGCTGGGGCATCAGATCGAAAATATACAGGCACCTCAGGGGGAGGGGGAGGGAGGCACCTCAGCCTGATGAACGCACAACGCCACTGCTTCACGAGGGGGCTCCATGCCTATTGATGTATCCTGGGGAGTGCAAAGCCACAGTCCCTCAAGTCCCACCAGTGGGTGGTTTGCCCACTGCTTTATCCTGGGAAGTGCAAAGCCACAGTCTCTCAAGTCTCTCCAGTGGGTGGTTTGCCCACTGCTTTATCCTGGAGAGTGCAAAGCCAAAGTCTCACAAGTCTCTCCAGTGGGTGGTTTGCCCACTGCTTTATCCTGGGGAGTGCAAAGCCACAGTCTCACAAGTCTCTCCAGTGGATGGGTTGCCCACTGCTTTATCCTGGGGAGTGCAAAGCCACAGTCTTTCAAGTCTCTCCAGTGGGTGGTTTGCCCATTGCTTTATCCTGGGGAGTGCAAAGCCAAAGTCTCACAAGTCTCTCAAGTCTCTCCAGTGGGCGGTTTGCCCATTGCTTTATCCTGGGGATTGCAAAGCCAAAGTCTCACAAATCTCTCCAGTGGGTGGTTTGCCCACTGCTTTATCCTGGGGAGTGCAAAGCCACAGTCTCACAAGTCTCTCCAGTGGGTGGTTTGCCCACTGCTTTATCCTGGGGAGTGCAAAGCCACAGTCTCACAAGTCTCTCCAGTGGGTGGGTTGCCCACTGCTTTATCCTGGGGAGTGCAAAGCCACAGTCTCTCAAGTCTCTCCAGTGGGTGGTTTGCCCACTGCTTTATCCTGGGGAATGCAAAGCCAAAGTCTCACAAGTCTCTGCAGTGGGTGGTTTGCCCACTGCTTTATCCTGGGGAGTGCAAAGCCACAGTCTCACAAGTCGCTCCAGTGGATGGGTTGCCCACTGCTTTATCCTGGGGAGTGCAAAGCCACAGTCTCTCAAGTCTCTCCACTGGGTGTTTTGCCCATTGCTTTATCCTGGGGAGTGCAAAGCCAAAGTCTCACAAGTCTCTCCAGTGGGCGGTTTGCCCATTGCTTTATCCTGGGGAGTGCAAAGCCACAGTCTCACAAGTCTCTCCAGTGGGTGGGTTGCCCACTGCTTTATCCCGGTGGTGTCTGTTGCGGCGGTGCAGTTGTCGGTGCATGGGTCAGCAGGACGTCTCCTGCAGCCTCGAACGGCTGCCCACTGGGGAAGAGGCTGGGGACTGTCGTTGAGGCTGTAGACGTGCCGGGGGCGGTACAGGTGGCGGTGAGGGGGCGGTGCAGGTGGCGGTTGTGGTGGCGGGGCTGCTAGCAGTGTTCGCCGCCGTACAGGTTGGCATTGTCGTGGACAGAAAGTGTGACACTGGTCCCTCAGTCAATGCCACCATGCCCTCTCCTGACCTGCTCTTCAGCTTTTGGCCCTTCCCCAGCTTTGATGGTGCCGCAGTTGTCTTGCCACTATCCCCTTTGATTTTTGCTGAGCCCTTGGTGGCTGGTACTTTTGGCTTCTCCCTTCGGGATGTGGGCACCTTTTTCACCTTGGCAGGTGGCGGAATGTCCTTGCCCTCGCTACGTGGCACAGTGGTAGCCTCGATGTCTTGCGCACTCGATGACCCCGCAGTTGCTGGCACCACTGTGCCTGGGAATTTGGTGGCTGAGGTGCTGGGCTGGGACCTGTAAAGCCTGGCCCTAGGGGAAGGACGGTGGGGTGAAGGGAAGAGGTCAAGATGTGCCAGGAAAAGTTTTTTAGACACACTGGGACTGGAAGATGGAGGGGGTTTGGGAGTGGAGGTAGTGGTTGTAGGAGGTGTACGTCTGCTGAATTTGGGTGAAGGTGCAAGGGCTGGCGGCTGTTGTGAGGTGGATGGCTGGGTGGGTGTGTGCCTGCGTTTGTGTACTTTGGGAGGAGGGCTCACTGACACACTGGTAGAGGACACTGGGGATGAGTGAATGGTAGTGAGGGTGGTGAGTGCACGTGAGCGGTGTGTGGTTATGGGCGTGCTGGTGATGGAGGCAGTGGCTGAGGATGTAGTGCATGCAGGTATGAGTGGAGACGAGACAGGTAGGGAGTAGGAAGGGGACACAGTGGAGGCAGTGGATGTTGCTGTGTCTGCATGGGGATGATGCTTGTGTGAGTGCCTCTGGGATGTGTGGTGCTTATGTTTGAATGAGCCACTCTTGTGTGTTGATGAGTGTGCATGCTGGTCTGATGGTGTGCTTGGGATAGGCTGAGGTACAGGGGATTGGGTCTGGGTGGACGAAGTTGGAGGGGGGAGGCTGGACACAGGGACAATGGCTGCCATCAGTGCGGAGGCCAGAGCCTGAAATGCTCTCTGTTGGGCTGCCTACCCAGAATGAATGCCCTCCAGGTATGCATTTGTTTGTTGCAAATGCCTCTCTACACCCTGGATGGCATTCACAATGGTAGATTGCCCAACAGTGAGGGATCTCAGGAGGTCAATAGCCTCCTCACTGAGGGCAGCAGGGCTGACTGGGGCAGGGCCTGAGGTGCCTCGGGCGAAGGAGATGCCCACCCTCCTGGGTGAGGGGGCACGGGACACAGGCTGAAGGGCTGCTGGGAGGGCAGTGCTGGTAGGGGGGGTGGCGGCTGTACCTGTTGATGCGGTGGGCAAAGGAGGAGTCGCTGTCACTGCTGTCTGCTCCTGTCCCCGCTGTGGAGCTCCCCTCGCCCTCCGTCCCACTGGTGGCTTCAGACTCCGTTGTTTTGCCCTCCAGGGCCAAGTGGGTTGCAGCTCCCTCCTGATGCACACAATAGCACTCAAGAACAGGGAGACCACAAAAAGTGGGGGGAAGACAGAAGAAAGACATGAGCAGTGCATGCAACACCACTACCGTTGGCGGACACAACACACGTGGAGCAGCCCTCTGCACTAACAGTTCCTAGAAATTTCAGCTGACCATGGGGTACGAGGCCTAAGACCAATTGCTGAACACCTGGAACTCACAGGAGCCTGACTAAGTGTAGATGGCTCTTTCCACTGGTGGGGTTGGGGTGCCACATAGCCTGCCTCACAAGGGACCTTGCCTACCAAGTTCACCCTGGCCTAGGGGAACCCACTGTCCACCTCCCCCACCCAGACACCTCATAATGCGCACAGAGTCAGCTGAATGAGAGTGTTCTCACCCCCTTGTGGCTGCTGTGATGCCCTCAAGCGCCCATCCAACTCCGGATAGGCCACCGTCAGGATCTGGAACATCAAGGGGGTCATGGTGCGATGGGCACCCCTCCCACGTTGGGAGGCCATCCCCAGCTGGGCCTCCGCCGTCTTCTTGCTCTAGCGGCGCAGGTCCTCCCATCTTTTCCGGCAGTGGGTGCTCCGTCCGTGGTCGACCCCCAGGGTCCGAACGTCCTTGGCGATGGCACGCCAAATACCCTTCTTCTGGTGGGTGCTGACCTAGAGGAATGGTACAGGGGGAAAGGAAATTAGTTACCCGTCCGGACGTCATACTCATTGCCCCCCAGTTCCCACTCTTCCCCTGACGCACATAGACTCACCATCTGCACATGCAAGCCTCAGCCCCCCCCCATGTATCTTCCATCCACACCACTCAAAACAGGCATTGCCCATGCAGCATGCTTACAGTGTACTCACCTATTTGTCTGGAGGACCATACAGGTGCGTGTACTGGGGGAGGACCCCATCAACTAATTTCTCCAACTCCCCCGGAGTGAAGGCAGGGGCCCTTTCCCCAGACACCTGAGCCATTGTCGCTTCCAGACTGAGGTCACAGCAGCACTTGCAGTGTAGGTCCACTCCTGTTGAAGGTCAGGTATCAAATGAGGGAACAGGCAGAAAATGACGGTCACGTCTGCGGCGGTGCATACCGTAACCGCCGGCGTGCATTGTCATTGGCTCCTGGGACCCATAGGGCCCAATGTTAACCAATGCAGAATTGCACGGCGGTCTTCGACCGCCCACCGCGACTGTGTACAACACCAGCACAGTTACCTCATATCCCCTTGTCCCACCTTACAGGTCAGGCAGCCGCCATTTCAGGAAGTCACATGGGATGGATGTTAACTGCGTCACACCTATCTATGCCGGGAATATAGACAGATACTGGCACATTGTGGATTAATAACGTTTCTTACAATTAAGACATTGTGACACATCAGTGTCGGATGACTCTCTGCTCGCTGTTCTCCTCCATAGGGCACGCCCGCTGGGGCAGGTGATGAGATGGCGGCATCCTCCGGTGTACAGACCCCTGGTGGACCTGTCGACAATGTAAGAGAGACACATCCTGGTCACATACAGACTTGATTGTGCAACAATCCAGGAACTGTGCGCCCAGTTGGAGCTGGACCTGATGTCAGCTATCCGCCATCCCACAGGCATCCCCCCTCTAGTGCAGGTCCTGTCTGTACTCCATTTCCTGGCCAGTGAGTCTTTTCAAACAACAGTGGCCATGGCATTAGGGATGTCCCAGCCAATGCTCTCTAACGTGTTGTCCAGAGAGTTGTCTGCCCTGCTGAAACACATGTGCAGCTACATCGTGTTCCCTCACATGGAAGATTTGCCCACAGTGAAAGGTGGACTTTTATGCCCTGGGATATATCCCCAACATCATTGGTGCCATTGATGGTACACATGTGGCATTTGTACCCCTCCCGCCCCCCGGAGAAATGAACAGGTGTACAGAAACCGGATGAGCTATCATTCTATGAATGTGCAAATGGTGTGTTTGGCAGACCAGTACATCTCCCATGTGAATGCCAAGTATCCTGGCTCTGTGCATGACGCTTACATTTTGAGGAATAGCAGCATCCCTTATGTGAAGGGCCAACTCCAGAGGCACCGTGTGTTGCTAATAGGTGAGGCCAAGGTCCCAATACAGTTGACTTAGATGTCTGGGTATGGGGCTGTCCCTAAGGGTAAGTGTGTGTCTAACAGTTGACCCTCGACTTTTGCAGGTGACACTGGTTACCCAAACCTGTCATGGCTACTGACCCCAGTGAGGAATCCCAGGACAAGGGCAGAGGAATGCTACAATGAGGCACATTGGCAAACTAGGAGGGTGATCGAATGCACCTTTGGCCTCCTGAAGGCCAGATTCCGGTGCCTCCATTTGACAGGTGGCTCCCTATACTACTCACCGAAGAAGGTGTGCCAGATAATCGTGGCCTGCTGTATGCTGCACAACCTGGCTTTGCAACACCAGGTGCCTTTTCTGCAGGAGGATGGCCCAGATGGTGGTCTTGTGGCAGCTGTGGAGCCTGTGGACAGTGAAGAAGAGGAGGCAGAAGAAGGAGATATCGACAACCGAAACAACATCATCATGCAATACTTCCAGTGAGACACAGGTAAGAAGATGTCACTGCTTCCCACATCTCATACTATTGTTGGAACTGGCATAAGTCTGTCATTTTCATTTAGTGTATGGACCCTGACTTGTCACTTTGACTTTCCATTTCACAGATCTGGGTCTCACTTTGTGCCCTCTGCTATGTTTACTGCTGTGCTACAGCTGTGTTACATTGGTATGTGACCAAGTAAATTGACATTGCTATATTCCATAGTTATTGCAATTACACATTTGTCAAAGCACAGACAGAATCCAGATTGTTTTGTGATTGAAGTGTATTTATTCCTGTGCTAATAAGTGGAGGGGGTTGTAAAATGGGCTGGGAGGATGGTGAAGAAATGTCCATGGCAGAGTCCAGTCTATTTGTTTCACAGGTGCATTGTCCAAAGGGGCATAGGAAGTGGAGCAATGGCAGTTTAAGGATGGACAGGGTGAGACAGTGGGACAGAAGGGTGACATTCAGGGGGGTCTCATTTCCTGGCGGGGTCTTGTCAATGTTCTCTGTCTTGTTCCTGGATCTCAGGTACCGTTTGCGGGGTGGTTCTCCATCTGCAGGGGGGGGTAGGGTGCTGGTGTCCTGTTGCTCCTGTGGCGGTGCCTCCTGTCCACTAGTGCCGGCAGAGGTGGAGTGCTGTTCATCCTCAAGGCTAGTGTCAGGGGCCCCTTGTTGTGCCACTGTGTCCCTCCTGGTGTTGAGAAGGTCCGCCAGCACCCCTGCAATGGTGACCAGGGTGGTGTTAATGGACTTCAAGTCCTCCCTGATCCCAAGGTAGTGTTCCCCCTGCAGCCGCTGGGTCTCCTGAAACTTGGCCAGCACCGTTGCCATCGTCTCCTGGGAATGATGGTAAGATCCCATGATGTTGGAGAGTGCCTCGTGGAGAGTGGGTTCCCTGGGCCTGTCCTCCCCCTGTCGCACAGCAGTCCTCCCAGTTTCCCTGTTATCCTTTTCCTCTGTCCCCTGAACCGTGTGCCCACTGCCACTGCCCCCAGGTCCCTGATTGTCTTGGGTTGGTGGGTTTGCCTGGGTTCCCTGTAGTGGTGGACACACTGCTGATTGGTATGGGACAGTACCTGGGTAACCGACTGTCCAGAGATCCCTAATGGGCCAGGTTGGTCATCCAAATCCAGGTATCCAGAGCTGCTGTCATCATTGTGGGACTCTTCTGGGGGGGGGGGGGTACTGGATGTTGCTGGCAACTCCTCTCTGGTGACGTTGGCTGGGGGTCCTGTGGGGATGTAAATGCAGTGTTATTGTTTCTGTGTGTGACATCTTGTGCATGGGTGTGTTGCCCTCTATGGTTGTTATTGCCCTGGCAGCTTTGCCTTGTGTGAGTTATTTGTTGGGCTAGCTGTTTCCCTCTAGTGTGCATGCATTAGTGATAGGTGTCCATGCAGGTCTGTGATGGGTGTCCATGCATTGGTGTTGCATACAGGGCTTGGTATTGGGATGAATGGGTTGTGATGGTGGGGTGTGTGGGAGGTGGTGGAGTAATGGGAGTGAGGGTAATGGAGGTATGTGATGGCATGCAGTTGGGGGGGGGGGGGGTGAAAGTAGTAAAGAGTTGACTTACCAGGGTCCAGTCCTCCTCCTACTCCTGCCAGGCCCTCATGATGCATGATTGCCAAGACTTTCTCCTCCCATGCTGTTAGTTGTGGGGGAGGAGTTGGAAGTCCACTGCCAGTCTTCCGTACAGCTATTTGGTGTCTTGCTGCCACAAACACACCTTCCCCTGTAGGTCGTTCCACTTCTTCCTGATGTCATCCCTTGTTCTGTGGTGCTGTCCCATGGCATTGACCCTGTCTACGATTCTCTGCCATCTTCCTAGCAATGGATGTCTGCTGCACCTGTGATCCGAATAGCTGTGGCTTTACCCGAATGATTTCCTCCACTATGACCTTTAGCTCCTCCTCTGAGAACCTGGGGTATCCTTGTGGTGTCATGGGTGTAGTGTGAGTGGTGTGGGTGAGGGTGTGTAGGGTGATGTGTTGGGGTGTGTAATGTATGGTGCATGGATGGTGTATAGGTGATGGTGGTATGTGGCTGTGGTCTTGCTATTTCTCTTGTGGCACTTGTTTTTAGTTGTAAAGGGTTGTGGGTCATGTGGGTGTGTGTTTTATAGTTGTGTGGGTATGGTATGTGTAGTTTGAATTGTCCAATGTGGTGTTGTTTTGTATGTGTGTGTGTATTTTGAGCACAACGGTATGTAGCGCCAATGGTTTACCGCCATTGAATGTCCGCTGTGGTGATTCGTGGGTCATAATGTTGTGGGCGTAGTTCTCTTGGTGTAACAGTGTGGGTTTGGATACCGCCAGTTAATCACCGACCTTCGGTCTGGCGGGCTTGTGTGTGTGGCTGTATAGTGACGGATTGCTATGTGTATATCATAATATGGGTAGCGGTAATCCGCCGCAGCAGTGGTATGTTGGCGGCAGTAGCATGGCATGTTATAATGAGGGCCATAGTGTGCACAGAGTCCAGGGGTTCCCCAAGAGGCTTAACAGGGCCAATAATAGATAATAGATAATAGATATATTAGATAATATTAGATAATAGATAATACTAATGGTCTGTTTGTGGTAGTGTGGTCGAGCAGTTAGGCTTATCAGAGGGTAGTGTTAAGCATTTGTTGTACACACACAAGCAATAAGTGAAAACATACACTCAATGACTTCACTCCGGGCCAATAAGTTTTTATATAGAAAAATATTCTTTTGTTAATGTATTCTTAGAACCACAAGATTCATTTAGCAGGTAAGTACATCAAATGAAAGGTACTTTGCATAGTAATACTTAGGACTTTGAATAGAATCAGTTTTGTACACAGTTTTATTTAAAATGGCAAAAAGCTATTTTAAAAGTGGACACTGCAATTTTCAACAGTTCCTGGGGGAGGTAAGTAAAGTACAGTTTTAGAGGTAAGTACCACACTTATGGGTTCAACCTCCGGGGTATAGGTAGTCCATCGTTGGGGGTTCAAGGCAACCCCAAACACCCAGCACCAGCAACACAGGGCCGGTCAGGTGCAGAGGTCAAACAGGAGCTTAAATAACGTGGGCGCCTATGGAGACAGGAGTACTCCGGTCCCAGTCTGCTTGCAGGTAAGTACCTGCGTTGTCGGAGGGCAGACCAGGGGTGTTTGGATGAGTACTAGAGGAGCCCCAAGTAGGCACAAAAAACACACCCTTAGCGGCATGGGGGCGGCCGGGTGCAGTGTGCAAAACAGGGTGTTGGGTTCTCAATAGAACTCTATGGAGGGACCCGGGGGTCACTTAGGTGCTGCAGGCAGTGCACAGGGAGGCCTCTTGGGCAAGCCACCGACTGGGCAAGGGTGAGGGCAGCCTGATGGTTTTGCTGCACCGGTGGTTGTTTTCTCACAGGCCCGGGGGCTGCGGGTGTAGTGCTTCTCCAGGCATCGGATATCTGCATCCCGGGCAGTTGCAGTCAGGGGGGTCCTCGGGATTCCCTCTGCAGGCTTCGTCGTGGGGGTGCAGAGAGGTCAGCTCAGGGTAGACACGTCGTCGGAGTCGCCTGGGGGTCCTTTCTCCGTAGTTGGTTTCTCTGGACACGGGCCGGGGCTGTAGAGTGTAGGGTAGTTGGACTCACGCTTCTGGAGTGAGGTGAGAGTCCCTTTAAAGTTGGTTGCTTGGTCTTTTCTTTGGATAGATCCACTGTCCACTGGAGTTTCTTGGTCCTGGGTGAGGCAGGCAGTCCCCTGGAGGCCTTTCATAGGTCACTGGTCCTGCAGGATGCGTTGCTTCTTTTCTTGCAGCTTTTCGAAGTAGGAGACAGGCCAGTAGGGCTGGGGCCGAGTCAGTTGGTGTCTCCTTCTCTTCTCTGCGGGGTTTTCAGCTCAGCAGTCCTTCTTATTAGTTAAGGTTGTCAGGAATCTGAAGATCTGGGTTCAGGGTCTCCCCTAAATACTAAATTAAGGGATGTGTTAGGGTCAGAGGGCGGTAGCCAATGGCTACTGTCCCTGAGGGTGGCTATACCCTACTTGTTCCCACTCCCTCTGGGGAGGGGGCACATCCTTATCCCTATTGGTCCTAATCCTCCAAAGCAAGATGGAGTCTTTCTGAAAGAGGGGTCACTTCAGCTCTGGAAACCTTAGGGGTGGTCCTGGTTGATGGGGTGACTCCTCCTTGTTTTTCTCATTATCCCTCCAGACTTGCCGCCAAAAGGTTGGGGCTTGTCCGGGGAGTGGGCATCTCCACTAGCTGGAGTGACCTTGGGCACTGTAACACAAGACTTGAGCCTTTCAGGCTCACCGCCAGGTGTTACAGTTCCTGCACGGGGAGGTGTGAAGCACCTCCACCCAGGACAAACTTTGTTTCTGACCACAGAGTGCACAAAGGCACTCACCCCATGTGGTCAGAAACTTGTCTGGAAGTGGGAGCCTGGCACAGACCGGTCAGCCTTGCACTAGCAGTTGGGCTAGTATCCAGGTGTCATCTATAAGATGCCGTCTGTGTGTACTTTTCAATAAATCCCACACTAGCATCAGTGTGCGTTTATTGTGCTGGCCGTTTGATACCAAAGTTTCCAGTATTCAGTGTAGCCATTATGGTGCTGTGGAGTTCGTAATGACAAACTCCCAGACCATATACTCAGTGAGGCTACACTGCACTTGCAATGTCTAACAATGGACTTAGACACTGTGGGGGCATATTGGTCATGCAGCTATGCCCTCACCTATGGTATAGGGCACCCTGCCTTAGGGCTGTAAGGCCTGCTAGAGAGGTGACTTACCTATGCCACAGATAGTGTGTTGTGGGCATGGCACCCTGATAGGGATGCCATGTCAACTTTGTCTTTGTCTCCCCACCAGCACACACAACCTGCAAGGCAGTATGCATGTGCTCCATAAAGGATCCCCTAGGGTGGCATAATACAAGCTGCAGCCCTTAGAGACTTTCCCTGGCCTCTGGCTTAGCTGTGTGCCAGGGCTGTTCCAATTGTGGAAACAAAGGTACAGTTTTAGGGAAAGAACAATGGTCCTGGGGCCTGGTTAGCAGGGTCCCAGCACACTTCTAATCAAAGCTGGCATCAACACTAGGCAAAAAGTGGGGGTGACCATGCCAACAGTGGCATTTTTGTACACCCCATTCCCCAAACAAAAGAGGATGAGACTAACCTTTCCCAAGAGAGTATTCATTTTCTAAGTGGAAGAACCTGGAAAGGCTATCTGCATTGGCATGGGAAGTCCCAGGCCTGTGTTCCACTATAAAGTAATTTCCCTGAAGGGATCTGGAGCATCTCAAAAGTTTAGGGTTCTCTCCTGTCATTTGCATGAGCTATCTGAGAGGTCTGTGGTCAGTTTGAACAATAAAATGAGTACCAAACAAGTATTGTCACAACTTTTTCATTGACCAAACCACAGCAAAGGCCTCCCTCTCAATGGCACTCCAACGCTGCTCCCTAGGGAGTAACCTCCTGCTAATGAAAGCAACAGGCTGGTCAAGGCCATCATCATTGGTTTGGGACAGGACTGCTCCTACCCATGTTCAGAGGCATCTGTCAGCACAATTAATTGCTTAGAATAATCTGGAGCTTTTAGAACTGATGCTGAGAACATAGATATTTTTAGAGTGTCAAAGGCCTTTTGACAGTCTAGATTCCAGTTTACCTTCTTGGGCATTTTCTTAGAGGTCAGTTCTGTGAGGGGAATCACAATGGACCCATATTCGTTCACAAACCTCCTGAAATACCCAGTCAAGCCAAGGAATACCATGATGTGAGTCTGGGATTTTTGGAGCTTCACAGTCCAGAATTGTCTGGATTTTGGGTTGTAAAGGTTGCACTTGGCCTCCACCTACCATGCGAAGGACTCCAAATCATTCCCTAGCAAACATTCTACCTAACTGGGTGCCACGGGTATGCCAATAGTGGAAAAAAAAGGTACAGATTTTGGGAAAGAACACTGGTGCTGGGGCCTGGTTAGCAGGATCCCAGCACACTTTCAATCAAAGTTGGCATCAACACTAGGCAAAAAGTGGGAGGTAACCATGCCAACAATGGCACTTTCCTGCAACTACTGACAGGTAAGTAAAAAGGGTGTCAGTGGTTGGTCTCTCAGGGTTGAGGTAAGCTTCGGGAGGGCCACAAGGCAGCACCAAACTTAAACTGTCAGCGGCACAGTGGCAGCCATGTGCAGACTGCCAACACTGAGTCCGGTGCCCAATGTTAACCAATAGAGACGTGGCAAAACCGATGAAGCTCTGCTCACAGGTGATTACATCAGGGTCAGGGGTCGATCTCCTGGAGCTAAGGGAAGTACAAGGGGGCCACAAGGTAGCACCAGACTTACACCCGGCAGCCAGGTTCAGAGTGACACACAACATCAGGCGCCCAATGTTATCCAATGGGGGAGATCAGTTTCAAAAATAGGCTGCAGACTCTGGCCAGGAGGCCAGGCGAGGACAGCCCACAGCTGCCCAGGTAAGTAGAAATGCCAGGGGTCATAGGGACACTGATGGTCCAGCTCCCCAGTGTAGGAAAGTAGCCTATTTTTTCCATGGTTACCCCCATTTTCTGCCTGATGTCAGTGTGCTTGACTGTGTTCACTGGGATCCTGCTAACCAGGACCCCAGTGATTATGCTCTCTCTCTTCTAAATGTTGTTGTTGCATTCTGATAACCCAGTATTTCACCCACAATTGGCATATTGGTGCCCCCTTATAAGTCCCTTGAATATGGTACCTGGGTACCCAGGACATTGGGGTTCCAGGGGATCCGTATGGACTGCAGCATTTCTTTTGCCCCCCATAGGGAGCCCATGCAAAGGCTTCTGCAGGACTGCCATTGCAGCCTGCGTGAAAAGGTGCATGCACCCTTTCACTGCCATTTACACTGCCCCAGGTCACTTGCATGGCACCCCTATAGCAGGCCCTCCAGCCCTGAGGGCAGGGTGCAAAGTACCTCTGTGTGAGGGCACCCCTGCACTAGCAGAGGTGCCCCCATGACCTCCAGGACCAATTTCCCAGACTTCGTGAGTGTGGGGATGCCATTTTACGTGTGTACTGGACATAGGTCACAACCTATGTCCAGCTATATAATGGTAACTCCAAACAAAGGCATGTTTGGTATCAAACATGTTGGAATCATACCTCAAGGCTTTTGCAAGCATTGGTTGTATGATTCCATGCACTCTGGGGGCTCCTTAGAGGACCCCCAGTATTGCTATTCCAGCCTTCTGAGGTTGTCCAGACAGCCCCAGCTGCTGCCCCCTCTCATACAGGTTTCTGCTCTCCTGTTGCTTGAGCAGCTCAAGCACAGGAAGACAGAACAAAGGATTTCCTTTGGGAATAGTTATTACAGGCTTGGGAGAGGTAGCCTCCCCTAGCCACTGGAAAAGCTTTGAAGGGCACATTTAATGCCCTCCTTGCATAATCTAGTCTACACCGGTTCAGGGATCCCTAGTCTCTGCTCTGGCGCGAAACTGGACAAAGGAAATGGGAGTGACCACTCCCCTGTCCATCACCACCCAGGGGGTGGTGCTCAGAGCTCCTCCAGAGGGTTCCTGGGTTGTGCCATCTTGGATTCCAAGTTGGCAGGGAACTCTGGGAGCATCTGAGTGGCCAGTGCCAGCAGGTGACGTTAGAGCCCTCCCCTGATAGGTATTTACCTGTTTAGCTGACCAATCCCCTTTTCAGGGATATTTAGGGTTTCACTCTTGAATGGTTATTCAGATTCGGATTGCAAGACTCTAGCAGGAATCCTCTGCATCCTCACCGAAGAAACTGCATCTAGACCCTCCAGGAACGCTACAACCTGCAGCAAAGAAGCAAAGACAACTTCTGCAACATTGTATCTTCAGCTCACGCCAGCAACTGCAACTGTTTTCCGGTTGTGCATCCTCAGAGGACAGCCTGTCGTTAGCATGCACCAGAAGAACATAGGAATCTCCCTTGGAGTGAATGAGTCACTCCTCTGCTTCAGCAGGCACCTCACTGCAATGATGACCGACTGCGTGGGTCCCCTCTTCTGACAAGTTGCGTGGATCCTGGATCACGAGTGGTGGACTGAAGTGGTCCCGCTAGTCCTGACGTCCTAGTGTCCAACTTTGGTGGTGGTAAAAGCTTGCCTCCCCACGGAAGACAGTACCCCTGTGCACCACGTGTTTTGCAGTTGCCAAGGCTTGTTGGCATCCTTCCACAAAGTTCTTCGTGCACTGTGCAGCTCCGGCCCCCAGCAATCTATCCTGCGATGCCAGCTTCCTGTGTGGTTCTGCGGCAGCGTGGGACACTTTGTTGTAGTGCTGTATGGGCCTCCTTTTGCACCTTCCTTGTCCCCGTGCTGTGGGACTCGTGTGCGCACTGCCTGGTATTCTGTGAGCTCTCTGAGCTGCCGATAGCCCCCCTCACTCCTCTCCTGGGTAGAGTACACCAGGTACCTCCTGGCCCCAGGCAGCGCTATTTTACGCAACCCATGAGCTTTGCGTTTGCCATTGCTTGATGGCGGAACCTAGCAGCACAAACCAGACTGCAGTCTTATATCCGGTGTGGGACATCATCTGCATCAACCAGGAACCCACATCCGTCTTCGTGGGTGCAGTACTGACTGTTGTTCTTCACTGGTGGTTCTTTTTTTTCACCTTCATCCGGGTTAATAGGGGCTCCTGTTCTCCCTGGACTCTTCTGTGCTTCTTGGGCTTGGTCCCCTTCTTCCACAGGTTTTCAGGTCCAGGAAACCACTGTTGTTGTCTTGCAGTCTCTTCTGGTTCTTGCATATTCATCTTTCTCGTGTTCTTTGTGTTCTAAGAAAGTTACTGTGATTTACTCCTGCTTTCCTGTGCTCTGGGTGGGTTCTATTACTCACCTTTGGTGTTTTCCAATAGTCCCAGCGCCCCTCTTGCCTAGGTGAGAAACGGAAATTCGCATTCCACTTTCTTAGTATATAGTTTGTGTTCCCCTAGGCCCATTTCTAACTATTGTGATTTTCACTAATTACACTGTTTTCTAACTTTTTTTACACCTGATTGTGCATACTATTGTATATAATTTGTGTATACTTACCTCCTAAGGGAGTATAGTCTCTATGGTATTTTGGGCAATTGTGTCACCAAAATAAAGTACTTTTACTTTTGTAACACCAAGTATTTCCTTTCATGTGTGTATGTACTGTGTGACTACAGAGGTATTGCATGAGCTTTGCATGTCTCCTAGATAAGCCTTGGCTGCTCAGCTGCAGCAACCCATGAGCTTTGCGTTTGCCTTTGCTTGATGGCGGAACCTAGCAGCACAAACCAGACTGCAGTCTTATATCCGGTGTGGGACATCATCTGCATCAACCAGGAACCCACATCCGTCTTCGTGGGTGCAGTACTGACTGTTGTTCTTCACCGGTGGTTCTTTTTTTTCACCTTCATCCGGGTTAGCAGGGGCTCCTGTTCTCCCTGGACTCTTCTGTGCTTCTTGGGCTTGGTCCCCTTCTTCCACAGGTTTTCAGGTCCAGGAAACCACTGTTGTTGTCTTGCAGTCTCTTCTGGTTCTTGCATATTCATCTTTCTCGTGTTCTTTGTGTTCTAAGAAAGTTACTGTGATTTACTCCTGCTTTCCTGTGCTCTGGGTGGGTTCTATTACTCACCTTTGGTGTTTTCCAATAGTCCCAGCGCCCCTCTTGCCTAGGTGAGAAACGGAAATTCGCATTCCACTTTCTTAGTATATAGTTTGTGTTCCCCTAGGCCCATTTCTAACTATTGTGATTTTCACTAATTACACTGTTTTCTAACTTTTTTTACACCTGATTTTGCATACTATTGTATATAATTTGTGTATACTTACCTCCTAAGGGAGTATAGTCTCTATGGTATTTTGGGCAATTGTGTCACCAAAATAAAGTACTTTTACTTTTGTAACACCAAGTATTTCCTTTCATGTGTGTATGTACTGTGTGACTACAGAGGTATTGCATGAGCTTTGCATGTCTCCTAGATAAGCCTTGGCTGCTCAGCTGCAGCTACCTCCAGAGAGCCTGGCTTCTAGACACTGCCTACATTTCACTAATAAGGGATGACTGGACCTGATATAAGGTGTAAGTACCTTATGTATTCACTACAAACCAGGCCAGCCTTCTACACTCAAAGCCCTGGAGCTCTGGGTGCAGGGGCGTCTTTTGACATCAGAAACAGCTTACCCCACCATTCGCGGTCAGGGGGAGGATTCAGATTGAGACTGCAGTATCGCTGTGAAATCCAGCAGGGGTCAGCCCACAGTGTACTCAAAAGTTCTGGGGACCCTCCATAGGACCGGTGGGCCACTTGGACTCAGGCCATGGGTGTCTGGTGCAGAGGTGGTAAGTCCAGGACATTCAGACTATGATGCTGATGTTTCAGCCTTTATCCTGGATTTTTGGTGACAATGACTCTGAGGCTTCTGGGCCTCATGGCCTCTGCATCCTATAAGTGAATAATGCCAGTTGGCATATGCAGGCTTTGCAGTGCGAACTGAAGTTTCAATGGGCGCAGCATCAGAGGAATCTCTCTAACATTGTCCAGATCTCTGATGAAACTGTGTAAGATCTGGAGAGGTGGCTTTTGAAGTACGATTGGGTCGGAGGCACACCCCTTACCCAGCCAAATCTGACCGTAGTGACAGATGCATCACTCCTGGGATGGGGCGGCCACATGGGAGAGGTGGAGATCAGAGGCATCTGGTCTTCAGCAGAGTGCAAGCTCCATATCAATATTTTGGATCTCACAGTGAGCAGGCTAGCATTGAAGAGGAATTCCTTCTCTGTAAAGGAAAGTGGTGCAGGTGTTCATGGACAACACCACCTCCATGTGGTACTGCAACAAGCAGGACGGGCGCGGATCATGGATCTTTTGTCAGGGGGCTCTGCACCTCTGGACATGGCTGGAACATCAGGGCATATCCCTGGTGGTTCAACATCTGGCGGTTTCTCTGAATGCCAGAGCAGACAAACTCAGCCATCAATGTCTGGTCGATCTCAAATAGAGTCTTCATCCGGAGGTGGCGCAAGGTCTTTTTCAGTAATCTGGAGAGCCTTGGTTAGATTTGTTCGCCTCGGGAGAGAACAGGCAGTGTCAGCTGTTTTGCGCGATGGAGTTTCCAAGGTGGCACTCGCTCAGCAACTCTTTTCGTCTCGAGTGGAACTCAGGCCTCCTTTCCGCCAATACCACTTCTTTCCAGAGTTCTCAAGAAGATCAAGAATGACTGGGCTGAAGTCATTCTTGTGTCTCTGGACTGGGCATGAAGAGTATGGTATCCCAAGCTCTTGATTTTGGCCATCGATCCTCCAATCAGACTGCCCTTTTGGGAGGATCTTCTCTCGCAGGAGTAGGGAACAGATCTTCACCCAAACCTGTCCAGTCTCTGCCTTCTTGCATGGAAATTGAGTGGCGGCAGTTGACAGCTTTTGACCTTCCTCCAGAAGTCTGTAATGTTATCTTGGCAGCCAGGTATCTCACCACCAATCCTGTATACACTTGTCGATGGAACAAATTGGTGTCATGGTGTACAGACAAGTCTGTGGAGCCCCTCTCTGACCCTCTTTCTGAGGTTCTTTTATTTGTTCTTTCTCTGGTGCAGTAGTGCTCTGCTCTGGGCACCCTCAGGGGTTATTTGTCTGCCATCTCGGCTTTCCTCAGATTGCCTGACCATCCCTCCTTGTTTAAATCTTCCATTGTTGGAAGATTTATTAAGGGTCTTACCCATCTTTTTCCTACTTCCCCGTTCATAATACCCCAATGGAATTTGAGCTTAGTTCTTACTTTTCTCCCCTCCTTTCTCTCCCTTTTCTCCGTTCTTACCATCCCTCCTTGTTTAAATCTTCCATTGTTGGAAGATTTATTAAGGGTCTTACCCATCTTTTTCCTCCTTCCCCGTTCATAATACCCCAATGGAATTTGAGCTTAGTTCTTACTTTTCTGATGTGTGCTCCGTTTGAGCCACTTCACAACTTCCCACTTCGCCTGCTTATTCTGAAAACAGTCTTCCTTGTAGCTATCACCTCTGCCCGCAGAGTAAGTGAGCTACATGCTCTTTCTTCAAAGCCACCATTCAACTCCATCCACCCTGACAAGATAGTGCTTCATACCAGGGCTTCTTTTCTGCCTAAGGTAGTCACGCCTTTTCATGTAGGCCAATCCGTCACCTTGCCTACTTTTTACGTGGCCCCACATCCTTCTAAGTAAGAGGAGAGACTCCACGGCCTGGACCCAAAAAGATCATTGGCGTTCTATCCAGATCATTGTAGGTGGCCGGCCCTGAGCAGGGGGTCCAGGCAACCACTCGTTGGTTTTCAGGGGTAAAAACTACATCACCTAATGCTCTAATTTTTAAGGTAGCTTGGTTGAGCAGTTAAGTCAATCTTGGAGAAGTGCAAAGCATTTGTTGTACTCACAGTATCAATCATGCAACTCACACACTCAAAGAAATAACTCTGGACCAATTTATAAAAATACCTCAGATTTTGATGTAATTTTTAAGACCAAGATTATCAAAATTCATTAAGTACTTGTTGAGGTTTGTATTTTTGATGTTTATTAAAAATAGTCTTTTTGTGCGTAATTACGTGCTATAGGAATCAATGGAAAGTCACCTTTAAAAATACATACAAAATTGTACAGTTGGTTGTTACACTGTGCTAGCTGGAGAAGTTCGGGTGGCTCCTGGTTCCGGCGGGAGCATCGGGGAAAGGTCTCTGCAGCTGGAGCAGGGCCACTGTGGGGTCCCACTTAGAAAAGGACTGCACAGCTAAGTTTAGGAGTGGTCCCTTGGAGTATTGAGGTCGCAAGGGGTGAGGGACCCTGAGGGCACAGCAGGTTCTTCGTTACAGGGCGGCCGGGTGCAGAGGAAATCTGTGATCTGGGAGCTGTGCACAAGGATGCCCTTTGGAGCTGGAGGTAAGTTGGTTCAAAGGTAATTTGCAGGACAACGGGGGCACTCTGATGGGAGGTCCGGGATGTTCCTGAAGTACCTCGACTGGGGCTTCCTCCTGATCCTTTTTCAGCCCTGGACAGGCTGGTTTTCCTGGTGTCTGATGTTAGCTGACTTATAGCCAGGGTATTGGTACGGTTTGACCACTGGAGGGTGCAGTGTCACCAATCTTGGCACACTTGCAGAGTTTGTCCTTGGGGTCATCAGGGTGTTGTCGGGGCCACCTGCGACTTCTGGTTTGGGATGTAGAGGCTGGTCAGTGAAGTGACCCTCACACATTTGCTGGTTTCTTATTGTTGCAGTGTGGTACCTCCACTCTGGAGGGAGTTCTTCAGCAACTTTCGAAGCCTGGAGGTCCTTTGGGCTTCTTTACAGTTTTTCCAGTGTCCAGCAGCTCTTCAGTGGAGATTGTCGGGTCCTGGGTGCAGCAGGCAGGGTTTGGCACCTTTTCTTTGTTGCAGCAGGTCCACATTTCTTGTGCCTTGGGTCTTCTTGGTGCTGGTCTTCTTTTGTTCATTAAATCTGGTTTCCTGGTCTAGAGATGCCCACTAAATACTGAATTTAGTGGGAGTTTTATGGGGAACCTGGTAGTGTCCAATGGGACACCTACCTTTGGGTGGCTACACCCACTACGGTGACCAGTTCCTGTCGGAAGGGTCGCTTCCCTATCCCTGACTGGCTATTTTCCTTCCATCTAAGATGGAGGAAAATTAAATGGACTGTCAACCTCGCGGGCAACACCTTAGGGGGGGTGCATGCCAGGTGGGGCCACTCCTCCTACACTTTGTGTAGTTTCATACCTTTGCTCCCACCAAAAGCGGGGGTCTGCAAGGGGGTTGACAATCTGCAGCAAGCAGCAGGCCTGGTGGACGAGTTTCAAAGGAGGTAAGCCCTTTGAATCTTACTGCTGGGGCAGTGCACATTCCTGAGGGGAGGGGGTGTTAGCATCTCCACCCAGGAAGGGCATTGTTCTACAAACCAGAGAGACGGATCTTTCCCTCAAGGTTTGTAGATTGGGTGTCTGGAGGTGGCAGGCTGGATAGCAGCCATGCCAGGGTAGTTAGCTTGTGCATTGGGCACCTCTAAGGTGATCCCTGGGTAAATTTGGGGAGAAATCCAATATTTGTAATCAGTTTGGATTTATCATTCAGTTGTTTGAGCCTAAACAACCCAAGGTTCAGAGTGGCCATCATGTAGCTGGGAAACCTGTGTTGACCAGTGCCCAGCACATGTATTAAAATTGCTGCTCTGTTCACTCACTATGTCCTAGGTTTGGCAAGGACACAGTGGGGGCACATTGCTCGTGGATCTATGCCCTCACATATAATATGGTGCACCCTGCCTTAGGGCTGGAAGGCCTGCTGGAGGGGTGTCTTATCCATAGTGTATGTAGTGTATGGCAGTCAGGGCACACAGGCAGTGTGCCATGTTGAGTTTGTGTTTTAGGTTTGCACCAGTACATTCAGTCTGCAATGGCAGTGCTGGGTGCATCTGGATGTATGGCCCTAGAGGGCGGCACAATCAGTGCTGCTGCCCTCATGGGCCTACACATAGTACCCCATGCCCTGGGTACTAGGGACTTATAGTGGTAGCTAAATGTGTATCCAATTGTGCCAATGCATCACAATAGTTTTAGGGAAAGAGCTCTGGCCAAGAACATCTGGTTAGCAGGGGCCATGGGCACTACAATTTCTAGGCTACATCATACATCAGGCAAAACGTGGGGACTACCAATGTCAAAAAGAGACCTTTTCTCACACTAACACCCCCACCCCTTCCAAACCAAAAAAGATGAGATTACCCTTTTCCTAGTGAGTCTTCATCATCTAAGTAGAAGATCCTGTAATGGCCATCTGCATTGGCATGGGGAGTCCCAGGTCTGTGTTCCACTTGAAAGTCCATTCCCTGTAGGGAGATGGACCACGTAAGCAGTTTGGGGTTTTCACCCTTCATCTGTTGTAGCCATAGGAGAGGCCTGCGGTCAGTCTGAACTATGAAGTGAGAGCCAAACAGATATGGCCTCAGCTTCTTCAGGGCCCAAACCACAGCAAAGGCTTCCCTCTCTATGGCACTCCAATTTTGACCCCTAGGGAGTTGTTTCTTGCTTATAAAAGCAACTAGCTTCTCATGTCCATCATCATTTCTCTGCGCACGGACCGCTCCTATCCACATTTCAGAAGCATCTGTTTGGACTATGAATTGTCTGGAATAATCTGGTGCTTGTAGGACTGGAGCAGAGCCCATAGTTTCCTTCAGAGTGTCAACGGCCTTTGACAACTCACTGACCAGTTAACCTTTTTGGGTATTTTCTTGGAGGTTAGTTCTGTGAGGGGTGCAACTATAGTACCATAATCCTTCACAAATCTCCTATAGTACCCAGTCAAGCCAAGAAATCCCCTGACCTGTCAAAACCACAGCTGTCAGGGCACCCATGAATATATAATTCCAAGTAAGTAATGTATCAATATGTAATGTATAATGGCATTAATACCATGGAGAGTTTCAAGCTCAATTTATTCTTCAACAGAAAAGTTCATCATAGTAACCACAGAATTGTCCTTTGACATCCATGTTCATGTAGTAAACACAGTATTGAAGTCAGTATCCATGTAGCACATACAGATGTATGATCACAAGAAGTCACAAATTACATGTTTTCGTTTTAGGATCTCACAAATTGTCACGATAAGATATACTTTATGGTCTGCTCTTGACGGTTCTGTACACATGTTATGAAGTAGTGACTGTTCTCATTTATTTTCAGCCCTGATGAAGTCCGTGAGAGTACTGTTCTCATAGGACGAAACACGTGTTGGCTGTGGCTGTATGTGCTACATGGATACTGACTTCAATACTGTGTTTACTACATGAACATGGATGTCAAAGGACAATTCTGTGGTTACTATGATGAACTTTTCTGTTGAAGAATAAATTGAGCTTGAAACTGGCTGTGGCTTTATGTGCTACATGGATACTGACTTCAATACTGTGTTTACTACATGAACATGGATGTCAAAGGACAATTCTGTGGTTACTATGATGAACTTTTCTGTTGAAGAATAAATTGAGCTTGAAACTCTCCATGGTATTAATGCCATTATACATTACATATTGATACATTACTTACTTGGAATTATATATTCATGGGTGCCCTGACAGCTGTGGTTTTGTCATTGTGAGTTTCCCTGGAAACATTAGAGGAGTTAGGAAGATCCTCTTGCCAGGAGCACCATGTTAAAATTGGAATGTTAATGCTATTATATTGACTCACTGTGAGCGCCCATATCCTATGACTTGCTTCCTATGTGCTCTCAATTTCCCCTGACCTGTGTCTAGGTTGGAGGGGTTGTACTTGGCCTCCACCAACCATGTGACCCAAGTAAACAACTTTTCCCTGCCTTATCTGGCACTTACTGGCCTTGATGGTGAGGCCTGCCTTCTACAGAGCCTCAAAGACCTTCCCTATGTGGATCAGGTGATCCTCCCAGATGGAACTATAGACAGCTGTGTCATCCAGGTAAGCTGCACTAAAAGTTTCCAGTCCAGCAAGGACTTGGTTCACCAACCTCTGGAAGGTGGCGGGTGCATTCTTCGGTCCAAACGGCATAACAGTGAACTGATAATGCCCACTAGGAGTAGAAAATGCTGACCTCTCTTTTGCTACTGGGGTCAGGCCAATCTGCCAGTACCAATATGTTAAATCAAATGTACTCAGATATTTGGCTGCCCCTAGTCTGGCTATGATCTCATCAGCTCTTCAGATTGGGTGTGCATCAGTTTTTTGTCACAGAGTTGAGGCCCCTGTAGTCCACTCAGAACCTTATTTCCTTTTTCTCTCCTTTGGAGTGAGCTTTGGGGACCAAAACTATTGGACTAGCCCAGGGACTCTGAGAGTGTTCAATGACACCCAAAGCCAGCATCTTTTTAACGTCTGCCTGGATACTCTCTCTGACATTGTCTGACTGTCTGTAAATCTTGTTCTTGGCAGGTAAGCTGTCACCAGTGTCTACATCATGGGTACACCAGTCTGTCTTTCCAGGGGTCAGAGAGAACAACATAGCATACTGGTTGAGGATTTGCCTGCAATCAGTTTGCTGTTGTTCTGTGAGGGTGTCTGATAAGACTACTCCAACCACAGAACCACCTTGGGGGTTGATGGAGAGGAGATCAGGTAGAGGCTAACTCTCATCTTCCTGTCCCTCATTTGTAACCATGAGCATAGTTACATACACTCTTCCATAAAAGGGTTTTAGGCGGTTGACATGTATGATTCTTTTTTAGGTTTTTGCAATGGCCTAGGTCAACTAGATAAGTGACCTTCCCTTTTCTTTCAGGTATGGGATAGGGCCCAGAAAATTTGTCCTGGAAGGCCCTTAGAGTAACAGGCTCCAACACCCAAACATTCTGCCCTGGTTGGAACTCCACCATAGCAGCTTTCTGGTCATACCAGAGCTTTTGCAGCTCCTGGCTGGCTTGAAGATTTTTGCTGGCTTCCTCCATGTACTCAGCCATTCTTGAACATAGGCCAAGCACATAGTCCACAATGGCTTGCTTAGGTTCTTTGAGAGGCTTCTTCCATCCCTCCCTAACAAGACTTAGTGGTCCCTAGCAGGGTGCCAAACAAAAGTTAAAATGGAGAGAAATCTACTCCCTTTTGTGGCACTTACCTGTAGGGAAATAGCAGGCAAGGAAGCAAAGCAGGACATCCCATCTCCTGAGCTTTTTAGGGAGTCCTCTAATCATGCCTTTTAGGAGCTGGTTAAATCTCTCAACCAGCCCATTTGTTTGAGGATGGTATGGTTTGGTGAACTTATAGGTCACCCCACATTCCTGCCACATGTGTTTTAAGTATTCAGACATGAAGTTTGAACCTCAATCTGATACTACCTCCTTGGGGAACCCCACCCTGCTGAAGATACCCAGGAGGGCTTTGCAACTGCAGGTGCAGTAATGGTCCTAAGGGGTGTAGCGTCGGTATATCTAGTGGCATAATTCACTACCACTAGTATGTATCTGTGTCCTGATGCTGTTTGAGGGTCAAGGGGACCAGCAATTCCAACCCTTACCCTTTCAAAGGGTGCCCCATCCACAAGTAGTAGCATTAAGGGGGACTTTAAGTGCCTACCAGCTTTGCCACTGGCCTGGCATGTGGGGAAGGACTGACACAAGTTCCTTACTTTTTGGGACACTCCTGGCCAATAAAAGTGATTAACTAACCTACTCCAAGATTTGTTTTGACTCAGATGCCCAGCGAGGGTGATGTCATGGGCTAAAGTGAGGAGAAATTATCTAAACTGCTGGAGCACTACCACCCTCCTGGTTGCACCAGGTCTGAGGGATCTGGCCTCAGTGTACAGGAGCCCCTCCTCCCAATAAACCCCATGGGTACCACTGACATTACCTAACTCGTCCTGTGCAGCTTGCTGCCTCAGGCCTTCAAGAGTAGGGCAGGTCCTCTGCCCGTGGCAGAGATCTTCCCTGGAGGGTCCCCATGGGCCCAAGAGCTCTGGATGGTAAGGCCCAAGTTCTTCAGGCTCAGTTCCATTCAAGAAGGTTGACTCCTCTTCCTGGGAAGAGGGATCCTCATTTGGGAACTGTTTTGAAGCTGGCTCCCAATTTTCTTTCCTTTTCTCTTGGGAGGCTGGTCCACTTTTTCAGGATCCAGCTCTCTTTTTTCTCTCTGAAGTTTACTATGTGCCCGTGTCTTGACACATGCCCACTCAAGGACCCCTAGCATTGCTGCATGGGTCTTCAGCTCTACATCAGCCCGGGGGGAATGTTCCAGGTAATTTCCAAGCAAGCAATCTACTGAGATGGATAAGGACACAACCACTTATTTTTGCCCTACTACTCTCCCCCAATCAAAGGTTACCATAGCCATGGAATGGAATTTTGTCTCATTGTCAGCATTGGTGACAGGATAAGACTTCACTACTAGGAACTGATTTGAGTGGATCAAGTGCTGAGTGATCATGGTAACACTAGCTCCTGCGTTCCTCAGTGCTTCCGCTTTCTCCCCTTTAATCAAAGGGTGCTGCCTGTATTTTTGCATTTACTTGGCCAGACAGCACAGGATAATTCTACCCCACCCTCAGTGACTAATGTGATCTCCATAGGGTCAGTGACATGGTCAGGCCACACCTCTGATCCCATCTGGAGATTGGCAACTACATTTAATGCATACTGGCTAGTGGCATTATTTTTGTTTTTACAGCTAGAGTCTCCAGTTTGGTGCCTTTTAGTTTTGCAATCATGGCACCAAGCCCTGCTGGGATCAAAGTGTCTCCCTTTGTACCCATTCCTAGACTGTCAGGAGTTACTGGGTCCACACTCCTGTGCAGGTATTTGGGGGCCTTGAGATAACTCTGTTATTTTTGCCTTGGCTCCCATCTTTCCTTTGGGGGGCTTTTTGGCCTCTTTCTTCTGGTCTCCCCCACCAGTGGTAGTTTTGGCCACCCTTGTCTTGACCCAATGGTCTGCCTTCCTCCCCAATTCTTAAAGGGGAAGTGGAGCCATGTCTACCAGATGTTGACGTAGGATGACATTGAAACGATTACTCAGCAGATGCTCTTTCATGAACAGGTTACACAGCCCATCATAATATTGTACTTTGTTTCCAGCTAACCAACCACCCAGTGTTTCTACTGAATAGTCACAAAGTCTACCCAGGTTTGGCTCTGGGTTTTTTTATCCTCCCTGAACTTTATTCTGTACTCTTCAGTTGTAAATCCAAAACCCACAATCAGGGTACCCTTCATGAGGTCATAGGATTTAGAATCTGCCTCATTTAATGTTAGGTGCTATCCCTGCACTTTTCTGAGAATAATTCCCACAACAGTGTGCCCAATGTTTTCTCTCAATTTCCCACCCAATTCAGGCTCTTTCATAGGCAAAAAAAACATTTGTCTATATCATCCCCTTCAGGGAAGGGAGGGACAACTCCTTTTGGATGTTTAATGTTGAAAGATTTATCCCTCAATGCTTGTTTCTGCCACCAGAGATGGGTTATAAGTTCAACTCTTTCCTCTTTTTCTCTATTTCCAAGAGCTGACTCTCTTAGGCCAGTCCCTTGGTCAGCCTGGCAATGTCCAGGTCTGTATCTGTGGGGGCTCTAGAGCTTCTGGTAGAAGAGGAACCACTGCCATCCCCATTATCCACAGGATCTTCTTCACCCACCACAGATGCATCATCTTCATCATCATCTGGGGGATTATCTTTTTCATAGCGGGCCACCAGACACTTGAGTTTCTCTGCATTGGGGCTTTTTCCAGTACAAATTTGGTACAGTCTGCAGAGTCTCCTTAATTGGTCATAGCTATATGTCTCACAAGATTCCAGTTCGAGCTCCTGGGTCTCTTTATTTTTACTTCACTAAAGTCGGCACCTTTTTAGAAATTTAAAATCCCCTTTTTGGATAGACCAACTAAAGTAAGGGCTTTTAAAAACGTTGTTGCTAAAGTTGTGGGGACCTAACTAGGGCACCCACAATTATTTTAAAAAATTGCCAAAAATGTTTAGTCAATAAAAAATCAAAAATAATCAACTGAAGGCAATTTGGAGTCCCAGGTTTGGCAAGGACACAATGGGGGCACATAGTTCATGCATCTATGCCCCTACATATAATATGGTGCACCCTGCCTTAGGGGTGGAAGGCCCGCCAGAGGAGTGTCTTATCCATAGTGTATGCACAGTATGGTGGGCAGGGCACAGTGTGCCATGTCAAGTTTGGGTTTTAGGTTGCACCAGGACACTCAGCCTGCAATAGCAGTGCGGGTGCATCTGGAGGCAGGGACCTAGAGGGCGGCACAATCAGTGCTGCTGCCCTCGGGGCTCTACCCTTAGTACCTCTTGCCCTGGGTACCTAAGTACCTTTTACCATGGACTTATAGTGGTAGCTAAAGGTGTGTCAAATTGTGCCAATGCATCACAACAGTTTTAGGGAACCTGGTTAGCAGGGGTTCTGAGCACTACAATTTCTAAGCTACATCATACATCAGACAAATAGTGGGGGCTTACCATGTCAAAAAGAGGCCTTTCCTCACAATCGTATCAAAGCGTTCCAGGTGGTTGATCAATTCTTTGTGGGTTATGTGAGTGCGCAGAAAGATCGGGCAGTGCAGGAAAGAACCATCTCCAGATGAAGTTGTTCTCTGCATTAAAATGTGCTACTCACTGGCTAACAAGCAACCCCTGGAGGGTTTGAGCACTCACTCCACCAGAGCAACAGCTTCAAACAATGCGTTAGCAAGCACAGTTCCAGTCCTGGACATCTACCAGGCAGCAATTTGGGCATCCTTACACATGTTTACCAAACACTACTGTCTGGACAGTCAGGTCTGAAGGGATGGGTACTTTGCCCATTAGGTCCTGCAGGACTCCCTAGTGTGATCTTAGTTCGCAGACTCTCTTCTGTGGATGGTATTACTTGGGCATCTATTCTAAGGTAAGGAATCTGCAACTAGAAGTCTCTATCAGATGAATAAGTTACTTACCTTCGGTAACAAATTATCTCGTAGAGACATATTCTAGTTGCAGATTCCTTACCAATCTACCCATCCTCCCTGCTCTGCGAACTGATTTCTAAGGACAAGGAACTCCCTTTCAGGGTCCTTCTTGGGCACCTAGGTCAGTGTTCGTTATGACTCCATGCTTTTGGCGTGGAAAGTCGTGGAAAGAAGCTGATGTCAGCGTGGCAGGGTGGCACCTATATACAACCCGCAAAGTCATATCTGACAACCACAATGCCAGCGACAGAAGTGGAGTTGACTGATGCCAGCTAACAGTGCGCAAAGGGTACTGCTCAAAGAAAAATCTCCAGATTCAGACTGATGCCTGGAATATGTCTCTACCAGATAATTTATTACTAAACATAAGTAACTTGTTATTTAAGTAGCTAGCTAAACACACAGCGGGAAAAGACACTGCATAATACTCACCTCTTTAGTCTTCAATGAAATCAAGACTCCCCTTCCTTCACAACAGGCTATGAGATTCTGTAATTTGTTGATTTTTCACTGCGGAACTCCCAGCATCTCGCTGTATTCATAAGTGTTTGTTCCGCAACACTTTCTCCATCCCACCCAATGCTTCTCTCCCCCATATCCAACATACCTTATTTTCTTGTTGCTTCTCTTCCATATTCCTTCCAGAAGATCAACATATTTTCTTTTTTTTTGTAGCAGTAGACCACAACCCAGACATTAGGACAGACTCCTGCGGTTCAAATATTTTTCAATTTTCCTATTTACGTGGAGGTTGCATGCCCCCTAGCTTTTTTCCCTTTATGGATGGTGCTTCTCCGCCTCCGCTTCTTTGTGTCCTGCCGCTGCCCCTTGTATTCTGCCACCTGCTAGTGCTATGATATTTGTGGTCGTTACAGTGTAGGCGGTGAAATATCTGACAGTAGAGTTGATGCGGCATGAAGACTGTGTACCATTGATTTTGACCTAGTACATATAAATCTCACACTAATCAGGAGTGCTTCTTTTTTTTTTTTTTTTTCTTTTTTTTTTTTAATAAACACATTTTTCTTGATGTTTAAAAGAAAGGAAAAGGGGAAAAACAGGTAGAAAAAGGAAATTTAAGACAACTTGCACAGGTAAATACAGGGGTCTCCAGATCCAGTTTACACTGACATGAAACCAATCTGTGTGACAGACGTCATATCCACTTCTAACCACAACACCGGGAAGCACACACCCCCATCGGTCTACAAGAGCAGTCCCAGCCATTTTCCCCACACTTTCCCATGTTTCTGGGGACAGCCCCTTGACTCATAAACCAGTTTTTCTTGGTTTGCACACCAATCCACTCCATGCCTCCATTTCTGGAGGGACTGGCCTGTAGGTGAGTTCCAGGAAGCTGCAATGTCTCTCTTGGCCACCAACAGGGCTGTACCCACAAATGCACGATTTGCTCGCGTGCCCTTCAGTTCTTCCATCATGCCCAATAACACTAGTTTGGTGGACAGCTGTTGCTCCTGTCCCAGCACAATGTGCAGTTCATGCATTATCTTATCCCAGTAGACCTGCAACACCGGACAGGACCACACCATATGAAAGAAATCAGCTGGTCCCCCTGCACATCGTGGACACTGAGCAGTGGGGTGAAGAACCGCCTGATGCAGCCTGTCAGGAAATAGGTAGGCCCTGTGTAGGTAATAAAACTGCATCGGCGCGAAGCCTTGCCAACACCGCCAATGTTCTAGGTGCCATCAGCGCCTCCACCCACTCTCTCTTCAAACGGTCCCACCCAAGCCTCTCACTTGCTCCTACTTGGTTCCAGGCTGCTCGGGGCATTATTGATTAACATTTTATAAATTTGGGAAACACCTTTCCTCCCTAATTGCCCATGAGCAGCCTGGCCTCAAGTGGACTGAATTCTGGTATCAGGTTAGCGGGAGTCAATTGAGTGCCCAGGGCATGTCGGTGCTGGAGGTACTTGAAAAACTGTGTGCGGGACAATTAAAAATCAGCCTGCAGCTCCTAAAAGGATTTCATTGCATCCCCTTTCCATATGTCTCCCACATGTGATATACCCAGTAGGTCCTATTCTGTGGACCCGTCTAGCGCCGCTGACTCACTCAGCCATTTCCCGAACCACAGCAGGGTCTGCCGGGTAATAACAGTGTTCCATCCGGTGTGCCACAGTACCGCGCGCCACGTAAGGAAGACCACTCTAGTTACCGGCTCCATGTCCCTGGGGAGCGGCGAGCCATAGAGAAAGTCTAGGATACAGGGGAAGCCCAGCGCCTCCAGCTCCACCTTGTTGGCCGGGTCTGCCCACCCCCCAGTAAATCAATCATGCACAACCAGAAGTTGGGTTGCCAGATAATACAGATAGGGATCAGCCATGCCCAGTCCCCCATCGTATAACCCCTCTGGCAGTGCTGTGCGGCTACCGGATGTCTCGCCCCATTCCAAAGAAATGAGGTGGAGGCTTTCTACAAAGCCCTGAACCAAGGACGCAAAATCGGAAAGTTTTGGAATACATATAAAAGTCATGGTAGTACCATCATTTTATATACAGCTACACGGCCCAGAATATTCAATGGCAGTGTTTGCCATCTTTGCAAATCCACCTTGGTGCAGGCTAGGAGCGGGGTCAGGTTCTGGGCCCACGTGAGTTCAGGAAGAAGGGTTATCCAAATACCAAGATATTTAAAACTCAAGGGTACCGCTCCCTGCCAGTCAAAGCAGTCTTGCAAAATCGCTAGAGGCACCAACACCGATTTAGCTATGTTCATTTTGAGCCCTGATGCCTCTTTGTAACATCGCAAAAGATGAAAGATTTGTGGGCCCGTCACACTGGTCTCCCCCATATATAATAGGATGTCATCCGCATACAGGGCCACCCTGTCCTCAGAGGAAGGCCCCCACCTCCAGCCGCGGTATAGTGGATCTATCCTAATCAGTTGTGCCAGGGGCTCGATAGCCAAGGCAAAAAGGAGAGGGGACAGAGGGCAGCCCTGGTGTGTTCCCCGATGGACAGAGAAAACTGAAGACAGGGTACCATTGACCTGCATGCGTGCTGCGGGGTTGGCGTACAGTGCCCGGACCAGGCGGCGAAACCTCAGCCAAAAGCCCGCACGCTGAAGCACCAAACAGAGAAAACCCCAGTCCACTGAATGAAAAGCCTTTTTGAAGTCAATAAATAGGAGGGCGTGGTCCAGGGGCAGCCGGTGGCGCTTAGCTAGGACCACGTGCAGCCGACGAACACAGTGTTGCGTGACGCGAGTGGCCATAAAACCACATTGGTCCAGATGTATCAGCAGTGGCAGCACCCTCTTAAGATGGGCGGCGAGGATCGTGGCATAAATTTTAACTTCACTATTGATCAAAGATATTGGCCTGTAGTCAGCACAATGCTGTGATGGGGGCTGGGTTTTGGGAAGCACCACAATAGTGGCTCGTCTAGCCCCTCCGGGAATGAGCTCTGACGGTCCACCTCCCCATACAAAGCTGAGAGGTGTGGCACCAGATCCTCCCAGAACACCTTATAGTATTCTGATGGGAATCCATCAGGTCCCGGGGTCCTACCCGTCCCCATCGCAGAGATGGCTTCCCCGATTTCCTCCTCCCGGAAAGGGTTATCAAGCAGTTGCACCGCTGTCGAGGGCAATGTCGGGAGGGGAATATCCTTCAAGAACTGACGGGCATGATCTGGAACGATAGTTGCTGAAACCTGGTATAACGCCCTGTAACACAGTGCAAACGGGTCGGCTACGTTTTGAAGTCTGGAGACGCGAACCCCCAGTTCGTTACAAATTTCGGGAATAATTCTAGAGGTCTGCTGCTAGGATATCAACCAGTATAGCAGCTTTCCAGTTTTGTCCCCCCAGCCATAGACCCTGGCATTAGTTGCTCGCTAAGATGTTTAGCCGCTTCCAAAGATTGGTCCTGGATTTCCTCACGGATCAGTAGGATTTGTCTAGCCACTCCTTCACTGGGCTGTGCACCCTGTTCAGCTTCTAATCGTGCTGCCCGCACCTCCAGCTGCTCAATGTGGGATGTCTGGGAGTGCTCCTGAGTGCGGACAAGGCTCCTGCCTGTCCCCCATTGTACTGCCTTGCTTATGGCCCATAGGACCCCAGAGGACGTCACCGACCCCCCATTAAGGGGAAAGTGTTCTTGAAGTGCCTGCTGCAACTGCTTAACATAGGACCTGTCCTGCAGGTACCATGCATTCAACCACCACATAGGACGTACCGATGCCTGGGCAGGTCCCACAACAAACCGAAGGGGCGCAAGATCAGAGATCCCACGCTGTAAGATTTCAATATGGGTGAGGTGGCAGCAATCTGTGTCTGGCAGAAGTACAAGGTCAATTGTAGATTGCATGCCATGGGCCGCCGATGTATGTGTAAATTGTCGAAGCAGCGGGTGCCATATTCTCCAAGCATCACATAGTCCTGCAGATGCCAGCCACCCGGTTAGCCCCGCTGCCATTGCCTGTCTGTGGGCTGAACGAGACCGGTCGCATCTATTCTGGGATCCGGGACTGCATTAAAATCACCCCCCAATATCGTAAGTCCCGGGGGAAAGTCTAGAAGTAACTTAGTTCAGTCATTGAGAGTCCTACTCACCATTGTCGGCGGAGCGTATATGCTAACTACGTTGATCTTGAGGCCCTCGACCTTCCCAGTAATAGCCACGAATCGCCCCTGCCGGTCCCTCCATATTGTGAGTGCTTCTTCTTGAACAGGACTCTGAAATCTACCGCAAAGGCAGCTGCTGCACTTTAATATTCCCTTTTTGAATGTTAAATATATAGGCCCTCATTACAACCCTGGCGGTCGGTGCTAAAAAGCGACGGTAATACCGCAAACAGGCCGGCGGAAAAAAAAATGGGATGACGACCGCGGCGGAAACCGGCAACATAGACAGCCACATTAACACACCGACCGCCACAGCGTAGAAATAAGCAGCGCGGCAGACACCGCCAACAGATAGGCGGGAGACAAAGTACCGCCCACTGTATTACAAGAGGCCTATCCGCCACCTTTTCCGGGGCGGAACCAATGACATCAAAAGCACGGCAGAAACAGTACACAGAAGGGAAAACACTCACCTGCCCGAACTGCACCTCCCGCCCATGTTGATTTACCTCCTCTTCTACCAGGAGTACGAACGGCGGCGGCGGCGGCGACCACGGTGAGAACTGCACCTACAACACAGGGGAGGGGGGAGGATAGAGAGTGACACACACACACAACATCCCCACCCTCACCCTCACACACAACAACATACACTCAAATACATGCAGCAACATTACATATACACCCCTTCACCCCCTGGAAGAACGCAAGGACAAAAGGAAATTATTGTAACCATTGTAATCATGAAAAATCCATTAGTTAAAACTCCAAATTAAGTATTTACAAATATGTACACCAACTACACAAGTCGGATAGTGTTCCAATCATTTTCCATGGACCACTGGGCCCAAAATGCATGGGCGAGGCCCACACATGATACCTGACTGGAAATGGAGAAAACACTGCAGGGGCATCAGATCGAAAATATACAGGCACCTCAGGGGGAAAGGGAGGGGGGGCACCTCAGCCTGATGAACGCACAACGCCACTGCTGCACGAGGGGGCTCCATGCCCATTGATGTATCCTGGGGAGTGCAAAGCCACAGTCTCTCAAGTCTCTCCAGTGGGTGGTTTGCCCACTGCTTTATCCTGGGGAGTGCAAAGCCACAGTCTCTCAAGTAGATAACAGTCTCCACTGGTTCTGGAGGGGGCCTGGTGCCCAGAGTGCTTCATCCTGCCATGGACTGAGGTAGTGGATGTATCTCTCCACTGGTTCTGGAGGGGGCCTGGTGCCCAGAGTGCCTCATCCTGCCAAGGACTGAGGTAGTGGATGTATCTCTCCACTGGTTCTGAAGGGGGCCTGGTGCCCAGAGTGCTTCATCCAGCCAAGGACTGAGGTAGTGGATGTATCTCTCCACTGGTTCTGAAAGTGGCATGGTGCCCAGAGTGCTCCACGTGCAGTGTGGCCGGTACAATTCCCTCACCTGGGTGTGCATGCCATGAGATTTGCGAAGTTCAGGTAGCATGATATGCCATGGAGGCAGTGACATACCCCACACTGCTGCGCCTTCCACCTGCAGGTGTAAACAGTGATGGAAGAAATGACTCATGGAAGCTGCGCCCAGAGTCCAGGAACTCTCCTCCAGCCTGAGACGACTGACCACTGGGGATGGTAGCCATGTCAGCGGTGGTGCCAGTGTCGGAGGACGCCGCGGGCCGGTGGCGGTGCTTGCGGCTGTGTCTGTGTCTGTTGCGACGGTGCTTGTGGCGGTACATGGCGGTGCTGGCAGAGGGACACAGCAGGACGTTTCCTGCAGCCTCAGACTGCTGCCCTCTGGGGAAGAGGCTGGGGAGTGTCGCTGAGGCTGTAGACGTGCCGGGGGCAGTGCAGGTGGCGGTGCTTGAGGCGGTGTCTGTCGCGGCGGTGCTTGTGGCGGTGTCTATCGCGCCGGTGCTTGTAGCGGTGTCTGTTGCGGCAGTGCTGGCGGCGGTGCTGGTGGCGGTGCATGGGTCAGCACCTGCAGAGGGACACAGCAGGAAGTTTCCTGCAGCCTTAGACGGCTGCCCACTGGGGAAGAGGCAGAGGACTGTCGCTGAGGCTGTAGACGTGCCGGGGGCGGTGCAGGTGGCGTTGCAGGTGGTGGGGCAGCTAGCAGTGTTCAGCGCCGTACAGGTTGGTGTGGTCGTGGACAGAAAGTGTGACACTGGTCCCTCAGTTGGTGCCACCATGCCCTCTCCTGACCTGCTCTTCAGCTTTTGACCCTTCCCCAGCTTTGATGGTGCCGCAGTTGTCTTGCCACTATCCCCTTTGGTTTTTGCTGAGCCCTTGGTGGCAGGTACTTTCGGCTTCTCCCTCCGGGATTTGGGCACCTATTTCAGCTTGGCAGGTGGTGAAATGTCCTTGCCCTCACTACTTAGCACACTGGCAGCCCTGATGTGTGGCGCACTCGATGACCCCGCAGTTGCTCGCACCACTGTGGCCGGGGATTTGGTGGCTTTGGTGCTGGGCTGGGACCTGGAAAGCCTGGCCCTAGGGGAAGGACGGGGGAGAGATGTAGGGAAGAGTTCAATGTTAGCCAGGAAGAGTTTTTTAGGCACACTGGTACGGGAAGATGGAGGGGGTTTGGGAGTGGACATAGAGGTAGTGGTTGTAGGAGGTATAAGTCTGCTGAATTTTGGTGATGGTGCATGGGCAGGAGGCTGTTGTGAGGTGGATGGCTGTTGGGTGGGTGGCTGTTGGGTGGGTGTGTGCCTGCGTTTGTGTACTTTGGGATGAGGGCTCACTGACACACTGGGAGAAGACACTGGGGATGTGTGAATGGTAGTGGGGGTGGTGATTGCACGTGAGCGGTGTGTGGTGATGGGCGTGCTGGTGTTGGAGGTAGTGGCTGAGGATGTATTGCGTGCAGGTGTGAGTGGAGGCGAGACAGGGAGGGAGGAGGAGGACATGGAGGAGGGGGACACAGTGGAGGCAGTGGATGTTGCTGTGTCTGCATGGGGATGGTGCTTGTGTGACTGCCTTTGGTATGTGTGGTGCTTATGTTTTCCATGTCCACTCTTGTGTGTTGATGAGTGTGCATGCTGGTCTGATGGTGTGCTTGGGATAGGCTGAGGTACAGGGGATTGGGTCTGGGTCTGGGTGGAGGAAGCTGGAGGTGGAGGCTGGACATAGGGACAATGGCTGCCATCAGTGCTGAGGCCAGAGCCTGGAATGCTCTCTGTTGGGCTGCCTGCCCAGAATGAATGCCTTCCAGGTATGCATTTGTTTGTTGCACATGCCTCTATACACCCTGGATGGCATTCACAATGGCATTCCCTGCCCAACAGTGAGGGATCTCAGGAGGTCAATAGCCTCCTCACTGAGGGCAGCAGGGCTGACTGGGGCAGGGCCTGAGGTGCCTGGGGCGAAGGAGATGCCCACCCTCCTGGGTGAACGGGCACAGGACACATACTGAGGGGCTGCTGGGAGGGCGGAGCTGGTAGGGGGGCAGGCTGTTTCTGTTGATGTGGTGGGCACAGAGGTGCCTGCCACTGCAAGGGAGCTCCCATCAGAGGAGGAGTCCCTGTCCCTGCTGTCTGCTCCTGTCCCTGCCGTGGAGCTCCCCTTGCCCTCCGTCCCACTGGTGGCTTCAGACTCCATTGTTTCGCCCTCCAGGGCCAAGTGGGTTGCAGCTCCCTCCTGCCCCGGTGCCAATGCTCCTCCGCCTGATGATGCTATTGCACAGAAGAACAGGGAGACCACAAAAGGGGGGGGGGGGAGACAGAAGAAAACATGTTCAGTGCATGCAACACCACTACTGTTGGCGGACACAACACACAGGGAGCAGCCCTCTGCACTACTCCATGCACTAACAGTTCCTAGAAATTTCAGCTGACCATGGGGTACGAGGCCTAAGAGCAATTGATGGGCACCTGGAAGTCACAGGAGCCTGATTAGGTCTAGATGGCTCTTACCACTGGTGGGGTTGGGGTGCCACATAGCCTGCATCACAAGGGACCTTGCCTGCCAAGTTCACCCTGGCCTAGGAGAACCCACTGCCTACCTCCCCCATCCAGACACCTCGTTATGTGTGCCGAGTCAGCTGAATGAGAGTGTACTCACCTCCTTGTGGCTGCTGTGATGCCCTCAAGCGCCCATCCAACTCTGGATAGGCCACCGCCAGGATCCAGAACATCAGGGGGGTCATGGTGCGACGGGCACCCCTCCCACGTTGGGAGGCCATCCCCAGCTGGGCCTCTGCCGTCTTCCTGCTCCAGTGGCGCAGGTCCTCCCATCTTTTCCAGCAGTGGGTGCTCTGTCTGTGGTAGACCCCCAGGGTCCGGACGTTCTTGCCGATGGCACGCCAAATACCCTTCTTCTGGTGGGCGCTGACCTAGAGGAATGGTACAGGGGGAAAGGAAATTACTTACCCATCCGGACCGTCATACTATATGCCCCCCAGTTCCCACCCTTGCTCTGACGCACATACACTCACCATCCGCACATGCAGGCTAAAGCCCCCCCCATGTATCTTCCATCCACACCACTCAAAACAGGCATTGCCCATGCAGCATGCTCACAGTGTACTCACCTGTTTGTCTGGAGGACCGTACAGTTGCGTGTACTGGGGGAGGACACCATCCACTAGTTTCTCCAACTCCCCCGAAGTGAAGGCAGGGGCCCTTTCCCCAGACACATGAGCCATCGTTGTTTCCAGACTGAGGTCACAGCAGCACTTGCAGTGTAGGTCCTCTCCTGTTGAAGGTCAGGTATCAAGTGAGTGAACAGACAGAAAATGGCGATGACGTCTGCGGCGGTGCGTACCGTCACCACCGGCGTAGATCGTCATTGGCTCCTGGCAACCATAGGGCCCAATGTTAACCAATGCAGAATTGCGCCGCAGTCTTCGACTGCCCACTGTGACGGTGTACAACGCTAGTGCAGTTACCTCATATCCCCTTGTCCCATCTTACAGGTCAGGCAGCCGCCATTTCAGGAGGACACATGGGATGGATGTTAACTGCGTTACACTTATCTAGGCCAGGAATATAGACAGATACCGGCACATTGCGGATTAATAACGTTTCTGAAAATAAGATATTGTGATACCTCAGTGTTGGATGACTCTCTGCTCGCTGTCCTCCTCCATGGGGCACGTCCTCTGCGGCAGGTGATGAGATGGCGGCATCCTCCGGTGTACAGACCCCTGGTGGACCTGTCGACAATGGAAGAGAGACACATCCTAGTCACATGCAGACTTGATTGTGCAACAATCCAGGAACTGTGTGCCCAGTTGGAGCCGGACCTGATGTCAGCTATCCGCCATCCCGCAGGAATCTCCCCTCTAGTGCAGGTCCTGTCTGTACTCCATTTCCTGGCCAGTGGGTCTTTTCAAACAACAGTGGCCATGGCATCAGGGATGTCCCAGACAATGTTCTCTAACGTGTTGTCCAGAGTGTTGTCTACCCTGCTGAAACACCTACGCAGCTACATCATTTTCCCTCAGGTGGAGGATTTGCCTACAGTGAAAGGTGACTTCTATGCCCTTGGACCTATCACCATCATCATTGGTGCCATTGATGGTACACATGTGGCATTTGTACCCCGCGCAGAAATGAACAGGTGTACAGAAACCGGAAGAGCTACCATTCTATGAATGTGCAGATGGTGTGTTTGGCAGACCAGTACATCTCCCATGTGAATGCCAAGTATCCTGGCTCTGTGCATGACGCTTACATTTTGAGGAATAGCAGCATCCCTTATGTGATGGGCAAACTCCAGAGGCACCATGTGTGGCTAATAGGTGAGACCAAGGTCCCAATACAGTTGACATAGGTGTCTGGGTATGGGGCTGTCCGTAAGGGTTAGTGTGTGTCTAACAGTTGTCCATGACTCTGGTTACCCCAGCCTGTCATGCCTACTGACCCCAGTGAGGAATCCCAGGAGAAGGGCAGAGGAATGCTACAATGAGGCACATGGGTGAACTAGGAGGGTGATCGAACGCACCTTCGGCCTCCTAAAGGCCAGATTCCGGTGCCTCCATCTGACAGGTGGTTCCCTATACTACTCACCGAAGAAGGTGTGCCAGATAATCGTGGCATGCTGTATGCTGCACAACCTGGCTTTGCAATGCCAGGTGCCTTTTCTGCAGGAGGATGGGCCAGATGGTGGTCTTGTGGCAGCTGTGGAGCCTGTGGACAGTGAAGAGGAGGCAGAAGAAGAAGATATCTACAACCGAAACAACATCATCATGCAATACTTCCAGTGAGACACAGGTAAGAAGATGCCACTGCTTCCCACATCTCATTCTATTGTTGGAACTAGCATAATTGTGTCATTTTCATTTAGTGTATGGACCCTGACTTGTCACTTTGACTTTCCATTTCCCAGATGTGGGTCCCACTTTGGGCCATCTGCTATGTTTACTGCTGGCGCACAGCTGTGTTACATTGGTATGTCAACAAGTAAATTGACATTGCTGTATTCCATAGTTATTGCAATTACACATTTGTGAAACGCACAGACTGACTCCAGATTGTTTTGTGATTGAATTGTGTTTATTCCTGTGCTAATAAGTGGAGGGGGTTGTAAAATGGGCTGGGGTCAGGTGGAGGAATGTCCATGGCAGAGTCCAGTCTATTTGATTCACCGGTGCATTGTCCAAAAGGGGCATAGGAAGTGGAGCAATGGCAGTTTAAGGATGGACAGGGTGACATAGTGGGACAGAAGGGTGACATTCAGGGGGGGGTCTCATGTCCTGGTGGGGGTCTTGGCAATGTTCTCTGTCTTGTTCCTGGATCTCAGGGACCGTTTGCGTGGTGGTTCTCCATCTGCAGAGGGTGGGTGTAGGAAGTTGGCTCTGTATGTACTATTTCAAAGTAAGAAATAGCATGCACAGAGTCCAAGGGTTCCCCTTAGAGGTAAGATAGTGGCAAAAAGAGATAATTCTAATGCTCTATTTTGTGGTAGTGTGGTCGAGCAGTAGGCTTATCAGAGGGTAGTGTTAAGCATTTGTTGTACACACACAGGCAATAAATGAGGAACACACACTCAAAGACAATTCCAGACCAATAGGTTTTTGTATAGAAAAATATATTTTCTTGGTTTATTTTAAGAACCACAGGTTCAAGATTTACAATCAATACTTCAAATGAAAGGTACTTCACGTAGGTATCATAGGAACTTTGAGTCAGCAAAATAGCATGTACAGTTTTGGCAAAAATGACAATAAGCCATTTTAAAACTAGACAGTGCAAATTTCAACAGTTCCTGGGGGAGGTAAGTATTTGTTAGTTTTGCAGGTAAGTAAACCACCTACAGGGTTCAAAGTTAGGTCCAAGGTAGCCCACCGTTGGGGGTTCAGGGCAAGCCAAAGTTACCACACCAGCAGCTCAGGGACGGTCAGGAGCAGAGGTCAAAGTGGTGCCCAAAACGCATAGGCTTCAATGGAGAAGGGGGTGCCCCGGTTCCAGTCTGCCAGCAGGTATATACTCGCGTCCTCGGAGGGCAGACCAGGAGGGTTTTGTAGGGCACCGGGGGGACACAAGTCAGCACAAAAAGTACACCCTCAGCGGCACGGGGGCGGCCGGGTGCAGAGTGCAAACAGGCGTCGGGTTTGCAATAGTGTTCAATGGGGGAACAAGGGGTCTCTTCAATGAAGCAGGCAGGCAAGGGGGGTGCTCCTCGGGGTAGCCACCACCTGGGCAAGGGAGAGGGCCACCTGGGGGTCGCTTCTGCACTGGAGGTCGGATCCTTCAGGTCCTGGGGGCTGCGGGTGCAGTGTCTTTACCAGGCGTCGGGTTCTTAGAAACAGGCAGTCGCGTCAGGGGGGGACCCTCTGGATTCCCTCTGCAGGCGTCGCTGTGGAGGCTCAGGGGGGTCAACTCTGGCTACTCAAATGGTCGCAGTCGCCGGGGAGTCCTCCCTGTAGTGTTGTTTCTCCGCAGGTCGAGCCGGGGGCGTCGGGTGCAGAGTGGAAAGTCTCACGCTTCCTGCGGGAAACGTGGAGTCCTTTTAAAGTTGTTTCTTTGTTTCAAAATTGTTTCTTCTTTGGAGCAGAGCCACTGTCCTCGGGAGTTCTTGGTCCTTTTAGATGCAGGGTAGTCCTCTGAGGCTTCAGAGGTCGCTGGACCCTGGGGGACTCGTCGCTGTTGCAGTTTTTCTTGAAGTGGGGAGACAGGCCGGTGGGCTGGGGCCAAGGCAGTTGGTATCTCCGTCTTCTCTGCAGGGCTTTCAGGTCAGCAGTCTTTCTTCATCTTCAGGTTGCAGGAATCTATCTTGCTTGGTTCTGGGGGCCCCTAAATACTCAATTTAGGGGTGTGTTTAGGTCTGGGGGGTTAGTAGCCAATGGCTACTAGCTCTGAGGGTGGCTACACCCTCTTTGTGCCTCCTCCCTGAGGGGAGGGAGGCACATCCCTAATCCTATTGGGGGAATCCTCCATCTGCAAGATGGAGGATTTCTAAAAGTCAGAGTCACCTCAGCTCAGGGCACCTTAGGGGTTGTCCTGACTGGCCAGTGACTCCTCCTTGTTTTTCTCATTATCTCCTCTGGCCTTGCCGCCAAAAGTGGGCCCGTGGCCGGAGGGGGCGGGCATCTCCACTAGCTGGAACGCCCTGGGGTGCTGTAACAAAGGGGGTGAGCCTTTGAGGCTCACCACCAGGTGTTAGGGGGAGGTGAGAAGCACCTCCACCCAGTACAGGCTTTGTTACTAGCCACAGAGTGACAAAGGCACTCTCCCCGTGTGGCAAGCAACATGTCTGGTGTGTGGCAGGCTAGAAAAACTAGTCAGCCCACACTGGAAGTCGGGTATGTTTTTAGGGGGCATCTCTAAGATGCCCTCTGGGGTGTATTTCACAATAAAATGTACACTGGCATCAGTGTGCATTTATTGTGCTGAGAAGTTAGATACCAAACTTCCCAGTTTTCAGTGTAGCCAGTGTAGCCATTATGGTGCTGTGGAGTTCGTGTATGACAGACTCCCAGACCATATACTCTTATGGCTACCCTGCACTTACAATGTCTAAGTTTTGCTTAGACAATGTAGGGGCATAGTGCTCATGCACCTATGCCCTCACCTATGGTATAGTGCACCTTGCCTTAGGCCTGTAAGGCCTGCTAGAGGGGTGACTTATCTATGCCATAGGCAGTGTGAGGTTGGCATGGCACTCTGAGGGGAGTGCCATGTCGACTTAGTCATTTTCTCCCCACCAGCAAACACAAGCTGGCAAGCAGTGTGTCTGTGCTGAGTGAGGAGTCCCCAGGGTGGCATAAGACATTCTGCAGCCCTTAGAGACCTTCCCTGGCATCAGGGCCATTGGTACCAGGGGTACCAGTTACAAGGGACTTACCTGGATGCCACGGTGTGCCAATTGTGGAAACAAAGGTACAGGTTAGGGAAAGAACACTGGTGCTGGGGCCTGGTTAGCAGGCCTCAGCACACTTTCAAATCATAACTAGGCATCAGCAAAGGCAAAAAGTCAGGGGGTAACCATGCCAAGGAGGCCATCATCATTTGTTTGGGACAAAACTGCCCCATCCCATGTTCAGAGGCATCAGTCTGCACAATTAACTGCTTGGAGTAATCTGGAGCTTTTAGGACAGGTGCTGTGCACATAGCTTGTTTCAGGGTGTCAAAGTCCTGTTGGCATTCTACAGTCCAGTTTACCTTCTTGGGCATTTTCTTGGAGGTAAGTTCTGTGAGGGGTGTCACTATTGATCCATATCCCTTCAGAAACCTCCTGTAGTACTCAGTCAAGCCAAGAAATGCCCTGACTTAAGTCTGGGTTTTTGGAGCTACCCAGTGCAGAATAGTCTGGATCTTGGGCTGGAGTGGCTGAACTAGGCCTCCACCTACAAGGTGTCCCAAGTAAACCACAGTTCCCTGCCCTATCTGACATTTAGATGCCTTGATAGAGAGGCCTGCTGCTTGCAGGGCCTTCAAAACCTTCTTCAGGTGGACCAGGTGATCCTGCCAGCTGGAGCTAAAGACAGCAATATCGTCAAGATAAGCTGCACTAAAGGACTCCAAGCCAGCAAGGACTTGATTCACCAGCCTTTGGAAGGTGGCAGGGGCATTCTTTAAACCAAAGAGCATAACAGTAAACTGATAATGCCCATCAGGTGTGGAGAATGCTGTCTCTTCTTTTGCTCCTGGTGCCATTTTGATTTGCCAGTACCCTGCTGTCAAGTCAAAGGTACTTACGTATCTGGCAGCACCTAGTTTATCAATCTGCCCTTGGAATGGGATGGACATCTGTCTTGGTGACAGAATTAAGTCCTCTGTAGTCCACACAAAACCTCATCTCTCTCTTTCCATCCTTGGTGTGAGGTTTGGGGACTAAGACCACTGAGCTAGCCCAGGGGCTGTCAGAGTGCTCAATGACTCCCAATTCCAGCATCTTGTGAACTTCCACTTTGATGCTTTCCTTATCTTGGTCAGACTGTCTGAAAATGTTGTTTTTCACAGGCATGCTGTCTCCTGTATCCACATCATCGGTACACAGGTGTGTCTGACCAGGGGTTAGGGAAAAGAGCTCAGCAAACTGTTGTAAGACCTTCTTACAGTCATATTGCTGTTGGCAAGAGAGGGTGTCTGAATAGATCACTCCATCTACTGAGCCATCTTTAGGGTCTGTGGAGAGGAGATCAGGGGGAGGTTCACTCTCAGCTTCCTGGTCCTCATCTGTTAGCATCAACAGATTCACATCTGCCTTGTCATGAAAGAGTTTGAGGCGATTCACATGGATCACCCTTTTGGGGGTCCTGCTAGTGCGTAGGTCTACCAGGTAGGTGACCTGACTCTTTATTTCTAGCACTGGGTAAGGGCCACTCCATCTGTCCTGAAGTGCCCTGGGAGCCACAGGCTCCAGAACCCAGACTTTCTGCCCTGGCTGAAATGCAACCATAGTAGCCTTTTGGTCATACCACATCTTCTGGAGTTGTTGGCTGTCCTCAAGGTTTTTACTTGCCTTTTCCATGTACTCTGCCATCCTTGAACGTAGGCCTAGTACATAGTCCACTATATCTTGTTTAGGCTCATGAAGAGGTCTCTTTTACAAGAGCTAGTGGTCCCCTGACAGGATGGCCAAACAGAAGTTCAAAGGGGGAAAACCCTACTCCCTTCTGAGGCACCTCTCTGTAGGCGAAAAGCAGACATGGCAAGAGGACATCCCATCTCTTTTTGAGTTTTTCAGGGAGCCCCATGATCATGCCCTTCAATGTCTTGTTAAATCTTTCCACAAGACCATTGGTTTGTGGGTAGTATGGTGTGGTGAATTTGTAAGTCACCCCACACTCATTCCACATATGCTTCAGGTATGCTGACATGAAGTTGGTACCCCTGTCAGACACCACCTCCTTAGGAAATCCCACTCTGGTAAAGATACCAATGAGTGCTTTAGCTACTGCAGGGGCAGTAGTGGACCTAAGGGGAATTGCTTCAGGGTATCTAGTAGCATGATCCACTACTACTAGTATGTATTGGTTCCCCGAGGCTGTGGGAGGTTCAAGTGGACCCACTATGTCCACACCCACTCTTTCAAAGGGGACCCCCACCACTGGAAGTGGAATTAGCGGGCCTTTGGGTGTCCACCTGTCTTACCACTGGCTTGACAGGTGGCACAGGAGACACAAAACTCCTTTACTTTCTGAGACATGTTGGGCCAATAAAAATGGTTGACTAACCTCTCCCAAGTATTGGTTTGCCCCAAATGCCCAGCAAGTGGAATATCATGAGCTAAGGTTAGAATGAACTCCTTAAATTCCTGAGGCACTACCACTCTCCTAGTGGCACCAGGTTTGGGATATCTTGCCTCAGTGTAGAGGAGTCCATCTTCCCAATAGACTCTATTTGTTTCAATGATCTTTCCTTTGGTCTCTTCAGCAGCTTGCTGCCTAAGGCCTTCAAGAGAGGGACAGGTTTCTTGTCCCTTACACAACTGTTCCCTTGTGGGTCCCCCTGGGCCTAAGAGTCCATCCTGATAAGGTTCCAACTCCATGGGCTCAGTTCCCTCAGAGGGCAGAACTTCTTCCTGGGAAGAGAGGTTCTCTTTCTCTTGTTGTGTTGAAGCTGGTTCCCCAGTCTTCTTTCCTTTTCTCTTGGAGGGTTGGGCCCTTTTTCCAGGCTCCAATGCCACTTTTTCACCCTGAGCCTTGCACTGTGCCCTTGTCTTGACACACACCAGTTCAGGGATACCCAGCATGACTGCATGGGTTTTGAGTTCTACCTCAGGCCATGCTGAGGACTCCAGGTCATTTCCAAGCAAACAGTCTACAGGGATATTTGAGGAGACCACCACCTGTTTCAGGCCATTGACCCCTCCCCACTCTAAAGTTACCATAGCCATGGGATGTACTTTAGTCTGATTGTCAGCGTTGGTGACTGGATAAGTTTGTCCAGCCAGGTATTGACCAGGTGAAACCAGTTTTGGTGACTGGATAAATTTTTCCAGCCAGGTATTGACCAGGGGAAACCAGTTTCTCTGTCACCATGGTGACACTGGCACCTGTATACCTCAGGCCTTCTACACTAGTCCCATTAATTAAGAGTTGCTGCCTGTATTTTTGCATATTAGGAGGTCAGGAAGCCAGTGAGGCTAAGTCTACCCCACCCTCAGAGACTAATGTAGCTTCAGTGTGAACCCTGATTTGCGCTGGGCACACTGTTGATGTCACCTGGAGACTGGCTATTCCATTGTTAGCTGGAGTAGAGTTTGAAGTGGAACCTTTCTTGGGACAGGCCTTGTCTCCAGTTTGGTGTCCCTGCTGATTACAGCTACAACACCAGGCCTTCTTGGGATCAAAGTTTTAACTTTGTACCCAAAAGTGGATTGGGAAGAGGCTTTGGACCCTCCCCCCTGAGCAGGTTTTTGGGGCCCTGTAGAGACTCTTTACTTTTTCCCTTAGATGCCTCAACACTCTTCCCCTGGGGAGTCTTTGTGACCCCTTTCTTTTGGTCACCCCCTGTGGAAGTCTTGGTCACCCGAGTCTTGACCCAATGGTCCGCCTTCTTTCCCAATTCTTGGGGAGAAATTGGTCCTAGGTCTACCAGATGCTGATGCAGTTTATCATTGAAACAATTACTTAACAGGTGTTCTTTCACAAATAAATTGTGCAGCCCATCATAATCATTTACACCACTGCCATGAATCCAACCATCCAGTGTTTTGACTGAGACGTCAACAAAATAGACCCAGGTCTGGCTCGAGGATTTTTGAGCCCCCCTGAACCTAATCCTGTACTCCTCAGTTGAGACTCCAAAGACCTCAATCAGGGTAGCCTTCATGAGGTCATAGGATTCTGCATCTTTTCCAGAGAGTGTGAGGAGTCTATCCCTACACTTTCCAGTGAACATTTCCCAAAGGAGAGCACCCCAGTGAGATCTGTTTACTTTTCTGGTTGCACAAGCCCTCTCAAAAGCTGTGAACCATTTGGTGATGTCATCACTATCTTCATATTTAGTTACAATCCCTTTAGGGATTTTCAACATGTCAGGAGAATCTCTGACCCTATTTATGTTGTTGCCACCATTGATGGGACCTAAGCCCATCTCTTGTCTTTCCCTTTCTATGGCTAGGATCTGTCTTTCCAAAGCCAATCTTTTCGCCAACCTGCTTAGCAGGAGGTCATCTTCATTGAGGCTGCCCTCAATGCTTGCAGAGCTGTTGGACTCTCCTGTGAGAGAAGCAACATCTCTGACTATCACTTGTGGAGACAGGGTTGTAGAAACCCTGGGCTCCCTATCTAGGACTGGAGGTGGGAAATCCTCCACATCACTAGTGTCTCCCTCTGTGAGGCCATCATCAGAGGAGTTGTTTTTAGCAAACTCTGCCAAAAGCTCCTGGAGCTGTACTTTGGTAGGGTTTGAACCAGTTTTAATCTTTTTGATTTTGCAGAGAGACCTTAACTCTGACATCCTAAGATGCAGATAAGGGGTGAGGTTGAGTTCCATCACTATCTCTTCTGCAGCAGACATTATGGGGGTCATTATGACCCTGGCGGAAGGCTTAGAAGCGGCGGTAAGACCGCCAACAGGCTGGCGGTCTATTTTTTGGAATTATGACCATGGTGGTTACCGCCATGGTCATCCGCCGGTTCTCCGTTCCGGCCACGAGGGCGGAGACGACCGCCGGACTGGAGACATGGGTCTCCAGCCCGGCGGCCGTCACTATACCGCTGGCGGTATTTGGACCTGGCTGACCGCCATGGATTTCCTGCGGATTGAAACCACCATGAAATCCATGGCGGTAAGCACTATCAGTGGCAGGGAATTCCTTCTCTGGCACTGATAGGGGTCTCCAAATACCCCCAACCCGACTCCCTCCCCTACACACCCACCACCCCTGCCACCCCCCAAAGGTGGCAGGACCCCACTCCCCACTCCGACCCCCAGCATCACATTACTCACTCACACACGACACGCACGCAGGCACCACCAACACACATACATGCACACACACCGACATACATGCCAACATCCACACACAGTCAGACACGCACACCCACATTCAAACATACACGCACACATCCATACAGACATACCCACAGACATACACTCACTCATTCCCAAACACACAACACCCCCGCAAGCATACACGCACTCACACCCCCCCTCTACATACACACACGCACACACCCATGCACGCACACAACACACAACACCCCCCACCCCTAACAGACGATCGACTTTCCTGGTCTGTCGATCCTCCCGGAGGGGACAGGATCCATGGGGGCTGCTCCGTCGACACCACACGGTCAACAGAACACCGCCACGCCGAATCACAGGACGTGATTCAGTGGGCGGTGTTCTGTTGGCGTGGCGGTGGAGCAACCTCCACGTCCCCGCCGTCCGCCAGTATGGCTGTTGGCGGCTCTCCGTCCGAAAAAGGACAGAGAGCTGGCAACAGTCATAATACGCCGAGCGGAAAACCGCCACTACTGGCGGTCTTCCGCACGGCGGTCCCTCGGCGGTCTTTCAAAAAGACCGCCGAGGTCATAATGACCCCTTATGTTTCTAAAAGTTGGAATACTTTTTAAGAATCTAAAACTATCTCTAGAACTTAATCCAAACTTTTACAAAACTTTTAAACTCTAAAAGAAATGCTAACAGGGACTAACACAAGGCCCTAGCAGGACTTTTAAAAATTTAGAAAATAGCTCAGATTTCAAAAATCCGTTTCTAATGAAAATTTTGGGAATTTAGTCGTGTGATCAGGTATTGGCTGAGTAATCCGGCAAAGTCTTGTACCCCACCGTTGATCCACCAATGTAGGAAGTTGGCTCTGTATGTACTATTTCAAAGTAAGAAATTGCATGCACAGAGTCCAAGGGTTCCCCTTAGAGGTAAGATAGTGGCAAAAAGAGATAATTTGAATGCTCTATTTTGTGGTAGTGTGGTCGAGCAGTAGGCTTATCAGAGGATAGTGTTAAGCATTTGTTGTACACACACAGGCAATAAATGAGGAACACACACTCAAAGACAATTCCAGGCCAATAGGTTTTTGTATAGAAAAATATATTTTCTTAGTTTATTTTAAGAACCACAGGTTCAAGATTAACAATAAATACTTCAAATGAAAGGTTCTTCACTTAGGTATCATAGATTCAGCAAAATAGCATGTACAGTTTTGGCAAAAAAGGCAATAAGCTATTTTAAAAGTAGACAGTGCAAATTTCAACATTTCCTGGGGTAGGTAAGTATTTGTTAGTTTTGCAGGTAAGTAAACCACCTACAGGGTTCAAAGTTGGGTCCAAGGTAGCCCACCGTTGGGGGTTCAGGGCAAGCCCAAAGTTACCACACCAGCAGCTCAGGGCTGGTCAGGTGCAGAGGTCAAAGTGGTGCCCAAAACGCATAGGCTTCAATGGAGAAGGGGGTGCCCCGGTTCCAGTCTGCCAGCAGGTAAGTACCCACGTCCTCGGAGGGCAGACCAGGGGGGTTTTGTAGGGCACCGGGGGACACACAAGTCAGCACAAAAAGTACACCCTCAGCGGCACGGGGGCGGCCGGGTGCAGAGTGCAAACAGGCATCGGGTTTGCAATGGAGTTCAATGGGAGACCCAGGGGTCTCTTCAATGAAGCAGGCAGGCAAGGGTGGGGGGGGGGGGGTCCTCGGGGTAGCCCCCACCTGGGCAAGGGAGAGGGCCACCTGGGGGTCACTTCTGCACTGGAGGTCGGATCCTTCAGGTCCTGGGGGCTGCGGGTGCAGTGTCTTTACCAGGCGTCGGGTTCTTAGAAACAGGCAGTCGCGGTCAGGGGGGGAGCCTCTGAATTCCCTCTGCAGGCGTCGCTGGGGGGGGGAACAGGAGGGTCAACTCTGGCTACTCACAGAGTCGCAGTCGCCGGGGAGTCCTCCCTGTAGTGTTGTTTCTCCGCAGGTCGAGCCGGGGGCGCCGGGTGCAGAGTGGGAAGTCTCCCACTTCCGGCGGAGAACGTGGAGTCCTTTTAAAGTTGTTTCTTTGTTTCAAAGTTGTTTCTTCTTTGGAGCAGAGCCGCTGTCCTCAGGAGTTCTTGGTCCTTTTAGATGCAGGGTAGTCCTCTGAGGGGTCAGAGGTCGCTGGACCCTGGGGGACGCGTCGCTGTTGCAGTTTTTCTTGAAGTGGGGAGACAGGCCGGTAGGGCTGGGGCCAAGGCTGTTGGTATCCCCGTCTTCTCTGCAGGGCTTTCAGGTCAGCAGTCTTTCTTCATCTTCAGGTTGCAGGAATCTATCTTGCTTGGTTCTGGGGTCCCCTAAATACTCAATTTAGGGGTGTGTTTAGGTCTGGGGGGTTAGTAGCCAATGGCTACTAGCCCTGAGGGTGGCTACACCCTCTTTGTGCCTCCTCCCTGAGGGGAGAGGGGGGCACATCCCTAATCCTATTGGGGGAATCCTCCATCTGCAAGATGGAGGATTTCTAAAAGTCAGAGTCACCTCAGCTCAGGACACCTTAGGGGTTGTCCTGACTTGCCAGTGACTCCTCCTTGTTTATCTCATTATCTCCTCCGGCCTTGCCGCCAAAAGTGGGGCCATGGCCGGAGGGGGCGGGTATCTCCACTAGCTGGAATGCCCTGGGGCACTGTAACAAAGGGGGTGAGCCTTTGAGGCTCACCGCCAGGTGTTACAGTTCCTGCAGGGGGAGGTGAGAAGCACCTCCACCCAGTACAGGCTTTGTTACTAGCCACAGAGTGACAAAGACACTCTCCCCATGTGGCCAGCAACATGTCTGGTGTGTGGCAGGCTGGCAAAACTAGTCAGCCCACACTGGAAGTCGGGTATGTTTTAAGGGGGCATCTCTAAGATGCCCTCTGCGGTGTATTTCACAATAAAATGTACACTGGCATCAGTGTGCATTTATTGTGCTGAGAAGTTTGATACCAAACTTCCCAGTTTTCAGTGTAGCCATTATGGTGCTGTGGAGTTCATGTATGACAGACTCCCAGACCATATACTCTTATGGCTACCGTGCACTTACAATGTCTAATGTTTTGCTTAGACACTGTAGGGGCATAGTGCTCATGCACCTATGCCCTCACCTATGGTATAGTGCACCCTGCCTTAGGGCTGTGAGGCCTGCTAGAGGGGTGACTTATCTATGCCATAGGCTGTGTGAGGTTGGCATGGCACTCTGAGGGGAGTGCCATGTCGACTTAGTCATTTTCTCCCCACCAGCACACACAAGCTGGCAAGCAGTGTGTCTGTGCTGAGTGAGGGGTCCCCAGTGTGGCATAAGACATGCTGCAGCCCTTAGAGACCTTCACTGGCATCAGGGCCCTTGGTACCAGGGGTACCATTTACAAGGGACTTACCTGGATGCCAGGGTGTGCTAATTGTGGAAACAAAGGTACAGTTTTAGGGAAAGAACACTGGTGCTGGGGCCTGGTTAGCAGGCCTCAGCACACTTTCAAATCATAACATGGCATCAGCAAAGGCAAAAAGTCAGGGGGTAACCATGCCAAGGAGGCATTTCCTTACAGTGGGGTGCTGGTGTCCTGTTGTTCCTGCGGCGGTGCCTCCTGTCCACTAGCGATGGCGGAGGTGGAGTTCTGTTCATCATCCAGGCTAGTGTCAGGGGCCCCTTGTTGTGCCACTGTGTCCCTCCTGGTGTTGACAAGGTCTGCCAGCATCCCTGCAGTGGTGACCAGGGTGTTGTTAATGGACTTCAAGTCCTCCCTGATCACAAGGTAGTGTTCCTCTTGCAGCCGCTGGGTCTCCTGAAACTTGGCCAGTACCATTGCTATTGTCTCCTTGGAATGATGGTAAGCTCCCATGATGTTTGAGAGTGCCTTGTGGAGAGTGGGTTCCCTGGGCCTGTCCTCCCCCTGTCGCACAGCAGTCGTCCCAGTTTCCCTGTTATCCTGTGCCTCTGTCCCCTGAACCGTGTGCCCACTGCCACTGCCCCCAGGTCCCTGGCTTTGCCTGGGTTCCCTGTAGTGGTGGTCATACTGCTGATTGACGTGTCCTGGGGATAGAGGGATGGGCCCGCTGTGTGGGTGCTGTAATGGTGATTCCTGAGGGGGGAGGCTCTGTGTTGGCTTGTGACAGTGTCAGGGGAATCAACTGTCTCGAGGTCCCAGATGGGCTGGGCTGGTCATCTTGATCCTGTTGTGCAGAGCTGCTGTCATCACTGTGGGCCTCTTCTGTAGGGGGACTGGATATGTCTGGCACCTCCTTTCTGGTGACGTTGAGTAGGGGTCCTGTTGGGGTGTAAATTCATAATTATTGTATCTGTGTGTGCCATCTTGTGCAATGGGTGGTTGACCCTCTACCCCAGTGCTTGAATTATTGGCTCGGTCCTTGTGTGATTGGTGATTTTTTGGGGCATGAGTGAATCTCTGTAGTGGACATGCTTGAGTGATGGGTGTCCATGCATTGGTGTTACATGTAGGGCTTGGTTTTGGGATGTGTGGGTTGTGTTGGTGGGGTATCTGTGGGTTGTTGGGGTGATGGGTGTGAGGGTAAGGGTGGGAGTATGTGATGGCATGCAGGTGGGGTGGGGGGGATAAGATAGTAAAGATTTGCCTTATCAGAGTCCAGTCCTCCTGCTACTCCTGTGAGGCCCTCTGGATGCAGTATTGCCAAGACTTGCTCCTCCCATGTTGTTAGTTGTGGGGGAGGAGGTGGGGGTCCACCTCTTCCTGATTTCATCCCTTGTTCTTGGATGCTGTCCCACTGTGTTGACCCTGTCGACAATTTTGCGTCATAGCTCCATCTTCCTTGCAATGGAGGTCTGCTGCATCTGTGATCCGAATAGCTGTGGCTCTACCCAGACGATTTCCTCCACCATGACCCTGAGCTCCCCCTCAGAAAACCTGGGGTGTCGTTGAGGTGCCATGATGTGGTGTGGGTGATGTGTGAGGTGGTGTCTGTTGTGATGTGTGAGGGTGTGTGTTGGTGTGTGTTGTTTGAGGTGCGTGGTTGTTGTGTGAGTGATGGTGTTGTGTGTCTGTGGATGATGGTGTTGTTTTAGGTAGTGGCTCTCTCTGGCATGCTTTCAAAATTCTGGTAGTAAGGGTTTGTGGGTGATGTGGGTGTGTGCTTTATATTGGATTGGGTGTGTGGGTGTGGTGTGTGTATTTGTATCAGGTGAGTGTATTTCGAATTGTCCAATGTGGCTGTGTTTTGTGAGTGTGTGTGTTTTTTTAGCACTGCGGTGTGTACCGCCAATAGATTACCGCGGTTGAAAGACCGCTGCGTTGATTCGTGATAGTGTGGGCGTATTACTGTTGGCGTGACGGTGTCGGTTTTATTATCGCCAGTTTCTCACTGACCTTTGGTGTGGTGGACTTGTGTGGGTGTCTGTATTGAGGCGGATTTCGGGCTGTTGGTCATAATACCTGTAGGGGAATTCCGCGGCCGCAGCGGTATGTTGGCGGTCTTCTGCACAGCGGCAAGCGGGATTTACCACCAGGGTTGTAATGAGGGCCATAGTGCCTTGTGCCCAGAATTGAGTGATACCCAATGTGCCCAACCTATGTCTCAGACAATTTGCCCACACGTTGCTCTACTGTGTAAGACAGAATCCCATTTTTGATCAGTAGAGACCCATGAGCGTTCCCTGAGCTCCACGTCGCAGATGGAACCCCTCCAAACAACATGGGTTACCATAACACTGTTGCTTCAATAAACAAACTCTAACATAATCCAACAGTTCACCACCGAGACAGGTAATCCGAAGAGATTTCTAAATAATTTACACTGGGATTGATCATTCCACTTAAAAAGCTTCTCTCTTGTTTGCCCTCATTGCAGTACGTGATAGTGGGCATATATTTTATAATCCACAGCATTGGTTGTGAGGCTAGGTTTGGTGACTCTTTAAGAAAACGATTCATAGCAAATAGTAGGGAAGCACACTTTACGTAGACAAATGCTGTTAATTTCTACCTCTGGTGAAATTAATCACACAAATACTGCTGGGGGCTATAGTAGGCCTTCCAGGGGACCCCAATAACAGAGTACACATACACTGTCTTTGTGCACTCACGTGGAGACTGCCCAGCGCAGCTCCTGCTTTATTTTTATAATCTCTGTCCGCGCTCCGCCCTAGCACGCCGAATAGGCAACAAAGTATGGGAGAGTCCGGATGGCTCTCTACATCCCTCCCATGTTTTACTCACACAAGGAGGAATAGGGGTATAGAGAAAGAAGGAGGATGCACAGAAAAGAAAGTCAAAGACGGGGGGAGGAAAGAACAAGAAACAAGACTACTAACATGTTTACCGGGTTGGTGAACGACCAATTTTCACACTGTAGTCATTTCGCTTTGCTGGACCTCTCAAGCAGTCCTCCTGGCTAGCTCTCAACCCCTCCCGGGTCCAGCAGGTGGGTCGTGGGTGCTGGATTACAGTTCAGAACGACCCCGCTAGCAGACAAAATCCTTCAGCTGACTATTCGGTGCCGGGTTGGGACGTAGATGATACTTTTCACTCCGAGGGAGAGATCTCCCGTGGTCTGTTCCGCCAGAGTGCCTGTCTCGTGCAGCAGGCATTGTTACCGGGGCATTCGCTGTTCCCTCCTCCCTGCTTTCGGGTGTGCCTGCTGCTCCGTCTACCTCTCCTTCCTCTTCGGATGGGGGAGAGACACCCGCTTTCTTGAAGTGCGATGCGTTCCTGGTTAGCGGTTATCATAGCGCCCCGAATGCCTATGATTTCCCTCACTTCAGGCTCAAACAGCGTTTAGAACTTTCCTCCTGCCCGGCGACTCTTCACTACCACTCGGTCACCTTCCTGAAAGTCGCAACATCGGGTTCACTCCCTCTCACTGGCCTTTTGATTAGTGAGTTCTCGGTGCCGCTGGGTGGCTTCTACATCCAGCTACGGTGACTCCCAGTGAGGACCAGCCGGGATACAGTCCCGTGGAGGAACCTTGAACATCAAGGCTGCGGGGGCGCACCCCATGGTACTGTGGGATGTCTGGCAATAGGCATTCAAGAATTGATGCAGGCATTGTTCCCCCTCTTCCCTTCGCTCCACGCCAATTCGGACGGCATGATTAAGAGTTCTCATGAATCTTTCTACGTCACCTCTAGCCTGAGGCCAGTACGGCATGATCTTGCAATGATGTATTGCCAGGCCATCCAGATATGACCTGAACTCTTGTCCATGAAAAGGGGGCCCATTGTCTGTCCTGATCTCTTCAGGACGTCCAAACATCGCAAATGTCCTCTGAAGCACTGGACGTACGTTTTCAAATGAGGTGGATGGTATGACCTCGACAACGGGAAATTTGGTGTAGGTGTCCATGAGGACAGCGGTCAGCCGTCCATCCGGGAAGCTTCCGAAGTCCATACTCAGCTTCGACCATGGTTTCTGACTGGGAGGTTCGGTGACGATTGGGCAGCTAGGTGGTTCTCCAGATGTGATGATGCATGAATGGCACTTTCCGACCATGGTATCAACTTGGACGTTCATGCCAGGGAACCACACCTTAGCACGCAACCGCGCCTTCGTTTTAGCCGCACCTTGGTGGGCTAACTCCACCACTCGAGTCCACAAGCTCTGAGGGAGTACGATTCTTCTTCCCCAAAGAACCAGGCCTTCACTGCCCGTAGACAGCTTGTCATGCACTCTCCACATCCCTTGCATAGCCATCTTGTCTTCGTGGTTGGACATCTTCGTCTTTTCCAGGAAGTGCTTCCATCGTCTGTTTTCGAGTGTTTCCTTGATTTGATTCAGCACCGCATCTGCTTTCGTGGCTTCTTCGATGTCTGCCACAACGAGAGCATTGGGACATGCGGATTGTACAACCATGCTCACAAAGATTTCGGTGCTTTCCTTGTCTTGATCCTGGGACTCATACGATGTTTTTGGCGACGGGTGTCTGGACAAGTAATCAGCCGGGTTGTTCACCCCTGGTCGGTAGACGACTTTGAACCGGTATGGTTGGAGTAGGACAGTCCATCATTCAATTCTGGGAGGCGCCAGTCACATGCTTGCTGCAAACAGCAAGACCAATGGCTTGTGATCCGTCGCCACTTGGAACTCATGCCCGTAGAGGTATAAATGAAAATGCTTGCATGCCCATCGGATCGGTAAGGCCTCACGCTCAATCTGAGCGTAGCGTGTTTTGACCGCCGATAACGCCCTGCTGGCGTAGGCGCCGGAATCCACTCTTGATTACGTTGCTCCTGCAAGAGGACGGCCCCAAAACCTACTGGGCTAGCATCTACCACCACCTCCGTTCTTTTGTGGGGGTTAAAGTACGCCATGGTCGACTTATCCAGCAATGCCGCTTTGACATCGGAGATGGTGGAGTCCTTCTTTGAGTGCCCAGCTCAGGAAGCCCACCTTAGAGTTGTGGTTAGCCCACAGGTGGTACACGTCTACTGTCTAGCTAATTTTCCCACCTGTCCTGGTGCCAAATGGGCCTCAGGGCTGGGGGTGGCTACATCCAAGACTGGAGAAGCCAGCGGGCGTGCATACTAAAGGCGGCAGGGTCTTTGACCATTCCGGCCTTGGTATCCAGATCTGCTAGCCATCCTGCTAGAGTGGGTGGTATGACCCCTCTCTGGAGCAGGGATTGCTTCTGCCTTCTAAGAGTGCCGGCTCTCACATCCAAGGGGTCAGAAGCATATCTGGTGGTGGCAGAATGGACCAAACTAGTCAGTCAGCAAACCAAGAGACTGGTGGGGTTCAGGGGGCACCTCCAAATAAACCTGATGCTAGCATTAGCCTGGATTTGTTAAGACAAGATATTTGATATCAAACACCATAGGGTTCGGTGAAGCCATTATGTGCCTGGGTCACTCATGTTGGTGAATGTCCAGCACATACCTTAAAATGGCTTCCTGCTTCACTTACAATGCACAGCAATGGGGCTGTGCATCACAGGGCCTACCCACTCATGCATATATGTTCACACATTAAGTGTACTGCACCCTGCCTTAGGGCTATAAGACCTGCCTTAGGGGTATCTTATATACACTTAGCTGCAGTGATAGTGGTATGGCACAGCAAGGGTTGTCATGTTGTGATTTCCCCTGGTTTGCACCAGGTCATACAGTCTGCAATGGCAGCTGTGTGTTTCTCTTTTTTTGGAGGGATCCTGAGGGTGGCACAATCTGTGCTGCAACCTTTAGGGACCCACTCCTTTTCCCAGGCCCTCTGTATCAGGGGGACCATTTACTAGGGACTTACAAGGGTTGAGGAGTGTGCCAACTGTACACTATTTTACCTGTTTTGGGGAAAGAGCACTGCCACTGGGGCTCTGTTTAGCAGGAACCCAGTGCACCTCAGTCAAAAAACCTCAGTACCAGTGGCAAAAAGTGGCCGGTGACCATGTCAAAAAGAGGCAGTTTCCTACACAGATCTCCTCCAGATCCATGGGAAGGCCCTGCGCAACCAATTCCCATACAGCATGAGAGTAACATACCAAAAGGCATGCGGTGTCAATGGACCACGGTGCCAGGTGGGTGGAAGGAAACATTTTCTTGTCTAAGGTGTTCAGCCTCTTGGATTCCCTATCCACTGGGGCAGTAGTGAATGCATCTGGATTTACACGGGACATGGAGGCTTTGACAACAGCTTTCCTGGGGCAGCGCTGATGACTCAGACGCTGCTGTGCTCAAGCCGAACGATGCCACCTACTGGCATGCAGGGGTCCTGCTCACAAACAAATTCTGGATCCAGTCTGATGCCTGGAGATAATTCTAAGGTGAAGAATCTGCAGCCATAAGTCTCTATCATATAGCATGTTTGAGATGTGAAAAATCCTACCTCTTTGGGTCATAGAATGATGCCAAAATACACCACAGCCTTATTTTGTGCTGTCTCACGGTGTGCATATGTGGATCAAGACAGTCAAAAGTTAGCTCGAGAAAAAGAGGGATATAAAAGGGTATTAGTAAGACTGCAAACATTTTATGTAAGTAACTGCCTCTCATTTGTCTTCTTTCTTTTACAGTTTCTGAAATTTTACTTGTAATTCTATGGGCGTGAATTAGTCAAAAATGGATCAGGAACTCAAAGTTGTAGGAAACAAGGGACTCCAAAATACGCCAAAACCCTTAAGATGTCCCTGAAACCAAGCTCTGCAAGGGAGGACATGGATGCTGATCAGATTAGGTCAGTGTTTTTCAAACTTTTTATTGTTGTGTCCCGTCAGTGGGGAAAATAAAAATCATCCCCCCTCCTCAGAATTTTTCACGATTGTTCTATCAGGGTTTGTTTTATCACTCGTATTATTTAATTGTACTTTGCAAACATGTGGACGACATGATCTTGCAGGTCTTTATTAGTGGTGGCTTAAAGCATGTCTGTAGCAATGCTGTATAGACAACACACTAGAGGTTAATTCAGAGAAATCTAAGATGATCTTTCTAAGTTGGAAACAAGGAAAACTGGCAAATGGCAGATACCTGGCAAAGCAATCCATTTGAGTATGCCCCTGTGGAGAGCCATCCGGGCTCTCCCATACTTTGCTGCCTGTTCGGCACTAGGGCGGAGCGCGGACCGAGATTATAAAAATAAAGCAGGAGCTGCGCTGGGCAGTCTCCACGTGAGTGCACAAAGACAGTGTATGTGTACTCTGTTATTGGGGTCCCTGGGAAGGCCTACTACACTGGTGACGAGCGGGAACGCAGTAACCCGCACAGCGAGAGACCGAGCTTTCAAATCGCAAACAAATTATAAAGCAGAACCCACTTCCTGCCAGGGACCGCTTTCTGCCTGTTCCCCCCCGACAAGGTACGTTGTGTAGCACGCCCTGCACACACAGCAACGCACGCAGGCGAGCGGAGGCTGCCGCCACCTTGGCTGTGCCAACCGCACCCTGCCACCACCGGCCATTTCGCTCGCCCCATCGGGCGAGGGCCGAAGAGCCGACCGCTTCCCGCAGCGAGCTTGCACCCGCGTCGCTGCTGAGACGGCTGTGGCGGTCGCTGCTGAGACAGATGTGGCGGCCGCCGCAAAGACGGTGTGAGCCTAAGGACGCTTTTGAAGCTCCCGTTGCCAGGTGACAGTGGCGAGCGTCCGGCTCCGCTTTTCCCGAAGGTGAGAAGCCCGGGGAGTGTCTATACCAGTGCCTGTAAGGGGTGGTGCAGCCACATGCTCGGTGTGACATCTCTCACCGGCGATGCCCAGATCCACACGGTGCCACGTGGGGGAGGAAGTACACCCACACAAAAAAAAAAAAAAACACAAGCCAGCACACGGCGGCACACGCAAAAGATAACAGGATGAGTGCGCGCATCAGGAGAATACACAGCATCCAGCCCATCTCAACACCAGCGCTTATTCGTCAGTTGCAGCATTGCCCCCGTTTAGCCAACTGGTTGATCCGACCACAGCGGGGCCAAGATGGCGCCTATGGTTGAATCGCTTGGACAATTATTTCTGCGCCACAAGGGAAACAGATGGAGCAGTGTGCAGGTCCCTCATGTTGCTAATGGGCGGTGACGAACTGCAGGAACTGTTTGAGTTGCTCCCAGACACCGGCGACAAATCTGACTTTGACGCTGCTGTGGCTGCCGTGAACAAACACTTTGACCCCCAATTGAATCCAGATTACAAACTCTTCAAACTCCGCCAGGCCCAACAAATGGATGTCGAGTCAGTCGACATGTTCTATGCACGGCTGAGGAAGTTAGCGAGCATGTGTGTAGGCCTCAACCAACAAGACGAAATCAGAGCTCAGATCATCCTGGGATGCCGGTCCAACTTGTTGAGAAAACTCATCACGCGCCAGCCGGGCATCTCCCTTGACGAGATCCTGATCCTCCCATGCTCCCACGAACTGTCTGCGGTCCGAGCGGATTCCATTGCTGCGGCGAGGGGGCAATCCTTGGCGGCCGCCTCGGCCGCGCGTCTGGTCCAGGTGAAGGAGGAACTGGTGGATGCCATCCAACCCCGCCAACCACCAGGGCGCCGACCAACCCCCTCCAGGCCCAGTGAAGGCATATGTGGGAGCTGTGGGTATGAGCACAAGTCGGCAATGGGGTGCCCGGCAAGAGGAAAATCATGCAACCAGTGTGGTAAAAGCAACAACTTCGCCAAAGTGTGCAAGTCCGGAAGAAACAGACAAGGAGACCAAAAAGGAAAGGATGCCAGGGTCAAGAACGTAACCACCGATAACGACAACCCCCGGGAACAGACAGCTGCCGGAATGCCTATCTTTGAGGAAGACGAGGAGGAGGACATCTTCGTTATCTCATTTATCACCGGGAGACAACAGAAGAGGCGACTGCCCCCCATGAGCAACGTAAGGATCAACGGCACTTCGGCAACAGTGCTCATAGACACAGGTGCGTCAGTCAACGTAATGGACGAGTCCCTGTTTCGACAGTTATCCCCTACACCACCTCTGACCCCAAGCACCACCAAAATATACAACTATGGAGGATGAGAAACACTTCCTCTGAAGGGCACGGTGGAGGTGTCTGTGACCAGTGGGGAACTTTCGACCTGCGCCAGGTTCTACGTTGTGATTGGAAACCGAGGCACCCTGTTGGGATGCCACATGACGGAGGATCTGGAGTTGGTGTTCTTTGCGCGCCAAGTATATGACTCTCACATTGAACATCTCCTCAGTGAGTTTCCCCAGCTCTTCGAAGGGCTTGGACGACTAAAAGGGAAGCGCGTCAAGCTACATGTCGACCCAGACGTCACCCCGTTCGCTCTAAGACACCGCCGCATGCCGTTCCACCTAAGACCGGCCATAGAAAAGGAACTGCAACTACTTGAAGATCAAGGAGTAATAGAGACGGTAGAGGGGCCAACACCGTGGGTCTCGCCTTTGGTGGTTATATATGATAAAAAATAACAATTTTCTAACCAATTGCTCTCAAGGTGCTTCTTGAGTGTGTGTCTCATTTATTGACTGTGCGTTCAACAAATGCTTAGCACTACCCTCTAATAAGCTTAACTGCTCACCCGCACTACCCCACAAGGGAACTTGTGAGATTGTAATTGTTACCCCTGTAAACCAATAAGGGTCACTTTGGACTGTCTACATAGTGATCCCCTACATTGGGTCACTGCATAGATAGCCAGCTTCCTACACCCGGGCAATTCATTACCAAGGTAATGCTGACAGAAGAAATGCAGCTACGTTTGTGATCAGATGTGGACTAGATACCACCAACTCGCTAGGCAGACCTGTTTCATTGATGGTGGCCATATGCAACCATGCCTGGCTGAGAATTCCAGGGATGTCCAACCATCACTTATGGACATGCAATTAGATGGCTCCTGTCTCTTTCGCAACAAGACGGACTCAGCGCTGGAGCACTTAATGTATAGCAGTGCTACAGTCAGGTGCTTGGGGGCTTCCATGGCGGATCGCCCACCCCAGTCCACCTTTCACATCTTCTGTGGCCACAGAAGGAGCTTCTAGCCATGTCTTTACCTGCCCGTCTACCACAGAACAAAAGCATCCCATCCTCTGCATGGCTGAGAACCTGGTACCCACAGACCTCGTGGGGTGGGCACCCGGAGGCTGGGCCAGTCCACCACCCCCCTGCCCCCAGCAGCTGAAACCTCCAAGTCCCATAAATGTTCCTTTTTACCATCATGGGCACCCAGTGGGAGGTAGGAAAAGCCTTCACCTGTCCCCCTGGAGGTCTATAACATCAGACTGATGGATTTTTCAGATTGTCTGAAAGGGCTATTCCATTCCCTTCTTGACCACCCCTCCACCCATGCCACCCTCTTGCTGCAGATTGACAGAGGATCATCTCACTGTATTCCACCAGGAAATGTTGGCTTTCGTGACCAAGGGAGCCATAGAGAGGGTACTAACACCAGTAGAAGGTCATGGTTTTTATTCCTGCCACTTTGTGGTGCCCAAGAAGGACGGAGGCCTCCACCCTATTTTAAACCTGCACCTTCCCAAATTTCTTCCTCAAGAAGAAGTTAAAAATGCTTACGCTCGCTCAAGTCCCGTCAGCCCTGAATCCAGAAGACTTGATGGTAGCATTGGACTTGCAAGCCGCATATTTCCACATTCCTGTCCTCCCTGCCCACAGGTGATACCTGTGGTTCACTGTGTGCCACAAGCTTTTTCAGTTTGCTGTGCTCCCTTTTGGCTTACCAGCGCCCCTCGGCTGTTCACCAAGGTAATGGTGGTGGTAGCAGCTCATCTGTGTAGATCAGGGGTGCTAGTCTTCCCCTATCTCGACAACTGGCAGTTGAAGGCAGGCTTACTCGAGACTGTTGATTCCCACCTCTGGAATACAATGGACCTCCTGCAATCGCTGGTGTTCACTATCATTGTGCTGGAGTCACACCTGACTCCATCTCAGACGCTCCCTTTCATCGGAGCTGTTCTGGACATGGTGCAGTTTCGGGGCTATCTTCCTGAACAGAGAGTTCAGAATATTCAGGCTGTGATACCGATGTTTCAGCCTCTATCCTAGATTTTGGTGAGACTGACCCTGAGGCTACTGGGCCTCATGGCCTCATGGCCTCCTGCATCCTGCATCCTGCTTGTGACACATGCCTGCTTGCATATGTGGACTCTGCAGTGGGATCTGAAGTTCCAGTGGGTGCAGCATCAGAAGAATCTCTTCGACATGGTCCAGATCTCCGAGGGAACTGCAGAATATCTACAGTGGAGGCTAACGAACCGTAATTGGGTCACGGCAGACCCATCTCCCTTCCCCAACCATATCTGACAATGGTGACAGACACATCACTCCTGGGATGTGATGACCATTTGGGAGAGGAGGAGACCAGAGGTCTCCTGTCTCTGGAGGAATCCGCGCTACACATCAACCTACTGGAGCTGCGGGCAATCCGGCTAGCATTGAAAGCCTTTCTCTCCTCCATCAAGAGAAGGCTATTGCAGGTGTTCACGTACAACATCACCGCCATCTGGTACTGCAACAAACAGGTCAGAATCGGGTATTGCCCCTCTGTCAAGGGGCCCTGCATCTATGAACATGGCTGTAACATCAGGACATTTCCTAGTGGTTCAACACCTGGTGTGCTCTCTGACCCCAGGGCAGACAAACTCAGCCGACGATGGCTAGCGGATCACGAATGGCATCTCTATCCAGAGTTGGCACAAGGTCTCTTTCAGCAGTTGGGAAGAGCCTTGATTAAATCTTGTCGCCACCACTGAGAATGACCATTATCAGCAGTTCTGTGCGTGCTGGAGTTTCCAAGGCGTTTCTCATTCAGAGACACTTTTTGTCTCAAATGAAGCTCAGACCTCCTGTTCGCCTTTCCACCCATACCACTCCTGCCCAGAGTTCTCAAGAAGATCAGGAACGACCAAGCCCAAGTCATCCTTGTGGCTCCAGTCTGAGCTCCGACAGTTTGGTATCCCAAGATGATTAGCATGACCATTGGTCCTCCAATCAAGCTGCCCCTTTGGGAGGATCTTCTGTTGCAACAATAGAAAAGAGTTCTCCACCCAAACCTCTCATTGCTCCACTTTCACTAGATGCTACGACAGTGTTCCAGCTTTGAAAGTCCTGCCCTGGCACCTAAAAAAAAAAAAAATACAGTGTAGCCGGTAAGTTCTCAATATATTTAACCAAGGGATTCCACTCAGGAGAAGTAGATAACTTGGAATCAGTGCTTAGCCAGGGAGCTCTTCTTTATATGCATGGACGTCTTGCAGTAGAACTTCCCAGTCAGCTTCAAGGGGAACGCTGCACAAACCTCGCATTTCCTGTTGCCTAAGCACCGCTGCCTCTACCTTGCCCCCACATCAGCAGCGCGGTGCACCAGTATTGAAAGCCTGTAAGAGCTGGGGCCTTTCAGTGCATGGCAGTAGTTCTGCAGCCTAGTAATGAGGCGAGATCAATAAAATGGTTAGATGTCTTCACACTCTTGGGGTGTTTAAAAAGGCCAAGCAAGAAGCCGTGAATGGTGCATACATTGGTCCGCCCTACCAGTTCCGTTATTGCTCCGGCAATACCATTCCAAAGCTGTTGTACCCCCGGCCAGTCCCAGAACATATAGACCAGGTCTGTGAGTTTGTCCTGGCATCGGGGTTATGCAGGAGAAGAACTGAACATTTTATGGAGGGATGTCCGCATGAGATAAGCTGTAAGCTGTATATTATGCTAGATATACTGGAATTATGCAACACTTTCCAGGAAACAGTAGATCTCACTCCTTACTTGTAAATTCTCTACCAACATTTCACTCCCAACATCTGTGAGTTGACAGCAGGAGGTCTCTAGTAGTGTATGGGAGAGCCTGGATAAACCATGCAATCAAGCAGTGGCTACCACCCATTGTTTGAAAGCTATGCACTAGAGAGTCCTGATCTGGCACCGTATCAGTGAAGTGTTAAAGCAGCTAGACATCAAGCATATGCTAGGAAATACCCAGCTCAAATGTCCTTGTCGGCCTGCAGTTGTGCAAAGAGTATGAGGGCTCCTTCATTGAACAAATACGCCAGCATTCATACTCACGCTGCCTCCCACAGGTGAAGGCCCTCTCCTTCCAACATTGTACAAAATGGGCTAATAGAGGCTAATCTTATTTTGGGAGAATACTGCTGGCTGAGGGGCTGAAGTCTCAGACTTCATCTATAGCTGTTGTCAGCTACCCACAGTCGGTTATTGGAATGTCAGGTGGCCATTACTTGTTGGGAAATGCTTCTTACACTTTTCATCTGGCACTTTCAGATGAGGCCTGTCTCAACTCCTCCAGCAAGCGCCCGAAAGCCAGCACGCAGGCCATTGAAGCTGTGCAGAGAATGTTTGAGTTAGGGGCCTCTATGCCCCCTTTATCATCTGGGAGTTGAAGCTTACACAGAGCAACACGGCCCCTACCCTTATTGCAGATGAAGCAACCCAGTGAGACGTGGAGAATGTGAAAGACTTTACAAGGGATGTGTACTGGGAGATTGTGAAAAAATATAGTAATCGAGGGAGCATGACCATTTTAGATAATGAGATTCTCCCTTGGACTGTTAGTGGATGAGTGCCCCAAGAGGTCATTTGGGGACGGGGGAAGCAATGGTTTTGGTGGGGTTCCCATCTATTAGATACTGGGTAGTGTGGTAAATGTTTATTCCTAAATAGCGAAAGGCGTGGGGCTCCCAGCAGAGTAAATGGGTGTGCCCAATGAGCACTCGGTGAGGTGGGCAGTTAGGATGTAAGGGGAACAGACAAGGCTTACCTCAGTTTATGCCCAGGGTGGAAGCTGTGCAGAATTCTGAGACGGTAGTCTTGATGTCAGATACCCCATCCCTGATGTCCAATAGAAAAATTAAAACATCATCTGCATACAGCAAAGGTGCATGAATGTCGCTTTCAATGTTATGCCCCACGCCTCCGCCCACTGCCAGAGCCTCTGAGCCAGTGGCTCCATGGCTAGGACAAAAAGAAGGTGGGACAAGGGGTATGCTTGCTGAGACCCTCTATTCACTGAAAAAGGATGGGAGCTACATGTCCCAATCTTTACCTGAGCCTTGGGTCTGTATACTAAAGGCATATCAGTGGTTGCAGATGGAGTGATGAACCCAGAGCATTGAGGGTAGCAAAAATGTATTCCCAGTCCAAGGTGTCAAATACTTTTTCTAAATCTAACATAATTCAGGCCGCGTGTGACCACTGAGTGGGAGTAGTCTCCAGCATTGTGTAGATGCCGGATATTAAGGGTGGTGGACCTCGCTGGGATAAAGCCGTTCTGGTCTGGGTGGACCAGCTTAGGCATATGCGTAAGGAGCCGGGCTGCTATAACTTTACTAAGTATCTTGTAATCAGAGTCCAGCATGGAAAGTGGGCGACATGAGGTCACTTACAAGAGGTCCTTCCCTAGTTTGAGTAGTAATACCAAGAGTGAATCTTAGAGCAATGGGGGAAGCCGTCCCTCTTTCAGTGCAGCTTGAAAAAGTTCCAACAGCTTAGGAGTCATAGAGTATTCATAGGTTTTGTAAAATTCTATAGGGTAACCGTCCAGCCCAGGGGTCTTGCTAGTAGCCACATCTCTATTCGCACCCTGAATTTCCTCAATTGTGATTGGGGCATTGAGTTCCTCCCTGGTCAGGTGCTCAATGACGGGCAATGTGAGCAAGAATATGTTGTGTCCTATGGACAGGAGGGGGATCATATAAGGTTTGGTAGTGAGAGGTAAACACCTCATGTATGTCTACTTGGTTAGTGAGTAGTAGCATTGGAGACTGCCTAATCATGGTAATAGGTGTCCTGGGGAGGGCACTGCATAGCAGCCATGCCAGTAAGCAACCTGATTTATTCCCTTCAGCATGCATCCGTGCTTGTTATGCTCTGAAATCTTGGCAACACAGCTGCTCCACCATTCGGGTGTGAGTCTCCAATGCCATGGTCAACGCACAACGTCACTCTGGTTTACTGAAAGCAACTGTGGTACAGGTACAGTGTCCCTGTACAGCCTTTAAAGATTCCCATTCAATGAAGCGAGAAGTTGTGGGTCCCAGTTAATGTTTCAAGCGTGGTTTCCCTGAACACTTGGTTCTCCAACATGGAGGGCTGTAAACGCCATGTGGGGAAGGGAGGCCTCACTTCCCCCCAGTCAAATTGTATCAAGAGTGGATTGTGGTTGGAGAATATTTTCCCAAGATATTCAGTGATAGTGACCGGCGGCTGTAAGAATGGGGGGCAAAATATATAGTCAAGTCTCACAAGAAAGTTGTGTTGGGCTGAATAAAAGGAGTATTCTTTGGTATCTGGGTGAAGCGTATGCCAGCTATCCCGAACAGTGTACTAACCATTCTGTCATATGAGCAGCAGTTGTTAATATAGGGAAAGTTATTGGGTGGGATGTGAGCGTTCATGTTGTGGATTGAGTACACTATTGAGGTCCCCTCCAAATAACTAGGGAGTCTGTGCCCACCTCTTGTTGATCTAGTTGAGAGATCCATTAAAAAAGGCCATGCTAGAAATGGGGTTTCTGGTTTGCTAGGGTATGAAGAAACCACCACTCTAGTCAGGCCAAGTAAGTTGCACACCAAAGATAACCTGTGCTAACCCCCTGGCAGGTTGCCACAGAGCAGTCAGGCTTATCTCTAGAGGTCATGTGTAAAGCTTTTGCACAACAAACTCACACCAGAGACGCAATAAATACATTACAAAAGAGACTCCAAACAGGATGTATAAAAAAAAAATATATATATATATATATATATATATATATATATATATATGTATATATATATATATATATATATGTATATATAGTATATAACATAGACCAAAATGTCATTATTCATAAATATTGTGCATACAGTGCAAAACCTGTATCAGTACTCAATACCTTGGTTGTGCAAGAATCTGAATGCCATACATTAAAGCTGCAGGGCATGTCATGCAACAGGTGATGCACAAAAAGGCACATAAATCCTCATGTTAGTCCAAATAATGTCACCAGGAGCAGGTTGGAAATGGCAAGCCCTGCTGGGCACAGGGAGCCTTGTGCGGCTGTCAGCAAGTGTGTGGTAATTTTCAGGAGCCTGAGTGACTAGTGTAGTGCAGCATGCAAAGGTAGGGCACTGGAGTTCCTGCGTGCCTACTACCTCAAATGCAGCACTTATGGCTATGCAGCAATCATGGTCAGCCCCCAAAATGTAATCTAGTGCCACCTCCGGGTGGCGACCAGGGCCTCTTTTGCGGAGCCGCCCTGCAATACCGGGCCACGGGTCCACTGAAACGATGAGTTTCCCAGAATAAGGGGCCAAATCACCCCTCCCTACATCTTGGTGCACTCAGAACCTTTTGTGGTGAGCAGGTTGCCTCCTCTGGTCAGCAGGAAGCAGGGCCACCCGTGAAAGTAGTGTGGGATGGCTATCCTAAATCCCTAGGACTCAATCACCTAGTGGGCCAACAGAGTGACCCAGGCAGTCTTGGGCGGTCCAGTCTGTCCTGGAAGGCCAGCACCTTTGCCCACCTTTTTCCTGGTTGGGAAGACGGCGTGTCAAAGAGCTGCCCAAGGGAAACGTGGGCGTTGCAGCCAAATGGCAGCCACAGCTTACACAGTCTTGCGGTCAGCTGACTTGTTTCTCCAAAGTCGGGGTGGCTGTTGTGAGGCTTTGTAGTTCTGCATTGAATCTGGCTAATGTGACCCCCCTGAGAGGGTTCTCATGGGGCGACGGTGGTTTCCTGGTCTAGCGACACGCTAATCCCAGCATGATAGTTCCTCGTGACCTTGCAGTGCTGTGGTCATGATTGCATAGGCTCAGACTCCACTCTAGCACAGGAGTCACAGAACGTCCGTCACATGCCCCACAGGACAGGGTATAGCACTTTTCAAGTGCTGGGAATGAGGGAAGTGAATAAAGCTCTTCACATGCCATGAGAGTCATTAAAGCTGTCATCATGCGTTGTCTAGGCACTCCCCACTTTAATAAAATAATGAAAAACCATGTCTCTTATTTGGCCGGACACAGAGTCCCACGGTCTTTGCTGGGCAGTCCACTCCCAGGAGAACACTTGGGGGCACTGGTGCATAGGCTCTCATTATTCTAATGAGACTACTGGATCTTGAGCGGCAGAATCGCCTGTGGTGTTGGAGACTAAGTCTAACCCACTGCAGGTGACACCTGTCGCTCCAATCTGGGTTTTGCTCCGGCTTACTAGCAGTACCTCATCTCTACCCAAGGGCAGGGATGACTGGGCAGCTGAGCGCATGACATAATTGTTTTCTCGGGAAGCCGTGGTCACTCAGGTCTCATCCGTTTCTCTCAGTTACATTAGTCTCATATATACAATGACAAACAGAGGAAGTGTTTTTTTCAATAATTATTTTAATGAAGCGACTGCATCTTAGATAGTAAAGCGTGAGCTGCAATAACCAAGACGACACAGCATGACAATATTAAAATTGTGACAAGGACAGTGAAGCATAAGAATAACGCTACCATATTGTCACTACAGTCAATGGGCTAATTCTTACCTAGGCTATGATAGAGCACAGCGTGTTAAGCTCTAATTCTGCCCTTTAGGTTCCCCTGGGAAGACATCATCCCCCATACCTGAGCAAAGGCCTGAAGTCTGCAAAGCAGCTGTAGAGAAGCATTTGGCAATCAGCATACAGTTGTGGTTCTCTGGCTGGAATCTCCCTCTAACGTCTAAGGGATAGGAAAGTGTTTTTACAATAAAACAGTTGATGTTCTGAGAAAATGTCCCTACGTAAAGATGTGTATTTTCTATGAATGTTGGAGACTAAACTTTTACCATGTTCAATGGCAATGTACCTTGCAATAGCCTTGGAAGAAGCACAGTGCTGGCCTAGGCAAAAACAGTTAGATAAACAGAAAATAAAACAAGACCGTAAAAGTGGCTATTGTAACAATAATAAAATAAAGCAGAATAAAATATATCTAGGTAGGAGTGCACAGCGGCTTGGCCTAGTGTGTTAAAATAACATGCATGGAGCTATAGCTAAAATGGCTACACAACAGTACCAAGGGGCAAGCAGGCCAGCACATCAGGACAAACAATGGTGGTTCCTCCTTGCAGTCCAATAGTGCCTTGTGACCCCACAGTCAAGGAGCAGCTGGCAGCGGGGCAGCAAGCAGAAAAGCAATCCAGTGAGTCCTTTATGCCACCCAGCAGTAAGCAGGGCAACAACAGAAGGTTCAGTCCCAGTTCCAAAAGTGCTCTAAAATCATGGGGTCAGAGCCCCTGTACTTATACACCAAAACATCTTTGTTCAGGGGGTGACTTCAAAGGAACCCTTTCAAGTGACAATCAACCCCGTCCTACCCATACCAGTCTCCAGACATCAGTAGGGGATAATGAGCCCATTGTGCGAAGGCAGGATACAGCCTATTGACATGTAAGGTATGAGCAACTCTCCCTCCTCCCAGCCCAGGATGGCTATCAGTATGCAGATGCCTCTTCGGTCACACTCAAAACCTCCTTTGTTATGGCAGTCTGGAAAGTATGCACCAAGTGTACCTGTCACTCTTGCCTAGACGTGGATTGGAGTCAGGCTGCAAAATACTAGAGTTATAGGCAGAAAAGCAATCCAGTGAGTTCTTTATGCCACCCACCAGTAACAGGGCAACAACAGAAGGTTCAGTCCCAGTTCCAAAATTGCTCTAAAATCATGGGGTTAGAGCCCCTGTACTTATACTCAAAAACATCTTTGTTCAGGGGGTGACTTCAAAGGAACCCTTTTAAGTGACAAACCCCGTCCAAGCCATACCTGTCTCCAGACATCAGTAGGGGATAATCAGCCCATTGTGCAAAGGCAGGATACAGCCTATTGACATGTAAGGTCTGAACAACTCTCCCTCCTCCCAGCCCAGGATGGCTATCAGTATGCAGATGCCTCTTCGGTCACACTCAAAACCTCTTTTGTTATGGCAGTCTGGAAAGTATGCACCAAGTGTACCTGTCACTCTGCCCTAGACGTGGATTGGAGTCAGGCTGCAAAACACTAGAGTTATAGGCACTGAGAAATGCCCACTTTCTAAAAGTGGCAATTCTAAAACAGTAATGTAAAATCCAACTACACCAGTAAGCAGGATTTCTCACTACCATTCCAAATATACCAAAAATGCCCACGCTACTCCTCACAAATCAGAAATTACCACTTAGACATATATAAGGAGACTCACAATGCTGTCTTATGAGAGGAGCAACCCTCACAGTAGTGAAAAACAAAATAGGCTGTTTGTCACTACTAGGACATGTAAAACCTATAAGTACACGTCCTACCTTTTACAAACACAGCACCCTGCCCATAGGGCTATCTAGGGCCTACCTTAGGGGTGACTTAGGTGTAATAAAAAAGGGAGTTTAGGCCTTTACAATTAGTTTAGCTTGTCACATTAGTGTGGCAGTAAACTGCGCACGCATTCCCTGCAGTGGCAGGCCTGAAACACGTTTGAAAGGCTACTTCTGTGGGTGGCACAATCAGCGCTGCAGGCCCACTAGTAGCATTTAATTTACAGACCCTGGGTATATGATAGGCCACGTTACAAGGGACGTTTAGGTAAATTAAATAAACCAAACAGGTGTAACCTATTACACCAAGTGTTGGGCGAGGGGAGCACATGCACTTTAGCAGTGGTACAGTGCCCAGAGCCAACAAAAAGAGAGTCAGAAAAATAGGAGGAGAAAGGCAAAAAGTTTGGGGATAACCCTGTACAAAGGGACAGTTCCTAAAGTCCAACTGTGAGACGTTGGGTGCATATATACTTCCCAACAGGACGTGCCTGCTGTCTAGCAGTCTCTTCATCAGCACATAACACCCCTCTGGGTCAACCTCCACTGCAGTGCTGCGAAGGGAAACTCTGGGCCGGATCCAGATAAGAGCTCACCGCGCAAAGCCAGAATATGTGGTACAGTAACATTGACCACCTCCAACGTCAGTGCAGTTTATTATTCTCCCCGCCCGCTATATATGTTTCCTGCAGTAATGCCACCTGAGCATTTCTACACCTAATGTACTGAAGTACAGCATGTTGTTTGCACGCTGAACCCAGCTCTTGGACATTCTGTGTCAAGACTTTAATCCCACCCACTGGACCTGTAATAGAGTGGAATATGGGATGTGAAAGGAGGAGGGCACCATGCGGTGAGCATCTCAAATGATTAACTGCAGTGCATGCTTTACCAATAGAAAAGACAAAGTCAGCTGTATGTCCTCTGCAAACAAAAAAACAATAACCCGCAAATCTCAACCCAGGGCGACCACTGGGAGAGTGGCTGCTCAAACAGTAAAGAAACAGTCCCAAATCTGGGGTTCTCCTGTATGCTGTTCTGTAAGGACTACGGCCGCCAAGGAGTAAGGTGAGGGGGGCGGGCAGTGTGGAGAACATTACCTAGAGGAGGCAAAGTTCAGCAAAGGTAGTGTGTGGTAGGGGAGCAGCTGCTCTGCCCATGTCTGCACTATCATTATTACGTTCTGTGTGCTAAATACATGACCAACAGTGGCTAGTGGTCCATGCAGGCCTCAACAGGCACATTGTGGATTCCATCATTCAAACAACACAGGAGCCAAATTGCAATAAAGTGTCGGTGATTTGGGGGTTCACGTCTGGGAGGTTCATGGAAAAAGTCCTGCTGGCAGCCATGTCCGATTTGGACTCTGAGGGCATGTCTTCAGGGGGTTGGGAGGGCGGTGAGCAACTGTTCATCCACAATGAAGAGGCAGCCTAGAGTGCTTGCATCTGTTCCTCCTCAGTCTACACTGGAGCAGGAGCTCCCTGCAACCTGGCAGTTTTAAATTGTCAGGTTTTACTCTTCCCACATTGTTTTTTCTTTTCCTGGAAGCGCAGGCGTCGGGGATGGTGGGGCCGAGGTCTCGTCCCGGCACTGTTCCACCCAATGCCAGGCCTCAGCTGGTTCGGTGAAGAAACAGCTGGTTTCGTTGACCATGACCTTAAGCTTGGCCAGGAATTGTAGTGAGTATTTGAGACCAGCCTGTTGGAGGCGCTTCTTCACTTTACAAGAAGGTTGGCCTGCAGCATTGTACTGCCAGGGTGTAGTCCGGGAATAAATATGTGCAGGCGGTTTCATAAATGAGTGGTTCCGTGCTATAGGTTGCAAGCAGTGTGGTCTCATTGTCCCCATAGTTAAGGAGCCAGACCACCACTGATCTGGGGGGCTCTCCCATCGAAGGCTTTCTTACTGGTACTCGATGTGCCCATTCCATTAAGCATTGGGGGAAGAGGCAATTCAAGCCTGTCACCTGTGCCAACCATGCTTCCAAAGAAGACTCTGAGTCGGAACCCTCCACCCCCTCCAGAAAGCCCACAATACGGAGGTTGGTCCTTCAAGAATGACCCTCTGACTCCTCTGCCCTGTTCACCAGCTCCCGCATATTGGCAGTGAGGGATTTAACCTGAACCTCCTGGCCCGATAACATCAGACAGGTGTCACTGATTTCACTGTCAGCATGCGTAACATGGGTGGAAAGTTTCCTCTGATCGACCTGTAGGAGTCCCACCTCAATGGCTACATCAACTCTGTTACGTAGGTCTTGTCTTATATCCATGATGGCTTCAAGGATTTTGTCCAGTTTCGTATCAGAGAGAGCCGAAGTCAATGCATCTGTAGATGAATCTTGGGATGGGAAATCTGTGACATCGTTAGTAGGGCATCCTGAATGTGGACAGCCCATGCCCCCTTTTTGCCTAATATTCAGCCTTTCGGAGACAGCGGATTAAGGAAGTGAGGTTATAGCTATGAAATCCTGTACACTTTCCGCAGCTGGAGGTTAATGTCAAGTGTCCAGTCATAGCTCTCAGCGGACCCACCAGTCCCCTGTATCACCTGCTGAAGCTTCTGTATAGGGGTGGCACAAGCAGTCGCCAGAGGATAGGGCTCGGGGCAGCCAAGCTATTCATAGAAGGTCAGTGTCCCAACTGGATGAGTGTGTAGGGTCATAGGCACGGAAGATGGGAAGAAAAAGTCCATAGGCGATGTCCTGCCCAGGCCCTCAATGAAACACCCAAGGCCTAAGTCCATTCTGGAAATGCCAGCGTGAATGGGCCTACCTCACCCCTCAGTCCACTAGTTCCACGGGCCGAGGAGGGAATGAGTAGCCAAGGATACATTCTGCCGAGGCCGGTGGGGAAAGTGGTAAAGTTTATTAACAAGATAACTGAAAAGGAGGCACAATCATCAGTGTACCAGCATTCAAAACGAGGCAGTGGGCAGCAATGCAGGGCCCCATGAGGTGTGTAGCACTGTCAGCAAATCCTTCCAGAATGTCACATTCCCTGAATGTAATAATGAGGGTAAGAGTGGGCACCACAAGCCAGGCGAAAAGAGACAGGGACTCCTTGATTGTCATCCCTCTCAACCCATCCGGGAGCTCAGCAAGCTGCGTCTGCTCCCCTAAATTTGTTTCAGAGTGGTGGGGGAAGCCAGGTAGGTGCCCTTCTTGGTCACAGACTGCTAATGTCTCACAGGTGACCAGGAGAATGGAGCCACCAGTCGTGTGTCCCATAGAGGAAGTCGCAAGAAGGGAAGAGGAATATGGCTTCAGCCTAGCACTGTTTGCTGGCCGGCTTACTGACCCTATATGGGTATAATCATAGTGGCTCAGGGAAGGGGCATAAAGTCTCTACACTTTAAGGGGAAGATCCCAGGGGAGACGATTAGGACCCTCGCTGCAATCTGCAGCAGCAGGGTTACTCACTGTGCGACTAGTGCACCTTTTCCAAATCGTCGGGCTGCTCTCCCACCGTTACTTCTAGGAAGGGGATCTCTGTCATTGGAGCACTCAGCAGCTGGTCCAAAGCGGAATCGCCAAGGTCCACTCCCGATCTTCCTCTGATTTTATCAGTCCAGTCGGGCCTTGAATGCACCGATGTGGGCCACAGGTCTCCATGTTGCCGGCAAGCCTTAGATAGGCCTCATGGGCTCCGGCAACGCCCTGGTCACATAGCCGGGTAAAGAGGGGACCTCCAGGGCCAGAAAGTGGCTCAGTAGACACTGTTTGGGTCCCCTAGTAGTTTCCTGCAGAGGCCCGCTGGGCTTGGTTGGCAGCAAAAGATATTGGATCGTTAGCCGCTGAGTGGAGCCGTCTTAAAGGTCGACCACCATCTTGCGGATCCTGGCTGCACCTCCCATTCTGCCGAACGTTGTCATTCCCTTTTTATGTGAGCCAGTCCATCACCCTGCCTACTTTTTGCACTCCGCCACATCCCACCAAGAAAAAGAAGGAACTTCACCGTCTGGCTGCCAAAAAAGCATTGTTGTTCTACATTAACCTGACCAAAGAGTTCTGAGTGGATGACCAACTATTTGCTGATTATGTTGGAGTGAAGAAGGGAAAGGCTGTGCAGAAGCAGACCATCTCCCAGTGGATTGTGCTCTGTATTCAAATCTGCTACGCATTGGCCAAGAATCAGACCCCTGAAGGCTTACGTGGTGCTCATTCTATCAGAGCAAAGGCTGTGACCACTGTATTAGCACACGGAGTTCTGATCCTGGACATCTGCAAGGCAGGAACTTGGGGACCTCTTCACCTGTTGTTCTGCCTTCCTACTTATCTCATATCAGAGCTTACAGAACATCTCTGGAATGCACTTCTGAATTCAAAGAAGACCTTTATTGTTGTTAATTCTTCCCCACCCACCAGTTCTTGAGAGACGAATTAATAGCTTTCAAGCACACGTTCAAATTAGTAAAAGTAGTCGCAGCAAGGAAAACAAAATATATCACAGTACTTCTCAGTTGCAATGTACACAGCAGGTTAGATATTTAATGCAAAGCATATACAATCAAATACTTCACCGTTTGAGCAAGGCGGCAGGGCCTACACACTCAGCTTCATCTTTCTGGGGTCTACAAGTTGATGACTCTGGTCTCCTGCGAGAAAGAGATTATCTACCCAAACGGGAGACTGTCAACTGGCGCCAAGTTCCAGCCTGAAGTCAAGCAGATTTGAATCTAAATCTCTGAAGCCCCGAGTCATCCTTACAAAAGCGTGCCCCCTCCTCTCAGACCTGGGAAAACTACGCAAGCCTTTGGAGACTGGCCAGATCTCCTAGACTTCTCCTCTTCCCAAGCCTGAGCAGAAAGGAAAACACCAAATGTACTCTCTCTTACCAGGTCTAGTCTGGTGTGCTTGGTTCATCTTGTGCAAAAACATAGCTTGGAAAAATACAGCTTGGATTCTCAACTGGAATGTCTAACTCCACGTTAAAGGCAATAGGCAGCTAACCTAAATATCAAATGCAATGTCTAATGTCATGTCAAAGCCAATAGGCAGCTGAGCTGAATACAAAATGTAATGTCTAATATCATGTCAAAGCCAATAGGCAGCTGAGCTGAATACAAAATGTAGGGGGTGATTCTAACCATGGCGGTCGGTGTTAAAGCGGCGGCCAACCCGCCAACAGGCTGGCGGTCCAAAAAATGGAATTCTGACCCTGGCGGGAACCGCCAACACAGCCCGCCAACTTAACACTCCGACCGCCGCGGCGGTACAGACAAACAGCGCGGCGGTCACCGCCAACAGGCAGGCAGCAGACAATGTACCGCCCACACTATCATAACTCACCAATCCGCCACCTTTTCCGGGGCGGGAGCACCGCCGATAAAAACACGGCGGAAACAGACTACGGACGGGAAAACGCTCACCAAAACACACTCCACGAGTACGGAGGACAGCATGGAACCCGAATTAAACATCCTACCTGCTCTCGTCTACCTTCTCATCTACCACGAGTACGAAGTCCGGCGCAGACGACAACGGTGAGTACTGCACCTACGACACACGGGAGGGGGAGGACGAAAGGTTACGGGCACACACATATGCGACCCCCCCCCAATCATGTACTCACCAATGCAGAGCACCAAGTCACAGTGACACCACCCAAACACCCCTGAAAAATGCTAGGACATAATCATATTTGGAATAAATATTTATGTACCAAAAAGCTCCAGAAAATTAGCGTACAACCATGAAAGATATCCACAACAAAACAAATGACATACACATCAGTGTATAACTGAAGTACCAAGTCCTGCACATCCTACGAATTCAGCATGTCCGTGGGCCAAAGTCTTGAGAAACAAGGGCAAAGCCCACACAGGAGACCTGAGTCCTTTGGAGAGAACACTGCAGGGGCATCAGATGTAAAAACTACAGGCACCTCAGGGGGAAGGGAAGGGGGGGGCACCACAGCCACATGAGTCCACGACGCCAGATCCACGAGGAGCCACCATGCCCACGGGACCATCCTGGGGAGTGCAAAGCCACAGTCTCTCAATGTCTCTACAGTGGGTGGGCTGCCCACTGGACCATCCTGGGGAGTGCAAAGCCACAGTCTCTCAATGTCTCTACAGTGGGTGGGCTGCCCACTGGGCCATCCTGGGGAGTGCAAAGCCACAGTCTCTCAAGTCTCTGCAGTGGGTGGATTGCCCACTGGACCATCCTGGGGAGTGCAAAGCCACAGTCTCTCAATGTCTCTACAGGGGGTGGGCTGCCCACTGGACCATCCTGGGGAGTGCAAAGCCACAGTCCATCAGGTGGATGACAGTCTCCACTGGTCAAGGAGGAGGCATGGTGGGCACAGTGAACCATCAACGGTGCTTGAGACGGCGGTGCCCTGTTCAGCGGTGCTTGAGACGGCGGGGCCCAGCGGAGCGGTGCTTGAGACGGCGGGGCCCAGCGGAGCGGTGCTTGAGAGGAAGGGCCCAGCGGAGCGGTGCTTGAGAAGAAGGGCCCAGCGGAGCGGTGCTTGAGAAGAAGGGCCCAGCGGAGCGGTGCGTGAGAGGAAGGGCCCAGCGGAGCGGTGCGTGAGACGGCGGGGCTGTGCCGGGGCCCTGTTCAGCGGTACTCTTCTGCACCGCGGGCCCTGTTCAGCGGTGCCTATCTCCACGGCGGGGCCCTGTTCAGCGGTACTCTTCTGCACCGCGGGCCCTGTTCAGCGGTGCCTATCTCCACGGCGGGGCCCTGTTCAGCGGTACTCTTCTGCACCGCGGGCCCTGTTCAGCGGTGCCTATCTCCACGGCGGGGCCCTGTTCAGCGGTGCTCTTCTGCACCGAGGGCCCTGTTCAGCGGTGCCTATCTCCACGGCGGGACCCTGTTCAGCGGTACTCTTCTGCACCGCGGGCCCTGTTCAGCGGTGCTCATCCAGCAGGTCAAGGGAGCCAGACCTGGCCTGGACTCCCTGTTCAGTCGCCCTCGGACCGTGACGTTTCTGGACCCTTCGGGGACGGACTCCTGGCCTCCTTAGTGTCCTCCTTCCCAGCTGGGATGTGGCATGTGGGGTCCACCTTCTCCGCGCTCCTGCTGCCCTTCCGCTCCTTTGATGGGGCTCTCGGGCCCTTGCCTCCCCCAGATGGTGTGGGTGGTGAAGTGGCCGCACATTGCTCCTTGGGGGCAGCCCTGTCGGTCCTCTCATGGCGGTCCTTGGTTTTGCGGGTCCTCTTGCCGGGGGGGGGCTGGACGTGTCCTTGCTGCTGATCGATGTGTCACTGCTGGCAAAGGGTGGGCTCCAGAACCCAGGCACAACAGTGACACCCGAAGCTGGGCTGGTGGTGGCTGCGGTGCTCTTGGGACTCTTTGAAGATGGATGGGGGAGGTCATCGGGGGGAAAGAGGTTAAGGTTAGCCAGGAAAAGTTTTTTAGGGCCAAGGTAAAGGGTAGGAGAAGTGGAGATGGAAGTGGAGGTAGAGGAGGTGGTTGTAGGAGAGTCAGGTGTGCTGTCATTGGGTGAAGGTGCTGGTGCTGTAGGCTGTCGTGAGGTGGATGGCTGTTGGGTGGGTGGCTGCCTGCGTTTGTGTGTCTTGGAAGAGGGGGTGACAGACACAGTGGGAGAGGACACAGGGGACGTGTACATGGCAGTGGGGGTGGTGACTGCACGAGTGTGGACTGTACTGGAGGGTGAGGTGGTGATGGAAGCACTGGCTGATGTTGGGGCGCATGCAGGTGTGAGTGTAGACGTCACAGGGAGGGAGGAGGGAGACGAGGAGGAGGGGGACACAGGGGTGGCAGTGGCTGTTGGCATGTCTGCATCTGGGTGTTGCTCGGGTGAGTGTTTGCGGGATCTGTGGTGCTTGTGTTTGGATGAGCTGCTCTTGGGTGTTGAGGTGTGTGCAGGCTGGTCTGATGGTGTGGATGGGATAGGCTGAGGAACAGGAGACAGAGACAGGCTGGAGGCAGTCAGAAGAGGGAGGCTGGAAACAGGGACAATGGCTGCCGTCAGTGCTGAGGCCAGAGCAGTGAACGCTCGTTGATGGGCAGCCTGACCCGAATGAATGCCCTCCAGGTACGCATTGCTCTGTTGCACCTCCCTTTGCACACCCTGGATGGCATTCAGAAGGGTCGTCTGCCCAACAATGAGCGTCCTTACCAGGTCAATGAGCTCCGCACTGAGGGCAGCAGGGGCAACAGGGGCAGGGGCTGAGGTGCCTGGGGCGAAGGAGACGCGCGCCTTCCTGGGCGAACCGGCACGGAGCGAAGACTGAGGGGCTGCTGGGAGGGCGGGGCTGGTGCGCTGGGTGGCGGCTGTACCTGTAGAGGCGGGGGGCACGGATGTTGCCGCCACCCCTAGGGAGCTCCCATCCGAGGACGTGTCGCTTTCGCTGCTCTCACCAGCGGTCCCCGTCGTGGTGCTCCCCTCGCCCTCCGGATCACTGGTGCCCTCGGTGTCTGTTCCTGGGCCCACCGGGGCCTTGTGTCCTGCAGCTCCCTCGTGCTCCGATGCCATATCTCCTCCGCCTGATGATGCTAATGCACACATGCACAAGAAGATGAAGAGAAAGGGTGGGGGGAGAAAAAAGAAGACCAGGTTGAGTGCATGCAATGTCAACACCGTTGGCGGAGAGGACAGACACAGGTGCCTAATGCACTAAGCCGCGCATTCGGGGTACACTACTCAGTACTACTGACTAAGACAACAGGCCAAGAGACGTCAAACGCGCACATGGGAGATGCTGGACCTTCAATGGCTGTACTTGTCACCCTACAGAGGTGGGGGCCGGGGGCACAGGGCCATGCCTAAGGGAGAGGACTACACTACAGAAAGCGCCCTGGCCTAATGTCACCCACAGCCCTCCTCCCCCACCCAGACGCCTCCACTGCGCAGAAAGATAGGAGAATGTGCTGATACTCACCCCCTTGTGTCTGCTGTGATGTCTTAAAGCGCCCATCCAATTCAGGGTAGGCCACCGCCAGGATCCGGGACATCAGGGGGGTCATGGTGCGACTGGCACCCCTCCTAGGTTGGGAGGCCATCCCCAGCAGTGTTTCTGCGGTCTTCCTTGTTCCGCGGCGGATGTCCTCCCACCTCTTGCGGCAGTGGGTGCCCCGTCTGTTGTGGACCCCCAAGGTCCGGACTTCCTTGGCGATGGCACGCCAAATCTCGATCTTCTGATGGGCGCTGACCTATTAGACATGTACAGGGTGGAAAGGAGGAAATCATCAATGGCCTGCATGTTAGATGTAATTGGCCCCCCCCCACCCACTTTGCCATATGGCACATGCTCTCATCTGTCGGGCGTTGCACTCCTCATTCGCCCCCCACCCCACCAACTTACATCCACCCCAATCCACACAGGCATAGCCCATTCCATTAGCACCCGGGGTACTCACTTGTTGGTCTGGAGGACCGTAGAGTAGCGCATACTGGGGGAGGACCCCATCCACGAGCTTGTCCAATTCTTCAGACGTGAAGGCAGGGGCCCTTTCCCCAGTCGCAGCAGCCATTGTATCTTCCAGACCGAGGTCACAGCAGCACTTGCAGTATAGGTCCTCTCCTGTGGATGATCAGGTCTCGAGTGATTAAGCAGATAGAAAATGGCGGTCACGTCCGCGGCGGTGCGTACCGCGGCGGTGCGTACCGCGACCGCCGGCGCACTTCGTTATTGGCTCCTGAAACCCATAGGCTTCAATGTTAACCAATGCGGCTTTGCGCCGCGGTCTTCGACCGCCTACCGCCACGGTGTGCCCCGCCAGCGCAGTGACCTCACATCCCATTGTCCCACTTCACAGGTCAGGCAGCCGCCATTTCAAGGGCCCACATGGCTTAATTTTGACTGCGACACACAGGCCTAGGCCTTGCATTGCCACACATACACGCCTTTCAACCCATTGCCATTCTTTAACTGTGCAAGCTGTCTGTACGTACCTGTGGTTTGGCTGACTCTGTGCTCCATGTTGTCCTTCCTAGGCACCGTCCGCTGGGACTTGGGATGAGAAGGAGGAATCCTCGTGTGTACCGACCGCTGGTGGACCTGTCGACAATGGAAGAACGCCATATAATCCTTCGATACCGACTTGACCGTGCCACTATCCATGAACTGTGTGCCCAGCTGGAGCCAGCCCTGATGTCCCCCATCCGCCAACCCACAGGGATTCCCCCTCTGGTGCAGGTTTTGTCAGTCCTCCATTTTTTGGCCAGTGGGTCATTCCAGACCACAGTGGCCATGTCATCTGGAATGTCTCAGCCTATGTTTTCAAAGATTTTGAGCAGAGTGTTGTCTGCCCTGATGAAACTCATGCGGAGCTACATCATTTTCCCCGAGGAGGGTGACTTGCCCACAGTGAAGGGTGATTTCTATGCCCTTGGACATATCCCCAACATCATTGGTGCCATTGATGGGACCCATGTGGCTTTGGTACCCCCAAAAGACGATGAGCAGGTGTACCGAAACAGAAAGAATTATCATTCGATGAATGTCCAGGTGGTCTGTTTGGCTGACCAGTACATCTCCCATGTAAATGCCAAGTTCCCAGGGTCAGTGCATGACGCGTATGTGATGCGAAATAGCAGCATCCCCTATGTGATGGAGCAGCTACAGAGACAACGTGTGTGGCTAATAGGTGACTCTGGTTACCCCAACCTGCCGTGGCTACTGACCCCAGTAAGGAATCCCCGGACAAGGGCAGAGGAACGCTACAATGAGGCCCATGGGCGTACAAGGAGGGTGATTGAGCGAACCTTTGGCCTCCTGAAGGCCAGGTTTAGGTGCCTGCATATGACTGGTGGATCCCTAATGTACTCACCAAAGAAGGTGTGCCATATCATCGTGGCGTGCTGTATGCTTCACAACCTGGCTTTGCGACGCCAGGTGCCTTTCCTGCAGGAGGATGGTCCAGATGGTGGTGTTGTAGAAGCCGTGGAGCCTGTGGAGAGTGAAGAGGAGGAAGACTCTGAGGACGACACAGACAATAGGGACAGAGTGATACAACAGTATTTCCAGTAACACCCAGGTAAGAATCACCCACGCCATTTCACAATTGCTTCTAGCCTCCTGCATCTATACTTTCTGTAGTTCCCCACAGATGTTTTTTATTAATTTATGCCTTTTCCTTCCCTTCTCAGTGCTGTCTGACTCAGTACCTGACTTCTGCTTGGTTCGCCCATGAAATACAGCGTATTGACATTGGTATGTTGTCATGACTAATTGACAGAACAGAAATTGAACAGTAATATGTTATCCCTTTGTTAATAATACAGCATGACTCAAAACAGGTTTGTGTGCAAAATGTGATTTATTTACAGTGCTAGATACCGGTACATGTGATTCTAAGGGTGATGGGTGGGGGTGGAGGAATATCCATGGCAGAGTCCAGTTCTCAGTCTCACAGGTGCATTGTTCTTTTGCCTGTGGAAGGATGGAGCATAGGCAGTTCATGGTTGGACAGGGTGGCAATGTGGGACAGTGGGAAGACTTGAGGGGGTATGTCCTGCTGGCGGGGGTCTTGACATCCTACTCTGTCTTTTTCTTTGGTCTCAGGCTCCTCTTACGGGGTGGTTGTTCTTCAGCAGGAGGTGGGGTTCTGGGGGGCTGTCGAGGTGTTGGGACCTCCTGTCCACTAGCGCCGGCGGAGGTGGTAGGCTGTTCCTTGTCCGGCCTAGTGACAGGGGCCCTGTGTGGTGCACCATGGTCCCGCAACGCGTCCTCTATCCTGTGGAGGGCCAGGACGATGGTCCCCATTGCGGTCCCGATGATTCTCAGCTCCTCCCTGAACCCCATGTAGCGTTCCTCCTGCTGTGCCTGGATCTCAGTGAACCTGGCCAGTACCGTCGCCATCGTTTCTTGGGAGTGGTGGTAGGCCCCCATGAGGGTGGTGAGGGCCTCTTGGAGAGTGGGTTCCCTGGGCCTCTCCTCCCCCCCCCTGTCGCACAGCAGCCCTCCGAGCTGCCCGGTTTCCCCCGGCCTCTGTCCCCTGGCCGGTGTGCCCGCTCCCACTGCCCCCAGGTCCCTGTTGTTGTTGGGGTGTCGGGTTAGCCTGGGTGCCCTGTAGTGGCAGACACACCGCTGATTGAGCTGTCCTAGAGACAGAGGCATGGGCCCGCTGGGTGGGAGCTGTGCTGGTGTCGGCAGAGGGGGTCGGGTCTGGTGTGGCCTGTGTCTGGGTGAGGGGAACCGACTGCCCAGAGGTCCCCGATGGTCCGGGCTGGTCATCAGGTTCACTGTCGACAGAGCTGCTATCCTCAGTGTGGGCCTGTTCCGGTGGTGGGATGGACACTTCTGGACCCTCCTGGCTGGTGTGTTGTCGTTCGGGTCCTGCATGGGGTAAGAGAGTTTGGTTATTGTTTCTGTGTGTGCAATAGCATGCGTGTTGTGGGTGCCCTTGTCCCCCAGTGCAGGCATTCCCTGGAGGGAGGTGTTGTGAGGGTATTTAGTGGGGGGGAGGGGTTAGTGCAGTGGTCATGCTTAGGTGATGGGTGCCCATGGTTTGTGTTGGCATGCAGGAGTTGGTGTTGGGATGGGTGGGTTGTGCTGGTGAGACATTGTCAGGAAGGATGTGTGCTGGGGGGTTGGGGGTGAGGGTGGGGGTGTGGGTTGGCATGCTGGTGGGGTGTGGGGGATATAGTAGTTGAGATGGGACTTACCAGAGTCCATTCCTCCGGCTACTCCTGCGAGGCCCTGAGGATGCAGGATGGTCAAGACCTCTTGCTCCCACGATGTAAATTCGGGAGGGGTGGGTGGGGGTCCGCCGCCAGTCTTCTGGACCGCGATGTTGTGCCTGGAGACCATCGATCGGACCTTCCCCCGTAGGTCGTCCCATCTTTTGCGGATGTCCTCCCTATTCCTGGGATGCTGTCCCACCGCGTTGACCCTGTCCACGATCCGCTGCCATAGCTCCGCCTTCCTGGCTATACTGGTGTGCTGCACCTGCGAGCCGAAGAGCTGGGGTTCCACTCTTAGGATTTCCTCCACCATGACCCGGAGTTCTTGGTCCGAAAATCGTGGATGCCTTTGGGGTGCCATGGGGTGGTGTGGGTGAGGTGTGGGGTGGTGTATGTGATGAGGAGTGTGTTGGTGAGTGGTGCTTTGTGCTACTATATGGTGTAGTGTGCCTCAGTGTGTCTTGCTTTGGATTGTCTGCTGTGTCTCTCTCTCCTTCTCTCAGTAATTGGGGTCGCAGGGGTTTGTGGGTGTGTGTTTTATAGTTGGTTGATTGTGTGGGAGTGGTGTGTGTATGTGTATCAGGTGTGTGTTTTTCAAATTGTCCAATGTGGCTGTGTTTTGGTGATGTGTGTGTATTCTGACCGCGGCGGTGTGTAGCGCCAATGGAATACCGCGTTTGAATGACCGCCGTGTGGATTCGTGGGTCGTAATGGCATGGGCGTATTTCTGTTGGCGTGACGGTGGAGGTTTGGTCATCTCCAGTTTATCGCTGCCCGCCGATGTGGCGGGCTGCAGTGGAGGACGGATTTTTGGAGGTTTGGCCGTTGTGGGTCAGAATGACCGTGGCGGTTGACCGCGGCGGTGTTATGGCGGTCTTCTGACCGGCGGTAAGGGCATTTTACCGCCGAGGTCAGAATCACCCCCGTAATGTCTAATATCATGTCAAAGCCAATAGGCAGTTAAGCTGAATACAGAATGTAATGTCTAATATCATGTCAAAGCCAATAGGTAGCTGAGCTGAATACAAAATGTAATGTCTAATATCATGTCAAAGCCAATAGGCAGCTAAACTGAATACAGCATGTCAAAGCCTATAGGCAGAATACAGAATGTAATGGCTACTGCCATGGCAAAGCCAGTAGGCGGCTAAACTGAACAAAACATACAATGTGCTACTGGTGAACATTGAGCAACTAATATGCGCAGTGGTGAAACACAAATTCATTGGTCAAACACAATTAACAGCATCAAATTCCACCCTATGACCAATTAATTTTTGTTTCACATATCTCTTGTTTAAAAAAAAAAAAAAAAAAAAACATCAGCACAAAAAAAAAACATTATCAGCAAATCAGATTTGAATGATCAAAGCAATCACTGTAAAGCAAGTGAAGTGGATTACCATATAGATCTCATAACCTTTCACATCAGATACATCTACACAGAAAAGACTGAAACTTTTATTCTCTGAATGAGATTATGGTGTCTCTAAAATAGCAATTTGATGTAGTATGAGTTCTACTCATGTAAAGGTGCACGGTCCACCTGAAAGGTTTGCTGGAAGGTAAGTGAAAGTCAGAGTTCCATACGAAAAAACACAGATAGTTAACTGTTAAGGTTGCTTAGTTCCAGTGGAAGAATGCAATCAAACAAGGTGAGCTTGAACTGAAGGCGCCATTTGCGCAAAATGGATCCATGGTGCTTGTACTTTACTCAGTCAGGTTCAGGTTGGGGGTTCGGTCCCTTCCCCGACCCCACACGCACACACCCGAAGGGGGACCACACAGCACACTCAGGGACAGTGGCGAAACGCGGTAGGATCTGCAAAAGAAAAAAGTATGACTTTTCTTGCAAATAACATTTGTCATTTGAAATGTACCCTTCCTCTTTTCCCTGTTTTATAATCAGCAGGACGTTTTTGGGGCCCTTTATTATAATTTCTGCAGGTTCTGGAGGGTCACTCAGGGCTTCAACCCACACCTCAGCACTGAGGTTTTTATCTCCTGCACCACAGCTTCCCTTTTCTTGCACTGTCAGAAGGGCTGGGGCAGACTTATTCTTTACCACACCTCCATTCACTGAATTTTTGACAATTTGGGCCATTCTGTTTCCAATTTGTATGAATGAATCCGATTCTTTTCTAGTTATCAGCATAATTTTGATTTCTCCGTGGAAATCTGCAGCAATCACTCCCCCTAAAACCTGATCAATTTGCCATTTCTGTTCTGGTAACTTTCCTCTCCCCAACTGCTCTGTGACTGCTTGGGGGACAGATTGCGCTTGTGCGTGCTGCACAGTTTTTATCAAATCTAGGGGAATGTGCATCTCTCTCATCTCTGCCCACCTGTAAGTGGCTTTTTCTCCCAGCTGTTCACATTTCTGGTGCACCCACTTAGCCATCCCCACTAAGTCAGAATTCTGGGTGAACACTTCTCTCTCTGAATTTTTCTCTTTAACATCTGCAAGGGAATTGAACCAGTTAGGTACAAGCCATGTGGAAAACCAAACGGCTAAACCATTGGCAATGAACCAAGAATCAGTGTAAAAATGACACATCTCAAACAGCTCTTGCTTTAAAATCTGATACACATTGTACAACGTGGTTCCTTCTCCGGTGCTAGAAAACAACATTTCAGTCAATGAATCATTGGTCAAACAAACATGCTTTTTATCCTCAGTGGACACGAAATCAAATGGTGCACTCAATTTCACTGGTGACTCTTTTACCTGTGGTACTCTAGCCCTGTCTTGCAAGTACCAGATCCAGTGTATGATCCTAGCTAGGGGCACTCTTTTCTTCCCCTGTTCCAGATTTACCTGTAAATCAGTGTTTCCCTCTTGCACTGCGCAGAAATCTAAAGTCATTATTTCATTAGCAAAATCACAAGCGCGCAGCTTCTTAGTGACGTTATAACAAAGTGTTAGGATTTCACTCAGATGAGGGCTATTCTGTTTCCAAAAACCAAACAAGCTAATGAAACTCGGTGTCTCTTGCTTAGTGCAAACAGTAAGAAACTCTAAAATCTTTTGTTTTACGTCATTTTGCAACGGTAACTCGTAAATCACATTCTGAGCTCTCTCCAACCTGGCTCACACGAAGGCTCAGAGTGGCTCGAAGCTTTCTTAACCCCCTCCTTACTGGAATGGGAAAAGACAGATTCTTCTAAAACAGCATTTTTATAACTTTCAGAATCATCTTGCATTAATGTATTCTGGCTAATTTGCTCACGTAAATTCTCATTTTCATGTTCCAACTACCTACATTTCTCCTGCATTTTTCTCAAAGCAGATAAAAGTATCCAAACCCTTCTGTCAAAAACAAAAGGGACATCATCGCTTCCAAAAGGCACATTTTCTAAATATGCTTTATCACAGAAGGAAAACATGTTTCTCACAGCACCATCAGGCAGTTTAACTACACATGCATTTTCAAACATGGTCTGCTGTGCTTCTGTAATTTTCCAAACAACAAAAAACAATTACACTTTTAAATTGTGCACGTAGAAATCTATAATTCGACCCTACCCCACTTCTGGTACCAAAATGTTCTGCCTTCCTACTTATCTCGTATCAGAGCTTACAGAACATCTCTGGAATGCACTTCTGAATTCAAAGAAGACCTTTATTGTTGTTAATTCTTCCCCACCCACAAGTTCTTGAGAGACAAATTAATAGCTTTCAAGCACACGTTCAAATGAGTAAAAGTAGTCGCAGCAAGGAAAACAAAATATATCACAGTACTTCTCAGTTGCAATGTACACAGCAGGTTAGATATTTAATGCAAAGCATATACAATCAAATACTTTACCGTTTGAGCAAGGCGGAAGGGCCTACATACTCAGCTTCATCTTTCTGGGGTCTGCAAGTTGATGACTCCGGTCAACTGCGGGAAAGAGATTATCTACCCAAACGGGAGACTAGCAACTGGCGACAAGTTCCAGCCTGAAGTCAAGCAGATTTGAATCTAAATCTCTGAAGCCCCGAGTCATCCTTACAAAAGCGTGTCCCCTCCTCTCAGACCTGGGAAAACTACGCAAGCCTTTGGAGACTGGCCAGATCTCCTAGACTTCTCCTCTTCCCAAGCCTGAGCAGAAAGGAAAACACCAAATGTACTCTCTCTTATCAGGTCTAGTCTGGTGTGCTTGGTTCATCTTGTGCAAAAACATAGCTTGGAAAAATACAGTTTGGATTCTCAACTGCAATGTCTAACTCCACGTTAAAGGTAATAGGCAGCTAACCTAAATATCAAATGCAATGTCTAATGTCATGTCAAAGCCAATAGGCAGCTGAGCTGAATACAAAATGTAATGTCTAATATCATGTCAAAGCCAATAGGCAGCTGAGCTGAATACAAAACATACAATGTGCTACTATTGAACATTGAGCAACTAATATGCGCAGTGGTGAAACACAAATTCATTGGTCAAACACAATTAATAGCATCACACCTGTTTACCAAGCACTGCTGCCTGGGCAGTCCGGTCCATCAGGATGGGCACTTTGCAAGATTGTTTCTTAGCCCCACCTTCAGGGAGGTATTGCTTGGATATCCATTCTAAGGTAACAAAAATGCGGCTAGAAGTTTCTCCCAGATGAACAAGTTACTTACCTTCTGTAAAGCCTTTTCTGGTAGATACTCTTTCTAGGTGCAGATTCCTTACTGATGCACCCATCCTCTCCGCTCTGTGAAAGGATTTCTAGGGCCAGGGCTTTTCCCCTTTCAGGTCCATAGTTTTCCACACCAGTGGTCAGTATTCTTTGTGGCTCTGCACTCCTGGTGTGGAAAGTCGTGAAGAAAAACTGACTTCTGCACACTGGGGTGGCTCCTATATAGGCACCGTACACATCACTTCTGGTGACGCTGCTGATGCCACACAGAGTGAACCACGGCATCTGTAGTGTGCATTGGTGTTCTGCTCACGAAAAACTTCTGGCTCTAGTCCAACGCCTGGGGATAAAAATAAGGTAAGGCATCTGCAGATAGATAGAGTCTCTACCAGATAAGGTGTTACTGAAGGTAAGTAATGATGACATCACAGGAAATGACATTTACCATGTCCATGAGATCACAGGAAAGGATCCCACTACATGATTTGGAGCAGGCTACATGAAAAGGCGGTGTGGTCTTTGACTCTGAGAGCATCAATATGGAACGTGAGGGCTAGGCTAAACTCATAGGGAATCATCATCATCTAAATACTTTATTCGGCTCTGATGAGCCATAAAAGTTCAAATCAAGTACAGTACATAATTATACAAGAATGTAAAAAGTACAGATTAGTAAAGCAAGTTTCTCAATATTTGCTGTGGATTTGCAGTGCACTTAGGGTAAAATTCAACACAACATAGATAATATCTATGCCTCCCAGGAGTTGTAGATAAGCAAAAGCTAACTCATGGGACCTAATCTCAGCTGCCATTAAAACTGGGCAGAGAAACTGTCTCCTCTGTGGTTTATAAAGGGTGCAAAATAGAATATAGTGCTTTGTGCTTTGATGTGCAAAGCCATCACAGGGGCCAAAGGGGAGTGAGGAAAACCATTTGCCTTGATAAGGCAAGACCACTAGGAAAGGTATTGATTTAAGGAGAAACCTGGTTAATAAAAATGTGTGCCTCTCTTTCAAAATTACCTTGTTGGAGATGCTCTATTGCCACAGCACACCTATTCACCATATAGAGAGATTGGGTATTTTTTATTTTAAAAAAATCTCTTTCACTTTGCGTGGAGACTAGCTGACGGAATCACCACGGTTAGAGAACTTTGTAAAGCTTTGTTATGTATATTTAAGTTGTAGGATGTCTCGGGAGTTATCCAGGGTGTAGTAATCGAGTCAGGACAGCTTAAATGAAGTTCTTTATTTACAGCCCCAGACACGTAATACCTCTGGATCCACTCCGCATCTTCTCCTTAACTGTCAAACCCCTGAATCCTCAACCACAACATTCTATGTTTCCTCATGCGCTGTGGAATCCAAGAGACGTGCTGGCTCGTGAACAACCTGACTGTGATTCACGTTGCAACACAAGCTTTGTTAAGTATATTTAAGTTGTAGGATGTCTCAGGAGTTATCCAGGGCCAGAAAGTCAGCCAAACCTGTTATACGAAAGTGATCCTCTGGGTTCCTTGAAACTCTTACCCAGAAAAAAACGAGCTGTAATTTGATATAGTCTTCAATAACACGAAGCCCAACTCCTTCATGGCAAAAAAAACACAGGAGTACGTTGTGGGACAGCCAGTAGCCTTCTCAGAGATTTATATTAAATTATTTGTAGGCAATTACTGTTGGCATAACCCAGACGCCAGCATCAAATAAAGTAATAGATAAACATTTACTCTTAAAAACACATAATAATCCTCTCACTGGCTTGTGCCCTAATCATTTACCAATCTATAGACAGCGCAATGAATATTTGGAATTGCAAGGTATTCAATAAAAATTACCATATAAAGTCAACATCAACAGGGACACCAAATACGTAAAATGAGGGCCTTTAAAAAGTTATGAACCCCCTAGCGTAATGTTTCTAGTTTTAGCTAACTTTGGTCCATATTTCATTATAAAGGATTGTGTTTGATGTGTCCTTAGTCCCAAGGTAGTCATAAAACTACTAAGCACTGAATCATCTGAACAGTAATACAGGAACTAGGCGTGAGTTAATAATCGGATTGTCTTTCCCTATACTGCATAAGTAGTCCTCGAGGCTGTTAATGTATAGTTTAAAAAAAAAACAGAAAAGGGGCCAGTACGCAGCCTTGTTTTACCCCAGTTGCAGAGGGAAATTATTCTGATAAACCCTTCTCCCTCTATACTGAACTTGAGGTGTGGTATGCGCATAAAGCCTGCGAAGTAGAGTTATGTTTGAAACCCCTAGCTGTGCCATGATTGATCACAGTTTGGACCAATCCACTGTAATAAAGGCACGTTAAATCCACGAAGGACATATTGACTCAGCCTTTTGTGGCCTTCCTATATCTTTGTGCAATAAGGCATAGGTTCAGGGTCTGCTCGGTTGTTTCTAGACCAGGACGGAACTCAAACTGGACAACCGGAAGCCCCTGGGTCTCCAGCGCCCATTCTTCCAATTTAGCCAAAATTACTCTGCCTGTGCTATTTAACAAAGAAATCAGTTGATGGCAGAGGGGCAGGTTCTTATCTCCCTTCTTAAAAACTGGGAAAATGGTAGCCTTTTGCCATGTCTTAACTAGAGGTCCTACAATCACAGATCTTATGATCAGAGTGCCCCAAATTTGCAGTAAAGATTTATATGTCGGACGGGATTCTATCTGGTCCTGGGGCTTTATATGAGGGCTGCTTTCTACCTTTTGTAAACAGATTTTTTTTTTTTTATTATTAAACAAGACAATTAGTCAGAGCAAAGACCAGAATATGATATCATGCAATACAATGTTTTCACATGCTAGAGTGTCGTGATAATTAACGGTCTTGCAGTCAATAACCACCCCTCCCCTATCACTGAGTCAGACGTTTGAAACAATAATGGTCTTATGCGATGTTTACTCTTGCATTTTCTAGAGGGTGAAGTGGTTTGTTGTAGTCAATTTTTGTATTAAATTGTATCAGAGACAAGCCTTACAGTAATATAAAAAGTACACATCAAAAAAGACTAAAAATTCATAAGAGCCCCATAATCGCAATTTAAAACATTGTGGCAACAATCACTCTATTCATAAAAAGTCACATATCCCCAAACAATTAAATATAAATAATTGATTTAAGAACGACTACACCCCCATCCACATCTTGGAAGAAGGGCAACCTTTTGTCAGTACCTATCCTCTACTCGGGGGTAACCCTGAGGTAAAGTGCTTGTGCTCACAGTATTTTATACAGTATTAGTAGCAATAACTCACAGAGCTACAGGATCTTTTACAGGGAAGAGAGAGACCCTAACGTTAGCGTGGGGCAAACCATTATTTCATCATACTGCTATTGCCTAGCGCCCTATTAGATCTTCTAAACATTTTAAAGTTCTAAAAATCACCCTCCCCTATTTTGGCTGTCAATTCCCTTAGCCTGGCCAAGTGGCCCATATGTATGAGGTGACCAGGTCATTTTTGCTCATGTTACCCGGCCTTGCGCAGAGTGCAGTTTTCCTGCAATTTGCTCCACCAGCTTTAAAAAGAGGGAGAAGCCACCGGCGCCTTGCCTCATCAAATTTCTTACAGATCGGGGTGAAGTGAGCCACATTATCAACCTCCCCAGGGATGCAGTCACAAAACTCCAAACTTGCCGCTAGTCTACAGGTACGGACCAGGTAGCCTCTTCGGGGCAGCACTCCCAGCCTGTATTTCATATAGAGGATACAAAATATCCAAGTAAGCCTGGGGAGCTGGGTCATAGACATTGTTAAAATAATAGTGCATAATTGAATCAGGCCTGAGTTCCTGGCACACCCTCATCTTACTGAGTTCCCAGTATCGAGCTTTTATCAGGACCACCGTATCCTTGGTAACTCTACCCAGTTCCACCCATAGGTCCTTCAACCGAAGGTTCCCTAGAGTCTTTTTAACATAAGCTCCCAAGGAACACCTCCCAGAACCATCATACGTGGTGACTTCTTCCAAAGTTTCTAAATACACTGCTGCCCTAGGGTTGCCACTACCATCGCCCAGTACAATATTGGCCTTATAGCTGCTAGTTCCGAAATCAGTGTAAACTTTAGTTCTGCAAAGAGAGCTTTCAGGGGGGTTCCCGGTCCCAGCCCCAATAAAGTTCTCAGAAAAGTATTCTCGGCAACCTGCAGCACTCTAACATTCGTGAATCCCCAGAGTTCCACTCCATAGAGTGCCACAGCCACTGCTTTTTGAGAATATATCTCCAGGACTATGCTACCACTACTTCCTCCAGGCTTGTACTTTAATCTCAATATTGCCCCAGTCGCTTGTTTAAGGGCTATGGCTGCCTTCCGAACTTGGCAGTCCCAACTTAAGTTCTCAGAGAACAGCACTCCTAGATAATCAAAGTGCTTGGTAACCTCAATTGGAGCATGGTTAACCATTAGCTTCCTCTGTAGGCTAGGAGACGGCTGCAGGATCATCCCCATAGTCTTCATGCAATTCCCTCGCAGTATTTCACAAAGTGGGCAAGGAGACTTTGGACTGAATTTTCAGTGCGTGCCATAAGAACTGCATCGTCGGCAAACAATAATATTGGCACCCTCCTACCTGCTACAAGAAGGACATATAACTGCTCCCCTAAGAGGAATTGAGTGACATCGTTCACAAAAAGGCTAAAGTGTAGGGGTGCCAGGACGCAGCCCTGCCTTATGCCCTTTTGAAGGGGTATGTGCAATCTCCACTCATCCCATACCTTACTCTAGCTGTGCTGTCCATATGCAGTGATGCTATAGCTTTCACTAGGGAGGCATCAACCCCCAGACTTACCAGTGACCTCTATAGTTTACCCCTGTCTACTGAATCAAAGGCGGCTTCCAGATCTATGAATACCAGGTATAATGAGCACTTCTTGATTACAGTAAATATATATGAAATCAGGTAGAGACGAATGATCTGGTTGATGGTTCCAATTCGGGGACGAAAGCCTGCTTGCACTTCTGTTAACACACCCTGGGTTTCAACCCACACCTTCCCGGCCCCGTCCAGCAAAGAGATCGGCCGGTAGTTGACAGGGCATCCTCGATCGCCCTTCTTATAAATCAGAACAATGACGGCAGAATGCCAGGACTGCGGTACTATGTTCCCCTCGAGGGCTGCATTGAACTCCTTGGTGAGTATTTTTGCCCAATAAGGAGATGCCTCATAGTAAAGATCCACCGGCACCATATCTGGGCCCGGGGCCTTATTCCTCTTCATTGCTCCCAGTGTTCTAATTACCTCTGTGATTAAAATTCTTATCTCACAAAGGGCATTAGAAGGAGCATCAATCGCTGGGGTACTATATAATGTGCTAAAATAATCAACCCAGACAAGGACGCCTATGCAGGTTTCTACATCAGTCGCAGCCCCCTTCTCCACTCTTGCCACCAATGCCCAGAATCTTTTTGGCTCGTGGTCAGTGGTAGTTTCTTTGAGTTCAGCCCAGAGTGTACTTTGGTGCACCCGCTTCTTAATCGCTAATAGGTGCATATTGCCGTTTCTATGTGCTCTGAATTTCTCTTCACTAGCAGTGCTGGGATGGGGCAAGCGAGACCTCTCTTTTTACCCTTATACACTCCTCATCAAACCAGCCTTTATGACCCGTCTGCCCTTTTCTACTGTTGTCACATGGCTTAGATGTTACAGGTTCAGACCACAAGGCCCTCAACTTCCCTATCATAGCGTCATATGCCGCAAGGATGAGGGGGCTGAGATAAATTGTCCATAGTTAGCCAATATGAGTTCAAGTTGTGGGAGATCCTGCAGATACTTTTCCCCATCCCACTGTATTCTCTTTCTGCGGTTGGTCAGAACAGTCTCCCTCTCATATAACCCCGTTGCCTGCCCTATCATATTTCCAAACCCCAGAACATTTGGCCTCATATTGAGAGCAAGTGGGTTGTGATCGCTCTCTATCTTACTAACCACAGCCATATCAAGGATAGCTGCCTACGCTTCCACATTAACAATAACATAGTCAATGACAGATTGAAATATGCCGTTGGCGAAGGTGGCTTTTTCTGCACCATCTAACTTGGAGCGGCCATTAACAAAGCGGAGGCCGTTACTGAGCATAAGGTCAGTAGAGGCCTCAGATTTTTTGTAGACTTTGGACAATTTATTGCGGTCTCCAGAATTCCCATACTCTGATCTTCTGTCACAATTTCACTAGTACGGATGGTATCACAGGCCGACGTGTTAAAGTCTCCACATACCAGTATCACATCCCTATCTCTATCATGGCCCGTGGTTTTTTATCATTTACGGTGCCTCTTCTAATTCTGCTAATGTATGCAAAGCATTCTTTTCAGATTACCTGTACCCCCGGGGACCATCTTGGGGGGATATATACATTCAAAGTATCCATTAACCCCATTTACCCCTAGCTGCCCAAAGTCTCACATGTTGGAAATTAGCACGAGCCAACAGGTGTGGCACATCTACTTTTATTTTGCAGTTTAACCTGCACGAGACCCAGATTGAGATACCCCCAGCTGGGCGTCCCTTCCTGGGTCGAATGGCCAACATCTCATATCCCAGGAACCCATTAATACACGTTCTTTCAACAGCCCAGTTTTCCTGAAAGCAGCAGATGTTAAACAGACTAACAAATTGTAACCAATCATTATCTTCCAACTTGCTAGCCAAGTAACTTCCTTTCAATTTGTTACATGGAGTAAATGTGGGGGGAGCATAGTGGGGCAATAGTATAGTTCCTCATCGTTCAGTCCGCGCTTGTTCTAGACCATGGGTACTCACAAATATTTTCTCAGGGGCCGCACTGTTTGGTCTTTGATGTGACCCAGGGCCGCATTGCTGCCAGCATGGTGGCGGTCGGAGGGCTGGGGGTAGGGTGGGGAGGGGTAGTGGTAAAACGTGTGTAGGGCAAGTCAAGCATATACATCTAGGGTCTGAATTGCCCAATGTGAAACCAGAAACTTGGGTATAAATTCCTGCTTCTCCACTTAACCAAATTGTGTGATCCTAGGCAAATGTTTTATTTCACTTTACCTCCTTTTTTCGTTTTTCTTCATCATCACACATAAGAACCTTGAAATATATCTTCAGGATGTATGCTGTATAAAACATTCTGTGTCTGATTTAATAAACAAACTATAATGTTGTTCATGTTTTATAGAAACCCAGCCCTCCCAAAGAGTTCACATAACAACTGACTTGCCTTTTAGTTCACAGTTCACATTCTTGTCAGGGTGTGGGGGATGGAAGGGGATGAAAGTTTCTAAATTAATTTTTGAAAACTATGACTTTGAAAAAATATCAATGCAGTGATATAGGGGGTCATTACAACATTGGCGGTAAAAGCCGCTTACCGCCGTGCAGAAGACCGCCAGTACACCGCAGCAGCCATGGAAATCCGCCACAGCTATTGTGACCCCCATCTCGGAATCCGCCGAAAGTCAGACACCCACACAAGTCCGCCACACCAAAGGTCAGTGATAAACTGGCGAAAACAAAACCTCCACCGTCATGCCAACAGAAACACGCCCATGCTATCACGATCCACGCGGCGGTCTTTCAGCCGCAGTATTCCATTGGCGGTACACACCGCTGCGCTCAAAATACACACACATCTCAAAAACACCGCCACATTGGACAATTTCAAATACATATACCTGATACACATACACACACCACTCCCACACACCCAACACAATATAAAACACACACCCACATCACCCACAAACCCCTGCAACCAAAAATTATTGACGAAGGCCAGAGAGACTGCACTGCATAGACAGCCCCACCACACAGAGGCACACAACACCATCACCCACACAACATCCACGCACAAAACACCACACACTCATCACCAGATACACCACCCCACACATCACCTACACCACCCCATGTCACGGCAAAGACACCCCAGGTTCTCGGAGGAGGAGCTCAGGGTCATGGTGGAGGAAATCGTACGGGTACAGCCACAGCTATTTGGAGCACAGGTGCAGCACACCTCCATAGCTAGGAAGATGGAGCTATGGCGAAGAATAGTCGACAGGGTCAACGTAGTGGGACAGCACCCAAGAAATCAGGAGGACATCAGGAAGAGGTGGAACGACCTACGGGGGAAGGTGCGTTCCGTGGTCTCAAGACACAACATCGCGGTACAGCGGACTGGCGGCGGACCCCCACCTCCTACCTAACTAACAACATGGGAGGAGCAGGTCTTGGCCATTATGCATCCTGAGGGCCTCGGAGGAGTCGGTGGAGGAATGGACTCTGGTAAGTCAAATCTTAACTATCATATCCCCCACCCTACCTGCATGCTATCACAGACCCCCACCCTCACCCCCTCCCCTATCACTCCAACTCCTCACTAATGTACTAATAACACAAATCACCCATCCCAACACCAATCCCTGCATGACCCAACAAAGCATGGACACCCATCACTAAAGCATGCCCACTGCACATACCCATAACACCCCCCCAACCATCATCACACAAGCCCCCAAACAGGAATGCCAGCACTGGGGTACACGGTCACCCACCCATTGCACACCATGACACACACAGATGCAATAATCATGCTTTTAAACCCCTGCAGGACCACTACCCAACGTCACCAGACAGGAGGGTCCAGACATCTCTACCCCACCCACAGAAGAGGCCCACAGTGATGACAGCAGCTCTGTCCAACTGGATCCAGATGACCAGCCCGGACCATCGTGGGCCTCGGGACAGTTGGTTCCCCTCACACAGGCACAGCCCAACACAGACCTTCCACCCTCTGGAAACACCAGCACAGCACCCACCCAGTGGGCCCATACCTCCGTCCCCAGGACACGCCAATCAGCTGTGTGTCCACCACTACAGGGAACCCAGGATAACCCACCACCCCAACAACAACAAGGACCTGGGGGCAGTGGTAGTGGACACACGGTCCAGGGGACGGAGGCCCAGGAACACAGGGGAACTGGGAGGGCTGCTGTGCGACAGGGGGTGGACAGGCCAAGGGAACCCACTCTCCACGAGGCCCTCTCCTCCATCATGGGAGCATACCACCACTCCCAGGAGACGATGGCTACGGTCCTGGCCAAGTTTCAGGAGACCCAGCGCCTGCAGGAGGAACAGTATTTGGGGTTCAGGGAGGAACTCAGAACCATCAGCTCCGCCCTGGGCACCATCGTAGGGGTGCTGAAGGACATACAGAACACCATGAGGGACACCGTGGCACTCTAAGGGGCCCCTGACACTAGCATGGATGATGAACTGCCCACCACCTCCGCCGGTGCTAGTGGACAGGACGCCTCGTCACAGGACCACCACACCAGCACCCCACCCCCTGCAGATGGAGAACCACCCCGCAAGCGGTCCCTGAGATCCAGGAACAGGACAGAGCACTATGCCAAGACCCCCGCCAAGAAATGAGACCACCCTGATTGTCATCCCACTGTCCCACTTTGTAACCCTGTCCATATTGGAACTATCCCAGCTCCACTTCCTATGCCCATATGGGCAGTACACCTGTGAGACTAATAGACTGGACTCTGCCATGGACATTCCTCCACCATCACCGCTCACCATTTTACCACCCCCTCCAATAATTAGCACTTCAATAAACACCCTTGAAGCACAAAACAATCTGGAGTCAGTCTGTGATTTTGAAAATGTGTATTCGCTATGACAGTGACAAAATCGGTTCACAAATGTAATGTCAACATACCCATGTCACACATCACAAGTCCGTGAAGAATGCAAGCAGATGACACACGTTGGTAACCACACCTGTGAAACCGTAATGGAAATGTACAACTCAGTTACCAAATACTGCTTGAAATTGACAGACAGGATAGAGGTAGAAGTGTGTAAGTACTTGTAGTAGGCAACAAAGTGTTCTCACCTGTGTGTCACTGGAAATATTGCTGGATGACTGAGTCCCTGTTGTCAATGTCTTCTTCCTCTGCTTCCTCCTCATCACTGTCCACAGGCTCCACAGCTGCCACAACACCGTCATCTGGACCATCCTCCTGCAGAAAAGGCATCGCAAAGCAAGATTGTGAAGCATACAGCAGGCGATGATGATCTGGCACACCTTCCTTGGTGAGTAGAATAGGGAACCACCTGTCATATGGAGGCACCTGAACCTGGCCTTCAGGAGGCCGAAGGTGCGTTCGATCACCCTCCTAGTCCGCCCATGGGCCTCATTGTAGCATTCCTCTGCCCTGGTCCTGGGATTCCTCACTGGGGTCAGTAGCCATGACAGGTTGGGGTAACCAGAGTCACCTAATAGCCACACACGGTGCCTCTGGAGTTGACCCATCACATAAGGGATGCTGCTATTCCGCAGGATGTAGGCGTCATGCACTGAGCCAGGGAACATAGCATTTACCTGGGAGATGTACTGGTCTGCCAAACATACCATCTGTACATTCATCGAATTATATCTCTTCCGGTTCCTGTACACCTGTTCACTCCTGTGGGGGGGGGCAAAGCCACATGGGTCCCATCAATGGCACCTATGATGTTGGGGATATGTCCAAGGGCATAGAAGTCACCTTTAACAGTAGCGAAATCCTCCACCTGAGGGAAAACGATGTAGCTCCTCATGTGTTTCAGCAGGGCAGACAACACTCTGGACAACACGTTGGAAAACATAGGCTGGGACATCCCTGATGCCATGGCCACTGTTGTTTGAAAAGACCTACTTGCAAGGAAATGGAGCACTGATAGCACCTGCACTTGAGGGGTGATCCCTGTGAGATGGCGGATAGCTGACATCAGGTCAGGCTCCAACTGGGTACACAGTTCCTGGATTGTGGCACGGTCAAACCTGTAGGTGATGATTAAATGTCACTCCTCCATTGTCAACATGTCCACAAGCGGTCGATACACCGGAGGATCCTGCCATCTCCTCACATGTCCCAGCTGACGGTGCCTAGGAAGGACAACAGCGACCACAGAGTCAAGCAACTCAGAGGTATGTACCCACAGCTACACAGAACACAAAACATAATCCAAAAAGTTGTCTGTATGTGCGTTGAGTCCAGGCCTAGGTATGTGTGACGCAGTTGAAAATGAAGCCATGTGGGCCCCTGAAATGGCGGGTGCCTGACCTCTAAACTGGGACAATGGGATGTGAGCTAACTGCGCTGGCGTTGTACACCGTCGCGGTAGGCAGTCGAAGACCGCTGCGCAATGCTGCATTGGTTAACATCGGACCCTATGGGTCCCAGGAGCCAATGACGAAGTGCACCGGCGGTGATGATACGCATCGCCGCGGACGTCACCGCCATTTTCTATCTGTTCAATCACTCGATACCTGATCTTCCACAGGAGAGGACCTATACTGCAAGTGCTGCTGTGACCTCGGTCTGGAAGAGACAATGGCTCGTGCGTCTGGGGAAAGGGCCCCTGCCTTCACTGCACAGGAGTTGGAGAAGCTCGTGGAGAGGGTCCTCCCCCAGTACACGCTACTCTACAGTCCTCCAGACCAACAGGTGAGTACACAGGGAGCAAGTTGTATGGGCTATGCCTGTGTGGAGAGGGCTGGTTGTAAGAAGGAAGGGGGCAGAGTTCTGCGAGCATGAAGGACTGTGAATGCATGTGCCACATGGCAAGGGTAGGGATGTGGGCCTCTCACTTCGACGGTGCAGTTGGTAATTACTTCTCTTCTTCCCCTGTACATGTCATGTAAGTCAGCACCCACCAGAAGAAGGATATTTGGCGTGCCATCGCCAAGGACGTCCGGACCCTGGGGGTCCACCACAGACGGAGCACCCACTGCCGTAAAAGATGGGAGGACATTCGCCGCTGGAGCAAGAAGACGGCGGAGGCTCAGCTGGGGATTGCCTCCCAACGTGGGAGGGGTGCCCGTCGCACCATGACCCCCCTGATGTTCCGGATCCTGGCGGTGGCCTACCCTGAGTTGGATGGGCGCTTGAGGGCATCACAGCAGACACAAGGGGGTGAGTACACTCTCATGCAGTAGACTTTGCGCGCAGTGGAGGTGTCTGGGTGGGGGAGGAGGGCTGTGGGTTTCCCTAGGCCAGGGTGAGTTCCGTAGGCTATGCCCCTCCGTAATGCAGGCCATGTGGCAATCCACCCCACCTCTGTAGAGTGCCAACTACAGGTATACATGCCCCTGTGTCATCTATGTGTGCTGATGTCCACCATAGCCATGTAGGCCATATCCCAGGAACTGCATCAGTAGAGCCCAACAGCGCGGCGTAGTGCAGGGGGCTGCTGTGTCTGTATTGTCCGCCAACGGTAGCGGTAAGCCATGCACTCAACCTGTCTTTCTTCTGTCGCCCCCCCCCCTTTTTGTGCTCTCCTTGTTCTTTTGTGCATCAGCATCATCAGGCGGAGGTACAGTGGCACCGGAGCACCAGGGAGCTGCATCCCACATGGCCATGGAGGGCCACACCATGGACTCTGACTACACCAGTGAAACAGAGGGCGAGGGCAGCTTCACGGCAGTCACAGGATCAGCAACCAGCGACACGGACTCATCCTCCGATGGGAGCTCCCTTGTGGTGGCGGCAAAATCTGTGCCCCCCACTTCTACAGGTACAGCTGCCACCCCCCCTACCAGCACCACCCTCCCAGCAGCCCCTCAGACTTCGCCCCGTGCCCGCTCACCCAGGAGGGTGGGCATCACCTTCGTCCCAGGCACCTCAGCCCCTTCCACCTCTGCTGCCCTCAGTGAGGAGGCCATTGACCTCCTCAGGTCACTCACTGTTGGGCAGTCTACCATTGTGAATGCCATCCAGGGTGTAAAAAGGGAGTTGCAACACACTAATGCATTCCTGGAGGGCATTCATTCTGGTCAGGCTGCCCATCATCGAACCCTGCAATCTCTGGCCTCAGCACTGATGGCAGCCATTGTCTCTGTCTCTAGCCTCCCCCTCCAACTTCCTCCACCCAGACCCAATCCCCTGTACCCCAGCCTATCCCAAGCACACCATCAGACCAGCCTGCACACACGTCAACACACAAGGGGAGCTCAGGCAAACATAAGCACCACACATCCCACAGGCACTCACACAAGCATCACCCATATACAGACACAGCAACATCCACTGCCTCCACTGTGTCCCCCTCGTCGTCGTCTCCCTCCTCCCTCCCAGTGTCGTCTACACTCTCACCTGCATGCACTACCACTACAGCCACTAGGTACCGCACCAGCACAGCCACCACCACACCCCGCTCACCTGCACTCACCACCCCCACTACCATTTACACGTCCCCTGTGTCCTCTCCCAGTGTGTCTGTGACGCCCCCTCCCAAAGTACACAAACGCAGGCACACACCCACCCAACAGCCATCCACCTCACGACAGCCTCCAGCGCATACACCTGCACCCAAATCACCTAAAGTTACACCTCCTACAACCACCTCCTCTTCCTCCACTCCCAGACCCCCTCCAGCTACCCGTCCCAGTGTTCGTAAGAAACTTTTCCTGAGCAACCTTGACCTCTTTCCCACCACCCCCCCCTCCAATTCATAGCTCCCGTACTAGCACCTCAGCCAAAAAATCTCCGGTACCAGTGGTGCCTGTTAGAGGTATGTGGAGTGCACCAGGGCAGCCAGTGTGACACGGAGCCACAGCACAGCCAGTCCCCCCCCCGTGAAGCACCAGAAGTTGGACAGTGCCCGACGGGATAGGGGGAAGCCTCCAGCCGGCAAAGCCGCTCACAAGGGTCCCGGGGGGACTGTCCACTCAGCTGTGACTCCTCCCAAGGTGGGGAAGGGGCAGAAGACAGCGCCAAAGTCTGGGAAGAGCAACACGGCGGAGAAGCCTGCCATCATCGCCGCTGCCCAGGAGGCCACCGCCAGCCCCATTGTCAGCGGCTAGGAGGCCACCGCCAGAGTCAGTGCCCAGGAGGGCAGTCCCATCGTCAGTGGCCAGGAGGCCACCGCCAGAGTCAGTGCCCAGGAGGGCCCCGGCAGCCTCAGCCCTGCTGGCCAATGAGGGACCGCCATGGCAAACAACGCTGCACAGGTCAGAGACAGCAAAGTCAAGCACCGCTGAACAGGGCATGCACCGCTGAACAGGGCAAAGACCGCCATGGCAAGCACTGCTGAACAGGTCAGAGACCGCAAAGTCAAGCACCGCTGAACAGGGCAAAGACCGCCATGGCAAGCACCGCTGAACAGGGCAAGCACCGCTGAACAGGGCAAAGACCGCCATGGCAAGCACCGCTGAACAGGTCAGAGACAGCAAAGTCAAGCACCGCTGAACAGGGCAAGCACCACCAACTCAAGCACCGCTAGCCCATGTGCGGCAGGGGCAGTGATGGAACTGGGACCATCACGGGGAGAGTGATGCACTCTGGGCACCAGTCCCCCTCCAGAACCAGTGGAGAACAGCATCCACTACCTCTGTCCTTAACAGGATGAAGCACTCTGGGCACCACTCCCCATCCAGAACCAGTGGAGAACAGCATCCACTACCTCAGTCCTTAACAGGATGAAGCACTCTGGGCACCAGTCCCCCTCCAGAACCAGTGGAGAATGGCATCCACTACCTCAGTCCTTGGCAGGATGAAGCACTCTGGGCACAAAGCCCCCTCCAGAACCAGTGGAGACTGTTATCCCCTTTAGAGACTGTGGCTTTGCACTCCCCAGGATGGTACAGTGGGCAACCCACCCACTGTAGAGACTTGAGAGACTGTGGCTTTGCACTCCCCAGGATGGTACAGTGGGCAACCCACCCACTGTAGAGACTTGAGAGACTGTGGCTTTGCATTCCCCAGGATACATCAGTGGGCATGGAGCCCCCTCATGGATCTGGCATGGTGCTGTCATCCGGCTAAGGGACCGCCCCTTCCCTTCCCCCTGAGGTGCCTGTTGTATTTTGTTCTGATGCCCCTGCAGTGTTCTCTCCGTTTTGCTCAGGTATCGTGTGTGGGCCTCGCCCATGCATTTTGGGCCCAGTGGTCCATGGACATTGAATGGTGCATACCTGCACTACTAATCGTGATGTATATTTTGTTGAATGTAAAATTATATCTGTATATATTTGCTTACTGTATTTTGATACATTACAATGGTTGCACTCATTTCCTTTGGCCTTTGCATTCTTCCGGGGGGTATTGGGGTTGTTACTGTTATGTTTGGATATGCATTGGTGTGTGTGTTGTAGTGGGTGAGGGTCGGGGTGGGGGTGGGGGTGTTGCGTGTGTGTGTCCCTGACTTTTGCCTCTCCCCTCCCCTATGTCGTAGGTGCAGTACTCACCGTTGTCCTCGGCGCCGGCGTTGATGATGATCGTACAGGAGCAGGAAGACTATTGCAGGGAGTATTTTTGAGTTCCGGCTCCATGGTGTCCTCCTTCCTCGAGGTGAGCGTTTTCCCATTGAAATGGCTGTTTCCGCCGTGTTTTTATCCACGGTGAATCCGCCCCGGAAAAGGTGGCGGATTGGTAGGTTGTGATACTGTGGGCGGTACTTCGTCTCCCGCATGTCTGTTGGCGGTGACCGCCGCGCTGTTTGTCTGTACCGCCGTGGCGGTCGGAGTGTTAAAGTGGCTGTTTTTGTTGGCGGTTTCCGCCACGGTCATAATTCTCTCTTTTTTTCCGCCGGCTTGTTTGCGGTCTTACCGCCGCTTTAACACCATCCGCCAGGGTTGTAATGACCCCCATAATGTAGTGTACTAAGGTGAAACGGTTCTGCAGGTTAATGAAATGCACTGTTTGAATTTCACAAAGATAATACTTTTATATTTTTGTTGCAAGATGTCATTAATAATGAAGGTGTTTCTAAAGGTAAGAGTTCCAGAACACCCTAGTTACTCCTTTTTGTTAACTTCAATTAGATTCTAAATAAATACTTGCCCGTTTATTTTACAATTTTTAGTGCCAGTCCTGAGTCGAATAAACAGCAGCACAGTGCTGCTGTTGACCTGGGAGGCCGCATGTAAATGTCAGGAGGGCCGCATGTGGCCCCCGGGCCGTACTTTGAGTATCATGGTTCTAGAGGATGCTCCGGAGCTCCCTGCCAATGCTACTGCTACCCATGACCAATCCTCGAAATTGTCCCCATTAGCCCTCTCCTCGTGGCTGGGGATCCTAATTTGCCTACAGATCTTATGAGTAGTAATGGTCAATGTTTCTCATCCTTCACTACCTTTAGCTATGGTTTTCTCCTTTTTTTGCCATAGTGTCATTCCTTACCTGGGAGAATCGCGCGGTGGCTACTTCACCCCAGTGTCTAGCAGCCTGGCAGTAAGCAATATTAGGTGCGGGGACGGCTGGGTTGCTGGTATCAGTATTCTCCCCCCTTGGTGCATCCTTAGAATTTGCGGTTGAAGTTGACCCTCTGTCTGCATCATCCTTGGGATTAGAGAATAGCCATTTGAGGGAATACACTGGAAACGGTACAGCTCTTTTTCCCTTTTCTTTTTTTTTCCATTTCCTTTCTTCTTGGTATCCCTACTCGGGTTTACACATATTCCATCTAGGGCTTCCCCTTGCAGCCCCCATCCCTCCTTCCACATCCCCCAGAGCCCACTGTCAGATCCTTAGGCTCGGTAGATGCAGCTCTAGCTCCAGGGTTAGCCTGATGCTCTTCAGCAGAGGGGCTATTCAGCCCTACTTGAGCAAGCCCAATGCATCCTTTGTTGCCATGTGCAGAGTTGCCATGGGAATAAGCCATAGCTATAGGCCCACTGCTCTGTGGTATACTCCCGGTCTTGACAGTATTGTGATCTACAGTTCGAGTCTGCACAGTGCTCCTTGAGGGCTGGGGAGATTAAATTGACTTTGAGTAGCATACTGAGAAGACTGGTGCGAGAAGTCCTGGTTCGCCCCTTCTGTTCTTTCATCCGGGACTAAAGTCTGTAATATCACAGTTAACAATGACTCTATATGCTCTGATCCCCCCAGAAATTTCTCCAATAATGCAGGAATTGATGCTAGAATATTTTTTAGTGTAATGATAGCTTCTGAGATTATAAACCTTTGTGGGGACCCTGCTGGTACATAATTAATCCTTTGGTGCGGGCAGGGAGAGAGGTGACGATATATAGAATCAATAGAGCAGAATCCCCCGCTAGGGGAGGAACTATTGTTGATGAACTTAAAATCAAGGGCGGCCTCCGCTGAACTATCACCAAATTCCAGCCGAGCATTAGATGGTTCGCAGGGACCTTCTGCATTCTCAGTTGGCGCAGATCTACACGGTATGTCAGGAAGCAAAAAATCCAAGAACATCAGGGAGCTTTCATTTAGGTAGCCGTTTTTCCCTCTTATATTGCCATTGCTCCAGTCGCTCCGATTAGCAGATCTACTACTTGATGGCAACAAATTGCTGGCAGAGCGGTCACGGGGGGACTCAAATATGCACCACGGTCCTCCCCTCCCTGTGATACCCGGGACCTACACCTCAGCCTCGGAGACCCCGGTACACTAAGTTGGCTCTCTGGAATAGAACACCAATTTCCACAAGTTTGCTCCTCAACCACCTTCGCCTCCTCATCCACTGGCACAATCCCTAGTGATCCAGCCAGTTCAGTGCTTTCAGCAATGGTTTTGGCAGCTCTTTTCTCACTCTCTCTCTCAAAGCATTCGTCAGACTCTCCATCCATATCAGCTCCGTCGCCATGGTCATTAACGTTATCATTTTTCTCCAGGTCACCCCCCTGAACCCTAGACCCCTCCTTCTCCTTCTTCTTTTCATTGGTTTGTTGCAGCAATGCTGCCTTGTCCACCTTCTGATAGAAGCTGGTTATTAGCTTCCTGGGGGGTCTACCAACTTCCCTTTCACTGACCTCGCTGCTAGCAGTAGCCAGGAGTGGAAGGTGCAACAGGGGAGAGCCCAGGTTCTGCGAACATAGGATTATAGGGGCCCTGGAGAAGAAGAGGCGTCGACAGCCCTCCTGCACCTGGGGCTTTACACCCAAGTCCTTTTTTACCTTGGGGTGCCTCATAACTAGTGTACTAAATACTCTCATGGTGCGCCTAGGCATTGTTTGTCACGCATTGAGACTCCATATGTTTTTCAACGTCATTCTCTGTTGCTTTCAACCAGAAGCCAGTTAGTTTATTGTCAAATTTGTTGTCAATTGGCAGCATACTGGGAGGGCTTGGGCTATACTTCAGTGATCACAGTGACTAAGGTGGTCACAGTGTGCAATGTGTTATGCTGCTTCTTGCCCCAGTCCAGGTGGTTGCGGCGGGGGAGCACACAGAGTGAAGCAAACCGCACTAAACCTAGTCCACCCGCTTCCACCCCTCTTTCCGGCTCAACACTAGGGCCCTGGCTCTAATGCCACAGCCACACTATGCTGATTGGTTGACCATCTCAATCTTGGGTTTTACTGTCTACTGTCTTGCTGTCTCAGTAAGTCTCAGTAGACCCTCATTAGATCCTCAGAAGATCCTCTGGTCCTGGTCCAGGCTGGAGGGAGAAGACACCAGCAGCACAGTTCCTGCCATATTTCATGGCAGTGGTGTGTCAAAGGGATTGTAGGTAGGGGGTTGAAGGGGACCCCAGTATCTCTAGTGAACCCCCCACTGGGGTACCACATACTTCCTTGTCCCCAGGACAGACTCAGTCAGCCCCCACCACCACTGCCACCTTATTTCAGCCACATCAACCACAGCCGCCAGCAATCCGCGGATGATCCTCCAGCGGGCCTTCAGCCTGCAGCCTCCCTGGCCACTCAATATCTTGGTGCTACAAAGTCCAGTTCTGACGCACAGCGCCACGCCACACACCTGCAGACTTCAACGGTCTGCACCACACCTCACCTCACCTCCCTTCTGCTCTGCTCCCCTTCTCCTTCACTGCAAAAAGGCTACAAACAGGCTTCAATGGCCGCGCCACACCAAGCCCAGAGGCAGGGGCCGGGGGGCCAGGGGCTGGGGGCTGGCCAGGGAAGCTTCAAGAGAGCCTCCTACCTCCGTTCACCTGCAGGCTTCAATGGTGCAGTAGTGGTGCGGTAGCAGCGAGAATGATCCTCTGGCGCTGCTGCTGCTTTGCATCCCCCGTTTGTTATAGCCGCTTTAGATGGCTATAAGTACAGGTAGACATTGCACACTAAGTAGAGGAGATCTATGGTTGGCTGGGGGCTAAGGATTGAAGGGCTGTGGTGATTGTTCCCTGGAGGGGGAGGATATTGGGGAGGCTTCTTGTGAGGTGAGAGCAGGGTTTTTCAGAGTATCTACTAGAGCCTCCCAGGCGTGGGCAGTGTCTAAATTGCCAATGCCACTCTTCTCTTAGTAGGAGTGGTTCCTTGCAAACTGCCCATTTTTCTAGTTCCATTTGTTACTCAGGGGCCTGACCGGTTCTTCCAGTGGTGGGTGAGCTCTCGTTTGACTAATATCAATCCCAAATTCTGAAATTTTGAAATTTACTAGTCACTTTTGTTTTGGAGGTGTGGGGGAACCAGTGTAGTAGGCAATGGCCCAAAGACAGGGGGACCTCTCTGTCTGTTATTTCTGCAAGTGTAGTGGTAATCCCCTGCCAGTTAGCAGTCAGGGTGGGGGCACGCCCATACCATATGTAAATAGTTGGCACCTAACTCCCCGCATCAGGGGCATGAGGCATTAGTTACTCCAAAATGTCTGTTAATTCGGTCTGGGGTGAGGTGGGCCCTATGTGCGAGGTAAAAGCTAATCAATTTAGGTGCATACCTGGATACTTTAGGGATGCATTCCAATATAGTCTCCTAAGCTTTTTTGGGAATGGGGGTTTCAAGGTCGTTCTAGGGCTTCTAGTGGGTCAGGGTATCTGACTGTAAACAGAGTATAAACATGTGATAGCTTCAAATATATGGTCTGATAGCACTATATACCAACAGCATTGGTGTGCTTTAGGTTCAGTGACTCCTAATTTCCAGTGTTGGCGTATAGCTGTTCCCACTGACCCATGTAATAAAAAATTTCATTGGGGTAGATTGAAGTTTGCTCGAAAGTCGTCGAAAGCAAGCAAAAATGATTCTCTGAATAGGTTTCCGATTTTGCTAACTCCTGCAATTGCCCACTCCCGTAGTCTCCCCTAGTCACTGCAATGCAATAGAGAGTGCAGCATTTTAAGGGGGAGCTCTGGAGAATATGGAACCAAGGTGGATGTTTTCGGCAAACTGTGGGCCCAGCATTTTCGGATAACCGTGAACTCCCTACAATCAATTACTGGGACAATTCTAATCTTCAAGGGGGTTCTTACCAGGTCCAAGCCACTGGATGAGCCACTGTAGTGGGCCACCAAGTAATAGGATTCAAAGTCCGGGTCTGCCATTCCCCCCTGGGATGTGGGGCGCTGTACTGTAGCGAGAGATACCCGTCGGCGCCCAGATCCCCATATGAAAGACGTTATAATTTAGTTGAATTCTATAAAAAAACGATCTAGGTATCCAGAGGAGAAGCATCTAAAAAAAGTATACAAATGTAGGTAGGACTATCATTTTTAGGATGGCTAACCATCCAGCTTCTGATTGTGGGAGTGTTCTCCAAAGTCTATGTGGGTCATCAGTTTTCTGGTCGCATGCCCCAATTTCCCCTCAAACCTGTCAGTTTAGTTATGATTGTTCCTGACTCCCAGGTAGGAAAGGCATTGTGGACCACATGCCAGCAACAGTCTTTGGGATCCCGCAAGATCATACCCAGTGTCTTTAAGAAAAAGTAGGAGATTGTCAGCATAGAATGCTATTTTCTGGGAAGTGGGGCCCACCTGAAGACCTTTGTAGGTGGTACCCGAACATGGCAGGTGTGCAATGGCTTCTATTGCTATGGGAAATAGCAAGAGATGACAGCAGACACCCCTGTCCCATGCCCCTTTCAACTAAGTAGCTTTCTGATATTAGATGTCCTGTACAGACCTGAGCAACGCAGTCAGTGTGTAGGAGATGCATCCAGTCTACAAAGGATCATCCCAGCCCTATACAAAGCATGACAGCATATAATCCCACTTCAAGCTGTCAAAGGCCTTCTCAATATCTATGGCCAAGATAGCAGCAGTTTCCTTATCAAAGAGGTGGCTTCAAGGAGTGTCAGCAATTGCTGCATGTAAACCGCAGTGCTCCGCCCCAGGATAAAGATTGCCTGATCCGGATGAATTAGCTTGGTCATGAGTGGAAGTAATCTATAGGCGAATATTTTGCTCACAAGTTTATATTCTATATTTAGCATTGACAGTGGTTGATAGGCGTTAAAGTCTGCCGCTGATTTCCTTGGTTTCAGGAGGGGCACAACCAATGCTTCCTTGGTTTTTTGTGGGAGTCGCCCCCTCTGGTTTGCAGTTTTGTAGATGTCAGCTAGTCTGGGTGCAAGTTCCACCACATATGCAGTGTAGAATTCAGCCGGTAATCTGTCAGAATCCAGAACTTTGCTCATTGCCATTCCCTTAATCACCCCCAATACTTCAGGCAGTGTGATGTCCACTCCCAAGCCCTCGGCCTCTGCATCTGTCAGACGGGGGAGGTCCATGCTTGAGAGAAAGCTGTTTAGGCCTGAGGAATCGTGAGGGATTCTGCTTGTGTATAAATTCTGATAATGATGTGCAAAGCAGTAGTTTATGTTGGATTGGAAGTAGAGCAGGACTTCCGTGCGAGAGGTTAGCTCCACTATGGACGAACCTCTGTTGGTGGGGTTAAAAGCCACGCTAGTAGGTGGCCAGCTCAGTCATGCTCTGCGTGAGATCTCTCCATGTAGGATCTATAATCGAACAAGCAGAGTCTCTCAGTGCATATTGCAACTCGTTCTTTGACTTCCAGGAATGGTTTTTGGGGTTCTGGGTGTTCAGGGTGGTGCAGTTCTGCTTCCTTTAGTGTTTGCTCGACGGCAGCAATCTCTCGGAGTAATGTTTTACAGATGCCCATTGATTCTGCCATACAATGGCCACGGAGTACCACATTGAACGCATCCCATTCTACTTTTAGGGAGGAGACTGTTCCAGAGTTTGTGGTGAAAAAGTATTGTATTCTATCCCGAATTGCTTCCAAGATTTGGGTCCTCTAGGGACTCAGGTTTGAGTTGCCAGGTGGGAATCTTGGGGGATGGTCTATTTCATCCCAGACTCAAAAGGACCAGGTTATGATCGGATATGTTGCGGGTGAGGTATTCTAAATTATGGACAATGGAGTGTGTATCTGCCATACAGAAGAAAATGTTGAGCCATAAATGCAGGTCGTGCAAAGGGGAAAAGAAGGAAAAGTCTTTACCTTGGGGTTTCTAGAGCACCAGGAATCCATAAGATTCCAGTTCTTTGCCATTCTGCAAATCTGAGGCAGAATGGTGTATGGAGGAATCCTATGATGGGGCTGTGGGAGCGATCAAGCATGGGATCAACTATACATTTGAAGCCCCCCAATGAAGGCATGTCAGGTCAGGAAAGGAGACAATTGTGCAGATATCCTGGACAGGAATGTGGTTTGATCTGTGTTTGAACCATAAATGTTCAATATATTGATGTCTCTTCTGTTGAACCTACTAGTAATAGGCACAAAATAGCCCTTTGGGTCAGTCAAGAATTTATGTATTGGAATGGAAGTCCTGCCCTGACCAAAATCGGTACCCTACTAGGTGAAGGCAGAAAATGTGGTATAAAACAGTTGGCCTCTCCATCGACATTGGAGTGCCTCTCCTTCTTTGGCTGTTAACTGTGTCTCTTGGGGAAGACCAATAGGTATTCCCTGCCAAACCAAGTATGAGAATACCTTATACCTTTTAAACATGGTGTGTATTCCCCATACATTCCAGGATATTCAGTTTTAGGTTGTGTTGATTACCATGATAGCAGGATGTCTGGATTATGATCACCTTGTGGTAAGGACCCTTGTGCCAAAGGTGCTGCAGGTAGACATCGGTATGCTACTACTAAGGCCCATATTTATACTTTTTAGCACCGACGACGTTTTTGGACAATTGTTTTTTGTAAGTTTGCGCCGATTTTGTGCCAAAAAACTACGCAAATGCGGCACTAAAGAAGTATAAATATGAGCTTAAGTGCTGTTTCTGACTCGAGGAGCCCCATGATAAGAATAAGATTACAAAACACTGAAAAGGACATTTCCAAACACCCCAGCCCAAGGGCAAGAAATAGAACCAAACAGTTAATGTAACCTAATCACTCTAATGAGGCCTGGGAGGTACTATAAAGCCAGTCCCTGGGTCTCCATTCGACTAATGAAGTGGATATAGCCACCCCATAATAATAATGTTCAACCCTGTAAATTAATCAGCATTTAATGAACAGAGCAGTCATAAGTTATACAAAACATATCCCATCATCTTCCGAGCTAGTGTAAGGTCTACGTGTGCTAGATCAAGTTGTCTGCAGTTCTGGGAGTCACCGCTAGAGATATAATACTTGCTGTCTCCAATAAGGAGTCATGATCCGAATCTGACCTCTTCTCATCCAGCTCACGGAGATGGGAGGACTGTCCAGAGCCAGAACCACTCAGACGCCACTGCCTCGTCGACTCTCTGTCTCTCCTGTTGTTTCTCATTGGGCAATGGAGCAGTTGGAATGTGTGGTGCTATGTGCTGGCAATGGCACAGTTTGCGCCTCTCTGGTCTTGGTTGAGATTCCCCACTGGGTCCGGCCCATGGCTGTTGGTCTATCCATGACCAAATGTCCGCTGAAGATTGGAAGAAGGGGGGTAGGGTATCGTGGGAGTCTCAAGTGCTCGTAGGTTGTTGTCTTAAGGGAGCGATCTATTACATATGGAGCAAGATCAGAGCAATGGGGAGGGGGGCTCTTCTTGGACCCCTCCTCTCCCCCTCCCCCCATTGCTGGTATTGTGAACCCTCGATTTGGTGAGTCTCTTCTTTGGTATATTATTGTGTATTTATGATTGAGGTCCCTCTTCTCTGGGCAATGATTCACAATGTGGTAGGAAATTCGAAACAGCTATCAAGGCCTGGCTTCGAGGTAGTGCAGGGTGGCGACAGCGGTTTCCTCTGTGCTGCCGTCCTCGTCCCTAGCAATTGCTGCCTCTCTTCAGGTCCCAGTGGGACCCACCCAACAACATGAGGAAGGGCAGTGGGCACTGCCGCTGACCATGACTTGTTGGCCCACTGCTGCCAACTGAGAGGTTACCCACATGCGGTGCGCGGCACCAGCAGATCGGCTTCTTTTTGCCTGTTATTTGTGGCTGCCTCCCCCTGCTGGGCCTTGGGGGATTCACAGTCGGGATACCAGAGGGAGGGTGGGGCCCCCTCCCGTTTGTTGCCCTATATTTGCGGAGCCAGTGATGCCCACTCTGCCTGCAGCATTGGTTTCACCTTGGTGGGCCGTGTGACCCCGACGTTCGTCGCACTGCTCTCCGCAGCTAGACTGCCCACTCCTGTTCCTCAGTGTTCGGTTCTCAGAGGTTGCTGTGGCATCTCCGGTTATTACTGGAGGGAAACTCCAGTCGGGCCCACTATCCTCTGCTTTGCTCTAGGATGTTGGTCCTTGAATCATTGCAGGACGGGGGGCTCACTGCCTCCTCCGCTGGCCGAGGCCCAAGAGCCCCCTTAGCCAGTTGAAGTTTCCACAGCGAGCTCCCTACCACTGGTTGTGGCCCATGGGCCCGCCTGGCGGGATGAGCTCTTCTAATCTTCCCAGGGGCAGGAGGGAGGGGCAGGCTCTGCAGCTGCAGGTTTTGGGCAAGTGCTGGGCCCAAGGGTTTCACAGTCGGTATACCAGAGGGAGGGTGGGGTCTTCCCATTCATTCGACCTATATTTGTGGACCCAGCGATGCCCACTCCGCCTGCAGCATGGGTCTCACCTTGGTGGACCGTGTGGGCCCTGACGTTCGTCGCACTGCTCTGCCCAACTAGACTGCCCACTGCAGTTCCTCAGTGCATGGTCCTCAGCGGTTGCTGCGGTGTCTCCGGTTATTACTGGAGGGAGACTCCAGTCGGCCCACTCTTCGCCATCGCTCCAATGTGTTGGTCCTTGAATCATTGCAGGATGGGGGGCTCACCGCCAGGCGGCCTGTTGTTGTGGATTAGTCTTCCCCTTGAAGCAATAAATTCCACAGTGAAACAAACAGATATGCAAACAAAGTTTATTTCCATTGAAGATAAAAGAGCCCGCAACTAGTGCTGCCGTAGTCCTCAGGACCTTGTCTCAACTGATTTCTTAGAGGACGACGACAGCACGATTCAGTTTCAAACACTTTCAAAGTTAAACATTACATGTGCCCCATTGAACATAATACATACATGAGGCACCTTTTTGAACATAAATAAAATGATGTAAACAAACTTAACTGGACTGTAACCTCGAGCACATTCGAAACCGAACGCGCTCGGGCACAGAACTAATTACATCATAAAGACTCACACTACAACACCTTACCCCTTTTAAAATAATAAAACACCTTCCCATTAATGGATTTAATTTTTTTTTTTTAAATATATATAAATAAATAAATAAAAAAACTCAAGAAACATAGTAGTCCTTAAACTTGATAGGCATTCCTACATTGCGTTTCTCACTAACAGAGTTAGGCAAATCAATTGCAGAATTTGCTTGATGAAGCAGCTGACTACAATCTGCAGGAAAAGATGACACTGCTTCATGCTCCGGAACATCTACAAAATCAGACACATCACAATTGCAACTACCACAACTAGTTTGTAGGTCCTCAATAAATGTAAAACTTGACAAAGCATCAACATCCTTGGCTGCTAAAATTTTACTTGCTTGAAGGGGAGTGATTTTGATAATATCTCCTTTACTCCACCAACATTTATTCTTCAACAAAACTGAACCTTTTGACACTTTCTCAACCTGTACAGGAGACATGAATTTCGAATGACCTTTCCTCACTCTCGTAGGAACTTTGAAAAGTACCCAATCGCCCACCATAAAATTAACAACCTTAATTCTGTGTTTCTTAACAAATAATTCCTGAGACCGAACTTGATTCTTTAACACTGTTGCCTTTAGTTCAGATAAATCTTCCAACCTGTCCTTGTTGAACTTCCTCATCCAGTCTGGACAAATGGCACACCTTGGAAGCCTTCTGCGTAAAAGCACGAATGGGCACACCCCTGTAGTACTTTGGGGAGTAATAAAATATGACAAAATGTTCTGTTTTAAAAAGGTTTTAACATCACCCCCAATTGCCAAAGCAGTCCGACCTCCCTCTTTAAGAAATGTGTTCATTCCTTCCACCAAACCATTAGCAGAAGGAGAATATAATGCACCCCTAATATGCTTCATCTGGTGTTTCTCAATAAACTCCTTCATTTTGTGTGAAACAAAATGTGTGCCATTGTCGGTTACTATTTCCTTAGGTGCTCCTTCTACTGAGAAAATTTTAGATAAAAATTTTATAATAGAATCTGTGTTAGGAATAGAAGTAAAACCTACATATACCCATTTTGAAAAATAGTCAACCAAAACCATCATGTATCTCTGTGAAACTGGAAGAGTTACAAAAGGTCTTGCAAAATTCAAAGCTACCTTCTGCCAAGCTTCTTGTGGCAAAGGAACAGTGAAAAGGGGAGTGTCCAGAGATTTCCAATGCTTATCCGAAACCAGACAAGTTGTACATCCATCAACAAATTTAGCTACCTGAGATTTCAAACCTGGCCACCAATAAAACTGCTTGAGAGTCTTGAAAGGACTGCTAAGACCTAAATGTCCCTTATGTGCTTCTCCAACGAGAACACCCCTCAATGACACTGGGGGAATACAACGATCTCCACGTAATAATACCCCATCAACAAAGGATAACTCATCAGAAACTTGCACATAAGGACCCAAACTAGCATCAACATTCCTTTCTTTCAGCCAGCCTTTATCTAAGAAAGCCTTAACCTCTACCAAAATGTTATCTTCTTGTGCGGCTGTGACCCAAACTTCATGTGATATTGGGCCGGAGTCATGTACAATTACGTGCACCAAAGCAACAACACAATCACTCTCATCCTGACTGTCAACATTTGCCTCAAACGACATTGGCAATCTGGACAGACAATCTGTACGGACATTCCTGGAACATACTTCAGAACAAAGTCAAACTCCTGCAACTTGGAAAGTAATCTCACTAAGCGAGAAGATGCTCTACCAGAACCATTACCATTAAGAAGATGAAGTAATGGCTTATGATCAGTGAATAAGTCAAACTTCACTCCCCAGATAAAGTTTTTAAACCTTTCTACTGCCCATTACATGCTAATGCTTCACGCTCAATGGTACTGTAATGTGATTCAGCCCTAGAAAGGGAACGTGAAGCAAAAGCAATCGTGCTTTCAATACCTTGATCAAACTGTGGCAATACTGCTCCTAACCCAATCTGACTGGCATTCACACAGATAATGCACTTTTTGCCTGCAACAAAAGGAGATAGTGCTGGTGCAGTCACTATCATGTTCTTCAGTGTAATGAATGATTCACCCAAATCTTTAGTCCAAACATACTTAGACCCTTTTTTGAGTAAATTTCTCAATGGTTGCGCAATGTAAGCATACCCCTTAACGAAGCATGAATAATATTCACTTAAACCTAAAAACGACCTCAGAGTATCTTTATCTCTGGGAGGTTGTGCATCCTGAATAGTCTTAATAAGTGAGAACTTTGGAGAAATACCTTCTGGACTAATGCTATGCCCCAAGTAGTCAAAATTCTGAACCTTAAATCTACATTTGTCAGCACGAAGATGAATACCAAACTCTCTGAATCTATCAAACACTTTAGCTAAAATTTTGTTATGTTCAGAGGCATTATTTTCAAACACAAGAATATCATCCTGGAAAGCCTGAGCTCCAACAATACTATCTAACTCTGTATCCATCAACCTCTGAAAGACACTGGCCGCTGAAGCGAATCCAAAAGGTAGTCTAGTAAATTTAAAACTTCCAAAAGGAGTGACAAATGTAGTCAAATCTTGTGACATGTCATCAAGAGGAATCTGATGATAAGCAGACTTGAGATCCAATAACGAAAAATGTTTAGCAGTACCAATATTTGCTAACAGTTCCTGTATTTTAGGTAAAGGGTGTGATTCACAGATAATGTTTTTGTTGAGGCTACGAAGGTCAGCACAGAGCCTAATGCTATTGTCCTTTTTCCGCACAATAACAATAGGACTTACCCATTCCGATGGACCAGCCTCCTTGATAATTCCATCCTTCTGTCACGGTTTCGGGCGGGTCTGATCAGGACTTTGGTTGGGACACCCCTTGAGGTCACTGAATATCCTAAAGAGGTAGTACACTGGGGCAGAGGAGCAGCTAAAGGCATACACGGAAAGGACAGCTATGGATAGGCACAGGAAACAGGAAAGTGAAAGCAGAGCAACCCTTGTGTGAACAAACAGGAAACAGATTACTAGTGGACAAACACGCTGGGGTTGTACACAGAGTAAGGCGCAGAACCTCCCACAGTGACAGGGAATCTCAATGCCTCTGTGCAGTTTGCTCTTACAGATAGTCACCCTGCCAGCCCCATAGAAAGGAGGCAGCAGAAGTGATTCTGTCTCTGGACCCTAGAGCACAAACAAGGATAGTACTTACATACACAGGACACGCTCTTGTGGGTCCAGCTGGAAACACAGTGGCGATTCCTGAGAAAACAGCAATAGCACACTGTCACTGTTAGGCACGAAATACAACGTATAACACTGGACAAGGATGGGGGCTGGAATTGCCTCCTGGAAACCAGGAGCCAACCCCAGTACACAGGAGGACACGTATACACTGGTGAAGACTGATAGAACACTTACCAGACACAAAGAACCAAGAAGAAACAGAAACAGAAGGGAACAAACAAACAAAGAGGCAGAGGCAAGAACTAGGAACAGGCTCAGGCTGAAGCAAAGGCGGGTCTAGGACTTGAAAACAGGGCGCAAACTTCTGTCTGGGACAGACAGACAGGACTGGGAAACTGAGAACAGGCTCTGGCTGGAACAGGCAAGGACAGGACTGGAATACAGGGAGTAGGAAATGAGCAGTAAACAGGACTGGGAAACAGAGAGAAGGTTCAGGCTGAAACAAGGCAGGAGCAGGGCAGAGAAACAGGGAGCAGGCTTTGGAAGAAACAAACAGGTACAAGGCTAAGAAATAGGGAGCAGACTCTGGCTGGAACAATCAGGAGCAGGGCAGAGAAACAGGAAACAGGATCAGGCTCAGGCTGGAACAGAACAGGACAGGAACAAAACTGGAACACCATCCGACAAGGGGTCTGTAACACAAAGGAATTGAAGTCCGATGCACGACGGGGAGCTTGAGGAAATGGCTGCTTATAAGCAGTTCCAAGCTGGGCTGCACAGGAGAGGTTTCAGGTGTGTGTGGTTTCGGACACTTGCAAGTCCTGGAGGAGAGGATCCAGTGAAAAGGAGCAACTGGACTTCTCCCATTGAAAACAATGGGAAACAGAATCCGGGTTTTCCTGACTACCAAGCTGTGCATTATGGGATTTGCAGTCCCAAGAAGCAAATGTAGTCCTACACAAGTGTACCATGGAGAAAAGAGAAACAAACAGGAGTCAGCAAGGGACTCTAGATAGGTGTTCAAGGTGATTCCCAGGCTTCTGACAGTCCCCTTACAGCGCCCCCTGGAAATGGGACGACCGAGTCGTAACACCTTCAACATTTTATCTAATAACTCTTTCAATTCATCTCTGATACTTAATGGAACAGGGCGCAACTTATGCACAATGGGAACCGATTTGCTCTTAAGCTTTATAGAATGAATATAGTTTTTTATACAACCAATGCTATCAGTGAATAAATCAGGATAAGATTTCAATATACTTTCCTGAGAAGATAAACTTGAGCACTGTACCGAAGAGACAGAAACATCAGAAATTTGGACAGGGGAATCAGACCCTGGGACCACCATAAGACCTAATTTTGCTAGGTCTCTCCACCCAATAATATGGCGACCTTTAACTGCTACATAAACCTTTGTTATTGCTTGCTGACCTGAACAAGCAATTTCAAAATATCGCACCATATCAATGTCTTGGTCACCATATGCCTTAGGATGTACATCAGATTCTCTCAATGTCACAGAATCTTTCCAATGTAAATTGAACAAAGTATCAGAAATGATGGTGATAGGGTCACCGGAGTCACACATCATTTGAATAGTAATAACATTCCCCAAATTCACCAAACAATCAGGGTCCTTGATCTGCCGTCCAATTCAGTATCAACATCCACAGTTAGGACTAAATTGGACAAATCACAAGGCACCTCTTCAACTGGCACCTCAACACTATGAACTTTCATTACACTTTTGCCCATCCCACATATACCATGAAAATGTCAAATGTTCTTGCATGTTGTGCAACGCTTACTCATAGCTGGACAAAACAGAAAATTACCCAAATGTGACTTTGAACCACACCTGCAACAAAAATAATTATTTTTCATCAGGTAACTTTTAACATTTCTGTTAAGCTTGAGGTGAACTGAATCAACCTGATCATTAAGTGAATTAACAGCCATTGGAGACATTGCAGAGCTATCCATTGCCATTGCACTTGTAGAAACAATAGAACGTTCTATACTTTTTGCCAAATCTAAGACTTCATTTAAAGTTGGATCTCTACATGTAAGCAACCTTTCTTGAACTTTTCTTGAATAACAGCTATACACAAATTGATCACACAAAGAAATGTCTAGTGATGCCCCAAACTTACATGCGGAAACTAAATGTCTCAAGGCAGAAACAAATTCTTCAATAGAGTCATCTGCAGCTTGCTTCCTTTTAAAGAAATTAAACTGGATTCTTCCGAAAATGTATTTTGCAGACGTGCAATCACCTCCGCAAACTCATCCCAATCCCCAGCAGCATCTGGACAATGAGGAACAACTGGCAAATTATCAAACACTTGTTGCCCTTCTTGGCCCAAATGACTGTACAGAATGGCAGCTCTGCGTTTTGGTTCAAAGTCATCTGCGCCAACAGCAATTAAATATTTCCTGAAAGAACGTAACCAAAAGCACCACTTGACTGCTGGCTTGCCAGGATGTGGCAAGAAAGCATTTATGTTGGCAAAATTTGAATTGGCCATGCTAAAAAGAGGCTAACCGTTGAAGCTATAATAAACAGAAGTAAAGTTTTACGTGGATTTAAGTTTTTTTGTTTTTTAAATCAATTTGCTGAGCAACTTGTCTATAACGAAGAAGAAAGTACCTCAATGCAAAATCCTGAAGATTTGCCTGTCACCAATACATACAGTAAACAGAGAACAGTAAATAGGCTAGAACAACTGAACAGGTGTGCCTGTCACCGGAGAACAGACAAAATCCAGCATTGAAATCCATAAAATGCTTGTTGTGTAAATACTGTACTAGGCCTAGGTTGAAATGCAGTGTTGAAATCGACCGTGGAAATCGTGGAAGGAAGCTGGGTAAAACCTCAACACAGAAGAGTGCATGCGTAGAAACTGGAACAGCAATCAGGTGCGAGGAATAAGAAAGAAAACATCCAGCAGCAGTAAATTAATCTATCACCTCACCCATCGAGATCGGAAATAAAACAATCCAGGAGCAGGAATAACTGGAGAAGGCACTCTACATCAGCTCCGTGAGTAACGATCACACAGGATACAATAAAAAGCACTAAAATGTAGTTGCAGGCTCAAAACAACTCGTTGCCAAATATGTTGTGGATTAATCTTCCATGTGGAGCAATAAATTCCACAGTGAAATGAACAGATCGGTAAACAAAGTTTATTTCCATTGAAGATAAAAACGCCCGCAACTAGTGCTGCCGTAGTCCTCAGGACCTTGTCTCAACTGATTTTTCAGAGGACGATAACACCACGATTCAGTTTCAAACACTTTCAAAGTTAAACATTACACGTGCCCCTTTGAACATAATACATACATGAGGAACCTTTTTGAACATAAATAAAATGACATAAACAAACTTAACTGGACTATAACCTCGAGCACATTCGAAACCGAACGCAATCGGGCACAGAACTAATTACACTACAACACCTGTCCGTCGGCTCAAATGGCTGCCGCCATGTTGACTGTGTCACCGCCACAGGCCCAGATATAGGCCCTCATTCTAACCCCGGCGGTCTCAGACCGCCGGGGCCAGGGTCGGCGGGAGCACCGCCGACAGACCGGCGGTGCCCCGCAGGGCATTCTGACCGCGGCGGTTTGGCCGCGGTCAGAAAGGGTAAACCGGCGGTCTCCCGCCGGTTTACCGCTGCCCTTAGAATCCCCCATGGCGGCGCAGCTTGCTGCGCCGCCATGGGGGATTCTGACACCCCCTACCGCCATCCTGTTCCTGGCGGTTCGCCCGCCAGGAACAGGATGGCGGTAGGGGGTGCCGCGGGGCCCCTGGGGGCCCCTGCCGTGCCCATGCCAATGGCATGGGCACGGCAGAGGCCCCCGTAAGAGGGCCCCACAAAGTATTTCAGTGTCTGCCTAGCAGACACTGAAATACGCGACGGGTGCAACTGCACCCGTCGCACCTTCCCACTCCGCCGGCTCAATTCTGAGCCGGCATCTTAGTGGAAGGTTGATTTGCCCTGGGCTGGCGGGCGCCTTTTGGCAGCCGCCCGCCAGCCCAGGGCAAATCCCAAAATACCCTCAGCGGTCTTTCGACTGCGGAGCGGTATTTTGGTGGGGGAACTTCGGCGGGCGGCCTCCGCCGCCCGCCGAAGTTAGAATCACCCCCATAGTCCCGGTTCCGATCCATGTACTGGTGCACCGGTCAATCTTGTGAGGCACACTCTGGTGTTGGGGGTGTTTGGATTTGGGTGTTTGTAAGGGTGGGGATAACATATGACGGGCAGGGTGATGTCAGATGGGGCCTGGACCGGCAGAGTGGTCAGGGTATCCTCTCACACCGTGCGCTGCTAGCTAGACCCCGGAGGGGCTGCTTTCTATGTCTAAAATAACCTCTGACAACTCATTCGAGCTGCAGAAGGCTATGGCAGTGTTCATATCATGGGGCGCTTCTACTCCCAGTGCCGTATTGACAATTAAATCACTGGGGCCAAAAAATTTAATAAAATTATCCACTCATTCTTTGGTAGATATAAATGTCTCCACCTTTGGCATATTATCTCCTAACAGATTAGAAGAGTTACCAACCTGCCAGAGTGCTCTGGAGTATTTCAAGTCACTTGCTGTCTTGAGATCATCCCATGCGTGCTCCCTTATTTTGATCTTCCTGGTGGTAATCACTTCTTTATATACTTTCCTGTAATAGTCTTCCCTGCCTGGTCTTATGATTGTTTGCCAAAAGCTAACTTGAGAGCTGGGTTACGGGTGTGGTTAAACCATTTAGGGCTATTACTGATCTTTTTAATACTTTTGGTTAGTTTTGCTGCCATATAGCTATTTAAAGTGGAATATGCCTGTATGATGTCTGTGGGACTAGCATTATCCTGGGGAACGGTAGTGATTTGGGCCTGGTTATTTACTAAATGATCTTTGATAAAGCGATCTTTATCGATTTTTTCACTCTTAATATTCAGGCCATTATTTTTGCTAAATTCTACCCTCTATTGCAGAGCAACATAAGTGCTTCTACACAGGTCAAGTTTTAATTCCACCGTTTGATGGTTATGGTCACTTAAGCAGCTGATCAAAACTATGTAATCATTAAGAACTGGGATCAATTCCTTTAAAACTAGTATATAGTCAATAATGGAACTTGAATCTGTCCTTATGTACGCTGGTATTCGCCTTTGGTCTGTCATAGTGGGGTCTTGGACGATTATCAAATTACTAGCAACAGCAGGTCTGTTCAGCCTATCCCCATACTGGGTATGCCTAAAGTGCGAGAGGGGTTGGTTTGTTTCATCACAAATGCCACATTACATCATAACTTTAGGGTCACATTTTCGAATATTAAAGTCTCCTACCCAGATGATTAAAAGCTCCCTCTTGTGGTCATTCTGCACCTTGTGCAGGTATTCCTCCAAATCATCCACCACATTGGTCACAGTTGTATGAAATATATTATAATAAACATTAATCAATAACAAATCCAAAGGCTTCTCTAATTTCAATAGAAGCATATGAAAATATGCTGATCTAATGACTTCTCGCACTGTCATGACAAAAGCCACGGAAATAAAGATAGCTAGACCCCCTCTTGCCCATTCTAACTTTGATGGAGTAGCTGGAACATAGTAAGTTACATATCCATTTATGTGAGGGAGTGTAGCAACCAAGACTCTTGGCAGCAGATGATTTGATACTGCTCCACTGTCTTTGCCCAGTCTGAATTTTTTTTAGCTTGAAGCACAAGCCTGCCACGTTCCATGAAATTAAGTCTCAAGTCTTTTTCTGGGTGACTTTGTCATTAATCATTCGGACTTGACAGTGGGAAGGAAAATGGGTTATTTAGCCTCCTCTGCGTGTTCAGTGATTCATGGTAGTCAGCTCAATTGCTCTAAAGATGATAAGGCTTCAAATCTGTTATTAAGGGGTAAACTACCATTTTGAGGATGAATTGATGCCCTGTCTTTTGTAGGGCCTTTCTGTGGGGCCTTATTAATGATGCCATGCAGTTTAGTGATTCTAGGACCATAGAAACGCCATGAGGTTGTGCTCTAATACCCTCTGGGTAGGTGATTGATTGGTAGAGGCAGTGTAACAAGGCTCACACTAGGTCTGGTGTTCTAAAGTTTATTATAACACAGTCACCTTATGAAGATTTTTCCATCGGGCCAACCCAAGAGACACTCCTAACAGAAATAATGCTCTTTGATAGCTCATTGTTCCAGCCCGAGTGCTTTCTCAGCCAAAAGGTTACTTAAATCAGTAGGGATGTATGTGATTCAAAGTGTGATGACTCTACTCTTGGTACATTGTCAAGAACAATTATATGGGGCGTACACTCCAGGGGGATGTGTGGTCGAACATCATAAACCTCATTCCAGCTTTTGCCATGAATATTCTGGGTGCCTCTCTTATGTTGGCCCCTCACCTTAGGAGCCACCGGATTCTGTTGGAGTTGTAAGTTTGGTGGCACTGGGCAGTCACATGGGGGCTCACACTGCCTCATGGTTTCCCCTCTTGGTCTTTCAGGGTGAATTCGATTTGAAGAGTTAGTAGATCGCTGTTCGCTTGGACATCCTAGGATCGTTTCATGTCTCTCCAGTAGAGTCGTTCTATCTGCTAGTTTCCCCTGAACTAATTGAATATTATCTAGCTTTCCTTCTAGGGCATTTAGCTTTGCTATTACTGAAGGGCAAAAACAGGTTAAGTCCCTAAATTGACGATCCAGATGAGCTAGTTTGTCCAAACAATTAGAAGCAATTGTTTAAAGTAAATTCCACCACCAGCCACCTTCTTCGTAGGCTTTTTCCCTGTGGGCTTCTTGCCACTTGTGCCTTGCATTACTAAACAAACTCTTAGGGATATTTCATTGAGCACAATAGAAACATAAACATGGGAGCAGGTGAGGATTGCAAGCTCATCCAGTCTCACCATTTGCTACTCAATGTTTATTTACCAGCCCTAACCTTGCTTGGTTTTTTCGCTATTTCTATCCTGCATCTGTGGACCACTGGGTGTTTCCTTTCTAGTCTTTTCATTACTGTCAAACTCTACATGGTCTCCAGCTTCACCCTGCTTTCACATCAGTACAGTGACTATTGTAATTTGCTTATGCTTTTAAGAGGAAAGAAAATAAACAGAAAGAAGAAAGGGATAGAAAGGAGAGAGGAGTGGAAGAAGAGACAGGATACGTCTGGGAATATAAGACAGAAGAAGAAGAGAGAGAAGGGATGGAAGCAAGCAAAGCGGTGAAAGGATGGAGGAGCAAAGGTAAGAGAGAGAGAAAAGTGTAGATGAGACAGCATTAAACAGGGTAGGAATTAAGTGAAGAATCTAAGGTGATCTGGAAATAGGGAGGGAAGAGTAAGAGGAGCTGGAAAGGAAAGAGCTGGAAGAATGGGAGGGAAATTATAGTTAGAACATGGGATTAAAAAAATGGAGTGGACGAGGAGTATGAGAATTGATAGAAAGGATGGGAGAGCAGAAGAAAGACAGAGGGAAATCAAAAGGCAAAAAATGGCTTAAGAATGGGCAATTTGACATGAGTAAAAAGCTCTGAAATGAGGATTTAGAAAAGAGTAACAAGGGAAAGAAAAGTGACGGAGAGAATGTGTTTCCTGGGAAATAAAAAGATATTTTTGAAAAGCATGATAAGCAGCCAGATATAGTAGTGCGCGCCTGGCTTAAAGTACTTTATCAGTTCATGAGGGATCTCTTTGAAAGGTGGGGCCCAGGGTCAGAGCCCATTTTACCCAAGCTTTAAAATGTCTCTATTTAGATTGCACAAGTATTGATGGAACGTTCCAGACCCTAAATGTCCTCCTTAGGAGGGCTCTGCATATGCTAGTTTTGCAAAATCTAAGATGCCCACCCATATAAAGCAAGGAACATGAAATGTTAGTGTGCTGTGCTAACATAGAGAAGGCCATTGTGTTGTCTTCTGTGTCACTATTTTCTTGAAAACTAGTCAGGTACTAGAGGATACCGCATACTCTTGGACCCAGAGTCCAGTTCTTCACATAGTATCTTTGCACAATATTTAGCGCCTATGTTTAAAAGTGATAGATATCAGTGAGTTTACCTTTTCTTTGTATGTGATGTAAAACTGATCCTTTCTATCGTTCCGGGAGTTGGACATTTAAATAGCAGCTGTTGAACAATGAGCATCATCATTGGACCAGAATTGTGCATTATGTTAAAAGGCAAACTGATACATCATTGGAACCAGGAGCATCAGCTGGATTACTAATTTTTTTTAATGATCTCCAAGGTCACTGACCTTGACTTTTTTCTTAACGCAATTGTGCCACCCACGAGTGGCCCTGTAAACATGTTTAGACCTGGCAATCTAGTGTCTGTGTGTGCAGTTTTTCCTTCCACACGCAGTTACTTATACATTTTATTATACATGTGCTTCCAACTTCTGCTGATACACCGTTGCCCTTTCTAGCGAAGGTTTTTCTGTTTTTATTATATGCCCAAATCATCCTTCAATTTTTGCACTTTTATTTGTTTTTAATAAAACTCATTTTATTAAGGTGAAGGCAATGCACAACAAGGCATAAACAACTTATATAAAGCAGTACGGTGACAGAATTAGAGTACAGAAATGCTCAGAAAACTACATCGTGAATAAACTGAATCCCCAAACAAAGGTTCCATATCCCCAACACGCAGTTTTACTCATGTAAGCTTGTTCTGTCCTAAAGATCAATTCTGGGGTTACACATACATATAACTCAGAGCCAGGTGTGGGGCCAAATGCATATGCCATTCAAGTGAAGTGAACAACTCAGGAACCAAAGTTATAAACAATGTTAGAGCATGTATTCCCACCTCGCAATGCTGGTGTGTGGTGGGGATGGGGGTCTCACACAGGAGAAGGTGATAGTAGGGGAACGGTGAAGCCCAGAAAGGAGTAGACCTAGTCCTCTCCTGAGGACTCGGTCTCTGATAGTGTGAGTAGGTGTACATCATTTATTCTGGGACAGTCTCTAAGAATCGGGTCCTAAGCTTGGGCGTGATCGGGGACTGCACAATCCATTTTCCCCTTCAGTCCTTAGTAGGGCTCCCTCACATGCGACTAGTTGGAAATGGCCCTTTTTGAAGGGTTATCCCCAAACTTTTTGCCTCTGACCTTCTGTTTTTGACTGTGTGCTGCATTTCGTTTTTGCTGGTTTTAGGACTCTGGGCACTTTACCACTGCTGACCACTGCTAAAGGGCAAGTGCTCCCTGTGCAAATTGTATTGATGATTGGTTTCTCCATGATCGGCATATTTGATTTACTTGTAAGCCCCTAGTATACTGCACCAAGTACGCCCAGGGCCTGTAAGTCAAATGCTTCTAGTGATCCTACAGCACTGAGTGGGCTACCCACATGAGTAGCCCTGTACACATCTCAGACCTGCCACTGCAATTCTATGTGTGCAGTTTAAACTGCCATTTCAAGCTGGCAAGTGCACCTACTTGCCAGGCCCAAACCTTCCCTTTTACTACATATAAGTCATCTTTAAGGTAGGCCCAAGGCAGCCCCATGGGCATTGTGCAGTGTGTTTAAAAGGCAATACATATACTGGTGGTTTTGCATGTCCTTCTAGTCGAATACTGCTAAATTTGTTTTTTTGCTATTTTAAGGCCTATCTCTCCCATAGGGTAACATTGGGATTGCCTTGAAATATCTTTTAAGTGTAATTTCCCATTGGGAGCAGATAGAGATATGGAGGGTGGGGTCTCTGAACTCACAATTTAAACATACATCTTTTGGTGAAGTTGGTTTTTGAATTGTAAGTTTGAAAATTCCACTTTCAGAAATTGAACATTTTCTTGCTTAACCATTCTGTGCCTCTACCTGTCTGCTGAATACACATTTGGGTCAGGGAGACAGTTGGGTCGTTTGTAGTAGACAGTCACACAAAGGGAGCTAAGGTGTGCCCTGCATATCCTGATGGCCCATCATCAGGCTGATGGTTCTTCCTGAGCTAAGAGTGGTGAGAGGTGCTGACACGCCTGAATAGGACTGTGACTGTCATCACACAAAACAGTCTCCATCCCCTGGAGTGTTTCTGGGGTCAAAGAAGGGAAGGGCAAGTTTGTGTGCACTACAAATACTTCTCTTTGAAATTTGCCTACTTCAAAGACAAAAATGGCGATAAGCACAGGACTTCTGACACCACATAGTTAGAATCCTTCTTGGCTGAGGACATTCTGCCAGGAAGAAGAGCTGGGTGCTGTAGGAGGGATTGCCACTGTGCCAGTTGCTTTGCTGTGCTGGCCTGTTGCTTCTGTCCTGGGAGTGAAAGGACTGGACTTTGCTTCCTACATCCTACTTCCAGAGGTTCTCCAAGGGCTTGGACTGAGCTTGCAACCTGTTAAGCATTCTCAGGGACATCAAAGGCTTAATTTGCCAGGACCTGGAGATCTCTTGCTGAGAGTCCTGACTTGCCAAATGGTGCCAAATATAGTTCTTGGGCCCTTCGGAGTGAGTTCCGGGGCAAACAAGAAGAAACCAGGCACAACGACTCCAGAGCCACTTTGGAACTAGCGTCGCTGCCCGACTCCTTGTTGCTGCCTTCACCGGAGCCATGGTGTAGGAAAGTACCATCTTGCCTGGCATGTTACCCCCATTTTTTACTTGTGTGTCAGTTTGTTTTTGCCTGTCTCACTGGGATTCTGCTTGCCAGGACCCCAGTGCTCATAGTTGTGGCCTGAATGTGTTCCCTGTGTGGTGCCTAACTGTGTCACTTAGGCTCTGCTAATCAGAACCTCAGTCCTTATAATCAGAACCTCAGTCCTTATGGTCTCTCTGTCTTTTACATTGTCACTGCAGGCTAGTGGCCATTTTTACAAATTCTGATTGGCACACTGGAACACCCTTATAATTCCCTAGTATATGGTATCCAGGTACCCAGGGTATTGGGGTTCCAGGAGATCCCTGTGGGCTGCAGCATTTCTTTTGCCACCCATGGGGAGCTCAGACAATTCTTACACAGGACTGCCACTGCAGCTTGAGTGAAATAACGTACACGTTATTTCACAGCCATTTTACACTGCACTTAAGTAACTTATAAGTCACCTATATGCCTAACCCTCACTTAGTGAAGGTTTGGTGCAAAGTTACTAAGTGTGAGGGCATCCTGGCACTAGCCAAGGTGCCCCCACATAGTTCAGGGCAATTTCCCCGGACTTTGTGAGTGCAGGGACACCATTAAATGTGTGCACTACATATAGGTCAATACCTATATGTAGCTTCACAATGATAACTCCGAATATGGCCATGTAACATGTCTAAGATCATGGAATTGTCCCCCCATGCCAAATCTGGTATTGGGGTGCCAATCCCATGCACCCCGGGGCTCCAGCATGGACCCCAGGTACTGCCAAACTAGCTCTCTGGGGTTTTCACTGCAGCTACCGCTGCTGCCAATCCACAGACAGGCTTCTGCCCTCCTGGGGTCTGGGCAGCCCAGTCCCAGGAAGGCAGAACAAAGGATTTCCTCTGAGTGAGGGTGTTACACCCTCTCCCTTTGGAAAAAGGTGTTAAGGGCTGGGGAGGAGTAGCCTCCCCCAGCCTCTGGAAATGCTTTGAAGGGCCCAGATGGTGCCCTCCTTGCATAAGCCAGTCTACACAGGTTCAGCGATCCCCCAGCCCCTGCTTTGGTGCGAAACTGGACAAAGGAAAGGGGAGTGACCACTCCCCTGTCCATCACCACCCCAGGGGAGGTGCCCAGAGCTTCTCCAGTGTGTCCCAGACCTCTGCCATCTTGAATGCAGAGGTGTGAGGGCACAGTGGAGGCCTCTGAGTGGCCAGTGCCAGCAGGTGACTTCAGAGACCCCTCCTGATAGGTGCTTACCTTACTAGGTGGCCAATCCTCCTCCGAGGGCTATTTCGGGTCTCTCCTGTGGGCTTCTCTTCAGATAACGAATGCAAGAGCTCACCAGAGTTCCTCTGCATCTCCCTCTTCGACTTCTGCCAAGGATTGACCGCTGACTGCTCCAGGACGCCTGCAAAACTGCAACAAAGTAGCAAGAAGACTACCAGGGACATTGTAGCACCTAATCCTGCCGGTTTTCTCGACTGTTTCCTGGTGGTGCATGCTCTGGGGGCTGTCTGCCTTCACCCAGCACTGGAAGCCAAAAAGAAATCTCCTGTGGGTCGACGGAATCTTCCCCCTGCTAACGCAGGCACCAAACGACTGCCTCATCGGTGCTCTGGGTCCCCTCTCATCTTGACGAGCATGGTCCCTGGAACACAGGAGCTGGATCCAAGTGACCCCGACAGTCCAGTGGTCCATCTGTCCAAATTTGGTGGAGGTAAGTCCTTGCCTCCCCACGCCAGACAGTAATCCTTTGTACTGCGTGAACTGCAACTGCTAGGGCTTCTGTGCACTTTTGCAAGGAATCCTTCGTGCACAGCACAACCCAGGTCCCCATCACACCATCCTCCATTGCTCAACTTGCTGAGTTGACCACCGGCTTTGTGGGACCCTCTTTTGTGGTTTTGAGATGACTGCTGTGCTAAGTTTTCTTGAACACATGTTTCAAGTACTTCTGCGGGTGCTGCCTGCTTTTGCATGGGCTCTCTGTATTGCTGAGTGCACCCTCTGTTTCCTCCTCCAAGGGGCGACCTCCTGGTCCTTCCTGGGCCTAGGCAGCACCCATTTTCTTTAACTGTGACCTTTGCAGCTAGCAAGGCTTGTTTGCGGTCTATCTGCGTGGAAACAACTCTGCACCCTCCAGCACGCTGTGGGACATCTTCTGTGCAAAGGAAAAGTTCCTGGCATCTTCTGCTGTTGCAGAATCTTCAGCTTCTTCCACCCAGAGGCAGACATTTTTCACCTTCATCCGGGGTTTAGTGGGCTCCTGCCCCCCCTGGACACTTTTGTGACTCTTGGACTTGGTCCCCTTCCTTTACAGGTCCTCAAGTCCAGGAATTCTTCTTCAGTGCTTTGCAGTCAGTTGTGGTCTTTTCATAATCTCCTAATCCGACTTTATTGTGTTTCTGGGGAAGTAGGGTAACTTTACTCCTACTTTTCAGGGTCTTGGGGTGGGGTATCTTGGACACCCTTAGTGTTTTCTTACACTCCCAGCTATCCTCTACACACTACACTAGGCCTGGGGTCCCTAAGTGGTTCACATTCCACTTTCTTAGTATATGGTTTGTGTTGCCCCTAGGCCTATTGCATCCTATTGTATTCTACAGTGTTTGTACTACTTTTCTAACTGTTTACTTACCTGATTTTTGGTTTGTGTGTCTATTTTGTGTATTTTTCTTACCTCCTAAGGGAGTATATCCTCTGAGATATTTTTGGCACATTGTCACTGAAATAAAGTACCTTTATTTTTAGTAACTCTGAGTATTGTGATTTTTATGATATAGTGCTATATAAGTGGTATAGTAGGAGCTTTGCATGTCTCCTAGTTCAGCACAAGCTGCTCTGCTATAGCTACCTCTAGCAGCCTAAGCTGCTAGAACACTACTAATCTACTAATAAAGGATAACTGGGCCTGGCACAAGGTATAAGTACCATCAGGTACCCATTATAAGCCAGGCCAGCCTCCTACACATGGTCCCCACTGACTGCAATGACCGCAACTGATGCAGCAGCGCCAACGTCCATGGCACCTGTCTCTGCTGCAAAACAGCTGTGGCCCTGTGGTGTTATCGCAACACCATGAAGTTAATGTCTCATGTCCTGACCTGCTGGATCCATCGACCCCCACCTTGTTGTAAGGAACAGACGCCTCGCCGCCAACGCCGTATCACCTGTCCTGCAACCGTGAGGAACCGAAGCCTCCCTTCCCCTGCCAAACAATAAGGAAACAATGCCTCACCTCCCTGGTGGCAGTAAGGAACCGACGCCGAACAAACTCCAGCTCCAGTGATGCCTCACCTCCTGGACTCCATGCAACAACTTTGTTTCCTCATTGTTTCCCAAGATACTGTAACTGGGGCCTCGTGTGACTCCGTAACCGGCCCACACTCCCTCGTGAGTAACTTTGGGCTGTTGGCGATGACTCCGTCAAGACATCATGATAGCCCTAGATGGAGCTATTGTGTTTCTAAGAGCTATACTACATTTAAACTTTGAAAATTCATATCTTTACTTGTGTATGTTGTATTATTCTCATTTTTATCTTGTTTTACTCAGATAAATATTGGCTGTTTTCATAAACTGGTGTGGAGTACATTTGTGGTGTTTTCACTGTGTTACTGTGTGTGTGTACAAAAACTTTACACATTGCCTCTGACATGCTCCAGACTGCTTGTGCCACGTTCCCAAAGGGGTGAGCAGGGGTTATTTTAGCTGTGTGACTCCCTTACCTTGACTAGGGTGAGGGTGACTACTTGGACAGGGTGCAAACCCGTGCCAACTAGGGACCCTGTTTCTAGCACATTTGGAAAGTTCTCAGCACCACCACTAAATCATGTGGCCCTTAGGTGATTTCCAATAAAGTGTTATCTGGCATTGTGCTAAAACTAGGGCCAGATACGCAAACCTCAAGAAGATTCTGTTAATTTTAGACTTGAGGAAGGGCCCAGCAGGCAGACCATCTGGGACAGGGATAACTACATCGCCCTGAGGCAATATTAATGTACTGGATCAATTTCCCAGTTGTGTGTCGGAGTGGCACAGGCCCAAACCATGCAGTAGAAATCTGATCCAATCTCTGAACATGTGGGCCATGGTGCCCGAATCCCTGTGGTCATGGGATTAACATATTTCAGAATTAAAAACACTCTCTGGTGGACTTGGGCGAAAAAGGGCATTGTGTGAGGGGTGTACTTTAAAATGAGCTGCCGGTCCTCATATGAGATGTTGTGCGCTGTGTTGGTGGCCCATTTATCCCATAGCACCCGTAATGTATTTGTTGTTTGCACCAATAAAACATTGTAAAGGGGTGGGATTGTGTGGAACTGTCCAGAGGTGGTACAAATTAATGCAAGAGATCCATGTATGGTTGGTTCCTGTCCATCCTCCACCCCACATTCCATGCAGGCACTCCACCAAGGCCCTGTGCAGTAAGAAGCTGGAGGGGGGTCATATTCCTCAACCAGGTCAACAAAGCCTTGGAGTCGCCCATCTTAGTACCAATCTCCCCTTGTCCGCATACCCTCCCTCTCCTGGATCCCAGCCCAATTCCCCATGTGCATATAACAGCGATAATGGAAGAGATCTTGCATAGGAGACCTTAATTTGTGTCCGCTGTAGTGCCCTACACCAAACATATTGCAGTGTGCCCATTAGTTATTCACCGTCATCAGAGGGTCTGCAAGCATGGGGGACCTATTCATATAGAAAGTAATGTAGTACCAGTAGGGAGGAAGCGTGCCACAGATGCAATATTCTCCCATCTGCAGTGGTGCCAGTATGCCACCCACTTCAGTAGAGCCGTCAGGTGATACAGTTCAAAGTCAGGGACTGATAGGTCTCCACCGTCTGTGGAAGGCTGCAGTTTGGACAATGTCACTCTGCTGCGACTAGTACCCCATATTAAGTAAGTCCGCAATCTGTCCAGCTCATGAGGATGGGCTTTGGCAAACTAATTGGGAGCTCTGCGAAATAATAGAGCAGTCAAGGCATTATTTCAACAATGCAATCCGACCTGCAACCAATAAGGGGAGCGTCATCCAAACGTTAATGGAGGTACAGATAGACAGGACATCGCCAACCGGAGCTTACTCTCCCATATATCGGTCACCAAATGGCATATTTGCACTCCTAGGTAGCCTTAAGTGAACGGTTGTCAGAGGAAGGAACCCACCTCTTCGTCAGAGACCACCATCATCACAGGGACATGGAGGGGGAATGTGTTGGATTTATTCCAATTTACCTGTAACCCGGATAAACAGCCAAAATTATATAGGGTGCAGATAACACCGTGGACATTCGATATTCCCCTCTCCTCATAGAAATAGCAATAGGTCGCCAGCATAAAGGGAAACATGCAAGGGAGAACCATTAATCAATATGCCATTATCGTGACGCTCACTCCAGAGCGAAGTGCCGGTGGTTCCACTGCTAGTGCAAAGAGCACCGGGTATAGCAGGGAGACCTGCCCGGAGCCATGCTCAGTCCTGGACGGGGCTGATATGATATCCTCCCCAGGCGGAAACGAGCCATTGGAGAGGTATAAAGCAGACGTATCCATGCCAGGAACCTGCTGCCCAATCCCATATTGGCCTTTGTGGCATTGAGAAAGTCCCATTGCAGAGAATCAAGAGAGAATAAACTCCGCTGTACGGATTTGTCACCCAACCAGGTATCTTTTAGTCCCCAGTTGGCTATCCAGTCTCGTAATGCTTTGGCAGTCTTATGAGTTGGTGATGTAGGCAATAGGAGGTGCGATCTGTCCAGCATTACGTCAGTTATACAGTTAAAATCACTTCCCAGTAACGTGGGGTTGTGGCACATGGGCTGAGGAGGGGGTATCAGGGAAGTCAGGAAAACTGACTGGCTTATGGTCGTGGCATACATGTTCACTATGGCCATGTCCTCCCTGTTAAGCTTGCTAGCTAGGTACATGTATCGACCCTACAGGTCAAGGAGCTCTATCTGCAGAAGAAATGGAGTGCCAGGGAGTATTCAGATCAGCACTCCTCTGGCGTAGAAAAACAACTTGCCCTCCAGCGTCTCTGCAATGTCAGGCCCTTCCTCTCAGTTAAGTAAGGAAGGCGATTTGGACTTTTTGCCCCTTGAGATACACTTGGACATTGTGGCCCTCATTACAACCCTGGCGGTAAATCCCGCTTTCCGCCGTGCTGAAGACCGCCAACATACCGTTGCGGCGGTGGAATTCCACTACAGGTATTACGACCCACATCTCGGAATCCGCCACAATAAAGACGCCCACACAAGTCCGCCACGCCAAAGGTCAGTGATAAACTGGCGATACCAAAACCTACTCCGTCATGCCAACAAGAATACACCCACACTATCACGACCCACGAATCAACGCAGCGGTCTTTCAACCGCGGTAATCCATTGGCGGTACACACCGCTGCGCTCAAAATACACACACATTTACAAAACACAACTACAGTGGACAATTCAAAATACACACACCTGATACACATACACACACCACACCCACATACCCACAACACTATAAAACACACACCCACATTACCCTCAAACCCTTGCAACAACTTTTTTGGAATAAGCCCAGAGAGAGAGAGATTAGCAAACACAACACCAGCATCCACAGACACACAACACCATCACCCATACAACATCCACGCACCTCAAACAACACACACCAACACATCCCCCCACACATCACAACAGACAGCACCTCACACATCACCCATACCACATCATGGCACCTCAAAGACACCACAGGTTTTCAGAGGAGGAGCTCAGGGTCATGGTGGAGGAAATCATCCGGGTAGAGCCACAACTTTTCGGATCACAGGTGCAGCACACCTCTGTTGCAAGGAAGATGGAGCTATGGCAGAGAACCGTCGACAGGGACATCGCAGTGGGACAGCATCCAAGAACACGGGATGACATCAGGAAGAGGTGGAATGACCTACAAGGGAAGGTGCGTTCCATGGTATGAAGACACCCGATTGCTGTACACAGGTCTGGCGGTGGACCCCCACCTCCTCCCCCACAACTAACAACATGGGAGGAGCAAGTCTTGGCAATACTTCATCCTGGGGGCCTAGCAGGAGTAGCAGGAGAACTGGAATCTGGTAAGTCATATCTTTATTACCATATCCCCCCCCACCCCACCTGCATGCCATCACATGCCCCCACCTTTACCCTCACTCCCATCATCTCACATATGTCCCAATTTCACAACCCACACATCTCAATACCAAGGCCTGCATGCAACACCTATGCATGGACCACTGCCACCAAAGCATGTCCAGTACAGATACCCACACAGACCCCAAACCAACTATCACAAGAGGGGCAAACACAATGAAGCACAGGAGTAGAGGGTACCTCACCCAATTCAGAAGATGGCACACACAGATACTAAAACTATGCATTTACACCCCAACAGGACCCATACCCAACGTCACCGGACAGGAGGTGCCAGACATATCCAGTCCCCCCACAGAAGAGGCCACAGTGATGACAGCAGCTCTGCACGCCTGGATCAAGATGACCAGCCCGGCCCATCAGGGACCTCTGGACAGTCGGTTCCCCTGCCACTGTCACAAGCCACCACAGACCCTCCCCCTCAGGAAACACCAGCACAGCACCCACCCAGCGGGCCCATCCCTCTGTCCCCAGGACACGTCAGTCAGCATTGTGTCCACCACTACAGGGAACCCAGGCAAACGCACCAACCCAAGAAAATCAGGGACCTGGGGTCAGTGGCAGTGGGCACACGGTTCTGGGGACAGAGGCACAGGATAACAGGGAAGCTGTGCAACAGGGGGAGGACAGGCCCAGGGAACCGACACTCCACGAGGCACTCTCCAACATCATGGGATCATACCACCATTCCCAAGACCCATGGGCACGGTACTGGCCAAGTTTCAGGAGACCCAGCGGCTGCAGGAGGAACACTACCTGGGGATCAGGTAGGACTTGAAGTCCATTAACAACACCCTGGTCACCATTGCAGGGGTGCTGGCAGACCTTGGCAACACCATGAGGGACACAGTGGGACACAAATGGGCCACTGACACTAGCCTGGACGATGAACAGCCCTCAACCTCCGCCGGCGCTAGTGGACAGGAGGCCCCGCCACAGGACCAACAGGCCACCAGCACCCCACCCCCTGCAGAAGGAGAACCACCCCGCAAACGGTCCCTGAGATCCAGGAACAAGACAGAGAACATTGCTAAGACCCCGCCAGGAAATAAGATCCTCCTGAATGTCACCCTTCTGTCCCACTTTGTCACCCTGCCCACCTTAAACTGCCATAGCTCCCCTTCCTATGCCTCATTGGACAATGCACCTGTGAGACCAAGAGACTGGACCCTGCCCTGGACATTCCTCCACCATCACCCAGCCCATTGCACACCCCCTCCTCTTATTAGCACAGAAATAAACACCCTTGAATCATAAAACAATCTGGAGTCAGTCTGTGCTTTCACAAATGTGTAATTGCAACATCTCTGAAATATAGCAATGTCAATGTACTTGTTCACATACCAATGTTACACAGCTGTAGGCCAGCAGTAAACATAGCAGAGAGCACAAATTAGGACCCAGATCTGTGAAATGGAAAGCCAAAGTGACAAGTCAGGGTCCATACACAGAGGTAAAAAGGCAGACTTATGCTAGGTCCTACAATAATGTGAGATGTGGGAAGCAGTTCCATCCTCTTACTGTGTCTCACTGGAAGTATTGCATGATGATGTTGTTTCGGTTGTCTACATCTTCTTCTTCTGCCTCCTCTTCTTCACTGTCCACAGGCTCCACAGCTGCTACAAGACGAGCATCAGGCCCATCCTCCTGCAGAAAAGGCACCTGGCGTCGCAACGCCAGGCTGTGCAACATACAGCAGGCCACGACGATCTGGCACACCTTCTTCGGTGAGTAGTATAGGGATCCACTTGTAAAATGGAGGCACCGGAATCTGGCCTTCAGGAGGCCAAAGGTGCGCTCTATTATCGTCCTAGTTCACCCATGTGCCTCATTGTAGCGTTCCTCTGCCCTTGTCCTGGGATTCCTCACTGGGGTCAGTAGCCATGACAGGTTGAGGTAACCAGAGTCACCTGCAAATATCGAGGGACAACTGTTAGACATCCTCCAAACATTAGGGAATCTCCCATACCCCGACAGCAAATGAAACTGTGTCTTCACACAGTGCCTCTGAAGTTGCCCCATCACATAAGGGATGCTGCTATTCCTCAAAATGTAAGCGTCATGCACTGAGCCAGGATACTTGGCATTCACATGGGAGATGTACTGGTCTGCCAAACACACCATCTGCACATTTATAGAATGGTAGCTTTTCCGGTTTCGGTACACCTGTTCATTACTGCAGAAGGGGGGGACAAATGCCACATATGTACCATCAATGGCACCAATGATGTTGGGGAAAGGTCCCAGGGCATAGAAGTCACCTTTCACTGTGGGCAAATCCTCCACCTGAGGGAAAACGATGTAGCTGCGCATGTGTTTCAGCAGGACAGATAACACTCTGGACAACACGTTAGAGAACATTGGCTGGGACATCCCTGATGCCATGGCTACTGTTGTTTGAAAAGTCCCATTGGCCAGGAAATGGAGTACTGACAGGACCTGCACTAGAGGGGGTATTCCTGTGGGATGGCGTATAGCTGACATCAGGTCAGGCTCCAACTGGGCACACAGTTCCTGGATTGTTGCATGATCAAGTCTGTAAGTGACAATTATGTGTCTGTCTTCCATTGTCGACAGGTCCACCAGGGCTCTGTACACCGGAGGATGCCGCCATCTCATCACCTGCCTCAGTGGACGTGCCCTATGGAGGAGAACGGTGAGCAGAGGGTCATACAACACATAGGTTTCACAAGGCTGTTTAGCACAACAGTGAACTATTGTTTGTGTGCCTTTGTCTGTCCGTATTCATGGCCTAAATAGGTGTGACGCATTTATTTGGTCTGCCATGCGGCCCCCTGAAATGGTGGCTGCCTGACCTGTAAAGTGGGGCAAGGGGAAATGAGGTAACTGCTCTGGCGTTGTACACCGTCGCGGTAGGCGGTCGAAGACCGCAATGCAATTCAGCATTGGTTATCATTGGGCCCTATGGGTTCTAGGAGCCAAAGATGATTTTCTATCAGTTCCCTCACATGATACCTGACCTTCAACAGGAGAGGACCTACACTGCAAGTGCTGCTATGACCTGTGTCTGGAAGCGACAATGGCTACAGTGTCTGGGGAAAGGGCCCCTGTCTTCACTGCGGAGGAGTTGGAGAAACTGGTGGATGGGGTCCTCCCCCAGTACACGCGACTGTACGGTCCTCCAGACAAACAGGTGAGTCAACTGTGTGCATGGTGGATGGCACATGATTGTATGGAGTGTTGTGGATGGAAGAGGCGGGGGCAGGCCAGCATGTGAGGATGGTGTGTGTATGTATGTCTGGACCAGGGTGGGAGGTTTGTGGGCAATGTGTGAGAGGAACTGTATGGGAGAGTAACATCCATTATAACTTCACTTTTCCTCTGGGTCAGCGCCCACCAGAAGAAGGGGCTTTGGCGTGCCATCGCCAATGCAGTGCGGACCCTGGGGGTCTACTATAGACGGGGCACCCACTGTCCGAAAAGATGGGAGGACCTGCGCCGCTGGACCAAGAAGATGGCGGAGGCCCAGCTGGGGATGGCCTCCCAACGCGGAAGGTGTGTCCGTCGCACCATGACCCCCCTGATGAACCGGATCCTGGCGGTGGCACATCCGGAGTTGGATGGGCACTTGAGGGCATCACAGCAGCCACAAGGGGATGAGTACACTCTCATTCAGCTGACTCTGCACGCATTACAAGGTGTCTGGGTGGGGGAGGTGGGCTGTGAGTTCCCCTAAGCCAGGGCAGACGCGCAAAGGTAGATCCATTGATTTGCAGCCTCATTCCCTGTTCAACCCCAAAGGTGGTATTTGCCCTCTACACCTAGGCAGGCTCCTATGGCTTCCAGCTGTGCATAATATGGTTCTCGACAGAGTCCCCATTGGGCATGTGCTTTTCCCCTGCCCTATCTGTGCATGGCTTAGTGCATAGGGCTGCTCCCTGTGTGTTGTGTCCGCCAACGTAGTGCTGTTGCACGCATTGACCATGTGTCTCTTCTGTCTCCACCCCTTTTTGTTTTGTCACCCTGTCCTTGCATGCATTAGCATCATCTGGCGGAGGAGCAGTGGCACCGGAGCAGGAGGGAGCTGCATCCAACATGGCCCTGGAGGGTGAAGTAAAGGAGTCCGAAGGCACCAGTGGGATGGAGGGTGAGGGGAGCTCCACGACGGGGAGAGGAGCAGACACCAGCGACAGCGACTCCTCTGATGGGAGCTCCCTTGTGGTGGCGGGCACGTCTGTGCCCACCGCATCAACAGGTACAGCCGCCCCCCCTCCTACCAGCACTGCCCTCCCAGCAGCCCCTCATCGAGTTTCCTGTGCCCGCTCACCCATGAGGGTGGGCATCTCCTTCGCCCCAAGCACCTCAGCCCCTGCCCCAGTCAGCCCTGCTGCCCTCAGTGAGGAGGCTATTGACCTCCTGAGTTCCCTCACTGTTGGGCAATCTACCATTTTGAATGCCATCCAGGGTGTTGAGAGGCATTTGCAGCAAACAAATGCATACCTGGAGGGCATTCATTCTGGCCAGGCGGCCCAACAGAGAGCGGCCCAACAGAGAGCGGCCCAACTGAGGCTCTGGCCTCAGCACTGAGGGGAAGGGACACAAGCTGAAGAGCAGGTCAGGACAGGGCACAGAGGGTCCGGCTGAGGGACCAGAGTCACCCCTTCTGTCAACCACAACATCAACCAGTACGGCTGTGGACACCGCCACCAGCACCGCCACCTGCACGTCTGCTGCCTCACCAACAGTTCCCAGCATCATCCCCAGTGGGCAACCCTCCGAGGCTGCAGGAGACGTCCTGCTGTGTCCCTCAACAGGTGCAGACACATGCACCACCTCCCGCACCTCCGCCACAGACACTGCCGCAAACACCGCCACCAGCCCTGCGACGTGCTCAGACAGTGCCACCACAGCTGACATGGCAATCATCCCCAGTGGCCAGCCGTCCGAGGCTGCAGGAGACATCCCGACCCTGTCCAGCATACATGAGGCATGACTCCCAGCACTGTTTGTACCAGCAGGTGCCAGGCGCAGCCGCAGCAGGGTGGAGTATCTGTCTGCCTCATGGACTATCATGCTACCTGTTCCCAGGCAATCTTGTGGCACACACACCCAGGTGAGGGAATGGGACCTGCCACACTGCATGTGAAGCACTCTGGGCACCAAGCCCCCTCCAGAACCAGTGGAGATTCACATCCACTACCTCAGTCCTTGGCAGGATGAAGCACTTTGGGCACCAAGCCCCCTCCACAACCAGTGGAGATTCACATCCACTACCTCAGTCCTTGGCAGGATGAAGCACTCTGGGCACCAAGCCCCCTCCAGAACCAGTGGAGACTGTTATCCACTTGAGAGACTGTGGCTTTGCACTCTCCAGGATAAAGCAGTGGGCAAACCACCCACTGGAGAGACTTGAGAGACTGTGGCTTTGCACTCCCCAGGATAAAGCAATGGGCAAACCACCCACTGGAGAGACCTGAGAGACTGTGACTTTGCACTCCCCAGAATAAAGCAATGGGCAAACCACCCACTGGAGAGACTTGAGACACTGTGGCTTTGCACTCCCCAGGATAAAGCAGTGGGCAAACCACCCACTGGAAAGACTTGCGAGACTGAAGCTTTGCACTCCCCAGGACCAATCAGTAGGCATGGAGCCCCCACGTGGAGAAGTGTCGTCGTCCGTTCATCCGGCTGAGGTGCCCCACCACCCCCTCCCCCTGAGGTGCCTGTTTATTTTCCATCTGATGCCCCTGCTGTGTTCTCTCCGTTTCGAGTCAGGTATCTTGTGTGGGCTTTGCCCATGCATTTTGGGACACTGATCCACGGACAATGATTTAGTTAATATCCGGATTTGTGTAGTTGGTGTACATATTTGTATATACTGATTTTTGAATTTGGCCTATCTGATTTTTATTGATTACACTCGTTACTATCATTTCATTTTGTCCTTGCATTCTTCCAGGGGGTGGCGGGGTGTATATGTAATGTTGCTGCATGTATTTGTCTGTATGGGGTTGTGGGTGAGGGGGTGGGGGTGTTGCTAGTGTGTGTCACTCTCTTTTCCCTCCGCCCCTCCCCTGTGTGCTAGGTGCAGTACTCACTGTGGTCGTCGCCAGCGTCTTTGCTGCTCCTGATACAAGAGGAGGTAGACCAGCATGGGCAGGACCTGTAGTTTGGGCTCCATGGCTTCCTGGTTGTTCGTAAAGTGTCGAAAGGTGAGTGGTTTCCGTTCCAAGTCCTGTTTCCGCCGTGCTTTTGATGGCGTTGGTACAGCCCTGGAAAAGGTGGCGGATCGGCGTGTTGTAATACAGTGGGCAGAACCTTGTGTTCCGCCTGTCTGTTGGCGGTTACCGCTGCGGTGTTTGTTTCTACTGCGATGGCGGTCGGAGTGTTAAAGTGGCTGTCTATGTTGGCGGTTTCTGCAATGGTCGTGATTCCATTTTTTGTTTTCCGCTGGCCTGTTCGCGGTAGTACCGCTGCTTTAACACCGACCCCCAGGGTTGTAATTAGGGCCTGTATCTCTTACCAGGGGAATTGAGGCCCCGCACGTTCCAAGTGATCACTTTGATTATAGAAGGTGGGTTAGACATCAGGGTTAAAGTCAGCAATCTTCATGTTCCGCCCTGGACCCTCCCTGAAAGGGACATACATATAAGGCAAGCACACTTACTCCCCACTGCATAAATAGTGAACATCAACTACTAGACCCCATGTCAGTGGTAACAACAATAATCCCCAACTGAGCCTCCCCAGTCAAAATTAGAGATCTTCAAAGAAAGTGCTCCCCAAGTGCAAACGAGAACACCAAAAAAGACAAAGATCCAAAAAAGTTCAATATTATTTTTGACATTGAATGACAAGTGCTTAAGTGAACTCCAAGACAGCCTCCTAGAAGTTCGTACACAAACATATATATTATAATAAACACAGCGATAAGGCATGAGGTCTGTCTTGTTGATTGTCAATGACAATTCGACCCTTGTGATGAGGAATGGTCAAAATACAGAAGCTACAGCTGCATTGTGCCATTACAACCATAAAGTAATAGTGTCAAAATTATGAATAGGACTCAAACTCAGTGCCCTAATGGATAGTTGGACAATATTGAAACAATATTGATGTAGCTTCAAAGAGATATGGCAAATCGAAAGATAAGGATTGCCTTGGCTACAAAGTCACCGGTTCTCCCAGTCAGAAAACCAAGGAAGAACCTCCATCATGAAAGATTTCTGTCTACAGAATTACAAACTGTTCAAAGGAAAAAAAGAATTCGTATTAATTTATTCTTTGGAAAAATAATTGTTTGCCAGATTCTTTTATAAAACATGATAAATGAGTTTAATGTGAATGTGTGCCCCTTTTAACAATCCACAACCAACACTCAGGGTTGTGGGGGCAGGTGAGCCTTTGCAGTGGTGTAGTGGTGAAGACAAAGAAATCAGAGTGCCCCCACCTGCTCCCAGGCCTTCCATAGTAGCAGGACATGGGGCTGGAAAAAAATGTAAAGAAGTTGCCATGGTTGTGTGTAGACTCAACAAGTAGCTATGCAGGCACAGGTACCCCTGTACTCTGCTGTCCATACGAATACACAGGATCTCATATTATTTCATTCACGGACCCAGGAGTAATCTTTGGTAGGTTAGCACTCAAATCTGAGCCAGGAACACTGTCTAGTTCAGAGTCCACACACGAGGAGTCCACACTCCCTGATTCACCCTACAGTGCCCCACCTGCGAGGAGCTGCAAGCACCCATCTCTCCATCAGCTTGGACCTTCTGCTCCATAGGGCCTACTGTTCAGTTCCTCTGCACACAGGGGTGCCAGTGCCTTTGCACCCCTGATATGTTTCTGTGGGGGGTCGACCGAGGTGGTTGAGGTTGGGCATCAAGCCTCTCTCAGGCTGTAGTGGGTGAATCAAAGAAAACAGCTGTATTGTTATGTTGAACTCATAACCTGGAAAGGAAAAGCAGAGCATAGGGGATGGCCAGGTCTCACAACCTTTGTTTGACAGACAAATATGAGGGCCCGAGTTTTTGGACAGCCACTGTGAAATCCGGATAGATGGAAACTTTTGCGTTCTCAGTGTGGAAGGAGCCCTCAATGTGAGCCTGCTGCAACAAAAATTGCAATCCCAATAAGGGAGAAGCTGGGCTACAACAGATTGCAATAGCATAGGTCGGGGGTAACCCTTTGCGCTTGTTCCAAAGCATGGAATTTAAACAAACCCTCTGGATCCACCACCTTCTGCAACCAGTCTTCAAGAAAAGAGATCATTGACGCACCTTCAATGTACTCAGAAATACCTATTATCCATGTTATTATGCTAGGCCCTGCCCTCCTCTTCTTCAGTTTTGGCCTTGAGAATCTGATCAGTTAAGTTATGTAATGTAGAGAATCTTCTTTTGTCATCAGGGCCAGGTTCACAACCACTGTTTCCACTGCATGTATGTGGTCTTCCATTTTCCTGTGATCATCTTTGAGAAGACTAAGGTTGACCACCAGATGTCAATATTAGCCTCCAGTGATAGCCGCAAGGATAGCATCCAGTTTACTTCCCTGTGGTGGTGTGCTAAGAGCATCAATTTGGATCATCAGGAGGTAACTGGCCCTGCAGGTGCAGCAGCAGTGTCACTTTAGTCCCAAAGGCAATCACAAGTGATGGAGAAACAAACAGAATTGGCAGATATGAGTGAGGTAAGGTAGGGTGCTCTCTATGCAGCACTCCACCCAGATCCCATGTGAAGAAGGGGGGGGGGGGTTCTCAACACTAGTGGTAAGTTGTCACAGCGTGGGAAATCAAAAGATCAGTTCCTCCCCCATTTCAGGCATCTGCAGTTTCTATGATTAGGCTCAGCTGTGCACCATCAAAGTCACCTCCTGGGACCCCTCCCCCCCCCCAAGCTCAATATAGCAGGCTACCCCTCTGAGGGGAAAAGCACATCAGGGGTCTGATGCAGGTCTACCTCAGATGAATCACAGGGAAAGATGGCGCCAGTGCTCCAATTCCAGGCACACCACAGGGGGCCTGCAGTGCCCAGGGCTGCTCCCCCAGCAGTCAGTGGTAAAAGGCACAGGGGGCCACTTGGTCCATTGCACACCGTCCCTCCCATGGCCCACCTCTAGCAGAGCACCTAGGCACAGGCACACGAGACGCAGTCGGGGTCCATATCTGTGTCCTCACAGCAGGGCCCTGTGGCTGCAGGCCCCCTTGAGGTCCTCAATTACTTAGGCTGCCTCTTCAAGCCCAGGACCAGGAGTGCAGTGGTGTCCGGCAGGGAGGTGCATCCAAGCCTCCTGTGCCCGGTGAGAGTGCTGCGGCTAGCCCTGCCGTCTCCAAAGTCTAATGGGTCTCAGCCATGGCAGGAAATCAGCATGGCCACAGGTCTCATCCACGCCACCCCTGGCAGAACTGGGCCCCGGATCAAAGTAACACCATGTGCCAACTCCTCAGGATTGGCAATGCCGCTCCTCCCAGCTCAGACAGTGCACCGCAGAAGCACCATGTTTGTGCAGTGCGGCCGGAACAGGCGTAATGATACTGTGGCTCCTCCAGTAAAATGCCCAGGTGACCAAAACATCCGTTGTCCTTCTCTTGGTCCCAAGGTGCCGGTGCTTCCCCGTAGATGGCCCAGTGGACACCATGATTAGTGATGGGACCTGGGTCAGACAATAAGAGCTCACAAAACGATGCTCACAACTTGACTGTTAACGCCACCCCCTTGAATCTTTGCCCTTATTAATAGTCAGTTGCGGCTCGTGGGGATTCCTGGGGGCGGGGTGGCGCGCGGGGGGAAGTTGGTGGGGAATTACTACATTTACATTAAAATACATTTTAAAAAAACATACCTCCTCCACCGCGCGCCCCGCCTCTCTCCCACATCGTCGCTGCACGCAGGCACAGGCTCCCAGCCTGCCCTGCAGCCAATTCTGACGCTGCTCAACGCAGCGTTAGGATTGGCTGGGAGCGCAATGGCTGGGCGCTCACAGGCAGATTGAGAGCCTATGCAGGCTCTCTCTGGGCTGAAGAGAGCCCTCTGCCCATTTGTGTTTGGCCGTTCCGAGACGGCCGGCCGGCCAAACACACATACGCTCTGAGGGGAGTGCACAGTGCACTCAACCTGCTTGTCACCCCCCCAAAGCCCGCCCCTTTCACAAGGAAGGGATAATAAACACAGTTTATTATCCCATCCTTGTGAAAGATTTGCAGTGGTTGTGGCTGGCGGGGGGGGGAATGCTCCTCCGCCCTTATGGAGGAGCCGCCCCTGTTGATAGTATAGATGTTAAAACATTGCTAAAACATGTGGCATGTAAGACAAAGAGATAGGCGCTCATCTTCAGACCAAGGTCTACTCAGTGGCCTGCAGCCCTGTTGCGGACCTGGGAAACTTGACAGGGCTGCTACAAAGGCTCACTAGTGACAAAAGAAGCAGTTATTTGGAAAACATTCTTCATACACCACCTCAGTAAGATTGTCCACCCAAAAACTTTATGTACTGCCTGCATACCAGTGCCCAACCCCTCGTTCCTGAAACTGGCACTATTGGGCTATATTTGGGCTTCTTTTTAGTTGGCTTTGGGCTAGAGAGTGTTCTACAAATCTGGCAAAACTGCTCAGTCATCTCACCCATTTCATTCCCATCACTTTCACTTATTCTTGGGTTTGCCTTTCAAAAATCATTTGATGTCATTGGTAAATGCTTTTTGTTTGTCCTGCCTTGAGGCAGTTTTTGTTACACCATGCAGACTGCACCTATTACATGGATTATTGCACGATTACTTCAGTGTGAGCAAACTATTTCTTTAGTTTCTCCCTTTTGTGCTGCATGACAGTCATGGCCCTCACAGCGCAAACAGGTACATCAGCGTGAACTCGATTGGGGATATTGGAGCGCTGGTCACATTGTTCACATTTACCTAATCAGAGTCATTTCTTGTGGCTCTCCCGTTAAAACACTTGAAATTGGTAAATGCTTTACATAAAGCAGAAATCCTCAAAGCAAATGCAGCTCTCCTGCTACAGTGGGAGAGGCAATACTACAATATTCACTGCGCTCGGGAAAACCTGACCCATAATGCTTTGCAAGCATTCTTTTTCACAACATTTTTGCCCATAAATCAGTCTGTGGTGGTCCTAGTACAATGGGACCACCACCAAAACGTTCAGCATGGCGCACTCTTTCAGTCAAGGTCATCTTTGGGTCCCCACACTAGGCTAGTGGGGACCTAAAATCATAACCCCTCCAAATATTCAATATCTTTTTCAAGCACTCTCGTGACTGTATTTTTTTGTTATCCAGCTGAGAATAGCTTGTGTTTTAAGGGCCTTGTTAGTAATAGTATTGCTATAGGCTTTGTACTCCTGAACATATGTAATGTACTATGCTCTCTAGGGGCTACACAATGGTAAAACTGCATTACATCTTGCCATTTTTGTGTGGTTATGCCCACTAGGGGCTAACTATATAGATACGTGACCATGTTTTTTGCAGATGCTATTTTCATTGTGGTGTTGCAGATGCTATTTTCATTGTGGTGTCCTGTAGGGGCTGTTCTAAGCCTTACAGTCTTATCAACATATTAAAATATTTGTGGCCCATAATGTTTTGCAGAGCAGTACTTTTAAAAAACATTATTTTTTGGTCATAACTCCGACCGGTGGTCCTAGGACAATGGGACCATCTTCAAAACATTGACAATGGGTGTGCTTTTTCTGTCTACATCATCTCTGGGTCCCCACACTACGTTAGTGGTGACTCCGAAATAATAACCACTCCCACCATTCAATGTCTTTTAAACTTTTTTATGGCTAGAACTTTTGTTTTATAGCTACAAGAAGTTTTGTTTAAAATAACTTGCTTCTTATATAATTGCAGTAGGCTTACTAGTCCTTAAAGTGCCCACCGCTAGACAAATATATGGTTACTCTGCATTATGCTATCTAGGGCCTACCTATATAGTTACATGCCCATGTTTCTTACAAATGATATTTTTGTTGTGGTGCTCTCTGAGGGCTGCTTTGAGCATTACGGTCTAATGCCAAAGTTTATTTCTGATAAAGGTTTAAATAATAATTGTATTTGTTTTAATAATCTTTCCTTATACAATTGTGACCATAATTCAGGCCAACTTAACATCCTTATTACTCTATGACTGTTTGAACACTCTTGATATGTTTGGGTGACCCTTCCTGTTGATTTCTCCTCTGTGGCTGTCCTGTGTCTTTTTTTGGAGAACAGTGTTAGCCAGTCAGGAACTCTGATGGTAGTGTGGTGAAAGTGGTATTTTACTGGAATTAACATGGCAGATTTAAAATAGAATGCGAAACTGCAATATTTTCATTTTTTTGCTGCAGATAGAGGAAGAAGGTAAATGGAAGTACTTTAGTTATTTGTAGGGCCACTTGAATTACATGGCAGGAAAGATAGAAATTATAAGGCCGGGTTGACCAATTTAAGTGGCAAGAAAAATCCAGTTATGAATTTACAATACCAATAGCTCTAACTCAAGCAAATGTGAGACCTATTGCATTGCAAAAGCTTGTTTAAAACAGCCCAGTATTTGGCAACCAGCACAAATAAATATTTTACAACACAACTGGAAATAAATTACTCCACTTGTGTGTGATGTAGCCCAATCTGGCTACACTGCAGATGACTAACCTGTACGAAAGCAATACCTATTCTGTGCCTGCCAGCCACACTCATACCACTCTAATCCTGAATGGGCTGTTTAACTCTATGGTAGTCCAAGTGACAGAACAAACAGTAGCAGTTCGCTCCTGGACCTCCATGGCATTTATGTAATAAAACAATGAGCAGCAGAGCTTCAGCGAAGTGCATTGAGGCAAATCAGCGCTTATAAGAGTGAACCAGACACTTTGTAGACGGAAGAGTACAAACTCGTTCTGGCCCACCCCTGGCTCCAGTCTGTAGTGGAATAACTCCAGTGCAGCAAACCACTCCCAAGCACCAGGTCAGCAATAACCCACCAATGAAGCGCATGAGCTGAACAGGAAGCAAATTGTGCAACACTCATGGGGCAATGAGGACCACGTACCATAACCAACCATATTTAAATGGTACTGGATGGGGATAAGTCTAAACTCCATCACCCTCTCCATCACCGATCTGAAGGAGGACAGCACAGGCATTACACGTGTTAGCAGCGTGGTAATACTCACCGCCTTTGGTTGACAAAACACAATCACTCGAGCGCCATTAAATGTAATTCTTCATTTGGCCCATATCCCAAATGCCTGCCACTATCCGGTATAAAATACAGTTTGTCGTCATGTGTAGGCAATCCCAGGAGTAAAAACATACAACAAAGCACACAGTAATACAGCGCAGCTGGATCAAACCCCCACTCTCGTGAACTGGTCTTAGAGCTCTCATGAAAATGCTGTTACTCCCTGGTCTATCTCCTTCTTATCGTGACCTTTCGGCGCCCTTCTGTGAGTTTTATTTCTAAACTGCTGTCCAGGTGCAGTTCACACACTTCCGGTTTCAGTGCCTTCCTTCTTACAACTGAAGTCTCTACTGCTCTCAGCTGGTAGGCCTGGACAGAGGGTGGACGCTATGTAGTGCTCGATAGACTCTAGGCTGTGGACGGCACATAGGCTAGGTCTTGGAACACTAGCATCTCAACGAAGGATAACCCATGCCTCCCATTACCGGCAATTCAGGAGCATCCTTCTTCCCTGCAGGCACTGACCCGGATCATTGACACCATACATAGCACATAATTTATAGAGGAATGTGGGCCCTACCAGTGTCGACTATCAGAGTTGCTGGTGCAGAGAATTGAGTGATTACTACAAAAGGATATTTGCTGGACTGGAGACAATGCTGCTACACAAGATCGATCCCTCCCCACTAAAATTATTGGGATCTGTCATAGATGTTCTCCGGGTGAGATTCTTGATGACTCTGGCGCTCCTTCAGGCCAATCGCAGGGTTGCGATGTCTTGTCAGGGGACCACTCCTGAGCGTTACTGAGTGGATTAATGACTTCATTCTTGGTAAATGAAACGTCCAACATCTTCAGTACCTTTTTCTCAGCCATGTCACGACCGAGAGACACACGGTTGCACCTGCAACAATGTGTGCTGTCACTAACTCATGATACATAACCATGCTTGATTGTTCCCCACTCCATTCTGGCTACTAGTGTGCTTCCTCAAGTTCCTTCATGCAAATGATCTGTCATCTTATAAAATACTGAATTAAATTATAAAAAATCAAACACATCCTACCACTGACATTACAAACACTGAACAGTCATTAACAGTTTACTGTACGTACAGTCATCCGGTAGTAGTGGTATCAGCGGGTGCACATTCTTCACGTCTCAAATTGTAAGTGGCGAAACAAGTAAAAGAACCAAACAAGTAATAGCAAAGCAATGTGGTGCTGAATGGTAGATTATGCCCTGCTACCCAAAGGCTAATTAGTGCACCACAAAAGGTGACACTATACAGATAACAGTTAGGGAAATACCACAGCACTGCTAAGCAGGCCACAATATTTTATTAATCAAGATGAGTCCATATGAAGTAAGATCCTTTTATTGATGTTAAAAAGCATTGGCTTTGCAAGTAAAGAAATGTAGGTAGATCCACAGCCAACACGTTTCCTCACAAACGTGACTTTTTCAAGGCTGTAAAAATATGCAAAGAGCAAACAATTATATGATAATATATTCATGTAGAGGATGATAGCAGAAATTGACAGGTCCATACCATATTTGTGGCGGATATATTTCAACCCGTGTATCACAGAGAAAAGTATCCACGTTGGCATGCCAAAGAAAGAAAAAAGGGAATAATAAGTCACCCTGAGATAAAAGCGAGATCAACCAGTCAGACCCATATATCAACAAGGACATGCCAAAGATAATGCAACTCTTCAACTGAAGTGCAATCCACCAACAGTGAAAAGAAGAAGAAAAAAGGGAATACTAAAAAACATCGGAATGCCTCTACCCATAAAACACTGGGTAGATACATAACAGATAAAAAAACGCCAACGGCCCCAAGTCAATACTGACCCCAAGCAAGACCAAATATAACCGAATGCAGAGTGGTCAAAATGTGATGCAGCAAACTGCAGTGCTGTTAAAAACAAGTCAGATCAGATAAAGAAAAACACTGGGTTTTTGCAACCGAGTTAACATCATAAACACCAGTGGCGGCCCGTCCTTTAGGGCTGAGGGGCCACACCCCCCCACCCCATGAAGAGTGTCTGTCAGGCTGAATAAAGGTCAGCCTGACAGACACTCTTCATGCTCAGGTCAGGCAGCCAGGAGCAGACATGCGTGATTTGCGCAGACTCCTGGCTGCCTGAGCTGAACTTTGCTGGGCTGAGGAGATCACAGCTCCTATGGGCGTGACCTCCTCGGCCCAGCAAAGGTGCCTCGATGCCCTCCCCTGGGTGACGAGGAAAGCGTCACCAATTGACACTCTCCCTGGGCGCTTCAGTTTAAGCCCTGAAGCGCCCAGGGCGAGTGTCAATCAGTGACACTTCGTCACAGAGTAGGGTGGGGTCAGCAGTCTCACTGACCCCATCCCACTCTGTGACGAGGCTGGGACTGCTGCCTTCCCTCATTGGCTAACCTCAGGTCAGCCAATGAAGGAAGGCAGCAGTCCCAACCCTCCTGGGACCTGGAGGCTGAAGGTAAGTGTGTGTTGGTGTGTGTATGTTTGTGTGTTATGTTTTACATTGAATGTTTGGTGCGCGCGTCCATGTTTGAGTGTTATGAGTGTTGTTAATGGATGTGCGTGCATGTGTGTGTGAAAGAATGAATGTGTGTGATCTTGTCAAATGAATGTTTGGTGCGTGCGTGCATGTTTGAATGGAATGAGTGTTGTTAATGGATGTGCGTGTGTGAAAGAATGAATGTGTGTGATCTTGTAAAATGAATGTTTGGTGCGTGCATGCATGTTTGAATGGAATGAGTGTTAATGGATGAGCGTGCATGCGTGTCTGTGTGTGAAAGAATGAGTCTGTGTGTGTAAGAATGAGTCTGTGTGTGTGTGCCCCGCCCCCCTCCCAAAGCTGCCGGCCGCCACTGATAAACACCATGTACTCGAACTATCAGAAATTGGCAAGTAACGCCATGCACTGTGTGGACCTCATCATGACTTGTCCTAATTTAAGTACAAAAAGCAGCAGTGATAGTAGGCGCAGAAGATGTCAATAAAGGCAACTCATGTATCTTGGCACCCAGTATCTGAAACCCAAATTATATACAGCGCTAGATATAGAAATTTATAAACATGGATATAAATCCAAAACTAATTGTCTGAACATAATGTAACACAATAGTACCTACCCTATCAGTCTTGGATTCCAAAATGTACGGTAACTAGCAACAGGTAGCTCACATCCTTATCCTCAATTCAATACCCAATTAAAACTTTAGATGGCAGGTGACCATGATAAGTCATGTGCCTGAATAACAAAAACCATACCATGATAGAAGTATAAAGACAAAAAGTAATACTCAACTATAAGTTACAAAGATACTATCCCAATACAATGAATGTAGCCAGGACATGAAATATATGATATATAAAGAACATGCAAAAGTCCAATTACTAATCCAATGGGACTTGTATTCAAAGTCTGGAAATAATGAGGAATGGCAAATGTGCAATATGATTACCCGGAGACCCCGGGGATTTCTTTAAGTTCCTAATATCTTTTAAGAGTGGTTGCATCACACCATTTAGAAGGTTTTTGCTTCTTAAGTCGTTCTAATCTGATACATTTCTGTTTAGGCCCTTCCTGTGTCTGCACAGAGCATTTGTCCTGAGATAATATTGTACAGAAAAAAGTTCAGCTACCAGTTTATCCCTATCATCCTCAAACAATGACATGGTAAGGTCACTAACAAACAAAACTATATTAATTTGGTGTCCCACAATGTAAAGGAGAAGGAGGGCATTTCACCACACACAATATACGTACAATCGCTCGGTAGTACTGGTATCAGCGGGCGCATACCCTTCACGTATCAAATAGTAAGTGGCAAAACAAGTAAAAGAACCAAACAAGTAATAGCAATGCAACGTGGTGCTGAATGGTAGATTATGCTCTACTACCCGAAGGCATATTAGCACACCACAACAGGTGACAATATACATATAACAGTTACGGAAATACCGGACACTCCAAAACAGTACACAATATTTTACTAATCCAGATGAGTCCATATGAATTAAGATCCTTTTATTGATGTTAAAAAGCATCGGTTTTTCAAGTAAACAAATGTAGATAAATCCAAATAGGACTGGTAAACAAGATAAAGACTGGTGTATGACGCTAATCACGAAATTTAATATACAAAGTTCAGTAGTATTTTGGATTTTGAAACAGCATTGTATAACTAATGTGGAAGCCATTTTATTCTCAAATGAAATTCATCTTGTATTCTTCTTGTCCTGTGATATTCAGTGATGACAAGGTCTACAAAACGTGTGCAGAGATTGGATAACCTCAAATAAACCAATGTACAATACTGAACAGCTTGTAATGCAAGGCTTGCTCAAAAGACACATCATGTGATAAGCATTACTTTGCTCGCCCAGAAACAGCCAGGCATATCAATAACCATACATAGCTAAGGATGAAGGCACACATTTAACTGGGCAGAGATTGTGAAGAAATCATCTTTTTGACACATTTGGAAAGTCCCAGCCATTGGCATGTGAAGATCACAAGTGCCGCCATCTTGTATCACGTGTGTAGCACAAGTTGTTATTTTATTGTGATTGGCTGGATGCTTAATTCTTGCATCTTCTGATCAACATCACATCAAGTATTTGTCCATAATAATGAAGAAAAAACCTTATTCTGTATCATGATTGGATATGCATGTTCATGCCTTTTTTGTGGTTTTCATGTATAAAAGGCCTTGTGAATGTTCTTCAAATTGGACATGCTGCAATCTTGCTCGTGCCCCCATGGCTCATGTATGAACGCTGCCTATGAAACTTGGCATTTGTCTGTGTTTCTTTAATTTAGCTTCTGCACTAACATTGTCCATAACATATTGCTGCTCTGTGTTCGATTGCTATTTTTTAGGTCGAGCACAGCAGCGCATTCACTGTCTCTTCAAGACATGCTGTAATCAGTTCATGGGATTTCATCCTGCCCAATAGCTTTTAATTTGTTATTTGGTGTGTCCTTAAAAAAGCCTTCTTTGCTATTGCTAATCTATCTCTTTAGTCCTGCCTTGTGCTAATTTGTTTCCTCCCCAAGAGCAGGGATTAACTACGTGTATTGTTCCACTGTCGTTCTTATCTGTTATTTTTGTGCACTATTTTTTCCATTGGATACTTGTCTGCGTCATTGCTGGTTGTGTTTAGAACTCCGTCTGATGAACAGCCCTGCACTGCTTTTGTTTGTTGTTTTATTTAGCATTCCGAAATGGCTATGCTGTTTAGTGGTAGTGTTATGATCTTTGTGGGAGGAGCAGCCTTGCACTGCATTTTGTTTCAAAAGGCCATTCCTTTACCATAACAAGACTTGAACCCGGCTCCCCAGCTCCAAGGTTGGCAGTTCTGGCAGCTACGCCACATCCTCTGTCCCGCCCCTTCTCTTCTGTTTTCAGTAGTCTTGTTTAGCAATCACAGCTGGGTCACTTTGTCGCCTCTCCTTGCAAGTCCCCCAACATGGACCCCCTCTCAATCTACAGCTCATGTACTGACTGTTCCCCTCGCATCCGCTGATGTTGTTGCAGATAAACCCTATTATATCTTTTGCTGCAGTTTAAAGCTGTCTTATACCTTAACTTTTGCTAGAGTGCCACACAAAATTGTTAAATAAATATATACATAGATAAATATTAAAGCTCATCATGTCTCTTTCATCTCAGAGGAGGTACAGCCAGCCGCACTGCAGAAACCTCCCTCAGTATGCCCCCCCATTCTTCAGCAATCAAGGCTGGGTCACTTTGTCGCCACTCCTCGCAAACCCCTCTCAACTTGAACCCCCCCCTCAGCCTTTACGGCTGCTGAAGGTGTCTCTTTCTCCTTGGAGGAGGTACAGCTAGCCAGAGGAGCAGGGCCCAAGAGCTGTGCTGCGGGCCACCGGTCATTGCAGGTAGTTCAAATTCGGTTTAATCTCCATAAACAGTTGCCAGGGCAGCCCCCGGGATGGCCATGTTGCATAGTGCAGCAGGTGCAGTGGCACATAGGCCAAAAGCTCCAGGAAACCCACTGAACACAGATTATAGCTATATGTTGCTAATAAACAAACACTCACAAGCGCGGTTACCGTGCAGGCACCATGGCCGAGATTTGAATGGTGCAGCAGGTGGGGTGGCACAGGAGCCATAAGCTCCAGGAAATCCACTGAACACTGATTATTGCTGTATGTTGCTACTACACAGGCAGTCACAAGCACAGTTACCTTGCAGACACCAAGACCATGATTTGAATGGTGCAACAAGTACAGTGGTACAGGGGCTAAAAGCTCCTCTTCTTAGGGTGTCTTCTGCATACGCAAAAGCTCCCTCTGTGGCCTTCGCTCCCCTTCCTTCTCTCTTTCTCACACACACTATTTCTTCTCCTCTGTCTCAATGTCAATAACCACTACCTACACAAACTACCTATCCCCTCTCATTCTTCCTTTCTATCGATCCTCTGCAACTCTCACCACTATCTATTCACCATGCCACATAATTCTACCGCATAAATACAGTACACAACATACAATTCAACACCACACAAATAAGCAACTAACAATTCCAATGCAACACACATAATTCCACTTCACACCACACACATTCAGTACACTACAAAACACAGAGGTAACAACATTATCATTTACAATGCCAATAGCTCTCACTCTCACAAGTGCGAGACCTATTGCATTGCAAATGCTTGTCTTTATTTCCTGTTTTCCTGCCTCCTTCACACTTGTGTTATGTTACTGAAGAAAATCAATAAAAAGCATTAAAAAAGAAAAGAAGAAGACAGACTTTCCGGAGTGATCAATGAAGTAGGAGAGATGTGAACATTTCCCACTTGAATATAGGACAAATAACCCCTTTTCAATGCTAAAAAGGGGTACAAAGATTTTTTGGGTGGTTCTAGCAGGTAGATTGACAGTTCTGATTAGACTAATACATAAAGATAAATGCAGCTTTCAGCAGAATAGAAGATGGTTCCAGAATCTGAGATGACTTGCTTATGTTATGAGTAACACATGCACAAGGAGGAGGCCTTGACAATGTGAAGGCCATATTGGATGGATATGGGTGCTATATGGCCCTGGATAAGACCAATAGCACCATTTTGAATGGCTGAGGCCTCAGAGGAGCAAACATCAGGATTCCTTTCTCCCCTTGTGTTTGCTGAGTTGCTTGATCCATTGGCTTGTCCACTTCCTTCTCTGGGAAAGGGATAATGGTGTGTCCAAGGGAACATGTGGCCTCCCTTAACACACGTGACACTATGGTATATTTTAAAGACTTTCACATTGATAGACTCTCTTCTATCGATTTGGCAATATGTGTATGTTGAAAGCTGCCTTGAAGAATTTGGGCTCATTGAACCAGAATCGTTACCCCGACCTGCCATTCCTGTCTGTCTGGTGGGGAGAAGAGACATTCAGAATACAGGTCGCACATACTAAAGAAAAGTGCTATGCACTTAATATGATTCGGAAGCTCACAAGATTGTAGAGCGTTGGAACTAGCCTGGACATGATCAAACTGAGGCTGCGTACAGCATGCAGCTACCTCCCCTGGATGCTATTACCGTGCAGAGTAGCACTTGCTAGAAGTGTAGGTCTTAGACAATCAAAACGCAGAGAACTACTTTGCAATAGAGCGCACCTAAGTGACCTCAAGGACCAACCATTTGCCCCACGGTCAGGGATAACATCCCACTTATTCATGATTAGATATGTCATAAAAAAGTGGAACTTTGCTGAGAGTACACAGGTGAAACCAACATATGCACTATAAGCACCTCTGTGGCACCTACTAAAGTTCAGGCAAGCCACAATTGATATGGATATGGCTAAATGGGAAAGAGGTGGCTAAGTGTCTGTGGGAGACTTGCATATTCATGAAGCCCAGTACTAGGTCTAAAACACCTTGTACTAGATATAATTTTATAGGTGACTGTGTTTATCTGGCACACAACTCCACAAACTTTTATATTATGTAGTTCATTAGTCATATCGATGAGCTTATCACTACATACTGATAACAGTACTGTAATCATGCGTAAAATAGACCATAATGGACCTTTTGCGTTCCCAAAGCTTGGGACCCCAGTGAAGACTTTCTTCTGGTGTGGTCCTGTGTGTGAAGGAGTCTTACTGAACACCTGATAGCAGAAAGCTTTATGTTCTCTCACAAAGCAAAGAGAGAAAAAACGGACCTGCCCAAGGGCATGGGAATGGCATTTAGGGAGTAGCTGATCCTGAAAGAGCGGGAAGACATATTTGCTAAGACATACAGGACTGCATAATGGTGTTACAAACTCTGGCAATAATACATGTTTGGGATGAGGAGGGAGTGAGATGGTTACCTGCGTCGTTGCTCAGAGGCAGAAGAGATCAACATTCAAATACACATTTTCTGGAAATGTCCAAAACCACTACAATAGTGGTATAAAGTGTTAGTAATGCTGGATAAAATATATTACCTTACTCTCCCGCGGAGACCAGAAACCAACCCAGGTGTCCTGATGCTGCTAACGCAGGTGTTTTAATAAACATTATTAATGAGTGTTTATGTATTTTGAATAATAAGTTTAAGTAGAAAATTAAATAACATAGTAAAATAATGCACGCATTTGAAAATGTGATCACGAAGAATGGCCGTCAATGTCAACGAAGTGTAAAAATCAATGATTAATACTTATGAAATATTGAATATATGTTGGACTAATGCAGTAATATGTCCTATTAAGGGTTATGAATTTAGCTTTAGCTTTATTAATTGTAGGCCTTAAATTAGCAAGTGTCTTGGCCTATTTTGCCAGGCCTCATAAAAAGTTCTATTTCTTAGCGTTTAATAAAAGTGCTGACCAAGTGAATTAAACTGTGGATGTCTATTGTATTGTTTAAATGTGCGCATAACGGAAGCCTTTCGTGTGAACTGACTGCTAAAAGAAGATGTTCATGTTAATGAAACATTTTATGTGCAATGTGTGTGAGACTGACTTTCCAAGGACAAGAAAAATGAAGGTACTGACTAGAGTAGAAGCTGCAACAATATTGTTACCTGACAAGCCGGATGATGAGGACATCGCAAGACGAACTAATCAACAATATGAGAATGGAGAAATATTAGAATTCATAGATTAAGGATAGTAGTTTTATTGGACAGAGTATGAACATACGAATAATTGACCAATAGACCAATAGGTAATTAGGGGATAGTTTAGGTAACTTTAATATAACAACGCTGCAGAGAGAGAAGACAGACATTCTGCCCTTGCCTTCATGCATTCTGCCCCTACTTTCCTGACCGAAAGTTTATTACTTTCTTATGCGTCTTTACTAGAGACGTGCTTAACTTTAATGCTTAATGACTTTGCCCTTTTATAATTTCTGATGCTGAAGCCTGATGCTTTGCTGATCGACTGATGTCCTGAGGACTAAGACTTATTCTGCTTTGCTGATCCACCCCGAGGATAGCTATATTCTGAACTGTGATTACCATGCATATTTGCTTTTTCTTTCTAGGTACCAACTGCGCTGTTTTAATAGAGCCATAGTTAGATGTTTTTCCAAATTCGTGTTACTAAATTGTTTTGCATGAAGCCCAACATGCTGATGCTAATCTGACGTTAGTTAAGGATCCCGACTTATGCTGTCAGAGACTAATGCTTGGTGAATTTCTCTGCTAAACTTCATGTACTTCATTTCATTGACGCAGCTGACTTTGCTATTGATTTGCACCATAACTCTAGAATGTGTTGTAGTTCAAGCTTTGATTAGATTGTGTTTCTTCCACCGCTTTGGACAATGAGTGTTGTTTCTGTATGTGTTCCATTTGATTTTGATGTACTTTACATGACCTTAGCATTGTTAATATAGGGAAATAAACATTCTAAACTTTTACTAAAAGTGTGGTTATTCATGACTGAAGGTTCATGGTGCGTGACAGTTACTGACTCCATTGATTATTGATTTTATTGATTACTAATGATTGTTGATTATCGTGTATTGATTATTGATTATGTACTGGAGCTATGGTAAGAACATTTTAATTGCGAGTCAAAAGGTTCATCGACCTATTTGCGTCCCCTTGTAAGTTTACTTATTAAGGTCAGGCGCGCTAGCAGTGATGGTAACAGACTGATGGTTAGTCTTCTTAGGAGCTTGCCATAGATGTCCGGTACAGAGTGATAACAGACAGGGTAAAGAGACTGATGGTTCGTCTCTTTACGAGCTTACCATAGACGTACAGTACACAGTGAAAGATAAGGTAGCAGAAAAGGTAGCAGCTTGATGAGTTGGTTCTCTGAGAGTTCATTTTGATTGAGATTTGGATTTTGTTTTTCAATGATGATTACTGAAGAGAAAATTATGTTCCCTTAAGCCCAGAAATGATTTTCCCAGATCCTAGATCCTGTTAATGGTTGTTTGAGGATGTTCCCGCTGTTCTAGTGATGGTGTGAGTGAACTAGGTTGCGCTTGCACAGCTTATGCAAATCGCAGGTGAATTGTGAGGTTTGTGAGGGTTTTAGGGAATTTGCGTACTCCAAATGAAGTTGTAGTAGGAGTGTGCGTACTCCGCAGTGTGAGAGTAGGGAAGTAGTTGAACTTCATATGTGAGTGTTGCTTTGTGCTAAAAAATTGTCCACGTGGTTGTTGATGTCCGGACCCTGCGTGGTCTAAGACTCTGGAGTATATTGAAAAGTGTATGAGACACTTGGTTTTATGTTGTAATTTGTCTGGTTTAGTAGGTTGATCGGGTGTTGTCAACAAGTCAGTGTGTGAGTTAAAGTGGACGAAAGAAAATTTCGACTGCGATTTGGCGTGTCCTATGTGCACCAGGATAGGCCCATTGATCAGTTGAGAGTAAAACTTGCGGGCTGAATTTTGCTTGCGAATCTGGGAAACCGAGAGAGCCATCAGTGAAAAATCCGTAAGGTTTCTGAAGCGATTGTGTAACCTTTTCTGTATTAAACCAGCAGATCTGTTTTTGTTTTTTGATTTTTTGATTAGTGCTTGCAATATTTTGCATTAGTTTTGTGTGAATTGGAGTTTAGGAGGACAAGCCACAAGACTTTGTCAGCCGCAGTACGTGTGAGTGTGACGTCATTGGAGCCGCGCTGGGATAGGTCTGTTAGTGAAAAGGGTTGCGCATGGATCGGCAGCCTTCTGTGAAAGGCAATTGGTTGAGAATGTGGGTGAAAGGAATCTTGGGATTAAAAGTCACTTCCTGATTTGATTTTAAATAACAAAAGGTAGATAAGATTCATTTTTTCAAGACATTAAAAAGTTCCCTTATGGGAGATACGTACATTACAGCGAGTGTCAGTGAGGCTACACCACCAGAGAATACACCAGCTTACATTGTAATGAAAGAAAGAGATGTCGTGCCATGTCTTTAGTTAAAGAAATGGTGCAAATTGACAAAGAAAGATGGGAAATTAGCATTTCCTACAAATGAGACGTTCAATTTGAGGGTTCTGGAGTATTTACGGATGGCGCTATATGAATCGAAGCCCCTTCCGAGACCAGCACAGTTTGAGGCATTAGCGATTTGGGAGCTAGTAGACAGACAGCAACAGCAAATGAAATTTGAGCAGAGGATGAGAAAGGCAGAAAAGACTCTAGCAGAGGCTAGATGGGATTGTGTTCAGAAGGCATGGAGAATGGAGACTTTGCAGGGGATTAAGTTGTTTCTGGCAATAATGCAGTAAAATGAGAAGGAAGGAAAGAAAGCTACTAGGAAAACTAATAAGAGTCCGTCCGAGAGTAAGGAGGCTAGAAAGTCTTCAACTGTAGGGGAGGAATCGGACGATGATGAGTTCCTTAAACAGTTATTGACCAATCGACCACCACCATATGCAGTACATGAGAATGGTCCAAGTACCAGTGTTGATCTGACAGCCCTGACATAGTTTAACGGGACAGCGAGTCAAGTACAGTTAATGCTAGCCTGACTCAGAATGCGGTGCAAAGTGGTCTTAATATGCCTACTACTCCTGTAGTGCAGACCCAGATGCAACCGCCAGAGGTGCAGAAATTTATCCTGATGTGCCCATTATGGAAACGACTTCAAACTTAGTGGTGCACATGTAGCAGGTGATTCCGAGACCAATACTGGTTCAGACTGAGCCAACTTCAATTTTGTTGCCTCAAGTCCAGCTGCAAGTGATGCCAAGATTTACTCCAGGGACACAATCAGATATGACTCTGATGATGAATCAAAATATGGGAGTTACTCTCCCACAGAGTGTAGGTGCCAGTTCATCCCCGGATGCTATATTGCTACCTATTATAGTTGGTCCAGCGGTACCCTTATTTGCACAAAAGAAACCGACTATAAGTGAACAGGGAACAATGTCCCAGAGCCTAGTGAGGGGAGGACATAATGAACATGTTCAGGTAGTCTCTACCGTGGGTCAGACTTTTGACGGATCCAGATTATTGTTAGACCTTAGTCCTTGCGTAGCACTTCCAGATGCTGTGACAGGTCCAAACGTTAGCCAGAACTTGAAATTATTGACACTGTAGACTCCGAATGTAGTTGTACAGCAAATGCCCCGGTCCAAGCGAGTAACCTTTAGGGGGTGATTCTAACCCTGGCGGTCAGTGATAAAGCGGCGGCCAACCCGCCAACAGGCCGGCGGTCCAAAAAATGGAATTGTGACCCTGGCGGGAACCGCCAACACAACCCGCCACACTCCGACCGCCACGGCGGTAGAGACAAACAGGTTGGCGGTCACCGGCAACAGATAGGCGTGAGACAATGTACCGCCCACCCTATCACAACTCACCAATCCGCCACCTTTTCCGGGGCGGGAGCCCCGCCGATAAAAACACGGCGGAAACAGACTACGAACGGGAAAACGTTCACCTCTATACACTCCACGAGGAAGGAGGACAGCATGGAACCCGAATTAAACATCCTACCTGCTCTCGTCTACCTGCTCATCTACCACGAGTACGAACGCCGGCGCAGACGACAACGGTGAGTACTGCACCTACGACACAGGGGAGGGGGGAGGAGGAAGGGTTACGGGCACACACATATGCAATACACCCACCCCCCCACAAACTATGTACACACCAATGCAGAGCAACAAGTCACAGTGACACCACCCAAACCCCCCGGAAAAATGCAAAGACATAATTAAATAGAGAAACAAAATTTATGTAAAAAATAGCCTCTGATAAGTCATGGTCAAATAGCAATAAAAATAATACAAAAGAAAATAAATATTTTGTGCAAACGATAAACCGAGGCAATTAGTCCTTCACATTTAACGAAATTCCAAGTGTCCGTGGGCCAAAGTGTATCAACACAAGGGCAAAGCCCACACAGGAGACCTGAGTCCGTTGGAGAGAACACTGCTGGGGCATCTGATGATAAAACTACAGGCACCTCAGGGGGAAGGGAAGGGGGGTCACCACAGCCACATGAGTCCACGACGCCAGATCCACAAAGGGGCCACCATGCCCACTGTGCCATCCTGGGGAGTGCAAAGCCACAGTCTCTCAATGTCTCTACAGTGGGTGGTTTGCCCACTGTTCCATCCTGGGGAGTGCAAAGCCGCAGTCTCTCAATGTCTCTACAGTGGGTGGTTTGCCCACTGTGCCATCCTGGGGAGTGCAAAGCCACAGTCTCTCAATGTCTCTACAGTGGGTGGTTTGCCCACTGTTCCATCCTGGGGAGTGCAAAGCCACAGTCTCTCAATGTCTCTACAGTGGGTGGTTTGCCCACTGTGCCATCCTGGGGAGTGCAAAGCCACAGTCTCTCAATGTCTCTACAGTGGGTGGGTTGCCCACTGTGCCATCCTGGGGAGTGCAAAGCCACAGTCTCTCAATGTCCCTACAGTGGGTGGTTTGCCCACTGTGCCATCCTGGGGAGTGCAAAGCCACAGTCTCTCAATGTCTCTACAGTGGGTGGTTTGCCCACTGTGCCATCCTGGGGAGTGCAAAGCCACAGTCCATCAGGTGGATTACAGAGACCACTGGTCATGGAGGAGGCATGGTGGGCACAGTGAACCGTGAACAGTAGCTCGACACAGAACCGGCACTGTCATTGTGCCAGCGGTGCTTGAGACGGCGGTGCCCAGCGGAGCGGTGCTTGAGACGGCGGTGCCCAGCGGAGCGGTGCTTGACAGGAAGGGCCCAGTGGAGCGGTGCTTGACAGTAAGGGCCCAGCGGAGCGGTGCTTGAGATGAAGGGCCCAGCGGAGTGGTGCTTGACAGGAAGGGCCCAGCGGAGCGGTGCTTGAGACGGCGGGGCCCAGCGGAGCGGTGCTTGAGATGAAGGGCCCAGCGGAGCGGTGCTTGACAGGAAGGGCCCAGCGGAGCGGTGCTTGAGACGGCGGGGCCCAGCGGAGCGGTGCTTGACAGGAAGGGCCCAGCGGAGCGGTGCTTGAGACGGCGGTGCCCAGCGGAGCGGTGCTTGACAGGAAGGGCCCAGCGGAGCGGGGCTTGAGACGGCGGTGCCCAGCGGAGCGGTGCTTGAGACGGCGGGGCCCAGCTGACCGGTGCTTGAGATGAAGGGCCCAGCGGAGCGGTGCTTGACAGGAAGGGCCCAGCTGACCGGTGCTTGAGATGAAGGGCCCAGCGGAGCGGTGCTTGACAGGAAGGGCCCAGCGGAGCGGTGCTTGAGACGGCGGTGCCCAGCAGAGCGGTGCTTGAGACGGCGGGGCCAGCGGAGCGGTGCTTGAGACGGCGGGGCCCAGCGGAGCGGTGCTTGAGACGACGGGGCCCAACGGAGCGGTGCTTGACAGGAAGGGCCCAGCGGAGCGGTGCTCGAGACGGCGGGGCCCTGTTCAGCGGTGCTCTTCTGCACGGCGGGGCCCTGTTCAGCGGTGCTCTTCTGCACGGCGGGGCCCTGTTCAGCGGTGCTTGTCCAGTAATTCAAGGGAGCCAGACCTGGCCTGGACTCCCTGCTCAGTCGCCCTCCGACCGTGCAGTTGCTGGACCCTTCGGTGACGGAGTCCTGGGCCCTTGGGTGTCCTCCCTTACACCCGGGATAGGGCTTGTGGGGCCCTCCTGCTCCGCGCTCCTGCTGGCTGACTTCTCCGCCCTGCTGCCCTTTCGCTCCTTAGATGAGGCTCTCTGGCCCTTGCCTCCCCTGGATGTTGTGGCAGGTGAAGTGGCCGAACTTTGGTCCTTGGGGGCAGCCGTGTCAGTCTTCTCACGGCGGCCCTTGAGTTTCCGGGTCCTCTTGCCAGGGAGGGGGCTGGCTGTCCCCTTGCTGCTGACAGATGTGTCACTGCTGCCAAAGGGTGGACTCCAGAACCCATGCACTACAGTGACACTTGAAGCTGGGCTGGTGGTGGCTGAGGTGCTCTTGGGACTCTTAGCAGATGGAGGGGGTGGGTCAGGGGAGGGAAAGAGGTTAAGATTGGAGAGGTAAACTTTTTTAGGACCAAGGTAAAGGGTGGGAGTAGTGGTGAGGGGAGTGGAGGAAGAGGATGTGGTTGTAGGAGAGTCAGGTGTGCTGTCTTTGGGTGCAGGTGATTGTGATGTAGGCTGTCGTGAGGTGGATGGCTGTTGGGTGGGTGGCTGCCTGCGTTTGTGTGTCTTGGAAGAGGGGGTGACAGACACAGTGGTAGAGGACACAGGGGACGTGTAAATGGCAGTGGGGGTGGTGACTGCACGTGTGCGGACTGTACTGGAGGGTGTGGTGGTGATGGAAGCACTGGCTGATGGTGGTGTGCATGCAGCTGTGAGTGTAGACGTCACAGGGAGGGAGGAGGGAGACGAGGAGGAGGGGGACACAGAGGTGGTAGTGACTGTTGGCATGTCTGCATCTGGGTGTTGCTTGGGTGACTGTTTGTGGGATCTGTGGTGCTTGTGTCTGGATGAGCTGCCCTTGGGTGTTGAGGTGTGTGCAGGCTGGTCTGATGGTGTGGATGGGATAGGCTAAGGAACAGGAGACAGAGACAGGGTGGAGGCAGTTAGAAGAGGGAGGCTGGAAACAGGGACAATGGCTGCCGTCAGTGCTGAGGCCAGAGCATTGAACGATCGTTGATGGGCAGCCTGACCCGAATGAATGCCCTCCAGGTAGGCATTGCTCCGATGCACCTCCCTTTCTACCCCCTGGATGGCATTCAAAAGGGTAGTCTGCCCAACAATGATGGTCTGAAGGAGGTCAATGACCTCCTCACTGAGGGCAGCAGGGGTAACAGGAGCAGGGCCTGAGGTGCCTGGGGCGAAGGAGATGCCCGCCTTCTTGGGCGAGCGGGCACGGAGCAAAGGCTGAGGGGCTGCTGGGAGGGCGGGGCTGGTGCGCTGGGTGGCGGCTGTACCTGTAGAGGCGGGGGGCCCGGATGTTGCCGCCACCGCTAGGGAGCTCCCATCCGAGGACGTGTCGGTGTCGCTGGTGTCACCACCGGTCCCCGTTGTGGTGCTCCCCTCGCCCTCCGTATCACTGGTGCCCTCGGTGTCTGTACCACGGCCCACCAGGGCCTTGTGAGTTGCAGCTCCCTCGTGCTCCGATGCCAATTCTCCTCCGCCTGATGATGCTAATGCACACATGCACAAGAAGATTAAGAAAAAGGGTGGGGGGAGAAAAAATAAAACAGGTTGAGTGCATGCAATGTCAACACCGTTGGCGGAGAGGACAGACACAGGAGCCTCATGCACTACGCTGCGCAATCGGGGTATACTACTCAGTACTTGTGACCAGGCCTACAGGTCTATGCACAACAAATACACACATGGATGATGCAGGACCATGGATAGCTGTACTTGGCACCCTACAGAGGTGGGGGGCGGGGGCACTGGGCCATGCCTAAAGGAGAGGACTACACTACAGAAAGCGCCCTGGCCTAATGTCACCCACAACCCTCCTCCCCCACCCAGACGCCTCCACTGCGCATAAAGATAGCAGAATGTGCTGATACTCACCCCCTTGTGTCTGCTGTGATGTCCTCAAGCGCCCATCCAAATCAGGATAGGCCACTGCCAGGATCCGGGACATCAGGGGGGTCAGGGTACGACTGGCACCCCTCCTAGGTTGGGAGGCCATCCCCAGCAGTGACTCCGCGGTCTTCCTGGTCCCGCGGCGGATGTCCTCCCACCTCTTGCAGCAGTGGACGCCCCGTCTGATGTGGACCCCCAGGGCCCGGACTTCCTTGGCGATGGCACGCCAAATGTCGACTTTCTGATGGGCGCTGACCTATTTGACATGTACAGGGTGGGAAAGGAAATATCATCATTTATCTGCATGTTAGATGTGATTGCCCCCCTCCCCAACTTTGCCATGTGGCACATGCTCTCATCTGTCGTGCGTTGCACTCCTCATTCGCTCCCCACCCCACCATCTTACATCCACCCCACTCAACACAGGCATAGCCCATTCAATGTGCACCCAGTGTACTTACCTGTTGGTCTGGAGGACCGTAGAGTAACGCATACTGGGGGAGGACCCCATCCACAAGTTTCTCCAACTCTTCAGACGTGAAGGCAGGGGCCCTTTCCCCAGTCGCAGCAGCCATTGTCTCTTCCAGACCGAGGTCACAGCAGCACTTGCAGTATAGGTCTTCTCCTGTGGATGATTAGGTTTCGAGTGATTAATCTGATAGAAAATGGCGGTCACGCCCGCGGCGGTGCGTACCGCGGCGGTGCGTACCGCGACCGCCGGCGCACATCCTCATTGGCTCCTGAAACCCATAGGCTTCAATGTTAACCAATGCGGCTTCGTACAGCGGTCTTCCACCGCCTACCGCCACGGTGTGCCACGCCAGCGCATTGACCTCACATCCCATTGTCCCACTTCACAGGTCAGGCAGCCGCCATTTCAAGGGGCCACATGGCTTAATTTCAACTGCGTCACACAGGCCTAGGCCTTGCATTGCCACACATTCACGCCTTTCAATACATAGATAACCGTGTGCTATGCAAGCTGTGGTGAACGTACCTGTGATTTGCTTGACTCCATACTCCATGTTGTCCTTCCTAGGCACCGTCCGCTGGGACTTGCGAGGAGAAGGATGAATCCTCGCGTGTACCGACCGCTGGTGGACCTGTCGACAATGGAAGAACGCCATATCATACTACGTTACCGACTTGACAGAGCCACTATACATGAACTGTGTGCCCAACTGGAGCCAGCCCTGATGTCCCCCATCCGCCAACCCACAGGAATTCCCCCTCTAGTGCAGGTTCTGTCAGTCCTCCATTTTTTGGCAAGTGGCTCATTCCAGACAACAGTGGCCATGTCATCTGGAATGTCTCAGCCTATGTTTTCAAAGATTTTGTCCAGAGTGTTGTCTGCCCTGATGAAACACATGCGGAGCTACATTGTTTTCCCTGAGGAGGATGATTTGGCCACTGTGAAGGGTGATTTCTATGCCCTTGGACATATCCCCAACATCATTGGTGCCATTGATGGGACCCATGTGGCTTTAGTACTCCCAAAAGACGATGAGCAGGTGTACAGAAATAGGAAAAATTACCATTCTATGAATGTGCAGGTGGTCTGTTTGGCTGACCAGTACATCTCCCATGTAAATGCCAAGTTCCCTGGGTCAGTGCATGACGCGTATGTTATGCGTAATAGCAGCATCCCTTATGTGATGGAACAGCTACAGAGACAACGTGTGTGGCTAATTGGTGACTCTGGTTACCCCAACCTGCCTTGGCTATTGACCCCAGTGAGGAATCCCCGGACCAGGGCAGAGGAACGGTACAATGAGGCCCATGGTCGAACTAGGAGGATCATAGAAAGAACCTTCGGCCTTCTGACGGCCAGGTTTAGGTGCCTGCATATGACAGGTGGATCCCTGATGTACTCACCAAAGAAGGTGTGCCAGATCATCGTGGCCTGCTGTATGCTGCACAATCTAGCACTGCGACGCCAGGTGCCTTTCCTGCAGGAGGATGGTCCAGATGGTGGTGTTGTAGCAGCTGTGGAGCCTGTGGAGAGTGAAGAGGAGGAAGACGACGGGGACGACACAGACAACAGGGACACAGTTATACAACAGTATTTTCAGTAGCACACGGGTAAGAATCACCCACACCATTTAACATTTACTTAAAGCCTCCTGCATCTCTACTTTGTGTATTTCCCCACAGTTCTTTTTAACTGATTTTTGATTTTCCCTTCCCTTTTCAGTGCTGTATGACCCACTGCGTGACTTCTGCTTGGTTAGCCCATGGACTAAAGCTTATTGACATCGGTATGTTGTCATCACAAATTGACTGAACATTATTGAACAGTAATGTGTAATACATTTGTAAAAAATACAGGCTGATTCCTGAATAATTTCAGTGCAATGAGTGATTTATTTTTAGTGCTAGATATTGGTACATGATATTAAAACGGTGATGGGTGATGGTGGAGTAATGTCCATGGCAGAGTCAAGTTCTCAGTTTCACAGGTGCATTGTCCATATGCCTGTGGAAGGATGGAGCAGGGGCAGTTCAAGGTTGGACAGGGTGACAATGTGGGACATTGGGATGACATCAGGGGGTATCTTATGCTGGCGGGTGTCTTGGCATCCTACTCTGTCTTCCTGTGAGATCTCAGGTTCCTCTTGCGGGGTGGTTGTTCTTCAGCAGGAGGTGGGGTTCTGGTGGCCTGTCGTTGTGGTGGGGCCTCCTGTCCACTAGCGCCGGCGGAGGTGGTAGGCTGTTCCTGGTCCTGGCTAGTGACAGGGGCCCTTTGTGGTGCCACATGGTCCCGCAATGTGTTTTCTATCCGGTTGAGGGCCTGGACTATGGTCCCCATAGCGGTACCGATGTTCCTGAGTTCATTGCTGAACCCCATGTAGCGTTCCTCCTGCTGTGCCTGGATCTCCGTGAACCTGGCCAGTACCGTCGCCATCGTCTCCTGGGAGTGGTGGTATGCTTCCATGATGGTGGTGAGGGCCTCTTGGAGAGTGGGTTCCCTGGACCTGTCCTCCCCCCCCTGTCGCACTACAGCCCTCCCAGTTGCCCTGTTTCCCCGGGCCTCTGTCCCCTGGACGGTGTGCCCACTACCACTGCCCCCAGGTCCCTGTTGTTGTTGGGGTGTTGGGTCAGCCTGGGTGCCCTGTAGTGGCAGACACACCGCTGATTGACGCGTCCTGGAGACAGAGACATGGGCCCGCTGGGTGGGAGCTGTGCTGATATTCCCAGAGGGGGTTGGGTCTGCTGTGGCCTGTGTCTGTGTGTGGGGAACCGACTGTCCAGAGGTCCCCGATGGTCCGGGCTGGTCATCAGGTTCTAGGTCGACAGAGCTGCTGTCCTCACTGGGGGCCTGTTCTGGAGGTGGGATGGACAAATCTGGACCCTTCGTGGCGGTGTGTTGGCGTTCGGGCCCTGCAGGGGTAAAAGAGTATGGTTATTGCTTTTGTGTGTGCCATGGCGTGCATTTTGTGAGTGCCCTTGTCCACCAGTGATGGCATTCCCTTGTGGGAGGTGTTGTGAGGGTGGTTGGGGAGGGGGGTGGATGGGTATGTGCAGTGGTCATGCATTGGTGATGGATGTCTATGGTTTGTGTTGGCATTCAGGGGTTGGTGTTGTTTAGGGTGGGTTGTGCTGGTGAGACATTGGCAGGGAGGATGTGTGCTGGGGGGTTGAGATTGGGGGTGAGGGTGGGGGTGTGGGTTGGCATGCTGGGGGGGGGTGAAGTAGTTGAGAACCGACTTACCAGAGTCCATTCCTCCGGGTACTCCAGCGAGGCCATCAGGATGCAGGATGTTTACTACCTCTTGCTCCCATGCTGTGATTCGGGGTGGAGTGGGTGGGGGTCCGCCGCCAGTCTTCTGCACAGCGATGTTGTGTCTTGACACCTTCGAGCACACCTTCCCCCGTAGGTCGTTCCATCGCTTTCAGGTGTCTTCCCGATTTCTGGGATGCTGTCCCACAGCGTTGACCCTGTCTACGATCATTTGCCATAGCTCTGCCTTCCTGGCTATTGTGGTGTGTTGCACCTGTGTGCCGAAGAGCTGGGGCTCTACCCTAATTATTTCCTCCACCATGACCCTGAGTTCTTGGTCCGAGAACGTGGGGTGTCTTTGGGGTGCCATGGGGTGGTGTGGATGAGGTGTGGGGTGGTGTTTGTGGTTATGTGCGTGGTGATGTGTGCGTAGATGTGGTGTGGGTGATGATGTTGGGTTCCTGTTTGTGTTGTGCTTTGCGTTCCCTGTGCTCTCTGTCAGTGTATTGCGCCTTCTCTCAGATATTTGTGGTCGTAGGGTTTTGTGGGTGATGTGGGTGTGTGTTTTATATTTAATTGGGTGTGTGGGAGTGTTGTGTGTATGTGTATCAGGTGTGTGTATTTCAAATTGTCCAATGTGGCTGTGTTTTGTATGGGTGTGTGTATTTTGACCGCGGCGGTGTGTACCGCCAATAGAATACCGCGGTTAAAAGACCGCTGCGTGGATTCGTGGGTCAGAATGGCATGGGCGTGTTTGTGTTGGCGTGGCGGTGGAGGTTTGGTCATCTCCAGTTTATCGCTGCCCGCTGATGAGGCGGGCTTCCGTGGATGTCGGGTTTTTGGCGGTTTCACAGTTGGAGGTCAGAATGACCGTGGCGGTTTACCGCGGCCGCGGCGGTAGAATGGCGGACTTCTGACCGGCGGTAAGGGCCTTTTACCGCCGAGGTCAGAATGACCCCCCTTAGTTACAAGGTTTGACAGCTCAGCAATTAACTGAGAGACTCTTGCAGGCATTTAAGCATTACAGTGGTACAGAGACAATTGAGGCAAAAGACATGCTTCATTTTGTGTTCAAATTTGTGGAAGGATTGAGACTTGAAATTAGCTAGATGATTAAGTGTCATTTGATTTGCTGGCAAGCATAGTCGATTGATGAAGTGTTGCAGTATGCACAATACTGTAGTGATGAGCTTGAGTTGAAACAGAAAAAGTTGAAAGAAAAGGCAATGGTGATGCAGATTAAAGCAGCTCAAACAGGAGTGCAAGGGAATTTTTCACAGCAATTGCCACAGCAGCAGCAGGGAAACATCATGTTTCAGCCTCAGATGAGAGGTAGAGGTTGTGGAGGCAATATGAATTGTGGTCCGGATTTGAATACTGTAGGGGTTCATAATGATGTGCAGGGAATGAAGAAGCTATTGCCATGTCACATTTGCAGAGCAGTTGGACATTGGAAACAAGAGTGTCCAATGATGGTGCAGGAAGGTGTTGTTCAGTAGAGTAATTACATCAATTCATTCGAGAATGTGAGAGGCCCGAGAGTAAGAGGTCCCAATCCAAATTTTGAGAATAATATGAACCCATGCAGAATTTCCAGTCCATGCAGCAGGTCCAAATGCCCCGCGCACAAGTGTCACAGTTGCAGCCGATGCAGCAGCAGGTTCCCATGGTACCTTGACAGAAAATTCAAATACCTCAAGCCCTGATGGAGCAGCAACAGATGATGCTTTCTCAACAGGTCAAAGGCAGAACAGAAATAGTAACACAGTGCACCAATTCCCGTTACACAATGAGAATGGAATAAATGATGAATGGACGAGTGATAGTTCAGATGAGGAGCCATGTGTAAGGAAATGCCTCCTTGGCATGGTTACCCCCTAACTGTTTGCCTTTGCTGATGCTAAGTTATGATTTGAAAGTGTGCTGGGACCCTGCTAACCAGGCCCCAGCAGCAGTTTTATTTCCCTAAACTGTACCTTTGTCTCCACAATAGGCACAACCCTGGCACTCAGGTAAGCCCCTTGTAACTGGTACTCCTGGTACCAAGGGCCCTGATGCCAGGGAAGGTCTCTAAGGGCTGCAGCATGTCTTATGCAACTCTAGGGACCCCTCACTCAGCACATGCACACTGCCTCACAGCTTGTATGTGCTGGTGGGGAGACAATGACTATGTCGACATGGCACTCCCCTCGGAGTGCCATGCCAACCTCACACTGCCTGTGGCATAGGTAAGTCACCCCTCTAGCAGGCCTTACAGCCCTAAGGCAGGGTGCACTATACCACAGGTGAGGGCATATGTGCATGAGCACTATGCCCCTACAGTGTCTAAGCAAAACCTTAGATATTGTAAGTGCAGGGTAGCCATAAGAGGTATATGGCCTGGGAGTTTGTCAAACACGAACTCCACAGTTCCATAATGGCTACACTGAAAACTGGGAAGTTTGGTATCAAACTTCTCAGCACAATAAATGCCCACTGATGCCAGTGTGCAATTTATTGTAAAATACACCCAGAGGGCATCTTAGAGATGCCCCCTGAATCCATAACCGGCTTCTAGTGTAGGCTGACCAGTTGCTGCCAGCCTGCCACTCACCAGACATGTTGCTGGCCACATGGGGAGAGTGCCTTTGTCACTCTGTGGCCAGGAGCAAAGCCTCTACTGGGTGGAGGTGCTTCTCACCTCCCCCTGCAGGAACTGTAACACCTGATGGTGAGCCTCAAAGGCTCACCCCTTTTGTTACAGCGCCCCAGGGCATCCCAGCTAGTGGAGATGCCCGCCCCTCCGGCCACCGCCCCCACTTTTGGCGGCAAGTCTGGAGGAGATAACCAGTCAGGACAGCATCCAAGGTGTCCTGAGCTGAGGTGATCCCTGCCTTGAGAAATCCTCCATCTTGAGTTTGGAGGATTCCCCCAGTAGTATTAGAGATGTGCCCCCCTCCCCACAGTGAGGAGGCACAAAGAGGGTGTAGCCACCCTCAAGGACAGTAGCCATTGGCTACTGCCCTCCCAGACCTAAACACACCCATAACTTCAGTATTTAGGGTCTCCCCAGATCCCAGGAAATCAGATTCCTGCAACTTGAAGAAAGAAGAAGGACTGCTGACCTACAAGCCTGCAGAGAAGGAGGAAGATGACAACTGATTTGACCCCAGCCCTACCGGCCTGTCTCCAACTTCGAAAACCTGCTCCAGCGATGCATCCGACAGGGACCAGCAACCTCTGAAGCCTCAGAGGACTGCCCTGCACTACAGGACCAAGAAACTACAGCAGCCCTGTTCAAAACCAGCTACTTCTTTGCAACAAAGAAGCAACTTTCAAAGACTGCACGTTTCCCGCTGGAAGCGTGAGACTTCACACTCTGCACCTGACGCCCCCGGCTCGAGATCCAGAGAACAAAAACCTCAGGGAGGACTCCCCGGTGACTGAGAGCCTGTGAGGAACCAGAGACGACCCCACAGCGACGCCTGCAGAGAGAATCCAGAGGCTCCCCCTGACCGCGACTGCTTGTAACAAGGGACCCGACGCCTGGAACCAACACTGCACCCGCAGCCCCCAGGACCTGAAGGAACTGAACTTCAACGCAGGAGTGACCCACAGGCGACCCTCTGCCTAGCCCAGGTGCTGGCTGCCCCACAGAGCCACCCCGTGCCTGCCTGCACCGCTAAAGTGACACCCGGGTCCCTCCATTGTTTCCTACCTAAAACCCGACGCCTGCTTTGCTCACTGCACCCGGCCGCCCCTGTGCCACTGAGGGTGTACTTTGTGTGCCTTCTCGTGCCCCCCCCGGTGCTTTACAAAACCCCCCTGGTCTGCCCCCCAAGGACGCAGGTACTTACCTGCTGGCAGACTGGAACGGGAGCACCCCTGTTCCCCATAGTGTTTGGGGCACCTCTTTCACCTCTGCACCTGACCGGCCCTGAGCTGCTGGTGTGGTAACTTTGGGGTTGCCTTGAACCCCCAACGGTGGGCTGCCTATGTCCCAAACTTGAGACTTGTAAGTGTTTTACTTACCTCCAAAACTAACCTTTACTTACCTCCCCCAGGAACTGTTGATTTTTGCAGTGTCCACTTTGAAAATAGCTTATTGCCATTTTTACAAAGACTGTATGTGATATTGCTTTCATTCAAAGTTCCTAAAGTATCTAAGTGAAGTACCTTACATTTAAAGTATTAACTGTAAATCTTGAACCTGTGGTTCTTAAAATAAACTAAGAAAAGATATGTTTCAATATAAAAACCTATTGGCCTGGAGTAAGTCTTTGAGTGTGTGTTCCTCATTTATTGCCTGTGTGTGTACAACAAATGCTTACCACTACCCTCTGATAAGCCTACTGCTCGACCACACTACCACAAAATAGAGCATTAGAATTATCTACATTTGCCACTATCTTACTTCTAAGGGGAACCCTTGGACTCTGTGCACACTATTTCTTACTTTGAAATAGTATATACAGAGGCAACTTTCTACACCATGTGTGCTTCCGACTTCCCTAGAAGTAGATCAAAGAGGACCTTATTTGAAGGAAAGGTTATGGGTCACCGAGTTTCATTCTTGGTTGACACGGGAGCTACACGTTCTACAGTGAGGAGTGCAGAAGTTCCAAACTTGCTCCTTTCAGGCAGAACAGTTCAGGTTGTGGGGGTAGCAAAACAGTATTTGCCGAATCCGATTATAGATCCAGTTCAGATCGAGATTGTCAACTTTCAGGGATTGCATAAATTTGAAGTCTGCAATTCAAGAGTGTGAAACTACAAATGAGGAGTACCCTTTGATTGAGTTTTTCCCAATGTTCACAGTGAAAGAGCTCCATCCTGACTTGCAGGGAACTGTAAAGGAGAAGGTGTGGGATCTGACAGGAAAAGAAGTAGGTTTGATAAAGGGAGTGGAGCCAGTCAAAGTTACTATAAAACCAAATGCAGTTTTTTCCCAATTTCCGCAGTACCACATGCCGAAAGATGTCCTCATGAAAGTAGCCCAGAGCAGACTTTGTAAAGCAAGGAATTCTGAAGGAAGTATTGAGCAGCCCATGTAATTCACCAATAATGGGTTTGAAGAAGCCCTGTGGGAAGGTTTGAATTGTTCAGGATTTGAGAAAAATAAATGAGATTGTGGTCAAATGTTGTCCCGTGGTGCCAAATCCAGCTGTGATAATGTTCCAAATTCCATGTGATGCTGAGTGGTTCACTGTCATCGATTTGTCACAAGCGTTCTTTTCTGTGCCTCTGCATGAGCATAGCCAGTTTCTCTTTTGCTTAAAATTCCTGGGTCGAGTCTATTGCTGGTGCAGCATTCCTCAAGGGTATTCAGAGTCAGATCTTGAAAAAGAATTTGGAGTAGTTGGAATTGCCTTTCCAATCGACCTTGGTGCAGAACATTGATGACTTACTGATTGCGTCCAAGACAAGGGACAAGTGCAAGTATGATACGATGCCCAGCTGAACCATTTGGGAAACAATAGTCACAATGTGTCTCTGCTGAAATTACAATACTGTCAGAAAGTAGTGAAGTACTTGGGTCACCAGATTGAGAAAGGTTCAAGAAAGAGAGAGTTTGTGCATGGCTCCAACGTTGGGCATGCCTGATTACACAAAGCCTTTCACATTGTTTTGTCATGAGCATGATGCATGTTCTTTGTCTGTCTTGACACAGGTCCATGGGGGTGTAAACTGCGCAGAAGCATATTTTTCTGCTACTTTGGACCCAGTTGCAGCAGCCTTACTGGGTTGTTTGCGTGCAGTTGCCGCAGTTGGTCAAAGCCTTACACAGTGTGGGGGCAGTGTGATGGGACATCCTCTGACTATAATGGTCCCTTACTCTATTGAGATTCTACTGACAAGGACAAAAACCCAATACTTGACTGGTGCGAGGTTGACTAGATATCAAACGAGTATTTTGGGGTCACCAAATGTTTCATTGAAAAGATGTACAGTGCTGAACCCGACAACCTTACTTCCGAGTGAAAATGCTGAAATTAAAAAAGAGGAAGATGTTGAACATGATTGTCTCGAAGTAACTATTTGTGCCTAAATCCAAGACCTGACATTAGAGATACACGATTGGAAGAAAATGACCAACTTATTTGTGTTGATGGTTCTTGTCTGCGAGACAATACAGGGACACTGAGAGCAGGATATGCTGTGTGCAAAATTACAGGTACTTTGGAGGCTTCTTGGCATTGAGGAGTGTATTCTGCTCATGTAGCGGAACTGGTAGAGCGTGCCATGTTTCTGCTCAGTTGAAACGTACAATCTATACGGATAGCCAGTACGGATTTGGAATTGTCCATGATTTTGGTCAATTGTGGTCACAGAGAGGTTTCCTGACATCTTCTGGTTCAGCAGGGAGAAATGGTGAGAGGATTAAAGAATTGTAACATGCTATTCAAATGCCTGAAAAGATTGCTGTGGTGAAATGCAGTGAACATCTGAAGTCGCAGGACTATGGCCCTCATTACAATCCTGGTGGTCGGTGTTAAAGCAGCAGTAATACCGCCAACAGGCCGGCGGTAAAAAAAATGGGATCACGACCACGGCGGAAACAGCCAACACAGCCAGCCACTTTAACACTCCGACAGCCAGGGCGGTAGCAACAAACACCGCGGCGGTCACCGCCAACAGACAGGCGGAAGACAATGTACCACCCACCACATCACAACCCACATATCCGCCACCTTTTCCAGGGCAGTACCAATGCCATCAAAAGCACGGCAGAAACAGGAATTGGAAGGGAAAACACTCACCTCTCGACACTCAATGAAGAACCAGGACGCCATGGAGCCCGAGCTACAGGTCCTCCACATGCTAGTCTAGCTCCTCATCTACCAGGAATACGAAAGGCGGTGGTGACGACCACGGTGAGTACTGCACCTAGCACAGGGGGGAGGAAAAAGAGAGTGACACACACACCCCCAACACCACACACACAAACACATGCAGCAACATTACACTAACACCCCGAAACCCCCTGGAAGTACGCAAAGACAAAAGGAATTGAGTTAAATCATTGATATATTAGGAATAGGCAGATATACATAACAATTTCAGAAACAGTATTTACAAAAATATACAATACGTACATGAGGCCGTACATTGTCCATGCAAAATGACCATGGGCCACAGGGCCAAAAATCATGGGCTAAGCCCAAACTTGACTCCTGCCTCAGTTTGGAGAGAACACTGCAGGGGCATCAGGTCGTAAACACACAAGCACCTCAGGGGGGCGGGAAAGGGGGGGCACCTCAGCCGGAAGATGGAAGAACGCCACTGCTCCCTGAGGGGGCTCCATACCCACAGCAATGTCCTGGGGAGTGCAAAGCCACAGTCTCTCAAGTGGGTGGTTTGCCCACTGCCTGGTCCTCTGGAGTGCAAAGCCACAGTCTCTCAAGTGGGTGCTTTGCCCACTGCTTGGTCCTGGGGAGTGCAAAGCCACAGTCTCTCTAGTGGATGTCTACTCCACTGGTTCTGGAGGGGGCCTTGTGCCCAGTCTGCTTCATCCTGCCAAGGAGGGGGTGAGTGGATGCCTTTCCCCACTGGTTCTAGAGGGGGCTTTGTGCCCAGTGTGCTTCATCCTGCCATGGATAGGGTGATTGGATGCCTTTCTCCACTGGTTCTGGAGGGGGCTTTGTGCCCAGTGTGCTTAATCCTGCCAAGGATAGGGTGAGTGGATGCCTTTCTCCACTGGTTCTGGAGGAGGCTTTGTGCCCAGTGCTTCATCCTGCCAAGGATAGGGTGAGTGGATGCCTTTCTCCACTGGTTCTGGAGGGGGCTTTGTGCCCAGTGCTTCATCCTGCCAAGGATAGGGTGAGTGGATGCCTTTCTCCACTGGTTCTGGAGGGGGCTTTGTGCCCAGTGTGCTTCATTCTGCCAAGGATAGGGTGAGTGGATGCATATCTCCACTGGTTCTGGAGGGGGCCTTGTGCCCAGTCTGCTTCATCCTGCCAAGGAGGGGGTGAGTGGATGCCTTTCTCCACTGGTTCTGGAGGGGGCATTGTGCCCAGTGAAAAAACACTTGGGGTGTGACTGTTCACATTCCCTCACCTGGGTGTCTGAGGCACGAGATTTGCACGGAACAGGTGGCATGAGAGTCCTTGGAGGCATCCTGCTGCGGCAAAGGCTGCAAACTTGTGGTAGTGCCGGTGCTGGAGGGGGTTCTGCCAGTGGTGATGGGAGGCTCCAGCCCCTCTCCTGCAGCCTCGGATGGCTGCCCACTGGGGCTGCTGCTGCTGGTAGTGGCCATACTGTCAGCGGGGCAGGTAGCTGTGCTTGCGGAGGGGCCTGTGACCGTGCTGGCGGCGGTGCATATGGCGGTGCTGGCCGTGGTGCAGGTGCTGCCAGAGGTGGAGGGAGGCTCCAGCCCTTCTCCTGCAGCTTTAGACGGCTGCCCACTCGGGCTGCTGCTGACACTCGTGGTGCTAGCTGCGGGGCAGGTGGCCGTGCAGATGGCAGTGCATATGGCGGTGCTTGCGCCGGTGCTTGCAGCGGGGCTTGCGGCTGGGCTGCTGGCAGTGCTGGCTGCGGTGCAGGTGGCAGGGGTGGTGGTTGTGCTGGTAGCCACCAGGTCTTCACCAGCGGCCTCCGACGGCTAAAGTACCTTGCCTGGTGTTTTCTGCCCCTTCCTCACCTTGGCAGATGGTGGTGTGACCTTGGCTCTGGCAGCTGGTGTTTTTGTGGAGACCTTGCTGGGTGGGTCGTGCTCCTTGCCCTTTCTGCATGCTGGCTCCATCTTCACCTTGGCAGGTGGTGGAATGCTTTTGTCCTTTGCAGCCCAGCCAGTTGTTGGCACACTGGCTGGGCTGACGGGTGCCCCATTTGAGCCTCTGTGAGTTGCAGGTACCACATCAGATGGCGACTTGGTGGCTGAGGTGCTGGCCTGGGTTCTAGATACCCTGGCCCGAGGGGAAGGACAGAGGGGGAAGGGGTAGGGAAGAGGTCAATGTTTGCCAGATAAAGCTTCTTAGACACACTGGGGTGGAAAGGGGGAGAGGGTTTGGAAGTGGAGTAAGAGGGAGTGGTTGTAGGCGGTGTCTGCTGAGTTTGGGTGCAGGTGCATGGCTGGATACGGTTGGGGTTGGGAGGTGGATGGCTGTTGGGTGGGTGCTTGCGTTTGTGTACTTTGGGAGGAGGGGTCACAGACACACTGGGAGAGGACACCGGGGACGTGTGCATGGTTGTGGGGGTGGTGACTGCTCGTGAGGGGTGTGTTGTGATGGGCGTGCTGGTGATGGAGGTAGTGGATGAAGATGTAGTGCATGCAAGTGTGAGTGGAGACGCTACTGGGAGGGAGGTGGACGAAGAGGAGGGGGACACAGTGGAGGCAGTGGATGTTGTTGTGGCTGCATGGGTATGGTGCTTATGTGAGAGCCTGTGAGATGAATTGTGGTGCTTATGTTTGCCTGAGCCACTTTTGTGTGGTGATTTGGGTGAATGCTGGTCTGAAGATGTGCTTGGGATAGGCTGGGGTTGAAGGGATTGGATCTGGGTAGAGGAAGTTGGAGGGGGGAGGCTAGACACAGGGACAAGGGCTGCCAACAGGGAGGAGGCCAGAGCCTGAGATGCTCTCTGTTGGGCTGCCACGCCAGAGTTAATGCCCTCCATGTATGCATTTGTTTGTTGCAAATGCCTCTCGACACCCTGGATGGCATTCAGTATGGTTGACTGCCCAACAGTGAGGGATCTCAGGAGGTCAATAGCCTCCTCACTGAGGGCAGCAGGGCTGAGTGGGGCAGGGCCTAAGGTGCCTGGGGCGAAAGAGATGCCCACCCTCCTGGGTGAGCGGGCACGGGAAAAACACTGAGAGGCTGCTGGGAGGGCGGTGCTGGTACGAGGGTGGCGGCTGTACCTGTTGTTGGGGTGGCCACAGAAGTGTCTGCCACTGCCAGGGAGTTTCCATCAGAGGAGAGGTCGCTGCCTGTGGTGTCTCCTCCTGTCCCCGTCATGGTGCTCCCCTCGCCCTCTGTCCCACTGGTGCCCTCACCGTCAGTAGATTCGGCCTGCAGGCCCATGTGGGATGCAGCTCCCTCCGTCGCCGGTGCCTCTGCTCCTCCGCCAGCTGATGCTAATGCACACAAGGACAGGGTGAAAAAACAAAAAAGGGGTGGTGGACAGAGGATACACGTGGTCAATGCCAGCAACAACACCACTGTTGGCATACACAACACACAGGGAGCAGCCCTATGAACTAGGCCATACACTTCCAGTTACTAAGATAGTCACCAGCCCATGGGGATCAATGAACGCCATTAGTTGAACACCTGAAACCCACAGGACCCTGACCAGTAGTAGATGTCCACTAACACTATTGGGGTAGGAGTACTTCAGAGCCTTCCCAACAAGGGACCTACCCTGCCATCTTTGCCCTAGCCTAGGGGCACCCATAGCACACATCCCCCACCCAGGTAACTCTTAACATGCGCAAAGTCTGGATTCTTACTCTGTACTCACCCCCTTGTGGCTGCTGTGATGCCCTCAAGCGCCCATCCAACTCCGGATAGGCCACCGCCAGGATGCGGAACATCAAGGGGGTCATGGTCCGATGGGCACCCTGTCCTCGTTGGGAGGCCAGCCCCAGCTGGGCCTCCGCCATCTTCTTTGCCCCGCGACGCAGGTCCTTCCACCTTTTGCGGCAGTGGGTGCTCCGCTGGCAAAGATCCCCAGGGTCCACACCTCCTTGGCGATGGCACGCCAAATACCCGTTTTCTGATGGGCGCTGACCTGCATGGAAAAGACAGCAGAAAAGGGAATTAGTTAACCGTCCGGACAGTCAGACTCATGGCCCACCAGATCCCTCCCATCCCCTGACGCATATACATTGACCACCGTACATGCTGCAATCTGGCCAGGACGCCTCTGCCCCCCCAACATGTGGCTTGCACACACAGCACTCCATACATTAATGGGCCACGCATCATGCTCACAGTGTACTCACCTGTTTGTCTGGAGGACCGTAGAGTAACGTGTACTGGGGTAGGACCCCATTCACCAGTTTCTCCAACTCCTCTGCAGTGAAGGCAGGGGCCCTTTCCCCAGACACATGAGCCATTGTCGCTTCCAGACACAGGTCACAGCAGCACTTGCAGTATAGGTCCTCTCCTGTTGAAGGTCAGGTAGCAAGTAAGTGAACAGAGAGAAAATGGTGGTGGCGACCGCAGCGGTTCGTACCGTCACCGTCAGCGTACATCGCCATTGGCTCCTGGAACCCATAGGGCCCAATGATAACCAATGCGAAGTTGCGCGGCGGTCATTGACCGCCTACTGCGACGGCGCACAACGCAAGCGGAATTACCTCATTTCCACTTGCCCCACCTCACAGGCCAGGCTGCCAGTTCAGGGGGGCACAGGCCATGGCACCTAACTGTGTCACAGCAGACATCGTCACAAAAACTGATTGTCGGATTCACATACTGGTTCTGTAAAGGAAGAAATTCATCATTAGTGCAATAGATGTGTGAATACGACCCTCTGCTCACCGATTTCTTCCATAGGCTTCAACCGCTGAGGATGAATATGAGATGGCGGCATCCTCCGGGGTACAGACCCCCTGGTGGCCCTTTCAACAATGGAGAACAGACACATTATCATGACATACAGACGTAATCGTGCCACAATCCTAGAACTATGTACCCAAATGGAGCCAGACCTGATGTCAGCTATCCGCCAGCCCACAGGTATCCCCCCACTAGTGCAGGTCCTGTTAGCGCTCCATTTCATGGCAAGTGGTTCCTTTCAAACAACAGTGGCCATGACATCAGCCAATGTTCTCCAAAGTGTTGACCAGAGTGTTGTCTGCCGTGCTGAAACACATGCGCAGCTACATCGTATTCCCCCAGGTGGAGGATTTGGCCACAGTGAAAGCTTTCTTTTATGCCCTGGGGCATATCCCCAACATCACTGGTGCCATTGATGGTACACATGTGGCATTTGTTCTCCCCCCCCCCCCCCCCCCCCCGGAGAAATGAACAAGTGTTCCGAAATAGAAAAAGCTATCACTCTATGAATGTGCAGATGGTGTGTTTGGCTGACTAGTACATCTCCCATGTGAATGCCAAATACCCTGGCTCTGTGCATAAATCCTTTATCTTGAGGAATAGCAGCATCCCATAGGTGATGGCACAACTCCAGAGGCACCGGTTGTGGCTAATAGGTGAGCCCAAGGTCCCCACACAGTATAGGTTGGTGTCTGGGTATGGAGTTGTCCCTAAGGGTTAGCATGTGTCTAACACTTGTCCCTCGATATTTGCAGGTGACTCTGGTTACCCCAGCCTCTCATGGCTACTGACCCCGGTGAGGAATGCCAGGACAAGGGCAGAGGAACATTACAATGAGGCACATGGGCGTACAAGGAAGATTATTGAAAGCCTCCTGAAGGCCAGGTTCCGGTGCCTCCATCTGACAGGTGGATCCCTGTACTACTCACCCAAGAAGGTGTGCCAGATCATTGTTGCATGCTGCATGTTGCACAACCTGGCATTGAGACACCAAGGGGCATATTTATACTCTGTTTGCGCTGGATTTGCGTAGTTTTTTTTTACGCAAATCCGACGCAAAACTAACTCCATATTTATACTTTGGCGTTAGACCCGTCTAGCGCCAAAGATCTTGGAGTTTGCGTCATTTTTTAGCGTGGACACCTTCCTTGCGTTAATGATATGCAAGGTAGGCGTTCCCTTCTAAAAAATGACTCTGAGGCATGTGCGCCGTATTTACACTCCCGGGCAAAAATGATGCCCGGGAGTGGGCGGGTCAAAAAAAATGACGTCCATCCGCTTTAGCGTCATTTTTTAATGCCTGGTCAGGGCAGGCGTTAAGGGACCTGTGGGCTCGGAAGGAGCCCAGAGGTGCCCTCCCATGCCCCCAGGGACACCCCCTGCCACCCTTGCCCACCCCAGGAGGACGCCCAAGGATGGAGGGACCCATCCCAGGGAACTTAAGGTAAGTTCAGGTAAGTATTATTTTTATTTTTTTGGGTGGCATAGGGGTCCTGATTTGTGCCCCCCTTCATGCCACTATGCCCAATGACCATGCCCAGGGGACATAAGTCCCCTGGGCATGGCCATTGGGCAAGGGGGCATGACTCCTGTCTTTGCTAAGACAGGAGTCATTTCAATGGGGGTTGGGAGTAAAAAAAAAATGGCGCAAATCGGGTTGAGGCGAAAATTTTGCCTCAGCCTGACTTGCCCCATTTTTTGACACCCAAGCTCCATTTTCCCCTACGCCGGCGCTGCCTGGTGTAAGTAATTTTTTTTTACGCACACCAGGCAGCTCCGCCGGCTAACGTCATTCCATAAGTAAGGCGCCCGCATCGCGCTTTGGAATGGCGTTAGCCGGCGTTAAATTTTTTAACGCACAACTGCATTGGCGCAGTTGTGCGCCAAAAAGTATAAATACGGCCCCAGGTGCGTTTTCTGCAGGAGGATGAGGCTGGAGATGGTCGTGTGGAGCCTGTGGACAGTGAAGAAGAAGAGGCAGAGGAAGAAGATGTTGACAGCAGAAGCAACATAATACTGCAGTACTTCCAGTGGCACACAGGTAAGAAACTGTAACATAACTTAACATATCATTTATCTGTTGGTCATTGTACATGGCAGCCTGATTTCCCTATGTCTATGGCCACTTACTGTACCCTTTGGCATCTCGATTTTCAGATCTCTGTGGCCCACTCTGGCTCCTGCTATGTGTACTGCTGCCCACCAAAGGTCATTTCAAAGTATATATGACTGTACATTTGACTTGCAGTGCTTCGATTATGTAGAAGTAATACATATTTGAATCATTTGACAGACTCCAGATTTGTATTTGTTACAAGAGTGTTTATTTAAGTGCTAAGTAGAGGGGGATGTGCAATGGGCTGGGGTGATGGTGGAGGAAAGTCCAGGGTAGAGTCCAGTCTATTTGTCTCACATGTGCATTGTCCAAGGGGGCATAGGAAGGGGAGCAGTGGCAGTTCAAGGTGGACAGGGTGACAGAGTGGGACAGAAGGGTGACAATCAGGAAGGTCTTATTTCCTGGCGGGGGTGCTGGCAATGTTCTCTGGCTTCTGCCTGGATCGCAGGGACCGTTTGCTGGGTGGTTCTCCTTCTGTAGGAGGTGGGGTGCTGGTGGTCTGTTGGTCCTGTGGCGGGGCCTCCTGTCCACTAGCGCCGGCGGAGGTTGAAAGCTGTTCATCGGTTTGGCTAGTGTCAGAGGCCCATTGGTGTGCCACTGCCTCCTTCATGGTGTTGGCCATGTTGCCCAGCACCCCCGCAATCGTGACCAGGATGGTGTAGATGTTTTTGAGGTCATCCCTGATCCCCAGGTACTGTCCCTCCTGCAGCCGCTGGGTCTCCTGCAACTTGTACAGTATCTGGCCCATGGTCTCCTGGGAATGGTGGTATGCTCCCAGGATATTGGTAAGGGCCTGCTGGGGAGTGGGTTCCCTGGGCCTGTCCTCCCCCATGACACAGCAGTCCTTCCAGTTTCCCTGTTGTCCTGTGCCTCTGTCCCCTGAACTGTGTGCCCACTGCCTCTGACCCCAGGTCCCTGATTGTCCTGTGTTTGTGGGGTTGCCTGGGGTCCCTCTACTGGGCATGCTGTGGTGATGGGTGTCCATGCAGGTCTGTGATGGGGGTCCATGCATTGGTGTTACATGCAGGTCTTGGTATTGGGATGAGTGGGTTGTGATGGATGGGGTATGTGTGAGGTGGTGGAGTGATGGGGGTGAGGGTAGGGGTAGGAGTTTGTGATAGCATGCAGGTAGGGTGTAGGGGATAAAGTAGTAAAGATTTGACTTACCAGGCTCCAGTCCTCCTGCTACTCCTGCGAGGCCCTCAGGATGCATTATTGCCAAGACTTGCTCCTCCCATGATGTTAGTTGTGGTGGAGGAGGTGGGGGTCCACCGCCATTCCTCTATACGGCTACCTGGTGTCTTGCAACCATGGAACGCACCTTCCCCCATAGGTCGTTCCACCTCTTCCTGATGTCATCCCTTGTTCTTGGATGTTGTCCCACGGCGTTGGCCCTGTCCACGATCCTCCGCCATAGCTCCATCTTCCTTGCAATGGGCGTCTGCTGCACCTGTGATCCGAATAGCTGTGGCTCTACCCGGATGATTTCCACCACCATGACCCTTAGCTCCTCCTCTGAAAATCTGGGGTGTCTTTGGGGTGCCATGGATGTTGTGTGAGTGATATGTGTGAGGATGTGTGGGGTGCTGTGTTGTGGTGTGTGGTGTGAGGTGCGTGGATGATGTTTGGGTGATGGCGTTCTGTGGCTCAGATTGAGTGGGTGCTCCTGGCTCGTGTCTCTCTGTGTTGGCAATCTTTTTTTCGGGGAAAGGGTTGTGGGTAATGTGGGTGTGTGTTTTATATTGGATTGGGTGTGTGGGTGTGGTGTGTGTATGTGTGTCAGGTGTGTGTAGTTTGAATTGTCCAATCTGGTGGTGTTTTGTTAATGTGTGTGTATTTTGAGTGCAGCGGTGTGTAACGCCAATGGTTTACCGCGGTTCAAAGACCGCCGCGGTGATTCGTGTGTCGTGATACTGTGGCGTGTTCCTGTTGGCGTAATGGTATGGGTTTTGTTATCGCCAGTTTATTACTGACCTTTGGTCTGGCGGACTTGTGTGGGTGTCTGTATAGTGGCAGATTTCTCAGTGTGGGCCATAATACCCGTAGCGGAATGCCACCGCGGTCACGATATGTTGCCAGCCGTCAGCACGGCGGTAGACGGCATTTACCGCCACGGTTGTAATGAGGGCCTATGTGTCATTGGGAAATGGATATGCGGATCAAGTCGCAAAGTTTTGCGCATTGAACTGTATATCGTTCAAAGACAAGTGGGAATTGTTACCTGAAGAAGATGAAACTTGTACAAACTATGCATTGAAAATTGACACTTTGAAAGAATTTAAAACGTTGCAGAATAATGTTTACAGGGAGGAAAAACGCTCATGGAGCAAAATGAAATGTGTGCAAAGACAAGATGAATCATGGGTTTCCAAGGAGGGTCAGTTGGTTTTGCCAAATCGTCTGTTGTCTCAGATGGCGAGGTACTATCATGGTCAAGCACATATTGGGAAGGATGCTATGGTTCATTTGTTCAAACATGATTGGTTTAATCCGAAGTTTAGACAAGTTGCTGAAGCAGTTTGCCATAGTTGTGTCATTTGCCAACAACTAAACGCAGGGAAAGGGACAGTGGTTAATATGAGCCACATTGGAAGAGTGGGAGGTCCATTCAGCAGAATGCAAATGGATTTTATTGAGATGCCTGTGCGTGGAGGTTTTGAGATATGTTTTGGTGATTGTATGCATCGTTAGTCACTGGATTGAAGCATACCCTACACGAAGAAATGATAGTCTCACAGTAGCAAAGCTACTGCTTAGGGAACTAATACTGTGTTTCGGGTTTCCAATCTCTTTAGAATCAGATAGGGGAAGTCACTTCAATAATGAAATATTAAATTACTGTGTGCAGCATTGAACATTGAGCAGAAGTTGCATTGTTGTTACCGCCCTGAAGCATCAGGACTAGTGGAACTGATGAATGGTACCTTGAAGTCAGGAGTTGCAAAAATGTGTACAGCTACGTATTTGAAATAGCCTGATGCATTGCCTGTAGTGTTGATGTCAATGAGAAACACACCTGAAAAGAAGACAGGATTGTCGCCACATGAAATCCTCATGGGTAGAGCAATGAGGTTATCAGCGGAGCCAGCAAATACACTTGCCAACATTACAGATGATGTGGTGTTGGATTACAGCAAAGGTCTGGCTGATGAGGTCCGCTCTTTTTCTCAGCAGGCCACCACAATTCCACCGATCCATGACTCAGGGCACAACCTGAGAGCTGGGGACTGGGTTGTCATTCTAAAGCATGTGAGAAAGACGTGTTGGAGCCTCATTGGAAGGGACCATACCAAGTGGTCTTGACAACTACTACAGCTGTAAAGTGTGCTGGAATTCCGAACTGGATTCATGCAAGTCACACGAAGAAGGTGGCATGTCCACTGGATCATGAAGAAGTGTTGTTGAGAGTACCAACAACTGTGAGACAAGTCTTAGGGCCGGAAGGAGAACAAAGGGGAACTGAGACCGGATCTGAGCTCATTGAGGATGGTTCAGTCACTCCTGTGAGTGACAAGGGAGGAGACCTCCACGAGGGAGACCTCCAGGACAGAGAACCTATCTCAATGAAGCAGCAGGGGAACCTAGTCAGAGGTGGGCTTTCCAGAAGTAGATGATCTTGAGAGACAAACAAAGCAATTGCCAGACCCAGAAGGGGAAGGAGTTGAGGTGGAAGAAAGTCAAAGTGATCTGACTCCTCCTGAACCGGTTGCAGGTCCGTCAAGAGAAAACACCACCGAACAAGGAAAAGGTTCAAGTTTGATTCTGAAGAGAATACTGACAAAGTGTCCACTGAAAGGAGATAAGTGGCTGGAATCACAAGTGGAGAAAGGGAAAGAGGTGGTTGTCGAACCAACAATTGAGGAAGAAGTAGACACACCAAGGAAAGAAGATCTAAGTGAAGGAGAGCTGAATGGTGATCAAAAATTGAAGAGAAAGAGAATAGCAAATTGAAGATACGCAGGTCCTGAATGGGCGTATGCAACTACAAACGAATGGCAGCAAGATTTTTTGTCTTTTTGTTGTGGCAGAGAAATTCCGGGTCAGTATTTTGGCATGTGAAAGGATGCTAATGAACTGAACTGTTGAAACAACCTGAGAGAAAACTTTTGAGAAACAGACTGTTGAACGTAACCGGAAGAGACATTGACAACCTGATTTGACTTTTGAAACTTGATTTTGGCAAAGCTGCTAACCAATTCTGACAAGGGTTCCGGAAGGGAAACTGAACTGCTGAAAGAAGAGTTGTATATTTTTTATTTTTGCTGCAAGTTTTTCTGATTTCTACTGCTTTCTGATTCTTTACTGGTCATGAGTAACGTTAGTCACCAATGTAGGGATGCTAGGCGCTATATATATGAGCATTGGTTTGGCAGTTATGTGTGGGATACTGTTTGTGGTGTTGATTGTGGGTAGGTCTGTTCTTGATACGAGAAAAGCCAACCATACTTCTGCTTTTAAGACAACTACTGCACTAGCAGCATTAGAGAAATTTAAGTTAGATGAGAAATATTTGCATGAGGATGCCAAGGCGCAGAGAGAACTTTCTTATAATATTTTCTATTGCTTATTGAGTGAGTATGTTGAGACAATGGATGAGAAGAATTGTTTTGTGTGTACACAGATTCCTTCATTAGTCGAGGAAGGAGTAACCTATCATAGGCTGCCTCTAACCTACGGGATAGTTTGTAGTCTGTTACTAACACGATTTTATAACCAGGAGTACATCCAGTATTTCTATTCTAACCTAGACGTTGTGTTTTCGTTTGTTCCTATAATTAGGTATTGGAGTAGAGTAGCTAAGGATAATGACATAGTAATAGTTAGAGGGTTCTTTGAACCTACATTGATGTTTGTCACAGCTTATGCAAATATAAATAATTTGACATGCTTGCTTACACCTTTAGAGAAAAGCTTCTTAGATCAAACAGATGACAGGAGAAAGGCATTAAGGGAGAAATTAGAAAAAAGCTTAGAGAAAAGGACTTACAAGAATGATAATGCTTATAGTGCAATTAAAACTCAAGAGAGATTAGCTTTAGATGCACAACACGTAGGGAAGCTTTGTATATATATATAGGCCTAAATCATGCACTGACACTTTATTTGTGGGAACGAGTGAATGTAGGCATGTGTTTTTGTTTCAGAGTAAATGGGCATTTATGTTGAATGGACAGGACCCTGCAATTCCAGGGATTTAGTACATCTGTAGTCTTAATGCTTATTACTGTCTTCCAAGAGGATGGTATGTGACATGTTATTTTATCGAGGATAGTTTTGCCAAAGATTCATCAAATGGAGGATTTGAAAAAGTTTCCGAAACTTACTGAGTTACATCATGAGAGACAGAGGCGGGAGTCCTATTCTGCTATAGTGGGAGATATATTTGGAGTGATGATTCCTTCAGTGGGAGTCATTTTAAATTTGATAAAAATTCGAAAGTTGTCTACTATTGTGGATAACATGCTGACATTTTTTTCAGGGGCCATACTCCTGATAGATACTGAATTAGCTGCTGATAGGGCTGTGACTCTTCAAAATTGTCTTGCTTTAGACATTCTTTTAGCGAAGGATGGTGGAGTCTGTAGAATGATTAATTCTAGGCATTGTTGTTTGTATATTCCAGATGATAGTAAAGAGATAAGAGACTTAGGCACTCATTACAACCCTGGCGGATGGGGGAGAAGTAGCGATAATACCGCAAACAGGCCGGCGGTAAAAAAAAATTGAATTATAACCATGGCGGTTACCACCATGTTCATCCGCCACTTCTCCAATCCCACCGCCAGGGCGGTGACAACCGCTGGGCTGGAGACTTCGGTCTCCAGCCCGGCGGACGTCACCAGACCGCAGGCGGTATCACGACCCTGCATACCGCCATAGATTTCAGGTGGTTTGGAACCGCTACGAAATCCATGGCGGTAGGCACTATCAGTGCCAGTCTCCCCCACCCCGAGTCCTCCCCCCACATCCCCCACCCCCTGCTACCCCCCAAAGATGGCAGGACTCCCCTCCCCACCCCCAACATGCACAGACACACACCCCCTCCCCACCCCCACCCCCAACATGCACAGACACACACCCCTACACGCACACATACACTGCAACAACACATACCCACACATATACAAACAGACATGCACACAGGCCGACCCGCACACATTTCCCATACACACAACACCCCCTGCATGCATACACGCACTCACACATCCCCTCTACATACTCACACGCACACCCCCATGCAAGCACACAACACACAACACCCCCTCCACCCCCCCCAACAGACGATCAACTTTCCTTGTCCGTTGATCCTCCAGGAGGGGACGGGATCCATGGGGGCTGCTCTGCCGCCAGCACCCCGTCACCAGAACACCGGCACACCGAATCATGGGACATGATTCGGTGGGCGGTGTTCTGATACCGGGGCGGTGGAGGTGGAGCAACCTCCACTTCCCTGCCGACCGCCAGTATGGCTGCTGGCGGCTCTCCGTCCGAAAAAGAACGGAGGGCTGCCAGCAGTCATAATACGCCGCACAGAAAACCGACTGCACTGGCGGTCTTCAGCACGGCGGTTCCTCGAGTCAAAATGAGGGCCTTACTTAGTAATGCAAGTGCTGATTTGAAAGAATTGAAAGAACCAGGTGTTTGGAAAATGGTTGGCAAAGGGTTTGCCTGAGTAGGAAATTAGCTCAGCAACATTTGGAATGGGACTCTATTGAAAATATTACAAGGGATATTAATTGTTGTGATTTTTCTATTGGAGATATGGAGATTATGCAAATTATGTAAAATAAATAAAATGAAAAGGTCAAAGAATAATTAGAGGAGGGAAGAAAAGAAAATTTTAACAGGGAAAATTCAAAGGGGAAACAAAATTATGAAGAAATTGAAGTTTAATAATTTTAGCTGATACGAAAATTTGTGGGTAATAGTGTTATGACATGTTTAGTCATTAGAGGAGGGATTGCTAGCGCAGGTGTTCTAATAAAAATTATTAATGAGTGTTTATGTATTCTGAATAATACGTTTATATAGAAAATGAAATAACAGAAAAATAATGCACGCATTTGAAAATGTGATCCCGAAGAATGGCCGCCAATGTTAACGAAGTGTAATAATCAATGATTAATACTTATGAAATATTGAATATATGTTGGACTAATGCAGTATTATGTCATATTAAGGGTTATGAATTTAGCTTTATTAACTGTAGGCCTATTTTGCCAGGCCTCATGAAAAGCTGTATTTCTTAGCGTTTAATAAAAGTGCTGACCAAGTGAATTAAACTGTTGATGTCTATTGTATTGTTTAAATGTGCTCATAACGGAAGCCTTTCATGTGAACTGACTGCTAAAAGATTTTCTTCCTAATGCAACATTTCATGTGTAATGTGGGTGAGACTGACTTTTCCAGGACAAGAATAATGCAGATACTGACTAGAGTAGAAGCTGCAACAATATTGTTACCTGACAAGCCGGATGATGAGGACATAGCAAGATGAACCGATCAACAATATGAGAACGGAGAAATATTAAAATTCATAGATTAAGGATAGTAGTTTTATTGGACAGAGTGTGAACATACGATTAATTGACCAATAGCGAATTAGGGGATAGTTTAGGTAACTTTAATATCACGACGTTGTAGAGAGAGAGACAGACATTCTGCCCCTGCCTTCATGCAGTCATTCTGCCCATAGTTTCCTGCCCAAAAGGTTATTACTTTCTTATGCGTCTTTACTAGAGACGTGCTTAACTAATGCTTAATGACTTTGCCCTTTTATAATTTCTGATACTGAAGCCTGATGCTTTGCTGATCGACTGATGTCCTGAGGACGAAGACTGATTCTGCTTTGCTGATCAACCATGAGGATAGCTATATTTGGAACTGTGATTACCATGCATATTTGCTTTTTCATTCTAGGTACCAACTGCACTGTTTTGATAGAGCCATAGTTAGACGTTTTTCAAAATTTGTGTTACTAAATTGTTTTGCATGAAGCACAACATGCTGATGCTAATCTGACGTTAGTTAAGAATCCCAATTTATGATGACAGAGACTAATGCTTGGTGAATTTCTCTGCTAAACTTCATGTACCTCATTTCCTTGATGCAGCTGACTTTGCTATTGATTTGCACCATAACTCTAGAATGTGTTGTAGTTCAAGCTTTGATTAGATTGCATTTCTGCTGCCGCTTTGGACAACCAGTGTTGTTTCTATATGTGTTCCATTTGATTTTGAGATTAATTTACATGACCTTAGCATTGTTAATATAGGGAAAATAAACATTCTAAACTTTTACTAAAAGTGTGGTTATTCATGACAGAAGGGTTATTGTGCGTGACAATTACTGACTCCATTGATAATTGATTTTATTGATTACTAATGATTGTTGATTATCGTGTATTGATTATGTACTGGAGCTATGGCAAGAACATCTTAATTGCGAGTCAAAAGGTTCATCGAGCTATTCGCGTCCCCTTGTAAGTTTACTTATTTAGGTCAGGCGCGCTAGCAGTGCCTAATCTATTTCTTCTGTACTTAAAAAAGAGAGGTATATTGCACTAGCACTAAAACAAATGATTCCTGCTACCAGATGTGGGTTTCAGAAAATTTAGTGATTGCTTGTGTTGGTGAAACTGACCCTAGACATTGGGAATAATTTCTCAGTATTTGAGGCTGACTGGCATTCCATGCTGGGCTTACTGGCTACAGACTTTAGGAAACAAATATGGCCCTGGTACCCTAACAGATCAAGAACTATTCCGCGTGCGCTGACTAACATCAGATTTCAGTGCTTCACACAGGGTGATGGATAGCTGGTGCGGAAGGCGATGGTTAGGGACAGGATTAAGTGTTTAGTCGATCTGAGCAGGAATGTTCGGGAGACTAAAATGCATGAACACTCATTAGATATAAACATTGAATGCTGTTGGACCGGATGTTAGTGTCTGAAGCTCAAGTAATTATCAACCATCTAGTATTTCACATTTGGCTGTACCTCAAAGAAGTATCTCACTCTGCAGTGAACTAGTAGCTAAGAACTGAGCAATTCCCTAACATTTTGGAATCGTTAATTTATATGGATGTGACTTTGATATGTGTTCTAACAAGGATGAGAGAGGCCCTCAGCTCCCTCACCTCTCACATCAAGGTGGACGAGTTTTTAAGGTCTAAGTAATTCTCAGCTACCTTTGCATCTAACATTTAGGTCAACTAGACTTAGATGTTTGAGGCCTGAGTAATTCACAGACTCCTTGGCATCTCACACCCTCATGAATTGCCTGAACATCTGCCTCAGTCAGCTAGGATGATTTTTTCATGGTCCGATTGATAATATGGTGCAAGTCTACGAACTTGACTTACCTTGAAATATCTACATCTCTTCATCTTCCTTCCTTAAAAAAGCTTTGGTTCATAGTACAAGCCTGAGCAAAGCATGTGTTGAAACAGACCTGTTTACAAATCAAAAAAATGTTTTTGTTTGAGGAGTTCAACAAGGAATAATAGAAGGTAAAAGTGCTGGGATACCGTATTTTTTTCAATCACACCTTGATGGGTCTGACACTGGTCTGTGAGATCCCATTAATTATCAGCCACTGTACTTCTTATAAATGGTTGAAAGTAACTGCTGTATTGTTCCCTGGATATATCTGACAGAGACATTTAGAGATGTTATTGTATTTCTCGACTAAATCTGTATATTACATATGGGTGGACCCAACTGTCATTTTTGAGGGCTACATTCTTCTCAGGTACAGCTGCATTTTGCATCTTGATGTATCTTACACCTGATGATACTGACAGGGAATTCAGTCATTACATTCCAGCCATATCACTGAACATTCAGAGATAAAGGAATTGCTAGGTACGAATGCACAACCATCCCAAGGTATGTGTAAACTACATGAATCCTATTAACAAATATCTTAGTGGCATCTGGATGTTTAGCCACAATTTCAAGTCATACACAACTTTTGTGAGCCCATTGCTAGCCTTCATGGGGATCATCCAACCTCCCCACATACAACCCTCTCCACTCATGCGGCATCCAATCACAGAAGGATGCTCCAGCTAGCAATCCAATTAATTAGGCGACAGCGCTCCAAGACCACACTAGCAGCACCTCAGCAAATACCACATACCAATAACATAGCACAGGTCATTTTCACTAGGTTGGGAAGAAAGAGGTGCAAAATCTCTATCTGGTTCCTATTCCATGTGTCAACATGAGTCAGCGCATGTGTCCCAGAAAAGTACAAGGTTTCTGGTGAGTTGGGCATTATGGCGAAGGACGGCGGTACCAGACCACATATACATGCGGGTGCAGATACTTGTAAAGATTATTGGCCAGTGCAACACAGAGTGGTCTGCGTCAGACTCGAGGAGAAAGACTTGAGACTTAATAATCCACTGTTAGATCTGGGAGCCTTAGGGTGGTCATCCCTCAAATTTGTGCCTGCCTCCCTCCAGTTTTCTGACACTGTTTTTGCTGGTTTTATGACTCTGCACACTTTACCATTGCTAACCAGTGCTGAAGGACTGCTGCCCTGCTGTTGCCCTGCTGCCTTGTGACTTCACTGAGAAGTGTTCTCCAAGGGCTTGGATTGAGCTTCCCTCCTGTTTTCTGAAGTCTCAGGGCCAAAAAGACTTAGGGGGTGATTCCAAGATTGGCGGGCGGCGGTTGCCGCCCGCCAAGCGGGAACCGCCGAATGACCGCACTGCGGTCAAAAGACCGCGGCGGCCATTCTGGCTTTCCCGCTGGGCTGGCGGGCGACCACTGAAAGCAGACACTGAAAATCTTTATGGGGCCCTGTTAGGGGGCCCCTGCACTGCCCATGCCAGTGGCCCCACGACACCCGTTACCGCCATCCTGTTCCTGGCGGTGAAAACCGCCAGGAACAGGATGGCGGTAAGGCGGTAAGGGGGTCGGAATCCCCATGGCAGCGCTGCAAGCAGCGCCGCCGTGGAGGACTCCCTGGGGCAGCGGGAAACAGGCGGGACACCGCCGGTTTCCCGTTTCTGACCGCGGCTTTACCGCCGCGGTCAGAATGCCCCCGGAAGCACCTGTTGGCGGTGCTTCCTCTGTCACCTGCCCTGGCGGTCTATGACCGCCAGGGTAGGAATGACCCCCTTAATCTCTTCAAGGAACTCACTGTGTGCTGAAAATCGAAGCACAGCCTGCCAGGAACGAAGCACAGCCTGCCTTGCGATGAGAAAATCGGCGCACAGAGAACCAGAACAATGCACCCGACTTCCGAGTGAAGAATCGATGCAGCGCCTGCCATGCGACAGAAAATTCAACGCATCGCCATACTGGATCGACGCAAAGCCTGTGACTTCGTTCCACACGCCCAGCATTTCCATGCATTGTCCCTGGGCGTCAAAAAGATCCCCGCATTGCAGTGAGGAACCAAGACTGCGGGCCAGAAATTGACACAAAGCCCCTTGCAGAGTGGAAAGAAACAACGCATCGTCTGTGCCACGCCGGAAATTCGATGCACACCATATTTTTCCACGCATTTCCTCATCTGCAATCCCTGTGGGTGTTATTTTTTACGTTCGTTTTGTGAAACCAAGAGACCACTGTTGATTTCTAAGATTTAAGAATCTTTTTAATCTTGCAAAAGTGATATCTTTATTGTTTTAACCTTAATTTAACCAGATAAATATCATACATTTTTCTAAACATGTCTGGTGTATTTCTGTGTTGTTTTCACTATGTTACTGTATGATTTATTGCACAAATACTTTACACATTGCCTTCTAAATTAAGCCTGACTACTCAGTGCCAAGCTACCAGAGGGTGGGCACAGGATAATTTGGATTGTGTGTGACTTACCCTGACTAGGATTGTGGTCTCTATTTGGACAAAGGTGTATACCTCTGCCATCAAGAGGCCCTATTTCTAACATCCACAACTGTCCACCGATGGAACATCACTTTGATAGATCTAAAGGACTCAGGGCTTGATTGTTCCAGGATTTCTAGCCATCAAGTAAATGTCTCGAACTTCTCCTATGAAATATGTTCAGAATCTGCTTTCAGGCAGTCCACTAGAGAAAGGGCAGCACTGTTAGGAACTTTCATACTGACTACTATCATTTAATTTGGTAAAACACCCTAGTCAAGGTGACCTCTGCGTCGTCTTTCCATTGCAAATAGTCTCTAAAACCAGGCAGACATGTTATTATTTTTTAAAAATGGAGGTGCAAGAAGGTGGGACTAGGTAACCAAGGAGGTATGTCCCTAGATGGAAGGCGAAAAGAAAAGGCAACGTAGAGATCCTATACAATCATTACAAAGATGCCCAGTCTGAGGCCAAACACGTCTTATTAATATTTGCTTGTGTTAAGATTCGATATACTGGAACACTGCAGTCACACTTGCTGCCTCAGAATTAAGTGGCTTAGATGTTGACCCCTGTTTCCATGGCAACAGTTATGAGCTGTCCCATTGTACCCTCATATGAGAAGTTATTCTGAAGTTAGTCAGAATCTCTGATCTCTGCCAGATTACAGTTATGATTTCCTAGGTCTTATTTTAGCTGTGATTATGGATGGTAGCACTTGGGATCTCGTCTGCTGAGAACCATCTTTGTAACGCCGCCCGCCTTTTCTCATGATTCTTCCAGGAGCTGCTTTCATGGGCGGCTCCGGAGCTTGACTTGGTGGAGATGGATAAAGAGCCGGTAAGGGAGTTTTGTTTAATCAATAAGAAACAACATCGTATGGAGATAAAGTGCTTTCAGATTATAGATCGTTAAACACGTCCCAAATACAGATTGAAAAGTTTTTAATAGTCTCTGTTAGTAAAATTAGTTTATGTGCCAGAAATGTGAAATAAATTAATAACTCGCAGATAAAACTGTCATGAAAAACTGTCATGACATACATGGAACAGATAACTATTTTACTTAAGTCATTTTTTTTAAAAATGGTTCCATTTTTGATGGTGTGTGCTATACGTGTCTAATTTTGAAACCCATTCGCAAATAACAGAAAGTGGAAGGGTGAGATACATTTTTTTTTTTAAAACAATGACAAAATGTTAAAACAAAGATAAAACGTCAACCAGAAACTGGCACAAACACGTTAGTTGAAAAGCATCAGAGTATAAGGAAAAGCTGGTAATGACGAATTTAGGCATGAGGATTGGACCACTCCGTGGCAGCACTTCAGCTGTCCCTCAAGATCATCTCTGGGTGGCACTCCTGTTCTTTTAATATGTGGCAGAGAGCATGGTAGCATCTGGTGAGTGAGTGTGTGTGTGCGTGTGTGTGCTGCCTTTGGGGTGCTCTCCTGGACTGGTTAATGTAGGGCAGTTAGTACGAGGGAAGGTTCGCTGTTTCCACCGTCTCCTCGCGCTCCTGGTTGTTTCCACTACAGGATTTTATAATCCATGAAAAACTAAAGAAGAGTGCCAGGTCGCCCTCTGTCTCCCTTGTGTTAACCCAAAACTGGTGAGGAGGAGCAGGAACAGGACCTACATCGGTGGTGGAGCCAATGAACCATCACGTTACTGGACTGCATTCTTCCCTCGTCTGGGTGCAACTTTTAGTGGTGAGGAAAGTGAGCTGTGGTCACCATGAATACCGAGGCACCCCAAATTGCATGGTCTGGGACAAAAACATGCCTATTGGTCTAGCCATCAAACATAGGTGTCTCAAAGAATTATGGAAAAGAACTTCCATTGCCACTGGAATTATGCATTTTAACCATAATTATAGCTACTTAATCCATCATCTTTTACATAGTTTGCAGATTTTAACAAACAAAAAAACAAAAATGGTAGCTAGAAAAAACAGATCAAAAGTTGCTAAAACTGCTGCCGCGCGTGTTGCCTAACCAGTGCCTGGCTGTAGTATATTTGTTAAGGTATTTGCAAATGCTTGTTGCTGTGTCTTGAGTTCTATGCTTAGAACCTGCTTGCATTGGTTGTTGTATCGGCGTTCTGGAGTTCAGGGAATGACTCTGTTATTCAGCCGTTACTTCAGGATGCGGAGGCTGCTTACCAGTGTGGATCCTCTTTTATTTGAAAGAATAAACCTTACTTCTACTGAAACCAGCATTCGTCTTCTTTGATTGACACCCACTACAATTTGGTACCAGGAGTGGGGTGGTCATACCACCGTCGGTAAGGGGACCCACCAACGGAGTTGCTTCGCAGTACTCAAGGCGCCACCAACGGAGTTGCTTCGCAGTACTCAAGGCGAAGTACCCCAGCGTGGCCTGCTTTTGTGGTTTTGGCGTGAGGGCGTCTGGAGTAGGAAAACGCCCATGTAGGAAGGTTGGCTGCACACACTTTTTGCGTATTTCCTGTTGCCGGAGAGGAAAGACCGTTTTGCACGATCATCGTATTGCCGTTTTGCGTTGTTGTCAAGGATACGGCAACGATGCTCACTGGAAGGAAAGTCTGCGATTTGTTTTTTTTTGTGCTTGCGCGTGTCGCCTTGTGTTGTTGCCTAGGATACAGCAACGACACTCACTAAGAGGAAAGACAGTTGGGCACCACACCCAAGTGCGCTGTCTCTGCACGGTTGCCTAGGACACAGCAACGCACTCAGTGTCTGACGCTTTTGTATCTGGAGCGTTGTCTGGGTTGCGGCACGCACGCTCCTCGTGCTGGACGCCGCCTGTTACATTTCTTGTTTGGGTTTTGCCTAAAAACCTACGTTGACCACGCCTTACACTCTACCTTTCAAGACGATTTTGAGTTGTGCTGGCAAGGATATCATCCAGGGCACGTTTAGTTCGCCTGCTATCCAAGTTGCAAGAATATAATTTGGTAAATACATTCAAGGTGGCAAAAAGTTTCATGCCGATTGTCTCTCTCGCCTACCTTTGCCTTATGATTCTTCATTGGAATCGGATTCAGAAGACGAGTGTGTGGTGGCTTTACTGGATGTTTTAGCTGTGTCTAGCAATCACATCACTGAGCAAGAGTGGGTGTCTTTCATGTCTGATGATATTGTTCTATGTAAAGCATTAGAATTTCTGAAGACGAAATGGCCACCCGAAAAGAACCTGTCTGGTGAGCTTAGAGCCGTTTGTTAAGTATCAAGTGATCTTTCATGTCAAAATGGAATTTGTTTTAGGGGAGATCTTATTGTTCCTCCTGCTAATCCCAGGAACAAAATAATTGGTTTAGCTCACAAAGGTCATTTAGGCATTTCAGCCACTTCTAGGAAACTGAAGTTGTCGTACTGGTGGCCAGGTTTGGACAAACATGTAGCTCATTTTGTTAACAAGTGTCCAGAATGCATGGTATCGGACAAGCACTGGAAAATGGTCACTAAACCATTATACCCGGTTCCCATGCCAGAAAAACCTTGGGAAAAAATAGCATTGGATTTTTCTGGTCCCTTTCAACTTCTACTGAGGCATATGAAGTATCTTTTGGTAGTGGTTGATTATTTTTCTAAATGGGTTTATTATTCTTTTGCTTCTGATGCAGATTCTGATATAGTCATCGATTTCCTCATTAAGTTGTTTAGACTCAAAGGCCTAGTCAGTACAGTAGTAACTGATAATGGTACGCATTTTGTGTCAAAAAAGATTTGCGACTTTATGATTTTGCATGATTTCAAACACCTCAAAGTGGCATTACACAGTCCATCTTCTAACGGTTTGGTTGAGAGGGTTAATCGCATTTTTAAAGAAGGTATTCAAACTGCTTTGGCGTCTAATGTTGATGTTACGGAATTTGCGCAAGAAAACATTTGGGCATATTTATCTACCCCTCATTCTACTACTGGATCTACTTCTTTTAGGTTACTTAGGGGGAAGGATCCCAGAAGCAAACTTCTTCCAAGATGGATGTTAGATGTCTTGCATGATAATTGTAAGTCTCCTGATTCAGAAGTTGACAGTGCCTTGAGGAGCAGAGTTTTGGACAAACAGCTGAAGCAGAAGATTAATTTTGATCAAAGGACTAATGCCAAACACATTGACTTGTCTGTGAATGATTGGGTTTTAATAAGAAACTTTTTAGAGCACGTAAAGGGGAGTCAACGTTTTATTTTCCAGCTAAAGTTCTTAAGGCTACAAATGCTTCCATTTTACTTGAAGGCACTGGTTGGTGGAGCAAGAGCAATGTTGTTCCTATTAATACTGAACAACTAAACATTTTTAAAGACATGTATCAATTTAAGGATGCAGACGAATCAAGGCTAGCCACGGGATGTGAGCAGTTCTGTGCATGCAGGAACTGGTAAGGTGAATCAGTCATTTAGTGAGGTGTCAGAATCTTTGAGTTGCACCGATTGTGCTGATGCAGGTGGTGCTGATGTACAATCTGATGCCAATAACTCAAGTCTCATTAGTGATTCGAACTTCACTGAACCTGACTCTAAATTAGTAACGGCTTCCAGTTCTAGACATGTCAAATTGCCATCTAAGTTTCGTGATTTTGTACTTGTTTAGAGTTTTTGTTTTTATTTTTATATAAAGGAGGGAGGTGATGTAGTATATTTGTTAAGGCATTTGCAAATGCTTGTTGCTGTGTCTTGAGTTCTATGCTTAGAACCTGCTTGCATTGGTTGTTGTCTCGGCGTTCTGGAGTTCAGGGAATGACTGTCATTCAGCCGTTACTTCAGGACGCGGAGGCTGCTTACCAGTGTGGGTCCTCTTTTATTTGAAAGAATAAACCTTATTTCTACTGAAACCAGCATTCGTCTTCTTTGTTTGACACCCACTACACTGGCCTTTCACCATGCAGTGACAGGTCACCTTTGTTTTGCTGATTGCAGCATTTACGTGGTAAACAGGTACTATTTAGGTGAAACCACTGAAGTGACAATGTTAACATGATAAAAAATAACAAAATAATAAAATACCAATGCCACAAAGGTGCTGCATTAAATCGCATATTTTGTCTTTTGTTGCTGAGTTTTTTTAGTTATTCTTGTCTTATAATTTGTTCCTCCCCTGCCGTATAATTCCAGAGGCCCTAAGGCTTAAAGGAATTCACTTGTACGGATGCATTTCAAGGCAATATTCTTTAGTGGACATCAACCAACATGAACATGATGCAAATATGCCATAGGTTCTCTTAGCTTTGGTGAATAAATAATTCACCTGGATAATAGAGAAGTGTAAATTTATTTCCCATGAGGATGAGTACTTGGGTCACTGCTTTCCGCAACTGGGAATTAAACCCAAACACACTCTTATTAAGGCTGTCCTAGATGCTCCATCACTGGTAAATAAGGAACAGTCAAAATTATTTACTGGGCTCACCAATGTCTTTTTGACATTGTGAACAGAAATGCCACAATTGTTGACCCTATGAGAGTCTTATTAAAGAAGAATGTAAAATTATCTTAGGATAATTCTCAGAACAAAGCGTTTGAGGTTTTCTAGAAAGAAATAGACCAGGATCCTTTCCTTCAATTGTATTTTAGGGGTTAAGAATGCATTATGGGAGTGGGTATTACTAATGCAGGCATAAGTACTGCGATGTGTCGACAGCAAGGTCAGAATGAATAGATTGTGAGACATGGCTCAAAAACATTAGGGCGGGCTGCGATACACTTCTGTAATCAAGAAAGAACTTCTGCTTTGTTGCTGAGCTACAGAACACTATTGTATGCTTCTGTGGTGAGAAAAGCTAGTCATGCAAACTGGTCATAAGCCTTTAGTTAGTGTACATTCACTGGGGGAGAATAAACGCTTATAGCAAGTCTTTCCAGATTAGTGTCAAAACTCCAGACCTTCCACTTTATTACTGAATATGAACCTGGTAAGAACAACGTTCACACTGATTGTATTTCTCGGCTGTCTTTAGAGAAATGGTTGAATTTGAGTAGGTAGTATGGTGTATGTATCTACATGTACAAAGTGGTGTATAAGAGAATGAGTTTAGATTTTGACAACACGATCTCTGCAGATGAGTGAAGGTAGGATATTGAGTTGGCTATTCCCCGTAATTTGGTACTCAAGTACTTAAAGGAGGGTTGGCCTGTGAAGCGCAAACTCCAAGGTGGTTATGCTTATTTAATAAACTTCAAGTGGATTTACCCATGCAAAGGGTTGTAGAAAAGTACCTCTTTTTGACACGGTCACTCCCAAGTTTTGCTCACTGGTACTGATGCTTTTGATTGGCGGTGTACTGGGTCCCTGCTAACCAGGCCCCAATGCCTGTGCTTTTTTCTCAAAACTACCCAAATGCCTAATTGCAACCCAATTGGCAAGTACTTTCGCACCCTTTTAAGTCCCTGGCAAAAGGGACCCCTGGTACCTAGGGCATGGGCACCTAAGTGAGTCCCCAAGGGCTGCAGCATGTATTATGCCACCCAAAGTGACCCTCACTCAAATTGCACGCAGACTGCCATTGCAGGAAGCATGAAATGGTGCTAACAATTCCAAAAACATAACATTGCACCCACCCTGTGTGCAATGCCCACTCTCACTGCATCTACTATATGCAAGTCACCCCTACAGCAGGCATGTACTTTATGCCTATAGCAAGCCTTAGAGCCCTAAAGCAGGGTGCATTATATTACATGCAAGACCACATCCACCTGAACAGATGTACCCCTGTGATGCATACTTCCATTTCTAGACTTTACCAGTGTTCAGGAAGCCATTTTGAGAACATGTACTAAGCACTGGTCGTTACGAGTTACCGACCTACATGATGGCTTCACTGCAAATACTGGTGTTTTGTATCAAACACCTCGCCTTAATAAATCCGTACTAGTGCCAGTATCAGATTTATTATGACATGCACCCAGAGGGCACCTTAGAGGTGTCCCTGGTATCCCTACAAGTTACTTGGTGTGCTGGCTGACTGGTACATTCTGCCACCACAGACGAGTATCTGACCCCCTGCAGATGAGAGCCCATGCTTTCAGAGGGCAGGAACAATGCCTGCCCGGTGAAAGGTGATCTCACCTCCTCCAGCAGGATGGCTAGTGAATTTAGCATATCAAGGCCAGAGGCTTCAACAACTCTGCCTCCTTTGATATGCGATCATGGCTTCCCCCCCAGTCCTGGGGAATGTCACCCCGTGCCCTGATGCTCATCTGGCACCCAAGCAGGTGGGAAATTAGATATTCAGAAGGAGTGTCACACTTACAGGCAAGGCACACCCCTAAAGCGGGCCACCTGAAGAGGACAGTCGAAGAAGGGTTTCACCATCTTGTTTTTGGTGTAAATAAAGACGTCTGGGTCATGGTTATGCCCACTTCCCACAGGTAGTGGTCATATAGGGGGTATAGCCATCCTAGTAGTAGGTAGCCCATTGACTACTACCATAAATTCCTCTAATCACCCTAAATGGAGTATTTAGGGGTCCCCGACACCAGATTGACAGATTCATCTAGCTGGGAACAAAAGAAGGACAAAGAAGAGCCATCACCGCAAGACCTGAGGACCTACACTGAACTTGACAGAAAGCCCTGCCAGGCTGCTGGTACTTGGACAATTGCAAAGACCCGACTCATCCAAAAGCTGTGCATCCTCCTTAATACTGGAAGGACTGTCCAGCACTTTACCAACCATCTAGCATCTCCCTTGGGCTGGAGAAGCCATCACCCAGCATCTGCAGTCACAGATCACATCTGCCTGGATCACTGTGTTGTTGGCCTCGGGCCCACCTAATGAGCAACACTTCAGGGGAAGGTTTTTGTAGCTCTAGGATGTCAGCCCCGTCTGTCTGCTGAGTTTCAAGAAGCTACACCCTCCAGGTGCCCCCCTGCATCAATCCCCTGGGTACCAGACCACTTGCAGCAACCAAGGCTTGGTAATCTCCAGCACCGGCCACCACCACCACCAAAACGACCTGTCCAACGGTGATTTCAGGACCAATGAGGCTCACACTGAGAGTGGCCCTGTTGTTGTGTTTTACTCCCCTCTACAGGTGGAACCAAGAACCGTGAGAGCCTCCAACGCAAGTGGCTAGCCAGCTAAACACATCTGCACCCATGAACCGAGTTCATGACAACCAACCGAACCCCTTGCCCTAAAGACCCTCACAAGGAGACCCACCCCCTTGGGTTCCACCAGACTTAGCCCCAAGCCCACTCTTGCATCCTTTGCTTCAAGTGTCCATTGCTTTCTATGGTGTAGCACTTGAGGATACTAACCCGTCCAGCACCTATGCACCCGGACACAGCAGGATAGGTAAACTAAAACTGGTGGTGGTTCTTTTGGACCTGGGAACCCTAGCACCTTAAATTCAAAAGGGCATCCCAGAACATCAACTACAAGTGTATGTTTGCAGTATATGTCTTTCCTCCCACAGGATAGCATTACCGTGTTCGAGACTCATGCCTCAAAAACCATTATTTGTACATTTTATAGTATTCTTGTTTAATTAACAACTCCAGAAGTACTTACCTGATTTAGCTGATCTTGCTGCCTGAAATTATGTGAAAAACTGTACTATTTTTGTAAATTGGTCTCGGATTTCTTTTTGAGTTTGTGTATCACTCATTGACTCTGTTGATTCTATGGGGCATATTTATGAGCCTCTAATGCCACTGGAGCGTCACTTTTCATGATGCTCCGGTGGCACTATGCCCTGCGCTGTATATACAAGGTGGCGTGAAGCCACTTTTAGTGGTTTAACGCTACTGTAAATACAGCCCTTTCACACTCAACCTTTTGCGTGAAAGAGGCTTACAATAGGTGTTGCTGTGGCTGTTATAAGACAAAGTAGTACACTGTTCCAACCAAAAAGAATAACAGGAGCGAACCAAATTCTTCAGGAGCGAGAACCCTCATGCATCACACTGGATGACTGGCTTCATCATTGGGAAAGCTCCTCGTCAGGCCGGTGCTGCAATGCCTAACGGGCTCCCCAAAGGGGTTGCTCCTAACCGAATTGCTCAGATAGTAGCAGATGCGAAACAAATCGTTTCAATCGGGTGCCCAATTCTAAGTACCCACAGCAACACCAATTGCATTTTGATGCTGCCTCAGATTTACGAGTTTTCGTAAACCTGAGACAGTGCCAAAATCCAACACCACCCCAGGGGTGGCGTTAGCAAGGTGCAGCAAGGAGGAATCCTTTTATTCCTCCTTGTTTTTTGCTTTTTCTATGTGTGCTGCATTCTGCAGCACGCATAGATAGAGCAAAATGACATACATGAATGTTTATATGTCAGAAGGTGTCCCTTCCTGCACATAAACAATCATTTCAAAATGACGCTTTGGCACTACTGTGTGTGCTGCATTTTGCAGCACACACAGAAGTGTCAAATCGCCATTAGTGATTGTTTATGTGCGGGAAAGGACACCTCCCACACATAAACATACACCCCCTCAAAGCAGACATCCTTGCACGATGGGGCAAGGATGCCTGCAATGGTGCTGGCAGCTAAATTTAGCTCCAGCCAGGGGACAACACAGGGGTGCGCGATATTCAATTAAATACAGTGCATCCCTGCATTGTGAAACTGACCATATTTAAAAGAAAATGACGGAGCCCGACGCTGTGCCAAAATTTGCAGCGCTGCACTCCGTCATTTTCCTTTAAATGTGGGCTTATCTGTGCAACAAATGCTTAGCACCCCCAGCTGAACTGCTTGACCACACTACCACAAATATTGAGAGGAGGTTAAATTATTCTGACAGTTGGTTTGGAAAGACGTATTGTGGTGAGAACCCATGAGGGCATCTTGGGGTATCTGGGAGAAAACAGAGAATGAGGGAATATTATTGGAGGTCAATTAGATGTGATATGATAGAAAGCTGATTGTAAGTTGTACATAGCCAGCAACAAATATACCAAACCGTGTTCAGTTTTTTAACAACCTGTTGACTTACCGAATGGTCATTGGTGCAAGAATGCTGTGGATATAGTTGGTCCGTTTACATTTTAGTCACAGAGCGAGATCTAAGAATTAGTGGCAGTTAATTACCCCGCTAAGTGGCCAAAACGAAGGTTGCTGTTGATTGTGTGATTAAGCTGCTGGATTATATTTTTTTCAGGAGGTTTAAACAGACAGCGTTCAACATTCCACACTTTGTTAGAGTAAAGAGAAGGGCTTTTTCGGTCAATGGCATTACACACAAGAAGATCATGGTTTATCATCCCAAGACAAATGTGCAAGTATACCACTTTAAATGGGTCATCAATGAGTCAATCCAATTGGCTTTCAGATGAGGATTGGTTTGGAAAAAGCTGTGTAGGCCACTATTTTGTATTCCCTTACTGGTTACTTTCCTCTTGAACATCAAAGAGAGACATAAACTGGTACATGGTTGAATCATCATGCTTGAGAAACCAGTCGAGGAACTTATCAGAATCAGTGTTTGGGGAGTTGAGAGAGAAATTTAAGATTTATAAGGGAAAGGTGTACAGTTAGCTACTTGAAAAGGAGGAAGTGAAATATCTATTAAAGACATCAAAGTGGTTCAATAGATGAAGATCACATTGCCTGAGAATTTGAGGGACGTCTCCCTAAGCGGTCAGATCCTGTTAGGGTGAAAGGAGGTTTTCTGTGGTGTGGTAAGAACTGAAAATGGTTCAGTTTGGAATTGAGAAAGGATATTGCTGTGTGTCGAAAAGGAATTTTGAGGTGTAAAACGAAATTGTCTAGGTTAGATGACAATACTGGAGGTTTCATTTGGGTGGCAAAATATTGGGAGAGATGTTGCAGTTCTGGGAGAGTAAAATTGCAGTGTTAGGTGAAGAGGTGGTACCTGCTAATGTTGCATAACAATCAAGTGGTCGTTGGGAACACTCTTGTGTCACCTAAGCGTAATTCCAATTTGAGGAAATTTCCTGGCAAACTTTAAGGTTTCATTGTGTCTTAACTTGTATAGGTATGGGATGGGTTCTTTGTTATCGTGTTGCAGTTTCTTCCTATTATTTGTTGGGTGTTGGTGTTTTGTTGTTATTGTTTTGCTTTTATTTGTTTTGTGAAAGGAAATTGTATGCGTTAGTTTCGTTTCTGGTAATAGGTGGCTGAAAGCAGGGTAGGGTGGGGCATGTTTGTTTATGTGCTTAGAGCACTTTATGTGTGGAATGCTCCGTGGGCCTCGTGGAATGCAGAACAGTCGGTGTAGGGAAATCTTTTTCTTTGCATCTTCGCGCTCTCCTGGTTGTTTGTAATACTAGCTTCCAGGTTCAAATAAATATTGAGGACGCTTACCAAAGCGCCCTTTGGCTTTCTTGTGTAAATGCAGCACTTTCAGGTTAGCAAATGATGGTAGCACATTTTTTTGACAGAACAAACCTGAATTGCTGCAAGATGGAAAACTATGCCTGTGGCTTTCTTTTGATCTTCAGAAATGGCCAAATGGATCCAGCACCCAATGTTGGCTCAGCAGCCTAAAAACAGAGATCAATGCCTCTGTGATGGGAAAGTGTGTTGAGATTGTTACAGGAGTTAGGGCCACATATACAAAACTGGATTTGCAAAAAGTGGTGTCAAATTGTGCACTGACATTTTGTGAATCCAGTAAGAGTTTGCAAATCTCCCTACGTAATATTAGGGCCGTTTGCAAAGTGACCATTCAGAGTGGATCTCAGTCTGACTTATTTAATTACTAATCATGCAGCAGGTCGCAACTTGTAACTCACTCGAATTAGTGGCCATTCCCTTAAGGATGCTTCTGTGACATGACTTTAGGGCAGTTCGCAAAGTGATCCTTTGGAGTGGGTGGCTGATTGACCTACCTCACTACTATTCATGCAAATTATGACTAACTTCAACTGTTGGCCATCACAGGGATGGTTGTCTGCTGGGGTCAGCAGAATACCATGTCTTTGATTGCTTTTTAAATACTTTTTTCTTTTTAATGCAGCCTGTTTTCAGGAAAGGAAACTGAGCTGTGTTTAAAAATACTTTAAAAAAAACTTTGTTTAAGAGTTGGCACTTGGGGCCAGATGTATCAAAGAATTTTGCATTCGCAAACGGTGCGAATTGCAAAATTCGACCGTTTGCGAATGCAAAATCACCTTTCTGAATGTAAGAAAGGCATTCGCAGTGCAATTTTAAGGATTCGTTAAAATAGGCGATTCCTTAAAATTGCGACCCCATTTAGAGAATGGCAAATTGCGATTCTCTAAATAAGAAATCGCAAATAAGGAATCCTTATTTGCGATTTCTTAAGCACATGTATGAAGCAATTCCTTAATGCAAATTGGGCATTAAGGAATCGCTAAATACCACCAAGTTGAACTTGGTGGTAACCATGTGCAAAATTTAAAAATGCATTTAAAATGCATTTTTAAATTGGACATGGAAAGCACACATGCCCTTTTGGCATGTGTGCACCTTACATGTCCCCCAAAAATTTTTTGGGGTGCAGCAGAGGCGGCCCTAGGCCCCCAGCACCCTGGGGTTTTGCATTTCCAAAATTGCAATTTCTGGTTCAGAAATCGCAATTTTGGAAATGCAAAACATTCGCAGATATAGGCCCATAGCTGCGAATGGGGCCGGTATCGCAATTTGCGATTCGGTAATAGCATTTGGGATTTTTAAGAAATCGCCATTACTGAATCGCAAATGTGATACATGGCACTTTGTGAGTCAGAAATAGCGATTTCTTTAAAAACGCTATTTCCGAATCGCAAAGGGCCGTGATGATACATCTGGCCCTTGGTCCTTTGGGCCACTGTCTACTCCCAACCAAACCTTTTTTACATTGACAAAGGGGAGTGGTTCCAAAGTGGACCCTTGCATCTTTTTGATTGGGTTACCACCTCTTTTTAGGAGTTGGTAACTTATCCATGGGTTGAGACTAAAACTGAAAACATTGATACATAGCATTGAAGATTGCAATTTGGAAACATTGCTCTAAACATGTCCATCCCAAATTGTGATTTGTGGTGAATTTCTAATCCCATTTTGCAATTCGATAGGCATTTGCTGGATTGCAAAATGGGTTTAATACATTAACAAAAGAGTATTAGTGGTCGCAAACCTACTGATTTAGCAAATTGTAGAATTTACAACCTCTAAATACCTTCGTATATCTGACCCATTTTGATATTAAAGTCATCTGGGCTACTCGTAATGTGTAGATGAGAATAGTCCAAACATTTCTGTACTTTTGGAGGCATCCCAAAGGTGGTTCTGTTCTCTGTTTGTAAAATCTTCCATTTATTGGCTTTGACACTGTTCAATTAATATGCTTCTGTTGTCCTAAAGTTTTCCCATCTGCTTTACCTTTTCCCCTGAGTCTCTTTAACTTTAATACCAATGCCTCCAAAATATCATTTTAATTTCTTGCACTGTACTTGATTGTCCTCAGTGTCTCTTGAAGCTCCTTTTTTAGGTTTTGCCTGCAGAGCGCTTGCGAAGTCTTATGTTGCTAAAAAAATTCTTTCAACCTTTAAAGGGACTTAGAACATAACCATACTTCGGCCCTTACTTTCCTGAGCTATCCGTTTGTTTATTCAAATGTCACTCCAACGTTTCTTGAATTTACTTGCTTTTTATTGGCTAGTAGGCCACTTCCTGCTCTTCTGTTCTGCTTTTGCATTTGTGTGGAGCGTGGCCGAAGTACACCTTCCAGTTTTCAGTGATTGGTTACTTGTTAGTGTTTGTACCCAAAAAGATTAACTGAATGCAAGCCAATTCGTGTTGAAATGTGTGTAAACATGTCGGTCATTATTTTGTCGTGTTTTTCGTTACTCAATAATTACATTTCTAATGATTCAACTGTTGTAAATATAAACATTATTTATGGAATCGTTTCTTAAACCACTCTCACTCATTTTTAAAGAGAAGTCATTTGTATAATTGGATGGTGTTTTATTTTGAATTGTCATTCTCTCAGTGACTTATTAACAGGCAGTCCCAAGTGCAGTTATCTTGCAGGCACTAGGGTAATGATTTGAATGGTGCAGCAGGTGCAGTGGCACCAGGGCCACAGGGTACCAGAACACCTCTAAACGCAGATTATTGTGAAATTTACCACTAAACAGCCTGTCCCAAATGCAGTTATTTAGCAGTCACTAGGGTCATGATTTCAATGGTGCAGCAGGTGCAGTGGCACCAGGAACAAAAGCTCTAGGTACCTCCCTAGACAATTATTATTGCTACATTTTACAACTAAACCAGCAGTCACAAGTGCAGTTATCTTGCAGCCACTAGGAACATTATTTGAATGGTGCAGCAGGTGCAGTGGCACTAGGCCCAAAAATTGTCAGAACTCCTCTAAACACCAAATATTGCTATACTTTACTACTAAACAGGCATTCACAAGTGCAGTTATCTTGCAGTCACTAGGGTCTTTGTTTTAATGGTGCAGCAGGTACAGTGACACAGGGGCCAATAGCTCTAGGAAACCCTCTAAACTTCAAGTATTGCTACATTTTACTACGAATTAGACAGTAACAAATGCAGTTAGCTTGCCGGCAATATGGTCATGATTTGAATAGTGCAAAAGGGGCACTGGCACCGGAGCCAAAAGTTGTAATAACACCTCTAAGCACCAAATAGTAAAATATTTACTACTAAAACAGGCAGTCACAAGTGCAATAATCTTGCAGGCACTAGGATCATGATTTGAATGCTGTAGCAGGTGCAGTGGCCTTAGGCCCAAAAGTTGTCTAAACACCAAATATTGCTATATTTTACTACTAAACAGACAGTCACAAGTACAGTTATCTTGCAGGCACTAGGGCCATGGCTTTAATGGTGCAGCAGGTGCAGTGGCACCGGAGCCAAACGTTGTCATAACTCCTCTAAGCACCAAATATTGCTATATTTTACTACTAAACAGGCAGTCACAAGTGCAGTTAACTTGCAGGCACTAGGATCATTATTTTAGTGGTGTGGCAGGTGCAGTGACAATGGGGCCAAAAGCTCTAGGAACCTCTCTAAACACCAAATATTGCTATATTGTACTACTAAACAGGCAGTCACAAGTGCAGTTACCTTGCAGACAATATGGTCATGATTTGAATAGTGCAACAGGGGCAGTGGCACCAGATCGAAAAAGTGTCAAAAATCCTATAAGCACCCAATATTGCAATATTTTACACTAAACAAGCAGTCACAAGTGCAGTTATCCTGCAGGCATTAGGGTCATGATTTGAATGGTGCAGCAGGTGCAGTGGCCTAGGTCCAAAAGTTGTGAGAACTTCTCTAAAAACCAAATGTTGCTATATTTTACTATTAAACAGGCAGTCACAAGTGCAGTCATCGTGCATGCACTAGGGCCATGCTTTTAATGGTGCAGCAGGTGTAGTGGCACCAGTGCCACAAGGTGTCAGAATCTCTCTAAACACCAAATATTGCTATATTGTACTTCTAACCAAGCAGACACAAGTGCAGTTATCTTACAGGCACTAGGGTCATGGTTAAATGGTGCAGCAGGTGCAGTGGCACCTGTGCCACAAGGTGTCAGAAACCCTCTAAACATATATTATTGCTTAATTTTGCTACTAAAGAGATCATCACAAGTACAGTCACCTTGCAGGCATTAGGTTAATGATTTCAATGGTGCAGCAGGTGAGTGGCACTGTGCCCAAAAGCTCTAGGAACCACACTAAAAACAAATTATGACTACATTTTACTTCTAAATAGGCAGTCACGGGTGCAGTTATCTTGCAGGGATTAAGGTCATAATTTGAATGGTGTGGCAGATGCAGTGGCACAGGAGTCAAAAGTTGTCATAGCTCCTCTGAACATCTAGGGGCATATCTGTAAGCTCCTAGTACCACCTTATGCTGCCCTAGCATCATTTTTTTATGCTAAGGCGGTGTTAAGGAGGTCTTTCTCCTGGACTGTATTTACAAAGCGGCTCAATGCTTGCCTTGCGCCACATTATGCCTGCACCAGGCGTAATGTATGGAAGGGGGGGTTCTGATGTAGGAAGGCCTGAAAAAATGGCACAGTGACATTTCCAACATTTCACTGGCCATTTCTTCCGTCAATTTTAACGCCTGCTCAGAGCAGGTGTTAAAATGACGCACCCATCTTATTCAGTGGGCCTCCCTTTGCTTTGCTTCACTAGCATCAACAATTTTTACGCTAGTGCAGCAAAGCGCCACAGTAGCATAAAAAATATTGATGCTATTGTCCTAACGACTGCCATGGTGCACTGTATTGTAAATACTGCGCAACCATGGTGTCGTTAGATAGAACAGATGCGATGCAAGAAAAGTGGCGCATTGGGACCAATGCGCCACTTTCTCGTAAATATGCCCCCAAATATTGCTATATTTTGCTTCCAAACAGGGAGTCACAACTGTGCTTACCTTGCATTTGAAGGGGTCTGATTTGAATGGTTCAGCAGGTGCAGTGGCACATTACTAACTACACATTACTATAGTCTATTTAAAATAAGGTACAAATTGCGAGTTTGGAACCCTGGGATATTAACTCAACATACATCACAACATAAACACCTATTTATCAAATTTAAAAACAAACATTATTATAACCGTATTCTAATATTTATAATCCAGTTAGTAAAATAGAATGCAAAAGAAAAAACATAGGCAAAACCTATTGGCTTTGCCCATGCTTATTAGTTTTTCCCACTAGCCAGGAATCTACCTTTAGCGCTTATGAAACCCATGCTTTGCCTAGCCAATATCGCCAAAGCACATATTTATTAAGACCTCCACCTCGAGGCTTCAAAACTTCTTTCTTCCACTTGCTATTAACTCTTTTAAATTGCTTGTTAGAAGTGAGATTAGAGAGATTTTAATGAGAATGTAATAGTGCTGTTCACATTTTCCTTGATACGGGTGGTACTCCTTTATTTAAATAGAAATGATGGGCCTTCTGGCCTCCTGGAGGACGGAATTCCAATGACCTAGTCTTTTATCCAGAAAATGTTAAGCCCCTCCTGTGCCTCTCAGAGGAATTCTATCTGCCCCACGTACCCCGAAGACATCCTGTTTTGTCTGTGCTGAGAACAGGCGGTCACATGTCACATACGGGGCTTTGCGTACTTCCTGAGTGCCATGCAGAAGGACGAGAATTGCTAGACTTACTGGCCCAGGTGGAGCAACAGGCATGTTTTCCATCGGATATCTAGAGTGTGGGTAAGAGCAACTTTGGTTTTAGACTTCAAGGGTAGCCAGACATCACATGTGGAGGAGTAACCGGCAGGAGGATGGAGCAGAAAAGGGGGCTGTGTTAAAAAAAATCCTTTTATAGGCACTAAACGTTTGAGAGAGGAAGTGGAACAAACGCATTTGAAGATAAAGCTTGTCTTACCTTACAATGAAGGGCCTGGTTCCGCCTGCTAAGGCATTTGTGAATCAAGTAAACATTTGTCACATAAGGTAAGGCTGATCTTGTTGAAAGTGTTTTCAGTCACTGAAAGCGAGGGAAAATCCTGATCTTTCTGATCCTGTTTATCTTTCTGTTGGCAAGAAACAACAGAGATCCTGATATTAGAAGGCAGTGGAAAGACCAGATTCAGATGGGGATGGAAACAAAGCGGCAATAAATTCCAGAATGGTCGGTGTAAATGTGCAAAGAGGAGTGGAATCCCTTAAGGGCGGACATTATAAAAGTAATGTTGCCAGCAGGGCGTATAGAACGATTAGCCCTAGAATAACACGCCATGCTGGAGTTGCTCAGAAAAACCAGGAAAGCTACAACGTGCAATTCCGTGTCCCAGCAAGAAGCCAGACACTGCTTGAATTTTTACTTAGTCTAATAAAAAAAATCAAAATTTGCACAGACAAACTGCTAAGAAAAAATCAAAACAGTGTCTGGCACCTTCATGAGGCAAGGACAAACAGCTTAATCCTCTCACAATGTGTGAGGTGTGAGGAATGTGCAATGTCTGTGCCGAGCAACACATTTGTTTCAAGCCCTAAGAGAATAAAAAAAAAAATATTTCTGATTTTAATACATGAATTTGTAAGGGAAACAAAATATAAACCAGTTTCTGTAGGCCAGCCTGTCTTGGAGAGAGAGATCTGCCAAATATCAACTGAAACTTTAAGAGGTGTAGTTGTGAAAAAATATATATGGTTTTTGTATGTTTCCATATAAACATTCAAGATACACATATGAGCACAGATAGGACTCAAGTCTCGGCAAATATATTTTCCTGCACATGGGTGAATAATGATAATGACTACGTTTTGTATGTAAATTTTAAAAAAATATGTCAAATGTCATGTTCATTGTGTTCTATTGGCCAGCCAGTCAGGGCAAGAGATGTCCGACGTGCACCAATAGATTCCCTAGATGGTACAGAGTTAGAGAATATATAATTTGTATACTTTCCTCAGATTGATATCTGTTATCAAATGACCAGTGCATCGTAACCAATGACTATGCCACATTTTAGTAATCTGTGTTAATATTATATTATCGTTTGTGCAGACTACATTGCCTAGGTAAGCCCACACACACGGTATTACTGGACACAGACACTCAGAGCGACATTTGCTTGTAGGGAGAAATGTTATAAAAGTGAAAACATTCCCACCTTTTTTATTTCACCTTTTGAATGCAATAAAAAACTGCTGTACAGTTTGCACCAATACGTAGTACTAAATGCTGAAATAAAAACATGTCGGTCCTTATTACAAGTGGCTTTATCCTGGATGGTTTAATCAATCAATCAATCAAGTGGATTTATATACAGGACTAATCCCCCGAGAGAGTATCCAGGCTCTTGACGGACATGACGGTTCAGGTGACTCAGTCGAACAGCCAGGTCTTGAGTGCTCTCCCGAATTCAAGCAGAGAGGTGGAGGTCCATTGGTGCAGAGGGAGGTTGTTCCAGGATTTTGCCGCAAGGTAGGAGAAGGAGCGTCCTCCACTGTTACTTTGGTGGATGTGGGGGAGGACGCTGGCGAGTGAGTGGAAGGTGGAGCACAGTTGTCTGGTAGGGTGGTGAAAGTTCAAGTGACTGTTGATGTAGGCTGGTCCTTGGTTACGTGGTATTTTGTATGCATAAATTATCAGCTTGAACTGGCATCTCTTCTATATAATGGGAACCAGTGTAGTTTTCTGAGGTGGGGTGTGATGTGGGTCAATCTGGGGAGGTCGAGGATGAGTCTGGCAGCAGAGTTCTGTATGATCTGGTGTCTCTGCAGAAGGTGTGTGGTGCTCACAGCATAGAATGCGTTGCCGTTGTCTAATCAGCTGTTGATTAGTGCCTGAGTTACAGTACATCTGGTGTTCAGGGGGAGCCACTTGAAGAATTTTTGTAACATGCAAAGGCCCATATTTATACTTTTGTTAGCGCCGCATTTGCATCATTTTCTTACGCAAAAGCAGCGCACACTTACAAAATACAATTGTATTTCGTAAGTGTGGGCCGCTTTTGCTTCAAAAAGCGGCACAAATGCGGTGCTAATAAATATGGGCCAAAGTGTGCAAAAGCAGAGAGAGGTGACTGCATTAATCTGGGACTTCATGGTCAGTTTGCTGTCCAGAGGTTTCTGGTGTGGTCGGTTGGTTTGGTGATGGTCCTAGTTCCGAGGGCCACCTGGAGTCTTTCCAAGGGGTGGTGTTCTTGCTGAAGATCAGCACTTTTGTTTTGTCCGTGTTGAGCTTTAGGCAGTTGTCCTTCATCCAGTTGGCAATACTTGTCATGCACCTGTGGAAGTTGGTTATTGTATTGGCAGTATCTTCTGTGAGTGAGAGGATGAGTTGGGTGTTATCTGCCTAGGATATGATGTTTAGTCTGTGGGATCTGACAGTGTTGGCCAAGGGTGTCATGTAGGCATTGAAGAGAAAGAACTCTAAAGGTTATGATCGTTCTTTGGGAAAAGGTTTGCAGCTTCCTCTGCAGGCTGTGGGGCAACGCTCCTCTGCCCGTATGGAGGAGCCGCCCGTGAGTGCTAAGGGACTTCTCAAACTGTAGCTGTGTGCTAGAAAGGTCCAAACTTTCTTATTTAGGGTTGAACTCCCCTTTGTTAATTTTTTGAGGTCCATTTTATTGCCCAAGATGGCTTCTTATGGCTCTTTACACCTTATATTCCCAGTCTACCATGGCTGCCTTTTTTGACTGTCAGACAATCATGTTATTAAAATAAAACACAAAGACGCCAGGAAGCCCAAAGGCTAAAATGCATCTATGTAAACATGGCAAGCAGCAAATAATCAGAAGACAATTATCATGTAAACCAACCAGAACTCTCGCCCAAAACAGACAATTGTTGCATGTAATACAAAAACGCATACACATTTGAACTGTTTTTATACGTTTCCCTCATTACCAGTCTATGGAGCATACACACATGACAGAAGCTTGTTACTTCAGTAAAATCTATCTATTTGGCTGGGGGCAGCATTTTCTCACAGGGAAAATGCACAATGTCCTTGAAACCAAGATACAAATACATTAACTCATTGTTCATTAATTTCCTACAATCATGGTTCTAGTTGCTAACATAGAAGATGAGGCTATGCTTTACTATGTGATACAGAAAATGTGCAAATGTACTACCTCAAATAAAATTGTTTTTACACCTACTAGAAACACGAAACTTAACATGCAGATTAAGGCTAAAGAGCACTTAGAAAACAGCATTCACATTTGATTATAAAATGTATCACAGGAGTTGTGAATTAGAGGTGCAAGAGAACATTGACGTTATGTTTCCAAAATACCATTTACTGTTTTCCAGCATATACAAAAGCATCTGGGTTTGGCTGCTTAGCATCATAAAATAGAATACAATTTTAGTAGTTCTCTGCTTTGCTAGTCTGGGTATTTCAGGTTTTTTCCTTGGTCTGTAATACCTGCTCCTTATTGAGATCCTTCTTCATCTATGTATACTGAACGTCTGATTCAAGTCAGCTTCCCTGGAAGAGGTTTTTATGCCTCTAGCTTTTCCCTCCTGTATTGAGACTATGTGGGAACATTGTGGCTACTAGAGGGAGCTGCTCATCACTAGGGCAAGCTAGACAAAAACCACAGAACTGCCTTGCATCCAGCCCTTGACACACTTCTGTTTGAAAAGTTACATGGAAAGCTTGGTGGTTAGATGCTCTGGTGGTCATTACAACCCTGGCGGACGGTGTTAAAGCGGTGGTAAGACCGCCAACAGGCCGGCGGAAAAAAATGTGCAATTACGACCATGGCGGAAACCGCCAACAAAGACAGCCACTTTAACACTCCGACCGCAATGGCGGTACAAACAAACAGCGCGGCGGTCACCGCCAACAGACAGGCGGAAGACAATGTACCGCCCACAGTATCACAACCTACCAATCCGCCACCTTTTCCGGGGTGGATTCACCGCGGATAAAAACACGGCGGAAACAGGAATTTTGAAGGAAAAACGCCCACCTCTACACACTCCACGAGGAACAAGGACACCATGGACCCGGAACTCCGAATCCTACCTGCGATAGTCTTCCTGCTCCTGTACCAGGAGCACGAACGCTGGCGGCGAAGACCACAGTGAGTACTGCACCTACGACACAGGGGAGGGGGGAGGCAAAAAACAGGGACACACACACGCAACACCCCCATCCCCACCCTCACCCACTACAACACACACACTAATACATATCTATACATTATAGTTACACCTCCAACCCCCCCGGAAGAATGCAAAGACAAAAGGAAATGAGTGTAACCATTGTAATCTATTAAAATGCAGTACGCAAAAATATACATATATACACTATTAACAAAATATACACCAAGAATAGTAGTCCAGGTATTGCACCATTTATAGTCTGTGGACCACTGGGCCCAAAATGCATGGGCGAGGTCCACACTCGATACCAGATCAAAACAGAGAGAACACTGCAGGGGCATCAGATAGAAATACAACAGGCACCTCAGGGGGAAGAGAAGGGGGGGCACCTCAGCCGGATGAGTGCACGACGCCAGATCCACGAGGGGGCTCAATGCCCACTGTTCAATATCCTGGGGAGTGCAAAGCCACAGTCTCTCAAGTCTCTCCAGTGGGTGGTTGGCCCACTGCATTATCCTGGGGAGTGCAACGCCACAGTCTCTCAAGTCTCTCCAGTGGGTGGTTTGCCCACTGCATTATCCTGGGGAGTGCAAAGCCACAGTCTCTCAAGTCTCTCCAGTAGGTGGTTTGCCCACTGCATTATCCTGGGGAGTGCAAAGCCACAGTCTCTCAAGTCTCTCCAGTGGGTGCTTTGAACACCGCCATATCCTGCGGAGTGCAAAGCCACAGTCTCTCAAGTGAATAACAGTTTCCACTGGTTCTAGAGGGGGACTGGTGCCCAGAGTGCTTCATCCTGTGAAGGACAGAGGTAGTGGATGCATGTCTCCACTGGTTCTGGAGGGGGACTGGTGCCCAGAGTGCTTCATCCTGTGAAGGACAGAGGTAGTGGATGCATGTCTCCACTGGTTCTGGAGGGGGACTGGTGCCCAGAGTGCATCACTCACCCCGTGACAGTCCCAGTTGCGTCAGTGCCCCTGCCGCTCATGGGCTAGCGTGCTTGATTTGGCGGTGCCCTGTTCAGCGGTGCTTGATTTGGCAGTGCCCTGTTCAGCGGTGCTTGCCCTGTTTAGCGGTGCTTGAATTGGTGGTGCCCTGTTCAGCGGTGCTTGCCCTGTTCAGCGGTGCTTGATTTGGCGGTGCCCTGTTCAGCGGTGCTTGAGTTGGCGGTGCCCTGTTCAGCGGTGCTTGCCCTGTTCAGCGGTGCTTGATTTGGTGGTGCCCTGTTCAGCGGTGTTTAATTTGGCGGTGCCCTGTTCAACGGTGCTTGATTTGGCAGTGCCCTGTTCAGCGGTGCTTGATTTGGAGGTGCCCTGTTCAGCAGTGCTTGATTTGGCAGTGCCCTGTTCAGCGGTGATTGAGTTGGCGGTGACCTGTTCAGCGGTGCTTGAGTTGGCGGTGCCCTGTTCAGCGCTGCTTGCCCTGTTCAACGATGCTTGAGTTGGCGGTCCTTCCTGGCCTAGCGGTGCTTGAGTTGGCGGTCCTTCATGGCCCAGCTGTGCTTGAGTTGGCGGTGCTTCATGGCCCAGCGGTGCTTGAGTTGGCGGTCCTTCATGGCCCAGCGGGTCTTGTGCTGGCGGTCCTTCATGGCCCAGCGGGTCTTGTGCTGGCGGTCCTTCATGGCCCAGCGGGTCTTGTGCTGGCGGTCCTTCATGGCCCAGCGGGTCTTGTGCTGACGGTCCTTCATGGCCCAGCAGGTCTTGTGCTGGCGGTCCTTAATGGCCCAGAGGGTCTTGTGCTGGCGGTCCTTCATGGCCCAGCGGGTCTTGTGCTGGCGGTCCTTCATGGCCCAGCTGGTCTTGTGCTGGCGGTCCTTCATGGCCCAGCCCAGCTGGGGCTGGCGGGGCCCTCCTGGGCAGCTGGGCTGGGGCTGGCGGGGCCCTCCTGGGCAGCTGGGATGGGGCTGGTGGGGCCCTCCTGTGCAGCTGGGCTGGGGCTGGCGGGGCCCTCCTGAGCAGCTGGGCTGGGGCTGGCGGGGCCCTCCTGGGCAGCTGGGATGGGGCTGGCGGAGCCCTCCTGGACAGCTGGGATGGGGCTGGTGGTGGCCTCCTGGGCAGCGGGGATGGGGCTGGCAGGGCCCTCCTGGGCAGCTGGGCTGGGGCTGGGGCTGGCGGTGGCCTCCTGGGCAGCGGGGCTGGGGCTGGCGGGGCCCTCCTGGGCAGCTGGGCTGGGGCTGGCGGTGGCCTCCTGGGCAGCTGGGCTGGGGCTGACAGTGGCCTCCTGGGCAGTAGGGATGATGGCGGTCTTCTCCTCCGTGCTGCTCTTCCCAGACTTTCTGGGTTTCTTGTGGCCCTTCCCCACCTTGGGAGGTGTCACAGCTGAGTCCACACTCCCACCGGGACCCCTGGAGCGGCTTGGGTGGCAGGAGTCTTCACCCTCTCCCGCCGGGCACTGGCCAACTAATGATGCTTCACAGGGGGGGGGACTGGCTGTGCTGTGGCTCCGTGCCACACTGGCTGTCCTGGTGGCCGGTGCACTCCACATACCTGTGACTACAGGCACCACTGGTCCCAGAGATGATGTGGCTGAGGTGCTAGTTCGGGACCTATGAGATGGACAGGGTGGGGGAGGTGTGGGAAAAAGGTCAAGGCTGGACAGGAAAAGTTTTTGGGACACACTGGGCCGGGTAGCTGTAGGGGGTTTGGGAGTGGAGGAAGAGGTGGTGGTAGTAGGAGGTGTACGTTTGGTGACTTTGGGTGCAGGTTCATGCGCTGGAGGCTGTCATGAGGTGGATGGCTGTTGGGTGGGTGTGTGCCTGCGTTTGTGTATCTTGGGAGGGGGCGTCACAGACACAATGGGAGAGGACACAGGGGACGTGTGAATGGTAGTGGGGGTGGTGACTGCACATGAGCGGGGTGTGCTGGTGGATGTGCTGGTGAGGGACGTAGTGGCTGTAGAGGTAGTGCATGCAGGTTTGTGTGTAGACGAGACTGGGAGGGAGGAGGGAGACGATGAGGAGGGGGACTCAGTGGAGGCAGTGGATGTTGGTGTGTCTGCATGTGTCTGATGCTTGTGTGAGTGCCTGTGGGATGTGTGGTGCCTATGTTTGCCTGAGCTTCCCTTGTGTCGTGAGGTGTGTGCAGGCTGGTCTGATGGTGTGCTTGGGATAGGCAGAGGTACAGGGGATTGGGTCTGAGTGGAGGAAATTGGAGGGGGAGGCTAGACACAGGGACAATGGCTGCCATCAGTGCTGAGGCCAGAGTTTGAAAGGCTCGGTGAAGGGCTGCCTGACCAGAATGAATGCCCTCCAGGAATGCATTTGTTTGTTGCAACTGCCTTTCTACACCCTGGATGGCATTCAAAATGGTAGACTGCCCAACAGTGAGTGACCTGAGGAGGTCAATGGCCTCCTCACTGAGGGCAGCAGGGGTGACTGGGGCAGGACCTGAGGTGCCTGGGGCGAAGGTGATGCCCACCCTCCTGGGTGAGCGGGCACGGGGAGAAGGCTGAGGGGCTGCTGGGAGGGCGGTGCTGGTAGGGGGGGTGGCGGCTGTACCTGTAGATTCGGGGGGCACAGATGTTGCCGCCACAACAAGGGAGCTCCCATCAGAGGATGAGTCCGTGTCGCTGGTGTCTGCTCCTGTCCCTGCCGTGGAGCTCCCCTCGCCCTCCGTCCCACTGGTGAATTCTGAGTCCGTAGTGTGGCCCTCCATGGCCATGTGGGATGCAGCTCCCTTGTGCTCCGGTGCCACTGCTCCTCCGCCTGATGATGCTAATGCACACAAGAACAGGGAAACCACAAAAAGGGGGGGGGGAACAGAATAAAGACATGTTGAGTGCATGGATTACCGCTACCGTTGGCGGACAAGACAGACACAAAAGCCCCCTGCACTAAGCCGCGCTCTTGGGCTCTACAGTGCAATTCCTGGGAAATGGCCTACAAGGCTATGGATGACATCTGCACACATAGATGACACATGGGCATGAATAGCTGTACTTGGCACTCTACAGAGGTGGGGTGGGGGGCCACAGGGCCATGCCTTACGGAGGGGCCTAGCCTACGGAACTCGCCCTGGCCTAGGGAAACCCCAAGCCCTCCTCCCCCACCCAGACAGCTCCACTGCGCGCAAAGTCAGCTGAATGAGAGTGTACTCACCCCCTTGTGTCTGCTGTGATGCCCTCAAGCGCCCATCCAACTCCGGGTAGGCCACCGCCAGGATCCTGAACATCAGGGGGGTCATGGTTCGACGGGCACCCCTCCCACGTTGGGAGGCCATCCCCAGCTGAGCCTCCGCCGTCTTCTTGCTCCAGCGGCGAATGTCCTCCCATCTATTCCGGCAGTGGGTGCTGGGTCTATGGTAGACCCCGAGGGTCCGGACGTCCTTGGCGATGGCACGCCAAATATCTTTCTTCTGGTGGGCGCTGACCTACATGAAATGTACAGGGGAAGAAGAGAAGTAATTACCAACTGCACCGTCAAAGTGAGTGGCCCCCATCCCTACCCTTGTCATGTGGCACATGCACCTACCGTCTTTCATGCAAGCAGAACTCTGCCCCCTTCCTTCTTACATCCAGCCCTCTCCACACAGGCATAGCCCATACAACATGCTGCCTGTGTACTTACCTGTTTGTCTGGAGGACCGTAGAGTAGTGTGTACTGGGGGAGGACCCCATCAAAGAGCTTCTCCAACTCCTCCGATGTGAAGGCATGGGCCCTTTCCCCAGACCCACGAGCCATTGTCTCTTCCAGACCGAGGTCACAGCAGCACTTGCAGTGTAGGTCCTCTCCTGTCGAAGATCAGGTATCGAGTGATTGAACAGATAGAAAATGGAGGTCACGACCGCTGCGGTCTCGTCCGTGGTGGTGCGTACCATCACCGCCGGCGTACATCGTCATTGGCTCCTGGGACCCATAGGGTCCAATGCTAACCAATGCAGCATTACGCCACGGTCTCTGACCGCCTACCGCGATGGTGTACAACGCCAGTGCAGTTACCTCACATCCCATTGTCCCACTTTAGAGGTCAGGCAGCCGCCATTTCAGGGGCCCACATGGCCTAATTTCCAACTGCGTCACACATACCTAGGCCTAGTCTCAACACACATACAGGCCACCTATTGTGTATGATTGGTGTTCTGGGTAAACTGTGGGTACGTACCTCTGAGTTGTTTAACTCTGTGGTCGCTGTTGTCCTTCATAGGCACCGTCCGCTGGGACATGTGAGGAGATGGCGGAATCCTCCTGTGTACCAACCGCTGGTGGACCTCTCGACAATGGAGAAAAGACATTTGATAATCACCTACAGGTTTGACCGTGCCACAATCCAGGAACTGTGCACCCAGTTGGAGCCAGACCTGATGTCAGCAATCCGTCATCCCACAGGAATCCCCCCTCAAGTGCAGGTGCTATCAGTGCTCCATTTCCTTGCAAGTGGGTCTTTTCAAACAACTGTGGCCATGGCATCAGGGATGTCCCAGCCTATGTTTTCCAACGTATTGTCCAGAGTGTTGTCTGCCCTGCTGAAACGCATGCGGAGCTACATCGTTTTCCCTCAGGTGGAGGATTTGCTTACAGTGAAAGGTGACTTCTATGCCCTTGGACATATCCCCAACATCATAGGTGACATTGATGGGACCCATGTGGCTTTTGTCCCCCCCCGACCCCCCCACAGGAGTGAACAGGTGTACAGAAACCAGAAGAGTTATCATTCCATGAATGTACAGATGGTATGTTTGGCAGACCAGTACATCTCCCATGTGAATGCCATGTTCCCTGGCTCAGTGCATGACACCTACATCCTGCGGAATAGCAGCATCCCTTATGTGATGGGTCAACTCCAGAGGCACCGTGTGTGGCTATTAGGTGAGCCCCTGGAAGCAAGACAGTGGGAATGGTTGTCTGGGGTTATCCCTACAGGTTAGTGTGTGTCTAACAGGTGTCCCTCGACATTTGCAGGTGACTCTGGGTACCCCAACCTGTCATGGCTACTGACCCCAGTGAGGAATCCCAGGACCAGGGCAGAGGAACGCTACAATCAGGCCCATGGGCGAACTAGGAGGGTGATCGAGCGGACCTTCGGCCTCCTGAAGGCCAGGTTCAGGTGCCGGTATATGACAGGTGGATCCCTATCCTACTCACCAAAGAAGGTGTGCCAGATCATCGTGGCCTGCTGTATGCTTCACAACTTGGCTTTGCGACGACAGGTGCCTTTTCTGCAGGAGGATGGTCCAGATGGCGGTGTTGTGGCAGCTGTGGAGCCTGTGGACAGTGATGAGGATAAAGCAGAGGAAGAAGACATGCAGAAGAGGGACTCGGTGATCCAGCAATATTTCCAGTGAAACACAGGTGAGAATACATTCCTGCCTACTACATGTACTTTTCAACTACTACCTCTACTGTCTGTCGTTTTCACCCAGTGTATGGTCACTGAGTTGTCACTTTCCCTTACGGTTTCAAAGGTGTGGGTCCCACTGTGTGTCATCTGCTTAGATTCCTCATGGACTAGTGCTGTGTGACATAGGTATGATGACATTACTATTTCAAGAACATTTTGTCACTGTAATTGCAAATACACTATTTCGAAATCACAGACAGACTCCAGATAATTTTGTGCTTTAGGTGTGTTTATTTAAATGCAAAATATTGGAGGGGGAAGTTAAATGGTGAGGGGTGATGGCGGAGGAATGTCCATGGCAGAGTCCAGTCTATTAGTCTCACAGGTGCATTGCCCATATGGGCATAGGAAGTGGAGCTGGGGGAGTTTAATTATGGACAGGGTGACAAAGTGGGACAGTGGGATGACAATCAGGGTGGTCTCCTTTCTTGGCGGGGGTCTTGGCATCGTTCTCGGTCTTGTTCCTGGATCTCAGGGACCGTTTGCGGGGTGGTTCTCTCTCTGCAGGGGGTGGGGTGCTGGTGTGGTGGTGCTGTGGCGGGGCGTCCTGTCCACTAGCGCCGGCGGAGGTGGTGGGCAGTTCATCGTCCATGCTAGTGTCAGGGGCCCCTTGGAGTGCCACAGTGTCCCTCCTGGTGTTAAGTAGGTCCTTCAGCACCCCTACGATGGTGCCCAGGGTGGAGCTGATGGTTCTGAGTTCCTCCCTGAAGCCCATATACTGTTCCTCCTGCATGCGCTGGGTCTCCTGAAACTTGGCCATTACCGTTGCCATCGTCTCCTGGGAGTGGTGGTATGCTCCCATGATGGAGGAGAGGGCCTCGTGGAGAGTGGGTTCCCTTGGCCTGTCCGCCCCCTGTCACACAGCAGCTCTCCCAGTTCCCCTGTGTTCCTGGGCCTCCGTCCCCTGGACCGTGTGCCCACTGCTCTGCCCCCAGGTCCCTGTTGTTGTTGGGGTGGTGGGTTATCCTGTGTTCCCTGTAGTGGTGGACACACAGCTGATTGACGTGTCCTGGGGACGGAGGTATGGGCCCGCTGGGTGGGTGCTGTGCTGGTTTTTCCAGAGGGGGGAAGGTCTGTGGTGGCCTGTGCCTGTGTGAGGGGAACCAACTGTCCCGAGGCCCCCGATGGTCCGAGCTGGTCATCTAGATCCAGTTGGACAGAGCTGCTGTCATCACTGTGGGCCTCTTCTGTGGGTGGAGTGGACATGTCTGGACCCTCCTGTCTGGTGACGTTGGGTAGTGGTCCTGCAGGGGTGGAAAGGCATGATTATTGCATATGTGTGTGGCATGGTGTGCAATGGGTGGGTGACCGTGTACCCCAGTGCTGGCATTCCTGTGTGGGAACTTGTGTGATGATGGTTTAGAGGGGTGTATGGGTATGAGCAGTGGGCATGCTTTAGTGATGGGTGTCCATGCTTTGTTGTTGCATGCAGGGCTTGGTGTTGGGATGTGTGGTTTGTGATATTGGTACATTTGTGAGGAGTTGGAGTGATAGGGGTGAAGGCGAGGGTGGGGGTATGTGATAGCATGCAGGTAGGGTGGGGGATGTAATAGTTAAGATTTGACTTACCAGAGTCCATTCCTCCACCAACTCCTGCGAGGCCCTCAGGATGCAGAATCACCAAGACCTGCTCCTCCCATGTTGTTAGTTGTGGGTGAGGAGGTGAGGGTCCGCCGCCAGTCCGCTGAACCGCCAGGTGGTGTCTTGAGACCACGGAACGCACCCTCCCCCGTAGGTCGTTCCACCTTTTCCTGATGTCCTCCCGATTTCTTGGGTGTTGTCCCACTGCGTTGACCCTGTCCACTATTCTTCGCCATAGCTCCATCTTCCTTGCAATTGAGGTGTGTTGCACCTGTGATCCAAATAGCTGTGGCTCTACCCGGACGATTTCCTCCACCATGACCCTGAGCTCCTCCTCCGAGAACCTGGGCTGTCTTTGCCGTGCCATGGGGTGGTGTAGATGATGTGTGGGGTGGTGTGTGTGGTGATAAGTGTGGTGATATGTAGTGGTGTGTTGTGTGAGGTGCGTGGAAGTTGTGTGGGTGATGGTGTTATGTGCCTGTGGATGCTGTTGTACTTGCTGGTGGTGTATCTCTCTGTGCTTCGTTCTACATTTTTGGTAGTAGGGGTTTGTGGGTGATGTGGATGTGTGTTTTATATTATATTGGGTATGTGGGAGTGGTGTGTGTATCAGGTGTGTGCATTTTGAATTGTCCAATGTGGCTGTGTTTTGTATGAGTATGTGTATTTTGAGCGCGGCGGTGTGTACCGCCAATGGAATACCGCGGTTGAAAGACCGCCGCGTGGATTTGTGTGTCGTGATAGTGTGGGAGTATTTCTGTTGGCATGACGGTGGAGGTTTTGTTTTCGCCAGTTTATCACTGACCTTTGGTGTGGCGGACTTGTGTAGGTGTCTGAATTTTGGCAGGTTCCGAGATGTGGGTCATAATAGCTGTGGCGGAATTCCGCAGTCGAGGCGGTGTGTTGGCGGTCTTCTGCACGGCGGTAAGCGGCTTTTACCGCCAATGTTGTAATGACCCCCTCTATCTTGTCCTTAACCTCAGAGCCTGCTTTATGTATTCCTCAACACTGGGGAAAATTCTGAATAGGTGCAATTTTGGGTGCTATTTATTGCAGTCAATAAAGTCCAAAACCAGGGGTTTTGGGACTTTATGTTGTGCAATAAATGCTGAATACACATTCGGAATGCTCACATTCGCACCTCCATGTTGTGTTTCCCTTTCACTCTCTCCTCTTTCACTTCCTTTCTCTTTGCTCTTTTTTCCACCTGTCTCTTTACAACCACTCTCTCGCTCCTGCTTTCTCCTATCTCTGTCTCTCTGTTAGTTGTCTGTTTATGTTTAGGTCTCAGCCTACCAGACAACACAGCTGTCTAGTTTGCTAAAGACATCTTAGGGACATTCAGAAAGCTGACCAAGGAATGCATTCTGTCCGTTCCTTGCGACTGGCTTTGTGGTTTGTAACTCACATTTTCTTGCTTTTTATAGTTGCTGGATTTGTTTTGGGCTATTCAGCTTGATTTGGTATGTTCCCTTGTCCAAACCTTATTTACAATATCCTTCCAAGTGCTCTCTTTCTGTAAACATGTCTGTAAATATTGTTCTTATCTCATCTCATTTGCTGTGCATTCAAAGACTAAGGTCAAATGTCAGGCGCTGTCTTCCAAGGGCGCTTGTTTACTTTTCTTTCTCAACTTCGAGGTGAGACTATTTATGTGACAATCTTGCTGGGTACTGCGGGTAGGAACACGTTTTTTTCCAGCACACAACATTTGAATGAACTGTGTAAGTATTTCAGAATATATCAGAATTAGGAACACAAATTAAGCACTTTTTTATTTGAAAAGGGTGTTGGAAACAAATACTTGAATATGTTCAAAATCATTACACTAAGTGATGCAATTTACAGACATTTTCATCTGTGCACTGTATAGTTTTACTAGTAAAACTGTATGTCTGTGAAAATATAATGGTCATGTCAATTGAAAACGTGTTGTCTGTAATGGCAATATGTTACTACACCATGAATACTCCACTTCACGCAACTCCACTTTACTCTGTACCACCCCACCCCACTTCCCTCTACTCTGCACCAATCCACTATTCACCACTCCACGCCACTGCACTCTGCACCACTCCACGCCACTGTACTCTATGACACTTCATGCTATACCTCTCTACTCTATCCTGTACCACTCTATTCTGTCAATGCACTCTACACCACTACGCTCTTAACCACTGCACTCTACGCCAATGCACCCCACACAACTGCACTCTGTCACTGCACTCTATGCCACTCTACTCTGCACTACTCCACTCTGCCCTACTTCACTCTACACCACTGCACTCTATGCCACTGCACACTACAGCACTATACTCTACTCTGCACAAATCTCTGCTACTCTACTCTGTACCACTCCATGCCCTGCACTCTAAGCCACACACTCTATTCTGCACTCTACGTAACTGCATTATATGCCACTAGAGTCTACTCCGCATCACTGCCCTCTACATCACTCAACTCTATGCCATTTCACTCTGCACCACTCTATGCCACTCCACTCCGCACCACTGCACGCTGCACCACTCCGTGCTACTCCACTCTGCACCACTTCACTCTTCTATGCACCACTCTAATCTACACCACAGCATTCTATGGCACTGCATCTACACTGCTGAATTCAATACCACTGCACTCTATGCCAAACCAGTCCACTCTACTCTATGCCACTCCAGTGTATGTCACTCTATGCAACTCCACACAATACCACTCTAATAAGTCACACTCGACTCCACAACACTCTACTCCACTCTTTGCCATTCCATTGTATGAAATTCCAGACCATTCTCCTCTACGCCACTAACTTTTAGTTTGCTGAACAGCAGCCACTCTGGTGTACACCATAGCTAACACACTTTGGCAACGCCAATAGCTCTTGCATGGGGGAGACCTATAGGCTTTGCCAGTGCTTCTTTTAATACCCTGCATGTTTCTCACTCTACACCTCTATCTAACATTCCCTCTGTCTCTCCTTTTTCTTTCCAATCTCCCTCCTGTGCTCACAATCAGATACTTTGCTCCCCATAACTTTCAGTCTTTCGCTCTGTTCCTCAGCTATCTCTTTGCTCCCTTGACTCTTTATAGTTTGCATCACTCCTACCTCTCTAGACTCTTCATACTCTCCACTCTCCCAATCTTTACTGTTTCCCTGGTGACACTTTCCTTCTGTTTCGTTCTGTTCTTACTCACCCTCGTATTAAGTTACACATGGGCAGCTTTTTTCTGGGATTTTCTACATTGCAATAACAAATCAATAGCTGTTGCAACTGTGTTACTTTCAGTAAACTTTTAAACACATCTTGTAGGAAACTGCCTTTTTATGTTGTGTACCAATGTAGGGGTACACCATGCAGAAAGTCCAGATGACCATTATTTGGTTTACAGCGGCTTACTTCAATAATCACAAGTGCTCTATTTGTGGTAGTGTGGTTGAGCAGTTTAGGCTTATCAGAAGGGAACGTTAAGCATTTGTTGTACACACAGAGTCAATAAATGAGACACCCACTCAAAAAGAATTAGACACCAGGATCATCGGTATCAGGTAAGTACTTTCGGAGTTATAGATTTTAGTGGAAATAGAAAAATACAGTTGAATAACTGTTTTGAGGTATATGCCTCAAAAGCGGCAATGTTGTCCTATGGGAGAAACATACACTGCATTGGGTGTCTACTAGGACTTAAGGTGCTTAGGGGCTAAGGTCCAATAGAGCACCAGCAGTTCAGTTTTACCTGTTTTGGTGTGCCCAAGTGCAGAGGTGCTGGTCGTGCTGGTAGCATCCAGCGTTATGCATTAGTGTATGGAAGAAGTACCTGCAAAAGAAAGGCTGTAAGTGGGGACTTGGGGACAAGTCCGGCAAAACCCAAAGTGAGGGCTCGGCTCTTGAGGGTTACTAGGCCACAGGGAAACAGTCAGTTTACGCAAATCCGGGCTGGGGACTTGGATGCAGAGGTGTTTTGTCCAGCGGGTCGCTGTTGTTAGAGGCCCTCACTTGGCTTTGGTAACCTGGATAGCAGGAGAAAACAGGGCATCAGGACCACTCTTGACAAAGGTCTTATGGATTCTAAAGTCCCTAGATGGCAGATAGGTGTTAGCGTTGGTGAGGTCCGGACTAGACACGCAACAAACCTTGGTAGATGCAAGGGCTCTGGTACCCAGTGTATTGATACTTAGAGGCTCCTGGAGGGGTTACCGTGCAAAGACTTGGTGAAAGCGATGGGACTGACATTCTGGACTCATGAGAATCTCTTCCTGGTGGGCTGCTGCCTCAGTGGGCCCAATGGCCAGCAAGATCAACATCAACTACTGGGTTGGCTGATGATGCCTGCAAATGCAGGGAGGTGCCTCCTCCACCCCAAGGGAGATGCTGCTTGGTTGTTGAAGGGGAAAACAGTCCTCCAAGGGTTTGGGGAAGCTTTTCAGCTTCTGGACTAGTGGGTTTTCATTTCAGTCGCAGTGCAAGCAGCCAGGTGGGGTTTGGCTCATATTTCGGTGCAGAACCTCTGGTCTCACGAATTCAGCTCCTCTTTGTCCTCCCTTTGGTTCGCAGTAGACAAATCTGTATTCTAATCAAGAAAAAATGGTAGCTAGGGAAAGTTATAATGCACAAACCTTAGTATCCATCAATGTTTCTCTTTGTTGCCTTCATACCACCATCCCCTTCGAATGTTGTGAGCCACTTCCTGGAGATGGACTATGGGCTGATAAAGCTCCTTTTGGGCGAAACTCATTGGCTTCAATTTTGTATGAAGAGGAGTAAAGGAATATAAAGAATGAAGATCACCTACTGATCATTATCTTTTATTGTGTAGACTTACTCATTTTATTGTTTATTCACATACTATTTATATGTTCCTTCTCTAAGTACAAAAAAAGATGAATCTGTACTCCTGGTGTCAGGGAGACACCTAAATACTGAATTTAGAGGTGTTTAGGTGAGTGTGGGGTAGGGGCCAATGGGCTACTTACCCCCTGGGTGACTACACCCCCTATATGACCACTTTCTGTGGCAATTAGGCATATTCTTGACCCAGAGTTCCTAGTTTCACCAAAAACAAGATGGTGAAACCCTTCCTTGGCTGTGCACTTCAGGTAGCCCAACTTATGGGTGTGACTAGCCCAGAAGTGCAACATGCCCTGTGAATATCTAATTTCCGGCCTGCTTTGGTGCCAAATAGGCCACAGTGCAGTGGGGTGGCATTCCCCAGGTCTGGGGGATGCCTGGGTTGCACATCAAGGGCAGCAGAAGCTATAAAGCTGCTGGCTTTGAAGCGCTAAACTCACTAGTCATCCTGCTGGAGGAGGTGTGATTGCCGTCCTTCAGAGCAGGCATTGTTCCTGGCTTCTGAGAGAACGGACTCTCACCTGTAGGGAGTCAGAAACTTGTCCATTGTGGCAGGCTTGTCGATACCGGTTTGCCTGCACACTAAGGGGCAGTTTTAAGAATAGTGGTGCTGCACCTAGTGCAGCGCCTCTTTCCTTGTGCCCCTTATCGCCCCCTACCACCACCATGTGTGCGCCGTATTCAGCATACGCCGCACCATGGCAACAGGTAGGGGTCAATAGTGACATTTTGTTTTTAAGCTATTGATGTACTCTGCAGGAGTAGCACCAAAATGTTGGCACTACTCCTGCAGAGTACATAGGGGTCCATTATAAATAACAGTATACCACCTTACACGAGCAGGCAATAAAAGTGCCGAAAACGTTGGTGCAAGAAAATCTCTTAGATTTCCTTGCACCACAGTTTCGGCCCCCCTAACAGGGCAACGCCACCCCTGTTAGGGGGGCCGAAACTATGAATACATTATACATTAATACATTATGCCTGAATACATTATGCCGGGCGCAGGCATAATGTGGAGCAAGGGTTTACAAAGTGTTGCAATGCGTGCATTGCGCCACTTTGTAAATATGGTGTGGAGAAAATGCCTCTCCTAGGGGCTCTTAAATCTGCCCCTAGGAGACTAGTAGCATTTTCAGGGGGCACCTCTAGGGAGCCTCCTGGGTGCATGTCATAATAAATCTGATACTGGAATCGGTACAGATTTATTAAGATGAGGTGTTTGATACCAAACACCAGCGTTGTCAGTGAAGCCACGATGTAACTTGTAATGACCAGTGCCCAGTACATGTCCTCAAAATGGCTTCCTGAACACTTGCAATGCCTAACAATGGAACTAGGCATCACCGGTGTACATCTGCTCATGCAGATGTACCCTCACATGTAATATAATGCACCCTGCCCTAGGGCTCTTAAGGCCTGCTTTAGGGGTGACTTACATATATTACTTGTAGTGGGTGTGGGCATTGCACACAGGGTGTGTGCAACGTTGTGTTTTAAAAATGGTTTGCACCATTTCACACATTTTGCCATGGCAGTCTGCATGTCTTTGAGTTTGAATCCCTCAGGTCCGCATAAAACAAGCTGCAGCCCTTCAGGACCCTGTTTAGTATCCATGCCCTGGGTGCCAGCAGTGACATTTACCAGGGACATACATGGGTGCTAAAGTCTGCCGACTGAGTTTCAATTAGACATTTATCTTGTTTTAAGGGAAAGAGCACTGGCACTGGGGGCCTGATTAGCAGGGATCAAGTGCACTTTCAGTCAAAAAGCATCAGCATTTAGGGCATAAAGGGGTGACCATGTCAAAAAGGGCTCTTTCCTACATATCTCACATAGCAAGCATTCTACAGGCAATGGCAGTTGTGTTTCTTTATTTTGTCAGATAATACCACCATTGTATGTGTGCTTGAGCGCCCCCCTTCAGTACATGGGGGCCACGTGTTATGCCTCTGCCTCTCATCAACAGGGCTCTGAAGCAAATCAGGAGGGAATGAAGTAAATTTTTTCTGATTGTTCCAGGTTGATCTGCTCCTCTCGATTTCCACAGCTATGTCTAATCATGACATAATTTATTTTTCTCTGCTAAAGAACCCAGGGCAGAGTCAAGACGTTCCGGGTAGCTTTTGCTTATCGAACCGGAACTTGAGCAAGATAGTTTACAAAACAAGGGTTTGTCCAGGACCTAACCATTGCTGTTCAAGTCTGTAGGTGGCAATCAAATTTAAAGTCCAGTTTTCCACACTGGAGAAATAGTGTAGTCACGATTAGATGGAGCCTCTGTTAGGAGAAGGTGTGCAGATTCCTCTTCCCTTCAGAAATTTTCCAGTTTAGTTTTGAAGTGTCTACTCTTCTCATTCAGAGGATTTTCATTTTAGCGTTTTGGTAACCTTGGGGTGGAGTTAAAGATTGTAAAGGTTATGCCTTACATCTGCTCAAAGGTATTGCTATTTCCCATCCTCCACACCAGCCTCTGGTACTTGGCTAGGATTTACGTTTTCATCTTAGATGCTTACAAGGGCCTACTATTTGAACCTTTAAGTTCAGTGAATCTAATACTCCTGAAGTGTACATTTTCTTTTTTTTCTGGTGGTGATTAGTTTCACTAGGAGATTGAATAAGCTGGGGGCTCTTGATTGCAGAACCCAAGTCACATATGTTTTCCTGACAGAATCATTTTGAAGTTATTTCCTCCCTTTGTTCTGAAGGTGGGTTTTTCCCAAGTTTATGCTATGCCCTTCGTCCCTGAAGAGGTTTGACTTCACACTTTGAAGGTTTTGAAGGGAATCTGGAAAGAGTTGCATATTTCCCATAGACACAATCTCGTTTTATGAATTTTAGAGAATCATCCCTTCTATGCCCTCTATGCTGCGCTGTTACCAAGTGGGCAGAGTTTCAGCTCCACTGTTACCAAGTGGGTGGAGTTTGAGTACAGAGCAGAGAGAGAGAGGGGAGGAGTTGTGAGGCTGATCTAAAGGAGGAAGATGCTACCCGCTTACCTCCACAGCGGGTCGGTATACGGCCTGGTATCAGCCCAACAGTCACCTGGAAGATCTACTCAAGATATGCCTGTCTCCTGCGCAGAAGCTCATGATTTGGTTTTATTGGTGCAACTACTTGCCCGGTCTTTTTGAATATCTACTTTAATAGCTATGAAGAAGTGCAAGTAAGGCCAAGGAAAAGAGGATCACACCACGGGCCTTATGATTGTTTCTTAGAACATCGCAGGTTTGTGCTTCAAACTTGATAATCCAGACTGGAGGGTATTGAGAAGTATGGTATAATTTTACTCCAGGAAATATGGGAGCTTGCCCCATTTCAGGTTGATGGTTTCCACTTTTATTGTTCCTCGGCAGTTCCATCGATTAGGGGATGCCCGAAGGGTGGTCTGGCTATTTTAAATTCAGTCAGTTTGTTGGGTGCCTTAGCAACTCACCTTTATTCCTTTAGTTGGTTTCATATCTTTCAGGTTTCTATAAAGGATTTTGGGGAGGTGGCTATTATGAATTATTATAATAATATTTTTGACCAGGCAATGACAGGGGTGATAGAGGAGGTGGAGGGGGTGCTGGAGAAGATTTTGGCCCAAATTAATCAGTGATGTGTGTTGGTATGGGCAGGTGACTTTTTATTTAAAACTATTTAAGTTGTCCAACTCATCAGCATATGGATTGAGTACCCCAATAGGTGATTTGATTACACATTTTCAACACACACTGTTTGGGGAAGCTTTAAACAAGTTCTTGGTGACCTTTCATCTAGTTGTCACTTCAGATTTCTACTCTAATCCCGGTCTTCTCCTTCCAACATTCCATGGTCATGGAAGGCCTAGCACCATTGAGCATGTTATTGTTTCAGCTGAGTTATTTTCGTTAGTGGGAAAGTTTGAGCCTGTAACGAATAATAGGAGTGACCATAATGCTCTGGAATTATGGCTGGATATTGGGCAGCATAAAGGTAAAGAAAGATCAGAAGGTTTGCTCGCTGTTGTAGGAAATGCTGGGTTGAAAAGGAAATGGGATAAAGTAACTGTTGGGAAGCTGTTTCAGGAGCTGGTACAAGGGGAAGGGGTGGCTATGAATATCTGCCTTGATCCTACACTGGATTCTTATTTAATTTTGAGCGTTTTTCCTCTATTTGTGCCAAAGGCTCAGAACTACTTAGGGTGAAGGGAGGGAAGACAGATAGTGATCATTCCATTTGGTTTGACAAGGTTTGAAGGGTGGCACACCAGCAGCTTAGACAGGCCCTCAAAGAGGTCCCAATGGATAAGGGGCAAGTTAGGATGGCCATGACAGTTTACAGGGGAACCCTGGATGTAAGTAGAGGATCGATACAGAAATCTGCCTGGGAAAATTTGGAGTATGCTATGACACCAAGGGATCAGGCGGGTTTTTGGAAAATTATCAGCCATCTGTTTTTTAACGTGCAAAAGTCCTCCGGGTTGAATGTTGTATTCTGGCGGAATCATGTGGCCATACTATACAACTCTTTGTAGGCAAGGACAGCTCGAGGCTACCTGTGATGGGGACCCCATAGAGGGTATAAGTGGGACCCAGGACATAAGGGAAAAGTTAGCAAACTCCATAGATTGTGGAGAAGTAATCTCTGCAATCAAGAAGCTCAGTCCAAGAAAGCGTCTGGCCCCGATGGGGTTCCCATGGATCTTTATAAGACCAATTTAGATCTTTGTAGCCCCTTGGTTACTAATGTCCTATGAGTGGTGGTACGTAGATCCGTGCCCTGCTCCTGGAAGGAGGCAGTGGTAGTCGCCATCTTTAAGAAGGCGAATAAGGCAGATCTGGCCTGCTATAGACTGAACTCCCTTTTAGATGTCACATCCAAAATCTTAGGACACGTTCTTTTAACTTGTTTAAAAGTATGGGCAGAGGATCAGCATATTGTCCCCCCCAGTTCACTTTGGTTTTCGCCTGGAGTGGGTACTGTGGAACAAAGTCTGAACCTAACCTTTTTTTTGGGGGGGGGGAGGGGCAATGTGTCGATGTCAATTGTGGCGCTATGCACTTAGGGTTTATGGACCTCTCGTGTGTGTTCATTAATGTGAATCGGGTTAAGTTGTAGTCTTTGTTGGCAGCAATGGAGGTGGACTCGTCCCTGATTGATATAATGAGGAGGATGTACAAAGGTAGTAGATTAAGATCAGATATGGTAAGAAGGGACAGTGTATGGTTCCAATCTTAACATCTAGGTGGGGTCAGACAAGATTGTTTACTGGGTCCTGTTCACTTTCTACTATAAATTAATGAGTTAGATCCATATTTGTGTACTAAGGGGGACCCTCGTGTACTGTGTCTCCTGTACGCGGATGATGCAGTACTCATGGCCCAAACGGCAAATGGCCTCCCAATTGTTCACGAATTTCATGAGGGATTTGGATCTTAAGGTTAATTTCCTGAGGTCCTTCACAATAATCATGGGGCCTAAAAGGATGAAAACCAGAACCCATAAAGTGGAGGGAGTTACTCTAAAAAGAGTACCACATTTTTACTATCTGGGCATTCCCTTAGATGAAGCTCTTTCTTGGGGGAATCTGTTGAAAATTGGAGTTAATCAATTTCAGGGGGGCTGTGGAAGCAAATTTTAGCTTCTCGTCTAGATTAGGTTGTATAAGGATCAGGGAAATGTTTCTTCTTTATAAAAAGCAAATGTTTATTGGTGGGGCTAAATGGGATAGGAGCCTGGGGTTAAGTAAATGCAAGCTGTCTTCACATTATAGAAAATAGTTTTGTCAGCCTCATTCTCCAGGTTCCTGCCTCTACAGCCACATTTATTGCCCACCGGGAACTGGGTTTGAATTTTTTGGAGGATGTGGTCCAACTCGCTCTTTTGTTACTATGGTTTCGGATTTGTATTACCCCAGAGTTGGCATTCACAAGAACTATTGTGGCAGACTGCCTAGGTTTGGATAGATGGGAGAGGATCCTGAGGTTGAATTATTTACAGCAGTCCCTGGATAAAGTGGGCTATTGAGATTTGTTATTAAATCCTGCCTCAGCCACTCCCTCTATGAGAGAGAGGGCTAAATTACTTTTTGGAGTTAATGCAGGAGGTGAGACTGAGAAAGTTGGTCAATTCCCATACAGTGAGTGAGTATATAGACCATCAAATGGGGTGGAGGCATGCCTGGTGTTTTTCCAAAATCCACAGCATAGATTTTATTTAACCAGGTTGAGGTTAAACACAGTTCATTTTTATGTGCCTCTCCCTTCCAGGGGACATGGTTTAAAAAGTTACCTAATTGCCATTGTGATGCCTGTACGCCACATAACAGCCTTAATTTTATTCTTTTGTGTCCGCTTTTCTCAGTTCCATGTAAGAACTTTTCATTGCCCTGTCTGAGAAGAGCTGGTTTAAGACAGCATAGAGTGGCATTACTTTTTCTTCAACTCATGGATTCGATAGATATTGGTATTGCAGTGGTGAATTTAATAAGGAGTGCGCTAGGGACTAGGAAAAGATATGTGGTCTAACCACGTTAAGAGAGTATCTAGCTTTGCTGGTTCATGATGAAATGTATTGACTGGAACTTGTTTATGTTATTCTCTATGAGATAGGTTTTTTGGTTTGGAGAATAATTGTATGTCTGTATATATTCAATAAATGTATTTTTTTATCATGTACAATTGTTTTGATTCTGTTTTTTTTATTCTTGTGCTTTAATTGTCAAATAGGACTGAATAAAGTTTTATGATGATGATAAGAGGAAGAAGCCTAGCGTGGAAGCTTACATGAATCTTATTACAGGCCCCTGGCCCATGCAGTATATAAGTAGAATCATGGGCAGATGGGTGCGGAGTGTGTTGTTTCGTTACGGGGGGTGGGGGTGACTAAATATTTGCTCAGCTTCCCGCTGGGCTATAGCACTGGCCTTGATTTCAAATCATGTCCCTCTGATGGAAGGTCAGGGCAAATTATCAAACATTTTACATGTTTCTGTAACTTTTATTCTATGATATATTCCAGGGATTTTTTGATTCCCCTAGTAAAGAGGTGTGCTATCAGAAATTACAAGGCAGCACAGCATATGTTTCTAAGCTTGATGATGAGGAAGTGATTGCCCATGTTGGGACATTTTTATGTGCTGCGGTGCATGCACGCATGAATACAGATTAACTTGAGAGGACTTGTTTTTAGTAAATTGATTGGAACGTACAGGTCTTTTCAAGGCCAGTCCCTCAGTTTTAAGGTTCAAGAAGCAATTCAGAGTAATTTCAATGTAGTAATGGCCCGAATGGTCACAGCTGGGAAACATCAATTTCTTGAAGAAAGCTCATAGTATCATGCTGCCTATGACTAGAATTTTAGAGCAATTCTTTTAATAAAAATATGTTCCCGATTTGAAATTGTCCCTTCAGTCCAAATGCAATTCTAAAGAAAGTGAAAGTATTTCATTTTCAAAGAGATGACTCCTAATAAATCTTTGAAAGCTTGAAAGGTATGCGGCAGGCTGGTGTCTTGTCTGCCTTGAGATGTTAAGTTTTAAAGAGTTGTGAAACATACATGTCTAAAAGTATTATTGCCAATGGCTACAGCTGAAGGTACAGTACATATGTAAATCCTGGATCGCCTGGAGACAAATGGCATTTGCCTCTGCTTCTGTGGCCCTCGTGGTGCGCAGCCCTGTGGATGGGCTAATATTGATTGGATCAAACAAAATCCGAAACCACTGGGTCGCAATTTATCGGGTCCCATAAATAACTCCTCATTGCGAGTTTGCCCAGTGGGGACCAACATGCAGATGTTCGTGATTAAAGCACCAAGATCCGCATGTCCCAGCAACTGGGCATTGTTAATCTTATACATTTCGTAAGGCGTGACCTGCCAAAATGTACTGGGGCAAAAGCTGTTGGAGTGTGGTGTTAGTCACCAAGGGAAAAATGGTAGGTGCAATAGTGTACGTAACCGCAAGGGTAATACCCGAAGTACTGATACTACAGGGTAGTGTATTTCTGGCCCATTATGAGTGTTTCACTTGGAAATGGGGACTAACCGGAATCATTGGTGCTTTTCATTCATTCTGGGTCAGTTGTTTTAGGTGAAATGTACATTGGGTAACACTATATGCAGTGCAGTGTGCGGCTACTACTTTAAATCCCAATTTGACCAGTACCTCCTGGTACAGGCCGAATTAGGATTTCCATATTACTGGCGAAGATGACCAAAATGTTTTAACCAGGGCCACTGGAATTATGCAGCAACATTGAATAAATTATACGGCAAGAAAACGCAAATTAAGTGAGGTATTACTTCATTTTTCTGTTATTTACTCATGGTAACACCCACAAAGATTTCCCTTTATTAGTACCAGTTAACTACCAAATACAGCAAAATGAAACTGAAAGATGATCTGTCAATTTTTGCAAAGGTTCGTTCACTGCACAGGAACACGTCACCATGCTTTTAACAACTTTTGATCCGTTTGAGCAAAAACATTTTTTTAATCTGCAGATTACTCAGCAGGTAATGGATTATGTGGCAAATTAATAAGTATGCAGAAAATGCCGCAGAATCATAATTCCACAGACAAGTTTTTCCATCTTGCAGCGATCTAGGTTTGTTCTGTCAAAGAAATTGCTAGCATCATTTGCTAACCTCAATTGTTGCATTTACAGAAGAAAAACAAAGGACGCTTTGGGAAGCGTCCTCATTATTTATTTGAAGCTGGAAGCTAGTATTACAAACAACCAGGAGAGCGAGGGGATGGTGCTAACAATAAGATTTCCCTACACTAACTGCTCAACATTCCACCAGAACTACAGAGCATTCCACACATTAAGGGTATCACACAGATAAGCAAACATGCACCACCCTACCCGGCTTTCAGCCACCTATTAACAGAGACAAGATTAACACATACCTTACCCTTTAACAAAACAAATAACAAAATACTAACAACAAAACATTAACATACAAAACAACAAAACCCAGCAAATAACAGGAAGAGATTACAACAAACAGAAAACCCATCCTTTAGCAACACAAGTTAAGACATAATGAAACCTGTACGTTCCAATCAATATACTAAAAGTAAGTCCTCTCAAGCTAATCTGTATTTATTGAGCCGCAATTTCTGATACCACGTCTCTTTACTAAGGGAATCAAAAAAGCACTGGAATACATAGAGTAAAAGTTACAGAAGAATGTAAAAGGGATAATAGTTTGTCCTGACCCTCCATCACAGGGACACGTTTAAAATGGAAGCCTAACTATAACGTCCCTGTAGTCTTTGTTTTTTTAAGTGGAAAAATAAATAAATAAATATATATATATATATATATATATATATATATATATATATATATATATATATATACACACATACATACACACACTTATCAGATGCAGCCTATAAATAAACACTAAAAATGTCTAAATTACATTGACTTTTCATTTTAGATCAATAGATAATCAGCAACTTATTTCCATTAAACACAGAAAATAGAGCATAGACCAGTTTCACAACCTTTACTTAAAGGAAAATGAAAGGGAATATGAGACATTTGTAGCCAATAGGCTGCCACTTAAAACACAAGAGAGAAACTAGCACAGTGCCTTTAAGACCTCCCAGGACCCCTTGTATCCCATCATGTCACACAGGTGACAGGTTAGTTCTTTTTTCTGGTTCCTCTTGTTAGGATCCTGGAGCATTGAGCACTCCTTTTTGACATTTTTGTCAGAGAATCTCTCTAAAACCTGGCAGCTACCACCTGTTTATGAAAGAACTCAGTACTTAGTGTACAAACAACTATTTTCCTGACAGAAAATGTATCTTTGTTCTGTCAAATATGCCTTCTTTCTTTGTGAGGTGCCCCTTCAGCCAAACACACAGTCTGCATTGTGTATCTTCCAGAGTCCCATCAACTAAATTCCTGTCCTCACTGCCAGAAGCTGCCCAGGCAGACCCTGAAGGACAGAGATAAAATAAGCTTGCATGGACTCCAAGAGAGAGTTGCTGCAGGATCTGCAAGAGACCTTAGGGAGCATAAATCTTTCCCCAAACAACCCTCCTCTCACAAAACACCTTCACACAGAGGTAAATCCCATAAAAGACACGGGAGGCGATGTTCCTGGTCACGCGCGGCTGTGGTTGGAAATGTAAATTGCTATACGTAAAAAAGAATCATAGAAATTCACTGAAAAAACCCAAAGGTTACAGGACGTTCTAGATAGGAAATATATATTTTTTTAAAGATAGAAAGTCACTTAAAAAACCCAAAGGTTACTGGGACGTTATAGTTAGGCTCACATTTTAAATGCACCAAACCATCGAAATTCACTAATTATAGTTAGCGTTATCTGAAGTACCTATATCTCGCGCCCTAAGGTAACTATAACTTGCACCCCAGCATGTGAGTAGGTCTGTGAGAGTCTGAATGGGTCTGTGGGTGGGTGCATAACTGTCTGAGTGGGTCTGTGAGCAGTAAGGATCTGAATGGGGCTGTATGTGTGTGTGCATGAGGCTCTTAGTGGGTCTGTGAGTGGGTGCGAAAGGGTCTGAGTGCTTGTGTGAGTGGGATAAATTGATTAAAAGAGAGACAGAAAAAGAGAGAGAGAGAGAGAGTTTTAGGCTTTGATGTATGATATATTTAGAATGAGATATTTCTGTACAATTTAAAAAAATGTAACTGTCATTTTAAAAATGTAATTTGTTTGTACTTTAAAAAATATTAAAACATTTAAAAAAGAGCAAAGTGAGTCTGGCTGGACTCGAACCCTGTGTGCTCAGTGTGAAGGTATGTGACCTTCACACTGAGCTACAGAATTCTTTTTTGTCGTTATTGTTTTCAACCCTTTATTTATTTATTAATTTTACAAAAGGCCCTTTACTTGCTCTCTGGCCCTCACTGTGCCATTCCTTCAATAAGCACGTAGCTGCTTTAACAGCAGCTCTGTGGTTGCTTAAGCATTTAATCTCTGTCCCTTGCACACATGGCCCGAGACTTGACCCACCCAGGGGCTTTATAACAACGAAGCGCTGGAGCCTGCGCTTCATTTGTTTTCTTAAATTTTATGGCAGATCCACGGGTCCACCTCAACTATGTCCATAAAATATTTTTAAAAATGCTTTTGAGCCCTGGGGGGCTAAGGAGTCAGAGTGCTTGTACCCTGGCCCCTGTTCTTTATTTTTTAACTTTTTTCTGGAACTCGGCTTCAGCTGAGTCCCAAGATACCCCACAACACTTCAATGGCTTTTGTTGTTGAAGTATTATCAGGAAATGAGATCTCAGCACGAGAGCAAGAGGGGTTGCAATCCTTCACGTCTCTATATATACAAATTTGTTTTACACTTAACTTCTCAAAAACTACTGAACAAAATTACACCAAAACAAAAACAGAACAAGCCCTCTTTCTGGATCAGGACCTACCTTTAGGCCAAATTTGGTGTAATTCTGCCCAGTAATTTCAGTGCTATCGCTGTTCAAAATCCCTACAAAAAAACAAATAGGGAAAATGTGTTTTGGGACCACCCCCTCTTTCTTGCCCCCCCCCGAATGGATCACCCCAAAACATTCCAGGCAGCAGCTTATGTGACTATATGCAAATATATATATAACTTAAAAAAACAAAGGTTACACTGATGTTATAGTTAAGCTCACATTTTAAACATACCAAACCATAGAAATTCACCTGTTAGAGTTATCTCAAGTAACTATAACTCGTGCCCTAACGTAACTCTAACTAGCGCCCCTACCATGCACAGTTTTTTGTCGAAAATTTTACTGCAAATATTACATTGATATAATCACTGATGTTATCAAAGATGTCCTCAGTGCCGTAATTTATGTGTTAATTAGCAGTGCATTGCGAGGGCGCAAGTTATAGTTACCTTAGAGCATGAGTTTAAAGCCCCAGGAAGGTGGTGGTCCCGGAGGCTGTGAAGGGGTGGGGCGGCACCCCCAGCGTTTCAATTTTTCAAAGCCCTGGGGAGATGGCGGTTCCTGGGGCTGCGGCGGGCCAGACGAGCTCCCGTGTTTCATTTTCTAGAGCTCCGGGGAGGCAGGAGGGGGCGGATGCCCCTCACCTGTTACATTAGTTTGAAGCCCTATGGAGGTAAAGTGGGACTGGGTGGGCCCCCGTGTTTCATTGCTTTAAAACCCCAGAGAGGTGGTGGTCTCTAGGGCTGGAGCTCCCCCACTTTTGGTTTGTTTGAAACCCCCGGGGAGGTGGCAGCCCCCCCGCATTGAATATATGAATCCCCCCGAACCCACGCTTGTTTTTTTATTTATAATTTTCAGCTGATCTGCTGCATCTCCTTCCAGTTTTTTTAAATGCGTTTTTGTCCTGGGGGAAGTCGCTCTGGGACCCCTCCACTACAGCTAAGGGCCTACCCTGGCCTTTTTGTTTTTTACATCTTTTTTTCTGGGACTCGGCTGAAGCTGAGTCTCAAGATGGCTGCCAACACTTCCTTGTTGAAGCGTTGGCACCTCAGCACGAGAATGGGAGGGTTTGTGAAGCCTTTGTGTCCCTATATATATACAAATTTGGATTTTCTTTGTTTCTCAAAAACTACTGAACAGATTTACATAAAAAGATCGCTTTCTAGACCAAGAGCTACCTTTCTGCCAAATTTGGTGTAATTCCGTCCAGTGGTTCGGGCTGTAGACCTGTTCAAAATCCCTATGGGAATTAACAATAGAAGCTCACCTTTTTTGACCTCCCCCCTTTTTCTAAGGCCCTCTTGATGGATCACTTTGAAAGTTTCCAGGCAGCAGCTGATGTGACTATCAAATTGTTTGGAAAACATTGTGATGATTTGTCAAGCGGCACCAAAGATATAGGCAAGTTAAAAAACACTTTTTCTAAAGACACTAGGTCCTAAGTATAACTACCTGGTGGCAATCACCACTTGGGAATATATATATATATATTTGATGAGGTTTTCCCTGAAAGAGAACTAGGATTAAAGGTAAGCAACGTTTCCATATCGAGGTGGAATTTACTACTGCAAAATAAAGGTATAACTTGTTTTTATGCAGTGTTCCATGCGCACTTCTGCTGTTTCAAAACGCTTTAATTATTAGGTGCTGCTGTTTAACAATTTAATGGTACTTAAATTCCTGACCTCAGGGCTATGGAAGTCTGGGTGATTCAAACTACGGAATACATAATCACTACAGATTTCAGCCACGGACATTTAACTCACTGAGACATCTTGAAACCAGTAATGACAACTCTTCATGCCTTCCTGGATTATTATGAGAAACACTTGAGTTGTGCTCGCAGGTGTTATTGCTCTCTCTTGCACTAGCTACAGCTTTGTGAATCTGGCATAGTCCGTCTTGCTGTGAAATGGATTTCTAACACCGTTGATTGAGGCATTTTGTTTTAACAATATTCGACAGCCAGAAGCGCTTTGCTGAGACCTGAACAAGTGGATTTGTATAGGTTTTTGGCCAAGTCAGAAGACCCGCTCGAATATAGGCATCTTTCTTGAGAGACTCTCTTGCACTCTTTTAACAATATTTTTTACACAAATCTGACCTGATTTCGCTTTTGCTATTAAAGCCTGGCCCCTAGTCCCAAGGAAAGTGATCTGGTCTCCCAAGCCATAGTAAGCAGTTTCTTTAGATCACATCTGTATAGTTGAAAGAACAAAAACATACTTCAAAGTTCAGTGTGAATGAGGTACATCGGCTTGTATTACCAGCGGCGGCGGCCGCAAATCTCAAGGGGAGGGGTGGGTGGGGAGAGGAACGGACACAGGGGGAATAAAAAATATAATAAAAAAAAAACTCACCACTCCCTGTCGCCCCCACTGCCTCCTGCCGCCTCGCTTCTCTTCTTCTGGTGTCCTGGCATTCACTGGGATACCAGCACAGGCTCCCCAGCAATCCTGGTGCTGCTTTAATGCTAAACCTGTCATTAAAGCAGTGTCAGGATTGGTCTGACCGGCTTGGACTGCCGCCAAACACTGCCCTGGGGTCCATGCAGTTTCTCCAGCCTGGCTGTTCAACACAGCCAGTTTGTAGAAACCAAAGTGCCCATGTGTGTTTAGCCAGCCTAAGACGGCTGAGCAAACACACATACCCGCTAAGGAGCACTATCTCCTCCTGCCCCCTCCCACCTCCCATGCCCAGCCTGCACTTCCCTTAGAATGCTGCTGGTTGAGCCAGGGGCTGAAAGATAAAATGATAAAAACTAGGGGGGTCATTACGACCCTGGCGGCCGGTGGTAAGGTGGCAGGAACACCGCCAACAGGCTGGCGGTATCCCGCCAGCTATTATGACCGTGGCGCAAAAGCCACGGCCATACCGCCGGCCCCTCCACTTAACCGCCAGATTTACGCCTGGCGGTCATAATCCCCAGGGCAGCGGTGCAAGCACCGCTGCCCTGGGGATTATGAGTCCCCGACCGCCAGCCTGTCCGTGGCGGTAAACACACTTGGCATGGGCAGTGCAGGGGCCCCCAGGCATAGCCCCGTCACGCATTTCACTGCCCGAATTTCGGGCATTGAAATGCGCGACGGGTGCTACTGCACCCGCTGCACATCAACATTGCCGCCGGCTCTATTACGAGCCGGCAGCAATGTTGATGTGACATTTCCGCTGGGCCAGCGGATGGTAACACTGTTACCGTCCGCAGGCCCAGCGGAAATGTCATAATAGGGAGGCAGCAATACCGCCGGCAATGGCGGTATTCTGTCTCCAGCGGCCTTCTGTGAAGACCGCCGAGGTCTTAATGACCCCTAGGTTTGAAAATGTATGCAAACAATACATGGACTAGGCCTCAATAGAATAACCCATCATAGTTGTTTTGTAAAATAGACCCAAACACAAACTTGAACCAATCAGATTGCCTCCCCCCTTTAGAACCTCCTGTAAGGAGCTGCCTTCCCTCCGATTTTCCAAGCATAAGTGCTGTAATAACAAAACAACACTGAGCAGAGAGAAGGTCAGCTCCCCCGGGGAGGCGGGCGGGCCACATATAATTCTGTGACAGCTTTCATAGATTCACATGCTTGAATAAGAGTAGCAAGCAGTAACTAATACGTTTTCTGTATTAAAAAATACTGTCCATCCCAATCATCAGAGAATGTTAACATTAGACAGTTAAATGCAAAGCAATACAAGAAATCCTTCTAAACATTCATGAATATGCAAGAAAGGTACGTTAATACTGCACAGAAAACGTGATATTATATCAGAAGCGGATGGTGGGAAACAAACGGCTCACCTTATCTGAACAAATGTCTAAGAACTGCTTGACCCACAGCAGCATCACGGAGCGTCTCAGCATTCAGGCAGTAATGCTTCTTGAAGGCGTGCGTAGTTCTCCACGTGGCTGTTCAACAGATGTCTGGCAGAGATACCCCAGAGAAGAGTGCATGAGAAGTGGACACTGCTCGGGTAGAATGTGCACGAACCTTAGTGTCCAGGGGTTGACCAGCCTTCTGATGGCAAAAGGCTATGGCACTTGAAATCCATCTAGAAATCGTTTGTTTAGTAACAGCATGGCCTCCTCTGGGTGCACTAGGTGCTACAAACAGTTGATTGGACTTCCTGATCGAGGATGTTTGCTGCAAATAAAATTTAAGGCATCATTTGACGTCCAAAGAATGCAGCGATCTTTTTTCCCCAGTCTGAGGCCGTGGAAAGAAAGTCTTTAGCACTACTGGCTCATTAATGTGGAAGTGAGATGGTACTTTGGGGATGAATTTTGGGTTTGTCCGTAGGATGACTGTATCATCTGTAAACTTCATGAATGGTTCCTGGGTGGTAAAGGATTGGATCTTGCTTACTCTACGCGCAGATGTTAACGTTAAGAGGAGTGCTACCTTCCAGGTAAGATACTTAGGTGGTCATTAGAACCTCTGCGGTCTTTCTACAAGACCGCCTATGGACCGCCGTGCTGAAGACCGCCAGTGCAGGCGGTTTTCCGCTCAGCCCATTATGACCGCTGGCAGCCATACTGGCGTCCTGTGATTCGGCGTGGCGGTGTTCTGTTGACGGGGTGCTGGCGGCATGGATCCTGTCCCCTCCCCGAGGATCAATGGACCAGGTAAGTTGATCGTCCGTTAGGGGAGGGGGTTGGGGGGGTGTTGTGTGATGTGTGGGTGCATGGGGGTGTGCGTGTGTGTATGTAGAGGGGGTGTGTGAGTGCGTGTATGCATGCGGGGGTGTTGTGTGTTTGGAAATGAGTGCATGTCTGTCTGTATGTATGTCTGTATGGATGTGTGCGTGTATGTCTGAATGTGTGTGTGGCTGTTGCCATGTATGTTGGTGAGTGTGCGGGTATGTGTGTTGGTGGTGCCTGCGTGCGTGTCGGGTGTGAATTTGTAATGTAATGTTGGGGGTAGGGGTGGGGAGGGGGGTCCTGCCACCTTTGGGGGTGGCAGGGGTGGTGGGGGGTGTAGGGGAAGGACTCGGGGTGAGGGGTGGGGGAGACCCCTATTAGTGCCAGGGAAGGAATTCCCTGGCACTGATAGTGCTCACCGCCATGGATTTCATGGCGGTTCCAAACCTCATGAAATCCATGGCGGTCAGCCGGGTCATGATACCGCCGGCGGTATTGTGACGACCGCCGGGCTGGAGACCCAGGTCTCCAGCCCAGCGGTCGGATCGGAGAAGTGGCGGATGACCATGGCGGTAACCGCCATGGTCATAATTGCAACATTTTTGCCGCCAGCCTGTTGGCGGTAAGACTGCCGCTTCTCCGCCGACCGCCAGGGTTGTAATGAGGGCCTTAATATCTGATTTATAAATAGGCTCGAATGGTGCCTTCATCAACTGACTCAGGACTGTATTCAGCTGCCAAGTTGGAGGAGGTCATTTGGCTGAAGTAAAGGATCGGAACAAACCTTTCATAAACTGATGAAAAGACGATGAGACCAGAGGGATAGTCCTTTGGATAGTTGTCTATATCTGGAGATGGCAGCTAGGTGAACCTTAATGGATGCATGCACAAGACCAGACCGTACCAGATGGAGAAGGTATGGTAAGACCTGCTCTGGAGCAGATGTAAGCAGATGAATGCCATTTGTAGCACACCATAAACAAAACCGTTTCCATTTTAAGGTATACGTTTTACTAGTGCTATAGGCACGTGCTTTGGCTAAAATGGTTTTACAGTCAACGGGAATATTTAGATGACCGAATTCATTGAACTCAGGAGCCATGCACATAATCTGAGAGACTTGGGATCCGGATGTCTCACTTGGCCCTGGCTGATGGTGAGCAGGTCCAGCATAGGTGCTAACCTGATGGGAGGACACAAAGACAGCAACAGAAGTTCTGTGTATCACAGTTGACGTGGCCAGGCTGGAGTAATTAGAATTATCTGTCAGGGCTGCAACTTGATCTTGCTGATGACCCGTGGAAGAACAGGTATTGGAGGAAAGGCGCAAGCATAAATCTCTGACCATGCTATCAAAAGGGCATTTCCCCATGACTCTGGTTGGTGATGCCAGCTCGCATAAAACCGGCATTTCGCATTCTGAGACGTCGCGATGAGGTCCAGGTTTGGGGTTCCCCACTTCCGAAATATTGCGTCCAGCATTGTCTGGTTCAGTTCCCACTCGTGTGAAGATGGGCTGAGCCTGCTTAGTGAGTCTGCTGTGGTGTTGCTGACTCCCGGAAGATGTTCTGCTCGTATGTGCACCAAATTCTGAATGCATCAGGTCCAGATGACGTGAGCCTCTGTGGACAGCAAATGAGACCGAGTTACACCTTGTTTGTGTATATAGTGCATGGTGGTTGTATTGTCTGTCCGGACAAGCACTGATGAACCTCGGATTCTCAGCAGAAAAGCTTGCAGTGCAAGGTACACAGCTCTGAGCTTGAGGAGGTTGATGTGCAGGGTAGCATGAGAATGGGGCCACTTGATGTAGACTTAATGATCTTGCAGACATGTTCCCCATCCCTCCATCGAAGCATCCGTTGTGATCATAAACAGAGGAACCTGAGCCAATAATTCTAGACCCTCTGAGATCATTGCCGGAGTTGACCACCAATGGAGGGAGTCGACCATCTTTGTCGTTATCTGAATGATGTCCCCGAAGGAACCTTGCGTCTGCTTCCACTGTTTGCCGAACTCTTCCTCAAGAGGGTGCATCCGAAGGTGACAGTGTGGAACTAGATTGATACAGGAGGACATCATCCCCAGTAATGACTTGAACTTTTGAACTGAAAGAAACGTTTTTCTTCTAACTGTATCCGCTAGGGTCAGAAGCTTGAGTTGATGTTCCTTGGCTGGGAATGCCTTCACTAGAGTCATGTCCAATATAGTGCCCAGAAATACTATTCTTCTGGTAGGCTGAAGCTGGGACTTGTCTCTGTTGAGAGTGAGACATAGTTGCAGGAAGACATGTAACGTGGTCCTGAGAGAGTAGCGTAGGGTAGAGATGTCTGGAGCCTTCAGCAACCAGTTGTCCAGATATGGGAATATCTGGTGTTTGAAATGTCTCAGATATGCTGCAACAGGGGCTAAGCATTTTGTGAAAATCTGGGGAGCAGATTTGAGTCCAAAGGGTAGGACTTCGAATTGAAAGTGCCGGCCTCTACCATGAATTTTAAAATGTTTCTGTGTTTAGGGTGAATCGAAATGTGGAAGTAAGCATCCTGCAGATCTAGGGAAGCCATAAAATCGCCTCTGTTGAGAAGCTGCAGGACATCCTTCAATATTACCATATAGAAGGATTGCTTGTTGAGAAATTTGTTGAGCTGCCTCAGATCCAGGATGGGCCTCCACAAATGAGACTTCTTTCTGAGGAGGAAGAAGCGAAAACAGAAACTGCTTCCTCATTACGAAGAAGGGACTACCTCTATTGCCACTTTGGATAACATGACCTCTATCTCCAGGAGGAGAAGATGCAGATGTTGTTGATGCTCCCGGGAAGGTGGAGTTTTGGGAGGCATGCAAGTGAACTCTAGCAGGTGACCATAAGTTATGATATCTAGAACCCACTTGTCGCTTGTGATCTGCCACCAACATTGCAGGTGACGAGTCAAGGAAGGACCGGTAGCCGGCCTCTGGAGGTTGTCATTGCCTTCATGAGGCATCCTTGGACTGTCTTCCCGACTTTCCTCCAGGAGGAGGCCTGTTGTATTCCGCCGCCGGAGGTTGCCTCTGTTGGTACTGGGGTCTGGATGATTGGTAGTGGGAGGAATAGGCGGGATATCTGAAAGATTGGTAGCCACCTCAAAAGGAAGAGTGCCCTCTACCCCTGGTTCCTCGGAAGGGAGTGCGTTTATACTGTAGCGACCCCAAAGACCTGGCAATATTGGTATCCGCTTTAATTGCCTGAAGAGCAACGTCGACATGCTTTCCAAACAGGTCTTGGCCATAGTAAGGGAGGTCCAGGATCTTGGTTTGGACATCCGGTCTGAAATTTGTGGCCTTAAGCCATCCTTGATATCTTAAGACGGCTGAACCAGTCAGTAGCCGAAACCCCATTGCTGCAATGTCAAGGGCGCAGTCAATCACCTCTTCAGACGTCTGCTGACCTTCCATGAGGATCTTTCTTGCTTCCGGCTTGCTGGAATCTGGAAGATCATCAACAGAGTGCGAGATATCTGACCACAGCTGCCTGTCGTACGTGCCCAGGAGCACCAGGGAATTTGCGGCATGGACCACAATGGCAGACATAGAAGAAAACCTCTTTCCGATGTTGTCAAGGCGCCTTCCGTCTTTGTCAGGAGGTGCCAATAGAGGTACTGAAGGGTTCCTGGAGCGTCTCTGGGCAGCCTGAGAAACCACTCAGTCCGGTTTTGGGTGACCTACCAGACAAGCAGGAGCGTCCTCTGTCGCTTTATATTTTGTGTCTAGCTTTAGTAACACCGCTGGCACTGTTGATGGGTTCTTATTTTTTTAAGCCCTTGATTCCAGACCTGGTCAGTAATCGGTAATGCCCTGATCCATTTCCTGTGCAGCTCTTTAAAGTCATACAAAAAGCAGTCCTGCTGCGTAGATGGCATTTGCAGCTCAAACCTTGCCGCAGCTTTTTCCAAGAGATTATATTATGAAAAGAGCCAATATCCTCAGGAGGAGACTCAACTGCCAATGGCTCTGGTGAAGGTGGTGCTGGGAGTACATATTCATCCCATTCATCCTGGTCTGAAAGAACTTCCCCTTTCTCTGCCGCCTCATCCGAAGAGGCCTGGACTTGGGGACTCTCAGGAGCCTGAGGAGGAATTTGTGGCGCCGCAGGAAAAGCTGGTAGAGGTGCTGGAGTAGCTGGGGCAGTCACTGTTGGCGTGGGGTCCTTCCCGGACTGAGGATAGAAGCACGCTCTATAATCTGCCAGCATGGCCTGGAGATCGGACATGAGACCGGAAGGCAAGCATACCGTTCCCTGTTGTTGTTGTGGGACTGGGTCATAATACTGCTGACTATAATACGAGTCATCATCCGAGTACTCCTGACATTTAACGTGCAACTGCGAAGAACTTCTGGCCACACCAAACAGTGCATCCTGATCTGAGTCCTCATCATCATCGCCATCCAAAAACCTAGATGGCAAGAGCCTTGACACCTTGCTTGGTGATATGACAGACAGTGTCAAATGAGTTTTTGAGAGCCTTTTGAGAGGAGTATGCTGCACAGATTGATACAAAGGCAATGTAGATGGTCTTTTCCTCTTCGTTGGAAACATTTTAATAGTTGAAGACAAGAAACCAGTTGTCGTCGACGGGGGCGTCAATAATATCGTCGTCACTGGAAACATTGTAGCTGACGACGGTTGAACCGCCAACGAAAGCGTCGTCAACGGAGTCGTCGTCGGAATCTTCGTCGATGGAGGTGTTGTCAACGAAGGCATCGTCAACGAGGGCATAGTCGACGGGGACGGGAGTGTTGTCGGTGAGAAAAGCGTCGACGAGATGGGGCGCCCCGTCGATGAGGATGATAACGTCGTCGACGAAGATCCTGCAGCCGCTGCCGTCAACATGGAGATAGTGACAGCAACCGGCATCACCGATGAAACAGTCGTCGACGAGGGTACCGTCGACGTTGGCGTCATTGACGGTGCTGAACTAGGCTTCTTAAACTTATGTAGAACTTTAGGAGGTGGAGTAGCCGGTTCAGAAGCAGTCTTTTTTGCTGCTTTTTTTAGGGTTTCTGCGTCTGCTTTCTTTTTCTGTGGAGAGCCATGACTCCTAGCAGAAGCCCCTGCTATCTTTTGTGCCATTTTTCTAGGTGGCTTTTGAATCTCAGAGCTTTCCCGTTTTCTCTTCACAGGTGTTTTAGGGGCAGAAATAGAAGAGGCCCTGTCCTCATCAGAGGCAGAGTGTCCAGTCTTACCTCTTTGAAGCCACAACAGCAAGCGACCCTCCCTGTCCTTCAGGGTCTTTTGTAGAAAATGTTCTGCCGATTTTGCAGTCCTTAGTCTTGTAGCTGGGGTATAGACAATAAATACATTCCTCATGTGGATCCTCCACATATAATCTTGTCTTTAAACATGAGGCACAGGATCCGAAAAGGCCTTTCCTTGGTGTCTCTGATATGGTAGTCAGTTTGAAGCACCAGAGAAGAAAATAAATGTCCAAAAGCTGTAGTAACAGATCTTCTGAGAGAAAATCTTGAGCAGAGCTCAAAGGAGACTCCTCAGCACAACGTGCGGTGGAAAATCTGAGGGAAGGCAGCTCCTCACAGGAGGTTCTAAAGGGGTGATTGGTTCAAGTTTGAGTTTGGGTCTTTTTTACAAAACAACTATGATGGGTTATTCTATTGAGGCCTAGTCCATGTATTGTGTGCATACATTTTCAGGCCTAGTTTTTATATTCCACCGGGGACACCCATCTCGACGACGGGGAAGTATTCAAGCATGTAAATCTATGAAAGTTCTAATACTGGAGTAACGGAACGATTCTCAGTCCCAGACAGCATCAGGACTGCTCTGCCCCGTGCAAGGAATGGCTGACCCTGCTGTAGCACTTTAAGGTGCTTTTCTTCTCCCATGGCGGGGATGCGCCCTGGAGCATTCCCGGGCCAAGATCTGGCCAAGACCAGGCCTATCATGTCCCAGAGCAGGCATGCCGGTCCACCACCCTTTTGTGCCCATCACAATAGGTTTGACATTGCACTGTGATTTTGTTCCCTATGAGCATAAGCGTGATAATACCTGATCATTTGTTTCCCTTAATGTTTGTGAAAATGGGGAAACAGAAGCTGCCCTCTAGTTCGGCTAAATCAGATACCCCACTTTTACGCCGTTGGACGTATCTTTACAACGTGAGGAGGGTGTTATTAGAAAAGAGATAGAACTAGCAGAATGTCATTTATCTCTCTCTTCCCCCACTCTTTCTGTGCTATCAGTGGAGCCATCTCCTGCCCCTGCTATGGCTGTAATAGGGGAAGGGACTTTGTCTCTGGAATCTAACGTCCTCGGCAGCCACACCATGAGGCGAGCATACCAGCTCCACTGGGACTTGTTAAGTCCATAGTTCGTTTTGAATATGATATCATGGTGTCCCCTAATAATCAGGGTGAGCTAGCCCCAGAGAAAAGGAAGAGGGTGGAGGCAGGTAGAAGGTCTAAGAGCCCACATGTGAGCATTGCACAATCATTTTAGGCATCTTGCTCTAACTGTGTTAATGCAAAGTATGCCACCACTGGTCCAAACAAGCATGTTAACATCACAGGTTGTGACAATGGAATAGGGTTCAGGAAGGAGGATCAGTCTCAAACTAGCATTTGTGGCTCCCTTGTTCAATGGTCTATCAGTGAAGGGACTAATGCCCTGCCCAGGGGGGAACAGGAGTAGGTTGCTGGTAGGGCAACCGCTACCTGTTATAGAGACTTATCAGCATCAGATGAGTGACAGCCTTCTGCCTCCTCAAAAGACAAATTGGAGTTACCACCAGATTTTTGCCCGTATGTGGCTATATTGATTGATGTCCCTCATCTGAATATTGATTAAAAATGAAACAGCTCTTGAGCTGAAAAATAAAGTCTGTCATTGGCTAGTACAGCATACAGACTTTAGGCTGCATGAATCAAAGGACATCTTGTTTTGGAGAAGGCCCAACTGGATTGGGCCCCTAGCTAAATCAAAAAATGGGGACTGTGTCATGAGTAACTGTAGAAACCCGGAGCTTGCTTGAGAGGTTGTTTATTGGGGTGTCAGGTGGCATTGGGGCAAATCTGGTACAGGTGTAACGGTTGTTCTGCTAGGGTTCTTTTATTCCCATTTAAGGGAGCAACACCTGCTAGTGAAGGAGAGAGGAGTTGGGATCGATGGTAGTGATGAGTCAATTTAATGTTCCTGTCACTAATAGATTCCAGAGTCTTACTGATCTCGAGAGACAGGACTGACGCCAAAGGGGTTATAGTAGCAATCATGAGTTAGCCCTCAGTAGCAGTTCTATGAAGACCCTCGCTAAGAAGCCTGATGTGTGTTGTGCAGAGAGTAGGGAAGGTGAAGACTGTCACAGATTAGGTGGGTGTGTCCAAATTTATTTTCCTATGAACTTGTTAACTGCTGTTTCTCTCCCCAGGCCCTCCACTCTTAAAGTTTGGGGCTAACCCTGACCCCAGTAGGACAGCTCAGACAAAGGCCCACTTCAATGACAGTGTGCAAGAAATAGCAACCAAAGAATTTAAGGCTGCTACCCTGCTATTTTCATGGAACATAGTTGGTTTAAAGGAGAAAATTGCAGACCCGGAGTGGGGAATGTTTATCGATAAGCATGATCTAATTGTTTTGCAAGAACAATGGGCCCTGGACTAACAATATAGATTGGGGTATTTTGATTATAGTATTGAGACAGCACCTTCTAAAAAAGGGCATCCGTCTGGTGGGTTAATAATATGGGTTAAGAGCACTCTAGACCTAGAGATTTAAACACCAGATGTGAATAGTCAAGACATTCTGGGACTAGCCCTGAGAGGAAGAAGTGGGTGCACATCTATAATAGCACTGCACAGCATAATAGGCAATCACCAACCTTTGCAGGGCTTGCTTGCCATTTCTGTAACAAGAGGGAAAATGCCCCCCTTATATTAGCAGGGTATTTTAACACCACCTTTGAACCATTAGAGGGTCTAGCAACAATATATGGTGCTGAGGATCAGGCTAGATGAATCCCAGCTTTAGGGTCTGAACCCCTATTGTCTTGGCCTGAGGTTGCTATTCAGCTCCTGTCCCTTACACTAAAGCATGGTGTAAGTGCGTGCAATAGATGGTTCCCCTCAAATAAGAAGTACTCCCCTACTTTTATGTGTGGGTCAGTGATATTGATTATGTTTTTTTGGATCTGGACCTCTGGCATTTTGCTGTAAATTTTGTGATCACAAGACAGATTGATGGTGATCATAATGGGTTGCAACTTACTTTGAAGCGCCTTTTTCAGGAAGCATAGAAGCTGGGGACCTAGTTCAGAAGCTACTTTGTTTTTAAGCAATAATAGAAGGACTATTAAATGGGCAAAGTTGTTCCTAGATAGGGAGTCCTTGATTGGTATTTATAACACTTTTAACAGGTGTTTGAGTCCACCTAGTGATAATTCCTACAGCAATGTATCAGTAAGTGACCAGCCTGCAGTCCTATTTGCCTTCTTAAAACAATAATGTACAAAGACTGTGCTGGTAAGGTCCCCTCACTGCACTCACCCAAATGGTATTATAATAAGGAATTCCGAGAGGCCAAGAGGCAGCTTTTTAGAGCTATTAAGAGATGGTCTGGGCTGCTCGAATAAAATTCAAACAGTTAATCTTATAACATAAGCAGAGAAGGGTAGATGAAAACGGTATGGCGCTTGCAGTATCCGCCCACTGTAAGGACTCCAAAACCTTTTGCCACATATTTGCTCTTGTGTGTCCAAGATCTAATAGCCCTTTGGAGCTTTTGGAATTTGTAGTCCAACCCTGCCTATGGGTAGAACATTTTTCAACAATTTATGCTCCATCTTTTATAGAACTAAGTGAGGATGGAATAATAGCTCCTGAGCAATATCCTGGGATGGATGTAGGGGTAAATCCACTTTATTTTTCGATACAGGAAACACTCCAAGCCATCCAGGCTATGCCCCCAGGCAAAGCTCCAGGGACAAATGGAATACATGGGGATCTGTATAGATCAGACCCACTTGTCTGGCGCCCTTATATAACCCGCCTCGCAAACAAAACAGCTGTAGGTGGGGTTCTACCAGAAACCTGGACAAATACAGAAATAATATCTGTCTGTAAAAAAGGGAGATGGGATCATTCCAAATAACTATAGTCTGATTAGTTTAATCAGCCATCTCCAGAAGATCTTTTGTCACCAGGTATTAGGAAGATTACAGGACTGGATGAATGGGGCTTCGATTCCTTCACACTTGCAGGCGGGGTTAAGATCCAGGGTGACCAAATCTTTCGGTTCAATCTCACTGCACCATAATGTCTGAGGCAGGCTGGGAACCATCCATACTTGGCCTTTGTGGACTTAAAGACAGCCTTCAACTTAGTTCCTAGGTGGCTCTTGTGGTGCACTTTGGCCGAGATGGGTATCGATGAGCACCTGCTGGATGTCCTTATAAGACTACATAGTAACACCACAGCCCAGGTGAGATGGGGGATCAATGGAAATCTGACGGTAAGCATTCCAGCGCATCAATGAGTATGACAGAGGTGTGTCTTGGCACCTTCCCTTTTTTCGTTATACATAAATGATGTTGTTAAAAAATCAACACACTAATAAAGGGGTGAAAGGAAGAATTCCTTGTCCGACCTCCCAATCTATTGATCAGCACCACACAAAGGACAAGAAATCAAAATAGAAACCCTACCCCAACAGAGTGAGCTCCATGGCCGAAACATGTTGACCCTAGAGCAGAGATTTGGGGTGAATGGATGATTGTATCCCAATATCACCACCAATTATCTAATTCTTTTTTAATCCTATCCGGTGAATCCCAGAAAAAAGATTAGTAATGGATTCACATGAGATAGTTTTAGCATTTCTGAGTGGTGTCCTGTATGATTAATCCTCTTATGCCTTTTGTGTTGTTGTTCCCCTTTTGCTCCATTCCTTACGTTGGACAGCGTGGGAATGTGTTAGCATAGCCCTATGATGAAGCATGCCAAGATTAGTGGGTGAGGGCACTTTCTTGACAACCATGCTGTGTCTAAAGTGTGGTGGAGCCCACTCTGTTGGGGTAGGGTTTCAACTTTGATTTCTTGTCCTTTGTGTGGTTTTGGTTGTTAAAACATTGCATGATGTGCTGAATCTAGCTGGCATTTCTATCCCTGCGTTGCTCTTTGCCAACATTACTGATTTCTCGTATGCTGATCGGCTTCCAGAATCTTTTAAACAAATTCACTGAGTTTTGTGAAGCCTGTGGCTTAGAGGTTAACACCAATAAAACCAAATTCATGTTTTTTAAGTGGCATAGAACTTGTAGAGGGAACTTTACCATGTAAGGGGAATTATTGCAGCAGGTTGACTAATTTGATTATTTAGGGATAAGGATCGATAAACATAGATCTTGGAATTCCCATATTGGGAAAAGTGAAACGGTGCTGGTACACTCTGCTTCTCCTATTGCTAAGAGAGTCAAGATGCCTATCCCCAAATCCATCTCTTCAGCAGTAGAGATGTATAGGGCAAAGGTCCAGCCCACTGCTCGTTACGGGCAGAAGTGCAGGGATTTTCAGAAGTTAACGGCTTGATCAATAAAGAAAATAACTTCATAATATCGCTTTTTTTCTCTCCCCCAGAGCACTCCATTCATCCCATAATGTTCTGACCTAGGGCTCAAGAGGGTGGGGGACTTGGCAGTGCTCAGACCCTTTTTAAATTGGGTTAGGCTATGGTCTACAAATGAACTTATTCCCCATAGGTTGACTGCGGAAGAACTGTTGAGCCTGAGTAAACCCCAATTATTCCCTCGGTTTAAGTCTGTCAAGTATCACCTTACTAATTTAGGTTTAGGGTGTCATTGGTCAAATTCTAAACTGATGGGTTCTGATGCCAAAGGGCGAGTTATCACAACCTTCTGGCAGATGAATGTCCTTGAATATCATTGTGAGGCCAAACCAGGAAGCTTGATGGAAGACTGAAGGTATTCCCAGGAAAAGAACACTATATAGATGCTATTTAACCATTGGTAGCTCATATACTCTTTGTCAAATTTAGACTCGGAACTCTCTTAGTCAATAAATTTGTCTGCAAATAGAAGACTGAGGTCCTAAGGCTGGCCGTCATAAGACTGCCAGCCAAGCTGTGGGGGCTGCAGCTGTGTCAGTTCAACCGCCACATTCCAAGTTTGGCATGCGGACCCACCTAAAGACTGCTGTCCTCGCCAGGATCAAACATCCTGATGTGCAGACGGCAATCCTGGTTGTAATCAGCCAGGGCGGTGCTAAACTCAGCGCCGACCTGCTAATTACAACCTTATTCTCTGCCAGCCTTTTCATGGCGGTTTCACCACCATGAAAGGGCTGGTGGAGAACAAGTGCAGGGGGCCACCTGGGGGCCTCTGAACTGCCCATGCCATGGGCAGTTCAGGCCCCCCCCCCCTTGCCTAGCACCATCGGAATGCGCACTGTCTGCTTTGCAGACAGTGCGCATTGTGAGGGTGCTTGTCGGACCCTTCTGTGCTACGCGATAGCACTCGGCTCCTTTAAGGGAGACAAGTGCTATCTCGTAGCACTGTTCCCGCAGGTCAGACCAGCCAGAACACTCTATTTCAAGGTTACCACCAGTCAGCCAGGTCAGGCAGGCAGAAACTTTGTTATAAGGTGGGGAGAACGCCACCGCCATCACTGTGGCATCCTCCCTGCGAGTTTGGCAGCCCTGCTTTGTGACCGCCAAACTCTAATGAGCCCCTTTGTCACCTACCTCAGATTCGTGCCAGTATTGTGGTTATGGTAGTGAGGATATAGAATATGTTTTTTTTTTCCCCAAGATATAAAAAGCTGCGTCAAACTTGGATCAAACCCTTGTGCAAACATATTGGGGTGAGAAGCTTGCAGGAAGCATATAGGATACTGTGCACAGACCTGGGGCAGGTTACCATCTGGGGTATTAACCATTATTTTTATGCTGAATGGCTGATCAGGAAAAAAGGTGGATTGATGTTTTAAATTGAATTAGTATTGCACTACTTCGATTGTTTTAATATATTGTTAAACAATAATTAATGATGGATTGATTTGCTGGTTTTATCTTACGATGAAGTTTTATTCTCCTGATTTTATCTTGGTAACATTTTGAACTGTACAGTATTTAAGAAGATTTATTGTTTTTAACTAAGATGTTTTTTATGTGTTTTATGGGTAGTTCCCGAAATAAACTGTTTGATGATGATGATAGTTATCTTAAAATTTGGGATAGTGGGGCATATTGGTAACAGTGTTTCCTCATTAGGGAGCCAAGTTATTCCTGTAATTGTAACTGTAAAATGAGAATAGCACATGGAAACAATATTTCTGCATTTTTTGCTGATACAAATGTGCATGTCTTTAGGTACAGCAGTCAGACCCTGTGAGTGTATCCTTTATCCCATTAAAGAAATGATGCACTTAAATCACTTTAAAGGGGAAAACGCTGTTATAGTTGCAATAATACCCCCAATTGCACTTTTCACAGTGGGTCTGCACACATCTGGCCTTTTTCTAACTCACAGTGCCATGCAGTTACAAGGGTCTTGGAGAAATAGCAAACGAGAAATCTATACATTCCGTGTCATAGTTTTTTTTCATAAAAATATGAATGATTTTCTGTTTTACCATTAGAGCCAGCATTCCAGTTCTGAGGAAGAAGAAGAGGCTATTCACCTTATAGTAAGTAGTATTCTTACATAATATATTAGTGGCTATCATATTATATTTCCAAACATCCTTCCCAGTTCAGTCTGGATTAGGTAGTGATTGACCAAAATATTGTGGTTAGAATATCGAGGACAAGAATATTGTGAAGGTAAGCTTCAATAGGTAAGCAAATAATTGCCATAATCAACTCCAAATATATGTACCATGACAACATATATAACTTCAAGGTGCATAGATGTGGGGTTACAAATAGTAAATTTATACTTACCTATTTGCATTTACCTTCTCGATATTCTTGTCCTCGATGTTATTTCTAGGATATTTTGGCCATGAAATATTTTTGCCCTCAATATTCTGTCTAACAACTACATTTGGAACATTAGCTTGCATTTCCTAAAAGGAGAACACAACTGTATAATTATTTATCTTTATCTCTATTTATTTCTCCATTCACAAGGCTCCTCAAAGTCATTTATCTTTTTTGTTTACTCATTGAACAGTATGTGAGTCTTTGGTTTCAATACCACACTTTTCTATCCCTCGTTCTATCCACCTCTTCATCCCGATTCCAGATGATATGGTATTGTAACCTTTCTCTACATTCACATGAACTTTTTTGGATACTGCTATTGTCAACGACTAGGTTGTGATGCTAATGCAGCAGTCGATTTCCCATTGGCCAAACAAATTTTTAGTCATATTAAAATTATTTATATCCTGAAATGTTTACAATCACTCAGGCCTCCATACCAAAGCAAGAGAAACAAAGGGTATAGAATTCCAGCAATCACACCTGCTTTGGAGTTGTGGAAACTATTTTTCAAATGGAGAGGGCAGCATGCCTTTGTCACGTAATTGTTTACCGGGTTCTTAATTTGTTTAGCAATCGTCTGAAGATGTCTCCTATCAGAAGCAGGACCAAACAGCCAAGGTAGGATCACATGATGAGATCGGTATACTCAGGCGTTGGTGCACATTTTGTGAAAAGCTTAAAATTATGCACTGATATTTTGTCACACAGACAGTCCTAGAGAAACCCATTGTCTGTCTTTAATCACAGACTAAGGGCCTCATTACGGGTTTGGAGGTCCTGAGACCGCCAAACTCGCGGTGGCAGTCTGACCATCACAATCCTGCCAGTCCAACCACCAGAATATGATCCTCGGGGTCGGGAATGCCAACAGACCATCGCCTCCACCAGGATCAGGGATCCCAACAGGTTGGCTGTTGTGAAAGTTGTGGTCAACCACAGCAGTGCTATGATCTGCACCACGGTGCTGATCAGGTCTTTCCTTTCCACCTGTTGGTGGAAAGGCGGAGTTGGAAACCACAGGGGGGCCCCTGCACTGCCCTCGACCATGTCGTGGGCAGTTGAGGGGCCCACTGTCAGCACCCATGGAATACGCACTGTCTGCTATGGCAGACAGTGCCCATTCAGAGGATACTGTGTGCGCTAGCATTGACCTGAGGGACCCGAGGCCAATGCCGCCACACTGTTTCCACAGGGCTGACTTGTGGGAACATCATAATACAACGTTTCCGCCGGTCAGGCCAGTGGAAACATTGCAATACAATGGTGGTGAGGCCGCTGACTTTACGGCTGCCTCACCACCATAGTATTGTAGTTCCAGTGGTTCAACTGCAGAACTCATAAATGGCTCCAAAGACTTAGTCCCCTTGTTAGGTTCTCCAACCACCTACTACCAACAAAAATATATCCTGGTTCTAACATAGTGGTATATGGATTTTATTGCCTCAGGCTGTCTCTTTCACCAAGGGGTAACATTTTCCTCACTGTGAACCTTAAATGCATTCAAAGGACATACCGACAGGGATAATTCACCTACTTCTCTAATGGAGTAGACTGGAGAAAGACCCTTCTGAAGAAGATGTCTTCTTACAACACCGAGAGATGATAGCTCCCTGGAACATCAGGTTGCAACATTGTAAGTCTTAATATCAGTGACCCAGACTTATTAACATTGTCAATCTCTCTGTGGTAGACAAAAATAGGGGCCCAGAGGCATATATATTCTGGGCTTGTAATCTTTGCCTTTTCAAACTTATCTGTATGCTACATAGGAGGTTGATGTTGAGTAGCCTACACACTAGACAAACCTCTTTTTTTTCCCCCTCAGTTGGCCCAGGGGCTAAAGATGTCCAAGTAGTGATGTCCTCAATACTGAAGCCCAGACGTGGCTCACGACAATCAGAATGGGTGGGGCGGCACACGTGCGCGGGAGGGGGGGAGAGTGTAAATAAAAAATAAAAATAAAAATAAAAAAATAAAACCAAAAACACTTACCTCCTCCGCTGTGCGCCACTCCTCTGTCCCTCATCGCTCCAGGCTGTAGGCACAGGCTCCCAGCCTGCCCTGCAGCCAATCCTGACCCTGCTCAAAGCATCATCAGGACTGGCTGGGAGGGCCCAACCGGGGCACTCCTAGGCAGACTGGGAGCCTGTGCAGTCTCTCTCCAGCCTGGCAACTTTACTGCACATGTGTGTTTGGCCGGCCCGAGACAGCTGGCCAGACATACATGCACACTGAGGGAGAGTGCTGAGCCCTCCCCATGGCTGCTTATCACCCTGTGGCCCCACCCCTTTGAAAGAAAAGGATAATAAACAAAAAGGATAATAAACAAAATGTATTATCCTTTTCTTTTAAAGGTTTAGCAGCTGCCGCTGCTGGCAGCGGGGCAACACTCCTCCGACCTAATGGTGGAGCAGCCCCGATGAAGCCTCTGCTCCAAAAGGCAAAGTTTGTAACAATATATCCAAGTAACACCAACTGTCGGTTGAGATCTATATTTTCACATATCAAAAACTGGATCCTTTTCAAGGCCAGCATGTTTCACTGCCTTCACTCACTTAATGAAAGTTTCATCACGACTGGTAAACTATCACAAGCAAATTATACATATTCTGAAAAAGAAAAAAAACAATCTGTATTAATATTTCTTATGATAATTTACCTGCATTGTAAGACAGTCTCAAAACTGGTCTAATTGATGGTGTCAAACATAAAAAAACATAGACGTAATAAGTGATAGGTTTCAATAGTTGGAGCATATGTAAGACAAACTGCATTTTGGTTTTGAACAACCATAAAATGCCAGTATGCTAATGAAAATTTAGAGAATGTGAGCCCTGTGTATTGTGCCTTCTATTTTTTTGGGGGGAGTCACGAAGCAGCAACTCCTTAAAGCTATATGGTCACAGCTGAATGATATTATCTTGCAAGTGAAACAAAATATGTTGCAGGATAAGTATTTAGTGAAATATCTCTGGCATATTCTATCTCACTAAATTCATACACCGAAGCAACAGCATCTTACCTGAGCATGTGTGAATCAGCTCGTGGTTGTTAACAATGTTCAGACTAGACAGTGGTGTGGTTATGATTTCCAGTGCTAATGAACATACAGGTAAACAGGGGACACTGTTTGGCAAACAGTTCTACACAAGCTTCGTATGTCATTACAGGATAATATCTAAATTGCAGGAACCTTAATGAAAGTAGAAGAAGATGAGGATTGTCGTTATGACTGCTTTTTCAATTGTGGTTTGTATCTAAATATTCTTTGAGTAAATGAAATGCAGTCATCACTTTTTTTTGTTCCTAGAGAAACGGCTACCTCTGAATAAGAAAAGATACCTGTATGTTCATAATGGGTAAATGCATACCGTAGTAAAGGAAATGGGGGTGGGAATTTATTTTTTGATTTTAACTTCAGAAAAATAACTTTTATGTAAACTAATGCATTTACATTAATTGAAGGTTTTTAATTGTAAATTAAGCTAATAGTGCTGTAGCATTTTATATTTTGTTCCTGATTTAAAATAAATACATTAATCTACATTTATAGTAAATATTCTTAATGATTCTAAAGTTGGGGTTGAAATATCCACATGGTAAAGTATGGGAAGCACAAACTTGAAAAAAAAGTGCTTATGAAAAAACTAGTAAAAGTATTTTCTGTTTAATATTATTGTACATTTATGTTATAGATGTATTTGAAATGTAGAACAAAATACAAATATTGTAGCACTATTATCTTAATTTTAAACTAAACATTTAATTAATTTAAATATATTAAATTACAATTATTTTTCTGTAGTTTAAAATAAAAAATAAATTTCCACATAAAGTAAAAAATTATTTGTTATGCAATTTTATTTAGAGATGTATTAAATTAATTAAAATTAGTAATTATATTAATCAAAATTAATTGCAATATTCTAAAAATGCAACTAAGTTTGATAAAATAGTTGATAATTAAATAATAAATATATTTTATTTTGAGATTTTTTAACAGTAAATTACATTTAGTTATATTTTAACCATTTTAAATAATTTAATTTAACACCATTTCCTATGAGGTTTGCAGTCCAATGGTTGGCAATGTGTAGTGCTGGACTTACTTAGCTCTTAGCCGGAATAACTTATTAGTGCTTTGGCTTTTTTTTGTTTTTTAATTTAGTAACTTTTGAAGTGCTGTTTGTGAACTGCAATGGACTTACTCTTTTGTAGGTGGGTGCATGCCCCTCCTTACTGCCAAATAAACCCCTCCAACATCTCCTACTAAGTAGTACATTTATATGTGTGAGGAACACCTCCCCCCACACACACACAAAATGAAAATATAGGAGAAGCAGAGATGGAAATTTACACTTCTAGGTTAGTGAATAGCATTTTGTTGTACTTTAGTAGTACTATTGTGGTATTATTAAAGTACTACAAAATGCAGTTTGTGAGGTGCAGAGTCCAGGTAAACCTTAAATGCAGATCCTGAGTCGACTACCTAGTTGCAGAACTATTGCAAGTCTTTGTAGTCACCATTCCAACTAAGCCCCATTCAGCGGCTTTCAAAGTATCTACTTGAATAATGCTGGTGTATACTGCCTCAATATTAAGTGTTAAAAGAACTGATTCATCAGCACAAACTTTATCTCTTTCAGTGTATCATGTATATAGGTGGTATCTTTGATATAGTGTCTGAAGTCACTCTACAAAGGGAAGAAGTACACCAAACACCACTTTATGGGCCTTCTTTAGTTTGTTGATGCACACATTGCAGAGCATGTACAAACTTTCATGTTGGTCAAGCATTTTGCTAGTTAGTAAGAACAGTTCCATTTGTTTTCCTTCACTTTATCTGTTCACGCCTCAGTTCTCTGGTTTGTTCAGCTTTCATCCTTTCTTACTAATTCCTGCCCTTAGTCGAGCCCACAAATGAGATCTGCAGGCTACTTTACCCCAGTTTCCTTGGAACTGGCCTTTTAAAGTTATAGAATTTGTTTCTTTGCTATACATATCTACCTTGGCTTGGATATAGACTTTCTTGAAACATATTTACTGTTTTATAAACTCAAACAGCATTGGGAAAGTCACAAAACCTCAATATATGGCTATATTACTTCAAGATAAGTCTATTTATTTTCACCAGTATGCTGATAATGCCTAGATGTACCCCAGAACCTGAGACCCTAGCAGCATTATACATTTTTAAATCATTCTAGAAAGCTAACAAATTGGATGCCATCACTCTTTTTAAAAATGAGGCAGACAAAAATGGAATTTCTACTCCTCTTCTCCAGTGACTCTCCACCTCGAATACAGAAATGGTTTGTTTCTCTTACTACCCTTGGCATTGAGCATCTATCTCTCAGTCTCATCGTTTGACCAAAATCTTGGTCTAATTGATCACATCAACAAACACATAAAATCTATTTCCCACCAGCTAAATATACTCAGGTAAACTAATCAAGAAGCTAAAGCCAAATGTACCACACTCCAAATTCATAAACATATTCCAGACACTTGTTCTTACACATCTGGGTGGGTGGAGGCAATGCAATGCTAGTAGGCCTTCTCAAATTCTCCACTGGACCACTCGGAGCTATGCTACATGCTGCCTGTATGGGTTCAGGAGCCAACCAATCCAATCATATCACACTCATCCTAAAGCAACCTCACTGGTTGCCCCTTGGTGGGAGGACTGATTTCATGATTCTATACCTAACCCAGTGGACTGCCATCCCGCTTGAGGAGCAAACTCCAATTCACAGAGAACAGTTAAATATTAGAAACAAACAGACTAGTCCTAGAAAATCCCAAATTCAAAATACTTAAAACATCAAAGTGAACATGTTCATGCCTTTCCCCAAGACTATGGAACTCCATCCCAGACCATATCAGACTCAGCCCAACCCTACCCACATTCTGTAAAAGCCTGAAAATGTAGCTCTTTAAACTCTGTTTTCCTGATTAATACATCTCACATTCTCTCTACTTTGGCTACTGCTGTCTTTCATAATGTTGTGAGTTATCTTATGATCTACTACTTGTAAGGCATTCCACTGCACTGATGGCTTGTTCCATGCTCTGGAAATACAACAATTAAATAAAAATAAAAAAAATTCATAGTATTTTTCTATAGTGAAATCTGAGCCTAGCATATTCTCATGTACTCATTATGGAGAATAAGGAGTTATTTGTGTTCGGTACTCAGAAAGCATGTAGTGATTCCACAAACTGGTCATACCATCCCCACATCCAGCGGTCTTGTTACTGCTATGATTTTTGTCTTAAAAGGGGAACTGACTTGTGGAAACCATGAATTCAAAGTTCTCTCTACTAAATAAAGGCACAACTTGGTAATTCTGTATTGCTGAGCATTAATACAGTAAAACCTATCTTTTAGAGTGCTGATGCCACATCATGTTAAATAGTGAAAACATAACAAATATGCAGTAACTCCCTTACAGTAGAACAAACTTAATGTTTCCTTTGATATGACCTTTTTCAGTTGCTGTGCCACAGCAGTTCCGTGTGCTAATGAAGTTAAAATTGCAATTGAGAGAACTCTACAGTTATTATCATTTGTTAACTTCTTTCTGACTTTGTATTTTACCATTAAACCCTGCCTCACAGTGCTGCAGAAATGTAAGAAGCCATCATGGACACTGTAGATAATTCTGTTCTCTATTTACACAGACCACAACCCCAAATCACAAACCACTGCCATTCCGTGAATGTACCACAGCCTACAGAGAATACAATTATTTAGTTATTCAACTTGTTGCCTTCCTCAATTCGGTAGGCCACTCTGGGTCATTTGTGCTTATTTTCTACTTCTTACAGGCCTGAACAATTTCCCTTTTTGAGCTCTATATTTGAAACTTCTGCCCTCTCACCTCATGCATCCCCACTTTCACTCTTCCTTTCCAGTCAACGAAAACTTTCTAGATTCTCATCAACGTTTGTGGGCATCTGCTATTTTGAAAAACTATTTAAATACAGAGTCTGTTCTTTTAAGGCTCACACAGTTGTCCATTTCACATCAGTCAAATTAATTTTTTGCAAGTATCCACATCCCTTCAATTCTCAAAATTATCTTTTGGCTACCACCCTTGGTTCCATCACAAATGACAAAAACGTCACACCAGATAAATGTTCTATCGAGTAGTGAAAACGAAGTGTAAAATAAGGAGCACACATAAATTTGTCTTTGTGAATGTTAGTTATTTCTAGTTTCTTCCAGCCACCTTCTTCTGGTATTGCAAATCAGAAGATGGACAAGACAATGGTGGAAACTACACTCAATAAGGTTAGGCATTCAGTGGATGAAATACAGTTGTGAAAAACATCACAGGGGCCTGTTTGGTTTGATCACTCATGCTCTTCACAGAAAGATAGAACTAAAGACACACTTTTTCGATCATCTACAACAGTCTATGATACTTTTTCTTCATTGTAACCACCACCCTCTGGACCTTCTTGGCTTTGCTGCTATACACATTTCAAAGCACAAAAGGCTTAAGCCTTGAGCATTGACTCTGTAACATAGTAAGATCTGTCCAGGATACTTCCTTCACATGATCTATTCATTCCCCGGTTCTCTGATTTAGGTAGTCCTTGTCCAATCTTTTTGACTCCTGATCCTTTAGTACAGTCTACCCATCAGACATGAAGGGTTATCTATGAAAGTTCTACTTTTGTCTTTTTTCGGTGAGGTCTTTTAAACACATTTATTTTTTCATATATATGACCTCCCATCAATTTATCTATATTTTTTGGATATATATTTGCTGTTCTATCCACCAAGCTTCAACCCCAGTTAAGCTTGGTGTTCAATCCTCATACTGTACAACCATACTCATTTAGAGAGCCATAAAAATGAGAGACAGTACCACAAAGTATTAGCAAAATTGTAGTTTATATTGGGGAGTATAATGCAGAAATACTGTTTCTGCAAGATTTCTTCGCATTTTAATGTTCAGAGTTTTAATACAAACATTGCAAGGCATGAATGGATTCTACTGGAAAAGGGCCATCTGGAGAATGATGTTCGTCAATTGTTTGATATGCAGAACGAGGCAAAAATACTGTTTTTTGCATTATATGAGGTGACTTCTTTATGAGTGTTTATTTGATCGAAATAATTGGGTAAAGATTGCTGCTTGAAAAATGACACCAAAAATTAAGTTTACAAAAAAATAAACTGCGAAATTAGAACCAACTCTTTGCTGGTGATAAAGGATTACTTATACCATTTTAGAAAGGTGCATTATTGTGTCACAAATACAGTGTAATCCTATTACAGCACCTTCAACATGGGTTTTATATGGATCTAACGTTATCTAATGGATGGTGTCACTGCAGTTGTGTGAGTGATAGAGGCTGTGACTGCACCTTTACATTAATTATTATAGATTGTCTTTCATAGAAAAATCTTTCTGACTTTCTCATTTACTATTAGAACCCACCTCCCAGTGCAGTGGATAGTGAAGAGGCCACGAAGGGCACAGTAAAGTAGTTTTGGCCTATAATATTTCTGTTGCTTTTATGATTAAATCCAAACATATTTCAGAGTTTCATGGGTTTTCTAAAAGCAGAATACAATCATATTATTGTTCAGTATCCTTATTGGGTTGCTTTTTGAACTATAAAGGAAAACAGAAGATAAAACAAATTAAAAACAAGACATAAAGCCCAATAAAAACGAGATGAAACAGTGATAAAATTAAACCCTCCTAGTCTTTCCGTGAGTTCCTTAGTACCATGATAGATCTTTAAAAGCAGGTTATACTAAAAGTTGTAAACTCATTGGGTAATATCTGGAGATATATAAGTGCCAGGTGGACTTGGGACAAACCCTTGTTAACAATGGTAGAGTAAAAGTTATTCTAGGTTCTTCATAACATTTACAGAACACAATGAAGTGTAAGGTCTCCTGTGGAATCACAGGGCCCAATTACGACTTTGGCGGATGCAAAAGCCCGTCCGCCGAAGTTCCAACGGGGAGATGGCTGCCAATGTGGCATTACGAGGGGAAACAACCTACAGCATTGTCTCCAGTTCATAATGGAGCCAGCGGCAAGGCTGTAGTGCATAAGGTGCACCAGCACCCGTTGCAAAGTTCACTGTCTGCTGGCCAAGGGGGCCCCTGCACTGCCAATTACAAGTGCATGGGCAGTGCAGGGGCCCTCCTGGGGCACCCTGCACCCTGTCTCTGCCAGCTTTTTCATGGCGGTGCTACCGCCATTAAACCACTGGTGGAAAAGGGGGTCGTAATCCCCAGGGCAGCACTGCCCTGGCGGATCAGGACCGCCAGCACTGACAGACCGTCATGTCGATTAAAACTGGCAGTGCTGGTGGTCCAAATGCGGCGCTACTACTGCGATCATAATGCGGCGGTCGGAGCGCTCCCACGACCCTGGCTGTCTAATGACCGTGAGGTTTGCAATGAGGGCCACAGTGTCTCAATGACAGAATCCCATAGACCGATGGTTAAAACAACCCTTGGGAGAAGCTGGCACAGGTGTAAGATATTAAACCTGAACCCGGTGAGCAGATGTCAATATCTATTGTTTTCAGTAAGAAGAAGGTGTGGCTACATAAGCTGTGTGGGTTTCAACAGTTTGAAACTGCGAATCTGGGTTTTACCAGTTCAGTTTCCTCCCTATACAAAGATCTCCTTGCTTGGAAGTTTTCATTGACCCACTTTCTATCAGCCTTATAGGCTTTTTCAGGATTATTAAACAACTCCCCCCTCCCCAGTATCATGAGGCTGTTCTTAATATATTTGAACCAGGGTACCTTAAGTGCATGATCACGCTGGAGGCAATCCTTTATGATTAATATGTTCAATGAGGGTTCCTTCATTGTCCATATATTAATCCAGCTTAACAGAGAGCAACCCCCAGCTGTTCCTGAGCACACAAAGAGGGAGTGCTTTGTGGAATGCACAGTAGCCACCGTATACATTTGTTTTCCGTGATCTGGAGATCCTTGCCGACCCAAATGTTGCTACTGTATAAGGCCTTTGAGATGCATTTAGTTGATAAATCTTCAATTCAGACTTAAATGGTTTGCTGCCCCATCTGGTTGCAAAGCTAAAAAAAAGGCTGCAATTGATCTAGCAAACTCAGCCTTCTTGGCTACCACCATAAACTTTCAATTAAGGTTGGAATCAAACATTACAGCTAAGTAAGGAAAAGCCTTGACTTTAGAGATTTTGCGGTTGCTAATACTGAAGGCCAGAGTCCTAGTAGAGTTGGGTCTCACCATCCTCACGAAGGATTTAGAGAGAGTAACTGCTAAATCTAACTTTGCCATAAAATCTGCAAAAGTGTTCAGCAAGATTTTGAACACCTAGCGGTTCTTGCTGTCAGTCACTCTCCTCTGTATTCCCACTTAGCATTTCGTCTCCAGTCTGTATATAAAAGTATTGTAAACTTTTTCCAGATTCTCATGGATTTTTCTGGACATCTGCTATTTCCAATGACTATTTATATACAAAGATCATTCTGGTAATGCTAGCACAGCTATCAATTTCACATCAATAGAATTAATTTCTTGTGGGGTTACTAACCTAACTCAATTTCTTAAGATTATTTTTGACATACACTCAGGAGTCTTTCACATATAGTAAGGACGTCAAGGTCCTTAGATAGCCAGTGATCAAATCAAGTAAAATGCAAAGGATTTGTGAAATAGAAATGCAAAATGAGAAGCACCAATTTTTCTTGTTGTAAACGTTAGTTGTCTTTTTTTCCAGCTACCTACTTCCAACATTGCTAATCAGATAGTCAAAGACACATCAGTTGAAGAGGTTAGTATATCTAGTCCGTTGATATACATTTGTGTAAAATGTTAAGGGTATTCTGTTTAGCATTGAGATGCTCATGCTTATTACACAGAGAAAGAACTTGATACACATTCTGCCCATCATCTATGACACAATAGGACCATTTTCCCTTGTTGAAATCTCCACCCTGTAGACCTTGCTGGCTTTGCTGATGCACACATATCAGAATAAATTCAGGCTAAGGTCTTGCGCATTGACACTGGTACTCAGTAATACCAGTTTCAGGCTTCCTTTACAGTATCTATTCAACCAGGATTGGATTGGAGCAGAAAATGGGCCCCATCCCCCCACCAAAAAGTGGCCCCATTAGACAATCAGATAGCTAAAAAAGTAGCCCATGTTTGCAAATTGAAATAGTTATAGAGTCGAAAAGACATGCTGTATAAGTAGTTTGTAAGATATGGGAGACTGCATTGATTTGAACTTACTACAGGGAATGTTCGTTCGAATAAGAGGGAATCAGCATTAAACAGTGGTCCACCAGATGAAAAATCAGGCCCACAAACATATAAAATGCAGGCCTACACACTGACCTATCAGACCTGCCCATAGGGCACTGCATGATTGCCCTATAGGCCAGATCGATTCTGCTTAGGTCTTTGGTTTAAATAGCCCTTAATCATCCTTTTTAGATCGCAGCCTACCAGGCAGCACACCTGAAGACATTCAAAAACTTGGCCTAGGAATGCATTCTGACTATTGTTTGTCTTTGTCTTTGTGGTTTGCAGCTCACATTTTCTTGCTTTTTGTTTGCTGGCCTTATTTGTTTTAGACTGTCCCGCTTGAATTCATACCTTTCCTTGCCTAAATCTTATTTACAGTATCCTTCTGAGTGCTCCTTTTCTCTAAACAGGCTTGTAAATCTTGTTCTGATCTTATCACATTTGGTGTGCATTCAAAAACTGAGGTCAAATGTCAGGCGCTGTCTTCTGAGGGCGCTTTTTTACTTTTCTTTCTTTGACTTCAATGTGAGGATTTATGTGAAAATCTTGCTGATACTGGAGGTAAGGAAGAGTTGTTTTTCAAGCACACAATGACATTTAATTAAACTGTTTAAGTATTTCAGAATATATCAGAATTAGGAACATAAATAAAGCACATTTTTGGTTATTTCTGAAATGAGTTTGAAACAATATTTTATTATGATCAAAACAAATCGTTACACTAGGTGATGCAATTTCCACACGTTTTCCTCTATACACTGTATAGTTTTATTGGTAAAACTGTATATCTTTGAAAATGTAATGGTCATTTCAATTGAAAATGTGTTTTCTGTAATGGCAGTGTGCTACCACACCATGAATACTCCACTCTATGCCACTTTACTCTACTGTGCACCGCTCTACAATAGTGCACTCCACTCTACGCCACTGCACTTTATGTCACTTCACGCTACGCCTCTTTACACTACCCTGTACCACTCTATACCAATGCACTCTTTGCCACTCTACTATAGACCACTGCACTCTTCGCTACCGCCTCTAAACCACTCCAGTAGAGGCAACACCAATCTACTCTGCACAACTCCACTCTGCACCACTTTAATATACGTCACTCTACAACACTACACTCTATGTCAATACACTCTAGGCCAATGAAATTTACTCCGTAACACTCAACTCAATGCCCCTGCACTCTTCCCAATCCATTGCACAGCACTCTAATCTACTCTGCATTACTGCACCCTAAGTCACTGCACTCCATACCACTTTACTCTACCCCATTACACTCTATGCCACTCCATGCAACTGCACTCTACCCTGCACCACTCCACTCTACGCCACTTCACTCTACTCTGAAACAATCCACTCAACACCACTGTACACTATGCAACTCTACTCCACTTTGAACCACTCCACTCTGTGACACTGCACTCTGTGCCACTCTAGTCTTAACCACTGCACTCTATGCCAATGCATTATAAACATCTGCACTCTATGACACTGCACTCTACACCACTGCACTCTATTCTGCATCATTGTACTCTACGCCCCTGCTCTCTACATTACTCTATTGCACTCCACACCACTGAACTTTGACACTCTACTCTGCAACACTGCACTCTCCAACACTGAACTCTATGTCAGTCTACTCTGCACTACTCCACTGTACGCTACTCCACTGTATACTACCTCACTGTATGGCACTATATTCTGTTCTGCACCACTCTATGCTACTCTACTCTGCACCACTCTATGCCACTGCACTCTACACCACTCAACTATACTCTGCACTCTATGCCACTGCACTGTATGCCACTCACCTGTGCTCTGCGCCACTGACCTCTGCATCACTCAGCTCTATGCCACTCCACTCTGCACCACTTTACACCACTCTACTCTACTCCACTGCACTCTATTTTGCACCACTCTAATCTATACCACTGCATTCTACAATGTTGCATTGTACTCTGCTGAATTCAGTGCCACTGCACTCTATGCCACCATACTCTGTAACACTTACCAATGTACTCTACACTTCTTCACACTACTCTATACACTCCAGTGTATGCTATTCTATAAGACTCTACACTCTGCCACTCCAATACATGACACTCTCTGCAACTCCACTCTACAACACTGTATTCCACTCTTCACCATTCCACTTTATGACACTCCACGCCACTCGACTCTATGCCACTGACTTTTAGCCATGCTGAATAGCAGCCATGCAGGTGTAAAACATAAAAGAGACGCCTTAGGCAAAGCACAATAGGGTAGTAAGGGTGAAAGGCGCTGCACATCTAGGCAGTAAAACAATAATTTTACACAAGTAACAAAGTAACCGCAAGATCAGGTGCAAACTGGCCCAGTGCCTTACTACCCGGTAGGCACCAAAAAGGGTATTGGGATACCCGAAGACAAAATTGGACAAGAATGGCCACAGCACACCGATAGTATAGTCCAATAGTGTGGCAGGGATGAGTGACCCTTATCTTATGTTGCTATGAAGCAAAGTTGAAAGGAGTCTCAAGTCCTGTTTGTAGAGGGTGTCTTTTATTTGTAGATACTGGAAATCATTGTGTCATCAGCGTGATACAGCCAACACGTGTTTCGTCACACCAGTGACTTTATCAAGGCTTCTTAGAGTGGAACTAATGAGAATATGGTTGAGTGAGAGAACATGAATGCAGACCCTGGTAAGCCTGTGGTCGGAACCTGAAGTGGCGAAGGGACGTGTGTCCGTCCAAAATAGCTCGTTGACACACGTCCCTTCGCCACTTCAGGTTCCGACCACAGGCTTACCAGGGTCTGCATTCATGTTCTCTCACTCAACCATATTCTCATTAGTTCCACTCTAAGAAGCCTTGATAAAGTCACTGGTGTGACGAAACACGTGTTGGCTGTATCACGCTGATGACACAATGATTTCCAGTATCTACAAATAAAAGACACCCTCTACAAACAGGACTTGAGACTCCTTTCAACTTTGCTTCATAGCAACATAAGATAAGGGTCACTCATCCCTGCCACACTATTGGACTATACTATCGGTGTGCTGTGGCCATTCTTGTCCAGGTGTAAAACATAGCTAAAACACATTAGCAAAGCCAAACGCTCTTGAATTGGTGAGACCTATTGGCTTCGTCAATGCTTGTTGACTCCTGTCCCTTAAGCCCAGCTCACCCATCAGACATTAAGGGCCTGATTACAAGTGTGGCAGTCCTCGGACCACCACACTCGCAGTGGCTGTCGGACCACTGTGGTTGCGGCGGTCAGATAGACACATTATGAGGTTGGTGGGCAGCCCTGCCAACCTTGTTGCAGTCTCCACCGGGATCTTTGATCCGGACAGGCTGACAGTGGCGGAGGTTGGAAACAGCCAGGGCAGTGTTGAAGTCAACACTGCCTTGCTAATTACAACTTGGTTCTCTACCAGCCTTTTCATGGCGGTTTCACCACCGAATCACGCCCTCTGTGTTATTTGTGCAAGGTCCTTTGATGTGTTTTGTCAACTCATTTCAAGGTACTTCGCTACAGTGAAACCTGAGCCTTGCATATTTATGAGCACTCATTATGTGGAATGCATTAATATTGATATTCAAAATTCAGACTGTACACCCACAGACTCAATTGGAGAGTCATAAGATTTAGTGACAGTACCACAAATTGGTAACAGCTATCCCACACGCGATATTCAAGGTATTAACACAATTATTTCTTGGAATGGGGAGTATAATGCAGAAATGACATAATTTCCTAACATTTAAAAGTAATCAAGTTCAATGTAAAAATATACAAGAAGTTTGTTAGATTCTAATTGAACATCTTGAAGGGGCCAGTCGTTGAATGGTGTCACAAAAGGTCCAAAAACGCCAGCTGACATCATCAGATAACCGTTGTAGAATGCCTGCTATTGCTGATTGTTAGATGCAGGCTGGGGCAAACATAAATGTGTTTTTAATTTACAATAGATGGACTCTTTAAGGTTGTCGACATGGCAAATAGAATTGTATATTGAGTACTCTTTGATCTAAAAAAATATGTTTGATCTAAGAAATAGAAATTTTTTAAAAATTGAAATTTGCACCAGGATTTTGATGGTAATAAAAGGACTGGCTTACTCATTATGTAATGATATATTCTTTTTTCCACAAAACAGGATAATCTTCTTACAACATTTTCAACATTGGTTTTACAAGGGGTCTGCCCCTGCCTAAATGATGGTTTCACTGAACTTGTTTGGGACATATGTGATTAAGAGCCTGATTTAGAGTTTGACAGACAGGGTACTCTGTTGCCAACGAAGAAGCAGTACACTGCCCATCAAATCGTTGGTCCCCAGCCTCATTTAGAGATGGGCGCACCTTAAGTATTCCATCGATGGAGCCCTTGTTAACACTGTTGTTGAAATACTCTTGACGCAGTAGGGGCCATCGAAGAAAGGAGACTACACCTATTTAGGGTGGATGGTATAATGTCTTTTTTTGGCAAATCTGGCAGTGATGGATAGAAGAAAAACAATTATGACCCCCACACCCTGAGGGAAAACTCCAGGGTGTGGGGGTCATTAGTTATCTCGTTTTCCAGAACCAAACTCTAACTTTGGGAGTTGTTTTTGAAAAACAACTAAAATATAAAACATTTGGTGGACGTCCATCAAAACAGAGAGCAGCCACCCACCAAACATTTAGGCCCATATTTATACTTATTTAGCGCTGCATTTGCGTCATTTTCTGATGCAAAATCGCCGCAAACTTACAAAGTACTATTGGCCCATATTTAGACACTGTTTGCACCAATTGTGCGTCAAAACTTTTGACGCACATTTGGCGCAAACCGTGCACTATATTTATACTTTGACGCCCGAGCCCGCAAACGCCAAAATTCAGCTGTGTGCGTCATTTTCTGGATGCGGGAAACCGCCTTGAGTTAATGACAGCCGTTTCCATCCAAAAAATGACTTCAACACCCATGCGCCATATTTATGCTACCGCGCAAAAATCCTGCACGGCCCGGAGGGAGAATCAGAAAATGACGCACAGCCCGATTTGCATCTAGAAATAACGCCTTTGTCAGGGCAGCGTTAAAATGGGGCAAACACACCACTACTTAAGGAAAACACACAGAAGCAACAGCAGAGCTCAAAAAGAAAGAGATGGAGGTGCTTTTCATCCAGCATGCACGCCGACGCAGAGCACAGGACCAACAACAGCAGCTTCTACAACACCAACAGGGACGCCAGAGGCAACGCAGAAGGCAGGAGAGGAAATTCTGCACCAGGACAACCCTTCTGGGACTCCGGCAACAAGACATCATCCAGAGGTACAGACTCAACTGGCAAGCCATTCAGCAGCTGCTGTGCAACATTGAGCCACAGTTGGCACCCAGCTTGCAGACACCCCACACCATTCCACCAGAAACCAAGCTGCTAGCTGTACTCCACATGTTGGCAAGTGGCTCCTTTCAAACTACTGGTGCCCTGGTTGCCGGGATCTCACAGCCCTCATTCTCTGCCTTCCTACCCAAGGTATTGGATGCCATCATCTCCTTCACACCCCGCCACATCAGCTTCCTCGACACACAGCAGAAGCAGCAGGAGACCAAACAGGGCTTCTGTCAAATCAACGGCTTCCCACATGTGCTTGGTGTCATTGACTGCACACATGTACGCCTTGTGCCACCTGCTGCATCCGAACATCTATACCGCAAAAGGAAGCACACACGCTCCATCAATGTGCAGGCCATTGTCGATCACCAGGGATTGATCACCAACATCGTGGGAAAGTATCCTGGGAGTGTACATGATTCATTCATCCTCCGCCACTGCACCATCAATCAACACTTCCAGGATGGACGATATGGAAATGGCCTACTTGTTGGTAAGTACAGAAACCTACTTATATACACACTGCACAACAACCCTCTAGGACAAACAACACATACACCACTACATTGACACGTGGCCAGGAACACACTGAGGTTGTGACACCGCGAGGCACGTTTGATATCCTCATCCATTTGGATACACACCTATGGACAAATGACAGATCGAAATAACAACAGATGCCACTCCACATACACAAGGGAACAATTTAAAACTACACAATGACAATGACATGGCCTCAACTAGCAGTACAACTTGGAAGATTAATCTTTCAATATCACATTAATAACACTCAATCAAACACTCTTCCAACCAATAAGTACTGTGTAAGCGGTGTGTAATGTGTTTTGCTGCAGGTCAAACACCATGACACACATAGCATGATGACGACTACAATGAAGGTGACATGGAATCATTGAGGCTGTACCAATATCTCACATCACTCCTGCTCTGACCTTGCCCACTACCATAAAGCAAGTGGACTGTGTGAAGAACACATATTGATGTGACAATCTTGAAACTGCACATTCCTACACATACAGTTTGAGGCAGTTACACATATACACAACAGATGTACAAACAAATGGACCTTCTGAGACTGTAAATGACAACCTCACAACCAAGTTAGCCAGCTGAACTAGAACTTGTTCAGTAGTATAGGTACACCTTTGAACCTGAGTTCACTCAGCAAGGGCAGAGAAATAGGTCTGTAGAGGATTTTTTACACATGGGATATTTGTGCATAGTCAATTGTCAACACGCCAGTGCTGACAACTTATGGAGATGTGTTCTACAATGTCACCTTGCCAAATCTAAGGGCCTCACTGATGTTTAACTAATTCTATTGCATATGTTAAATTGGATGGGTTGTCCAGGCCATATAGATGCAACCGTGTTACCACCACTGTGGAACTGATTCTGTGTATGGAAGTATCATGTCACCCCCAGTTAAGACACATGGACACCTCTTTCACATGACATAATGAAAGGGAGTACACAATGTACTGCAACTCTACAAAAAATACTGCTGACATCCGGTCAATCAGCCAAACACCAGTTCAGATAATGAAACAACCCAATGCTGATGGTACATCCTAGAAGCCTAGGATTCCACACAATGACACAAACACAGAGAAGTCACAGACAATACAAGAGAACAACTGCCATGCAAAGTGATAATCATGGGGCAACAACATCAACATTTTCTCACTCATTTTCTTTTTCAGCGGATCAGGGGTATGGGATCCATCCATGGATCATGACCCCATTTGCAAACCCAAGCACAGCATCAGAGCGTGCCTATAATGAGGCACATCAGAGGACACACACCATAGTTGAGAGGACCTTTGGCATCCTGAAGTCAAGATTCAGGTGCCTCGACATCACCGGAGGCAGTCTCCTATACTCACCAGAAATAGTGTGCAGAATCATTTTGACCTGTGCCATCCTGCACAACATATTTGTAAGGAGGAACCTTCCCCTATATGAACTTGACCCACAAATGCCTGAAGAGGAAGAAGAGGAGGATGCTGTCCATCATCACGAGGGGGGCCATCCAAACACAGCTGCTGGATTGCGTCGGAGACAACATATTGTCCAAAATTTCTTTTAACTCTACTCACCATCACCACTGTCTTACCATATGCAATAAACACCTATTCTATTCACTATATCATGGTCTGGTTAATCATTTTTGAATAACATTATCCCTAAGAATCATAATCAGAGTGGAGCCTCATGGAGCCTTGCAGAAATACAGATTAGGATACAGAAAAATCCACATCATATTTGATAGGTATGAATGTACACCCAACTTCACCCACACTGTAAATGACACATATCCTGTCAATTTCACATTTGAAGATCAATATCAGAGGAGCACAGCTATTTTACACATACATGTTGGCAACATGGTTCATTGCAGCATATGGCACACAACTAAGACACCATCATTCAATATGGACAAAAAATACCTCATACATGAGCCAGTGGATGTGCTATTGCATTGGTAACAAGAAGGTATGACCAGACCCTTGACATCAGTAAGTGTTATATCAGCTAACTTTGCAAGGAGTATGTGTGACAATAATTCCATATAAGCTCAAATGGATAGCACAAGTGCCCCAGGTATGACTAGCATTGCTCACAAGACATCCCCTGCACATGCCATCCCAGGTCATAAGTCCTGTCACTGGCATGTTCCTTGTCTCACCCCACCCTTCTTCAGAGGGCCCTGGAAATGGAATATTTGTACCCCGATAATCCCTCATCTACACACACCCGGACTCACATTCTGAATCCAGTGTGTTTCCCTCTTTAGTATGGTATGCCATAGTCATTGTTCTTCTGTCTGCATGGACTTCTGGTTGAATAATGCACTGCCTTGTAGTCTGTAGGACATGTAAACACCTGTACATTGCTTTGCATGTGAAAGGTACTGTTGGCCCTTTGAACTTGATTCTCACCTACAGGACTTGTGAGAGACTGAAGCTGCACACACCTGTGAGCACCTCCATGCAGACCAGCCATTTGAACATGCACTGCCCTTGCAGCTGCCTGGAACAACATAGAAACTGCCATTATATGTATAACACTGTTATGCATTGCCGTTAAAATGACTTGTGTAACACAGGCCTTGGTTTATTGTGTTACGTTCCAACACACAGGACAAATACAGTTTTCAATTTCCACAGTGTTGTTCCAGCTTTGACCAGTCTCAGTCTGCTCACTGTGTATTTGCCTTGTTCATTTTTGTTCCTGATTGACCCTGCATCCTGTTAGCCTGACTGGTTCCTGTCTTTGTGTCACCATAAAGGTTCCCTGTGGCTACATTTGTCTCATAGTTGCTTTCCATGCCCTCACTTTCCTCCTGGGGTATTGTGTCATGTAGGTCTACATTGAAGACTCAAATACAATTTTATAGCGTAATCAGTTTACTTATCCTATCATGGGGTGGAACTTGTCTTCAAATAGCCTAATCATGGTCCATCCCTTGTCTGGGTTTCATGTATGCATGAGTGACAAATAGTGACAGTGTACCATAGCTGTATGCATGGATTCGGTATGGTGCCTCCAAGCACAACAAACAATGTCAGATAATGTGCATGAAATGTCAACACATGTTAGTACCCTGACAGTACACTCACTGATTCACATTGCCCCCAACATATTGATGGGGCTTGCGTGGTGAATAGCTATGAGATTAATCAGCACAGAGGCACTGATGTTCCCAGCTGCAGTGGGAATTTTAGAGGCCACCCTGTGTATAGATATTGTGAGGAAACCTGCCGGTTTAAAATTCCTGATCCATTAACTTTGTCAGCACACCAAGGTTGCCCTGTTGTCAGTCTCATAACACGTCTGCAGTGCCATAGCTGGACTATTCCCATGTGTGTTCTCAATTCCTCTTTGGCTTTCGTTCAATTCAGCTGTGAAGGATACTTTGTAAATGCAGAAAATGGCTCCACAGACTCATGACTAGACCTGCACGTAACTGTGACAACGTGGACCCCAATAATGACTCAGGCTACACATGGCCCCACACACTTGAACTGGACACCTTTGTGTAATTAACCACTGGAAATACGTACACACATGCTGCTTGGTCTGCTGGTCCTCCACTGCCACAGGAGAAACATGACTCATTTATATGACTCAAACTGTGGCGTGATATGACATTTGTGGATTGGTTTTGGGACTCGGTGTCACAAACACCGAACCCACATAGCATTTTCCAATGCCTGACTCATGGGTAGCATACAAACAAGTGCCCAGGATGTGGTATCCAACATTCCAGGACATGTGATGGCCTAGTCTTGGAACTTTGCCATGATCAACCGTCTTCTATCTATCCTGTGCATGGTTTGTCATTGGCACTGCTTATGTTCCAAAAAACCTGGGAAGTTCACACAGCATTTGTTGCTACGTGTATGACAAACACATTTCCTTTCTCATTTCCACACTGAATAGCATCTGGTGGTTGGACACATTGACAACACATGCATACAAACAGAATTGAGAAAACGCATCTTGTGATGTTCACACAGTGGGACAACTACATTAGTAAGAGCCAATTCACATACATTGACACACAGGCATTGATCTACTGTATTGAGTTGCATAGCTTTGCTATTCTCTATTGATGCAAAACATGCCCAAACTGGGTAATACCTATTTGTATTCAACACGTTTGGCCATCTATTGCGTCAGTGAAGAGTGCAAATCTGGTACAACAACTAGAGGATCATGGTCCGCAGTAGTATGATCTGTCAAAATTTCCCACACACCGGAATGCACAATATAGGTGCATACAGCCTCTCTCTGTATTGTCACACCTGTCATGTACTATTAAAAATGAGAAATGACCCAAACCGAGTTAAAGACAGTAAATGTGATGCATACGCATAAAAAAAGACGCACATGCGTCAAAAAATGCCGCATATGCGTCGAAAAATGACGCTCACTGCCATGATACATCCATTGGCCCTGAGCGGTAATTCCCACACTGTACCCCATAAAATTGGTTAAGTATGAAAAATATTTGAAAATATGGATGCAGGGTAATTTCTAAGCATGTGCGTAAAAAGAAATGACGCACAGACTGTAAGCGTTATAAAATGTTGTTGCATAAGAATAAAAACTCACTGCTTTTGAGGCAGGAAGTGATGTAATAGGATATCCTGTTTACAGAATTGGTACAGTGGGTGTACTTTCACTTTCACTTTGCAGTCTGTGATATTTCCTGACTGTGTGGCTGAGTTTTGACTTGTCTCATTTTGTGAATTTGTCTCCTGTGTGGTCTTTAAATTGTCTTTTGGTGTTTCCTAAGTGTATTTTTGTCATTTCTGGTGTATAAATTTGTCTTTGTACTGTTGGGAGTCTGTTGTGGGTAGTGTTCGTTTGGGGATAATTGGGCTGTTTTGTGTTAATTTGTTTTCATTTCCCTCTCCTACTTTCCCTTCATTATCCTCTGTACCCCTTTATCACATTATTTTTGCAAGCATGTTGGGTATGCTTCGTCTTGGGAGGATGGGAGAGGAGGAGCTGTGGGGATTTATTTGGCTGGTGTGCCACTTCCTACCTTTAATTATAGAAGCAGGTGGGCGTGTGATACAGGGGTATCACACAGAGGCAAGGAGGCTCCGGTGGGCAGAGGTCCTGTACCATCTTCAAAGAATCCACAACACACCGCGCAACGACCACCAACTGAAACACCGTTGGGCTGACCTGGTTGCCAGGGAGCAAGACCTGCTGGACCACCTGGGGATTGTGATTGGTGGCCCTGTTGGTAAGTACAAATCAGAGTAATGTGCACATTTAAATGCTCTGTAGTGACAGTAGCAGATTTGTTCATATGCTGCAGGCAATGATTTTGGACATCTGGAATGCAAGTTAAACATACAGTTGTGATGAGTTATACAATAATTCCTACAGATTACCGTCATTTGTTGATGCAACAGCCGAACTAACTTACAAAATACAACAGGAGCCTGTAAATTAGTGCTGCCTTCACGTCAATAGATGATGTGGCTCTAACATATGTTTTATGTATGGTCTGTGAGTGTACCAAGAAAGACATGTTTTTAATCCAGATATTTTCAAGAAATAATGTGTCCCAAAATTATTTCTGATACATGTCTGAACTGGATTCTGACACATACGTAACAAGTTATAGCTGACCTCAGTAAACATCTTAGACTGATATTTGGACTTTGTTGTGCCACAATTAAATTAGGGATGGATGCAAAAATTAATTCACACGGGTTCATATCAAAATGTTTTGTGCAACTTACCATAGCTGTGGCACATAAAATTAAGCAAATTATACAAATTGAGGGGTAACAACTATCCATGGCCCTCTGTACATTGTACCTGTGTGTTTTACATTGGTCTTAGTCACAATAGCTGGCCCGAGCTAATGCATTTGCCATCTGTGTTACTCTATTGCCATGTACTTTCCATAAGTTATGGGATCATCATGGGATACGTGACGTTAGGGAATGCATGATCACAATGGATTAAGTGCATAATGTTATGCAAGGGACCACTGCCCAATTCCATCATACATATCAAGTAGACTAATACTTTGCTAGTTTAGTTTGGCACACCCATGCTGTTCAAGTGCAGCACATGTTTCATAACTAACCTCCCAGTACGGAGGCTATCACTGACATGGGTGTATGCTAAGATCAGTAGACCAGCATTCCTGTGACTGCTCTCATTCCAAAGGTACATACAAATTGAAAACTACATCATCATGATTGACCCACTGGTACATTTAATAAAGCATGTATTAATAATATCACGGTGTCAGTTTGCTATAGATCCGCTGATCAACCAAATTGGCAAATGTAAGATGATGAATGTGGCTCACCTGTGATTTCCGAAACCCATATTGGGTAACCAGGGCAATGAGAGACACATTTCAGGTGCAATGACTACACCTGTGCCCACGCAGTCTGTCATGGATGAATACAATATACACTGTCAACATATATTTCCTTGTTGTCTCCAAATTAGAAAACTGGTCAATCCATGGCTAGCCTCAAACTGTCACCAAATAGTGCACAGGATCCCTGCCATCATGGTGTCATATGTGGCTCAGGGTACACTGTTAATGTAGAATATGTAACCTAGACACAACACTGGCCCTACATGTAAGGGGCGATAGAAAGCATGATAAATCATGCCCTTAAATCAACCCACAGGTGCGTAACACAGTAAAGAATTGTCCTTTGATGCCCAAGCCACAATACCTGAGTGACTGATATTGCAGTCCCCCAGGAAAGTGGCTTTGCATGTCTCTCATGGATACACATGATAAGAGGAATACACTCCATAAATGAGTCGGCAAACAAATGATGGAACATGTTTGTCACCACATGATAGTTAGGGCCACTGCATGTGTGCAGATATGTGTGTATCACTCACTGGATTGCCCGGGTCTGTACATGTTTGCAGTGGTATGTCGGATGCAGTATCATTATGCCTGAGAGGCTTGACTTTCTGAAATAATCTTACACACAGTAATTGTATTTGGAAATGTTGTACAGTACACAGACATGGAGCACCTTTCTCCCTTCCATGCTTTACAGGTGGACCTGCTCCCTACACTATTGGAGAGGTGGCTCGATTTGCGGACCCAGACATCTCCAGTAAGTGTTGATATTTCTGTTCTGTGCTGTGTTTGCTGCTGTTGTGTAATTGACTCCTGTGTGTTGGACACATAGCAAGGTATGATGTGCTGGTCAATGATCGGATATGTTCCTTGAGTGGAGTATCATTTTTATTCCATCTTTGAGTTGGGAAATCATTAGCGTATAGTCATATTTTGGGATTGTAGGGCAGCCCTGTAGGCACGACCATGTGAATAGGGTGACTTTTATGGATAAAACTTATATTAAGAAAATGTAGCAGATGACCATATTTGTGATTTAGTCAGCAAGTCAGACCCTGAATCTCACAGAATAGGGATGCCAAAGTCTTACCCACAGACCTGAGCGTCCCTATTCACTAATGAACATGTTTGACTGTATGTTTGACTTCCTAGCAGCATGTAGCTCCACATGTTGTGCTACGTGTATGAGACACTTGAGTACAATGGCTTAAGTGTGCATGCAGCTCATGGCCAGATGTGTGCTTGCATCTATCTCCTTGTTGTAAGTCATGTGTTACTGGTAGGAAATGATGTTGACAATTGTCTGCATTTTCAAACATAAATGTGGATGGGATTGTCCAAGGTTTGGGTGTATCCTAGTTGGACATCCTCCTTACCTGTGGTGGACTACCCAAACCCATGTACAGCTGTCCAAAGCTTCCTGGGTGTCCTTGATAATTGGAAGTATTTGTTGCTTGTCCATCCCCCCCTCAGGCACAGGCGTAGGGTTATAAAATGTGTACCTAGGACTGATGATCCAAGTTTAGTACACAGACATGTAAATCTGTAAGTCACTTGTCCAAAACTAGGATACCCACTCATGATTAGCAACTGCATTCTATCCTGGCAATTCCATTTAAAACTCACAGATCTTGTGGCCCTTGATTGTCATCCAGAAGTTAGTCTTTAGTTGGCCTGTCACATGTGGAGGACTTGCAGCATTTATAACGTGACAAATGGCAGAACAATGATGCATTAGGTCATTTAAGTTGTTACCCATGTTTTAGGGCATTACTCTGCTGTTTGATAGGACATGTGTAGGCTGAGTTGGCGTGTACTTCCTCAGGGACAATCAGTGATCTGTATGATGATATGGCCTGTTTCTGGTACATTAGATGTATTGTCTGATTTACTTCTGGAGCCACATAACACAATGAAGTACCTAATGTTTGGTTTTATTTTTTTTAACAGCTGCCAATATGAATCCCATCCAGATTCAGGAGTTTCAGCGCAGGGCGATGCGTTACCACTACATTCTGGATGTTGAGTCTGGGTTCCGCAACATGGCAAGGCGTTATCGCCATGAAAGAGCCTCTGGAGTGTGGAGGGCATTTGCCCAAGGGGGCCCTTCGGTGTCCACCACAGCCACCACCACCAGCACCACCACTACCACCCAGGTGGCACCAACCATAGCAGGCAGCTTTGCTGGACCATCAACCTCCACTGCTCCAGGACCTGTCACAGCACCACCTGCACCTCCTCCTACACACATGCCACCCACAAGGGGACATACATCTTCCACTGGCACCCACACCACCCCTGCTGCAGGCATTGACCCAGCAGATTTTTAGCGGATGCAAGGGAACATTGACCGTATGTTGAGGAAAAATTACCAGGCTGCAGCAGGAGGGGGCACAAGTCAATAGGAGGGTGCCTGCCATAAGGAAGACCCTGCGGAGGGCGAACTTGTAAACATTTTACCCTCAGCCATGATTCCCTCCCCTCCCTCCTCTTTCCTGGTTCTTTTCATTAGTGGGTTTAGGGGGATTAGTGTTAGGTTAGTATAGGCTAGTTTAGTTAGTAGTAGTGGTTGGGGGTATGATACTTTTAATATCTGTTTTTTATTATGTGTGTTTGGGGATGATGCTGGGGTTTTGGTGTTTTAAAAAAAGAAAACAAAATAAAAAAATAAAAAATATATAAAAATACAAAAAAAATATATATGTGTTTAAGATAAGATAGTATGTGTTTAGGTTAGTATATGTTGTCCTCCATGCGTCCGTCTTATAAGTGGGGTGGGGGGTTGATGTTTAGAGTGTTTAGTTAAATGTGATAAGTAAGTTTAGCTTAGGTTAGTTAGGGCCAGTTGTGAGTAATGTGTAGTTAGGATGGGTTAGGTTAGGTAAGGTGTTTCCCCTGGTTTTATCTTCTGTTTTTACTGTTAAATAAATATTTAGGTAACCCTTTACAGTATGTGTCATATGCTTGTGGACCAGGGCCTTGCCATGGGTGAGCAGTGTCTCTTTAGTATTAGCTTTTGTGTCCCATCCTGCAACCTAATCCCAATTGAGCTTTTACATTGGCAGCTACACCAAAGCTACTGTTCTAAGAATCTGCCATCCATTGCACCCACCAAGGTTACTATGTATCCCAAAGTGTTGTTAATTTCTGATGTATGTTTTCAATCTCACATACTTTGCAACTGGAATTGGTATTGAGGACACTGTGTTAAGTCTGCCTGCAGCCTGATGTCCAAGCGAAGCCTTATAAGGTGAGTGGTAGTATGATCTCATGTAGTATGGTATACATAACTCACACCTATCATTTGTTACAATGTTCAGCCAGGTTACATATTTGTACATACACTCATAAACATCCATTCATACAGTATGTTGTGGTAGGTAAAATTTGGGTCAAATCACACATACGTAAATTTTGGCTTGAAGAAAAAGTTGAAGGCAATCATTTTGGCTTAGACATCCCTTGAGGAAGTATTATTCTGTCCAAAACAGCATTATGGTGCATAGTTTCTATTTCCCTCAGAATTAACCCTCAGGAAGGGTAGATGATGGTACAATCCATATCACAGTGCATAGTTATCAGCCAACATTCTTTCAGGTCCGTTGTATTGACAATCTATAATCATTGACCTAAGGTAAACATCACTGATGGCCATCACGGTTGATATGTCACATTACATAGAGACTGCGTTGTTGTGTACGTGCTATTTATTTGAAAGTGCTGTAGTGCTATATGTACATTGTCATGATTGTGAGTCCATTAGTGTGACACCTTCCATTGTGATCCTACACAAGTGCAAAAGGACATATCATTGGACATGCTGGGGTGAAGTGTCAAACAGTGCAGAGGGACAGGATTTGCCAATGAGTTAGTGAGAGACAATCACAGGGCAGGGTAATAAGATAAACAGTGGGCTGAAGAACAGTGCTTGAGTGCAGTTGTTGCAAGACTGGCATATTACAAAGCACAAGACCTTGGTTGTAGCTGGCCATGTGGCAGGGACTAGTGCTACCGGGTACTCTTACGGGTGAAGGTGATCTGTTCCACGTCTTCATCTTCTGATGTGTGTGTTGTCTCCTCTACCCTTGGTGGTGGTGGTTGTGAAGGGGCAACACACACCTCAGTGTTTGAAGACGTGGAGTCAGACATCCCAGTAGCTGCCAACTGTGGGGCTATTAAGGGCAGTACTGCAGCAAGGAGGAGCTGCTGGTACTTAAGTATAGCAGCCACATCACTGTGGTAGGCAGCCAGGTTGGCCCTGAGGGGGTCAATATTGCATTTGTGCACACGTTGACAAGATTGTTGTTGTAGGCGTTGTCAACTCTCTTACAGCTGTGCTGATTTCCTTCACACTTTTTTCGAGTTCCTCCAAGATGGATGTTCACCCTTGCATGGCTGCTGCCTGTTCTGCAGTTGACATCATGCACGAATGCACCACCTCTAGGCTGGCTGCCATATTTTCCATCCCCACCCGCACCTCCTTGGCCAGCTCTGCTGTACTCCAACTACAGTTCTCTCAAAGCTGGTGCTAGTGTTGTCAGAGTCCTCAGCTGGGTTAGAGCTGGCAGGTCGTACAATCAGGGTGGTGGGTGGGTCCACTGTGATGGCTGCTACTTCTGTGCTCCTCCTTGTGACTGAAGGTGGGGTCTGGAGGGACCCAAGGACATCTTGGAGGGTCTACTGGCTGATGTTTGTCAGCTCGTCATCCATAATCAGGGAAGTCCAAACAGGCATATCCGCAGGAGAGCTATCGTCCTCTGCATTGAGATATGGTACAATTAGTGTGTCTGTGTTGTGGGATTTGTAATGTGACGTGCCTGCCCTCCTATTTGTTTCACATTGTGATCTTGGTTCCGGTTCATTGTTCCTGTCTTTAATATTAGCATTCTCCCAGGCCTATGCCCCAACTGCATGTCACATGTATTGTGGTCAGTTTGGGAACTTGTCAGCATCACATCCTCTAGGTGTTGGTACTGGCCAAATTGTGAAGTGCCACCTTCTTGTCCTACTCAACCCTCCGTCTACTTCCATTCTCATGGTGAGGCCTTTCACTGGCTGAGGGTGTTCTAATGGCACTTGCACCACACTTAACATTCTGGAACTGACCCAGTCTCTGATATTTCACATCCACCTATATGTTGCTGAGACCTAGCATATACTATGTATTGCATTGGCATGGCACGATACGGGTGTCAGCATTGGTAGTGTGTACTGCTGATGTTGGGAAATGTGTGCTACATTGGATTGCACTGATGATCCAAGCAGTGTTCCAGTTCCACCTCTAACTGTGCAGGTGTATTTCACTAGCCAGTTACATATGTCCTCCCTCTCAATGCTGTTGTCTGAGCAGTATGACATTTTATGTTGCATGGTGTCATTGCAGCTACTGTGACACAGGCACAGGGTGGACCCTGACATATGCAGCATGGGTATGACATTAGTGCTGTGTACCTCATAATGTTTGTAGCGACTATGGACATTCACATTTGACAGGATTGGAACATTTGTATTGATTTCAGGGTATTGCTAACGTTGTCATATAGAACCCTCTAATTTGGGTGTGTTTTATCCATGGGGACGTTGCTGCCATTAGCTACTTGACCTGCACACACAGCAGAGGTGGTAGTGGCAACTGTTGTCAATGTTAAATTTCACTTGCAGATATAGCCTGAGACTGCTAATTGAGCCCTGGTTCATGTAGGGAGAATACCAGCTGACGTGTCACAGTTTTACGTTGTACCCTAGCCTCCTGGCCTGGCTTTACCTTCCCAACATCCTTGTCATGGCAGCATATCCCCATGCAAAGGTTGTTGGTGTAGTGTAGTACTGTGCCCCAGGTTTCCTCTGAACGGACCATGCCCCTGTGCCGTGCCCTTTTACCCATGCCACTCCCTGAATATCATGACTTACATGCATTGTGTAGTAGGTATGTCCCCCTGCTTACATTTGTGCACTTTAATTCCCCATGCGAGTTACCCTGCATCTGTGTTGTCTCCTGGTAGTCTGCGCTGTCCTGTCCTTGAATTCCTGTGACGATCTCCTCAGGGATGACGGCTGCAACCATCTCCTCCATGTGGTCCAGGGCCTCCTGCGGTGCTGGGCTCCAACCTCCAATCTGCAGTGCTGCCTTCCTGTTCCTGGCCATCTTTTCCTTGGTCCTGCGCTTGCAGTCATGCCAGCGTTTCTTGCACTCAATGACTGTTCTCCGTACTTCTGCCCACTATTTACCTTGTCAACAATTTGTTGCCATATTGCCTCTCTCCTACTGATTGGCAACTTTGAGGTGACAAACAGTTGGTGCTGGTGTTCGGTCACCTCTTTCACCAGAATTTCCTGCTCCTCTAAAACTGAAGCGACACTTTATTTTCTTCTTCTCCCTGTCCTGGGTCTTCTGTGGGTCCTCCTGGCTGGTTCCTGGTCTGTTGTCATCTTCCTGGGGTCTGTGCAAGCATCTGGGATCCATTTTGGCTCTCCTTAGCACATTTTGCTGTGTTTGCACCGCTTTTTGACGCAATTGCGTCAAAAAACGGTGCGTATCCGGTTTGCGATGTCGTAAATCAGCTCACAGTCATTTTCGCCGTGTTAACGTCATTTTTCATTATGACGTGACGCACTGGTTTGAGTAAAAAAAAATGACTCACACCAGTGGTTTGCGCCGCTGTGCGTCAAAGTATAAATTTCATGCCCGAGCGGCGCAAAAAAATGGTGTTAGCTGGCGGTAACATTTTTGACGCAAAACTGCGTTGCCGCAGTTTTGTGTCAAAAAGTTTAAATATGCCCCATTGTATTTTGTAAGTTTGCGCCACTTTTGCGTCAAAAAGCAGCACAAATGCAGAACTAAAAAAGTATAAATATGGTCCTTAGTACATTAAGAGGAACTACTATGACAGCAGTTCCTTTCATTGTACTGGTATGTCCGCTGGGCCAGCAGCCATCTCTAAATGTGATAGACGGTGTACCATTCGGGGAACAGGTAATACACTCTTCCATCCCAACAGACATTACTCTGCCCGTGGAACCCCAAATCAGGCCCTACGATTGCACTTGAAAATACTCTCATTAATTATCAAAGCTTGTCTCAGTGGAAAACTCTTCTGGCTTTCTCTTTTACCATTAGAGTCTGCCTCTACCTGCAGTTTATAGTGAAGAGGCCAGGAAGGACATTATAAGCACTGATGTTTTCTAATATTTATGCTGCTTTTATGAAAAAATATAAAAACACTTCCCAGTTTAGTAAGGGTTAAGTGAATAAGCAAGGTTTTCCTAAAGGCCAAGTACAACATTACAATTGTTTATCTTATTACATATCACTACTTGATAGGCCTTTCAATGTCATTTATGTTTATTTTCTTCCTCCTAAAATCTGCAAAGACTCTAACTCTTTTAGTTCTATATTACCAACATCTGCCCCTTTACTCAGCGTCTGCTTCACCACTTCATCCACAGTTTGTATATAATAGTATTGTATCATTTTCCGGCCATTTTCAGAGACAATTTGTATACAAATACAAATCTCTGAGTGCTCATACAGCTACCCATTCATTTCCTTGCACTAAAATTACTTTCTTTTGGGGTATTGACATACCCCAATTTCTTAATATTATTGTTTGGCTTTTACTCATGCCTTGATTACTAATGACAAAGAGATTAATGGCCTTAGACACCCAGTAATAATCTCAGTTAAAATTTGATGGATTTGAGAAAGCAAACTTTAAAAAGAGGAGCATGTATAATTGTGTCTTGTAAATGTTGGGGGTATTTTTGTTACCTCCATACACTTGCGTCTGGTGTTGCCAGCCATAAGCTGAATCAAGCAATAGAGGAAACATCAATAGAAGAGGTTAGTTTATTCTGCCTGTTGATATCTATTTGTGGAAAAAGCAGGGGTTTCATGTTTGGCACTGAGTCACTCATGCTTATCACACAATGAGAGAGTTCAAGACACACTTTGACCATCATCCACCACAGACAGGGACATGTTTCCCAATTAGAATCTTCATCGTCTGGATCGGGGCTTCACTAATGCATTTCAAGGCACTTCGAGGCTTATGTCTTGTGTATTTACTTTGGTACATAGTAAGAACAAGTTTCAGGCTATTCCCTTCACACTATCTATTTACCCCTCACTTCTCTGGTGTAGTCAGTCGTAATCCATTCTTTGACTCCTGTTCCTTCGGTACAGTCCAACCATCGGGCACGAAGGACCATGTGACTCAGGTCATTTCTCATCTTTTCTTATATGTGGCCTTTTAACACACTATCATGTCCTCTCAGCCAGAGTTCTAAGATCTGGATATGTATTTGCTCTTCTATAAACTCAGTTTAATCGTATTTTGCTCACAGTTAAGCCTGAGCTTTGCATGTTCATGAACGATCATTTATACAGAATGTGTTAATACTGGTTTTCAGTACTCATACTGTAATCTTCAGACCCATTTAGAGGGTCATGAAAAATAAGCAACAGTACCATAAATTGGTGATAGGATTCCCACACTTGGTATTCAAAGTATTAATCTAATTATAACACAAATCCATTTGCAAAACAAATGTGGAATGGTGATGAAAGGATTAGCTTTTCCGTTTTGTAATGCTGTAATACAGTCACAAATGCAATATTAAATCTTTACAATACACTCAGCGCTGGTTTAACCTGGATCGGGAATTATCTAAATGAGGGTGCCTCTGCAGCTGTTAGGCTCATAGAGACTCTGATTGCACATGTGACTCTACACTAATTCTCATAGTTTATCATTCATTGAGAAGTCTTTTCAACATCTCCTTTTACCAATAGAGTGTGCCTCCCAGTGCAGTCGAAAGGGCCATGAGGGACACAGTAAGTAATTTTGTTCTGTGATATATACTGCTTTTATGATAGCTGCCAAAAACATTTCACAGTTGATTGAAGCGTACGTGCATCAGCTTAAGTGTCCTAAAAGCACAACACATTTATAAAGTTGAATGTTTTGTTACATATCCCCACTTGAGAAGCTGTACAATGTCATTAGTGTTTATTTTCTTACTCTTGGATTCCTCGAACACTCTCCCTGGTTTAGCTCTTTGTTCCAATTCACTTACTCTTCACTCATCTCTTTTATCACACTCTAGCACTTTATTCCCAATCTGCATATATAAACATTGTAAACATATTCCAGGTTTTCATGAACTTTTCGGAAATCTGCTATTTTCAACAACTATTTATATACTGTGACAATTATAGGATTCTTATACATCTGCCGATTTCCCATCAGCCAAATGAATTTCTTGGGGATGTTAATCACATATTTCCATTTGTAAAAAATATTTTTGCCTTACACTTATGGCTCAATCACCAATGGTAAAGAGGTTGAGGTGTTAGAAAACCTGTGATCACGGGTTTCTTCCAGTCACTTACACCCAATGTTGCTGTCCAGATGCTGGATCAGACAATTGAGGAAAAGTTACTTGGAGAGGTTAGTGTATTAGTTCTGTTAATATACATTTGTGAAAAACTGAAAAATGTATGAGTCGCACTGAGTTGCTAATACGTATCATGCTAAAAGAGAACACTACAGACAAACTTTGTCTATTATGTATGAAATGCAGGACTTGATTCCACGATTAGATTCCCCACCCTCTGGACCATCTTGGTTTTGCTGATGCAAACATTCAGAGCCTCCTGAGGCTAAAGGCTTGTGCATTGACTTGGGTGCATAGCATAAACTGTTCTAGGATATTCTTTTCAGACTATTCAATCCTCTGTTTTAGGCATCCCTTATCAGTGCTTAATTTGAGTCCGTGGTTACGGGTGCTTGGCACCAGTACTTAATTGTCAATACCAACACTGCCACATGGTAGCGATGCCTGTCTAATTTGGAGATGACTGTAACAACAGTTGTTTATTAATTCAATCTACATTAAAACGGGCTAATACCTGCCACCCAAGCCATTCTTAAAAGCTTTGAGTGCCTGGAATAGTTTAAATTGGCCCACTTGTAAGAGTGCGATGCTTAGTAGTTGTGTTGCTTATTTCATTGGCGGCACTGGCAGGGGCAATAGTTGGTACAAGCTGTAGTGGGCCCCTGACAAGAGCCTTGACACGTATTATTTTTTTGTTTTACAAACTACGAACTGGCCCATGTCGGTGCTTGATTTGAGACAGTGATTGTCGTTGGGGGCCACAAGCTTTTATTTTTTGGGGGGGCAGCACTTACTTCTCTGCAGCAGACATTTACTGAGACTAGATGGAGAAAAAACATAAATGCAGAAACACAGGAGGAAGAGAAAGATTGAAAACACATCACAAATAGTAAAGCAGGAACCTGCCAGGGTAAGATAACAGAGTGCTTGGGACTGAAATAAAAGGTATGAAGTAGATTTAGGATTGAGCAGCCTTGGTATTCTGCAAGTTAACGTGTATTGTACTGGCAGCAAGCTTCTGAGCAGTGTTGGGCACCACTGCTCTTTCTTTTACAAATTAAGCACTGGTCCATATCTATTCTTTATTACTCCTGCTCCTTCAGTCCAGCCTACTCCTCAGGCAAGAAATACCATCCATACAAGGTCCCATCTTGTCTTTTCCTGTGTGTGGCCTTTTAAACACATTTTCATCCATATATATATGTCGTCTCTGCCACATATCTAAGATAGTTGGATATGTATTTGGTGTTTCCTAAACCCAGTTTCAAGGTTGCCACACTGAAACCTGAGCCTAGTATACGCACCAGCGCTCATTCTGTTGAATGAATTCATAGTGGTGTCCAGTATTCATATTAGACACCCCCTGATTCGTTTAGGGATTGTAAAGAAATGTGTCAGCACATGCTACAAATTGTTAGCAGAACCTCGACACAAGGTATTCAAGGCAGTAACATAATCATAGCTTAGAATGGGGAGTTCAGTGCAGAAGCAGTGTTTTCTCAAGTTTGTCTCACATTTAAAAGTGTGGAATTTCATTGTAAAAATGTCCATGACATCAGTGGAGCCCAAAGGGATAGCTTAAGAGTGCCATCCGGTGAATTGTGTTACCGTAAATCTAAAAACTTCAACTGATATCATCAGGAAAGACTTTAGAATGCCTGATGTTGTCGATTGTTGGAGATGCAGGGGTGGGCAATAATATTTGTTTTTCTTTACACTAGATGGCCTTTTAAGGATGTCAGCATAACCAACAGAAGTACCTAATGATTCCTATTTGACCAAAATAAGATAATAAAAGGGCACTTTAAAAAAACGAAGAATTAGTACTAGCTTTTTTGTTGGTAATTAAAGGATTACGTTCCTGTTATGTAACAGTGTATTATTGTGTCACAAAGGCAGGCTAATACCCTTCCAGCATGTTCAATACTGATTATACACGGATGTGACCTACACTGATTGACAGCACCACTACACTTTATTGGGTCATACTGCACCTGAGAAAACTGTCATTAATTATCACGGTTTCTTCTTTCCTGGAGAACTTTTTCTGACTTTCCCTTTTACCTCCAGAGTCTTCCTCCCACAGCACTTGAAAGTGAAGAGGCAACGAGGGACACGGTAAGCAGTTTTGCTCGCTATTATTTATGTTACTTTTATGATAAAGCCAAAAACATTTAATAGTTCATTGAGGCTTATGTGCATCAGCTTGAACTTTCTAAAAGCAGAATATATTTATAAAAGTGTTCATGTTGTTTATGTATCTCACCTTGTGAAGCAGTTCAATGTCGTTTCTGCTTATTTTCCTCTTAGAATCCCCGAAGACTCTCGCTGTTTTAGCTCTCTATTCCAAACCTCTTTCTCCTCTTCACTGATCTAATTTATTATTGCTTCAGGACTTCATCCCCAGTCTGCATATAAAAGTATTGTAAACATTTTTCAGATTTTAATGAACTTTTCAGGAAATCTGATATTTTCAAAGAGTATGCGAGTCATTAGGAGTTTGGCAGACGGAAAAGGCCGTCCGCCAAACTCCAGCAGTCAGGTTACCGCCAGTGTGGTCCCCTGCCCGCTGCCCCCATTACAGGTTTCCTGCTGGGTCCGTGGGCAGAACAGAAATTCCGCCTGTTGGCCCAGTGGGAAGTAGACCACAACATTGACACTGGCTTGTAATTGAGCCGGCGGCAATGTTGCGGTGCGTAGGTTGCACCAGCACCCGTCGTGCTTTTTACTGTCTGCAAAGCAGACAGTGAAAAGAGCGGCGGGTGCTGGCCATGGGGGCCCCTGCACTTCCCAAGCCAAGTGCATGGGCAGTGCAGGGGCCCCATGGGTCCCCCTGCCCCCTGTTTTCGCCAGCCATTACATTGAGGGGCAACTGCCTTGTAAATGCTGGTGGAGAGGGGGGTCATAATCCGCAGAGCAGCGCAGCCCTGGCGGATTGGGACCGACAGCACCGACAGGCCACCGGCGGCAGAAAAGTAGTGGGGCTGGCAGTCCGACCATGGAGCAACTGCCACGGTTGTAAAGTGACTGCCGGACTGCCACATTGGCGGCGGTCCTACCCCCACCGCGGCCCTGGGTCGTACTGACCTGCTTTATATTGTGACATTTTTTAGATTGCTCATACACCTTTCCACTCCCATCAGCCAAATGAATTTATTTGTGGAAGTATTCACGTTTCCATTTCTTTAAAGTATTTTAACTTACAGTTATGCCTCCAACACGATTGGGAAAAATCAATGATTTGTGAAAAGAAATGCAAAATGACGACCACACATGATTTTAATTTGTTATAGATGTTTGTTCTTTTTTGGGGATTCTTCCAGTCACTTACACCCATTGTTCCTGACCAGAAGCTGGATCAAACAATTGAAGAAAAATCACTCGAAGACATTAGTATATTCAGTCCTTTGACTTACACTTGTGAAAAAACTGAAGAATGTCATGTTTGCCCTCAAGTGCTCATGGTTATCATTTTAAGAGAGAATTAGAGACTCACTTTGTCAATTATATATGAAAGTGCAAGACCTGATTCCAAGGTTAAACTCTCCACCCTAAGGGCAGCTTCATTTTGCTGATGCACACATTTCAGAGCATATTCATGCTAAACTCTTGTGCATTTATTGGGTGCTTGGTATAAACTGTTCCGCGCTATTCCCTACATAATATTCATCCCTCCGTTTTCTGAGTTAGACAGCCCCTATTCATTCTTTGTGACTCTTGCTCCTTTTGTCCAGCTCACTCTTCATGCACGAAGTTTTTGTCCATGGTCCATTTTCTTCTTTTCCTGTATGTGGCCTTTTAAACATATCTCCTCCCTTCCATTGATATAAGACTCTTGGATATGTATTTTCTGTTCCATAAACCAAGTTTCAAGGTATTTTGCCGTGGCATATTCACAACCGCACACTAGATGGAGTGCATTAATTGTGATATTTCGAATTTATATTGTACGCCTTCAGATTGTTTTAGAGATTCATGAAAAGTGAGTGACAGTACCACAAATTAATAAGAGAATCCCCACATAATGTATTCAAGTACTAACATAATTAAAGCTTAGAATGTGGATTTGCATGCAGGAACACTGTTTCCGTAAGTTTCTCTGATGTTTAAAAGCGTGGAATTTCGGCGGCACTAGAGTGCATCGGCCAATATGGTCACCAGGTAACACCACTCCGCTTACTTCGAAAGGCACTTCCACCCAAGAGCATCTGCTCTAAATTTTCCTGCTGTCAGCATGGTACCAGAGAGACATGTGGAGACGGCATGTCCTCCTGACAGGCTCCTTTTATCATCCTGCTAAATTGTGGCCTTGTTGGGCGTGTTATGCAGGGTGGGTGCCCGCTGACCTACCTGATACCACGCAGCGGCGACCGAAGACCTCTCTCTGCGGGGTGCTGTGGGGGGGGGTATGTCAGCACCCCTCGACTCCTGGGGCGGGCATGGGACGACCGCTCAGGGCACCTGTGCTGCCTCGCAGCTGTACGGCTCGCGGCCTGCGAGCCTACTTCCCTGGACCTGATGGCCTGATTAGACAGGAATATCTGGAGATTGACATGTTTCTGGCCCCCCGGCATAAGGCAGAATGGCGCAGTCAGTCGATAAATTGTGCCCCCCACACCTGATCCAGGTACTGTTGCGTCTGCCGCTCCCTGGTGCACCTCTCCTGGCTGTAGCTGGGGTGCACTGGCGTGGCAAGCTGACCCACTGCAAGGTGAATGGACAACTGTGTGATCAGGGACAGAGAACTGCAAGACTAAGGGGTCTTGGATTGAGTGAACTGTCCCCTGGCACTGCGGGCGGTTCCGGCGCTTGCAGGTGAGCCATCTCCACATAAATACAATAACGCTAGCACTGTGGAACATGCTGCAACCTAGTGCTGAACATGCTGTAACCTGATACCACTCTATAGATTAACTGCATTATCCATCACTAGGTTCAACTGTGATTTCTTCTAGTGGGCCCCATGAGATCTAGCTTGCTCCCCTGTTATTCTCCTGGCAAATCTTAGACCAATGAACTTGCATCGGCACTCTGACTCTGGCACAGAGGCTTGTCCATTGGGTCACCAGCCCCCTGTATGCCACATGAGGACAACTGATCAAAAAGAGTCCAAGGCCAATTTCAAAGTTTAAACAACAACAGCAACAAAAATGATCCTGATGATGATGCCGCCTCCCTCCCTTATGGCAGAGGTCTTCAAACTTGGGGGCGGGCCCCTCTGGTGGGCCTGAAATGATCCCGGGGGTCGCCAGACTGTGGCCAAAAGAAGCATTATACGATAGCAGGCCTTTGTTTTAAGCAGATGTGTGTTGTTGCATTTTTATAAAGGTAACAGTACTTAACTGCAATGTTTGAATAGCTCTAGACATATTCATTGTCTGACCTTCTAGGCTTTGCTCATGCACACATTTCAGAGCACATATAGACTTGGGCCCATATTTAAGGGCTTATGGAACAGGGCAATGCAGCAAGTCACCATGGTGCACTGCCCTGCATCAAAGGGAAAGAGCAGGACTGCACCGTATCTTTGGCATACCGTGCATTCTTGTCCTAGCTCCAACACAGGCAACACTGCACCATGGTTCAATGGTGTCTGCGTTGTAGGCAGTATTGTTTTTGTGGAGGAAGAGGCACCTTCCTGCACAAAAACAATCCTGGGAGGCTTTTTCATCTTTCTATGTGTGCTGCAAAATGCAGCACACATAGGAAGAGGAAAAAATGAGGAGAAATACAAATATTTCTCCACGCTGCGCCTCCCCTGGTGAGGTGTAAGGTTTTGGTACATATATACTGTTTTTATGACAAATGCCAAAAACATACGTCAGTTCATTTAAGCGCAGGTGCATCCGCTTGAACGTCTTAAAAGCAGAATATGTTTATTAAATTGTTCATGTTGTTACATATCCACTTGACAAGCCTTTCAATGTAATTCGAGCTTGTTTTCTACCTCTTAGAATCCTCGAAGGCTCTCACTGCTGTAGCTCTTCATTCCAAATCCCTCCCTTTCCACTCATCTCTTTTATCACCACTATATCCTCAGCCTATATATAAAAGTAATGTAAACATTTTCCAGAGTTTCATGAACTTTTCTGGAAGTTATTTTCAACGACTATTTATATACTGTGACACATTTTAGGATGATTATGCACCTGTCATATCCCATCAGCTAAATTCATTTCTTGGGGAGGTAATCACATCCCTCCATTTGTTAAACTTATTTCTGACTCACACTTAGTGCTCACCAATGATAAAAAAAAAGGGCGGGGTGTTAGAAACCTAGTGACCTCATCAGATACAATTCTATGGTCTAAACACGAAATATAAAATGGTGAGCACACATCATCTTGTTTTGTTGTAAATGTTAGTTCTATTTTTTTTCAGTCACCTACACCCAATCTTGCTATCCAAAAGCTGGATCGGACAACTGAGGAAAAATCACTTGACGAGGTTAGTGTATTAAGTCGGTTAATATACATTTGTGAAACACTGAAGAACGTACTGTTTGGCACTCAGTTGCTGATGATTATCAGAGGACACCAGTGACACATTTTGTCCATTATGTATGATAGAGCAGGACCTGGTTCCAAGGGTAGATTCTCCATCCTCTGGACCATCGTGGGTTTGCTGATTCACACATTTCTGAGCCTACTGAGGCTGAAGGCGTGTGTATTTGCTTGGGTACATAGCATAAACCGTTCCAAGCTATTCTCTGCACACTGTTCGCGCTCCATTTTCTGATTATCAGTGCTTAATTTGAGCTGGATGTTGCCGGTGGGGGCCACTGCCACTAATTTTTGGGGACCAGCACTTATTTGTCTGCATCAGGTATTTACTGAGACAAAAGGGGAGACACAAATAAAAGCAGAAACAAGCAGGAAGAGAAAGATTTTAAAATGTCACAAAGGGAGGAAGCAGGAATCTGGCAGTGTAAAATAATGGGAAAGTGAGTGCCTGTAGTGAATGAAAAGGCATGAAGTAGATTTAAGACTGTGCAGCCCTCATATTCTGTTCGCCAACATGTAATTGCACCGCACACAAGCTTCTGAGAAGTTTTGGGCACCAGCACTTTTTTTTACAAATTAGGCACTGCTTCCTATTCATTCTTTATTACTCCTGCTCTTTAGTCCAGCCCACCCCTCAGACATGAAGTACCATCTGTCTAAGTACCTGCCTTCTTTTTTCATATATATGGCCTTTTAAAACACACTTACATCCTCAGATATGCCCCCTCGACATTGATCTAAGATAGTTGGATATGTGTTTGCTGGTTCTTAAACCCATTTTCAATGTATTTTGCCACAATGAACCCTGAGCCTATTATGTTCACAAGCGTTCATTATGGGGAATTAGTTAATATTGGTGTTCTGTATTCATACTCCGCACCCCAAGACACATTTAAAGATTCATAAAAATAAGTGCCAGTGACACAAATTGATAACAGAATTCTTACACAAGGTATCAATTAACACAATCATAGCTTAGAATGGGGAGTTCCATGCAGAAACAGTATTTCCACAAGTTTTCTGACATTTAAAAGTGCCCAATTTCAATGTAAAAATGTACAGGACATTCATGCATTCCAAAGCAACAACTTTGGGGTGCCATCCAGTGAATGGTGTTTCAATAGATCTAAAAACTCCAGCTGATATAATCAGCAAAGATTTTAGAATGCCTACTATTGATGATTGTTAGAGATGCGAGAGTGGGAAAGGAATAACTCATTTTCTTTGCATTGGATGACCAAGGGTGTCAACGTGACCAATAGAACCATTTATGGATTCCCATTTGACCGAAAAATAATAATGAGTGCACTTAAAAAAAAAAAGTGAGGAATTAACATAGCTTTTTATAATAGATAGGTAATAAAAAGATTAGGGTCCCAATATGTAATGCTGTATTATTATTATCTGATAGAGACTTCTAGCTGCCGATCCCTTACCTTTAGAATTTCCTGGTGTCAGCTTGGAATCTGGAAATTTTGCAGACCAATACTCTTGCGCGCACCATCGGGTGGTGTCGTTTGGATATGCGTGGTGTCATCGGCATCACAGTCGCCTACAAAGGCACGACATCCACAGGCGTGCGTATGTCAGTCCTTTTCCTTCCGCACCAGTTAGAGCGCAGATCTGGAATAGAGCTACCCTCTGTTTTTTTTTACAGGCCTTTTTCGACCTTTTTGTTGAGACTTTCTTGCGTCTGTGCAGGATGACTTAGACAAAGACAGGGTTTAAGCCATGGGGCACCGGCCACCGCACCAAGTCAGTTATGGGCCCCCACCAGGCATGTCTCTGGTGCCTAGACCAAGACCACGACTCGAAGCCGTATTCGGACTGCTGGGCCATAGCTCTGAAAGCTTTGAGGAAACAGTCCCTAAAGCTTATGGAGGCTCAGCAGTCGACGTCGGTGGGCGCGACTCCTTTGAGGTCACGGTCCCGGTTGAGGAGGAGGTCATGGGACCACTCCAGGAGCCCCAATTCTTCTTCATCTCACTCGAGGTCCTCAGGGCACTCAGGAAAGAGGCACTAAAGAAGAAGAACTCCAAGTGGACTTCGACTACATCTTGCCCATTGGCCGACGAGGAGAGTTGGGAACTTCGACATTCCAGGCATGGTTCCGTGGAACTATTGCCAGGGCTGACTCCATGCCTTCCTCTTTTTCAGAAGCCGGAGCAACCCCCGCTCAACTTGAAGAGTTTTACAAGGCCATGCATCTCGTATTTCAGCGGGCTGGGCCCACGGGGTCAGAAGAGGTCCCATCAGGTTCCACGTCAGCAGCTTCAGCCACGATGCTGATGGAGTCCCTTGGATCTGATATCAGATACGGAACAACGCTGGGTCCACACAGTTGACCTCCTCTGGCATCGCTCCCAACGTCAATGGTCCTGGCGCCACTGGCACCCACCGGTGACGCAAGCCCCATTTCTATTACCGATGTTCTGGAACGGCGTCACATGACGCCGATTCCGGTGCCACCGGTGCCCACATGTGCCAGATCATTGTCTGAACATTTCTACGAACAGCCAGGCACTGATTAGGAATGGGATGGGTCTCAGGACCCTCTAGAGTCCCATTTAGAACCTATGGACTGGTATGAGGAGCTAGGAGTGGCCAGTGGACTGGACTCCTCTCCAGATACTGGCATGTTCTCACCTCCTACTGTGGCTACATAGGAAGGTGCATCATATGCAATGGTATTATACAGGGCAGCTCAGGTCCTGGACCTTGAGCTTCCCACTGTGGAGGTCAAGACTAACATCTTTACTGAGGTACTTCACCTGGGGGCTTTGTCATCAGATGTTGCCCTTTAATGAGGCCCTCACCGATGTCCTGCTGAGGACATGGTGCAAACCCAGCACAGGGGCTCCTGTAAATAGGACAATTGGCTGCCGCCATCGCCCGGCTCCGTTCGACCCTAACTTCCTCATGCAACACCCCACCCTGGAGAGCTTGGTGGTCCAGGCCTCCACTTCCTATGGCGCCTTCCTTTCCGCATCCCCAGAAAGGGAATCCAAGAGGCTGGAATAATTGGAAAAGAAGATGTTTTTTTCTTCCTCCAGCCTGGCATTGAGGTCGGTAAACACCTCATGCCTATTGGGCAGTTTATCCCATACTTTATGGGATATGGTGGCACAGGTGCTGCCTCAGGTCCTGGAGGACGTGTGGGCCACTCTCTCACAGAAAGTTAAAGATGGGAGAGACGCAGCCAAGTTTATTATCAGGTGTGGTTTGGACATGATGGACTCGCTGAGTAGGGCGATTTCCATGATAGTGGCCCTTCGACACCACACCTGGCTACATACCTCTGGCTTTTCGGGGGATGCACAGGCAAATCTCATGGTCATGCCCTTCAATGGGACCCACTTTTTTGGTGAAAAGGCAGACTGGGCGCTGGATCGCTTTATGGACTCCTGGGCTATGGCCAGGTCCTGGGGCCTCTTGGTGACCCCTTGCCAATAGTCTGTCTATCGCCCCTTTCGAGGCTTCGGAAGTGGCATGGCACCACACCATCCACAGACCAGCCACTGTCCTCCCCAAGGCCAACATTTTGCGCAGGAACGCAGTTGTGGTGCCTTCAGTCCAAGAGGGTCTGGCCAGTAGTTGTCCACCACCCAGCCGCCCACCTCCACAGCGTGCAAGCCATCCTAGTGTGATTCTGCAAGACCATGTACATCCAGTAGAAGGGAGCATTCAATTTCATCTCCCTCATTGGTGGTCCATATTATCGGACAAATGGGTCTTGCATATCCTACAGAAGGGCTATCCCTCTCTTTTCAGTCTTCCCCTCCCCCAATGCCTCCCTCAAAAGAACGGCTGATGGCGGATCACTTAGTTTTGCTCCGTGAGGAAGTTGCAGCTCTCATGGCCAAGGGAGCCATGGAAAGGGTCCCAATGTCAGAAGTAGGCAGTGGTTGTTATTCCCGCTACTTTCTGATACCCTAAAAGAAGAAGGGCTTTTGCCCTATTCTGGATTTGCGGGACGTCAATGTCTTCTTCAAAAAGGAGAAATTCAACATGCTCACTCTGGCTCAGGTCTTGTCTGCCCTAGACCAAGGAGACTGGATGGCAGCGTTGGACTTGCAGGATGTGTATTTCCATATCCCCATTCTGCCTGCCCACAGGTGTTACCTGCGGCTCAGAGTGGGGAACCAACACCTTTTGTTTACAGTGCTCCCCTTCAGCCTCACCAGCACCCCTCAAGTGTTCATCAAGGTGATGGCAGTGGTCCCAGCTCATCTGCGCAGGCTAGGGGTTTCAGTATTCCACTACTTTGACGAATGGCTTTTGAAGACTCCATAGGTCCCAGGCTGTTGTCACCCACCTTCAGACTACGGCGAACCTCCTGCATTCGCTAGGGTTCATTACAAAGATTCGGAAGACACACCTGACTTCCTCTCAGATGCTCCCTTTCATCTGAGCTGTTCTGTACACAGTGTAGTTTCAGACCTATCCTTCTGAGGAGCGAGTCCAGGATATTCAGGTTATGATTCCCATGTTTCGGCCTCTATCCTGGATTTTGGTGAGACAGACTCTGAGGCTACTGGGCCTTATGGCCTCCTGCATCCTGTTAGTAAAACATGCCACATGGCATATGAGGGCTCTGCAGTGGTGTGGTAAAGTCACTCTTTTTGGCATGGTTACACCCACTTTTTGCCTGTTTATCAGTGTGTTTAGACCGTTTTTACTGAGATCCTCCTAACCAGGACCCCAGTGACTCTGCTTTTACCTCTAAATCTGGTTGCTTTGGTACCCTTTACAACCCACAATTGGCATACTGGTGTACCCCTGTAAGTCCCTAGTATATGGTACTCAGGCATCCCAGGGCATTGGTACACCAGGGGTTCCCCACAGACTGCAGCATGTATTATGCTACCCATGGAAGCCCATGCAAACTGTCTGCCATTGCCGCCTGCGTGAATAGGTGCATGCACCCTTTCACTGCTGGTCACTGCACCACATCACTGTAAGTCACCCTTATTGTAGGCCCTCTTAGCCCAGAGGGCAGGGTGCAGGTTCCTGTGTGTGAGGGCACCCTTGCATGAGCAGAGGTGCCCCTACGAGCTCCAGTTCCAATGCACTGGACTTCGTAAGTGCAGGGAAGCCATTGTACCCGTGTACTGGCCACAGGTCACTCATTACCTGTGGTGCAGCTACATAATGATAACTCCACACCTAGGCATGTTAGTTATCTAATATGTCGTAATCATACCTCAATACTAATGCCAGTATTGCTCTGGTGCAAAAGCACACAAAGGAAAGAGGGGTGACCACTCTCCTGTCCATCACCGCCCTGGGTGGTGCCCAGAGCTCATCCAGGTGGCCACTTGATTCTGCCATCTTGGAAACAAGATGTGCAGAGGCCCCTGGGAACATCTGGTTGGTCAGGACAGGTAACTGACATCAGTGACCTCCTCTGATAGGTGGTCACCCTGCAGAGTGACCAAGCCCCCTTTTAGGGCTATTTAGGAACTCCCTTGCATGTGGGTCCCCACATTCAGCATGCAAGACTCCACCAGGACTCCTCTGCATTGGCCTCTTCTGCTCCTGGCCACCGGAACCGCCGCTGGACTTCACAGGAACCAAACAAGCCCGCAACTCCCAAGACTACCTTGCCTTGCAACATTGTTTTTATGGCTCCTTCCAGCAGTAGCAACATTTCCATGGCTGTGCATCCTCTGGGGTCAGCAAGACTTCAGCTGCACCAAAGAAGCAAGAAGGAATCTCCCTTAGAGTGAAGGAGTCACTCCCCTGCATCCGAAGGCACCTAATGCAGCGATGTCTGGCTGCTGGGATCTTCTGCCATCTGGCTCCACAAAGAATCTCAAACACTGGTGGTGGTGTGGAGGGCTCCTCTGGGTCCTTTCTACCTGTTCTCCAACTTGGGAGACAGTGAGCCCTTGCCTCCTCCTTCAGGACAGTGCCCCTGTGCACCGGGCATCTTGCAGCAACCAAGGCTTGTAGACTCCTGCTCCAAGGGATCTTCAGGCCCCATGTGGCCCCTGCCTCCAGCACTTCATCCTTGCCAGGATAGTCTCTTCTTTGCTGCTCCAGCAGCATGGAACTCTTCTCTAGGTGTGCTGATTGGGCCTCACTGCAACCTACTGTGCCTGCTGCCAATGGGTTGCCTGTGGGGGCTACCTCTTCTGGCTCGCCTGACTGCTGAAGGTCAGCCTGCACTCCCCTCCAAGGGTCGAGTCTCCTGGACCTTGCTGGTTCTCTCCTCCTCTGCAAGTCCTCTTCTGCCTAGATTTTCATTTGCCAAGGCTTGTTGATGGTCTTCCTGACCACAGACCATCTGGACCTGGCAACCGGCATGAGACATCTTTTGCATGACTCCCAGGACCTCTCTGCCTTTCCTGGGCTCCACAGCTGATCCTCATCTTCTCTCATTGGTCCAGATTTTCATTCACAGAAGGGTCGGTAGCGGCTCATGCCCCACCTGGACACTCCTGTGTGGACTGGTCTCTGTCCCCTTCTTTTGCAGGTTCTCTTCATCCAGAATCCACTATTGGGGTCCTCTGGACAGCTCCTGGTTTTGCAATCTGCTTTTTCTAAGTCCCCTTCTTAGCCTTTGGGAAGACCAGGTAACTTACCTCTGCTCTCCTGGTCACTGGGGGTCATCTAAGTGCTCAACTCTTGGGGTCCCAAATTCTCCTAGCTCCCTTCTAACTATTCCACATCCTTGGGTGGGAGGACCTAACTTCGCATTCCACTATTTTAGTATATGGTTTAGCCCCCCTTTAGGGCCCTAGCTATTTTCTGCTATTTCTTGCCAATGCTTGTTATTTTCCAATGCTAATTCCTAGATACTTATTGTGTATATATAGTGTGTACTTACCTCCATTTGGGGGACTGCCTATAAGTGATCTAGTTCAGTGCTACTGTAATATAGTACCTTTATTTTTGTAACACAGTGTGGTTCTTTTCATGTGAGATAAGTTGCTGTGTGACTGCTGTGAGATTTCAAGTGCTTTACACTCCTCCTAGATATGTCTTGGGTGCTCACCATAGCTACCACTAGAGAGCCCAGTCTTCCTAGACACTGTCTCACTAACTAATAGGAGTAGTCTGTACCTGGTATAAGGTGCAAACACCATAGGTGTCATCTACACAACAAGACAGCTTCCTACAAGTGGGACCTGAGGGTCCAGTGGGCACAGCATCAGGGAAATCTCACCAACATGGTTCAGATCTCAGAGGGAATTGCAAAAGATCTGCAGTGTTGGTTAGTGAACCGTGATTGTGTCAGAGGCAGACTCCTCTCCCTTCCCCAACCAGAGGTAACAGTAGTGACAGATGCATCACTTCTGGGATGGGACGGCTATCTGGGAGAGGTGGAGATCAGAGGCCTCTTGTATCCGGTGGAATCTTGACTCCATATCAACTTACTAGAGCTCCGGGCAATACGATTAACATTGAAGGCATTTCTTACTGTTGTCAAAGGAAAGATAGTGCAGGTGTTGACAGACAACACCACTGCAATGTGGTACTGCAATAAGCAGGGCAGTGTGTGGTTGTGGACCGTTTGTCAAGAGGCCTTGCGTCTGTGGACATGGCTGGAACAGCATGCCATATATAACTGGTGGTTCAACACCTGGCTGGTTCTCTGAACGCCAGGGCAGACAAACTCAGCCGTCAATGCCTAGCGGATCCTGAGTGGCGACTCCATCAGTAGGTGGCACAATGACTCTTTTAACAGTGGGGAGACCTTGGTTAGATCTGTTCACCTCCGAAGAGACCTCGCAATGTCAGCACTATTGTGCATTTGAGTTTCCAAGGCGGCACTCGCTCGGCGATGCTTTTCATCGTGAGTGGAGCTCAGGCCTCCTGTACGCCTCTCCGCCCATACCACTTTTGCCCAGAGTTCTCAAGAAGATCAAGAACGATTGGGCCCGAGTAATCCTGGTGGTTCCAGACTGGGCACGGAGTTGCTGGTATCCAGAGATTCTGAAAATGAGCATCAATTGTCCAATCAGGCTGCCCCTTCTGTCTTCTGTCGCAGCAGCAAGGGAAGGTTCTCCACCCAAACCTGTCAACTCTGCGCCTTTACGCATGGAGATTGAGCAGCGGCAGTTGACAGCCTTCGACCTTCCTCCCGAAGTCTGTCAATTAATTCTGGAAGCCAGGCATCCTTCCACCAAGACGGTATACTCCTGCTGTATGAAACACTGTGTATGATATTGTACAGAAAGATCTATTGATCCTCTTTCTGCTTCTCTCTCAGACATTCTTCTCTTTGTCTTATCCCTTGCCCAGCAGGGCTCTGCATTGGGCACTCTCATAACGTTCCTTTGGCTGCCCGATCAGCCTTCATTATTCAAATCTCCTATTGTAAATAGATTTCTTAAAGGGCTTGTACATATGTATCCTTCTAGGTCCTTTGTCATGCTTCATTGGGACTTAAATCTGGCCCTCACTTTTTAATGGCAATAACATATGCCAGGATGGTGAGTGAGATGCAAGCTCTCTCATCTAATCTGCCACATCTCACCATGTTCCCTGACAAGGTGGTACTTAGAACTCGTACCTCTTTCCTCCCCAAGGTGGTGACCCCATTTCACCGGGGTTAGAACATCACACTGCCCACCTTCGCTCCACCACATCCCTCTAAGGAACAGTAGCGACTCCACTGGCTGGACCCAGAAAGAACTTTGTCGCTAACTTGACCACACAAAAGACTTCAGCGTGGATGAAAAACTCTTTGTGGGGTATGTGGGAGCAAAGAAAGATCAAGCAGTGCAGAAGTGAACCATTTTGTGCTGGGTTGTTCTCTGCATTAAGATCTGATATGCACTGGGCAAGAAGCAGCCTCCTGAGGGCTTGAGAGCTCATTCCACCAGGGGCAAGGCTGCTACCACTGCATTAGCATGGGGTGTTCCAGTCCTGGACATCTGTCAGGCAGCGACGTGGGCGTCCTTGTACACGTTCGCAAGACATTACTGCCTGGACAATCAGGTCCATAAAGACGGGCACTTTGCCTTTTCGGTCTTACAGGACTTTTTAGTGTGAGAAGATCTGTCCGCCACCCACTGCCAGAAGGTTATGGCTTAGGTATCTATTCTAAAGGTAAGGAATATGCAGATAGAAGTCTTTGTCAGATGAACAAGTTACTTTCCTTTGGTAATCCATTATCTAATAGAGACTCTACCTAGCTGCAGATTCCTTACACCCACCCATGCCTCCCCGGTATGTGGACACTTCTGCTAGTGTTAGGGATTGTCCCTTTCAGGGCCCTAGTTTTTGAAGTACCGACAAACTGTTGGTTCATTTCATGGCTCTGCGCTTCTGCCGTGGAAGTTCGTGGAAAAGTAACTGACGTACACGTGCCTGGGTGGTGCCTTTACAGGTGACTGTGACATCACAGGTGGCTCCAATGATTCTGACAATGCCAAAAGGTTCCGAACGACACCACCCAACAGCAAGCCAAGGGTATTGCTCTGCAAACGTTCCGGATTCCAAGCTTACTCTAAAGGTAAGGAATCTACAGTTAGATAGAGTCTCTACCAGATAATGTGTTACCAAAGGTATGTTGTTCATTATTTCACAAATGCAGTCTAATATCCTTACTGCATGCTCAAGACTGATTATAGATGGGTATGACCTTGCCAAAATGATTGCACCACTACACTTTATTGGGCCATAGAAACTAACAGTGTATCTGAGAAAACTGTCATTATTTATCATGGTTTGTCTTTTATGTAGAACCCTTTCTGACTTTATCTTTTACCATTAGATTGTTCTTCCTACACCACTGAATAGTGAAGAGGCCACAAGGGACACAGTATGTAATTTTGTTCTCTAATTTATGTGCTGTTTTTATGATGAAAGTCAAACACATTTCATAGTTCATTGATGCTTAGGTGCATCAGCTTGGACTTCTTAAAAGTAGAATACATTTATATAATTGTTCAGTTGTAAAGGTGGTGTCTCCCAGATATATTGCACATTAATCATTAATGCCCTGATACACTGAGTCACCTTAGAACCCGGCAGGAAGGCTGGCAGGGATCCCTAGAGGATGGGTGAGATGCGGCTCCTAGAGTCATCACAATATTCTCCAGACTCCCACTGATACAAATATACTATCTGTACTGTGCATATCTCATTCCTGATTGTCTGTTTAAGGTGGGTCTCCTTGCAAGCCCAGAATGCTCATGCTGCTCCCAAGCCCCTTCAGATTTCTACCATATAGTGTGGTCTTGTTCTATCATAACACAATACTGGAAGACCATAGTTACGGAATTCTCAGCAGTACTGTGATGGAAAGTGGACCTTTCCCTGCTGCTGTTACTGTTGGAGTGCTTGATGGAGTGGGGGGCATGTGGGCGAACTGGGCTCTAATGGACAGCACTACTATAGTGGCCCAACAAGATGTAGCGTCCCACTAAAAGGCTTCTGAACATCCTATGTTAAGTGGCGACGGGGGAGGACCGGTGTGCTCATCAGGTGAAGCTGGTGTATGACGCCAGGGGATGTCCTGTAAATATGGCAGGATATGGAACAGGTGGTGGCGGCCTAAGGAGTGGATCAATTGTAATAAGCCTGACACTACATTGATTATTTGCCTGCCATAAGAGTTCACTCTGGGTGCTGTACTACATGTTTAGGTTAGTTTCGTTTTATTGGTTTGTAAAGCGCGTTGCTACCCTAGGGCATCCCAGCGCTACATACCTTATTGAATGCAGGTGATAGTGATTGTAACATTATACTTGATGTGGATGTGACCTTTTGTATTGTACTGAAATCAATATCATTGCTTATAAAGAAAACATTGTTCATGTTGTTATGTATCACCACTCGAGAAGCAGTTCACTATCATTTGTGCTTATTTTCCTCTTATAACCTCAAAGACTCTCACTGCTTTAGCTTTCTATTCCAAATCTCTTCCTCTTCACTTATCTATTTTATTACTGCTTCCGTACTTTATCCCCAACCCGTTTTTAGAATGCTCATTTACCTGTCAATTTCCCATCAGCCAAATTAATTTCACATGCCTCAGTTTCCTAAAGCTATATGTTAACTAACTAACAGTTATGACTCCATCACCAATGGCAAAGAGGTTAGGGGGCGTTAAGAGACCCAGTGATCACATCAGAAAAAATGTAAGGATTTCTAAAAAGGAAATGTAAAATGACAAGCACACATAGGCGCTCATTACAACACTGGCAGGAGGGGGAGAAGTGGCGGTAATACCGCCAACAGGCCGGCGGGAAAAAAATTGAATAATGACTATGGCGGTTACCGCATGGACATCCGCCACTTCTCCAACCCCCAGGGCGGTGACGACCGCTGGGCTGGAGACCGCCGGCGGTATCAGGACCCTGCATACGGCCATGGATTTCGGGTGGTTTGGAACCGCCACGAAATCCATGGCGGTAGGCACTATCAGTGCCAGGGAAGGAATTCCCTGGCACTGATAGGGGTCTCCCCCACCCCCCTCCCGCACCCCTGAGTCCTCCCCCCACACCCTCCGCTACCCCCCAAAGGTGGCAGGACCCCCCTCACCACCCCCACCCCCAACATGCACATACACACACCCCCTCCCCACCCCCAACATGCACATACACACAGCCCTACACGCACACACACATTACAACAACACATACCCGCGCATATACAGACATGCACACAGACCGAACCGCACACATTTCCCATACACACAACACACTCCCTGCATGCATACACGCACTCACACACCTCCTCTACATACTCACACGCACAATCCTATGCACACACACAATACCCCCCACCCACCTCCCCTAACGGACGATCAACTTACCTTGTCCGTTGATCCTCCGGGAGGGGACGGGATCCATGGGGGCTGCTCCGCCACCAGCTCCCTGTCACCAGAACACTGCCACGCCGAATCCTGGGTTGGGATTCGGTGGGCGGTGTTCTGATGACGGGGCTGTGGAGGTGGAGCGGCCACCACTTCCCCGCCGGCCGCCAGTATGGCTGCTGGCGGCTCTCCGTCCGAAAAAGGACTGAGGGCTACCAGCAGTCATGATTCGCTGCGTGGAAGACCGCCAACCGCCTGCACTGGCAGGCTTCAGCACAGCGGTACCTCAGCAGTCTTGCAAAAAAGACCGCCGAGGTTGAAATGAGGGCCATAATATTGTTTCCTTTAAATCTTTGGTTTTTCTTGTTCCTTCCAGGCCCCTACACCTAATGTTCCTGACCAGAAGCTGGATCTGACAATTTGCGAAAAATCATGTGAAGAAGTTAGTATATTCAGTGTGCTGAGAATATCCTGTGTGGCACTGAGTTGCTCATGGTCATCATGATAAGAGAGAACTAAAAATATACTTTATCCATTATCTATAAAAGACCAGGACCTGGTTCCACAGTGGGATGCTTCATCCTCTGCACTATCTTAGTTTTTTCTGATGCAAACATGTCACAGACTATTCAAGCTAAAGTCTTGGGCATTTACCTAGGCACATAGTATGAACTGTTCAAGGATATTGTTTTCATACTATTCACTTCTCTGTTCATTGGTTTAAGGAGCCCTTATGTATTCTTTATAACTCCTGCTCATTCTGACCATCCTACTCCTCAGCCATGAAGAACCATCTATTCAAGATCTTTTTTGTATTTTCCTGCATGTGGCCTTTTAGACACATACACTTTCTCATATACATTTCCTAGCTGCCATTGATCAAAGATTGTTGGATATGTATTTGCTGGTCCGTAAAACCCAGTTTCATAGTAATTTGCCACTGTGAAACCTGCGTCTATTATTTTCACGAGTGGGCTTTATGAGGAATGAATTAATAGTGGTGTTCACTGTTCATACTGTGGATGTTGCGATTCATTTGGAGACTCATACAAAATGAGTGATAGTAACACAAATTGGTAACAGAATCCCACACAAGATATTCTAGGTATTAGCACAATTATAGCTTACAATTTGGAGTTCCAGTAAGAAACAATATTCCCAGAAATCTTTTTAAAATTTAAATGTGCAGACTTTCAATGTAAAAATGTACAAGACATGACCAGGTTCTATTGGAACATCCCGAATGGGCCATGTGGAAAATTATGTCACAATAGATCTAAACACGTCAGCTATTATAATCAAACATTCTAGCAAGCCCAGTGTTCCTGTTTATTAGAGAAGCAGAAGTGGGAAAATAGAACTTTTTTATCTGCACAAACATCCAAAATAATTTCCTGTGCACTGAACGTTAACTGGATCAGTGAGGATTTCCGGAAAGCTGAGCGATTGTATGACTGTTCATGACTGTTCATCTTGTTACATACTGCCAATGGAAAGGCTGTTCAATGCAACTTGTGCTTATTTTGTTCCGTCCAAAAAAGGACTGGGGGCTACCAGCAGTCATGATTCGCTGCGCGGAAGACCACCAACCGCCTGCACTGGCAGGCTTCAGCACAGCGGTACCTCGGCAGTCTTGCAAAAAGACCGCCGAGGTTGAAATGAGGGCCATAATATTGTTTCCTTTAAATCTTTGATTTTTCTTGTTCCTTCCAGGCACCTACACCTAATGTTCCTGACCAGAAGCTGGATCAGACAATTGGCGAAAAATCATGTGAAGAAGTTAGTATATTCAGTGTGCTGAGAATATCCTGTGTGGCACTGAGTTGCTCATGGTTATCATGCTAAGAGAGAACTAAAAATATTCTTTATCCATTATCTATGAAAGACCAGGACCTGGTTCCACAGTGGGATGCTTCATCCTCTGCACTATCTTAGTTTTTCTGATGCAAACATGTCACAGCCTATTCAAGCTAAAGTCTTGGGCATTCACCTAGGCACATAGTATGAACTGTTCAAGGATATTGTTTTGATACTATTCACTTCTCTGTTCATTGGTTTAAGGAGCCCTTATGTATTCTTTATAACTCCTGCTCATTCTGACCATCCTACTCCTCAGCCATGAAGAACCATCTATTCAAGATCTTTTTTGTATTTTCCTGCATGTGGCGTTTTAGACACATACACTTTCTCATATACATTTCCTAGCTGCCATTGATCAAAGATTGTTGGATATGTATTTGCTGGTCTGTAAAACCCAGTTTCATAGTAATTTGCCACTGTGAAACCTGCGTCTATTATTTTCACGAGTGGGCTTTATGAGGAATGAATTAATAGTGGTGTTCACTATTCATACTGTGGATGTTCCGATTCATTTGGAGACTCATACAAAATGAGTGATAGTAACACAAATTGGTAACAGAATCCCACACAAGATATTCTATGCATTAGCACAATTATAGCTTACAATTTGGAGTTCCAGTAAGAAACAATATTTGCAGAAATCTTTTAAAAATTTAAATGTGCAGACTTTCAATGTAAAAATGTACAAGACATGACCAGGCTCTATTGGAACATCCCAAATGGGCCATGTGGAAAATTATGTCACAATAGATCTAAACACGTCAGCTATTATAATCAAACATTCTAGCAAGCCCAGTGTTCCTGTTTATTAGAGAAGCAGAAGTGGGAAAATAGAACTTTTTTATCTGCACAAACATCCAAAATAATTTCCAGTGCACTGAACGTTAACTGGATCAGTGAGGATTTCCGAAAAGCTGAGCGATTGTATGACTGTTCATGACTGTTCATCTTGTTACATACTGCCAATGGAAAGGCTGTTCAATGTAACTTGTGCTTATTTTGTTCCTCCTACATTTAGCAAAGACTCTAAAGTTATTTAACTACATGTACCTAACTTGTCCCCTTTCGCTCACTTCCTGCTTCACCACTTCAGCACCTGAGCCGCAATTTGTATACAATAGTGTTGTAAACATTTTTTGATGGTCATGAACATTTCATGACATCTGCTAGTTTCAAAGACTATTTGTATTACAAGACCAATCTTTGAGTGTTTATACAGTTATCTATTTCCCATCTGAGAAATTAAGTCCTTAAGATGGTATTGACATATCTCCATCTCTTAAAATATTGTTTGGCCTTCACTCATGCGTCCACCACCAGTCAAAAAGAGGTCAAGGGCCCTTGACACCCAGCAATCACCACAGATAAAATTTGATGGATTTGTGAAAGTAAATGAATAGGTGCATTGTTTTGTTTCCTCCAGCAACCTACTTCTGATGTTTCTGCACTGAGGCCGGATCAAGTAATGGAGGCAACATCAATTGAAGAGGTTAGTATATTCCACCTCTTGATATATATTTGTGAAAAATGTAAGGGTATCTTGTTTGGCACTGAGTCACTCATTCTTATCACACAAAGAGAGAGCTAGAGACAAACATTCACTATTATCTACTACAGACAATGACCTGGTTCCCTTGTTACATAATGCATAGTCTGACCGTCTAGGCTTTGCTGATGCACGCATTTCAGAGCACATAGAGACTTACGTCTTGCGTACTCTCTTTGGAACAAAGTGAGAACAGTTCAAGACTATTCCTTTTGTCTTATCTATTTACCCTTCAGTTGTCTGGTGTAGTCTGTCTATAGCCTTAGTTGGACTTCTGTTTCTTCGGTTCAGTTCAATACTCAGACATAAAGGCCCATAGTTATACTTTTTTAGCACCGCATTTGCGTCATTTTTGACGCAAAAGCAGCGCAAACTTACAAAATACAAGTATATTTTGTAAGTTTGCGCCACTTTTCCATCAAATAATGACATAAATGGGGCGCTAAAAAAGTATAAATATGGGTGAAAGTGCCTCCTGTCCAAAGTACTTTTTCATCTTTTCCTATAAGTGGCCTTTTAAAGACAGTTTATTTCGCGCAAGGCACAGTTCTATAATTTGTGAAAATGTATGTGCTCTTCCAATAGTGCCATTTCAGGAAATATCGCCACAACCAAATCAAAACCTTGCATATTCACAATTGTCCATTATACAGAATTAGCTAATTTGATGTTCATGGCTAATATTTAAACTTTCAGACCCATTTGGAGAGTCATGAAAAATAAGTAACAGAACCACATATTAGTGATCAAATTTAAATGCATGGCATTTAAGGAATAAACACAATTTTAGCTTAGAATGGGGTGTACAAAACAGAAACAGTGTTTCTACAAGTTATTTTGACATTTCAAAGAGTAGTGTTTCAACGTTAAAATTACACAAGACATGAGTGTATTCTATTGGAAAATGTTAAGGGTGTCTACATGACCAATAGAAGTGTGTAATGATTACTGTTTGACCTTCAAAATAATAGTAAAAATCATTTTTTTTAAAGTGTGGAATTTGCACAAGCTTTACGTTGGTGATACAAGGATAAGTTTTTCTGTATTGTAATACTGTAATACTGTGTCACAAATGAAGTATTTCCCTCAGTTACATCATCACTGGTTTTACCTGGATCTGGCCTTATCTTAATTAGAGTGTGTCTGCATTTGCGGCATTTATAGGGACTATGGTTGCGCCCATAGAATGGATGTTCTACAAGCAGAATGCATTTGGAAAATTGTTGAGATTCTGTTAAATGTCACTCGTGCTTATTTTCTTCCTCCTAGAATCCTCAAAGGCTTTCACTGCTTAGCTTTGTATTCCGAATCTCTCACTTTGCACTCTTCTCTTTTCAAAACTTCATCCCAGTCTGTGTTTAGAAGCATTATAAACATTTTTCAGATTTAAATTAACTTTTCTGGAAATACCTTATTTTGAATGACTATTCATATACTGTGACAATTTTTAGATTGCTTATATACCTTTCCATTTCCCATTGGCCAAATGGATTTCTTGTGGAAGTATTCACATATCTCCATTTCTTTAAATTCTTTTTTGACTTACACTTATGGCTCCATCACCAAAAGTAAACGGCAATGATGTGTGAAAAAGAAATGTAAAATGACCACCACACATATTTTTGCTTTGTTATAAAAGCTTGTTCTTTTTTTGGTTTCTTTCAGTCACCTACACCCAATGTTGCTGACCAGAACCTGAATCAAACAGCTGAAGGAAAATCACTTAAAGATGTTAGTATATTCAGTCCGTTAAAATACATTTGTGAAAAACTGAAGAATATCCTGTTTGACACTGAGCTGTTAATGCTTATCATGCTAAGAGACGACTAGATACACACTTTGTCCAATAACTATAAAAGACAAGGACCTGGTTCCACGGTTAGATTCTCCACCCTCTGGGGCATCTTTTTTTTTATATATATATTTCAAAGCCTAGTCAGGCGAAAGTTTTGTGCATTGTCTTGAGAACTTAATATTAAGTGTTACGGATATTTCCTTTACATTGAACTGGTACAGCATGCTGACTCGCTTCAAGGTGCGTGGATGATCACATGGTCAGCGACTTAGGACTGCTCAGACAGAGGGGGCTTGGATCAAGTGGACTGTCCCCATGTGCTTTGGGTTGTATCTGCACCTTCAGGTGAGCTATCGCCTCACAACTACAATAACCACTGTGGAAAGTGATGTGGCCTAGTATTGGTGCCCTGATACCACTCTACAAATTGACTCCATTATTCATCATTAGGTCCAACTATGATTTCATCCAGTAAACCCCTGGAGATCTGGGTTGCTTCCCCGGTATTTTCCTGGCAAATCTTAGACTGTCGAACTCGCGCCCGCACACTGACTTTGGCACAGGGGCTTGTCCATTGTGTCACGAGCACACCAAATGGAGAAAACTGATCACTGACAGTGCAAGACAAGTTTCAGAGCTAAAAAACAGAACCAAACACACTCACCCTGATACTGATATTATGTCCCACCCCAAGGGCAACTTGGGCACCAACGTAGGTGGTCCAGATATCTGTACATTACTCGTAAATATGCAAAGTAGCCTGCAGTCAATTGATATTCTTCCATCGCGAGCTGACTTTATGCAGGACCGAATTGACTGAGTTGCTGAACATAGCGATGGCACAGAACATCACATATCCGAACTGAAGGATGCTTCTACTGCATACAACAAAATGCTACGACACCTTGAAAAACGCCTTGATGCAACCAGTGCCAAACTTGAAGCTCTCCAGGCATGTTTGTGCCACAACAACTTATGCATTCCGGAAGTCCTGAGTCTAGGAACATTGGACAGATGGAACTGTTTGTGGAAAAGATGCTCACTTCATTGTTTGATGCTGACATCTTCTCATCTACGTACCTAGTTGAAAGGGCGCATTGCTCCCTTGCTCCCCGTCCTTCTCCATGAGCACCACCTAGACCTATCATAGCACATGTGCTAAAGTAGGGACGAGGGTGCTATTTTTTAACTGCCCAAAAAATTAAAGGCCTCAACTATGAAGACATTTGTGTATCTATCTTCCTGGACTTCACAATAGCTGTTCAACAGGAGCAGCAGGCCTTCCCCCAGCTAAAAATTGCTTCAACAGTTGGGCATAGACTATGCAATACTTTACTCTGCCCAACTGTCACTATCCTCAAATGGAAACAATGTTTTTCACTAACGCCAAGTCAACACTTGTTTATCTGAAGAAACAAATTAGAAGATTGCCCTCTCGGGCCGGCATACCTCAATGGGTGAAGTGTCCCACAGCATGAAGGATAATGATTGATAAACTGGTAAAGTGACTGGCACCCGGCAAGACATGCCCACAATGTTCAAGTTATGATTGCCGTTAGCGTGGTGCAACTCGAGATAGTTGATCCTGAGGCCACTACATGCTGATATTGTACATATATTTCGTATTACGTAAAGTGACTGGCACTTGGCCGGACATGCCCAAAATGTTTAAGTTATGATTGCCATTAGTGTGGTGCAACCCGGGATAGTTGATCCTGAGGCCACTAAATGCTGATCTTCCACATATATTTCCTATTACACAGACACCATGGGTTCATCTATCCTATAACTGGTCTCAACTACCATGTTAACTCACCAGTGGCTATCATATCTAAACTCCTTGATTTCAGGGATCGTTCTCTCGACTTAGGGAGCTGTTCTTTGTGTTCTCTCATATTAAGTATTGTTGGCCTCTTGAACCCCCAAGCAAAGATCACATTAAGGGTGTAATTTCTGTTCTGATCTTCTCTGTATTGTTTCTTGGTTCAAATTTTTATAATTGGTAGGCTTCATACACTGTTTATAGGGGTACCGAGTGTGGATGCGGGAGGTCAAGAGGGTATTCCCTTTGTTTTTCACTCTGGGTGCTGTACTACATACCTTATTCAATGCAGGCGATAGTGATTGTAGAATAATAAGTGATATGGATGTGGCCTTTTCAATTGTACTAAAATCAGTAACTTTGCTGGTAAAAACAACTTTGTTCATGTTGTTATGTATCACCACTCGAGATGCTGTTCTTTGTCAGCGGTGCTTATTTTCCTCTTATAACCTCGAAGACTCTCACTGCTTTAGCTCTCTCTTCCAGATCTATTCTTCTTCACTTATGTATTTTATCATTGCTTCCATACATTATCCCCAACCTATATAAAAAATATTTTAAACATATTTTAGACTTTCATGCACGTTTCTGAAAATGTGTTATTTACAATTACTATTTATGTACTGTAAACATTTTCTGAATGTACATATACCTGTTGATTTCCCATGAGCCAAATGAATTTTGCATGCCTCCGTTTCTTGAAATTATTTGTTAATTAACACTTATTACTTCATGACCCCTGGTAAAGAGGTTAGGGGGCGTTAGAGACCCAGTGATCAAATCAGGGAAAATGTAAGAATGAATAAAAAGTAAATGTAAAATGATAAGAATACATAGTTTTGTTTCCCTTTAAATGTATATTTTTTCTTGTTTCTTCCAGCCACCTATACCTAATGTTCCTGACCAGAAGCCAGATCAGACAACTGTTGAAAAATCACGTGAAGAAGTTAGTATATTCAGTGTGCTGATAGACATTTGCGAAAATCTGAAGTCCTGTGTGGCACTGAGTTGCTCATGGTTATCATGTTAAGAAAGAACTAAAAACACACTTTATCCATTATCTATGAAAGACCAGATCCTGGTTCCACAGTTGGATGCTTCATCCTCTGCACCATCTTGGTTTTGCTGATGCACTTTTCAGAGGCTATTCAAGCTAACGTCTCGGACATTCACTTAGGCACATAGTATGAAATGTCCCAGGCTATTTATTGTCTTCACACTATTGAACTCTCTTCTTTGGTTTAGGCAGTCCTTATGTATTCTTTATAACCCCTGTTCCTTCTGTCCAGTCTACTCCTCAGACATGAAGTACCATCTGTTCAAGGTCTTTTTTCGTCTTTTCTTGTATGTGGCCTTTTAAACACATATACTTCCTCATATACATTTTCTGGCTGCCATTGATCAAAGGATGTTGGATATATATTTGATGGTCTGGTAAAATCCAGTTTCATAGTAATTTGCAACAGTGAAACCTGCGCCTATCATTTTGACGAGTGGTCATTATGGGGAATGAATTAATAGTGGTGCTCACTAGTCATTCTGTGGATGTTCAGATTCATATACAGTAGAGACTCACACAAAATGAGTGACAGTACCACAAATTGGTAACAGAATCCCACACTAGGTATTCTAGGTATTAACATAGCGATAGCTTAGACTTTGGCGTTCCCTCAAAAACAGCGTTTCCAGAAGACTATTTAACATTTAAATGTACAGGTTTTCAATGTAAAAATGTACAAGATAGGACCATCTCAAATAGGCCACCTGGTAAATTATGTCACAATAGATCTAAACGCCTCAGCTGTTATAATCAACCATTCTAAAAGCCCGCTTTTCCTGTTTATTAGAGATGCAGAAGTGGGAAAAGAGATTTTTTTATCTGCACAAAAATCCACAATATTTTCCAGTGCACTCTACGTTAAGTGGATCAGTGAGGAAAAGGTGATTAATCGTACGATTGTTCCTCTTGTTTCAGACTGTCACTGGAAAGGTTGTTCAATGTAACGTGTACTTATTTTGTTCCTCCTACATTTGCCAAATACTCTAAAGTCCCTTAAATATACCTAACTTCTCCCCTTCCACTCATGTCCTGCTTCTGCTTCCTGATCCCCAATTTGTATATAATAGTATTGTACACATTTTTCGATTGTCATGAACATTCCATGACATTCGCTATTTTCAAAGACTAAGGCCCTCATTACAAGGCTGGCGGTCTCATGTCTCGCTGTGGCAGTCCTTCCACCATAGAGCCGGCGGTAAGGACCGCCACATTAAGAGTTTTGAGGCTTGGCAAACACCAGGCCTCCACAACTCCGCCTGGCATACCAGTGAGGTCGCACCGCCGTGGCCGGAGGGTAGCATCTCCAACCTGACGGCAGGCCTCAGCCTGCCGTCCGGATCACAAGGTTGCACACCGCCAGGCTTTTCGTAGCAGTCACCCCGCCACGTAAACCATGGTGGTCACACACCCAGCGACAGGAATCTTCATTCCTGCTGCCGGCACACACATACACACATCCCCCCACCCATCCACACACTCAAACCACCCCCACTCCTTCACGCTCACATGCATTGACATACACACACATGCAGCTCACACATAAATGCATTCAGACATACCTACTCACTCGCATTCATCCACACAGACACCCCCATACATGCGCACATGCACGCACACACACATTAACTTGCAGACATGCATGCATTCAGCACCCCCTCTGCAAACACGCACCCAGACACACAGACCCCCTTCCCCCTCTCTTTCGGACGCCCACTTACCTTCTCAGTCGAGTGGGACGTCTGTGAGGAGATGGGATCTGGAGGTCTTCCCTCACCACCACCACACCAGCAGGACTCCGCCAAGCCGTATTACGGCTTGTAATATGGCAGGCGGAGTCCTGCTGGTGTGGCAGTGCCGGCGGGGGAACCGCTTCTGCACCGCCGACCGGCAGCACGACTGCTGGCTGCTTTTCACCTCAATAATGGCGGAAAGCAGCCAGCCCTCATTATATGGCAGGCTGCCGACCTCCAGTACTGGCGGTCGTTTAGTGGGTTGGGCTTTGGCAGTCGCTGAAATTGACCGCCAAAGTCCAAATGAGGGCCTATTTGTCTAACAAGACACATTTTTGAGTGTTCATACACTTATCCATTTCGCATCAGTGAAATTAATTCCTTATGGTGGTATTGAGAATTGTTCGACCTTCACTCACGCCTTCATGACCAGTGAAAAAGAGGTGAAGGGCCTTTGACACCCACCAATCATCACAGATACAATTTGATGGATTTCTGAAAGTAAACTGTAATATAAAGAGCACAAATAAATGTGTCTTGTACTAATTGATAGGGGTATTGTTTTGATTACTCCAGCCACTTACTTCTGATGATGCTGCACCGAGGCCGGATCAAGTAATCGAGGAAACATCAATTGAAGAGGTTAGTATATTTCACCTGTTGGGATACATTTGTGAAACATATAAGGGTATCATGTTTGGCTCTAAGTCACTCATTCTTATCACACAAAGAGAGCTAGAGACACACATTTACCATCATCTACTACAGACAGGAACCTGGTCCCCTTGTTAGATTACGCACTGTCTAACCTAGGCTTTGCTGAAGCACGCATTTTAAAGCTCAAAGAAGAGAGTTACGTCTTAATTACTCACTTTGGAACAAAGTAAGAACAGTTCCAGACTATTCTCTTTGTTTCATCTATTTACCCCTCAGTTCTCTGGTGTAGTCAGTCTATAGCCTTTGTTTGGTTCCTGCTTCTTCGGTTCAGTCCAATCCTCAGACATAAAGTGCCTCCTGTACAAGGTACTTTCTCATCTTTTCCTTTAAGTGGCCTTTTAAATTCAATGTCATGTTGCACAAGCCACTGTTCTCTGATTTGTGAAAATGTATGTGCTGTTCTAATAATTCTGTTTCAGGAAATATCATAGATAAATCCAAGCCTTGCATATTCACACTTGCCTATTATACGGAATTAGTTAATTTGGTGTTCATTACTCATATTCAAACTTTCAGACCCATTTGGAGAGTCATGAAAAATAAGTAAAAGAACCACGAATTGGCGATAAGATTCCCATTGCATGGCATTTAAGGTATTAGCACAATTGTAGCTTAGAATGAGGTGTACAAAACAGAAACACTGTTTCTACAAGTTTTTTTTACATTTAAGAGAGTAGTGTTTCAATGTTAAAAATGCACAAGACATGAGTGTGTTCTATTGGAAAATTGTAAGCGTGTCTACATGACCAATAGAAGTGTGTAATGACTACTGTTTCACCAACAAAATGATAGTAAAAAATCTATTTTTTATAAATGTGGAATTAGCACAAGTTTTATGTTGGTGATAAAAGGATTAGCGTTTCTATATTGTATTACTGTAATACTGTACCACAAATGCAGTGTCATCCCTGTATGAAAGTAACCCCTTTTTGCATGGTTACCCCCACTTTTTGTCTGCGGTCAGTGTGTTTTGACTGCGCTGACAGGGATTCTGCTAGCCAAGATCCCAGTGACTGTGCTCTACCCTTTACATTTGGTTGTACCTGACTTACTACACCCCCCAATTGGCATACTGGTGCCCCCATGAAAGTCCCTAGTATATGCTGATAGGTACCCAGGGCATTGGGGCACCTGGGAAACCCCATGGGCTGCAGCATGTATTATGCCACCCATGGAAGCCCATGCAAAATGTGTCTACAGGCCTGCCATTGAAGCCTGCGTGAAAAGGTGCATGCACCCTTTTACTACAGGTCACTGCACCAGGTGACTGTAAGTCACCCCTATGGCAGGCCCTCCCCTCCCAGAGGGCAAGAACCTGAGTGTGAGGGCACCCCTGCATGAGAAGATGTGCCTCTACAAACTCCAGCTCCATTTTCCTGGACTTTGTAAGTGCAGGGAAGCCATTTTACCCGTGTACTGGACACAGGTCACTCACTACCTGTGTACAGCTACATAATGGTAACTCCGAACCTGGGCATGTTTGGTATCAAACATGTCGGAATCATTCCCCAATACTGTTGCAGTATTGGTTGTATGATTCCATGCACTCTGGGGGGTCCTTAGAGGACCCTCAGCATTGCTCCTACTAGTTTGCAGGGTTTTCCTGGGCATCCCGCGCTGTTGCCATCCTACAGACAGGTTTCTGCCCTCCTGCCGGTTGACCAGTTCAAGCCCAGGAAAGCAGAATAAAGGATTTCCTTTGGGATTGGGGGGCAACACCCTCTCCCTTTGGAAATAGGTGTTACATGGCCTGGGAGGGGTAGCCTCCCCAAGTCACTGGTATGCTTTGAAGGGCACATTTGGTGCCCTCCTTACATAAACCTGTTTGCACCAGTCCAGGAACTCCAGTTCCCTGCTTTGGCGTGAAACAGGACAATGGAAAAGGGAGTGATCACTCCCCTGTCCATCACCATTCTAGGGGTGGTTCCCAGAACTCCTCCAGATGGCCACTTGATTCTGCCATCTGGAATCCAAGGTGGGCAGAGGCCCCTGGGAGCATCTGAGTGGCCAGGTCAGACAGGTGATGTAACAGCCCCTTCCTGATAGGTGGTCACCCTGCTAGGTGACCAGTTCCCCTTCCTAGGCTATTTAGGGTCTCTCTCTGGGGTAGGTCCTCGAATTCTACATGCAAGACTCCAGCAGGACTCCTCTGCATCGTTTACTTCAACATCTGGCCACCAGAACTGTAACTGGACCCTCCAGAAACTGTCAATTTGCAACTCCAGCGACAACTCCGCCTTTCAACATTGTTTCTCCAGCTCCTTCCAGCAACTGCGACATTTCCCGTACATCGTCTGAGGGTGACGAGTCTCTAGCCTGCACAAGAAGTATGAAGCAATCTCCCTTGGAGCAAAGGAGTCACTCCCCTGCATCTGGAGGCACCGACTGCAATGATGACCAGCTGCGTGGATCCTTCCTCCTCTGGAACTGCAAAGATCCTGCATCACAGGAGATGGTCTGGAGTGGTCAGCTTGGTCCTCTTTACCAGCTATCCAAATTGGGAGATGGTAAGCCCTTGCCTCTCCTTGCAGGCCAGTACCCCTGTGCACTGCCACTCTTGCAGCTACTAAGGCTTGTTCGCTCTTCTTCCAAGGGATCTTCAGACTCCGTGTAGCTCCGGCCCCCAGCACTCTTCCCTGCAAAGCACAGTCTCCTACCTGCTGCTCAACTGAGTCTCACTGTGACTCCTGTGCCTGCTGCCTGTGAGTTGCCTGTGGGGACTGCATCTTTGATTTCTGACTCTCCTCATTGCTGAGGGTTTTTCCAACCCACTGACTGACTGCAACTCTTCTTCTGATGTGGGGCATCCACTGCATCACCTCTGGAACTCTTCTCCCGCTCCTATGCTGCATAGTCGACTCCTTATCTTCACTGTCGACCTGGTCCTGCATCTCCAGGAGGGTGGGTAGGGGCTCCTGCCCCATCAGGACACTCAAACTTGAACTGGACTTGGTCCCCTTCATTTGCAAGTCCCCTTCTGACCGGATCCGTCTTCTGTTTCCTTGAGTCTTGCCTGGGTCTTGCACAGTCCTTTTACAAAATTTATCTGTGGGTTTGGGGAAAAAACAGGTATTTACCTCTTCTCTCCTGGTTGCTGGGGGGCACCCTGGTACTTACCTTTTTGGGTTCCTAGATCCTCCAACTCTCCTCTACAAATTTCACTTCCTTGGGCGGGGGATTGACTTCCTCATTCCACTTACCTAGTATACGGTTTGGTCTCCTCCAGGGTCTCCATTTCTTTTTGTTATTTCACTGTTTTCTATTGCTTTCCATGTCAATCCCTGACGTCTAATATGTATATAATAGTGTGTTTACTCGCCTGCTATGGGGAGTATTGCCTATACATTATTTTAGTATTTGTGTTACCATAGTAAAGTACTTTTATTTTTGTAACACTGTGTGGTTCTTTCATGTGTGTAAGTGCTATGTAACTACAGTGGTATTGCATAAGCTTTGCATGTCTCCTAGATAAGTCTTTGCTGCTCATACACAGCTACCTCTAGACAGCCCTGGCTTCCTAGACACTGTCTACACCTCACTAACAGGGGATACCTGGATCTGAAAACACCATAGGTGCTCACCCCAAACCAGGCCAGCTTCCTACAACCCCTTTACGTTATATCAACACCTAGAGCTAGCCTTATCTAAATGAGTGGCTGCATTTGCAGCATTTATAGAGACTATGGTTGCGCCCATAGAATGGATGTTCTTTGAGCAGAACACATTTGAAAAATTGTTCATGTTGCTACATATCTCAATTTGAGAAGCTGCTAAATGTCATTTGTGCTTATTGTCTTCCTCCTAGAATCTTAAAGGCTCTCACTGCTTCAGCTTTGTATTCCGAATCTCTCCTTATTCACTCTTCTCTTTTATCACCACTTCAAAACTTCAACCTAGTCCGTATATAGAAGTATTATAAACATTTTGAAGATTTTAATGAACTTCTCTGAAAATACGTTATTTTCAAGGACTATTCATGTACTGTGACAATTTTTAGATTGCTTACACACCATGCCATTTCCCATCGGCCAAATGAATGTCTTGTGTAAGTATTCACATACCTCAATTTCTTTAAATTATGTTTTGGCTTACACTTATGGCTCCACCAGCAATAGTAAAAGGCAATCATGTAAAAAAAAATGGAAAAAACACCACCACATATCTTTTTCTGTTATAAATGCTTATTCTTTTTTTATTTCTTCCAGTCACCTACACTCAATGTTGCTGCCCAGAACCTGGATCAAACAACTGAGGGAAAATCACCTGAAGATGTTAGTTTATTCAGTCTGTTAATATACATTTGTGAAAAACTGAAGAATGTCCTGTTTGGCACTGAGCTGCTCATGCTTATCATGCTAAGAGATGGCTAAATACACATTTTGTCCAATACCTATGAAAGACAAGGAACTGGTTCCACAGTTAGATACTCCACCCTCTGGAGCATCTTTGTTTTGTTGATGTATATATTTCAGAACCTAGTCAGGCTAAACTCTTGTGCATTGACTTGAGAACTTAGTATTAAGTGTTACAGGATACTTCCTTTACACTGCAGTGGTGTGGCTTGATGACTCGCTGCAAGATGTGTGGATGATAATGTGGTCAGGAAGAGAGGACTACTCAGACATAGGGGGCTTGAATCAAATAGACTGTCTCCCTGTGCTTCGGGCTGTATCTGCCATTCTAGGTGAGCCATCTCCTCACAACTACAATAACTCTAGCACTGTGGTAAGTGCTGTGGCCTAGTATTGGTGTCCTGATTCTACTCTATAAATTAACTCCATTATCCATCATTTCATCCAGTGAGCCCCTTGAGATCTGGGTTGCTCCCCAGGTATTCTCCTGGCAAATCCTAGACTGTGGAACTTGCGCCCGCACACTGACTCTGGCACAGAGGCTTGTCCATTGTGTCTCGACCATGCCAAATGGAGAAAATTGATCACTGGCAGTGCAAGACCAGTTTCAAAGCTAAATCAACAGCAACTAAAATGACTCACCCTGATACTGATGTCATCTCAGTATCATCTCAGTGTCATCTCCCTCCCGAGGGCAAGTGGGGAACCAACATAGGCGCTCCCGATATCTGTACATTGCTCGTATATATGCAAAGTAGCCTGCAGTCAATTGATATTCTTACATCGCGAGCTGACTTCATGCAGGGCCGCATGGGCAGAGATGCTGAACATATCGATGGCACAGAACGTCGCATATCCGAACTGAAGGATGCCTCTACTGAATACAACTAAATATTACAACACCTTGAAAAACACCTTGATGCAACCATTGCCAAATCTGAAGCTCTCCAGGCTTGTTTGCGCTGCACCAACGTATGTGGCAGCCTTGGAGTCTAAGAACACTGGACAGATGGAACTGTTTGTAGAAAAGATGCTCACTTCATTATTTGACCTTGACATCTTCTCATCTATGTACCTAGTTGAAAAGGCTCATTGCTCCCTTGCTCCCTGTTCTTCTCCAGGAGCACCACTTAGACCTATCATAGCACATGTGCTAAAATAGGGACCGGGGTGCTATTGTTCAACTGCCCAAAAAATTAAGGACCTCTACTACGAAGACCTCTGTGTATCTATCTTCCAGGACTTCACAATAGCTGTTCAAGAGGAGCGGCGGGCCTCCCTGCCCTCCCATCTAAAAAGAGCTTCAACAGTTGGGCATAGACACACATTACTTTACTGTGCCAAACTGTCATTATCCACAAACGGAAACAATGCTTTTCATTAACCCCAAGACAACACTTGTGTATCTGAAGAAACAAATTAGAAACTTGCCCTCTCGGGCCGGCATACCTCAATGGGTACAGCATGTAGGATAATGATTGATAAACTGGTAAAGTGACTGGCACCCGGTCCGACATGCCCACAATGTTCAAGTTATGATTGCCACTAGCGTGGTGTAACTAGAATTTGTTGATCCTGAAAACCACTACATTCTTATATTCCACATATATTTCCTATTACAGAGACACTATGGGTGCATCTATCCTACAACTGTTCCCATCTTAACTCACCAGTGGCTATCACATCTACCCCTATTGTATAGTGCCATCGAAACACCTCGATTTCAGGGACCGTTCTCTCGACTTAGGGAGCTGTTCTTTGTGTTCTCTCATATCATGTATGGTTATCCTCTGGAACCCCCAAGCAAAGATCACATTAAGGGTGTAATTTCTGTTCTGATCTGCTCTGTATTGTTTCTTGGTTCAAATTTTGGTCATTGGTGGGCTTCATACATTGTTTGTAGGGGTATACAGTGTGGATGCCGGAAATCAAGAGGGTAGTCCCTATGTTTTTCACCCTGGGTACTGTACTACATACCTTATTGAATGCAGGCAATAGTGATTGTAACATAATAATTGATATAGTTGTGAACCTTTTGTATTGTACTAATATCGATAACTTTGCTTATAAAAAAACATTGTTCATGTTATGTATCACCACTCGAGAAGCAGTTTGTTGTGATTTGTACTAATTTTCCTCTTATAACCTTGAAGACTCTCACTGCTTTAGCTCTCTATTATAGATCTCTTCCTCCTCACATTTTGTTTATTATTACTTCCGTACTTTATCCCCAACTTGTATAAAAAAAGTATTTTAAATATATTCCAGATTTTCATGAACGTTTCTGAAAATGTGTTATTTTCAATAACTATTTATGTACTGTAACAATTTGTAGAATGTCTAAATACCTGTTGATTTCCCATCAGCCAAATTAATTTCACATGCCTACGTTAACAATATTTGTTAACTAACACTTATTACTCCATGACCAATGGTAAAGAGGTTAGGGGGCATTAGAGATCCAGTGATCACATCAGGGAAAATGTAAGAATTTATGAAAAAGGAAATGTAAAATGAAAAGTTGTTTCCTTTTAAATGTTTGTTTTTTCTTGTTTCTTCCAGCCACCTATACCTAATGTTCCTGACCCGAAGCCATATCAGACAACTGTTGAAAGCTCACGGGAAGAAGTTAGTACATTCAATGTGCTAATAGATATTTGCAAACATTTGAAGAATGTCCTGTGTGGCACTGAGTTGCTCATGGTTATCATGTTAAGAGAGAACTAAAAACACACGTTATCCATTATCTATGAAAGACCAGGACCTGGTTCCACAGCTGGATGCTTCATCCTCTGCACCATCTTGCTTTCACTTATGCACCTTTCAGAGCCTATTCAGGCTACTGACTTGGGCATTCACTTAGGCACAAAGTAAGAAGTGTCCCAGGCTATTGTCTTCACACTATTCACCTCTCTTTTTTGGTTTAGGCAGCCCTTATGTATTCTTTATAACCCATGTTCCTTCTGTCCAGTCTACTTCTCAGACTCCTCAGACAGTACTATCTGTTCAATGTCTTTTTTTGTCTTTTCCTGTATGTGGTCTTTTTTCGTCTTTTCCTGTATGTGGCATTTAAACACATATACTTCCTCATATACATTTCCTGGCTCACATTGATCAAAGATTGTTTGATATGTATTTGCTGGTCCGTAAAACCCAGTTTCATAGTAATTTGCCACAATCAAACCTGCGCCTATCATTTTCACGAATGGTCATTAGGGGGAATTAATTAATAGTGGTGTTTACTAGTCATACTGTGGATGTTCAGATTCACTTAGAGCCTCACACAAAATGAGTGAAAGGACCACAAATTGGAAACAGAATACCCATACAATGTATTCTATGTATTAACACAATAGCTTAGAATTTGGAGGTCCAGGAGGAAACAGCGTTTCCAGAAGTCTATTTAACAACTAAATGTGCAGACTTTCAATGTAAAAATTAACAAGATATGACCAGGCTCCATTGGAACATCTCACATAAGCCATCTGGTAAATTATGTCACAATAGATCTAAACACCTCAGCTGTTATAATCAAACATTCTAGAAGCCCGCTGTTCCTGTTTATTACAGATGCAAAAGTGGGAAAAGGGAACTTTTTTATCTGCACATAAATCCACATTATTTTCCAGTGCACTGAACGTTAAGTGGATCAGTGAGGATTTCCGAAAAGCTGAGTAATTGTACGACTGTTCATCTTGTTACATACTGCCACTGGAAAGGCCGTTCAAGTAACGTGTGCTTATTTTCTTCCTCCTACATTTGTCAAAGACTCTAAATTCCCTTAACTCTATATACCTAACTTCTCCCCTTCCACTCTCTTCCTGCTTCATCTTTTCAGCGCCTGAACCCCCAATTTGTATATAATAGTGTTGTAAAGATTTTTAGATTGTTATGAACATTTCATGAGATTTGCTATTTTCAAAGACTATTTGTATTACAAGACACATTTTTGAGTGTTCATACAGTTATCCATTTTGCATCAGTGAAATTAATTCCTTTTGGTGATATTGACATACCTACATGTCTTAAAATTATTGTTCTGCCTTCACTCACGCCTTCATCACCAGTGAAAAAGAGGTCAAGGCCCTTTGACACTCTTCATTCATCACATATACAATTTGATGGATTTGTGAAAGTAAATTGTAATATAAGGAGCACGACTAAATGTGTCTTGTAGTAATTGATAGGGGTATTTTTTTGATTTCTCCAGCCACTTACTTCTGATGTTGCTGCACCGAGGCTGGATCAAGTAATCGAGGAAACATCAATTGAAGAGGTTAGTATACTTCACCTGTTGGGATATATTTGTAAAAAATGTAAGGGTATCATGTTCGGCACTGAGTCACTCAATTTTATCACACAAAGAGAGAGCTAGAGACACACATTCACCATCATCTACTACAGACAATGACCTGGTTCCCTAGTTACATCATGCATTGTCTGACCTTCTAGGCTTTGCTGATGCATGCATTTCAGAGCACACAGAAGCAAGTTTCGTCTTATGTACTCACTTTGGAACAAAGTAAGAACAGTACAAGACTATTCCCTTTGTCTTATCTATTTACCCCTCAGTTCTCTGGTGTAGTCAGTCTATAGTCTTTATTTGGCTCCTGCTTCATTGGTTCAGTCCAATTCTCAGACATAAAGTGCCTCCTGTCCAACGTTCCTTTTCATCTTTTCAGATGAGTGGCCTTTTAAAGACAATGTTGTGTTGGGCAAGGCACTGTTCTATGGTTTGTGAATATGTATTTGCTGTTCCAAAAAATCTGTTTCAGGAGATAAATCCAAGCCTTGCAAATTCACAATTGCCTATTATTCTGAATTTGTTAATTTGGTTTTTATTACTCATGCTCAAACTTTCAGACCCATTTGGAGAGTCAGAAAAAAGAAGTAGCGGGACCACAAATTGGTGATAAGATTCTTACACAAGACACTCAAAGTATTAACACAATTGTAGCTTAGAAAGGGGTGTACAAAACACAAACAGTGTTTCTGCAAGTTTTTTCCGCATTTAAAAGAGTAGTGCTTCAAGGTCAAAAATGTGCAAGACATGAGTGTATTCTATTGGAAAATGTTAAGGGTGTCTACATGACCAATAGAAGTGTGTAATGATTACTGTTGGACGAACAAAATGATAGTAAAAATCTTTTGTTTTTAAATGTGGAATTAGCACAAGCTTTTCGTTGGTGCTAAAAGGATAAGCTTTTCCTTATTGTAATACTGTAATACTGTGCCGCAAATGAAGTATTATCCCCTTACGTCACATCAACACTGGTTTTACCTGGATCTGGTCTTATCTAAACGAGAGTGTATCTGCATTTGTGGCGTTTATAGAGACTATGATTGCATCAGTAGAATGGATGTTCTACTGGCAGCATGTGTTTAGAAACATTTTCATGTTGCTACATATCTCGACTTCAGGAGCCGTTAAACTTAATTTGTGCTTGTTTGCTTCCTCCTAGAATCCTCAAAGGCTTTCACTGCTTTAGCTTTGTATTCCAAATTTCTACATTGTAACTCTTCTCTTTCATCAAAGCTTCAAATCTTCACCCCAGTCTGTGCATAGAAGTATTATAAACATTTTGCAGATTTTAATGAACTTTTCTGAAAATACGTTATTTCGAATGACTATGTATTTACTGGGACAATTTTTAGATTGCTTACACACCTTTCTATTTCCCATCAGCCATATGAACCTCTTGTGGAAGTATTCACATACCTCAATTTCTTTAAATTATTTTTGACTTACACTTATGGCTACATCACCAATGGGAAAATGCAATGATGTGTGAAAAAGAAATGCAACATAACCATCACATATTTTTGTTTTGTAATAAAAGCTTGTTCGTGTTTTTGGTTTCTTTCAGTCACCTACACCCAATGTTGCTGACCAGAAGCTAGATCAAACAACTGAGGAAAAATCACTTGAAGATGTTAGTATAGTCATTGATATACATTTGTGAAAAGCTGAAAAATATCCTGTTTGGCACTGGGTTGCTCATGGTTATCATGCTAAGAGATGACTACAGACTCACTTTATCTAATACCTATGAAAGACCAGGAGCTGGTTCCACTTTTAGATTCTCCACCCTCTGAGCATCTTTGTTTTTGTTGATATATTTACTTTAGAGCCTAGTCAGGCTAAAGTCTTGTGCATGGTCTTGGGAACTTAGTAGGAAGTGTTACAGGATGCTCCCTTCACACTGCACTGGAGCGCCATGCTGACTGGCTGCAAGGTGTGCGGACGATCACGTGATCCGGGACATAGGACGTTGGACAGGTGGAACTGTTTGTAGAAAAGATGCTTACATTGTTGTTTGGCACTGACATCTTATCATCTATTTTCTTAGTTGAGAGGGCGCATTGCTCTCTTGGAACCCTCCTTCTCTGGGAGCACCATCTATACCTATCATAGCACATGTGCTAAAATAGGGACCGGGATACTATTTTTCAACTGCTCAAAAAATTAAAGACCTCAACTATGAAAGCGTCCGAGTATCTATCTTCCTGGATTTCACTATAGCTGTCAAGAGGAGCGGCGGGCCTTCCTCCCAACTAAAAAGTGCTTTAACAGTTGGGCATAGACTATGCAATACTTTACTCTGCCAAACTGTCATTATCCACAAATGGAAACAATGTTTTTCACTAACCCCAAGACAACACTTGCATATCTGAACAAACAAATTAGAGACTTGCCTTCTTGGGCCAGCATACTTCACTGGGTGAAGTGTCCCACAGCATAAACGATGATTGATATACTGGTAAAGTGACTGGCACCCGGTCCGACATGCCCACAGTGTTCAAGTTATGATTACCACTAGTGTGGTGCAACTAGAAATAGTTGATCCTGATGCCACTAATACGTGCTGATTTTCCACATATATTTCCTATTACAGAGACACCATGGGTGCAACTATCCTATAACTGTTCCCAACTACCATGTGAACTCCCCAGTGGCTACCACATCTACCTCTATTGTGTACTGGCATTGAAACACCTCGATTTCGGGGTCTGTTCTGTTGACTTAGGGAGCTGTTCTTCGTGTTCTCTGATACTACATTTGGTTGGCTTTTGGGACCCTCAAGCGAAGCTCATATTAAGGGTGTAATTTCTGTTCTAATCTGCTCTGTATTGATTCTTGGTTCAAATTTTGATTATAGGTGGGCTTCCTGCACTGTCCATAGGGGTATACAGCCTGGATGCAGGAGGTGAAGAGGGTATTCTTTTTGTTTGTCAGATGCCATTGATCTGACTGCTACGATTAACTATGCTATCTTGCAGACTGCAACTGAACAGACATCTCCGCTTAATTCTTCAGTGGTAACATAGAATAGATCTACATCAACATTTACATTTAACTGTTATCTTATCCAAACACGTTGGCACATCATTCAGTAAAATTTATGATCTGGAATGTCAGAGGCCTCAACCAATCACGCAAAGCCAGGCAATTTCTTGCTTACTTTCAACGGCATGTACTTGATACTTTATTTTTACAAGAGACGCACCTCTCTCAGCTCACAGAGAGACACATCGCTAAATCGTGAGGGCACCATAGATACTTAGCTTCTTATAGCTCTCATTCCAGAGGTGTTCCTATTCTGATAGAAGCCTTGATACGTTTTAGACATGAATCAACTACCTCAAAACCAGAAGGCTGCAATTTACTGCTTCGAAGGACTATAGGCCGTAAGTGCTACATTTTTCAAAACACATATGGTCTTAATACGGGTACTCCTTCCTTCTATGAGGGTATTATGTGCCTTTATCAGGCCCAACCTCGAATGTCCCTTTTATGGTGGTGATTTCAACACCATACTTAAAAATTGCCTGGACAGATCCTCACTTGCCTCATGGTCATTAACAAGTGCGGCCCAGATATTACTGGACTTAGGCAGCAGCATGTATCAGTAAATGTCTGGCAGCTCAAGAATCCTACCATACGCAAATACTCATATTACGCCACTGTGCCCAACTTCCAATCCTGAAGTGACTATTTACTCACAGTGGAGGCATTCTAGAGGTGCTTATTTTTCTTCGGACTCCGCCAGATCACTCTCAGGTGCTGATTACTCTTACTTCGCAACAACCTTTTAGGTTGTTTAGCCTGTGAGTGTTCGCTTCTTGCACCCTGACAGACAGATTATTCCACGCCAAAACCTGTCAAGGTATACATGACTATTTCAAGCTAACAAAGGCACTGTGGGTAAACATCCTACATTATGGGAAGCTTTTAAGGCCTTTATTTGCGGTCTTTGCATTTCTAAACAATCCAGAATATTACTGTCGATCTGGAACACTCTGAATTCATAGAAGTAAACACTGAAAAAATTGGAGAATACCAATGCACACACACAAAAGACCCCACCATTTTCCCTCATATTCAAACAGCATTACTTCAGGAAAAATATGAAACTGATAACGATGTCCAATAGCTCAGGAAATTGGCCAAAGCAAGGCAATATGGTGAGAGAGAGTGCCCCGGTCGCACATTAGCACATCTCTTCCGTCATGGCTACCTGCAAAGACATGGGGACGCTGTCAGCCGGGTAGGTGTAATGGCCTACGAACGGCTGAATCAATAATGTCAGTTCCAGTTCCTGACATGCGATTCCTAGGAGCTTTATCCTGATACCGGGGATGGGCGACCTTATTTGACATAGCAAACACATAAAAGTGACTGTTTTTGTATTCCTTTCCCTAGTAGGGCTCATATTAATTTATTTTTTGGAGAAGTTAAAAATTATTTTTGGTCCTGATGAAGCGTCATTGGATCCGGCTGGACCACCAGACGCGAAACACGTAGACCTGATGATTAGAGGCACCATAACTGGTTTAATCCTCTTGTGTAATTGTTTGGAGCACGTGAGCATTATCACTCACCTTTTGTCTCTCACTCCGTTTTTAACCTTGGTCTCCATCTTATTAGCAATGATTAAATTTATGATTAATATTATTTGATGGATAACCAATTTTAGTTTTTCCCTCTCTCCATTGTTGCTCGGGTACTTGAATTTTGGTACTCCTCCTGTATGATCTGATTCCACCTGCTACTATTAGAGCAATACGGTTAAAAGCCTCCCTCGGGGAGCCCGTTACGCATTGCAGTATCGGCCTAACGAGGAGCTCTCCCAATGATGAAGCCAGTCATCCAGTGTGATGCTTGAGGGTTCTCGCTCCTGTTGAATTAAGTTTCCCTTCTCTTTTTCTTATTGATTGGAACAGTGTACCTCTTTTTTCTTTGGTACCTGCAAAGACATATCATAAGTACTCTGAGCTGATGGGTCAAGATGCACCCTTTCAGAGAACATCTCCTACACATTTGCACAATATTACAGCACGCTATTTACTGCTGCAGATGTGGGGGCACTACCTCCCCCTTTCCTCAGCCCATCCTTCCCATCCCTCCCCACTCCCCCAAGGGATCACCTGTTTAAAGCCACACTTGCATGGCTGAGTTGCAGGAGTGGGAAATACTCAATGCACCCATTACGGTAGCGGAAGTGGTGAAAACAATTAAATCTCTCCCAGGACAGAAGGCACCAGGCCTAGATGATGAACTTTACAACAAATTTCCTCTATACTTGAGCCAAGATTGCTAGAGGTCTATGATGGGCCCTGGGAGTCCAGTATGCTCCGTCCGACGCTCTGTTAAGCGATTTTTTCAGTACTGCCTAAACCATGTGAACCCTTGGATGTATGCTCTTTCTTTTGCCCTTTGTCACTACTCTATCAAGATACTAAGATCCTGCCCAAAATCATAGCAAATAGATGTCATCCACATATGCTGAGCACAGTTTGAACTAAGCAATCTAGATTTATACCAAGGCAATCCGTAGCTAATAACATATATACTTTCTTTGCACTAGTGCAGCAAGGAAATCCAGATCTCCCTACTGCCTGGGAAGCATTCAGCCATTTTCATGGGCATGCATGTTTGAGACACCTTCCCAGATGGGCTTCAGAAAAGGCTTCTTGAGTTGGATTCAGCAAACCCTACAATTAACAAGACTATGGATAAACTGGCTCCTCTCCCTTCCAATCAATATACCTTGCAGTACACATCAGGGATGCTCATTATCCCCGTAGCTATTTGCCATTGAAACAGAGCCTTTAATTAGTGTCTTGAAGGATAAACACCTGCATCGGGGAACGCACATTGCAAGGAATAGTTACCTTACATCCTTATATGCCAACGACAGATACTGTATATTTAAATACCTTGCGGTTAACCTAGCCCTGTTCTAAGAGAGATCATTACATTAGAACAATTCTCTGGACTTCAAATTAACTGGGATAAGTCTGTAATGGCTCTACTGACCCACTCCAACATGTTATCTGGGAATATAGATGCATCGAGGTACTGCACAGGTTATCCAAGCTAGTTATTACTCCTGCACCGAGGCCCAGCACTGGTTATACAAACTGGTTATTACTCAACAGTCCAGAACTTATGCAGCAGGTGCAATGGTGAGCTACCCTCCCACCTTCTCCAGCAGGGCAAACAGTATTTATAAAAAAGGCTTTCCTCCCCATACTGCTTAGCTATTTGTAATTATTCCGCTGCCACTTACAAGAGCCCTCTTCAGCACTATCTGCTCATCTTTTTGTGTAGGCCACCAAACAGCCTAGAATAAGTTGGGCCACACTGCTACAATCCTACTCCAGGAGTGAAATGGCTGCCCACACTTTAAAGAATTATTCTTAGGGTCTCATTACGAGTTTGGCAGCCTGGTGACCTCATGGTGGGGGCGGTGGTGGTCCGACCGCCATCAGTTTGGCAGTCGGACTGCCAGATTACAAGTCATGCTGGCCTATGGAGCAAACAATGCTGCAGTCTCGCCGGTCAGCACAGACCAACACAGGCACGAGCAGCACAAACAGCCTGGCAGAGCCTATGTTGCCACCAGCCACATTATGAGGTTGCACATCGCCAACATGACCATTTCAGTCCAACTACCACATATCAGAAGGCGGAAACATACAGTATAAAGGGAGACACTAACCTGCAGGCAGCCTCACACATCCGGTGCCAACATGGAGCCCATCACACGCATCCTACTGCTGTTGTTGATCATCAATGGAGCACAAAATCCACGCCACCGTGAATGCAACCGACCATAAGAACACACATCTACCTGTCTCATTAACCTTCCCAACAGATCGTCGTGCCATCGTCCACATGATATGGGGGTCACACTACGGGCACCAAGTACATGTTTCATTGTGAACACAGTCGGAATCATATATAAAATGGACACATTCACAGTCACAATACGCCCTCTTTGGGCAGGTAACTCACACTGCACTACAACACTACACAAAAACACACGTCCACTCATCTCAGGTACAGGGATAGTGAAGGCTACACAACATTGTCTCACACAACACCAACAGCACACCAACATCACATATACAAATACAACTCAAATACTCACATTCCTTGCAGGCCATGGACTGTCGTTACATACATCACACATAAATATGGATGTGTCATGGAACACAAACACCACTCCTGTTAAACAGCTCTGCAATGGACACAAACATCACCCACACCACAGCACAAAGGAAAACCAATGGCATGCATAATGGACAGAGAGACAAATAGACAAAGATTGTTATGCAAACATTACCTACAGATTAGGAATGGGGGCATCAGGAACACTCAGAGAAGGAGGGTGCACTGGGACGCACATCACTTTTCACAAGCCCCTTAAATAACATTTGCACAGGAAATGTCCCTAGATATGTCTCAGGGATAAGCAGTGCTATACTCAAATGGCATGCCTATCTGCACAATGTGGAAGTGCAAGCCAACAAAGCACGTACAACTCCAACTGCATGGGACATACCTGTACAAAGCTGCAAAGTACATACAGCTAAATGGACACATGCACCGTCAAATGCAAACCAAGGTAGCACAACTGAACACATTCCATGTCTGCACAAACAAAACTCAAGCTGACACATATTAGATGAATCCATAATCCTTATCAGGGAGACAAGTCTAACACCACGCATGCTCACATTGGACAACACAAGAGGAAATACTTACCATAACAAACAGTACAGAATGCCTTGACACCACCATTGCATTTACACCCACATATCCATACTCTCAGCATATACCTTTATCTTGGGGGACACCAGCTCTGCCCACAAAGTCAGATGCTGCAAACAACAGCAAAGGGATCAGCAGGCAGGCTGAACACACACAACTGTAGGCAGACACCACAAGTCACTCAAGAACAACATAAAGGAAAAAAATAAATTGCAGGGCAAATCTGTAAACAAAACAACGCTGGGTTTATTAAATAAGGGATTTCAAAAGTCCAAGACCATTGCCGAGCCCCTTAAATTGTCCACAAACCCCAGAATAGCACAGTATTGTGCCAACACTTGACTGCTGAATGCCAGGTAACCTCCACAGGAAGGGTCATCAAGGGGGCAGGCAGGCGCCTGAGGGATCATCCTTGTGTGGGTGGGGAGTCAGATTTGGGAGGGTGGGTGTTTGGTCTTGGACTATGGAGGGGTGGTCTGCTTTGTGGTAGGGGTGGGATTCTTGTTAGGGAGAAGAGGTATGGGTGCTTTCAGGGGGGCAGGGGAGGCCATGGAGGTGGAAGGGAAGGCTTGGAGCTGGGTGGGAGCCTCTTGGGTTTGGGACGGGGGTGGAGGGGACAGGGGAAAGGTTTAGGTCAAACATAAAACATTTCTTAGGGACATGGGGAGGGTCATCAGAAGAGGGTTGGGATTTGGAGTTTAAGGGAGTGGTTGTCTGCTGTGTTGGTGTAGGTGTTGTTGGTGCGTGCTTCTAGGAGGTATGCTTGTGTTTGTGTGGTGTCTGTTGGGTGGGTCAGTGAGAGAGAGGGTGTCTAGGGAAGTTGTGACTGTTGTTGTGTCTGTGGGTGGCTGTTGTTTGCTTGTCTGCCTGTGTGTTTTGTGGTGCTTCTGTTTGTGTGTGCTCATCTTCCTTCACATATTAGTAAACAAGATATGGCAAGCATCATTGCTGTGATCACTTATTCAGCCAGAACCATACATTGATCTAACATTCACTCTGATACCATCAAATGCATATTCCATGCATGACACTCTTTAACACTTCATGCAGGTGTAAAAGAATTCTTCTCCCCTTGTTGCAAATTCACAGTAACCCCATCCTGCTGGGATCACTGACATAAAATTGTATCCAACAATATTGTGCAACAAAAATATTGTGTCAAAAATATAATTTTCCTATACTTATAATGATAAGTACTAAAATATATAAAAATATTGCTTCACACTAATATTGTAAAAAAGTACCAAACTATATATATTATATATATATAATATATATATATATATTTATAATATATATACATACACACACACACACATATATATAGGTTAAAGTAGTATGCTAGTTAAATGAATCTTACTAATATTTAATAAAATAAAAATATATACTTATATAAATTCACATACATATATATGTGTGTATGCTTTTATATATATTATATATATTTATATATATATATACATATACACATATATATAATTTAAGATATATATTTACATTATATTTTTGTTTAAATATTTGAATGTGCTGCTATAAAAAGCATTTTATATAGACATGTAAATATGCATATTTTATATAAAACATAAAAATTATTAACAATTAAATTCCAAAACATAATATAAATTACTAAACAAATAAAATAAAAAGATGAAAAAAAACACTTACAAAAAATATAAAACTCTAGAAACAAATACAAAAATACTAATATTTAAATCATAAACAAACATAATAATAATTATATTTCACAATACTAGGAAATGTATTTAAGTCTGGGAATAATATGTACCATGCTACCAGCTTATTCTGAGAGATAAAAAGAGAGGAAGCACTGCTTAATCCCCCTCTGTTCTTCCCACGTCATTTAAAAGCTGACAAGAAAGGACAGATACGCCTTGACCAACTGAGGAAGAATGAATGTATAATTGTAAACAGGAGATTGACCCCTGACTTCCCTGTGCAGTTTATCCATAAATCCCCTAAGTGAGGGACAATTTCACATTATCTTCTCATTTCATATTTGTCATTTCATTGATCTGAAAATAATTGACTCCATCCTCAGTGACCACAGACCACTAGTATTTGTCCTAGAAGCAAACATGTCTCCAGTAGGATGATGGAAATTTGATGGTGCCAACTCAAGATTTAACAAAAATTCAGGTAGAACCCAATGAGTCCTGGCCCTTTGATATACCGCCATAAAAAATTGTTGACCAGAGATTTTTTTTTCTGATTTGTGTTTTTGTATTATTAGAGAAGTAATTTAGCTTTGGTAGACATTGCTTATCCCGACTGATTTTTCTGGACGATATTTGTAAAAATGGCAGTTGTGTTGCAGCGATGATGTAGTATTTCAGTAACCACTAGACCTATATACTTCATTTTGGTGTCAAAACATAGGTTTTGGGGGTCAAGTAATCTTATAGAGACAGGAAATAACTCCTCAGGGAAACCCTTTTGCAATTTTCCAAAATGGTGGCTCTCTAATGAGGTGTTTTAGCCATCAGATTGGTAATTTATTTTAATTTTGTTTTTGTTTCAGGTTTTTCTGTTGATTCAAATTTGTAAACATGAGCGCAGCAAGTGGTAGCAGAGGATCTTTACCTCCTGACAGAGCGTTGCTAATTGAAACAATCTGAGGACTCCATCAACAAAGAAAAATGTGTCATATGACAAACTAATCCGAAAGAAAAGCTAATATCAACTGCGGCTGAACAGAAGAGAGTTCGAGATGCTGCAGGAATATGGCAAGGCAAAGTTCACAAAAGATTGAAACTGATGGGTGAAGAGGATCAAATATTTTATTATTGTAACAACAAGTGCTAAAAGTTGTATACAATGGAAATAACCTGGAAAGAAATAGTAAAAAAAAAAGCAGAAACCAGTGAATCACAAAAAGAATCCGAGACTTCTGAGAAAGCGACGACAGCCAAACCCAATCACTTAAAAGATCGATGGCTACCCCTCGTCCACTTCCAACAACCGACCAGAAAGCAGAGGATCTTAAATGTATTATCTGTGGTTTAGCCAGAAAAAGAGCCAAAGGTATTGACGAAACAACAAAGTACAAACTATGTGAGCCTCAAAGGGCAACCATGTTTTTATCTGCAGCTAGTTTCTTTCAAGATGATGTTTTCAACAGAGTAGGTGATCTAAACAGCAAGGTGAATTTATTTGCAGCAGATTTGTATGCGTGCATACAATTGAAAATATGAATGTACAATGAGCTTCCAATAGCAACGTAACTACCAGCCTTCAGATAAGTTTGCACTCTTTGTGAAAGCAAATGAAGTTTGAAAGCCACTCTTGAGTTCTGGCTACGGGTTCACACTCAGTTAGATCAGAGAAATAATGGTCAACATTGATGAAACTGTATTGATCCATAATATAAAGAAATTAATATTTTTCTAGTGAGAATGTACAATGATAGAATTTGTTTTTGACAGTCTACCAAAAAGAATGAGCCACTTATGGTGTTCTCAGCTGATTTGACTTATGTAGATCTTGCTGCCAAGAAAAGATCACAGGATGCAGAATAAAAAGCAGGACCATTTTAAGAAACATCCTGAAAGATTTTGATTTTGGACTCAATGACATATTTTGTGATGCCCCAGAGCTCTGCAAATATTGGGAGTCAACAATGATGCCTGATGTTGTCCTAACATTTTTTACATCATTGTTTAATATCAGCAAAACAAAACTGTTCGGAACAGAAGCCAACAACAGTGATGATGGCTTTGAAGATATAAGTGAAGAACTTGAAGACAGTCCCATGAACCAACAGGTTTATGCTGTGCAAATGTACTGTCTTTTCCAAATCATGTTTTATGAATTGCATCATGGCAAAAAGAAAACTCTGCTACACATAATGACTGCCTACACAATCTATGAGAAGTGCAAAAGTAGAGATCTTATCACTTCAATGAATAGGATTGGTGTATCAACAAGTTATAATGACATAGGGCCACATTACGAGTGTAGCGGCCCGGGGACCGTGACATTTCCATTGACGGTCAGATCGCCGCACTCCAGGTGGTCTGACCACCATATTACAACCTTGGTGGGCAGACCCACCTAAAGACCACTGTCACCACCAGAAGCATCATTCCCGACGGTCTGGCAGCGGTCTGTGTTGTACAAAGCCAAGGCAGCACTGAACTCAGCCCTGCCATGCTAATTACTACTCAACTTTCCACCAGCCTTTCCATGACAGTCACCCCGATACATATACCTGTGCAACTTGGTAAATTCTTTTCATCAACATTGAACAAGATGAACTTGGAGATGTTAACTAGCTGAAACAATGCTGATGCTTCAGTGAACACTGAATTTCCAATTATTGCAAGTGGAATGATTGTCAATGAGGAGTTGGTGCCTCCAGATATAGACAAAAGGAACGGGCCATATTATTCAAGAACTCAACAAGTTGGAGGAAGTTGACCTTTGTGTTGTGCCACATGTTGAGTGGGCTGTTCAAAATGGTTCCAATCAAGTTATTGTATTGTCACATGACACAGATGTTATTATTGTGCTATTTAGATTTGTTGCAATGTTCATAAGTCAAGGATTATCAGAGTTATGGATACGGTATGGAACAAGTGAGAAAAGACACTTAAACCACACTAGACCCAGAGATGCCCAGTGTTCTTATCAAGGCACATATTCTTATGGGTGATGACACTATGAGCAAAAATGGAACAAAGCTTGGAGCTTTAACTGCTGAACCTGTGAAGTTTCAGAAAGAATGTGACTTTAAAGACATAGAAAAATACCTTGAGCGTGTGTGGAAAACAAGTTCTGTCACACATTTGACAATCTTAGGTACAGTTAGTTCAGGAGATCAGTCCCGATAAGTAACCTTCCACCGATGTCATATTCTATGTGTAGACACATTAAAAGAGCGTTCTACTTGATCAGAAGATTTGTAAAACTTTTGGATCATGCATATGTAGATAAAGATTCATGTCAATTTGATTGGGAAAATATTGATGGGGTGCTCAAACCTATGAAATTCCTAAAGCCTCTGCCCACAGAACTTACACGTACACGTACTTTCAAAACCTGTGCTACAAAAAGATGTCCCTGTCGATATGCTCTCTTCAAATGTTCAACATTCTGCAAGTGAACCACAAACAATTGCCAAAACAAATAAATAAAGTGAACTATGAAATTGTGTATAAAACAGGAGCGCTAAACATTATTTTTTGTTCATATTCAGATCATAAACATTGTTTGGTGTATACATAAAAGGATTAAAAACCATTATTATTTGTTTCATTTCTATATATGTCTCTTTTTCCTCTATTATAGCCGCCATTTTGGAAAATTGAGGAAGGGTTGCTCTTAGGAGTTATTTTTCTCTATAAGACTACTTGACCCCCAAAACCTGTGTTTTGACACCATAACGAAGTACATAGGTCTCATGGTCGCTGAAATATTACATAATCACTGCAACACAGTTGCCATATTTAAAAATGTCATCCAGACAAATTTGGCCCAGATCAGCAGTGTCTACCGAAACTAAATTAATTCTCTAATCATCCAAAAACACAAATCAAAAATTAAAGTCTCTGGACAACAATTGTGTATGGAGGTATATCAGGAGGTCAGGATTAAATGGGATCCTACAATGATCACTATCCTAGAAGGACTCTTAGAGAAAGTTATCAATGATCTTGACACTTCGGAAGTTGATATTTGCAATCTTTTGACCAGTTTATGAAACAGATTGTAAAACATTCTACTCTGAGGCCTACAAAGGCTCCCGTAAAGTTAATTCCTTTACCCATTCTTTGACTGAATAAAGAAATAAATAAACTGGTCAGTAAACAATTTATCTCTTTCTCCAAGGAAAGAGACAGCTTTCTGCCTCTCCTAAAAAGGAGTAGAAGTCGCTTAAAGGCATGTCTAAGAAAGGAAAGTTTAGATCGTAGGTGGATAGACCTAAGAGAAGCAGCCTCAAAAAATCACATGAGAAGGTTCTGGGAAATAGTCGCAGATTGTTGCTGCACTAGAGTTAAGTCTCACCTCTCTCCAATTGGAGAATATAATTGGGACAGCTTTATCTCTACATTATATGTGGAGCACTACAGGGTAATGTGGCCCACTGCCTATAAAGTCCTACATTTAGCCATAATGTGTGTTCAGTAAAGGAGTTTGAATCCTCCATCCTTGCCATGCAATCGTCTGCCGTTATGGGCCCGGATGAAGTGCAAGTATCAGTAGTCAAAAATGAAGCCATACTTTGGACTAAATTATTATTCCCGGTCTTCAAATTCTGTTATGTCATTCTGACAGTTCCTTCTTCATGGACGAGGAGCACAATAGTTCCACTTCTTAAAAAGGAAGATCGTAGTCTGCCTGCAAACTACTGCCAAGTTGGTTAACTAGAAGGGGTAGGCAAGGTTTGTACTAAATTTCTGCTGGTTCAGCTTAATTCCTGGGTGGAAGATAATAAAATCATCCTGTTAGAGCAGACTGGCTTCAGGATAAACCGTGGGACTGTGGATAACATTGCAGCGTTACAATTAATTACGGAAAAATATGTGACTATTAGAAGTTCTCCAGTATATGCCACGTTCATCAACTTCTCAATGGCCTTTGATGAGGTGGACAATCAAACGATGAGGAAGAAGCTGTCTGCCTCGGCATTCCTGGAACCTTATTGCACCTAATTCTTGCCATCCAGTCTACTAGATGGTGTCAATTTTGTTAGGCGGTGATTGAGGGCTTTCAAGAAGATCCTGATGAAAAATGGCTTAAAGCAGGGGTGTTTACTCTCCCCGTTGCTCTTCTCCCTGTAGATCTCTAATTTGCATGGTGCTCTTTTACAGGGCATGTGATTTCCACCTAGCATTGGGGCCCAGTCAATATTATGTCTTCTGTATGCAGACGACATAGTAATTATGAACGTTACCCCTAAAAGCCTCGATATTCAAGGGTGCTACAACAGTACGGCGACGCACAGTTTTTGAAATTCAATTCCTCCAAAAGTAAAATCCTTTGGTTCCACAGGAAAAAAAAACTGTAACTATGCCAATTATCCATGGTATTTAGGCTCCCAAAAATTGGAGGTAGTTAAATCCTACACTTTTGTGGGGAAAATCATATGTAGCAACTTGAGTGACACTGACCATATTGTGAATAATGTGTGTGAGACACAAACCCAGGCCAAGGGTTTGTGAGCATTTTATAATGTAGTAGGCAGGAGACACTATACTCATCTTTTTTCTGTCTACCAGGCAAAAATCCCTGCCACTTTGCTGTGTGCAGTAGAGCTTACCAATGTGTTAAGGGGGGACTTCTTGAATAAGACAGAGGGGCAGATTTTAAGAGGAGAGCTAATATCTTATAACGTCAGTGGCAGACTTAAGGCTGGAATTTGGGATTAAAAGCTCCTATGTGCAAGGTTTGAAAGGAATTGTTTGATGGGCTTCCTGTCTTGAGAAGAGTGAAAAGGATACATTAAGATATTATATGGAAAAAAAAATTTTGAAGAGAAAAAAGAAAAATCTTTGTCCTTAGAAATTCAAAATTTGCCTTAGACAAATTTGGGCTAGATCAAAGTCTGGTGCTATCACATTCTGCAATCCAATTAAAAGCCTGTTTAAAACATACTTCGTCGCCTCAAAGTTTTTGCTTAGATAGCGAGCTTGTAGCAAGAAAAGGGGGCTACCAAATGAGAACGGATACCATTGAAATGAAAAAAGTCCAACTATATGTGAAATAGAATATGCCACATGGGATTAGACGCTTCTGGACCCTCCTACGTTAAAACATTCTGCCCCTAAATTTTAGTAACCCCTAAATGGTATAGATCTTCAGTAAGTTGTTTTCTTTGCTTAAATGGTGTCCAAGATTTGAAGCACATGCTATTTGGTTGCCCTGCTCTGCTATTGCAACACCGTCAAATGTTAAAACCTTTATTCCTGAAATTGTCAGTGCGATCATCCTCTGTGGCTTTGCAATTAATGTTTAATCCTCCCAATTAAATGGTTTGCTGTAAAAAATGTTTACTTCATTAAATATTTCCTAAATTTATTTTGAATTTCTAGTGCAAAATATGTTTTAAGATGTTAATGTCTTTTATGACTTGATGAATTAATGGCTCCCTTGAAGATATTTTATAAATGATGTTTTATGTCTTTCACTCTATATGAAACTGTTCTGTGTACTTTTTTCTTATGTGGACCTCTTTGGAGTTCCAAATCATGAAAATAAAGTTGACTTGACTTGACATACACGAGTCCCACTCCAGTTTATGCAACAATATGGAAAGTGTTGGACTTCAGAGGAGTTAAATTTACTATTCTCACTCCAGTCTGTCCAACAGTAGAGAAAGCTTTCGACTTGAAGGGGTTAAATTTACTATTCTCACTCCAGTCTGTGCAACAGTAGGGAAAGCATTGGACTTTGGGGGAGGAGGGTAAAATTTACTATTCCCACTCCAGTCTGTGCAGCAATAGGAAAAGCGTTGGACATCAGGGGCTTAAAATTACTATTTCCACTATGTGTAACAGTAGGGAAAGCGTTGGACTTCAGAGGGGTTAAATTTACTATTCCCACTCCAGTCTGTGAAACAGTAGGGGAAGCGTTGTACTTCAGAAGAGTAAGATTTACTATCCTCCCTCCAGTCTGTGCAAAGTGCTGGACTGCAGAGGGGTTACAATTACTATTCCCACTCCAGTCTAAGCAACAGTAGGGAAAGTGCTGGACATTGAAGGGGTAAGATTTACACGTCCCACTCCAGTCATGTTGGTGGTGGCGGTCCGATCACCAACAGGCTGGCAGAGCGGGCCGCCAAATTATGAGTTTGCTGGTGGTGCACACAGAAGACCGCCACCGGTCCGCCGAGACCGCCAGCCAGGTTACGTCGCTGTGGTCACCTGGAGGCACAAAGAGTCCAGCGGAGACCATTTTTACGCCGGACCTATTAGGAAGTTGCACACCGCAAATGTGACCGCTGCGGACTGGACACACATACAACACATTTGTACATCCATGTGTAATGAAACACACACAACACCACCATCAAACAACCCAGCAATCGACACACACATCGCACACAGTACATCAAACCTATTATGCCATGCAAAATACACGCAGACACAAACAATCAAAACACACAAATCAACACATCACAACAAGACCGGCACAGCAGCAATGGGAGCAGCAAAACCATACATGGAAGGAAGCCATACTGGGACACATCTCATGTTGAACAAGGCCCACAAAAACACGCACACATGAACATTCCCAATTTAGGTCTCACGGACAAGCAATACCAACAACCAATGTAATGCACAGTCACACATATGGGTGAAGGGCAAGGCTAAAAGCATACACTACTCCAAAACCATACAAGACATCAGCCAGCTCTGAGGGACACACACCTAAATAGTATAGTCACATGGACACAAAAGCAAAGCACACTTGCACAACTCAAAACACTCCATGTCTGCATTGAAAAAACTCCAGAACACACACCACATGTACACAATAGCCGCATCAGGGAAAAAGGCATACACCGAACAGGACCACATCGCACATCACTACAACAAACACATATCATTACAAACAAAACACAATATCATAACACCAACATTTCAGCTACATACGCATACCTATCACATAACACACACTCTACCCCTGGGGGACAACAGCACTGCACACAAACTCACATACTGCTAAAAACAAAACATGAAACAGCAAGCAGCACACACACAAAATACTGACACACAACCAATGTCAGCCAGGAACAACTCAAACCTAGGTAAGGAAATGCAGGAGAAAGATGTAACCAAAAAAACAACAAATATGGGAGACCAAGGCAACTGGCCAGTCCAAAAGTCTCTTTTTTGCACCAAAGGCACAATATGGTGCCCCAACTTGACTCCTGACTGCTATGTAACCTCCACTGGTAGGGGCATCAAGTCTGCAGGCAGGCACCTCAAGGAGTATTGGGGGGTGGCAGGGGAGGGTGGGGAGTTTGGGCTTGGGAAGTGTGAGTTTTGGCTTTGGTTTGGGAGGGTGGAAATCTTCTTTCGAGGGGTGGACCTCTTCTTGGTGGATGGGGTGAACCTCTTCTTGGCAGGTAGAGGTGTATAGGTGTATAGGTGTTGACAAAGGTGGTAGGGGAGGCATTGGAGGGGAAAGGATGGCCTTGTGGAGGGAAACAGCTCTTTTGGAGGTATCACAGGGTTAAGGTTAGAAAGGAAAACTTTTTTAGACACATCAGAATGATCATTAGAAGGGGGTTTGGGTGTGGAGGGCAAGGGAGTGATTGACGTTTAGGTGTGGATGTCTTGGGTGCGTGTTTGTGGAAGGTATGCTTGTGTGTGGTGGGTGTCTTTTGGGTGGGTGAGTGAGGGCATTTATGTGTCTTGGGCTAGGTGGAGGTACCAGGGGATGCCGTGGTGGGTGGGTGGTTGTCTGTTGGGGTGGTGACTGCAGGCATGCTTGATGTGCTGCATGTACGCATGTCAGTGGTTGTTGTGTCTGCGGTGTGGTGACTAGGGTGGATATCTGAGTGTCTGCTAGGCTGGTATCTGCAGGTAGGATAGGTGTGGTGGCTGGATCAGTGAATGTTAGTGTGGTGCCTTCAGAGATGGTACTGGAATGGTCCCTAATGGGTCCGCCACCACTAGGGAGTGGCCACTGGAGGAGGAGTCCGATGAAGATTTTGCAGATCCAGTCTCCCCCATGGCACTCCCTTCACCCTTTGGGCCACTAGGTCCCTCAGTGTCTGTGGTGTCGTGACCGGAGGTCTGGGGCCAGAAGCTTCTCCACTTGGCTGTGCCCCATCTCTTTTCCCTGCTGGTGCTGAAAATAGATAGTGAGGTAGGGTCATAACATACACATGATAACACTTCCATCACAAATCAGAAAGAAATCACATACCCACATGTCAACTGACATCCAGCAGGCAATGCCAGTAAAGTGGCAACATCATATAACAACACAATACAATGCATGTCCCTCAATTTTACAACTGTAACACACCAGCAAAGCAAGCTATCAGAAAACTACAATACCAGGAATGAAGTTGAGCAATCACACTAACCATACCATGACTAGGTGGCTATTCCACCCAATACAGGTGCCATATTCTGAACAGCATAGTAAAGCAGTTGACAAGCAATGGATTCCCACTGTAAGCTAGCTTACCAAATACACAGACCCTATCATTACCACACAAATACCTTACCCTGATGTCATGTACCAGGCAAGAACATGTATTGCCAAGTAAAGGCAGGCAACCCTGGTTCAAACTCTTCAAGTGACATAGAATCAACCATATCACTATGGACACATACCATCATATGACATATCAACATGTCACACCTGCCAAATGTTAGTCAAGGAGTTAGAAGACATGTTACACACACATGCACCAATTATGATGTAGCAAGGAGTAACAATAGACTCCGCTCCAAAATATCTAGGATAAATGTCTCCAGAAGACAAACAATAATAGTCATGTAAGGACCAAGTAAGTTCACCCCAATGTCCCACACACATTTAAACGTTAACTATTTTGTGTATGTATCAAATAGACTACTTTACTGTGCAGGAAGGAGGGAGAGAGAGAGCTTGCAAACACTAACATGAGTAAACTAATTTATTACAGTATGAGAAGCAACATCACTACACACACATCAGGCATGGCAAGCATGGCATCTGTCTGTGGAGGATTCCCAGAGGCAAAGCATAAGTGATACTAACATTAGTGGTACACCAACCATGATACAAGCCAACAGTCAGGTCACAATTATAAGCCTACACACGTGTATATACTACAACTGCACCAAATAAATGTATCGTCAAACATGGAGTTCCCAAACACCCTGGCCTCATGTGTCAAAACTTTCATAGCTACAGCAGGTACACATGATAAATTCCAACATTGTGGCATTAATTATTTTTTCAGAATACACATGATGTTGACTCAGTACTGTCTGGGCCATAGCTATGAGTGGACAACCATTGCCTATATATCATACCTGCAAAAGTATCCTATGGACAAAAATGTGACAACTTTTTGCTATCAGGACGTCAGCATGGCAACCACATGCTTACATTTGATACCAACATATGTCGCCAAGTGGAAGTGTAGCATATGCACATTGATATCCAACATACATTTTGTCAACTCTGATGGGACATCACACATCAATGTACATTCCTCACTTACCAAGGGGAATTACCTTGCAGCAGGTGTGAAGATGTTAGCTATGTAAGTCATGTTACATGTTTGATGGACACCACTGCATTACATAATGCTGTGAAACATCAGAAACCAACAAATACTGGAGATGACCTTCCCCTGCCTGACTTAAAATCACACATAGGCATACCCCCAGATACATAGAACAGGACCAAGAGCAAGAACCTACTCACCTTTCTACTATGACATCAGGGAGGAGTGATCCGTTGGTGTGAACTAATGCCCACCAGTAAAAGCAGACACATAACACAGTCATACGTGCTCCATTCGGTGTTTTAGGACAGAGGGGTCCCCATAGTTGAGTAACATGTCCCAAAACAAAATTATTGTGCACACCTGTTGCCAATACATGACCTGTGTACGTCAATGTGAGCACAGAAGATCTGTGACACATGACACTTCCCACGTTGTCAGAGCTAGCATACTGTCCCTCACTCAATCACCTGGTAAAGAGTCAAACAATCACAAGGTGGGTAAGGAAACACACATTGCACACTCTCCACAATGTATCAGGACTCCAAACCTGTCACTTCACATAGGTACATACCCAGGAACCCAACCATTTAAGCACACAGCTAGCACCTATAGGGCTTTAAGGACACATTCTGACATATTGCCCATAAGCCTTGGCTAACTAAATCAAAGCTTAGTGGAGATACAGAAACATATGTGCACATGGTGTTCTTATCTGCTCCTCTGGTGCACCATAGAGCTGTTTATACAGGGGTAGGACCTCCTCCACAAGCTTCTCCAGCCCTTCTGTTGAGAAGGCAGGGGCCCTATCACCTATAGGACATGGCATGATTGCTCCCAGAGTCAGTACACAGCAGCTCAGGTTGTGGAGGTCTTGCTGGCAGCAGTGTCAGGAGTCAAGTGAGAGATTAAGCATGAGATGGTGGTCACGTCCGCCACGTACGTGACCATCACTGCCGGCGGACACTGCCATTGGCCCAAGACCACAGCAATGTTATCTAATGTCAATGTCCACCGCGGTAGCATCCGCCTACCGCCATGATGACGTCCGCTGGCTGGCGTTTCCTATTGTCCAGTATAGTGGGTCAGGCAGTCGCCGTTTTAAAGCCTTTTGATGTTCAGAAAAGTTAATTTTTGATGTGTCACAATGTGGAAAACATTTCTACGGCATAATCTTCAGTGCTGGTATTGTCTAAAGATGTATTTTTGTCCTGAATGAAGGAAAATGTTGTCATGTTGTCCTAATCAGTTTCAGAAATCTTGGGTGGCACAGTCACCATAGTTTCGGCAATGGGCAAAACATTTTTTGGGGCTTTTAATCACAGGCATTGTTTGATGTCAGTATCACAGTATCACATGGTCTTGCTGATGCATCAGTTTATATATACATATCTTAATTGAGGCAAGGGGATGACAGGTAACTAATGTGGCACTGTGTATCATGTTTTCACTGTATCAAATGGTATGTCACAGTTTTCATGTGACATATGTAGTGTCACTTACAAGGGACACAGTGAGTGATTGACATACCTTCTTATTTTCTCTCACATAGTTACCCTGGAATGAGAAGGGTCAGACCACCTCCTATATACCGTCCACTAGCAGACTTGCAGACCACGGAGAATAGACATGTCATATAAATTTACTGCCTGTATAAGCAGACAATCAAAGATCTCTGTCATCAGCTGGAGCTAGATCTGATGCCTGCCAACAGTCATCCAAATAGCATACCACCCATTGTACAAGTCATGTCAGTGCTGCACTTACTGGCCACAGGCTCCGTCCAAAATACAGGGCCCTAACTGCAGGGATGTTCCAACTTATGTTCAGTCTGGTCTTGAAGGATGTACTCTCTGCAATGTTGAAACACCTGGACAGCTACGTCCGATTTCCACAATGTGAGGATTTTGCCCATGTGAAGGTTGAGTTCTATGGTTTGGCACACATCCCACATGTAGTGGGAGCCATTGATGGTACAAATGTTGCCTTGGTTCCCCCACATGGCAATGAACAAGTCTATCAGAACAGGAAGAACTTCCACTCCATAAGTATCCAAGTAGTCCATTTGGCCAAAGTATGTGCACAGTACCCAGGTTCAATCCATGATGCCTTCATCATGCGGAACAGCGCTATCCCACAGCTGATGACACAACAGTATCCAGAGAGGGCCTGGTTGGTTGGGACATTACATATGTCATGTGTGTTTGTATGCTGTGTCTGCTGCCAAATGTGATGATGCCCTGGACTCATGTTTGCTCACATGTCACAATTCCTTACAGGGGACTCTGCCTACCCAAACCGTCCCTGGTTATTGACACCAGTGAGGAACCCAACCACGCCATGGGAAGTCCGCTTCAACGAGGCCCATGGAAGGACACAGCGTGTCGTGGGGCGGGCTCTTGGGCTCCTGAAGGCAAGATTCTGCAGCATCGATAAGTCTGGTGGAGCCCTCCTCTTCTTGCCTGCTAAAGTGTGTCAGATCTTTGTGACCTGTTGCGTGCTCCACAACCTTGCCCTGATGCAACAGATCCCATACATCCCAGATGAGAGGGAGCTAGCAGTTCCACTGTGTGTGAATACAGAAATTCCAATTGAGGATGACAGTGATGAGTATGAAGGTGGAGACGTGCGGGCAGATCTCATCAATCAGTACTTCACCTGAGTGTAAGTATGTGATGTTCTGTAATTTCACTGACTCTGTTGGGTAGTGTGGGGATCAGAATTGGTTGAGAAGGGTCTCTATGTGGCCATCAGACATGTCATTTGATGCTTTGCAATATACAGCTCAGATTTTCAGGCAAGTTTAGACTTGGAGATGTGACTCTCGTGAGGATCTCCTTCATTTGGGGCAGTCAAAATGGACAATCTGAGAAACCTCAATATTTGGAACAGATTTTTCTTGCTCATGTAAGCCCTTACTTGCCTAAACGCCTTGTTTGCCACTTTGTCCTTCCAGGTCTCTTCACAAAGCCATCCTCATGTGGAAACTTGTGAGATGGGTCAATGGCAGGTGGCTTTAACTGGTCTGACATGAAAATGGACATAGATTGACCCGGGTACTGTGTTACCAGTGCTTAATTTGTGCTTGTTGTGTCCGGTGCTGAGCACCAGAACTTATTTTTGTGGGCCGGGGCTTATTCTTCTGCCTCAAGCATTTGCTGCAAACAAAAGACACATATGGGAAAGATGGATGAAGGGAAAAACAAAAAAGCGTCACAAAGGGAGAAAGTAGAAAGCTGCTAGGGTGAGCTGAAGGGGCAGGGAGTGGCTTTATATGGATTGAAGAGACAGAGATGGCTTCAGGATTATGCTGCCTGAGTATTCCATGTTCACACATTTAATTGCAGCTGCTGCGTGTTTAAGAGGAAGGTTTTAAGCACCGGCACCTTATTATTTACAAATTAAGCACTGTGTGTTACATGTTTTTGGGGTGTATGAGTACCATTCCAAGATTGTCAGGACAGTGTGATGGCAAAGATGTGTGCTACTCAATAGACCTGTTTGCAATGGTATGTGGGTACAAGGGTGTCATGCGCGTGATCATGTGCCTTTGACACATTATCCTGTGCAATCCATTCACTCAACCATCACATTGTATTGACAATGATCCTGTTTGACATGTTTGTGGTGGTCATTGTGTTCCCTCATTGCAGGCCACTGTGCATGTGTGTCAACACTGGCCTAGGTGAGTAAAATGCCTACAGATGCATGACCATTGTAAGTGGAAGTTTCTCTGACTAGGGACTTTTGTACTGTCTTCTGTCTGTATAACGAGGTATACTGATTGGTAGGCATGGTACAGGTATGTGATAAGGGTTAGGCTGATGACAATTTCCACCAATCTATTAGGCTATTCGAAGGGACACAGTCTGACATGTTGCTCACTTCAGTGGTCAGTGTGATGTTACTTACTGACACCTAGGCAAAAGCAATAAATGTTTAGACACACTTGACTATGACAGTCCTGACATTTGGTCAACCTATGTGCTGTACAGTGTAATAAATAGAGATTGGTGATTGCCCACTTGTGTCATTGTGTTGGTAGTGAACCACAGCATGACACTACCTGTGACATGTCCCTCCTCACATTTCCGTTTCATGAGTTAATCATGAGCATGAAATATATTTCAGAACAAACTACTCACATAGATGAAAAATGGCTATCAAACATATATAGTGCATTGGTTGTGTTTATTTGCATGAGCACAGGAGATTGGGATGAATGTGAGCATAGAAATAATGTTCAAACAGTGAAGGGATCAGTCATGGTGGATGTTATCATTTGAGTAGCTGCCATAACATTTTAAGTCCCAAGTCCAGTGTCCTACTAACCTGGGAAATTGGAAAATAGTTGTAGAAAGGTCAACATGGTGCATCTGAGGCACAAAAAGGTGAATCTATCAGTTGGGGATTACTTCCTGGCAGTTGATGTTGTCCTGCCATTAGCACCTTCTAGTTGTTTGAGTGGATGTCCATGCTTGCGGAGGGTTCTTCAGCTACAGAGGCAGGGGTTTTTCAGACATGTTCTTCCCCTGGCAGGGCCTCCATTTCACTGGCTGCCACTGATGCTGAAGTGGCCAATGGAAGGGGTCTGGTGTTGTGGACGTTTCCTGCTCAGGGTGGTGTTAATGTCTTTCAGCACCCTTCTTAGGGAGACCAATTACACATTGTTGGCCTCCCACTGTTGCATGACTTCCTGGTGGTTGTCTCTCTGCAGCTGCTTGATCTCCCCCATCATGGCAAGTACCTGGCCCATCACGCCTCGGGATTGTTGGTAGGCTCCCAAGACTTGGGAGATGGTGTCTTGGCCAAAGGATCCCTAGCAGCCTCATTCCGCTGGCCAACACCATCCCTCCCACACAGCCTACCCCAATGTGCCTGCGTCCTTGGCACAGTTTGCCCCTTGCCACTGGTGCCAGGTCCAGTATTGGTAGGGAGTTTGAGTTGTGACTCTGGTCCCTGGACTGGGGGGCACATGATGGTTGTTACTGTCCTTGGGACACAGGTTTGGGGGTGACTGGTTGCCTGGGATGTAGCTGCAACAGGGCTGAGAAGCGTCAATGAGGGCAGGCTGAGGCTGACAGTTGTCTTCTGACCAGGTTGCCCAGATGGGCCAGAGCAGTCCTCAATGTTCACACATCCAGGACTGCTCTCCTCACTGAGGGCTTCATCCAGCGGGGAAGTGGCTGTCTCAGGAGTGCTTTCCTTGGTCCCAGTGGCATGTAGACCTATTGGATATGTGAAACAGACAGTTACAAGTTATAAAGTGACATGTAGCACCACCTTTGACAGATAGATATGCTTTGAGCCATATACAGATTGGCTTTGCTTGATTCCCTTATGTGACAGTGACACCTGCTTTCAATTATGAAGACCTGACATTTGGGGTACAGACAATTACTTTTTATGTCACCTTGCTACAGGATGTCAGAGTGTCTTGGCACTTAGGCATCTGCTCATTGACTAATATTTTGGCGTCAGTGTAGCATTATATGTTTCATAGTACCTCCCAGTTAGCAATACTTCATTGTAGAGTTAACAGACAGCTGCCCAATGTCATGTGGACAATGACCTGGCCATCAGATTTGGAGTGACCATTCTATCTGGCCATATGTGACAGGTTACATCGAGTACAGCACACTGCATATATGTGAGATCCCCCCAGGTAAGTAGAGTCCAATGGGTGTTGAGAGGTGGAAGGGACAGAGTAGCAGAGGACACAGTTGTAGCTGTGTGTAAGAGGTATGTCAGTGACAGCTGTCCTTGGCATTCCTGTCAATAGCTGTCCTAGGCCGACAGACTATACACTTGTTTTCCCCCTGGGTGAGTACAGTTCTGTAGGTGATGGGAGGTAGGAGGGACAGTTTAGGAGACAACAGAGTTATAGCTGTGTGTTAGTGGTATTGTACTAGTATCTGTCCATAGCATTGCTGTTATTCCCCCAGACTATACAATTATGGACCTTTCAGGTGAGCATACTCCACTGATTAGTTTACATGCAGGGCTATTTTCAGTATGGTATACTGTTATGGTTTTCTCAATTGTAGAACAGTGCCTGCTGGAAGTTATAGTGCTGTTAGACCCTGTACTACCGACACCATACACAGATACTGTGCCCCCAGGTGAGTTAACTTCACATGTGAGATGCCAGACAGGGGTATTTTGACAGTTAGACACAGGGGGGGTGGGTGGGTTGACTGTTAAGGTGGCAAAAGGTGATCAGTGAGCATGTATGACAATACATTTTGGTGTCATTATTGGTGTAGTGACTTACCCGATTCGACTCCCGCAGGTATTCCTGTCAAGCCCTCAGGATGCAGAATGGCCAAGACCTTCTACTCCCATGATGTGAACTGTGGGGGAGGAGGTGGGGTACCACCACCAGTCTTGAGCACTGCCAGCTGGTACCTGGCTGACATGGATCGCACCTTCACCCTGAACTTGTTCCACCTCTTCCTGATGTCCCTTGTGTGTGGGTAGCTGCCTGCGGAATTCACCCTGTTGACTATTCTTTGCCACATTTCCATTTTCCTCTCAATTGTGGTCTGCTGGACTTGGGCTCCAAATAAGTGTGGCTCTACTCTAATAATTTTATAAACCATGACCCGTAACTCGTCATCTGTGAAACAGGGATGTTTTTGTGGTGACATGGTGGTGGTGGACAACACAATAAAAGGATGATGGAGTGTAGGTGCTGTGTGGTGATGGAGTGACGGTTAGTAAATGATGTGTAGAGGTGCTATTTTGTGTGGTAGGTGTGTTGCGTGGGATAAGTGCTATGTGAAAGTTGGAGGGGTGCCTTATCTATGATACTGTGCCAGACTTTGGGCTCTGGCTCCTATGTGTGGCTTGTAGATGCAAAGGATTGTGGTGATTTTTGTAGGTGTGTTGGTGTGTGAATGTGTGTCTGCTGTGTGGATTTTGAAAATATCTGATGCGGTTTTGTGTATTACTGTGGTGACCGCCGACTGCCGCAGTTCGCGCCGCCAGTGGTAGACCGCCATGGATGTACCGCCATTGTGATTTGTGAGTCGCAATATGGTAAGTGGTTGGTTGATGGGCTGGCGGTACTGGTGTTTGGACCGCCTATTTCCCGTCCTCCAGAGTCCTGTCTGTGTCAGTTTTTTTGCCTGTGTTTTGGCGGTTTTGGTTGTTTAACTCGTAATATGGCAGTCTGTGAGACTGCCAACATGGCGGTCTTTTGGTGGCCGCCAACATGGCGGTCTGGCGGTCAGACTGCCAAACTTGTAATGAGGCCCATAAATTTATTCATCTTAAATATCTACATATATTAATTTCTACTCCAGTAAAATTGCATGCTGTAGCCCCATAACATACACACATTTTCCCAAATACCATTGCCCAGTGGTTGACTTTTTCCATGTGGACCAGCTCGCCACTCTTCGCATTCTGAAAATTGCTACTCAAAGCCCTCTCAGAAATGAGTTCTGTCTTCTTCTGACTCCCGCTCCCCGCTGCAGACGTTACTGGGCTATGTGGTTCCCAGCACTGGCCATTCTTCTTGCACAGGGTCGCTAGTAGGTAAGTGAGGAATCCTGTTCCTAGGAACACAGACTGGATCAAAGACCTTGTCTCCTGCAATGACAACATGGATATTTATGCATCCACACTTCCTTGTTCCTCATGCTCTAAGGATATTTGGAATCCTATCGACTCTTACTTGTTGTCTCGTGACACCCTAACTAACGAACTAAAAATATTAATATTATAACTTGTAAACTGCTTGACATGGGATATTCAACTATACATATTTATTTATGTATAACTGGTAAAACCATTGCGATTGTTTGAGGCTCATATGCGATAACGTAATCTACATATATGATATACCTTAGCTGTAAATGTAAATTAGCACTTGTATAGCACACTACTCACCCGTTAGGGTCTCAAGGCGCTGTACTCATACCACTATGGAACCCCTCCTGGCTTTTCCCTGTGAGGCGCCCACTCCTGAGCACCCCCAGGGTGAAGCCAGGCATCCAAGCGCTGTTGGGGCCCGTTGTGGAGATTAAGCAAGCTATTGCCCAGAGTTGCAGAGTGGGACCCATGAATTAGATTAGGCACCGAGGCGAGAATTATCTGGTCAAGGGGAATTGAGCCCAAGACCTGCCGAAGCAGGACTTGAACCCTGGTCTTGAGCCAGATCTCTGCTTCAGGGTCTGCCGCTCTAACCATTGAGCCACACTTCTCCACTCCATTGAGCCACACTTCTCCACTTTTGCTGTGGGTACAAATGTCTGTAAAAACAACCAATCAATACTGATGGAACATTTCATTGTTCTTGTTTATAGGAAAATTGCAAAGATACAGTTTAAAAAGTGCAGAATTTCAATGTAAAAATGTGCAAGACACGAGCAGATTATTTTGAAACATCTGAAAGGGGCCATCCTGTGAAATATCTCGCAAAAGATCTAAAAGCCCCCTCTGATATTATCAGACAAATATTCTAGAATATGCACTGCTGCTGATTGTTAGAGAGGCAGAAGTAGGCAAAAATGGCTTTTTTTTGCACTAGATGGTCTCTTTAAGGGGTTGAACCTGATCAATAGAACTATATAATGTTTACCGTTTGACATACAAATAATAAAAATGCAATTTAAAAAATAAATGTTGGATTAGCACGACCTTTTGTTTGTTTTAAAAGGATTAGCTTCTGTATTATGGAATGATGTATTAGTGTTTCACAAATACAGTATAATAACCTTAGTCCACTTTCAGCACTGATTGTATATGGATCTGACCTTGCGGAAATGAGGGCACCAGAACACTTGATTAGGTCATAGGCTTTAAAATTGCAAATTATCATAATATGTCTTTCACGGAGAACTCTTTCTGACTCTCTCTTTTTTCATAAGAGTCTGCCTCAAACTGCAGTGGATAGTGGAAAGGCCACGAGGGGCACAGTAAGCAGTTCCTTCTCTAATATGTATACTGCTTTTATACTAAAATCTACTAATGTTTCTCAGTTCAGTAAAGGTTAAGTAGATCAGAGAGAATTTCCTAAAACCTGAGTGCAACTGTATGATTGTTCATATTCTTACATGCTGCCACTCGAAAGTTCATTCACTGTCACCCGTGCTTATTTTCGTCCTCCTACAATGCAGAAAGACTCTAATTCTTTCAGCTCTATATACCATACTTCTCCACTTCACTCAACTCCTGCTTCACCATTTAAGCACCTCTTCCCCATTTCGTGTATAATAGTAATGTAAACTTTTTCTAGATTGTCATTAACTTTTTATGACACCTGCTATTTTTAAAGACTATGGGGGTCATTACAACCCTGGCGGACGGTGTTAAAGCTGCGGAAATACCGCAAACAGGCCGGTGGACAGAAAAAGGGAATTTACGACCCTGGCGGAAACCGCCAACAAAGACAGCCACTTTAACACATCGCCCGCCACGGCGGTACAGACAAACAGCGCGGCGGTCACCGCCAACAGACAGGCGGGAGACAATGTACCGCCCACACTATTATGACAGGCCAATCCGCCACCTTTTCCAGGGCGGATTCTCCGTGGATAAAAACACGGCGGAAACAGCTTTTGATATGGGAAAACGCTCACCTTAACACACTCCACGAGGAACGACGACTCCATGGAGCCGGAACTCCAAATCCTACCTGCCTTTGTCTTTCTGCTCCTCTACGACCAACAGCGACATAGGCACAGAAGATACCGGTGAGTACTGCATCTACGACACGGGGGAGGAGGGAGGCAAAAGTTAGGGGGACACCCACCAAACATCCCCACCCCCACCCTCGCATATTACAACATACACACCAATGCATTTACAAAAATCACATGAACAACCCACAATCCCCCCGGAAGAATGCAAAGACAAAGCGAATTTCGGTCAAACATTGTAATGTGCCAATATACATGTCATACAAAAAAATACTGATATATATCTCGAAATCTGTCATAATTATATATACAATACAAGAAGTAGTGCAGATATGTACACAACAATGTCCGTGCACCAACAGTCCAAAAATGCATGGGCGAGGCCCACAATAGATACCTGACCAAAATCCGAGAGAACACTGCTGGGACATCAGATAGAAACACTACAGGCACCCCAGGGGGAAGGAAAGGGGGGGCACCTCAGCCAGATGAATGCGAAGCCAGATCCACGACGGGGCTCCATGCCCATTGATGTATCCTGGGGAGTGCAAAGCCACAGTCTCTCAAGTCTCACAAGTGGGTGGGTTGCCCACTGTGCCATCCTGGGGAGTGCAAAGCCACAGTCTCACAAGTCTTTACAGTGGGAGGGTTGCCCACTAGACCATCCTGGGCAATGCAAAGCTAAATTTTCGCAAGTATCTGCAGTTCTCTACTGGTACTGGGGGGGACTGGTGCCCAGACAGGATGAGTCTCCCTGTGAAAGTTCATGTCCTGTCACTGTCTCAGCTGCACATGGGATAAGGATGCCTGATGTGGTGGCCTATTCATACCCACACAGTGTTTGCCTTGTTCAGCGGTCTTCACCATGGCAGTCTTTGCCCTGTTCAGCGGTCTTCACCATGGCGGTCTTTGCCCTGTTCAGCGGTGCTTAGCCATGGCAGTCTTTGCCCTGTTCAGCGGTCTTCACCATGGCGGTCTTTTCCCTGTTCAGCGATCTTCACCATGGCGGTCTTTGCCCTGTTCAGCGGTCTTCACCATGGCGGTCTTTGCCCTGTTCAGCGGTCTTCACCATGACGGTCTTTGCGCTGTTCAGCGGTGCTTAGCCATGGCAGTCTTTGCCCTGTTCAGCGGTGCTTAGCCATGGCAGTCTTTGCCATGTTCAGCGGTGCTCTGACATGGCGGTTCAGATACTGACATTGGTGTGTGGCATGACTATCTCCACACTGGACATTGGTGTGTGGCATGACGATCTCCACACTGGACATTGGTGTGTGGCTTGACGTTCCATCATTGCCCAGCGGGGCTGTGGGATCCTGGTCCCTCCTGGGCTGTGACTCCGGCAGTGGTCTCCTGGCCAGTAACGATACTTGGGCCCTCCTGGGCTGTGACTCCGGCGGTGGTCTGACCAGTAACGAGACTTGGGCCCTCCTGGGCTGTGACTCCGGCGGTGGCTCCTGACCAGTAACGAGACTTGGGCCCTCCTGGGCTGTGACTCCGGCGGTGGTCTCCTGACCAGTAACGATACTTGGGCCCTCCTGGGCTGTGGCTCTGGCGGTGGTCTCCTGACCAGTAACGAGACTTGTGCCCTCCTGGGCTGTGACTCTGGCGGTGGTCTCCTGACCAGTAACGACGGTGCTGGCGGTTGTGTCTGGACCGCCGAAAATGATGGCACACTTCTCCGCCGTGACACTCACAACAGGCTGGGCAGACTTCCTCGGGACCTTCTCCACCTTCTTTGGAGTTACAGCTGACTCACCAATCGCCTCGATCCCATTTCAGTTGTTGTCCCACCAGGAGTCTTGACACGGTCCCGTCGTCCACTCTCCAATTTCAGAGCCTTTACAGGGGGTGGGCTGCCAGTGCCTTGGCTCCGGGTCCTACTGCCTGCCCTGGTGGACGGTGCACTCCAAAAACCTGGAACACTCACCACTGACACTGGAGGCTTTTTGGCTGAGGAGGCTACGACGGGACTGATGAACTGGAGGGACAGTTTCTGACGGACACTGGGATGGGTAGCTGGAGGGGGTCTGGGAGTGGAGGTAGAGGAGGTGGTTGTAGGAGGTGTCACTTTAGGTGTTTTGGGTGCAGGTACTGGAGGCTGTTGTGAGGTGGATGGATGTTGGGTGAGTGATTGCCGGCATTTGGGTACTTTGGGAGGGGGCGTCACAGACACACTGGGAGAGGACACAGGGGACGTGTAAATGGCAGTGGAGGTGGTGAGTGCAGGTGAGCGGCTTGTGGTGCTGGGTGTCCTGGTGCGAGTCCTAGTGCCTGTAGATGTGGTGCATGCAGGTGTGTGTGTAGACAAGACTGGGAGGGAGGAGGGAGAAGAGGAGGAGGGGGACACAGTGGAGACAGTGGATGTTGCTGTGTCTGTATGGGTGTGATGCTTGTGTGAGTGCCTGTGGTGTGTGTGGTGCCTATGTTTGCTTGAGCTACTTTTGGGTGTTGACTTGTGTGCCTGCTGGTCTGTAGGTGTGCTTGGGATGGGCTGGGGTACAGGGGATTGGGTCTGGGTGGAGGAAATTGGAGGGGGGAGGCTAGACACAGGGAAAATGGCTGCCATCAGTGCTGAGGCCAGAGATTGCAGGGTTCGCTGAAGGACAGCCTGACCAGAATGAATGCCTTCCAGGAATGCATTACCGTGTTGCAACTCTCGTTCTACACCCTGGATGGCATTCACAATGGTAGACTGCCCAACAGTGAGTGACCTGAGGAGGTCAATGGCCTCCTCACTAAGGGCAGCAGGGGTGACTGGGGCAGGGCCTGAGGTGCCTGGGGCGAAGGTGATGCCCACCCTTCTGGGTGAGAGGGCACGGGGCGAATGCTGAGGGGCTGCTGGGAGGGTGGGGCTGGTAGGGGAGGTGGCGGCTGTACCTGTAGAAGTGGGGTGCACAGATGGTGCCACCACCACAGGGGAGCTCACATCGGCGGACGAGTCCGTGTCGCTGGTTGGTGATCCTGTGGCCGATGTGAAGCTCCCCTCGCCCTCCGTCCCACTGGTGCATTTAGAGTCTGTGGTGTGGCCCTCCATGGCCATGTGGGATGCAGCTCCCTCGTGCTCCGGTGCCACTGTACCTCCGCCTGATGATGCTGATGTACAAAAGGACAGGGAGAGCAGGAAAAGGGGGGGGAGACAGAAGAAAGAGAGTTTTAGTGCATGGCATACCGCTACAGTTGGCGGACAAGACAGACGCAGCAGCCCCATGCATTATGCCGTGCTCCTGCCCTCTGCACATGCAATTTCTGGGATATGGCCTACATGGCAATGGTAGAAATCTGCGCACATGGATGGCAAAGGGGCAACTATACATCAACTTGCCTCTGTTCTGAGCTGGGGTAGAGTCCCACATGGCCTTCATTACGGAGGGGCCTTGCCTACCTAACTCGCCCTGGCCTAGGGACACCCACAGCCCACCTCCCCCACCTAGACACCTCCACTGCACGCAAAGTCCACAGAATGAGGTTGTACTCACCCCCTTGTGTCTGCTGTGATGTCCTTAAGCGCCCATCCAACTCCGGGTAGGCCACCGCCAGGATCCGGAACATCAGGGGGGTCAGGGTGCGACGGGCACCCCTCCCACGTTGGGAGGCCATCCCCAGCTGAGCCTCCGCCGTCTTCTTGCTGCAGCGGCAAATGTCCTCCCATCTCTTTCGGCAGTGGGTGCCCCATCTCTGGTGGGACCCAGGGTCCGGACTTCCTTGGCGATGGCACGCCAAATGTCCCTCTTCTGGTGGGCGCTGACCTAAATGACATGCACAAGGAAAGAGGAACAGTCATTACCTACTCCACCGTCAATGTGAGTGCCCCCCCCCAACTCTGTCCATGTGGCCCATTCATCCCCATGCATTTCTGTGGTAAGAACTCTGCCCCCTTCCCTCTCCCACCCAGCCCTGTCCACCCAGGCCTAGCCCATCCAACGTGCTCCCTGTGTACTAACCAGTTGGTCTGGAGGACCGTAGAGTAGCATGTACTGGGGGAGGACCCCATCCACAAGTTTCTCCAACTCCTGTGCAGTGAAGGCAGGGGCCCTTTCCCCAGACGCAGCAGCCATCGTCGCTTCCAGACCGAGGTCACAGCAGCACTAGCAGTGTAGGTCCTCTCCTGTCGAAGGTCAGGTATCTAGTGATTGAAGAGATAGAAAATGGTGGTGACGTCCGCGGTGGGGCGCATCATCACCGCCGGCGCACCTGTTCATTTGCTCCTGGGACCAATAGGGTCCAATGTTAACCAATGCAGCATTGCGCCACGCTCTACGACCGCCTACCGCGACGGTGTCCAACACCAGCACAGTTACCCCACAATTCCATTGTCCCAGTTTAGAGGTCAGGCAGCCGCCATTTCAGGGGCCCACATGGCTTCATTTACTACTGCGTCACACATACCGAGGCCTACACTCAAAACATTTCCCGGATGGGTTAATTGTCTGTTGTAGTCTTGTGTGTGACTGTGGGTACATACCTGGAGTAATGGTGACAGTTTCTTCGCTGTTGTCCTTCTTAGGCACCGTCAGTTGGGACATATTGGAAGATGGCGGAATCCGCCGGTATACCGACCACTGGTGGACCTGTTGACAATGGAAGAGAGACATTTGATCGTGACCTACCGGTGCCACAATCCAGGAACTATGTACCCAGTTGGAGCCAGACCTGATGTCACCAATCCGCCATCCGACTGGAATCCCCCCTGACGTTCACGTGCTGTCAGTGCTCCATTTCCTTGCAAGTGGGTCATTTCAGACTACTGTGGCCATGGCATCAGGGATGTCCCAGCCTATGTTTTCCAACGTGTTGTCCAGAGTGTTGTCTGCCCTGCTGAAACACGCAAGGAGATACATAATTTTCCCTGAGGTGGAGGATTTGCCTACAGTGAAAGGTGACTTCTATGCCCTTGGACATATCCCGAACGTCATAGGTGCCATTGATGGGACCCATGTAGCTCTGGCCCCCCCGCAGGAGTGAACAGGTGTACAGGAACAGGAAGAGTTATCATTCCATGAATGTCCAGATGGTCTGTTTGGCAGACCAGTACTTCTTGCAGGTAAATGCTATGTTCCCTGGCTCAGTGCCTGACGCCTACATCCTGCGGAATAGCAGCATCCCTGATATGATGGGTCAACTCCAGAGGCACCGTGTATGGCTATTGGGGGACTCTGGTTACCCCAACCTTTCCTGGCTATTGACCCCAGTGAGGAATCCCAGGACCAGGGCAGAGGAACGGTAAAATGAGGCCCATGGGTGGACTAGGAGAGTGATCGAACGCACCTTCGGCCTCCTGAAGGCGAGGTTCAGGTGCCTCCATATGACAGGTGGGTCCCTATTCTACTCACAGAAGAAGGTGTGCGAGATTATCATCGCCTGCTCCATGCTCCATAACTTGGCATTGCGACGCCAGGTGCCTTTTCTGCAGGAGGATGATCCAGATGACGGTGTTGTAGCAGCGGTGGAGCCTGTGGAGCCTGTGGACAGTGATGAGGATGAAGCTGATGAAGAAGAAAACGACAAGAGGGAGTCAGTCATACAGCAATATTTCCAGTGAGACACAGGTGAGTACATTTTCAGGTTTAACATAACATTAACTTTCACACGTCTACCTCTATCCTGTACCTACATTTCACTCACTATTTGTTAACTGAGTTGTCCCTTTCCATTTCAGTTTTACAAATGTGGTAACCTACGTGTCAACAGCTTGCATCCTTGAAAGGCTTGTGATGTGTGACATTGGTATGTTGGCCTTCCAATGGGTAACCATTTTTGACACTGTAATAGACAATCCAAAGTTCAAAATCATTGACTGACTCCAGTTTTATTAGGGTTTCAAGGGTGTTTATTTAAGTGCATAACAATGATGGTCGGTTATGAAATGGGGATGGGTTATGGTGGAAGAATGTCCATGGCAGAGTCCAGTCGATTAGTCTCACAGGTACATTGCACATCTGGCCATTGGAAGTGGAGCTGGGGCAGTTCCGATTTGGACAGGGTAACAAAGTGGGACAGTGGGGGGACAATCAGGGTGGTCTTATTTCCTGGCGGGGGTCTTGCCATCTTGCTCTGTCCTGTTCCTGGATCTCAGGGACCGCTTTCGTGGTGGTTGTCCATCTGCAGGGGGTGGGGTGCTGGTGTGTTGGTCCTGTGACGGGGCATCCTGTCCACTAGCGCCGGCGGAGGTGGTGGGAATTTCATCGTCCTGGCTAGTGTAAGGGGCCTCTTGGAGTGCCACGGTGTCCCTCAAGGTCTTTTGAATGTCCGTCAGCACCCCTACAATGGTGCCCAGGGCCGAGCCGATGGTCCTGAGCTCCTCCCTGAACCCCAAATACTGCTCCCCCTGCAGACGCAGGGTCTCCTGCAACTTGTCCAGGACCGTTGCCATTGTCTCCTGGGAGTGGTGGTATGCTCCCATGATGGAGGAGAGGGCCTTGTTGAGAGTAGGTTCCCTTGGCCTGTCCTTCCTCTGTCGCACAGCAGCCCTCCCAGTTCCCCTGTGTTCCTGTGCCTCCGTCCCCTGGACTGTGTGCCCTCTACCACTGCCCCCAGGTCCCTGTTGTTGTTGGGGTGTTGGGTTATCTTGGGTGCCCTGTAGTGGTGGACACACCGCTGATTGACCTGTCCTGGGTAGGGAAGTATGGGCCCGCTGGGTGGGTGCTGTGCTGGTGTTACCAAAGGGTGGAAGTTCGGTGTTGGGCTGTGGCTGGGCAAGGGGAACCGACTGTCCTGAGGCCCACGATGGTCCGGGCTGGTCATCAAGATCCAGTAGGGCAGAGCTGCTCTCGTCACTGTGGGCCTCTTCTGGGGGTGGAGTGGTGTTGTCTGGACCCTCTGGTGTGGTGACGTTCCTTCGGGTTCCTGCGGGGGTATAAGTACATGATTATTGCATGTGTGTGTTTCATGGTGTGCAATGGTTGGGTGTGCGTGTACACCAGTGCAGGCATTCCTGTGTGTGGGGTTGTGTGCTGATGGTTGGGGGGTGTTCTGGGTATGTGCAGTGGGCATGCTTTAGTGATGGGTATCCATGCTTAGTTGTGTCATGCAGGTCTTGGTGTTGGGATGGGTGGTTGGTGTTATGGGTACATTAGTGAGGAGTTAGGGCGATAGGGGAGGGTGTGAGGGTTGGGGTGTGTGATAGCATTCAGGTAAGGTGGGGGATATGATAGTTAAGATTTGACTTACCAGTGTCCGTTCCTCCAACCACTCCTGCGAGGCCCTCAGGATGCAAGATGGACAAAACTTGCTCCTCCCATGTTGTTAGTTGTGGGGGAGGAGGTGGGGGTCCGCCGCCAGTCTGCTGAACCGCGATGTGGTGCCTGGATACCCTGGAACGCACATTCCCCCGTAGGTCGTTCCACCTCTTCCTGATGTCCTCCCTATTTCTTGGATGCTGTCCCACAGCGTTGACCCTGTCGACTATTCTTTGCCATAGCTCCATCTTCCTGGCTATGGATGTGTGCTGTACCTGTGAGCCAAATAGCTGTGGCTCTACCCGTACGATTTCCTCCACCATGACCCTGAGCTCCTGTTCGGAAAAGCGGGGGTGTCTTTGGCGTGCCATGGGGTGGTGTGTGTGATGTGTGAGGTGGTGTATGTGGTGATGAGTGTGGTGAGTGTAGTGGTATGTGGTGTTTTGTGCGTGGATGTTGTGTGGGTGATGGTGTAGTGTGCCTCTGTGTGATGGGGTTCTCTATTCTGTGCTGTCTCTCTCTGGCATTCTCTCTAATTTTGGGTCGTAGGGGTTTGTGGGTGATGTGGGTGTGTGTTTTATATTGTGTTGGGTGTGTGGGAGTGTTGTGTGTATGTGTATCAGGTGTGTGTATTTTGAATTGTCCAATGTGGCGGTGTTTTGGAGATGTGTGTGTATTTTGAGTGCAGCGGTGTGTACTGCCAATGGAATACCGCGGTTGAAAGACCGCCGCGTGGATTTATGGGTCGTAATAGCATGGGTGTGTTTCTGTTGGCGTGGAGGTGGAGGATTTGTTTCTGCCAGTTTACCGCTGACCTTTGGTGTGGCGGTATTGTGTGGGTGTCTGAATTTCGGCGGATTCTGTGATGTGTGTCATAATAGCTGTGGCGGTCTACCGCGGCCACGACAGTGTATTGGCGGTCTTCTGCATGGCGGTAAGCGCCTTATACCACCAGGGTCGTATAAGATTTGTATTCCACAACAAATCTTTAAGGGCTCCTTACAGCTCATCATTTACCATCAGTGAAATTAACCCCTTGCTGTGGTACTGACATACTTTAACTTCTTAAACTTATTATTTGGCCTTCACTCATTCCTTTATCACTAATTAAAAAGAAGTTAAGCCTCAGCTACCCAGTGATAATCACAGATAAAAATTTGTGAAAGCAACGTTAGTATGAGTAGCATGCATGGGGCGTGGCTTACCACCGAAGATGGCAGTCACACTTTGGTAGCACTCCGGTGCTGAGCCCCGGAATCTACAACCATCCTCACAATTATGCGGTGCGAAACCAGCCTGGGGCATTTGCTAACAGCCGCTCATTATTGCTGGCCCTGATCTCTAGCCCAAATGCGCGAAGGAGAACTACTGCGGACAGCCTGGCCGAAACCTAGTGGCAGATGTTGCAGCTGCCATATTGTGGGGCCTGGGGTTGCAAGGGCGGCCCTATCCTGCAGCATTGAACATTGGGAGCCTGATGAGACTCCTGCTATCCAACCAAGGGTCTGCCTGAGCCTCACAGAATGCTGAGCCTGTCGCCCACTCCGGTTCTGAGGTATGTGACGGGTGGCACCCTGATGACAACAGCCAGCTGCGTTTTATTACTGCTGCAGAGCATGTGGCATAGCAGTCTGCTGCGTGATTTGCCCTGTAGTGTTCCAGAACTACTGCAGTGTGACTGGGCCCCATCATCAAGTGTGATATTATGCTGACGGAGTGGCTGTAGCATTGTGCAGGACCCTGCTGATTCTCCTTCAAGGTGCGGACTCCATTTACTGCAGCGTCCTCCTGGTGCCCCTGGGTGCGGCCCTCACCTATACTTTGCAGCATCTGCTCCACTGCTGCTCCTAGGCCCCTGTGACCAACAAATATATAAGGGGCTGTCACGTTGCAGGGTCATCATGTACCAAAACCTCCAGGTCCAATTGCAGGGCCCATCTGTGCTCCCTACATGGTGCTGAAGCTGCTGTGCTCTGACTGGGACTTACCAGGTTAAGCTTTGCTGATGCTCCACATTTTGTAAATGTTGCCTGGCCTATATATTGCAGCCATAAGGAGCCTTAGGGTGACCCTCATACTGTTGCCTTTAGTGCCCACCTACATCACTGTTCTCCACAATGGGCTGCACTAGGGCAAAAACCACATCAGTGCTTCCTCTCGCTCAGTCCCAAACTACCCATACTGACATTTCTTTGTTACTGTCTGCAGAGGACATGCTTATCCCCCACACGGGCCGGTCCCCACAGGATAAATTGGACCTTATTCTTCAGGAGGTCCGTGACTCCAAAGCGGCAATAGAGCAGCGACTTGGCACAATCACCAGAGAAATAAGTCTTTTCAAGGATGGGCATTGTAAGGTGGCAGATAGAGTCAAGGCAAACAAGATGGCTCTCTCTTCCCTGGCACCCATACAAACAGAACAATCCTCGCTACTTGGCAAACTCTGCAAGCAGGTCACAATGTTGCATGAGTGAGCTGAGGATGCTGAGGGGCGTGTGAGCCGCAACAACGTTCGTATCGTTGGCATGCCAGAAAATACAGAGGGTTCCAACGCCACGCAATACATTGAAAATTGGCTGAGAACGAAAGTGGCACCTAGTGATCTATCAAAACTGTTGACAGGGGGCATGGAGTCCCAATGTGGTGCCCACTCCTAGGTCCGCCACCCCACCCAATTGTGGCCCGCAAACTCAACTTCATAGACTGCAATGTCAACTTTCGGAGTGCCAGGGAGAGCTCGCCCATCACCATAGACAATGCTTCAATCGTCCTGTTCCTGGATTATATACTAGCAGTTCAGTGCAAGCGTGCCTCCTTCCAGGCAGTCAGAAGGCAGTTAAGGGCGGCGGGCCTAGTATATAAGCTCATGTTTCCGGCCAAATTGAAGATAATCCACCACCCGCACTCCCTCTTCTTTGAAACCATGTACTCTGTGTGGAACTGGATGGAGCGGAGGTTTCCCAGCTCCAGAACATCTACTGCATCTGGGCCTCTGGTACCAGATCATCGTAGTCCTCCTCCATGGCGTCATCATGAGGCGCCCATGTAGGAAGTTGGCTCTGTATATACTATTTCAAAGTAAGAAATAGTGTGCACAGAGTCCAAAGGTTCCCCTTAGAGGTAAGATAGGGGCAAAAGTAGATAATTCTAATGATCTATTTTGTGGTAGTGTGGTCGGGCAGTAGGCTTATCAGAGGGTAGTTTTAAGCATTTGTTGTACACACACAGGCAATAAATGAGGAACACACACTCAAAGACTAACTCCAGGCCAATAGGTTTTTATATTGAAAAATATATTTTCTTAGTTTATTTTAAGAACCACAGGTTCAAGATTTGCAGTAAACACTTTAAATGCAAGGTACTTCACTTAGATACTTTAGGAACTTTGAATAAAAAGCAATATCATATACAGCCTTTGTAAAAATGGTAATAAGCTATTTTCAAAGTGGACACAGTGCAAAAATCAACAGTTCCTGGGGGAGGTAAGTAAAGGTTAGATTAGGAGGTAAGTAAAACACTTACAAGTCTCAGTTCAGGGGCATAGGCAGCTCACCGTTGGGGGTTCAAAGCAGCTCCAAAGTTACCACACCAACAGCTCAGGGCTGGTCAGGTGCAGAGGTCAAAGAGATGCCCAAAACACATAGGTGCCTACGAAGAACAGGTGCTCCAGTTCCAGTCTGCCAGCAGGTAAGTACCTGCATCTTCCGGGGGCAGACCAGAAGGGTTTTGTAGAGCAGTGGGAGGAATACAAGAGGCACACAAAACACACCCTCAGTAGCACAGGGGCAGCCGGGTGCAGTGTGCAAAGCAGGCGTCGGGTTTCAGGTAGAAAACAATGGAGGGACCCGGGGTCAATCTAGCGGTGCAGGCAGGCACAGGGGGGGCTTCTCGGTACAGCCACCACCTGGGCAAGGCAGAGTGTCAGCTGGGGGTCACTCCTCTGCTGAGTTCCGGTTCCTTCAGGTCCTGGGGGCTGCAGGTGTAATGTTGGTTCCAGGCGTCGGGTCCCTTGTTACAGACAGTCGCGGTCCGGGAGACCCTCTGGATTCTCCCTGCAGGCGTTGCTGTGGGGGTTCAGGAGGGTTGTCTCTGGTTACTCACGGCCTCGCAGTCGCCAGGGAGTCCTCCCTTAGGTGTTGGTTCTCTAAGTCTCGAGCCGGGGGCGTCAGGTGCAGAGTGAGAAGTCTCACGCTTCCGGTGGGAAACGTGCAGTCTTTGGAAGTTGCTTCTTTGTTGCAAAGAAGTAGCTGGTTTTGAACAGGGCCGCTATTCACGGGGGTTTCTTGGTCCTCTAGTCCAGGGCAGTCCTCTGAGGCTTCAGAGATCGATGGTCCTTGTCGGATGCATCGCTGGTTGCAGGTTTTCGAAGTTGGAGACTGTCCGGTAGGGCTGGGGCCAAAGCAGTTGCCATCTTCCTCTTTCTCTGCAGGCTTGTAGGTCAGCAGTACTTCTTGTTTCTTCAGGTTGCAGGAATCTGATTTCCTGGAATCTGGGGAGCCCCTAAATACTGAATGTAGGGGTGTGTTTAGGTCTGCGAGGGAAGTAGCCAATGGCTACTGTCCTTGAGGGTGGCTACACCCTCTTTGTGCTCCTCCCTGTGGGGAGGGGGGCACATCCTTAATCCTATTGGGGGAATCATCCAAACTCAAGTTGGAGGATTTCTAAAGGCAGGGGTCACCCCAGCTCAGGACACCTTAGGGGCTGTCCTGACTGGTGAGTGACTCCTCCTTGTTTTTCTCATTATCTCCTCCAGCCTTGCCGCCAAAAGTGGGGGCAGTGGCCGGAGGGGCGGGCATCTCCACAAGCTGGGATGCCCTGGGGCGCTGTAACAAAAGGGGTGAGCCTTTGAGGCTCACTGCCAGGTGTTACAGTTCCTGTAGGGGGAGGTGAGAAGCACCTCCACCCAGTACAGGCTTTGTTCCTGGCCACAGAGTGACAAAGGCACTCTCCCCATGAGGCCAGGAAAATGTCTGGTGTGTGGCAGGCTGGCAGAAACTGGTCAACCTACGCTAGAAGTCGGCTTGGTATTCAGGGGGCATCTCTCTGGGTATATGGTACAATAAATTGCACACTGGCATCAGTGTGCATTATTGTGCTGAGAAGTTTGATACCAAACTTCCCAGGTTTCAGTGTAGCCATTTTGGAACTGTGGAGTTTGTATTTGACAAACTCCCAGACCATATACTCTTATGGCTACCCTGCACTTACAATGTCTAAGGTTTTTCTTAGACACTTACAGGTGCATAGTGCTCATGCACATATGCCCTCACCTGTGGTATAGTGCACCCTGCCTTACGGCTGTAAGGCCTGCTAGAGGGGTGACTTACCTATGCCACAGGCAGTGTGAGGTTGGCATGGCACTCTGAGGGGAGTGCCATGTCATCTTAGTCTTGTTCTCCCCACCATCACACACAAGCTGTGGGGCAGTGTGCATGTGCTGAGTGAGGGGTGTCCAGGGTGGCATAAGACATGCTGCAGCCCTTAGAGACCTTCCCTGGCATCAGGTCCCTTGTTACCAGGGGTACCATTTACAAGGGACTTACCTGAGTGCCAGGGTTGTGCCAATTGTGGAGACAAATGTACAGTTTAGGGAAAGAACACTGGTGCTGGGGCCTGGTTAGCAGGGTTCCAGCACACTTTCAATCAAAACTTAGCATCAGCATAGGCAAAACGTTAGGGGGTAACCATGCCAAGGAGTCATTTCCTTACAGCCCTTGTGTGTGTTCTGGGGCAGCAGGCACTGTAGGTCAGGAGGGATGATCTTGCCTCGGGGACCTCAATGAACAGTGACCGCTACTTTGCTCCATCTCCTCAGGTTATGAAGCCACTGACTCCGACTCCAGTGACAGTGTAGCACTGTTCCCCTCAGTCACCTGAAGTCGGGCTACAGGAAATTCAGAATTGGCCTGTCTAAGATGCAGTTACCCCATGGCATTGGGGATATGGGGGCCCCGGACTTTAAAGCCTATTGCTTGGTGGAACAGTTGCAGTGGTTGTCTTATTCATTAGGAGGCCATAACCTGACTGAAATAGACTATACACCACACATGGATAAACTACACCTCCTACTCATTCCTGCGATAAGACCACCCTCCACGCAGCCCCTGTTACTTCACATCACTCTCATATACTGGAAAATTGCTCTACTTCACACTGCGTCCCTCCCACACTATGCCTTGAGTATCCTACACAGAGGCCTCCCCACTTCTTCTGGGCACATTAACAGCTACTAGATTGGCACCATAGGAACAGGCTGGGGTTCAGGCGATTGGAGACCTCTTTGCGGATAGCCATCTGGTGAATCACCAGGTCTTTGAGCAGGATCATGGTGTGCCAGAGACGCCCCTTTTGACACATGCTAGTATCTCCCGATATGTTCGTGCAAACTGGGCACCACTAGGCTCCAAACCGGAGACGCATGAGTCTATACGCGCATTGAATGTCATGGGCCAAGGTATGCACTTGGTGAAATGACCATGCCGACTCTTGCACTCCGATCCAGTTGCCCTACTAACCACTCTGCGCACCAAGTGGGAGGACAACCTCTCTCACACCCTACAACAGTGGTTCCTAACCTGTGCTCCAGGGACCTCTGGGGGCCCGTGACTGCTTAGAAAATGAAATAATATTTATATATTAACAAAGTGTATATAAATAAAGTTGCTAAATGTACAATTGAACATTTTTAAAAAATACTGTAAATGTTTAGGATAATCGCATACCTCCATTTCTTAAAATTATTTTTAGGCTTACCGTTATGGCTCCATCACCAATGGTGAAGAGGTCCCGGTATTAGAAACCCAGTGATCAAATTATATTAAATTCAATTATGTTTTAAAATGAAATATAAAATGAGAAGCACACATAATTTTGTTTTGTTGTAAATGTTATTTCTTTCTTTTTTTGTTTTCTTCCAGTCACCTACACCCAATGTTTCTGACCAGACGCTGGATCAGACAATAGAAGAAATGTCACTTGAAGAGGTTAGTATATTCAGTCTGTTGATATACATTTGTGAAAAACTGAAGAAAATCATGAGTTTCTCATGGTTATCATGCTAAGAAAGAGTTAGAGACACACTTTGTCAATTACCTACAAAATATCATGACAGTGTTCCAAGGTTAGATTCTCCACCCCCTGGAACACCTTGGATTTGTGGATGCACACATTTTGAGTATCCTAATGGGGTCACCATTGAATTTCGTCACAATATATCTAAAAGCACTTGCTGATTTCATCAAACATTCTACAACGTCAACTGATGCTGATTGTCAGGGATTCAGGAGTGTGCAACAATAACTGTTTTTTTCTTTGCACTGGAGACAACCTCGATAATGGTGTTGACATGAGCAGCAGAACTATGTTATGATTCCTGTTTGACTTAAACATGATGATAAAAAAGCATTTTCAAAAACAATGTGGAACTTGTACTAGCTTTTGTTTTGTTGATGATAAAATGATTATATTCCATATGATGTAATGCCGTGTTACAGTTTAACAAATGCAGCATAATACCTTACAGCATGTTCAACACTGATTTTTTGCATGGGTCTGTCCTTTCCTAAATGTGGTTTTCAGCTACACTTGCTTAGGTCATAGAGACAAAAATTGCACTTGAGAAAGCTTTCAAAAATTACCCTAAGTTGTCTTTCATGGAGAACGTTTTCTGATTTTATCTTTACCATTAGAGTCTGCCTCCAACTGCAGTGGTTAGCGAAAAGGCTACGATGAACATAATAATCAGTTCCTTCTGTAGTATTTACACTGCTTTTATACTAAAATTTAGCAATATTTCCCAGTTCAGTGAAGGTTAAGTGAATCAGCGAGGACTTGTTAAAACCCGAGTACAATTTTATGGGTGTTCATCTTCTTACATATTGCTACTCGAAAGGCCATTCAATGTCATTCATGCTTATTTTCATCCCCCTACAATGCCCAAAGACTCTAACGCCTTTAGCTCCATATATCATACTGCTCCCCCTTCACTCAACAATTGGTTCACCACTTCAGCAATGTATCCCCCTTTTGTATATATTATTGTAATCTTTTTCCAGATTGTCATGAACTTTTCAAGCCATTTGCTCTTTTCAAAGACTATTTGTATACCAAGACAAATCTTTAAGTGCTCCTACAGCTATACATTCACGATCAGTGAAATTAATTCCTTGTGGTGGTATTGCCATACCTCAAGTTCTTAAAATTATTGTTTGACTTATACTCATGCCTCCATCACCAATGAAAACGAGGTCAAGGGCCTTAGACCCCTGTAATCATCACAGATAAAATATGATTGATTTTCGAAAGCAAAGTGTAATATAAGGAGAACGCATAATTGTGTTCAGTAGTAAATGTTAGGGGTATGTTTTTTCGTTTCCTCCAGCCACTTTCTTCTGATGTTGCCGTCCAGAGACAGGATCAAGCAATTGAGGAAACGTCGATTGAACAGGTTAGTATATTGCGCCTGTTGATATATATTTGTGCAAATCGTGTTCGGCACTGAGTCACTACTGCTCCTCACACAAGGAGTGAGCTACAGACACATTTTGACCATCCTTTACAAAGATAACGACCTGGTTCCCTTGTTAGATTCTTCCTCATTTGGACCTTCTAGGCTTTGCTGATGCACACACTTCAGAGCACATAGAGATCTATGTCTTGTGCATTGAGTTTCGTACCTAGTAAAAACATTCCCTTCATCTTATCTATTCACCCCTCAGTTCTCTGCTGTAGTCAGACTTTATCCATTGTTTAATTCCTGCCCCTGAAGTTCAGTCCAGTCCAACCCTCAGATATAAAGTGCCATCTGTCAAAGGTCATTTTTCATCCTTTCTTATATGTGGCCTTCTAATACACATTGTCATGTCGTTCAAGGTAGTGTTCCGTGATTTGTGGTTATGTACTTGCTGTTCCATAAACTCAGTTTCAGGGTATTTCACCACAGATAAACTTGAGCCTTACATATTCATGAGGGCTCATTATATGGAATGAGTTAGGATTGGAATTGAGTGCTCCTACTTAAACCTTCATACTTGATTGGAGAGTCAGGAAAAATAAGTAACAGTACCATAAATTGGTGATAGGATTCCCACACATGGTAGTCAAGGTATTAACACATTTTAGCTTAGAATGGGGTGTACAAAACAGAAATAGTGTGCCTACAGGTTTTTCTGCCATTTAAAAGAGTAGTGTTTCAACATAAAAAAGTACAGGACTTGAGTGTATTCTGTTGGAACATTTAAAGGTGCCCACATGACCGAGGTAAGCCAGTAATGATTATTGTTATACCAAAAAATGATACTACAAATCTATTTGTTAAAAAATATGGAGTTCGCACAAGCTTCTTGTTGGTGATAAAAGGAATAACGTTTCCATGTTGTAATGCTGCATGACTGTGTCACAAATGCAGTATTATCCCCTTACACAAACAAAAAAGAGGTTTACCCAACAACCCTACCTGCCCTGGGTAAGTATAAGTGTACATTCAACATTGGTCATATGGCTGGGATAGATTCAACTAATTTCCAACAAGAAAAATGCTCAATATTCTCTTGGCTCAATTATTTCTTTATGAAAAAGAATTTTTTACTTACATAGGATAAAGAGAATCAACAATGGGACAAACTGTCCCTATTACATATACCACATAATACAGAAAAAGCATCCTATAGACCACCACTCTACCCCGCGGCCTACGCACCACCCTCAGGAGACAAGACAACGGAGTGGCCTCCAATTCAAGCTCCGTAGCCTCGGAGATTGCCGCCATCACCTCCTGCCAGAATGCAAGAACTACACTACAGGACCAAGCCATATGCAGAAATGAAGCATCAAGCTCACCACATCGAGGACAACAAGCCCCTCGACCTGGGTCTATCTTATTGAGCTTAGTGGGAGTGATATACGTTCTGTGGACAAAGCTGAAATGCAAAAGTTTAAAGCTGTGATTAAAGGAGACCGTTCGGACCAAAGATAAGGCTGCATCCCAATCAGCGTCCTCAAAAGGCAGCCCCAAATCAACTTCCTACGCCTTACGTCCCACGCTAATCACACCCGGTTGATCCTCCCGTAATGCCTTATAGAACCGAGCGATCAAGTGCGTATCCTCACCCCAATTAAGAAGATCATTCAAAACTGAGGAGGTCCTAGGGGCCATCGGGAAACCATGCCAGATTTCACGGGTTACACTTTCAAGTTTGGCATATTGCAGAAACTGGCCAGATCCCAACTCAAACAGCTCCTGAGCATCAGGGAATGAAAGAAATTCACCATTAGGGTACAGATCACCAACTACCTCACAACTACCCGACCGCCAGGCCTCCATCGACATTGTCCTTACTATATCCCGAAACGGAGACAGATCCCATAGCCTTAATACCCTGTCAAAGGGAGCCCGTCGGAGCACAAGGGAACCAGTCGGAGCACCTGTTTAACCACCTGCTCCCAGATCCCAGCAGTAGTCCTCACCAGAAAAGGTGTGGCGGGATCACATCTGCCCCCAGACATGAGAATATGCGCCAAAGACCGCCCATCGCACATACCAGCATACAAACTCTTTTCCCAATTATCAGCCTCTGACATCCATTTAGCGGCACACTGCAGCTGCGCTGCATAATAATAGTATCTGATGTTGGGGATTTCCAGTCCCCCACCTCTAGATCATTCCGCAGGATGGATAGCGCCACCCTACTTCACCTGCCAGCCCATACTAGGGAGATCAACAGGCTATCCAAGGTTCGAAAAAGCAGGGCAAGTAGCGGATACAAGGAGTTCTGTACCAAATAAAGGCACTGGGGCTAAAACACCATCTTTGCGACTGTGGCCCGACCCATAACGGAAAGGGGCAACTTATTCAGAAAGTAACTGGGCGCTCCAGACCCGCTTACCACTCAACATTGTTTTCATTGTACACATCCACAGAATTAGTGACCCAGGTACCTAAAGCACTCAGCCTCCCAGCGCAGCCCCAGCCCAGGGAGCCAGACCAGAGGAACCCCAACCATAGACCCCATAGGGAACAGAAGTGATTTTTTCATATTTATCTTAAGACCAGATACAGCCCTGAATACCTTCATTCTCTGCAACAGCTCCTGCACCAACACACGAGGATCCCGCACATATACCAAAGCATCATCTGCATACATGGAAATTACATGCACGGCCCTACCCACCGGGATCCCCCACTGCACAAACTCCTCACGAAGCCAAATCACCAAGGGCTCCACAACTAGGGAAAACAAGAGAGGCGACAGCAGGCACCCTTGTCGTGTTCCCCTACTGATCTCCCAGTCAGTAGATGTCTCTCCCCCAACAGGCACACAAGCTGTCGGGCAGTGTACAGTAGTCGAACCCAAGCACAAAATCCAGAGTCAAAGTTCATTCCCCGCAGCACATCCAATAAATATTGCCACTCAACGGTGTCCAACGTTTCTCCAAATCGAGAGACACCAGCGCCATTTCTGACTCCATTCTCTTAGTTTCATGCAGAACATGCGCCAATCGACGTAGATTAAAGGACGTACTACGACCTGGTATGAACCCACATTGGTCTTCATACACCAGGCCCCAAATCACTCCCCTGAGCCAAGTGGGCAAAATCTTACAGAGTATCTTGACATCACTGTACAACATGGTTAGCGGTCGAAATGAAGATGGATCGGCAGCATAACCCCCCGCTTAAGCAACAAGCACACTATACCTTGGCGCATGGTGTCTGGTAACTTACCACACCCCCGCGCCTCCTCAAACACCTCCAACAGTCTCTCCCCGAGTGTGGAGGAAAAAGCTTGATACAACTCCACAGGAAAACCGTCACTACCAGGAGATTGGGATTTTGCCATTGCTGTCTCTGCCTCTCCCACCTCTTCTACCTTGATAGGGAGTTCAAGCACGTCCCTACACTACGGGTCCAACCTCGGCAATCGCAGCTGCCACAGAAACTGCCCCACACCCCCTTTCGATGATACCGTGCAAGCCCTAGATACCCTTTGAAAGTGGGACGCCAAATCCCTTAGAATGTCCCTACACCCCGTGAGGAGTACGCCCTCATGGTTCCTTATGCCCAGTATAGGCGGAACCTCCACCTCCCATTTCAGAATCCACGCTAGGAACTTGCCTGACTTGTCACCTTTGCGGTGCAACTGCTGCCTATACCCTCTCAAAGTTGTTCTACTTAGTGTGTCCCAACATGCATTCACCTCCTTATGCAACCTGAGCTCCTCCTGCTTGGCTGCGCTCGATTCGGGCGGCCGGCGCTGTACCTCCCCCAATGTCACCTCTAGGGCTGTAAGGTCCTGCTCCAACTGTCTGCGCAGCCATCCCACCATGCTTATACATTCCCCACAAAGGACGGCCTTCATAGCCTCCCATTCCAAGCCGCGAGATGCAGTTGTGTTCCAATTTAAGTACAGGTACTGTTTTATGGCGGCGCCTACTTGTTCTCAACATCCCTGATCAGTCAACAAGTCCGTGGGCATACGCCAACCTCGAGCTGCACGGGGTACTGTCTCTCCCCACTGCAACTGGAGCCGAACAGACGCATGATCTGACAAAAACCGACCCAGATGAGTAACATCCAGGACCTGCAAACCGTCTAGGCCACCCAACAGAAACCTGTCAGATGAGAACAAGTATCATGTGTTCCAGAATGACAAGCATATTCCTTATGGTCCGGGTGTCACTCCCTCCAACCATCCCAGAGACCCAAATACACCGTCACATCTCTAAGAGATTGTACCATTAGGGGTTTAGTTCCCAACTTCGGCGGGTGCCGATCCAACCCCCCATTTATCACACAATTATAGTCCCCCACCCAAACCAAGGGCTTATCCAGGCTGTCCCCCAAGATCACAGGTATTCTAGAGTAGAAGACGGAATCATCCATGTTGGGAGCATATATTTTAAGGATCACAATGGGTAGACCATCCAACATGCCCTCCACCAGAACATAGCGACCCTCCACATCCACCTCACTGTACACATGGGTAAAGGGAACCCCATGGGCCACCCACACAGATACCCCCGTGCATAGGACGAAGAGAAGGACGAAAATATGAAAACTCCACATTCATTTTCATAGTTTGTCATTCATTGAGAAGTCTTTCTGACTTTTTCTTTTACCTTTAGAATTGGCCTCCTAATGGAGTGGATAGTGAAGAGAGCACGCAGGATGCAGTAAGTAACTGTATTCCTTAATATACAATGCTGTTATGATGAAAGCCAAAACCATTTCCTAATTCACTGAAGCTAAAGTGGATCAGCTTAGACTTCCTAAAAGCAGAAAACATTTATTTAATGTTATGTTTATGTTGTTACTTACGTCCACTTGAGAAGCCGTTCATTGTAATTTGTGTTTACTTTCTTCCTCTTAGGATGCTAGAAGGATCTCACTGCTTTAGCTCTTTATTCCATATCTCTACCTATTCACTTGTTTCTTTTATCACTGCTTCCTTTTCTTGAAATCTGGTATTTCCAACAACTATTTATATACTGTAGTATACATAAAAGTGGTGGATGGAATGCTTGAAATAATCTCAGCTGTTGTTAATTAAAATGGGAGGCCTTCCATTCCATCGTTATTTTGCATATGACTGGATCTAATCTGAGGTGGCACAGTGGGCAAAAGAACGATGGTTTGGAATGCTACACCAAGCAACTGACAGTGGTTATACTTATTGCAAGCACTCCTTCCAACATTTTTTATGTGTTATTTATATTCTGTGACAATGTTTAGACTGCTCATTCACTTGTCCATTTCTCATCAGCCAAATGAATGTCTTGTGGAGGTATCCCCATACTTCCATTTCTTGAAATTATCTTCTCAGACTTATGATTTAATCGCCAATGTTAAAGAGGTCAGGGGTGTTAGAAATCCAGTGATCACATCTGATAAAATTTGATAATTTGTGAAAACGAAATGCAAAACGACCACCACACATAATTCTGTTTTGTAAATGTTAGCTCTTTGGTTTTTATTTAGTTTCTTCCAGTCACCTACATCCAATGTTGCTACCCAGCTAGATCATACAATTGAGGAAAAATCACTTAAAGATGTTAGTATTTTCAGTCTGTTGATACATGTATGTGAAAAAGTGAAGAATATCCTGTTTAGCACCAAGTTGCTCATGCTTATTATGCTGAGAGACCTAGAGATGCCATTTGTTTGTTATCTATGAAAGACCAGTACCTGCTTCCAAGGCTAGATTCTCCACCCTATGGACCATCTTTGCTTTGCTGATGCACACATTTCAGAGTCAATTCAGACTAAAGTCTTGTGCATCGACTTGGGTACTTAGAATGATCTGTTCCAGGCTATTTCCTTCACATGTTAACCCCTTTGTTTTCTGGTTTAGGCAGCCCTGATTCATTCGTTGTGTCTCTTGTTTCTTTAGTCAAGTCCATTCCTCGGACATGAAGTACCATCTGTCCACAGTCCTTTTTCTTCTTTTCCATAATGTAGCCCTTCAAGCACATTTACTTTCTCATATATATCTCCTCCCTGCTATTGATCTATAATTCGTTGATATGTATTTGCTGTTGCATAAACCCAGTTTCAAGATATTTTGCCATAGTATATTCATGACAGCACATTATGGGGAATGACTTAATAGCGTTGCTCGGTATTCTTACTATGCATCCCCAGATTAATTTACATATTCATGAAAAATGACTTACACTACTATAAAGTAGTAACAGAAACCCCACACAAGGTATTTAATGTATTAACACAATCATATTTTAGAATTAGAATGGGGAGTTACATGGAGAGGCAATGACCTCATTATGACATTGGCGGTAAATGCTGCTTACCGCTGTGGAGACTGCCGCCAACATACTGCAGCAGTGGCGAATATCCGTTCGACATATTATGACACACACACAAAAGCAGACACATACACAAATCCGCCAGCCCAAAGGTCAGTGTAAAAGTGTCAGTACGAACACCCATACGGTTGCGCCAACAAAACAACGCCCACCACATTATGACACACGAATCACCACGGCGGACATTCAATGGCGGTAAATCACTGGCGGTACACACAGGCGCGCTCAGAATGGCCACCCAAATACAAAACAACACAACATTAGCCTAAACAAAATTCACACACCTGACACTGATACACCCACCACACCCATCCACCAACAGCACTATAAAACACATACCCACATTACACACAACCCTTTACGAACACCTATAATCGCCACGAGACTAACACGAAGATCACTGAAACAACTACACACACACACCACAAACACCCATACATCCGTCACACACCCCACATCCCACACCCCCACAACATCACTCAACACCCTCTGCACAACACACACCACACAACACCCATGTCCCCACTAAGGCACCCCGTTTCACTAATGAGAAGTTGATGGTCATGGTGGAGGAAATAGTCAGGGTAGAGCCACAGCTGTTTGGAGCACAGGTACAGCAAATATCCATTGCCAGGAAGATGGAGCTATGGCGGAGAATCGAGGACAGGGTGAACGCCGTGGGACAGCATCCAAGAACAAGGGAGGACATCAGGAAGAGGTGGAATGACCTATGGGGGAAGGTACGTTCCATAGCAGCAAGGCACTAGCTCGACATTCAGAGGACTGGTAGTGAACCCCACCTCCTCTCCCACAGCTCATAGCATGGGAGGAGCAATTCTTGGCAATACTGCATCCTGAGGGACTCACTGGAGTTTCTGGAGGACTGGACACTGGTGAGTCAACATTTACTACCTATAAGCGCCCCCACCACCTGCATGCCATCACACCCCCTCACCCTCACCCCCATCACTCCACTCCATCTGACACACTGCACCTACACATCTGGCTAACCCCAGTGCCAAGCCCTGCATGCTATACCAATGCATGGACATCCCTCCCAGCCCTCCATGTACACCCATCACCAAAGAACTAACAATCACACAATACATCACCATACACAATCCATGGTTGCAGGGCAACAGCAACAATATAGGGGAAGTTAGGGATGTACAATATGTCACAGACATGAAGCATAATACATCACTTACATCCCCACAGGTGCCCCAGCCAATCTCAGCGGCGTGGAGGTGCTACGAAAATCCAGTCCCCCAACAGAAGATGCCCCCAGTGATGACAGTAACTCTTGACTTCAGGATCTGGATGAAATACCTGGTCCATCAGGGACCACTGGTCAGTCTGCCACACCGGCCCACTCACAGTCCACCACAGAGCCTCCCCCATCAGTATCCAACACCACAGCACCCACCAAATGTCCCCACACCTCTGTCCCCAGGACATGTCAATCAGCAGTGTGCCCACCTTTACAGGGACCCCATCTCCCAAGACAATCAGGGATTTGTGGTCAGTGGCAGTGGGCACAGCATTCAGGGGACACAGGCACAGGGGAACAGGGATACTGGGAGGACCGCTGTGCGCCAGGGGGAGGACAGGCCCAGGGAACCGACTCTCCAGGAGGCACTCACTAATGTCCTGGGGACTTACCAACAATCCCAGGACAAGATGGGCCAGATCCTTACCAACATGTAGGAGAACAAGCAGCTGCAGGAGAAACACCATCAGGAGATCAGGGAGGATTTGCAGGCCCTCAACACCACATGGGCTCCATGGCAGGGGTGCTTGCAGATATGGCCAACATCATGAGGGAATGGACAGCACACCAGCGGGCCCCTACCACTAACCAGTCTATTGACCTGCCCACCACTTCCGCTACAGCTAGTGGGCAGGAGGACCCACAGGCCACCAGCACCCTTCCCCCTGCAACCACCCTGCAAATGTTCCCTGCGACCCAGACAGAAGCCAGAGACACTTGCCAAGACCAAGATCACCACCAGGAAATGAGACCCTCCTGAATGTCCCCCTTGTGTCCCTCCCTGTCACCTTGTCCACTTTGAACTGCCTTTGCACCCCTTCCTATGGCCCCTTGGACACTGGCCTTGTGCTACTGGAAGAATACCCTGGACTGTCTTCTACCGTCACCCCATTCAATTGCACTTTTTCATCAATAATTTGCACTACAATGAACACCCTTGAACCAACTTGAGTGATAGTGTTTTATGTGATAAAAATGTTAATTTATGGAAACAGTCAGATCTTGTGAAAATGATCTGAACATTGTGATAGCATACAGTGATAGCATGACCTGTAGCTGTCTGTAGTCATCACATCAGTACACAGTTGTTATATCACCAACATCTGCAAGATGAGAAGCCATAGGTGACAGTAAGTTGAAATGCAAAGGAAGTGAATGCCATCCTGCTACAGCCACACAGAACATATCAATACTCAGAGGAATGGTCAGTTCCACTGTCTCACCTGTGTGTCATTGGAGGTATTGACATATAACTGATGTTCTGCTGTCCACATCCTCATTCTCTGCCTCTTCATCCTCACTTTCCTCAGGGTTCACTGCTGCCACAGGGGCATTTCCAGTCTCCTCTTCCTGCAGATAAGGCACATGTCGTCTGAGGGCCAATTTGTGCAACATGCAGCATGCCACTACTATCTAGCAGACCTTCTCGGGTGAGTAGCACAGGGATCCACCTGTTAGATGGAGGCATCTGAACCTGCCCTTCAGGAGGCCGAAGATTCTTTCAATAATTCTCCTGGTTCACCTATGTGCATCTTTATACCTATTCTCAGCCCCTGTCCTGGCATTCCTCACAGGGGTCAGAAGCCACAATAGGTTTGGGTAGCCAGAGTCACCTGCAAGTATTGAGGGACAAACATTAGCCTTACACAATGGTATGGGAGATAACTCTTGAAGGCATACACTGACATACATTGGATGGGGACTCTGGCTCACCTAGCCAAACCCTGTGCCTCTGAAGTTGTGCCATCACATTTGGGATGCTGCTATTCCTCAGGACGAAGGCATCATGCACCGACCCAGGATACTTGGCTGTGACGTGGGAGATCTACTGGTCCGCCAGGCACACTATTTGTACATTCAGTGAGTGGAAACTATTCTGATTCCTGAACACCTGTTTATTCTGGTGGCGGGGACAAACGCAATATGTGTATCGTCTATCACCCCAATGATATTGGGTATATGTCCCATTGAATAGAATCCTGCCTTCGCAGTGGCCAAATCTTCCTCCTGGGAGAAAGCAATGTAGCTGCACAAGTGTTTGAGCAAGGCCGAAAAAATCCTTGCCAGCACGATTGAGAACACTGGCCTTGACATTCCTGCTGCCAAGCCCACTGTCACTTGGAGAGAACCAGTTGCCAGGAAATGGAACACTGATAGAACCTGCACAAGAGGGGGGATCCCAGTGGGATGATGAATAGCTGATATCAGATCAGGCTCCAATTGGGCACACACCTCTGTGACTGTGGCCCTGTCCAGTCTATAGGTCAGTATAGATGCCTGTCCTCCAGTGTAGCCAAGTCTACAAGGGGTCTGTACAGGGGGGATTGTCTACTCCTCCTATTCATCTGCAGTGGCAGGTATCTAAGGGACACAAGAGTGAGTAGGCTGTCACAATTTGAACAATGGAACCACCTCCTTAGTGTACATTGAGAATTGATGTGATGGGACAATGGGAATGGCAATGTATGTGCAAATTGTGGCAATAGCGCAGTTATGGATTAACTGAATGTTGTCCACCCCCATGAAATGGCAACCGCCTGTCCTGTATCTAGGGACAGGTGGAAGTGCGGTAACTCCTCCGACGTTATGTGCTGTGGCGGAAGGCAGTCTTTCACTGCTGAGCAATTCCTCATTGGCTAATATGGGGCTCTATGGACTACAGTGGCCAATGGGGATCACCAGCGGTGGTGACGATGTACACCGCGCCAACGTGACCGCCATTTTCTATCTGAATCCTCCCTTGAGCCCTGACTTTCCACAGGACAACACTTACACTGCGTATGCTGCTGTGACCTGTGTCTGGATCCTGCCATGGCCCGTGTGACCGGGGAAAGGGCCCCTGCCTTCACTTCAGAGGAGTTGGAGCGCTTGGTGGATGGGGTCCTACCCCAGTATGGACATCTGTATGGGCCTCCAGACCAACAACTGAGTACACCTTGGGCACAATGCATGTGACAAGTGTGCATGCAGATGTGTGTGCAAGCATCGTGCCATTTGGGGGGTGGTATGTGTGGTGGCAGTGTACATGGTGGGCGCTGGGTGATGTCTGCGCCAATGGAGATGGAATTGGGATTTGTGGGCCATATTTGTGACAGGCTGGATTGTATGTGTAATGGTGTCCTCCTGTCTGTGTTTCCTCTGCAGGTCAGTGCCCATCACAAGAAAGGATTGTGGTGTGCCATTGCCAAGGACATGCGGACCCTGGAGGTCTACAGCGGGCGGAGCACCCACTGTCGGAAAAGGTGGTAGAACCTGAGATGCTGGGCCCGTAAGACTGCGGAGGCCCAACTGGGGATGACCTCACAACAAGGGTAGTGTGCCCGTCGGAACCTGACCCTCTGATGGCCCGCATACTGGCGGTGGCCTACCCTGAGCTTGATGGGTGCCTGAGTTAATCACAGCAGCCACAAGGGGGTGAGTCCAGTGGGCGTTACAACTATAATTGGTAGGTGGCATGGGATCCTGGTGGTGGGTGTCAGTTAGTGGGTGCTCCTTAATGCCAGCTCAGACATTGCAGCGTGATCCAGCTCAAGGGTAATGGGTGTATTGCAAAATCTGGTAACCTAGCTAGGTTGCATTCCATGTCGGACAGGGCTTTGTGACTCCCAGGAGGGGTGCAGTTGGCGGGTGTTGGCTTACATCTTTCTGTGGTACTTAGCTAAAGGAATGCCAGTGTGATGCATGGTGCTCAATCCTGATCCCTGTGTGTGACGGTAATGTGTATGCCATCTCGCATGTTAGTGCTGTTATTGACCTGTGCTCCCTTTCGCTGTCCCCCCCTTTTTTCTTCGGTCATCCTGTCCACGTGTGCATTAGCATCATCTGGGGGAGGAGCAAGGGCACCGGTGACAGAGGGAGCTGCATCCCACAGGACCCAGGAGGCAGAGTCCACTGAGGCCGAGGGGACCAGTGGGATGGAGGGTGAGGGGAGCACCATGGCGGAGAAGGAGGTGACAACACTAACTCTGATTCCTCCTCTGATGGAAGCTCCCTGGTGGTGGTGGACAGCTCTGGGAGCACCCTAACTACAGGTACAGCCGCCACGCCCGTACCTGCACCGCTCTCCCAGTAGCCCCTCACTGAGTTGCCTGTGCCCGCTCACCCAAGAGGGTGGGCATCTCCTTCGCCCCAGGCACCTCAGGTCCTGCCCCATGGAGCCCTACTGGCCTCAGTGAGGAGGCTATTGACCTCCTGAGATCAATCTCTGTAGGGCAGTCAACCATTGTGAATGCCATCCAGGGGTTGGCAGCCCAAATGCAACAGACAAATGCATTACTGGAGGGCATTCACGTTGGATTGGCGGCCCAACAGGGATCGCTCAAGGCTCTGGCCTCCTCCCTGATGGCAGCCATAGTCCCTGTTCCTACCGTCCCCCTCCAACTGCCACTTCCCAGTCCCAATCTCCTCAAAACCAACACATCCGATGCACACATACAGACAAGCATGCACACAAAACATCACACAAGAGTGGCACAGACAAACACAGGCAGCACACTTCAGGCCACAAGCACTCACGCAAACAACAGACAGTTGCACACACAACAACATCCACTGCCTCCACTGTCTCCACCTCCTGCTCCTCCCTCACTGTCACATCTGCACTCACACCTGCATGCACTGCATCAACAGCCCACACCACCATCACCACACCAAGCAGCATACACACCTCACTTGCAGACACCTCCACAAAATCCATGCACGCGTCCCTTGTGTCATCTCCCTCCCTGTCTGCCCCCATGAGACACAAACACACGCACTCAGACACCCAACAGCCATCCACCTCACATCAGCACACTGCCCATGCACCTGTACCCAAGTCCAGCAGACATACACCTCCAACAACCACTCCCTTAAACTCCACTCCCATCCCTCCTCCCACATCCAACCCCACCGTCTATAAGAAGCCTTTCCTTGCCCAACTTGACCTCTTTCCTCCCCCTCCTCTCCTCCGTCCTGCCCGTAAGAGCAGGGTCCCAATGACCCCACCCAGCACCTCAGCCAAACAGTCCATGGAGACAGTAAAGGCACCTCCTAGTCTTGGAGGCAAGAAAGGGCAGGATCCCACTCCACCACCCAAGAGAGAGAAGGATCCCACTCTACCACCCAAGAGAGGGAAGGATCCCACTCTAACACCCAAGAGAGGGAAGGATCCCACTCCACCAGCCAAGAGAGGGAAGGATCACACCACCACCCAAGAGAGGGAAGGATCCCACTCCACCACCCAAGAGAGGGGAGGATCCCACTCCACCAGCCAAGAAAGGGAAGGTTCCCGGTCCACCAACTAAGAGAGGCAAGAGGTCCCCACCAACAGCAGTGGGCAAGGAGCCCTCATCTCAAGCTGAGTCTGGCAAGGTTTCCCCTCCAACATCAGTGGGCAAGGAGCCCTCACCTCAAGCTGAGGCTGTCAAGATGTGTCCCCACCAACAGCAGTGGGCAAGGTGCCCTCATCTCAAGCTGAGCTTTGCAAGGTTTCCCATCAAACAGCAGTGGGCAAGGAGCCCTCACCTCAACCTGGGACACAGCAGCCCTCACCTTAGGCTGGGACACAGCAACCCTCACCTCAAGCTGGGACACAGCAGTCCTCACCTCAAGCTGGGACACAGCAGTCCTCACCTCGGACTGGGACACAGCAGCCCTCACCTCAGGCTGGGACACAGCACCCCTCACCTGAAGCTGGGTCACAGCAGCCCTCACCTCAGGTTGGGACACAGCATCCCTCACCTCAGACAGGGACATAGCGGCCCTGAAGCTGGGACACAGCCGCCCTCCCCTCAGGCTGGGACACAGCAGCCCTCACTTCAGGCTGGGACACAGCAACCCTCACCTCAGGCTTGAGCACAACAGCCCTCACCTCCAGCAGAGGGCATGTAGGCCACCCGCAGGGACTGTTGTACAAGGTGCCCCCTCCAGAACCATTGGGCAAGTTCCCCACCTGAGAGACTGTGACCTTGCACTCCCCAACAAAGCGAAATGGGCATGGAGCCCCCCCCCCCCCAGAACCAGTGGGCAAGTTACCCACTTCAGCTGAGGTCCCCAACCCCCTTTCCCCCGAGGTGCCTGGTCATTCCCAACATGATGCCCCTGCACAGTGTAGTGCAGATTTCATTAGGGAACAAGTTGGGCCTTGGACTGTGCCCTGTGGCCATGTGGGTCTTTTGTACTTTGGACTGGCCATTGGCCCCTTCTGAACAGTGACTCAAATATCTCTTGTCACATGGACAATATGGTGGCTGTTGGCATCAAATTACACTATCAGTTCTGGATAACTGTTGTCCTTGCATTATTATGATGTGTGTCCTGCAGGACTGGTTTTCCTCTGCAGCTGGTTGTGTGTATGATGTGTGTGTGTGGCACTCTCCTTTTCCTCCCTCCCTCCCTTGTGTGTTAGGCGGCTGTGTTCACCGTCGTCATCTTCGTCGGCGTTGGTGTTCCAGGTGGAGCATGGCGTAGATGAGCATCGGAAAGACTTGAAGTTGCGGTTCCATGGCGGGGTTGATCTTTGCTGTGTCTCTGATGGTGAGTCTTTCGTCTTCTGTGTTCTGTTTCCGCCAGGCTTTTGATGGCATTGGTACTGCCTCGGAAATCCTGGCGGTTTGCTATGTCATAATATGGTGAGCGGTACCTTTTGTTTTCCGCCTTGCTGTTGATGGCTACCGCCGTGGTCAGTGGTGTTTACACCCTGGCGGTTGGTCTGGTATATTGGCTATCTATGGGAGTTATCACCGCCATGGTCATAATTTGGCGGTAGTTACCGCCAGCCTGTTGGTGGTGTTATCGCCACTTTAACAGTCACTGCCATTGTCATAATGAGGGCCAATGTTTCTATGAGATTTAAAAGTGTGGAATTTCGGGCTACAGAGCATCAACTAATATGACTGCCAGCTAATTGCATAGCGCCAATCAGGAAACTACATCGACTGAAGAACTTTTTCCTGTTGTGGGTGTGGTCCCAGAGAACCCATTGGAAGATGATACTTCCTCCTGGTAGAATTCGGTCATTCTCCCTCGAAACTGCAGGCCTGTTAGATTGGGGAGGCCTTCTGCTGACCCAACTGCCTCACCTATATGACACAACGTGGCAATGACTGAAGCCCATCCTCTGCAGGGTGTTGGTCAGTGGTGTGTCGTAATACCTGGACTTTTGAAAACTGGAGCTGTGTGCTTTGGAGTGCAGCTGGGGAGGGCCACAGACAACTGCTTGGGCCAGCATTGATACCTTGTAGCCTACTTCCTGTAACCTGATGACCTGATTAGACCGAGCAATGCTGAGCTTTTGGGTGTTCAGGGACTGGTGTGCAGCTAGGCCCCTGCCACTGGGGGAGAGGCACATCTGAGGAAACAGGCTGCCCCCACCAGATTTGGGTGCTCGTATGGCTGTCCGGTGCTCGTCTTGTGGGCGCAGCTAGCAAGCACTGGGGCTGCTGTGGCATGCTGACATGCTTCAAGGTGTGTGGACCAATGGGCGATTAGGGACAGAGGCCTGCCTTGACACACAGCACTTGGATCGAGTGGACTGCCCCATGGCACTGTGGGCTGTATATGCAGTTGCAGGTGAGCCACCTCCACACAACTACAATAATGCTAGCACTGTGGAACAAGCTGTGGCCTAGTGTTGATACCCTGATTCCACTCTATAGACTGATTGCATTATCCATCATTAGGTTCAACTGTCATATCATGAAGAAGGCACTTTGAGAACTGGGTTGCACCAGTTTTATTGTCCTGGCAAATCTTGGACTGTAGGACTTGCTCCTGCACTCTAACTCTGGCAGAGGCACTTGTCCATTTTCTCACCAGCACACCAAATGGGGGAAAACAGATCACCATAACTCCATGACCACTTTTTGAAGCTAAAAAAACACAACAGCAGCAAAAGGTCTTCACCCTGATGATGATGCCGCCTACCACCCTTAATGTGAGGGGCGCACTGACATAGGCTTTCCAGTATACTGCCCCTAATTAAACAACAAAGCCTGCAGTCTATTGATAAAAAAATGTATACACTTACACCGCAGTTGACCTCATGCAGCACCACTTGGGCGAGCTGCTGAACACATGGATGGCACAGCACGTGACATTTTCCAAACTGGAGGATGGTTCTCCTGCATACTGCAAAATGCTTCAGCACATCAAAAACTTCTCAATGGACCCTGTACCAGACATAAAACATAAACCATACTAAACTTAAAGATCTTGAGGCATGTTCGTACCACAATACCTTACGCACTGTCGGAGTCCTGGAGACCACAAAAATTGGACAGATGGAACTGTGCGTGGAAAAGATGCTCACATGTTCTTAGTTGAAAGGGCGCATCGATCCCTGGGTCCCATCCTCTTCCAGCAGCACCCTCTAGACATTTCAAAGCACATGTTACATTATAGGGATTAGGATCCTATTTTTCGACTTCTGCAAAATTATAGAACTACAAAGGCTCTTGCATATCTGACTTCCTATACTACCCAAGAGGCACAGCAGTGCCCTCAACAGATGGCCATAGACTATGCAACATGTTACTCCATCACACTGCACACTATCCACAAACAGAAACCACTGTTTTTCATTGACCTCAAGACAACACTTGTGTTGTGTACCTGAACAAACAAATTAAGAGACTCACCTTCTCAGGGCTTGCATACTTCTACAGAATAAGCGTCCTGCAGCATGAAGGGTAATGATTGATAAACTGGCAACGTGATCTGCACCAGGTCCAACACACCCACAATGTTCAGGTTATGATTGCCACTTAAGCAGGGAAACTAGTTACAATTGATCCAGGGTCCACTATGGAATGATGATATTGCAGGATCATTTTCTATTACAGCAGCATCATGGGCACAACTACCCTATAATTGGTCTCTGCTACCATGTTAACTTGCCAGTGGCTACCACACCTACCCTATTGTACAGTGCCCTTGAAATGCCTCGATTTAGGGTCTCTTGGTTTACTCCTTCTTCTCTCAAGTGCTGTATGGTTCACCTCTGGAGCCCTCAAGCGAATCACACACCAAAGGTGTAATTTCTGTTGTTCTAATTGTCTCTATATTGTTTCTTGATTCACATTTTGATAATAGATGGGTTTGTTTCACTGTTCATGAGGCCTTACAGTGCGGTAGAGGGGAGCCAAGACTGTATTGCTTTAGTTTTTCTGATCCTATTAATCTGACTGCTTTAATAAACTGCTATTTTGCAAAATCTGGTACTGAAAGACATCTCAGCTTAATTCTTCAGTGGGAACATATGATAAGTCTACATTAGCATATATATTTACCAGTTGTCTTATTGAAACATGTTGGCCCATCATTCAGTAAAACTCATGACCTAGAACATCAGGGGCCTCAACCAATCACACAAAACCAGGCAATTCTCATTTACTTTAGATGGCACACCGTAGATAAGAGACACACTATACTCAGCACACAGAGACATTGCTAAATCGTAGGGCACCACAGATACGTTGCTTCTTTCAGCCCTCATTCTAGAGGTGTTGCTATTCTGATACAAGCCTCAATACATTTTAGGTGGGAATCCACTATTCAAACCCAGAAAGTTACTAGTTGCTTCTTAAGGGGAATATAGACCATACACTCCACATATTTCTAAGCATGTTCGGTCCTAATACTGACACCCTTCCCTTCTATGAGGCTATTATGTGCCTTTATCTGGCCAAACCGCAATTGTCCCTTTTATGGGGTGGTGATTGCAACACAATACTTGACACTAGCATGGACAGATCCTCCCTTGTCTTATGATCACCGGCAAGTGTGGCCCAGACTGTACTGGACTGAATGCAGCAGTATGCATTAGTCAATGTCAGGCAGCTCAAGCAGCCTACAAAATGTGAATACTCATATTACTCCACATTGGACGGCTCCCATTCCTGACTACTGGCACACGACCAGTGATGTAGGCACCAGTTGTCTAGATGTGCTTATTCTTCCCTGGACTCTCCGACCACTCCTCAGTGCTGATTACTCTAACTTCACTGCAACCTCTTGAGTCATATAGTCTGTGGATGTTCTTCTCTTGCACCATGACAGATTAGTCCACTATGAATCCTGTCAGGGTATACTTGATTGTTTCAAGTTAAACGAAGTCTCTGCATATTTGCCATTCTACACTATAGGAAGCCTTAAGGGCCTTTATGCATGGTCCTTGCATTTCCAAACAATCCGGCATTTGATCCAAAACACTCTCAATTCTCTGGAGAAAAGAGGAAAAAAAATTGAGAATACCTGTGTTCACACACAAGACCCCAGCATACTCCTTCAAATTCAATCAATATTAGTTCAGTATAAAGAAGAAGCTGATAGAGAGGTTCAGTACCTTGGTAAATCCTTCATAGCAAGGCAATATGGTAGGAGAGAGTGCCCCGGATATACATTGGCATGCCTCCTCGGATATGAGTATACCTACAGTGACATATGCGTATACGATGCTGATGGGTCAAGATGCACTCTTTTAGATTACCTCTCATCTGCATTCGCACAATATTACACCACACTATATACTGCTGAAAGTGCAGCAGTCACACTCACCTGCTTTACCCCCAGAACCCCACCCCACCACCCTTTACCCCAATTGAATACCCTTCTGAAGCCACTCGCATGATTTTGGGCTGAAGGAGTGGAAAACATTCAATGCCACCATTTCAGTGAAGCCAATTAAATCTTTCATCCCAGGAGGGAAGGCACTGGGCTTATGTGGTCTATCTTCTGAATTTTCCAAAGAATTTACTCTATTATAATGTCTTGAATGCTAGAGGTGTATTGTGAGGCCCGGGAGTCTCCTCCTGACACTCTATGAAGCAATTATCATGCTTCTGCCTTGTAGGAAAATGGCTCCCTGTTGCAGTTACCACCCACTTTTTGCCTGTTATTGATGCAGACTTGACTTGAGAGTGTGCTGGGATCCTGCTAACCAGGCCCTAGCACCAGTGTTCTTTCACAAAAAATGTACCATTGTTTCCACAATTGGCACACCCCTGGCACACAGATAAGTCCCTTGTAAAAGGTAAAAGGGAAGGTCCCTAAGGGCTGTAGCATGTGTTGTGCCACCCTAAGGGACCCCTCACCTAACACATGCACACTGCCATTGCAGATTGCGTGTGTTGGTGGGGAGAAAAAAGGCAAAGGCGGCATGACATCCCCCTCAGTATGCCACGCACACAAAATACTGCCTGTTGCATAGCTAAGTCACCCCTCTAGCAGGCCTTAAAGTCCTAAGGCAGGGTGCACTATACCACAGGTGAGGGCATAGCTGCATGACAATATGCCCCTACAGTGTCCAAGTCTATTCTTAGACATTGTAAATACAGTGTGGCCATATTAAGGATATGGTCTGGGAGTTTGTCAAAAGGAACTCCACAGTTCCATAATGGCTACACTGAATACTGGGAAGTTTGATATCAAACTTCTCAGAGTAATAAACCCACACTGATGCCAGTGCTGGATTTATTAAACAATGCACGCAAAGGGCATCTTAGAGATCCCCCATGTATTGAACCCAATCCTTCAGCGCAGGACTGACTGGTCTGTGCCAGCCTGCCACTGAGACGAGTTTCTGACCCCATGGGGTGAGAGTCTTTGTGCTCTTTGATGCTAGAAACAAAGCCTGCACTGGGTGGAGGTGCTTAACACCTCCCCCTGCAGGAACTGTAACACCTAGCAGTGAGTCTCAAAGGCTCAGGCTTTGTGTTACAATGCCCCAGGGCACTCCAGCTAGTGGAGATGCCCGCCCCTGGACACAGCCCCCACTTTTGGCAGCAAGTCCAGAGGAGATAATGTGAAAAACAAGGAGGATTCACCTGCCAGTCAGGCCAGCCCCTAAGGTGCCCTGAGCTGAGGTGAACCCTGCCTTTAGAAATCCTCCATCTTGGTTTTGGAGGATTCCCCCAATAGGAATTGGGATGTGCTCCCCCTCTCAGGAAGGAGGCACAAGGAGGGTGTAGCCACCCTCAAGGACAGTAGCCATTGGCTACTGCCCCCAGACCTAAACATACCCCTAGATTCAGTATTTAGGGCTGACCCTGAACCCAGGAAATCAGATTCCTGCAACCTACAACAACAAGAAGGGCTGCTGACCTGAAAGCCCTGCAGAGACGACGGAGATGACAACTGACATGGCCCCAGCCCTACCGGCCTGTCTCCAGACTCAAAGAACCTACACAGCAACGCTTCCAGTGGGGCCAGCGACCTCTGAGGACTCAGAGGACTGACCTGCACCTAAAGGACCAAGAACCTGCCAAGGACAGTGGCTCTGTCCAGAAACAGCAACATAATTGCAACAAAGAAGCAACTTTAAAGAGACTCTCACTTCCTGCCGGAAACGTGAGTCTTCACACTCGACGCCCCCGGCTCGAGTTCAGGACAACCAACACTGAAGAGAGGACTCCCAGGTGATTCCAACGACGTGGACACCCTGAGTCGACCTCCATGCACCCCCACAGCTACGCCTTCAGAGAGGATCCAGAGGCTCCCCCTGACTGCGACTGCCTGGGAACAAAGGAACCAGACGCCTGGACTAAGCACTGCACCCGCAGCCCCCAGGATCGAGAGGAACCACCTGCCAGTGCAGGAGTGACTAGCAGGCGGCCCTCATCCTAGCCCAGTCGGTGGCTGTCCCGAGAAGTCCCCCTGTGTCCTGCCTGCATCGCAGGAATGACCCCCAGGTCCCTCCATTGTTCTCAATACAAAACCCGACGCCTACTTTGCACACTGCACCCGGCCGCCCCTGTGCCGCTGAGGCTGTGTTTTGTGTGCTTGTGTTCCCCCCCCCCCAGAGCTCTACAAAAACCCTGTGGTCTGCTCCCCGAGGACACAGGTACTTACTTGCTAGCAGACTGGAACCGGACCACCCCTGTTCTCCATAGGCGCCTATGTGTTTAAGGCCCTCCTTTGACTTCTGCACCTGACCGGACCTGTGTTGCTGGTGCTGTGGCTTTGGGGTTACCTTGAACCCCCAGCGGTGGGCTGCGTATGTCCAGGAGACTGACTGTGTAAGAGCTTTACTTACCTGAGAAATTAACCAAAACTTACCTCCCCTGGGAACTGTTGATTTTTTCACAGTGTCCACTTTTAAAATAGCTATTTGCCATTTTAACCAAAACTGTGTGTACTACTGTTTTAAATCAAAGTTCTATCCTTACCTTTGTGAAGAACCTTGCATTTTATGTACTTACCTCAAATTTGAATCTTGTGATTCTAAAATTAAATTAAGAAAGTATATTTTTCTATATAAAAACCTATTGGCCTGGAGTTTAGTCTTTGAGTGTGTGTTCCTCATTTATTGCCTGTGTGTGTTCAACAAATGCTTAACACTACCCTCTGATAAGCCTACTGCTCGACCACACAACCACAAAATAGAGCATTAGTATTATCTAATTTTGCCACTATAAACCTCTAAGGGGAATCCTTGGACTCTGTGCACACTATCTCTCACTTTGGATAGTATATACAGAGCCAACTTCCTACATGCCTAAACCAGGAAAACTCTTGGGTGAATGCTTTTCCTATCACTCTTTGTTACTACTTAATTTAGGTACTAAAATCCTGGAGAAAATCATATCAACAGACTTTATCCGTGAATAAGGATCAATATGGATTTACAGTAGAACGATCTATATTCAATAACTTTCTTACTTTCTTTGCACTAGTGCAGCAACCAGATCCGGAGCTCTCTGTAGTTTTGGTCCTACTGGATGCCCAGACACCATTCAACTCACTTTCATGGCCAAACAATTTGAGACGCTTCCTGAATGGGAATTAGGAAATGCTTCTTGGGGTGGATTCAGCTACTCTACATACGACGTACAGTAACGCTACGAATAAACAGCTCCGCTTCCCTCGGGGTACATGTAATGGATGCTCATTATCCTGGCTACTACTTGCTGTTACACCAGAGCCTTTAATTTGTATCTTAAAGGATAAACACCAGCAACGGGGACTGCTTATTGAAGGGAAGAGTTAACTACATTCTTATATGTCAATGAAATAATACTGTAAAATATATATCCTGTGGTTTTAAGAGATATACTAACAACTGGACAATTCTTTGGACTTCAAATTAACTGAGATAAGTCCATGATGGTCCCACTGATGTTCACTATATCCCAATAAATGACAGACCTCCTTATTTTATGATGTGATACTCCTAGACTTTATCTGTGGATACAGATACAACAAGACCCTGCACTAGTTATACAACCTAATTATGCCCCAACACTCCAAAGATCAAGCAGCGGTGCAACCCTAGGCTCTCCTCATACTTTCTCTAGCAAGCACAGAGCTGTTATAAAAATGTTTTCCTTCTCAGCCTGATTTACCCATTTGTTAATATTCCAATGCACCTTACAAACACCTTCATAAGCACCATCCACTCCATTTTTATTATTTCTGTATGGACCCACAAACAGACTAGAATATGCTGAGTTATGCTGATACAATCATACCTCAGGGTCAAGACGCACCCTTTTAGATTTAGAGTATTATTACTTAGTGACCCAAGCCAATATTTATTTCACTGAATTCACCCAGCACTTCATCTTAACTCACATATTCATGAGCAAGATATAGCAGGCGCCACTGCATTGATATAATGTGTGAGGATCCTACCAACACCAGTGTACTATTCTCTGCCTTTCTGTGACTAATAATAGTAGTTTGGTAAGTGATATGCATTCGGGAGCTGAGTAGGCCCACTGCTCCACAGTAACATAAATACTTTTTGATTAAGAATGCTAAACACCGTACATTACATGTCTTGGAATTCATCAATTCATAGGACAGTCATTCTTAAGTCTTCAATGAAGTAAAGGAATCATGTATTTGTGTATAAAATAATCTTGAAGCTCTCCACAGCCAACATGTGTTTTGCCTGTTTTGATGTGCAGGCCTGAGGCTTTTTCAAAGCTTTGTTATGTCCAATGATTTGTGTTGTCCTCCGTAAAAAAAGGTTCCTCTTTCGAATACCTTCTCACTGTCAACAAGGGGATGGGGTGGGAAAGGTTCACCGCTCATTATCGGTTGGATCAAGTCTTCGATTGCCTCCACAATATCTAAGATCTAATTGGTTCCTGGATGAGAGTGAGGAATATAATCCTTGCGATCTGGTCAGCTGGTCATGATTGCGGTCTGTTGGGTACTTAGCATTCATAACCAAAGTCACTCCATTGATCCCTTATCCAGCTAGGATTATAAATCACCCATCCAGTTACTCTGATGCCATTGAATGCATATCTGATGTAAAGCCCTCTTAACACTTCAGGTGTAAAAGAATCTCCTCCCTTTGGCTCCCTGCATTGTACTATGAGCCAACAACATTTAGGCCCTCATTACAACCCTGGTGGTCAAAGCCCGCCAGTGTTGTTTTGGTGATCGTACCGCCAACAGGCTGGCGGGACAATTTGCCGTATATTGACCGCGGCGGTAGCGCCACAGTCACACCGCCGGGACCGGCGGTTTCCCGCCATCGTTGTCCCAGCGGTTATAATCCGCCACTGCCCTGGGAATTATGACTCCCCTTCCCGCCAGCCTGTCCATGGCGGTAGAGACCGCCATGGAAAAGCTGGCGGGAAGGGTAGTCGCGGGACCCCTGGGGGCCCCTGCAATGCAGGGGCCTCCAGGCACAGCCCCACCCTGCTTTTCACTGTCTGCACATCCTGTTGCACGGCTGCAACACCACCGGCTCCATCAGGCTGCAATGTTATGGCCGATATCCCCGCTGGGCCGGTGGGCAGAAACTCTGTTTCTGCCCGCCGGCCCAGCGGTGATGTTGTAATGCGCCCGGCGGGTTTGCAGCAGCTCGGCGGTTCAACGTCGCCCGTCAAAGTTGTAATGAGGGCCTTAGGGGGTTATTCCAACTTTGGAGGAGGTGTTAATCCGTCCCAAAAGTGACAGAAAAGTGACGGATTTACCACCAGCCGTATTACGAGTCCATTATATCCTATGGAACTCGTAATACGGCTGGTGGTATATCCGTCACTTTACCGTCACTTTTGGGACGGATTAACACCTCCTCCAAAGTTGGAATAACCCCCTTAGTGTCCTTAGGTATTAAAATCCTTGGAGATCTACTTGTTGTTAAATATTTGACGCTCAAAACCTTTAAAAAGAGATGCAAAGCCACCTCTCGGGAGGTTTTCATATACTGCCATATTAAAGAACGCCACAAACCCACTCACTTACCACACATTCAAACATTCAATTCACCTTCACAGCCTTGATGTTGGCCTTTATCTCTGGATCTACTCAGGGTTTGAATACTAGACTGTATAGTTCAACACTACTCGGGGTTTCAATACTAGACTGTATAGTTCAACAGTACCCAGGGTTTAAATACTAGACTGTATTATTGAAAAGCAGAATCATCTAAGGGTCCGGACTCATTATCTGGAGTGAAATGGGAGAAAGACCTGAACATTGCTCTAAATAATATTATATGGAAATATGGCTGAGAATATTTCAGAGAATATCACTGAACAGCAGACATAGGTTAATTCGTTTTAAATAACTGCATATTTTACATTACACTCCTGCATACTGCATGCCATAGGCCTTGCCGCAGATTCGAACTGCCCCAGATGTTGTTAGGCAGTGGCTGACCATGTGGACATGCCTGCCTATCATGTAATTCTGGAAATTGATATTAAAAGCACTCTCTGAAATTATTTCTGTCTTCCTCCCTCCTCTTCTCCCCGCCATCCTTCTTGCACAGCGGAAGGTCACTATTAAGTGAGTGAGGGATCTTCCTCTTAAGAGTACAGAATGGATCAATGAGCTCCTCTCCTATAATGACAACATAGATATTTTTTTTGTCCACACTCCCTCGTTTCTCATGACCCAAGGACATTTGGATTCCTCTCCATTATTACTTACTGTCCCATGATGCCAGAGCACCCAAAACGAATTAAAGATATTAGTTGCGCAACTTTGAAACTGCTTGTTATGGGCTATTCAACTCTACATAATTATTTATAAATGTAAAAATGATTGCTATCATTTGAGGATCTCATATGCAGTAATGTTATTTATATATATCTTAACTATGGATACCACTGTCTGTAAAAACAACTGATCAATGCTGATGGAACATTTCTTTGTTCTCGTTTATAGAAAATTGCAAAAAAAGTTTTTAAAAGTGCAGAATTTCAATCTAAAGATGTACAAGGCATGGGTGGATTCTATTGGAACATCCTAAATGGGCTATCCTGTGCAGGGGTGTGGAATTTATTAAAATATCTACTTGTCCATGGGACAGGTTGCTTCTCAAATCTACTTGTCCTGTAAAAATATCTACTTGTCCCTTTGGTGCCATGTAGCGTGGCGCCAAATTATGGCTGCAATCTCATTATGTAAGAGCTCTAATAATAGCCTCTCTGATTATGCCAGGGCTACTACCATAGTAGGGCTTGAATACTTGCAGTTTCAATCCCTACTGTAGCAATTTACTTATTTTTCCACCTTTCTGCAGATCTGCATACTGGGGCTGGAGGAAGCAGTGAGCAATAGTTTCAGGGCTGGAATGCCTTTGAGTCTGCAAACCTACTAACCTGCATGTTTCAAAGATTTTCACCAGCTTCTCTCTAATATTTTCCCATAATAAGAAAGGTTGGACATTTACTCCTGACAATGGCAGAATTAGAACTTCTTCCAGGGTTGGGAAGAAAGTGGCTGGAGGGAAAATGAACTTGCAAATGCTCAATAGATGTTCACATGAGCAAATCTACACATGCGTATTTACCCATGCTAAAATACAGTTCACAAATATTTTATAGGGGTACGACATATAAAATGGGTGCACTTTTGTGACTTTCTTTAAGAATTTGGGGCCACGTGTAGGTAGGTTCAGATTTGCGACCCGCAAATTGCGAGTCGCAAATCCGAATGTAGGATGGTGTCCCTGACACCATCTGTGATTCGCAAGGGCTTCGCAAATGCACACCTCATGAATAATCATGAGGTGGTTCGCAATTTGCGACCCCCTTGCGAATGGCGGCCTCACAGGGATGGTGGCCTGCTGGAGACAGCAGACCACCATGTCTGTGACTGCTTTTCAATAAAGCAGTTTTATTTTTGTAATGCAGCCCGTTTTCCTTAAAGGAAAACGAGATGCAGTACAAAAACGAAAACTGAAACGTTTTCGTTTCATTTTTTCAGAGCAGGCAGTGGTCCGCAGGACCACTGCCTGCTCTGAAAAAATGTTTACAGTGACATTCACAATGGGGAAGGGATTCCAGGGGGACCCTTTCCCTTTTGTGAAAGTGTGAGCACCCATTTGAAATGGGTGCAAACTGCGATTGGTTTGCGCCCGCGTTCGAAAGCCGCTGTTTGCGACATGCAAAAAGCTACCTACATGTAGGTCTTGGTCCCTAATTAGGTCTGGTGTTAACAAAGACATATTGTTTTTATTAAACTTCTATTTCTCTCTCTTTCGGCTGGCTTTACTGTGAGTGATCGCATTCTTCTCTTCCACAAGGAGCATATTGTCAGGAACTACAGTGGCAATCAGTGACGTAACGAAACTGGAGGGTGCCCCTTTGCAAAGAATATGGAGGAGCCCCCTATCCAGACTCACTCAGGGCAGGTGCTGTGCTGAAGGGGCCCCCTGGAGGGCGGCTGCGGGGCCTTTGTTATGCCACTGGTGGCAACGTGTGCTTTTAGAGTTCAAAAACGTTTTGGTTTTTTTTTGCCAGTGTTTGTTACAATGTTGAGGGCCTGGTAGCTCCCACAACAATAAAGTGTTACAAAAGCCATGTCAAAACAAGACACGCATTGATGAAACTAAAAGACTTATAAAAATATGTCAGATCAGTTGGCTTTGTCAGTGTTTGTTTATTTTCATGCTTCCCATAATCGTGTTGAAAATGGTTACACTGAAATATTTTTGGGAAATACTAGCATGCATCAAAACATTTTACTAAATGACACTTCATTTGCATCTAATCAGAGAGCATTCTGGGAGCATTATACTTAGCCTCATAGCCTAAACTTTTCAAACATGTGTATACACGTTTTTTTTTTTTGTACTGGAACCAACGTCAGTAGTGAAGTTTGACCTTAAAACATTTATTTACAGCACTCACCCTAATAATGAAGGTTTTCAAATAATGAACCATAAATACAAGTTCGAACAGCATTGTCTTTTGGAAACACATTACCTCAACTGCAGAGAGTTCCACTCTCTGTAAACAGGCAGCCAAAGGGTTTGTGCTGCAGAGGGTTGGGCCTACTTGTCCCAAGGACAAAGTAAACATAAAAACTTGTTGCCCTTGACACCAAACAAGATGCCCCATCTGCTCTTATCAGACAAACATTTAAAAATGTCTACTGCTGCTGATTGTTAGAGAAGCAGGAGTGGGCAAAGGGAACTTTTTTCCTTTGTACTGGATGCCCTCTTTAAGGGTGTCGACACAATCAACAGAACTGTCAGTGTTTCTAGTTTGACCTAAAAATGATGATAAAAATGATATATTTTTAAAAGTCTAATTAGCACCAGCTTTGTGTTGGTAATATAAGCATAGTTTGTCTTTCATGGAGAACTCTTTCTGGCGGTCTCTTTTGCCATTTGAGCCTGCCTCCCACAGCAGTGTATAGTGAGAAGGCCATGAGAGGCATAGTAAGCAGCTGGGTGTTCTGTATGATTGTTCATCTTATTTTGTATCGCCACTCGAAAGAGCGTTCAATGTTATTTGTGCTTATTTTCTTCTTCCTACAATCCACAAAGACTTTAACTTATTTACTTCTATGTATCCCAACTTCTTTCCCGTCACTCAAATTCTGCTTTATCACTTCAGCCCTTCATATCCAGTTTGTGTTTGTATTCCGCCACAGCTATTATGACCCACATCTCGGAATCTGCCAAAAGTCAGACACCCACACAAGTCCGCCACACCAAAGGTCAGTGATAAACTGGCGAAAACAAAACCTCCACCGTCACGCCAACAGAAATACGCCCACACTATCATGACACACGAATCCACGCAGCGGTCTTTCATCCGCGGTATTCCATTGGTGGTACACACTGCCGCGCTCAAAATACACACACTCTTACAAAACATCCCCACATTGGACAATTCAATACACACGCCTGAGACACATACACACACCACTCTCACACACCCATTACAATACAAAACACACACCCACATCACCCACAACCCCCCACGACAAAAAAATCAGAAAGAAGGCCAGAGAGAGGCACCACCAGCAAGAACAGAAGCATCCACAGGCACACAACACCTTCACCCACACAACTTCCACGCACCTCACACAACACACCACTACATATCACCACACTTAATACCACACACTCCACCCCACACATCATCTACACCACCCCATGGCATTGCAAAGACACCCCAGGTTCTCAGAGGAGGAGCTCAGGGTCATGGTGGGGGAAATCGTCCGGGTAGAGCCACAGCTATTCGGAGCACAGGTGCAGCACACCTCCATAGCTAGGAAGATAGAGCTATGGCGCAGAATAGTGAACAGGGTCAACGCAGTGGGACAACACCCAAGAAATCGGGAGGACATCAGGAAGAGGTGGAACGACCTACGGGGGAAGGTGCGTTCAGTGGTCTCAAGACACCACCTGGCGGTTCAGCGGACTGGCGGCGGACCCCCACCTCCTCCCCACAACTAACAACATGGGAGGAGCAGGTCTTGGTGATTCTGCATCCTGAGGGCCTCGCAGGAGTAGGTGGAGGAATGGACTCTGGTAAGTCAAAGCTTTACTATTACATCCCCCACCCTACCTGCATGCTATCACATTCCCCCACCCTCACCCCCAGCATCCCAACTCCTCACAAATGTCCCAACATCACAAACCACACATCCCAACACCAAGCCCTGCATGCAACTACAAAGCATGGACACCCATCCCCAAAGCATGGCCACTGCACATACCCATACATCCCCCTAAACCACCATCACACAAAGTCCCACACTGGTATGCTAGCACTGGGGTACATGGTCACCCTCCCATTGCACACCATTACACACACAGATTTAACAAACATCCTTTTATACCCCTGCAGGACCCCTACCCAACGTCACCGGACAGGAGGGTCCACACATGTCCACACCACCAACAGAAGAGGCCCACAGTGATGACAGCAGCTCTGTCCAACTGGATCTAGATGACCAGCCCGGACCATCGGGGACCTCTGGACAGTCGGTTCCCCTCACACAGGCACAGGCCACCACAGACCTTCCCCCCTCTGGAAACACCAGCACAGCACCCACCCACCTGGCCCATACATCCGTCCCCAGGACACGTCAATCAGCTGTGTGTCCACCACTACAGGGAACCCAGGCTAACCCATCACCCCAACAACAACAGGGACCTGGGGGCAGTGGTAGTGGGCACACGGTCCAGGGGATGGAGGCACTGGAACACAGGGGAACTGGGAGGGCTGCTGTGCGACAGGGGGCGGACAGGCCAAGGGAACCCACTCTCCACGAGGCCCTCTCCTCCATGATGGGAGCATACCACCACTCCCAGGAGACGATGGCAACGGTACTGGCCAAGTTTCAGGAGACCCAGCGCATGCTGGAGGAACAGTATATGGGCTTCAGGGAGGAACTCAGAACCATCAGCTCCACCCTGGGCACCATCGTAGGGTTGCTGAAGGAAGTACTCAACACCAGGAGGGACACTGTGGCACTACAAGGGGCCCCTGACACTAGCATGGACGATCAACTGTCCACCACCTCCGCCGGCGCTAGTGGACAGGACGCCCCGTTACAGGACCACCACACCAGCACCCCACCCTCTTCAGCGGGAGAACCACCCCGCAAATGGTCCCTGAGATCCAGGACAAAGACAGAGAACGATGCCAAGACCCCCGCCAAGAAATGAGACCACCCTGATTGTCATCCTACTGTCCCACTTTTTCACCCTGTTCATAATTAAACTGCCCCAGCTCCACTTCCTATGCCCATATGGGCAATGCACCTGTGAGACTAATAGACTGGACTCTGCCATGGACACTCCTCCGCCATCACCCCTCACCATTTCACTACCCCCTCCAATATTTAGCATTTAAATAAACACACCTAAAGCACAAAATGATCTGGAGTCTGTCTGTAATTTCGAAATAGTGTATTAGCAATTACAGTGACAAAATGTTTTTGAAATAGTAATGTCAACAGACCTATGTCACACAGCTCTAGTCCATGAGGAATCTAAGCAGATGTCACACAGTGGGACCCACATCTGTGAAACCGTAAGGGAAAGTGACAACTCAGTGACCATACACTGGGTGAAAACGACAGACAGGAGAGAGGTAGTAGTGTTAAAGTACATGTAGTAGGCAGGATTGTATTCTTACCTGTGTCTCACTGGAAATATTGCTAGATCACTGAGTCCCTGTTGTGCATGTCTTCTTCCTCTGCTTCCTCCTCATCACTGTCCACAGGCTCCACAGCTGCAACAACACCGCCTCCTGCAAAAAAGGCACCTGTCGTCGCAAAGCCAAGTTGTGAAGCATACACTAGCCCACAATGATCTGGCACACCTTCTTTGGTGAGTAGAATAGGGATCCCCCTGTCATATGGAGGCACCTGAACCTGGCCTTCAGGAGGCCATGGGCCTCATTGTAGCGTTCCTCTGCCCTGGTCCTGGGATTCCTCAATGGGGTCTGTAGCCATGACAGGTTGGGGTAACCAGAGTCACTTGCAAATGGTGAGGGACAACTGTTAGACACACACTAACCTGGAGGGATAACCCCAGACAACCATTCCCACTGACTTGCTTCCAGGTGCTCACCTAATAGCCACACACGGTGCCTCTGGAGTTAACCCATCACATAAGGGATGCTGCTATTCTGCAGGATGTAGGCGTCATGCACTGAGCCAGGGAACATGGCATTCACATGGGAGATGTACTGGTCTGCCAAACATACCATCTGTACATTCATCGAATGATAACTATTCCGGTTTCTGTACACCTGTTCACTCCTGTGGGGGGGGACCAAAGCCACATGGGTCCCATCAATGGCACCTATGATGTTGGGGATATGTCCCTGGGTATAGATATCACCTTTTACTGTAGGCAAATCCTCCACCTGAGGGAAAACGATGTAGCTCTGCATGTGTTTCAGAAGGGCAGACAACACTCTGGACAATACGTTGGAAAACATAGGCTGGGACATCCCTGATGCCATGGCCACAGTTGTTTGAAAATAGCCACTTGCAAGGAAATGGAGCACTGACAGCACCTGCACTTGAAGGGGGATTCCTGTGGGATTGCGGATTGCTGACATCAGGTCTGGCTCCAACTGGGTACACAGTTCCTGGATTGTGGCACGGTCAAGCCTGTAGGTGATTATCAAATGTCGCTCCTCCATTGTCGACAGGTCCACCAACGGTCGGTACACCGGAGCATGCTGCCATCTCCTCACATGTCCCAGCGGACGGTGCCTATGAAGGACAACAGCAAGCACAGAGTCAAACAACTCAGAGGTACGTACCCACAGTTTACCCAGAACACCAATCATACACAAAAGGTGGCCTGTATGTGTGTTCAGACTAGGCCTAGGTATGTGTGACACAGTTGAAAATGAAGTCATGTGGGCCCCTGAAATGGCGGCTGCCTGACCTGTAAAGTGGGACAATGGGATGTGAGGTAACTGCGCTAGCGTTGTACACCGTTGCGGTAGGCGGTCGAAGACCGCGGCGCAATGCTGCATTGGTTAACATTGGACCCTATGGGTCCCAGAAGCCAATGACGATGTCCGCCGGCGGTGACGGTACGCACAGCCGCGGGCGTGACCGCCATTTTCTATCTGTTCAATCACTCGATACCTGATCTTCGACAGGAGAGGACCTACACTGCAAGTGCTGCTGTGAACTCGGTCTGGAAGAGACAATGGCTCGTGCGTCTGGGGATAGGGCCCCTGCCTTCAGTTCGGAGGAGTTGGAGAAGCTCGTGAATGGGGTCCTCCCCCAGTACACACTACTCTACGGTCCTCCAGACAAACAGGGAAGTACACAGGGAGCATGTTGTATGGGCTATGGCTGTGTGGAGAGGACTGGATGTAAGAAGGAAGGGGGCAGAGTGCTGCGTGCATGAAAGACGGTGAATGCATGTGCCACATGGCAAGGGTAGGGACGGGGTCCAATCACTTTGACGGTGCAGTTGGTAATGACTTCTCATCTTCCCCTGTACATTTCATGTAGGTCAGCGCCCACCAGAAGAAAGATATTTGGCGTGCCATCGCCAAGGACGTCCGGACCCTGGAGGTCTACCACAGACGGAGCACCCACTACCGGAAAAGATAGGAGGACATTCGCCGCTGGAGCAAGAAGACGGCGGAGGCTCAGCTGGGGATGGCCTCCCAACGTAGGAGGGGTGCCCATCGCACCATGACCCCCCTGATGTTCAGGATCCTGGCGGTGGCCTACCCGGAGTTGGATGTGCGCTTGAGGGCATCACTGCAGACACAAGGGGGTGAGTACACTCTCATTCTGCTGACTTTGCATGCAGCGGAGTTCTCTGGGTGGGGAGGAGGGCTGTGGCTTTCCCTCGGCCAGGGCGAGTTCCGTAGGCAAGGCCCCTCCATAAGGCAGGCCATGTGGCACCCCAGCCCACCTCTGTAGAGTGCCAAGTACAGCTATTAATGCCCCTGTGTCATCTATGTGTGCAGATGTCGTCCATAGCCTTGTAGGCCATTTCCCAGGAATTGAACAGTGGAGCCCAAGAGCGCGGTGTAGTGCAGGGGGCTTCTGTGTCTGTCTTGTCCGCCAACGGTAGCGGTAATCCATGCACTCAACATGGATTTCTTCTGTCGCCCCCCCCCCCTTTTGTGGTCTCCCTGTTCTTGTGTGCATTAGCATCATCAGGCGGAGGAGCAGTGTCACCGGAGCACGAGGGAGCTGCATCCCACATGGCCCTGGAGGGCGAGACTACGGACTCAGAATTCACCAGTGGGACGGAGGGCGAGGGGAGCTTCACGGCGGGGACAGGAGCTGAGACCAGCGACATGGACACGTCCTCTGATGGGAGCTCCCTTGTGGTGGCGGCAACATCTGTGCCCCCGCATCTACAGGTACAGCCGCCACACCCCCTACCAGCACCGCCCTCCCAGCAACCCCTCAGCCTTCGCCCCGTGCCCGCTCACCCAGGAGGGTGGGCATCACTTTCACCACAGGCACCTCAGGCCCTGCCCCAGACACCCCTGCTGCCCTCAGTGAGGAGGCCATTGACCTCCTCAGGTCCCTCACTGTTGGGCAGTCTACCAATTTCAATGCCATCCAGGGTGTAGAAAGGCAGTTGCAACAAACTAATGCATTCCTGGATGGCATTCATTCTGGTCAGGCGGCCCTTCACAGAGCATTTCAAACTGTGGCCTCAGCACTGATGGCAGCCATTGTCCCCGTCTCTAGCCTCCCCCCTCCAACTTCCTCCACCCATACCCAATCCCCTGTACCTCTGACTATCCCAAGCACACTATCAGACCAGCATGCACACACACGCCAACACACAAGGGAAGCTCAGGCAAACATAAGCACCACACATCCCACAGGCACTCATGCAAGCAACACACACATGCAAACACACCAACATCCAATGCCTCCACTGTGTCCCCCTCCTCCTTGTCTCCCTCCTCCCTCCCAGTCTCGTCTACACTCACACCTGCATGCACTACCTCTACAGCCACTACGTCCCTCACCAGCACACCCACCAGCACACCCCGCTCAGGTGCAGTCACCACCCCCACTACCATTCACATGTCCCCTGTGTCCTCTCCCAGTGTGTCTGTGACGCCCCCTCCAAAGATACACAAACGCAGGCACACACCCACCCAACAGCCATCCACCTCACGACAGCCTCCAGCGCATGCACCTGCACCCAAAGTCACCAAACGTACACCTCCTACTACCACCACCTCTTCCTCCACTCCCAAACCCCCTCCAGCTACCCGTCCCAGTGTGTCCAAAAAACTTTTCCTGTCCAGCCTTGACCTTTTTCCCACACCTCCCCCTCCCCGTCCATCTCATAGGTCCCGAACTAGCACCTCAGCCACAACATCTCCGGGACCAGTGGTGCCTGTAGTCACCGGTATGTGGAGTGCACCAGCCACCAGGACAGCCAGTGTGGCACGGAGCCACAGCACAGACAGTCCCCCACCTGTGAAGCATCAGAAGTTGGCCAGTGCCCGGCGGGAGAGGGGGAAGACTCCAGCCACCAAAGCCACTCCTAGGGGTCCCGTTGGGAGTGTGGAGTCAGCTGTGACACCTTCCAAGGTGGGGAAGGGCCACAAGAAACCCGGCAACTGTGTCCGTCACGGGGTGAGTGATGCACTCTGGGCACCAGTCCCCTTCCAGAACCAGTGGAGACTGTCATCCACTACCTCTGTCCTTCACAGGATGAAGCACTTTGGGCACCAGTCCCCCTCCAGAACCAGTGGAGACATCCATCCACTACCTCTGTCTTTCACAGGATGAAACACTCTGGGCACCAGTCCCCCTCCAGAACCAGTGGAGACTTCCATCCACTACCTCCGTCCTTCACAGGATGAAGCACTCTGGGCACCAAGCACCCTCCAGAACCAGTGGAGACATCCATCCACTACCTCTGTCCTTCACAGGACGAAGCACTCTGGGCACCAGTCCCCCTCCAGAACCAGTGGAGACATCCATCCACTACCTCTGTCCTTCACAGGATGAAGCACTCTGGGCACCAGCCCCCCTCCAGACCACTACCTCTGTCCTTCACAGGATGAAGCACTCTGGGCACCAGCCCCCCTCCAGAACCAGTGGAGACTGTTATCCACTTGAGAGACTGTGGCTTTGCACTCCCCAGGATTGAACAGTGGGCAACCCACCCACTGTAGAGACTTGAGAGACTGTGGCTTTGCACTCCCCAGGATGGAACAGTGGGCAACCCACCCACTTGTTAGACTTAAGAGACTGTGGCTTTGCACTCCCCAGGATTGAACAGTGGGCAACCCACCCACTTGTGAGACTTGAGAGACTGTGGCTTTGCACTCCCCAGGATGGAACAGTGGGTATGTGGCCCACTCGTGGATTTGGCGTCGTGCACTCAAACGGCTGAGGTGCCCCCCGTTCCCTCCCCCTGAGGTGCCTGTTTAGTTGCTGTCTGATGCCCCTGCAGTGTTCTCTCCGTAATGGTCGGGGATCTTGTGTGGGCCTCGCCCATACCGTGTGGTCCCAGTGTTTAACGGACTTTCTTTGTGCAGTACCTGGACTACTATGCCTGGTATATATATTTTGTACATGGTGTATATATATATATTTCTGCCTACTTGTTTGTAATATATTCTGATGGTTACACTCATTTTCTTTGGTCTTTGCATTCTTGCGGGGTGTTGGAGGGGTGTAACTGTGATGTATTGATATGCATTAGTGTGTGTGTTGTAGTGGGTGAGGGTGGGGGTGTTGCGTGTGTGTGTCCCTGTTTTTTGCCTCCCCCTCTCCCCTGAGTCGTAGGTGCAGTACTCACTGTGGTCTTCGCCGCCGGTGTTCATGCTCCTGGTAGAGGAGCAGGAAGACTATTGCAGGTAGAATTTGGAGTTCCGGTTCCATGGTGTCCTTGTTCCTCGTGGGTTGTGTAGAGGTGAGCGTTTTCCCTTCGAAATTCCTGTTTCCGCTATGTTTTTATCCGCTGTGAATCCGCCCAGAAAAGGTGGTGGATTGGCCTGTCATAATAGTGTGGGCAGTACATTGTCTCCCGCCTGTCTGTTGGTGGTGACCGCTGCGCTGTTTGTTTGTACCGACGTGGCGGTCGGAGTGTTAAATTGGCTGTCTTTGTTGACGGTCGTAATTGCAATTTGTTTACCGCCGGCCTGTTGGCGGTCTTACCACCGCTTTAACACCGTCTGCCAGGGTTGTAATGACCCCCTATGTGTATACCAAGAAAAATCTTTGTTGCTATTACAACTGTTTTCCTTAGAAGAAATGTATTTCTTGTGTTGGTATTGACATTCCAGCATTTCTTTAAAAGTCGTTGCGCTTTCACTCATGCCTCCGTTACTAATGAAGAAGAGGTACTTAAAAAACAAGCAATCACCTCAGATAAAATGTGATGGATTTGTGAAAGCTTGTATAATGAGGAGCACACATATATTTGTTTGTGGTAAATGTTTGTTTTTTTCCAACCAGCTATTTCTGACATTGACAGCCTGAATCTGCCTGATCAGGCAGCATAAATCAAAGCAAGTTTAGCAAGTTGATATACATTTATGAAAAATGTAATGGGTTGGTGCTCACCAGTGAATCTCATGCTTATCACCCAAAGAGAGAAAGGTGGACACACTTTGTCCATCATCTAGCACAGAGAAGAAACTGGTTCCCTTGTTTTTAATCTCTATTTTCCGGACCTTCTAAGCTTCCCTGATACATATATTGCAGAGCGAATATATGCTTAAGCCTTCTTTAGTGACTTTGGAGTATAATATGAACAGTTTCAGTCTGCTACCTTTGCCTTATCTGTTTACTCCTCAGTTCATTGGTTTAGTCAGCCTTTACCCATTCTTTATGGCTCCTGCTCCTCCAGTCCAGTCCACTCAGCTGTCTTGGAGGGACATAATTTCAGGATAATTGTTCCTATATGTGGCCTTTTAAAGTTATCACATTTATTTTGGTGCGTGTATGAACAATCAGCCCTTGAATCATGAATCATGATTTCTTGATGTGTATTTCCTTTTTTCTAAAATGGATTTTAGGGTGGATTGCCACAGTGATACCTGAAGCTACCACATTCACAAGTGCTCATTATGGAGAAGGATTAGTTATTGTCTTCAGGACTCTCATGGTACAACCTTACCTACGTTTAGAATTCCATGAAAAACAGTCACAGACCAAAAATGTGGCATGGGTGGCAATAATATTTGCTTAGTATGGGGAGTTCCTTAGGAAACTGGTATTTCCACATGCTTTTTTGGCAGTTAATAGTGTGGTGTTGGCACTAGCTGTTTGCCTGTGCTAGCAGATTTAGCTTCCCATTATGTAATGCTGTGTTGCAACGTTACACATGCAGTACAATCCAACTTCTGTTTCACAAATTATCACGTTAAATAGAAAAATTGTGGCAAATATGTGATAATCCCACATCCAACACTGTTCTTGTATAGATATGAGCTTATAGAAATAGGATTGACAGTACAGACAAGTGGGTTGTTGAGGCTAAGACTGCATCTGAGAAACTCTCCAATAATTATGATTCCTATTCATAGAGCAATCCTTCAGACATTTTCTTTTACCTTGAGAGCACCACTTCCCAGAGCCCTGGAAACTGAAAAAGCCATCCAGTATGTTATATATATGTTGTTAATAATGGATTATATTGACAATTTCAGGTGGTATATATATACATCAGAATTTCACAGCATGCTTACAAACAACTTTTTATCCAGTAGTGCAGGTGTTGAGTAATCACTGTATGCCATTCCTAGTCAGCAATACAAATTTTCTATCTCGTGTCCTAGTGATCTCCATCTCACCTAATCGTGTGTATGTTTGAATATTTAAGATATCCTTGGTCCCATGTCAAGCTAGTTGTTGCCATACGTTCCACCCTTCCCAGGCCAGATGTTCTCGGAAGCAAGTATGGGTCAGGCTCATGGGAGCCCATGAGACCATTTGTGTTTTCCTATGGTCTTAGGTTTGTTATCTTCCTCATGTCGGAGACCTGTTTTAAAGTATATGGGCTGGCAGTTAGGGTGACATTTCGTTTGATATGGCCTGCAGTGTCAATAGCAATTCATTTTTGTAGGAAAGTTCCCCTTTGTGTATGGCCACCCCCCACTTTTTGCCCCCAATGCTGATGTGTATGACTCTGTTAGTGCACTGGAAGCCTGCTATCCAGGCCCCAGTGCCTATGCTCTCTCACTAAATTGTTATGTCGACTTGGTGATTACCTAATTGGCAAGACTTTACCCCCTTATAAGACCCTAGTAAGTAGTACCCAGGGCATATGTAGTAAAGGGTTACCAGGGCTGCAGGACAAGCTTGTGCCACCCTGAGTAACACTCACAGCGAACCAATGGCAGACCTACTATTGCAGACTGCCAGAGCAGTGCAAACTGCTCGAGTTCGACTGTGCCTACACCAAGAGTGGTACAGTCCCATGCACTGTCTTACATACATGTCAGACACTCATAAGGTAAGCCTCTGCAGCCCAGAGTGCATTATATTTAAGGTTCAGCCATAGAACCATAAGCTTCTGTGTCTCTACAGCATCCTTTCAATTAAGGTAAACTGTATACTGTAAGTGCAAGCCGGTTGATAGGATAACATGGGACTTAAGCCCTGGTAGACAAGGGCTGCTAGCTCCATTATGATACCGCCTAGAAATGTCAAGTTTGGTGCCAAACAACTTGCCTTCTCTCTCCCAACACAATTCTCATGTCAAGGGATGGCTGGCATGCACCCAGGTGGCACGCTAATGCTTGGCCACCTGCTTCCCACTCTTCATTGTGCTCTGGCCAAGCAGCCCACACACTTTGCTGTGCTAGTTGCTGCCAAGACAGAGATCAGACCTCCTGCCAGGCAGCTAGGGTGTTCCCAGGGGTCAGAACAAAGGGATGGGGTGAGCAGGAGGTCACACCTCCCGCCCCTCAGCCAGGCCAGTGAATAGGGCCATCAGGGCAGTGATCTTCAAAGGCTATATCGCACCAGATAGCCATCAGCGCTGTCCACCTGCAAGGAAACAGCTTTCCCCCTGCCCCCAGGCGCATTTGCTTGTGGCCAGGCAGGATATTAGGTTTGCTGGACTGTACACGCCCCCAGCAGGCTGACCACACCTCTAGGGTGAGAAACCCAGTCTGTGCACTAAATTTGAGTTTCTGTCATTGTAGGAGTGGCAGAATAGAGTGTTCTGGGTAGCTTAAGGTGACCTGTCCCACCGGATGTGGTCACCTCAGGGCCAGATTAGCTGTAAGAGCTGGCTGGACATTGACCACTAGTCTCCACTCCCCTAAATCCAGGATTTAAGTGACAACCCTGATACCAGAACCTCAGATTTGACCAACTTACTTTGAAGAAGGACAAGAAGAAGCTCTGCATCACCAACAACCGGACACTGCCCACCCCTCCAAAGCAAAAGAGGGAAACTGTCCCTGAGGCATCAGACTGGGAACTGCATGATCGACCTTCGTCCTTGGCTGAAACTTGTCACTGTCGACCGGAGGGAAACCTGTGGAAGCCAGGAGGACTGTCAGTTACCCTTGGACTAGTGGTACTAGTCCCCTGTAAATTGCAGGTAAAAATGACCACTGAATCCATATGGCCTACTGCGGGATTTTTGAAAACGAAGTGGTCCTCTGCCTTTTGGGAGTTGTAGTCCAGCCTTTCACCAAGTTTCAGGCCGCTCCCTCACTTGCTCGGACCCCTGCTACTTCTTAAAGGATTCCAGCACCCTTATCGCTGCCAAGGCTTGTTGGTCGCCTGCCCAGTGACTGACACCTTTACTTGACGCTGCAGGTGCAGGGCACAGCATGCAACCTGCCTTCGACATCGGCAGCCCAGCTCCAGCTGAGATTTTGCATCTTCTTGTCAGTGACGTCGTGCCAGTGGTAAAACTGCTTTGGTGCGAGTCCCATTCAACACCACAAACAGCCAGGACACCTCTGCAACCAGAACCCACTGACCTGCCCAAAGTGAGCTGACTGTTGTGGCCTGGTGCAAGGGTCCATGCTAGCTTAACCCTATAAGGGTTTCCCTCAGCTCGACCCCTTATTGGTAATTTTTCACCAGTGGCATCCCTGCCATTGACTTCAACATGAGTCCGGTTCAGCACCATGGACAGACAGAACCACTCTGTACCTGGACTCCACGGGCCAGGTAAAACTGCTCTGACTATTGTGATCTAGTGTCAGGGACTGCACTAACTTAACCCCCAAGGGTTCTATCCAACTCGTTCTTTAAGTACATGTTTGCTATATATACCATTTTCCCCATTGACTTCAATGCAATGTTAAGTGCCATTTCTGCAGTGATTTTCTATTACTTTTAAAATGGCTATCTCTGGTTCTCTAGAACCAATACTGTTTGTTTTGGTGTCTAAATTTATATAAAAATAATCTCTATTTTTATAAATTGGTGTTAGATTTCTTTTGAGTTGTGTCAATTACTTATTGTTCATGTTTGTGCTGTGAAATACTTAACTTAACACATGTTCCTCTAAGTAACGCCTGACTGCTCTTTGCCACACTACCAGGACTGAACTAAGGATTTACTAGTGTGAATCCAAGGACCGTCTCTGGGGTATTGTGAGACTATTACATAGTGAGGACTAACACCCACCACATACTCCACAGTCCTACAATCTCATTGGGGGTGGGAGGGCCTCATCCCATCTGTCTGTGTATATGTGTTGTAACGTTAATTTCAGCATTGTTCCATTTAATTAGGTCCCAGATCCAGCACACTTTTGGGGGAGGGGCAGGCACCTTCCAGTGCATTGTTATGTTCCATTTCCCCAGGAACAGGGCTAGTTCTATAAACCTGGATGTCTGTTTGGCTTTTGTTGGTCTGTTGAACGTCACAGGAGACACACCATCATAGTAGCAGGTAGTAGTCGTCCAGTCAGTTCTCTCAGCAGGTCTAGTATAGCCGTCCAGTAAGTGCCTATGTGGGGCCGTCACATACCATGTGGAACAAATCTGCCATGGCAGTCCAACTGAAGCCCGAGTTTATTTTAACAAGTCTCGCTAGAGAGAGATGTGTGCAGTGTAAATAAATGAGTTGTGTGTATTTGAATTGGGGGTTCCTGTTTATTGGTTTGATACATTCCAGTATGCGTCCCCATTCTTTATCAGCGATAACATCTCCCATTCTTGTTCCTATTTGGTTTTCAGAGCTTCCAAGGTTATTTAGAATGTGTGGGCCAAGGCATGGTGCATGCAGGTCTCTGCTGTGTGCTGTATCATGTGTGTCTGCAATGTGGTTGGAGCCTCTGACTTTGGCAGCTCCGAGGTACCTTTACCCCAGGTGACATTGAACACTCTCTGTACTGCTCTGTATGTCAGGAACTGGGCCTTATATAAGCCATAATCTTCCACTAGGCTATCAAATGTGAGAATCTTACCTATAGTGTATAACACACCTATGGTGGTGCCCACGGCCTGAAGCCATTCTTGTGTGGCGCGATTGTCAGGCATCGCCGCCAGGTGTGTTGGCACCAATATCAGGAGGCCTGGGGAGTATGGTTGCCTGTTTCCAGTTTCCTGGGGAAGGTGTTCCAACAGGCAGTGATAGTCCTGAATGATCAAGGGTGTGCATTTTATGGTCTGCCCCCAGCGAACAGCACCTTAAGAAGATTCCCGTCACCTAGGATATGTCTAATGTCCTGTCTCTCAGGGTCCGTCTCTACTCTGAGCCACCTTGCTAGCCACATCAGTTGGGACGCTATGTAGTAAGTCTCTGTATTGGGTCCCCGCATTACACCCACCTCCAAGAGGCACATTTCTTTGTCTAAACCTAGTCATCTGCCTTTGGCTCCCCATATCAAGTCTGGAATTATGGGCTTCAGCTTGTCAAAAAAAGAATTTTGGTCGGCTCACTAGGAGGGCCATAAACAAATACAGAAGTCTAAGGAGAACTATAATTTTTATTCTGGCCACTCATCCAAGAGGAGAAAGTGGGAAACTGTGTGAGAACAGAAGACCCTGACGGATCTTTATCTTGGAGATATACTTATCCAAGTTCTCACCCCCCCCTTCAAGTTTTGATGTGTGTAGTCAATTTGGACTCCCAAGTACTTAAAGGTAGGGAGCTCCTAGTTCAGGGAATCTCCTAGGTAAATTGGGTATTCTATTGTGTTAGTGGTCTTAAGTGAGAACAGGCAGGACTTCTCCCAGTTTACCTTGAGAGCCAACACTTCTGCAAATTCATTCAGTAATTGTTTGAGAAACAGTTGGGAGCGCACTGCTTCACACTCCACCATGCGGTTTCCCCACTGCATTATGGTAAATGCAGTACAAATCTGTGCTCACTTCATCTGTAGTTTTTCACCTTAGTGGGTGCATCTGTCTGAAAACAACTTGCCGGTGCATAGCCTGGCTAGGGGCTCCATATATAGCACCCATATCCATTTCAGGAGATTACCCTTAATCCTCATTATGGTCATAACCTCAAACAGATAGGGAAGAGGTTAGGTTATCAAAGGCCTTTTCTATGCCCAATGAGACCACCAATGATACCCTGGTCGACCTGGTACATAATGTGTAGATGCTGACAGAAATTCACGTTTTGTATTGCAGCGGGGGACAAAGCCTCATTGATCCGGGTGTATCAGTCCCGGTAGGTATGGGAGCAATCAGTTTGCTATGATCTTCCATAATTTTTCATATTCCGTGATAAGGAGGGATAATGGTCGATATGATAGGACATCTTCTGGGTCCCTCCCTTGTTTCAGTAGGACCACAATGGTGGCCGCTAGTGGAGTCAGGGAGCAGTCCTCCATTAAATGCCCCAGTATACATAATATACAAGGGAGGCGCTAGTCGGGTCCGGTAAGTAGTACAAATTCAGGGGGAGCCCATGTATCACAGGTGACTTCCTTTTCACCAGTTGATCTATAGCCATCTTTACCAGATGTATTTCCAGGGCTACATTCAAAGGTTCCGTCTGTGAGAATGTGAGGCCCAGGATCTGTATCAGAGTCAGGAATTGGACAATTTGGGCATAGTGGGGGAGGGTAATGGTCTTAATTCTTGCATATAAACATTTTATATTAGTCAATGAAATCCCTATTTAATTTTGGTATGAGTTCTGATGAATTGACCTGTGAAGGTCTGTATAGCCCTAATGGTTTTCTGCTGAGTATCTGATTTCAACAGCCAAACTAAAAGGTGACCCTTCCTCTCACCTTCCTCAAGCTGTCTTGTAAGATATTCTTTACAGAGTATGTTCCTTAGACGTTCCATCAGGGACTGGTATGATTGTTCTCAGCTCCAGCAGGTGGAGTCTATCTGTTTCGGTTTCCACTGCAGAGATTTTAAGCTCATGAAGGTGGTTCTCTGCTTCTAGGACTTCCTTCATCAGTGTCATCTTGATGCCATATGAAGTCATCATACTGAAATCTCTAATGACTACCCTGAAAGCATCACAGTCTATGTTCTAGTTGGTGGTAGTGCCTTTGTTAAAAGTTAATTAATCATCGATGACCTCCCTATTGTAGCTCTGAATAGGGGGTTTAAGAGTGCATCCGGTCGTATTCTCCATGTCGGTATCCCCGTCAATACCTCCCAAACATCAATATCCCTATAAGAGGTTTGTGGTCAGAGTTAGTGCAGTACAGGTATTCAGTGTGCAGATGCTGTTTTATCATTGATCCCATGAATTGGTCTAACTGTGTGGCCATTCCATGAACTCCTGAGTAGTAGGAGAATTCCTGGTTTACAGGATGTGCCTTCCTCCACATGTCTATCAGCTCCCACCTTGCTTTCCATTGACAGAACCCCCAAGCCAGTGGCTCACTAAGGTCCAATGGAAGGGGAGGTAGTGAACAGTCCAAAGTACAGTCAAGAACCATATTAAAGTAAAGTCCATCCCCCCTATATCCACTAAGTACCCAGGCACCAGATCAGGTGTATAGAGAGAGTCGAGGTATTGTAACTGTCTGGTAGGTAATATTTATGCTAGCTATCGATACAGACGCTCAGTCTAATGTACTGTTTAGCATTGTAAATCTGACATCGGGTCTGAATTTGTCCAGTGGATTGTAAGAGGAACTGTAGGTGCCACCCAGATCAATGTACCTGGTACAGCCAGTTCTTTAATATGAGGGATTACAAGAGGGGAGTTCCTCGAACCAAGGTCTGATTCCTTACTGTGAAGTCAGCTTCTCTAAGGGTTTTGTGAGGCCCAGACTCACCCATTACCATCATTCTGACCAGCCTTCCTCAGTTGCTCTGTCCCCCTCGCAAAGGCAGAAAATACTATGCCACGCATTTGACCCCTCCATCATTTTCCCAGCTTCCTCAGTTCTTGAGGCCATTATATGCATCTCCTGCAGGTAGGCAACATGTACTTTACTGCGGCAGATGAAGGAATACACCCTGTGCCACTTCGCCAGTGAACCCAAAACTCTGACATTTCAAGTAATAAAGTTATATCTGTGAGTCATGACGTCAAGTCAGTGAGGGGGTGGGGGAGCTCAATCTCCTGTGTGTGTGAGTCAGGTGTATTGTGCAAAATGTCACAAGTGTGCTACATGTCTTGGATGATGAGAATGGCATTGTGTTCGACTATGGGTGTCCTCTTTCACCCCGGTCGAAGCAAAATGTGCTCAGACCACCCAAACTGAGTGCAACAATATCAAACCTAAAAGCATGACCTCAACAATAGTCCATGTATACTCGCAGATCAGCATTGTTCTGTGGGGGGTGATCTTGAGGCTGAGCATAACACTACCCCCTCTACACCACTATAGGATGAAAGGCTTACCTCCGGTCTGCAAGTGATCTAGTCCAAACTCTGTACATGAGTGTCAGTGCCTCCTCCCTGGGCATGTACAATTATTTTCAGATAAGTTTGTCTGCTAACCTGGGAGTGATGGGTGGGGCCTCCTCTAGGTGACATCCATTCCCTAGTTAATGCTGTTTACAAATCATCCTCACTCATGGGTTTTCCTCACTGGACACCAACAGGGTACTCATTTCTCTCCTTATGCGGATGCTGTATATCAAAGATGCCCTTTCTGTCATTGTTCTCTCCCTCGTAGGCACCCCTGAGAGCAGTCACACTCTGTGTTGGTTGGGCCCTTGTCTTTATTTGGTGTTGGTCCCGGTTTTCCATATTTGGGAGGCATCATAGCTTTGTCCTACAGCCATGCCCAAACCCTGTCTGGGGTTGTTAATAAAAGTATCTTATTGCTTGACGTGACTCTTAGCTTTGCTGGATAAAGCAGGCTATAGGATAGCTCAAGAATAGCCGAGTGATGCGGACATAGTAGATATACAGGCGTTTTGTTGACCCTTGATGACTGTGTGCCTACAGGGCCAAACTTCCTCATGCATACCATTGAGGCCTGACAGTATACCCTTGCAGTTACTACTAGTCAGTTATTTGAGTACTGCACAGTGGTCAGGTGAGTACAGTACTCACCTTGTATGCCTGAGGAGCTGCATGCAGCCATGAAGAGTGATTCACACGTTATCACCGGGGGTGAGATGTTTTTTCGAACCTGTTACGACAAGTGCTTCAGACCTTTTATTACGCCATAGAGTAGGGCATAAACATGTTGACGCTGAAAGGGTTATAGGACCAATAACATCCTTCATTGTGTTATTGATTTTAATATGTGTCTATCCAACCCATTAATAAAAAGATACCTGGGGGTGGATGAACAATTTTTTTCAATTAGGTTTCCCCGGTCACCAGCATGCCACTACTAGAGTGAGTGAGGGTTAAATATAAAAGAATATAATTATTTCTGAGTGGCAACCACTAACCAGATGTACTCCAGGTGGTGTTAGGTGGGGGATACACAATATCATTGTTTTGTATAAGATATCTTAACTGTTTTCCGCACTTGTTTGGGCTGGCACTTCTGTACAAGTCATTTGTAGTCCAGGAAGATGTGTTTCCACGTGCCGAGGGCCATAATCTCAGACTCCCTGTAGAACATCATTCCTATTGCAGTAGTTCAACAATCTAGCTACCATTGATTGTGGTAGGGCTCCAGGAGGGAGCGTCTGAATGGCAACCTGGGCCTTCTTTCGACTGTGAAGTATATTGTCTGGGGGTACTTGAGCACCATTTTGAGCAAGCAGTCCACCATAAACAGTTCTGTTGAGTGGCCGTCTATGTTTTCGAGCATGCCAACTACTATGATATTGTTGAATTGGAACTGTTCTTCTGTGTCTTCTGCTCTGTCATGTAGTGGATGCAGCTCCCTTTAAATATCAGTTATCTGGCCTTGTAGTGCTGAGACTGTCTGCCACATGATTGTAAGGGCAGACTCTGTGTTCCCCACCTGTTCGGCAAGCTTCCTAAGGTCTTTCTGCAGCAGGTTCACATCTATGATGATTGCATCAATCTTCTTTTCTAGGGCTGTGCTGGAGTCCCGTATGGCCTGGAGAATTGCTTCAGATCTGTCCATTAGGTTAGCACCATCCTGGGTGTTCTTTGTCTGGTACCTAGGGGCCACGGCCTCTTTGGACCTCCAGTCACTGTGTGGGCTTCACCGTACCCTCCCCACCACGTGCAGGCTTATGGGTGAGCCTGCCTATTTCCTGTGACACCAGGATTGAAACATGTCCTCATGTGCACCCTGAGTGTTCCCCCGGAACACAAAGGCTCAGCTGTGAGGGTGCTGTATTAAGCTGTGTTCGATGTGAGTCACCCCGCTTGTGATTGTGTGGCTAGTCGCATGGGTTACTGAGTAAAGGCCGGGCTGCCCTGACACATGCAAGTGCTCTCCAATGATGCAGATTCTCAATAGTGGAAGTCACAGGCCTGGTACAGTCAGTTCTTTAACATGAGGGATTATGAAAGGGAGAAGTGACTTCCTCGACCCTAGGTCTAGTCTCTTACTGAGAAGTCAGCTTCTTTAAGGATTTTGCGTGGCCCAGATTCACCCCTAACCATCCCTCTTTCCAGCCTTCCTCAGTTGCTCTGCCCCAGGTGGAATATGAGGGCTAGGGTTCCTGAGAGCCACAATGTGCTCTGCCTCCCACCAGAGCAGGCCTCAGAGAGCCAGCTCTGGCAACCTGGGCCTCTGCTTATTTTTTTTATATCCCCCAGTTATCTGCACCTAGTGCAGTCTCCTCCAGACTCTCTACCCTGCGGGTGAGCTCCGTCACACTAAAGCCACCATATCACCAGGCCACAAGAAGCCACCATCAGCTTTCAGGCCCCTGCTTAGCTGTCTCTGGTGCCCAAGCTTCCCCAGGACAGCATACCGCTGCCTGCGTTTTCAATGCGGTCCACCAACAGCTGCCATCAGGGGCTGGCAGGCCTCCACTCCTCTTTACGATTGCTCTGGTCCAGCTGCCCACAATGTCCCTTGGTCTCCCAACTGCTCAGGGACCAGTGCACTTTAGTCCGGACACGGATGAGGCTTGTGGCCCAAGGATAATTCAGGTTCGTTGTGGTGGAGCAGGAATGCAATGCTCATGCGTCCTCAATCTTTTTTTTTATAAACCATTTTTATTAGTTTTATATAGAACAGCTTAAAAGCCCAGCAGGTCACTGGTACAATCAGCACAGGTAAAATAATGCACCATGTAGATCCAACGCTTGACACACTGATGCGCAAACAAGAACCACCAACCTACTCATTAGACTGAACACACCCCCCTTATGATAAAACTAGGCTCCTTGCCCCATCCCAACTCCCCCACACCTTTTTATACTTGACTGGGCACCCCTGTGCTTCATAGACCACCTTCTCCTGCTGAGCACATCAGTCCACCCCACAATGCCACTTTACAATTGCAGGAGCGGCCTCGGCCTTCCAGTTTGCTGCAATGTCTCTTTTGGCCAGCAAGCAGGCTGCCCCCACGAATGTCTGATCTGCTCTGCTGGAACCCACCCCGTCAAGCACCCCCAGGAGAACTAGTAGTGGAGCAACCTCGACTTCCACCTGTATAACTCTCGAAATCTCTCTGAACACCTGCCTCTAATAACAGGTTAGATGGGGGAAGGTCCATACCTTATGAAAAAAGTCTGTGTTGGGGCTTGCACAATGACGACAATCCGCTTGGGGCCATAGACCCGCTCTATGCAACTTGTTAAGTGTGATATATGCTGTATGAAGAATGTATGACTGCACCACTCGGAGACGGGAGGTAATAATTAGAGACTGCAGGGCCATTAACGCTTCCCTCCAGTCTCCATCATCGATCGGGCCCACCCGCTGCTCCCATCGCTCTCGGAGCTTGTCAAATGTTTGGGCGGTGTTACTAACTAATGAGCGATAGATGCGTCACACTCCTCTTTCACCCAGAGCGCCCATCATGATTTTTGCCTCTATGGGGCTGAATTACAGGAATTCTGTCCCTCTCCGAATATGTGGCTGCAATGCATGCCTGAGCTGCAGATACTTGTGAAATTGGGACTTATGAAGCTCAAATTGCTCCTGGCGCTCCTGAAATGATCTCATGTGGGAGCCAATCCAAACATCACCCAGCTGGGAAATACCTATGAGGTCCCATTTATGGAACCCCTAAAGTTCTGATACCTCCCCCAGCCACAGTCCCTGCCACAGCGGAGTCTGCTGGGTGAGGTGGTGCCACCACCCCATCGTTCGCTGCGCAGCCCTCCACCCCGCCAACACCACTGAGTCACTTCTGAAACGTTACGCGGCAGGGGGTCACCGTACAGCATCCCAAGCAAGCTAGAAAAGCCCATTGTCAACAGTTCTAATTGATACGCCAGTTCCAACCAGCCCCCTCCCAACCAGTCGTGGATGACCAATAAGTGCATAGCTAAGTAGTATAGACAGAGGTTGGACATCCCCAATCCCCCTTCATAGACATCTCCTGACATGTACGGAGCGCTAGCGGGGGCGTGAAACATGCCATAGGAACCGCTGTGCCACCACCTCCATCTCGCTAAACCACTTCCTAGGAATATGGTGCGGAATATTTTGAAGCACATAGAGGAGCCGAGGAAGCACCATCATTTTATATAGCGCAATTCGACCCAGAATGTTGAGGGGGAGTGACAGCCAGCGCTGGAGGTCCTCCTTGACTCTCCGAGTCAAGGGTGCCACATTGAAGGACCAGGCCAACTCAGGCAAGAGAGCTACATGTATCCCAAGGTACCTGAAGCTGTTACGGCGGAGAGGGATATTCTGCTGCCAGTCGTAGCTATCCCTGGCTGAGCTCAGCGGGACCAAGAGAGACTTACCAGGATTTACTACCAGACCTGATGCTTCTGCGAACAGGCCTAAGAGCTGCAGCACTCGGGCCCGCTGCTAGCTGGATTTGCCAAAAACACCAGTACGCCGTCTGCGTACAATGCAATGCGGTCTTCCTGCCCAGTGGGCCAGTCCCACCCATCAATCAAAGGAACCTCCATCACCAGTGTGAACAAAAGCGGAGAGAGAGGGCAGCCCTGATGAGTCCCCCTCTGGATGGGGCACGAATCCAACACTACCCCGTTCACCTGCACTCGGGCCGTGGGGTTAGAGTAGAGGAGTTTTACCAACACCCGAAATTGTGGACCGAATCTGGCCCTCTCCAGCAGCCTACGGAGATAGGACCAGTCCACCGTATTGAAAGCCTTCTCGACATCTATGAGAAGGAGTGCCAGTGAGGGGACCAAGAGGGCCTGGTTAGCCAGAGCCTCGTGTAGCTGTCTGATACAGTGCATAGTACTCCGATTCGGCATAAAATCACTCTGGTCGTGGTGTATTAGTAAGGGTAACACTTTTCTCAACCTCCTCAAACATGGCTAGCAAGTAGGAGGCAAGCACATCCCGAAACTTACTATAGAGCTCAGCCGGAAACCCGTCAGGACCTGGAGTCTTACCCGCCGCTAATTCAGAAATAGTGGCTCTGATTTCCTCAACACCTATAGCCTCGTCCAAATCCTGCCTGTCCACCACCAAAATCTTCAGAAAGGATACTTCTTATAACAAGGGATCATTCCTCTCCGCCAAGGGTCTGGGGCGCTCATCATACAATCTTGCATAATAGGTGGCAAAGCTCTGAGCGATCTCACAAGGTGGTCATGAGACTGCTCCCGATTCATCAATGACTTCCGGAACGATCCTCCCAGCCGTTGGCCAGTCGCTAGCCAGTGCAGAAGCTTGCCGTTTTTGTCTCCCCACCCATAAACCCGGGCCACAGAAACCCGCCACACGTGCTTCGCCACCTCAAGAGAAGCGTGCCTAATCTCCTTCCAGGTCAAGATGAGCTGCCTCGTGCTTCACTTTCGGCCTCAGCAAGCCGACCTTCCAGACACACCGCTTGGGACTCTAACACTGCCTGACTGCGCACCCGCTCCAGCACGCGAAAAAGGTATTTGTCGTGTCCCCAAAGGGTAGCCTTACAGGCAGCCCAAAGGGTACCCGGGGACGACACCGAACCGAGGTAAATAGAGAATTATTCTGACAGTCAGTCTCCTATAGCCTGAGTATAGTCGCTATCTTGAAGAAACCAGGCTTTGAGCCGCCACACCGGACGTCGGCTCGCATCAACATCATCCAGTCGAAGCAAAAGCGGGGCATGGTCTGAGACCCCATGTGGGAGCATTTCCACCCCTGTGACCCGAGGTACGTCGAGGACCAGAACAAGAAAGAGGTCTATCCTGGCGTGAGTGTGGTGCGCTGCCGATGTGTGGGTGTAGCGCCGCAAACAGGGATGCCATATCCGCCAGACATCACAGAGACTGAGACCCTCACCCAATTAAGCAGCCCTGACGCTCTGGAAGCCCGATTCGAGGATAAAGGTCCCATAATGTCCAGCTCTGGGTTTAGCACTGAGTTGAGGTCTCCTCCCAAAATAGTCAGTACTGGGGGAAGCCCCGCCACTATGTCCCTAAGGGTCATAAGAAAACACTGTAGAACTCCCAGGGGGGGCATAAATGCTAAGGATGTTGATGGGGTGCCCTTCCACCAGCCTGGAGATCACCACATACCGGCCCTGTGGGTCCAAGTGAGAGGTAGTCACCACCATGGATAAAGAACGGTGCAATAAAATGGCCATCCCCTTGGACCCTCTGCAAAAGCCCGCATGATAGCCCCTGTCATACCCCCATCAGCAGCATGGGGCATCGAGTGCCAAGTAGATGGGTCTCCTGCAACAGGACCACAGACGGAGCAAAGCAACAGAGGGTGCTAAACACCGCTGACCATTTGATTTTATCCAGGAGTCCGTTTACATTCCAGGATAGTGCCCGCTTAGAAGACTCGGACATAAGCAAGAGATCAAGGACAGTGCATCCCATGCACCCACCAGCTATTCCATCGTGACCTATCGAGCCAACCCTGAAAAGTAAAACACTGACTCACCAGAGCAAAAAACAGCTAAACAACCCCAGAACTCCCCCCAACTGTCACCCTCCCCATACTTCCACCCCAGAAGCATCTGTCGCCCCAAATAGTAGATACAAAATGTCTATGGTAAGTGTGTAGTGGTGGACCTCTCCGTTTGAGTCAGAGTTTTGCAATGCGGCCGGTCACTGTCCCTCGTCACGCCTCCTGGGGGGAGCGCTCGCTCAAACTCTTCCTTATACATACAGTAAAGGGAGTCAGAATCAGGTATTGCGGCCGCCCTCAGCGGCCATCAAGGCTCTGCCGCGGCCCACCCCATCCACGCGGGCAGTGGGTAGGCCCGCCGCTGCAGCCTCAGGCAGCGCAGCCCGACCACGGCTCCGCCGCAGTGTTCGCAAAAGAAAGTTGCCCCTAGCTGCCCCTTCACACTCCCGGCGCCCGGGAGTCCCTGGGAAGCAGCGGGGCACCAGGACAGTGGATGACAGAGGGGTCTAGAGCTCTCCTAGAGTGCGGTCACCATCTTGACGCCAGTGCCCACGCCCGCATCCTCCATCTTATAGGGCTATGCCACACCCCTGAGTTACATTGCTAACACATACCAGTTGAGTGTGAGTTAGGCATATTAGCCTGGATTTCCTAAAAGCAGAACACAATTACATAATTGTTCATATTCCTACTATCGCCAATTGTGAAGGGTGCTCAGTGACAGTTGTGCTTATTTTCATCTACCTACAAACCCTGCAGGCTCACACTCCATGAGCTTTAGACTCTCATACTCTTCCTCCTTCCACTCTGCAGTTCCCTATTATCATTCGCAGTCTGTATACAAACCGACTGTAAACTTTCTCCAGATCTTCCAGAACGTTTCTAGATATCTGCTATTTTCAATGACTGAGACTGAGATAAATCTTTGAGTGCTCATACACCAATCGATTTCCCGTCACCCAAATCAATTTCTTGTGAGGCTATTTACATCGCTCCATTTCCCACAATTCTCATTTGGCTGCACCCATAGCTCTTCTGCCAAAGGCAAATGGGTCAAGAACGTTAGAAATTCGAGAATAACACTAGATGGAACTCTATGAATTTGTGGATTTTAGCAGCCACCTACTTCTGACGTTGTTGGCCAAAAGCTGGCTCGGATTATTTAGGAAACATTACTTTAAAAGGTTAGTACATTCAGTCCGTTGATAGAATTTTGTGAAAAATGTAAGAGTACCCAGTTCGGCATTGATGCATCTCACACAATGGTAGAATTTTAGGGATGCTTTATCCATCATATACCAAAAACTTGGACCTGCTTCATTTGTTAGAAACTCAGCTCTCCAGACCTTCTTATCTTTGCGATGTATACATTTCAAAGACCATTCAGGTTTATTTCTTGTGCAGTGATTCTGCTCCATAGTAAGAACAGTGCAAGGCTTTCCTCTTCACTGTATTTATTCACTCCCCAGTTCTCTGGTTTCTTCAGCATTGATCCATCTGTTATGATTCCTTCCCCTCACTCAGTCTTTTAGTTCGACTTGCATGGACATCTGCCCAGTCTCATTCGTAATGTTTGCTTGTTTCTAGCCTTTTGATGTTACACACATTTATTTACTCATATGTATGTATGTTTGTCCGCACATGCGTTGATCCTTAATTTCTTAAAATTTATTTGGTTTCCTATAAACAGTATTTTGCCACACTGTACACTGTATTTTTTAAGTGCACATTTAGGTGGATTTTCTGTATCAGTCTTCAGTACTCTTACTGTGCAGGCTCACCTTCATTTAAGGTTTCATGAAAAATGAGTAATATCAAAAATTGGTCATAGCATTCCCACATATGACATGTGTGGTGTTAATATATTATTTGGTTAGCATGGGAGGTACAATGAAAGAATTTTATTTCTACAAGATTGGCATTTAACAGCGTAGTGTTGGCCACAGGTGTTTGCCTCTGCAAACAGAATTAGCTTCCCATGAAGTGATGTTGCATTACAGCCTCAAAAATGCAGTGTAATCTCATTTCTGCTGTACAAGTGTTGGATAACAGAAAGGTGGCAAATACGCAACAATACCCTTAACGTACATTTACCACTGTTACTGGATAGATCTGACATTAAGTTGACATTACAGTTGTGTAGGTCTGAAAGGCTAAGATAACACTTGAAAACAATCTTCATTCATTATCATGTTTTTTCATAGCTAATTATTTCCGACTTTCTCTTTTATCATTAGATCCCCCTTCCCAATACTGACGATAACGAAGAAGCTATTCAGGACGTAGTAAGTGCTCGTGTTATATTGATTTCATGGGGAAAATCCGGAAAAACCTCCTAATTAGGTGTGGGTTATTAACTGGATTTCATGAAAGCAGAACACAGTTATATAATTGTTCATCTTGTTAGATAGCTCCACTCGGGATGCTGCTCAGTGTCATTTGTGCTTATTTTCTTCCCCAGGTAATCTAGGAGGTCTCTCACTCCTTGCGCTTTATATTCTGAAACGTCCTCCTTTTCCACTTCTGCACCTCCACATAGACATTCCATCCACAGGTTACTTATAAAAGTAATGTAATCATTCTTCGGATTTGTGAACTTTTTTCCAGAAACGGCTTTTTTCAAAGAATAATAAATGTCAGGACAATTCTTTAAATGCTCATGAAGCTGTCCTTTTCCAATCAGCCAAATGTATTTCATGAAAGGATATTTGCATCACTTCATTTCTTAAAATTCTTTTTGTGCTATCACTCATGCCTACACCATCAATGATAAATAGATCAAGGACCTTAGAAATTCAAGCATCACAACAGATAGAGCTCCATCACATTGTGAAAAAGAAGTGTAAAATAAATTTTGCATATCATTTGGTTTTCTTGCAAATATTAGCCATTTTTGGTTTCTTCAAGAAGCCTAATTCGGTTGTTGCTGGCAAGGCTGGGCCGGATAATTGAGGAAAAAGTACTCGAAGAGTTTAGGCTATTCAGTTCATTTATATACATTTCTCAAAAAGTATGGTTATCCTATCCACCACTGAGTCACGTATGCTTATCGCAAGAGAGAACGACAGACACACTTTGTCCATCATCTACCAAAGACTTGGTTACCTTATAAGAATCTCCAGTGTCTGGGCCTTCTTGGTTTTGCCAATGCACACATTCAAAACACATGCAGGTTTATACCCTGTGCAATGATTCTGCTTTTAGTAAGAACACTTCAGCACTGGATCCTTTATAGATTCATATGCTTGAATTATCTCCCAACATCAGGCTGGGGACCCCAGGCTAGGGGACCCCCGTTAGTCTATATGAGTACAGCACCATACCAGTGCAGCAAATAACGTTGACAATAAATGGACACACATCAGCTCATCCCTATCTGTCCAGCACATGATGTGACCTGAACCCTAGAGAATCAGGTGAGGAGGGGGGGACTAATGGTTGCAACCCTCCTCAAAGGCTCCAACTGCCAGATTTTCTACTCATTGGTTTCAGCCAACAGGGAATCCCCTGAACCCTGCTCAGCTCTATCTCTTGAACGTTTGACCAGGAACTCATCTGAAAATCATGACAGACTGTGTCTGCTTCATCTTACTGGAGATCTGAGGTACAATTATATTTTTGGGAAAAAGCCATTGCAGAATTTCCTCAGCGAAGGGCACTTTTCAGGCCATTTGGAATGTGTGAGGCAAGAAATGCTTTCATCAATAAGCCTGAAGCTAAATCTGTCTACTGCCTGCATAAATCTGGCTTTGAATCCTAACACTGTGATATATTTACTTTCAGTTTTGAAACCTCGAAAGACAGAGAAGGTAGGCTTTTACCCCTCATCTGTGCCAAATCATCAGCTGCTCCTTTTGAAAACAGTGCTCTGCAATCTAAAAAATGCAGACATGAAGGCAATAAATGAAGAAAAGCAGTTACTTGTGCGACCTCAGAACCCAGTCTCTAACTTGCTGTAAAGCAGTTTGGGCCTGCGTGAAAAGACAGACTTCTAGTCAATTGCGGTTGCACCTATGACTGCAAGAATTAAATTGGAAAAAAGAAGGCAAAACCTGTGCCTCCAATCTCTAGAACTATGTATTTTATTCCATTATCTGAAAAAGCGTTAACAAAAGTGCCATCCAGTAGTGCTTCCATGGTGCAAATCTCATCGTTGACAGCTGTCCCACCATTGACAAAGTCATTTATGAGCAGCCAGCAGTCCAGGGGGAGTAAGGAATTCTCAATATTGATTAAACAGTGGTCCAAGAAGACTCCCCAACCATCGTTGGCAGAATCCTCTTCATCGATGAAGAAAGTACCTCTGTCAATTAAGGCACATTTGACGAAGACATCATCAACAACCAAGTTAGCACGATCTATGAAAGTCATTGTTGATGAGCAAGCCACCTTCGTTGACAAAAATATCATTGTCGACCAAACCACCTCAGTCCACAAAGGCACAAGAGTTACCATTGATGGGTGCACCAAAATCCACGGTTCTGGGGTCAAAATAAGTTATGTCATCCAGTTATCACTGGCAGTGACAGTGATAGCATCATTTGCAGAGTCACATGTTTCCACAATCTCTACAGTTTGCCTCGAACTCCAATAACTTTCATGCGGTCCCTGAAGCAGTTGAAATCACCAAGAAGAATTTTGTCAGAACAATTCCTAGATGAAGACCACAATGGTGGTCTCCCTAGAGATTTGGTGAAAAGTTCCCAGATCAGAAATCAGGCAGAGAACAAATGTATTTGATGATATTATGTCAGGCACTGCCTTTCAAGAAGGAGGTCCACATGCCCTTGATTTCCATTTTCTACCTGAAAAGGCTGACAACGATAGGGATGAATCTTACAGTTACTCAGATTGATCCTACTCTGATATACTGAAAGAAATGCAGATTGCTTAGACCCCTAGCTCCTAATGGTGCAAGTGCAAATGGAGTGTTTCCAAGACAGGGGAAAATTGAGGCAGGAAGTTTGTGGGGATTGCCTCCAACTAGATCACTGGCCCGCTTCAAGCACTCCCTCTGGACTTGACACCTAAACCAATGACAAATGTGCTGCCAAAGACCCTGGTGTGTCAAAAACTCTTCCTCAGGAAGGAACAACAGAACTGACAAGAAGATGACAGGACTTGACACACCTTATCCACCAGATCAGGATGATGGGGATAATTTTCCCATTCATGACACCATCTCCTCTCATGAGGAGAATCAGAATCCTGAATGGGAAGATTATGTGCCAACAGAGCAACTGAGTTCAGATCTGATTCTGAGGAACTCAATACCAGATGATATTTACAGCTTTCAAGAATGAGGGTAGAGCTGAAAGACGTTTAGATGTGGTAATACTAACCATAGAAAATAAATCTTTTCTATTTAGGTTCAAAGAAAAAAACAGAAGATCAGACAAAACAATCTCAGTGCTTGATTACATTTGGGAAGTAGGTCTTAGCTGCATGAGGAATCCTGCAACAATGGGATCAACATTGATAGCAAAACTAGAGAAAAAATGCAAAGCACCTGATACAGCACTTGTATGCATATTTCTACAATAACAGACAACAGTATAGAAAGAGGTCACTTCAGCAGGCCACTTCATCTACTTTTTAACCTTATGGGCAAGGATATTATACCAAGAACACAAAATGTAACGAGACAAACAGGAAATAAACAGCAAAGGATCATAAAGACCCATCAACAACTAATAGCCATGGCAAAGGGTGAATAATGTGACTCCCAGAGCTGTCCACCTCTCTCAATATCCATAGTGGTTGGGGTAAGGTGGTGGCATATACTTCAACAAGGTGAACTATAATATCAGACTGATGGATATTACACCTAATTGAACATGGACACACAAGAGATTTTACAACAAATCCACCAACAACTTTTTCCATCAAGGAGAAGCACCATCACTTAAAGGCACTGAAACACCAATTAAAAAAGTTGCATCTCAAAATGCCATAGAACCTGTATCAATAAGTGAGAAAGACCTGGGATATTATTCAAGATGTTTCCTTATCCTCAAAATGAATGGAGAGTTGGATCTTCAAGCAATAAATAAGCCTTTGAAAATGCAGACTTTCAAAATGTTCTCCTTGCTGGATGAGATGCATATAAACAATTATAAGGCATCCATAGATCTAGAAGATATGCATTTCAACCTGCGATCCATCATAAACTCACCTGCTTCAGGGTAGATGGAGAACACTACAGTAGCGTCTTGCAGGATTTAGAATGGAACCTTTCTGGCTCCCCGTGGACTCTGCATCAGTGTATGATGTAATTGCTAGAATAGAATGTATGAAAGTTTGCTTTAGAATGTTGGAGTCCACAGGTACACGCAGAGAAATAAAGACCTATGATTTACAGCTCTGTGTGTGGCCTAGTCATTCAGGGGGTCCCAGGCTGAGAAAGATGCTACAACTGGTGACGTGATAGGTGATAATTAACCTGAAGAAGGAAGTGCTCTCCTGGAGAATTTGCCTTGGTCCAAGCAAACTGCTTGTGCATGCCACGTGTGCCTTCATCGAACAGCCAAATCAATGGTTGGCATATGTGGAGTCTAAGCCCAACTCCAGCTAGTGTGAAGCGTGTAAATAGAAAGCTTCACAAAAAAGTTTATGCATTGTTGGTCAAGAAACTACGACCAAGATCTTACAAAAAGTTACCATGCTGCTACACAAAATAGAGATATATAATATTTGGAGTATTAAAGCTAAAGGCAGATTCAACCATGTTTACTAAGCACAGTTAAAGACTATCTGTAAGGAAATGCCTCCTTGGCATGGTTACCCCCTGACTTTTTGCCTTTGCTGATGCCAAGTTATGATTTGAAAGTGTGCTGAGGCCTGCTAACCAGGCCCCAGCACCAGTGTTCTTTTCCTAACCTGTACCCTTGTCTTCACAATTGGCACACCTTGGCATCCAGGTAAGTCCCCTGTAACTGGTACCCCAGGTACCAAGGGCCCTGATGCCAAGGAAGGTCTCTAAGGGCTGCAGCATGCCATCCTGGGGACCCCTCACTCAGCACAGACAAACTGCTTGCCAGCTTGTGTGTGCTGGTGGGGAGAAAATGACTAAGTCGACATGGCACTCCCCTCAGGGTGCCATGCCGACCTCACACTGCCCATGGCATAGATAAGTCACCCCTCTAGCAGGCCTTACAGCCCTAAGGCAGGGTGCACTATACCATAGGTGAGGGCATAGGTGCATGAGGACTATGCCCCTACAGTGTCTAAACTAAACCTTAGACATTGTAAGTGCAGGGTAGCCATAAGAGTATATGGTCTGGGAGTCTGTCATACACAAACTCCACAGCATAATGGCTACACTGAAAACTGGGAAGTTTGGTATCAAACTTCTCAGCACAATAAATGCACACTGATGCCAGTGTACATTTTATTGTGAAATACACCCCAGAGGGCATCTTAGAGATCCCCCCTGAAAACATACCCAACTTCCAGTGTGGGCTGACTAGTTTTGCCAGCCTGCCACACACCACACATGTTGCTGGCCACATGGGGAGATTGCCTTTGTCACTCTGTGGCTAGTAACAAAGCCTGTCCTGGGTGGAGGTGCTTCTCACCTCCCCCTGCAGGAACTGTAACACCTGGCGGTGAGCCTCAAAGGCTCACCCCGTTTGTTACAGCGCCACAGGGCATTCCAGCTAGTGGAGATGCCCGCCCCTCTCCGGCCACGGCCCCACTTTTGGCAGCAAGGCCGGAGGAGATAATGAGAAAAACAAGGAGGAGTCACTGGCCAGTCAGGACAACCCCTAAGGTGTCCTGAGCTGAGGTGACTCTGACTTTTAGAAATCCTCCATCTTGCAGATGGAGGATTCCCCCAATAGGATTAGGGATGTGCCCCCCTCCCCTCAGGGAGGAGGCACAAAGAGGGTGTAAGCACCCTCAGGGCTAGTAGCCATTGGCTACTAACCCCCCAGACCTAAACACCCCCCTAAATTGAGTATTTAGGGGACCCCAGAACCTAGGAAGATAGATTCCTGCTACCTAAGACGAAGAAGGACTGCTGACCTAAAGCCCTGCAGAGAAGACGGAGACACCAACTGCTTTGGCCCCAGCCCTACCGGCCTGTCTCCCCACTTCAAGAGAAACTGCAACAGCGACGCATCCCCCAGGGTCCAGCAACCTCTGAAGCTTCAGAGGACTACCCTGCATCTAAAAGGACCAAGAGCTCCAGAGGACAGCGACTCTGTTCCAAAGAAGCTACAACTTTGCAGCAAAGAAACAACTTTTAAAGGACTGCACGTTTCCCGCCGGAAGCGTGAGACTTTCCACTCTGCACCCGACGCCCCCGGCTCGACCTGCGAAGAACCAACACTACAGGGAGGACTCCCTGGCGACTACGACCCTGTGAGTAGCCAGAGTTGAACCCCCTGAGCCCCCCAGCGACGCCTGCAGAGGGAATCCAGAGGCTTCCCCTGACTGCGACTGCCTGCTTCAAAGAACCTGACGCCTGGTAAAGACACTGCACCTGCAGCCCCCAGGACCTGAAGGATCCGACCTCCAGTGCAGAAGCGACCCCCAGGTGGCTCTCTCCCTTGCCCAGGTGGTGGCTACCCCGAGGAGCCCCCCCCTTGCCTGCCTGCTTCGCTGATGAGACCCTTGGGTCTCCCATTGAAACCTATTGCGAACCCAACGCCTGTTTGCACACTGCACCCGGCCGCCCCGTGCCGCTGAGGATGTACCTTCTGTGCTGACTTGTGTCTCCCCCGGTGCCCTACAAAACCCCCCTGGTCTGCCCTCCGAAGTCGCGGGTACTTACCTGCTGGCAGACTGGAACCGGGGCACCCCCTTCTCCATTGAAGCCTGTGCGTTTTGGGCACCACTTTGAACTCAGCACCTGACTGGCCCTGAGCTGCTGGTGTGGTAACTTTGGGGTTGCTCTGAACCCCCAACAGTGGGCTACCTTGGACCCAACTTTGAACCCTGTAGGTGGTTTACTTACCTGCAAAACTAACAAATACTTACCTCCCCAGGAACTGTTAAAATTTGCACTGTCTAGTTTTAAAATAGCTTATTGCCATTTTTGCCAAAACTGTACATGCTATTTTGCTGATTCAAAGTTCCTTTGATACCTGAGTGAAATACCGTTCATTTAAAGTATTGATTGTAAATCTTGAACCTGTGGTTCTTAAAATAAACTAAGAAAATATATTTTTCTATACAAAAACCTATTGGCCTGGAATTGTCTTTGAGTGTGTGTTCCTCATTTATTGCCTGTGTGTATGTACAACAAATGCTTAACACTACCCTCTGATAAGCCTACTGCTCGACCACACTACCACAAAACAGAGCATTAGAATTATCTCCTTTTGCCACTATCTTACCTCTAAGGGGAACCCTTGGACTCTGTGCATGCTATTTCTTACTTTGAAGTAGTACATACAGAGCCAACTTCCTACATTGGTGGATCAGCGGTGGGGTACAAGACTTTGCATTTGCTGGACTACTCAGCCAATACCTGATCACACGACTAAATTCCCAAAATTGTCATTAGAAACTGATTTTTGAAATTTGAGCTATTTTTCTACATTTTTAAAAGTCCTGCTAGGGCCTTGTGTTAGTCCCTGTTAGCATTTCTTTTATAGTTTAAAAGCTTTGTAAAATTTTGAATTAAGTTCTAGAGATAGTTTTAGATTCTTAAAAAGTATTCCAACTTTTAGAAACAAATTGTCTACTACAGAAGAGAATGTGATGGAACTCAACCTCACCCCTTACCTGCATCTTAGGATGTCAGAGTTAAGGTCTCTCTGTAAAATCAAAAAGATAAAGACTGGTTCAAACCCTACCAAAGTACAGCTCCAGGAGCTCTTGGCAGAGTTTGCTAAAAACAACCCTTCTGATGATGGCCTCATAGAGGGGGACACTAGTGAGGTGGAGGAATTCCCACCTCCAACCCTAGATAGGGAGAACAGGGTTCCTCCAACCCTGACTCCAGAAGTGATAGTCAGAGATGCTGCTTCTCTCACAGGAGAGTGCAGCAACTCTGGAAGCATTGAGGACAGCCTCAATGAAGATGACCGCCTGCTAGCCAGGCTGGTCAAAAGATTGGCTCTGGAAAGACAGATCCTAGCCATAGAAAGGGAAAGACAAGAGATGGGCTTAGGTCCCATCAATGGTGGCAGCAACATAAATAGGGTCAGAGATTCTCCTGACATGCTAAAAATCCCTAAAGGGATTGTAACTAAATATGAAGATGGTGATGACATCACCAAATGGTTCACAGCTTTTGAGAGGGCTTGTGCAACCAGAAAAGTAAACAAATCCCACTGGGGTGCTCTCCTTTGGGAAATGTTCACTGGAAAGTGTAGGGATAGACTCCTCACACTCTCTGGAAAAGATGCAGAATCCTATGACCTCATGAAGGCTACCCTGATTGAGGGCTTTGGATTCTCTACTGAGGAGTACAGGATTAGGTTCAGGGGGGGGGGCAGAAATCCTCGAGCCAGACCTGGGTTGATTTTGTTGACTTCTCAGTCAAAACACTGGATGGTTGGATTCATGGCAGTGATGTAAATGATTATGATGGGCTGTACAATTTATTTGTGAAAGAACACCTGTTAAGTAATTGTTTCAATGATAAACTGCATCAGCATCTGGTAGACCTAGGACCAATTTCTCCCCAAGAATTGGGAAAGAAGGCCGACCATTGGGTCAAGACTAGGATGACCAAGACTTCCACAGGGGGTGACCAAAAGAAAGGGGACACAAAGACTCCCCAGGGGAAGAGTGTTGAGACATCCAAGGGAATTAGTAAAGAGTCTTCTACAGGGCCCCAAAAACCTGCTCAGGAGGGAGGGTCCAAAGCCTCTTCACAATCCAATTTTGGGTACAAGGGTAAAAACTTTGATCCCAAAAAGGCCTGGTGTCATAGCTGTAATCAGCAGGAACACCAAACTGGAGACAAGGCCTGTCCCAAGAAAGGTTCCACTTCAAACTCTATTCCAGTTACCACTGGAATAGCTAGTCTCCAGGTGGGATCAATAGTGTGCCCAGAGCAAATCACGGTTCACACTGAAGCTACATTAGTCTCTGAGGGTGGGGTGGACTTAGCCACACTGGCTGCCTGGCCCCCTAAGATGCAAAAACACAGGCAGTAACTCTTCGTTAATGGGACTAGTGTAGAAGGCCTGAGGGATATAGGTGCCAGTGTCACCATGGTGACAGAAAAACTGGTTTCCCCTGGTCAATACCTGGCTGGACAAACTTATCCAGTCACCAACGCTGACAATCAGACTAAAGTACATCCCATGGCTATGGTAACTTTGGAGTGGGGAGAGGTCAATGGCCTGAAACAGGTGGTGGTCTCCTCAAATATCCCTGTAGACTGTTTGCTTGGAAATGACCTGGAGTCCTCAGCATGGGCTGAGGTAGAACTCAAAACCCATGCAGCCATGCTGGGTATCCCTGAACGGGTGGGTGTCAAGACAAGGGAACAGTGCAAGGCTCAGGGTGAAAAAGTGGTGTTGGAGCCTGGAAAAAGGGCCCAACCCTCCAAGAGAAAAGGAAAGAATACTGGGGAACCAGCTTCAACACAACAAGAGAAAGAGAACCTCTCTTCCCAGGAAGAAGTTCTGCCCTCTGAGGGAACTGAGCCTATGGAGTTAGAACCTTATCAGGATGAACTCTTAGGCCCAGGGGGACCCACAAGGGAACAGTTGTGTAAGGGGCAAGAAACGTGTCCCTCTCTTGAAGGCCTAAGGCAGCAATATGCTGAAGAGACCAAAGGAAAAATCACTGGAACACATAGAGTTTATTGGGAAGATGGACTCCTCTACACTGAGGCAAGAGATCCCAAACCTGGTGCCACTAGGAGAGTGGTAGTGCCTCAGGAGTTTAGGAAGTTCATTGTGACCTTAGCTCCTGATATTCCACTTGCTGGGCATTTGGGACAAACCAAGACTTGGGAAAGGTTAGTTAACCATTTCTATTGGCCCAATATGTCCCAGAAGGTAAAGGAGTAGTTTTGTGTCTCCTATGCCACCTGTCAAGCCAGTGGTAAGACAGGTGGACACCCAAAGGCCCCCCTCATTCCACTTCCAGTGGTGGGGGTCCCCTTTGAAAGAGTGGGTGTGGACATAGTGGGTCCACTTGAACCTCCCACAGCCTCAGGGAACCAGTATATCCTAGTGGTATTTAGTGGATCATGCCACTAGGTACCCTGAAGCAATCCCCCTTAGGTCCACAACTGCCCCTGTAGTAGCAAAAACACTCATTGGTATCTTTACCAGAGTGGGATTTCCTAAGGAGGTGGTGTCTGACAGGGGTACCAACTTTATGTCAGCATACCTGAAGCATATGTGGAATGAGTGTGGGGTGACTTACAAATTCACCACACCATACCATCCACAAACCAATGGTCTTGTAGAAAGATTTAACAAGACATTGAAAGGCATGATCATGGGGCTCCCTGAAAAGCTCAAAAGGAGATGGGATGTCCTCTTGCCATGTCTGCTTTTCGCCTACAGAGAGGTGCCTCAGAAGGGAGTAGGGTTTTCCCCATTTGAACTTCTGTTTGGCCGTCCTGTCAGAGGACCACTATCTCTTGTAAAAGAAGGCTGGGAGAGACCTCTTCATGAGCCTAAACAATATATAGTGGACTATGTACTAGGCCTACGTTCAAGGATGGCAGGGTACATGGAAAAGGCAAGCAAAAACCTTGAGGCCAGCCATCAACTCCAGAAGATGTGGTATGACCAAAACGCTGCAATGGTTGAATTTCAGCCAGGGCAGAAAGTCTAGGTTCTGGAGCCTGTGGCCCCCAGGGCACTTCAGGACAAATGGAGTGGCCCTTACCCAGTGCTAGAAAGAAAGAGTCAGGTCACCTACCTGGTAGACCTTGGCACTAGCAGGACCCCCAAAAGGGTGATCCATGTGAACTGCCTCAAACTCTTTCATGAAGGGCAGATGTGAATCTGTTGATGGTAACAGATGAGGACCAGGAAGCTGAGAGTGAACCTCTCCCTGATCCCCTCTCCACAGACCCTAAAGATGGCTCAGTAGATGGAGTGGTCTATTCAGACACCCTCTCTGGCCAACAGCAATCTGACTGTAGGAAAGTCTTACAACAGTTTGCTGAGCTCTTTTCCCTAACCCCTGGTCAGACACACCTGTGTACCCATGATGTGGACACAGTAGACAGCATGCCTGTCAAAAACAAATTTTTCAGACAGTCTGGCCAAGTTAAGGAAAGCAGCAGAGTGGAAGTCCACAAGATGCTGGAATTGGGAGTCATTGAGCACTCTGACAGCCCCTGGGCTAGCCCAGTGGTCTTAGTCCCCAAACCTCACACCAAGGATGGAAAGAGAGAGATGAGGTTTTGTGTGGACTACAGAGGACCTAATTCTGTCACCAAGACAGATGTCCATCCCATTCCAAGGGCAGATGAGTTAATTGGCACATTAGGTGCTGCCAGACACTTAAGTACCTTTGACTTGACAGCAGGGTACTGACAAATCAAAATGGCACCAAGAAAAGACAGCATTCTCCACACCTGATGGGCACTATCAGTTTACTGTTATGCCCTTTGGTTTAAAGAATGCCCCTGCCACCTTCCAAAGGTTGGTGAATCAAGTCCTTGCTGGCTTGGAGTCCTTTAGTGCAGCTTATCTTGACGATATTGCTGTCTTTAGCTCCAGCTGGCAGGATCACCTGGTCCACCTGAAGAAGGTTTTGAAGGCCCTGCAAGCAGCAGGCCTCTCTATCAAGGCATCCAAATGTCAGATAGGGCAGGGAACTGTGGTTTACTTCGGACACCTTGTAGGTGGAGGCCAAGTTCAGCCACTCCAAACCAAGATCCAGACTGTTCTGGACTGGGTAGCTCCAAAAACCCAGACTCAAGTCAGGGCATTCCTTGGCTTGACTGGGTACTACAGGAGGTTTGTGAAGGGATATGGATCAATAGTGACACCCTTCACAGAACTTACCTCCAAGAAAATGCCCAAGAAGGTAAACTGGACTGTAGAATGCCAACAGGCCTTTGACACCCTGAAACAAGCTATGTGCACAGCACCAGTTCTAAAAGCTCCAGATTACTCCAAGCAGTTCATTGTGCAGACTGATGCCTCTGAACATGGGATAGGGCCAGTTTTGTCCCAAACAAATGATGATGGCCTTGACCAGCCTGTTGCTTTCATTAGCAGGAGGTTACTCCCCAGGGAGCAGCGTTGGAGTGCCATTGAGAGGGATGCCTTTGCTGTGGTTTGGTCCCTGAAGAAGCTGAGACCATATCTCTTTGGTACTCACTTTGTAGTTCAAACTGACCACAGACTTCTCAGATGGCTAATGCAAATGAAAGGTGAAAATCCAAAGCTGTTGAGGTGGTCCATCTCTCTACAGGGAATGGACTTTATAGTGGAACACAGACCTGGGACTGCCCATGCCAATGCAGATGGCCTTTCCAGGTTCTTCCACTTAGAAATTGAAGACTCTCTTGGGAAAGGTTAGTCTCATCCTCTTTTGTTTGGGGGGGGGGGTTGTGTAGGGAAATGCCTCCTCGGCATGGTTACCCCCTGACTTTTTGCCTTTGCTGATGCCAAGTTATGATTTGAAAGTGTGCTGAGGCCTGCTAACCAGGCCCCAGCACCAGTGTTCTTTCCCTAACCTGTACCTTTGCCTCCACAATTGGCACACCCTGGCATCCAGGTAAGTCCCATGTAACTGGTACCAAGGGCCCTGATGCCAGGGAAGGTCTCTAAGGGCTGCAGCATGTCTTATGCCACCCTGGGGACCCCTCACTCAGCACAGACACACTGCTTGCCAGCTTGTTTGTGCTGGTGGGGAGAAAATGACTAAGTCGACATGGCACTCCCCTCAGGGTGCCATGCCGACCTCACACTGCCCATGGATAAGTCACCCCTCTAGCAGGTCTTACAGCCCTAAGGCAGGGTGCGCTATACCACCGGTGAGGGCATAGGTGCATGAGCACTACGCCCCTACAGTGTCTAAACAAAACCTTAGACATTGTAAGTGCAGGGTAGCCATAAGAGTATATGGTCTGGGAGTCTGTCATACACAAACTCCACAGCACCATAATGGCTACACTGAAAACTGGCAAGTTTGGTATCAAACTTCTCAGCACAATAAATGCACACTGATGCCAGTGTACATTTTATTGTGAAATACACCCCAGAGGGCATCTTAGAGATGCCCCCTGAAAACATACCCAACTTCCAGTGTGGGCTGACTAGTTTTGCCAGCCTGCCACACACCAGACATGTTGCTGGCCACATGGGGAGAGTGCCCTTGTCACTCTGTGGCTAGTAACAAAGCCTGTACTGGGTGGAGGTGCTTCTCACCTCCCACTGCAGGAACTGTAACACCTGGCGGTGAGCCTCAAAGGCTCACCCATTTTGTTACAGCGCCACAGGGCTTTCCAGCTAGTGGAGATGCCCGCCCCCTTCGGCCACAGCCCCACTTTTGGCGGCAAGGCCGGAGGAGATAATGAGAAAAACAAGGAGGAGTCACTGGCCAGTCAGGACAACCCCTAAGGTGTCCTGAGCTGAGGTGACTCTGACTTTTAGAAATCCTCCATCTTGCAGATGGAGGATTCCCCCAATAGGATTAGGGATGTGCCCCCCTCCCCTCAGAGAGGAGGCACAAAGAGGGTGTAGCCACCCTCACGGCTAGTAGCCATTGGCTACTAACCCCCAGACCTAAACACACCCCTAAATTGAGTATTTAGGGGACCCCAGAACCTAGGAAGATAGATTCCTGCAACCTAAGACGAAGAAGGACTGCTGACCTGAAGCCCTGCAGAGAAGACGAAGACACCAACTGCTTTGGCCCCAGCCCTACCGGCCTGTCTCCCCACTTCGAGAAAAACTGCAACAGCGATGCGTCCCCCAGGGTCCAGCGACCTCTGAAGCCTCAGAGGACTACCCTGCGTCTAAAAGGACCAAGAACTCCCGAGGACAGCGGCTCTGTTCTAAAGAAGCTACAACTTTGCAACAAAGAAACAACTTTTAAAGGACTGCACGTTTCCCGCCGGAAGCGTGAGACTTTCCACTCTGCACCCGACGCCCCCGCTCGACCTGCGGAGAACCAACACTACAGGGAGGACTCCCCGGCGACTACGACCCTGTGAGTAGCCAGAGTTGACCCCCATGGACCCCCCTCAGCAACACCTCCAGAGGGAATCCAGAGGCTCCCCCTGACCGCGACTGCCTGCTTGCAAGAACCCGACGCCTGGTAAAGACACTGCAGCCCCCAGGACCTGAAGGATCCAACCTCCAGTGCAGAAGTGACCACAGGTGGCCCTCTCCCTTGCCCAGGTGGTGCCTACCCCGAGGAGCCCCCCCCCCTTGCCTTCCTGCTTCGCTGAAGAGACCCCTGGGTCTCCTAGTGGAAGCTATTGCGAACCCAACGCCTGTTTGCACACTGCACCCGGCCGCCCCCGTGCCGCCAAGGGTGTACTTTCTGTGCTGACTTGTGTCCCCCCCGGTGCCCTACAAAACCCCCCTGGTCTTCCCTCCGAGGTCGCGGGTACTTACCTGCTGGCAGACTGGAACCAGGGCACCCCCTTCTCCATTGAAGCCTATGCATTTTGGGCACCACTTTGAACTCTGCACCTGACCGGCCCTGAGCTGCTGGTGTGGTAACTTTGGGGTTGCTCTGAACCCCCAACGGTGGGCTACCTTGGACCCAACTTTGAACCCTGTAGGTGGTTTACTTACCTGCAAAACTAACAAATACTTACCTCCCCCAGGAACTGTTGAAATTTGCGCTGTGTCTAGTTTTAAAATAGCTTATTGCCATTTTTGCCAAAACTGTACATGCTATTTTGCTGATTCAAAGTTCCTATGATACCTGAGTGAAATACCTTTCATTTAAAGTATTGATTGTAAATCTTGAACCTGTGGTTCTTAAAATAAACTAAGAAAATATATTTTTCTATACAAAAACCTATTGGCCTGGAATTGTCTTTGAGTGTGTGTTCCTCATTTATTGCCTGTGTGTTTGTACAACTAATGCTTAACACTACCCTCTGATAATCCTACTGCTCGACCACACTACCACAAAACAGAGCATTAGAATTATCTATTTTTGCCACTATCCTACCTCTAAGGGGAACCCTTGGACTCTCTGCATGCTATTTCTTACTTTCAAACAGTACATACAGAGCCAACTTCCTACACTATCTTTCTTATGAATGGTTACAATGCTGTCACCTTCCCCAAACTACCACTACATTCAACACTGCCAAAAAGCAAAATATTGGCAATAGGTGGACTGCCTAGATAGAGACGTTTGAAAATTGCATTGATACACTTTAGGAAACTGATAACAGGATGATTTTCAAATCTCTCAAAAATCATGCGGGTGGTAGTGTGAAAGAAGGACACAAAGTGATGTCTAACCTCAAAAAGAAGTTGTGTTTCAGATGTTCATTTACGTTTCCACACAAAGGAAAGTGTCCCATGACCAGCCAAATATGCAAAGGCTGCGGTAAAGAGAACCATTTTGTGACGATGTGCAGAGCAAAGGAAAAAGTAAGTGCATCACAGTGCAAAGACAAAATTGCTGTCAGAATGTTCCAGAAGTAACATTTCACATGCGCCCACCAGGGCAATTGGCGTCATCAGATGAGGCAAATCAATATTAAATAAGAATGATCGTCATCTAAATCATCTTCAAACAGTTCTTAAGCCTCAGTAATAAGTGAAGAAAGTGATTGTACCATGTCAATGCTTACCTCAGAAAAACATGCACATGTAGGACTGGATACCTGTGAGGAGAAAAGTCAGTCAAAGAAAAGTATGCATGTCAAAATAACCAAATCATACAAACACTGTTCAAAGATTACACTGAAAATAAAGGGATGTTCAATACCTTTCATTATTGATAGTGGTGCTTTGATAAATATAATGCCTGAATAAAAGAACAATAATCTATCTCTGTTACCGCGGCTCACGCTGTTAAGGACCTAAGTATACACTTGGGCAACATCAACACCCATGAAGTAAAGGTTTATTTGTAGCAGCAGTGAAACGTTATAAAACAAAAGTACTAGCACCGATACATGTACTTTAAGGTACAGTGGCAAATACCTGCTTGCTCAGTTTCAACACGGCTGCTGACATGGGGCTGATTTTAGTAAAATACAAAATGAAGGCTCATCACAAAATAGTAAGTCAATTCCCTTCATTGTTCCATGGTTTAGGGGAGTTAAAGACTATGAAAGTAAAACTGCATCTTAATGAGGATGTCCATCCTGTTGCTCAGAGACAAAGACGTGCTGCTTTTCATGTACAAGAAGCTGTTGAAAAAGAACTTAAATTATTAATTAAGCATGACATTATTGAACGTTCCATTGGTCCAACGCCATGGGTTTCTTCAATAGTAGTAGTTCCTAATAAGGATCATAATGGAGCTGTGCGCATATGCATTGACATAGTGATAGAAGTTTATCTCAAACAGAACATGCTTAAAGCCTGAAAAAGAAAGTTTGGCTGTAGTGAACATTTCCATGTATACCTGTATAGAAAATCTTTTATGCTAGTGACTAATCGTCAAGCCTTGCTGACCATCTTCGGCAATCCAAAAGCCAAGATGCCTCCTCGAATTAAACGATGGGCACTACGATCACAAGAGTATGATTGTACAATGGTGCATCACCCAGGAAAGGATCAAAATCCTGCTGACAACTTTTCGAGGATGCACATTCAAGGTCATGACACTCCATCCAAAACGGGGGAGGCCTACATTAATTTAATTGTCAAGTCATGTACACGAGCTGCTGTGGGGGTGGCAAGCAAGATGGTAGATCTTTCGCACTAAATCAGTGCTCCCGGCCAGCCATCAGCGTCCTTGAAAATCTTCCCACCCAGATGTGCACCTGAGCCCCGAATTGCCTGCAAATTGTCAGCATACTCAACGCGGAAGTTTTTGAACCATCTTGTGTCCTGAGCCACCTAATTGGCTGCCACATGACGGGAGGTGAGCGGAGGCCTGGAGACACTGGGCTGGGGAGTTGGCGGTCCGCGCCGGAGCCTGATCATGAGTGAAGCGCTCACCCTGAACAAGAGGAGCCTCCTCTGTGCTGCCTGGGAGGTCCGCGGAGCCTGGGGTAGCACCTCTGCTGTGAAACTGATATTGGCCCTCAGGGGACCCGGCCCTCACCCATGAAGAATGGAGGCCCATCCCTTCTTGGGACCACGGAGGCCTAGCCAACAGAGAGCAGTTGCTGCACATTGCCACACAAACAGACTTCGCTTATCTGCCGCTGGCCGCCTGCCCAGTGTTGGAAATCTGCTGCTGGCCCACCCTGACCTGAGAAAAAGCCAGAGGGACCAATCTTGGCCCACACAAGGCTAAAGTCTGCGATTGTATGTGCCGCATCAGCCTGACTCTGTGCTGGGATTTGGCACCCCAGTGGCCTGACAGTAATGAATTGACCTGCCTGCACTAGACAACGTTGCTTGCCTGGCCCCACCCGCTCCCCATGGTATTGGTATTGGAATACTGCTTAGAACCTGCTGCAGCCTTAGGATCAAGTGGAATTGAACCTGAGGAGATGGTGCCTCAGCCCCATAAGAGTGCAGATAAAACTTAAAGACTAAAGGCAATTGACATAGCACCACCGCTAGCAGCTAGTGCAACAGCACTCTAGTTGTGGCGAGGTGAGGAGTTGGGGGTGCGGAACCCTGCCAACGCTGGTGGGAGAGGCAGGGGTGTCGTCAGAGAAGATGGGGAAAGCACCCCCTGGAGACTGTGCCTACTGAGAAGATTACCCCCAGAGGCTTGCAGCTAGCACTCTGTGCCCTGCCTCGACTGGATTTTGACAGTTCCTCCCCTTTGGACCCACAAGATCATCAGCAGGACCCTCTTGCTGTCTGGGGGCCACTGACTGCCCCTCTCATTAAGGAATAAGGTAAGGGATTGAGCCCTGTGCCCCCGTTCTGTATCCTCAATGCGGCCCCAACTTGGAGACTGGTAGAGTGCCCCCCCCACTGGTTTAGAGGCTGAACTGTTGCCTGCTGCTCATTTGGACTTAGCTGCTGAGGCTAGTCACTGACATTATTCTTGTGAGTCGCGATGGTCAGGGACAAGAAAACTCACAGCGCACAACAAATCACCATGGACCAGTTTGCTGCCCATAGTCGGACGGAATGATCAGAGGTAGCTGGCCCGGATGGACTGCAGAAACCGCAGGGCCCCGCAGGAATGCAAATTCTGGCATCCATTGAGGCCTTGAGCAAGGCAGTGCAGACCAAAATTGAAGCTATAGCCCTAGATGTGAACTTATTGAGCACTAATATCCGCAAAGTGACAAGAGAGGCCAGTTCAATGGAGAGACAAGTAGGTGAGCTCCAGACGGAGGTGAAGACCCTGAAATCCATGGTGAAAGCAGTAGAAGCTCAGACAGGTAACTAAGGGCAGAAGATGCAGACGGGCTCGTAGGTGCAATTTGCGCTTTGTGGGATGCCCTGAAAAAGCAGTGGGCTCCATACGGGAATTGTTCCTGGAGGAGTCGATTAGAACGCAGCTTCTGGACATGATGTTGTCCCAATTCTTCGTGGTGGAAGAAGCCCACAGATTGCTGATCCCCCGCCACTGCCAGGGGGGTGCTTCAAGAACCATCATCACAAAGCTATTTAGCTATACCATGAAGACAATCCTGCGCAAAAGTGGCTATACCACCTTTGATTACCATGTAATCAGGATATTCCCAGATTACAAACAAATAGCCCAACAATGGCAAATCTTTGGTGAGATCAAGCAGAAGCTGAGGGCGATGGGTCTTCACTATTGGCTTCTTTATCCAGCCACGCTCAAAGTGTTGCACGGAGGTCGCTCTCACTTCTTCAAGGCACCAGAAGACATCTGGGCGTGGCTGGAGGTCCCAGGTGAGGGCCGGACTGGGCCAGGGGAGTGTGGTGATGTCAAAGGCAGAACCGGAATGAACGGGCGGGCGGGCGGAACCGGGTTCAAAAAAGAGAAGCAGACAACTGCAGCGGCCCATATCCTGGACCAGAGTGGGGGTACGAGAGATGGCCTACTAGATCTGGAGCAACAAAGACAGGAACATGAACAGGCTAGGGCCCTGGTGGTGTTGGTCAGGTCGGCTGACACGGCATGGAGCGGTTTGGACCTGATGGCGTGGTCACCACTCCCTGACACTGAATTGCCTTTGAACTGACGCTATCCTTGAGGAGACCTCCTGGGTCCAGGTGGAGAGACACTGTTGATAAAGTATTCTTTTCCTGATGGCATAGGCATAGGAGACGTGGTAATGTGTGTGGCTAGTTCACATCATACAAACTGGGGGTGCATGTCTAGTCCTCAATGTCGATTTTGTTTTCAAGATTCTTCAGCACTGGGCTAGAACTTGAGTTGAATGGTGCTTGGACCCTTGGGAGGGACTACTGTGTGGGCCGCAACATCTACTTGTACCAGATTGTTGACATCCCCTTTGAGCTACCCCTCATAGTGTGAGTGGTACTCCTCCCTCCCTTGTGGATGTTTGAGGAAATGGGAGGGGTGAATGCATGGTTGATTGACTGTTTAAGTGTACGAGTGCATGCTGTAGGGATGCCATAGAGGCTGGAATTGAGTGCCCAGACTTATGTTCCAGCCCTTGGGAGATAATACAGTTCATAGAGAGGGATAGTTCAGTTACTATAAATACAATTTCTCATAGAAGCCCATTTGGGTACGGAACAAATGGGGAGACACATATTAGGTTTTAGTGTTTACTCAGGGAGGGAGGTAAAAGCTGTATTTGTTTTACTAGTTACTATTTATTGCAGTGGGTGTGGTGCTCTTCTTGGGGGGAGGGCATGCGGGTGGGGCTCTGTGGGGGGTGTCACTGGGCACATAGTCCAGGGTTTTTCCAGTGGATGACTCCACTTGACCTCTCATGTGGAATGCGAGGAGCTTGGGCTCTTTTGTAAAACGTTATAGGACACACACCTACTTTAGAGGCATGGGGATCCACATTGCCATGTTGCAGGAGACACACCTGACAGAGGTGGGAAGCACAGAAATTGCAAAAAAAAGTGCAAGGGGCAATTGTACTCATTGATTTATTCCTCTTAAGGTAGGGGTCTCCATCTGGTGCACACGGTTGCCCATATCAACACCTCAGTCATACATCAGACAAAGAGGGGAGATACATTTTGTTACATGGCCAGTTGGATGGTGTCAAACTGTGCCTCCTCAATGTTTACGCTCCCAACATAGATGACGGTGACTTTTTTGCATCCCTAAGGGATGAACTCCTAAATTATGTGGGAATGTCCAACATTTCGGGAGGAGATTTTCATTGCGTTCTTGATGGCATGTTGGACAGACACCCACCCAGGTTGGGTACCAAGCCCAACACGACTACCAGGCTGGGCAAGATTATGCACAGGATGCAGTGTACTGATATATGGTGGGAGCTTTACCCATTGGTAGCGGAGTTCTCTTATTACTTCCCCAAACACACAGCAGATTGGATTGGTTCCTTTTAGCCACTGATGGTACTCTGAGCATTAAGTGGGTGAGTTACCAGGCGTGTTTCTTTTCGGACCATGCCCCTCTCTTTTTGGAGTGTGGCTTGGGCAGACACAGATCTGGTGTCCCTCTGTGGAGACTCTGGCCAGAGTCGTTGGGAGACTGAGTTTAAAGTAGAAATACAATTAGCACTGCAGGGTTATTTAAACAATAATTGTAACTCCACGGAAATGAGAGGTGTGGAACTGGATGGCTTTAAGGTGGTCATCCAAGGGGAATGCCTCGAAAAGGTATATGGCACCCAGAGGAATCTTGAACAAGAGCTGTTGGAGGGTGAAGCCTGATTGACTCAGTTCCAGCAGCGGATGGAGAGGAAGGACATGCAGATCTCACAGATGCACACAGACAGGATGGACCGTCATGTGAAATGGGACTACTGCCAGAGACTGCACAAAGAAAGAAATCAGACAGGTTGCATGTTGGGCTGACTTCTGAAGTGGGAAGGACCTACCCACGCCCCATCCCCCTTGATCTTCTCTTTGACAAAGACGGATGGGCAGGTGGTTATGGGCCAGGTTGCTATCAACCTTTGGCTAAGGGTCAAGTTGGCAAAGGTATACACAGCACCCCAGGACAGTGAGTTGCACAAAGTGGAGGTGTTTCTCAATGGGACTGAGAGCCCCTGCCTGACGGCAGAGTGCAGGGAAGACCTTGAGGGAGAAATACAACTAGACGAGCTATGGACGCCCTCTGAGATATGGCTGGGAGGAAATGCCCGGGATAGACAGCCTCCAAGTGGAATTGTTTCAGGTATACTCCGCTAACTTTCCCCTAGGCTACTGGACACATTCCAAGAGGCTAACTCGATTGATATTCTATATGAACACATGCAAGAGGCACTCATAATCATGCTACAAAAAAAACCAGTAAAATTCCCAGTGACCCAGGAATCGTACCACTCATTATCTATGCTTAGTGTGAATGTTAAGCGTCTTGCGAAAGTACTGGCGACGTGACTGTGTCAGGTTGTCACTCAACTGGTGCACATTGATCAATGTGGATTTATGCCAGGTAGGGGCACCCATAAGAATCTGTGGAGGCTCTCTTATGTCCTCTATACCACTAAATCTGCAAGAAAAGAAGCTGCGTTGGTAGCTTTTGACATACAAAAAGCATTCAACACTCTCCTGGACATACTTACGGGAGGTGCTTCGGAGAATAGGACTTGGGCCACGATATCTGGCCTGGTTCCACCTGTAATACATGGAACCCAGGACGAACGTCCACGCTGGCCAAGTAATATTGGAGGCCTTCAATATCAGGAGGGGTACACAATAAGGATGACCCCTGTCCCAGCTCCTCTTAGCGCTTGCCATGGAGTCCCTGGCAATTTATCTGAGGGACATACTTTGCAACCGAGAAATACACAGTCCATGTACGCAGATGACACTCTCCTCTACGTGTCTGATCCTGTACGATCACTCCCGCAGCTACTGCAACTCATGACAGACTTTGGGAAAGTATCAGGCCTCCAAGTTAACTGACATAACACAATGTTGTTTCCCATGAAATCCTTGGCCCTGGGAAGGTTTTTAGTATCTCTGTATTTATGTGACTCATGATGAGCGCATGTAATACAACTTGAACATGGGGTGAATTGTAGATTGCCACACTCACTCTGTGACGTTTTCTGTTGAGGGAAGGGTGGCTCTTAGCAAAATGGTACTACTTCCTAGGTGCCTGTATGTCATGCAGAACTCTTTGTATTCTTTCAGCTTTGCTATTCCAGCACATATTAGTCTCGCTGATCTGGGCCGACAAGCATAGTAGCGTTCAACTGGAGATCCTGAAACTGAACCTGGAGGACGGATGCCTTGGACTCCCAGACCTCCAACTATATTACCTAGCAGAGATGCTTCAGTATGCAAGCCTAACGGGGAAAATAAACTGCTGGTTGGACTAGTGCCTTTGATCGATCTCCTGTAACTCCAATAGCAGGTGAAGGGGGAGAGGGAGGCCCATAAAACTCCAACTGGCACCCCGTTTATAGTGTCCCAGGACACGTTAGCCTGGAAAAGGGTGGTAAAGCACGTATTGAAGCTTGCATCAAATGCATGACTGCTCCCACTTTTGAGGCTCACACCCGTTCTGCATTTGAAGGTCTCCGTGGATGTAACGGCATGGATAGAGGTGGCTGTCAAGTGTGGGTGATCTTTATTTGAACAAGGCCGCCAAGCTGTTCGGTATTGGCCCTGGACAGTTTCTGCAGTATGCCAATATATTGCACATGGCCCGTGAAACTTGGACTAGCTTTACTGATGAACCGGAAGAAACCCAGGTGCTGAAGGTTTTGCTAGATCTGGGCTCACATAGGGGCCTTATTTCCCAACTCTCTGCGTCCCTGAAGTGAGACAGGCACATCAACATAACTATGATCCACCTTTGGTGGGACGAAGACCTCAAATCGCCTCTCACGGATAGCGAGTGAAGGCAAGCCAGGGCACAGGTGCAGGAGACCGCCAGCAATGCCAGATTTAAACTGACGCAATTCTATTATCTCTATAAAGCATATTTGACTCCACAGAGACTTAGCAGGATCTACCCTGCGAGGTCGGCTGACTGTGTACAGTGTGGCAGGTCTCCCACCGATTTTCTTCATGTTACGTGGACCTGTAGAATACTGTATTAGTTCTGGACACGAGCCATAGGCTTGGTGACCCGGTGGGCGGTGGCAGAGGGGGTGCGCCTCAAGAGTGTCCGCATAGATGAACATGTGGTAAGGGACCTTGACGGATGGAACAAGATGGTAGGTCATGTTAGGGAAGACCGGGAGGAGGGGATGGAAGACTCACCTGAGGGATCACCTGATCAAGCGTAGACTCACCCCCCCACACACACACACAGATGATATGCAGTTAAGCTGTATCACCAGGTGGGAAAGACCCCTCTGTGGTAATTGAGACAGAAGTTGATCAAATTGTGGGCTGTGTCCCTGAGTGAGTGTGATGGGATTGAGCCATGGGGTCCCTGTTGTCTTCCCTTGCTTTCTGGCCCTCTGATTCCCCTCTCCCCCACTGATTGCTTACAGGATCCTTCTGAATAAGGACCCTAGTCAGTGCTTTTGGATCCACTGAGATCTTGCCACCAAAATATTTCCCTCCTTCTGCCCGCTCCTCTCCCCTTCACCTACACTGCTCTGATCTTTAGATGCAATTGTCACTGTTGGCGAAGTAGAGAAGCAGCTTTATACACCACTTCAAATGATTTTTTATGATTAAAACTGTTACCAAAGAAATACTTTTAAAAAAAGTACAGCAGTTTGTATATTGTTAGCCCAGATTGTAAATGCTACAAGTCATGATAGTGACCTGCTCAAGTTGAAAGACATAATTACACATCAGTTGTGGAACAACCCTGATTGACCTCTCAGTAATGATGGTGAATATTAAAAGTATAAGAATGTCAATAATGAATTGTCCATAACTCAGGAAGGAGTTACTGTGCGAAGATCAAGGATCCTTATTCTGGAGAGTCTACGACAAAAGGTTGTAGAGGTGTCACACAAAAGACAAAGAGAGGTCTCTGAGACTGAGTTTGATTCCCACACCTAGAAGAAAGAATTGAAAAGGTACCTCAAGGTCTGTCACATACGCATTGCCTGTCAACCAAAATCACTCAACATATGCTACACATGTCAGAACTCCCTAAACATGCCTGGGAAAAAATATCCATTGACGTCTTTGGTTCACTTAACAATGGACATCATTTAATGGTGATAATAGATGAATATTCATATTTTCCATTGGTTGAAGATCTCTCATCCATGACACATCAGCCAGTAATTGAAAAACTTGAGGGCATATTTTTAACAGGGGGTTTGCCAGCCATTGTGATGTCTAACAATGGTTTACCCTTTAACAGCAAAGAATGTAAAGAATTTCTGGAACATCTGAACTTATAACATCAAACGATCACACCGCTGTGGACACAGGCCTATGGACTTGTTGAGAGCTTTATGAATAGACTAAAGAAAGCAGTTCAGCATGCAAACCTTGAGAAGCTCAGTTATGAGCTTATCATTTGACACCCCACTCAACCGCAGGTGAAAGTCCTGCGACTTTGATGTTCAGGAGACCAGTGGCAACCAAGATACTCCAATGGACCACAATGAAATAGTTTTCATTTGTACGAGGGACTTTGTTCAAAAACAGAAAATTTAAGTGTATGCAGACAAGAGGTGACATGTGAAAGACCTCTCATTCAGTAATCGCTCGACACCTATAGAAAGGAAAATCTGATGCTTCTTATGATGCTGAACCTTTTCAAGTAGTTTTTACCAAACAACACATGGTGACTACACACTGCCATGAGAAGTCCCGTACCAGAGACTCTTCTCACTTCAGGCATGTGTTTCATCAGTCTGCAACTTGAAATGGTGAAAGACTGATTTTGAAAACTCAATGACTTGCTGATTCCTTATCATCATTGGCAATTTACAACATTGAAGATAACTATTTACAGATTCCAGTAACCAGATGGGATCAAAGCGGCAAGAAGATTAATTGAAGGGATATAGTTGTACATGTTTCTATATATGTAGATATTTGTTTCTGTCTCATGATTTTCTAAATATTCACAATTTTTCATTTACGAGAGGGGGAGATGTAGTTTCATCCATGATTTAGAAAGGAACCCTTCTGGCTCCCTGAAATCTCCGTATCAGTGTGTGACTTAAATCGCTAGAACAGAATGTATGAAAGCTTGCTTTAGAATGTTGGAGTTCACAGGTACACACAGAGGAAAAAAGACGTGTGATTTACATTTGTGTGTGTGACCTAGTCATTCAGCAGGTACCAGGCTGGGGAAGATGCTACAACTACCAGTTCAAATCGCTCCCATTTGGTCTGAAGTTAGCACCCAGTGTGTTCACAAAATGCATATCTCCAGTAGTTGCTTATTTTTGTCATCAAGGAATAAGATTTTATCCATACTTCTGCAATTCACTCATCAACGCACAGTCGCCAAAGAAAATAGTTACTGCACTGTCCCAAATCAAGAACCTACTAAAGCAATAGGGTCTCACACAGAACATTAAAAAGTCTGTCCAAGTGCCAACCTAGAATATATTGTTTTTAGGGGCAAACTTCTCTGCAAATCAGCTGAATGTATACTCATCGCAAGAAAGAATAGGAAGGTTATTTGGCATGATCCAATAAATAAGCACAAAAATTGGATAACAGTAAGGAAATTCAAGGTGTTACTAGGAAGACTTTCTCCCTGTATTCCACTCATAACTCAATGAAGACTAGGAATGAGACCCCCTTAAGGAAAGTTTGGACACGCAATGGTGAAAAGTGAGAGACTACTCGAGTGACTACAGACAGGTAACCAACAAGATGAAAGAAGCCATGGTCTGCTGGAAGGAAAAAAACAAATGTATATTCTGGCCACCTCTCATACAAAATCAAACCATGCTTTCATTGAACTACAGATGCCTCTATGAAGGGTTGGGGATCACACTTGATAGATATGACATTCAGCAGAATATGGTCTTCACAAGAACAAAAACTGTGTAGAAACGTACTAGAATTGAGGGCACGCAGACTGGCATTGAAAGCATTCCTACCTATATGAAAGCAAACAATGGTAAAATACGAATAGACAACATAAAAACACCTTATTATATCTGGAAGGAAGGAGAACAAGATCTAAACAACTACCCTAAGCAGCTCAATAACTGTAGCACTGGGCCTTAAAGCATAATTTCACCCTAGCAGTGGAACATGTTCTGGGTTTACAAAACAGGAAAGCAGATGCACTCAGCAAAAAATATGCTGATTGCCACAAATAGGAGATTTACAACAATCAATTAGATCTGAAGCTAAAAAAATGGGGCATGTTGAAGATGCTTCTTTTTGCAACACCAAAAAACGCTAAAAGACAACACTTCACAAGTAGGTGATGGTATCCGAGCTCTCACAGGGAAGCATATTTCTCTCCATGGGTAGGGAAATTAGCATACAGTTTTGCCCCAGTACCAGTCATTCGAGGGTCTTGAGGAAAATGAAAAAGGAACCATGCACTATCATATTAATCAGCCCTGCTTGGCCAGACAGTGATGGTACACAGACCTGCAGGACCTCTTGATTCAAATGCAAATGCTATTCAAACTAGACCTACAACTATCCAATAATCAAGGCAGGACCTTACACCATGGGCCGGCCTTCCCACACCTAACTGCTTTGCTGTTGCAGACCTAGCGTTTGGATCTTTAAATATTCCACTGAGTTGTAAAAATATCTTGCAAGCAGGCACAGCTGATTCAACGGTTAAAAATTATTCTTTAAAATGGAAGAGGTTTTGTGCTGGGCATCAGTAAACAAGATCAACCCACAGTCCACCCATGTAGCCACATGAAGTTCTACCTTATTTACTAACCTAGGCACAATCAGGACTAAGGTATTATCAGAGTACACCTAGCAGCCATTTTTAGGTAACTCTGCCTACACCTTCACTATTCTCTACTAGGTTGGTCAAAACATTTATGTAAGGGTTATTTTGTACCTTCCCGCCATTACGAAAGAATCCACCAGCATGGAAATTAAACATAGTACCAGGCCAACTTGTAGGAAAATGACTTCACCACAATTCAAGGAGTCCCTTCAAAAAGAGCCATCACTTCAGCAAGAATGGTTGGAGAGATGATTATTTTTTTTATTAAACCACTGTATATAAAATTTGACAAAAACAAGGTAACTTTGTCTAACAATCTAAAATTAATTACAAACGTTCACACAACATTCCATCTTAGTTAAACGTTAATTTTGCCAGCCTCTTTTTTCTCAAACTGCTACAGTTCATGAGAAAGCACTTATACTCACTAGATGTTATTAGATTCTTAAAATCCTATCCTGAAAAATAAAAGCCGTCCAACGACTGACAAGTTGTTTGCTTCATATGGGAAAACTAACAAAGATTACCCTCTATAACAACAGAGTACTTCATGTATCTCATATTGCCATGTGAAAGCCAGCAGACCTTTGAAACACTAAGAAGCACCCAGTAAGAGGCATGGCAGTGACAACAGTGCTATTTCCATGAATACCTTTACATCTGCAAATCGGTGACCCTTTCCCAAAACCCATTCTTTCACCAGGCATTACTGTCTGGATGTCAAGACATCAACTGAAAGGGCAGTGGTTCAGGCAGCGTCACCCAACCTAGTTCATTAAGGTAAGCCTCATTTTGATGGATAGTCCTAACGGAAAGTTCCTCACTTTGTGAATACCCTCAGGCGATAGACAGGATCTGGAGATTTTTCTCAACATTTCTCCCGTACACCAGCAGGTGACGTTTTGTGCTTCCCCAATAGATTCATCCCACCCCAGAAGTGATATTGGAGCCGCATACAAGTGCCACCCATGCACACTGAGTTCAGTTCATTTCTGTGCATTCGGCCGTGGATTTGGAGCTAGCATCCAAATTTCACCTTGTCTCTGACAAAGTTTTCGTGTGAAAGAACTCCAAGGTGATCAGGGAGCGCAAAGCAAAACTCTAAGTAACCAAGCACCGAAGAAAAGTGCATATGACCCGTTCTCAGTTGAAGCTAGGGCGCGGACACGCTTGTGCTTTCAAGGGTGTTCTTGCAAAAGCTCCTTCTTGCATTTGAAGTATGGCTGTACGTCAAGGTCCAAGAAGAAACACAAAAAGACAAAGCTGGATTCTTCTCCATCCTGCCAATCTCACTCAAAGAAGTTGTGTAATGTTAAGATGAATCTCAGTCACAAACCCCATTTCTTACTGGTACTGATACAACCTGAGTTTCCAGCTCTGTCTGTGATACCACAGCAGCAGGTAGCAGCTTTCACGAAAGCTGTGTTGCAGATCTACGACACCCCTCCAGCTGCCTCGGGAACACCTACTGGCACCTGGATCTGATGAAGCTTCCTGTCAGCTTAGCGGATGTATCTCAATGCCAAGTTGTCTCTTGACCCCAAGGCGGGTCTGCCCTAAATCTATGACCGATGCCCATTCTGAATTCAAACCTGGTACCCCAACTTACGCCGATGCCAGAGGATGACCCAATTGTTTTGTCTGATTCTAAGACAAATCCAACACAACCTCACAAAAAGTATCCTATACCTATTGTGACACAACCGTTGGGTCCTCATTATGATTCAGACAGAACTTTACCCCTGATGGTTGTCAGGGACCTTTTACGAAACACATCAGACAAAGTTCTATAGGTTTGTGGCAACGAAGTGTAAAATGAAGAGCACACAAAATTGTGTCTTGTCGTAAATGTTAGTTGTGCTTTGGTCTCATCCAGGCATCTACATCTGATGCTGCTAGCCAGAAGCTGGATCAGAGAATCAAGAACACATCACTCAAAGACGTTAGTCTACTCAGCCAAATATTACATTTGTGAAAAACTAAGTGGTATGCTGCTGTTCAGCAATGAGTCACTTATGCGTACTCATGGTGTAAGCTGGGAGTATTGATGCATGATATTGACGGGTCAGAATTTTGTTACAACAATATCAAAGGACAAAACATCAAAACGTACGTAGTTTTTAAAATATTTCTCACTCAGGAAACTCTGAATAGAATTTCAAAAGATTAAAGAAGTGTCAAGATTTAGAGGAAAACACTTGTCATGACCTAATGTATGTTCCTCAGGCCTCACAACTGAAATAAACGTTCCAGCCATCAGGTATTCAGCTGAGTCCATGGAAAGACTTACTGGCTTCCAGAAAAAGAGACATCTCCTTTTCACACATGCTAAATAACCTTCTGCCTCAAATACTATCAGAGTGAGTGCAGCAGCTGGCCCCTCCCCCAGCACCATGAAAGCCTTTGCATATACAAGGCCTGCACTTTCGTACGTTACATGAAATGCAGGAGATAAAATAAACACAACCCTTAAAGCCTGCTCTCTTGTCGAAACCAGGCAAAATATAACTGTTGCTGTGCTTTAACAGATAAGTTGGGAGTGGAGGGGACCAACATTGAGAGAACATGGGCTGGTATTGTGGGTGGGAAGCAGAACACAAACAAGAGAGCAACAAAACACATGGAAGCTCACAGAGAGCTGAATAAAAATGAAATAAGTAGTTCCATTAATGTGAGCAGTGGATCAATACAAATTATCCAATAAAAGGATGGTAAAGAAGAAATATTATAGTGTAAAGACCTACACAAGAAGAGGAAAGGAAGCCTCTGAATAAGAAGCAAGAAAACAAGAGTGACAAGGAAGACTACTAAGATAAACAATCGGCTGGTAGAAAACCAACTGTAAGTTCTGGTGTGGTCTACAAGAGGTCTTTCAACAGAAAACAGTTTTAAAATATCAGTTGTACAAAGTAGGATTAATCTGTGTGAAACATGGAAAACAGGCGGTACCTGTAAATTCTGTTGCTCAGTAAACCATTCACTGGGACAAGAAAAGAGGGTAGAAATAAAGTATGTCTGCAGTCGAGTAGGTAACCTATTTTAGAGCATTATACACCACCGTCAACCCAAAACCTAAAAGTACAAAATAATGGGTTTTATACAGTTCACACAAATACAGTAGACTTGGCCTTTACAACAGAGGGACCAAGACCAATGCCATCAGAAGATAGGCCCCAGGAACCCTTTTCCTGCAGCACGTTTGTACGGTAGGCCCTGCTTAATGGGCAGAGATCCTCGGTCCCACCTATGGAAATTGGAAAGTAACTTTATACCTGACAGTTGGTAGGGCTCCCTATTAGCTTTCTCACTGATCATTCATAAAAGTGTTACTGCTAAAGGTAATCTCCTCTGTGTGGCATTAATTGACCTGGCAATTGTGTTCAATTGCATTGATAGAGGGAGGTTATATGGAAAATTATTAAAATGGGGAATACCAGATTGTTTATTAAATAAATGCTGTGTTCTCTTTATACTCGCAGACTTTAATAAGAGTAAGGCACTCCTCAGAAAGGAGGCCTCAGAAAACCTTTAAACTGATAAAGGCATCAAGTGGTATTATACACCTGCAGCTTTTCTTTTTAAATGTTATATTTGTGGCAGATTTTGAAGAAGTGATAGGTGCAGCGGATACTTAGCTTCCTAAATTAGAACAATAAAGCCTGGGTATACTACAGTACGCTGGCAATACTGTTATGTTAAATAAAACACCAAAAGTTTTGCATAAAGCTATACATTTGTTACTTAGTTAATGCCAGGAAAATAAATTAAGAATTATTAAAGAAATAAAGAAAATAGTAATATTTGGCAGAAAGCCCCAATAAAGGGATATGCTAGCTAGATAATGTGTTCCTCAAGCAAGTATAGAATTCTAAATATCTGGGGCTTTGTTAAGATGAAATGAAGGTTCTTTCTGTATATTTATATATATTGAAGGCTAAGGTACTTGCTTCGAAATCCACTTTTGCTTGCCTATCTAATAAATTATTCGGCCAGGCCCTCTCTCTATTGCTACAGGTAAAGTAGCAAGTGGTACAGTAATTTTCTTCCCACTCTGACATATGATGAGATAGCTTTCCATGAAAAATTGGGTGGTTGGACCCTGCACAGTGCTAGACAGAAAAATTGTTCTTGCGTTGCCAGACTGCACCCCACAAGCACAGGTGCATGATGAATTTGATTTGTGGAAACAACTGCACATTTTGCAGCCCGTATTTGTGGCATCCTGCACCAAAATGAGAGAAGCAGTGGCATTTAGGTTGAAGAGAATACTGCAGAATGCTTTCTTGATGGTGAGGAATCCCTGGATTTTACATTTGGACAAAGCCCTAAAAACTTTACAGTTTGAGAAGATTTGGGAAACAATAGTGCTTATACCCCAGACAGGCTATTTAGCGAAAAGGCATGATTGGGTTTAAGCTCATATAGATATGACATAAAACAACCTTTTCAGAATCTTCACTATACCTTAAAACAAAAGCAATTAATAATCAGATTTAGATTCTTTTTTATTCCTTTCATGGATTTTCGATATGGTAAACTAAAGAGAGGCTCTGACCATACTTGCTGTCTATGTTTCTGTAAATTTACTTTTCCTCTTCTGAGTAACTTTACTACCTTTGGCTATTCACAATTTATGAGTGCAAAGTCACTCACATGTGTAGGCTTACATGTCTCCACACGCCGAAATGGGTGAGTGGGATTCAGTAAAAATGTCAAATCCGACCATAAAGTTACCACTAGTCATGACTTTACAGCTGTATTTGATGTTCCGCAAAGTTGGCAGAGACCTCCAAAATCGGAGTGGAGATCTTCCTATACTAAAGTATAAGAAAAAATGTAAAAGTTTATTGAACTTAAAAAAAAACATTTGCAAAAATATTTTTACATTAAATATTAAGGTTAATTGTACATATTTATTTTATATGTAGAACAAAATAAAATGTCACAGCATAAATAACCTAATTTTAAACACAAAATGTTATAATTTTGAATATGTTAAATAAAACGAATATTTTTCTGAAGTTTAAATTAAAGAAAACCCACCTAAATTAGAAATATATATTTATTATAAGTGATGTGTAGAGTTAAAGTAATTTAATTATTCTTAACAAATATAGATGTTACATTATTGTTTACATTAGAAAGGGTTAATACAATATTTAAAATAATAAAAAATAATATTTTATTTATAGATAATATTTCAACATTAAACAAAATGTATTTTATTTTTAAATATTTTAATTTAATGTATTTTAACATTGCTTCATAAAGGGTTTTATTTTAAGTCTCTACCTCAATTATTTTCTATGGGATGGTGTTGCAGTACCAGTGGTTGGCCTTTGTGGTGGTGGACTTACTCCAGCTCTGAGTCGAAGTACAGTTTGTGAATAGCAATGGGCTTATTCTTTGGTGGGTGGGTATTTGTCCTTCCCTACACCCCTCACTAACCCAACCTAAAGTCCTCCTTACTCCTCCCTTAACCCTAACACCTTTAGTTGAAATTATTCTAAATTTTCCAGTTACTCCTCTTTGTCTCTCTCATATTTAATACTAAAACATATATATACTTACGTGTGAGGAGATCTCTGCCATCAGGTGGAGATCTCTGCAGTCGGGTGGAGATCTCTGCATAGAAAACATAGGAGGAGAAAACATGGAGGCTTAGACCTGCGCACACAGGTATGTGAATAGCATTTTGTAGTTCATTAGTAGCACTATTGCAGTATGATAAACATACTACAAAATGCAGTTTGTAAATAGGCTCCAATCTGCATATGTGAAACCCCTTCGACAGAAAAAAGACAGCAAGTAAAATCGAGACTAGATATACAGAAATGTAGAGACTCAGATAGTATATTTCTGATGGGATCAAACCCCAACCTTATTGGCAGATTTTTAAACTGTTTGTCAATTACTTGTAGCAAAATTAAGACAGTCAACAACAGCACTCCTTCAATAGATGAACGGTAAGACACATGTGGTCAACACCTGATTTGATTAAAATAGACAAACCTACTGAAATGTTTATTAATTATGAATGCAAACCTGTCATGAAGTATGTTTCCATATGTAGTAATTATGATCATTTTAATCAACTGTAATAACTTTAATTAATTATATATTAAAGACACATTTACTGTCTGTAGGTGAGACCTAAAGACCTACCAAGAATGTGGTAATGCCCCTACAACATGTTCATTTTTGTTCTTGGATATATATTGGCATTATACATTTAAGGATGACAATACAGTTGTGTAGATCGTAGACGCTAAGAATGCACCTGTGAAAACTCTCCATTAATTATCATATTTTTCACATAGAAATGTCTTTCTTTCTCTTTAAACATTAGAGCCCCATTCCAAGTGCAGTGGAAAGTGAACAGGCCATCCAGGATGTAGTAAGTAGCTGTTTTCTATTCCTTTTACAACAAACCCCCAAAACACTCCCCAAATCAGTGTCGGTTAGGCCTCCTGATAACATGTAGTAATATATAATATATATATAACATTTAGGACATTTCCTAAACACAGTTATATAACTGATTATCTTGTAACATATCTCGAGGCCACTCAATGTAATTTGTGCTTATTTTCTTACTCCAAATCCCTCTTACTCGTTCAGCTTTACCTTCTCAAACTTTCGCCCTCGGCCTACTCCAGCAACTCTGCTTAAATACTTCATTCAGCAAAAGATATTAGAAACCAGTAATCACATGAGATAAATTTCAATCGATTTGAGAAAATGAAATGTAACATGAGGAAGAGGCAGGGCTTTACCTTGTTCTAAATGTTAATTTTTGTTTCTTACATCAACTTACGTTTGATGTCAATCAAAAGCTGGATCGGACAGTTAAGGGAAAGTCACTTTGTGAGGTAAATATAGTCAGTCAATTGATATATATCTGTGAAAAACTAGGGGAACTTTCTTGGATTTGATGATGGACACTTTTCAAAGCACATATAGGCGTTTTATTGTGCAATGATTCAGTTTCTTAGTAAGAACTGTTCCAGGCTTTCCACTTGGGTTATCTATTCAACCTTCAGACAGTTCTTTGGTTTGTTCAACATTGGTCTTTTCGGTAAGACTCCTGCTCCTGCAGTACAGCCCATCCAGCAGATTCGAGGTACCTCTGCCTAGGTCATTTCTAATTTTCTCTAGTATGTAGAATTTCAAAGTTACACATATATTTTGTTGCACATATGCACTAGCAACCTTCGAACCATTAGTTCTTTAAATATATTTGCTTTCTGTGACTTTCAGGAAATTTTGCCACAGTGGTACTGGAGACCTGCATATGTACCGGCGCTCATTAGGTGAAATGAGTTCTTCGTCTTCAGTACTCATACTTGACACCCTCACTTTCATTTAAAGTTTCATGAAAAATGAGTGACAGTACCAAACATTGGACGCTAGCATTCCCACATGTGGCATGGGTGGTACTAACATAAAGTACATTAGAATGGGAGTAATATGAAACTAAAGAAGTTTTTCTGGCAAATAATCATGTGAAATATGCACAAACTGTTTTCTTGTGCTAACAGAATTCGTTTCCCCGATTGTAATGTTGTATTAGAGCATCACACATGCAGCATAATCCTCTATGAAACAAATATTATAATTAACGGTGAGTTTTCACAGATGCAATCTTAACCTCCATGACCCACACAACTGCATCATCATTCCTAATGTAGATCATGACTGATATATCCTGCAACAATACTGAAAGTGCTGTAAAGGCATAACCACAAACTTGCCGGGTTTTCAGATCTCACCAACTGACGTATGTTTCTCATGTGCAATTTTAAAATCTACGACTCACAAAGCTATATTTTCAACCTCATTTAGATAAGGTCAGACCTATCCTAGAATAGAGCTGAACGTGCTTTGAATGGATTATTGCATAGTTGCCAGGTTTTTTCTACGTAACGTGATGTGGCGTTTGAATAATAGAAATTAAATTATTTCTGACTTTCTCTTTTGCCACTAGAGTCCCCTTCCTCCTGCTGTGGAAAGTGAAGTCGCCATCCCGGATGTAGTAAGTAGTTGTGTTTTTGGATAATAAAAGCCATAAAAAACACTTCTCAATTCAGTGTGGGTTAGGGAAACTGGATAGAATTTCCTAAACGCAGAATACAATTATACAACTCTTAATCTTGTAACTATCTCCACTTAACAAGCAACTCAATGTCATTTGTGCTTATTTTCTTCCACCTACAATCCTTGAAGACTCACTCCTTGAGCCTTATATTCTCAACTGTCCCCCTTTTCACTCCTGTATCTCTCTTTAAACAATTAGGCCCTCTTTACGAGTCTGCCGGTCATAAGACCACCAGACTCGCGGTGGCAGTTGGATCGCCACATTACGACCGTGGCGGAGCTGCCACGGTCGGACCACTGATACTGCTAGGTTTCTGCCAGTCGACAGCCTGGCAGTCTCGGGGGTTGTAATCTGCCAGGGTGGGGCCACACGCAGCGCCGTCCTGGGTATTACAACTCCCCATTCCACCAGCATTTTCATGGCGGTTGGACCGCAGGCCAGAACTCCTCTGCCAATTGCAGTCAATGACCGGAGAAACTTGGGAATTACATGTGATAGGGCTCTATGGATTTGCAAAAACAAAGTGTAAAATTAGAAGCACATATAATTTTGTCTTGTTGTAAATGTTAGTTGTTTTTTTGGTTCCTTCCAGCCACCTTCTTCTGATGTTGTCAACCAGAAGCTAGATGGGACACCTGAAGAAACATCACTTAAAGAGGTTAATATATTTAGTCTGTTGATACACATTTGTGAAAAAATGAAAGGTGGCATGTTTAGAACTATCTGATGCTTATATACAATAAGAGAACAAGAGACACACTGTCCATCATCTACCACAGAGTAAGATCAGGTTCCCTTGTTAAACGTGTTAGCCTCTGTACCTCCTTGGCTTTGCTGATGCACACATTTAAAAGCAGATACAACTTTTCTCTTGTGCAACAATTCTGCTCCTTAGTGAAAACAGTTCCAGGCTTTTCTCTTCATGTTATTCATTCACCTCTTAGTTCCATGATTTGTTCAGCATTTATCTATGCTTTAAAGTCGTTCCTTTCTCTCCAGTTTACGCATAGAGGTTAAAAACACATCATGGTAAAACGCCCGGTACCCGGAGACAATACTTATGTAGAGGTCGTCCTGTCCACCACATTGTTACTTCACCGTGCCTGATGGGCTAGGGACAAACTTTAAATAGGATACTTTCCAAACTTTATCTAGTTTTATCTGAGAAGAGGCAGACCTGTTTGTCAGTACCATAAGTATTCTTGCCCATTAGCCCGCCCATACACATCTTTAAATCCTCACAGTTGGCAAATAAGACTGTTATACTGATATTAATAAAATGCAGTACGAAAGTGTCAAGCAAACACCCAACACTAGGACAATAAATCACCATTATGATAAAAAACAATCATAATAAAAATGCCCGATGCCCCTGGACAGCACTAATATAAAAAGCGTCCTAGCCGTCACTTAATTACTTCATGATGACTAAAGGGCTGGGGACATATGTTAGATAGGATAGTTTCCTATTTTATCTTAAAAAGCATCTATGGCCCTCGCTTCCCTTGACATATAGGTTGGTCGTTTTGAAATTATCTGTCTGAACAACCCCTTCTCCTTCATGAATGGAAGCGGAATGGGGTAGCCAGGGAAGCAAAAATTCTCAGAAACTGGACTAGTCTAATGTTTAACATTTCATTGCTTGGGTCAAGTGCTGTCATGATGGCTGGCCAGCAGGATCGAACTCCTAGGTCATTGAATTCCCTTCTCAGTAATTCCTTTCTCTGGGTAGCCAGGACTGGGCATATACAGACCATATGGGTCAGCGTCTCCCTAGTCTGATGGCATAGCCTGCATCCCTGGGACTCTGTCACAGCATCCTTTTTCCATTTGGGTAGGAAATCAAGGGCTGGAATGTCTCCCAATCTTAGCCATTAAAGGCTCTGCTTGGTTTTCACTGATAGCGGGGCAGACAGGGTGGATGATTCCCTACCTAGATTAGATGAATTTAAAACCAAACATCCGTGTGACCGTTTGGATAGCTCTTCCACATCTTCTAACCAGCCAAGGATTTTATCTGATTTATTTACTGCTTTCCTAAAGACTGGAACAGGCAATGTGTGACCCCATACGTCACCCAGCTCCAGCTGTACTATATTAAATTGGGTAGAGTCCTGTTAGTGGCAAGACATAATTTATAACAACCCTCGATAAATGCTGCTGGCCTGGCTAGTCTAACTTGGGCTGCAGGGCCGATCTAGGTACCTGAAAAAGTTGTTTATAAGATTTAACTATGAGCTCATCTAACAAGACCTTCTCCGCCCCCTCATTATTTCCGTACCATAAGAAAGTGTCGGGAGTAACTTGGCTCTCATTACCATGGTCATTGGCTTAAGATGGCGCCCAAGGATTGAATTTGCTAGGTTTCCAAAAGCACAATTTAGAGCTTGTGCCTTCTCCTATATCACTTCTCTATGGCCTTCAGTAGTTAATCCTGACCCCCAGGTATGTGTATGTTGCCACTTTCTCAATACGCTGCCCATTCAGATGCCATTTACGATGTAAGGTGGGTTTACGATTGGGGTGATTATTTTAGTTTTACCTTGATTTATTTCCAGGTCATTGGCCTGTACACACCCTCCTCAGGTACTCAGGAGCTTCTGTAAGCCTACTCTAGAGTTGCTAAACATCAACATACCGTCTGCATAAAGTAGGTTGGATATTTGGCAACTACCAAAGGTTGGGGGTAGGCTGGCTGATTATCTAAATCTGGAGATAAATCCACTATATACAAGTTGAAAAGAAGTGGAGCTAGCACACAACCCTGCTTCAGGCCGGTTGTAGTCTTAATGGGCCTGGATAAGTAAGAACCGTCCCCAAGTTTGTTTTTTACCCAGGTATTAGAGTAGAGCACAGTGCTTAATTTGTAAATTAAGAGGTGCTGGTGCTCAAAGCCCTTCTCTTAAACACGAGGCTGCTGTAATTAATTCTGCCAGCACTTAATACCGAGGCAGTGTAATTCAGAAGCAATCTCGGGCCTCTTCAATCCATTTACGGTCACCCCTACCCCTTCAGCTCATCCTGCAACTTTCTACTTTCTCCCTTTATGACCCTTTTTAGTTTTTCCTTCTTCCGTCTTTCACATATGTGTCTTTTGCTCACAGCAAATGCTTGAGGCATAAGAATAAGCCCCAACTCTCACAAATAAGTGCTGGTGCTCAGCACCGGAATCAACAAGCACAAATTAAGCACTGGTAGAGCATAATGATGGCATTCAGTACGTTTGATTACAACCCCGATTGCTGTAATTTTGCCCTCAATTTATCTAGAGGAGTGCAGTCAAAGGTTGCTTTTAAGTCTACAAAACACATGTAGAGAGGCGTCCTTGTAGCCTTTGCTCTGTTAATTATCAAACTCAATGCCATAAGATTGGTCAAGGTGCCCTGCTTCTTAGTAAAGCAGGTTTTGGTAAATGGGGAGCCTGCCATTATCCGCAGTTCATCGTTCAAAATGCCGCAGAATTCCTATGGAAATGTATCTGAGGACCACATCCAAGAGGGCAATTAGACGATAGTTAGATGGTAGGGAGGTCTTCCCTCCTTTCGAAATATGATGAATTATTGAGCCCTTCCAGCTTTCCGGAACAGTATCTGTTGCCAAGATATAATTGAACATTACAGAGAAATAGGCGGCCCATCCTGTTGTAAGTTGTTTAAACAGGGCCTGGGGTAACCCATTAGGGCCAGGTGCGCAGTCTGGGTGTGATTCTCCAATTATCTTGATTGTTTCACTCATAGCACTTGCAGGGACATCTGCCAGCGTCTTTTTTTTGTCTCATTTCTGGTCTCCTAAAGTTACACAGATGTATTTCCTTATATGTATGTCCTCTCAGCCCTTGATCCATGGCTTCTGGAATTGTATATGCTTTTCTATAAACTGAAGTTCTGGGTATTTCACCACAGTGATACTTGAGCATAGCAAACTGAAAAGTGCCCGTTATGGAGGATAAAATGTTATTGGACGATAGTACATGTACTAAACTTATACTTACACTGAACACCGTCTCAGTCATTTAGAGTTTCAGGAAAAACTAGGGACAGTACCAGAAATTGATTACAGTATTCACACGTGGCATTTGTGGTAGGAGCATAATTTTAGCTCAGAATGTAATAATTTGGAATTGGTACAGCTCTTCACATGTGCTAATAGAAGTAGCTTCTTAAGTTGGAATACTTCATTAGAGTGTCACAAACATAGAATAAAAAACACAAATGTAGTATAATCTAATTTCTATTGTACAAAGGATACAACACTTTAGCAAATACATGATATGTATGAGGTAATGCTTTTACTGCACATTCAACACTGTTCTTGTATAGATTTGAACTCATCTCAATAAGGATGACTATACAGTTTTGTGGATTATAGAGGCAAAGACTGCACCTTAAAAAACTCTCCATTAATTGTCATATTATATTCATAGAAAATTATTTATTTATTTCACTTTCACCATTAGAGTTACCTTATCAGAGCTCTGGAAAGTGAAAAAGCCATCCGGGACCCAGTAAGGAGCTGTGTTACATTGCTTTTATATTAAAATCCCAAAACACTTCTCAGTTCAATGTGGGTTTGGCACATTAAACTGGATTTCCTAAAAGTAGAACACCATTATAGAATTGTTCAGCTTGTACCGTATTTCCATTCAAGAAGTTCTTCAATGTAATTTATGCTTATTTCCTTCCACCGAGAATCTCTGAGGTCTCCCACTGACTGAGAATTATCTTCTCAACCTTTCTCCATTTCCACTCCTGCACCTCCACTAAAACACTTCTTTCAAAGTCTGTTTATAAAAATATTACAAGTGTTCTTGGATTTGTGTGACGTTTTGTGGACAACTGCTGTTTTGCTATTTATGTACAGAAACAATTCTTTAAATGCTCATACAGCTTTCCAGTTACCATCTCTCAAATCAATGTATTTGGACCAGCATACACCCCGCCATTTCTTGAAGTTCTCTTCTGACTACCACCTATGACTCCACCACCAATGGCAAAGAGGTCTGGAACATTAGAAACTCAGTAATCACATTAGGTATGGCCCAAATGAATTGTGACAAGGAGTACAACAGTACAGTGCATTTCAACCAAATTCTTCTGAAGTTGCTGGTCAGAAGCTGGACCACACAGTTCAGGAATCATCACTCAATGCGGTTGGTTTATTCAGCCATTGCTATACATTTGTGTAACAAAGTATCCTGTTCTGCATTGAGTCAAGCTTGCTTGTCACACCAAGAGCGAAATAGTAATACACTTTTTGCCACTGACCAAAAGCTAGTTCCCTTGTTAAATTCTCCATTCTCTGGACCTTTCCTGCTTTGCTGAATCAGACATTTCAAAGAGCATAAAGGTCTAAATTCTTGTGCAATTATTCTGCTATTTAGTATTAAGAGGTCCAGCCTTTTGCTTTCATATTGTCCATTCACTTCATGCATTTCTGTGGATTTGTCAGTGATTTTCTATTCTCAGTGACCTCTGCCCTTTCAGTCCAATTCACATATCAGTCTTGCGTGGACATCTGTCCAGGATCATTTTCTTCTATTCTTGTAAATGGTCTTTGAAAGTTACAAACTTTGTTTTCTTACTATACGTGTCTCCCCGTCTTTGATCGAGGCTTCCTTGACAAACATTTTTTTGTTGTATAAGCTCACTTCACGATTTCTGAGTCTAGTAGATCCATAGTGTGCATGATGGGTAATGAGCTATTACTTGTGTTCACACCTTAGACTACACAGCCTATCATTTAGAGAACCACTGAAGATTTGTGATTACACCACAAATTGGTCATATCCTTCACAAACATGGCAATCGTGTTAAAGCATTATTTTAGCTTAAATGTGAAAATGGGATTGGCTGCCCTGCATTGAAATGTTGTATTCCTGCATCAAAAATGCACTACAAACTAATTTCCATTGTGTCATTTCAATCAAAGAAAATGTTACAGGAGAAATGCTTCACAATAGACTAACCACTGGCAATTGATCAGAGTAGCATGCCAACCCATCATTTTACCCCAACAATGCCACTCTAGACGAAGGCCTGCCTTATGCCAATCAGTACTGGCCCTGCTCTTCATAGACTACATGCAAGCATTCCTTTCATCACCTTCTATGTAATTATTTTATTGTTTCTACGTTATTTTGTAATAGCAGAAACATGGTATTCATCTGTTAACCTTCTGATATAACATTAAACACTGGTTGTGGATGGATCTGACATTATCTAGATAAAGGTGCCAGTTCTCTGTGTCTGATATCCTAAGACTGCACTTAAGCACATGAAACAATCACTATCATATTTTTAATGACAACTTCCTTCAGACATTCTTTTAGAGTCCACTTCTCACCTACCCCTAGAACTCGCGTCCCACTTATAAGGCAAGTGAAGAGATTCATCTTATAATGATTTTACTGTTTTTATAATGAAACTGCAAGACACTTCCCGGTTTCATCTAAGTAAGATGAATTGACCTACATTTCTAAAAGCAGAATGCCATTATTCTATTGTTTATTTTGTGACAAATCTCCATTCCAGATGCCGCTCAATGTTGCTTATACTATCTCCTTCCTCTTCATATAATCCCTGAGGACTCTCATTACTTAACATGTATTTTACCACCCCTCCTCAACCTCTACATCACCAATTTGACATTTAAATCTTGTTCTTTAAATAAAGGTATTCTACATATTTTTCTGAACTTTGTAGAAATCCACTATTTTTAAAAACTATTGATGGATAGAAACTATTTTTGGGGATGTTGACAAAGATGTCCATTCCCCATGAGTCAAATCAATTCCTTGTGAGTATATTTGAATCAGTCTATTGTAAAATTCCCAAAATTCTTTTTTGGCTACCTCCACCACCAATGACAAAAAAAGCGAATGCCCAAAGAAAACCTATGTAAAATAAGGAGTACAATGCATTTTTGTCTAGTTGCAAATGTCAGCTGGGTTAGTAATCAACTACACATGTTGCTGCCCAGAAGCAGACCTAGATGCCTGAGGAAGCATTGCTTCATAACGTCAGTATATTCTGCATTGATATACATTTCAAAAAGCTTAAGGGGGTGCTGTCTGGCAAAGACTCACTCATGTGTATGGCACAGAGAACGAATTAGAGACACACATGCCTCTTATTTCTGAATTTCGTCAGCCTTTATTCTTTCTTTATGACTCCTATCCTATTTAGTTCAGGGACATGTGTAGGGACATCTTAGGAAGGTAATTTGTTGCTTGTTCTATTGTATGGGGGAATTTAAAGTTATGCTCTTTTACTCGCTTTAAATTGGAAAGTCTTTTGCAGCATGTAAACACTAGATTTGCATGGATCTAACCATATCTAAATGAGGATGCCAGTGTAGTTCTGCAGGTCAAGATGACTACACCCATTTGGTTGGTGAAGGACCTTGCCTCCACCTCACCCCAGCAGACGATCACCTACCACATTTATAGACCCTCACCTGCTTGGCAGCAATCCCTGTAACGATAGTGCATCTGCGGTATCGGTAGGTACACTTCCAGCACAACTCAGTGCAGAGTGGACAACTGTTAGAAATGGGGGTCTCTGATTGTCAGTCAGTTTGCACTCTGTCCAAGCAGGGACCCTCACTCTAGTCAGGGTAAGGGAGGTACACAGCTCAGATAACCCCTGCTCAACCCCTTGGTAGCTTGGCACAAGCAGTCAGGCGTATCTCAAAGGCAATGTGTAACGTATTTGTACAATCACACACAGTAACACAGTAAAAACACCACAAAAGGACTCACCACAGGTTAGATAAATAGCCAATATGTATCTGAGTAGAACAAGACCAAAACAACATAAATCCAATATACACAAGCAAAGTTTTGAATTTTTAAAGATTAAACTTCAATATAGCGCTTAGAAACACAAATGCTTCCATTTGGTGATATTAACGGTGTTGTGACGGAGTAATTCCCAACAATCCAAAGTCAATGGTGCCGGACACGGAGTCGCACGGACCCCCAGGTACAGTACATTGTGAAAATGGGGAAACAAGCTGGTGCACAGAGTCGGGGATCGAGGCATTGCTGGATCCGCAGTGGTGTCGGTTCCGGGGCTGCAGAGCAGAGAAGTCGGTGCGAGGCGTCGGGTCATTGCCACTGAGCTGTGGAGGCGTCGGTGCGAAGCGTTGGTTCCTTACACGTCCGGCGGAGTCGGGTGTCACGGATGTCGGTGACACAGCACTTCGGGACTCACGGAGTCATGGACTTAAGCGAGGTTGCAGTGGCGCCGGGCCTGTGGGGTTGGTCTGGGTCGTCGCACTCCAGCAGGGATCACAGCTTCAGTTGCAGGTGGTGTCGCGGGATCCAGCAGCGGCGTTAGTCTGGGCATCGTCCAAAGTCAGTGCATTTGCTTTTTCTTGGCTTTTCACCAGCTCCTCCTTTCAAGGGCCCAGGGACTAGATTAGGCACCAGTTGGCAGAATAGGAGTCTCAACAAGATATTCCAGGTGCTGGCAGAGGAAGGCTTTGATGGCCCTGAGACTTCAAAACAGGGGGCAATCTCAGTCCAAAAGCCCTTGGAGAAACTTCACAAGCAGGATACACATCAAAGTCCAGTCTTTACCCTCTCTAAGGCAGAAGCAGCAATTGCAGGCAAACCCAGAAAAGCACACACAGCAAAGGGGGAGTACTCCTCTTCCAGCTCTCCTCCTTGGCAGAAGCTCCCCTTGATCCAGAAGTGTTCTAAAAATCTGGGGTTTTGGGTCCACTACTTATAGTCCTTTCTGCCTTTGAAGTAGGAAAACTTCAAAGGAAAGTCTCTGTTGTTCACAAGATCCTGCCTTGCCCAGGACTGGCCCCACACACACACCACGGGCTTGGAGACTGCATTGTGTGAGGACACACGGCCCTTTCAGGTGTAAATGTCAGCTCCTCCCTTCCTACTCTAGCCCAGGAGACTTATCAGGATATGCAGGCTACACCCCCAGCTCCCTTTGTGTCACTGTCTAGAGGGAATTCACTACAGTCCAACTGTCAGTTTGACCCAGATGTGGAAAACACAAGCAGGCAGATGCACAGAATGGTTAAGCAAGAAAAATCCCACTTTCTAAAAGTGCCATTTTCAAACTGACAATCTAAAAAACAACTTTACCAACATATATATTTTTAAATTGTCAGTTCAGAGACCCCAAACTCCATATCTCTATCTGCTCCTTTAAAAGACATTTAAAGGCAATCCCCATGTTAACCTATGAGAGCGATAGGCCTTGCAATTATAAAAACCAAATTTGGCAGTATTTCACTACAAGGACATGTAAAACATATCAGTACATGTTCTACCTTTTAAAAACACTGCACCCTTCACATGGGGCTACCTAGGGCCTACCTGAGGGGTGCTTTACATGCAAAAAAGGGAAGGTTTGGGCCTGGCAAGTGAGTACACTTGCAAGGTCGAATTGGCAGTTTACAACTGCACACACACACACACACTGCAGTGGCAGGTTCGAGCCATCTTTTTATAGGGCTACTCCTGTGGATGGCACAATCAGTGTTGCAGGCCCACTAGTAGCATTTGATTTACAGGCCCTGGGCACCTCTAGTGCACTGTATTAGGGACTTTCTAGTAAATCAAATATGCCAATAATGGAAAAGCCAATTACCAATATAATTTACACAGAGAGCACATGCACTTTAGCACTGGTTAGCAGGGGTGGAGTTCCCAGAGTTCTAAAGCCAACAAAAAGTGGTCAGAAAAAAATAGGAGAAAGGAAGCAAAAGGTTTAGGGATGACCCTTTGTAGGAAAATGCCTCTGTTGGCATGGTTAACCCCTAACGTTGTGCCTTTTGTTGATGCCAGTTATGATTGAAAGTGTGCTGGGACCCTGCTAACCAGGTCCCAGCACCGATGTTCTTTCCCTAAACTGTTCCTTTGTCTCCACAATTGGCACAGCCCTGGCACACAGATAAGTCCCTTGTAATTGGCACCCCTGGTACCAAGGGTCCTGTGGTCAGGGAAGGTGTCTAAGGGTTGCAGCATGTATTATGCCACCCTGGCAACCCCTCACTCAGCACATGCACACTGCCTCACAGCTTGTGTGTGCTGGTGGGGAGAAAAAGGTCTAAGTCGACATGGCACTCCCCTCAGAGGGCCATGCCCACAACCCACTGCCAGTGGCATAGGTAAGTCACCCCTCTAGCAGGCCTTACAGCCCTAAGGCAGGGTGCACTATACCACAGGTGAGGGCATAGCTGCATGAGCACTATGCCCCTACAGTGTCTAAGCCAAATCTTAGACATTGTAAGTGCAGGGTAGCCATAAAGAGTATATGGTCTGGGAGTTTGTCAAACACAAACTCCACAGCTGCATAATGGCTACACTGAATACTGGGAAGTTTGGTATCAAACTTCTCAGCACAATAAATCCACACTGATGCCATTGTGGGATTTATTGAGAAATGCATACATAGGGCATTTTTGAGATGCCTCCTGTATACTAGCCCAACTACTAGTGCTAGGTTGACCTGTTTCTGCCAGTCTGCTACATCCAGCCGGGTTTCTGGCCACATGGAGTGAGTGCCTTTGTGCACTCTGTGACCAGGAACAAAGCCTGTACTGGGTGGAGGTGCTTCACACCTCCCCCTGCAGGGACTGTAACACCTAGCGGTGAGCCTCAAGGGCTCAAGCCTAGTGTTACAGCGCCCCAGGGCACTCCAGCAAGTGGAGATGCCAAGACACAGCTCCAACTTTTAGCAGCAAGTCTGGAGGAGATAATGAGAAAAACAAGGAGGAGTCACCCTCCTGCCAGGACAGCCTCTAAGGTGTCCTGAGCTGAGGTGACCCCTGCCTTAGGAAATCCTCAAACTTGCTTTGGAGGATTCCCCCCAATAGGATTAGGGATGTGCCCCCCTCCCCACAGGGAGGAGGCACAAGGAGGGTGTAGCCACCCTCAAGAACAGTAGCCAGTGGCTATTGCGCCCCCCAGACCTAAACACCCCCCTAAATTGAGTATTTAGGGGTGACCCTGAACAAAGGAAAAGAGATTCCTGACGACTTGAAACAAGAAGAAGGACTGCTGACCTCAAAGCCCCGCAGAGTCGACGGAGGCAACAACTGACTAAGCCCCAGCCCTACCTGCCTGTCTCCAGACTCAAAGAACCTGCACAGCGATGCATCCAGCGGGAACAGCAACCTCTGCTGACTCAGAGGACTGCCCTGCAACCCAAAGGACCAAGAAACTCCAGAGGACAGGGGCTCTATTCAAACAACAAAGAAACAACTAACTTTAAAGGGACTCCTGCCTCACTCCGGAAGCGTGAGTCCCCAGCACTCTGCACCCAACGCCCCCGGCTTGTGTCCAGAAGAACCAACACTGCAGAGAGGACCCCCAGGCAACTCCAATGACGTGTACAGCCTGAGACAACCTCCCTGCACCCCCACAGGAACGCTTGCAGAGGGAATTCAGAGGCTCCCCCTGACCGCTACTGCCCGGTAACAAAGAACCTGACGCCTGGAAGAAGCAATGCACACGCAGCCCCCAGGCCCGAGAGAAACCAACTACCAGTGCAGGAGTGACCAGCAGGCAGCCTGCATCTTTGCCTAGTTGGTGGCTGGCCCGAGAAGCCCCCCTGTGCCCTGCCTGCATTGCCAGAGTGACCCCCGGGTCTCTCCATTGATTTCAACCTAAAACCCGACACCTACTTTGCACACTGCACCCGGCCGCCCCTGTGCCACTAAGGGTATATTTTGTGTGCCTGTTTGTGACCCCCCCCAAGTGCTCTACAAAACCCCCCTGGTCTGCTTCTCGTGGACGCACGTACGTACCTGCCAGCAGACTGGAACCGGAGCACCCCTAGTCTCCATAGGCACCTATGTTATTTGGGCCCTACTTGGACCTCTGCACCTGACTGGCCCTGTGTTGTTGGTGTTGGGTGTTTGGGGTTGACTTGAACCCCCAACGGTGGGCTGTCTGTGCCCTGGAGATTGAACTTGTATGTGCTTTACTTACCTGCTAAACTAACTTGTACTTACCTCCCCCACAAACTATTGATTTTTGCAGTATACACTTTTAAAATAGCTTATTGCCATTTTTGCCAAAACTGTGTACATTACTGTTTTAATTCAAAGTTCCATAGTTACCTATGCCAAGTACCTTACAATTTATGTATTCACTTGAATTCTGAATCTTGTGGTTCTAAAATAAATCAAGAAAATAATATTTTTCTATATAAAAACCTATTGGCCTGGAGTTAAGTCTTTGAGTGTGTGTTCTCATTTATTGCCTGTGTGTCTACAACAAATGCTTAACACTACCCTCAGATAAGCCTACTGCTCGACCACACTACCACAAAATAGAGCATTGGTACTATCTCATTTTGCCACTATCAACCTCTAAATGGAACCCTTGGATTCTGTGCACACTATCTCTCTCTTTGAGATAGTATATACAGAGCCAACTTCCTACACCCTGCAAATAGGGCTAGGTCCAATAACAACTAGCCTTTTGTGATCATTCAGTATGTTACTTTGTTTTTCAGAAATGGGATCCCAAAGCCCCTAAAGCAGATGGGCCCACCACCACCATACCATTAGGGTTCTGTGGTTGACAGGCTGCTGGTCAAGGGCTTGCAATAGTAGATTCAGCTGATGTTCTGCTGTTGAAGACCTGCCAATTTCCCCAACTTTAAATGAAGTAGGGGAACCAAGAGTGTATCAAGTCATAAGTACATCCAGTTTATAGAACACCCCTCATTCTGATGAACTCCAAATGTCCCCCATGACTGCACATTAGAAAAGTATGCATTCACTGTCGTATCTTGTTTTCTTTAATGAAGATTGTTTGTGACTTTCTTTTTTGCCAATTGTGCCTGCCTCCTAGAAAAAAGAGAGGAGGCCATCAAAGACATAGTAAATATTTTTTTTATATAATAGTTGTAATGCTTTTATAATGAGTCAAAACTATATTTCAAATTCATCCTGGGCTCGGTACACTAGCCAGAATGTTCTAAAATGAGAGTACAATTATAGACGTGTTCTTTTCATAATTTTGCCAGCGCTTGCTTTCCTCCTCGTACAATTACGAATGACTCTCCATGTTTGTTTTCTACACTGCCATCCCTCACTATTTCACCTCCTGCATCATCGTTTCAAGACCTAATCCCTAGTTTTTAAGTATTGTAAACCTTTCTCCAGATTTTCAAGAACAATTCTGGACATGCTCCTTTTTTCTGTTATAAACACAGGGGCTAGACTCAGAAAACGATCTATACTCCAGCAGCTAAAGCAACTTTTTGTGTGTTTATTTATATAGCTCTATTTCACCAAAATATATTTTGCTACACATAGTTCCTCAAGCATGTGTGACACATAGGTCGAAGTCATGCAAATCCAATAATCTCTCCAGGTAAAATTCTATGGAGGTTCTCCCAGCTAACTTCTGAAGATGTTACTGTCCAGAAGTAGAACTATCACTTGAGAAAGTCAGTATATTCAGCAGATTATATACATTTGCAGAAAACTTTAGGGTTTCCTATTCTGCACCGCATCACATCTCACTCCGGAGTAGGCTTGCCTATATCAGGAGTTAAAACCTATGTTATTGCTGCGTAGAAAGTTTGGTTATTCATTCATAAGCACAAGAATCACTGTTTCTGCATTGATTCCCATATGGTTCTCTCACATTCCAGGCTATAATTGACTTACACATTTTAACATGTTTTTTCCTGGTGGAATCTACATGTGGAATAAATTGGAAGTGCAGTGTTATTGCATTACTATTCCCATTTAAGGCAGGACCAGCTGAATCAGGATTGCTTCCGCACTCTCAATAAGACTGTTGGTGTACAGCAGCAGCTGCCGCAGATCTCAAGGGGGGGAATGGGGGTTAAGGGTGAAATAAAATCATTATTTTTAAAAATTTACCTGTTTCAGAGTCGCTGCTGCCCGCCTCGATCCTCTGCCCTCGATGGTGTTGGTGTCCCAGCAGTCCCGGGGACACCTGCACAGGCTCCTGAGCAATCCTGGAGCTGCTGTCAGGCTATATCTAGCATAAGAGCAGCATCAGGATTGGTCTGAGCGGCTTGGTCTGCCTCTCAGACAATGCACTGGGGTCTGTGCAGTTTCTCCAACCTGGCTGTGCAACACAGCTGGGTTGGAGAAAGGCCAAACTGACATGCGCACTTAGTGCACTCCACTGCCCCTCCTCCTTCCTCCCATGGACCATCCCCACCCCTCCCTGCACCTGCTGGGTGAGCCAGCAGCTAAAAATAAAACAATATTAAAATATTGTTTTATTTTTTAGCTGCTGGATCAGCCAGTGGGGCAACGCTCCTTCGCCATTGCGAAGGAGCCACCCCTGTTGGTGCCCTTCTCCAGCAAACTTCAATGTGAAACTCGTTGTGTAGCCCAGGTCCCTTCTTACACTCTGTGTACGGCTTTCATCCCTACTTTTTACCCGTTGATCCAGTCCATTCATTAGTCTTACTTGGACATTTCTCTAACCTCATCCTAACCTTTGCTCAATGCATCCTCGTTTCATTTCTCATCATCGTGCCATTGCATTCCTGCCATCTTTGCCCTGGCTTCAATGTTTTTCTTACAAGTCTGTGGTTTTTAGTACCATAAATATGCAGCATATTCCATGGCTATGTTTATATCTACTACATCCAACACCATCCATGATGAGGACATGAGTTGTTTTTGGAGCTCTGTAGTCATACTGGACACATTAAGACTGATTCACAAAACCAGTTTCGGTCATAAAAGCACCTTCGCAATCGGAAATGGCTGGATCAATGTTTACAATGGACTCACAAAAGGTGACCATGCTGACTACTACATAATCTTACCCTACTTTCTCATAACATTGCGCAGGGGTAACTGCCAGATACTGGTGTGAATTGGGCAGAGCAAAGTGTGGTTTGCCTTGAAGGTTTGTGAAGACTATAACGTCACATTGTCAGGATTCACAAACTCCTCTATGACCTTTCGACTATCTGAATAGAGGTCGAGATTTCCAGCAGACAAAGGCTGAAGTACATTGTTTTCCCATATGTGAAGAGGAAGAGACCTCACCAAGCCTTGAGGGATATGGGGGAAGATGTTTCTCTAAATAGAAAAATAAAGAAAAAATAAGCATGCAATTGCTCAGCGGCACTGCACAGTCTGTACAATTCCATATTGTGGGGTAACTTGCACTGTGGCCGGAGGGGCTGGGACTTCATTGCCCGACAGCCTGTGCGGCAGGAGGGCCGCCAACAGCCTACACTCATGCCCGAAGGCAGTGTTTTGGTTCCGCTGCGCGGGGAATTTGCACTCAGGCCTGAGGGGCCGGGACATCATCATTCGACAGCTTAAGCGGCAGGAGGGCCGCCAACAGCCTACACTTGCTCCCAGCGGTGCACATAAGAGGTGTCCTGGTTCCACTGTGCGGGGAACTTGCAGTTGGGCCGGAGGGGCTGGGACGTCATCATTCGACAGCTTAAGCGGCAGGAGGGCCGGCAACAGCCTACACTCAGACACAGAGGCGCACATGAGAGGTGTTCTGGTCCTGCTGCAGGGGAAACTTGCACTTGGGCTGGAGGGGCTGGGATTTCATCGTCGTGAGCCTGTGCGGCAGGAAGGCCGCCAAAAGTTGACAATTGCACCCTGAGGCGCACGTAAGGTGTTCTGGTCCCGCTGCGTGGGGAATTTGCACCAGGGCCGGGAATTCATCGTCTGACAGCATGTGCGGCAGGTGGGCTGCTAACAGCCTACACTCATACCCAAAAGCGGACATAGGAGATGTTCTGGTCCCGCTGCACGGGGAACTTGTACTCGGGCCGGAGGAGCGGGGACTTCATTGTCCTCACCTCCACCCACTGATTTAGTTTTAGCCCCGGCCTTGTCACAGGAGATGGAGGCTCGTGAACGAGGATATACAGTCAGTTCCACCTGCAGCTCTGCTTTCTCCTGTTGTGATTTGTGACGGCCCTGCCAAAGTCTTCAAAAATCCTACTTGCTCCACCCTATAGGAAAGGGAGCGACACCCAAAGCCAATACTGGGAAACGAAAAAAGAGGTTATACTATTATGAGATCCATGAGGCAGAAGAATGTCGCCCGTAACAATGTATTTACTGTGAGTGAGGAGGAGCACCTGGGGGGTTTCGTGCTAGCCAGATGGGGAATGCCCCTCTTACAGGGGGAGTTATTCATTGTTAGAAATGGGGTAGGCAGAGGTATACAGCTTTGTCCAAGCACAAAGTACCTGGCACAAGGACCACAGAGGAGGAGATGCGGGAAAAGGTAGGTGTGCGTCGGATTTCCAGGTTTCCAATCAATGTCTGGGCTGGGCTGGTTGACAGCTCCCTTGTGCATTTCACCCAGACAACCACAAACACAGGACACTCAGTCACACCTGCACTTATCTGTATATTGAATGGGTCTTCCTGGGCTGGAAGGGTGGAGGGCCTGACACATTTCAAAGGACAGTGGGGCTGCCCTCACACAATGGACTGCCAAAGCCCCTACTGTGACCCTAGCAGACAGGACTGCACTGAAAGGGGAACTTGTGCACTTAAAAACCACTCTCCCCCACTTCAAAGGTATTTTGGGTATGTATACTGGGTCTCTGACCCCACCAACTCAGACACTTCTGGACCTACACCTGCAACCTGTCAAGAGGAACTGCCTGGGTGCCAAAAGGTCTCATCTAGGCTGCTTTGCTGAGAAGGACTGCTGCCCTGCTGTTGCCCTGCTGGCCTCTGACCTTGCTGAGAAGGACTCTGCCTTCCCCAGAAGTGCTCTCCAAGCTCTTGGATTCAGCTTCCCTCCTGTTTTGAAGTATCAGGGCCATCAAAGACTTCACCAGCAAGCTTTTTGCTAGTTTCCGACTTCAGCGACACCAGTGATGTCGCAGTCTGCTCCCGCTCCGTGGACCTCGCCGCACGCAACGACCACGGCCTGCAACACAAGTCTGACATTGCCACGACTCCACTGACATCACTCAGGGTCCTCGCGACACTGCAAAGTCGACACATCACGTCCTTATGGACCGGAACCACCGACCCCGCCGGGTCACAAAGAATCGACACTTTGCAGATGACGATGAATCATCTCCCCGGCATCTGAACGGAACCGACGCCTCACCTCCACCTGCCTCGCAGCGCAGAACCAACGCTTAATCTCCTTGGACGCCGCAAGGGACCGATGCTGCACAACTTTAACAACGCCTCTTTCCAACTTTGTGCAATGTCCTTGTTCTTCGTTTTCCAAAAGGACTGTAACTGGGGGTCTGTGTGACTCCATGACTGGCACCAGTGGTGTCTGATTGTTTGGAACAACTCTGTCAACGATGCCGTGATAGCCCCAGTTGGAGCTATTGTGTTTCTAGGCACTTTAGTTGGATTTAATCTTTACAAATTCATAACTTTGCTTTTGTACATTGGATTTTTATTGTTTCAACAGTATTTTATTCAGATAAATATTCACTATTTTTCTAAACCTGTGTGGTGTCTTTTTGTGATGTTTTCACTGTGTTACTGTATGATTTATTGCACTAATACTTTACACATTGCCTTCTGAGTTAAGCCTGACTGCTCAGTGCCAAGCTACCCAGACGGTGGGCACAGGATAATTTGGATTGTGTGTGATTTACCATCACTAGGATTGTGGTCCCTATTTAGACAAGGGTGTATACCTCTGCCAATTAGAGACTCCAGCTCTAACAGCAGGCTTCATGTGTCATCTAATAAACGTATATTCAAATGGTGTACGGTCACAAGCTTCATTAAGGTAGATTTACCAGGAAGTTGGGAAGAGCATTGATGCGTTGTCTAATCTAGCATCCATGTCAGGCAACCCTGATATCCTATTAAAAATTGGCTATTTTCACTCCCACCTCTGCAGAGAATTAAGGAATGTATTTTATGCGGACGTTAAATATTAGGGAACTAGGAAGCATGTTCCCCCTTGGTTTAATGATCAGTGTAGGCAAGCAAAATTGTTGCTATTTAAGGCGATTAAGGCCCAGGATAAACCCTTATCCACTCACAGAGATTAATTTACTTTAAAAAAGTCCTAACACTGCAAAAAAACGATTACGGTAGGTGGGAAGAACTGCTTTGCAAAGACTGTACTGTATTTTAGAAACTGGTTTCATTAGGGAACCATGAGAGTAAGGAGAATGTAGGAAATAATATTGCTGCTGACACTTGGATCAAGCACTTTGCAAGTTTCTATGGTGATTATTCAGTGGATCATGCCTCATTGGGCATGCCTAAGTTTAATAATACCATCTGTGTGGAGGGGGGGGGGGGGTGGTAGTGCTGGGCATCAGCCCATAACATTAGAGGAAGTGATTAAGGCAATAAAGAAATCACCCCAAATAAAGCTCTGGGATTAGACAAAATACCTGGAGATCTATTCCTGTCTGAATCAGAGATTTGGAGCCCTTACCTTACCTTTCTTTTTAAAGCTATTATGGAAGGGATGCCCAACCCCCACTCTTGGGCGGGGCCTGAAATATTTCCTATTTTTAAAAAAGGTTAACCCCTGTTTTCTACCAATTATTGAGCTATTAGTCTAATTGATACCACACAGAAGATATTTGCCAGACTCATTCTGGAAAGACTCCAAGACTGGATGGAGGATAATGAGGTCTTAAGCCATTTGCAAGCCGACTTTCTGAACGATTAACCAGGTTTTTAGACTCTGCAGCTTCTCCACTGTGAAACCATAGTGCTGGGATGCGGGTTGGGGGCAGATTGTATATGGTCTTTGTAGACCTCAAGACAGCCTTTGATCTGGTACCCAGGACCATCTTGTGGTAAATGTTGTCTGAGATGGGGGTTCCACCTTATCTTCTCCATATCATAGTAAGGCTTCATGAGCACAATTTTGCACAAGTGCATCGTGGTAAGTTGGGGGAGGTGTCTGAACCCTTTTTGGTCAATAGGGGAGTAAGTCATGGAAGTGTACTGGCACCTACACTCTTTTCCCTGTCTATAAATGGCTTGGTGGACTATTTAAATCTCGGTGACAATGACGCCTCTAGGTTATTGTCTTCGAAAGTGCCAGACTTAATGTTTGCGGTCGACACTCTCCTCCTCTCTCAATCTCCTATGGGCCTCCAGAAGTCCCTAGAAAAATTTAGCAAGTTCTGCGTGCCAAGGGGAATTGAAATTGATTTGAGTAAGACAAAATGGATGGTCCTTAATCCTTGTAGATCACCACGTCAGAATCCCACTATGAATAGGACCCCATTAGAACAGATCCACACTTCTGATTACTTAGGTATTACCCTTAGTGAGCAGATGGACTGGGCATCCCATATTACTAAGCAAAGATTAAAATTAGAGCATCATATTGGCAGGCTCTTAAAGGTACATTGTGGGACCTTTTGCAAGCCTATTTTCCCTGTTATTAGGATCTATGCTGCCCAAGCCCTGGGGGCTGTATACTATGGGGCCAAATTTTGAGGCCACAAGTCAGTGAAAACCCTCAGTCGATTAGAGAACCAGTTTTTGCGGCAATTGTTGATTCTCCCAGTTAGTACACCAGTTGTTCCACTCAGGCTTAACTCCGGGGTCCAACCAATTTCAGAAGAGTTGAAGAGTGTGGGTTACCCCGGAACAGTCTTCTTACAGGCTAACCTTTGAGGAAATACTTGGTATGCAGTGCGCTGGCAAACTACCTTGGATCAGTTCTGTTAGCTGTCCTAAAAAACGGGTATAAACCTTTGTGTTAAATTTGATGCTGGCCAGCTCTTCATTCGGATCACTGACAGGCAGTTTCATATTGAATAAGGATTTTTATAAACTCGAAGGTTTTATGGATGAAATTAAACCTACCTTGGCCCGGAATTTGTATGTCTAATTTAGGCTCTGCACTTTGCCCCTACATTCATACAGCTCTAAATTGGCACCCTCCAGGCCTATTGAAAACCAGGCATGTCCCTTGTGTGGTGAACCTAGTGAAACATAAGTCCATGTTCGTTATTTGTGATGCTTATAGCAAGTCTAGAAGAAAGTGGATAGTCCCTACATGTAGGAATCTTGGGACCCTTCAGTGTAAAGAGGCGTATAGAATTTTAAAAACTGATACAAGACAATCCCTTGTATTTGCGGTATCTAATTTTTTTTTTTGCAATGCGGTGCACGGGAAGTAGATTAGCATTGCCAAATGACCCCTTTTAAGTTATACATTTTATATCTATTGCTTGCATTTTTTGGTAATGTACTGTTTTAGCTCAATTCTTTCATAATGAGTTTAGTAAAAGAACAATTTTGTCTCTGGCAGAGGAGGTACCTATGTGTAATGATATGGAATACTTTTCTTCCGATGGTTGTTAGGGAGGTGTCTGTTAATGTTTTTTCAACTGTATACTTGTAGCATATTTGCACAGTGGTCTAATGCCTTTAAATAGTGCAAGTTAGTAACCTCTTCTGAGATTTTTGCACCACTTTTACTCCCAGTACTTATTTTTCATCACAGAGGTTTTTTATGAATGTGTTCAATATTATTTTAACTTCTGATTTAACCGGTATTTCAAGCAATACTTGGCTTGAGTGACCGTGTTTTAAGATGATAGTCTATCATTTTGTTTTTATTGCTGTATTTATTTGTCTTTTATGGCATAATGCTGAAATAAAGACTGATGAATTTCAATATTGTGGGGAGTACCTAAGCACAAAAAGTTGCAAGACTTTCCGAAGTGCACATCTGGAAAACAGTTACTGGTTTAGCTTTCCAAATCTCCCACTGGTAAGGATTGAGAAGAGACAAAAGTCCTAAATCTGTACAGATGTTTAGGATTAGATGCACATGCCTTGCTTTGAGAATCTGGCCACCAGTGCATTTCTGTGGATTTAAAAACCTAAGACTGTACATGTGTAGATAAAGCTAAGAATGTACATGTATAGGTGAAGCTAGCAATGTAGATGTATATGTAAAGCTAAGAATGTGAATGTATAGGTAAAGCTAGTCGTGTACATGTGTAAGGTGTACAGTAACATATTTCCACTGCTGAAATACTTATTTTCTGTTTGACTTTTAGACTCCTTCCGCCAGTACCCAACAAAGTGAAGATGTCAAACAGGAAATAGTAAGTAGTCTGAAGAACAACACAGATTTGAAAGCTGGTGTAATGTCTCTTCGCTATCCGAAGTCCGGTAAAGCAGTCAAACTTTGACAAAAAAACAAATTTTACTACTTAAAAAGGTTGCCTGTTTAACAAAAATAATTCCTCCAGTGAGGTACCAATAACGTGCATGCCAACATTTAGAAACACAAGCAGGAGACATAAAGATTCACTTGCATTGCACTAGAGACAATCTTAGGTGGGAGGCTGGGAAAAAAATCAGGAGTCTCCTGGCTGAATCAGGCCTGCTGGCATGCAGTCACCAACTACTTTAGGATTTTTCAACGAGTAGCTTGTGCGCTACTGGTAGCTCTCCAGCAGGCTGGCCTAAGATCACTTAATGAACAAGTGCTGTGATTAGAAGGGGAAGTGGAAAAAGGAACACATGTTTGGAGGCATTTCTAGGCTTTAGTGTGCACTTTGACCAAGTTGCATCGCCATGAGAAAACTTTAAGAGCCCTAGCATGATTTAAATATTACAACAAACAACAGTTATAAACTTGTTTCCATTCTGTAGCCTTTACAAGTCGTAAGAAAACGGGTCAGAAAACTGAAGTCAACGGAGCCTAAAGTACAGCCACATGCCCTGCAGACCTCTAGTGAAGGACAAACACCACACCTTCTTGGTGGCATCTCCATCTTCGAACCTGTGGTACATTTCTATCATAGATATCAAGAGATGTGTCCATGATCAAGCATTGCAACAAACGTAAAAGTATATTCATGTTTTATTGCACCAACCTTTTCTTACAGGATTATTTTGTTTTAGAATGAAATCTAGAAAAGGATTTTTTGTTCCATCATACAATTATAAAGTGATCTAAATTGTAGGATATTAAATAGTTGTATCCATGTGTTATCTGAAGATGTAAGCCTCATCCTAAATCCGTAGTTAGCGATGCATTGAAACAGTACTGCGCTAGTGCTTAGGATGCGAGAGGTGGCAATGGAACAAGAGAGTTTGAAAGAAAATACTCAGGCGATGGGGCAGGGATAGGCAGATAAGAAAGACGTCAAGAAAAAATAAATTAAATAGAAAGAGAAAGACAGAAATCAATGACAATAAACTTGCTAACTCCATGAAGAAAATTCATCAAATATGGCGTGTACATCCGTAGGGAGCACTGCACAGCGGAATAGAACTCCCCGGGCAATCACATCGCATAGGATTACGTTTCCAACTGTGCCGTAGCGACTAGTTATTACAGAATGAGACAGGGGATTAGAAAGTGACTGCTTTACTGTGTAGACTGCCTTACATGGAAATGAACCAGTCATAGAACTGAATGGCAGTGACAAGAAGATGTGTGAATGTATGAAGGATGCTATCATTAGAAGATCTGGGCTTACAGCGGCTCCGCACAACAAAATCACGGACAGAGAAGATGCTGATTGTGAAGTGGGAGATATTTATGCATGGCATTAATTAGTGTTTCAGTGAGCATGTGAAACAGGTGAACGTGACAATCTTTGAGGGGTTGTTCAATCTGCCACTATGAGTAACCTTTGGATCTTTTCCCAGTAGATCTGTGTCAGCAATTAGCTTTCTGGCAGATCCCCTAATTCTTCTCTTAGACATGAAAGACCTGGCCTCATTATGTAGTCCATTGGCCTCTCATGGAGCCCTAGTAATGGAAGTTGAATAGCTTAAGATATGGTTAAATAGTTGCAGGGTACACTTCGATCTCTCCCTTCAAACTAAATCTCACCCTGGTTGATGCCTCAATCTGTATGGGCACCCAACCAGCTTCTAAAATTTTTTCGGCTGATATACTGAAAGCCAGAAAGGAAATAATGCTGCACTAAAAACTCATCCAGTGGCTCCTCTAGGAAAACCAGTATTGCCTTCTCCTTGGAGGAGCCCTCAAAGTCCCACTACAAAAAATCATAGCCAAAGAATTTCTGAGATTGACCAAATCCAGGATAACGTGGCTCGTAAGTACATAAACTAAAAAGAACATCTTTCAGGTTGAGTGGTGCCTGTGTTGCAATTAAATTAAGTGTAAACTAGGAACTCAATGAGGTGAAGGTACATGAGTGTTACTTGTCCGTTAGAGAGGATTTTTGATGGGGACTTCTACCTCCAGATTCGGCACTTCGTGAATTTCCATAGTGATGATGATGTTGGCTCCCATCAGGCTGACTGTCTAAAAAATAGCAGATACCCACATTATGCATGTTAACCCTTAACCCCCTGCTCTGTCGTCTTTACACAAGTCTGGAAATGATCAAGAAGTATTCGGCAGTCAAAAAAATTGTATTGTTATGTATTATTTTTTGATCTTCAAACTTGCATTCTTTCTTGTTCTCTCTTCTGAGTAAAATCACTTATAGCAGCATCCTGGAATTGTATGATGAACACAAGTGACTAGTCATAATCCCTGCTCCAATTCTTGCCCTTGGCTAGGAAACTAGTTTCCTTGATTTGTGTTATGTCTCATAACCAGCCCAAAGAAGCCTCTGTTTTCAAACCTGGCCTTTATTATAAATTTAGGGTCAAAATGCCCATCTCCCAAGCCAGGTTTTAGCATTTCATTTTTAATCTTGACCACAGTGCATCCAGCTCTCACCTCAGTGCCCTATTCAAAATGTCTGGATCAGGTTGCAATTCCGTGTTTTAGCCCTTTTGTCCCAAGAAAAAATCCGACCTAACAGCTACATTCCAATTATGGCTTCAATATCTCATTTCTAACCTCTGCGCTAGCGTTCCATTTCCAACAATAATCTCCTACTGTTCCAACCTTTGTATTTCTCCTCCAATTCTTTAAATTAGATGAAGGTGATCTGTTAGGCCGCACAAAAGCATAGATGCTGGAAGATGAGGAACTGGGTAGGTTTTCCTGGGTCGCCTGATTTAATGAATTATCTGCTGCTGGGTACAAACTGGAAAACTGTAGCCAATGATTTGGACACCCTTGATGCACAAGCATGATAGGAAGTAAATGAAGAACAGACACTAAGGCCCTGACAAACTTTTTTTGCATCGCATTACCGTCATTTTTTTACGCAAAAGCGGCGCAAACTTACAAAATACAGTTGTATTTTGTAAGTTTCCGCCACTTTTGCATCAATAAATGACTTCAATGTGGCGCAAAAAAGTATAAATCAGGGCCTAAGGTTCTATTTCCACAGAAGTCAAACAAACTATGTTTAATACATTATCATCCCTGAGAGTTTTTGTGCTTTTCTGCTATGAGGCCATTTACTGTATGTGACGCGGCAACTTGCAATCATCATGATGTATGTGTTTGTATACATATTATGGTGTTTTAAAATTTTCTTTAATTGTATGTTCTGTTTGACTGTGCAAGAAAGACCAATTGCCGAAAGTGCTCTAATAAACTGATCTACAAAAAGATGCACTTTGTAATGATTGCTTGCCTCCAAAATTTTGGGCACAACTTTGAAACTGAAATATGCTTGCTTAGGACCAACTACCATTGTTTCTAGATATAAGATGGTCCAGCAGGTCAGCTCAGAGTTCACCTTTTCCCCTGAAGCTCTGTACACCTGTGCAGTGCTTTTTCACCTAGACCAAGGAATATACTTCAGGGCTGAGGAAACAACTTACTGCGGCTGCCTAGAAAAAATGACATAGACTGCCTGGCTTGTAGGTACCCTGATTCGATTCACCTCAGTGTCCTAGTCTCAGTTGTTCCATGTGCAGCCTTGAAGAAGTTTTCTTTGACAAAAAGCTGACAAGATTGCTGCCTAGCGCAAACACTAGGGTGAGATAGAGAGAGAGTCAAGAAGTCACTGGTACAGGCTGTTTTGTGATGTGTTTATTGCCCGAGGTCTCTGTCCCCTCCCTATGACTCCCAAATCTGCATGGTATCCCTTAAATGTATATACACAAAGGCAGTAGATTCTCTAATGGCCTGTGACCTCAATTGCTGTAAAGTGCTGAAATGACTACTTGGGACGGCAAACTCTATTTTGGGGCCATGAGCCTTTGATCCAACACCTGACTCCATCTATTATGACTTGTTTCTCCTTAACTGTTAAAACCCTAGAACCTCCGTCTTTATGAACGTAGCTGTCATCGACCTCCCTTATATAAGAAGCAGAAGATGAGAGAATAACTGACTTTGGTATTATTTCAATTCTAGTGTGGTGTGAGTGATGCAAGTGAGGGACCACTTCGCCCTAATGGACACGAGCCACAGCTCTCTGGCCCTAGGCTGCTTGCAGATTCAATGAAACAAGTGCACTAAGGGCCTGATTTAGAACTCAGCGGACCGTTTAATCCATCACAACGGTGATAGTATCCTGTCAGCCAAAATCTAAATGCTATAGGATAGAATGGGCTGAGTTCTAAATCAAACCCTTTTATTGAAAGATACAAGCACTGCTATCTATTTGAAATGCCCCACACACAACTCTTCTGCTCTTTTACCCCTTGCACTGCATGTATTTTGGCTCCAGAAAACTATTTAAGTCAATTGTAGCACAAATAGTGATATCGAGTATCACAGGTCTGTTGAGTCCATTCAGGTCTTAAAACCTGAATACCACTAATCAAAGCTTCTACATCTGTATCACAATTTGAAGAAAGGCAGAAAGTAGCATGCAACATGTCTTGTCATCAATAACATTGTGTGCGCATAGGAGACTAAGGCCCTCATTATGACTTTGGCAGTCTTCTTAAAAGACCGCCGAAGCCGCTACAACCAGCATACCGCCAGTGCTGGCAGTATGCTGCCCACCCTATTAGGAGTTTTCCGCTGGGCCAGCAGGCGAAAATAGCATTTCTGCCCGCTCGCCCAGCAGAAAACTCACCACAACATTGATGAGCCAGCGGCAATGTTGTGGTGCGTCGGGTGCGACAGTACCCATCGCACATTTCACTGCCTGTAATTCGGGCAGTAAAATGTGCGAGGGGCCCCCATGGGGCCCCCGACAACCCCTTTCCGCCAGCCTTTGCATGGCAGTGAGACCACCATGCAAAGGCTGGAGGAAAGGAGACTCGTAATCCCCAGGGCAGCTCTGCTTGCAGGGCTGCCCTGGGGATTGCGAATGCCAAGACCGCCAGGCTGTCGACAGGCGGCAACCTGGCGGTGCCGGTGGTCAGACTATGGCCCATCTACCACGGTCATAATATGGCTGTCTGACTTCCCTGTCTGCGGCAGTCCGACTGCCATCGCGAGTGTGGCAGTCTTGAGACCGCCACACTCATAATGAGGGCCTAAGACTGAAGGAAATAAGCACTTCTATCTATTTGAAACGCCCCACACACAATCCTTCCACTATTTTTCCCTTGACCTGCATGTATACTGGTACCAGGGAATGCACCTAGTCAACTGCAGCACAAACGGTGAAACAGAGTATCACAGTTCTGTTGAGTCCATTCAGGTCTTAAAACCTGAATACTGCTATTCAAAGTTTCTTCATCTGTATCATAATCTCAAGAAAGACATAAAATAGCCCTCACATTGCACTGTCTTGTCACCAATGATGCCATTTCAGATAGTGCAGTAATGTCATCAATGATGTCATAAATCATGTCATGGTCCATAAACTATGGATAACTTGCCTGTTCTGATAGACTATACAGCGATTCTTTCTTTGCACTTGAATGACGTGATCAATTGGAACATATCCAGAATCACATGAAGCTCTTTTGCACATGGATTCTGAAAACCAAACTACAGACTGGAGTACCTGTCTCTCAGCGTCAGTGATCTTAGATGACATCTAAAGCCTTCTAACTAAAAGAACACAAAGATCGGAATTGAAATGCATTATAATATTGAACAACTTTAACAGCTGGTTGGTTAAGGCACTCAGTCACACAACTTTATTTCGGCAGTAGGCCATAAAAAGCTAGATGGCACAGTGCACAAACATAGAAAAAATTCATATAAATAACACCAAAAAAACAATAAAACATACAAAATCACTATCAGTAAAATTCCAAAAGATCAGGAGAAAATTACATCTCTTTCACATTAAAATCTCAGGTTAAATTTACAAGCTCATACCGGTCTCTAATTCAAATTGCACTCAATAAAATTTAACACAGCATGGCACAAATCAATCGAAGTTAATTTCTGTAAAAATTCCATTGCATGACGGTATTGTCTAAGCTCTCCTTGACACAAAAATGGAGTCTAAAAGGTCCTTTTCGATCTGCATAGAGTGGACAGAATAAAATAAAATGACAAGTGCTTTGTTTGGTGATCACAATAACAAGGAGCTAGGTCCCGCAGCCAAAAACATTGTGTCGGGAAAGCTGCTTTAAAATGGATCAACTTGAGTTAAAATATGTTAAAAGAAGCTGTTGATTTGGGTTCTCAATCCATCTCAAATATGGTCCAGGGCTTTAACAGTGACAATCTGCAAATAAAGGTCCACCTATTTCATTTCCAGAACACCTCTTAGCCTCTCCTCCCCACAGCGGATTGCATACCTAGATTTGACAATCAACTTGGTGTTCCTTGGAAGACATGTGGGGGAATTAAACCAATCAATTAAATCTAGATTCTGAAGGCCCGATTATACCTACATCAACCACAGTATTTGGTTCACATTATCTAGAGCTAGACAATCTAACATACAGGCTCTAACTAATGCTGCTTCTGGATTTTGCCAGCACCTAGTCCACAAGAAGAGTGTTGAGACTTTTATTTGATCGGTTATATAAGAGAGGCCCACCTCCTCATGGCATATAAAATTTGTGGTATTTTTTGGGACTGCAAGCAACCTACGGGTAAAGGCATTCTCAATATATTGGAGATTATCTGTTTTTTGGTAACCCCAAACCCGACACCATAAATAGCTGCAGCAACACATTTAGCTTTAAACAGGTCAATCATCTCTATTAATTTCCAATTGTTGTGCTCTTGCAAAGATGCGTGGTTTCCACCCCAGGGAAGAGCTAAAAACGATGACTAAATAACTAAAACCTTTTGTACATTTTAAAATAGTACCCCCCCATTCTAAAGTGCGTAGTTTTTGTTCCCAATGGCCCACAGCTCATGGTATATGAATTTGAATAGTTTACTTTTAAGTCCAGCCCTTCCATATATTCAGTAAAGAGATCTAATAGCTTCTGTAGTGCAAAAGGTGTGCGAGCAATCAGAACCACATGATTCGCATACAAAAGTATTGGTATTGAATAATCCCCCACCCTTGGGACGTGCATGCCTGCCCGGGATAAATGATCTGTGATGCCATTAATACAAATTAAGAACAGGAAAAGTGCTAAATACAACTGTGTCTGACACGTCTCATGGACTTTATTGGTTAAGACACTAAGGGAGTTATTACAACATTGACGGTAAAAGCCGCTTACCGCCGTGCAGAAGACCGCCAATACACCGCCGCGGCCGCGGAAATCCGCCACAGCTATTATGACACACATCTCGGAATCCGCTGAAATTCAGACACCCACACAAGTCCGCCACACCAAAGGTCAGTGATAAACTGGCGAAAACAAAACCTCCACCGTCACGCCAACAGAAACACGCCCATGCTATTACGACCCACGAATCCACGCGGCGGTCTTTCAACCGCGGTATTCCATTGACGGTACACACCGCCGCACTCAAAATACACACACATCTCCAAAACACTGCCACATTGGACAATTCCAAATACACACACCTGATACACATACAAACAACACTCCCACACACCCAACACAATATAAAACACACACCCACATCACCCACAAACCCTTACGACCAAAAATCAGAGACGAAGGCGACAGAGAGAGAGCACAGCAATAGAGAACCCCACCACACAGAGGCACAAAACACCATCACCCACACAACATCCATGCACAAAATTCCACACGCCACAACACATCACCACACTCATCACCACATACACCACCCCACACATCACCTACACCACCCCATGGCACGCCAAAGACACCCCAGGTTTTCCGAGGAGGAGCTCAGGGTCATGGTGGAGGAAATCGTACGGGTAGAGCCACGGCTATATGGATCACAGGTGCAGCACACCTCCATAGCCAGGAAGATGGAGCTATGGCGAAGAATCGTCGACAGGGTAAACGCAGTGGGACAGCACCCAAGAAATCGGGAGGACATCAGGAAGAGGTGGAACGACCTACGGGGGAAGGTGCGTTCAGTGGTCTCCAGGCACAACATCGCGATTCAGCGGACTGGTGGCGGACCCCCACCTACTCCCCCACAACTAACAACATTGGAGGAGCAGGTCTTGACCATTATGCATCCTGAGGGCCTCAGAGCAGTCGGTGGAGGAATGGACACTGGTAAGTCAAATCTTAACTATCATATCCCGCACCCTACCTGCATGCTATCACACACCCCCACCCTCACCTCCTTCCCTATCACTCCAACTCCTCACTAATGTACTTATAACACAAACCACCCATCCCAACACCAAGCCCTGCATGACACAACTAAGCATGGACACCCATCACTAAAGCATGCCCACTGCACATACCCATAACACCCCCCAACCATCATCACACAAGCCCCCACACAGGAATGCTTGCACTGGGGTCCACGCACACCCACCCATTGCACACCAAGACACACACACATGCAATAATCATGCTTTTATACCCCTGTAGGACCACTACGTAATGTCACCACACAGGAGGGTCCAGACATGTCCACTCCACCCCCAGAAGAGGCCCACAGTGATGACAGCAGCTCTGTCCAACTGGATCCAGATGAGCAGCCTGGACCATCGTGGGCCTCGGGACAGTCGGTTCCCCTCACACAGGCACAGCCCAACACTGACCTTCCACCCTCTGGTAACACCAGCACAGCACCCACCCAGCGGGCCCATACCTCCGTACCCAGGACACGTCAGTCAGCTGTGTGTCCACCACTTCAGGGAACCCAGGATAACCCACCACCCCAACAACAACAGGGACCTGGGGGCAGTGGTAGTGGGCACACAGTCCAGGGGACGGAGGCACAGGAACACAGGGGAACTGGGAGGGCTGCCGTGCAACAGGGGGCGGACAGGCCAAGGGAACCCACTCTCCACGAGGCCCTCTCCTCCATCATGGGAGCCTACCACCACTCCCAGGAGACGATGGCTACGTCCTGGCCAAGTTTCAGGAGACCCAGCTCATCCAGGACGAACAGTATTTGGGGCTCAGGGAGGAGCTCAGAACCATCAGCACCGCCCTGGCCACCTATGTAGGGGTGCTGAAGGACATACAAAAGACCATGAGGGACACGTTGCACTCCAAGGGGCCCCTGACACTAGCATGGATGATGAACTGGCCACCACCTCCGCCGGCGCTAGTGGACAGGACTCCCCGCCACAGGACCACCACACCAGCAACCCACCCCCTGCAGATGGAGAACCACCCCGCAAGCGGTCCCTGAGATCCAGGAACAGGACAGAGCAAGATGGCAAGACCCCCGCCAGGAAATGAGACCACCCTGATTGTCCTCCCACTGTCCCACTTTGTTACCCTGTCCAGATTGGAACTGCCCCAGCTCCACTTCCTATGCCCATATGGGCAATGCACCTGTGAGACTTATAGACTGGACTCTGCCATGGACATTCCTCCACCATCTCCCATCACCATTTTGCCACCCCCTCCAATAATTAGCACTTCAATAAACACCCTTGAACCACAAAACAATCTGGAGTCAGTCTGTGATTTTGAAAATGTGTATTAGCAATGACAGTGCCAAAATCCGTTCTCAATAGTAATGTCAACATACCTATGTCACACATCACAAGTCCATGAAGGATGCAAGCAGATGACACACGTTGGTAACCACACCTGTGAAACCATAATGGAAATGTATCACTCAGTTAGCAGATACTACTTCAAATAGACAGACAGGATAGAGGTAGAAGTGTGAACGTGAATGTATTAGTAAAATAATTTTTCTCACCTGTGTGTCACTGGAAATATTGCTGTATGACAGAGTCCCTGTCATCAATGTCTTCTTCCTCTGCTTCCTCCTCATCACTGTCCACAGGCTCCACAGCTGCCACAACACCTTCATCTGGACCATCCTCCAGTAGAAAAGGCACCTGGCGTCGCAAAGCAAGATTGTGAAGCATCGAGCAGGCGATGATGATCTGGCACACCTTCCTTGGTGAGTAGAATAGGGAACCACCTGTCATATGGAGGCACCTGAACCTGGCCTTCAGGAGGCCGAAGGTGCGTTCGATCACCCTCCTAGTCCGCCCATGGGCCTCATTGTAGCGTTCCTCTGCCCTGGTCCTGGGATTCCTCACTGGGGTCAATAGCCATGACAGGTTGGGGTAACCAGAGTCCCCTAATAGCCACACACAGTGCCTCTGGAGTTGACCCATCACATACGGGATGCTGCTATTCCGCAGGATGTAGGCGTCATGCACAGAGCCAGGGAACATAGCATTTACCTGGGAGATGTACTGGTCTGCCAAACATACCATCTGTACATTCATGGAATTATAACTCTTCCGGTTCCTGTACACCTGTTCACTCCTGTGGGGGGGACCAGAGCCACATGGGTCCCATCAATGGCACCTATGATGTTAGGGATATGTCCCGGGGCATAGAAGTCACCTTTAACTGTCGCCAAATCCTCCACCTGAGGGAAAACGATGTAGCTCCTCATGTGTTTCAGCAGGGCAGACAACACTCTGGACAACACGTTGGAGAACATAGGCTGGAACATCCCTGATGCCATGGCCACTGTTGTCTGAAATGACCCACTTGCTAGGAAATGGAGCACTGATAGCACCTGCACTTGAGGGGGGATTCCTGTGGGATGGCGGATTGGTGACATCAGGTCTGGCTCCAACTGGGTACACAGTTCCTGGATTGTGGCACGGTCAAACCTGTAGGTGATGATTAAATGTCGCTCCTCCATTGTTAACAGGTCCACCAGCGGTTGGTACACCGGAGGATTCCGCCATCTCCTCACATGTCCCAGCTGACGGTGCCTAGGAAGGACAACAGCGACCACAGAGTCAACAAATCCTCAGGTATGTACCCACAGCTACACAGGACACGACACTAAATACAATATCCTTCCTGTATGTGTGTTGAGTGTAGGCCTAGGTATGTGTGACGCAGTTGTAAATGAAGCCATGTGGGCCCCAGAAATGGCGGCTGCCTGACCTCTAAAGTGGGACAATGGGATGTGAGGTGACTGCGCTGGCGTTGTACACCATCGCGGTAGGCGGTCAAAGACTGCGGCGCAGTGCTGCATTGGTTAACATTGGACCCTATGGGTCCCAGGAGCCAATGACGAAGTGCGCCGGCGGTGATCGTACGCACCGCCGCGAACGTGACCGCCATTTTCTATCTGTTCAATCACTCGATACCTGATCTTCGACAGGAGAGGACCTACACTGCAAGTGCTGCTGTGACCTCGGTCTGGAAGAGACAATGGCTCGTGCGTCTGGGGAAAGGGCCCCTGCCTTCACTGCACAGGAGTTGGAGAAGCTCGTGGACGGGGTCCTCCCCAGTACACGCTACTCTACGGTCCTCCAGACCAACAGGTAAGTACACAGGGAGCACGTTGTATGGGCTATGCCTGGGTGGAGAGGGCTGGATGTCAGTAGGAAGGGGGCAGAGTCCTGCGAGCATGTAGAAGTGTGATTGCATGTGCCACATGGCAAGGGCAGGGATGTGGGCCACTCACTTCGACGGTGCTGTTGCTAATGACTTCTCTTCTTCCCCTGTACATATCATGTAGGTCAGCCCCCACCAGAAGAAGGATATTTGGCTTGCCATCGCCAAGGACTTCCGGACCCTGGGGGTCCACCAGAGACGGAGCACCCACTGCCGTAAAAGATGGGAGGACATTCGCCGCTGGGGCAAGAAGACGGCGGAGGCTCAGCTGGGGATGGCCTCCCAACGTGGGAGGGGTGCCCGTCGCACCATGACTCCCCTGATGTTCCAGATCCTGGAGGTGGCCTACCCTGAGTTGGATGGGCGCATGAGGGCATCACAGCATACACAAGGGGGTGGATACACTCACATTCTCATGAGTTTGCACGCAGTGGAGGTGTCTGGGTGGGGTAGGATGGCTGTGGGTTTCCCTAGGCCAGGGCGAGTTCCGTAGGCTAGGCCCCTCCGGAATCCTGGTCATGTGCCACTCCACCCCACCTCTGTAGAGAGCCAAATACAGGTATACATGCCCCTGTGTCATCTATATGGGTAGATGACACTCATAGCCATGTAGGCCATATCCCAGGAATTGCATCTGTAGAGGCCAAGAGCACGGCGTAGTGCAGTGGGCTGCTGTGTCCGTATTGTCCGCCAACGGTAGCGGTAAGCCATGCACTCAACCTTTCTTCTGTTTCCCCACCCCTTTTTTGTGGACTATCTGTTCTGTTGTGCATCAGCATCATCAGGCGGAGGTACAGTGGCACCGGAGCACGAGGGGTCTGCGTCCCACATGGCCATGGAGGGCCACACCACGGACACAGAATACACCAGTGGGACGGAGGGCGAGGGGAGCTTCACGTCGGTGACCGGATCAGCAAACAACGACATGGACTCGTCCTCCGGTGGGAGCTCCCTTGTGGTGGCGGCACCATCTGTGCCCCCCACTTCTACAGGTACAGCCACCACTCCCCCTACCAGCACCGCCCTCCCAGCAGCCCCGCAGCCTTCGCTCCGTGCCCGCTCACCCAGGAGGGTGGGCATCACCTTTGCCCCAGGCACCTCAGCCCCTGCTCCTGTCACCCCTGCTGCACTCAGTGAGGAGGCCATTGACGTCCTCAGGTCACTCACTGTTGGGCAGTCTACCATTGTGAATGCCATCCAGGGTGTAGAAAGGGAGTTGCAACAAACAAATGCATTCCTGGAGGGCATTCATTCTGGTCAGGCTGCCCATCATCGAACCCTGCAATCTCTGGCCTCAGCACTGATGGCAGCCATTATCCCTGTGTCTAGCCTCCCCCCTCCAACTTCCTCCACCCAGACCCAATCCCCTGTACCCCAGCCTATCCCAAGCACACCATCAGACCAGCCTGCAAACACCTAAACACACAAGGGCAGCTCAGGCAAACATAGGCACCACACTTCCCACAGGCACTCACACAAGCATCACCCACATATAGACACAGCAACATCCACTGCCTCCACTGTGTCCCCCTCGTGGTCGTCTCCCTCCTCCCTCCCAGTGTCGTCTACACTCTCACCTGCATGCACTACCAACCCAGCCACTAGGACTCGCACCAGAACACACAGCACCACACCCCGCTCACCTGCACTCACCACCCCCACTCCCATTTACACGTCCCCTGTGTCCTCTCCCAGTGTGTCTGTGACGCCCCCTCCCAAAGTACACAAACGCGGACACCCACACACCCAACATCTATCCACCTCATGACAGCCTCCAGAGCCTGCACCTGCACCCAAATCACCTAAAGTTACACCTCCTACAACCACCTCCTCTTCCTCCACTCCCAGACCCCCTCCAGCTACCCATCCCAGTGTTCGTCAGAAACTTTTCCTGAGCAACCTTGACCTCTGTCCCACCACCCCCGCCCCTCCAATTCATAGTGGTGCGTGTTAGAGGTATGTGGAGTGCACCGGCCACCAGGGCAGCCAGTGTGACACGGAGCCAAAGCACTGCCAGTCCACCCCCTGTAAAGCACCAGAAGTTGGACAGTGCCCGACGGGAGAGGGTGAAGACTCCTGCCGGCAAAGCCGCCCACAAGGGTCCCGGGGGGAGTGTCGAGTCAGCTGTGACCCCTCCCAAGGTGGTGAAGGAGCAGAAGAAGTCTCCAAAGTCTGGGAGGAACAGCACGGCGGAGAAGGCCGCCATCCTCCCCGCTGGCCAGGACGCCACCGCCAGCCCCATCGTCACTGGTCCAGAGACCACCGCCAGAGTCAGTGCCCTGGAGGGCAGCACCGTCGTCACTGGTCTGGAGACCACCACCAGAGTCAGTGCCCTGGAGGGCAGCACTGTCGTCACTGGTCCGGAGACCAGAGTCAGTGCTCTGGACGGCAGCACCGTCATCACTGGTCCGGAGACCACCGCCAGAGTCATTGCCCTGGAGGGCAGCACTGTCGTCACTGGTCCGGAGACCACCGCCAGAGTAAGTGCCCTGGAGGGCAGCACCGTCGTCACTGGTCCAGAGACCACCGCCAATGCCCTGGAGGGCCCCGGCACCCACAGCCCTGCTGGACACTGAGGGACCGTCCTGCCACACACCGCTGCACAGGTCACAGACAGCAAAGTCAAGCACCGCTGAACAGGGCAAGCACCGCTGCACAGGGCAAAGACCGCCATGGCAAGCACCGCTGAAAAGGGCAAGCACCGCTGAACAGTGCAAAGACCGCCATGGCAAGCACCGCTGAACAGGGCAAGCACCGCTGAACAGGGCAAAGACCGCCATGGCAAGCACCGCTGAACAGGGCAAGCACCGCTGAACAGGTCAGAAACGGCTAAGGCAAGCACCGCTGAACAGGGAAAAGACAGCAAAGTCAAGCACCGCTGTACAGGGCAAAGACCGCCATGGCAAGCACCGCTGAACAGGGCAAGCACCACTGAAAAACGGCTAAGGCAAGCACAGCTGAACAGGGCAAAGACCGCCATGGCAAGCACCGCTGAACAGGGCAAGCACCGCTGAACAGGGCAAAGACCGCCATGGCAAGCACCGCTGAACAGGGCAAAGACAGCAAAGTCAAGCACCGCTGAACAGGGCAAAGACCGCCATGGCAAGCACCGCTGAACAGGGCAAGCACCGCTGAACAGGTCAGAAACGGTTAAGGCAAGCACCGCTGAACAGGGCAAAGACAGCAAAGTCAAGCACCACTGTACAGGGCAAAGACCGCCATGGCAAGCACCGCTGAACAGGGCAAGCACCACTGAAAAACGGCTAAGGCAAGCACAGCTGAACAGGGCAAAGACCGCCATGGCAAGCACCGCTGAACAGGGCAAGCACCGCTGAACAGGGCAAAGACCGCCATGGCAAGCACCGCTGAACCGGGTCAAGCACCGCTGAACAGGTCAGAAACGGCTAAGGCAAGCACCGCTGAACAGGGCAAAGACACCAAAGTCAAGCACCGCTGAACAGGGCAAAGACCGCCATGGCAAGCATCGTTAGCCCATGTGCTGCTGGGACAGTGACGGAACTGGGACCGTCACGAGGAGCGTGATGCACTCTGGGCACCAGTCGCCCTCCAGAACCAGTGGAGAACTGCATCCACTACCTGAATCCTTCACAGGATGAAGCACTCTGGGCACCAGTCCCCCTCCAGAACCAGTGGAGAACTGCATCCACTTGAGAGACTGTGGCTTTGCACTCCCCAGGATGTAACAATGGGCAAACCACCTACTGTAGAGACTTGAGAGACTGTGGCTTTGCACTCCCCAGGATGTAACAGTGGGCAAACCACCCACTGGAGAGACTTGAGAGACTGTGGCTTTGCACTCCCCAGGATGTAACAGTGGGCAAACCACCCACTGTAGAGACTTGAGAGACTGTGGCTTTGCACTCCCCAGGATGTAACAGTGGGCAAACCACCCACTGTAGAAACTTGAGAGACTGTGGCTTTGCACTCCCCAGGATTGAACAGTGGGAAAACCACCCACTTGGGAGACTTTAGAGACTGTGGCTTTGCACTCCCCAGGATGTAACAGTGGGCAAACCACCCACTGTAGAGACTTGAGAGACTGTGGCTTTGCACTCCCCAGGATGTAACAGTGGGCAAACCAACCACTGTAGAGACTTGAGAGACTGTGGCTTTGCACTCCCCAGGATACATCAATGGGCATGGAGCCCCGTCGTGGATCTGGCTTTGCACTCATCCGACTGAGGTGCCCCCCCTTAACTTCCCCCTGAGGTGCCTGTTGTATTACTATCTGATGCCCCTGCAGTGGTCTCTCCGTTTGTGGACAGGTATCTAGTGTGGGTCTCGCCCATGCATTTTGGGCCCAGTGGTCCACGGACATTGAATTGTGCATACCTGCACCAGTAATCATGATGTATATATTTGGAATGTGTATATATTTCTGTATATATGAGCTTACTGTATTTTTATTCATTACAATAGTTATACTGATTCCCTTTTGTCTTTGCATTCTTCGGGGGGGTTGTGGGTTGTTACTGTGATGTTTGGATATGCATTAATGTGTGTGTTGTAGTGGGTGAGGTTCGGGGTGGGGGTGGGGGTGTTGCGTTTGTGTCCCCCTGACTTTGCCTTCCCCCTCCCCTATGTCGTAGGTGCAGTACTCACCGTTGTCTTCGGCACCGCCGTTGCTGATGTTCGTAGAAGAGCAGGTAGACAAGCGCAGGGAGTATTTGGAGTTCGGGCTCCATGGTGCCCTCCTTCCTCGTGGCGTGTGTTAAGGTGATCGTTTTCCCATTGCAAATGCTGTTTCTGCCGTGTTTTTATCCACGGTGAATCCGCCCCGGAAAAGGTGGCGGATTGGCCTGTTGTAATAGTGTGGGCGGTACATTATCTCTCGCCTGTCTGTTGGCGGTGACCGCCGCGCTGCTTGTCTGTACCGCCGTGGCAGTCAGAGTGTTAAAGTGGCTGTCTATGTTGGCGGTTTCCGCCACGGTCATAATTCCCTTTTTTTCTCCACTGGCCTGTTTGCGGTATTACCACATCTTTAACACCGTCCGCCAGGGTTGTAATGACCCCCTAAAAAACACACAAGCACCAATGTTAAATTGATGCATAAAATCAAACATAAAATTGAACATTATGCTATATTAGATTCATCATATTAATTAACAATAACTTTTGTCAGGAAACACTATAAGGCTATATTAACCAAGCCCCAAAAGACCTGGGAGATGGACCAATGGGCTGAGCTCACTAATGCACTTAATAGTAAGAACTTGAAGGCCTTCCGGAAATTGGTTGCATATAGTTAAAAGATAATTGATTATCTCCTTGAAACTGTAGTGACGCCTGGAGGTTGGGTTGAACATTTTAAGGCCTTATATAGTGAGAGGAGGCAAGAACATGTTGGGTACGCACTTGAGGAGTATATTGAGAGGGGTTGCTCTGAAGGTCCAGTGGTTTCATCTACCTCTTCAGAGAAGGTGGCTAATATGAAGTCAGTGTCTTTCTACTTCTCCCTGACCGAAACAAGGGCAGCCCTATTGCAAATGGAGAAGGAAAAGTCTCCCGGGCTAGATGGTATTCCTGGTGACCTCTTCCTATCCCATCCAGACGTGTGGGCTCCTTAGCTTAATGAGCTGAGCAATGCTATCATGAGGGGTAAGAAGATCCATTCTACCTGGTTAAGAGCTGTTATTGTATCAATCTACAAAAAAAGGAGAATGGGTTGACCCTCTAATTACAGACCAATAAGTCTGCTGGAGAATTCCCAAAAAATCTTCTGTAGACAGGTTCTGGCTGAGCTACATCTTGGGTCTCAGATAACCATATCCTTGAGGATGCTCAGACGGGATTTAGGAGCAAAATCAGTACCCTTGATCAGGTCTTCAGATTTAAGCTCCTCTGTTGGAAGTATATCACCCTGAAGAGGGATCATTTGTATGTTGCCTTCATAGATCTTATGTCAGCTTTTGACCTGTTCCCAAGGGATAGTTTGTGGAAGCTAGAAGCTTACGGGATGCCATGGGATCTACTTTGGATTTTAAGAGTCCTCCACACAAACACCTACGCAAAAGTGATGTGGAACATGGGTGGAGACCTAACAGGCTTAATTCCCATTTGTCAGGGGGTAAAGCAAGGTTCAGTACTGGCCCAACACTCTTCAGCCTCTATATAAATGGGGCTGTCAAATGGTTTTCCCAGTGTACGCATGATGCTCCTAAGTTAGCTGGAACCACACTCCTGAAACTAATGTACACTGATGTGTTCTACCTTGCTTCAGACTGAGAGGGAACAAAACTAAAGAATGTGAAGAATGCAGCACTCTTAGTCTGAGTAATGAATTTATTAAGGCACTTCCCAGGTGTCAAATTCAAATATGCAAAAATTATAATGTGAGCACTTCATTTGAATGCAGCAACACATGTGCAGCTGCTAAAATATTCACAGCAATTGGCTAATAATAATCAATGAAAATGCAACAAATCAACAATGAATATATATGTAGTGACTGCGTATATTTATGCATGCACACAGTCATGCTAGATATTAAGAATTAAAAATGCATCACCAGACGGATCGAATCCAACATCATCCTTGTCTGCCAAAATCAAGCTGTGGAACCCGTGACATTTGTGACACAAGAAACGTCCCCAATGGGATTATTCTAAGCAACATGTCCACTTTCAGAAATTAATTCCTTCTATCTCAGTCTTCTTCAGGAAGAACCTCAAGACGTGGCTCTTTGGATGAGCCCTCCTTCCCCCCAGCGCCTTGAGACCCTCACAGGTGAGTAGCCGTGCTCTACAAAAACTGATTGATTGACTGAGTGTCAAGCTTTCCCACCTTATATACGTTAAACAAACTTAAGAGGGAGGTTCTAGAAACCCCCCACTCGTTGAGTCAGTTGTGAAATTCAGGTGCTGGCGGTACTGGGTCAGTGTTGAAAATACCTGCAGGAGACTGGCCAGATCCCAAGGTGTTTTTCCAAGCCCGAGCTGTACCCTTCTCTGCCATAAACATTCTCATCCTTGTACACTTTTATTAACGTTGCATCCCCCATGTTAAGTTCCCTTCCCTGGTGAGAAAACCGAAAACACGTTAACAAGCTGTGTGTGGAAAAATACCTGCACCACCAATATGACAGCATTTGAAGCTAAGCTAAGCACAAAATGGAGTCAGTGGTCAAGATGGAGTCGGTGGTTAAATACAGATAGCAATACAGGATGATATCCTGCGTATTTCTAGAACTCCTATGGGCATCCAGGCAGAAATTGACTCCTTTTTGGCCTTTTGCAAGTTGAGGGGCCTTGAAATTAACCCACTGAAAACAAAATTTATGGGGATAAACACCCACAAGTTGGTCAAGGGGAGAATGGTAATCGTCGGCTCCATAATCAGACAGGTTAAACACATTGATTACTTAGGAGTCTGGTTGCGGATGTATGATGGAACAAGGAATACGCCAACCACAAATGCCTGAATAATGCAGACGGAACAAGACTGCGTTGTTTTCACGAATGCCTTTACCACGTATGATTTTTCATTGTAAAAGCATGCCTTGTAAAGGCATGTGTGGAACGGCTTGCGTGGTTCTAGCATGCCACCTGCCCTAAAAATACAACTACCCCGACCACCCCCAACCCACCCTAAAATTAAAACTACCCCGGACCTTCACCTGCCCCTAAAAACTACCCTGATACCCCCACCCACCCTGATCCCTAAAACCTACCACAAACCCCCATCCGCCCTAAAAACAACTGACCCCCACCCCCAAAAATATAACTACCCACCCCTAAAAACAAAATTACCCGACCCCCCGCCCCCACCCCTAACAACCTGACCCCTCCAACCCCTAAAAACAAAATTACCCCACCCCTAAAAATCCACCCCCCACCCGCTCTAAATACAAAATTACCCCCACCCTGCCCCTAAAAACAAAATTACCTGACTCCCAACTCCTGCCCTAAAAACTATAGTACCCGAGCCCTATCCACCCTAAAAACTAAACTACCCTGACCCACCACCCCATAAAAAAAAAAACTCAACCACTCCACCCCTACAAACTACCCCAACCCTCTCCCAGCCCCACTTACCTGACCGTGTCCTACCCCGACCCCCACCCCTAAAAACAAAAATATCCCCACCCCTTTACTAAAAGCCCAATACCCCACCAGCTCTAAATACAAAATTACCCAATCCCCCACCCCCACCCCTAAAATCCCGATCCCCCACCCGCCCTAAATAGAAAATTACCTCGACCCCATCCCTAAAAACACGCCTTAAAAACAAAATTACCCCCACCCATGCCCCTAAAAATAACATTACCCCCACCCCCCACCTCTGCCCCTTAAAACCCACCCCCACCCGCCCTAAATACATAATTACCCCAACCCCCCCACCCTGCCCCTTGTGACCCGATCTCTCCCACCCACCCTAAATACAAAATTACACCAAACCCCGCCCCTAAAAACCCGATCCACCCCACCCACCCTAAATACAAAATTACCCGACCCCCCCACCCCTGCCTCTACTAACCCGTCCCCCAAACCGCCCTAAAGACAAAATTATCCGATCCACCACCCCTTAAAACCTGTCCCCCCACCCCTCAAAACCCGACCCCCCCACCCTCGCCCCTAAAAACAAAATTACCCGACCCCCCACCCTTGACCCTAAAAACATGCCCCCCACCTGCCCTAAATACAAAATTACCCCTACCCCCACCCCTGCCCCTAAAAACAAAATTATCCCGACCCCGGCCCTACAAACAAAACTACTCCCAGCCCCACTTATCTGATCCCGTCCTCTCCCGATCCTAACTCCGTATTTCTCTGCCTGAATCACGCATGTGCGTTGTTCAGCACATGCACTGTTAAGGCAGAGAAAAAGGGAGTCGTTGTTAACGCAAGCGTGGTTCCGCTTGCGTTAACATCGTTGTTGTGGTTCCGGCGTCGTTGTTCTGGAAAGCGTAGTAATAGCATGCGTGCAGGTACAATGCGTTGTAACTTACCTGAGTTATTATACATTCCGTTCTAAAGGTACCTGCGTTGTTTTTGCCTCGTTGGAAAATTCTCGCGTTAGCAAGACTTCGCTGTAGAGGTTACCCCCAGTTGCCCGACACACTGACTTGGGCCAACCAGATAAGGGAAGAGTAAAAATCTTCTTAAGATGAGAGCATATCAAATTAGCAGGAAACAGAAGGTAACTGGTGGAGGTGCAGTGTCTCCTGTCCTTCAGATTTGTAAAGCTAAGGACCTATCAGCAACCTTTTATGGGGCAGAGATATGGGGATTTGCTGATGCTATTGCCCTTTTAACAGTGGAGAATAACTTTATCAGGGGCTTTTTTAAGATACCAAAGGCCAGGCCTCTGGTCCTGCTGAGGTTGGAGTTAGCATTTAATCCTATTCATTTGGTGGTGGCATTAAAACCCTCATATTGTACTGGGTGAGGTTGTGGACAACTGAGGAGTTGACACTCTTTAGGGGTTCTCCAAATGATCGAATCTCCTGTGATTCACAGGTAGTCTTGTCTGGTTGAAAAATGTTAAGATGCAGTGTGAGAAACTGAAAATGGTAGATCTCTGGAACTCGCCAGCAGCTGCTGCTAAGGGTGCCAGACAGAAAGTGAAAAGAGCTTATTGGAACCATGTTCTGGAACAGATTTGGTTGAATTATGAATATGAGAATCTTTTTTTTGTAAAGTTTATTTTGGTTTTTGCTTTGTCATCAAACAGCAAACATGCGCATCATCACAGTTGTCATAGTAAAATTAATATCTAACATTACATATCAATAATTCCATACCTATTGAGTAGCAAATAGAGGGTACCATGACAGAAGGGGCGGATCATCTGTGTAGTACATCAATAGGATGTGTGGCTCATCCATTAGAAAGATTGAGAACTTCTCATGTACTAGCCTAAGACCCTTCAGTAGCACTGTCCACAAATCTACCGCCTAGTTAAAGGGTCTGGAAGGTTGCACAGTGATGTGTTGAATCCGTATCGCTCGAGTCCTCCGTTTGTTGGGAGGGTAGGGTCGATGGATAATTACAAAGTGGTTGCCATATGTCCCTAGGTTTGGGGACACAGCGGTAGTAAAGCTGCATTGGTACCACTAGTGTTATCATAATAGGACAGGTCCCACAGCCATGCAGACGTGTTGGGGATGATATTACTACCCCATCTGAGCGCGATCTGTCTTTTTGCGACAAGGAAGGCCAAAGCGGCAAAGCAGCGAGATGACTGAGGTAATGGCTGAACATAGCCCAGCACAGCAAGCAGTAGATTAGGAGTAGTGGATGCCCTATCATTTGTGCGAGAATTGTAGAAGGTGCGGATTAGGGGCAGTTCCAGGTTAAATGAGCAGTCAACATTCACCACCGAACATTTCAGACAGGTATGCGGTCGGGATGGGTCAAGTTTGGAAAGTTGTAGTGGTGTCATGTAGGTGCGGTGGAGATATTTGTAATGCAGTAGTTTGTGCCTCTGGTTGTTGGAGATAAATTTGGTCTATGCACAGCAATAGTACCACTGCCTATCTGACAAAGAATGCCCCAAGTCCCGCTCCCATGCAGATCTAGAGTTCTGCACACCTACGGATTTTAGCCGAAGAGAAGCTTGGTCAAGTCGAGATATCAGGTGTGTGTTGTCCTGGGCTGCAATAAGTAATGATAGTGGGGGGAAGTTGGTAGGTTCAAGTGGGTAGGTAGACAATATAGTGCATAGGGTGCTGTGTAGTCGATGTAGGATAAAGGTATCTAAATATGTTGTAGTGTGTCCTTCATTTAGTGTTGTGACCGTTTTCAGCGTGGCCTCTTTAAAAAGGTCACCTGTTGTGTGTAAATGGTGGGAGGTCAATAACTTCTGAGAAAGCCGCTCCAATGTAAGTGGGAGGCATGGGTTCGACCAAAATTGGGAGATGTGGGGAGTACAGCATATTGTAGCCCAAGTACCGGCGTAGCTTGAGCCAAGCCCAACATGTAACTGAAATTGTCTGGATTTCAGCTGGGGTCTGGGGGAGGCCTTGTGGCAAGAGCACCGAGAGAGAATGGGGAAGGGCCTGCGTACATTCAGGTTTAAGGAATTGCAGCTGCGCATCTGGATAGTACCAGAATTAGGTAAAGTATGCCTGGGCTACTAAATAGTAGAGTCGGAAATCAGGGACTGAAAATCCACCCCGCTCATACTGGAGAGTCAGTGTGTCCCAACGCACCCGGGGGCATCTGCCAGTCCACACGAGTCGTGTGAGTAGGCCACGAAACGTATCAAAGAAACTGTTATATAGCGGAATTGGAATGTTTAAGAACAAATATAAAAAACGGGGAGGACCACCATTTTGATAATGGCTATCCTACCAGCCATTGAAAGGGGGAGTGTAATCCAGCTTTCTATTTGTGACATGAGTTTATCTATCGCTGGGCTGTAGTTCAGGCAAACCTCTTCAGTGCTATTTCTATGCAAAAAAGTACCCAGGTATCTAGGCAGATCCTCACACCAATGTAGCGGATATTCCATAGGACAGGGTAGCGTCGCATCCGTTAACGGAAACAATACCGACTTACCTGCGTTTACAGTCAGACCAGAAAAGGCACCAAATCGAATCACCTCCCTTATCGTGGGGAAGATTAAGGGAGGGGTGTCGGACAAACAGAAGAATATCATCAGCATATAGGTAGGCCAGAAGAGGGCCTTTGAGGAACCTTAAGTTCAGATCAAGATGGTGCTCCTAGAAATAGCACATCAGTGGGTCCATAGCAATAATAAACAGCAATGGCAACAACGGCCAGCCTTGTCATGTGCCTTGTGTAAGAGGGAAAGGCTCTGACAGAGTGCCATTAATGCGCAGCCTAGCAGTAGGGGTGGGTTGAGCAGCCGAATCAAGTCCCTGAATCCCCCTTGGCATTCCTAGTTTTGACAAAGTAGCATGTAGGAAAGCCCATTCAAGTGAGTCAAATGCCTTCTCAGCATCTAAAAGTACTGCGGCCAGGTCTGAAGAAATCTGGTTGATCACTGCAAATAAGGTGCGCAAATTAATCGCTTTTGAGCGATGTGGAACAAACCCAGATTGCATAGGAGAGATGATTTGCTCCATAAGGAGAGATAGGCGAGTAGCCACAACCTTGGCCAATATCTCATTATCATGGTTCAGTAAAAACAGTGGCCCATAAAAGGCACATACTTCAGACAGCATGCCAGGTTTCAACAATAATGTAATTGCGGCCTCTCTGAGGCTAGGGGGAAGCGTCCCCAGCTCCAGGGACTCTGCATATACCTCAAGGAGGTGCTGTATCAGGATATCTTTGTATGCTTTATATAAATCCCCAGTAAAACCATCCAACCCCAGGGCCTTCGTCCTATTCAAGGAATCTATGGCCTGGGATATCTCTTCGCAGGTAATAGGGGCAGCCAGAAACTGCTGTTGGCCCCGCTCCAGCCACAACATGGCAAATCCGCCAGGTCTGTGGCAGAAGGGTTCATGCGCAAAGAATATAACCAACGATAATTTGTTGTAAACTCAGAGACAATGGCCTTGTGACCTCAGTGCCATCTGCCCATTGCAAGGATGTGATATATGAAGTCTGACATTGAGGGCATAGTAGACGAGAAAGTGTCAGCCCAGGCATTTCCCCCTCTTCATATTGGTGGGCCTGTGCATATTTTCCAAGATGCGTAGCTTCTAGTGCAGCCAAGTCAATGAATTGCTGTAGCAACTCTGATCGTGCAATCAAGGCGGTGGCTTCAGTCCGGAGGTGCGTCTGGGCATCTACATCTATAAGTTTCTCCTAAACTTTTGCTAGTTCCGCCTGCAGGGTTCAGAGCACACCAGCATGCCTAGCAATGCAGATACCCCTTATGTATGCCGTAAAGGCTTCCAACAGCATGGAGTAACACTGAACTGAGCCAATATTTAATGTAAAGAAATCAGTGATAGCTGCCCTCATCTCAGTGCAAAACATTTCATTGTGCAATGCATTTACCGGGAATTGCTAGGTCCTAGCGGCACCTGACCAACAGGTCATATTTCATGGCATTGTTTCCACACGAAAGGCTCAGTTCTTGGGTCCATCGTCCAAGGTCCCAGCATCTTGCGACAGGTGTGGTGACCTGGGGGACGAGTCCGCGGGCCCTGCTCATTATGCCTCTATCTCCGTAGCTCATGCAGTTTGCAGAAGGATGTCACCTCAACAGGCAAGGTGAAGATATGATGCTTGCCCTTCAATTCAATGCGCATTCATGCGGGATACAACATGGCATAACGGATGTTGTTTTTCTGAAGTATTGCCTTTCCGTCGACATATTTGCGACGTGCATCCTGGACCAGCTGTAAAGTCGGGAAGTTTAGAGATCGACATTCCCTTGTACTGCAAATGCCCTTTTTCTTGAGCCACTCGCAATGCAGTATCTCGATCTTGAAAATTTAGGAGGCTTGCAATTATCTTGTGAGGAGGAGCCCACGGGGCAGGCCTCTGCCCCAGTGATCTATGCGCCCTGTCCATGACAAATGTGCTGGTGAAGGCCTCTCTGCCAAATATGTCCACCAGAAGTTTTTCCACAAAGCTGCCCATTCAGCCAGTGTTAGTTGATTCCGCTACTCCTGTGATTCGCACATTATTGCAGCGCGACCGCACTTCATGGTCTTCATTTTTGGAGGCCACAGTTTTCAGAAGGTGTTCAACCCTCTCCAGCCACTTTTTCTTGTCCACACATTCATCCTCTACATCCGAGATCTGACGCTCTGCTCTATCCATTCTAATCGCCTGTAGGTCTATGCGTCGATGGCCTGAAAACCAGCCCGCAGCTCGGCCATAATAGCCGCTGTGCCATCCGGAGGTGGGGTAGAGGCAGCACCCCACCTCCGGATGAGTTGTCTTGGCGGTCTTGTTGGTGTCAAAGGATAGTTGCTTCTGTCTGAGATCGCCTTGCCCCATGTCTGTAGTCCGTTTGGGATATCGGCGCACCCATCTGTGTAAACAGCTAGTATGCGGGTCGGATTTAGGTTGTTGCGCAGTTATTAAATTGGTCACATTCTAGGACTCCTATATTTCAATGTCACTAACTTGTGGCTACAGGTCAGTCAGCCAAATGTTTAGAGCGGGCGGTATTTGGCCAGCCTTTACGGGGGAGTCAGATCAGCCCGACCATGGGTACGCAGAGATAATATGCAGGCCGTGGCCCATCCGGGGCCTGTCACAGGGGGGGCCGTGCGGCATCCATGGGGACCCCAGGGAACTCACACCATCCAGGGTCCCAGCAGTGTAATCGCACGTTCAGGCCCCACCACAACCCCGCCATCCGAGGCGCCCAGCAACGGCCCAGCTTGCACTGCTGGGCCCGAACTGCGACACCTCTTCACGTAGGCGCGCATCCGCCATCTCAGTGTTGCCTGCCGGCTCACCCTGCTCGATTCGGCAGTCAAACTTTCCAGGTGGGCCCCCACCTTACCTGCACTTGCCGCACGAGCCGTGTTCCTCTTGAGGGAGTCAGCCTCTGTCGGTGAGGGTCACCCCATGGTTGACCGCCGCCCCTGCCTCAGGCTGGCCCACGGCCCCTGTCATCGCAGGACCTCCAAAGGCCGTGTCAGGCTACCGCTCTCCGGAGCAGGCCAACGGGTCCCGGTCCCCACCGACACCATCAGCAAGTTCCCGGCAGTCTGGGGGAGCGGCTCATGGTAGTGGGGAGCCCTCCTTTTGCATGCGTTGTCTGAAGGGCCAAAATGAGGACAGCGGTCCCCAGGAGCTTCAGGTCCGCGCGACCATTACGGTTGCCCGTCAGGCCACGCCCCCGATTATGAGAATCTGACAGGGCAATTTTTAAAAGTCAAATGTTCTCCATTTTACAAAGATTTTATGGATGAAATTTACCCGCCTATTGCTAAACGGCTTTATCTTCAATTTAGGTATGGGTCCCTGCCAGTAAGATCCTTAACGGCTAAATGGGACAAGCAAGGCTCCCCAATGTTTTGCCATTTTTTGTCCATTGAAAAAGGAAACTGAAGATCAATTCATCTTTTTTGTCCCCAGTTCTTACAGTCACGCAAGAAATGGATAATTGCTGTTTCTAAGCTTCTGAGTTTTAGACATTACTGGGAGGCTTTGAGAATCTTTAAATTTGAATTGAAGGCTATGATGGTTTTTGCAGTAGCCAAATACCTAGAGCAAACATGGCGTATCAGACAGAGGGGGATGCTCTAATGGAAACCTTAATTAAGACATCACACTGTCTGCATAGGTCATGATCCTAGAGATTACAGGGGGACAAAATAAAGTTACATATACTAATCATTTATAAATGCACTCCCACCTTCAAGACCCACTAGCATAGGACTAGTCTTAGTCAGGTAAAATCATGTATATTCATTTTAGTAATAGCATTCTACCACTTAAATCTTAGCAAATTGGGAAAAGGTCACCACATTATTTTCTCACTGTCTCCCCGCTTTACTCTTCTAGTTTTTTGCCCATGTTATGTGACTTTTAGGAGGAGGTTCACTTGTTGTTTGCTAGATGCTACACACCATTGGGAAGCCCACAGGCTGCTTAAATGTGTCATAATGGAAAGAACTGCCTTTGCCGCCTTTGCCACCTCCAGGCATTTGCCCTGGGCTTGGTGATTTCGGTTTGGGTAGCTCAATGACTTAATACGAGCATTACTAGTTTTCAAATGTGTACTTCCCTCCATATGTTTGCACATGCACATTAAGACTTTATTGTAAACTAATTAAAATAACAAAATGACTGACTTGGCCTCGCTTCTCAGTTAAACCTGTTGCTGTCATGTAGGAATTCTCACCCAGTAATTCAGTGACACAAAAGATATTGATATACATAGTAGTCTATTACAGAATTGAGGCTATTAAGCTTGTCTGTTGAAAAAGTATAATCTTGCAAGAAAGTGTATTTTACCTGCTTTTATTTTGCAGCCTTTGGAAAAGGAGGCAGAAAGTTCATGTACTTCGGATACATCGAGCAGTCGGCATGGATCTATATGGAAGCAATTCCGATCTGGCCTTACCATTAAACGCTCTTTCAAGGACGACTGGAAGGAAGGATACCCCACCAGATGGACCCACAGTACTCCATCCATGAAGGTAGGGTCGATCATACTATAGACACACCCATCAGCTTGTAACCACTCCATTTCGAAAGCAAAGATAGTCAGGGTATATTCTAAAATGCTGGAGGGAGCAAATTCCAAAAGGTTGGTACCTCCGGAAGAGATTGGGTTTGAGTCCCCTCGTTCGAAAGGCACAGGATATACTGGAGAATTGAGGGAGTCATGGAAGTTCTTGAACTTCTTGAGATATGCATCTCTACAAGATAGGAAGTTGATGCATAGCAATGGCCTTATGTACTGTTGGGATAGCCTTCTGCATGGCTAGGTACAGAATGTACTCCTGCCATGAAGTCAACATGTAACAAGCCACTGGGTGCGCTGGGGTCTAGAGTGGCAGACCGTGTGCATACCCCTGCCCTTTTTTGTCCATTGACCATGACCTCCATCATCTCACTGGGCTAAGAAGGACTCACAATGGTGGCAGTGACTGATTATACCTGCAGAACAGGCTAGTTTACCTTTTGCCTGCCAACAGACCCTTTTGGTCTCTCCGGTTTGAAATTGTCTGCCAGTTCTCAACAACTGGGTCCTTCACTGCATCCAACTGGTAATTTGATGTTGTCTGTATGCCTAACGTATGGATGTGCAGTGGTTCTATGTGATTTTATAGAATGAATGGCATTTACTATTTTGTGGAAACCAATTGATAGAATATCTTTTTGTTTGAAATTGGTGTTTGCGTGCTTATTTTCTAAGTTGTAAATACAATGGTTGCACCCACCCCTGAACCCTAAAAGCCCTTTCTAAGACTACACTCCACCTATCCCTCAATTGTAAAACCCCTTGCTACCTCTAAACTCCACCCATTGCTGACACCTAAAATGCCATTTTTACGCCTAATCCCCATCCGCTATTCATCTGAATGCCTTAAAAACCCTTACCACGCTCAAACTCAACCAATCCCTGAACCCTAAATAAACCTCACCACCCTTAAACACCACCCATCCATGACACCCAAAGCCCCTCAAACCCCTAAACTCTACTGAGCCTTGAACCCTAAAAAACCCTTTCTACATCAAAACTCCACCCATCCCTGAGTCCTTAAAACCCTTCACCACCCTAAACTCCACCCAATCCTACCCTAAAAACTCTTCACCACCCCTAACCTCTACTCATTACTGAACCTTAAAAACCCTCGCCAGCCCCACACCTCACCCATCCTTAAACCCTAAAACCCCTAAGGGACCTAAACTCTACCCATTACTGTTAAACTTGAAAAAAACTCATCATCCCTAATCTCCACCTATTGCTGAACCCTAAAAAACCCTTTCTGTGCCTAAACGCCACCCATTCTTGACATCTAAAGACCCCTGACCACCCCTAAACATCAGCCATCCCTGAACTGAAAAACCCTTTGTTGGGCTACCATTGCCACCAATATCAGAAATTCGATCTCTAGTTGGCATAGGTATGTACCCTAGCCAAGTACAGATCACAATACCAGTCAGGGTAAGTCAGATACACAACCTAAAATAACCTGTGCTCACCCAGGCAGACTTAACTTAGAAGGCAATGTGTAAAGTATTTGTGCAACACTTAATAAAAGTAACACAGAAAAAAACACCACAAAAAGACTCAATACCGGTTTAAAAACATAGATAATATTTGTCTGATTAAAACAACACAAAAACAACAAAAATCCAGTCAGTAGAAGTTGAGATATGCAATTTTAAAGATTTGGGTGAAAATTGCGCATAGAAGCGCACAGCGCCAACTAGGGTCATCTTGTTGCGCTGGACTGGGACAATGTCACAAGTTTAGGCCAACCGCGATGGAGCGTGGGCCGGCTGCCGGGCCCCAAGGACCCGCTAAACACAGTACCTTAAATCCTAGTGCGCAGTCTGAGCGGCGTTGCTTTCCAAGGCCTCACCTTTCTTAGCTGCAGTTCCAATGAAAACCACAGAAGGCAGAGCACCTTAGGCCCACTTCCAAGGATCCAGGACTGGGGTGGCACCACTTGGCAGTGTAGACTCACAGATGGCCAAGTCCAGGTGCTGTAGCAGGTAAGTTGGGAGAAGTCTTTGATGTCCCAGAGACTGCAGAAGAACAGGGGGAAGCCAACAAGCCCTTGGAGAAACTTGGGTTCAAGGATGTAGAGAACAGGTCCAGTCCCTCTCACTGCAGGCAAGAAGCAGCAGGCAGCAGACCAACACAGCAAAGCTAATAGCAAAGGGGCAGTCCCTCCTACAGCACAGCACACTGCAAGCAGTAGGCCAACCCAGCAACGCAGTTGCAGAGTAGCAGGCCCTCCTAGTAGCACAGAAGTCCTTCTTCCTGGCACAGTGTCCCTGGTTCCACTAGAGTTCAGTTTGGTGGGGTTTGGGATCCAGTATTTATACTACGGTGCCCTGGTTCTGGAAGGTAGGAGAAACTTCCTAGCTTTCCTTTAAAGTCTGCAAGGTCCCTATCCTTCCCTACCTGACACCAGACACTCTATAGGTGGTTATGCAGTCCTTTCTATAAGGAGAGGCACAGCCCTATTCAGGTGTAAGTGAGGCAGTGCTAAGCTCCACCCCTCCATCAAGCCAGTTAATGGGCCATTAAGCCCATTAAGTTACACCTCAGCTCCCAATATGTGACTGTCTAGAGAGAATGCACAAAGCCCAGCTGTCATCTACCCCAGACATGTATTCACAGACAGGCAGGGGCACAGAATGGATAAAGTATGAAAAATGCCAACTTTCTAAAAGTGGCATTTCCAGACTTACAACTTAAAATCCAATTTACCCATCAGTTGGGATTTTAACTTGTGAGTCCAGGGACACCAAACTCCATATTTCTATCTTTTCCCATTTGGAAATTACACTTAAAAGATGTTTTAAGCTAATCCCAATGTTATCTTATTGGAGAAATAGGAGATTTAAAAGTTTTTCACTACCTGGACATGTTAAACTTAAAGGTACATGTTTAGGGTGACCAAGCTTCCCAGATTTGACAGACAGTCCCGGTTTTCACCACCTGTCCCAGCAGATTTCGGGAAATTTAGCTCATGTTCCAGTTTTTAGAGAGGGTAGACTGAAAATGGTGAGCAATGCCTTTTTGTGTTTTCCTTTGCAGGGGTAGTTAGCAGCTGTTATAAGGAAGCAAATTATTTAAAGGGCATAATACCAGTTTAAAAAAATGCATTTTATGTATGTTCTTAGTGCCTCTTCTGTGATTCTACGCTGATGAGTGTAGGAGGCTGGCCTGGCTTTTAGTGGGTACCAGTGGTACTTACACCTTATAGTCCAGTTATCCCTTATTAGTAGAGTGTAGTAGTGTTCTAGCAGCTTAGGCTGAAAGAGGTGGCTATGGCAGAGCAGCCAAGGCTGAACTAGGAGGCAAGCAAAGCTCATGCAATACCACTTATATCATATAGGTACTATATCATAAGAAAGACAATACTCATATTTACTAAAAATAAAGGTACTTTATTTTAGTGACAGTGTGCCAAAAATATCTCAGTGGATATACTCCCTTGGGAGGTAAGTAACATTCACAAAATATACACCAATAACAAAATCACGTAAGTAAAACAGTCAGAAAGTAGTGCAAACACTGTAAAACACAATAGGATGCAATAGGACTAGGGGCAACACAAACCATATACTAAGTAAGTGGACTGCGAACCAAGAATGCACCCCTAGGCAAGTGTAGTGGGTAGAGGGTCGCTGGGAGTGTGAAAAAACACTAAGGGCCAGATGTACAAACATTTTGCAAAATTCGCTGTTTGCGACGTGCAAAAAGCACATTGCGATTCCCAATCCCCGTTTTGCGATTCGGTAACCTGGTTACCGATTCGCAAACTGGGACTGCGAATCGCAATTAGGAAGGGGTGTTCCCCTTCCTAATTGCGAGTCGCAGCACCATGCTGTATTGTTTTGTGACCGCGAATGTGGTCGCAAAGCAATCGCAGTTAGCACCCATTTCAAATGGGTGCTAACCCATTCGCAAAAGGGAAGGGGTCTCCATGGGACCCCGTCCCCTTTGTGAATAGCACTAAACACATCCTATGGACCACTGCCTGCTCTGAAAAAATGAAACGAAAACGTTTTATTTTTTAGTTTTGTAATGCATCTCATTTTCCTTTAAGGAAAACGGGCTGCATTACAAAAAAAAAACCTGCTTTATCTAAAAGCAGTCACAGACATGGTGGTCTGCGGTCTCCAGAAAGCCACCATCCCTGTGAGTGCCGGGAGTCTCAAGGGGATCGCAAATTGCGACCCACCTCATTAATATTAGTGAGGTGGGCCTTTGCGACCCCCTTGTCGGTCTGACTCACAATTTGCAGGTCACAATTCAGAATTGTACTACATCTGGCCCCAAATGTGTACAGGAGACCCCACCCCTGGACCCAGGAAAGTAGGAGTAAAGTACTACTATTTCCCCCAAAAACACACTAATGTCATGATATAGATTTTGCAAGGACCACAATAGACTGCAAAGCACTGAAGACGGATTCCTGGACCTGAAGACCTGTAAAGGAAGGGGACCAAGTCCAAGAGTCGCTAAAGTGTCCGATGGGGGCAGGAGCCCACTAAACCCTGGATGAAGGTGCAATATGGCTGTCTCCGGTTGGAAGAAGATGCTGGTTTTGCACCAACGAAAGGAGGTAGGAGGTTCTGCTTTCTGCAGAAGATGTCCAACAGCGTGCTGGAGGATTGTTTCCTTGGCAAAATACCGCAAACAAGCCTTGCTACCCGCAAGAGTTGCAGTTGAAGAAAAAGGGTGCTGCCCAAACCCAGGAAGGACCAGGATGTCGCCACTCTGGAGGGGAGGCAGAGGGGGCCCGCAGCAACGTAGAGAGCCCACTGAAAGGAGGGAAGCACCCACAGGAGTCCTTGAACACGGGTTCAAGAAGACTGAACACAGTGGTCGTCTCAACACTGCAATGGGAGGTCCCACAACACCGGAGGTCAAATCAGGGAGCAGAAAATTGCAGGACAGAGTGCTGGGGACCTAGGCTCAGCTGTGCATGCAGGATTTCTTGGAAATGTGCACAGAAGCCCTTGTAGCTGCAGATCACACAGTGCACAGGATTACTGTCTGGGGAGAGGGGGGCAAGGACTTACCTCCTCCAAATTAGGACAGTTGGACCACTGGACAATCGGGGTCACTTAGGTCCACCACCTGTGTTCCAGGGGCCACGCTTGTCAGGATGAAAGGGGACCCAGAGTACCGGTGAGGCTGTAGTTTGTTGCCTGCTGGAGCAGGGGGAAGATTCAGTTGACACACCGGAGATTTCTTCGTGGCTTCCAGTGCAGGTTGAAGGCAGGCAGCCCCCAGAGCATGCACCACCAAGAAACAGTTGAGAAAGCCAGCAGGATTAGGCGCTATAATGTTGCTGGTAGTCTTCTGGCTACTTTGTTGCTGTTTTGCAGGCGTCCTGGAGCAGTCAGCGGTCGATCCTTGGCAGAAGTCGAAGTGAGAAGTGCAGAGGAGTCCTGGTGGATTCTTGCAAGTCGTAATCTGATTAGAAGCCCACAGGAGAGACCCTAAATAGCCCTGAGAGGTGGATTGGCTACCTACCCAGGTATGCACCTATCAGGAGGGGTCTCTGATGTCACATGCGGGCACTGGCCACTCAGAGGCCTCCAGAGTGCCCCCACACCTCTGGGCACCACCCCTGGGGTGGTGATGGACACCATCTGTGCCCTTCAAAGCATTTCCAGAGGGTGGGGGAGGCTATCCCTCCCTAGCCTGTAACACCTATTTACAAAGGGAGAGGGTGTAACACCCTGCTCTCAGAGGAAATGCTTTGTTCTACCTTCCTGGGACTGGGCTGCCCAGACCCCAGGAGGGCAGAACCCTGTCTGTGAGGTGCCAGCAGCTGTAGCTGCAGTGCAAGCCTCAGAGAGCTCGGTTGGCAGTACTGGGGGTCCATAGTGGAGCCCCCAGGATGCATGGAATTGACTCCCCAATACCAGATTTGGAATGGGGGACAATTCCATGATCTTAGACATGTTACATGGCCATATTCGGAGTTACCAATGTGAAGCTACATATAGGTATTGACCTATATGTAGTGCATGCGTTTAATGGTGTCTCCGAACTCACAAAGTCCGGGAAATGGCTCTGAACTATGTGGGGGCACCTTTGCTAGTGCAGGGGTGCCCTCACACTTAGGGCCAGATGTAGCAAAGGTTTTTACCCATTCTGTGTCAATGGGAAAAAGGGGTCGTACATATGGCCCTTAGTAACTTTGCACTTATCTTCAGCAAGTGAAGGTTAGACATATAGGTGAATTATAAGTTACTTAAGTGCAGTGAAAATGGCTGTCAAATAGTGTGTGCACTGTTTCACGCAGGCAGCAATGGCAGTCCTTTGTAAGGATTTGTCTGAGCTCCTTATGGGAGGCAAAAGAAGTGCTGCAGCCCATATGGATCTCCTGGAACCCCAATGCCCTGGGTACCTAGGTACCATATACTAGGGACTTATAAGGAGGTTCTAGTGTACCAATTGAAATTGGTAAATGGAGTCCCTGGCTTACAGTGACAAATTTAAAGGCAGAGAGAGCATGAGCACTGAGGTTCTGATTAGCAGAGCCTCAGTGACACAGTTAGGCACTACGCAGGCATACACATTTAGGCCACAAACCATGAGCACTGGGGTCCTGGCTAGCAGGATCCCAGTGAGATAGGCAAAAACATACTGACATACATGTAATATTGGGGGTAACATGCCAAGAAAGATGGTACTTTCCTACACAACCCCTCCTCCCCCCAAACAAGGAACAATAAGGGTAACCTTGCCCAGATGAGCCTTCATTGTCTAAGTGGAAATATCTGGAGAGTCCGTCTGCATTGGAGTGGGTACTCCCAGGTCTATGTTCCACTGTGTAGTCCATTCCCTGTAGGGAGATGGACCACCTCAACAATTTAGGGTTTTCACCTTTCATTTGTTTAAGCCATAATAGAGGTTTGTAGTCTGTTTGAACAATAAAGTGAGTCCCAAAGAGATATGGTCTCAACGTTTTCAAGGCCTAGACCACAGCAAAGGCCTCCCTCTCTATGGCAGACCAACGCTTTTCTCTAGGGGTCAACCTCCTGCTGATGAAAGAAACAGGTTGATCCTAGCCCTCTGTGTTTAGCTGTGGTAGAACTTCCCCTACTCCTAATTCAGAAGCATCAGTTTGTACTATGAATTTTTTGGAGCAAAAGGGGCTTTTGAGGACAGGTGAAGAGCACATGGCCTGTTTGAGCTCATCAAAAGCCTTTTGACAGCTAGCTGTCCATAATATCATTCTAGGCATTTTCTTTGATGTGAGGTCATTAAGAGGGGCAGCTATGGTGCCATAATTCTTGTTGAACCTCCTGTAATACCCAGTGAGGCCTAGGAAGGCTCTTACCTGGGTCTGAGTTGTAGGGGGAATCATTTCCATAATGGTTTGGATCTTCCCCTGCAGTGGTGCTATCTGTTCTCCACCAGCCAGGTGGCCCGGATAAACCACTTTCCCCTGCCCTCTCTGGCACTTTGAGGCCTTGATAGTGAGGCCTGCCTTTTGCAGGGCCTACAAAACTTTCCACAGGTGGACTAGGTGATCATCCCAGGTGGAGCTAAAAAAAAAGCAACATCATCCGGATTTGCTGCACTAAAGGCTTACATTCCTTGGAGGACTGTATTCACCAACGTCTGAAAAGTGGCAGGTGCATTTTTCAATCCAAAGGGCATAACTGTGAACTGATAATGCCCTCCAATGGTTGAAAATTCTGTCTTTTGTTTTGCATCTTCTGATAACTTAATCTGCCAATACCCTGCAGTTAAATCAAAAGTGCTTAGATACTTGGCAGAAGCCAGTGTATCTGTTAGCTCATCTGCCCTGGGTATAGGGTGAGCATCAGTTATTGTTACTTGATTGAGACCCCTATAGTGCACACAAAACCGCATTTCTTTCTTTCCTTCTTTACTATGTGGTTTGGGGACCCAGGGGCTTTCAGAAGGTGCAATCACTCCAAGGTCTAACATTTTCTGTACATCTTGTTTGATACAGTCTCTGACATGGTCAGGCTGTCTGTAAATTTTACTTTTGACAGGTAAACTGTCTCCATTGTCAATTGTGTGCTCACACCAGGTAGTTGTTCCTGGAACTAGTGAGAAGAGGTCTGAGAATTGTCCAAGGAGATTTATGCAGTTGTCCTTCTGCTCAGCAGTAAGGCAATCTGCCAGTACAACTCGCTCCACTAAGCCATCAGCTTCAGTGGTGGAGAAGAGGTCAGGGAGAGGGTCACTCTCTTCTTCCTGCCCTTCATCTGTGGCCATAGACAGGTTAAGTCAGCCCTGTCATAGTAAGATTTAAGGCGATTGACATGAAGCACCCTAAGGGGGCTTCTGGCAGTGCCCAGGTCCACCAAATAGGTGACCTCACCTTTCTTCTCCACAATTAGATGGGGTCCACTCCATTTGTCCTGGAGTGCTCTTGGTGCCACAGGCTCCTATACCCACACCTTCTGTCCTGGTTGGTACTGTGTCAGGACAGCCTTCTGGTCATGCCATTGCGTTTGGAGCTCTTGGCTGGCCTGAAGGTTTTTAGTAGCCTTTTTCATGTACTCAGCCATCCTTGATCTGAGGCCAAGCACATAGTCCACAATGTCTTGTTTGGGAGCTTTTAAAGGTTGTTACCAACCTTCCTTCACAAGAGCAAGGGAACCTCTTACAGGGTGTCCAAAGAGGAGTTCAAAGGGGCTGTAGCCCACTCCTTTCTGGGGTACCTTCCTTTAAGCACAAAGGAGGCATGGCAACAGGACATTCCATCTCCTCCTGAGTTTTTCAGGGATTCCCATGATCATGCCTCTGAGAGGTTTGTTAAATCTCTCAACCAATCCATTTGTTTGTGTATAATAAGGAGTGGTGAACTTGTAGGTAACACCACACTCCTTCCACATTGGTTTGAGATATGCAGACATTGACAACATCGGGGCAGTGCGCACTCTACGGGCGACTAGAATGCAAAAACCCAGAACTTTCAAGATAATGTAATTTATGCATTGTGCTGATTGCAGAGTTTAATCCTGAAGACTTATGTTCAAGGTGCTTATAAATACTGTTCATTTGCAATGTATTGCTGCAGGCTTTCAGAGTGTGTCAGGGTGTGGTCCCTTTCCAGGGCCTTCTAGAAGCTTTCCCTGCAGCATGCCTGGGTGTGGTTTGTGGGCTGGGCCAAGACTCTATATAAGGGAGCCAGCCCAGCTCCACGTGCTCACTATTCAGATGTCCCGGTGCAGAGCAACAGCAACTTCCTGAGCTCCTGTTCTAGGGTTCTACTTTGATCCTCCAGGCCTTGCCCTTTCACTTTGTTGGTGATTCTTGATCAGGGCGGTAAGACGGAGGTCGGGCTGGGCCCCCGATCCCGTTCTCAAAGGTTTTCGAGTTCTTGGGCCTAACTTGCATGATAAAACATTTTGGCTCTTGTGCGTGAAAATGTGCGCTTGGTGTTTCATGGCATTTACATGCTGACACTCGAATCGGCAAGACATGCGATTCTTTGCTCGTGTAGAACTCTTGATATTCATTGTGCGCTATCATTTTAAGGCATTTACAGGGTAGCATTCGAATCGACAAGACGCGCAATTCATTTCTTGGGCTGAATTCATGTTATTCATTGTGCGCTACTATTTCACGGCATTCACATGGTGACATTCGATTCAGCAAGATGCGCGATTCTTTTCTTGTGCTGAATTCATGTTATTCATTGTGCGCTACCATTTCATGGCATTCACATGGTGGCATTCGAATCGGCAAGACGTGCGATTCATTTCTTCTGCTTAATTCATGATATTCATTGTGTGTTACCATTTCCTGGCATTTACGTGGTGACATTCGAATCGGCAAGACGCGCGATTCATTTCTTGTGCTGAGCTCATGTTAGTCATGGTGCGCTATCATTTCATGGCATTCACATGGTGGCATTCTAATCGGCAAGACGCGCTATTCATTTCTTGTGCCTAATTTATGTTATTCATTGTGCGCTACCATTTCATGGCATTCACATGGTGGCATTCAAATCGGCAAGATGCGCGATTCATTTCTTGTGCTTAATTCACGTTATTCATTGTGCGCAACCATTTCATGGCATTTACAAACTCTTGTGGAAATCCGCAATGTGCGCAATTCATGTTCCTGCATTCTAAGAAACTAAAGTGCTAAAATTCTAGATGTTATATTACGTGTGCATTATAAGTTCCTTAAGTACAATGCCTATGGTGTTATAGAATTCATTCAGATTATTTTCTTGTCCTCATGCAAAAGACTATGCTTGAATTTGAAAAACGTAATTCTAGAAGGTTCTGAAGTTTCTAATCAATGTGTAATATTTAATTGAGAGGTTCATTGAACAGTTGTAAAAATCCTTCTTGATTCCTTCACAGGTAACCAGACATCTTGACGCATAGCTATTAAGTTCATGCTTAAGTTATCCATGTTTCCAGTATGACAATGCTTAGAGTCATAGTCTAGTAATGATTAATATGATATAATCTTGATATTGTGTGTTTTAACCTTTTGCTTCCTACAGGTCTCCTTCCCAGCTGTTCCCTACCCAATCCCCTTTTCCCCACTTGGACTCTCTTAAACTCTTTGACATTTTAATCAGAGTATTGGAGCTGTCTTGTGGTGGACGTGTTGGGAATGTGCGCAGACCTCGAGGATCTGATGACTCTGACAGAATAGTGAGCCCACAAATTAATAATCCTGCTGGTTTGCGTATGTTCTCAGCTTGGCCACACTGGACGAGCTAGTCAAGGCTATCAAGCAGCTCCAAGCAGAGGTGGTGTCATCAAAAGATTTGGCAGCTAGCCTAGCTGAGAGAGTGAGTCAGTTACAGGATAAGGTAGAGAAGAAGGAACAAAATCCCACAGGTGTGTCTTGGCCAGGTCCTTCTTCTCAGACTTCTGGAGGTAATCCTACAAACATTTCCCTCAATGTTCCTTCAGCCATTCCTTTAGCTCCTCCAAAACATTTCTCAGGCGATCCCTTGCAAGCGCAATCATTCCTGGTTCAAGTGGTATTACACTTCACCTGCTGACCACATACTTTCCCTGATGCCCAGTCCAAGTGTTATCATACCTGACTCGGGATGCAGCTACCTGGGCTATCCCTCTTGTGCGTAAAGACAGTCCCCTGCTTTACAACTGGAGTAATTTTGTTCGTGAGTTTGAACGAGTATTTGATCGTAGAACTGTAACATTGTCAGCAGATCGTGAATTATTAGATTTACGACAAGGTAACCAGGACTAAGGGGGTCATTCCAACCCTGGCGGTGGGTGATAAAGCGGCGGCCAACCCGCCAACAGGCCGGCGGTCAAAAAAATGGAATTCTGACCCTGGCGGGAACCGCCAACACAGCCTGCCACTTTAACACTCCGACCGCCACGGCGGGACAGACAAACAGCGCGGCGGTCACCGCCAACAGGCAGGCGGCAGACAATGTACCGCCCACCCTATCACAACCCACCAATCCGCCATATTTTCCGGGGTGGGAGCCCCGCCGATAAAAACACGGCGGAAACAGACTACGAACGGGAAAACGCTCACCTATACACATTCCACGAGGAAGGAGGACAGCATGGAACCCGAATTACACATCCTACCAGCTATTGTCTACCTGCTCGTCTACCAGGAGTACGAAAGCCGGCACAGACGACAACGGTGAGTACTGCACCTACGACACAGTCGTGGGGGGAGGAGGAAAGCTTACGGGCACACACATGCGCCATACACCCACCCCCCCACCACAAATACCTACACCCCAATGCCGAGCAACAAGTCAGAGTGACACCACACAAACCCCCCGGAATAATGCAAAGACACAATTAAAATGAACTATAATATATATGTATAAATAGCGCCATCGAAGGTATGGGAAATATGCCATATAAAAGATACAAAAATAAGGAATGAACAGATTCAACAATATATACATAGGCAAAAAGTCCTGCACATTCCGTCAAAGTTCCATAGTCCGTGGGCCAATGTGCACCAACACATGGGCAAAGCCCACACCGGAGACCAGATACCATTGGAGAGAACACTGCAGAGGCATCAGATGATAAAACTACAGGCACCTCAGGGGGAAGGGAAGGGGGGGGGCACCTCAGCCACATGAGTCCACGACGCCAGATCCACGAGGGGCCTCCATGCCCACTGTACCATCCTGGGGAGTGCAAAGCCACAGTCTCACAAGTCCCTACAGTGGGTGGCTTGCCCACTGTACCATCCTGGGGAGTGCAAAGCCACAGTCTCACAAGTCCCTACAGTGGGTGGCTTGCCCACTGTACCATCCTGGGGAGTGCAAAGCCACAGTCCATCAGATGGATTACCGACTCCACTGTTAATGGAGGAGGCATGGTGCCCAGAGTGCTTCCTGAAGCCCTGCTCAACACAGAACCGGCACTGTCAATGGGCCAGCGGGGCTTGACAGGAAGGGCCCAGCGGAGCGGTGCTTGAGACGGCGGGGCCCAGCGGAGCGGTGCTTGAGACGGCGGGGCCCAGCGGAGCGGTGCTTGACAGGAAGGGCCCAGCGGAGCGGTGCTTGACAGGAAGGGCCCAGCGGAGCGGTGCTTGAGACGGCGGGGCCCAGCGGAGCGGTGCTTGACAGGAAGGGCCCAGCGGAGTGGTGCTTGACAGGAAGGGCCCAGCGGAGCAGTGCTTGAGATGGCGGGGCCCAGCGGAGCAGTGCTTGACAGGAAGGGCCCAGCGGAGCGGTGCTTGACAGGAAGGGCCCAGCGGAGCGGTGCTTGAGACGGCGGGGCCCAGCAGAGCGGTGCTTGACAGGAAGGGCCCAGCGGATCGGTGCTTGACAGGAAGGTCCCAGCGGAACGGTGCTTGACAGGAAGGGCCTAGCGGAGCGGTGCTTGAGACGGCGGGGCCCAGCGGAGCGGTGCTTGACAGGAAGGGCCCAGCGGAGCGGTGCTTGAGATGAAGGGCCCTGTTCAGCGGTGCTTGTCTTGGCGGGGCCCTGTTCAGCGGTGCTTCTCACGGCGGCCCCTGTTCAGCGGTGCTTGTCTTGGCGGGGCCCTGTTCAGCGGTGCTTCTGACGGCGGCACCTGTTCAGCGGTGCTTGTCTTGGCGGGGCCCTGTTCAGCGGTGCTCCTCCCGGCGGGGCCCTGTTCAGCGGTGCTTGTCCTGTGTGTCTAGGGAGCCAGACCTGGGCAAGACTTCCCGCTCATTCACCATCCGAACTTGCGGTCGCGGCGCCCTCCTGTGATGGAATCCTGGGCCCGTGGGTGTCGTCCGTCACACCCGTAATGGGGCTGGTGGGGCCCTCCTGGGCAACTCGCCTGCTGCCTGACTTCTCCGCCCTGCTGCCCTTGCCCTCCTTCGCTGATGCTCTGTGGCCCTTGCCTCCCTTGGATGATGTGGCAGGTGACGGGGCAAGCCTACTGTCCTTGGTGGCAGCCGTCTCAGTCTTGTCGCGCCGGGCCTTTTTCTTTTTTGTCCTCTTCCCAGGGGGTGGGCTGGCTGTCCCCTTGCTGCTGGCCGATGTCCCTGCCCTAGGATCTGGTGGACTCCAATAGCCCTGCACTTTGGTCACAGTAGATGCAGGGCTGGTGGTGGCTGAGGTGCTTTTTTTACTCTTACCAGATGGAGGGGGTGGGTCAGTGATTGGAACGAGCTCAAGGTTGGAAAGGAAAAGGACTTGGGAAGGATAGGGACGGGTAGGTGTAGTGGGTATGGGAGTGGAGGAAGAGGATGTGGTTGTAGGAGAGTCAAGTGTGCTGTCTTTGGGTGCAGGTGCTTGTGACGGAGGCTGTCGTGAGGTGGATGGCTGTTGGGTGGGTGGCTGCCTGCGTTTGTGTGCTTTGGAAGAGGGGGTGACAGACACACTGGGAGAGGACACAGGGGACGTGTAAATGGCAGTGGGGGTGGTGACTGCACGTGTGCGGACTGTAATGGAGGGTGTGCTGGTGATGGAAGTACTGGCTGATGGTGGTGTGCATGCAGGTGTGAGTGGAGACGTTACAGGGAGGGAGGAGGGAGGTGAGGAGGTGGGGGGACACAGAGGTGGTAGTGACTGTTGGCATGTCTGCATCTGGATGTTGCTTGGGTGAATGCTTGTGGGACCTGTGGTGCTTATGTCTGGATGAGCTGCCCTTGGGTGTAGAGGTGTATGCAGGCTGGTCTGATGGTGTGGATGGGATAGGCAGAGGAACAGGAGACTGGGACTGGGTGGAGGGAGTCAGAAGAGGGAGGCTGGAGACAGGGACAATGGCTGCCGTCAGTGCTGAGGCCAGAGCGTTGAACGATCGCTGATGGGCAGCCCGACCCGAATGAATGCCCTCCAGGTATGCATTGCTCCGATGCACCCCCCTTTCTACACCCTGGATGGCATTCAAAAGGGTAGACTGCCCAACAATGAGTGTCCTGAGGAGGTCAATGACCTCCTCACTGAGGGCAGCAGGGGTAACTGGGGCAGGGCCTGAGGTGCCTGGGGCGAAGGAGATGCCCACCTTCCTGGGCGAGCGGGCACGGAGCGAAGGCTGAGGGGCTGCTGGGAGGGCGGCGCTGGGGCGCTGGGTGGCGGCTGTACCTGTTGTGGCAGTGGGCATGGATGTTGCCGCCACCGCTAGGGAGCTCCCTTCCGAGGACGTGTCGGTGTCGCTGACGTCTCCACGGGTCCCCGTTGTGGAGCTCCCCTCGCCCTCCGTCTCACTGGTGTACTCGGAGTCTGTTGTATGGCCCTCCGGGGCCATGTGAGATGCAGCTCCCTCGTGCGCCGATGCCACTTCTCCTCCGCCTGATGATGCTAATGCACACATGAACAGGAAGACAAAGAAGATGGGGGGGGGGGAGAAATGAAGACAGGTTGAGTGCATGCATTGGCAACACCGTTGTCGGAGAGGACAGACACAGAAGCCCCCTGAACTAGGCCGCGCAATGGGGGTACACTACTCAGTTATTGTGACTAGGCCTACAGGTCTATGGACGACAAATGCACACATGGGTGAGGCCGGACCATGGATAGCTGTACTTGGCACCCTACAGAGGTGGGGGGCGGGGGCACAGGGCCGTGTCTAACGGAGGGGCCTAGCCTACAGAATGTGCCCTGGCCTGGAGATAGCCACAGCCCTCCTCCCCCACCCAGACACCTTCACTGCGCGCAAAGATAGCAGAATGTGCTGATACTCACCCCCTTGTGTCTGCTGTGATGTCCTCACGCGCCCATCCAAATCGGGGTAGGCCACCGCCAGGATCCGGGACATCAGGGGGGTCAATCGGCGGCTGGCACCCCTCCTACGTTGGGAGGCCATCCCCAGCAGAGACTCGGCGGTCTTTCTGGTCCCGCGGCGGATGTCCTCCCACCTCTTTCGGCAGTGGGTGCCCTGTCTGTTGTGGACCCCCAGGGCCCGGACGTCCTTGGCGATGGCACGCCTAATTTCGATCTTCTGATGGGCGCTGACCTATGTGACATGTACAGGGTGGTAAAGGAAATCGCATCAGTTTTCTGCCTGGTCAATGTGAGTGCCCCCCCCCTCCCCAACCTTGCCATGTGGCACATGCTCTCATCTTTCGTGCGTTGCACTCCTCATTCTCTCTCCTCCCCACCATCTTACATACACCCCACTCAACACAGGCATAGCCCATTCAACGTGCACCCTGTGTACTAACCTGTTGGTCTGGAGGACCGTAGAGTAGCACATACTGGGGGAGGACCCCATTAACAAGTTTCTCCAATTCTTCGGAAGAGAAGGCAGGGGCCCTTTCCCCAGTCGCAGCAGCCATTGTATCTCCCAGACCGTGGTCACAGCAGCACTTGCAGTATAGGTCCTCTCCTGTGGATGATCAGGTCTCGAGTGATTAAGCTGATAGAAAATGCCGGTCACGCCCGCGGCGGTGCGTACCGCGGCGGTGCGTACCGCGACCGCCGGCGCACATCGTCATTGGCTCCTGAGAGCCATAGGGTTCAATGTTAACCAATGCTGCTTTGCGCCGCGGTCTTCGACCGCCTACCGCCACGGTGTGCCACGCCAGCGCAGTGACCTCACATCCCACTGTCACACTTCACAGGTCAGGCAGCCGCCATTTCAAGGGCCCACATGGCATGATTTCTACTGCGTCACACAGGCCTAGGCCTTGCATTGCCACTCATACAAGCCAATCAATGCATAGCGATTCGTGTACTGTGCAAGCTGTGTGAACGAACCTGTGGGTTGCTTGACTCTGTGCTCCATGTTGTCCTTCCTAGGCACCGTCCGCTGGGACTTGCAAGGAGAAGGATGAGTGTACCGGCCGCTGGTGGACCTGTCGACAATGGAAGAACGACATATCATACTTACATACCGGCTTGACAGAGCAACTATACATGAACTATGTGCCCAGCTGGAGCCAGACCTGATGTCCCCCATCCGCCAACCCACAGAGATTCCCCCTCTGGTGCAGGTTCTGTCAGTACCCCATTTTTTGGCAAGTGGGTCTTTTCAGACAACAGTGGCCATATCATCTGGGATGTCTCAGCCTAGGTTTTCTAAGGTTTTGACCAGAGTTTCTGCCCTGATGAAATACATGCAGAGCTACATTATTTTCCCTGAGATGGGCGAATTGGCTACAGTGAAGGGTGATTTCTATGCCCTTGGACATATCCCCAACATCATTGGTGCCATTGATGGGACCCAGTGAAAGTGAGCAGGTGTACAGGAACAGAAAAAGTTATCATTCGATGAATGTCCAGGTGGTCTGTTTGGCTGACCAGTACATCTCCCATGTAAATGCCAAGTTCCCTGGGTCAGTGCATGACGCGTATGTCATGCGAAATAGCAGCATACCTTATGTGATGGAACAGCTACAGAGACACCGTGTGTGGCTAATAGGTGACTCTGGTTACCCCAACCTGTCGTGGCTACTGACCCCAGTGAGGAATCCCCGGACCAGGGCAGAGGAACGGTACAATGAGGCCCATGGGCGAACTAGGAGGATCATAGAAAGGACCTTCGGGGTCCTGAAGGCCAGGTTTAGGTGCCTGCATATGACAGGGGGATCCATCATGTACTCACCAAAGAAGGTGTGCCAGATCATCGTGGCCTGCTGTATGCTTCACAATCTTGCATTGCGACGCCAGGTGCCTTTTCTGCAGGAGGATGGTCCAGATGGTGGTGTTGTAGCAGCTGTGGAGCCTGTGGAGAGTGAAGAGGAGGAAGACGACGGGGACGACACGGACAACAGGGAGACAGTCATACAACAATACTTTCAGTAGCACACAGGTAAGAATCAGCCACCCCATTTTACATTTACTTAAGGCCTTATGCGTCTCCACTGTCTGTGTTTCCCCCCAGTTCCTGTTAACTGATTTGTGACTTTCCCTTCCCTTTTCAGAGCTGTATGACCCACTGCCTGACATCAGCTTTGTTTGCCCATGGACTAACGCTTATTGAGATTGGTATGTTGTCATCACAAAGTAACTGGACATTATTGCACCGTTATGTGTAATACATTTGTTGAAAATACAAGCAGACTCCTGTTTTTTTAAGTGGAATAAGTGATTTATTTTAAGTGCTACATATAGGTACATGATTGGGAAACGGTGATGGGTGGGGGTGGAGTAATGTCCATGGCAGAGTCCAGTTCTCAGTCGCACAGGTGCATTGTCCATATGCCTGGGGAAGGATGGAGCAGGGGCAGTCCAAAGTTGGACAGGGAGACAATGTGGGACAGTGGGATGACATCAGGGGGTATCTTAGGCTGGCGGGGGTCTTGCAATCCTACTCTGTCTTCTTGTGAGATCTCAGGTTCCGCTTGCGGGGTGGTTCTTCTTCTGCAGGAGGTGGGGTTCTGGTGGCCTGTCGTTGTGTGGGGGCCTCCTGTCCACTAGCGCCGGCGGAGGTGGTAGGCTGTTCCTGGCCTGGGCTAGTGACAGGGGCCCTTTGGGGTGCCACATGGTCCCGCAATGTGGTGACGATCTGGGTAAGGGCCACGACGATGGTCCCCATTGCGGAACCGATGTTCCTCAGTTCCTCCCTGAACCCCATGTACCGTTCCTCCTGCAGTTCCTGGATCTCCTGGAACCGGGCCAGTACCGTCGCCATCGTCTCCTGGGAGCGGTGGTATGCTCCCATGATGGAGGAGAGGGCCTCTTGGAGAGTGGGTTCCCCGGGCCTCTCCCCCCCCTGTCGCACAGCAGCCCTCCCAGTTCCCCTGTGTTCCTGGGCCTCTGTCCCCTGGACGGTGTGCCCACTACCACTGCCCCCAGGTCCCTGTTGTTGTTGGGGTGGTGGGTCAACCTGGGTGCCCTGTAGTGGTGGACACACCGCTGATTGACGTGTCCTGGAGACAGAGGCATGGGCCCGCTGGGTGGGAGCTGTGCTGGTGTTCCCCGGCGGGGGTTGGGTCTGGTGTAGCCTGTGGCTGTCTGTGGGGAACCGACTGTCCAGAGGTCCCCGATGGGCCGAGCTGGTCGTCTGGGTCCAGGGAGACAGAACTGCTGTCCTCGCTGGGGGCCTCTTCTGGGGGTGGGATGGACATCTCTGGACCCTCCGTGGCGGTGTGGTGGCGTTCGGGTCCTGCAGGGGTATAAAGGTATGGTTATTGCTTCTGTGTGTGGCATTTCGTGTGATGGGTGGGTGTCCGTGTACCCATGTGCAGGCATTTCCTTGTGGGGGCTTTTGTGAGTGTGGGTTGTGGGGGTGATGTGTGTGTGCAGTGGGCATGCTTTGGTGATGGGTGTCCATGCTTTGTGGTCGCATGCAGGGCTTGGTGTTGGGATGGGTGGGTTGTGATGGTGTGCCTTTTGCTGGGGTTGGTGTGATGGGGGAGGGGGTGAGGGTGGGGGTATGATTTGGCCTGCAGGTGGGGTGGGGGTGGGAAGCAGTAGTGAAGATTTGCCTTACCAGAGTCCATTCCTCCAGATATTCCTGCGAGGCCCTCAGGATGCAGGATGTGCAAGACTTCCTCCTCCCACGTGGTAAATTCTGGGGGAGTAGGTGGGGGTCCGCCGCCAGTCTTCTGCACCGCAATGTTGTGCCTTGATACCATGGAACGCACCTTCCCCCGTAGGTCGTTCCATCTCTTCCTGATGTCGTCCCGATTGCGTGGATGCTTCTTCCTGGCAATTGTGGTGTGCTGCACCTGTGCCCCGAATAGCTGGGGCTCTACACGGACTATTTCCTCCACCATGACTGTGAGTTCTGCGTCACTGAACCTGGGGTGTCTTTGGGGTGCCATGGGGTGGTGTGGTTGAGGTGTGGGGTGGCGTTTGTGGTGATGAGTGTGGTGCGTGTGGTGGTGTGTGGTGTTTGGTGCGTGGATTCTGTGTAGGTGATGGTGTTGTGTGCCTCTGTGTTGTGGGATTGTCTATTCTGTGCTCTCTCTCTAGCCTTCGTCAATGATTCCGGGTCGTAGGGGCATGTGGGTGATGTGGGTGTGTGTTTTATATTGTGTTGGGTGTGTGGGAGTGGTGTTAGTATGTGTATCAGGTGTGTGTATTTCAAACTGACCAATGTGGCTGAGTTTTCTATGTGTGTGTGTATTTTGACCGCGGCGGTGTGTACCGCCAATGGAATACTGCGTTTGAAAGACCGCCGCGTGGATTTGTGGGTCGGAATGGTATGGGCGTATTTCTGTTGGCGTGACGGTGGAGGTTTGGTCTTCGCCATTTTTTCGCTGCCCTTTGGTGTGGCGGACTTTTGTGGATGTTGGGTTTTTGGCGGTTTGCCAGTTGCGGGTCAGAATGACCGTGGCGGTTTACCGCGGCCGTGGCGGTGTTATGGCGGTCTTCTGACCGGCGGTAAGAGCCTTTTACCGCCGAGGTCAGAATGACCCCCTTAGTGCCATATTTCGCCAACTTTAATCGGCTGGTAGCCGAGACATCCTGGCCTGAAGAAATGCAATCAGCCTTGTTCTACTAGGGACTCAGAGAGGAGTTAAAGGATATTCTAGCTCAAATAGACCCGCAGCCTACAGAGTGTCAAGACCTGATAAACCTCGTTTTGAGATTGGATCATCGTTTAGCAGAATGAAGGGGAACACGCAAAAAGACTGAAAAATATTCCTGGCGTGATCACGATAATAGAGAATTAAGAACTCAGAAAGAAAGAACGCCAGAATCTATGGAAATTGGAACAATCAGTAGACCTTTGACCAAAGACGAAAAGGAACTACGTAGAAAGAATGGACAATGTCTTTATTGTGGGCGCAAGGGTCATTTCACCAAAGAATGTCCAATCAAACCAAAGAGCAAACAAGGTCCTGTCCAGAAAGTTGCAGCCAATGCACAAGTCGAGTCGGAAAACTAAAACACCCAAGATGTAAAGAAGGGTTGCTCTTGGGTGTTACCGTGGACCCTTCACAATCTAGACATCTCAAGCTGGGCATAAAAGTTCAAGTAAAGAGAAAGATCTATTTCAAGAAGGCCCTAGTAGATTCTGGGGCTACCGGGAACTTTGTTGATGCCCAATTGGTTCGTGCATGGGGGATCCCATGTATTTGAGAAGAAGACTCCAGAAATAATACAGGCAGTAGATGGAAAACTCTTGACTGGAGGTCCGGTAACTCTTCAGACTGTCCCCTTGTCGGTGATCTGTGAGGGCAAGAACCAAAGAAATAAACATAAAGAGAAACTCGTCCTTGACGTGATCCATGCTCCCCAGTATGGAATTATCCTTGGCTTACCCTGGTTAACTCATATGGCCTCTTTGAATACACCGTCATGACTTTTGGTCTGTGTAATGCTCCAGCAGCATTTCAATTTTTCTTGAATGACCTTCTTAGAGAGTAGCTCAACATATTTGCCATAGTCTACATCGATGACATTTTGATCTACACTGACAATGAAAATGGACATGTACAACATGTCAAGAAAATTCTTGCAGCCCTTTGAAAGCACCATTTATATTGCAAACTAACCAAGTGTGAGTTTCATGTTACCGCAGTTGAGTTTTTAGGGGTTATCCTTACCCCTCAAGGTATGGTGATGGCAGAGAAGAAAGTACAAGGCATATCTGATTTGCCCACCCCAAAAACTGTTTGTGATGTACAATGTTTCCTGGGGTTTGCAAACTTTTACCGGAGGTTCATAAATAATTTTTCCCAGACAGTGGCCCCAATCACTAAGCTATTAAGAAAGAAATAAAAATGTGTATGGTCCCCAGAAGCTAATCAACCCTTTTCAACTTTGAAGGAAGCTTTTTCCACAGCCCCAGTCTTGACTCACCCTGATGCGGACCGTCCCTTCATAGTGGAAGCTGATGCTTCAGATGTGGCAATAGGTGCAGTTTTGTCACAACGAAGTAAAGACACTGGCCAACTTCACCCTGTACCTTACATGTCTCAGAAACTGAACGAAGCCGAACAGAATGATGTCATTGCTGAAAAAGAGCTTCTGACGATTCGTGACACCTTTAAAGAATGGAGACATCATTTGTTGGGTGCCAAATATACTGTCACAGTATATACTGATCATCGCAATCTCCAGTTCATGAGTTCCGCTAGACTTTTGACTCCTCGGCAATTACGCTGGATGCTGTTTTTTGCTGAATTTATATTGTGTGATAACTTTCCACCCTGAAAAGACAATCGCAAAGCTGACGCCTTGTCCCGCCAAGAGTCTACCACGTTGCTTGCAGTTCAAACCTCCTGAGCTATCATTGCTCCAGACAAAGTCCTATGCATCATAAAAACTGAAGATTTCTTTGAAGACATCCATAATTCTTTCACCATTGAGAAATGGCAGACATGGACCCAAGCAGATCCCAAAAGGTCAATCAAGCAAGGATTACCTTTCCATGACGCTCGTTGGTTTGTGCCCTCTACCAAACTTCGCAAGATAGTATTTCATTGGTTGCATGTTATACCTACGGCAGGTCATCCAGGTACTCCTAAAACTCTTGAATTAATCCAACGCTACTTTTGGTGGCCTACCTTGACAAAAGACGTAAAAGCAATGGTAAACAACTGCGAAGTCTGTGCTCGCATTAAAACAAGTCATTCAAAACCGAAAGGATTGTTGCATCCACTCCCAACTCCAAGTCGTCCTTGGGAGCACATTTCTTTAGACTTTATTACAGGACTACCAATGGTTCAACAACATTCAGTAATCCTTGTGGTAGAAGATAGTCTCACGAAATATGGACATTTCATAGCGTGTAAGAAATTGCCCACCTCCAGTGAACTGGCAACTATTTTACTGAATGGAGTGGTCCCTTATCGTGGGCTGCCAAAAATGATCCTCTCCGATCGAGGGTCGCAATTTGCCTCCAATTTCTGGAAGACATGGTGCAAAACACTTCAAGTCACATCCACACTATCTACTAGCCATCATCCTCAAACAGATGGTCAAACTGAGAGACTAAATCAGACTTTGAAGCAATACCTGTGTGCTTAATCTGAAAAAGCACTTCATTCTTGCACATCAATGCTCTGGTTAGCTGAGTTAGCCTACAATAACTCATTCCACACTTACACTGGCGTTACACCCTTTTTTGGCTTGTTTGGCTATCATCCTGTCACCTTGCCCATCACGATCCCTCAAGAAAGTTCTCTTACACCAGCTGTGTCAGAAACCATCCAACATCTTCATCAAACCCAGAAATTGATTCAACAATATTTAGAAAAGGCCAAACAAAAATACAAAAAGCATTATGACAAGAAACATTGTGAGGGACCGCAGTATCAACCAGGTGATAAAGTGCAGCTTTCTACAAGACATATAGGGCCTGATTACAACTTTGGAGGACGGTGTTAAACCGTCCCAAAAGTGGAGGATATACCACCTACCGTATTACGAGTCCATTATATCCTATGGAACTCGTAATACGGTAGGTGGTATATCCGCCACTTTTGGGACGGTTTAACACCGTCCTCCAAAGTTGTAATCAGGCCCATAGACTTCAAGAAGAAGCACATGTTTAACTGCCCTTCAGCAAATCAATCCTGTGACCTATAAACTGCAATTGCCAAGATCATTACAGATTCATCCAGTGTTCCACACTTCCCTCTTGAAAAAGGCAGTTCAGAAGGTCCACCCTCATCCAGCTCCAATTCTAGTACAGGGGGAAGTAGAATACGAAGTCAAGAAGATGTTGGATTCCAAACTGAGAGGGCGTAACCTGTGTGTAGGAAGTTGGCTCTGTATATGCTATTTCAAAGTAAGAAACAGTGTGCACAGAGTCCAAGGGTTCCCCTTAGAGGTAAGATAGTGGCAAAAAGAGATAATTCTAATGCTCTATTTTGTGGTAGTGTGGTCGAGCAGTAGGCTTATCAGAGGGTAGTGTTAAGCATTTGTTGTACACACGCAGGCAATAAATGAGGAACGCACACTCAAAGACAAATTCCAGGCCAATATGTTTTTATATAGAAAAATATATTTTCTTAGTTTATTTTAAGACCCACAGGTTCAAGATTTACAAACAATACTTTAAATGAAAGGTATTTCACTCAGGTATTCTAGGAACTTTGAATAATCACAATAGCATGTACAGTTTGAACAAAAATGGCAATAAGCTATTTTAAAAGTGGACACAGTGCAAAAATCAACAGTTCCTGGGGGAGGTAAGTAAATGTTAAGTTCACAGGCAAGTAAAACGCTTACAGGGTTCAAAGTTGGGTCCAAGGTAGCCCACCGTTGGGGGGTCAAGGCAACCCCAAAGTTACCACACCAGCAGCTCAGGGCCAGTCAGGTGCAGAGGTCAAAGTGGTGCCCAAAACACAAAGGCTTCAATGGAAATAGGGGTGCCCCGGTTCCAGTCTGCCAGCAGCTAAGTACCCGCGTCTTCGGAGGGCAGACCAGGGGGGTTTTGTAGGGCACCGGGGGGGACAAAAGCAGGGTGCAGAGTGCAAACAGGCGTCGGGTTTCCATTAGGAATCAATGGGTGAGACCCGGGGGTCTCTTCAAAGATGCAGGCAGGCACAGGGGGGGGCTCCTAGGGGTAGCCACCACCTGGGCTAGGCAGAGAGTCGCCTGGGGGTCGCTGCATTGGAGTTCGGTTCCTTCAGGTCCTGGGGGCTGCGGGTGCGGTGTGGTTTCCAGGCGTCGGGTTCCTTGAAGCAGACAGTCGCGGTCAGGGGGAGCCTCTGGATTTCCTCTGCAGGCGTCGCTGTGGGGGCTCAGGGGATCAACTCTGGCTACTCACGGGCTCGCAGTCACCGGGGAGTCCTCCCTGTAGTGTTGGTTTTCTGCAGGTCGAGCCGAGGGCGTCGGGTCAGAGTGGAAAGTCTCACGCTTCCGGCAGGAAACGTGTGGTCTTTAAAAGTTGCTTCTTTGTTGCAAAGAGTTGCAGTTTCTTGAACAGGGCTGCTGTTCTCTGGAGTTTCTTGGTCTTTTAGATGCAGGGTAGTCCTCTGAGGCTTGAGAGGTCACTGGACCCTGTTGGATGCGTCGCTGTTGCAGTTTTCTTCGAAGTAGGGAGGCAGGCCGGTGGGGCTGGGGCCAAATCAGTTTTCGTCTCCGTCTTCACTGCAGGGCTTCAGGTCAGCATTCCTTCTTCTTCTTTAGGTTGCAGGAATCTATCTTCCTTGGTTCTGGGAGCCCCTAAATACTCAATTTGTGTGTTTAGGTCTGGGAGGGCAGTAGCCAATGGCTACTGTCCTTGAGGGTGGCTACACCCTCTTTGTGCATCCTCCCTGTGGGGAGGGGGGCACATTCCTAATCATATTGGGGGAATCCTCCTTCTACAAGATGGAGGATTTCTAAAAGTGAGAGTCACCTCAGCTCAGGACACCTTAGGGGCCGTCCTCACTGGGGGGTGACTCCTCCTTGTTTTTCTCATTATCTCCTCCTGCCTTGCCGCCAAAAGTGGGGGCAGTGGCCGGAGGGGCAGACATCTCCACTAGCTGGGATGCCCTGTGGCGCTGCAACAAAGGGGGTGAGCCTTAATTCATGTTATTCATTGTGCGCAACCATTTCATGGCATTTACAAACTCTTGTGGAAATCCGCAATGTGCGCAATTCATGTCCCTGCATTCTAAGAAACTAAAGTGCTAAAATTCTAGATGTTATGTTACGTGTGCATAATAAGTTCCTTAAGTACAATTCCTATGGTGTTATAGAATTCATTCAGATTATTTTCTTGTCCTCATGCAAAAGACTATGCTTGAATTTGAAAATGTAATTCTAGAAGGTTCTGAAGTTTCTAATCCATGTGTAACATTTCATTGAGAGGTTCATTGAACAGTTGTATTAATTCTTCTTGATTCCTTCACAGGTATCCAGACATCTTGAGGCCTAGCTATTTATTTCATGCTTAAGTTATCCATGTTTCCAGTATGACAATGCTTAGAGTCATAGTATAGCAATGATTAATATGATATATTCTTGATATTGTGTGTTTTAACCTTTTGCTTCCTACAGGTCTCCTTCCCAGCTGTTCCCTACCTAATCCCCTTTTCCCCACTTGGACTCTCTTAGACTCTGTCTCATTTTAATCAGAGTATTGGAGCTGTCTTGTGGTGGGCGTGTTGGGAACGTGCGCAGACCCCGAGGAGCTGGTGACTCTGACAGACATGAAGTTACTACCTCTGTCTGATACCACTTCCTTAGGGAAACCCACCCTAGAAAAGATTCCCAGGAAGGCTTTTGCTACTGCAGAACCTGTAGTGGTCCTTAAGGCTATAGCTTTAGGATACCTACTGGCATGGTCCACTACTACTTGGATGAATCTGTTTCCTGGAGCTGTTGGAGGGTCAAGGGGGGCAACAATGTCAACCCCTATCCTCTCAAAGGGCACCCCAGCCACTGGAAGTGGAATTAAAGGGGCCTTTGGTGTGCCACCAGTCTTGCCACTGGCTTGGCAGGTCACACAGGAGCGACAGAACTCCTTTGTGTCCTCTGACATATGAGGCCAATGAAACATTGGAGCAAGTTTGGCCCGTGTTTTACTTTGGCCCAAATGCCCAGCCAAAGGAATGTCATGAGCCAAAGTCAGAAGAAACTCCCTGTAATGCAAAGGGATGACCAATCTCCTAGCAGCTCCAGGTTTAGGGTCCCTTGCCTCAGTATAGAGAAGGTTGTCTTCCCAATAGACTTTGTGGGTATCAGTGACATCCCCATTTTTCTGTTTGACAGCTTGCTGTCTTAGACCCTCTAGTGTGGGACAGGTCTGCTGTGCCACACTCAGCTCTTCCCTTATCTAACCGGACCCGCCCACCCCCGCACCCAAAAGCTCAGCAGTGACAGCTGCCAGCTCCTCTGGTGTGGGTTCTGCACAGGGAGAGGATTCCTCTTCCTCAAAAGGGGAATCTTCTGGAGAGGGAGGGATACTAGGCAAGGATTTACCCTTTCTGCTTTTGGGAGCACTTGGTCCATTTTTCCAGTACCCAGGTTTCCCTGTCCTCTTTGCTTTTGGGCCTGAGCCCTTGTGAGAGCAAAGATATGCCCTGGAATGCCCAGCATTGCTGCATGAGCTTCCAACTCCACTTCAACCCAAGCTGGTGTTTCCAAATCATTTTCTAGTAAGCAGTCTACAGGCAAATCAGTGGCTACCACAACTTTCTTTGGGCCAGTAACCCCCACCATTTGAGATTCACAAGAGCCATAGGGTGGCTAAGAGTGTTGTTATGAACATCAGTCACTTGGTACTGCTGACCAAGTAGGTGTTGTTCAGGGGCAACCAGTTTCTCTATCACCATAGTGACACTGGCTCCTGTGTCCCTGTAGGCCTCAACCTCAACACCATTTACTAGAGGTAGTTGCTTGTACTTACCCATATTAAGGGGACAAGCAACTAAGGTGGCAAAGTCAATACCACCATCAGAGACTAAAACAGCCCCTGTGGTCTCCCTAACTAGGCCAACCCCCACTACACTACCAATGGTGAGCCCAGCCACACCCTTTGTCTAGTTATTTGTAGTGTTCTTCCCACCACCACTGCTATTACTAGGGGCACTAGTGGACGCAGTGGGGGTTGTGGTGGTGGGACCCTTGGTGTTTTTCTTTGGGCAGGTGGGATCACTTACCCAGTGGCCTTTACTTTTACATAAATAACACCATGGCTTCTTTTGTTTGTGAGAAGAGAATTTGAACCCACCTCCTCCAGAGGATTTTTGTGGGCCTGATGAAGACTCAGAATTATTTTTGTCTTTGTCTCCACCCTTGTCATGAGACGTACCATCCTCCGTCTTGCCATCCTTATCACCCCCTGTATGAGCTTTTCTGCTCACCCTTGTTCTGACCCATTTGTCTGCCTTCTTTCCCAAATCTTGGGGAGAGGTCAGATCTGAGTCTACCAAGTATTGATGCAACAAGTCTGACCCACAATTGTTCAAGATATGCCCTCTCAAAATTAGATTATATAGGCTTTCATAATCAGTCGTTGATCCTGTGTTGATCCTGCGTAGAGCGCGTTACCGTAGTCCAGTCTGCTGCTGACAAGGGCATGGGTGACCGTCTTTCTAGTTTCGGTGGGGATCCATCTGAAGATCTTGCGGAGCATGCGGAGGATGTTGAAACAGGCGGATGAGACAGCTTTGACTTGCTGGGTCATGGTGAGAGATGAGTCAAGGATGAAACCTTGGTTGCGTGCAAGGGTGGTGGGTATTGGTGCGGTTCCTAGGGTGGCTGGCCACCAGGAGTCGGCCCATGCGGAGTGGTTGGAGCCGAGGATCAGGATCTCAGTCTTGTCGGAGTTCAGTTTGAGGCGGCTCATTTTCATCCAGTCGGCGATGGCATGCAGTCTGTCGTGGAGGCTAGTCTAAGCGGTGGCAGGATCCTTGGTGAGGGAGGGGATCAGCTGGGTGTCGTCGGCATAGGAGATGATGTTGAGGCTGTGGGATCTGACGATGTTGGCGAGCGGAGCCATGTAGATGTTGAAGAGAGTTGGGCTGAGAGAGGATCCTTGGGGAACGCCGCAGATGGTTGTGGTGGCTTCAGACAGGAACGGAGGGAGGAGGACTCTCTGGGTTCTGCCGGAGAGGAAGGATGTGAGCCAGACCAGGGCCTTTTGGCAGATCTTAGTGTCGTAGAGGCGTGTGCGCAGGGTGTGGTGACAGACGGTGTCGATGGCTGCCGAGAGATCTAGGAGGATGGGGGAAGCGGTTTCGCCTTTGTCAAGCATGGTCCTGTTGTCTTTGATTGCGGCGATGAGTGCGGTCTAGGTGCTGTGGTTCCTACGGAATCTGGATTGGGAGATGTCTAGCGTGTTGTTGTCCTCCAAGAAGCGGGTCAGTTGGCCGTTGACGATCTTCTCGATGACCTTCGCAGGGAAGGGGAGGAGGGAGATGGGCTGGTATTTCTTGAGGTCTCCGGGGTCTGCTTTGGGCTTCTTTAGCAGGGCGTTGACTTCGGCGTGTTTCCACATATCCGGGAAGGTTGAGGTCTCGAAGGAACTGTTGATGACGGCTCTTAGCTGGGGAGCGGTAATTTCGTAGGGAATTGTGGTGGGGGCAGGGGTCTGTAGGGGAGCCTGAGTGGATGGAGCTCATGGTTTTGCTGGTTTCTTCATTGTTGGTGGGGGTCCAGGAGTTCAGTACGTCGATGCAGCAGGGTGCTTTGGTGTTGGTTGTGTCGTTGGTGGTGATGGTGGGGGATGCCAATGTGAAATTTTCGTGTATGTCTACGATCTTGCGGTGGAAGTACTTTGTAATTGTTGGCATAACCCCTCCCTGACAGTAAGGAGTCTGTCCCTACCTTTGCCAGTGAAAGATAGTCACAATATAGCAGCCCACTGCCTTTGAGGGACCAACTGTACCATGCAGGCCCTCTCAAGTGCAGAAAACCATTTGTTAATGTCATCCCCCTCTTTGTATGGGGGGACAAGCTTCTGCAGGTTTCTTGAATCTGTTTCTCCAACAGGTTGACTATCAAGATTACTGCTGTTGCTGCCACCATGGGGAACTAATCCCAACTTCTGACTTTCTCTCTCTACATCTAATATTCCCTATCTAAGGCCAACTGTTGCTGTTTTAGCATTAGCCTGCCTTCTTCCAACCTCAGCTTTCTGAGTTCTCTGTCTAGGGTGTTATCCTCAGGGTGGGAGGTTTGGGAAGTCTCTGATACAGAGGAAATGTGAGAATGTGCAGAAGTGGAACTTTCTCTCACTGCCTGAACCCTAGTGACCTGGCTTTTAGGAGTGAAAGGTGTCCTAATGTTGTGTGACCCCACTCCCACTACCAGCTTCACTAGATGGCCTGTTAAGTGAAAGGTCTTTGGAAGTACCCTCCCCAGAATTCTCAGGGCCCTCCCCTGAATCTATCTGGATATCCCCCTCCTCTACCTCCTGATCCTGGGTTTGACCATTCTGACTCTGGTCACTTTCAAGGAGAAGGTTAAAAAGGAGATCCTTGGTAGGGTTCTTGCCAATCCCTAAACTTCTTTCTATACAGAGACCCCTCAAACTTTTAAAGTTAAGATTGTCATAAGTTGTTTTTACAACCTGGAGAGTATCCTCTACCATAGACATGGTGAAAAGAAAGAGGTTAGGGGTAAGAGAAAAAGTTTTGAGCTTTCAAGTACAGAGAGAAGAAACTTTTTCAAACTTTTTAGAAACTTTTTAAAAAGTTTTTAGAGTGAAAGTAAGACTGTTAAGTTTACTCGTGTATATTTCTAAGTATTAGGAATATGGTTTTCTTGTGAAAACCACCAATGACAAAGTAGAAAAGCAGTTACAAGTACTTATCCCACCGCTGCACCACCAACGTAGGAGGCTGGCTTGGCTTGTAGTGGGTAGCTGTGGTACTTACACCTTATACCAGGCCTAGTTATCCCTTATTAGTAGAGTGTAGTAGTGTTCTAGCAGCTTAGGCTAACAGAGGTAGCTAAGGCAGAGCAGCCAAGGCTGAACTAGGAGACATGCAAAGCTCATGCAATACCATTTATATCATATAGTTACTATATCTTAAGAAAGACAATACTCATAGTTACTAAAAATAAAGGTACTCTATTTTAGTGACAATGTGCCAAAAATATCTCAGTGAATATACTCCCTTGGGAGGTAAGTAACATACACAAAATATACACAAATAACCAAATGAGGGAAGTAAAACAGTCAGAAAGTACGTCAAACACTGTAAAACACAATAGGATGCAATAGGCCTAGGGGCAACACAAACCATATACTAAGTAAGTGGAATGTGAACCACGAATGCACCCTTAGGCAACTGTAGTGTGTAAAGGGTCAGTGGGAGTGGGAGACAACACTAAAGGTGTAAAGGAGACCCCACCCCAGGAAAGTAGGAGTAAAGTACTACTATTTCCCCCAAAACACACTAAAGTCGTGATAAAGGATTTTGCAAGGACCACAACAGAATGCAAAGCACTGAAGACCGATTCCTGGACCTGAAGACCTGTAAAGGAAGGGGACCAAGTCTAAGAGTCGCTAAAGTGTCTGGGGGGTCAGGAGCCCACTAAACCCCAGATGAAGGTGCAAAATGGCTTTCTCCGGTTGGAAGAAGATGCTGGTTTTGCACCCACGAATGGAGGTAGGAGGTTCTGCTTCACGCAGAAGATGTCCCACGGCGTGCTGGAGGATGCAGAGTAGTTTCCTTGGCAAAATACTGCAAACAAGTCTTGCTGCCTGCAAGAGTTGCGGTTGAAGAAAAAGGGTACTTCCCGAGCCAGGAAGGACCAGGATGTCGCCACTCAAGAGGGAAGACAGAGGGGACCCTCAGCAACGTAAAGAGCCCACTAAAAGGAGGGAAGCACCCATAGGAGTCCTTGAACATGGGTACAAGAAGACTGAACATGGCGGTCATCTCAGCACTGTAAAGGGAGGTCCCACGACACCGGAGATCAACTCAGGGAGCTGAGCATCACAGGACGGAGTGCTGGGGACCTAGGCTCGGCTGTGCATGCAGGATTTCTTGGAAATGTGCACAGAAACCCTTGTAGCTACACATCACATGGTACACAGGATTATTGTCTGGGGCGGGGAGGCAAGGACTTACTTCCTCCAAATTCAGACAGTTGGACCACTGGACAGTCAGGGTCACTTGGGTCCACCACCTGTGTTCCAGGGGCCATGCTCCTCAGGATGAGAGGGGACCCAGAGAACCGGTGAGGCTACAGTTTGTTACCTGCTGGAGCAGGGGGAAGATTCCGTCGACCAAAGGGAGATTTCTTCATGGCTTCCAGTGCAGGGTGAAGGCAGGCAGCCTCCAGAGCATGCACCACCAGGAAACAGTCGAGAAAGCTGACAGGATTAGGTGTTACAATGTCGCTGGTAGTCTTCTGACTACTTTGTTGCAGTTTTTAGGCGTCCTAGAGCAGTCAGCGGTCAATCCTTGGCAGAAGTCGAAGTGAGAAGTGCAGAGGAGTCCTGGTGGATTCTTGCAAGTCGTAATCTGATGAGAAGCCCACAGGAGAGACCCTAAATAGCCCTGAGAGGAGGATTGGCTACCTACCCAGGTATGCACCTATCGGGAGGGGTCTCTGACGTCACCTGCGGGCACTGGCCACTCAGAGGCCTCCAGAATGCCCCCACACCTCTGCAAACAAGATGGCAGAGGTCTGAGACACACTGGAGGAGCTCTGGGCACCACCCCTGGGGTAGTAATGGACAGGGGAGTGGTCACTCCCCTTTCCTTTGTCCAGTTTCATGCCAGAGCAGGTACTAGGGTTCCCTAAACTGGTGTAGACTGGTTTATGCAAGGAGGGCACAATCTGTGCCCTTCAAAGCATTTCCAGAGGCTGGGGGAGGCTACCCCTCCCCAGCCTGTAACACCTATTTACAAAGGGAGAGGGTGTAACACCCTGCTTTCAGAGGAAATGCTTTGTTCTGCCTTCCTGGGACTGGGCTGCCCAGATCCCAGGAGGGCAGAACCCTGTCTGTGAGGTGGCAGCAGCTGTAGCTGCAGTGCAAGCCTCAGAGAGCTGGTTTGGCATTACTGGGGGTCCATAGTGGAGCCCCCAGGATGCATGGGATTGACTACCCAATACCAGATTTGGAATGCGGGGACAATTCCATGATCTTAGACATGCTACATGGCCATATTTGGAGTTACCATTGTGAAGCTACATTTATAGGTATTGACCTATATGTAGTGCACGTGTGTAATGGTGTCTCCGCACTCACAATGTCCAGGGAAATGGCCATGAACTATGTGGGGGTACCTTTGCTAGTGCAAGGGTGCCCTCACACTTAGTAACTTTGCACCTAATCTCCAGCAAGTGAAGATTAGACATATAGGTGACTTATAAGTTACTTAAGTGCAGTGAAAGTGGCTGTGACATAGTGTGTGCATTATTTCACGCAGGCTGCAGTGGCAGTCCTTTCTAAGGGTTTGTCTGGGATCCTTATGGGTGGCAAAAGAAATGCTGCAGCCCATATGGATCTCCTGGAACCCCAAAGCCCTGGGTACCTCGGTACCATATACTAGGGACTTGTAAGAGGGGTCCAGTGTGCCAATTGAAATTGGTAAATGGAGTCACTGGCCTACAGTGACAAATTTAAAGGCAGAGAGAGCATGAGCACTAAGGTTCTGATTAGCAGAGCTTCAGTGACACAGTTAGGCACTGCACAGGCATACACATTTAGGCCACAAACTATGAGCACTGGGGTCTTGGCTAGCAGGATCCCAGTGAGACAGGCGAAAACATACTGACATACATGTAAAATTGGGGGTAACATGCCAAGAAAGATAGTACTTTCCTACAATGAGCGTTGTCATTCTGTGCGCTCAGTTGAAGTAAAATTGTAGTCCTGTTTTTGTGAAATGTCATGGTGTTTGGCTTTAAACCTCTAGTCACCCTATACATGTCCAACTTTTTAAATACACTTCACCCTGCCCTAAGCGCTAACTACGGCCTACCTTAGGTGACTTACATGTAATAAAAAGGAAAGTTTGGGCCTGGCAAGTGGGTAAACTTGCCAGGTCCAAATGGTAGTTTAAAACTGCACACACAGGTTGTGCAGTGGCAGGCCTGAGACATGTTTGAAGGGCTACTGTAGTGGGTGGCACAATCAGTGCTGCAGGGCCACTAGCGGCACTTAATTTACAGGTCCCGGGCACCTATAGTGCACTTTACTAGGGACTTACAAGTAAATTAAGTATGCCAATTGTGGAGAAGCCAATGTTACAATGTTTAGAGTACAGAGCACTTGCACTTTGGGGCTGGTCAGCAGTGGTAAAGTGCCCAAAAGAACTAAAAGTCAGCAAAAATGAGTCAGAGAAACAGGCGGAAGACAAAATGTTCGGGGGTGATCCCGCAAAAAAGGGCCATATTCAACACACTTGACTAGTTTTAAACTCCACCCAAGTTTAATGGAATTTTGGATTTGTCCTTAAAATCATCTTTCATTAAAATGTTTCTTTTCATTTTTTAATTGTTTGTTTTTCCTCAAAATTGATTTTCCATGATTTGATTTCCTCCAATACGGTTTCTCAGTTCCTGTTTTTCCATTAATTCACATACTTCAATGTGTAGTAGGATGAGGGAGGAGCAAATCGGCTGTGTTTGACTCCTGCTACCTAGGAATCTATTTGGATCTCCTGTATTTGAGTGGTACATAAGATGGAGGTTGAAGGGAGCATGTTAGAGAACTATTCCAAGGCATCCTTAAAGTCCTCTGAAATAGAACAGTTTCTAGGATGTGGAAGATAGGACACAGAGGACTCACTTGAAGTATAAGGATAGCCCTTGCCATCTTCCAACTTTATTCTTCCCAAGAGGTGTTATCCCCAACAGGGTGAGAGGTAAGTGAGTGAGGGAGTTTTTCATTCATTCTCCCTCTATGTGGGCCACTCTGACACGGAGCTCCTAGAGCCAGTCCTCCTTCCTCCAGATGCTAAAGGACAGAGACTATGGCTTGACCAGCCTTGGAGGAATATACAAAAGTTGGGAACTGACTGGAACCAGTCCCAGAGCTGGATCTGTGGAATACACAATGTGTGTCTGCAAACTTGGTCTGCTTATGGGGCAGAGACTCTTAGCCATGGTCTCTCATTGATCAGTGCCATCAGAACAACATAAGCAGAGACCAAGTCAGGACTGCAGGTTTTTGGTCACTGATTGCCAAATCCTGTTGGCCAAGAGTGCGAACAGACACCTCGAAATTCTGCAACCTGCTTAGCAAAGTTGACTTCAAGCACATTCCGGAAAAGAAAAAAGTTCCTGTTGAAGAGGGATATTCGAGGTATCCCTGCATGAAGGAAAGGCTGCCACGAAGAAAGTGGCCTGGAGGAACTGTGCAAAAAGATCTGAATGTTGACCTGGTATAGTCCAATGAAGGATCTACACTACTATGGCATATGCTGCTCCTGCAATGTGCCCAGGATAAAAGCAACTTGCTCGCAAAACTGTGCTTTTGTATGGCCGTCTGACCTCCCTGTGTCCGGCCTATGGAACATTGAAGAAGGCGACCTAAGAAGAAGAAAGTGACTGCCAATCACAAATCTAAGGAGTACCTAAGCTGAAGTGGTGAGAAAGAAAATCACCACCACTTTTGACAGTTTCATCCCCGAAGGAAGAGCTATTGATGCTTGCTGCTAAAGAGTTGCCACTGTACTTGGTGGTTTTACACTCTGGGATCACCATCGCCACACATGGTGGACTCTTCTTTTTTTTGAGTGGTGAGTTAAGGTTTTAGTTTCTTTTACCGAGATGGATCCTCCATGCCCCTTGCACAAGTGAATGTAGCCTCTGCCTATGTGTGCCCTCACAACACCTTCTCTACTGACTCAGAGGCACGTACCTAGGTCAGCAGTGGGGAATAGAGAGACTGGTGGTGTCAGCTGGGCCTGGTCAATATTAGCACAATCCATATGCAGGTGCACGGCGCCTAGAGCCAGTCACCACCAGCCTCTTGCCGACAGAAACAAAAATGAACCCACGCTTGACTTCCTAAAGGTACAGTCTGAGAGTGAAATTTGTGGTGACTGCATCCAGTACCAGACACGGAGGCAGCTTTGTTACAGCCCAAAAGAGAGCATAACTTGTAGGTCCATGGAAGGCAATTTATTGTGCAGTGCACCACACTGATTGTCTGATAGTGAGCACTTCACACATGGACTCAACTGGTAGCAGTCTGACTGTAGCATTTGGCCCCTAGCTCAAGGTTGGAGCAAGCCTTCCAAGTCCGAGGGAGCCCGGGAGAGGGGCGGCAGCTACTCATATGTTCGAAAACAGATAATGTAATAGGAAACACAACCCCCCTATTTTAGTTTTTTTTAGAAGTGCAAAATGCACCATATTCTTGTGGGGCAAAAAACATGTCTAAAAAGTGCAAAATGCACCAAGCCATAAACCTGAACTTGCAGCTTGTTAAACCATGGGCAGCCTCGCTGGCAAAGGCTTATGGGTGTTGTTCACCAGCAAGTCTATGAAAATCTTAGATTGCGAGGATTTATGCTTGGCCCTGTGTGGATCATGTCAAGCAGTCTCACAGTCCCACTCCTGCTGGGGTTTTGACTACTCTGTGAGAATTATTTTCCCACTGTGCCTCTGAAGTCATAGTCTATGTTCCATGCAGTCTAGAGAGGTAGGTCTTTGCGCCATGTTAAGGACGGAGGGTCGACGGGAAGGAAGTGTTAAAAAGGTTGCTACACATCATGCATGAAAACGCTGCGTAAAAATCACCCCTGAGTGCTGACTGAATGAAACTGCATATTGGGCCCTTGGTTAGGAGAGCAGAGAAGACAGGGCAAATCACTTAATCTCCCTGTGCCTGTATAAAAGAAAAAATATGACTTGTGTAATGTAACTGGTGCTCATATAAAGTACTCCAGTACCTTTGGGTTGAGTTTGTGCTGTAGAAAAACTGTAGAAAAATGCACAAAGAGGTCAAAACAAAGCATTAACATAAAAAGGAAAGCAAAATAGATACCCATTTAGTGGCCTATTTGTGCAAACTGAAACCAGAAAACCCAGATGAATAGAGCCTTCCCCACATAAACTGTGTAATCTTAGGCAAATATTTTATTTCACGCAAACTTAATTTTATTTAATACCCCATTATATGGCTCTGTAATAATCTGGGCCAGTACATAGTTTACATGACAACAGTCTTGCCTTGTAAGTTCACTAATGGCTCATGTATAACAACTATCAGTTTTAATAAGCACTTTTCATTGCAGTGCTATAATGTGACATATTAATGTCAGAGCTTTCACGTGGTAAATAAATGCACTTTTTTTTTAATTTTGAGGACACTTTATCATATTTTACGTGATGATTGTTGTATGCTTTACATAGCAACATGCTAGGATTAGAAAGAGGATTTTGTTTCTTTTGCCTCTTTTCTAGGATGTGAAGGATCCCTGAGAAGATACAGGGGAAAGAGCATCTTTGTTTTCAATAGAAACATTTTATTGCAGTTTTACACATTAACAACAAACAGTTGCCTGTCCCAAGCGGATAACCATATTAAAGTACAACAGTATCAGTTTGTAGTTCCAGCTGACTGCGCAAGTCACAAAACCCACAATTACAGCAGCTTGATTTTCTTAGATCATCTTAATGACATACCGTGACAGTCTCACCATTTTTTTCAGAGTCTATCATATTTGCGGTGGCATCACTGGGTCTCGTAAACTATGTCCTTTAATTTACCACACCAGTCCATCCGAGTCCAGGACGTGGTCGAGGGCGCTGCAGTGGAAATACATTTTAGGGCAATAACTCTTATTGCAATCAGCATGCCCACCCCAACCAAAATTCTGTCCTCCAGGGGTCCTCCCGGGTCATCAGGTATACCCAGCAGGCTGATTTTGTGATCTCTGGCAATGGTTATGCCCACCACAGAAGACAATACATCTAGTACAGCCCTCCAGTAGTCTTTAATCATAGGACACAACTAGACCACATGGAAAAAGTCACCCACCGAGCCCCTGCACCTGAAGCATGTAGAAGAGGCAAGAAGGACTCCTTAATGTAGACAGTGGGGGGTGTCATATATGCTTGATGCAATTATTTAAACTGTATAAAGCGGAGTCTAGCGGAGACTGTCAAAGTGCAATCATCAAGTTCCCCCACATGGTCTACCCATTTGTCTCTGAGAGGGGTCAGGAACGTAAGGGCATATACTTCTACAGATTTATAGATCTGGGAAATCCCACCTTTGCCTAATCAGCCATAAGATCTTATTTTCTAAGATGCTATATTCAGGAATATTCTGAAGGGCATCCTTACAAACATGTAGCATGTGTCTGAGCTGTAAATAACGGTAAAATTGGGAATTGGACATGTGAAAGGCAGTTTGGATCTTACAAACACTTTCGTATGGTCACTTTTTAACACGTCACCAAGCTTTGATATCCCAATGTAGTCCCACCCCTTGTATCCTCTTAGGGTGGACACCTGCTCCAACCATCTGTCTGCCTGCAACAGTCTCCTAAGTCAGTTTGCGGCTCCACCGCAACCATCGCAGAGTAACCCTCCACACTCCAAACCCCACCTGGGTGACCTCGGGAATGTCAGAAGGAATAGGGGCCCCATAGAGGATGTGCATGATATTGTTCAGGCCCAGAATAGCCAATTCTCCTATAAAAGCTGGGTCGTCCCACCCTCCATGCAACCAATCATTAATAGGGAGTAGTTGAGAGGCCCAGTACTAAAGGCGCAAGTCAGCCATAGCAAGGCCCCGTCATACATTGCATGTGTGCACTTGCCAAAAGACACCCTAGACCTCCCGCCCAAATAAACGTATGGCCCAAGGCTCTTATAGAGTCAAACCAGGTCTAAGGAATACGAAATGAGTAATTTTGGAGAATATATAAGAATTTAGGAAGGGTCATAATTTTCTCTATCAGCCTCCAGGTCCTTGTGCTAGCTTCTTAGAAGCTATACCTGATGTTGCAGCTAGCCTTATTAGCAAGACTCCTAATTTAACCATCCTTGGGGATTTTAATATTCACCTTGACACTTAAACTGCCCTTTGGCAAAATCGCTATTAGCTTCTCTCACTGCCCTAGATCTAGTTCAATATGCCACTGGTCCTACTCATTTCAAGGGCCATACTTTAGATCTTATATTCAGCAACATTCTTGATCTCTCCATCTCATCTCCTCTGCCCTTACTCTGGACAGATCATTTTCTTTTATCATTCTCTTTTCCCTATGATGCCCCCAGGGATTCACAACCCAGTTGTACGACTTATGGGCGTAGCTGGTCGAAGTTGGTCCCCAGTGTATGGCACAATGCACTTTGTGCCTCTTCCACGATTAACAACTACTCCTCCCTGAATGCCAAAGACTTATTTGATAGTTGGATTTCTACCTCTTTAAACTCTGTTCTACCTATTAAATCAAGAATAAATAGACCCTCCTATAAGTCCAACCCACGGTTTTCTCCTTCTTTACTTGAATTGAGAAAGAACTGTAAAAAGTTGGAGAGAATCTGGAGGAAAAATTATAGCCCCTCTGCCCAAGATGCTTATAGGCAAGCCATTAGACTTTATCATCAAAATATCAAAGCAGCTCAAACTTCCTACTATACCAATAAAATAGAAAAGTCTTCCAACTCCCAGAAATAAATTTTTCAGATTTTCAAAGAGCTTACTATAACACCTACACCCCCCTCTTTGATAGAAGCTTCCACGAAACACAGTAATTTATTAGCAGCTAATTTTCAGGATAAGATTACGAAGATATATTCTGGTTTTCTATCTTCCCCTCCTTAGAAGATCAAGCCAATAATCCCCCGCCCATAGGGACTTCGTTAACTACCTTCTCACCTCTTACCGATGATTCTACACTCAAAGTACTCTCTAGCATTAAATCTGGCTCCCCTCTGAATCCTGATCCCCCTTCTATTCTTTTATAGGCTGCAGACATTATTGACACACCACTTACTAAAATACTTAATAACTCCCTATCTTCAGGCACCCTTTCTCAGTCTCTCAAGCATGCCATTATTAAACCCCTCCTGAAAAAAAAAAAACTTGATCCCTCTTTTCTGGAAAACTTTAGACCTATTGCTCTCCTTCCCATTTTAGCCAAGATCTTGGAGAAACATGTAAACCTGGAACTGACCAGCTACCTTGAGAACCATGAGCTCTTACATCCCTCCCAAATAGGCTTCAGAGCTCAACATAGTACTGAGTCGGCTCTCCTCACAGTGACTGAGTCTGCCCGTCAACTCTTAGATCAAGGGGGTCATTCGGCTATCACTCTACTGGATCTCAGTGCAGCATTTGATACTGTAGATCATACTCTTCTTTGCGACAGACTCTCCAAGATAGGGACAGGAGGTACGGCTTTTTCTTGTCTCTCCTCCTTCCTTATAAGAAGATCCTTCCAAGTTTTGGATCGCTCTTTTCTTTCTGACATTTTCCCTCTGACCTGTGGAGTCCCTCAGGGCTCTTCCCTGAGCCCAACTCTTTTTAATATCTATTTATCATCTTTGGCCAAAGTGGTTACTCCTCACAATCTCGCAATGGTTACCTATGCCGATGATACCCAGCTAGTGGTATCCCTTTCTAGCACTGGAGACTCTTCCTCCACTAATCTCTCCTGTTGTATGAAGGATATTGGTAACTGGATGATCCAATCTAAACTTAAATTCAACGATAGTAAATCAGAAGTACTGATTGTGGGCAACGGTCCTCCTGCTTTTCCCCTGGCACTGTACTCGGAGGCTTTTACTAGTCTGCCTCCTCCAAAGGCGCAGGTTAAAAGCCTCGGTTTCTGGCTTTACCCACGTCTGACTATGGAACTTCAGGCTAAAAAAATCTCCTCTATCTGCTTCGGTCTCATTAGAGCCCTTAGGAAGATTTTTAATCTCCTACCTTTTACGGCTAGAAGAATCCTTATCCAAGCTTTGATTCTTTCCCACCTTGACTATGGGAACTCTCTATCTCAGCTCTCCTGAGTACGTGATAAAGAAGCTGCAGATAGTGCAGAATGCGGCAGCCAGACTTCTCACTAATTCTCCTAGGCATCTTTCGGCTACGCCAGCTCTTGCAGCACTTCATTGGCTTCCCATTAAGCAGCGTATCCATTTCAAAGCCATGTGCATTACTCATAGAGCCCTATATAGTAAGGGCCCGTTTTTCTTCAGAAAACGGATTTCTATCTATGTTCCTTCTTGAAGCATGAGATCATCCTCTAATCAGCAGATTTACATACCTTTGTGTCAAGAGATCATGGGGAATTAACTCTATTTTTATCAAGGCTGCCCGTCTTTGGAACACCCTACCCTCCGAACTTCTTCATGAACCATTGGAGCGTCTTTTTAGGAAAAAGTTGAAAACTATCCTTTTCTGCAGTTAACTTGTCTTCTATCTTTCTGTTTTTTTTCCTCCATGAGGGTCACGTACCTTTAGCACTGGGATGCCCTAGGGTAGTTACGCGCTTTACAAACCCATAAAACTAAACACTAAACTAAACTATATAAGGCAATTCTCCCCGTGGTGTTAAGAGGCAAGGCAGTCCAGCACATTAGATCCTCCTTCGTTCTGCGCAATACAGGGGCCAAATCAGGCTCCATGTCAAATCTGGTTCCCAGGATATGTGCACCCCAAGGTATGGTAATCTAACCCGTCCCACTGGTATCTGGGATTGCCAGGTTTCATCCCGGTGATCTACCCTCAGTGGAACCAATAAGGACTTATCCCAATTGACCCGAAGTCCTTAGGCTTCCACAAAGGTGTTTAGGATGTGGAGAAGCCAAGGCCCAGTCTCCGCTGTTCTAGACATGAATAAGAGGACGTCATCGGCATAAAGCGCAATGAGGTCCTCCCTGGCCAAGCCCCTGTTGAATCCCCACACCTGGGCATCACACCAGATCCATACCGCCAGTGGCTCGATGGTGAGTGCAATTTGGAGAGAGGGGAGAGAGGGCTTCCCTGTCAGGTGCCCGCGTCACCGGGAAAACCCCCAACAGCACTCCGTTGGCACCTACTCAGGTACCTGCGTACATACCTCTAACATAAGTCTGGAAACAAAGCCTAAGACCCATTCAGAAAGAGAACATATTTAACAGTGGATTGTCCCATTCATCGGCCATTATTCTGAGGTACTGAAACATGTTTTAGAATGAGACACTTGGCTTGACCATACCATAAGACTCTATTACCGCCTCAGTCCACTTTCTTCAGGAATAAGATTATATCCTTGAGGGTGGCATCTCCTGTTCAGCTGCCATCTGGTGATTTTCTCTGTGGTGGTGTTATGCCATTAATTGTGTTTGACCAATGACTTTGTGTTTCACCACTGCGCATATTAGTTGTTCAATGTTCACCAGGAGCACTTTACATTCAGTATTCAGTTTAGCTACCCATTGGCTTTAACATGGCATTATACATTACATTTGGTATTTAGGTTAGCTGCCTATTGGCTTTAACATGGCATTAGACATTACATTCTGTATTCAGTTTAGCTGCATATTGGCTTTAACGTGGCATTAGACATTACATTCTGTATTCAGTTTAGCTGCCTATTGGCTTTAACATGGCATTAGACATTATGGCCCTCATTACGACCCTGGCGGTTTGTAACCGCCAGGGCCGCGGCACGCGGGAGCACCGCCGACAGGCCGGCGGTGCCCCGCGGGGCATTCTGACCGCGGCGGCTTAGCCGCGGTCAGAGAAGGGAAACCGGCGGTCTCCCGCCGGTTTCCCGATGCCCCCAAGGAATCCTCCAAGCCGGCGCAGCTTGCTGCGCCGGCTTGGGGATTCCGACTCCCCCTCCCGCCATCCAGTTCCTGGCGGTTCTCCCGCCGGGAACCGGATGGCGGGAGGGGGAGTCGTGGGGCCCCTGGGGGCCCCTGCAGTGCCCATGCCAACGGCATGGGCACTGCAGGGGCCCCCGTAAGAGGGCCCCAAAATGTATTTCACTTGCAGACAGTGAAATACGCGACGGGTGCAGTAGCACCCGTCGCACCTTCCCACTCCGCCGGCTCGATTACGAGCCGGCATCCTCGTGGGAAGGGAGTTTTTCCCTGGGCTGGCGGGCGATCTTTTGGAGACCGCCCGCCAGCCCAGGGAAAAACTCATAATACCCTCCGCGGTCTTCTGACCGCGGAGCGGTATTATGGAGGGCGGCATCCTGGCGGGCGGCCTCCGCCGCCCGCCAGGGTCGTAATGAGGCCCTATATTTGGTATTTAGGTTAGCTGCCTATTGGCTTTAACGTGGAGTTAGACATTGCAGTTGAGACATTGCAGATGAGCTGTGTTTTTCCACATGGTAGACCAAGCTGTGTTTTTCAAATTGAATTCTCACAATCCCTAAAGTGAAAAGAGAGCATATATTTTGTGTTTTCCTTTCTACCCAGCCTTGGGAAGAGGAGAGGCTTAGGAGATCTGGCCAATGTCCAAGGGCTTGTTTATTTCCCAAATCTGAGAGGAAGGGGCCAGGCTTTTTAACGGTGTCCATGGGCAGCAGCAATGGGAAATTTTCCAGGACTTCAATCAGGAGCGGACGTCAGCTGCCTGGCCTCCCTTTTGGGTGGAAAATCTCTTTCTCGCAGTTGAACAGGAGTCATCAACTTGCAGGCATGAGAAGGATGACGAGCAGTGATAGGCCCTACGGTGATGAAATTTTGACTTTTATTCTTTGCTTTGAAGTTATGCTATAATATAATCACATGTATTTGCTGTGTACATTGCAATTGAGAAGTACTTTGATATATTTTGTTTTCATTGCTGCGACTACTTTTAAACGTGTGCTTCCAACTACTAATCTCGTCTCTCAGGAACCTCGTGGTGAAGTAATAATAATAATAAATGTCTTCTTTAAACTAAAAAATGCATTCCAGAGAAGTTTTGTTAGCTCGGTCATAAGATAAGGAAAGCAAAACAGGTGGCCATCTGTCTTTTGGGGGCTTGTCTCTGGTCTCCCTGTGGGTTATTCTTGGTGGTGGTGTTTGCATTATTCAGCCATTGGCTCTGAAATCAGTCTGTCTGCTGGCTCATTGTTGTACCTCCTTTGCCTGTGTCAAAGGCTAGTGGGCTCGTGCTCCTGCTTGAGTCAGGCAGCCACTGTAAGGTAGTTATTTACTATGTTCAGTGGTGTCTGCTGCCAGTACAAAGCGGGGGAGTGCTTGGGAAAATAATAACAAATGATTAACACTACCCTCTGATAAGCCTACTGCTCGACCACACTACCACAAAACAGAGCATTAGTATTATCTATTTTTGTCACTATCAACCTATAAGGGGAACCCTTGGACTCTGTGCACACTATTCCTCACTTTGAGATAGTGTGTACAGAGCCAACTTCCTACAGGTGCCAATTCTCTATTATTTCAAGTGGTTTGTAGCTATTGCTGTTCTCACTAGTAAGGTAGGTGGCAGTTCCACCATAGGGAACGATGCATCCCGCCACTGTCTAAACAGAGCGGCAGAATGCTCAGGGTAGCAGACAGGCATTCACCATCCTCTAAATCAGACCCTGTATGAGATGCCTGTTGGGTCAATTGCACAGTGAAATATTTGGTAAAGGGCACGTTGACACCATGACCTGCAGAGGTTGAATACTGTCAATAGGTGGCGCCATACTGCGATAAAAGTAGTGTAAACTATTCTGCACTTCAAAAGATAGTCACGTAAACATCACTATTTCACCTATTTTCAATCTGTAGCCACCCAAAGAACAAGAGAAACGCCATGACAACTGGAAGGAAATGTCCAGAAACAGAGAGTCCTCCAAAGACAAGCAACCGTCGGGCGATGTCGATACAGAATCTCCTCTTCCCAGCAGCCTGTTTCCTAAAAACATCAAGGTACGGGGGTAACAAATGTATAAAATTATTTGTCAATGTTAAATATTTTCAAGTTCAAGCAGAGAAGGATTTCACGAGATGTAAATGTTAATGTTCTATTGACACTAATCGTTTAACACAAAGTCTGATCGTGACCACATACAATGTGGCCTACAATGTAATAGGCGCACAGTGAAATTGCTACCTTTGAAAGAGAAATGCGAATAAAGTGATTTGTTGTCTCATGAAACACTAAATGATAGACAGCCAAAACTGTGGATATGGGCAAAACTATTCAAAATGACTTATTAAATTGAAAGTGATACCTTGCACCCTGTAATCACCATAATCACACATGCACACTGCTAACCTGCACTTATGCAAACACACTTCTCACCCTACAGTAAGAGGGACACCAGTCAGCCTGCAGTCATACAGACACTCCCCTTCCCCCTCATTCATACAATCACCCCCTCATAATGCAAACCACTCACTGTAAACTTACAAAGGCAACTAAACCCCAAATCATACGGACACAGGCCTCACCCTGAGGTCTCACAGGTAAACTCTCCCCTCTGCACTTACCCAGGCACACTCCTCACCCTGCATGCACAGACGCATCCCACACCATGCACTCACACAGGCACAACTCTCACCATGCACACCCTGAACTTACACAGGCAACCCTGCATTCACAGAAGAACACTGCTATCACTGTTTTTACACAAGCAAAATACTCACTAAGCATGCACACAGCTCACCATACACTCACACAGACACATCTCACTACTCTCATACGGATACACCCCCTTACCTTGCACTCTCATAGGCACACTGCTCAGCCTGCACTCACACAGGCACATCTCACTACTCTCATACGGATACACCCCCTCACCTTGCACTCTCATAGGCACACTGCTCACCATACACTCACACAGACACATCTCACTACTCTCATACGGATACACCCCCTTACCTTGCACTCTCATAGGCACACTGCTCAGCCTGCACTCACACAGGCACATCTCACTACTCTCATACGGATACACCCCCTTACCTTGCACTCTCATAGGCACACTGCTCAGCCTGCACTCACACAGACACATCTCACTACTCTCATACGGATACACCCCCTTACCTTGCACTCTCATAGGCACACTGCTCAGCCTGCACTCACACAGACACATCTCACTACTCTCATACGGATACACCCCCTTACCTTGCACTCTCATAGGCACACTGCTCACCATACACTCACACAGACACATCTCACTACTCTCATACGGATACACCCCCTTACCTTGCACTCTCATAGGCACACAGCTCACCATACACTCACACAGACACATCTCACTACTCTCATACGGATACACCCCCTCACCTTGCACTCTCATAGGCACACTGCTCACCATACACTCACACAGACACATCTCACTACTCTCATACGGATACACCCCCTCACCTTGCACTCTCATAGGCACACTGCTCACCATACACTCACACAGACACATCTCACTACTCTCATACGGATACACCCCCTTACCTTGCACTCTCATAGGCACACTGCTCACCATACACTCACACAGACACATCTCACTACTCTCATACGGATACACCCCCTTACCTTGCACTCTCATAGGCACACAGCTCACCATACACTCACACAGACACATCTCACTACTCTCATACGGATACACCCCCTCACCTTGCACTCTCATAGGCACACAGCTCACCATACACTCACACAGACACATCTCACTACTCTCATACGGATACACCCCCTTACCTTGCACTCTCATAGGCACACTGCTCACCATACACTCACACAGACACATCTCACTACTCTCATACGGATACACCCCCTTACCTTGCACTCTCATAGGCACACTGCTCACCATACACTCACACAGACACATCTCACTACTCTCATACGGATACACCCCCTTACCTTGCACTCTCATAGGCACACTGCTCACCATACACTCACACAGACACATCTCACTACTCTCATACGGATACACCCCCTTACCTTGCACTCTCATAGGCACACAGCTCACCATACACTCACACAGACACATCTCACTACTCTCATACGGATACACCCCCTCACCTTGCACTCTCATAGGCACACTGCTCACCATACACTCACACAGACACATCTCACTACTCTCATACGGATACACCCCCTCACCTTGCACTCTCATAGGCACACTGCTCACCATACACTCACACAGACACATCTCACTACTCTCATACGGATACACCCCCTTACCTTGCACTCTCATAGGCACACTGCTCAGCCTGCACTCACACAGGCACACTACTCATCCAGAACTCATACAGGCACTTCGCACACCCTGCACTCTTAGAGCTCCTCAAGTCACCCTGCACTCACAATACACATCGCTCACACAGGCACACATCTCACATTGCCCTCACAATATAGACCACTCACCCATCTCACAAAATACATCACTCACTCTGCCCTTGCTCACCTTATACTAAATACAGACACACCTCTCACTCTGAACTCATTAAAGCACACCCTCACCGTGCACCTATAAAGGCAGGTCCATCACACTGCACTTAGACAAGCACACTCTTCACCCCTTGCACTAAGACAATCACATGAGAACTGTATACTCACAAAGACACTTTTTTTTCACCCTGCCGTGATATTGACACAGCCCCTCCACATGCACACATGCAGACACACCGCTCACCCTTCACTCACAGACATTCCCCTCACCCTGCATAATTTTCCTGTTCCTACCGATCTCTAGTGAGATGATGCAGAGAAACGAAATTTAATTTTACACTTTTTGTGAGCATCTAAAATTCCACAAACAGAACATTTCAAGGGTAACTGTCATCACTAACGCTCAAATATATTTGGTTTAGATAGAAAGATGGTGACAAGCAGAGGGTCAATGGGGAGCCTGCCGAACATCCAGAATTGAGGAAGAGAGGCCTGATGGAGGAGTTGGGGGACAGCAGGAGAAGAAGGGGGGGGAGGGGCTAAAAGGGCACACTCGCCAAAGCCACAGACGACAGAGGGTCACTTATAGACAGTAACTATATAGGGTCCTGAGCCGCAAAGGGCAGACCATTACTCTTCCGCAGCTCCCACGGTGGGTTCTAGATCAGCTTCTGCAGCATCAGAGGGGAGGAGGCGACGGCGAGCATCTCTCCTTTCAGCCAGCAGAAACCCCCTCCTAGAAGGCAAATGGCACAAACACAAAAGGAAGTCCAAGCAAATGGAGACAGTGTGTCCTAGACATAAAGAAAGACCGAGGCAACTTGGGTGAGCAGGGCTTATGTCAGAGCTGCCAGGGCTATGTCACACAAACAGAAGAGAAAGATAATGGTGTCCCCGGTCACACACATTTAACACAGGCCTTCGCAGTGTGTCGCAGGTGCAAACTCGTAACCAATTATCTGTGAGGCTAGGGATTAAAACGTAGAAGGTTGGCTGGATGAGTTTGGGGCACCCCGCTTCGGATGGGTTTTTCGGCTCTTTACATGGGATGGAGGTGGGGACAGCGGCTGGGCACATCCTGGCTGCTTCTGAGGCCTTGCCCACTCTCACAGCCAAATTCTAGTCAGAGCAGGGGAGTTAGGGGCACAGCGCCCTTGTTGAGTCTACCCCAGCCCCACTAACAACCTCTAGCCCGTCTAATACTTACCGCATTATTGAGGTTTTCTGTTAGTACACTGCTACATCGCCATGTTAATATACTGTTATATTGGTTCATGAGGGCCTTAAAACCCAAATCATTTGTTAAGACTTATACATTAATTGCCCACTAGATAAGCATGAGCCCCAATGTACAAAAATAATAACAGTACATCAGTTGAATCCAGTCTGTAATTGTGAGTGTATAGTGAAATACGAAACAAAAAACAAAAAAGTGAACTGTGTGTAAAAAAGGGATTTAGGGTCCAATGATGAATGTAGGGTCCAATGATGAAGGTGCTCGCAGAAGTGAATGCATTTCAACCTTATTTGAGTAATTTAAATGTCACCATTAGGGCTGAAAGGTTTCAGAACAGAACAGAGCAGTGGGGCAGAACTAAATGTTGTGATAAAATCACTGTAACAGGATTCTAATTTAAAGCCCTGTGTCCGAGGTGTAGCTTATCGGTTAAAGATATGAATTGTACATGGGCACAAAATTGAATTGACAAACATTCTTGCCGAATCCCTCAAGTCAGTCACATGTGGTAAAAGGATCATTCATTTTAGGCCAAAAGCAGGCTGTGACACCAAAAGTAGTGTTGGGTGCCAACTGCCACTGTCCATCTTCAAATTCTGTATCATGTTAGGATGTGACAGCCTCGCTAGGTGTGGGTAAACCTCTCCGGAGCCAATACGAGTGCAACAACAAAAAACATCTATATAGTGGGGATTTATCGTAACCCATGGTAGTTACGCACATGGAAACAACTACTTATCATTGGAATTTCAATTTAGTCAGACATTGACTACCAATACACAGTTCTGTAGAAGTTCCAGACAATAAATATATCTAGTATTCATTCTTTTTTCAGTGATTCTGGACATAAACATATACCTCGCCAAAAAACTTTAGAATATAAACATGTATTAACAATATAACACAATCAGCCACTACTGTAGAGTTTATATAACGTCAAACAATTTCTTGTCTCCCAATGATTGCCAGGTGTTTATGTAATAATTCCAGTTCCTGATCCACTTAGGACATAGTTACAATATAAAGGAGTCAACTTGAGAATCTCCACTTGTTATCTTACTCCTTGCTGAACAACTGAATTAGTCCCATTTTACATAAATAGACTCCTTTGCTTATAAGAGTCAATGCGTTGAGCCTGACTTCCTCAGGACAAAAGAAAGACATGAAAACGTATACCAAGGTAGTCAAAATGGTGATCCACAACAATGGATGGTAACAAACCAACAATAGCCTCAGTTTAGGTCAGATATGTGTCTTCTTCTCCGACTTAATTATCATGTGAAAGAACCAAACACTCAAACTGATAACGCGTCAGAACCTTGATAAGTAAACTTACGTGGAGACACGTCTAGGCCAATGAACCTTTTGACCACGTTTGGAGACTTCCCAGAGCGAGATATCTTTTTGGCATCAGAATCAATAGGTCACTAACTCTATCAATAAGCACGATAACTAATCAATCTAGCTAATCAATGACATTTAATATAGATCAATACAACAAACGCACCATGATCTTTCAGCCATGAATAACCACAACAAATCTAGTAAGAGTTGGGATATTTATTCCCTATTAGTTACAATCTAATATCATGTTTATTAGTTTCAGCAATAACAAGCACATCAAAACCACTATAACTTGGCAATCAGAGCAAAACTTCATCAAAGTATAGATTATGAACATTAGAATAAAGCATGACATTAACATGAGTCACTTTAGCAGAGCAGCATTAGTACATAATTCAACAAAGCAAGATGTCAGTCATTTGTCTATTTGCATCCGATATTAGTGAACTCCTTAAATAACCTCTAATTAGCATCAGCATGTTGTGCTTCATGCAAAACAATTTGGCAAACATTAATTTGGAAAACATCTAACTATGGCCTCTATCAAAAGAGCAGTTGGTGCCTAGAAAGAAAAGGCAAACAGACAATTATAATTTTCATCAGATAGTTACCCATCCGAATGAGTCAGCAAACAGTGCCAGTCTTCGTCCTCAGGACATCAGTCTATTTGCCATCAGCCAGGATAGAGTAAGCAAGTCTCAGTAGGGTATGGTAAAGAACAAGGGGCCAGATGTAGCAAATTTAAAATTTGCGAGGTGCAAAGTGCGAGTCCATGCGACTCGCACTTTGCACCTCGCAAATTGGTATGCAGTACGGTGTCTCAGACACCGACTGCAACTCGCTATGGGGTCGCAATGACCCACCTCATGAATATTCATGAGGTGGGTCGCAAATTGCGGCCCCATAGCGAGTATAGGCACTCGCAAACATGGAGGCCTGCTGTCGTCAGCAGACCTCCATGTTCGTGACTGCTTTTAAATAAAGCAGTGTTTTTTTTTTTAAGTGTAGCCCGTTTTCCTTACAGGAAAACGAGCTGCACTTAAAAAAAAAAACGAAACCTTTAGTTTCGGTATTTTTTCAGGGCAGGGAGTGGTCCCTTGGACCACTCCCTGCCCTGAAAAAATATTTGTGGGTCCAGTCACAAACTGGAAGGGGTCCCATGGGGACCCCTTCCAATTTGGGAGTGGGTTACCATCCACTTGAAGTGGATGGTAACTGCGATGCCATTTGCGACCGCGTACGCGGTCGCAAATGGTATTGCATACCACTCAGACTCGCAAATAGGAAGGGAACACCCCTTCCTATTTGCGAGTCGGAAATGCATATTGCGAGTCGGTACCGACTCGCAATATGCATTTCTGCATAGCAAAGAGGCATTTGCACCTCGCAAACGGCGATTTTCGCCGTTTGCGACGTGCAAATACTTTGCTACATCTGGCCCAAGGTTCTTCCCTCATAAGGAGGAGAAGTGCATATCGGACAAGGGGGTAGGATGAGGATGGTTTAAAGTATCAAACGGCTAAAGATAAAGGCCCATATTTATACTTTTTGACGCTAAACTGCGCTAACGCAGTTTAGCGTCAAAAAGTTTTGCGCCGGCTAACGCCATTCTGCAGCGCCATGCGGGCGCCGTATTTATTGAATGGCGTTAGCCGGCGCAAGCAGACCGGCGCTGCCTGGTGTGCGCGAGAAAAACCACGTACACCAGGCAGCGCCGGCGTAGGGGGAAAATGGCGCATGGGCGTCTTAAAATGGGGCAAGTCAGGTTACGTCGAAAAAATCGTCGTAACCCGACTTGCGCCATTTATTTTCGACGCCCATCCCCCATCAACATGACTCCTATCATTGTAAAGATAGGAGTCATGCCCCCTTGCCCAATGGCCATGCCCAGGGGACTTCTGTCCCCTGGGCATGGTCATTGGGCATAGTGGCATGTAGGGGGGCACAAATCAGGCCCCCCTATGCCACCAAAAATTATTAAAAAAAAATAAAAAAAATACTCACCTGAATGTCCCTGGGGTGGGTCCGTCCAGCCTTGGGTGTCCTCCTGGGGTGGGCAAGGGTGGCAGGGGGGGTCCCTGGGGGCAGGGGAGGGCACTCTGGGCTCATTTTGAGCCCACTTGTCCCTTAACGCCATGCCTGACCCAGGCGTTAAAAAGCGGCGCAAATGCGCCGTTTTTAGCCACGCCCACTCCCGGGCGTCACTTTTGCCCGGGAGTATAAATACCACGTAAAGGCCTGGGAGTCATTTTTTAGACGGGAACGCCTCCCTTGCATATCATTAACGCAAGGAAGGGGTTCACGCTAAAAAATGACGCACATTCCGGGAACTTTGGCGCTATTCGCCTCTAACGCCATAGTATAAATATGGCGTTAGTTGGCGTTAGTTTAGCGTCGAATTTGCGTCGAAAAAAACGACGCAAATTCGGCGCAACCAGAGTATAAATACGGCCCAAAGTATCTCAGAATGGCAAGGGATGATGAAGAATGCCAAAGAATGGTGAAGAATGGCTAATTTCTCCTCGGGTCACGCCGTTATATCAAAATTGTCGAACAAGTCTCTAATTTCCCATTGGGCAATATTTGGTGCATTATTATCTCTGTCCAATAATTCTCCACACACCTTACTAGAATTTTCACCTAACACAGTTCTCATGTAGTTTATTGGCTCCTGTAATTGACGTCTTCATCGGATGGAATGTTAGGTAAGAAAAGTTACACTTTACGCTCCAGTCAGTAGTTCCATTGTCTTCTCCTACTCCAGGCGACCTTGCACCTGTTGCGAATTACACTGTTGCATTCGGCAAGAATGTCTCCTTGAGCAAGTCGGGTCCCATGAGAAAGAATTTACTACAGCTACGCACATATCTCTCTAGCTTCTGGAAAAGTACAGCTTCGTGTCCTTCAGGAAAGCAGCACATTGCACGTTAGAAAAACACAGTTAATATGAGACCAGGCAGCTAGGCCCAGACCCTCGCTAACTAAGGCCTAGTGATTAATTTAGCAAAACCCTAATACATAACTCTTAATGTTAATACAAAGCCATACATTAGTACATTGTTAATTCATCATTAGTCAGTTTCATTAATCATCATATATATTGGTGGCCACTCCCTGTGGGCACATTTAAAACGCGTACATTATTCTCTATGCGGACACATTTTCTGTGCGGCTTCATTACACATTATATTGCAAGCTTTCCATGTTAATATTAAGTTTAAAGGTCACACTCCAACAAACCTACATGAGGAACAACTGTGAGGACTCCTGAAGTAATTCATATATGCCGGTGTCTTATCCAAACTGAATCACTCTACAGTATCCCGAGTTTGTGATGGCCGAGCAAAGTCATTGACACACTAACAGACACCAGCATATACCAATATGCCAAAAGTGATAAAAACCCTGCAAAAACTTAGTGTGGATCAGTCACCACCTGCATACACAAATCCAACTAAGGTATGTTAACTCAAGGAGAAGGCGACCGGTGCCATCAGAAAGATCAAACTGTGTAAAAGATAACTGATATACCAAGAGAGTGCAAACCATTCTCACCAGGTATTCTTAAGGATTAAATCAACATCCAAATACCATATATGATTCCTAAAGCATAAAGAAATATTTTAGTGTCTGAAACAAATTAAATAAGCTCATGAACCAAACCTAGGGACTGAATCATGTACTCACATAATAAACCAATCAGTATTGAGTATCTAAATAAAGCAAAAAGGCATATTAATCCACAGTGTGTAATGTAATCTGAGAATAGGATTACACGTAAATCAAAATAAAGCACTTACCAAGCAGTGGAGGTTCTCAGGAATCAATTCATCCTCGTGAACACCTAACAGAACTACTACAACTGTTTAAATATAGAAATACAATGCATTAGTTGTTTTTAAGACTGCATTTGTTATAGATGTAAATAAATCCAATGTTTCAGTAGATACATGTAACTTAATACAAGCTTTGCTACTGATGTATTCTAATGGTTGGTGCTGTTTGTACACATCTGTCTACTTCACGTACCAATTGCACAAATGGACATCCTTGGATAACAGGAAGTAATTTACAGTTTAGCACCCCAGTATAAAAACGGGCACTCTGAACAACTTTAACAGTTCGGGATAGTCTGGAAGTGCAAAAGTATTCAGTTTAGTGTCTGTTGTGGGAACTGAAACCTGGCCTCAGACAAAAACAGCTCTACACTGCTGCAGTTCTCCAGGACTACTATACGTCCTTTGAGCTGCAATACTTACAGTGTATAGAATGCTTCCATCATCAACAACGACTTCTTTTTCCATTAACTATTCCCTTCTGTTACTTTGTACTGCTTTATAGCCGCCAGAGGGCATCTTAGCATTAGTGGGGTACGTTTTACTCTCTTTTCTTAATTTACTTGATTCTTCTTAAGGTTAATTGTTCTTGCAGTCTACGACTTTCAGTTTCAAACCAACCCAGTTGCAAATTATGTAATGATGCACGTTTACCTTGCAGGTTGGCTCCCAAAGATAAATGCCAGTTCAAGAAGAGCACGTTACTTACCTTCACTAATGCTCTTTCTGGTAAACACTCTAAGTGCAGATTCGTCACCTTTTGAATATTCTCCCAGGTGTCAGATGAGCTGAAAAATCTTCAGCAGCTCCCCTGCATGCCTCCAGGTGGTGCTGGTGGTTCTTCGTCAATACCATTCTTTCTGCACTGCATGTGACTTGTGCAGACCTGTATGGGTGCCACCTGTGTGTACTGACTTCATTTGCTTTCTGCCACCTCCGTGCTTGCAGACGTAGAGCTATATTAGATCAATCATTACCAGTATGCAGATCTCCAAGTTGGAAACCTATTATATGAAAGAGCCCAGTTTATGGAAGGGGGAGGAGAGAGGTCAGTGATTAATCTACAGTTGGATAGGGTCTCTACCAGAAAGAGCGTTACCGAAGGCAACAAACTTGTTCTGTTGATAGAGACTTTTCACCACAGAATCCTCACCTTTTGAATAGATACCAAAGCAGTACCTTCTAATAGGTGGGTCTACGAACTGGCTAAAACCAAATAGTCTTGAACAACTGAGTGTGTAAAGTGATTTTCCCAACAGTACTGGATCTCTAGACAGTAGTGCCTCTGAACAAATGGAGTGATGCACACGTAGCACACGTAGAAGTCTAACAAATATCCAGAACAGGCAACTAGCTGAAGGCCCTCAGTCAAAACGCTGGTGTTACCTTCCTGTGTGGGAATCTGAAGCTCAAGAACCTCCATCGCCCATCACACAACCATAGCAAGGAGGCACTGTCTTTCGTGGCAGGGCTGGGATGTGAAACCAGTCCGGTGTTGGTTGAGGTATCCAGACCACTGGCATCCTGGAGGTCCTTGTGCCTGCTATCTTCCTGATATGGCTGACTGAATTCATCCCCAGTATCATAGCCCCCAATATCAGAATCAATCTGTGCCAAACAGTTCATGGAGGACATGAAGTTTTCCAGAGGGCAAAGGAACTGTGTCAGAAGGGTGACTGAATGGCTCTGACTAAGTTAGAAGAGCCCACAGCATTGGTAGAAGTCAGAGCGTGACTGTCTCAGTGTCAGACAGCCCTATGGGATGGCTGTTGGCATCCAGAGAAAACATTGGAGGATCGCGTTCTGGCATGGTTTGTGGCACTGGAGAGGGATCCGATATTGAAAATCGGTCCAGAATGAAACCAGGGGGCCCAGCTGTTGCAAATGTGGAACAACCCGCGGAAGACCAGTTGGAAGGTCTGACAGCTCCTTGGGGCCCACAGGTGCATCAGGGAGAGCCAGTAACAAGCCTTAAGGTCACAGCATGGCCTCACGGAATTCCTCAACCTGCTGCAGTATTGCAAATAGCCCCAGAAATTCAGGCTGCTGCAGGACAAAGGTCGAATCAGTTCTGAAGTGGATCGACTTTGGGAGCATGACATGGAGACAAAATGATACCCTAGCACCTTCTCTGGAGATCGAGAGTGATGGCTAGGGGCCGAGACCCGTTAGTACTTCTTGTGCTTTAGGATTGTGATGATGATCGGTCGCGGGAACAACCTCAGGAGCTTGACTGGGGCCTGCCTTTGGACCTTAACCGATCAAAACATGGGGTCTTGTGGTGGGGTCTTGATTCCTGGTCCTGGATAGCCTTGGGGTGCATCAAGGTGCCATCAATGGAGGCCATGGAGTCATGGTCCAATCATGTGTAGGTCAGTCACAGTCATCTGTTTGTGATATTTCCCTCAGGGTTTGCACCCTGCAGATTTGGGAAGTGGCATTTTCCCTTTCAAACTTTAGCAATTCAGTCTAAAGAGTGACCTCAAGAGAGGCAAGGAGTAGCTCCAGATCGATGTCTTCTGGCACGGAAAGAGCTGTCAGTACATATGAGTGGCATCTATATAGGCCGCGCAGCTCACATCCGGCAAGGAACAATATGCCTCTGAGCTGCTGGTACCACCTGCTGACAAGCTTGGTACTTCTAAAGAGTTTCCAGATTCAGTCTGACATCTGAGAGAATAATCAAAAAGTGAATTCTGCATTTAGAAGTCTTTATCAGAACGAGTGTGTTAGTCCCAGCGTCACCTAAATAATAATAATGAGCCCTCACAAATGACTGTTGGAATTGTCTGAATAGATTCTACATTAAATAACAGACACCATGAACATATGGACCTATTGGGATGCATACAATAAAGAAGATAACACACAGCCATAAAGTTTGCCACACACAAAGAAGGAATAGCTTTTGGCTCCAGCTCCTTTCACTAATCTTCCCCCCTTTACCTCATACTTAATTGCGTTTCTCTGTATACTCTGTGAAAAGTGGGCCTTACATAAGGGATTCCTAGGGTTAAACAAGTTAAGGGGTCAGTCTGTGACGTCAGGTGGTGCATTGTGGAAATGTCTTTAAGGTTTCAAATGTGATGATGCCCACCCCCGCTTCCCACAGATCCATTTCCTACCTTAAAACTGGGCTGAATCCATAGTCATTACTTGAAACTCAGGATGGTTTCAAATATTAAATAAAATGCATGGTTGATTGTACTGTGGGGCCATGTGCAGAAATTTGATTGACAGTCCCTACAGAGACTTTGGACCTGATAAACAATTTGGCCAATGTACAAGGACTTCTTTGTGATAAGCAAAAGCTCAAACATTTACTGCTGAGGTGCTTCTCTGTAAGACAAGCCTAACAATTAATTGAAACCGAAGCTTTCCAACGTATACGTTGAGGATGGTCGCTGATTTCTTGGGTGTTTGAGGCCCACAGTGATGAGCCTCCATTGCCATGTCGAGCTGGGGAGGCAGTGGCTTCCAAGATTCCTGGTCATCTGTCATCACACTGAGATGTAGGATGCAATACCAGTCTTCTTTGACCACAGGAGGAGTGGCACGATGATGGTTCTAGAATCTTTGGAAAAGATGGCATAAACTGAAGCCCTGCACCAAATAGATGTTGTTTTTGTATTGTTTATTGCACCTGGTAAGTCTGCTTATTCATCCAGCACTGTCTACCGCTTCAGAGCCAGCTTGCTTTAAGGGAGTCCTGTGAGACCTTCAATATTTCTTTGATCTTAGTCAGGTTCTGCAGCAGATCATTAGAGGATCTCTGGGAAACAGGAGCCCCTGGGAGATCAGGCACATACTCAGACATTCCAAGCATGACATGGCATAGGGTTTTATTCTGGAGTACTGCACTAGGCAGATCGCCTTAGGATCACTGAGCCTTCCACCATGATTTTTTGAGGCCGGTATACTATGGCCTTCTTAAATGTCCCTGTTTATGGCTGGAATGGGTGCAAGAACTGCAAACACACTCACATTGCTAACAAGGAATAAGATAGGGTTTTATGCTAAAGGCTGCGCTAAATATGCTAACTAAATCCTTAGCTAATAAAGTCAACTTATTGTTTGCAGCACTCCAAGTATCATCACATTGCATTCACTAAACCCATTAGAATCCAGAAGATGAGTCACTGGATATTGTAATGGTACAAGAAAGGTAAGGACACGTGATCCAAGTAAATCACCAAAAACGTGTGTGACGCTTTAGAGAAGCCCCAATGAAAATGTATTGACTATAGACAGTTACACTAGCTGGCAGGCCTGACATTGAAGTACATACTTCTTTGCGTGTTACACCATTAGGGATCAGGATATCTATATCACAGATGGATAAGTGTGGCAGTTCATCCAGGATAAGCAGAGGTCATCTCTTCTTGAACAATTCATAAGAATGATTTAATTAATTACCCTTCACTGAGAAATAATCTATCTCCCACCATAAGAGTTAACACATTGAGTATTCCATTAAATCCAATGGCATATGTATGTATCACTGTTATCTTTTGGTAGTACCAGGGAAGTTCATCTAACAATTCAGGCTAGGTGTATATCAGGATCCACTCATATTGGACATGGCTGCCAAATGTCTCTCTGACACTGGGTCATGGATGGCTCATAGGAAAATCTAAATGAATCCCCAAAAAGACAGGATATATCCTACTATCTCTGAAAAATGCAAACATACTCATAGGAATGCACAAAAAAACTAAATTACCTTAACATCCTCCCTAACATTGTGTCCACCACTATATCAATAAAGTTACCTCCTTATAAATTTCACAATCAGTGCACACATTGCGGAAAGCACTACAATTGCGAGACATCAACTGAAACTACTGTGAAACATCAAGCCTTCCCTCTCCATTAAAAACCTCAAACCTGTAGTCCAAGAATTAATGATCTCACAAAATAATTATGGCAGTGCCCTTCTCACGGGACTTTCCAAGTCTCATTCTGCTTCTCTGAAGAGCATTCTACACGTCACTGCTAGGCTGATCACAAATAGCATGACTTTTAATAGGATCGTCCCTCTTCTTTCTTTTCTTAATAGATGCGCAATCACTCTACAAAACAGCCTGCTACACGTAGAAAGACATTCACCTGAAAACACTGGCATCCCTACTGCAAAAAACTTGAGAATGCTGAATGAAACAGAACACTCAGGAGCACACCCGTATTACACCTCCTAACGCCATGTTTTTTTTGTTGTTTTTTTTAAAAGGCTACCATCACCTGCTCCTTTTCAGGACATGCCCTGAACATTTGGAATTACCTTCCATCACATTTAAAACTCACACCCTCATTAAAGATCTCCTAGACTAAAATAATGCATTATATAATGCACCAACTTCTGACCTCTATTCCATGACTGGGCCTCTTCGTTTTTGCCTCCTCCATTTTTATGAGATTTACTGGTCAGTCCCTTGTATTTATAAATGTGAACTGTACACATGTAAAGCGCTCTGTCACCCTTTGGGATTAAGCAATACTTTATCAAAAACGTATTTTTAATAGATGACTCAAAAAGTGTCCTCTAGAGGAGAGGAAGAAAAGATTTCAAGTTCAGAACAAGCATTGGCAAAGCCAATAGATCTCACCTATACAAGAGCTATTGACTTTGGCAATGTGTTTTGCCGTGTTGTACACCAGTGTGGCTGCTGTTCAGCATGGCTAAAAGCCAGTGGTGTGGAGTGTCAGAGTGGAGATGGGGGAGTAGAGTGCCATAGAGTGAATTTGTTGGAATGTCATAGAGTGCAGTAGGAGGAGAAGAGTGTTGCAGAGTAGAGGTCAGTGGTTCAGTGGCAGAGAGTGTCATAGAGTGGAGTGGTGTGGAACAGGGTGGAGTGGGTTGGAGTGGATTTAGGTAGTGGGGTCGATTAGATTGGAGTAGAGTGGGGTGGATTAGATTGGGATAGAGTGGGGTGGATTGAATGAAGTGCAGTGGATTGGTGTGGGGTAGACTGGATTGGAATGGGTGGATTGTAGTGGGGTGAAGTGGATGGAACTGGGGTGAATTTGAGTGGGGTCGATTAGATTGGAAGGGTGGGTGCTTTGAATTGGAGTGATAAGTCTGTAGTGGATTGGATTGGGGTGGGGTGGATAGGATTGGAGTGGGGTGGATTAGACTGGACTGGCGTGCGGTGGATTAGATTGTGCTGAAGTGGGGAGGATTAGATTGGACAGGACTGGATTGGGGTGGATTGGATTTGAGTGGGGTGGGGTGGATTGGATTGTGGTTTGGCGTGCTGGATGGATTGGAGTGGGGTAGGGTGGCTGAATGGATTGGAGTGGGATTGACTGAACTGGAGTGGGGTGAGAATCCGCGCACCCTTACCAATTAGAAACTAGCCTGAGGCTTTTTGCCTGCTAATGTGTGGCACCCTAGAGTGGCTCTCCAAGGGCAGGTTGGCTGCCCCCTGTTCTCTGCAGTGGCCTCAGGGACATCAAAGACTTCCTGAGAGGGACCCACATTGTGATCACCAATATCTGGAGAGCAGTGCCCTCTGTTTGCACATACATCATGCAGGACTGCACCTGGTAGGAGTGGTGTATGTGTGGACCAGGAACTATATCTGAAGACTGGGCTTACTGGGTGCGGGGTAGCAACGTACTGCTCACACTACTGGTGTGTGGCCTTTCAATGTGAGGACCAGTGCACCCTGAGATGGCTTGTTAAGTGAGCGGATCACTGTTGCGGGACCCTGCTGGGGACACGTTGAGGTCAAGTGGGAACATTTCTCTCATGTGACCCTCGGCTGCATGCTCATTGTGTGCTGTGCCCGTTTATAGGCTGGAACTTGCGGAGGTGTGGGTACGACTCGAGGAGTGGTTAAAGTGGCCTAGTATTGCCAACAGGAACTTGTATCTAGTGTGCTAGTCCAGAGAGACTAGTACTGCTAAGGTCATAGCATACTGGACAGAGTACCTCAACCAAGAGGGGTACAGAAACCAAGTCCCAAGTGGAACCAGTAGGTCTGGTGCGGTTCAAGTCATCACGCACCAGACTAGTGACTCCTGTCACTAGGAGTTGGTTGAAGAAACCTGGTGCCGCCTGGGAACCCCCAGTCATTCAGGGCACAGCACTGTGCACTTTCTACGTGGGACGAAACCTGTCTGGGGCCACTGGAGGTTCTCAGGCAACAGACAGGGTGTCTCCAAACCTGAGACACGGACCTGGTAACTTATTGTGTGCAACCTGAAGTGTCGAGGGTGGGTCATGTCAATACGCCCTGACAGAGTTTCTTCACTCTGGAGGTTCTGAATTGGTTACTATTTGGTAACACTGGAATGTCTGGAGGGGCTGGGTGCCTCCGACCATCCCCCTGTGTTTTGCAGACTTCTGAGTGAACCTCCTTTTGGGAGCTTGAACGTCTCCTCCTTAAAAGTTTTACTGGCTGTTGTCTTTCCTGTCCTTCACCTAGACCCTGACACCTGGGAGTTGTGACTTAGCCATGAGTGGGTAGGGGCCCAGGGGAAAGTTACTATAATCTGTATGGTTGCTGTGGTGCGAGATTACCTGGAGGCTGCTTGGCAGGTGGAGGGAGGATTGGGACCCAGAGGATGTGCAAGTGTATGGGCATCCACTTGCCCGTTATCTGGGGATCGCATAAGGGTGCCAGATGTGAGTGCGGATGAGCGTATGTGTATGCGTACCAGCTACAACTAAATCCCGGCCCCGTGCCTAGGCACGGGGTGGTTGTGAGGGAGTGAGTCTTAGTGAGAACAAGTGGGTGTTGTGGGAGCAAGGCGGTGTTGCTGGGTACTTGGGCTCTGCCAGGGAGTTTATAAGGACATCACAATTTACTACCATGGCTGAGGCTGTGGGTCTAGGTGGGAGTGTGGCTTACTGTGATATACATTGAGCTGCTACTGCCAGCCTCGGGGCGCACGTTGGACTGCATGTGTACACTGATCATGGGTACCGTGAGGGTGGGCCTAGTGCTGACAGCGGGTGGGCACCTTATGGTGGTGCAGGAAGGGAATTAGTGGTTTCCTCAAATGTATATACAGTGATGAATGTCTAACCCAGTGAGGCCTATTATTCTGTGTTGCGGGGGTCATTGAGATTCACACCCAAGTTTACACTGAATAATATTGTGTGTTGTGTGCTCATTGACATTTATGCTGAGATCACATTGTAATCAAACTGCGTTAATCATGTGTGTGTGTTGAATATACATTTTCGATACATACAACCCATGCAAAGTCTCATATGGGGGTCGTTCAGCCAGGGTGTTTTGGGAATGTGCTGTGCTATTGTTTTACACATTGCCTCTGAGATAAGCCTCACTGTTCCGTGCCAAGCTACCCAAGGGTGAGCACAGGTTATCTAGCAGGTGTACTTGACCACCCCAGACAGGAGTGGCACATTCCGCCTGGCTGAGCTTACACTTTAGTCAACCGGACCGAGCCGCCTCCAATAGGTGGGTTGGATTGCAGTGGAGTGGATTGGACTTGAGTGGGGTGTATTGGACTTGAGTGGGGTGGACTGGACTTAAGTGGCATGGACTGGACTGGACTGGAGCAGATTAGGGTGTGGTGTAGTTGACTGGATTGCAGTGAGATGTATTGGATTGGAGTGGAGTAGATTGGACTGGGCTGGACTTGGGTGGATTGAACTGGTGTGGGATGGACTGGATTGGTGTGGGGTGGACTGTGGTGTATTAGAGTGAGGTGAATTGGGATGGAGTGGGGTGGATTGGATTTGGGTGGGGTGGATTGGATTGGAGTGGAGCAGATTGTTTTGTACTGGAGTGGGTTGTTTGGGATCGGAGGGGGGCAGGTTGGAGTGGAGCAGGATGTTTTGGATTAAAGTGGGACAGATTAGAGTGGGGCATACTGGAGTGGGGCAGACTGAAATGGATTGGAGTGAGGCAGGTTGTTTTGGATTGAAGTGGGGCAGATTGGAGTGGAGCAGATTGTTTTGGATTGGAATGAGGCAGATTGTTTTGGATTGGAGTGTGACAGATTGGAGTGGGGTGGATTGTTTTGGATTGGAATGGGGCGGATTGGAGTGGGACAGATTGTTTTGGATTGGAGGGGGGCAGGCTGGAGTGGGGAGGATAGTTTTGGACTAGAGTGGGGCAGATTGTATTAGGGTGGATTGCATTGGGGTGAGGTGGATTGGAGTGGGACAGACTAGAATGGGGTGGCTTGGAGTGGGGCAGATTGTTTTGGATTGGAGTGGGGCAGATGGGAATCGGGTGGTTTGGAGTGGGGCAGATTGTTTTGGTATAAGTAGGGCAGGTTGGAGTGAGGTGGACTGGAGTGGGGCAGATTGTTTTGGATTGGAGTGCAGCAGATTGCAGTGGGGCAGATTGTTTTGGGTTGGAGTGGGGATGATTGTTTTTGATTGGAGTTTGGCAGATTGGAGTGGGGTAGATGGAAGTGGGGAATATTGTTTTGGATAGGAGTGGGGCATATTGATTTGGTTTGGAGTGTGGCAGATTGTTTTGGATTGAGTGGGGCAGATTGTTTTGGAGTGGTGCAGATTAGATTGGGATGGTTTCGGAGGATTGTAGTGGGGTGGGTTGGAGTGGACTGGACTGGGGTGAGTGGTTTGGACTGGATTGGGGTGGAGTGTAGTGGAGCGGATAGGAGAGGGGTGGATTGGGGTGTACTTCATGATTGTGTTAAAGCATCATTTCAGATTCATAAAGAAACTTTGCAATATTACAAACAATTTAATCGTCATCTTTTGAGGAGAGCGCCCATGAGCAGAAACAAAAGAAAACATGAGTAGAAAATGAGAAAAGATGAGAAAAGATGACTTGGCAAAATGAAAGAAAGACATTGGTCTTGTAAAGGTCTACTGACGAGAACTGTTTGTTGCATGCAATGCAATGTGTAAAGCATGTTGTAAACAGCCAGAGCCGCATGGGTAATCAATTTCTTTCATATCGTCATAAACCAGAAAAAAGTAGTAAAATATGTCCCTCCTAGTAAGGGGAGGCAGTGGAGGGAGAAGACCAGCAGTTTCTGGAGTAGGGAAGCAAGGGAGAAGCCAATCCCACCAGTTTGGCATAAATAAGAGGAGCTAGGATGCAGTTATGGAGCTCATGCAAGTGGAGGTACGCTTGAGGAAAGGTGCCCCAGAGTTCTTAAAGCGGCAGTGCTCTTTTTGAGACACTTAAGGAAGACAGAGTAAGAGTTTCCTTTAAACACATTTCTGCAGAGATATACATTGTTTAACAACAACAGTAAAGATCCCATGATGGAAACTGTAGGAAGCTGGCCTGGTGTGTGGTGAGCACCTAAGGTGTTATCACCTTATACCAAGTCCAGGTATCCCCTATTAGTGAGGTGTAGACAGTGTCTAGGAAGCCAGGGCTCTCTAGAGGTAGCTGTGGATGAGCAGCTAAGACTTATCTAGCAGACATGCAAAGCTTATGCAGTACCACTATAATCACACACCACTTACACACATGAAAGAACCACACAGTGTTACAAAAATAATGGTACTTTATTATAGTAATACAATTACTAAAATACTATATAGCCAATACTCCACTAAAAGGTGAGTAAACACACTAATACATACACATTTGAGGTCAGGAATTGGCATAGAAAACAATAGAAAACAGTGAAGTAGCAGAATAAAATGGAGACCCCAGGGGGAGAGACCAAACCATATACTAAGTAAGTGGAATGGGAAAGTCAGTCCCCCACCCAAGCAAGTGGAATCTGTAGAGGGGAGCTGGAGAAACTAGGAACCCCAAAAAGTAAGTACCAGGGTGTCCCCCAGCGACCAGGAGAGAAGAGGTAAGTACCTGGCTTTTCCCCAAACCCACAGGTAAGCTTTGAAAGAGGACTGTGCACGACCCAAGTAAGACTGGAAGAAACAAAAGATGGATCCTGACAGAAAAGGATCTGCAAATGATGGGGGCCAACTTCAGTTCGAGTTGGAGTGTCTAGTTGGGGCAGGAGCCACTACCCACCCTTCTGGAGATGCAGGACCAGGTTGACAGTGAAGACAAAGAGTCAGCTGTGCAGCACTGGAGCTGGAGAGGAGTCCCAGAAGTGATGCAGCTGATGTCCCATGACGGAAGAAGAGTTGCAGACAGCCAGTGGTGTGGAAAAATCACAAACAAGCCTTGGCAAAGGCAAGAGTCGCAGATGAAGAGTTGCAGAGCTGCCAGGGATTAGGAAGGTCCACGGGGACTCAACCCAAGACAGGGAGTCCCAGGTGACCCTCAGCAGTGAGGAGAGCCAGAATATGATGAAGCAGCCCCCACAGGCAACTCACAGGCTGCAGGCACAGGATTCTCAGTGAGGCCCACTCAGCACACCTGGATAGGAGTCCCACGTTGCTGGAGGAGCAGGCAGGAGCCTGTGCTTTGCAGGGAAGAGTACAGGAGGCCAGAGCTACACAGAGTCTGAAGATCCCATGGAAGAAGAGCCAACAAGCCTTGGTAGCTGCAAGAGTTGCAGGGCACAGGGGTACTGTCCTGCAAGGAAAGGCAAAGGCTTACCATCTCCCAAGTTGGACAGCTGGTTGAGAGGACCAAGGGGACCACTCCAGACCACCACCTGTGATGCAGGATCCATGCAGTTTTGCAGGAGAGAAGATCCACACAGCCGGACGTCGTTGCAGTTGGTGCCTGTGGATGCAGAGGAGGGACTCCTTCACTCCAAGGGAGATTTCTTCTTGCTTCTTGTGCAGGCTGAAGGCTCATCACCCTCAGAGGATGCACAGCCAGGGAAATGTTGCAGATGCTGGAAGGAGCCGGAGAAACAATGTTGCAAAGCGGACTTGTTGCTGGAGTTGCAGATTGTCGGTTCATGGAGGGCCCAGTTGCAGTCCCGGTGGCCAGAAGATGAAGCAAACGATGCTGAGGAGTCCTGCTGGAACCTTGCACATTGAATCTGAGGACCCACCCTGGAGGGAGAACCTAAATAGCCCAGAAAGGGGGATTGATCACCTAGCAGGTTGACCACCTATCAGAAGTGGGCTGTGACATCACCTGCCTGATCTGGCCACTCAGATGCTCCCAAGGACCTCTGCCCACCTTGGATTCAAGATAGCAGAATCAAGTGGGCACCTGGAGGAGCTCTGAGCACCACCCCTGGGATGGTGATGGACAGGGGAGTGGTCACTCCCCTTTCCATTGTTCAGTTTCGCGCCAGCTGGACTGGTGAAAACATGTTTATGCAAGGATGGCACAAATGTGCCCTTCAAAGCATAACGGTGGCTTGGGGAGGCTACTCCTCCCAAGCCATGTAACACCTATTTCCAAAGGGAGAGGGTGTTGTTTCCAACTCCCAAAGGAAATCCTTTGTTTTGCCTTCCTGGGCTTGAGCTGGTCAAGCAGCAGGAGGGCAGAAACCTCTCTGCAGGATGGCATCAGCGTGGTCTGCCTGGGAAAACCACGCAAACTGGTAGGAGCAAGGCTGGGGGTCCTTTAAGGAGCCCCCAGAGTGCATGGAATCATACAACCAATACTGGCAACAGTATAGAGGTATGATTCTGACATGTTTGATAACTTCTGATTACTTCGGAGTAACCATTATTTAGCTGGACACAGGTAGTGAGTGACCTGTGTCCAGTACAGGGGAAAAATTGCTTCCCTGCCCTTACGAAGTCCATGGTAATGGAGCTGGAGTTCGTAGGGGTGCCTTTGCTCATGCAGGAGTGCCCTCACACACAGGTACCTGCTCCCTGCCCTCTGGGCTAGGAGGGCCTGCCATAGGGGTGACTTATAGTGAAATGGTGCAGAGACCTGTAGTGAAAGGGTGCATGCACATTTTCACGCAGGCTGTAATGGCAGGCCTGCAGACACATTTTGCATGGGCTCCCATGGGTGGCATAATAAATGCTGCAGCCCGTGGGGGACCCCTGGTGCCCTAATGCCCTGGGTACCTAGGTACCATGTACTAGAGACTGATATGTGGGGACCAGTATGCCAGTTGTGAGGTGTGCTAAGTCCTAAACAACCAACTTTAGAGGGGGAGAGCACGGTCACTGGGATCCTGGTTAGCAGGATCCCAGTGAACACAGTCAAAACACACTTACAGCAGGCAAAAAGTTGGGTTAACCATGCCAAAAAGCGGCTACTTTCCTACAGAAACTATCTTGTTTGTGACATCTCTCAGATTAGGCCCAAAGCAAAAACTACATTGTGTGACGGTTCAACAATGGCATTTGAATAAACTTATGTATCAATTTTATAACAGCTTGGGCTGTGCTAGACTAGACATTTATCTTTCATAAATAAGCAGAATTTGTATGGATTCAGTGTGCCAAAGGCATGACAGAGTTATAAAAGTATTGTAGTCTTTTAATAAATGTGATTTAACAAAGGGTATAGTTGGTCGTATTCAGAAGGAATGTTTTATGAAATTGCTTATTTAACATGTGTATTAGTCTTTCTTTCATTTTGATGGTCAAGAGAAAATGTAGGCCTTTGAGGAGAAAGTAGGGCGAAAGGCCAAATTAAGTCCAATACTGTCCAATGTAAATAACACTATCCGTTGTATTTCTTGTTTTGGCTTGTAATTCAGGACACTTCGACCCTAGACATGGCAAAAGAAACAGCAGAAAAAGATAACGATACTGGAACTTGCCTCAGCATCCCTGCCTTTTTTCGTAGATTTGGAAGAAGAAGAAGACACAGCAATGTAGAACATCTTTCAGAGGATGGATAAGAACTGGCACGAAAGCCTATCAGGGCAAAGAAACCAAGTGCATAATACTTTCAATGAAAAAAAAAATGATCATCTCCACTTTTTATATCTCATTTGTAATCCAGTGTCAACAAACACAAAGTAAAATTTATAATGTTCCTTCAGCATATTCAGGGAGTTGCACAAAAAATACCCTCTGTTTCATAAAGAGAGTCAATGAATACAGAGGAAGAAAGTTGTAGACTTGGAGGAGCCAGTGGGCCACTTGTTTAAACAACTCCAAAAACACAATAAGTGACTCTTTCCTGTCTGTAGTCATGCCTTGCTCTGCAGTGTCTGTATTTAAAAATATAGGGATATACTCCACTTTGGAGACTGAAATTGCCTCAACAGGTTAAGGTATTTGTGTCTTAGAAGGTTGTTTGCAAGGTATCATAGTGCAAATCTCCCACTCTTCTGTCTTTTCTAAGAGGAGATCTCTTCCAACGTGGCGGAGTTATCCATGCTCCTAAGTATACATTTTTGTATAAAATGTGAAAGGAACCATGAGGAATTGATGGAAAATGGGAACTATTCAGTGGTGTGGGATTTTTTTTTTAAATAAATCACTTGTCCAAGGGACAAAATGCAACGGAAATCTACATAGCCTATAAAGAAATACACTTGTGCCATGTTCTCTGTAAATCAATTATATGGGTCGGACACAAACATTAAAAGATTCTTGTTTACTAAAAATGACCAAAATGATTTGCAACAATGCAAACGTAAAACCTCATTTTATATTGGAAAAGGTGGTGGTACCATTATTTACTCAACAAGTAGGAAGACTCAACACTAAAAGCTCTTGAATAATTAATTAGCCGCAGGATATCTGCATGGGTTGGGCACCAGGCAAACATACACACTGCACCACTGAAGCCACTGCGCTGCAGGGGAAGACTACCAGACGCTCGCGGGGTTAGAAGCAGGGCCTGACCACATCCCAGATTCTGCAGCCAAACTCCTGCTGCTCACGGTTGAAGGCCTGTGCAGTGGGGTTGAAGACTCTCCACGGTAGGTTGGGTGCAGGTTGCTTACAGGTAAACGTTGAGGCCAGAAGTCATTGGGTGAAGGTCATGGCCACAGGCCAGGTACTGTGATGAACTCAGGCCAGGTACTGTGACCAGCCCACCATTGTGGATGGCCATAGGCTGCATGCTGGCGGGGAGCTGTCTGCCTGCGGGGGGGGGGTAGTCGTATGTGGGGTGATAGGTGCAGGTCACCCAAAGGGAGTTGTGCAATAAAGATGTTTTCGATGAGGGCTGACTGCCCTTGGGTGTTTGGGGACAGGACCAACCCGTCGTTGTGCACAGCTAAATCCCACTTCAGGTGCGGTACTTTGATCACTACTAAAAGCAAGGTGCAACTCGTTTTCATAGAAAGGAGCTGCAGTAAAAATCATTATACTAAGAATAACTGTGGCAATCGGTTATGACAGATGGTGTCTCACAAGGCTATTCACATGCTGTTGCAGTACTAAAATGCAAAAAAGCATCGGAAGTTTGAATTTGAAAACTGAGCATTCGGTAAATCCGATCATAAGTGCGTGAACAGCTGAGGTAGCATTTTCTTTGAAATAAGGTAAGCTTAATCAATGGATGTAAATGAGTTTAACTAACACAGAATTTAGGGCCAGATGTAGCAAAGGTTTTTACCCATTCTGTGTCTATGGAAAAAAGTGTTTGTACATATGGCCCTAAGAGCTTTTTCAGATGAAGATTAGAAATCCTATTCTGGGCAAGAACTATCTGCCCTTTTCTTTAAATACTAATTTACCACCAACAACATTCTCACATTTTATTCCACTAGACTGTCAACTGGTTATGGTTGTGGTATTAGTCTCAAATCAAATTTACTGTTCAATCTATGCCTAGCATGCTTGCTGTCTGATTACGTCTGTGTTTTCTCTTGTGATTTGTGACCTCTTCAAAAAGTGCTGGACAGTTCCTATAAGTTACATGTCTACTCTGGTAGTCTCACCACTGAAAGAAACAAGGTCTTGATTGACCTGAGCCTTCTTATATTCTATCCATTTCACTTTTGCATGAGGCAGCTAAGATAGTTAAATTCTGTGTTCAATCAGCATGACTACATTCATGCAATTTTTTCTCTAAAATACAGCGCTGATTGGTTTCTTGTAATGATTTTGATTGTCTTTCATCTAATAGCTGGTTTTGTGTCCTATTTCTTTTGGATCAGTGAAAGGCTTTTGAAATTGTCCAAAATGCCACTGTTTGCCATGATCTCCATGAGATCGCAAGTGGGGGAACTTTTTTCCAGTGAGTGTGTTTTCTCTTGTTTGAGTGAATTCGACTGCTACGCCACCTTTTCATCAGCTATTCATGCACGTACCTTGAGTTATGGTGTTTCTTAGTATTCTGCTCTTTAACCAAGCCTATTTATCACCTATATTGAACCTCAAGAGCACCTCACCAATTCACGTGGTTTCCATTTTCATCTTTATGGTGGGACCCTCAGCAGCCCTTTTAGGCAGATTATGATGAAGATTAATGTGGGATAGGTAGCCATTGGCTTAAGGTGAATCCCTTTAGAAATGAAGTAATGATGGTTGTTACTTTTGTGAACATTTGGGGCCCCAATTCTGGTCAAAAGACTGAGGGCCCTAAGCCTGTAAAATGAGTCAGGAATTTGAGCATTAAGACGAGGCAGATCTGGTATCTCCTTTTTAAAAAATATCTTTATTTGAATTTTTGAAACAACAAAATAATAATCAAACACCATAGAGCATACAAACAGTGTTTCCAAAGGAAGGCTTGCAGCGTCCAATACATCAAAAGCAATGAAAGGTCAGAAAGAGGGAGTTTTCCTGAGAAAACCATCCCATGAGTAACCGTAACAGAGAGTGCCCAGCAACAAGGCAAACCAAGCATCACACGGTAGTCCACTATTGACACCTCTGTATCCAGATCTTATACTGGGTCAGCGAAATTCCCAGTCTCAGGTTACCAACCTCTTCAGTCTCAGTCCACAAGTCATAGTAACATATCCATGGTCCCCATACTTTGCTACATTTGTGAGGACACTCCCTTTTCTTATATGTGACTCGCTCAGCCGCAATGTGCATGTCCATACCCTCCTTCAGTTCATGCAGAGTGGGGACCTCCTGCACCCCCCCCAATATTTGGCCACATCCTGTTCGCTACAATCAAGCCAAAATTACATAATACGAGGTCGGCCCTCAGGACAGCCATCTCTGTTGGTACCCCCAGGAGGACGTATATTTAGGGTCAAGTGGAATATCGACCTGAAGGATAGCCTGGAGTTTCTGGACAACCTTAGTCCAATAAATCTGGACTATGGGGCAACTGCAAAATGTGTGCAGGAAGCCTCCTCTAACCCCCATACATCTTAAATAATATGGGTAAATTGCCCTCCCTATTGTATGCAGCCTGGGTGTGTCATAATAAACCAAATGGAGGATTTTAAAACTATATTAGCTGGAGCCTCAACTTTGTGGTGACTTCATGGGGATGCATCAAGGCTGCCACCCAGTCAGCATCATCACTCTCCCCAATATCAGTCACCCATGTCTCTTGCAGTGTGTCTAATATGTCAGGGATATTATTGTTAATGGTTTTATAGGTATTCAAGATGGCCTTTCTCCCCTGCTCTTCCATAATCAATCTGCCCTCAAGAGCAGCATATTCAGGTATGTCAACCGGGCGTAACCCCTCAGCCAGCCAGGTGTGACTGAACTGTGCATATTTCAAGTATTGATTTTGATGAAGGTGATAGTCCCGTCCCATGGAGTGAAGAGGGACATTAAGGGGGTCATTCTGACCTTGGCGGTCTTTTCGCAAGACCGCCGAGTTACCGCCGCGGTGAAGACCGCCGACCGCGGCGGTATGCCGCTGTGCGCATTCCGACCGCTGGGAGCGTTCCGCCGGAAAACCGCCAGCAGCCACACTGGCGGTCGGCGGGAAAGTGGAGACTGGTCAACCTCCACCGCCACGCCAGCAGAACGCCGCCCACAGAATTACGACCCACATTTCTGTGTGGCGGTCTTCTGTTGGCGGTCTTCTGTTGGCGGTCACCTCCCCATGGCTCCTGTCGCCTCCCGGAGGACCAACGCACAAGGTAAGTTGATCGTCCGTGAGGGGAGGGGGTGGGGGGGTGTTGTGTGATGTGTGCGTGCATGGGGGTGTGCGTGTGAGTGTGTAGAGGGGGTGTGTGCGTGCATGCGGGCGGGGAGTGCTGCTGTGCCTATGGGCAATGTGTGTAGTTCGGCGGGTGCGCATGTCGGCATGTATGTGTGCGGGTATGTGTCCCCGTTGTGTATGTGTGTGTGTGTAGGGGGTGTGTATATGTGCATGTTGGGGGTGTGTGCATGTCGGGGTGCGTGTATGTGCATGTCGGGGTGGGGGTGGGGAGGGGGTTCGTACCACCTCTGGGGGGTGGCAGGGGGGTGGAGGGTGTGGGGGGAGGACTCGGGGGGGCAGTGGGGGGTGGGGGAGACCCCTATCAGTGCCAGGGAAGGAATTCCCTGGCCCCGATAGTGCCTACCGCCATGGTTCGCATGGCGGTTCCCGACCGCCAGAAACCGCGGCGGTAAGCAGGGTCATGATACCGTTGGCGGTCTTGGGTCGACCGCCGGACCGGAGTGCGCAGACTCCAGCCCGTCGGTCATGACCGCCGTGGCTGTCGGAGTGGGGAAGTGGCGGTCGATCGCGGCGGTGACCGCCGCGGTCAGAATGCCATTTTTTTGACCGCCGGTCTGTTCGCGGTCTGACCGCCGCCTCTCCGCCGACCGACAAGGTCAGAATGAGGGCCTAAGTCTCCATCTTCCAGTAGATCACCTACCTTGGAGATGGCGATCAAGTCCCAAGCCTCGAATCCTCGTAATTTCCCCAATTCTCTGATCATGTCCCCTTCCCATAGTGGTGTTTCCCTGGTATCCTTACACGCCTAGCCCATAATCTTGGAGGCTCGTCTCCACACTCCCAGCGTCACCCTGCACCTGGTAACTATGATCTCTGCACTCTCCTTAACCAGTTTATTTAATCTCAAGCTGTTAGGCAGGTTCATTTGTTTCTCCAATTTGATGGCAGGCTTTCTTCAGTTACTACTGCTGTCGGCTTGCAAATGGATTACAGTAATGGACTACGTCTTGGCCTCAAAAAACGCTTTAGTTTGTTCTTTAGGTGCTACACAACTCCACAGCTGAAACTGGTAGGCGCTCATAAATTTGTACTAGCAAAATATACTCTGGACAAACTTCATTGGTTTGCTGTTGCTATTTGAATTTTGTTTTAAGGTACTGTGGAATGTGCATCTATCTCATAAAAATATGGAAGCTGTATCACCAGTCTTGTCTCGCACTTAGCTAACCAAGGTTTGCAAGGGATGGGATTGTAAGCGTTTACTATCTTCGCTGCATTCCAGTGAAAGTCTTTCTTCTCAGCTTCATCTTCACTAATCATTTCTCTTTCAGAAAGCAACTGAAAAGGTGATTATTTGTCTATTACTAGAAGTATTGAGGAGATCTACCTCTGCTGAGTTCAGTACAACTATTAGGAAAGAAAGAACAGTTGTAGTGTATAAATATGCTATAAAGATTGACCTTAATATGCCAGTTGGAAGCTATTTTTTTAAAAGATAATTTCACATTTCACATTATGCAGCTAACAAAGTGAACCACTTACTAAATTGGTGACCATCACCCTAGAATAAAAGAGGTTTGCAAAATATGATAGTCGTATTTGATTGGGGAAGTGAAATAGGTCCCGTGCGGTTACTTGTACATCAAAATTGGTGATGTTATACTTTTAGTCTTTCTTTTTTACACAGATCATATTCATATGAGCATTTGTCAGTAGGGCCTGAACTTCAAAGTTTGATGGTTCTGTGGCGGCGCTTGCGTGACCCTGCAGGGTCGCGCTGGAGCGGTGCTGGGTTGAGTGGCTCACGCTGCAGGCCGGCAGAGGGCAGCGTGGACTCGGGGGGGGGGGGGGCAGGTGTGGTGTGGTTGCCCCCCCCCAACCTGCAAGGGAGCCGACTTCAGGCTGTGAGATTGCCGCCTGCCGCAGCTGGTACAGGAGGGGTCAGTTGGACCTGCTGGATGGCAAGTGCTGTGGCGAGAGTGCCCGGAGGTGCCCCTGGACATCCTAGCAGAGTTGTTTCCACTTTTGTTTTTCTTCACTTTTTTGCCACTCCTCTGTGTTGTTGGACATATATTGACCTTGCTGGTAACTGTTTACTGCTTGATCCTCAGCTGCTGGAGAGGCTCGTGGCCATTTGATCTTACTGCCTGGCTGGACAGTGGTCTTTAAAGGAGTGGAGAACTGCGGACACTATTTTTGTGGTACTTTGTTGTCAGGACTTTGGGGGAGGCTGCCTATTGCATTTGGACCTGGCGAGGAGAGAAATGGGGCATCATAAACGGATGGATGGATCATAGGGCAACACTATGGAACAGTATACTGCCCCAGTGGTTCTCCTGCAGCGTGCAGCGAGATTGGAGGGGAGTGGAGAAGCTGCCGGTACACGGCTGAACACTGAAGAGCCATTGCGAGCAAAGCTGCTTGCGGCCATCCAGGGCTCCCCGGTGGCACTGGAGGGTAAAATAGAGACAGAGGCGTTGGAGGTCAATCTGTTGCAGGCAGACCTCCGGAGTGTGTCCGACAAGGTGAAGGTGGCGGAGGTTTCCATAGTGGAGCTACAGTCTGAGGTGGGGATGCTGCAAAAGCAAATGGTGCAGGCCACCTCCACGGTCAGACAGTTGGAGGCGCTGTTGGAGGACGCCGAAGGTAGGTACCGGCGGAACAATGTCAGGTTGCTGGGCTTTCCGGAGCCTGCAGAAGGGTCTGCCACTGAATCCTTTGTTGAGAACTGGATCGGAGATGTGCTGCAGCCAACTGAGCTATCTAGAGTCTTTGTGGTGGAGCGTGCACATAGGGCCCTTGACGCACCTCCTCAGCCTGGTGCGCCCCCTAGAGCTATTATTGCCGCTTGTTTAACTACCAGGACTGGGACTGTGTTCTACGTGCTGCACATGAGTCAGATAAGGCGTTATACGAGAACTGCAAGATCTCTATCTATCCTGATTAAACAAACAAGGTGTAGAATTCTCATAAGGGGTTCATGGAGGTCAAGGCGCAGCTCTGACCCATGAACATTAGATACATGCTCCTGTATCCGGCACATTTGACGGTCTTGTCGGGCGGGAGATCACACTTTTTTGATCGCCCAGAGGAGGTGTGGCAATGGTTGGAGATGTGGGACAAGGTGGCCCCAGGAAGAACAGAGGGATCTGGAGGCGTCGCCCGACGGGGCTCTGGAGTGGAAAGCCCGGACTGGAGATCAAATGGCACTGGGCAGCTGGCGGGAGCGTGTCACAGAGTGGAGATACAGCGAGATGGAACAATGGCGGTGGTGCCTGCTGAATCAGTTAGGGGTACAGTGTTGAACCAGGATTTGGAAGCAAGTGGGGCTGCCGGAATGACCTGACTGTTATTCTTGCTGTGGTGCTGCTTGTCATTGGCCCCGAAAAGGTCATGCGGGTAGACTGGGTTGTGCCTGGCCCTCCGGGGCGCCGCTGGCACTTTTGGAACTCAGGTCCGGGGTGTCCTGGGTACTTTTGTAAACTGATGCTGGGGTGTGGGTGTGGTCACTCCACAGTTGTGGTAGGCCATTTATTATGGTAAATTGGGTTTTAGGCTGCAGTCCTGGCAGCATTTATGGACTGTATTTACAGGATGGTCTGTTTTGATTATTTTGCTGTATTTCCGGGGTGGGATTGGGGGTGGTGGGAGGTATGTTCATGTTTGCAGTTTACTCAACAGTGTGGGTATTGGAGCGAGATGTGCAATATGTCTTTCTTTTGTCTCATTGCTGGGGGGAGGTAACACACAGTGGGCTGCCTCCTATGGGTGGAGGAACCACATTGTATTGCCATGGGTTGTTCTATTACTATGCTGACATGGAATATCAGGGGATTGAAAAGTTATACAAAACGCTAAAGGGTGCACTCATTCCTACGAAGACACAAGGTTCATATTGCTTGTCTTCAGGAGACCCACATGACTGACGAGGAAGTGCATAAATTGGCTAAGAAGTGGCAGGGACCAATGTTTTCATCCTCCTTTTCTTCCTATGCACGTGGGATGTCTGTGTGCGTGGCACCGGGGGTTCCCTTTCCCCATGTATACAGTGAGGTGGATGTGGAGGGCCGCTATGTGCTGGTGGAGGGCATGTTAGATGGTCTACCCATTGTTATCCTTAATATATATGCTCCTAACACGGACAATTCCTCCTTCTACTCCAGAATACCTGAGATCTTGGGGGATAGTGTGGATAAGCCCTTGGTTTGGGCAAGGGACTATATTTGTGTGTTAAATGGGGAGTTGGATCGTCTTCCACCGAAACTGGGAGACAAACCACTGATGGTAAAATCTCTTAGAGATGTGATGGCACACTTGGGTCTCTGGGACGGTTGGAGGGAACTGCACCCTGACGGTAGGGAATATACTTGTCACTCCAGAACACATGATACTTATACTCAACTACACAGGTTTCTGTTGGGTGGCCTCAACAGCTCGCAGGTCCTGGATGTTACTCTTTGGGTCGGTTTTTGTCTGATCACGCGTCAGTTCGGTACCAATTGCAATGGGGAGAGACGGCCACTTGCACAACTCGAAGTTGGCACATGCCTACAGATTTGCTGACTGATCAGGGATGTTGGGTAAGAGTCGGTGCAACTATTAAACAATATATGGACTTGAATTGGAATACGACTGAGTCCCGTGGCCTGGAATGGGAGGCTATTTAGGCAGTCATTCGGGGAGAGTGCATATGCATGGTGGGTGGGGTGCGCAGACAGCTAGAGTAGGATCTTACGGCCCTAGAGGTGAAACTGGGGGAGGTACAATGGCAGCCACCCGCAGCGAGCATGTTGGGCGGGGGGAGCTCAGGCTACACATGGAGGTTAATGCTTGTTGGGACACACTAAGCAGAACAACATTGAGAGGGTATAAGCAGCAGTTGCATAGAGAATGCGACAAATCAGGTAAACTCTTAGCGTGGATCTTGAAACAGGAAGTGGAGGCCCCATCTATACTACATATTACGAACACTGAGGGTGAACTCCTCACGGGGCGTATGGACATTTTACGGGAATTGGCGTCCCACTTCCAGAGGGTATCTAGGGCTGGCACTGTATTGTCGGAGGATGGTGTGAGGAAGTTTCTGATGCAGATGTGGCTGCCGAGGTTGTACCCGCATAGTAGGGATGCTCTTGAACTCCCGATTACTGTGGAGGAGGTGGGAGAGGCAGTGACGGCAATGGCAAAATCCAAATCTCCTGGCAGTGACAGCTTTCCTGTTGAGCTGTATCAGGCTTTTTCCTCCACACTACGGGAGAGGTTACTGGAAGTCTTTGAGGAGGCGCAGGGGCGTGGTATGTTACCAGACACCATGCGTCAGGGTATAGTGTGTTTGCTGCTCAAACCGGGGGGGGAGGTTGCTGCTGATCCCTCCTCGTATCAACCGGTAACTATGTTAAATAGTGATGTCAAGATACTCTGCAAGATCTTGGCCACTCAACCCCGGAGCGTGATTCAGGTTCTGGTGCACGAAGACCAATGCGGGTTCATACCGGGTCATAGTACGTCCTATAATCTGCGTTGATTGGCATATGTCCTGCATTAGACTAAGGGAATGGAGACAGAATTGGCGCTGGTGTCTCTTTACTTGGAAAAAGCATTTGACACAGTAGAGTGGGGATATCTATTGGAAGTAATGCGGGCATATGTTTTGGTCCGGGCCTTTGCGCCTGGGTTCGACTACTGTATGCTGTCCCAACAGCTCAAGTATGCGTGGGGGAAGAGACCTCGAACGTCTGGGAGATTGGCAGGGGTACACAACAGGGATGCCTGCTCTCGCCTCTTTTGTTTGCTCTGGCGGTGGAGCCTCTGGCGATCTGGCATTGTGAGGAGATGGTAAAGTGGGGGATTCTGGTGGGTCGGGCCGCACATGTAATTTCCATGTGTGCTGATGATGCACTGGTCTATGTGCGGGATCCCCGCATTTTGGTGCCGGCGCTGCTACAGAGGTTGAAGGCATTTGGGGCTGTCTCTGGTCTCAAGATTAATATGAAAAAAATCGCTCCTGTTCCCATTAGGGTCTCTTGTTGGGATTCCTCAGGTTGAGCTTCCTGGGGTTGGGTTACTGTGAAGATGTCTTGTATCTTGAGAACCTGGGTGGTGATGTAGAATGTCATGGGTCTTATGAGGTCATGGGTAGAATGTGGGGACTGGAAAGGAAAGAAAGGGAGCTGTGGGAGAGGAGCTCTGCTGGAGATATCCTGTACGTGAAACTTTAATAAAGTGAAGAAATAAAGAAGCGCCTGCGTCTTCATCTTCATTATACTGGCAATGAGGGCTGGCCTTGGCGTCCTCTATTTTCCAAAGAGTGATGATAAATATTTTTGGGGATATGAAGCGTGTGCTGTGTTTTCAAGATTATATAATGATTGTAGGAAGGTATGAGATTGAGCGTGACGTATTGTTTGAGGAAGTGATGAGTAGATTGGAGAAGCTTGGTTTAACTATAAAAATTGAGAAATGTCAAATTAGGAAACATGAAGTAACGTATTTGGGACATGTTGTGAATGGGATTAAGCTGAAAAAAGCATAGTGACAGCAATAGAAAATGCTCCTGTGCCTAACGAAGAACTGAAATCGTTCCTTGGTCTTTCAGAATATTGCTTAAAGTTTGGAAAGAATTTTACTGATGTAGTGGAGCCTTTGAGAAGATTAAGGAAGAAGAATGTGGTATATAAGTGGGATGAGCATTATAAGCATGCTTTTGGCGACATTAAAAAATGCATCATGAAGGCACCCACATTGGGACATTTTGATGTCACGGCAAAAACTTACATTACTACTGATGCTAGTACAGTGGGTAATGGTGCAATTGTGACACAGGTTAAAGATGAGTAAGAATATGTAGTAGGATTTGCTTCTAGAAGGTTACAAGGTGCGGAAATATCATATTCATTCATAGAAAGAGAGGCCTTGGCATTTTGCTGGGGAATCAATCATTTTAAGTTCTATGTGTGGGGTATACCTTTTAAGTTAAGGACAGATCACAAACCCTTGACATATATTTGTAAGGGTGGAAAGGGTTTGGAAGGAAGTGTTACACAACGAATTTCAAGGTGGTTGTTAACAGTAATGGATTACAACTTTCAGATAGAGTTCTTATGGGGTAAAAGGAATGTAGTGGCCTATTGCTTGTCAAGGATGCCAGTGGAAATAGAGGAGGTAGAGGAAGATACAATAGTACAAGAGACAGGAGATGTGTTGGAAAGTGTAGCGATGAGTGTGAAAGAGTGGGAACTTGCTAAAGGAGCAGATTCGGTCATGGGAGAGGTTGAGAAAAATGTTGTGTGTGGGTGGAAGGATGAAGATAGGTTGAGCGATGGTTTGTTTAATCATTTTAAAGGTAGAGATCAGTTGAGTCTACAGGGTGGCAAGTTGATGAGGAGAGAACAGTTAATTCCGCTGGTTGGTGTTCGTAAGCACATAATCAATATTGTCCACGAAGGCCATTTGGGTAAAGGGATGATGAAGAGGAAAGTGAGATGATTTTTTTGGTGGCCAGGCATGGATCGAGAGGTAGAGGAGGCTGTGAATAATTGTTCCGCATGTGCAAATAGTGACAAAACAAAACAGTACGGCAACCTCCTTTGAGAACAGTGACGTTTCCTAGCAAACCTTGGGAGAAATTGGGTATAGATTTCATTGGTCTGATTTCTAGACTTGGTGTGAGGAGCAAGTATATAATGGTATTGGTGGATTATCACTTTAAGTGGTTTATGATCAAAGCAGTTGAGCAAGTGAGTACATTGAGTGTTATTGAGTTCTTGGAAGAGGCCTTTGTGGAGGAAGGTATTCCTAAGACAATTGTGTTGGATAATGAGGTGCAATTTGTGTCTAAAGAAATGACTAGCTACTTAGCTAGGATGGGAATAACTCATGAGAAGGTAGCTTTGTTTCGTCCCCAGGCTAATGACTCGTTGGAGAGAGTGAATCGTATTGTAATGGAGAGTATTTAATTGTCACTGGCCAATCAACTCCCGTGGATGCGAGAGTCAGGAAGGATGATGTGGGCACACAGGACGACTTCTCATTCTGTAACAGGAGTGTCACCGTTTGTGCCTTTTAAAGGGAGAGAGCCTGGATTGAAAGAGTGTCCCATTTGGTTGACGGAAACGAAAAGAGTGGATGTGGATCGTGAGTGTGTAAAAGAAAGGGTTGAAGAGAAGCAGAGGAAAGCTGCTTTGTATTATAATAGAAGAATGGGTGTCAAATAGTGCCATGTACGTGCAGGTGACTGGGTTGTTATAAAGAAAGGAGGTATTGTGCAAAAAGGGGATAGTAAGTATTTGGTTCCACACAAGGGAAAGGAAACCAAGCATAATGTGGTGATTCTGGAGAATGGGCCAATGTGGAGTCTGGGAAATATATGCAAGATTAATAGTTAGTACAATGAGCATTCTGTGATCTGTATGGTGTAGACATTGTTTATGTTGTGTTGTAGATATTGTAAAACATATGTACATTACAGGAAGAAAAATGTATTGTTTCATTTAACATTGCAAGGGGGAAGATGAGAAGATGTCTTGTATCTTGAGAACATGGGTGGTGGTGTAGAATGTCTTGGGTCCTATGAGGTCCTGGGTAGAATGAAAGGAAAGAAAGGGAGCTGAGGGAGAGGAGCTCTGCTGGAGATGTCCTGTCCGTGAAACTTTAATAAAGTGAAGAAATAAAGAAACGCCTGCGTCGTCATCTTCATTATAGTTACGCTGGGAAGTCGAGTGCTTTAGGTACTTGGGTATCTGAGTCACTAATTCTGTAGATGCGTACAATAAACACAATGTTCAGCGAGTAGTAACGGGCCTGGAACGCTCAGTTTCTTCCTGAAATAAGTTGCCTCTTTCCGTTATGGGTCCGGCTGCAGTAGCAAAGATGGTGTTTTTGCCCCGGGTCCTCTATCTGGTACAGAACTCCTTGTATCCGCTGGCTGCGTGTCTTTTTCGTCGCTTGGATAGCCTATTGATTTCCCTAGTATGGGCAGGCTGGTGAAGTCGGGTGGCGCTGTCTGTCCTGGAGAAGGACCTACGGGGGGGACTGGTGATCCCCAACATCAGATATTACTACTATGCAGCACATCTGCAGTGTTCAGCCAAATGGATGTCAGCGGTGGATAGTTGGAAAAAGAGGTTGTATGCTGGTGTGTGTGATGGGAGGTCATTGGTGCATATCCTCATGTCGGGAGGCAGATCTGATCCCTCCGCACCATACCTGGTGAGGACTGCTGCATATCCATGCACTGGGAACCAGTGGTGAAACAGGTGCTCCGACAGGCTCCCTTTGATAGGGAATTAAGAGTATGGGACCTGTCGCCGTTTCGGGATATGGCAAGGGCAATGTCCGTAGAGGCCTGGAGGTTGGGTGGTTGCGAGGTGGCTGGTGACCTATACCCTAATGGCAAATTTATTTCATTTACTGATGCTCAGGATCTGTTTGAGTTGGGTTCTGGCCAGTTTCTGCAGTATGCTAAAATTTAAAGTGTGGCCCGTGAAATTTGGGATGGTTTCCCGATTGCCCCTAAGGCTTCCTCGGTATTAAATGGATTGCTTAATTGGGGCGAGGGTACGCATCTGATCATTCGGTTCTACAGAGCACTGCGGGAGGATCAACCGGGTGTGATAATCATGGGACGTAAGGCATGGGAGGCTGACTTGGGGCTGCCCATAGAGGACGCTCATTGGGATACAGCCTTATCGTTGGTCCGAATGGTGTGATGCAATCACAGGTTTAAACTATTGCATTTCAACTTTGTGCACAGAACATATATCACACTCAGTAAACTAAATAAGATGGACCCAGGCCGTGGAGGGTGCTGTCCTCATTGTGGTGAGCTTGGTGCTTCATTCCTGCACCTGGCCTGGTCCTGTAGTGCAGTTTATGCTTTCTGGCAGGAAGTGATGGCGGTGATTGCGGAGGCTACGGAACTCAAATTGGAGGCAACCCCGATGAGTTGTCTTTTGGGAGTAGTGCGTAACCGCCGGGTAGGGGGGCTGTATACAAGATGGTGCAGCTAACGTTGGTACTGGCCAAGCGTTGAGTAGCGATTGGTTGGATGAGTACGCGGACTCCTACGACTACTGGCTGGCTTCGAGATTTGCTGGAGTGGGGGGTGGCGGAGGAGCAACATATGCGCATGAGACATAGCGATGAGAGGGCACTTGCTGATCTGGCGGCTTGGGGTGCCCTGTTGGAGCGGTTCATTGGTGAGGAAGAAGTGGGTTCTGCAAGTAGCGATGAGGCATTGGGGGATGTGGATACATGCCCCCCTCCTTGAACAAGCAACGACCAAATATGGTGCCGATTTTTTCCTACATGCTTATGTTATTTAATGCCTGGTCTCGTTAGGATGTGGGGCGGGTTCGTGGGATTAATGATAAGATCAGTGTTGTGGGTATGACTTCACTGTTTGTACTCTGGTGTGTGCGCCCTCGGGCATCATTATGCATCGAAGACATCTTGCTTTGCTGTAACCTGCACTGTGTTGTATGTTTATGTTGGTTTGCAGTTTCTCAAACTAAATAAAAACAGATTTTAATTAAAAAAATATATATATATATATATCTCAATATATATATATCTATATATATCCATATCTATATATATATATATATATATATATTCACTGACAAAAACAAAACATAACATTATAGTTAGGTGAATATGTCAGTGACAACATTAACATTTTGAACTCGAAAACCACAAAAATTCACCAGTTTTAATTAGCAGAGCTAACTATAACTTGTGCTCTGCTTATGACCTCACATATTACATCACTAATGACATGTTCCAGGATATCATTTATGACATCACTGATAACATCACTCATGACATCATCCAAGTTTTTTTTGTACATATTAATCTGTAAACTAATATGGCATTAGAGGCCTCAAAGGAAGTACAAAATAGCTTAGAATAATATAAAGCATCATTAATGCCATCACAGATACAACTTCCTTAGAAATAGCAAGCTTGTGTTAAGTGCAACACTGACCCTATAACGTACACTTCACAGATAGCCGAGTTCACATTAACAATCAACCACACATATACAGCAAACCCTTATTGCATATGGTGTTCAATATGTATACAACTGTTCAGAGAAAGCCAAGTTCCTCAAGATATTCAGGGTCTGTTCCAAAATGAATGCCCTATCACAGACAGCTTTTATCTGTATCAGACTTACCAGTAACTAAACCTACATTGAGAAATGAAGTTGATATGAGTAGAAAAATGGATACTGTAAATAGGTTCTCATTTATGAAGATAGTTTACTCTGTACAACACTACACAGTTTGCAGAGTATTACAAATTGTCTACTAAGAATAATGCACACTCTATGCAACACTTGTCATAAAAGACACTATGGCCCTCATTCTGACCCTGGCGGTCGGTGATAAAGCGGCGGCCAAGCCGCCAACAGGCCGGCGGTCTAAAATATGCAATTCTGACCCTGGCGGGAACCGCCAACACAGCCCGCCAACTTAACACTCCGCCCGCCACAGCGGTACAAACAAACAGCGCGGCGGTTCCCGCCAACAGCCAGGCGGCAGACAATGTACCGCCCACCCTATTACGACCCACCAATCTGCCACCTTTTCCGGGGCGGGAGCACCGCCGATAAGAACACGGCGGAAACAGACTACGAACGGGAAAACGCTCACCTCTACGCACTCCACGCGAGATTCCGGCAGCATGGAACCAGAGTTGCAGGTCATCCCCGCACTCCTATTCCTGCTCATATACCAGGAGCACGCCCGGCGGCGCGGAAGACATCGGTGAGTACTGCACCTACGACACAGGGGAGGGAAAAGATTACCGGCACACACCCACCCACCCACACCCACTACAACACACACATCAATGCATTCCCACAGATCACTGTCACAACCCACAAACCACCCCCCTCCGAAATAATGCAAAGACCAAAAGAAGAGATCATAAACGGGCAGATATATTGAAATATGGACACCAGTAATCACAATAAATAAATAAACTATATACAAAATATATACAGCTACTAAATGTAGTCCAACCACTGTCCGTGGATCACAGGGTTCCTGTGCAAAGGGGCAAGGCCCAGTCCCACGACAAGAACTCCACGGAGAGAACACTGCAGGGGCATCAGCAAGAAAATCGGACAGGCACCTCAGGGGGAAGGGAAGGGGGGGCACCTCAGCCACTTGAGTACACGACGCCAGATCCACGAGGGGACTCCATGACCACTGGCCCATCCTGGGGAGAGCAAAGCCACAGTCCAAACAGTCCATACAGTGGGTGGCCTGCCCACTGGGCCATCCTGGGGAGAGCAAAGCCACAGTCCATACAGTCCATACAGTGGGTGGCCCGCCCACTGGGCCATCCTGGGGAGAGCAAAGCCACAGTCCATACAGTCCATACAGTGGGTGGCCCGCCCACTGGGCCATCCTGGGGAGAGCAAAGCCACAGTCCATACAGTCCATACAGTGGGTGGCCCGCCCACTGGGCCATCCTGGGGAGAGCAAAGCCACAGTCCATACAGTCCATACAGTGGGTGGCCCGCCCACTGGGCCATCCTGGGGAGAGCAAAGCCACAGTCCATACAGTCCATACAGTGGGTGGCCCGCCCACTGGGCCATCCTGGGGAGAGCAAAGCCACAGTCCATACAGTCCATACAGTGGGTGGCCCGCCCACTGGGCCATCCTGGGGAGAGCAAAGCCACAGTCCATACAGTCCATAACAGACCCCACTGCCACTGGAGGAGGCAAGTTGGCCAGAGGACATCCTGCAGCCCTGCCCGAGATAGATCCTGCCCTGCCACGTCTGCCAAAGGGCCAGCGGTTCTTGCCTTGAAGGGCCCAGTTCAGCGGTTCCTGAGACGGCGGGGCCCAGTTCAGCGGTCCTTGCCCTGAAGGGCCCAGTTCAGCGGTGCTTGAGACGGCGGGGCCCAACGGAGCGGTTCTTGAGACGGCGGGGCCCAGCGGAGCGGTGCTTGAAACGGCGGGCCCAGTTCAGCGCTCCTTGCCTTGAAGGGCCCAGTTCAGCGGTGCTTGAGACGGCGGGGCCCAGCGGAGCGGTGCTTGAGACGGCGGGGCCCAGTTCAGCGCTCCTTGCCTTGAAGGGCCCAGTTCAGTGGTTCTTGAGACGGCGGGGCCCAGCGGAGCGGTTCTTGAGACGGCGGGGCCCAGCGGAGCAGTTCTTGAGACGGCGGGGCCCAGCGGAGCGGTTCTTGAGACGGCGGGGCCCAGCGGAGCGGTGCTTGAGACGGCGGGGCCCAGTTCAGCGCTCCTTGCCTTGAAGGGCCCAGTTCAGCGGTGCTTGAGACAGCGGGGCCCAGCGGAGCGGTGCTTGAGACGGCGGGGCCCAGTTCAGCGCTCCTTGCCTTGAAGGGCCCAGTTCAGCGGTTCTTGAGACGGCGGGGCCCAGCGGAGCGGTTCTTGAGACGGCAGGGCCCAGCGGAGCAGTTCTTGAGACGGCGGGGCCCAGCGGAGCGGTTCTTGAGTCGGCGGGGCCCAGTTCAGCGGTTCTGGAGACGGCGGACGGTCTATGGCCAACTGCTCATTGCCTGGTGGTGCCCTCCTGGGCAGCGGGGATGGTGCTCCTTCAATGCCCACCTGGGCTGTGGGTGGTGGGGCCCTCCTGGCCAGCTGGGCTGGGTCGTCCCTGGGCAGCGGCTATGGGGGTGGTGGGCTCTCCCGGGGCAGCTGTGCCGGTTCCTCCCGGGGCAGCGGCTATGGGGGTTGTGGGCTCCTCCTGGGCAGCAGGCCTGCTGCCTGACCTCTCCGACTTGCTGCCCTTGCCCTCCTTAGTCGTGGGCCTGTGGCCCTTTCCTCCCTTTGGAGCTGTGGCTGGTGACTGTCTCTGGGTGGTGTCCGGGGGGGATGTAGAAGGCGGGCTCCTGCGGCGCCCCTTCCGCCTTCTGCTCCTCTTCCCAGGGGGTGGGCTGGCTGTCCCCTTGCTGCTGGGCGAAGATCCAGACATGCGGGCTGGCGGGCTCCAATACCCCTGCACCCTTGTCAAGGGGGCTGCAGGGCTGGTGGTGGCTGAGGTGCTCTTCTTACCCCGACGAGAAGGAGGGGGGGGCTCAGGGTCAGGAAAGAAGTTAGTAGTGGCGAGGAAGAGCTTCTTGGGACAATGGAGAGTGGTAGGTACAGTGGGAATGGGAGAGGAGGGAGAGGATGTGGTTGTAGGTGAGTCACGTTTGCTGTCTTTGGGTGCAGGTGCAGGAGGGATAGGCTGTCGTGAGGTGGATGGCTGTTGGGTGGGTGGGTGGCTGCGTTTGTGTGGTGTGGAAGAGGGGGTGACAGACACAGTGGGAGAGGACACAGGGGACGTGTAAATGGCAGTGGGGGTGGTGACTGCACGTGTGCGGACTGGAGTGGAGGGTGTGCTGGTGATGGAAACACTGGCTGATGGTGAGGTGAATGGAGGTGTGAGTGTAGACGTCACAGGGAGGGAGGAGGGAGACGAGGAGGTGGGGGTCACAGAGGTGGTAGTGACTGTTGGCATGTCTGCATCGGAATGTTGCGTGTGTGAATGTCTGCGTGATCTGTGGTGCTTATGTTTGGATGAGCTTCTCTTGGGTGTTGAGGTGTGTGCAGGCTGGTCTGATGGTGTGGGTGGGACAGGCAGAGGAACAGGAGACTGGGAGGAGGGAGTTAGTAGAGGCAGGCAGGAGACAGGGACAATGGCTGCCGTCAGTGCTGAGGCCAGAGCCTGGAACGATCGCTGATGGGCAGCCTGACCCGAATGAATGCCCTCCAGGTACGCATTGCTGCGATGAACCTCCCTCTCCACCCCCTGGATGGCATTCAAAAGGGTAGTCTGCCCAACAATGAGCGTTCGGAGGAGGTCAATGACCTCCTCACTGAGGGCAGCGGGGGTAACAGGGGCAGGGCCTGAGGTGCCTGGGGCGAAGGAGATGCCTGGCTTCCTGGCAGAGCGGGCACGGGGCGAACGCTGAGGGGCTGCTGGGAGGGCGGAGATGGTGCGCTGGGTGGCGGCTGTACCTGTAATGGCGGGGGGCACGGATGGTGCCACCCCCGCAAGGGAGCCCCCTTCCGAGGACGTGTCCGTGTCGCTGCAGGGTCCAGTCGTCCCCGTCGTGGAGCTCCCCTCGCCCTCCGTCTCACTGGTCCAGTCTGACTCTGTGGCATGGCCCTCCTGGGCCATGTGAGATGCAGCTCCCTCCTGCCCCGATGCCACTTCTCCTCCGCCTGATGATGCTGATGCACACAAGCACAGAAAGACAAACAAAAAGGGGGGGGGAGAGAGAAATAAAGGGATATTGATTACATGGATCTCCGGTACAGTTAGCGGACATGACAGACACAGATGCCCCCTGCACTAAGTTGCGCACTTGGGGTCCGCTACGCATTCCGTGGAACATGCCCTACACGCCTAGAGTTGACAACTGCACCCATGGATGACACGGCCCAGGGATGGCTGTACTGACAAACTACTGAGGGTGGTGGCTGGGGACACAGGGGCTTACGGGGGTGCCCAGCCTACAGATATCGCCCTGGCCTAGGGGGACCCACAGCCCTCCTCCCCCACCCAGACACCTCCACTGCGCGACAACAGAGTAGATAATGCTTGGACTCACCCCCTTGTGTCTGCTGTGCTGCCCTCACGCGCCCATCCAAATCAGGGTAGGCCACCGCCAGGATCCGGAACATCAGGGGGCTCAGTTGACGGCAGGCACCCCGCCTACGTTGGGAGGCCATCCCCAGCAGAGACTCGGCGGTCTTCTTGGTCCCGCGGCGGATGTCCTCCCACCTCTTGCGGCAGTGGGTGCCCCGTCGATGGTGGACCCCCAGGGTCCGGACTTCCTTGGCGATGGCACGCCAAATCCCGATCTTCTCATGGGCGCGGACCTATGTGACACGTACAGGGAGGGAGAAATACCACGTTCAAGTTTGTCAGCATTTTCCTTTCCAGTGGCCCAACGCCCCCCATCCTCGCCAGGCCCCCCGCCATGCCCAACATGCCCCCCATCCCCGCCATGCCCCCCGCCAGGCCCAACATGCCCCCCATCCCCGCCAGGCCCCCCGCCAGGCCCAACATGCCCCCCATCCCCGCCAGGCCCCCCGCCATGCCCCCCCGCCAGGCCCAACATGCCCCCCATCCCCGCCAGGCCCCCCGCCATGCCCAACATGCCCCCCATCCCCGCCAGGCCCCCCGCCATGCCCCCCGCCAGGCCCAACATGCCCCCCATCCCCGCCATGCCCCCCGCCAGGCCCAACATGCCCCCCATCCCCGCCAGGCCCCCCGCCAGGCCCCCAAGCCAGCCAGTGTCCCCAAATCCAGATTGAATTAAACTCACTTGTTGGTCTGGAGGACCGTAGAGTAGCGCATACTGGGGGAGGACCCCATCCACGAGTTTCTCCAACTCCTCTCCAGTGAAGGCAGGGGCCCTTTCCCCAGGTGCAGCAGCCATTGTCCCTTCCAGACCGAGGTCACAGCAACACTTGCAGTATAGGTCCTCTCCTGTGAAAGTTCAAGTCGCAAGTGGATAAGTAGATAGAAAATGGCGGTGACGTCCGCGGCGGTGCGTACCGCGGCGGTGCGTCCCGCCACCGCCGGCGCCCTTCGCCATTGGCTCCTGAAACCCATAGGCTTCAATGTTAACCAATGCGGCTTTGCGCCGCGGTCTTCGCCCGCCGCCCGCCGCGGTGTGCCACGCCAGCGCATTGACCTCACATCCCATTGTCACACTTCACAGGTCAGGCAGCCGCCATTTCCAGGGCCCACATGGCTCAATTTCAACTGCGTCACACAGGCCTAGGCCTTGCATAGCCACTCAGACACGCCATTCACTGCATAGAGAATCGTATACTGTGCTAGCTGTGAGTACGTACCTGTGGGTTGCTTGACTGTGTGCTCCATGTTGTCCTTCCTAGGCACCGTCCGCTGGGTTGGGCGAGGAGACGGATGAATCCTCCCGTGTACCGACCGCTGGTGGACCTGTCGACAATGGAAGAACGCCACATTATCCTGACCTACCGTCTTAACCGTGCCACTATCCATGAACTGTGTGCCCAGCTGGAGCCCGACCTGATGTCCCCCATCCGCCAACCCACAGGGATTCCCCCTCTGGTGCAGGTCATGTCAGTACTCCATTTCTTGGCAAGTGGGTCATTTCAGACAACCGTGGGAATTGCTTCTGGGATGTCTCAGCCCATGTTTTCGAAGGTGTTATCCAGAGTGTTGTCTGCCCTGATGAAATCCGTGAGGAGCTACATCATTTTCCCTGAGGTGGGCGAATTGGCTACAGTGAAGGGTGATTTCTACACCCTTGGACATATTCCCAACGTAATTGGTGCCATTGATGGGACCCATGTGGCTTTGGTTCCCCCAAGAGACAGGGAGCAGGTGTACAGGAACAGAAAAAATTACCATTCAATGAACATCCAGGTGGTGTGTTTGGCTGACCAGTACATCTCGCATGTAAATGCCAAATTCCCAGGGTCAGTGCATGACGCCTACATCCTGAGGAATAGCAGCATCCCTTACGTGATGGAACAGCTACAGAGACACCGTGTATGGCTAGTGGGGGACTCTGGGTACCCCAACCTGTCGTGGCTACTGACCCCAGTAAGGAATCCCCGGACCAGGGCAGAGGAACGGTACAATGAGGCCCATGGGCATACTAGGAGGGTGATCGAACGCACCTTTGGCCTCCTAAAGGCCAGGTTTAGGTGCCTGCATATGACAGGTGGATCCCTAATGTACTCACCTAAGAAGGTGTGTCACATCATCGTGGCCTGCTGCATGCTTCACAACCTGGCTTTGCGCCGCCAGGTGCCTTTCCTGCAGGAGGATGGTCGAGACGGTGGTGTTGTGGCAGCGGTGGAACCTGAGGAGAGTGACGAGGAGGAAGACGACGGGGCTGAAACAGACAACAGGGACAGAATCATTGAACAGTACTTCCAATAGGACACAGGTAACATTTCAAAGATAATTTAGTAAATGTTAACTACTCTCCAGCATCTCTACTGCCTGTCTATTTGCCCCAGTGTATGATGACTGAGTTTTGGCTTTTCCCTCCCTATTTCAGATCTGGGGTCCCCACTACGAGTCCTGTGCTTCGTTTCCCCATGGACTACAGCTTTGTGGCAGCTGTTTGTTGACTTCACCATGTACAAGGACATATTTGCACTGTCATGTCAATTACAATCTATTGAAATCACAGCCAGACTCCAGATATTTTGGTGCAAAATAGGTGTTTATTGAAGTGCTCAAAATGGGATGGGTGGTTTCAAGTGGGTGGGGGCTATGGTTAAGGAATGTCCATGGCAGAGTCCAGAGTAACAGTCACACAGGTGCATTGTCCAGAGGCCTGTGGAGAGATGGAGCATGGGCAGTTCAAGGATGGACAGGGTGACAATGTGGGACAGTGGGATGACATCAGGTGGTATCCATTGCTGGCGGGGGTCTTGACATCCTACTCTGTCTTCTTGCGAGATCTCAGGGCCCTCTTGCGGGGTGGTTCTTCTCCTGCAGGAGGTGGGGGTCTGGTGGGCTGCTGCTGTGCGGGGGCCTCCTGTCCACTAGCGCCGGCGGAGGTGGTTGGCTGTTCTTGGTCCAGGCTAGTGGCAGGGGCCCTTGGGTGTTGTTCAGTGTCCGCCCTGGTGTTTACGAGGTCCTGCAGCAGCCCTACCATGGTAACCAGGGTGGTGTTGATGGCTCTGATGTCCTCCCTGTACCCCCGATAGTGTTCCTCCTGCAGTGCCTGGATCTCCTGGAACCGGGCCAGTACCGTCGCCATCGTCTCCTGGGAGCGGTTGTATGCTCCCATGATGGTGGTGTGGTCCTCGTGGAGAGTGGGTTCCCTGGGCCTCTCCTCCCCCCCCTGTCGCACAGCTGCCCTCCGAGTTCCCCTGTTTCCCTGGGCCTCTGCCCCCTGGCCGGTGTGCCCACTACCACTGCCCCCAGGTCCCTGTTGTTGTTGGGGTGGTGGGTTATCCTGGGTGCCCTGTAGTGGTAGACACACCGCAGATTGACGCGCCCTGGAGACAGAGGCATGGGCCCGCTGGGTGGGAGCTGTGCTGGTGTTCCCAGAGGGGTTAGGGTCTGTAGTGGCCTGGGCCTGTGTGAGGGGAACCGACTGTCCAGAGGTCCCCGATGGTCCGGGCTGGTCATCGGTGTCCAGGTCGACAGAGCTGCTGTCATCGCTGACGGCCTCTTGGGTGGGGGGTGTGGATAATTCTGGCCCCTCCGCCGCGGTGTGTTGACGGTCGGGTCCTGCAGGGGTATAGAGGTATGGTTATAGTTTCAATGTGTGGCATATGGGTGTATCTGTGGGTTCTCGTGTCCCCAAGTGCTGGCATTCGTGTGTGGGGGCTTTGGTGAGGGTGGCTTGTGGGGGGGATGTGTATATGCATTGGGCATGCTTTGGTGATGGGTGTCCATGCTTAGTGGACGCATGCAGGCCTAGGTTTTGGGATGTGTGGGTTGTGATGGTGAGACATTGGCGGGGAATAGGTGTGCTGGGGGTGGGGGTGAGGATGGTGGTGGGGGTGAGGATGGTGGTGGGGGTGAGGATGGTGGTGGGGGTGAGGGTGGGGGTGAGGATGGGGGTGGGGGTGAGGGTGGGGTTCGAGGATGGGGGTGAGGGTTGGGGTCTGATTTGGCATGCAGGTGGGGGGGAAGCAGTATTGAAGCTTCAACTTACCAGTATCCATTCCTCCGCCGACTCCTGCGAGGCCGTCAGGATGCAGGATGTTCAAGACTTCCTCCTCCCATGATGTGAATTGTGGGGGTTGAGGTGGGGGTCCTCCGCCAGTCTTCTGCACGGCGATGTTGTGCCTGGATACCATGGAACGCACCTTCCCCCGTAGGTCGTTCCATCGCTTCCTGATGTCTTCCCGATTTCTGGGGTGCTGTCCCACTGCGTTCACCCTGTCGACAATCCTCTGCCATAGCTCCGTCCTCCGGGCAATGCTGGTGTATTGTATCTGTGTGCCGAACAGCTGGGGCTCTACCCGAACGATTTCCTCCACCATGACCCTGAGTTCTTCGTCTGTGAAGCGGGGTTGTCTTTGGGGTGCCATGGGGTGGTGTGTATGATGTGTGGGGTGGAGTATGTGTATTTAAGTGAGTTGAGTGTGGTGGTGTGTGTTGTTTTGTGTGTGGATAGTGTGTGGGTGATGGTGTTGAGTGGCTGTGGCTGTTATTTTTTGGATGCTGGTGTCTCGCTCTTGCCTTCGTTACGAATTTTTTAGCGTAGGGGTTTGTGGGTGATGTGGGTGTGTGTTTTATATTGTATTGTGTGTGTGGGAGTGGTGTGTGTATGTGTATCAGGTGTGTGGGATTCAAATCGTCCAATGTGGCAGAGTTTTGTTCGTTTGTGTGTATTCTGACCGCGGCGGTGTGTCCCGCCAATGGAATACCGCGTTTGAATGACCGCCGCGTGGATTCGTGGGTCGTAATGGCATGGGCGTATTTCTGTTGGCGTGACGGTGGAGGTTTTGTCACCTCCACCTTTCCGCCGACCGCTGGTCTGGCGGTCTGTTGTGGCGGTCGGATTTTCGGAGGTTTGCCTTCTGCGGGTCAGAATGACCGTGGCGGGTTTCCGCGACCGCGGCGGGATTATGGAGGATTTCTGACCGGCGGTAGGCGCCTTTTACCGCCGAGGTCAGAATGACCCCCTATTTGCTTAAAATAACTAATGATTGAAGGTGCTAAAGATCATACTACCTGCAGCCTTCATACTGTGGTAAACACTTTACAGATAGCACATCTTCTGAAGCAAAAGATGCACATGTACATAGGTTAGTACCTGGTGCACACAGTCTTCTACGTGATGTAGAAATTGTCATGCTGTGAGGGGTCTGTCTAATACCCAAAGCTGCTTACAATAATTAGTACTTACCATGTAGAATCTTTGCCCTGATGGAAACTTTTTCTGCAGAACCAAAAAAACTTGTGTGGATCTTACTGGACACAAGTCGTCAACTGTCATCTGCACACAAATATACTCTTCAATACAAAGATTTATAATGTGTTCCATATCGTTACACCTATGATTGGTTAGAACAGTGTTCTCCAAACTTTTTAATGCCACGCCCCCCCAGCAGAAAAATAAAAATCATTGGGCCCCACCTCAGAATTTTTCACAATTATTTTATAAAGATGGCAATCTTTTAATATGTCCAGATGTATTTAAACATTACAGTTAATTACTGTTACCTTTTTAAAAGTGCAATAACATGTTTCCGCTTAAAAAAAAACCACTGTTATCTGTGTAATGCTTCTTTTGGCCGGAACCTGGCGCCCCCCTGGGATCACTTCCGTCCCCCAGTTTGAAGACCTCTGGGTTAGAAGCACATGCATTTTGTGAACACATACACCCATTAGCTGGACACAGGCTGTACAAAATTAGGTAGAAAAGTAATATGGTAGCTACCTGCCACTATGTAAACTATAAAACAAATACTCATTGGAGGATCTCATCAATAATGTCATCAATGATGTGATAAGTAATCTCATACAACATGTCAGGAGTAATGTAATATGTGAGGTCATAAGCAGTGTATGGCAGGGGTGCAAGTTATGGATAGCGCTGCTAACTATGGCTGGTAAATTTCTGTAGATTTTTTAGTTCAAAAAGTTCATGTTGTCACTGACATTTTCAACTAACTATAACCTTTGCTTTTTTTTTGAAATTTTGAAGTTTTTTTAAAACAAAAACATTGTTTCAGTACACTGAATTATAACGTTACTTTAACCTATGTTTTTTTCAGTGAACTTCTAGGATTTTTTTTGTAAATAAAGTAATATTTTATTACCATACGTAAAGCCAACCCCACGGCAAACCCCCACAAGGAGCCAATCCCATGCTGCCCACAGCTTTTAGCAATGCACAGCAGGGTGTTGACCACAGGGCTTGGCCTGTGGCCATACCCTGTGGCCAACCAAACCGGTGGCAGCCAACTCCACACTGTGCATGGCCTTTTGTCGTGTACGCCACAAGTTGGCCACAGGGCCTGACTTGCAGCCAGACCCTATTTCCAACTTCCCGCAGGCAGCCAAATCCATGCTGCACACAACCTTTGGCTGTGAGCAGCGAGGTTTGTCCACAGGACTTGGCCTACCATCAGGCCCTGTAGCCAAACCCCCAGCAGGTTGACAACCCCACACCGCGCACAGCCTCTGGGGCTAGATTTTAGACCCCAGGGACCCCATCAGGTGGGGCCAGTTTCAATAAAGAGGCCTCCCCCTACTCAAGCCTTAAAATACCCTGGGGACCTCATCCCCTGGGCCAAATACAATAAAAATAAGGAAGGGGCAGTGCGGCTCCTCACCCGAAGCCTTTTTGAGCCCCAGGAACCTCATCCCCAGAGCCAAACTCTAAGGGGTGAGTGGGCATGCAGCTCCCCTCCCTGAGCCTTTTTAGGCCCCGGAGATCTCCCAAGGCCAAACCAATAAAAAAGAAAGGGGGCTGTGTGTCCCTCTGCCCAAGCTTTCATAGGCCCCATATACCCCATTTCCCAGGGCCTTTTTTTATGTAAGAGGAGAGAGGAGCTGCAAGACCCCCTCCCTTATCAGGCATAAGGGACCTATCCCCTGAGGCCAAAGCCAATTAGAAAGAAGAGGGGGTCGTACGACCCCTGCCCTGACCCTTTTTATGCCCTGGGGACTCTATCCCTCAGGCCAAATGTAATAAAAAGAGGTAAGGGGGTGCTGCCCACCTCCCCAGACTCATTAGGTCCTATGGACCCCATCCTCCGAGGCCGAGTAATTCATGAGGGAAAGGGAGCACGCAGCCTCCTTCCTCGAGCCTTTTTGGGCTCCAGGGATCCCATCCCCTAGGACCGTGTGTTTTTAAAAAGAGAAATGGGGTCAGGCGCCCCTCCTCTTAATTATAGACTGCTGCCCCACAAGGGAATGCCGTCCTCGGGCCCAAAATGGGCCTGGGGAGAGTGGGCTTACTGACAACCCCCCTCGCCTTATATATATTTTAAAAAATGGAGCCTGCCATTTTCTTTTTGTTTTTGCTGCAATCCCACTGTAGTCCCACGGTATCATGCTCAAAACTGCTGCTTTTGTTTTTTATTTGTGCCCCTGATGGATCACTCTGTGTCCCTCCCATGGGGCCCAGGGGGGCATGGTGCATGTTTTTTTTTTTTTTTTTTTAAAGCTCAGGACAGGGGACTAAGGGTCTGATTTAGACATTGGCGGAGGGGTTACTCCCTCACAACTAAATCCCATTGGATATAATGAGATTTTGATTTCAGCGAACAGGCTATCCGTCACTGTTGTGAAACCCCTCTGCCAATATCAGGCCCTATGTCTCGAGTTCTCTAATGGCTGCCAGCAACATGTTTCTCATGTTGTTGGCAGCCAGTCAGAGCTCTCACTGCTGAGGGAGTTTGACTCCTGCAGGAGCGAGATGGCCCACAGGAAATAAAATACTCCTCAGGTCAATCAGAAAGCTCTATTCTTAAATTGGTGCTCAAGAGAGATTCTTGCTAGATTATTGCGGAGCCAACCGTCCAAATATACAAATATTTTAGAAACCTTGATTTCTCAAAAACTAATAAGTGGGTCTAAACCAAATCACAACAAGCACAATCTTCGAACCAAGGTCTAGCTTCCTGCCAAATGTGGTGTAATTCCTTTGAGCAGTTTTTGCAGAAGCGCTTCTTAAAGAAGTCTTTGAAAAATGCATGTGGATTTAGCATTTTGGAATAGCAACACAAAAACGCAAAAACGCATTTCCTATGGAAATGCTGACCTAACTATACCCAGTGAGGACCACCACTGGGTTTTATATATATATATATATATATATATATATATATATATATATATATATAAATACATAAATATATATATAATGTTTTTGGGAACCAGGAACCACTGTTTTTCGCTCACTGAGTCAGAAGAAAGTATAATCAGGATGAAAAACAAGATCTTTATCTCGCAAAACGCATTTCAGCTGACACAGCAGCCTTGATCACATGATTGTTGACAGATTCTTTCCGGTGCAATGCAACACCTCAGCAGGGTTCGAAGCTGTTACAGGAGCCAAAGGTGTCTGTCTGTCTATCTATCTATCTCTCTATCTCTCTATCTTTCTGAGAAATTATACACATTAATTAATAATATTTTAAATATTAGTTAACATTTTTTAAAGTACATTTCTCTAACCTTTAATCAATTCACTCAAAATGAATGTACATTAATGAAACACAATTTCTAATTATATTTACTAAATATTATCTATCAATCTTTCTGAGAAATTATACAAATTAATAAATAATATTTTAAATATTAGTTAACTTATTTTTTTAAGCTAATTTCTTTAACCTTTATTAAGTACAATGAAAACAAATTTACATTATTTAAACGCAATTTTTAATTATATTTCCTAAATATTATTCAAAAATAAAAAAAATACGAGTGAGGTTGGTTTTATTTTGTTCTGTTCAATTATTCAGTAAAACTGATTGTGAAGAGTTAATGTACATTTTCATTAATATTTTACATTAAAAGATTTGTAATAATTGTGTTAAAAATGAATACAGTTAATTCATTTTCCCAATGCTTTCCCAACTGGAAAGTGTATGCTTTACTGTAGCAGAGATCCCCACCTACATGTGTAAAGTTGCCAGTAGTAATTTTGCCATCCTTACCTTTTGTGCTCAGCATCCTGCCATCATGTTAGGTCAACCCAAAAGACCAAACATTAAGATCCTTCAAAGATTTTGCCATCAAGAAACTAATGCATTAACTCATCCTTTGCCTTGCCAGATCTATGCCTGAAGCCAACATCCTAAACCACTTCAATACTTTTTTAAAAACTATCTGAACATCCACGTTCCATCAAAAACATGAGTGCAAGCCAAAATCGTCAGCACCCTGGTACTCTAACGACCTCGCTGCCAATAAGAGCTCCATCCACAGAGGGGGAAGAAAATGGATGAAAAATAGAACTCCCGATGACCCCCATGATACTGAAGTGTTTCTGAGCAACACTCACAGAGCACATCAGTCAAAGCACAGTGGTATATCAACCAATCAATAAAGCTATCAACAGAAGCAGAACGCTTTTTAAGGCAATCAAGCACTGTATCAGCACCCTGTCTTACCCACTGACCCCACACTTCACAAGCAAATACAATGCCATCAACCTCTTCTTTAATGAAAAAACAAAGAGGATTGAACAGCAGGTCGACAACATCAAGTCTGCTTTTCCTCTTGTGCCCAATAATTCTCATAGAATCCCGCAATTGTCATCCCTCAAAGCCCGGTCTTTCACAAATCTTGGCAATAAACAGAACTCCCTCAAAGCCACGTCCTCTGAAGATGATTTAGTACCTTTGTCCTTCACCAATGCTCTCTCCAGGGAAGCTCTCTCACCACTGTTCATTATTGTCAATGCCTCACTCACTTAAGGCATCTTCTCAGAAGTTTTCAAGACAGTCCAGATCCTCCCACTCCTAAAGAAATCTACATTAGACACTGGACCAATTATTGGTCCATCACTCACCTTTCTTTCTGAATTAAAATCACGAAAAAAAGCAGTTTATGCCCAACTCCAAGATCACATCAAAGCTAGCCATCTCTACCAATCTGGCTCAAATGACTCTGCAGTAGACAACACTACCTCACACATCATAGCCTATACCTTCCTGACCACAGATGAAGAGGACTCATGCCTTCTGATAAGGCTAGACTTCTCATCTGTCTTCAACACAGTTGACTATCCAACAATCATCAACATCCTTGAGTCCTGAATAGGATTCACTGGCAATGTCTTTCACCATCTCTCTTTCTACCTTTTCAACTGACACCAGTTTGTTCAAATGGTCCACTCAAAGTGCCAAAAGATCCTTGCCACTTGCAAAGTCCCCGAGGGATCTACTCTGTCTATTGTCACCTTCAACATCTACATGGACACCCTTCAGGCTTTACTTTCAAATAACAGCATCAAGACTCACCAGTAAGCCGATGCACAACGCTGCCTGAAAGTCTCCTCTGCTCCTGACTTCCAATGCCTCAAACAGTGCCTGCACCTCATCCAGACCTGAATGTTCAACATGTACTCAAAGCTCTAACCAAACAAGACACAATTCCTGTCACATGCCAAGAACAACAAGCAAGGAACAGTACAAACTTGGCTCAATGCAATGACATGACAGCTTTAAACCTCACCGCCAACCAAATGTTAAATTACATTGGGGGTCATTCCGACCCCGGCGGTCAAGGACCGCCGGGGCCGGGGATGCGGGAGCACCGCCAACAGGCTGGCGGTGCCCCGCAGGGCATTCTGACCGCGGCGGTTTGGCCGCAGTCAGACAAGGAAAACCGGCGGTCTCCCGCCGGTTTTCCGCTGCCCTGGGAATCCCCCATGGCGGCGCAGCTTGCTGCGCCGCCATGGGGGATTCCGACCCCCTCACCGCCATCCTGTTCCTGGCGACTCCGACCGCCAGGAACAGGATGGTGGTGAGGGGTGTCGGGGGCCCCTAGGGGCCCCTGCAGTGCCCATGCCAATGGCATGGGCACTGCAGGGGCCCCTGTAAGAGGGCCCCACTTTGTATTTCAGTGTCTGCTTTGCAGACACTGAAATACGCGACGGGTGCCACTGCACCCGTCGCACATACCCACTCCGCCGGCTCCATTCGGAGCCGGCTTCCTCGTGGGGAGGGGTTTCCCGCTGGGCTGGCGGGCGGCCCTCTGGCGGTCGCCCGCCAGCCCAGCGGGAAAGCCAGAATGGCCTCTGCGGTCTTTCGACCGCGGAGCGGCCATTTGGCGGCTCCCTCCAGGCGGGCGGCTCCCGCCGCCCGCCGGGCTCAGAATGAGCCCCTATGACTGGACACAAACCTCATCCTCAAGGAACACTTTGCAAAAAAAAAAAGATATCTAGGTACCCGTTTTCTCTTCTAAAGTAAGTGAACCAGTTTCTTCTAGAAAACAACTCTAGAACTGCTCTTCAAGCCCTTGTACTCTTGCCTCTGTATGATAGTAAAGCCCTACTCCACGACTTGCCAGGCTCCATACAGGCATCCTTTAGAGGCATTCTACATAATGCAGCATGTCTCATCCAAGGCCAGAAGAAATATGATCACATGACCTCCATCCTGATGGAACTCCTTGGATTTTCATCTTCAAAACCAGCTGCATCATTTACAAAGCAAACATTTAAAAAGCCAACATGTAGGGAATTGGCTTACTGGTTGAGGGGATTAAACCCTATTCAAGCAGCAAACACAATTCTTGTCAGGGTGAAACACAAGCAAACCCCAAATTAATCTGTGCTGAACCTTCTGGTAGTTCCGCATGAAAGCATCCAGGCTTAACCTAGAGGCAATGTGTAAAGTATTTATGCAGAACTTCAAATAGTAATAAAGTGAAAAGACAACACAAGAAAAATCCCACATCAGTTTAGTAAAGTAAAATTTAATAAATGATTTGACACAAGAACAATTCCAATTAGTACAATGGGAGATATGCAATTGTAAAGGTTTTGTGAAAATCAGGTGCTAACAAGCAAAAGAGTCATCCCTGGTCATCTGGTCACGGTAAGCCGGGTCCAAGTCACAAGTGCAGGCAGACTGTGATGAAGCGCGGGCTGGATACAGGACTGAGTTCAATCCAAAGACAAAGTACCCTGTGGCCTGGGCATCAAGACGCAAAGTCCTTGCGTCGAGCTGTACGGACCGGCATCAAGGAGCTGTCAACGAAGAGCTTCAATGTGAGGTCCGGCATCGAGATTGTCATGCAACAGAGGAGTCAATGACCATCAACGAAAAGCTGCAATGCGAGGTCCTGCATCATCGTTGAAGATGCCGACAGGACTTGAAGACTTGTGCTGTGATACGTCAGCACATTGGACAAGACATGTTGTGGGGGCTGGTGTTGGCATTGGGCTACTTTGACGAAGTCGCTGGTGATTGCGAGGACTTGCGCTGAGATGCATCGACAACGAGAACGAGCTGTGTCACACTGGCCGGAAGACAATGACAGGCTGCGTCACACTTTATCAAGATGGATAGAGATGTGTCAACTTTGAAAAAGTATTTTCCTGTCCCTCTGGTATGAACAGGGGGCTAGTCACCTGACACTTGGAGATTTCCTGGAGTTCTGGGTTCACACAGTTAGGGTTGATTGAACAGGGAAGGCCTGCCAGTAGTAAAATCAAATGTAACACTTTTTCATTATCAGGGCATTTAAAAGTCAAAAGTACATGTTCAATTTTTTTAATACACTGCACCCTAACCTATGGGCTGTTGATGGCCTACCCTATAGGTGACATATGTAAAAAAAAAAAGGAGGTTTAGACCTGGCAAAAGGTGTATTTTGCCAAGTCGAAATAGCAGTTTAAAACTTCCTACAGGTTGTAATGGCAAGTGTTAGACATGTTTTAATAGCTATTTAAGTGGGTGGCATAATGAATGCTGCAGACCTACTAGTACCATTTAATTTACAGGCCCTGGGTACATGCAGTACCACTTTAATTAGGGCTTCCAGGTGAATGAAATGTGCCAATTGGCTGTAAGTCAATGTTACCATGTTCAAAGAAGAGAGCACAAGTACTTTAACGCTGGTTAGCAGTGGTAACGTGTGCAGAGTCCTAAGGCCAGCAAAAACAAAGTCAACAAAAACGGGAGGATTGAAGGCAAAAAGTTAGGGAAAACCATGCTAAGGATGTCAGGTCCAACACAACATAACCAGCACTTCTGGTTATCTTGCGGACAAGCTTACCATCTATTTTGGCTCTGGGCATATCTATATCCTGGTCACCATCAGACTGGGTAGTAAGAAGTGTAAATCTAGAAGAAAAAAAACAAGGCAGCAGGCCTTTTCCATCTATGCACCCAAGATATGGAACACCACCCTGTATCCACAAGGACCACCTCATAGCTGCTCCAGTTTTGGAAAGAGTTGAAGACAAACCTGCTAAAACAACATAACGGGCCTCATTACGATTTCAGCGGATGGGAAAGCCCGTCCACCAAAATTCCGATGGGGAGGTTGCCGCCATTGTCGCTTCCTCCCCACTGGGCCCATTACGAGTTTCCCGCTGGGGGAAACGGCCTACAGCATTGTCTCCGGCTCATAACAGAGCCAGCGGCAACGCTGTAGTGCGTAGGGTGCACCAGCACGCATCGCGATGTTCACTGTCTGAAAAGCAGACAGTGAACATTGCGACAGGGTTGGCCAGGGGAGGCCCCTGCACTGCCCATGCTGCACAGGTGCAGGGGCCGCTGCACCTGTTCTCCGCCAGCCTCTTCATGGCAGTGCCGCGGTTGTAATATGGCGCTAGGACCGTGATCCTTGCTGTCATGAGACCACCAGGTTTGTAATAAGGGCCTATATCTCAATGCAGTAACAATCAACTAACCAGCTCCATCTCTTATCACTCAGTGACTGGATGCTTGTATTTCAGCCTGAAGAGTGCTCCCCTGTCTAGGTTTGCGCTACACAAACACCATACAAATTCATACCCGTACATAAACATGTAAATTCTGCCTTTGATGTCCCCCTTAACTGAAGTGCTGTAGATATGTAAGTCTTCACTTAGATGTAAATGTATATTCAGAAATGGTGAATAGTGAAAAAGTGCAGACTTACACCAAGGTGAAGGAGCAAATTTACACGTGAGTAAATCTACATATGTAAATTTACCTTTGTCAACAGAGCCATAAGAATGGCATATGTTTAAAGTAAAGCTGAATTACATCATAATTTTAGGAACTACATTTTCACAATGTTTTCTCACTTTGCATAAAAAAGGAAAGAGGTGCTTGTGGGCAACGGAAGCGGAGCATACAGGAGGTACCTCTGAAAAGAAGGAATCAGATTCTCCTAGATGAGTATAATGAGGAGAGTGATAACATGAGGGAGTGTACCAAGAAAGTCTGATTTGAGAAAATACCCATAAATATTGTTAGAGAAAAGAAAGTATGTGATGAAAGTTAACTAATGTTAGTATCCTTTTACTTGTATTACTAAATTTACATTTTTACCTTATAATTTATCAGGGATTGATATTCAAAAAACAAAGCAGGCTAGTTGTATTCCAAGTGCTATACATAACCTTAAGATCTTCTACAATTTTCACAATACTATGTGAGAACGTTTTTCTCCTCCATTTGTATTCAAAATTAGAACACTTTGGAAACTCGGGTCCAGATTTACTACATATTTGCATGGGCGCTCACACAATACAAATCACTGGCATGAATATAGTGTGAATTGACTTTCATTTGTAAAAGATTTATTGCATTGAAAGCCTCTGAAAGTGCAGAGCTCAAAGGAAACGTGCCAAATAGCGTGAAACTCTTGTTAATGTATGCAAAGTTGGCATAACGGGTGAAGAACTGGGCAAACACCCAAAGGAATCAAAGCAAAACCATGCTAACTAGTCACTCAAAGTACTGCGACCTAGTGTTGCATGGAATATCAATGCTACATCAACAGAGTAATAAACAATGTGCAGGAATTGGGGTGAATCATCGTGTTATTTTGTTCACGATGGAATAAGCACAAAATGTAGACATATTACATGGCTTACTGTAGGAAAGTGGTTACTGCAGTTATCCCCCCACCCACACACTTTTTGCCTGATATTGATGCTGATTTGACTGAGAGTGTGCTGGGACCCTGCTAACCAGGCTCCAGCACCAGTGTTCTTTCACTAAAAATGTACCATTGTTCCACAATTGGCACACCCCTGGCGCACAGATAAGTCCAATGTAAAATGTACCAATGGTTCCTAAGGGCTGCAGCATGTGTTGTGCCACCCTAAGGGTCCCCTCACCTAACACATGCACACTGCCATTGCAGATTGTGTGTGTTGGTGGGGAGAAAAAGGCAAAGTCGACATGGCATCCCCCTCAGGGGGCCATGCACACAAAACACTGCCTGTGGCATGGGTAGGTCACCCCTCTAGCAGGCCTTTAAGCCCCAAGGCAGGGTGCACTATACCACAGGTGAGGGCACAGCTGCATGAGCAATATGCCCCTACAGTGTCTAAGTCCATTCTTAGACATTGTATGTACAATGTGGCCATATTGAGTATATGGTCTGGGAGTTTGTCAAAACAAGCTCCACAGTTCCATAATGGCTACACTGAATACTGGGAAGTTTGGAATCAAACTTCTCAGAATAATAAACCCACACTGGTTCCAGTGTTGGATTTATTTTAAAAAAATGCATTCAGAGGGCATTTTAGAGATGCCTCCTGTATTTTACCCAATTCTTCAGTGCAGGACTGACTGGTCTGCACCAGCCTGCCACTGAGAGACAAGTTTCTGACCCCCTGGGGTGAGAGCCTTTGTGCTCTCTGGAGCCAGAAACAAAACCTGCACTGGGTGGAGGTGCTTCACACCTCACCCCTGCAGGATCTGTAACAGATTTAGATGTTGGTGGTTCCATAGGCGAAGGAGCGGCCGAGTCCCGCGGACTCTGCCAAGAATCACCAACCGCCTTAACGGCAGCACTGGAAATAGGGGCTGATGGCGGGACTCCAGCCACCTTTCCTGCCGAGCAGATTTGCGTGTACCTTCCCGCCAAACCAACTGTGGGGTTTCTCATTTGTTTTTACTTTCAGTCCCCAAAATGAGGACTTCTGTTTGTAAGACATTGAGCACTCTCCTCGATGACTCACTAACCAGGAGGCAATTGTTAAAGATTTATTACTCCTTTGGTTGATATTATCATTTCACAAGCATCTCTGTCTCGTTGGCCTTTGCTACTTCAATCTCAAAATGATGCGGTCTATGCTTGTGCATGGTAACAGAATCGGTGAACTTGGAGAACTCTGAAACAATTATAGTCAAGGTGCCAAGAGTGTCCGAATTTGTTCGATTATTCAGGAAGCCATGGTGTTTTGTTAGCACATCAGGATCTATTCATACAAGCTAAGACTGGTATATCAGAAGCTGCAAAATCACCGGAAGGTGATAGAATAGGAGAACATCAGGAACCAGAATCCAAAATTAACCACAGAAAGCCATTCATTTGTATTCACATGGAATGCTTTATCACATTTTGAAACACATATAAAAATGCAGGAAAACCGATCACAGTGCTAAGGAAAAAAATGAATATGGCTAAAGTAATAGAGTTATCTGTTCCAGCATTTACTAGTCATTTAGAGGTAGACCAGAAGGTCATGAAATGCAGATGAGCCAAATGTGTATTCTCTATTGTTAAATGTGAAGAAGGGCTGGACTTACAAGATACAAAGCCCCGGGTTTGTCACCATGCTCCTCCTTGCCTCAACAGGGGTAATAAATACTGTATTATTCTCGGCGCATCTGCACTGATAATTTATGGCAAGCTCCGTTTTGGGTGTATGAGATATAAACAAAGGTATTTAACAAGAACCTGGTCTTAATAAATAGGCCTCGTAAGACTGGGCTAAGTTGTCTTCCTTAGAAAGTGATTGTAAAATTGAATAAATAGAAGTAATAAGTAGGAACTTCTCATGGTACTAGGGCTATATTATAAGAGTAACACCGAATTTTGATTTTTGCACTGTAGAAATGTATGTGTGAATATGTGTTTATTAGCGCACCAGTTTCATACTGTGGAATGCAAAGACTAAGAGGGGTACTATCAAATTCCTACAATACTTAGTAATGGTAAAAATGAGGCATAAAGCACTATATACAATTATTTTACTACAGCTTTTCTGGATGCTTTTAAAGACAGAGCCAAAACCACATGGGCATTTTGCGATAATGCTGACATCATGTGAACTTGGAAAAACTCCTCTCTGGCACACGGGGTTACCCAGAGAGATTAGATGGCACAGACGGTGACCTCAAACGCCCTGACGCTTCGTTTGTCGTGTCCTAGCATGTATGCAAAAACGTATTCAGTTTAGAGCCCGGGTCCCTCTTAATCGAGTAATTTGCTAACTATAATTAGGAGCACTAAGTACTGTGGTGCCCAGACAGCAGCAAAGAACTGAATTAGTCGAGTTTGTTTGAAAGCATACACTATTTCCTGTCCACACTTCACATTGTGCACATGTCCTTTAACAAGTGAATATTTCTAGTCAGTGCGTGGTTCTGATAATTTCAATAGTGTGTTTATTCTGTCCCACAGCCAATGCAACTCTAACTCTGCCCAAATTCCCTCCCTCGGTTCTCAGTGACAAAATCAGATGCTTACCAGACCCTGCTGTCCAGTGGCCGGTCTGAATCTAAAGCACAGACCCACACTAGAGAGTGACTTTTACAGGTATGTAACGTTCCCTCTAAAGCCACACTTCATACCCACTAGAATTAGAAATATTCGAGAGTATAACACCGTGATCAGTTAAATGATTTGACCAAACTATGCCTTCCTGTTGGCTTTACTTCCTGTCATTTCTTCAGTGTAGCAGACTGACTGTCCACACTGCAGGCCTACTGGGACTGGTGTGTAACTTTTCTTCTGCGACAGACCTCATATCCACTGGACTTAATTAATCAACACTTAATTGGCAGTGTATGACCAGGTATAAAATGGAAAGACAGCCAGGAGCAAAAGAAGAGGAATCTGAAGAATTACGCCAAAGACTGGACACTGAGGAGGTCTAAGGAAAGGATGATTCTGTGTCAGGACCGGAGGCTTCTGATTATGCTATCTCTTTCTTTACTATCAAAACACAACAGCCAATAAAAAACTTAAACTACATTTCCCATGAGACAACAGCCTCGATATCAACCCCAATCAGGGTCTACCGTCCCATATATATAATCATAGTCCTCCAAAGTCCATCCTCTTTCTTTGCTGCTCCAGCACAGAGCTAAGTACTTTCTATAACGATCATTTTCATAGTTATACCTCGTTCGTTATTAGCGCGGCCTTGTGCCTTCAGGCGCTTTAGTTTAATTTAATTTTCTTGGGTTTAGGTTTTAATGGTGATATCTAATGTTTATGTACAAGAGTTTTCGTTATACAATTAATCGCGTACGCGCCTCTTTTCATGAGCCCCGCCGGCGAGGAGGCCTGAAGGTGAATGCGGCCTTTCCTCTAATCCACTTCACTTGCAGGACTTCAAGCATGCGCACAAACGCTTCTCTGTGCGAGCACGTTTTCCCTTGCGAGGAGAAGCGGTATTCACGAACCGGCAATAAACGCCAAAGATAATAACCTGCATTCGCTTCAGGATACGCCCGGAGGGGCTGCAACAATACTATTAGAGCTACGCTCAAGGGAAAATTGATATCACGGTGCCTCCCTCCTATTGTTTTTGGCCGGCTGACACTGTACTGGCGTGAGGCATTTGGGTTTTCCCCCCCAATTCAATTCTGTGCATCTGGGACCTTAAAATAAAATAATTATATTTAAGCACAGAGACATGGCCGAATACAGAGATGATGAGCAATATGGGAAGTATGATGCTGGTCATTAGGACCAGCACATGGAGGAGCGCCTTATGGAGGCTCTTGACTTCCACGGGCAGGACTCAGTTAACAAAGCTTTAGTCAAAGCATTACGTCCCTTTGCACAACCTATTTTCAATTTTGGATTCAGGTGCTTTGGCGCAGGTTCAGGGAACCCCACCCTGGGAGAGGTCAATATTAATGAGTCTGGCTGGTCATCTGATGACCTCCTAGATCAGACCGCTACCTCGGTCTTACGTGATCATGAATATGGGGCTTTCCAAAATCACTCAACCCCCTCTGTGCAAACTAGCCAACATTCTGACTCTGATTCTTCTAACTCAGATAGGTCCCCTGTTCAAGACAAATTACAGAGTAAACACAAGCGTAAAGCACATCACGCTAAAGATTCTGCGACACCACCTTCTGGAAAAAAATTACAATTTGACCCTGACACTTTTATACACCCTCGTTCCACGGAATGGGTTCCATGTCAAGAGGTGGAAGAATATGTGCAGTCTAGACTGCGAGAAAGCTTTGAGAAGGACGTCTGGAACACCCTCCGCTCTGAATGCCCCCGTCCAGCCCTATCTGGCAAAGTTGCGGAGACTCCGGAACTTGATCCGCACATGGTAACTTTCTTAAAAAAGGTACACCAAGGACCCCAAGAAGGGTATTGACAGGGCCTGGAGAAGTTGCCAGGATAAATGATTAGATATTTCTGGACTGCTTACTAAAATACTAGACATGGCTTTGCAAGCTAAAGAATGGCAAGAATTATTGATCCTGAGATTTTATTAGAATGGGCCCAATGAGCCATGTGTCTCTTAGGAAATGCCAATTCTGCCATTTCTACGGAACATTGAAAATCCCTCCTGCTTCGTATAGACCCAAAATTGACTAAATTGGCACCATTGACCATCTGATGCAGGGTCTTCAGCTAATGGACTCCTGTTTGGAGACAGATTTGTTAAGAATTTGGCCAAATATGTAGCCACTTTCTCGTCCCTAGACAAAGCTCCATCAAACAGGTATTCAATATTGGCCTTTTTCGCAGGGCCGGGTGTTTTGTAGGTCGAACGTCAGGCAGGTTCAGCCCACAGACTTCCAGACCATACTACAGAGGCAGAGGTTCCTCGGGCTACCAAGCCAACACCAAATTCTACCAGGCGAGAGGTCGTGGATACAGAGGTCGTAATCCCAGTGGACCTCACAGAGGAGGACAATATAGCCAAAACTCCACTCAATCAGCTAATTCTACTTCCTTCTCGGGAAGTGGTTCTGGAGGGCAGAGTGAGTCTGTTTGTACACAATTGGTCCCGCATCACTCAAGATGTTCTATTCAAGTCCAGAACAGGTCTCCATTCCCCCTCCTCTTCTTTTTTCCCAACAAGAGAGTCTTTTATAGATCAGGAGGTCAAAGTCTTGCTTCAGAAAGGGACGATCGTTCCTTCCCTTCTCCATCCCAGGGGATTCATCAGCGCCATCTTTTTGGTTCAAAAGAAGGGAGGGGGTTCTCGGTTAGTTCTCAATCTTCGACACTTCAATTCATGGATTGTCTATTGACATTTCAAAATGGAAGACATTCATCTCCTTCGGGACCTTTTGCTGAAAGGGGATTGGATGGTCCGGATAGATCTCAAGGACGCTTATCTGACCATTCCCATTTTCACTCCTCATCGGCGGTTTCTTCAGTTCTTCTGGAGAGCAAGGTGTTACGAGTTCTCAGCACTCCCCTTCGGGCTGTCATCAGCCCCTTGGTGTTTCACCAAGGTAATGCGCCCAGTCGTTCGATGGCTCAGAGAGAAAGGTGCTTGTCTTATTATTTATCTAGATGACATTTTAATCATGGCACAAGAAGAAAGTCTAGTACTTCTGCATCTTTCATAGACAGTTCAGTTACTCCAGGAACTGGGTTTATAATAAACGCGGAGAAATCCCAGTTGGTTACAGCCCATCAGATAGATTTCTTAGGGTTCAAGATAGACACTGTTTCATCTCAATTGAAACTCCCCTCGATCAAGAGATTGGCCATCAAGAAGGAATTGAGGAGAGCATTGCCTGCTCCTTCGATTTCCTTGATGGTTCTTGCCCGATTGGTGGGCCACATCGCATCATCTATTCAGGCCATATTTCTGGGTCCTCTCCACTATCAAGCCCTTCAGGGAATGAAGATCTTACATCTTTGAAAGGGCCTTTCATTTTTTTTTTATTATATCTTTTATTATTTTTCACAACATTATAATGATTAACACAAAATTATCATATTAACACTTCTTAAATCGAAAGGGCCTTTCAATTCGGAGCAAGTGATGTTGTCCCAAGAAGCCCGGACAGAAATTCAATGGTGGTTGACTCATATGGATGCCTGGAACGGCAGAGCAATACTTGCATCAGTTCCGGAGATAGTCATAGATTCAAATGCCAGCAGATGGGGCTGGGGAGCTAGATGTGGACAAACGGAGACAGGGGGATGGTGGTCCCCAGAAAAACTTCAAATGTACATCAATTGTCTGGAGCTTCTAGCAGGCTCTTTTGCGGTGAAGACGTTGTCCCCTGTCAAGGCTCAGTGTTGTATACTTTTGAAAATGGACAGCATTTCCGCTGTCAGATACATAAACAAACTGGGGGGAACGCAATCCAGGATGTTAGCTTAAATTGCAAAAGACTTTTGGCACTTTTTCTAGCCCATCAAATATCTGTCACAGCGGAATATATTCCGGGCACAGTGAATGTGATAGCAGATTGGAACTCCCGATACCTTCGGGATGTCAGCGACTTGAGGTTGCATCCCAGGGTTTTTCATTTTCTCAATTATCTGTGAGGTCCTTTTTCAATAGACCTGTTTGCGTCACGTCTGAATGTGCATCTTCCAAGTTTTTACAGCTGGGGGCCATATCCGCAAGCTCTCAGTTCAGACGCTTTCCTCCAGTTATGGTCGGAGGAACTGGCTTATGCGTTTTCTCCCTTCTCGATGATTCACCGAGTTCTCTCCCAGGTCCTTCGACAGAAGGCGGAAATTATCCTAGTGGCTCCCTTTTGGCACAATCTTGGTTCCCAGTGGTGTTGGCCCTTTGTTGCGCAGCTCCTGTGCAGAGTCAGGGATCGGAAGATTTCTTGGTGGATCCGATGGGCCTTCCACATCCTCTCATTCTGGAAGGGCAGTTATCCCTCATGGCATGGAGGATTTCGTTGGATTGGAACAGGTCTCTCAGAGTTCGGAGAACACAAAATTCTTTCTCACCCAATCCTTGGCACCTAGCACGCATAAAGAATACGCTTCAGCTTGGAAGCGATGGTTGGATTGGTGCGGTCAAAGGAACATGGATCCTGTGGGGGCCTCTGTGCATATGATGGCAGATTTTTTGTCACATTTGGCTACGCAAGGTTTAGCCTATAGAACGATTAATAATTTCAGATCTGCCATTTCAGCAAAACATCCCAGAGTTGATGGTAAACCGATTGGTGAGCACCCACTGATTTGTAAGCTTCTACGTGGCATTAGATTGTTGCGTCCCCCTCAACCTAAATATTTGGTTTTGTGGGATGTTAATATTATATTGAAGTTTCTAGTGGCTTGGCCAGCCAATGAAGGTTTATCCAGGAAACAGCTGTCAGCAAAATTAGCTATGTAGCTTTGTCTTATTTCCTGGAGGAGGGTATCGGATGTTAAAGTTCTGGATACTGCAGGCAGAGTATTTACTCCTACGGGTGTCTCCTTTAGAATCACTAAGCGCACTAAATCAAATTCTACATGTATTTCTTATCCAAGTTTTAGAGAAAATGCTAAATTATGTGTAGTTAAATGTCTAAAAGTGTATGAAGATGTCACTCGTGAGTTTCAAAGGGATTTTATTGGACAGTTATTGATTTCTCTTCAGAAACCTTTTGGGCCTGTATCTTCCGCGACATTGGCCAGATGGGTTAGATGGTTTCTTCAGGAAGCGGGAATTGACACTTCAATCTTTGTAGCCCATTGTGTTACAGGGGCTCTGGCTTCGAAGGCATTTAATTTGGGTTCCAGATTGGAGGATATTATGCGGGGTGCAGTTTGGTCTTCAGATTCCACCTTTACACTTTTCTATCATAAACTTATTGTGGGTGTTGCTTCCGTAATCGTAGATCAACTTTAAGCTAGCATAATCAGAAGCCTCCGGTCCTGACATAGAATCAAAAGGTTTCAAGCTTACGCGACAAGAATTTTCAATTCTATTAACCCCTTCGCTGCCAGGCCTTTTCCCCTCCTGTGACGAGCCTTTTTTTGGCTATTTGGGGCAGTTCGTGCTTGAGCCCTCATAACTTTTTGTTCACATAAGCTACCCACGAAAAATTTGTGTCATTTTTTCGAACATCCTAGGGATTCTAGTGGTACTCAGACTTTGTGGGTTACCCTGAAGAAGACCCAGAAATTAGCCAAAATACAGCAAAAATTTCATTTTTTTCAAAAATATGGGAAAAAAGGGCTGCAGAAGAAGGCTTGTGTTTTTTTCCCTGAAAATGGCATCAACAAAAGGTTTGTGGTGGTAAAATCACCATCTTCCCAGATTTCAGGAACAGGCAGACTTGAATTGGAAAACCCAATTTTTCAACACAAATTTGACATTTTACTGGGACATACCCCATTTTTACTATTTTTTGTGGTATCAGCCTCCTTTCAGTTAGTGACAGAAATGGGTGAGAACTCAATGCTGGATCCCAGAAAACTAAACATTTCTCAAAAAAGTAGACGACATTCTGAATTCAGCAAGGGGTCATTTGTGTAGATCCTACAAGTGTTTCTTACAGAAAATAACAGCTGAAATAAAAGAATATTGAAATTGAGGTGAAAAAAACAGCCATTTTTCTCCACGTTTTACTCTGTAACTTTTCCCTGCGATGTCAGATTTTTTAATGCAATATACCGTTACGTCAGCTGGACTCTTCTGGTTGCAGGGATATATAGGGCTTGTAGGTTCATCAAGAACCCTAGGTACCCAGAGCCAATAAATAAGCTGCACCTTGCAATGGGTTTTCATTCTATACCGGGTAGACAGCAATTCATTTGCTGAAATATAAAAAGTGAAAAATAGGTATCAAGAAAACCTTTGTATTTCCAAAATAGCCACAAGATAAGGTGTTGAGAAGCAGTGGTTATTTGCACATCTCCGAATTCCGGGGTGCCCATACTAGCATGTGAATTACAGGGCATTTCTCTAATAGACGTCTTTTTTACACACTGTCTTACATTTTGAAGGAAAAAATGTAGAGAAAGACAAGGGGCAATAACACTTGTTTTGCTATTCTGCGTTCCCATGTCTCCTGATAAAAATCGTACCTCACTTGCATGGGTAGGCCCGCAACAGGAACTGCCCCAAAACACAACGTGGACACATCACATTTTCACAAAGAAAACAGAGCTGTTTTTTGCAAAGTGGCTAGCTGTGGATTTTGGCCTCTAGCTCAGCCGGCACCTAGGGAAACCTAGCAAACCTGCGCAGTTTTGAAAACTAAACACCTAGGGAAATCCAAGATGGGGTGACTTGTGGGGCTCTGACCAGGTTCTGTTACCCAGAATCCTTTGCAAACCTCAGAATTTGGCCAAAAAAACACTCTTTCCTCTCATTTCGGTGACAGAAAGTTCTGGAATCAGAGAGGAGCCACAAATTTCCTTACACCCAGCATTCCCCCAAGTCTCTCGATAAAAATGGTACCTCACTTATGGGGGTAGGCCTAGCGCCCGCGACAGGAAAAGCCCCAAAACACAACGTGGACACATCACACTTTCACAAAGAAAGCAGAGCTGTTTTTTGCAAAGTGGCTAGCTGTGGATTTTGGCCTCTAGCTCAGCCGGCACCTAGGGAAACCTAGCAAACCTGCGCAGTTTTGAAAACTAAATACCTAGGGAAATCCAAGATGGGGTGACTTGTGGGGCTCTGACCAGGTTCTGTTACCCAGAATCCTTTGCAAACCTCAGAATTTGGCCAAAAAAACACTCTTTCCTCTCATTTCGGTGACAGAAAGTTCTGGAATCAGAGAGGAGCCACACATTTCCTTACACCCAGCATTCCCCCAAGTCTCTCGATAAAAATGGTACCTCACTTATGGGGGTAGGCCTAGCGCCCGCGACAGGAAAAGCCCCAAAACACAACGTGGACACATCACACTTTCACAAAGAAAACAGAGTTGTTTTTTTGCAAAGTGCCTAGCTGTGAATTTTGGCCTTTAGCTCAGCCGGCACCTAGGGAAACCTAGCACACCTGTGCAGTTTTGAAAACTAGACACCTAGAGGAATCCAAGATGGGGTGACTTGTGGGGCTCTGACCAGGTTCTGTTACCCAGCATCCTTTGCAAGCCTCACAATTTGGCCAAAAACACACTTTTTTCTCTCATTTCGGTGACAGAAAGTTCTGGAATTAGAGAGGAACCACAAATTTCCTTCCACACAGCGTTTCCCCAAGTCTCCCGATAACAATGGTACCTCACTTGTGGCAGGAGGCCTACCGCCCGCGACAGCAAAAGCCCCAAAACACAATGTGGACAAATCACATTTTCACAAAGAAAACAGAGCTGTTTTTTGCAAAGTGCTTAGCTGTGGATTTTGGCATCTAGCTCAGCCGGCAACTAGGGAAACCTAGCAAACCTGTGCAGTTTTGAAAACTAGACACCTAGGGGAATCCAAGATGGGGTGACTTGTGGGGCTCTGACCATGTTCTGTTACCCAGAATCCTTAGCAAACCTCAAACGTTTGGCCAAAAAAACGCTTTTTTCTCTCATTTCGGTGACAAAAAGTTCTGGAATCATAGAGGAGCCACAAATTTCCTACCTCCCAGCGTTTCCCCAAGTCTCTTGATAAAAATGGTACCTCATTTGTGGGGGTGGGCCTAGCGCCCCGACAGCAAAAGCCCCAAAACACAATGTGGACACATCACATTTTCACAAAGAAAACAGAGCTGTTTTTTGCAAAGTGCCTAGCTGTGGATTTTGGCCTCTAGCTCAGCCAGCACCTAGGGAAATCTAGCAAACCTGCGCAGTTTTGAAAACTAGACACCCAGGGGAATCCAAGATGGGGTGACTTGTGGGGCTCTGACCCGGTTTTGTTACCCAGGATCATTTGCAAACCTCAAAACCTGGCCAAAAAAACACTTTTTCCTCTCATTTCGGTGACAAAAAGTTCTGGAACCAGAGAGGAGCCACACAGCGTTCCCCCAAGTCTCCCGATAAAAATGGTACCTCACTTTTGTGGGTGGGCCTACTCCCCGCGAAAGGAAATGCCCTAAAACACTATCTGGACACATCAAAATTATCAAATACAAAACGACCTGCTTTTGCGGGGGCATCTGCGTTTTTGGTCCTGGGCTCAGCAGCCTTCTAGGGAAACCTACCAAACCCAGACATTTCTGAAAACTAGACACCCCAGGGAGTCTAGTGTGGTGTGACTTGCGTGGATCCTTCAATGTTTTCTTACCCAGAATCCTCAGCAAACCTCATATTTTACTTTAAAAAAATCAAATTTTTCCCACATTTCTGTGTGGGATCACCACACTGTAACAAATTTCATACCACTCAACGTTCTCCTCAGTCTCCTGGTAAAAATGATACCTCATTTGTGTAGGTGGGCCAAGTGCTTGTGAAAGGGAAGAGCTAAAAACATGTTGATATTGAGGGGGAACCAAAGGGGGTCCAAAAGGGCAGTTTGCAAAAAAAAAAATTTTTAGGCTGACAAGTGCAGCAGAATTTTTTATCGGTATAGATGAGACAATGCTGGGTGGTAGGAATTTTGTGGATTCCTGCAGATTCCGGAAGGTTCCATCACAAAAACATGGGGAAAATGTGTGATTTCCAGCAAAGTTGGAGGTTTGCAGGGCATTGTGGGTACAAAAATGGTGCGGGTGCATGTGAAACACCACCCTGGAATCACCCAGATGTTTACTTTTCAGATGTGTCTTGGTCTTGTGGATTTTTCTACATGGCAGCGTCCCAAAGTCCATAAAGTGCAGCCCTCACCATTCAAAGTGGGACGATTTTAAGAGTTAGCCAAGCTCTCATGGCCCAAATGTAAATCCAAAACCCAAAATAATCAAATGTCTTCTTGCTTGCTGTGGGATAAGATGTTTTAGAGTGTAGTGCAGTTTTGGGTCAAAAAATGTACCTCCGGCTAACGCCATTTCTTTGCACCGTGTGGGCGTCAAATTTATACTTTGACGCACTGCAGCGCAAACCACAGGTGTAAGTCATTTTCTCTGACATACACCACAGCGTCACGTCGTAAAGGAAAACGACGTTAATTCGGTGGAAATGACTGTGAGCCGATTTACGACACTGCAAACTGGATATGCAGCGTTTTTTGACACAATTGCGTCAAAACTCACCGCAAACACAGCAATTTGTGCAGAGGAGAGCCAAAATGGATCCCAGATGCTTGCACAGAACCCAGGAAGATGACAACAGACCAGGAACCAGCCAGGAGGACCCACACAAGACCCAGGACAGGGAGAAGAAGAAAATAAAGTGTTGCTTAAGTGCAGAGGAGCAGGAAATTCTGGTTAAAGAGGTGACGGAACGCCAGCACCAACTGTTTGTTACCTCAAAGTTGCCAATCAGTAGGAGAGAGGCAATATGGCAACAAATTGTTGACAAGATTAACAGTGTGGCAGAAGTACGCAGAACAGTCATCGAGTGCAAGAAACGCTGGCATGACTGCAAGCGCAGGACCAAGGAAAAGATGGGCAGGAACAGGAAGGCAGCACTGCAGACTGGAGGTGGGAGTCCAGCACACCAGGAGGCCCTGGACCACATGGAGGAGATGGTTGCAGCCGTCATCCCTGAGGAGATCGTCACAGGGATTCAAGGACAGGACAGCGCAGACTACCAGGAGACAACGCACATGCAGGGTAAGTCGCATGGGGAATTAAAATGCACAAATGTTAACTGCCAGCGGCTGGGGGGAATACCTACTACACAATGCATGTAAGTCATTATATTCCGGGAGTGGCATGGGTAAAGGGGCACTGGGGCATGGCCTGTTCAGAGGAAACCTGGGGCGCACCACTACACAACACCAACAACCTTACCATGGGTGTATGCTGCCATGCCAAGGATGCTGCAAAGGTAAAGCCAGGCCAGGAGGGAAGGGCACAACGTCAAACTGGCATCCCGTCACACGTCAGCCACTATATTCCCTACATTAACTAGGGCCCAATTAACAACTTCTAGCCATACCAACAACTGGAATGTAACATTGACAACAGTTGCCACTACCACCTCCGCTGTGGGTGCTGGTCAAGTAGCTAATGGCAGTAACATCCCCATGGATCAAAAACACCCAAATTAGAGGGTTTAGGATGACAACGTTAACAATCCCCTGAAACAAGACAAATTTTCCAGTCCTGTCAAATGTGAATGTCCATAGTTGCCGCAAACATTAGCCAATGTCATCCACATTAGGAGGTACACAGCACTAATGTCATACCCATGCTGCATATGTCAGGGATCATCCTGTGCCTGGGTCACAATGCAACATCCCAAATGTCATACTGCTCAGACAACAGCATTGAGGGGGAGGACACATGTAACTGGTCACAGCAATACAACTGCACAGTCAGAAGAGGAAATAGGACACTGCTACGACTATCAGGGCAATCCAATGTACCACACATTCCCCAACATCAGCAGTACAGATTACCAATGCTGACATCCATATTGTGCCATAACAATGCCATACACAGTATATGCTACATTTCAACTACATAGGGGTGGATGTGAAAGATCAGAGACTGGGGCAGGTCCAGATTGTTAAGTATGGTGCTAGTGCCATCACAGCACCCACAGCCAGTGAAAGGCCTTACCATGAGAATGGAAGTAGACGGAGGGTTGAGTAGGACAAGAAGGTGGCAAATCACTATTTGTCCAGAACCAACACCTAGAGGAGATGATGCTGACAAGTCCACAAACTGACCACTATACATGTGACATGCAGGTGGGGCATATGCCTGGGAGAATGCCCATCTGAAAGACAGGAGCAATGAACAGGAACCAAGATCACAATGTGAAAATAATCACAAGGCAGGCATGTCACATTACAAAGCCCACAACACTGACACACTAATTGTACCGTATTTCATTGCAGAGGACGATGGATCTCCTGCGGATATGCCTGTCTAGGACTACCCTGATGACATGGATGACGAGCTGACAAACATCAGCCAGCAGACCCTCCAAGAGGTCCTTGGAACCCTCCAGACCCCACCTTCAGTCACAAGGAGGAGCACAGATACAGCAACCATCACAGAGGACCCACCCACCACCCCAATTGTATGACCTGCCACCTCCAATACAGCTGAGGACTCTGACGACACTAGCACCAGCTTTGAGAGAACTGTAGTCGGAGTACAGCGGGAGCTGGCCAAGGAGGTGCGGGTGGGGATGCAAACTATGGCAGCCAGCCTAGAGGGGGTGCGTTCGTGCATGATGTCAACTGAAGAACAGGCAGCAGCTATGCAAGGGCGAACAACTATCTTGCAGGAATTAGAAAAAAGGCTGAAGGAAATCAGCACAGCTGTAATGCAGTTCACCCAACACCTACAACAGCAATCCTGTCAACGCGTGCACAAATGCAACATTTAACCCCTCAGGGCCGACCTGGCTGCCTACCACCGTGATGTGGCTGCTATTCTTAAGAACCAGCAGATTCTCCTTGCAGCAGTACTGCCCTTAAGACCCCCACAGTTGGCAGCTACTAGGATATCGGACTCCACGTCTACAAACACTGAGGTGTGTGTGGCTCCTTCACAACCACCACCACCAAGGGCAGAGGGGGCAACACACACATCAGAAGATGAAGACCAGCAACAGATCACCTTCACACGTAAGAGTACCCGGTAGCACTAGTCCCTGCCACATGGCCACCTATTACCAAGGTCCTGGGCTTTGTAACATGCCAGTTTTGCAACAACTGTACTCAAGCACTGTTCTGCAACCCACTGTTTATCTTGTCAGCCTGCCCTGTGATTGTCTCTCACTAACTCATTGGCAAGTCCTGTCCCTCTGCACTGTCTGACACTTCACCCCAGCATGTCCAATGACATGTCCTTTTGCACTTGTGTAGGATCACAACGGAAGATGTCACTATAATGGACTCACAATCATGGACAATGTACATATAGCACTACAGCACTTTTCAATAAATAGCACTTACACAACCAGTTTGTCTCTGTGTAATGTGACACATCAACCGTGCAGTAGATCAGTGAAGTGTCCCGCCTGTCAATTATTATAGATTGTCAATACAACTGCCCTGAAATAATGTTGGCTGATAACTATGCACATTGGCCTGGATAGTACCATACTCTGCCCTTCCTGAGGGTTATTTCTGAGGAAAATAGAAACTATACACCATAATGCTGTGTTGGACAGAATAACGCTTCCTCAAGGCATGTCAAATCCAGAAAATAGTGCCTTCAAATTGTTGCTTTAATGCAAAACTAACGTATGTGACATTTCCCACAAATTTAAGCTAACATGCACCAAACTGCATCAATGGAGGTGTATGAGTTTACATCCAAATAAGTAACCATGCTGAACAGTGTAACAAATCATCCATGTGAGTTATGTACAGTATCCTACAAGAGAGCTTCCTACCACTCACCTTATAAGGATTTCCTTCGACATGAGACGGCAGTCAGACTTAACACAGTGTCCCCAATACTAAATCTGGAAGCACGGTATGTGAAATTGAAAACATACATCATGAAATAACCACACTTTGGGATCCATAGTAACCATGATTGGTGGTTGCAATGAATAGCCAAATCTTAGCTAAGTAGCTTTGGGGTAGCTGCCAATGTTACAGCTCAGTTGGGATTTGTTTGCAGGATAGGATACAAAATCTAATACAAAAGAGACACTGTTCACTCATGCCAAGGCCCTGATCTACAAGCATTTGACACATACTGTAAATGGTTACCTAGCTATTTATTAAACAGTAAAAACAGAATTGAAAACTCGGGGAAAGACCTTACCTAATCTACTCTAACTACTCATTACCCACAACTGTCCCTAACTAACCTAAGCTAAACTTACTTATCACATTTAACTAAACGATCTAAACATCAAACCCCTACCCCCTTTATGAGACGGGACACTTGGAGGACAACAGATACTAACCTAAACACATACTATCCTATACTAAACAAATATATAATTTTTTGTATTTTTTTTTTTTTTTAAACACAAGAACCCCAACATTGACCCCCACCCACCCACACACATAAAAATAAACAGCAGAAATATTCAGAAACCCCCACCCATTAACACTAACTAAACTAACAGCCCATACTAACCTAACACTAAGCCCCCTAAACCCACAAAGTGTAAGAACCAGGAAAGAGGAGGGAGGGGAGGGAATCATGTCTGTCTACATGTCTACAGGTTGGCCCTCCTCAGGGTCTTCTTGATGGAACGCACCTGCTGGTTGACTTGTGCCACCTCCTGCTGCAGTCTGGTCATCTTTCTTAGGACACGGTCCAATTTCCTTTGCATATGAGAAAAAGCAGCATGGTCAATGGCTGCAGCAGGGGTGGTCTGAGTGCCAGCCGAGGAAGTATGGGCCCGTGTTGTGTCAATGGCTGTAGGCTGCCCTGCAGGTGGTGCTATGCTTGGTCCTGGAGCAGTTGCTGTTGATGGTCTGGCAAAGGTCCCATCTGCTGTTGGTGCCTCCTGGGTGGTAGTGGTGGTGGCTGTAGTAGACACAGAAGGGCTGCCTTGTGCAAATGCCCTCCAAGCTCCGGAGGCTCGTTCATGGCGATATCTTCGGGCAATGTTGCGGTACCCAGACTCGCCATCATGTATGTGGCGGTATCTCATTGCCCGCCGTTGAAACTCCCTGACCTGGATGGGAGTCATATTTGCAGCTGTTAAGACAAATAGAAAATCAAACATTAGGTACTGCATTGTGTGAAATGGCACAAGAAGTAAATCAGACAATACATCTAATGTACTTGTAACAGCACATATCCTCAAAGAGATCATTGATTGTCCCTGAGGAAGTACATGGCAAGCCAGCCTACAAAGGTCCTATCATACATAGCACATCCAAACCCTACAAGATAGGTAACAACTGGAATGATTTTGGCATTATAGTTCTGCCAGTTGTCAGCTAAAAATCATGCTGCACATCCTCCACCACTGCCAGGTCAACAAATGTAATTGTACGGGATGGCAATCTAGGGCCACATGATCTGCGAGTTGTAAATGGACTTGCCAGTATAGAAAGCATGTGCTAATCATGAATGGGTATACTAGGTTCAGACAAGTGCTTCACTGATTTACATGTCTGTGTACCAAACTTGTATCATCAGTCCTAGGTACACTATTCACAACCCTACGCCTGTGTCTGAGGGGGAGGGGTGGACAATCAACTAATAATTTCTAACAACAAGGGCACCCAGGAATCTTAGGAAAGCTGGACATGGATTTGACCCAGCCCACACACCACAGGTAAGGAGGATCTCCAAATAGAAGACAGCTAACCTTTGGACAGTCCCATCAACACTCATGTTTGGAAATGCAGACCTTTGTCCACATCATTTACTACCAGTAAGCCATGACTTACAACAAACTGAGAGATGCAAGAACACCTCTGCCCATGAGTTGCATGCACACCTAGGCCATTGTACTCAAGTGCCACATACTCGTAGCACTACATGTGGAGCTACATGCTGCTAGGAAGTTTAACATACAGTTCAACATGTTCATTAGTGAATAGGGAAGCAGAAGTATGTGGGTAAGACTTTGGCATCCCTATTCTGGGAGAATTTGGGTCTGACTGGCTGACTCCTTCACTAATATGGTCTACTGCGACTTTTTATGAATCAAGTTTTATCCACATGACTCATCCCTATTCACATTGCCGTGCCTACAGGACTGACCCAGAATACCAAAATATGACAATACGAAAAGATGGTGATAAAATGATATTACACTCATGGTACAAAACAAATTATTGGCCAGCACATCACACCTTGCTATGTGCCCAACACACAGGAGTCCATCACACATCACCAGCAAATACCACACATAACAGAAATATCAACACTTACTGGAGATGTCTGGATCCGCAAATCGAGCCACCTCACCAACAGTGTAGTGTGCCGGTCCACCTGCAAGGCATGGCAGGGAGAAATGTGCTCAATGTCTGTGCACTGTACAACAATCCAAAAGACAAATACTATGTGTAAGATTACATCAGAAAGTAAAAGCTCTCACACATGATGATACTGCATCCTACATACCACGGCAAACATGTACAGACCCAGGGACTCCAGTGAGTGATACACACATTTCTGCACACATGCAGTGGCCCTAACTATCATGTGGTGGCAAACATGCTCCTTCATTAGTGAGCAGACAGAATCCAGGAGTGTATCCATGAGAGACAGCCAAAGCCACTTTCCGTAAGGACTGCATTACCAGTCAACCAGCCATTGTGACTATGACCAATTTATGACACACAGGTACAATGTACAGAGGGCCAGGGACAGTTGTTAGCCCTCAATTTGTCACAGTTTCTTCATTTGATGTGGCACAGCTCTGATGAGTTGCACCAACCATAGAGATATGAACCCATTTGCATACCTTTTGCCAGCCATCCCTGATTTAAATGTGGCACTACAAACTCCAAATACCAGTCTAAGATGTTAGCTGAGCGCAGCTAGCACTTGTTACCTGTGTGTCCAAATCCAGATCAGACATGTATCCGAAATGAAGCAGGGGTACAATAATTCCTAATATTTTTGGGATTTCCGAAACACTCACCGAACACACATGAGACATATGTTTGCGCCACATTGCTATCATCAATTGACGTGAAGCCTGCACTAATTTTCAGGCTCCTGTTGTGTATATAAAATTAGTTTATCTGGTGCGTCGACAAATGACGGTAACGTGTCGGGAAATTCCATACCTCACAGGCAACTCTGGCCTATATCTATACATATTTTGCACCTGATTTGTGTTGCTGTTTGACAAAAAGGCGGCACTAACTTACATAATGCAAATGTATTCAGTAAGTTTGCGGAGCTCTTGCTTCCAAACAGCTCACAATTGTGGTCCTTAACAAAGTAGAAATATGTGCCTGTATGTTTCACTAGCATTCCACATGCTCATCAACATTGCCGGCAGATATTGTAAAAATCAGCTAATGTCACTACAGAGCATTTAAACATGCACATTTACATGATTTGTACTCACCAACAGGGCCACCAATCACAATCCCAGATGGTCCCGCAGAGCTTGCTCCCTGGAGACAAGGTCAGCCCAGCGGTGCTTCAGCTGGTGGTCGTTTCTTGGTGTGTTGTATATCCTCTGCACCTTTTCCCACCGGAGCCTCCATGCCTCAGTGTGATACCCCTGGATCACATGCCCACCTGCCTCAATCATCAGGGGTAGGAAATGGCACACCAGCCAAATGAACCCACCCAGCTCCTCCTCTCCCATCCTGCCAAGACGAGGCCTCCCCAACGTAATGGTACAAAAAATGAAAATAGGGGATACAGGGGATCAAAGGAGAATAGGGGGAAAATAGGAACGGAAAAATAAAAAAAAACTAATAACACAGCCCAACTACACCCAAACTAATACTACCCACAACAGACTCCCAACAAAACAAAGACAATTGTTTACAACACAAATGACCACAACAACACTCAGACAGGATACCAAAGACAGTTTTTAATCACAAAAAGACAAATAAAAGATCACATTGGAGACAATTTCACTATATGCACAGAGACAAATCGAGACACAGCCACACAGTCAGGAAATATCACAGACTTCAAAGTGAAAGTGAAAGTACACCCACTGTACCTATTCTGTAAACAGGATATCCTATTACATCACTTCCTGCCTAAAATGCGGTGCGTTTTTATTGTCATGTGTCAAAATATTATTATGCATACAGTCTGCGCGTCATTTTTTATTGACGCACAGGAGTAGATTTGACCCGCATCCATATGGTTCAAAATTGTATCTAACTTAACCAATTTTCGGAGATACAGTGTGGAAGATACCGCTCAAGGCCAACGGTTCTTTCAAGGCATTATGCGTCATTTTTCGGGCATAAGCATCATTTTTAGACGCATGTGCGTCTTTTTTTATGCGTATGTGGCAACATTTCAGGCATTAACTGGGTTTGGGTCACTTTACCATTTTAATGGTACATTACAGTTGTGACAATACTTAGATAGGCTGATTGCACCCACTTTGGGCATGGCGGTGTATGGGCACATGTGACACATCATACTACTGCGGACCATGATCCGCTACTTCATGTACAGGATTTTCACTCCTGACTGACGCAATAGATGGCCAAACGTGTGGCCTACATATATGTATTACACAAATTGTGCATGTTTGGCATCAGGAGAGGATAGCAAGGTGACGCACATAAGTACAATAACTCAATGCCTATGGGTCAATGGGTGTGCTTTGGCTACTAATATTGTTGTTGACCCACTGTGTGACCATCACAAGATGCATTATAGCAAATATGCTTGTATGCATGTGGAGTCAATGTGTCCAACCCTCAGATGCAAGTCAGTGTGGAAATGAGAGAGGACATGTGTTAGTAATACATGTAGCAACAACTTCTATGTGCACTTTCTATTTTTTGGGTAACATAAACACCACATTTTACAAAGCATGCACTGGATAGATAGCAGACGGTTGTTCATGTCAATGATCCAAAACATGGCCATCACATGTCCTGGAATTTTGGATACAGCTTCCTAGGCACTTGTTGGTGAACCCACCATGAGTTAGGCACATGTACATACTAAGTGGGTACCGTGTTAGTGACACGGAGAGCCAAAGATAAACCACATTTGTAATGTCACGCCACAGTTGAGGTCATGTAACTGAGCCACAACTCTCCTGTGGCAGTGGAGGACCAGCAGACCAAGCAGCACGTGGCCACATATTTCCAGTGATCAAATGCACAGAGATGTCTGGTTCATGTGTGTGGGCCAATGTTTTGCCTGTATATTTTTAGGGGTCTATGTTGTCACAGTTACGTCCAGGACTAGTTATGAGTCTGTGGCAGCTATTCCTGTATCTACTAAGTATCAATGGAAGTAAAGCCAATGAGGATTTGAGAACCCACATGGGGACAGTCCTACCCTGTCACTGCAGACGTGTTATGAGACTGTCAACAGGGCAACCTTGGGGTGCTGAGTAAGATAGTATCTCAGGATTCTTGTACCGGCAGGTGTCATCACAACATTTGTACACAGGCTGGCCTCTAAAATTCCCACTGCATCCTGGAACATCATAGCCTCTGTGCTGACTATTCTCGCAGCTATTCACCACGCACGGCCCATCAATAAGTTGTGATCCATGTGAATCAGCGTGTTGACTGTCAGGGTCCTAACATGTATGGACTTTTCATGCACATTATCTGATGTTGCTGGTTCTGCTGGAGGTACCATACCCAATTCCTGCATACGGCCATGATACACTGCCACAATTTGTCACTCATGCATACATGAGACCCAGACAAGGGATAGGCCAGGATTTGGGTATTTGGAGACAAGTTCCCAACAATGGTACGATAAATAAACAGATTATGGTGTACAGTGTATTTGAGTATGCATTGTAGACCCACCTGACAAAATACCCCAGGAGGAATGTGAGGGTTGGGAAAGCAACTATGATTGAAATATAATCACAAGGAACCTTTAGGGTAACGCACAGACAGGAGCCAGTCAGGCTAACAGAATGCAGGGTCAATCAGGATTCAGACATTTCACAAGGTAAATACTCAGTGGTCTGACTGAGACTGGTCAGAGGAGGAACAAGACAATTGAAATGGAAAACTGTGTTAGTCCTGTGTTTTGGAAGGTGACACATGAACCCAAGGGCTCTGTTACACAACTGATTTTTATGGCAATGCATAACAGTGTAATCGATAAAATGGCAGCTTCTATGCTGTTCCAAGCATCTGCAAGGGCAGTGCATGTTCAAATGGCTGGTCTTCATGGAGGTGCTCACAGGTGTGTGCTGCATCATTCGCTCACAAGTCCTGTAGGTGAGATTCAAGTTCAAATGGCCAACAGTACTTTTCACATGGGAAGCAATCTACAGGTGATAACAGGGCTTAGAGACTACACGCCAGTGCAATATTTAACCTGACGTCCATGCAGACAGAAGTACAATTACTATGGCATACCATACAAAAAGGTGAAGCACATTGGATTAACATTGTGAGTGTGGGTGTGTAGAGGAGGGATTATCTGGGTTCACATATTACCATTCCAGGGACCTCTTAAGATGGGTGAGGTGAGACCGGGAACATGGGTGTGTCAGGACTTAGGACATGGGCTGACATGTACATGGAATGTTATGTGCGCAATGCTTGTCATAGCTGTGGCATTTGTCCTATCTATTTTCTGCTTATATGTAATTCTAGTCACACATAGTCCTTGCAAAGATAGGTGATGTAACAGTTACTGCTGTCAAGGGTCTGGTCATACATTCCTGTTACTAATGCAATTGCACATCCACTGCCTCATGTATGATGCTTTTTGTTCCATTATTGACTGATGGTGTCTTAGTTGTGTGCCATATGCTGCAATGAACCATGTTGCCAACATGTATGTGTGAGATAGGTGTGGTCCTCTGCAATTGCCCTTCAAAGGTGAAATGTACAGGATATATGTCATTTCCATTATGTGTGAATGTGACTGTTGATTCATACGCATCACAATTGCTTTGGAAATTTCTGTGTCCTGATCGGTATATCAGCAATTCTCCATGAGGCTACACTCCTATTCTGATAGCTAGAGATAAAGGTAAGCAAAAATGATTACCCAGACCATGATATGGTGATTATTATAGGTGTTTATTAACATATGTTAAAACAGTAGTGATGGTGAGTTAAGTCAAAAGAAATGTTGGCGCCTACGCAATCCTGCAGCTGTGTTTGGTTGGTCCCCCTCATGTTGATGGGCAGCATCCTCCTCTTCCTCCTCTTCAGGCATTTGTGGCTCTGGTTCTAATAGGGGAATGTTCCTTCGTGCACAAATGTTGTGCAGGATGGCACAGGTTAAAATGATCTTGCAGACCATTTCTGGTGAGTATAGGAGGCTTCCTCCAGTGATGTCGAGGCACCTGAATCTTGACTTCAGGATGCCAAAAGTCCTCTCGACTATGGTGCGTGTCCTCCTATGTGCCTCATTATAGGCACGCTCTGCTGCAGTGCTTGGTTTGGCAAATGGGGTCATAATCCATGGCTGGATCCCATATCCCTGATCAGCTGAAAGAGAAAATGATTGAGATCATGTTGATGTAGCTTGCCCCATTAATATCACCTTGCATGGCAGTAGTTCTCTTGTGTTGTCTGTGACTCATTTGTGTTTGTGTTATTGTGTCGATTCCTAGGCTTCTAGGATGTACCATCAGCATTGGGTTGTTTCCTTGGCTGAACGAGTGTTTGGCTGCTGACTGGATGTCAGCAGTATATTTTGAGAGTTGCAGTACAGTGTGTACTCCCTTGCATTGTGACTTGTGATACAGGTGTCCCTGTGTCTTTACTGGGGGTGAGATGATAGTTCCATACACAGAATCAAATCAACAGTGGTGGTAACACGTTTGCATCTATGTACCCTTGACATCCCATACATTTTGACATATGCAACAGATTAATTTAACCATCAGTGAGACACTTACATTTTGCAAGGTGACAATTAGCCAAACTTCTCCGTACGTTGGGATCACTGACGTGTTAACATTTGACTGTACACTAAGTTCGCTGCAGACCTATTTCTCTGCCCTTGGCAAGTTGACTCAGGTTGTAACGTCTACCTAGACTACTGCACATGGTCTAGTTCAGCTGGCTAACTTGGTTGTGAGGTTGTCATTTTGAGTTTCAGAAGGTCTGTATGGCAGTACATCTGTTGTGTGTGTGTTAATTTGTCACAATGCATATGTGTAGGAATGTGCACTTTCCATATTGTCCCATCAAAATGTGTTCTTCGCACAGTCCACTTGCCTCTTGGTAGTGGGTAATGTGAGAGCAGGAGTGATGTGAGATATTGGAACGGTCCTCAATGATTGCATGTGACCTTTCTTGTAGTCATCATAATGCTATGTGTGTCATGGTGTTTGACCTGCAGCAAATAACATTCCACACCTCTTACACAGTACGTATTGATTTGAATGGTGTTTGATTGGGTGTTATTGATGTGTTATTGAAGTTTAATCTTCGCAGATGTACTGCCAGTTGGGGCCATGTGTTTGTCATTGTGTTGTTTTACATTTTCCCCTTGTGTCTGTGGAGTGGCATCAGTTTTTATTTGGAACGGTCATTTGTCCCTAGGTGTGTCTCCCATTGGGTGAGGATATCAAGCATGCCTAGCGGTGTCACAACCTCAGTGTGTTCCTGTCCACATGTTGATGTCGTGGTGTATGTGTTGTTTGTCATAGAGGGTTGCTGTGCAGTGTGTATATAAGTAGGTTTCTGTACTTATCAACAAGTAGTCAATTTCCATATCGTCCATCCTGGAAGTGTTGATTGATGGTGCAGTGACGGAAGGTGAATGACTCATATACACCCCCAGGATACTTCGCCACGATGTTGGTGATGAATCCCTGGTGATCGACAATGGCCTGCACATTGATGGAGTGTGTGTGCTTCCTGTTGCGGTATAGAGGTTCAGTTGCAGCAGGTGGCACAAGGCGTACATGTGTGCAATCAATGGCACCAAGGACTTGTGGGGATCCATTAATGAGGTAAAACCCCTGTTTTGTCTCCTGCTGCTTCTGCTGTGTGTTGGGGAAGCAGATGTAGCAGGGTGTGAGTGTGATGATGGCATCCAGTACCTTGGGCAGGAAGGCGGAGAATGATGGCTGTGAGATCCCAGCAACCAGGGCGCCAGTGGTTTGAAAGGAGCCATTTGCCAACATGTGTAGTACAGCTAGCAGCTTGGTTTCTGGTGGGATGGTGTGCGGTGTCTGCAAGCTGGGTGCCAACTGTGGCTCAATGTTGCGCAGCAGCTGCTGAATGGCTTGCCAGTTCAACCTGTACCTCTGGATGATGTTGTGTTCCCTGAGGCCATGAAGGGTTGTCCTGGTGCGGAATATCATTTCCTGCCTTCTGCGTTGCCTTTGGGGTCCCTGCTGGTGTTGTGGAAGCTGCTGTTGCTGGTCCTGTGCTCTGCGTCTGCGTGCATGCTGGATGAGAAGCACCTCCATGTCTTCCTTTTGGAGCTCTGCTGTTGCTTCTGTGTGTTTTCATTATATACAGGTGTGTTTGCCCCATTTTAACACCTGCCCTGACCCAGGTGTTAATTTTTGACGCAAATCGGGATGAGTGTCATTTTCCGACTCCGCCTCCCAGCCGTGCGGGATTTTTGCGCGGTAGCATAATTAAGGCGCACGGGTGTTTGAGTCATTTTTTGGACGGGAACGCCTACCTTGTATGTACTAGATCTCCTGGGCAATATTGGAGCTTGTGCTTGTAGATGAGCATTATTATACAGTGTAGTAGTGAGCCACAGAGTACTCTCTGACATCAGGGAGGAGAGCCAAGCAAGAATAATCCAAAATCCAAATGAAAAACAAAAACCTCTCCAGCTATAATGGATCAAGGTCAGGCACAAAACAGTAGCAAATGGGTGCCGAAAGCAACGAAAAATAAGGGATGACTGCACTGAGACACATAATTACTTGTAGATGACCCTTATGTCTGGTTTAAACAGGAACTGATAAGACAGGAAAGAACTGTTCTTCCATTTGGTGCTACAAAGAGGAAGTTTGACATCCTCTGTTCCTTGTTGTACTCCACTGCTCTGCTGCTGCCCTTCCTGACCAATGTTCCATACAATTTGGGAACATCTCTCCGGGTGACCGTGGGCATGGGAGCACCAGTGGGGTTTTTCAGACAGGAGCTTCCAAGTATGCACTGAGCATGGTCCACGGCGTCAAGCCATGCAAAAACTGAACCCGATGGATGCCCGTAAGGTCTTAACATTCTTTGCATTCTTGATGTGGATGTAAAACAATATGAGTGTGACTCAATCATGTCCTCCTACTGGCTTCACTTCTTGAAGGTATGTGGTTTTAGCTGCACTGAAACCTCAAACACCCAGTTGTGGTATAGGTTGAACAGTTGCCCCAGTAAGGCAGCTGGAGAGCAACAGGGCACTGTGCATCAATGGAAAGTTGGTAGTTATTTCAAATTCTTGCATACAAGCAAGAGACTTAAATCTTGATGGCTGCTGATTTTAGCTGTTGGTTTCACTCAGTTAGTGCTATTTCATATCAACCACAAGGGCCTTACTGACCACCTGTGGTAGCACAAAATTAGTTTGCCACCATTAAGGGCATTAAGTAGCCATGCTGGACAACCATCATATGGTCCAATCTGATATCAATCTTCCTATAAATAAGTATGCAGTGTTAACAATCTATCCCCATTACTAGAATGTCGAAAAAAATAATTTAGAAACCGCTTGTGAGGAATTATCCTTTCATTGAGTAAGGCCAATTTGGTTGGCAACCTTGATGTCCTGCTCATCAAACTTAGTATCTGTATCAAGACATTTTAATTGAAGATAGAGGAGCTGCACAATTGCCGACTTGAACATACGATGCTCTAAAAGACATTTGGCACTAAGGAATACAATGTACAATTGTAGCCGGAATGACTTTGCCGTATACCATTAACGTGATAGTGAGTTACTATTTTTATTATAATTATTATGAACTCACTCCTAGAGATATTCTTTCAGATCAAATGCAGTCTTTTAAAGCCACAGTAAGGTCTCTCAGGGCCTGATTTAGAGTTTGGCGGATAGGCTACTCCGTCACAAATGTGACGGATATCCCGTCTGACATATTAGAAGTTCCACAGGCTATAATGGAATTGCAACATGGAGACCGGCATATACATCAGGCTCTTAGTCTTTTTTTTTTTCTCTAGGTCACTGGTCCATCAGAGTGTTTAACACACCTGATAAGCAGTGCCTATTCTTCACTTGGGATCCCAGGACCCTGGTATTCCTCCCTTCCATAAGAACGATAGATGGTAACAGTCAAGACACACTTTGGTACTTCAAACATGCATGACCAAGCGGAATTGAAGAACCCATCCCCGGACGTGCCGAATCAGGTGCAGCAGTCATTGCCTCACAGTCCAAATGTATATAGACACACAGGGGTATAGTAGAAGCTATGCAGAAACCAATAATCTATAATGTGAAATCAACTGCTGGAGGAGATCAGGCCTGTCTAAGTGCAAATACATCAGCACATCTCCTCTGAAATCTCACACCCCAGATCAGTCTTCAAACCCAGTTTGACCCCCAGGAGTACGTCCGTCAGTGCTTAATTTGTAAATGAAAACGTGCCGGTGCTCAAAGCCCTCCTCTGAAACACGCGGCTGCTGCAATTAAATGTGCTACTACGGAATACTGAGGCAGCCAAACCCTGAAGCCATCTCGGGCCTCTTCAATCTATTTAAAGCCACTCACCGCACCTTCGGCTCACTCTAGCTGCTTTCTACCTTTGTGACGCTTTTTCGTTTTTCTCTTCCTCCGTCTTTCCCATGTGTCTTTTGCTCTCAGCAAATGCATGAGGCAGAAGAGTAAGCGCTGGCCCTGAAAAATAAGTGCCGGTGCTCCGCACCAGAAACAACCGCATGATCAAGTTAAGTAATTAGATGTTTGGTTGAGGCGGTAGATAGAAGTTTGTCTAGAGTGACAAAGGCCAGCGGTTCATGCAGGAGTCGGGCGAGGACAGCCCTGCAGGTACTTTGGTGAGTAAGGTATGTAAATGTGTCCAGAGGTGAGCTAGGAGAGGCTCCTGGGAATTCTACAGGTGATAGGAAGGAGCTTTGCCCGTATAGACTGCCCCAGGTGATCAGGCACTTTGCTCGGAGTTGGGATATCACCAGTCATTCATGTGTGACTGTTAGCAGAGGGTGGAAATGCAACGGGAGGTCAAAGGAGTAGATCAAGTCCTTCCAACCCTTTTTCTCAGCACCTTCAATGCCCAATTAATGCAATCAACCGTTGACATATCTCTAATAGACCCACCCATGCATAGTCCAATGAAGGACGGCCTGGGCATCAGGGATTTACTGTCCCTCTACCAGTGGAATGTCTGGGCACATAAGTAGTAGATTCCATCTCTGGGGCTTCAAACTCCCCACGGTGAAATGAAAATGTAAGTGTTCATCTTTTTAGCCTGGGTTGCCTCTCAGCCCAGGCTAGAATACCAGCTGCGACTTGAGGGTGGGAATGTGATGTTTAAGAATTGGTAAAACAGGTTTGGTAGGAGCACTATATTGATCAATCCTGAAAATGATAATGGTAGCAAGATCAATCAAGTGATCTGGACAGTAATGGTGTTAAGCGTGGTGCAATACTTTGCCTGCATTATCAGGTTTCTTTCCTGGTGGAGCAAAATGCCAAGATATTTAGGGCCAGATGTAGCAAGCCTTTTGCGCCTCGCAAACTGCGAAAAACGCAGTTTGCGAGGTGCAAAAGGCTTGTCGCGATGCACAACCTCAAATTGCGAGTCAGTACCGACTCGCAATTTGAGGCTGCGACTCGCAAATAGGAAGGGGTGTTCCCTTCCTATTTGCGACCGCATCGCCATGCTGAGTTGGTTTGTGACCGCGAATGTGGTCGCAAACCAACTCGCAGTTACCATCCACTTGAAATGGATGGTAACACAATCGCAAAAGGGAAGGGGGCCCCATGGGAGCCCTTCCCCTTTGTGAATGCCACAAAAAATATTTTTTCAGAGCAGGCAGTGGTCCTATGGACCACTGCCTACGCTGAAAAAACCAAAACCAAATGGTTTCGGAATTTTTCTTTTTGCAGCTCGTTTTCCTTTAAGGAAAACGGGCTGCAAAAAGAAAAAAAAAACTGCTTTATTCAAAAAGCAGTCATGGACATGGTGGTCTGCTGTCCCCAGCAGGCCACCATCCCCGTGAGTGCCTAGACTCGCTATGGCGACCCACCTCATTAATATTCATGAGGTGGGTCTTTGCAACCCCATAGCGAGTCGCAGAAGGTGTCTGAGACACCTTTCTGCATTACATTTTGCGAGTTGCAAATTGCGAGTCACTAGTACTCGCAATTTGCAACTCGCAAAATGTATTCTTGCTACATATGGCCCTTAGTCTCACCTGTGCACCATCTGAGGGGAAAGCCAGTTGAACAAGTTACTTACCTTCGGTAACGCTTTTTCTGGGGGATACAATAGCTACCTGTGGATTCCTCACCTTATGAATTCACCCTTCCACCAGCATTCGACGGAAAATCTTCGTCCCAGCTCTCCACGTCGACGAGAACGTCACAATTGTACGGCTCCATGCGACTCCGTCTGACATCACCGGCCAATAAGAGGTCCTCGCCAGCGTGCTATCGTCAGTTTCACCCATTTTGTACGTGCCTTTGAGGCAAACAGGTGAAAACCGACTCCAAAATAACTCCAATAAGTACATATATACACAAAATCTTCATGATACCACAAAATCAAAACCATCATTTATTTATATCAGGAAAAAACATCAATATATACATACATCTATACAACCATATATCCTAGTGCAACCAGACAGGCAACCGGGAGGCGGGTGGGACTGTGAGGAATCCACAGGCAGCTATTGTATCCTCCAGAAAAAACGTTACCGAAGGTAAGTAACTTGTTCTTTCGATGGATACAACTACCTGTGGATTCCTCACCTTATGAATAGAGTCCCAAAGCAGTACTGCACTCGGAGGTGGGTGCCTGTCTGATTACACCAAGAAATCCTGCAACACAGATCGTGCAAAATAGCCGTCCCTCCGAACCTCAGAGTCCAAGCAATAATGCTTTGCCAAGGTGTGGAGGGACACCCAAGTTGCCGCCTTGCAAATATCCACCACCGGAACTCCCCTTGCCAGGGCCGAAGTTGCAGGCTTAGCCCTGGTGGAATGGGCTCTGATACCCTCAGAGGAACCTTTTTCACCGAGTGGCATTTCTTGATACAAAGGCTCACCTACCTGGAGATTGTTCTTTTATGGACTGCTCTGCCCTTCCTCTGTCCAATATACCCCATGAACAGCTGATCTTCCAGGTGAAAGTCTTTCGTCCTTTCAATGTTAAAGCTCAGTGCCCTTTTAGGGTCCAAGCGATGGAGCCTTTCTTCCTCCTTCGAAGGGTGAGGAGGAGGGTAGAAAGATGGAAGGGTAATAGTCTGACCTATATGAAAAGGAGTGACAACTTTTGGCAGGAAAGCCGCCCTGGTTTTCAACACCACTTTACCTGGGAAAAACAAGGTAAAGGGGGGCTTAACAGAAAGAGCTTGAAGCTCACTAACCCGCCTAGCCGAGATTATGGCAACAAAAAAAACTGTTTTAAGCACTAAAAACCTTAACGGGCAAGAGTGCATGGGCTCAAATGGTGACCCCCATTAAAAATGTTAAAACAAGATTTAGGTCCCACTGAAGCACATGAAAAGGAGTGGGAGGAAACTTATTAAGTAAACCCTTAAAAACCCTAACCACAATAGGTGATTTAAACAATGAGGGCTGATCCGGGAGGCAAAGAAAGGCTGACAAAGCAGCAAAATAACCTTTAACCATAGCCACTGCACAACCCTTCTTTGCTAAGTCCAAAGCAAATAATAAAATATCAGAAAGGATAGCCTTCAAAGGATCAATTTGCTTTTCTCCACACCAAGCCACAACTTTTGCCCACCTGCCGGCATAAACTGACTTAGTGGAGTGTTGTTTGGCCAATTAAATAACATCCACTGCATCTGGTGGGAGAGAAAAGGAACTCAGGTTGCCCCGTTCAATCTCCAGGCATGAAGGTGCAGGCTCTTGAGGTGGGTGTAGAACCTGCCCCTGCGACTGCGAGAGGAGGTCTGCCCTGAGAGCGAGACGGAGCGGAGGGAACAGCGAGAGTTGGAGAAGGTCTGTGTACCACTCCCTTCGTGGCCAATCCGGGGCTGTCAGAATGACCTGAGCCCGATCTTGGCAAATCTTCCTCAGAACCCGAGGAATCAAGGGTATGGGGGGAAATGCATAAAGCAACTGGTTGCACCAAGAGATCTGAAACGCATCCCCCAAAGCTCCTTGCACCGTATACTGGAAGCTGCAAAATGACGGGCAGTGCGCGTTCTCCCGAGTGGCAAACAGATCTATCACTGGAGAACCCCACATCTGAAAGATGTGCAGGACCAGATCCGGATGGAGATGCCACTCGTAATCGGCCGAAAGATGCCGACAGAGAGAGTCCACACGCACGTTGAGCACCCCGGCCAGATGATTTGCTCTCAAGCAAATCCAATGGTTCTGAAGCCAGGACCAGAGACGCAGAGCTTCTCTGCAGAGAAGATACGACCCTACTCCTGCCTGCTTGTTTATATACCACATCGCGGTAGTGTTGTCTGTCAGGACCTGAACTGACTGACCACGAAGGGATGGGAGGAAGGCCTTGACAGCCAGACGTATCGCCCGCAATTTCAACAGATTGATATGAAAAGTCTGTTCCACTGAAGACCAACGACCCTTGATCTCTAGGTCCCCCAGATGAGATCCTCGCCCTAGAGTGGAAGCATCCGTCATGACCGTGGCCACCGGAGGCAGCAGTAAAAATGGCCTTGCTTGAGAAAGGTTGCCGTCCACAGCCCACCATCGTAAATCCGCTGCAGCATCTCTGGAGATCATTATCGACTCCTCGAGATCTCCTTTGTGTTGAAACCACTGCCTGCGGAGGCACCATTGGAGAGCCCTCATGTGCCAACGTGCATGAGTGACCAACAGAATGCAAGAAGCGAACAAACCGAGCAGGCGTAAGACCTTGAGGACTGGAACAACCGCTCCATTTGGAAACATTGTAATCAACGCCTGAATATCCTGGATCCGCTGATGTGGAGGATAGGCCTGATTCAATGTTGTATCCAGTACTGCCCCTATAAACAGGAGGAGATGAGAGGGCTCTAGGTGAGATTTGGGTACATTTATCGAAAAACCCAGCCTGAACAACATCTGAGTTGTCATCAGCAAGTGACGCAACACAAGCTCTGGAGACTTGGCTTTGATCAATCAATCGTCCAGGTAAGGGAATACCGAAATCCCCTTCCTGCTGAGACTCGCTGCCACCACTGCCATCACCTTTGTAAAGACTCGAGGTGCTGAAGTAAGACCAAACGGAAGGACCGCAAACTGGTAGTGCTGCGACACCACCACAAACCGGAGATACTTCCTGTGCGACTTGAGTATAGGGATATGAAAGTACGCATCCTGCAAGTCGACAGACACCATCCAATCCTCTTTGTTCAACACCAGAAGTACCTGCGCTAGATGTTTGAGGAACCAATTCAACATCCTCAGGTCTAGGATTGGTCTCAAACGATTGTATTTCTTCGGGATCAGGAAGTATCTTGAATAACAACCCTGACCCCTTTCCTGCTCTGGAACCAACTCCACCACACCTTTTGACAATAGGGTCTGAACCTCCTGCTGTAACAACGTGAGATGGTCTTCTGAACAAAACGAGGGACGGGGAGGGATGGGAGGAGGAAACTCCTGAAAAGGGAGAGCATATCCTTTTCTCACAATATTTAGAACCTATGAGTCTGATGTAACTAACTCCCATTCGTGGAGAAAAAGACGTAATCTTCCTTCTACAGGAGAAGAATGGTCGACAAAGGGGAGAAAACTAGGGCTGCTTCCCTTGCTTTTGTCCTCCTGAGGAAGAGGATGACGTAGGGTGCTGTTGGGTGGCCCCTCTTGTCCTAACCCTCCCCTGCCCTCTAAAGGACCCATATGGAAGGATGGTAGGCTGCTGGACCGAGGACTGGGGTCTCCCTCGATAAACGGCTCCACGCCCAAACCCTCTGAACCTCCAAAAGGACCTAAAAGGGGTAGCAGAGGAGGTTTTCAAATCCAAAGACTTTGCCGAGCCCTGACTATCTTTAAAGCACTCTAGGGCAGAGTCTGCTTTACCTCCGAACAGTTTTTGCCCAGTCAAAAGGTAAATCAAACAAAGTGGTCTGTACATCTCAAGAAAACCCAGAGGACCGCAACCAAACGTGCCTCCTAGTAGCAATAGAAATACCCATTGCCCTGGCCACCAAATCCGTGGAGTCCAGGCCAGACTGGATTATTTGTTTCACCTCTGCCTGCGCATCAGACAGGAGTTCTACAAATGGTCTCTGTACATCCTGCGGCAGGTCAGGAACCATGGCCTTCGTGGAGTCCATGAGGGCGTGGACATATCTACCAGCACACAGGTAGCGTTTGCAGCCTTGAGAGCCATGCTACAAGACGAGAAAGTCTTCTTTGCGGATTGCTCCATCCGCCTGGATTCCCTGTCTGATGGAACCACAGGGAAGGAGCCTGGAGCAGACTGTGTAGAGCAAGAGGCCTGAACCACCAAACTCTCTGGAGTTTGTGATAAAAACCCTGGATCACCAGGCGCTACTCTGTATCTCCTTGCCACAGCTCTATTCACAGCAGGGGATGATCCACGCTTCCTCCAAAGTTCTAATATGGGCTCCGTAAGAGCCTCGTTAAATGGAAGCAAAGGGTCTGCTGAAGCCGAAGAAGGATGCAGGACCTCTGTTAAAATGTTGGTCTTAACTTCCACAGCAGGAAAAGGAAGTTCTAAAAAGTCTGATGCCTCCCTGATCACTGTATGAAAAGAAGCTGCCCCTTCAGTAAATTCCCCCGGTGAAGACAAGTCCCATTCCAGTCCACTGGCCAACTCCAGGCCTTGATACTCTCTCAAGGGCTCGATAATCTCTCCTTCCTCCAACAACTGCCTCTGATACTCTTCCTCCTCTAAGAGCCGCAAAGCCTTCCTGCGTAACCTCAATCGAGCTTCTAACCTCAGCGTCGACATGGAATTTGCCGACGTCGAAGACACCGGCTTCAACACCTGACGTGGAACAGGAGAGGAAGGTTGACTCCGTTCGAATCCATCACTCGGTTCCGGCACGGATCCTAATGGCACCGAGGATGTTCGCGGCTCCACCAATGGTGCTGGCTGATGGGGTGATGAAATCGGCACCATAGATCTAGAAGGTGACATCATTGGATCCACAGGGCCTCGAGGCGACGTCATTAGCGCCGGTCTGGTACTCTCAGCTGGATAGAATGGCATAAACGCCGCCGCCTTGTACGGATCATGAGAGCCCAACAAAAATGTCAATGGACCTGTGGGACCAGCCGGTGCACCAGCAGGGGCCATCGCATTGAACATAGAGAACATGGCATTCAAAAATGCCGCCGGATCAGCTCCCGGAGCCGGGAAGGCAGGATACCTCTGGTCTCCCTGATGCACCTGTGCCTGCTGAACCTCAGATTCCTGAGCAGCAGGTAAAAATTGAGGGCTGTGCAGAGGCGCCACAACCTCAAAGACAGACGGCGCCGGAGAAACCTCAGGGCTCTGGGGTTGAGGAGTCACCATCGGACTCACCTCCCATGTTGCACGGTACCGACGAGATGGAGATCTCGATCTTGATCGGCTCCGAGCCGAACGACGCCGGGAGTCATGACGGCACTGTTTCTTATGCTTCTTCGAAGAAGCATGGAAAGAGGATCTACGATGGCTCCTATGACCCTTCTTCGCCTTAGCCAAAAAGAGCTTGGCCTCCCTTTCCTTTAACGCCTTTGGATTCGTGCTCTGGAAAGACACACACTCCTCAACGTCATGCTCAGAGCTAAGGCACCAAAGACAATCTTCATGACGGTCAGTGACCGACAGGTGACCCCGCAGTCTCTGCATGGCTTGAAACTGGACTTCCTAGGGGGAGACATTGTAACTAACAATTCTGCTAGCAACAAAACGAAACCTCAAACAGAAGCGAGATCTAGGAGAAAACCGTTAGCGTCGAAGGCACAGAAAAAAGGGAACTGACGTCAGCACGCCGGCAAGGACCTCTAATTGGCACGGTGACGTCAGATGGAGTCGCGTGGAGCCGTGCAATTGTGACGTCCTCATCGACGTGGAGAGCTGGGAAGAAGATTTTCCGTTGAATGCTGGCGCAAGGGTGAATTCATAAGGTGAGGAATCCACAGGTAGTTGTATCCATCAGAAAAATCTTTTGTGCTGTGTTATCCTTTAAGGGGAAGATTTGGGGTTTTCTCTGATTGATATGAATCCCTGTGAGTGTGCCAAACCATAAAAAATCCCCAAAATATGCATTTAAACTCACACTTAGTACATGCAGTCAGAGGGTGATATCACAGGTGTAAAGTCAGAATAATATATGCTGATTTGTGTTGGCTGCTAAAGGTTTCTCTGCCAGTGTGAATAAGAGAGGCAGGAGTAAATATCCCTGTCTAGTGCCCCTCAACAGTTCAAAGGGCAGGGACAGCATTCCATTGTTACACACACGAGCAGTGGGCTGAGTGAAGAGCAGCCTCATCCGTTCATGAATTGCAGGCCATATCCCCATCCTCTGCAGAGATATTCCAATTTCAGTGAGGCAAATGCCTTGATGGCTTTCAAAAAACAAGCAACTGCATCAAGATCATGGTTTGGGTCCTGCAGGACAGCAAAGTACATGCACATAGAGTGACCAGGAATGAAGCCCGATTGCTCTGGCCTCACCAGATTGGGCAGCAGTAGCATTAACCAATTCGCTATCATTTTAGCCAAGATCTTGGCATCACCATTTAACAGGGACAATGGTCGGTATGAGTCACAGAGATGAGGGGCCTTATCAGGCTTCAAGAACATGAGTATTGCCTCCTCCATAGAGTGTGGGAGAGCACCAAACTGTCTTTCCTCCTCGTAGACTGCCAGTATACGGGGTCCAACAATGACAAGAAGCATTTATAGAATTCTGCCAGGAAGCCATTGCCACCCGGTGACTTACATGTGGGAAGCCAGCTAATAGTAGTCAGGATTTCTTTGAAAGTGAAAGGTTAGTTAAGGAAGAGTCTGTTGCTGTTGTGCAACCATCCAAGGGCAACATCTGCAAGGTAGGCTTCAATATCAGTCCAGGGACAAGTAGCCATGGTGGTGTACAATGATTTGAGAAATGGAGTGAATACGAAGAGTACCTGTGCAGGCCCGTGACACTTTGATGTCCCTGGTGGCTTTAGAGTGTTGAATCATGATGGCTAACTACTTCCCTGGTCTGCCGTCCTCTCCATATGCACAATCTTGTGCATATTTGCCTCTAAATATCATTCCTGGGGGGGCGGGAGCATAACCAAGATGGCAGCGGGCTGAGCTGTGTTTCCTCGCCCTCTGTCCCCCACGGCGACTTGCTATGCTGCATCCGGAGGGCCCCTCCATGTGAGCCAGGACCCCTGCTTCACCGTGAGCATTTTGTCATCTAGCGGTGTCTCACGGCAGAGACGCAACTGCAGGAACCTCCGACTCGACAGTCAAGATGGCGGCTGCGCCATTTCCCTTCTGACCTGCAACAGCGACGGGGAGATCCACCCCGCAGTCCAAACTGTGGCCGTCGGCGGTGAGCGAAGCAGAAAAACCAACAGAGACAGATGGGTGCAAGGCCTGGGTCTGCAGCACATGACAGGGAGTGGCGAGATGCCGCAGTGGAGAGGAGGAGTCGACCGGTGGCAGCCCCGGCTCAGGGTCCGGGCCAGGGATATAGCTGAGGCCCACTGTGCACTCACCGGGGACAACACAACTGGGCAAGAGGCCCTGCAATGTACTGGACTGATATCCCATGCTGGGGGCCTCCGTTGCATCAACCAGGGGCCCTCTGTGGGCTGCAGATAACGGAAGAGACCGCAGGTACTGGCCTTGAGCATGGGAGACCGGCCTGGGGCTTGAGGCCCCTGGGTTGCGCACATGGGCCTCCCTGATGAGTTGGAGACCAGGGAGGCCCCTTCGGATGACATCTAGATGCTCGGTGCCCGGGAGGTCTGGGCTACACCCCTGGGGCATTCTAAGCACCACAAAATCCTCTCCCAGACTTCCAGTTATCTACCACTGGAGCAGGTGTGGCCCTATAGTCTTCGCACACAGATTACTAATCACCCGCTTGCAACCAGCATAGTGCTGAAGGCCCCTGGCCCCTGGGGAGGACAGACAGAGACAGGTGGAGAGACAGGCCTTAAGTGAAGGGGCAGGGGACCAGCCTAGGAGGCCTTGAGCCCCTCAAGACTGCACGGCCGCATACGCTCCTGAGCAGCTTATGAGGGTCTCCTTCCTGCGTTGGAGTCCGGGGAGGCCCCTCGGGACAGCTTCTCATCGCTTGGTGCCCGGGGGCTCTGGGACCGGGACCACACCACCAGGGCATCCTAAGTGCCACAAAATCCTCTCCAGCCTACCAGCACTTTTTCACCGGAACCGTTGTGGGCCCCTGATCTTTGTGCTCTGATTGCTGACCACCTGCCCACGATCAACATAGCCCTGCTGGCCCCTGGCTGAGGGGTGGACAGAAAGAGACAGGTGGAGAGTACATATACCAGAGGGGGAGGGAGCGGCTGTCGGTCACCGCTACCGGCCCTGAGACTGACTATCCTGAGCCATCGCTGATCATGCTGGTCCCGGGACCGGGTGACCCTGAGATAACACTGACTTCACAAGCATCGCCAGCTTTGGGTTTCTTCCCTGCGGATGGGTGCACGGTGAGGAGGGGCTGATGAGGTGACTCCAACCCTGGGTACACCATATACAATTGATGGCGATAGACGCTGCCCGTTCCAAGAAGGGACGATCCCTCAAAGTCATGCTGACAAAAACATCCACCACTGACCACCCCCACCAGCTGGCCCAAGACCCACTTAACGAGATGGAAGACATGGGGGGAAGGTAACGCGCTCCCTTCTTGAGGTGCTGTTTACCTCTCTGAAAGACGACCTACAAAGCATCAAAAGATAACTATCCCAAGACCTGAAGGTGGTCCAAAAAGACCTTGCCGACATCAGGGAGAGTCTCAAACTTGGAGGATAACGGGACTGGAAGGAATGAAGAAATCAAGGCCCTACAGCAAGAAGTCATTCGGCTCCAAGAGCAACATGTTGATCTACAGTCCCAGGCTGAGGATCTTCAAAATAGGTCACGGGTCAACAATGTCCAAATAAGAGGTTTAGCTACAGCTGCAGAGGGAAACAACATTGGATCATATGTCCAAGCTTTCTTTCTCACATATTAGGGTCATCTGAGCCTGCTGTTCAGTTAGACAGAGTGCATATGGTGGGCCTCCGCAGACCATCACCCTCACGCCCAGCGGATATTTTGGTGTGTGTATAGGAACAGAAAATACACAAGGCGCAGTAGCTTCACTCATTAACCTTTAAGTGCCACACGCTGACATTGTACCAAGATCTCTCCCCCATCACTCTGCAGAAAAGAAGGGACTTTTGTCCAGGGACATCCCATCTTCGGGAGAAAGGGGTGTCCTACTGCTGGGGTCACCGTTCCGCATTATCTTTTGATGGGAAGGCCAACTCCACCAGCTTCGCTCCCTGTCGGCAGCATGCGCTCTTTTGGTCATAGATAAGAATGCAAGCAATGTGGGCAAGTCTAGCCAATCCAACCGCAGACCAGCAAAGTGTTCTCGCTGGAACAAGCACCCGACATCCACCAGAGACCTGCGGCCAGTTCAAGGTGCTATGGTGCAAGAACGGTGGGCGGTGGTGGAGACATTGGCAGGAGACCTGGACAACCTGGGACATACCTGACTTACTAGTAACACCATGGCTGACCCAGGGCTAGATGGCTGCACACTTGGTAACTGAGGTGTCTCCGCAGGTGGGGGAGGAGGGTGGTGCACCGAATTGGAGAGTCACATCAGGTTACGACCTCAGTTGGAAGGGTGAGAGAAGGGGGCAAACAGCTCTCGCCCAGGGTCAATGTTCTGGTTATAGTTCATGTTCACTTATGGGGTTTCATGGTGGGGACATTCATTAACATGGGTCGGGTTTTACAAGAGGTACCTATTCTGGATACGGAGGATGCAGAAGAAAGGGAGGTAGTCAAGGGCAACTTGAGGCACATGAAGACAAGGACAGCCACTTCACATCCACAACACACTCACACCTAACGATACGCTGCGCATAATCACACTTAACGTAAAAGGCCTGAATAGTCCTGTCAAACAAATATATGTCTCTTACAGGAGACTCACCTTCAGACTAAAAATTGGCATAGCTTGGACTTTTCTACAGCAACTGCACTCCTTTAGAGCCAGTAAGACAGCGGGGGTGTCAATCTTGTTCTAGAGATCCTTTAAAGGGAAGATAGAGGACAAGATAGTAGAGATCAGGGGGCGGCCCCTAGAGTATCACATCCGGATGGAAGAACAAGTACTGGCCCTGGGTTCGATATAGTCCAAAATGACAAACAAGAAACCTTCATTAGTAGAGCAGTCTTTGACAATCTGGGCTCTAGGGAGAAGCTGGTCCTACTGGGGTGACCTTAATATAGTATTTAGTGATTACATGGATCGCTGGGCACAACTCCAAGGCGTGTCTGGGGAGATCTCAGCGGAAAGAGCTTGCTGGCTCCAGGAGGTGGGGCTCCGGGATTTGTGGAGGCTGAATCATCCCTACTCCCGGGACTATACCTTCTATTCCATGCGCATAAAACATATGCTAGATTGGACCATTTCTTGGGGGCGAGAGCGATGCACAACCTGACCACTGCTGTCAAAAAAGAATCGTGCTGTTTATCCGATCATGTGGATCATGCCGCGGTGGTGGTCGACCTCCCTTTCCCCCCAGTGGCCCCTGCAAGCCGCTTCTGGCCTCTGAGAGAGAGACCCTTCTGCACTGACCCAGGCTAGTCTCACAAATTGAACAGGCCATTGAAAACTACCTAGCGCTCAACGACACGGCTGACACTTCTGTCGCAGTTTTGTGGGACGCACTAAAAGCGGTAGTCAGGGGGAATTCATGGCTATCTCTGTGGGGACAACAAATTACACCAGGAAAAGAGGGAACAAGTACAGCAACAAGTTAGGGAACTGGAGCGCATCCACCATCGAAAAGGGCCCATAGGGTGTGGAGGCACTTGGAGGCATCCCATAAACAATTAGCACAGCTGGAACTTGACATTGTGGAGTATTACATCCTCCGTTTGAAACACTCCTACTACCTTTGGGGAAATAAGTGTGGGCGATTGTTAGCTAATAGACTTCAAGCCCTGTGCCACGCTATGACCGTAGAGTCACTGGCTCAGCCAGTTGGCTCTATACTCCAGACTGACACACATATTGCAGCCAAATTCAGAGACTTTTATAGCGACCTTTACACTGTGCAACATATACTGACTATCACCACCTCCGCCAACATCTCAACCCTACCGCAGACACATGGGGATGAGAGTGACCAACCCATTTCCATGGAGAAGGTAATATCCGCTATTGCCCCACTACAACCCAACATGTCACCTGGACCAGACGGATTCCTAGCATGTGTTTATAAGACCTTTTGCCACTTGCTGGCACCTATCCTGACTAGGGTATTTAACTCAACAAAAGGCCCACCTCTGTCTTTGAGAGATGCATCCATTGTTGGTAGTCTCAAGCCCGGAAAGGACAAGCAGAAAGGCAAGTCCTACCGGCCGTTTACCCTCCTCAATGTCGACTAACCCATTGATGGCGGGAATGATCATCCCGGATCAATCTGGGTTTATACCCCAATGCCAATGCAGCAACAATACAAAGAGAATCCTACACCTCATAGATAAAGCTAAAAGATGTGGAAAAGAAATTGTGAGGCTGGCGTTCGATGCCTCAAAGGCCTTCGATCGGGTCCACTGACCGTACTTACTAGAGACACTCACCCGCTTTGGCATAGGATTGCGCTACCGAAATTGGATACTGAGGACCTATAGCCACCCAAGGGCAACAGTTAGGGTCATTGAGCACACATCAACACCATAGGCAGAGGCACATGCCAGGGGTGTTCACTGTCACCACTGTTATTCGTGCTCTATAAGGAGCCCTTACCTTCAACGTGTGCAAGACCACCCAAGTATTGCTGGGGTTCGCTTTGGGGGAGAAGACCACAGCATCTGCCTCTACGCAGATGATGTCATAGTGGCCCTCAATGACACGTGCAAAGCCCTACCAGTCTTCTTGGATGAGGCAGAGGCGTTTGGTGCAGCTGTGGGGTTTCACATTAATGTCCAGATATCTAAAGCCCTGAATATCTCAGTGTCTCCACAAACCGCAACGCTACTTTCGTATAGCACCCCTATGCAATGGACCACATACACTATTCCCTATATAGGAATTCAGCTGGCAATGATGGTGGATGCCACTGCACAGGTGAATTATAGAGCATTTACTCAGCAGGTCAAGTGAGATCTTGCTAGGTGGAGACAATATCTCCTTTCCTGGCTAGGCCACATAGTGGCGGTCAAAATGAATACACTCCCAAAAATCCTCTTATTGTTTCAGGACCTACCTGTCTCTCCACCACCTGGAACGATTGAGTCCCTACAAAAGGACCCGGGCCCTTAGCCACCGATCAACAAAGGAAGGAGGGCTGGGCATCCCTAATCTCCGCACATACTACCATGCAGCCCAGCTCTGCTACCTAGTGGAGTGACCGAGAGCAGAATCTGAGAAACCATGGCTCTTCATGGACCGGGCGACTGCCGGTTTACATTTGTGGAGATGCTGTCCCTTAAAAAGTTGCAGCATCCCTGGGGCCTCTATTCCTCCATGGTCAGAAATTCCACGCTCAGAGTTTGGACAGGGTGGCCATGGCTGCGGGCCTGAATACATTTCCATCCCCCCTGACTCCCATACTGGACAATCCAGACTTCATGCCATGACAAGACCACCAGTTGTTTCACTGGTGGCAGTCTAGCGGGTATAAGTCTGCTGGCCACCTGTATGATTGCTCCTTTGAACAACTAAAAGAGGAGTTTGAGATGCCAGAGTCAGAAAGGCATCGCTATTTCCAACTCCGACACTGGGTCACACATCTTGCACTTCGACCCGGGGCCCAGAGGCCATTGACATCCTTGAACAGTGGCTTCTTCATAAGCTTACTGATAAAGGAATCCCCCCTGGACTGGAGATACCCTAGACAGCGCTGTTGGGCACAGGAACTGGGCAGAAACTTGACATCTACAGAACTGAGGGGAGATATACTTCAGAGCTCCACATACGGCTCACAACTCAGCAAGCATAGAAACAGCAATTAAACTCACCATCTACTGCTACCACACACCACCCAACTACAACAATGCTACCCCACACGCCCAGCTGATTGTTGGAGTCAATGCCAAATGCAGAGAACACTACTCCACATCCTTTGGGACTGCCCCAAGATCTCTCAGTTCTGGGACCAGGTCCTGCAAGATGTAGACACCCACCTTAATACCCAACTAACCAGATTTCAAGCCTATACCATAAGTGGCCGCCCCAATCCACTCACATTTCCACTCTAGTCACGCAGGGGGCAACAGATCGGCCTTGTCCTAGGTGAGGCCCACCATTGTGGGGTACTACAACGGTTCCTATACACTGGGCTTGGCTTCATAGACTCTGGCATATACTGGGAATAGAAAAACATTCTCTGACACTAGTGTCTCAGGGAGACTCCTATAGCGATCTCTGGAGCCCATCCATCGTGTTACTATCCCAAGAATTTAGGGAATTGGCTTGCCCCAGATGTCTAAGGCTGTTGCAGCTCCTGGAGTGTGGAGTGCCCCTAGTTAGATTTTATATTCCAGAGTGTAATGCACTCATAGCCGCCCCAACCTATTTTCTGCAGTTCTGCATGACTGCCCACCGTGGGGTGGGTTGGGGGGTATTCCCAGTTTATTGTATGTTTTAAAGACGTTACATTTCGTTGTTCACTTTGTGTGCTGCTCTTGTTGTTATGAGGCTGGCTTACTTTTAAAATAGGGATAAGAAAAAGATTTAAACCATAAACTGACATTCCTGGAGGGCACTTCTTCATGTTCTGTGATCTTGAGCCTGATCTGTTCCAGTGTGCCCTCATCATCTCTCACGGACAGTTGCAGCTCCAGAGCTTTAATCTCCATCTCTAATTGCTGTAGAAAGTCTCGGACAGCACACCCATCTCCAATGTGCTTGGGGATGCACTGTCCCCATATGGTGACCTTAAATCCAACCCATAAAATGTCCACCGAGCTAACTGTATCCATGTTACAGTCAAAGTATTCTGTGATTTCAGTCTGAAGTTCACCAGCAAACAATGGGTCAAACAACTTCCCAAGGGAGAGGCCCCAGACCGCCTCCCCAGGAGCACTCTGGGTAGCATGAATAGCACTTGAATAAAATCTTGCAATAAAGCTACTTGGACATGATGAGCATCGAGGTAAGACAGGACTAGTCTCATTTTTCAGGGGTTATTTAGGCCTTGTACTTTCCATGCCATGCAGACTAGTGCTTTTTCCCTTCCTGTACAAGTAAGACCAAGGGGGTCATTACAACATTGGTGGTAAAAGCCGCTTACCGCTGTGCAGAACACCGCCAACACACCGCCGCGGCCGCTGAAGTCCGCCACAGCTATTACGACCCACATCTTGAAATCCGCCAAAATTCCGACACCCACACAAGTCCGCCACACCAAAGGTCAGTGATAAACTGGTGAAAACAAAACCTCCACTGTCAGGCCAACAGAAATACGCCCATGCTATCACGACCCACGAATCCACGCGGCGGTCTTTCAACCGCGGTATTCCATTCGCTGTACACACCGCCGCGCTCAAAATACACATACTTCTACAAAACACCGCCACATTGGAAAATTCGAAATACACGCACCTGATACACATACACACACCACTCCCACACTCCCAATACAATATAAAACACACACCTGCATCACCCACAAACCCTTACGACAACAAATCACAAACGAAAGCCAGAGAGAGACAGCACCAGCAAGAACACTAGCATCCACAGGCACAGAACACCATCACCCACGCTACTTCCACGCACAAAACACCACACACCACTACATATCACCACACTTATCACCACATACACCACCCCACACATCACCTACACCACCCCATGGCATGGCAAAGACACCCCAGGTTCTCTGAAGAGGAGCTGAGGGTCATGGTGGAGGAAATTGTACGGGTAGAGCCACAGCTATTTGAAGCACAGGTGCAGCACACCTCCATAGCTAGGAAGATGGAGCTATGGCGAAGAATAGTTGACAGGGTCAACGCAGTGGGACAGCACCCAAGAAATCGGGACAACATCAGGAAGAGGTGGAACGACCTACGGGGGAAGGTGCGTTCCGTGGTCTCAAGACACAACATCGCGGTACAGCGGACTGGGGGCGGACCCCCACCTCCTCCCCCACAACTAACAACTTGGGAGGAGCAGGTCTTGACTATTCTGCATCCTGAGGGCCTCACAGGAGTCGGTGGAGGAATGGACTCTGGTAAGTCAAATCTTAACTATCATATCCCCCACCCTACCTGCATGCTATCACAGACCCCCACCCTCGCCCCTCCCCTATTACTCCAACTCCTCACAAATGTACTAATAACACAAACCACCCATCCCAACACCAAGCCCTGCATGACACAACAAAGCATGGACACCCATCAGTAAAGCATGCCCACTGCACATACCCATAACACCCCCCTCAACCATCATCACACAAGCCCACACACAGGAATGCTAGCACTGGGGTACACGCTCACCCACCCATTGTCCACCATGACACACACAGATGCAATAATCATGCTTTTATACCCCTGCAGGACCACTACCCAACGCCACCAAACAGGAGGGTCCAGACAATCTCCACCCCACCCACAAAAGAGGCCCACAGTGATGACAGCAGCTCTGTCCAACTAGATCTAGATGACCAGCCCGGACCATCGTGGGCCTCGGTACAGTCGGTTCCCACACCCAGTCATAGGCCACCACAGACCTTCCACCCTCTGGTATCACCAGCACAGCACCCACCCAGCGGGCCCATACCTCCGTCCCCAGGACACGTCAATCAGCTGTATGTCCACCACTACAGGGAACCCAGGATAACCCACCACCCCAACAACAACAGGGACCTGGGGGCAGTGGTAGTGGGCACACAGTCCAGGGGACGGAGGCTCAGGAACACAGGGGAACTGGGAGGGTTGCTGTGCGACATGGGGCGGACAGGCCTAGGGAACCCACTCTCCACGAGGCCCTCTCCTCCATCATGGGAGCCTACCACCACTCCCAGGAGACAATGGCAACAGTACTGGCCAAGTTTCAGGAGACCCAGCGGCTTCAGGAGGAACAGTATTTGGGGTTCAGGGAGGAACTCAGAACCATCCGCTCCGCCCTGGACACCATCGTAGGGGTGCTGAAGGAGATACTTAACACCAGGAGGGACTTTGTGGCACTGCATGGGCCCCTGACACTAGCATGGACGATGAACTGCCCACCACCTCCGCCGGCGCTAGTGGACAGGATGCCCGGCCTCAGGACCACCACACCAGCACCCCACCCCCTGCAGACGGAGAACCACCCCGCAAACGGTCCCTGAGATCCAGGAACAAGACAGAGCACTATGCCAAGACCCCCGCCAAGAAATGAGACCACCCTGATTGTCATCCTACTGTCCCACTTTGTAACCCTGTCCATCTTGGAACTGCCCCAACTCCACTTCCTATGCCCATATGGGCAATGCACCTGTGAGACTAATAGACTGGACTCTACCATGGACATTCCTCCACCATCACCCCTCATCATTTTACAACCCCCCTCCAATATTGAGCACTTCAATAAACACCCTTGAACCACAAAACAATCTGGAGTCAGTCTGTGATTTTGAAAATGTGTATTAGCAATGACAGTGACAAAATGTGTTTTCAAATGTAATGTCAACATACCTATGTCACACATCTCAAGTCTATGAGGAATCTAAGCAGATGACATACGTTGTAAACCACACCTGTGAAACCGTAAGGGAAATGTACAACTCAGTTACCATATACTGGGTGAAATTGACAGACAGGATAGAGGTAGAAGTGGGAAAGTACTTGTAGTAGGCAGGAATGTGTTCTCACCTGTGTGTCACTGGAAATATTGCTGGATAACTGAGTCCCTGTTGTCAATGTCTTCTTCCTCTGCTTCCTCCTCATCACTGTCCACAGGCTCCACAGCTGCTACAACACCGTCATCTGGACCATCCTCCTGCAGAAAAGGCACCTGTCGTCGCAAAGCCAAGTTGTGAAGCATACAGCAGGCCACGATGATCTGGCACACCTTCCTTGGTGAGTAGAATAGGGAACCACCTGTCATATGGAGGCACCTGAACCTGGCCTTCGGGAGGCCGGAAGTGCGTTCGATCACCCTCCTAGTCTGCCCATGAGCCTCATTGTAGCATTCCTCTGCCCTGGGCCGGGGATTCCTCACTGGGGTCAGTAGCCATGACAGGTTGGGGTAACCAGAGTCCCCTAATAGCCACACCCGGTGCCTATGGAGTTGACCCATCACATAAGGGATGCTGCTATTCCGCAGGATGTAGGCGTCATGCACAGAGCCAGGGAACATAGCATTTACCTGGGAGATGTACTGGTCTGCCAAACATACCATCTGTACATTCATGGAATGATAACTCTTCCGATTCCTGTACACCTGTTCACTCCTGTGGGGGCGGGACCAGAGCTACATGGGTCCCATCAATGGCACCTATGATGTTGGGGATATGTCCAAGGGCATAGAAGTCACCTTTAACTGTAGGCAAATCCTCCAGCTGAGGGAAAACGATGTGGCTCTGCATGTGTTTCTGCAGGGCAGACAACACTCTGGACAACACGTTGGAAAACATAGGCTGGGACATCCCTGATGCTATGGCCACTGTTGTTTGAAATGACCTACTTGCAAGGAAATGGAGCACTGATAGCACCTGCACTTGAGGGGGGATCCCTGTGGGATGGCGGATTGCTGACATCAGGTCTGGCTCCAACTGGGCACACAGTTCCTGGATTGTGGCACGGTCAAACCTGTAGTTGATGATCAAATGACTTTCCATCATTGTCGACAGGTCCACCAGCGGTCGGTACACCGGAGGATTCCGCCATCTCCTCACATGTCCCAGCGGACGGTGCCTAGGAATGACAACAGCAACCACAGAGTCAAACAACTCAGAGGTATGTACCCACAGTCTACACAGAACACCATTCATACACAAAATCTGGCCTGTATTTGTGTTGCGCGACAAGGCCTAGGTCTGTGTGACGCAGTTGGTAATGAGGCCATGTGGGCCCCTGAAATGGCGGCTGCCTGACCTCTAAAGTGGGACAATGGGATGTGAGGTAACTGCGCTGGCGTTGTACACCGTCGCGGTAGGCGGTCGAAGACTGCGGCGCAATGCTGCATTGGTCAACATTGGACCCTATGTGTCCCAGGAGCCAATGAAGATGTATGCCAGCGGTGATGGTACGCACCACCGCGGACGTGACCGCCATTTTCTATCTGTTGAATCACTCGATAACTGATCTTCGACAGGAGAGGACCTACACTGCAAGTGCTGCTGTGACCTCGGTCTGGAAGAGACAATGGCTTGTGGGTCTGGGGAAAGGGCCCCTGCCTTCACTGCAGAGGAGTTGGAGAAGCTCGTGGACGGGGTCCTACCCCAGTACACGCTACTCTACGGTCCTCCAGACCAACAGGTAAGTACACGGGGAGCACGTTGTATGGGCTATGCCTGTGTGGAGAGGGCTGGTTGTAAGAATGAAGGGGGCACAGTTCTGCGTGCATGAAGGGCTGTGAATGCATGTGCCACATGGCAAGGGTAGGGATGTGGGCCACTCACTTCGACGGTGCAGTTGGTAATGACTTCTCTTCTTCCCCTGTACATGTCATATAGGTCAGCGCCCACCAGAAGAAGGATATTTGGCGTGCCATCGCCAAGGACGTCCGGACTCTGCGGGTCCACCACAGACGGAGCACCCACTGCCGTAAAAGATGGGAGGACATTCGCCGCTGGAGCAAGAAGACGGCGGAGGCTCAGCTGGGGATGGCCTCCCAACGTGGGAGGGGTGCCAGTCGAACCATGACCCCCCTGATGTTCCGGATCCTGGCGGTGGCCTACCCTGAGTTGGATGGGCGCTTGAGGGCATCACAGCAGACACAAGGGGGTGAGTACAACATCATTCAGCGGACTTTGCACGCAGTGAAGGTGTCTGGGTGGGGGAGGAGGGCTGTGGGTTTCCCTAGGCAAGGGCGAGTTCCGTCGGCTAGGCCCCTCCGTAATGCAGGCCATGTGGCACCCACCCCACCTCTGTAGAGGGCCAACTACAGGTATACATGCCCCTGTGTCATCTATGTGTGCAGATGTCGACCATAGCCATGTAGGACATATCCCAGGAATTGCATCTGTAGAGCCCAACAGCGCGACGTAGTGCAGGGGGCTGCTGTGTCTTTCTTGTCCGCCAACGGTAGCGGTAAGCCATGCACTCAACCTGTCTTTCTTCTGTCGTCCCCCCCTTTTTGTGGTGTCCCTGTTCTTGTGTGCATCAGCATCATCAGGCGGAGGTACAGTGGCACCGGAGCACGAGGGACTGCATCCCACATGGCCATGGAGGGCCACACCACGGACTCGGAATACACCAGTGGGACGGAGGGCGAGGGGAGCTTCACGGCAGGGACAGGTTCAGCAACCAGCGACACGGACTCGTCCTCCGATCGGAGCTCCCTTGTGGTGGCGGCAAAATCTGTGCCCCCCACTTCTACAGGTACAGCTGCCACCCCCCCTACCAGCACCGCCCTTCCAGCAGCCCCTCAGCCTTCCCCCGTGCCCACTCACCCAGGAGGGTGGGCATCACCTTTGCCCCAGACACCTCAGCCCCTGCCCCTATCACCTCTGCTGCCCTCATTGAGGAGGCCATTGACCTCCTCAGGTCCCTCACTGTTGGGCAGTCTACCATTTTGAATGCCATCCAGGGTGTAGAAAGGGAATTGCAACACACAAATGCATTCCTGGAGGGCATTCATTCTGGTCAGGCTGGCCTTCATCGAACCCTGCAAACTCTGGACTCAGCACTGATGGCAGCCATTGTCCCTGTCCCTAGCCTCCCCCCTCCAACTTCCTCCACCCAGACCCAATCCCCTGTACCCCAGCCTATCCCAAGCACACCATCAGACCAGCCTGCACACACCTCACCACACAAGGGAAGCTCAGGCAAACATAAGCACCACACATCCCACAGGCACTCACGAGGCCAACATCCACTGCCTCCACTGTGTCCCCCTCCTCGTGGTCTCCCTCCTCCCTCCCAGTCTCGTCTACACTCTCACCTGCATGCACTACCTCTACAGCCACTACGTCCCGCACCAGCACACCCACCACCACACCCCGCTCACGTGCACTCACCACCCCCACTCCCACTTACACGTCCCCTGTGTCCTCTCCCAGTGTGTAAGTGACGCCCCCTCTGAAGATACACCAACGCAGGCACACACCCACCCAACAGCCATCCACCTCATGACAGCCTCCAGCGCATGCACCTTCACCCAAAATCACCAAACGTACACCTCCTACAACCACTGCCTCTTCCTCCACTCCCAAACCCCCTCCAGCTACCTGTCCCAGTGTTCCTAAGAAACTTTTCCTGGCCAACCTTGACCTCTTTCCCACCCCCCTCCAACTCATAGGTCCTGTACTAGCAACTCAGCCAAAAAATTGCCAGGACCAGTGGTGCCTGTTACAGGTATGTGGAGTGCACCGGCCACCAGGCCAGCCAGTGTGGCACGGAGCCACAGCACAGCCAGTCCCCCCCTGTGAAGCACCAGAAGTTGGACAGTGCCCGGCGGGAGAGGGGGAAGATTCCAGCCAGCAAAGCCGCTCACAAGGATCCCGGGGGTAGTGTTGACTCAGCTGTGACTCCTCCCAAGGTGGGGAAGGGGCAGAAGAAATCTCCAAAGTCTGGGAGGGGCAGCACGGCGGAGAAGACCGTCATCATCCCCGCTGCCCAGGAGGCCACCGCCAGCCCAATCGTCACTGGCCAGGAGGCCACCGCCGTCACTGCTCAGGAGGCCAGCCTAATCGTCACTGGCCAGGAGGCCACCGCCGGAGTTACTGCCCAGGAGGCCAGCCCAATCATCACTGGCCAGGAGGCCACCGCCAGAGTCACTGCCCAGGAGGCCAGCCCAATCGTCACTGGCCAGGAGGCCACCGCCAGAGTTACTGCCCAGGAGGCCAGCCCCAGAGTCACTGGCCAGGAGGCCACTGCCAGAGTCACTGCCCAGGAGGCCAGCCTAATCGTCACTGGCCAGGAGGCCACCGTCGGAGTCACTGCCCAGGAGGCCAGCCTAATCGTCACTGGCCAGGAGGCCACCGCCAGAGTCACTGCCCAAGAGGCCAGCCCAATTGTCACTGGCCAGGAGGCCACCACCAGAGTCACTGCCCAGGAGGCCAGCCTAATCGCCACTGGCCAGGAGGCCACCGCCGGAGTCACTGCCCAGGAGGCCAGCCCAATCGTCACTGGCCAGGAGGCCACCACCAGAGTCACTGCCCAGGAGGCCAGCCCAATCGTCACTGGCCAGGAGGCCACCGCCAGAGTCACTGCCCAGGAGGCCAGCCCAATCGTCACTGGCCAGGAGGGCCCCGCAAGCCACAGCCCAGCTGACCCATGAAGGACCACCAGCCACAGGCCTGCTGGGCAATGAAGGGCCGCCTTGGCAAGCACTGCTGAACAGGCCAGGGACCACTGAACAAGGCAAAGACCGCCATGGAATGCACCGCTGACCAGGGCAAGCACCGCTGAACAGGTCAGAAACTGCCAACTCAAGCACTGCTGAACAGGGCAAAGACCGCCATGGAATGCACCGTTGAACAGGCCAAGCACCGCTGAACAGGTCAGAAACTGCCAACTCAAGCACTGCTGAACAGGGCAAAAACCGCCATGGAATGCACCGCTGAACAGGGCAAGCACTGCTGAACAGGTCAGAAACTGCCAACTCAAACACCGCTGAACAGGGCAAAGACCGTCATGGAAAACACAGCTAGCCCATTAGCGGCAGGGGCAGTGACGCAACAGGGACCGTCACGGGGTGAGTGCTGCACTCTGGGCACCAGTCCCCCTCCAGAACCAGTGGAGACATGCATCCACTCCGTCTGTCCTGCACAGGATGAAGCACTCTGGGCACCAGTCCACCTCCAGAACCAGTGGAGACATGCATCCACTCCGTCTGTCCTGCACAGGATGAAGCACTCTGGGCACCAGTCCCCCTCCAGAACCAGTGGAGCCTGTCATCCACTTGAGAGACTGTGGCTTTGCACTCCCCAGGATGGTACAGTGGGCAACCCACCCACTGTAGAGATTTGAGATACTGTGGCTTTGCACTCCCCAGGATGGTACAGTGGGCAAGCCACCCACTGTAGAGACTTGAGAGACTGTGGCTTTGCACTCCCCAGGATACATCAATTGGCATGGAGCCCCCTCGTGGATCTAGCGTGGTGCACTCATCCGGCTGAGGTGGCCCCCTTCCCTTCCCCCTGAGGTGCCTGTTGTATTTCTATCTGATGCCCCTGCAGTGTTCTCTCTGTTTTGATCAGGTATCTAGTGTGGGCCTCGCCCATGCATTTTGGGCCCAGTGGTCCACGGACAATGAATGGTGCATTACCTGCACTACTAATCGTGGTGTATATTTTGTTTAATGTGTATATATATATATGTATATATTTGGTTACTGTATTTTGATATATTACAATGGTTCAACTCATTTCCTTTGGTCTTTGCATTCTTCCGGGGGGGTTGGGTGTTGTTACTGTAATGTTTGGTTATGCATTGGTGTGTGTGTTGTAGTGGGTGAGGGTCGGGTGGGGGTTGTGATGTTGGTTGTGTGTGTCCCTGTGTTTTTCCCTCCCCCTCCCCTATGTCGTAGGTGCAGTACTCACCGTGGTCTTCGCCGACGGCGTGTTGATCCTCGTATAGGAGCAGGAAGACTATCGCAGGGAGAATATGGAGTTCCGGCTCCATGGCGTCCGGATTCTTCGTGGGGTGTGTAGAGGTGAGCGTTTTCCATTTGAAATGGCTGTTTCCGCCGTGTTTTTATCAGACCCTAAGGTGTCCTTAGCTGAGGTGACTCTGACTTTTAGAAATCCTCCATCTTGCAGATGGAGGATTCCCCCAATAGGATTAGGGATATGCCCCCCTCCCCTGAGGGAGGAGGCACAAAGAGGCTGTAGCCACCCTCAGGGCTAGTAGCCATTGGCTACTAACCCCCCAGACCTAAACACACCCCTAAATTGAGTATTTAGTGGCCCCCAGAAGCTAGGAAAACAGATTCCTGCAACCTAAGATGAAGAAGGACTGCTGACCTGAAGCCCTGCAGAAAAGACGGAGACACCAACTGCTTTGGCCCCAGCCCTACCGGCCTGTCTCCCCACTTCAAGAGAAACAGTGACGCGCTCCCCAGGGTCCAGCGACCTCTGAAGCCTCAGAAGACTACCCTGCATCTAAAAGGACCAAGAACTCCCAAGGACAGTGGCCCTGTTCTAAAGAAACCAAAACTTGCAACAAATAAACACCTTTAAAAGGACTCCACGTTTCCCGCCGGAAGCGTGAGACTTTCCACTCTGCACCCGACACCCCCGGCTCGACCTGCGGAGAAACAACACTACAGGGAGGACTCCCCGGCGACTGCGACCCTGTGACTAGCCAGAGTTGACCCCCTTGAGCCTCCCCAGCGACGCCTGCAGAGGGAATTCAGAGGCTCCCCCTGAACGCGACTGCCTGCTTCCAAGAACCCAACGCCTGGTAAAGACACTGCACCCGCAGCCCCCAGGACCTGAAGGATCCGACCTCCAGTGCAGAAGCGACCCCCAGATGGCCCTCTCCCTTGCCCAGGTGGTGGCTACCCCGAGGAGCCCCCCCTTGCCTGCCTGCTTCGCTGAAGAGACCCATGGGTCTCCCATTGAAACCTATTGCAAACCCGTCACCTGTTTGCACTCTGCACCCGGCCGCCCAGTGCTGCTGAGGGTGTACTTTTTGTGCTGACTTGTGTCCCCCCGGTACCCTACAAAACCCCCCTGGTCTGCCCTCCGAAGTCGCGGGTACTTACCTGCTGGCAGACTGGAACCGGGGCACCCCCTTCTCCATTGAAGCCCATGCGTTTTGGGCACCACTTTGACCTCTGCACCTGACCGGCCCTGAGCTGCTGGTGTGGTAACTTTGGGGTTGCCCTGAACCCCCAACGGTGGGCTACCTTGGGCCCAACTTTGAACCCTGTAGGTGGTTTACTTACCTGTGAAACTAACCAATACTTACCTCCCCCAGGAACTGTTGAAATTTGCACTGTCTAGTTTTAAAATAGCTTATTGACAGTTTTGCCAAAACTGTACATGCTATTTTGCTGATTCAAAGTTCCTATGACACCTGAGTGAAGTGCCTTTCATTTAAAGTATTGATTGTAAATCTTGAACCTGTGGTTCTTAAAACAAACTAAGAAAATATATTTTTCTATATAAAAACCTATTGGCCTGGAATTGTCTTTGAGTGTGTGTTCCTCATTTAGTGCCTGTGTGTGTACAACAAATGCTTAACACTACCCTCTGATAGAGCATTAGAATTATCTCTTTTTGCCACTATCTTACCTCTAAGGGGAACCCTTGGACTCTGTGCATGCTATTTCTTACTTTGAAATAGTACATACAGAGCCAACTTCCTACAGCTGGCTTATATTCTTGCATACATTACTAGATGGGTAACAGGCATCTGTGATATTTTAATACCCAATTGTTGGAAATGGGGTCTCTAGTTGGCAGAGTTATACACCATTGTCCAAGTAGGGACCACAATCCTAGTCAGGGTAAGTCACAACACAATCCAAATTATCCTGTGCCCACCCCCTGGTAGCTTGGCACTGAGCAGTCAGTGTTAACTTAGAAGGCAAAGTGTAAAGTATTTTTGCAATAAATCATACAGTAACACAGTGGAAACACCATAAAAATACACCATATGGGTTTAGAAAAATAGATACTTTTTATCTGAATAAAATAAGGGAAAATGACAAAGATCCAATAAGTACAATATGAAATATCACTTTTAAAAGGTTTTAAAGAGTCTCAATCATTAGACATAAACAGTTGTTTCTTTGATACACACAGTACCTGGGATGCGTCAAAAATAACGACAGGAAGAGGAGATGCCTGGAAATATAAGTTGTGCAGCAGATTTTCCAACGCTGCACAAACGATGTGCCATTTCTTTGCATGCTGCAAGGGGTTTGCATTGTTCTTCGGCGCACAGTCTTGGGTCCTCACTGCAATGCGGGGATATTTTGACACCCAGAGATGATGCGTTGAAAATCCTTGACACTCTGGAAGAAGGAGCAGGCACTGCGTTGATCTGGTAGGCAATGCATCACATTTTCCATCACAAGGTAGGCACTGCATTGAATTTCTAGTCGGGAAGTCGGTGCTGCTTCATTCTGGTCAGCCGTGCGGCAATTTCTCAGCCACTGTGCAGGCTTTGCATCGATTTTCAACGCACAAGAAGTTTCTTGAAGAGGTGAAGTCTTTGTTGGTCCTCAGACTTCAGAAACAGGAGGCAATCTCAAATCAAGCCCTTAGGGAGCACTTCAGGGGAAGGCAGAGTCCTTCCAGCAAAGTCAGGGGCCAGAAAGGCAGCAGTACATCAGCAGGGTAGCAGTCCTTCTCAGCAAAGCAGTCCAGATGAGTCCCCTGGGCAGCCAGGCAGCTCCTCTGACAGGACACAGGTGTAGGTCCAGAAGTGTCTGAGTTGGTGGGGTCAGAGACCCTGTTTATATACCCAAAAATGTATTTGAAGTGGGGGACACTTCAAAGATTGGTTTTGAAGTGTGCAAGTTCCCCTTTCAGCCCAGTCTTGGCCGCCAGAGTCCCAGTGGGGGGTTATCAGTTTTTTGGCCTTTGAAATGTAAGTGACAGGCCCTCCACCCTTCCAACCCAGGAAGACCCATTTGGTATGGAGATGTGACTGAGTGTCCTGTGTTTGTGGTTGTCTGGGTGAAATACACAAGGGAGCTGTCAACCAGCACAGACCAGATGTTGATTGGAGACAGGTTGTAAGGCACAGATGGTTTTAAGTGCAGCGAAATGCTCATTTTCTAAAAGTGCCATTTCTAAAACAGTAATGTAAAATCCAACCTCACCAATAAACCGGAGTTTCTATTATCATTCTGGCCATACTAAATATGACCTGGTTACCCTTTTCAGATCAGAATCTATCTCTCAAAACGTTTATGAGGCCAGTCCTAAAGCTAGTCTATGAAAAGAGCAGGCCTCACAGTAGTGGAAAACACATTTAGGAGTTTTTCACTACCAGGACATATAAAACACATATGTACATGTCCTACCTTTTACCTACATAGCACCCTGCCCTATGGGTTACCTAGGACCAAACATAGGAGTGACTTGTAGGTAGAAATATGGTAGTTTAAGGCTTGGCAAGTACTTTTAAATGCCAAGAGGGAGTGGCAGTGAAACTCCACACACAAGCCTTGCAATGGCAGCCCTGAAATATGGTTATGGGGCTACTTATATGGGTGGCACAATCAGTGCTGCAGGCCCACTAGTGGCATTTAATTTACAGGCCCTGGCACATTTAGTGCACTGTACTAGGGACTTGTAAGTAAATCAAATATGCCAATTGGGGATCCTACCATGTTTAAGGGAGAGAGCAATTGTATTTTAGCACTGGTTAGCAGTGGTAAAGTGTGCAGAGTCCTAAAACCAGCAAAAACAGTGTCAGAAAAGTGGAGCGAGGCAGGCAAAAAGTTGGGGGATGACCACCCTAATGCTGTCAGGTCTAACACCAATCTTCTTGAAGACTGTAGAAATGGACAGATGAATGGAACTGGCAGAAACAAATGAATCTTGACTACTCAGAAGATAAATGGTCTTGCGATTAGGTCTACGTTTACTTGGGCGTGACTTTCGTGGCGTGATCCTTCCGCACAATCAGCTCAAATACACATATTGTGTAGACTTGAATGTGTAGTGGATCAAGAGTATGGTTTGGCCCTAGAGAAACTATACTTTGCATTCACCTTTGCGTATGTAAGTTAGCACCTATTTTTGTAGAAATGTTTGAATACAAAATGGCACGAAATGAAAAGAGTATTGCATTCAATAATAGAACATTGTAAAAATCATACAGTTGCACTTGGGACAGTCATAGCCAGAAACGAGTCTGCACCAGAAGCAAACACTGCCAGAAACCAGCTTGCACCAAGGGCAAACACAGTCGCAAAACCATTTTAACCATGGTCACAAAAGTACTGAAGCACAGTTTTCTGTAGATAAATGAGGGAAAAACTGACAGAAAAAGGTGAAAATAGATACAGACGTCAGCGCCATCCAAAATCGTACTGAACAAAAACGGAACTCAGAAGAATGTTTCACCATCAACATATCATGTCACTTAAGTTAAGTAAATGTAAAAAAGGCACTGTTTGAGCAAAAGAATATTGTTTTTTGATTACCGACTTTACTTTGTTAAACATTGTGAGCTTTGACAGGTTCTTTTCTTCCTCTGTGAACAGCTAGCGAATTTAGTTAGCATATAGAAATGCTCATTCGCTTTGTTCAATGCAAGCAAAGATTTAATTGTGCAAGCGGGGAGGAAAAGTTGCAAAACGTGTTTGCAACTGTTTCGAAGGCATAGTATTAGGTAACCCCATGAAAAGGAAGTTGAAATCCTCAGGATGCTGCTGGGTATTTCCACACTATGCAACAGAAGGTGTGCCCGAGCTACTCCTCTTCAGCAACAAGTTATATGTGTCTTCCGCAACAAACCCTCCTCGCTGCTGTGTATTTACGGAGGCGCAGCACCTCCTGTTCATTCTTCCCGGCATTTACCGTCTGGTTTACATTTCCTGGTGATCATTCTGCCAGGGTGGTTACTTTGTATTTCGGTGTCGTACATGCTTCAGCACAAGTTATTATTTTTTTGTACGAATTATTTACTACCAGTGCGGGCAAAATTATACTTGCGATTCCATAATTTCGGTGAAATTTAAAATCCGAAAATGACCTTATAGTTTGGTCTCCAGTTTTTGCGGAAAATTTCACCTGCCAAAAATGTCCTCTTATAAAGCTTTTTCCAGGAAGATATGTAAAAGTTGAAATAGCAGGATTTATTTTTAGAATCTATTTTTATTAACTTTTTTCCTGTGCATTTTTCCTAAAATTTCACAAAATGTGCTGAAGGAAGTTTCACAGTTTTGCACACCCCTAACTGTTGACTAATTTTGACTGTTTTTATTTGTCTTCTAACCATGTTATTCAGTCCTTTGACCTGGGATTGACATGCCATGCCACTTAATGAGTTTAATAATTAACTGAAGTTCCGGTTATGTACATCAAATGCAACAGCTAGATTTTAAACCCATGCTAGAGATGACAACAAAGCAGGGCCTCCTTGACCTTTTGAAGGCAATGATATGGACCATAGTATTTTGCCAGGAGTAGTTGAATTTAAAGAAGGGGTTCTGAGCCCACTATCAGCAGCATGCCATCCGTTCTGGACTTCTGACACACTAGTGTCAGTGCCACTACATGGGCACCCTCCGGAAGAAGCATCATAGCTCAACTACCATTGGGTATCGTCGCACTGCTGTGCTGAATGTTGCTTTCTGGATTTAGAGAGTATATTCACTGGGGTTCGTATGATCAATAATGCTTCATCGAAGTCTTGTGACCAGAATGCGCATGCAGAGACGGAGTCCTATGAGGGACAGCAGACCTCCGCCTGCGGAAATTCAAAGAGAGAACGGCAATTGAAACTGTGGTAGTTTTTGGGGTTCTTATGGCAATCAGTAATCACTGGGTAGTATCCAGTATGGGTAATGATTATGGGTCGTACCCAGTGTCACAAATAGTATTGCCCTCCAATTGCATAACCAAGAGCAGTTTCTGGAAGTACGGGGGTAAGATTCCCTGCAAATAGAGGCCTTTATCAGTTCTAGTTATGGATTAAAACAGGCCTTGCCTGAGATATTGCAACAGATTTTTTAGTGTGCCCTATCAATACCCTGAAGTGAGGTGTCGGGCCTTTCGCCAGGGTCAGTGACTCTTTCTGCTCTAATGATAACTATAAATCAAAGAAAACAACTGGTCTGACTGTAGATCTGGCTCATGATGGCTTCTTAGGTAAGTCAACTTCTCATCCCAAGTTCGCGGTATTAGTTACCTCGCCTCACATGAGACATATTTGTGGAGCTGGGCTGTAGGTGAGCTCTCTCGTACCTGCTGAGCCATGCTTGAATCTCTTCCCGATGAGCGCAGAGACATGTTGGCCTCTCTACATGGGTCGAATAAAGCCTCCATTGTTTTGTTTGAATCTGTTTATTGAGTATTTCCCAAATGTTACAACATATATATTACAATGCATTTTTCTGATAGTAGTGACATACGGGCACAGGGAAATTGGGTTTAGATCCAACAATAATATGCAAAACATCAAACTGTGAACAATGAAATAGGCCCACCCCATTCCATACCATGAGAGCACATACATCTACTGAGTAACGACCCCCGGGATAACAAGTGTGATGGTGATGGGGGGGCAGTTAGAGTGGTGTAGCAGAGATGTTGTGTGAGGAGGGCGTGTGCCTGGAGGGTCTCTGGTGCCCACACGGGTCAGAGCCTCCCCGAGTAACTCAGTGGTGTGTAACATGGTGATTTGGAAGTCAGCTAGGATGGCATCCCAATTGGATGTAAAGGGATATTTGCGTAATCCTCTCATATCCTCTCTGTGGAGGGCAGTGTCTTCGGCCTGCGCCCAGGTCCTCATGGAATGTTCCTAGGCAGTGATTGTGGGATGGGTGGATAATTTCCATATCCGGGTTATCAGACGTTTGGCCAAGAGGAGCCCCAAATCAATCAAACAGGTGGTGTGTTTTTTGTCCCTATGGCTCAGGCCCAGTAGGCATACCTCCCATGTGTATAAGGAGGAGTGCCTTGTGCAGTTTGTCAAGTGTGTGGGTAAGTCTAGCCAGTAACAGTGAAAAGATGGACAGGCCCATAGCATGTGTAGGGGATCAGCATCAGGCAGGTTATACCGGGGACAAACTGCATCTATGCGAAGATAATATCAGTTTATCTTGTCTGGGGCAAGATAGACTCTTTGGAGTCTATAATGATGAATAAGGTGGAAGCGGGCACTGCGTGGGTTGATAGCCGAACATTTGAATATGGTAGTCCACTCCTTGTCAGTGCAAGGACGGCAGAGGTCAGTCTCCCAGTGTTGGCGCAGGTGGGTTAGTAGAAGCGCCGCATGTGTGCTGAAAGATTCTGCAAATGTGCTAGTCAAAAGTCATCCCGCCCCATGACATGAAGGTATTGGAGCGTGAAGTACATTGGATGCTTCTGGTGTATATCCTCCCCTTTGTCCACCCAATGCTCCGAGGAGAGAGTTACAAAGCAGAAAGTGGCCAGGAGGAAGACCAAAAAGGGATAAGGGAGCCGTTGCAATACAGATCTCCCACCATGTGCAGGCCTATCTTATGCCAAGGGGCGAGATCATGCTATCTGCATGAGTGGTTCGGGGGCGTTGATGCTTTACAGGAGGGATGAAAGTATGTGAGGCAAGCTCCAAGCAGGGGAGACTGTGGCAGTATCAAGGTCTGGAGGTCCAGGACAGCAAGTCCACCCTTGGGTGCTGGCAAGTAGAGCTCACGTAGTGCCAACATGCAGCGTGTATTATGCCAGATAAGCTCAGTCATGAGTTATTCCAGTGATCGAAAAGAGGATTTTGGAACATACAGGGGAAGGTTAGCAAAATAATATAACAGGCGGAGTAGCATCACCTTCTTTGTAAGCGCTATCTTTCCCGCCCCAGTTAGAAGAAGCGTTCTACAGAATCCTATCTGTGCCCTCAGCGAGAATACTGCTTGGGTGAGATTGCCGTCAAACCGGTCAGCAGGTTTGCTGTAGACATTAATGCCAAAGGGACGGAACATCATGGGTTGCCACACCAATTATGTGCCATTAAGAAAGTAACCGGGGTCAGGTGTTGTATCACTAAAGAAAAATAGGCACAACTTGGCCCAGTTAACTCTGTGGCCCAAAAGTATTCCACATTTGTCAAAAATGAGTGCTACGCTAGGGGGATTGTGTGGACATCCCAAAGGTACAGGAGCAAATCATCATATAGTGAGACTGAGGGCAGACCATCGCCGAGTGGGATCTTACCAGTCTTATTTGCATTCTCGAAGGACAGTCCCCAGCAGTCCCCAGCAGCTCAATGGCTAGGGAGAAGAGCAAAGGGGATAATGGAAATCCCTGATGGGTGCCTATGTGGATCAGTATGGGGTCAGAATTGAGGTCACCTGTTTTTACCCTAGCCAATGGTTGGGTATAGAGTAGTTTGACCAGTTGGGTGAAGCGGCTCCCCAGGCCAAAGCGGGGTAGGAACTCGATAAGAAAGGCCCACTCCAAGGAGTCAAAGACCTTCTCCAGGTCTAGCACAAGACAGCCCACTTGCAGCCAGTGGTGATGGGTGTGCTCTATGACCCAGAAGAATCTCACGTGGGTAAGAGAGACATTGCGGGCAGGGACAAACCTGTTCTGGTCTGGATGCACCAGTGCTGGAACTAAGGGGGCCAGGCAGTCAACTAGGATCTTGGCCAAAATCTTATAGTTTGTATGAAGAAGTGCCGATGGCTGATACAACCCCAGGGCAGTAGGGTCACAGGCAGGTTTAGGGAGAGAGATGAGCAGCACCTCGCAGAGATTGTCTGGTAGGCAGGTAGCTGAGATGGCTTTATCATACAATGCCTTCAGGTGGGGGGCTATGGTTGGAGCATAGACTATTTAGAATCCAGTCGGGAGGCAGTCTGGGCCTGGGGTGTTCTCTGTGGCAAGCGCATGGATGACCTTCTGAATCTCGAACAGAGTAATGTTGCCATTAAATTCGGTTCTCTGTTCAAGGGATATTCAAGGTAAAGGAATATTGGCTAAGAAGGAATCAAACTTGTCCGCGGGTACAGGTGTTACCGATGTGTATAGGGAGACAGTGTGGTGTGTCATTTCAGCATGGATAGCCCTCTGAGTGTGGAGGAGAGTGCTATTATGGGTTGCTGCGGGTTCTCCTGCTGGATGAGCCATGCCAGTAGTGAGCCCGCTTTGTCGGTCTCTGCATGTGTTTTAGCCGAGTGGGCCTCATAATTAAGACAGCAAAGGCGTTCCAATACTTCAATGTGCTTCTGCCGTGCGTGAAGTAGGCTATCCCTGCACTCAGGGCCTAAGACAACTTGTGAATTATAACTTAACAGTTCATGCTCTATCTGAGCAATATCTTTGTCCAGCTTCTATCATTCGTTCCATATATAATCCAGGCGATAGCTCCTGATGGCGACCTTGAAGGCGCCCCACTCAATCACGTGGGTTGAGGCAATATTAGGAATAACGTGAAAGTGTTCTGCAGTGGAGGGGCCCAATGAATCACAGAATCGAGGATCATACAATACTGCTGGATGCAGCTTCCTTGTTGGAATAGGAGGGGGTTCGGCATCTCCATTCAGTTGCAGATAATGGGGGTTGTTGTCTGAGTGGGTGCACCCAGGTAGTTGATATGGGTTACGTGAAGAAGGATATTCGAGGTGCCAATCAGATTATCCATGCGGACATGAAGGTTTTGTGGATGCGAGTAGAAGGAATAGATCCTGGTGTGCACATTGTGAAAGAACCATATGTCTGATAGCCCCCAGTGTCCAAGCCAGGCAGGTAGCACCTGGGCATTGGACGTGGACACTGTGCGGGAATAAGTGGAAGGAGTGATCCAACTGCACACTCAGTACACTGTTAAAAGTCTCCTCCAAAGAACTATGGGATCCCATTCCATTGTGAAAGCACTCCTGATAACTGGGCTAGGAACCCCATTTGGTCAGAGTTCATGGCGTAGCTGGAGCCTATTAGTATACAAGTCCCTCCAGACATCCCTCAATGAAGACGAAGCGACCCTCCGGTTCAGTTGCTGTTTCATCAACCGTGAAGGGAACACCTGTCCTGATTCACACCAGGGCTTCTCTTGCATATGTGGAGTAATTCGTGGAATATAAACATTCACACCAGTGCCTCTGTAATCTCGATGCCTCTGTTAGTATTTAGTGGGCAGCTCAAATATGAATAAAAGGCGTATCTGCGGGAGAGTGTATGCATCCCCATTACATTCAAAGTAAGTATTTTAACGTTGGCCATGGCTTTAGATGTTGAATGTAGGACGTCTTGGGACAGTGGGGGTGGCAATGGGCCATCCACGTAGCAGTGCATGTTAAGAGTGGCTGCAGGCAGCAGAACAGTAACCAACACAAGGTGGTGTAAAAGTAGAAAGTCACATGATGAACACCATGAGGGCAGAGGGACAACATGTATCCTCCCAAACTGTGTAACCATGCAAGCCAATTGTGGCAAATTGTCCAGGGGGGTGAGTTAGCAAACAGAAGACAGGGACATGGACTCCTTTGTAAGGAACAACCACAGTGAAATCAGAGCGTGCTTTATCAGTGAATGAAGTGTACAAAGTGTGCATGGTGTGGGGTACAAATTTGTGTATTACCTTTGGACGGGGTGCCAGAGCATAAAAGGTTCACCCTGGGCGACAAGGGGAGCTGAGCAATAAACAACTTGTGAGCCACAGGGAGGAACATTAGCTATAAAAGGTCAGTACATGAACAGTAGTCGTGGCATGAGTGTCTCAGTGGGGACTCAGCCAAGGTCGTCGTCAGTTTGAGGAGTCACTTGGGCGGCATAACACAGTCCAGTTTGTAAGGCCAGGTCGTTGAAGAACCATCATCGCTTGCAGCGTGTATTATGCCAGATAAGCTCAGTCATGAGTTATTCCAGTGATCGAAAAGAGGATTTTGGAACATACAGGGGAAGGTTAGCAAAATAATATAACAGGCGGAGTAGCATCACCTTCTTTGTAAGCGCTATCTTTCCCGCCCCAGTTAGAAGAAGCGTTCTACAGAATCCTATCTGTGCCCTCAGCGAGGATACTGCTTGGGTGAGATTGCCGTCAAACCGGTCAGCAGGTTTGCTGTAGACATTAATGCCAAAGGGACGGAACATCATGGGTTGCCACACCAATTATGTGCCATTAAGAAAGTAACCGGGGTCAGGTGTTGTATCACTAAAGGAAAATAGGCACAACTTGGCCCAGTTAACTCTGTGGCCCAAAAGTATTCCACATTTGTCAAAAATGAGTGCTACGCTAGGGGGATTGTGTGGACATCCCAAAGGTACAGGAGCAAATCATCATATAGTGAAACTGAGGGCAGACCATCGCCGAGTGGGATCTTACCAGTCTTATTTGCATTCTCGAAGGACAGTCCCCAGCAGTCCCCAGCAGCTCAATGGCTAGGGAGAAAAGCAAAGGGGATAATGGAAATCCCTGACGGGTGCCTATGTGGATCAGTATGGGGTCAGAATTGAGGTCACCTGTTTTTACCCTAGCCAATGGTTGGGTATAGAGTAGTTTGACCAGTTGGGTGAAGCGGCTCCCCAGGCCAAAGCGGGGTAGGAACTCGATAAGAAAGGCCCACTCCAAGGAGTCAAAGACCTTCTCCAGGTCTAGCACAAGACAGCCCACTTGCAGCCAGTGGTGATGGGTGTGCTCTATGACCCAGAAGAATCTCACGTGGGTAAGAGAGACATTGCGGGCAGGGACAAACCTGTTCTGGTCTGGATGCACCAGTGCTGGAACTAAGGGGGCCAGGCAGTCAACAAGGATCTTGGCCAAAATCTTATAGTTTGTATGAAGAAGTGCCGATGGCTGATACAACCCCAGGGCAGTAGGGTCACAGGCAGGTTTAGGGAGAGAGATGAGCAGCACCTCGCAGAGATTGTCTGGTAGGCAGGTAGCTGAGATGGCTTTATCATACAATGCCTTCAGGTGGGGTCTATGGTTGGAGCATAGACTATTTAGAATCCAGTCTGGAGGCAGTCTGGGCCTGGGGTGTTCTCTGTGGCAAGCGCATGGATGACCTTCTGAATCTCGAACAGAGTAATGTTGCCATTAAATTCGGTTCTCTGTTCAAGGGATATTCAAGGTAAAGGAATATTGGCTAAGAAGGAATCAAACTTGTCCGCGGGTACAGGTGTTACCGATGTGTATAGGGAGACAGTGTGGTGTGTCATTTCAGCATGGATAGCCCTCTGAGTGTGGAGGAGAGTGCTATTATGGGTTGCTGCGGGTTCTCCTGCTGGATGAGCCATGCCAGTAGTGAGCCCGCTTTGTCGGTCTCTGCATGTGTTTTAGCCGAGTGGGCCTCATAATTAAGACAGCAAAGGCGTTCCAATACTTCAATGTGCTTCTGCCGTGCGTGAAGTAGGCTATCCCTGCACTCAGGGCCTAAGACAACTTGTGAATTATAACTTAACAGTTCATGCTCTATCTGAGCAATATCTTTGTCCAGCTTCTATCATTCGTTCCATATATAATCCAGGCGATAGCTCCTGATGGCGACCTTGAAGGCGCCCCACTCAATCACGTGGGTTGAGGCAATATTAGGAATAACGTGAAAGTGTTCTGCAGTGGAGGGGCCCAATGAATCACAGAATCGAGGATCATACAATACTGCTGGATGCAGCTTCCTTGTTGGAATAGGAGGGGGTTCGGCATCTCCATTCAGTTGCAGATAATGGGGGTTGTTGTCTGAGTGGGTGCACCCAGGTAGTTGATATGGGTTACGTGAAGAAGGATATTCGAGGTGCCAATCAGATTATCCATGCGGACATGAAGGTTTTGTGGATGCGAGTAGAAGGAATAGATCCTGGTGTGCACATTGTGAAAGAACCATATGTCTGATAGCCCCCAGTGTCCAAGCCAGGCAGGTAGCACCTGGGCATTGGACGTGGACACTGTGCGGGAATAAGTGGAAGGAGTGATCCAACTGCACACTCAGTACACTGTTAAAAGTCTCCTCCAAAGAACTATGGGATCCCATTCCATTGTGAAAGCACTCCTGATAACTGGGCTAGGAACCCCATTTGGTCAGAGTTCATGGCGTAGCTGGAGCCTATTAGTATACAAGTCCCTCCAGACATCCCTCAATGAAGACGAAGCGACCCTCCGGTTCAGTTGCTGTTTCATCAACCGTGAAGGGAACACCTGTCCTGATTCACACCAGGGCTTCTCTTGCATATGTGGAGTAATTCGTGGAATATAAACATTCACACCAGTGCCTCTGTAATCTCGATGCCTCTGTTAGTATTTAGTGGGCAGCTCAAATATGAATAAAAGGCGTATCTGCGGGAGAGTGTATGCATCCCCATTACATTCAAAGTAAGTATTTTAACGTTGGCCATGGCTTTAGATGTTGAATGTAGGACGTCTTGGGACAGTGGGGGTGGCAATGGGCCATCCACGTAGCAGTGCATGTTAAGAGTGGCTGCAGGCAGCAGAACAGTAACCAACACAAGGTGGTGTAAAAGTAGAAAGTCACATGATGAACACCATGAGGGCAGAGGGACAACATGTATCCTCCCAAACTGTGTAACCATGCAAGCCAATTGTGGCAAATTGTCCAGGGGGGTGAGTTAGCAAACAGAAGACAGGGACATGGACTCCTTTGTAAGGAACAACCACAGTGAAATCAGAGCGTGCTTTATCAGTGAATGAAGTGTACAAAGTGTGCATGGTGTGGGGTACAAATTTGTGTATTACCTTTGGACGGGGTGCCAGAGCATAAAAGGTTCACCCTGGGCGACAAGGGGAGCTGAGCAATAAACAACTTGTGAGCCACAGGGAGGAACATTAGCTATAAAAGGTCAGTACATGAACAGTAGTCGTGGCATGAGTGTCTCAGTGGGGACTCAGCCAAGGTCGTCGTCAGTTTGAGGAGTCACTTGGGCGGCATAACACAGTCCAGTTTGTAAGGCCAGGTCGTTGAAGAACCATCATCGCTTGCAGCGTGTATTATGCCAGATAAGCTCAGTCATGAGTTATTCCAGTGATCGAAAAGAGGATTTTGGAACATACAGGGGAAGGTTAGCAAAATAATATAACAGGCGGAGTAGCATCACCTTCTTTGTAAGCGCTATCTTTCCCGCCCCAGTTAGAAGAAGCGTTCTACAGAATCCTATCTGTGCCCTCAGCGAGGATACTGCTTGGGTGAGATTGCCGTCAAACCGGTCAGCAGGTTTGCTGTAGACATTAATGCCAAAGGGACGGAACATCATGGGTTGCCACACCAATTATGTGCCATTAAGAAAGTAACCGGGGTCAGGTGTTGTATCACTAAAGGAAAATAGGCACAACTTGGCCCAGTTAACTCTGTGGCCCAAAAGTATTCCACATTTGTCAAAAATGAGTGCTACGCTAGGGGGATTGTGTGGACATCCCAAAGGTACAGGAGCAAATCATCATATAGTGAAACTGAGGGCAGACCATCGCCGAGTGGGATCTTACCAGTCTTATTTGCATTCTCGAAGGACAGTCCCCAGCAGTCCCCAGCAGCTCAATGGCTAGGGAGAAAAGCAAAGGGGATAATGGAAATCCCTGACGGGTGCCTATGTGGATCAGTATGGGGTCAGAATTGAGGTCACCTGTTTTTACCCTAGCCAATGGTTGGGTATAGAGTAGTTTGACCAGTTGGGTGAAGCGGCTCCCCAGGCCAAAGCGGGGTAGGAACTCGATAAGAAAGGCCCACTCCAAGGAGTCAAAGACCTTCTCCAGGTCTAGCACAAGACAGCCCACTTGCAGCCAGTGGTGATGGGTGTGCTCTATGACCCAGAAGAATCTCACGTGGGTAAGAGAGACATTGCGGGCAGGGACAAACCTGTTCTGGTCTGGATGCACCAGTGCTGGAACTAAGGGGGCCAGGCAGTCAACAAGGATCTTGGCCAAAATCTTATAGTTTGTATGAAGAAGTGCCGATGGCTGATACAACCCCAGGGCAGTAGGGTCACAGGCAGGTTTAGGGAGAGAGATGAGCAGCACCTCGCAGAGATTGTCTGGTAGGCAGGTAGCTGAGATGGCTTTATCATACAATGCCTTCAGGTGGGGTCTATGGTTGGAGCATAGACTATTTAGAATCCAGTCTGGAGGCAGTCTGGGCCTGGGGTGTTCTCTGTGGCAAGCGCATGGATGACCTTCTGAATCTCGAACAGAGTAATGTTGCCATTAAATTCGGTTCTCTGTTCAAGGGATATTCAAGGTAAAGGAATATTGGCTAAGAAGGAATCAAACTTGTCCGCGGGTACAGGTGTTACCGATGTGTATAGGGAGACAGTGTGGTGTGTCATTTCAGCATGGATAGCCCTCTGAGTGTGGAGGAGAGTGCTATTATGGGTTGCTGCGGGTTCTCCTGCTGGATGAGCCATGCCAGTAGTGAGCCCGCTTTGTCGGTCTCTGCATGTGTTTTAGCCGAGTGGGCCTCATAATTAAGACAGCAAAGGCGTTCCAATACTTCAATGTGCTTCTGCCGTGCGTGAAGTAGGCTATCCCTGCACTCAGGGCCTAAGACAACTTGTGAATTATAACTTAACAGTTCATGCTCTATCTGAGCAATATCTTTGTCCAGCTTCTATCATTCGTTCCATATATAATCCAGGCGATAGCTCCTGATGGCGACCTTGAAGGCGCCCCACTCAATCACGTGGGTTGAGGCAATATTAGGAATAACGTGAAAGTGTTCTGCAGTGGAGGGGCCCAATGAATCACAGAATCGAGGATCATACAATACTGCTGGATGCAGCTTCCTTGTTGGAATAGGAGGGGGTTCGGCATCTCCATTCAGTTGCAGATAATGGGGGTTGTTGTCTGAGTGGGTGCACCCAGGTAGTTGATATGGGTTACGTGAAGAAGGATATTCGAGGTGCCAATCAGATTATCCATGCGGACATGAAGGTTTTGTGGATGCGAGTAGAAGGAGTAGATCCTGGTGTGCACATTGTGAAAGAACCATATGTCTGATAGCCCCCAGTGTCCAAGCCAGGCAGGTAGCACCTGGGCATTGGACGTGGACACTGTGTGGGAATAAGTGGAAGGAGTGATCCAACTGCACACTCAGTACACTGTTAAAAGTCTCCTCCAAAGAACTATGGGATCCCATTCCATTGTGAAAGCACTCCTGATAACTGGGCTAGGAACCCCATTTGGTCAGAGTTCATGGCGTAGCTGGAGCCTATTAGTATACAAGTCCCTCCAGACATCCCTCAATGAAGACGAAGCGACCCTCCGGTTCAGTTGCTGTTTCATCAACCGTGAAGGGAACACCTGTCCTGATTCACACCAGGGCTTCTCTTGCATATGTGGAGTAATTCGTGGAATATAAACATTCACACCAGTGCCTCTGTAATCTCGATGCCTCTGTTAGTATTTAGTGGGCAGCTCAAATATGAATAAAAGGCGTATCTGCGGGAGAGTGTATGCATCCCCATTACATTCAAAGTAAGTATTTTAACGTTGGCCATGGCTTTAGATGTTGAATGTAGGACGTCTTGGGACAGTGGGGGTGGCAATGGGCCATCCACGTAGCAGTGCATGTTAAGAGTGGCTGCGGGCAGCAGAACAGTAACCAACAAAGGGGGTGTACAAGTAGAAAGTCACATGATGAACACCATGAGGGCAGAGGGACAACATGTATCCTCCCAAACTGTGTAACCATGCAAGCCAATTGTGGCAAATTGTCCAGGGGGGTGAGTTAGCAAACAGAAGACAGGGACATGGACTCCTTTGTAAGGAACAACCACAGTGAAATCAGAGCGTGCTTTATCAGTGAATGAAGTGTACAAAGTGTGCATGGTGTGGGGTACAAATTTGTGTATTACCTTTGGACGGGGTGCCAGAGCATAAAAGGTTCACCCTGGGCGACAAGGGGAGCTGAGCAATAAACAACTTGTGAGCCACAGGGAGGAACATTAGCTATAAAAGGTCAGTACATGAAAAGTAGTCGTGGCATGAGTGTCTCAGTGGGGACTCAGCCAAGGTCGTCGTCAGTTTGAGGAGTCACTTGGGCGGCATAACACAGTCCAGTTTGTAAGGCCAGGTCGTTGAAGAACCATCATCGCTTGAAGATTTGTCAGTCTTCTCATCCAGGTCAGACAGGTGAGCGGGGACCCACACTGTTGCTGCTGCCTGCAGTGCCCTCCGTCGCTCGTGTATCATCTGTTCCAGGTCGGGGAGGCTTGGACACGTGGGGAGTGTTCCCTTTGGTGGCTTCGGCTATGACATCTCAGCTAGGGTAGCTGAGGCCATTGGTCCGCGGTTGAGTCGACTCTAAGGGCATCAACTTTGAGTTGGTGATTGACTCCTTTGTCCCTTTGGGGGTTTGTGAAAAAATGTCTTACCATCCTGTATAACGTAGTCTTGCAGGAAAAAGGAGGGAGTATCTAACATCCAATTCACACAGGTGGAACTTAACCACGAGGAACGCATTCCGCTAGCGCAGCACCACCAGGATGTAGTCTGGGAATATCATGACGCATACACTGTTGTCCACTAGCTCTGGGAGCTTGCAGGCCTCCTTCAGCATTAGATCACGATCCCGGTAGTGCAGTAGCCAGATCACCATCGGTCTGGGATTTTCCGCCAGCGGTGGTTTTCTCGCTGGGGCTCAATGTGTCCTTTCAATCAAAAAAAGGTGACAGAGCAGCCAGTGGGAGAATACTACGTAAACATTGTTCCACATAAGAGACCGCATTCTTCCCCTCCACTCTTTCGGGCAGGCCCACAACGTAAATATTGCTCCTGCGGGAGCAGCTTTTGGTGTCTTCAGCTCTCTCCTCCAAAATACGGATCTGCTCCTGTAATGCACGAAGGCCCATATTTGTTTCGTGAGCCTGTGGTTGGAGATATTTTTTTCTGCGATTCAGACTTTATTTGCCAGCTTGCAGTGATCTGCATGTAATAAGGTAAGGTCTGCAGCCACAGTGTCTATTTTGTGTTTCAAAGAGTCACGGGAGTTCTCCATTGCCACCAGGACAGTGTCCAGTTTATCATTAATGGGTGGAGAGTCCTCAGTGTAGTCCGGCGGAACAAGCTTCTCACTGTCGGCTGAGGTGTAGTGGTTGAGCATGTGGGGGCTCCATGGGTGTTGGAGCATTAACGACGCATGCTTAGCAGCATTCCCCTCAGTCAAAGGAGGAAGTCAATGCATGTGGGGAAATGAGCCACACAAATGTGTCCAGCAAAATAATTGTGACACCGCAGCACATGCAGTCTAATTTGCAGTACTAGTGAATCGAGGGTGTGTACCAAGCAGTGTATGGCGATGAACAGAACTCGATGTAGGTGCCCAGTGTGTGATCCTTGTGGGCTGGCCATGCTGTATGGGCAAAGAGAATTTAATTTTCAGTGGGGCTACAACCCCTCCCGATCTTGTGCTAAGATCTGATTGGCTGCTAACACTTCAACAGTGGGCCCTGCTTGCACGTCAAACTTGTCATCCAATAGAGGTGCAGGACAGGCAGCCCCACGACTTTTGCAGGAGAGTGTGAGTTACGGAGCACTAGTTCTCCTAGACCCAGTTAGTCCAGTAGCCCTCTGTTAGGCAGTAGCAGTATATCGTAATGAGGGAGGCCCTAGGCAGAGGCGTTCAGTCACAAATTTTATGGTCAGTTAAGTGATGGTAGCTGGGAATTCAAATGCACATTTGTGGAGGGTTAGCTCATTCCCCTCAGGTTATCACATGATCACTTCTTCCTTAGGCCACAAAAGGCGGGGAAAAAATGGTATGGATGGGTCCTCTGGCCGATTGGAGATGGGAAAAGGAGGAGGCCCAGGCGCCCAAGGGCAATTAACGGGCCCATCCAGCTCAGCTGCTAGCGGCATGTCCCCTACCCGGGCTTTCTGACAATTGTCTGTGGATGTGGGGATCCGTCACATTGTGCGGACCTCTGGGGTCCAATCCGTGTGCCCTGGTGCATGTTGAGCTAGTAGACATTGTGCTTGGCCCACAGAGTATCGGTGTTTGCTGCTGGGCCTCCAGCGCTGGTATGTGAAGGGCAGCTCTTGTGTCCCCCCTGGCACCCAGCGCTCATTGTCCCTCGGTTATGCTGCCGATTAGGGAGGGAGAAAGGAGGGAGCACTCCCCCAGAGTCTGGTTCTGCCCATCAGGCCCAGGGCATCAGCACCCGCACGGAGCGCGATAACATTAGCCCTCAATGCAGGCCCGGTTCTAGTAGAGGGGTCGGGTGGGCCAGGTCCACCCAAGCATGTTCTTTGGCCCACCCAGTCATGGCAGAAGAGGCCACGGAGAAGGCACCTGTTAAGTGCTTCCTCCATCTCAACATCAGAACGCTGTAAAGTTGTTTTCAGTCTTTAAAACTGCAACTGAGCGCTGCGTGTTGCGGGCAGAGGTGGATTAGCCAACAAAATTAACAGGGAGAGCCAAGCCAGAGCTGAGCTAGGGGTCTGGCTTGGCTCTTAGATCCCATGCACAAGACAAGCCCTGAAAATGTTTTCTGTGTAAAACATTCAAGAAACTTCATGTAAAATCTGATAAATTATCTTCAAACATTTTTTTATTTATTTCTTTAACACATGAAAGCTTTGAAATTAATATGTCACAACTTAGTCCTGCAATGAAAAATACTTTTTAAAAGTAATACTTTTTAAACATGAGCTTAGAGTCATTCCTGCCCCCGCTCTCAAACTGATGACAATAACATTAGTGAACCAACAGGCAAGACAGTTGCCACATTTCTCGATGTGGCACAGGTTATTACAGAGCAACATTAGTCCATTAAATCAAACACAATAGGTTTTTGTATAGCTGGTTTTCTGTATTTGAATGTGCTTTCATGTGCAAATATGAAGAAAAATACGTTTTGGTGAAGTAAAATATTTGCCCAAGATCACACGATTTAGGGGGTGGAGGGTCTGCAATTTTCCCACGTTTTCTGTTTTCACATTGTACAAATCAGCCATTAAATGGCTATCTGTTTGGAAAAAGATATGATGTAAATCTTGGGCTTGTAGGCTACCTCTAGAATTGACAAAAATTGGGCACACATTGGCCCACCCGAACGTACCCTTGGCTCATACAGATGCAAATTCCTGGAACCAGGCTTGCAGCAAAGAGGGTTAATACAGGCCGCCTAGGCCGCAGTCGTGTCCCTGCTGATCCAGTTATATCAGAAGTGACTCAGCCGGACTACCAGTGTCAGAAGGGATACCCCCTCACTTGCAGAACGATGGATGGCAAGCGTTGCAAGATGATCGCTGGATAAAAGGGTTGCCATGTGGAGCTCTGCTGGAGAGCAGCACCCCTCAATTAAACCTCCATATCCTCCAAATTCTATCCTGCAGGGTTTAGAAAAAAGCAGATAAACATCCAGCACAGAGATAGTTTTAATAATTTCCCACTTTACCCTCTGCCCTACTTGCCCCACACCCCGAGTGCCTCACTTCATCTAACAAAGGGCACTCATTGCCCACCTGTGCTCCCTACTCCTAAAATATAGCTTGTGCTTGGATGTAAAAAGCCAGTGCAAGGAGGGGGTCCGATTTTGAAGCGCGCCACCTTGATGGGTGAGGGCTTTTTGTCTTGTTGGCAGGAATCTCGACACAAGGTACCTGATGAACAAGGCACCAGTTCTGGGATATTTTTTGTCTCGTCAAAGTTGCCATGCCAACAGCTTCTAGAATGATGCATGCTTAACCTAGGTTACGTAGGCAAGCCATTCTATAGCTTTACATCCAGGAGTTGTTCAGTGTTAGCCTTTGTCCAGGGTGGGGGGCTGCGGGGAGGTCTTATTGCTCCTGGAAAGCTCAGTTTTTTTCAGCTCAGACCTATAGATTTGTCAGTCAGCTTGCCTCGTGAAAGTCGTCCTCACAGGTATCAACTTCTTTCCTTGAAGGTCATTGCCACTGCTCTTGTACCATTCTGACAAAGGATCAGGACATTCCAGGTATCTAGGGTTGGCACCATCCTGGAGCAGGACATACCGGAGCAACAGTTCTGTCCCTGGCAAGTATCTATTCTGCACTGAAGAGAAGTGTCTGCTCAACCTCTAGATAATGTATGTCACCAAATCAAGAAAGGTAGTGTTATTCCAGCTTCGAGGCTTAGTCAGAAGATTGGACCAACCAAGGTGTTGCCTTTTTTAAAAAAAAAAGTAAAGTTATTCCCCGATCACTCAGAAGTGCATCATGCTCCTTTCTTTAGGGCTTTGCGGTCATTGAGTACAGATGGCAACAAGTGGGATCAGCTGGAATTGACCAAGTTCAGTATGTCGTTTACATTCAAACTAGTTCAGCAACATAACTTGCATAGCTGGATAACTGTCAGCATTACAGAAAGGGGTAATGGAAGTGAAGGGAGAAACCTCTCTGTATCTTTCTGGAAGAGGAGTCTAAGCAATAGGAGTGTGCAGATTGTTATGTCCCCCACCAGCAAAGGACAGCTAGCACGGAGGTCACCATCTTCTGCAGCAATGCACATGATGTCCCAATGGACACCCATAGTTCAAGACCTAAAAAACACACATCCCACACATACGATAGACTATTGACTCCACTTAGAGACACCTAGATGGAGCTGCAACAACAGTCAGTAGGCACTCTTTACAAGATGTGCATATTATAAAGCACCTCTGAGCCCTCTGAACTGTAATTTTGCTGACATACCTTCCCGAGAATGTAAGGAGAGCTGGAACAGATAAAATAGCGATTCCTTAAAATTGCGACCCTGTTTAGAGAGTCGCAAATTGCGACTCTCTGAACAAGAAATCGCAAATAAGGAATCCTTATTTGCGATTTCTAAAGCACATGTAAGAAGCAATTCCTTAATGCGAATTGGGCATTTAAGAATCGCTATTTACCACCAAGTTGAACTTGGTGGTAACCATGTGCAAATTTTAAAAATGCATTTTTAAAATTTACATGTAAAGCACACATGCCCTTTTGGAATGTGTGCACCTTACATGTTGTAGAAACATATTTTGGGATGCAGCAGAGGGGGCCTAAGGCCCCCAGCTCCCTTGACTTTGCATTTCTAAAAATTGCGAATTCCAGTTAGAAATTCGCAATTTGGGAAATGCAAACAATTCGCAAATATGGGCCTACAGGCCCATAGGTGTGGATGGGGGCCGGTATCGCAATTTGCGATTCGGTAATAGCATTTGCAATTTTTAAGAAATCACTATTACCGAATCGCAAATGTGATACATTGCATTTTGCGAATCAGAAATAGCATTTTCCTAAAAATCGCTATTTCCGATTCGCAAAAGGCCTTTTTCATACATCTGGCCCCAAGTAGAGTGTTTTAAGGTCTAAGCAAAGCTACCAATTGGTTGTGGCCAAGACAGCCCCTGCTGACTGATACCACTTGCAAAAGGAAAAGTGAAATGGGTTCTCACAGTTCTACATCTTTACATCATACCAGACAGTGGAAATGGAAGTAGAATGAGGAGACTGAGACCCTGCTGCAGGTAACATTGTCCATGAGCTATGGCAACAGCAATATGGACTGTCAGGATACTCGGAAATAACAGTTGAACGACCAGTAAGTTCAAACCCTTGGGGCCGAGAAGGAAAGGAGAAAAGCAGGAACAAAATTCGGGTATAAACTCAGATGGATCTATGAAGAGCAACCACATTGATAAAGATGAAACAAGGGAATGAAAAAGACTCAAGGTGGCAGTAGTTCTGGAAGATATCAAAATAGACTTAAGCTTTTTGCGTGCAGAGTAACAGCATCACAAATCTGAAGAAAGCTAATAAGACCAAGTTCTTACATCCAAAATGCTGTATATACAAGTTTGCTTGATGCCGTCATATGCAAGTATGTGATTATAGGGCACCCTCCAAAAACTAGTGTATTCCAGGTCTGCCCACTTCTCTGTTTCCACACATCATTTAAATATTGAGAAAAACTTGTTTCTGATGGCGGACGCCTAATCCTGCTACACTATGGGAAACACCTTTGCAGTGTGGCCCGCCCTCCCCGAGCCACATTCGGCCCAAGGGTCCCCAATCCACCAGGGCCCAAAGTATTTCTTAAGGGGAGGGGAACCATGTGGCCCCTATTTCTGAGCTTTTAAAAGGCAATGGGGACCAAATTCCCCCAGGGCCTTGACTTTATTAAAAAAGGGAGACGGCACCACGCAGTCACCCTCCCTGTGTCTTTATTGCTGTGTCCCGTGGAGCCCACCCAGGACACAGTGGTTTCCCTGCCTGCACCGTCACTGGAAGGGAAACTTTTGCTGCAGTCTAGTAGGAGCAGTTTTTTAATCTCCAGCCAAACGTAAGCAGACAAAAAGTCTGCTCTCAGCTAGAAGGAATTTAAAAAATGTTCTTGACATGTGGGAGCAAGCGAGGAACTAGCTGGGGCCTTGAGGGCCCTGGGCCTCCCCCCGTCACCCGAAGGCCAATCCAACACTGCGCACGCCAAATGCTTTGCGGGGTGTGAGGCTAACAGCCTGCTGGGGGTTTGGCCACAGGGCCTGGTGGCAGGCCAAGCCCTGTGGCCCAACCTGGATGTGCATGGCCAAAGGGTGTGTGCAGAGTGGGGTTGGCTGCCTGCTGGGAGTTGGAAGCAGGGCCTGGTTGCAAGACAGGTCCTGCGGCTATCCACGCACAATCTGAGGCCATGCACAGTGTGTGGGGTTGGCTGCCTCCATGTGACTGCCTGTGGGGAGCTGGATGCAGGGCATGGCTGCAAGCCGTAGCAGAGCTAACTATAACTTGTGCGCCCGCCATCCACTGCCTATGACTTCACATATTACATCACTCATGACATGTTCTATGACATCATTTATGAAACTACTGATGATAGCTGAAATTACATTGTTGATGACATCTCTGATGACATCAATGATGACAGCATCAAAGCTTCTTTTGTGTACCATACTCTGTAAACTAGTATGGCATTAAAGGCCTGAATATAAGTACAAAATAGCTCAGAATAATATGAAGCATCATTAATGCCATAACGGATACAACTCCTTTGGGTGTAGCAAGCAAGTGTTATAATCAAAATTGATCCTATAACATACACTTTATAGGTAGTACAGGTAGATGGGTAACCATTACTGCACATGGTGTTCTAATCTGTATACAACTGTTAAGAGAAAACCAAGTTCCTCAACATGCTCAACATCTGTTCCAAAATTAATGCTCTACTACGGACAGCTTTTATCTCTGACAAACCCTTGATAGTCACAGACCCTCCATTGAGAAATGAAGTTGATCTGAGTCGAAAATTGGGTACTGTAGACAGTGTTTACTCTATGGAGAGAATTTACTTTACAGTCAAGCCCTGCAGGAACCCTCCCCACCCAGGCAGCCAACCCCATAATGCGCACTTCAGCCGTGCAGGGCAAGGTGTTGGCAACTCACCCAGGGGCAGCCAACACCCTTGCAGGAAGTCAACCCTATGCAGCACACAGCCTTTGCTCGCGTGTGGCGTGGGGTGGGCTACAGGGCCTGTGTTGCAGCCAGGCTCTGCTTCCAACTCTCTGCAGGCAGGCAAATTTGGCTGTATGCAATGGGGGTTGTTCACAGTGCTTAGTCTGCTGCCAGGCCCTGTGGCCAAACCGCCAGCAGACTGCCAACCTCACACTGCTCACAGCCTTTGCCACGCGTAGGCCCCGGGTGACCCCATCACCCGGGGCCAAAACATATACATTAAGGGAAGGGGGCATGCAGCTCACTCCCTGACCCTGACCCCTCCCTGGGGGCAAATACAATTAAACAGTGGAGGAGGGCATGCTTTCCATGAGCATTAAAATGCCCAGGGACCACACCCCCCAGGACCAAATGCAATAAAATTGGAAAAAATGAAATGAAAATTTACATTTATTCTGCAAAACGTGCTAATGCCCAGAGGCGTCTTTGTGTTAACACTACAGGAGAAAAAAGAAGAGAAAGACCTTATAAAACAAAAACAGGGAGAATATCCGGATAAAAGCCTACTGATTGAAAAGCCATGTTTTTAATGCTTTTCTGAAAGGGAGAAGGTCTGTCATTTTGTTCAAACTATGGGGAAGAGTATTTCAGAAATTGGCAGTGCAAATTACAAAGCTTCTGCTCACCCCAATGTGAATTTATGAACTTAGGAACAACAACATTGTTGGCCAAGAAAGAATGCAAAGACCTAGATGGAATATACCATAAGAAATTGCATTTAAAGTAGTTGGGCCAGAGTCATGGAGTGCTTTAATAGCAATGCACAGAGCTTTAAAATCAATGTGCTTCCTTACAGGCAGCCAAAGTAACTGAGTTAGGGTCTGGGAGGCTGACTGATGTCCTGGGATCCGTAGCAGCAAAGGATCTGCAGTTTGTTTAAATGTCTTTGCTGCATATTTGTATAAAGGACATTGCAATGATCCAACTTGGATAGCACGAGAGCTGTGACAACACTAGTTTTCAATTCATGGGGGATAAAAGAGAGCACTTTCCTGAAAATTTTCAGGGTAAAGAAGGAAGATGAAGTCACAATATTGATTTGATTTTCGAAAGACAATTTGCTGTTGAAAAGAATCCCTAAGTTCCTTGCTTTTGTAACAGGTATTGGCAAAGTGCCCAATACCTGCGACCACCATCTTGCGGACCAAAGGGAAATAATGTTACTGAACAGAAGGACCTCGTTTTTTCCCAAATTCAATTTAAGGCAGATGTTGTTCATCCAAATGCCTCTGTGTGACATACAGTTGTGAAATCTTAACTGCAGTAGCATCGGTAATACTTGACACTGAGACCATCATTTGGGTGTTGTCAGATTAAGATACTACAGAGAAACCAAATGTTTTTATGAGCCTAGCCAAAGGAGGAAAATAGAGATTTAAAAAGGTGAGACTTAGGGACGATCCCTGAGGAACGCCACAGTGTAAGAAAAAAGGGTTGGAGGTGAATTCATTCAATGCTCTCTCTCTGACAAAAAGGATTTTAGGAGAGCCAGCGCTGCTCCCCTAATTTCAGTGGAATGGAGATGGTCAATGAACAAATTGTGATTGACCGTGTCAAATGCCTCCGAGAGATCTAAAAGAATCGGAGACGTATTACCTCCATTGTCCAAAGTAGATCTTACATCTTCGGATGTAACACTCAGGGATGATTCAGTGCTGTGCTCGCTTCTAAAAAAGAACTGGGTAGGGTCAAGAAGGTGGTTGATTAGTATTAATGAAAGAAGCCAACTTTCAGTTCATGGCCTTTTCAACTATTTTTGCCAGAAAAAGAAGGCGTGAAATGGGTCGGTAATCACTGGCATCCAGGGGACTAAGGTTGGATTTTTTTTAAATAAGGGCAGGATTGAAGCTATATTCCATGCCTTAGTAAAGTAGCCAAGGCTAAATATTCTGTTTTGACAGACATGGGTGCAATGGGGAACCAGACTTCATAGAATTAAGTAGGCCCCGAACATGGTTGGCCATGGACGCTTAAAAATTGTTTCTGAACTGATGGGAGAAGATAAATCATCATGAGAGCAAGACAATAGAAACCGTGTTTCTGTGTTAGTAGGAGGAGAAACGTCATCATGAGAGTAAGAAAAATGAATATAATTTTTAGAGAAGATGTTATAGACATCTTCTTCTTTGGCCTGAAAAAAGACGCTAAAGTGTTGCAAAAAGATTGGTTGCAGTTACTGTTATGTTTGTCCGGAATGTGGGCAAATGTTTTTACTGTCATGAACAATTCTTTGGTGTAATTGTTCGAGGTCTCAATCTTAAGAATAAAGCAAGAGGATTTTTACCGTTTAAAAATTCTGTTTATTGTTATAAACATCAAGGCCATACAATAAAAGGAACAATATTCTATTCTATTCTTCTGGATGTGTACAGCGTGTAGCTACCCAGAGGGCTTCCCAGCACTAAAACATGATTGGTTGCAGTTAGTATTATTTTTGTCCGGAAAGTTTTTTTTACTGCCATGAACTTTTTTAAATCTTAGGAATGAAGTAGGAGTTTTCCTTTAAAAAAAATAATTATGTTTATTATATACATCAAGGCCATACAACAAAATAAAAATAAAAACAACAATATTCTATCCTATTCTGTTTTGTTCTATTATTCTGGATTTGTACAGTGCGTAGCTAACAAGAGGGCTTCCCTGCACTAAAACAAGCAAGGTACATACTGCTCCAGAGTTAGAATAAAAACGATTTTCACACCTTTCTAAATTTAAGTTCCAGTTCAATTTTCCTTACTGACTCAGGTACAGCATTCAACTATTTGGGGGCCAAGAATGCAAAAGAGCAATCCACATTTCTTGATCTCCTGCCAGGTCGTGGGGACGTTGAACAATAGCTGGCTAGAAGACTACAATGATCTCGTAGGGTTATAGGAGTGAGAAATTTCTGCACAAGTCTAGCACACTTTTTATGCATCACTCGGTGGGCCAGACACAACACTTTAAACATGTATGTTCTTTGTCACTGGTAACCAGTGTAAACTGCACAGTGCTGTAGATTCCGATTGATGTTTGGGTACTTTCATTAATTGGATCACTTGTCTTTTTATGATAGATTTCGGGCTGCCAAGGTACGGGGAACCATAATCTAGTCGAGATATGAATTGTCCCTCCACTACAGTTCTTTTCGTAGGTTCTGGCAACCTTTTAAAAGCCTTCTTCAAAAGCTTTAATATTCCAAAGCAATTGGAGGCAAGTTTTTTACTTGATTGGCCATTGTTAGCTTATTATCCACCCACATCCCGAAACGTTTAACCTCTGATTGCTGGGTGGGCTGCTCCCACATACATTCCGGCCAATTAAGATCAAACCATCTCTCTGTGTTGTTTCCTAATACGATCACCTCCGTCTTGTCTCCATTTAACTTCAAACTACTTGCAGCCTTCCAATCTACTGGTTCTTTTAACCATTGAGACAGCTAGAAGTAATAACGGTTTGATTGGATAGGGAAATAATGATCTTAATATCATCGGCATATGATATAGATGTAAAGCCATATGCTCTTCTGATTTCTGTCAACAAGAGAGAACATAAATGTGGAACAAAGTGGGGCTCAAAGATGATCCCTGGGGACCCCACACTTTAAAGTATGGCTTTCCGATCTTAACCCGTCCTCATGTACCAAGAAAGTTCTCTTTTGAGGGAACGAAGACAGCCATTTTAGCAATGTGCCAAATATGCCGGTTTCCTTCAATCCTCTAATCAATACTGAATGGGAACTTGTATCGAATGCAGCACTCAAATGCAATAGGATCAAAGCGTCAGTCCCCACTTAGTCTAAAATGGCCTTCAAATACTGTGTTGCTGCAAGCAGTATGGTTTCTGTGCTGTTTCTTTGCCTGAAACCCATCTGAGAAGGATGCAAAATACACTGCCATACAGTGGAATAAATAGAAACAGTGATCCACTATCCCACAGTCACCTATGTGCCTCCCATCTTGTCCTTCCCCGCCCGTCCATTGACTCCCAGTGAAACCAGTTGCACAACAGACAATAACTCAGTGTCAGTCTCAGTAATAGCTATACAGGAGTTGCCTCTGTTTTAATCCCATCTTCCCCATATCTTTGTCCATTTGTGGGGACATCTCCTCCCTTTGTACACCACCTTTTCAGCAAACATGCACCAATCCATGTCTCTTTTCCAGTCTTTCAATTGTGGTGGTGTCCCACCCCCCACAAGCGTGCAGTATTGCACTTTGCTACCATCAGCCCCAGGGTGTCCCAAATCTGTTCCATGCAGGTCAAGCCTGATGTGTCCCAAATATTGAGGAGGCACCTTTTGGATTCAGGCTCCATATTTTGACCACAAACAGTGGACCTGATTTACAAATGCAAACTTTGGCTTTTGGTCTATGTATAAGGTTGCCCTCTATGTAGTGTGCAAAGTTAGGCACATTGTGGAGGGGGTCAAGGCAACCACACGCTGGTTACCAGGGGTAAAAACTAGATCACCTAATGCTCTAATTTTGAAGATAGCTTGGTCGAGCAGTTAAGCCAATCTTGGAGAAGTGCAAAGCATTTGTTGTACTCACAGCATCAATCCTGCAACTCACACACTCAAAGGTATAACTCAAGACCAATTTATAAAAACACTTCAGATTTTTATATCATTTTTAAGACCAGGTTTTTCAAAATTGGTTACGTACTTCTTGAGATATTAATTTTCGAACTTTAATGAAAATAATCATTTTGTGCCTAATTACGCACCATAGGAATCAAGAGTGGATCAACTTTAAAAATACACATAAAATTGTACAGTTGGTTTACCAAGTTCTTCTTTTGCAGGTTGTTTGAGGTTGTCAGTGGACACCCTGTGCTACCTAGAGTTCAGGTGGGTCCTGGTCTCGACTGGAGCAGTGGGAGAAGGTCTCTGAAGATGGTGCAGGGCCTCTGCGGGTGACCACTTGGAAAAGCACTGCACAGGTAAGTTTAAAGATGAATCTTTGGGCTCCCCTTGGAGACTCGAGGTTGCAAGGGATAGAGGACCCTTAGGGCATAGTAGGTTCTTCGGTGCAGGGCACAGGGCGGCCGGGTACAGACGAATCAGTGAGCCAGCAGCTATGCACCAGGATGCACTCTGGAGCAGGAGGTAAGTTGGTTCAAGGGTCGTTTGCAGACAACGGGGCAATCTGGAAGGAGGTCTGGGGTGTTCCTGAAGTCCTTCAGCTTGGTCATCCTCCTGGTCCGGTTGCAGCCCCGGGTGGGCTTGCAGTCAGCGGGATGAAGTTTGGTCCAGCTGTGGCATCCGGTTCGAGAGTCAGTGGCTGCTCAGTGAAGTGACCCTCACTGGCTTTCTGGTCTCTGGAGGTCCTCTAGGGTTCTTGTAGAGTTGTCCAGTTGTCCAGCAGCTCCTCAGCGGCAATTGTCGGGTCCTGGGTGCAGCAGGCAGGGTTTGGTGCCTTTTCTTGGGTGCAGAAGGTCCACAGTTCTCGTGGTCCAGATCTTCTTGGTGCTGGTCTTCTTTTGCAAAAACAACAGATGATGGACGAAATCTAGAGCAAATCAAACATTCACTCCCAGTCACAGATCTGGGTTTAATCCATCAGTTTTTTTGCTTGCCATGCCATTCCAGTTTGGACCCAGCCATACCCTGAAACCGGTCCCAGGATGCTTGTTTCTGGTCCAGGGAGGAACTGGCCTGGCAGTTCGGGCTGGACTGTTTCTAAACTGGGGTGGCATGGTGAGCAAAAAAAAGATGGATTAAACCTAGATATGTGACTGGGGGTGAGTGGTTGAAAAGTTTCAGCACTCCGTCCATCATCCTTTTGTGTTGCTGGTCTTCTTTTGTCTGTTGAATCTGATTTCCTGATCTAGGGATGCCCACAAAATACAGTATTTGGTTGGCGTTTTAGGGGGAACCTGGTAGTGACCAATGGGTCACCTACCTTTGGGTGACTACACCTATTAAAGTATTAAAGTGACCACTTCCTGTGGGAAGGGTCACTTCCCTATCCCCGATTGGCTATTTTCCTTCCATCCAAGATGAAGGAAAATGAAATGGAGTGCCCACCTCACAGGCAACACCTTAGGGGGGAGTGCATGCCAGGTGGGTACACTCCTCCTACCCTTTGTTTGAGTTTCCTGCTGTTGTTTCTGTCAAACGTGGTGTTTGCATGGGGGTTACCATCTGCTGCTAACAGGAGACCTGGGAGTTGAGTTTCAAAGGTGGTTAGCACTTTGAAGCTTGCCGCCAGGGCAGTGCACTTTCCTGAGGGAGGGGTGATGGCACCTTCACCCAGGAAGGGCTTTGCTCTACAAAGCAGAACTCTCCCCCAAGGTTTTGTGGATTGAATGTCTGGAGGTGGCATGCTGAATAGAACCAGTCAGCAGCCATGCCAGGATAGTTAGCTTTTGCAGGGGGCACCTCTAAGGTGACCCCTGTTTACGTTTTATAATAAGTCCAACACTGGCACCAGTGTGGATTAATCATTCTGTGTTGTTTGATACCAAACAACCCAGGTTTCAGAGTGGCCATCATGTTGCTGTGAAACTCATACTGACCAGTATCCAGCACATGTGTTTTAAAATGGCTGCATTGTTTCCTCACTATGTCCCAGGTTTGGAAAGGACACAGTGGGGCATATTGCTCATGCAGCTTTGCTCTCACACACAACATAGTGAACCATGCCTTAGGGCTAAGGCCTGCCAGAGGGGTGACTGACCTATATGGTATGCAATGTGGAGTGGACAGGGCACACAGGTAGTGTGCCATGTCGAGTTTTCACTTTAGGTTGGCATCAGGGCACTCAGCCTGCAATGGCAAAGGTCTACCTTGATGCAGGGCCCTAGAGGGTGGCACAATCAGTGCTGCTGCCCTCAGGGCCTATCCCTAGTATCTTTGGCCCTGGGCACCTATGTACCATTTACTAGGGGCTTATGGTGGTGTCTCCAATCACCACTGCAATTTTAAGGGAAGGAACACTGGAGCGGGGAACCTAGTTAGCAGAGTCCCAGTGCACTCCAGTCCAAGTAGCATCCAGAAACCAGGCAAAATGTGGGGGGAAAGGGGGTACTGCAACAAGGTGCCAGTTTCCCACAATCTAAACTTAGACCAAACGTCTACGTTTATGACCCAGTGTTCATACAATTATGCACAGCTGCCCAATAATGTTGCAGTACGGTGCAACTCCATATAATGTGAAAAAATGTGGCTATCTGACTACAGTGTCTACGACATTGCTCATCCTTGGCTCTGCCCATTTTAACCAAGGTAGTGCTTGAGAAATATGCCCTGTGTAGGATTTTGAGTTGCACAAAATGGAATCTGGACCGTATGGCCACCTCCCTGGGGGATGCAAGAGCCTCTCGCCATCCATTGCCTTCAAGACCCTCGAAATCTCGCTCCCATTGTGTCCTCAGGTGAACCAGGCCTTCAGGTAAGTTATTAATTGTTTTTGATAGGTAAGTGAGATTGCTTTGCAAGGCATATACATATCAAGTAGTCTGTCTTTAAGTGAGGAAGCCTCTGTGAGTTTCATGCCTGTTGGCAGTGCCTTCTGCAACGCATTGTGTATTTGTAGGTAATAGTAAGTTTCGGTAGGTACTAGCTGGTATTCATTTTGCAGGTCTTTAAAAGGAATGACACCCCCCTGTACCCGAAGGTCTCCCGCCATTGACGGGCCATGAGATCCCACTTAGCAAACCTCAGCTTTCTACCAGAGTACCTATGCTCGTCGTGTACCACAGAGGGGTAGCTTGTGTTATTTGGTCTGTCTATCCAAGTGCTCAGAAAGCTGTGTGCCATAGTTTCAATGACACTGCTGTGGGGCCCACACAAAAGCTGTAGGGGAATTTTTCCTTTTTGATCATAGATTTATATTCATTAATAGTGCGCTTGTAAATATCTTTTTCAAGGGCTTCATAATTCTTTCTCCATCAACGCTCCTATCTGCAACAGAGTTGCTTTTGAATTCTAAGTTTATCATAAAACCATGGTTCTGAAGGGGTAGCTCTGTGGCTAGTACACACTTTTTCAGAGGCTAACTGATTTACCACTGTGCTTATTCAATGATGGTAGTCCGCAGTGACTGAATCTAGGTTTTTAGAGTCTTAAGGCATGGATCTAGCGAGAGTCGAGTCTAACAAATTAGAATCTATCTTATGCCAGGGATGACTTTTCCTGGCAGGATGAAAGGTGTTAGCCATCAATGATTTGCCCGGTATTCTTAAATCTACCATGATTGGCTTGTGGTCAGACCATGTCAATGGCAGTATAGCTGTAGAATGGAGAGAAGGATTATCTGAGAAAATAACATCTAGCCGGTGGCCCGTCACATGAGTTGGGACGTCTACCAGCTGAGCTATGCCAAGTCCAGCCATCATATCAGCTAGTAAATTTGAGTCTTTATCCAGTAAATTCTCCAAATGGAAATTGAAATCTCAGAGGACCTTATAGTCTGCAAAGTTGACTTTGGATTCCAGTCCATTAAAAGTATTGTTTTTATTACGATCAATTTTGAAAGCAAGTGTTTTGCTCTTGAATGTTGGAGAAACAGCTGAAAAGGTGGCAGTCAACTGACCACATTCTAACCCTCCATAAGCCTTCTTGCCCCCTAGGGGATCCTATCCAAATCTAAGGGAAGAGGGGTGTGCAGCCTAACTCCCCAAGCCTTACTAGGCTCCGGGGACCCCATTGCGGGGGCCAAATATAATAAAAAAGGAGAGGGATCCATGTGTCTCCCCTCTGTAAACCTTATTATGCCCTGAGTATCCCACCCCCAAGGGCCAAACGAATAAAACAGGGGAGGGGAGCTGTGTGCCCCCTCCCCAAGATACAGGACCCCAACCCGAGCTCATAAGGCCCTTGGGATCCCATCCACCACTGGCTTAGGTCTTTGAGAGGGGTCCATGTGGCCCCTCTCCCTAAGCCTCATTAGACCCTGGGGACCCTATCCTCCAGGGCTGTATTTTGTTAAAGGGTAGGAGGGCCACATGGCCCCCTCTCTGAACCTCATTAGAGCGTTGTGGACCCCAAGCCCCAGGCCATTCTTTATAAGGGGTGAGGGGCCATGTGACCCCTCCCTCACCAAGCCCCAGTAGTGGGCTCCCAAGGGCCTATAATGGCTTGGGGGACTCCCTTATTATTATATTAATCAGCCCCAGGAGATGGGGGGCCTGGGGCTTTTCAAGGCTTGGGGAAGGGGTCTACATGGCCCCCTTCTTAATTGTGGATATTTTGACCTGGGGTGGGCACTCCGGGGCCTATAATGGCTTGGTGTGGGGGGTGCACGTGCCCCCTCCCCTTATGGAATGCAGCCCTAGGGGTGGTCTTCCAGGGGGCTATAATGGCTCAGGTAGGGGGCCACACCCCCACCTTAAATTAACAATGCAGTCTGAGGCTACCTTATTTAATTTATTTTACAATCCCACAGTAATGGGCTGTCCCTCTAGGTTCCCCCTCTCTCCCACAGTGCCTAGTGAGCAAGGGAATCCCTATCCTGTCCCCTTATATCTTTTTTTTTCAAACTTTAGTACAGTAGACTAAATCCCTGGGTCATGTAATGGCGGCCAGTAAAATTTTTCTGATGTTGCTGGCAGTCAATCAGAGGGCAAATTGGCCCTAGGGAAAAAAGATCCCTGGCCAATCAGAACATTCTATTTTTGAACTGGTGCAGCCAGAAGAGTCTCTCAAGACTCTTGTGGTCCCAACAGTTCAGATATACAAATATTTCAAGAAAACTGCTAAACGGATGTGCACCAAATCACACAAAGCACAATCTGTGGTCCATGCCAGATTTGGTGTAATACTGTTCAGCTGTTTGTGCTCTATTTGGTGTAATTCGGTTCAGCATTTTTGCTGTAGACCTTCTTAAAGAGGTCTGTGGAAAATGCATGGGCATTTTGTGTTTTTTGACCCCCCCCCTTTTTTTCTCAACCTCTACTTGACGTATCAAACTAGGCAAAATAGATCACTTTTATTGGAACGATTCATGGAGATCTGCACCAAAGTTATTAGCAACACAAAAAATGCATTACCTATGGAAGCATTCACCTTTAACTATGGATTTGTTTTTGGAGTTCTTAACATATTGCAGAGGGACCTACCAACATTTACCCTTTATCTTCGAATCTGTGTCCTAAGAGTTGAGCAAGGACATAACAAGTGCAGGGTCACCCATTTGTGCGGGAAAAAACAACCCGGCCAGGCTGGACAAAATTGGACAATACTTGCCTCTTTGTGTGCAAAATGTACTAATTCAGCAGCACCCAGACACCTCTGCAAAATGAATGCAAGCCCCGAGGCTCTGACAGCCCTCCTGTAAGTGGCAATCTTTTGTAGCACAAACACTCTACCTTGGATGGCCCTGGTTCCATCCCTGTTGTAATCTCTCTTTGGGCTTTTTACCACGCCCATGCCATGCCTGTCACTTTCATTGGTTCGTGGGATTGTCTTTTAAAAATCGCTTGATTTTATCTGTGAAAGGCATGCATACATCAGTATTTAGCCCTCCTCGAGCGCACCGGCCAACTACTGAAAACATTGGAGGCTCCATGTTTTCTGTATGGTTTTGCACTACTTTTTCTCTTTATTTCATAGGCAGAATGATCTTGCTGGGCAGTAGTAGAGCGCTTTGTATGACATCAACCCTGCTACGTGGATATTTGCTGGTTATATGGATAATTGCACTTTTGACGGTTACATGGATAATTGCACTTTTGCCGGTTACATGGATAACTGCACTTTTGCCAATAAGTTTCACTGCAAGCGAACTTCTGTTTCCTTTTGTGTGTTTGCTTTGCGCTCATGGTGGCCGTCAGCTTGTTTACATGAAACTATTTTACTTTTCAGTTTATGTGGCAAATAAAGTCCGGTTAGGAATTTACTACACTAATAGCTTTAACATGAGCAAACACGAGACCTATTTCATTGTAAATGCTTGTTTTTGGCCTGCCCCCCTGCGGGATTTGACCAATATGGTCTTGAGGGGGAAGCCTGTTATTTTTGTTATTGATTACCTCATGGTATGGACGGGCCTTGAAGTTCACAGTCAAGCTCGTGTGGTTGCTGGTGAGCTAGTCCACCAGCCTGCTGCTGTCCAGAGCCTGAGTGTTTAGTACCGTCAAGGGATATAAACAGTAGTAGGATAAGTGGTGATTAGTATACTTGCTAGAGAGCTTTATGTTTTGTCTAGTCAAAGTTTTAACTCGTTATAAAGTAGTGCAAAGGTTTAATGTGGTTTCTGCAAAACATCACTTGTAGGGTTTACCACCTTTCCTAAGGGGCAACTGTGACCATATTTTCACAATTCAAGATTCTGTAAGGGTATAACTTTACATGCAACACCCTGCAAAAGCAATGTTCATTTTTAACATGGCTTTTCTCTCTTTGTTCCAGTTATCAGTCAGGCATAATTAAGGCAGCCATAGAACACATCGTAAAGTGCATTCTTGTTATTTTTTTTAATAATAATCTTTATTGGGTTTTTCTTGTTCAAGACCGTCATATGCAGAACGGATGTGGAAACACAAGATATTCAGTTCAACAGTTCAGAAACACAGGCTTAGCAGTGCATTAACCCATCTCCCCCAAACTCCTCCAAAATGTGTGCAAAACTCTTCACAGTACCTTTATCAGAAGCTGCAGTATAGTAACATTATACTACATTTAGTGTAAGGACAGTATGATGTGATTGATCATTAGGCTCCGTAGTGTGTGTGTATTGTGGAGATCAACGATCATAGCCGTCCAAGCCTGGAGGTCGTCCTCTAATTTAGGATCATTACGAACATGTTTCATGGGGACCTCCTCTGCCATTGCCCATTCTAGGAAGTCTCTGAGCCAGTCAGCGTATGCTGGAGGGGTCGCTTTAATCCATTTTATGGCTATATGGCATTTTGCTAACGAAATGCCTAATAGGAAATATTTCTTACTAAGGTTCTTACCCTTAGGGGAAGGGATCAAACCCAGTATCGCTTGCTGAATCTCCAAGGGTATCCCCCACCCAGAGGCTCTATTTAGATTTTCAAGTACCATCTGCCAATACGTAGAGAGGGCTGCACAATTCCAGACCATATGTAAGAAGACGGCTGCAAGTCCCCGATGCCTGGGGCGTGTGTCGGAGCGGGTGGGGAATCTTGGGCAATAGGTAGGTTTGATGTATATAATTATACTCTGTGAGCTTAAACCTAGCGTTAGAACTAGCTGAATGAAGCCCCTCTAGCGTACATGACCAATCTCTCTCTGACATGGGCTCAGGCAATACTCCCCCCATCCAGCCTGAATATATAGAGGTGTCAATGGCATGTCCTCTCGCAATGCTCTATATAAGTGGGATACCAGACGGTGTCCTCCAGCCATCTCCATCAATGTCCTAAGAGTGGCAGAGATGGGCAGGGACTCGGGAATGTGGGTCAGACCCCCCTTGCTGTGGCTGAGATTTTTTGATATTTTAAGAATTGACCTGCGCCTAACTGAAAGCCTTCTACCTCGTTGGGATATGTAATAAAGCGTCCCTCTGGGTATAAATCCCCTAGTGTGGAGCATCCCACATCTTTTCATCTCTGGAATAACAGATTCTGCTATCTTTCAAAAGGGTTGCAGTATCCATAGCGACAAATCTGGTGAGTAGGGAGCTCGACGTAATATTCTTGTTACAGTGCCCTTCCATATCACGGTCACCTGTTGAATTAAGTAGGGTGTCGCGGTGGGATCCATGAGCCGCTCATCAATAGGGCCGACAGAGCTCCCTCTACATGAGTGCCCCGCAAAAGGGTTTTCTCCCAGGAGCCCTCTGTATCTAACTAGAAGATGGTGTGCTGTAAGTGAGCTGCCATGTGACAGAGTTCCATGCAAGGGGATTCGACACCCCCTTGTGTCCATGGTCGCTTTAGCATGGATATACTCACCCTTTTATGTTTACCCGCCCATAGTAGGTCTACCAAAAAGCTATCAGTGGTTTTCAAATAATGGTGTGGGATTATAAAGTAGGTTCCCTGGAGGGTGTAGAGGCACCTTCAAAGAAGCGCCATCTTTGCAATGGGCAGTTTCCCCAGGAGGGAAAGAGGCAGGTCCCTCCAAAAGCGCACAGAAGCTCGAAGGCTCTGGATCACCCTCCCAACATTCAGCTCCAAAAAGGTCCCCTCTGTGGATGTCAAATAGATTCCCAGGTATCGAACATCCTGCAATTCCCAGGAGAGCCCCACCGGTGAGAGAGCATCAAGAGGGACTTCGGTCAGAGAGCGCATAGGATACAGTCGGAGCTTAGAGGGGTTGACCCATAGCCTAGAGACGTCCACAAACTCCTGCATCATCTGCAGTAGTTTTGGCATGGCGCAGGTTGGGTGAAGGAGGTATATTAGTGCATCATCAGTATAAACGAACACCACATGGGTAGTCTCTCCTACTGTGATTCCCCAGAGAGCCATGAACCTACAGAGCTTTACCGCCAAAGGCTCCATGGCGAGTGCAACTAGTAGCAGTGACAGAGGGCAGTCCTGCCTTGTACCCCTGCACAGCTGGAACCATCCCAGCACCTCTCTACCCGCTCACACCCGGGCTTGAGGATTTGTGTATAGGAGTTGGATCCATCGCACTATCCAGGCCAAATCCCAACCCCTCGGAGGACCCTCCATAAATACTCCCAATTTAGAGAGTTGAACACCTGTTCAATATAGAGGAGGGCATTTTAAAAGGGAGATGGGTCTATATGCTGGTGCCATGTTAGGGTCTTTACCAGGTTTATGGACCATAAGTATGAGGGCCTCCCGCATCGTTGGGGGGAGGTTTCCCTTCTGAAGGGCCTCCTCAAAAACTGCTAGTAGTTTGTCAGCCAGGACATCTACCTATCGATGATAAAACTCCACAGGAAGCCTGTCATTTCCTGGCTTTTTTTCCCTTTTTAATGATCGCATGTCTGCGGCAATCGTGTCTCGGGTAAGGGGTCTATCGAGATTGCCGCTGCCCTCACAACTGAGCCTAGGGAGCAGAGCTTCTACCAGGTAGTATGTTATGGCCTGAGGTTGTATTAGTCTCTGCTCAGCATAAATGATACTTAAATGATCACAGAAAACAGCGTTAATAGCTTTTGTGTGGAGAAAGAGTTTCCCTGATTGTCATAAAAAAGTAGAATTGGGGTTCAAGTGTTTTCCTGTCTCGCCAGTCAAGCCAACATCACTCCTGTCTTGTCTCCCTCTGCATGCAACCTTTGTCAATATGCTGTGTAGGTGTGTTTTTCTAATCTACAGTCATCTAAAAGGACTCTTCGGGTCCCTTCCAGACCATCAGACGCTACGTACACGTGAGGAGCGTTCTCTCTATCTCACCCAGGGTCCGCTCGGGTCTCCGAACATCCTTTACAAGTTGTCGTCGGACCCCATATGTTGCCTTAAGGCAAACTCCAAGAAGGATGGATTTCATCGCCTCCCAGTCTGTAGCACTACTACCCGAAGTGTCCCAGTTTTCTGATGAAATAATGTGTTAATGTGTCTGCTATTGTGGTTGCTCGAAGCCGCCATAGCGGAATTGTGGGCCTTTTCCCCACTGTCATCAGAACTGGTGAATGATCTGATAGATATCTGGTCAAGTAGGAGATTCCGTAGACTAGGGGTGTCAATGTATCAGTAATGAGTAAGGAGTCTCTTCGACTATATGTCCGAAGTTGGCGTATAACAAGAAAATTGCGCAGTGTGTGGGTTCTGTACCATCCAGGGGACTGTAAGACACAGCTCACATATGGCCGAGTAGTGCCCCATCCCAATCAGGGTTTAGTGTGCTGTCGTGGTGGGAAACGGTTAAGGCTACCGTCCAGGACACAGTTACAATCTCTGGCTAGAACAATATTGGCCCCTAAAAAGAGGGAGGGAGCTTGTGCCACTGTGGAAAAAATCCCTGCAATCATTATTGGGAAGTAAATATTGATAAGGCATACCTCCCAACCATCTAGGGTCCCATAAAGAATAACATAGTGTAGGAGGCTGGACTGGCTTGTAGTGAGTACCAAGGGGTACTTGCACCTTGCACCAGGCCCAGTTATCCCTTATTAGTGTATAGGGTGTCTAGCAGCTTAGGCTGATAGATAATGGTAGCTTAGCAGAGCAGCTCAGGCTGAACTAGGAGACGTGTGAAGCTACTACAGTACCACTTAGTGTCATATGCACAATATCATAAGAAAACACAATACACAGTTATACTAAAAATAAAGGTACTTTATTTTTATGACAATATGCCAAAGTATCTTAGAGTGTACCCTCAGTGAGAGGATAGGAAATATACACAAGATATATATACACAATAGCAAAAATATGCAGTATAGTCTTAGAAAACAGTGCAAACAATGTATAATTACAATAGGATGCAATGGGGAAACATAGGGATAGGGGCAACACAAACCATATACTCCAAAAGTGGAATGTGAACCACGAATGGACCCCAACCCTATGTGACCTTGTAGAGGGTCGCTGGGACTATTAGAAAATAGTGAGAGTTAGAAAAATAACCCTCCCCAAGACCCTGAAAAGTGAGTGCAAAGTGCACCAAAGTTCCCCTAAGGACAAAATAGTCGTGTTAGAGGGAAAATGCAAGGAAAACACAAATCAGCAATGCAACAACGATGGTTTCCTGACTGAGGGTACCTGTGGAACAAGGGGACCAAGTCCAAAAGTCACAAGCAGCTCGGAGATGGGCAGATGCCCAAGAAATGCCAGCGGTTGGTGCAAAGAAGCTCTTTCTAGGCTGAAGAACTGTGAATACTGCAGGAACAACAAGGGCTAGAGACTTCCCCTTTGGAGGATGGATCCCCCACGCCTTGGAGAGTCGTGCAGAAGTGTTTTCCCGCCGGATGGACGCCAACAAGCCTTGCTACACGCAAATCGTGCGTTTGGCGTTTTTGGACGCTGCTGGGGCCCAGGAGGGACCAGGAGGTCGCAAATTGGACCTGCAGAGAGAGGGGACGTCGAGCAAGACAAAGAGCCCTCACTGAAGCAGGTAGCACCCGGAGAAGTGCCAGAAACAGGCACTACGAGGATGCGTGAAACGGTGCTCGCCGAAGTTGCACAAAGGAGTCCCACGTCGCCGGAGACCAACTTAGAAAGTCATGCAATGCAGGTTAGAGTGCCGTGGACCCAGGCTTGGCTGTGCACACAGGATTTCCGCCGGAAGTGCACAGGGGCCGGAGAAGCTTGCAAAGTCGCGGTTCCCAGCAATGCAGCCCAGCGAGGTGAGGCAAGGACTTACCTCCACCAAACTCGGGCTGAAGAGTCACTGGACTGTGGGAGTCACTTGGACGGTGTCGCTGAATTCGAGGGACCTCGCTCGTCGTGCTGAGAGGAGACCCAAGGGACCGGAGATGCAGCTTTTTGGTGCCTGCGGTTGCAGGGGGAAGATTCCGTCGACCCACGGGAGATTTCTTCGGAGCTTCTGGTGCAGAGAGGAGGCAGACTACCCCCACAGCATGCACAAGCAGGAAAACAGTCGAGAAGGCGGCAGGATCAGCGTTACAGAGTTGCAGTAGTCGTCTTTGCTACTATGTTGCAGGTTTGCAGGCTTCCAGCGCGGTCAGCGGTCGATTCCTTATCAGAAGGTGAAGAGGGAGATGCAGAGGAACTCGGCTGAGCTCATGCATTCGTTATCTAAAGTTTCCCCAGAGACAGAGACCCTAAATAGCCAGAAAAGAGGGTTTGGCTACTTAGGAGAGAGGATAGGCTACTAACACCTGAAGGAGCCTATCAGCAGGAGTCTCTGACGTCACCTGGTGGCACTGGCCACTCAGAGCAGTCCAGTGTGCCAGCAGCACCTCTGTTTCCAAGATGGCAGAGGTCTGGAGCACACTGGAGGAGCTCTGGACACCTCCCAGGGGAGGTGCAGGTCAGGGGAGTGGTCACTCCCCTTTCCTTTGTCCAGTTTCGCGCCAGAGCAGGGGCTAAGGGGTCCCTGAACCGGTGTAGACTGGCTTATGCAGAATTGGGCACATCTGTGCCCAACAAAGCATTTCCAGAGGCTGGGGGAGGCTACTCCTCCCCTGCCTTCACACCATTTTCCAAAGGGAGAGGGTGTCACACCCTCTCTCAGAGGAAGTTCTTTGTTCTGCCATCCTGGGCCAGGCCTGGCTGGACCCCAGGAGGGCAGCTGCCTGTCTGAGGGGTTGGCAGCAGCAGCAGCTGCAGTGAAACCCCAGGAAGGGCAGTTTGGCAGTACCAGGGTCTGTGCTACAGACCACTGGGATCATGGGATTGTGCCAACTATGCCAGGATGGTATAGAGGGGGCAATTCCATGATCATAGACATGTTACATGGCCATATTCGGAGTTACCATTGTGAAGCTACATATAGGTAGTGACCTATATGTAGTGCACGCGTGTAATGGTGTCCCCGCACTCACAAAGTTCAGGGAATTGGCTCTGAACAATGTGGGGGCACCTTGGCTAGTGCCAGGGTGCCCTCACACTAAGTAACTTTGCACCTAACCTTTACCAGGTAAAGGTTAGACATATAGGTGACTTATAAGTTACTTAAGTGCAGTGTAAAATGGCTGTGAAATAACGTGGACGTTATTTCACTCAGGCTGCAGTGGCAGGCCTGTGTAAGAATTGTCAGAGCTTCCTATGGGTGGCAAAAGAAATGCTGCAGCCCATAGGGATCTCCTGGAACCCCAATACCCTGGGTACCTCAGTACCATATACTAGGGAATTATAAGGGTGTTCCAGTAAGCCAATGTAAATTGGTAAAAATGGTCACTAGCCTGTTAGTGACAATTTGAAAGTAATGAGAGAGCATAACCACTGAGGTTCTGGTTAGCAGAGCCTCAGTGAGACAGTTAGGCACCACACAGGGAACATATACATGCACACCTATGAGCACTGGGGCCCTGTGTGACAGGGTCCCAGTGACACATACATATAGGCCACAAACCTATGAGCACTGGGGTCCTGACCAGCAGGATCCCAGTGACACATAACAACCATACTGAAAACATAGTGTTTTCACTATGAGCACTGAGGCCTGGCTATCAGGATCCCAGTGAGACAGTGAAAACAGTGACAAACATCCTGACATACACTCACAAACAGGCCAAAAGTGGGGGTAACAAGGCTAGAAAGAGGCTACCTTCTCACACAACCCCCCCCCAAACGAAGGACAATAAGGCTAACCTTGGCCAGTTGAGACTTTATTGTCTAAGTGGTGATAAGTAGAGAGTAGCTCTGCAATAGACTGGTTACTCCCTTTATCATCCACTATATGGTTACTTCCCTGTGGGGATGTAAACCACCCTGTTTGAAGTTTTTTAGCTAGCCAACAATGTGAAGATGTATTTTCAGAGTTTCTATCAGTAAGTTTTAGTTTAGAGCAGTGGGAATTATCCACTGAACCTATTTGTAATGATGGAAATGCCAGACAGGGATGCTGTCTCAGTAAAGCCATAGCTGGGCAAAAACTTTGTCCATTTGGCTGGAAGAGAGAACAGGGATGCTGTTTCTCTTGAGTTGGAGCAGGGCAGGGATGCTGTCCTATGAGCTCCACACTAGGGCAGGGATGCTGTCCTAAGTGTTGTGAGGCAGTACAGGGTTTCTGCACTAAAGTTTCTCTGGGAGGGTTGGAGGGATGCTCCATGTTAACTAAAATGGTGCTGTTTTTCTCACCAATGTTAGTTATCCCACAGAGAGGTACTTCCACCTCAGGGAGTCCAGCTTTGCCAGCTGATGATTCCCTTGGAACAGGTGCCACCCCAGGAGAGGTTTCTCCCACCACAGGAATAGTATCCTGAATGGTAGGGTGGTTAGGGGATACTGTGATACCCTTTTTACCTGTTGATGGAGAGGGATCCTGAGTTTTCAGGCCTTCTCTCCTTTGCTTTTTCATTTCACTTGAAATGAGAGGGAACAATTCCTCAGGGATGCCCAGCATGGCTGCATGGGCATAAAACTCTACATCAGCCCAACCTGAGGCCTCTAGGTCATTACCTAAGAGACAGTCTACAGGTAAGCTAGGTGATACCACCACCTGCTTAGGGCCAGTAACTCCACCCCAACTAAACTGAATTATAGCTATGGGAAGAAACTTAGTGGAATTATGGACATCAATAATCTTATACTGTTGTCCAATGATGTGTTGTTCAGGAGGCACTAGGTTTTCAGTCACCAAAGTGAAACTGGCACCTGTGTCCCTGTAGGCCAAGGCCTCAACACCATTTATTGAAACTGTCTGCCTGTACTTATCCATTGTAAGGGGACAAGCAGCCAGTGTGGCAAGGCCAATGCCACTAGGTGTGACAGAAACTGTCTTGGGACTGATTACATCAGTTTCCACTATGGACCCATAAGTGAACCCAACTACACCCTTTGCTTGACTGTTGCCAGCAGTCCCACCACTAGTATCACTACTGCTAGGGGCACTAGAGCTTGATGTATTAGTGGTGGTAGGCTCAGGGGGTTTACCTGGACAGGACTTATCCCCTGGCCTATGGCCTCTGTTTTTACACACAAAGCACCAAGGCTTTTTAATGTGTGCAGGTTGGGAAGAAGAGGAAGAATTTGTTTTATCCCCACCCTCTGAAGAGTGTTTAAGATTTGAAGTGGGATCTTTGGTTTTACCCTTATCCCCATGCTTATCTTGAGATTTTTCACCATCTTTCTTCTTATTGCCATCTTTGTCACCCCCTTTATGAACTTTTCTGTTCACCCTTGTTCTGACCCATTTGTCTGCCTTCTTTCCCAATTCTTGGGGAGAGGTCAGATCAGAGTCTACCAGGTACTGGTGCAACAAATCAGACACACAATTATTAAGAATATGCTCTCTCAGGATCAAGTTATACAGGCTGTCATAATCAGTAACTTTACTGCCATGTAACCACCCCTCCAAGGCCTTCACTGCCTGGTCAATGAAATCAACCCAGTCTTGTGAAGACTCCTTTTTGGTATCTCTGAACTTTATCCTGTACTGTTCAGTGGTTAAGCCATAACCATCCAGGAGTGCATTCTTAAGAACTTGGAAATTGTTAGCATCATTTTCTTTTACAGTAAGGAGCCTATCCCTACCTTTTCCAGTAAATGATAGCCATAGGATAGCAGCCCACTGCTTTTGAGGGACATCCTGTACAACACAGGCCAACTCAAGTGCAGCAAACCACTTGTTAATGTCATCCCCCTCCTTGTAAGGGGGAACTATCTTGTGCAGATTCCTGGAATCATACTCTTTTGCAGGATGACTATGGGGAATACTGCTGCTGCCACCATGGGTATCTAAACCCAACTTCTGTCTTTCCCTCTCTATTTCTAAAGACTGTCTATCCAAATCCAGCTGTTGCTTCTTGAGCTTCAGTCTGGTTTGTTCCACTCTCAATCTATTGAGCTCCCTTTCTAACAATCTGTCATCAGGGTGGGTGGGAGGGACATTTCTAGATACAGAGGTATGATGGGAATGAACAGAAGGAGACCTGTCCCTTACAAGGGGCACCCTAACAGCTTGGCTACCAGCATAATGTGAGAGCACATCATCAGTATGATGTGATTCAACCTCTGTACCAACTATGCTAGACTGTCTAGTAATGGGCAGGCTGAGAAGTTTCTTTCCTGAACCTTTTCCTGGGGGAGTCCCTGGATCAGATTGAGAACCATTAGCTACTTTTTCTACAGATTGGGCACTTATGGCCTTATCCTGTACTCTAAGCATATTAATTAACAGTTCTAAGGAAGGATTCTTCCCTACACTCAAACCTCTCTCTATGCAGAGACTCCTTGCTCCTTTCCAGCTAAGGTGATCATATGCAAGTTTGGACAGTTCAACTTTTTGGCCTGTGCCAGACATTTTTAGAGAGAGTTAAAGTGATAGACAAAGAGAAAAAAAAGTTTTCAGAACTTTTTAGAAAGACAGAAAAAACTTTTTAAACTTTTAAGAACTTTTTGAAAGTTTAGAAGTACTTTTCAGCACTTAGAAAAGAGTGAAAAGAGGAAATGCAAAACTTTTTGGCTATGTGTATATACACTGACCTTGTTTTGTATATTTTTCTCTTATGAAAAGTACAATGACAAGAGTGGTAAGTAGTCTCAAGCACTTATCCCACCACTGCACAACCAATGTAGGAGGCTGGACTGGCTTGTAGTGAGTACCAAGGGGTACTTGCACCTTGCACCAGGCCCAGTTATCCCTTATTAGTGTATAGGGTGTCTAGCAGCTTAGGCTGATAGATAATGGTAGCTTAGCAGAGCAGCTCAGGCTGAACTAGGAGACGTGTGAAGCTACTACAGTACCACTTAGTGTCATATGCACAATATCATAAGAAAACACAATACACAGTTATACTAAAAATAAAGGTACTTTATTTTTATGACAATATGCCAAAGTATCTTAGAGTGTACCCTCAGTGAGAGGATAGGAAATATACACAAGATATATATACACAATAGCAAAAATATGCAGTATAGTCTTAGAAAACAGTGCAAACAATGTATAATTACAATAGGATGCAATGGGGAAACATAGGGATAGGGGCAACACAAACCATATACTCCAAAAGTGGAATGTGAACCACGAATGGACCCCAACCCTATGTGACCTTGTAGAGGGTCGCTGGGACTATTAGAAAATAGTGAGAGTTAGAAAAATAACCCTCCCCAAGACCCTGAAAAGTGAGTGCAAAGTGCACCAAAGTTCCCCTAAGGACAAAATAGTCGTGTTAGAGGGAAAATGCAAGGAAAACACAAATCAGCAATGCAACAACGATGGTTTCCTGACTGAGGGTACCTGTGGAACAAGGGGACCAAGTCCAAAAGTCACAAGCAGCTCGGAGATGGGCAGATGCCCAAGAAATGCCAGCGGTTGGTGCAAAGAAGCTCTTTCTAGGCTGAAGAACTGTGAATACTGCAGGAACAACAAGGGCTAGAGACTTCCCCTTTGGAGGATGGATCCCCCACGCCTTGGAGAGTCGTGCAGAAGTGTTTTCCCGCCGGATGGACGCCAACAAGCCTTGCTACACGCAAATCGTGCGTTTGGCGTTTTTGGACGCTGCTGGGGCCCAGGAGGGACCAGGAGGTCGCAAATTGGACCTGCAGAGAGAGGGGACGTCGAGCAAGACAAAGAGCCCTCACTGAAGCAGGTAGCACCCGGAGAAGTGCCAGAAACAGGCACTACGAGGATGCGTGAAACGGTGCTCGCCGAAGTTGCACAAAGGAGTCCCACGTCGCCGGAGACCAACTTAGAAAGTCATGCAATGCAGGTTAGAGTGCCGTGGACCCAGGCTTGGCTGTGCACACAGGATTTCCGCCGGAAGTGCACAGGGGCCGGAGAAGCTTGCAAAGTCGCGGTTCCCAGCAATGCAGCCCAGCGAGGTGAGGCAAGGACTTACCTCCACCAAACTCGGGCTGAAGAGTCACTGGACTGTGGGAGTCACTTGGACGGTGTCGCTGAATTCGAGGGACCTCGCTCGTCGTGCTGAGAGGAGACCCAAGGGACCGGAGATGCAGCTTTTTGGTGCCTGCGGTTGCAGGGGGAAGATTCCGTCGACCCACGGGAGATTTCTTCGGAGCTTCTGGTGCAGAGAGGAGGCAGACTACCCCCACAGCATGCACAAGCAGGAAAACAGTCGAGAAGGCGGCAGGATCAGCGTTACAGAGTTGCAGTAGTCGTCTTTGCTACTATGTTGCAGGTTTGCAGGCTTCCAGCGCGGTCAGCGGTCGATTCCTTATCAGAAGGTGAAGAGGGAGATGCAGAGGAACTCGGCTGAGCTCATGCATTCGTTATCTAAAGTTTCCCCAGAGACAGAGACCCTAAATAGCCAGAAAAGAGGGTTTGGCTACTTAGGAGAGAGGATAGGCTACTAACACCTGAAGGAGCCTATCAGCAGGAGTCTCTGACGTCACCTGGTGGCACTGGCCACTCAGAGCAGTCCAGTGTGCCAGCAGCACCTCTGTTTCCAAGATGGCAGAGGTCTGGAGCACACTGGAGGAGCTCTGGACACCTCCCAGGGGAGGTGCAGGTCAGGGGAGTGGTCACTCCCCTTTCCTTTGTCCAGTTTCGCGCCAGAGCAGGGGCTAAGGGGTCCCTGAACCGGTGTAGACTGGCTTATGCAGAATTGGGCACATCTGTGCCCAACAAAGCATTTCCAGAGGCTGGGGGAGGCTACTCCTCCCCTGCCTTCACACCATTTTCCAAAGGGAGAGGGTGTCACACCCTCTCTCAGAGGAAGTTCTTTGTTCTGCCATCCTGGGCCAGGCCTGGCTGGACCCCAGGAGGGCAGCTGCCTGTCTGAGGGGTTGGCAGCAGCAGCAGCTGCAGTGAAACCCCAGGAAGGGCAGTTTGGCAGTACCAGGGTCTGTGCTACAGACCACTGGGATCATGGGATTGTGCCAACTATGCCAGGATGGTATAGAGGGGGCAATTCCATGATCATAGACATGTTACATGGCCATATTCGGAGTTACCATTGTGAAGCTACATATAGGTAGTGACCTATATGTAGTGCACGCGTGTAATGGTGTCCCCGCACTCACAAAGTTCAGGGAATTGGCTCTGAACAATGTGGGGGCACCTTGGCTAGTGCCAGGGTGCCCTCACACTAAGTAACTTTGCACCTAACCTTTACCAGGTAAAGGTTAGACATATAGGTGACTTATAAGTTACTTAAGTGCAGTGTAAAATGGCTGTGAAATAACGTGGACGTTATTTCACTCAGGCTGCAGTGGCAGGCCTGTGTAAGAATTGTCAGAGCTTCCTATGGGTGGCAAAAGAAATGCTGCAGCCCATAGGGATCTCCTGGAACCCCAATACCCTGGGTACCTCAGTACCATATACTAGGGAATTATAAGGGTGTTCCAGTAAGCCAATGTAAATTGGTAAAAATGGTCACTAGCCTGTTAGTGACAATTTGAAAGTAATGAGAGAGCATAACCACTGAGGTTCTGGTTAGCAGAGCCTCAGTGAGACAGTTAGGCACCACACAGGGAACATATACATGCACACCTATGAGCACTGGGGCCCTGTGTGACAGGGTCCCAGTGACACATACATATAGGCCACAAACCTATGAGCACTGGGGTCCTGACCAGCAGGATCCCAGTGACACATAACAACCATACTGAAAACATAGTGTTTTCACTATGAGCACTGAGGCCTGGCTATCAGGATCCCAGTGAGACAGTGAAAACAGTGACAAACATCCTGACATACACTCACAAACAGGCCAAAAGTGGGGGTAACAAGGCTAGAAAGAGGCTACCTTCTCACACATAGCATCATATAGCGTTCCTCTGGGTCAAGGATCTGACTGCAGTGGAGAAAGGGCACCTCTGGAGCCACCCAAATCAATACTGCTCGGGCACAACCAGATTTGGATGTGGTGTATATCTCTCCCCTCCAGCGCTTCCACAACACAGGGATGCAACTTCCCCAAGTATGGGTTTCTTGTAAAAATGCAATAGATGTTTTTTAAAGTTTTAGGTATGCATGTACCCTTCTGCATTTCTCTAATTGGGCTATACCGCGGACGTTCCACTTCATAAATTTGATGGTCATCACCACCATTTGTAAACAATGATACATCTCGCTGCCCACCCGTAATAGGTCGTCCTGTCCCATATGTCTCTTCAGGATGTCAATTCTGAGGTAGCGAATGTGTCTGCAATGCACAAGAGTAAAATACAACATCCCCATTCAACAAACCCATTGAACCATAATAAATACCCAACTCCCCGCTCCCTATGGGCAGCAATGCCATACCACACACCCAGTCACTCGGCAAATGGAGAGTGGCAACACCCTCCCCATTGCCCCAGACAACAAATACTCAAATAAGATCAAATTATAAAGAAACATCACAGTAATAGTCATAAATGCTGCGCTAGAGAGGTGGATACGAAAGAGTGCGAGGTTATACACCTTCCAGCCTCCTCCCTCTTTATCTTAAGGCATCCCTGCTATTGAATTTAATCGTAGGATAGACATGCTTCTTACAGTAATGTCACCCATCCATAATTACTATCCAGATCAATATTCAGTGCTGAATTACAAGCTCCAGTCTAGAAACAGTCTGTAGTAAGCCCATTCCCACTGTTCTAACCATTGCACCCCTGGATACAATACCGCAGTGTCATAGGCAAGAGTCTGTGGAACCTTCAAAGCTCACAGGCAATCCTTGTAATTAGTCTGCACCCGTACTGTCACTAACAAAGCCCGATATGCTGTGTCTCTGATGAAAGGACTCTCCAGTGTCCAGGATCACCACCGTGGATCTCAGTATTCCATGGGGCAGACTACGATCTTCCCAGAGTGATCGATGTTCTCCCGTCTTTCCACTGTTTTCTCTCCTGCCAGGGGCATACAGATTGTCATTGCGTTGCAGGGGACTGTGGGTCCATATCTCAACACAAATTCTGTGGGAGAGTTTCTAGCCAGTCGTTCGCCTCAGTAAGCCTGAAGAAGAACAGCGCTGACCCTCTATGTTCCTGTATGTATTGAATGTAATCTGGGAATATGTAATCTGGGAATATGGAAATAGGTTGACCCAGGTACAGAGGAGGCATCTCATGTTCAGATACAATGCAGCATCTCGGTCCCGGAAATTGAAAAGGCGTTCTATCATAGCAAGTGGGCGGATCCCTGCTTTGGCGGAGGGATCACAGCCCTGTGAGCCCTCTCGATCGAGAAACACTTAGAAAGTATTTTATGCTTCAGAGCTTTCGTGATCCACTCCTCTAAGAAGAGTTCAGCAGACTGACCCTCCGCTCTCTCCAGAAACCCCACAAAGTGGAGGTTGTATCTTGTGGAGCAGCACTTTGAGTCCTCAGCGTGTTCATCTAGCCGTGCTGTTAGATTTTATAAATCTGAAACTGTCATACAAAGGCAGCTAACCTCCGTCTGAAGCGCCTCAGTGTTCTGCTCCACCTTGCCCACTCGGTCCGCTACCTTATGTAAGTCTGCCCACAGTAGATTGACCTCCACTGCAACTGTATCAATCTTGTGAATCACTTCAGCTTTGGATCCCTGGGTTGCCACCATTAGATCATTCAGGGAAGGGACATATCCTCCACTACTTGTTCTGGTGCCCTCAAGCCCTAGTCCCCCTCCTTCTCTGCCTGCACCAGAGCTTGCACCAGTTGTGCATAATTGACAATTTTGTTTGACTGCATCCCCTCGGGTCCATTGTCTTTGACCATGATGTCCGCTGATCACTCCCGCTACAGAACTTAACACAGCTGTACTACAGCCCTTGAGGTGCAGCTATCTATATAGGTAGAGGTTGTTATGGGTGATACACCTCACTACTTTAAGGGGGGTGGCTGTTCAGCCTTCTTGGTTAGGATAATGCTGCTGTTCTGGAGGTATGTTGAGGTTGATCCTTTGAGAGGATCTTGTCTGCCGTTGTTATTTGGTAGCTGTGTCAGTCTGCCTGTGATTGTTTGTATTATGCTTCTATTGTGGTCTGGGTCACTAGGAATGTCTAAAGGCCTCACACTGTCCCACGGCGATCCCCTCAGTCAAGTGCCAGGGACAGGAGTATGCCTCCCAGGGCTGGCAAGGCAACAAATAGCAGCTAGTCTCTTGGGGCAAGTATATTTACGTGTATTGCGAAGACTGAGCCCTATCAGGAGGAGGCCGGCAGGGCCACGCAACACTGTTCCTCATCCTCGCAAGCCCGAGTTCCAACAGGGAGGACCACCTTATCATCCAGGAGACGCTTCTGGTATCTCACATCCTCCTGAACTCAAGGCAGGAACCTCAGGGGCCACCGTCCACCTCCTAGGGCACTGAAGCCCAAGCGCGCTGGCCACTGGGTATCAACCTGAGGGGCCTGGGCACCCCACTCTCGCTGTCTTTTCCAGGCAAAGGAGCGCTCCACCTTCATGTCTCCGGCCGTCCAGGGTCCCTCGGGTCACCACCATGTCTTGGTCTCCCTCTGGGCCTCCAATTAAATCTTGTCACTCCAGGGACTCCATATCGCCGTCTGCTGCCGCGGGGGCTGGCGTCACCCCTACCCGTCTGCCAAACCGAAGCAGAGGAGCACAGGGGAGGTATTGCATGGTAGGTAAGTTCGTACCTCCACTATGGCAGCTAGGCGGGGGCCATCAGCCTCAGCCTCAGCCCCCAGGACCGGGCCACCTTGCTCCCTGCGGGCCAGCAACCACGAGGCACCTACTTGGCCGAGCCATCCAGTCCATCATCGTTGGTTGGAGTAAACAGCAAGAATGGCCCGCGGGAGCCCCGGCGGTGTCAGCCGCAGCCAAGGCACGAAGACCGTGGGCAGCATCACACACCTCCCCGGCCTATTCCCTGGCAGGGCCCCAGCATATAACCAAGACGGCAGGCCCTCGGTCCACAGGAAGCCCAGGCATGGGGACCGATCGATGCAAGGGGGACTGCACTTCTCACAGCTAAGTCCAGCGCGGGCTGAGGCAGGCACTGCTCTCTTTCTCACCTCACAAAGGTCGCTTCCCCGCAAGGCAAACTCTCGGCTCCGCCAGTCTCTGGACTCAACACCGTCTTGGGGCCAAAACTTTGTCCCAATTGTCTTCCAATACTACACAGAGGTGTTCTGAGGCGTGGATGGGAGCAAAAGGTGCAGGATATTGTAAGATTACTTGATGAGGAGTTGGAGCTCTCAGCGAAGCGTCTACTCTGCCATCTTGCTGGCCACATCCCCCCTTTCTTGCTATATTTACTGTTAAAGGTATGTGCTGATGAGAGGAAAAACATTGGGCCTGATTCTAACTTTGGAGGACGGTGTTAAACCGTCCCAAAAGTGGCGGATATACCACCTACCGTATTACGAGTTCCATAGGATATAATGGACTCGTAATACGGTAGGTGGTATATCCGCCACTTTTGGGACGGTTTAACACCGTCCTCCAAAGTTAGAATCAGGCCCATTGTCTTTTTAAATTTTTTTCTAATTTTTTTACAGTCTGGGACCTTAAAATATACTGCCCATGGCGTTACAAATCCTACCAGGTGGCAGCCCTTCTTGTAACATGCAGATTCCAGATTTGTAATGTGTGTAGATCACTCAGTTCATTACTTTGTTTGCCTCAGATATCCCTTAGTTACTTGCAGCTAATAAGTTAAAATTCTTCTAACGTAGCACAGTGAACTATCAACTATATGGCATTGGGCCTTTTAATTTTTTCCTCAAGCTTTTGTTACTCCACAGTTGCTAAAAAGGGTTCCTTGGGGTAACAATAAAGTCTAACTAGCACAGACAGCTACTGCATTATGCTTTAAATCCCCACTTCGTGTTTCTCTAGACCAAGGTGGTCATTATGAACACAGGGGAAACAACCGCCGTGTTCATGGTGGCGGTCAAAACACTGACCGCCAGCGACCCCGGAACCCCGCCGGCCAGATAATGTACATCGCTGGCTCACAGAAAGGCTCGGCCGAGACATGGAGCCGCCGTCAATGCCTCTGTGCGGTAGGTGCAGTTGCACCTGTCGCGCAGATCACCGCCTGAAAATCGGGCAGTGACCTGCGCGACGGGGCTCTGCACCGGGGCTCCTGCACTGCCCATGCAAAGTGCATGGGAAGTGCAGGGGCCCCCAGGGAACCCTCCGCCAGCCTTTTCCAGGAAAAGGCTGGTGGGAAATGAAACATTATCCGCAGGGTAGCGCCGCTACCCTGGCGGATGGTGTTTCAACTCGCCACCAGGCTGCCTGATGGCGGGAGTCTGGCGGTGGGTGAGAACTGCCGCTGTCGGCCCTCACCATGTTCATAATACGGCAGTTTGGCCCGCCATGCCGGCTGGCGGCTTCAGCCGCCACTGCCGGAATGGCGGGCCAAACCGCCAAGTTCGTAATGAGGGCCCAAGTCTCTAACCAGTGCTTAATTTGAGCTGGTGGTTGCTGGTGGGGTCCACCGGCACACATTTTTGGGGACCGCCACTTATTTGTCCTCATCAGATATTGATGGCGAGCAAGAGAGATAACAACACATAGGGAGTCATTACAACCCTGGCGGTCGGCGGGGAACCGGCGGTAAGACTGTCTCCAGCCCGGCGGCCGTGACTAGACAGCCGGCGGTATTTGGACCCGGCTTACTGCTGTGGATTTCCAGCGGTAAGGACCGCCATGAAATGCATGGCGGTAAGCTCTATCAGTGTCAGGGAATTCCTTCCCTGGCACTGATAGGGTGTCTCCATCACCCCGACTCCCTCTCCTACCCCCCCCACCACCCCTGCCACCCCCCAAAGGTGTCAGGAACCCCCTCCCCACCCCGACCCCCAACATCACAACACACAGACACACACGACACGCACACAGGCACCACCTACATACTCACACGCACACACGCCGACATACATGCCTACATACACACACACAGGCAGACATGCACACCGACATACAAAAATACACGCACACATCCATACAGACATACCCACAGACATACACGCACTCACACGCCCCCTCAACATACACACACGCACACCCCCATGCACGCACACAACACCCACCCCCCTCCCCTCACGGACGATCGACTTACCTGGTCCGTCGCTCCTCCGGGAGGGGAGGGGAGCCATGGGGGCAACTCCGCCGACACCACCCCACCAACAGAACACCGCCACTGCGAATCACAGGACGTGATTCGCAGGGCGGTGTTCTGTTGGCGTGGTGGTGGAGGTGGAGCAACCTCCACTTCCCCACCTCCCGCCAGTATGGCTGTTGGCGGCTCTCCGTCCGTAAAGGGACGGAGAGCAGCCAACGGTCATAATGGGCCGTGCGGAAGACCGCCAGCACTGTCGGTCTTCCGTACGGTGGTACCTCGGCAGTCTTACAAAAAGACCGCCGAGGTCAAAATGACAGCCATAAACTGGAAAGAAGGAGAAAGAGGAAGAAGGAAAAACTGTCACAAAGACAGAAATCAGGGGTTGGCAAAAGTGAAATAAAGGGGCAGCAGTGTCTGGTAGTGGATTAAAGAGGCCTGAGTTAAATTCCAGAGTACACAGCATTTGTATCTGGGGTGCAGATTTTTAACAGTACCCTGGAGCAGATCTTTGAGCACTGGAAATAATTATTTAAAAAATTAAGCACTGCTCTTTACATATAACTTTAATCATTGCATTTTGTAAAGACCCCTGTGTGACAGGTAAGTAATAAGTCAGGATACTAGTTAAGGGTCTTTTGGTATTCTTCTTTGTTTATTTCTCTATATCGTTTATCATTCTTTCCTTATTACTATAGGTCAGAACATTCGCCAGTCTTTATATGAGTCCTTAGGGTATTCCTTTTCTTCAAGTAAGTCCCTCATGTATCTTCCTTTGGTTTTTCTTCTTGGTACTGTTGTTCCAAGGCTCCGGAATGTCATCCAGACCAAGAGAGGGAGAGAGAAAAGAAAATACGAGGCCTTTAGTAGGTAAGTACCAGGCTATTTGCTACTTTCTTTATACTTGCCGTTTCCCCAAAGGATTTCTTTTATCCTTTTTTGTGCTTTTGGGTGAGTTGTGCACTGGTTAATTTCTTTATTTTCTTGATATTCTCTATGTTAGTAATATATGGTGAATTGTTTATTATTCTTTCTTTTCTTTGTTTTCTTTTCACACATGTGTATCACCTTTCTTCGGCCACCTTGTGCCCTTGTGCTCTTAACCTTTTCTTTAGCTCATTAGTGCCCAGTGTGTTCCCCGCCCCCTCCCAGGTCTCCTTCTCCCTCCCTTCCGTTAATTATACCTCCTTCCCCTGCCTGTCCCCATACCTGGATAAGCCACATTCCTTCAGAAACGTGGCTGGCTTCCTCGTCTGCAACTCTCCCTCTCGGCCTCCTCTTGACGAACGCTCTCTGCTCTGTGCGGCATCCTCCTTCCGTTGCTTTCTCCTTCTGCTCGCATTCCGTTGTCTCCGGCCTGACTGCACCACGCTGTGTCCTGTCCCGTTCCTCCAGGACGCACGTCCTCCTCCTCGCTCTCCCTTCGCAGCTTCGCTCCTCCTGGGTCTGGACGTGTCTCCTCCCAGCACCTCCCTCCCGTCAGGCCATGCTAGATGTAAACAAGGTCCGGCGTTAAGCGTAGTGCCCCAGGGGTACTTTACGTCCGCTCCCGTTACCTGTGCTCTGTCACATCCTGGTACACTGAGTTATACACTTGTATGTTTTATTGTCTCTGCATAATACATTTGTGTGATGTAAAACACTGTGACACCCTACATTAGGATGAAAAGCACTATAAAATAAATTGAATAAAAAACACATTTGTAAGTGGTATTTATATCATTAGTGTAATTACTAATTCCGGCATACATTTGACAAACATACCTCTTACATACAGGGGATAAACAAAGTTAAAAACCTCCTTCAAATTATAGGGGGTCATTATGAGCATGGCGGTCTGGACCATCACGCCGGAGATGGCGGTCTTTATCGCCAACGGCATGGCAGTTCAGACCGCCATATTCTGAACATAGTAGTCAACTCAATGCAAAGCAGTCAGTCCACCACCACCCACCGCCAGGCCAGATTAGACCGCCGGGCCGACTGTGAGCACATTCGACCTAGCGGTGGAGGCTGGACATGCGGTGGGATTATGATCCCCTTTCCACCAGGGATTCCCTGGCGAGTTACCCCGCCAGGGAATGCTTGGCGGAAAGCATACGGGTGACAGGAATAATCATTCCTGTCACTTGTATGTGACATGCCAGGCCCCTCCCCCCTTTCCACAATCCCTACCCAGCCCCCCCGAGCCCCTAGAAAAGCCCCAGCCCCCAAAACCTAAAAAATTACCCCCCCAACCCTCCACCCCCAAAACCACATGTAGGCCCCCCACCCGAGCCTCACCATCCCCACCCCTACATATAGGTCCCCCAAAACCCCAACTACCCACATCCACATGCACCCATTCACTTCCATGCATACACACATACATGCACTCAGACATGCACCCCCCCATGCACTCACACACACAAACACACACACACACCCCTCCCCCATTCCCTCTCGGACAGCTCTTACCTTTTCCGTCGCACTGCTCTGGGAGGGAACAGGCTCCCTGGATGCTGCTCCGCCGCCATCACCGCCTCTCCATACACTGCCAAGCCTATAACTGCTTCATTATAAGCGTGGCGATGTAGGAAATGATGTGGCGGTGAGGGTGGAGCAGCATCCACCCCCGCCACCGACCGCCAGCATGGCGCATGGCGGGCCTCACCACCATCAATGGCGGTGAGGCACTATGCGTCATTATTTGGCGGGATGCCGACCGCCGGCCCTGGCGGTCTTTTGTTGACCGCCGGCACAGTTGGTGTGGGGCATCCCGCCATGTTCGTAATGAGCCACATAGTGCTGCTTATGCACCTATGAAGTGATAATAAGCTGCGTGTCTGTTTACCTCTACTGCATAAATAGTTAGCTGTTAGGCTCCAGATAACACAGACTTAGGACAGGACTTCAACAAAAGGAGGGCTGATGGCCAATTAAATTAGGCCATTATTTTGGGCCCAGATAGAAGTGAGTATAAGAAACCCCCTGCAGATTGCTGCTCTCAAAGTAAAGTGGTCTGAAAAGTGACAGGCTGCTGAATGTGTTCTGGTGTCGGCAAAGTACAGCAGGAACATTTTGCATATTTCATTGATCCTGGCTCCAATTTCAGAAGCATCTCAAAAATTGCTGCCAGATCCCCCTCATTTTCTGCACCGATTAAAAGAAAAATGTACATAAGGAGTGAGCAGAAACTGGTGCAGAAGAGATGAGGTGATGTGAGATATGCAAATGGAGGATTACAGAAAGATGTGGGGATAAAGGGACCCTATATCCCTACCCTTACTTCACCCAGATGGGAATGCAAAACTGGTCATGACCCAGCATCCTGTTGCACACGTGTAGTGCTGCTTTTATTATCAATTGGAATATAGGTGATCATCGATCTGTGCACTCTGCAGAGAGGTAAAGGATATCATGTGCATTTAGTCTAAACACTTTGGGCCTGATTCACAAAGGTAAACTTACACTACAATTTTCAGGTATTCACAAAGGTAAGTTACAAGTAGTATCTTTACGTCTGCAGTCGGTGCGGATCATCCTTACTCGGGCTGGATCATCTGCACTCGGGCCGGATGAGGCAAAAAATGCATACTGACACACCTGTGTAAGAGCCTACCATCCCCCCACCCAGCTCCAGCTGAAACTCCTCAGCACACACCCAATCCCAGCCTTGCTGCACACATAAAAGCAAAGCTGCCACAAACAAACCCTTTTAGTCCTTTCAACATGTCGTTGAATGTGGTTGTTTGTTTGACACTTACTTTGTGACAGGATGATTTGAGGAAAAGGAGGAGGAGGAAGAGGAGAGTAAAGAGGATCTTCAGACAAAGGATTAACCTCTTTGGGATGTCCAGCCAAGATGTCATGGCCAGATACAGTTTTTCCCCAAAACCATCTTGGAAATGATTTGCGAGTGGGAGCAGGATCTTGACTTTGTGACCTGCTGCTACCACGCCATCCCAGCCTATCTCAAGATCCTAACAGCTCTCTATTTCTTTGCTACGGGGTCATTCCAGAGAGTCTCCAGTGACCTTATGGGTATCTCCCAGGCAAGCCAGTCCTGAAGCCTCCATCAGGTACTGAGCTGCATCAATAGGAGAGCGCATCACCACATACAAATTCCCCATACACTGGCCAGAAGACAAAGGGTAGCTAGGGAATGCTACCTCATTTCCTGCTTCCCACATGTGCTGGGTGCAATTGATTGCACTCATGTGGCTTTACAGCCATCTCACCTCAATGCACTCATCTTCTGCAACAGACACCGATAGCACTCCATCAACATGCAGGGTGTCTGTGATGCCAGTGGAGTTTCATTAATGTGCATGATGCGTTCCAAGGCAGTACCCATGACACCTATATATTCCGCAGGTCAACTCTTGTATATGTGCACAATCATTAGACAACACTAATCCTCAGGCCACATTCATGCCCCCACAGACACTGTATGTACCATTTCATACTTCATGTACTGTACAGATGCTTGAAGGACATTTACAAATATTACTCTCTATTGCCTTCCTCAGGTGATGCCGCATATGCACTCTTCCCTTATCTCCTCACATCATACAGACGTGCAACCACAGTACCACAGCAGAGGTGCAACAGGGCAGACAGACGTACAGGAGCCATCATTGAGCGCAGTCTTGGACTCCTTAAGTCAAGATTCACATGTCTTGACTTGCACAACATAGCATTAAATGATGGCTTCTACATACCTCTGGGACCACTGCTAGGCCTGAGTCCGGGCAACCGGGCCATTGAACAAAACATAGGGCAAGGTATGCAGGTGCGTGACCAGCTGGTTGACACTTTTTTTCACTTAAGCAACATGTTGTGCCATGGCCTTCATGTGGTTTGCCGTCTGTTGTCAATGATGATTGGAGGACTTTTAACGCTCTGTCCACATATGCCATCCTGAGACTACTTTGTAAGCCATACATAATGTTTGTATACAACAGCCATTAACAAGAGTCAAAAGATTGACCATGCATTATGTCATGTGCACATGTCAGGGATCATCGTGGAAAACACCTCTTAGAGCTTCATTGACTCTGGGGATCAAATGTCTACATGTGTGAGTTCTTCCTGGACAATGTCACAAAAGGGGCGTGCTTCACAAAGGGCCTTGCCCATTGGGGTGAAGGTGCCACATCAGAGGGGGAGTACTTGTTACCAAGGGGAAATTCCTGCTATGAGATTTCACAGTGTAGTGATTCTCCCCCCAAGTGAGGTGAATCAACTACAACTTTGGGGCCTCTGCCTCAGGGGCAGAGGGTTCATTGTGACCCAGGTCCCTTATTTGTGTGTGTCTGTCTGACATAGGTACAGCATGGAACAAGTGGGCCAGTGTGGAGATATGGATAGTCCATGCTCATAGCTGACATGTTTGACAGCTGCACATGGGATGTCCCACTCCAGGCCTGTGGTGAATTATAATGGAGATTGGGCATTTTGTCCCTGTTTCTCCATGAAATCACGGAGACTACAAGGCCCGGAATACATTATGATCATCTGGCCCAGATCAGCACATCAAGAATGGACCACGTAAAGTTTGCAGGGCTCCATGATCACAAACAGTCTTCCTTATGAATCAGATTAACACCTACTGGTCATGTTCTAAATGTGTAGCCATTTTGTATTGTGTGTAATTGAGAGTGCATCACACATGCAAGTTTCATGTTACCCAATGATGACATGTCACTGTCTCCTGGCAAACCAACAGGCACCTTGCAAGACATATTGCATGGAGTGGCTGGCACAATCTGTAATGTTAGTCTAACACACATCCTGTTCCATAGGTATATCTCAGACTATTGCAGGTAATAAGACACACAACCCTGCAGCATGCTGTGAATAAACTCCATTGGTTGTCTCCTACAAAGTGCCCCAGGTATGCATTGTGAATGTTCACCTGCTCTGTGTACCCGCTCTGTGCACCCCCAAGGCACATCTTTAGTGCAGAAATGCCAGCAGATGCTTGTGCTGCCCATTCTGCAAAACGGATAGTGCTGGTGGAGAAGTGGTGCCTGCACTAGCGCCAGTTGGTGTACACTTATTGACACAGAGGCATAGCCCAATGCTGATGAGGAGTAAACTTTGCCACTGCAGCCACTGCACAGATTAGACGCAGATGCAGAGGCAAAGAAGCTGTTAGGAGGTGCTCTTACAGTGTGCCACATAAAGGTGACCCACTGTCAGTGCATACCCTGATCGGAGCCACCTGTAGGAGAGACAGGTGGTCCTACATACCCCACGAACATACCTTTGCAGGTGGGTCCAGTCACTGTAGCCTCTTTCTAGCTTGGTTAACCCAATTTTGTCCTGTTTGCCAGTGTGTTTGACTATGTCTACTGGGATCCTGCTAACCAGGACCCCAGTAATTATGCTCTCTCCCCTAAATTTAGTTGTTGGTAACTTTTATCACTTTATTTCAACTCACAATTGGCATCCTTCTGGCCCCATGTAAGCCCCTAGTATATAGTACCTAGGTACCCAGGGCATTGGGGCTCCAGGTGATCCCTATGGACTGCAGCAGTTATTCTGCCACCCATAGGGAGCCCATGCAAAGGGTTCAGCAGGACTACCATTGCAGCCTGCGTGAAAAGGTGCAAGCACCCTTTCACTGACACTTCTCACTGCACCAGGTCACTTATAAGTCACCCTATGGAAGGCCTTCTAGCCCAGAGGACAGGGTGCAAAGTACCTGTGTGTGAGGGTGCCCCTGCAATAGCAGAGGTGCCCCCATGAACTCCAGGCCCATTTTCTTGGACTTCGTGAGTGCGGGGACACCATTTTACGCATGTACTGGACATAGGTCACTACCTATATCCAGCTAAATAATGGTAACTCCGAACATAGGCATGTTTGGTATCAAACATGTTAGAATCATACCCCAAGGCTTTTGCAAGTATTGGTAGTATGATTCCATGCACTCTGGGGTCTCTTTAGAGGACCCTCAGTATTGCTATTTCAGCCTTCTGAGGGTTTCCAGGCAGCCCAAGCTGCTGCCACCTCCCAGACAGGTTTCTGCCCTCCTGTTGCTTAAGGAGCTCAAGCCCAGGAAGGCAGAACAAAGGATTTCCTTTGGGAGAGGGGTGTTACACCGTCTCCCTTTGGAAATAAGTGTTACAGGCTTGGTAGGGGTAGCCCTCGCAAGCCACTGGCTGTGGTTTGAAGGGCACATTTGGTGCCCTCCTTGCATAAACCAGTCTACAACAGTTCAGGGACCCCCCAGTCCCTGCTCTGGTGCGAAACTGGACAAAGCAAAGGGGAGTGACCACTCCCCTGTCCAAGACCACCCCAGGGGTGGTGCTCAGAGCTTCCCTGGGTCCCTGGGTTTCGCCATCTTGAATTCAAGGTTGGCAGGGAACTCTGGGAGCATTTGAGTGCCAGTGCCAGCAGGTGACATCAGAGCCCCCTCCTGATAGGTGGGCACCCAGCTACGTGACCAATCCCCTTTCAGGGCTATTTAGGGTCTCTCTCTTGGGTGGTTCCTCAGATTCGGATTGCAAGACTCTAGCAGGATTCCTCTGCAACCTCCACTTCGACTTCTGAATGAAGAAACTGTATCTGGACTCTTCAGGAGCCTACAAGCTGCAACAAAGAAGTAAGATACCTCCTGCAACATTGTATCTACGGCTCCTTCCAGCAACTACAACATTTCCCTGGTTTTGCATCCTCTGAGGACAGCCCATCCTCAGCCTGCATCAGAAGGAAGAAGGAATCTCCCTTGGAGTGAAGGAGTCACTCCCCTGCTTCTGCAGACACCAACTGCATTGATGACCGCTACATGGATCCCCTCTCCTGCTGAGCTGCGTGGATCCTGCATCACGGGTGCTGGATTGAAGTGGTCCCGACGATCCTCTCTTCCAGCTGTCCAACTTGGGTGGAGGTAAGCACTTTTGCTGCCCATGCAGTACCCCCGTGCACTGCATCCTTTGCAGCTGCCAAGGCTTGTTAGCACCTTTTCCATGGGATCTTCAGGCATCTTGAAGCTCCAGCCTCAGCACTCCTTCCTGCAATGCACGGCTCCCTGAGTGGTTCTCCGGCAGCGTGGGAGTCTTTTTTGTAGTGCTGCGTGGGTCTCTTCTGCAACTTTCATGTCCCCGTCTTGTGGGACTCCTGTGGGTGCTGCCTGGGCTTCTGTTGGCTCACTGTGTTGCTGAGGGCCCTATTCTGACTCCCCATCCTGGGTAGAGTCCACCTGGTCCTTCCTGGTCTCCAGCAGCTCCACTTTCCGCTGTCTGCGAGTTTTGTGTGTGCCAAGGCTTGTTGGTGGAACCCAAAGACGCAAACCTGACTGCAATCCTCCTTCCAACGTGGGACATCACCTGCATTTTCCAGGAACTCGACTTCATCTTCTTGGGTGCAGTGCTGATTCCCCTTCTTCACCGGTGACTCACCTCTTGCACCTTCAGTCTGGTGGGTAGGGGCTCCTGGCCTTCCTGGACTCTGCTGTGCTTCTTGGACTTGGTCCCCTTCTTCCACAGGTCCTCTTGTCCAGGAATCCACTGTTATCACTTTATTTCAACTCACAATTGGCATCCTGGTGGCCCCATGTAAGCCCCTAGTATATAGTACCTAGGTACCCAGGGCATTGGGGCTCCAGGTGATCCCTTGGGACTGCAGCAGTTATTCTGCCACCCATAGGGAGCCCATGCACAGGGTTCAGCAGGACTACCATTGCAGCCTGCGTGAAAAGGTGCAAACACCCTTTCACTGCCACTTCTCCGGTCCTGCTGTAGAATCATGGTGCTACCTAGAACCTGCTTGTCACCTCCAGCAGGTCCCTATTATGCAGCCACGTACAAGTGTGCAAAGAGGCAGAGCGGACAGGCATTAATGTGTCGAGACGCTGCAGGCCACAGCTCAGTACCCAGCTTTATTAGATCAGCTGTTCTACCTCTGCCAGGTGCCACAAGTTGTGTGACAATCTCCGGCATTGCGGGAACATTACCAAAAATGCATTAGTGTAACACAGGATGCATGGCACTTGGCAGTGCTGCCCCACTTCTGCAGCGTAGTGTCCTACACGTTGAATAAGGCACTTCAGCGCCACACCTAATAATGTGATAGTCTTTGTTAATGGTACAATACAGATGGGGGGTGAGTTCACTGACTTGTACTCTCAACTATAATAGGGCTTTGGGGGACAGATGCCAGCAGGTGGTCTGTTCCCCGGGGATACTGGGGGGAGATAGCGCAGTCGAGACGACTGGGCTGCATTTGGGCTACATCCTTTAAAGGATGTAGCCCAAGGGATTATAACCGGCCATTTGCATAGGGCTAGCCACCATTTTGTGTGGGAACGCACGGTGGCATCCCTGGTAGGCAGCTGAAGGAGAGGAATTTATTCCTCTCCCTCCCACACCCAAGGGAAGATGGTAAGTGTTGAGATGTGGTGGCAATAGTTGCGTTGTAGGGACAGCTGCGTAGGGTGATGGTTTGTACTGGTTGTCACTTGGAACAGGTGCAGATGTGGCAGATACCCAGAAGGTTGGAGGGGCCTTTATAGAAGGTCAGTGGAGTTTACAGAGCAGAACCGGGCCCTAAGAGAGGAGGCAATGAATTTTAAACAGAAAGAGAGCAGGTATTAAGGTTATTTCGACAGGAAGTTAGCATTTAGGAATATGCACAAGTTAAAAGTTAAGCGGGGGAAGCTCAAGTCTTATCAGTAACAGAAGGTAGTTATTCATGGGGTAGTTTGCAAGGTTAAAGGGGAGGGTGATGTTTTAGGGGTAGGTGGTAGTCAGATGTTGACTGTATAGTGACGTATATACATTTGTAAGGCAGTATGCCAAGGGCTGAATTGTGATGCACACCTGTTGCAATAAAGTGGCCTTTAGCACACACAAGCTGGGTCAGTGGTCTGTCTGGGTTCATTCCACCCAATAAAGTAACCTTGTTGGGCCACTGACATAATTCGCAATGCACCGACCTACTTCTATGTCAGGACCAGAGGCTCCGATTATGCTTCTCAATCTTTACTACTCAAAAAAAGAGCAGCCAATAAAAAAATAGTATACAGTACATTACAGAGGCTTTGAACCACGCCCCCTCATAAACACCAATAGTAGTCCAATACAGTCTATAAACTGGAGAGGCACCATCTGACTTCCTCTTTCTTTGCTGCTCTGCATTTAGATAAGTGCCTCCTCATGTATATATTTTGCCTAAAAGGTATGTTACATTATACTTGTTTTGGGAAGATTTAAAATATTTAGAATATTTGGTGTGTTTATTGCACTGTATTGTTTTATTTCATAACGCGCGCTTATTTTCTCTCGCACGTTTGGGTGCATGTTGCGCCCGTGCTTGTTGCTGTGTACTGTTTTCTCGTCTGTGAAGGCTATCCGTTCACTGACGTGACAGCATTTGGAGGTCCGCTTCAGGTGTGGTCTCCTTCACCTTCTTGGAGGCTATCACTTTATTGTTGTCCTTCGCGCGGTCGGAGAGTCAAACAATTTTTGCCTGACTTCACGTTTGTCGCTCTCTGAAAGAACACCGTGAGACGCGCGGTGCAGCCCAATTGGGCTATACACGTGCACACAGCATTTGGGAAGGGAAGTGACATCTAGCAACTTCCCTTCTCAGATGCCGATTGACGCCAGCCCTGGCTGTAATAACAGGGATATTATACAGCAGTGGTCTATTGATCCTGTTCTTCCGGATTGTTTTTTTCTGCTTCAAACATTTCATGTTTATGAATTCTGGTGCAGCTTTTTCTACTGATTTGACGCCCCTGACCTAGGAAGGCTGGGGTTGCAATAATTATATTGAGTGGCAATTATTTTATTCCAATAGTGTTTTTTGCATTGAGTTCCCTTGGGGAATTGGATTGAGACGTTTATTATGTCTGATTATGAATCCTATGAACAAGGCCTGGAGATGTGTGGGCCAGATGAAGATGAAGAATATTATTTTGACCCCTGTTTTGAACAGGTTATTGATTCCTCTGTGCAGAAATCTTTGGTTAAAGTTATTTCTTCTGCCATCCAACCTTTGACTAAAAGGCTTGATGATTTAGCAGGACCTCCTGAGACTTCTCTTCCTTCTGGAGATACTTCATTTCCATCTATTTCTTCTACTGATCAGCTTTGGCCTCATAAGAGCAAGTTAGCTCATATTTCTCTGCCTTCCACCTCTGAACATGCTTATGCTAATGCCTCTAACCCTCTTCCTCCATTATGTCCTCCTGTGGATTCTGATTCTGACTCTTCTTCTTCCTCGTATGGATCCCTTAAAACTAAAAAATGCGCTTAGAAGCGCAAGATTTCCTCTGCTATTCCTTCTCCTTTCACTTTTGAACCTTCTGATATGGTTCATTCCAGATCTTCCGATTGGGCCCCAGCCCCTGCAGTGGCAGATTATATGCAGTTGCATATTAGGAAAGGATTTGAAAAAGATGTCAGATCCAGGTTAAGGTCTGAATGTTCTCGCCCTGATCTTCCACATAAATTTGCTGTCACTCCAGACATTGATAATACAATGGTGACTTTCCTCAAGAAGTATAACAAAGATCCGAAAAAGGGTATTGATAGAGCCCTTAGGGCTTGTCAGGACAAACTTCTTGACATTTCAGGCCCTCTGGCTAAAATTTTTAAACTTGCCCTTCAGGCTCAGGAAACAGGAGCCGCTATTCACCCGAAAGTCCTAGCTGGATGGACTCAAAGAGCCATTTGTTTTTTAGGGAATGCAAACTGTGCTTTGGCATCTGAAAGACGGAAGTCTGTGTTATTACGCATTGATCCGCAATTAGTTAATCTTGCTTCATCTGATGCAGGTCCTCTGGCTGAGGGACAATTATTTGGAGACAGATTTGTGAAGGATATTGCAAAATTTGTGAACATTTTCACATCCCTGGATAAGTCCCAGTCCTCACTCAAGCGAATGTTCAATCCCCTTTTTGGAAGGGCCAGTCGATTTCGAGGACGTTTGACCGGCCGAGGATACCAGCAAGGTCCTTTAAGGGAAATTGTTTCACGACGCAGGGGTTATACCCAAGAGTCCTCACAAGCGGATTTCAACCCTGCCAGATACAGAGGTCAACACAACCGCCAATCCCGAGGGTCTGGCAGAGGTTTCAGAGCCATCGACAACACCCCCTCAGGTAATAAACCTTCCTTTTCCCTCCATCCCTTTAGGGGACAGACTAAAGTATTTTGTTCAAAATTGGGCCGCCATTTCTTCGGATTTGTGGGTTCTGAATACAGTACAAGGGTACACAATAGAGTTAACTTCCTCTCCCCTGCAACCTGAGCTTCCCCCTCCTATCCGTTTTTCCCAACTAGACAAATCTTTTATAGATTGCGAAATTCGAGATCTGCTTGCAAAGAAAGCTAGCGCATTAACCTCTTATCATCCAAGGGGTTTTTGCAGCAATGTTTTTTTGGTCCAAAAGAAAGGAGGCAGTCAAAGGTTAGTCCTCAACCTCAGAAATTTCAACCCGTTTGTAGTTTACCGCCATTTCAAGATGGAAGGTATCCATCTTCTGCGAGATCTTCTTCTAGACAAAGACTGGATGGTCCGTCTGGATCTCAAAGATGCATAGTTATCTATCCCCATAGCCCTTTCTCACAGAAAGCTTCTTCAGTATCGCTGGAGAGACAGCTGGTACGAGTATCTGACATTTCCTTTCAGTCTGTCTTCAGCCCCGTTGGTGTTCACCAAGTTGCTGAAACCGGTGGTGGAACACCTTCAAGGGAGAAGTATTCGCCTGATTATCTACCTAGAGGACATGATTATCATAGCACAAGACCAATCTCTCTTGATAACTCATTTGTGTTAGGTGAGTTCTCTTCTTCAGGATCTAGGATTTGTAATCAATCTCAAACAAGTATTGGCATAGCCAACAGGTCTCGCCTTTGGAACCTTATAAGTGTTTAGCCGTGCAGCACATCGCTACGAGTCTACAAACATTCGAAAATAGGGCTACCGGTTACATTTTTTGTGACAGTGGTAGTAATTCTGAAATATTCAGCGTGTTCTAAGTCTATCGTCATTTGTGTCCACAAGGGCATCAGTGGCTTCCAAAGGTGGCGCCTGTAAAAGGCAGTGGTGCACACGCAATCTGTAAACATGGCTTCTCTCAGTTTGATGTAACATTAAGAAACTACACTTTAGTGCAACTGTGCACAATACCCCAAAATACTTTCTTTATTTTACTGCAAAACTTTTTGCAACTTTGCATATCATCTTTAATGTCTCAATCTGTGTTTTTTAAAGTAGTTCTAGTTGTTGAAGGAAATATAACTCTTAAATGGTTAATTTACTGTGGTCAAAATTAATTTTGAAGAACTATCTCTGCCCTACACACTTGGGGTTTGAGACAGCCCAGAAATTATTAAAAGATTAACAACTTTTTTTGTGACAAGCTTCACATCTGGTCATTTAAGGCAATTCATGCGATGTTGAAAAACAAAACATATTTGGAAGTCGGACCAGCGATATAGATCGTTACAGCTATGCTAATTTTCTCTTTCATGTACCGTTGGGATCACCTTTCTAAAAACAAGTACCTTCTTCTCCGCCCACTCCAAACGAATTATCGCGTCCTTCTCACTTTCAGAACAAGGAAGGCGTGAGCGCCTGACAATCAGCTTGCAACAAAGCATGCCAATGACTTGATAAAAATACTCTTTTCACCTTTGAAGCAGCCTCCCCCCCCCGACACATATGACACCAAAAATACCGCCAGAGTCTGGAGTGGCTACAAAACATGATTACTTTGTAGCTGGATTGAATAGAGTCAGAAACAGAAGCCATCTTCCGGCATTGGCGCCTTTTACGTAGGCACTTTACATGACCACCAGTTACATTACACAAGCCGGCAATAATGTTTACATGTCATGGAGAGATCAAGCGATGTGCTCAAAATCACAGGATGCCGAGCCATTGCCGGGACTTGAACTCCAGTTCTAAAGTCGGCTTTCATGGTCCTAATACATTACCTCTTTCTTAAATCTCGTCTGTGCAAATACCAAACCTAGTGGGGCCAGAGAAGAATGGCAGGGTGCCGGGAAAAGAGGAGGGTTTTAAACAGTAAACTCAGCAGAGTGCTTGACGCTATGCAAGTCTTGGACTCAGGAACCTGGATGCAGGAGCCGGTCCTACCCACCTGAAATGATAAAATACGAATGTAATGATTGGGAGATTGGGTTGAATTTTCCTGTGAGGAGCGGTGTGTATTATTTTTTGTATTTGATTAATGAGACCGTTCTGCATGTGGCCTCCTGCAGCAGGGTGAGCGTGGAGTATCATGTTCTCAGACACAGCCTTGCTCACTCACACAGATAGTAAACTCTCTTTATTTTGTCCAGTAGTTTTATATAGTGCTACCTCAGTCCTAATTGTAGCACTTTGCACTTTACATGAACACAAATTATTTTACAACAGGACTTCTTCATTTTCTGTTTGCATTTTGTATGCACCGTGAGTTTAAGTGATATGACCAGACTCACAGGATGTTCAGCTGACACGCTGGGCCTGGAACCTAGTTTTCCAGTCCCAAAGCCTAGGGTGACCAGAACTGTAAAGTAAAAAAACAGGTACATTTCATAAAAATAGAAAAAGAACTATAATTGTACTTCAACCGAGCACGTAGAATGACAGTGCTCAGCAGCATACATTCACAGTAGAGGTACTGAAAACCTAACTACAATGCAATTTTTAAAGCCACTATCAAGCCTGTTAGTCAAATTACATTGTTTTGTAGCAGCTGCTAACTATCTCTGATTTGGATAACATAAAAAGGCACCTCCCACCATTTTCATTCGACCCTCTCTAAAATTTGGGACATGGGTTAAATTTCCAGAAATCTGCCGGACAACTGATGAAACAAGCATTTACAATGCATCGGGTCTCGCGTTTGCTCATGTTAGAGCTGATCGCGTTGTAAACTCCTAACCCGACTTTTCACATATCGGGCAAAAGTGCATTTATGTACCTAACCCGAAAAAGTGAAATCAAGTATGTAAAGCGCTCGACTTCTGCCAAGCGAGATCGGGCTCGTAAATTAGAGAAAAAAAAGTCCACGAGCCCGATAGAAAACAGCGAGCCTCGCATGTTTTCTGTACTTGGTCGCTGCGCTGGAGGAGGGCTAGCCACCGGAAAAGGCATGCCATGTGCGTGTCTTCGACTAATGAAAGCAAGCAGATTTTATTAGGGAAGCCCACTAACCAATAAAAAACACTGACGTGAAGTTGACAGGGCTCCGAGCCCTTTTCTAAATACAAAAGAGTCTCCCTGCTAAACGCATGCGCGAGAGCATGCAACGCAGGCTCGACCCTAAAAATCATCCATGGTTCCATCTCAACAGATGGAATTCCTGGGATTCCAGGTGGAATCAGTGAAAGCTCAATTATTACTCCCTTCTCAGAAAATGAAGTTGATCAAGAGGGAACTGAAAGTGACATTGTCGAATCAGATGGTATCTTTGAGATCCCTAGCATGGATTGTGGGGCTTCTTGCTTCATCGATTCAAGCAGTTTTTCCTGGGCCTCTGCATTACAGGGCCTTACAGAGATTGAAGATTCATTATCTTCAGCTGGGTTTTTCATACGATCATCTAGTTCAGATTCCTCAGGAGGCCTGAGAGGAACTTCAGTGGTGGCTTTCCCATATGGAAGCCTGGAACGGCAGAGCCATGTTTGGGGGGGGTCACCAGATATTGTGATAGAGTCTGATGCGAGTCGTTGGGGCTGTACAGCGAGGTGCGGGCAGTTCTCGACAGGAGGTCGATGGTCGTCAGAGGAGCTTCATCGCCACATCAATTGTCTGGAACTTCTTGCAGGTTTGTTTGCCATCAGATCCCTCTCTCCACTCAAGAGCAATTGTTGCATCCTACTGAGGATGGACAATGTGTCTGCGGTGAGATACATCAATCATTTGGCGATTATCGCCAGGGGATTCTGGCATCTGTGTCTATCTCAGAAGATCATGGTGATAGCAGAATTTCTTCCGGGCAAGGACAATCTGGTGGCAGATTGGAATTCCCGGTTTCTGAATGATTCCAGTGATTGGAAACTTCATCCTTCTGTGTTTCACAAGATCATGTTGTTGATGGGTCACTGTCAGGTGGACCTGTTTGCCTCTCGTCTCAATTTTCAAATTCCTCAATTTTTCAGTTGGAAACCGGATCTGTTGTCAATGGCAACAAACAAATTTTTACAGGATTGGTTAATACAAATGAATTATGCCTTTCCTTCATTTGCAATGATTCCAAGGGTAGCAACGTTCATGCAGCGCCAAGCTACATCAATGATTCTCATTACTCTGGTGTGGAACAGTCAACCGTGGTTTATCATCCCTTCTGGAGCTCTCCATTGCTCCTCCACTGCAACTCCCGATTTGTCCTCAGCTCCTTCTGGATCCGCTGGGACAACTGTCCCTTATGGCTTGGAAGATATCGGGAGACATTCACAAGTGCGAAGTCTTTCGTCTTCAGCTACCTTATTGATACGAAAAGCTTGGGCTCTGTCCACCCACAAAAGATACTCTCTGGCATGGGAAAAGTGGGTGGGTTGGTGCCTTCGAGGAGAAGTGGATCCCATGGGATCTGAGGTCAAAGACATTATAATTTTTTTGTCCGAATGCGCAGAATCAGGTTTATGTTACAGGTCGGTAAATAACTTTAGATCGTCTATTTCTGCAGGACACTGATGGATAAATGACAAACTGGCATCCTTTAGTATGTAAATTACTTAAAGGCATCAGAGTAGCTAATCCACCCACACCACGTTATTCTCAGTCATGGGATGTAAATATTGTTTTATATTTTCTGAACAATTGGCCTGACAATCATTTGTTATCTATGAAACAATTATCGGCCAAATTGACCATGTTGTTGTGTTTAATCTCATGCCGCAGAGTGTCTGATGTGAAAGCATTAGATTTAGCAGGTAGGTTATTTTCACCTTCTGGAGTTTCTTTTCTTATATCAAAACGTACAAAATGCATGTCTTCTTCTGTTGATTAACCTGCTTTTCCTCATAATATAAAGCTATGTGTAGTTAAGTGTTTAAAAGTTTATGAGGAATTTACGGCTAGTTATAGAGTAGATACTTTCGGACCTCTTCTGATTTCTATTCAAAAACCTTTCAGACCGGGTTCAGATGTCACTTTGGCTCGCTGGGTAATGTCTGAATCAGGCATTGACATGTCCTTATATGGTGCTCATTCAACCAGGGGTTCTATCAAAAGCATTTCTTTTGGGTTCTAGACTTGAAGATAATCTGAGAGCTGCAGATTGGTCTTGTGATTCCATGTTTAAAATGTTTTATTATAAGCCAGTAGTACATGTTTCTAATTTGGTGGTGGATCAGCTTCGAACCAGCATAATCGGAGCCTCCGGTCCTGACATAGAATACAACATTTTCTAGCTTTGCGTTAAGAATTTTAGATTCTACTAAGGACACGGAGGAGAGGATTTTCCCATCCAGTAAATGAAATTAATTGCATACTTTATATTGTTATTATGGTATTTTACCCACCCCTGAACTTAATGATTGTAGTGTATTTGAAGCTCACAATTGTTTTTTTCTTTCAGAATCTGATTCCAAACAAGGGTAAAGTTTAGTGGACATTCCGTATTTGTTTTGGCAACTATGGTTCTTCAGTTTGTATTCTTCAAGCCATCCAGGAGTGTTTTTTCCGGTTTTGGTCGCTGAATGGTATTGCAATTTTACAAGGAAAGAGGAAGTCAGATGGTGCCTCTCCAGCCTATAGACTGTGTTGGAATACTTAGTGGTGGTTATGAGGGGGCGTGGTTCAAAGCCTCTGTAGTGTTTACTGTTTTTTTTATTGGCTGCCGTTTTTTTGTAAAGATTGAGAAGCATAATCCTCACCTCCTGTCCTTAATAGAATCTAAAATTCTTAACGCAAAGCTAGAAAATGTTTTATTCTTTCACTGACTTACCCTGTGTCTATAGCTGTATTTACACATACTAGTGACATGACTCAACACAGAGCATGTTATAGATTTGCGGTTTGGGATACATCTCAGCGAGATGCGCTTCTTTTAAGCTTTCTAAAGAAAATGAAGCGTCATGGTGATTCAATGAGAACTCCCCGGTCTATGAAACTTTCATTCAGACTAAAGTAGTCAACGGTGAGCCCGAATGTCCCTCTGTCATAATCCACTCAGCCCGATACAGAGAACAGGCTGCGCCCTCTAGAAGAGATCGATGACCTCGACGTTCGACACCCTCGTCTTAGTTTGTGCTCCGAATTACCGAAACTCCGCCTCTCTTCGATTTACCCAATGGCCAACTTCAGTTGTGTAATAGTACTCCACCCATCTTCCTCACGAACCAACCAGGGCTGCATAGATTGACAGGTGGCTCGCACTGGCCAATCAAATCCCCGACAAGGGATAGACGATGTCGTCAGAGTGTAGCCACCCTGCAATGGGTTTGCTGGAGCTTAAATGCCAAGTCTGCCTGGCTAGGAAGAAGAGGAAGCGTAACTGAGTGCCTGAAAGAGGAAACACCGTATAGCAAAATCTCAGCTCGAATATCAAGAACATGGCTCAGTAAGTACAGGAACTCTTTTAACAGCTGCCATTCCTCCCCCCCCCCCCCCCGAGATTCCTCTCTCCAGTTGTCATCCCATGTTGTTCTCTCTTCTAATATTTGCACACCTTCTTCTCTCTCCCCACCCCCCTATTTTTTTCTGTCGTCTGACTGCGAACCCTGTGCACTGATGAGCGCAGTGAAGCAATTGAGCCAACTTGAACTTTCCATTAAAATGCAAGGGTACTGAACTAACATTCGGAGGGGCATAGCAAGCAACTGGGCTACTTTTAAAAGTAGAAGCAATACAAATGAGCATCGTATTATAGTAGCAAACTACAAACGACAGCCTCATGTCTCCCTCTCACGGTATCCTACCTGCGGTGATCTTCCCCTCCAGGCTCAATGTTTTCCCAGCCTTCAACTGGTGTTCCCCCGTCCAATAATCCCTCTCTCTTGATTGTCTCGTTCATGACGCACGCCCGTCATGCTGTGAACTGGCTTTTAGTGGTCACGTGTCTATTTCTTTTATGATTTTACTCTTGATGGGTTCCTCGCCTCTAATACTAACTAACCCTGCTGGTTGTGTTCCCACCTCATTGTCTCCTTTGAGAGCTTCGCTCATGTTTGAGCTTCTCTCTTCTTTGAAGACTTGTCTCTTTCCTGGTGATACTGCCCAACCGTCATGTTCCTCTGAAGTCCTCCACCCTCTGTTGCCCCATCCCCTTAGTGCTTATACTCTCCTTAATGGGCTGTCCCCCTTCTGCCTCTACTCGATGTTCTCAGTGCTCATGCCCACCCCCAATGATCTCTCCCCTTCTGATGGCTTACCAGTTGATGGTTTCACCTATTGCTGATGTCCACCTTGCCCTTTGAGGGCTGCTCGTCAGTGCTCCCCTCCTCTCTTGGTCTCCCTTCCTCTCCTGTTTTCCAACCATGCTCTTCCTGATGGTCTCTTCAACCACATTTGATCTCCAGGTTTTGGTATGACCCCAAAGCTGTCAAACCCTCAATGGTCAAGTCATGCCTCATGCTGGGTACCTCATTCTAACGGTCTTCATCAGATAGTGCCCTTCTGTAGTGATCACCTAATCCACTGAGTTCCCTTCTCAGCTGAGGCATTTTCCCCTTTTAATGGCTCCGCTCTTTCTGATAGACTCCCCACTCTCCATGGACTCGTGAAGGTTCTCCCCTTCTTTGGTTGTGTCCCTCTCCTGTGATTGTTTCCCAAAACGGTGGTTCCCTCTGGTCCCTCCACCCCCATCACTTACGCTTCACGGATTAACCATCCAATGACTGTTTCTTCTCATCTGATGATGGTCTAACCTGTGCTGTCGATCTCTGCCGTGTCAGTGATGGCCCAACTCCGATGGTTCTCCCCCAAGCCATCTCTAGCCTTGGTGCCCCCTTTTATGCTGTTCTCCCTACCTCCCCCACCTTTGATGCAGGTCTAGGCAGTCTGATCAGCAAGTCCCCCCCCCGCCCCCCAATCACACACACTTTATTGGTGCAGGCATCACTGTGCTGCTTTTGGTGCTGGTTTCATCCCCTTCCACCATTTCGATGGTGGTCTCCCTTTGATGCCATTCTCCTTTCTCTCCCTCTGAGATGCTGATCTCCGCACCCACCTCCATTGGTTTAGCCCCCATTTATGTTTATTTCCCATTTCCTTTATTGTTGAGATTCCGCCACAAAATGATATGCTGTGGTATTTTTCATTTCTGTTTTCTGTTGGTGCTAGCTCTTTGATGTTTGTCTTTTATCTACCTTTTTGATGTCGAGTACCCTCACTCTTTATGTTGGTCTCCCCCTGCCCCCCCCCCCAGCGATGTTTGTTTCCTTACCTTTCTATGAACATTATAAAAAGCTGATTTTATCACTGTGACAACCATCCCAGAGAAGGGAATCTTTTATAAGATACTAGACCATGTCTGACTCTCACGCACCTCCTTTTATGCCCATTGTGGTGTTTGTTCCTTATCGTTTTTCCCTTAAGCTTGTATCCTAATTTAGTTAATCCCACTACTTCCCACCGTGTATGGTGACCGATCCCTGATAAAGTGCACCCGTTTGATAACTCTCGATGGGCTCTCCTCTCTTGCACCTCTGATAGCCTCACCACTTCTCTTGCTTTTCTGAAGGCATCTCTGGCTTTTGTTATAATGTACCACCCCACTAATCTTACGGTCTGGATGGTCTATGCATCCTTCCAGCTCACTTGATGGTATTTTCATCTTAATAGCTTTTCCAAGTGCCTTCCATTCCTGATGGAATTTGTCTTTTGTGGTATTTGCTCAGACCTTCCTGTTATATCCCCTGATTTGAAGGAATCATCCAGAGGTATTACTGTGTTGCAGATGTATCCCCTGATGGTCTCTTGTTTTGCTCTGCCACATCACCTCCACCCGCCCCCGATAGCCTTTGGTCTTCCCCATAACCTTTTGATGGTCTCCTGTATCTGATGGACTCCCCATAGCCGTTCTCCACTCCTCTTTGATTGTTTTCCTCCATTCTGTTTTTTCCCTGCCTCTCTCCGTCTCTGCTGGCCTCTTCACTTCTGCTATGATGGCATCTTTCTCTGCTCACCCCTGCTCTTAAATCTTCTTCCTCTCATCCCATTTTTCTTCTTTCCGCAGAGCAGACATCGCTCTCATCGGACTGGCAGTCATGGGTCAGAACCTGATACTGAACATGAATGATCATGGCTTCGTGGTGAGTGATAACAGAATAGGAATGTGGTAGACTGGTAGAGAGGAGAAGATTAACGTTTGACTGGGGGGAGTGGGGTGCTGTCGGAGTTAGAGTGAGGCCGGAGTTAGCAGATTGGTTAGGTGGGGCTACGAGGCCGAGTGTGAAGCTGCAGAGATTTGTAATAGTAAATGGGGCTTTAATAATCTATTAAAACTGTCTCTGAGATTGCTGCTGGTACGCTTTGGGTCCCCGTGTATCCGTTAGAAGACGCAAGACTGTTTTTTTTTTTTTAAAGCACTTATTTTACAGCCGCATTCTTTAGTTTTAGGGATGCATTCTAAGAGGAGAGAAGAACATCCTTGCATTGTTTTGCTGCTCAATGACCTTACTTATCCCCTAATGCAATATCCATGGGCACTTGTGTTTCCCAGATCTCCCTCTAGCCTTCACGCGCTTTCAGCCTTGGAACTAACTGATTTCTGAAATCCATTACGTTGTGCTCTAGTGCCAGTAGGGGTAAGAGAAGTCCATATGCAGCATCACTCCTACTCATTGCGTAATGCTCACCTAAAGAAGGGCCCAGCGTTTTCTCCATCTCTTTATGGCCCTTCTCGAAGGTTATACAGTATTTTTGTCCTTACTACTTAAGGGCCTCTTCCTACTAGTACCATACATGGTGTTTTCTACTACTTACTAAGGGCTGTGTACAGTGATTGTGCCAGCTTTTAAATGGCACTATCTGCACTACACACTTCCTGCTGTATGTATCCCTTTCTCTGACCCTGTCCTTTCCCTTCCTTCTAGGTCTGTGCTTATAACAGGACCGTCTCCAAAGTGGATAGCTTCTTGGGCAATGAGGCAAAAGGCACTAAAGTGATTGGCGCTCACTCCTTGGAGGAGATGGTGTCCAAGCTGAAGAAACCGCGGCGAGTTATGATGTTAGTGAAAGCGGGCCAAGCTGTCGACGACTTCATCAACAGTTTGGTGAGGATGGAAGGGGTCGTAGGAGGCTATGTCCATTCACGTACATGGATACACTGGGGTCCAAACTCTTTTATAAAATTCTTCCTCTCATGAATACCACTATATTTGCAAAGATAAAGCATGGTCGATTTAGTCGACTTCTTGGTGGTCATGGATACCTACAACCTATTGTATGCATTTTAAGCCTCTACACTTCCATGCCTTCGTCAAACTCCTGCTTTGGTGGCTAAGATGTGCAGCTGTGCCAATCAGCTTTTTCATCAGAATGCTAAATGATTTCAAATAATTTATCGTACAACCTGTCTTTGGCCTGTATTTAGATTGGCGTGTGTGCATGTGATTCAAGCAGAAACCAGATGATAACAGTGTGATAGGATGCATGTCTATTTATACAACTAACCCCCCGACCCCCTCAAAAAAATATTCTAGTATACAAGCAGCAGGTCAGGACCTCTGAGATATTAGTACATTGGAATGCTAAGAGTTCCATTGAAGACAGTGGAGCGGCAGTGGCCTAGATGAACTGGTATAGGCCCGCTGCTCTCAACCTTTCAGTGTCGTAATCCACACCCTATGCCTTTCGAAAATATATCAATTAGGTAGAGGAAGGCAGAGGCCTTGCAGGACGCAGGCAGCCTTCACCCTTCCCTCCTCTTGTAGATGAGTGTCAAAGGGTTTCAGAAGGAGGGGGGGATTAATGCTGCTCTGCTTCTTGGTCTCCATAGCTTGGCTGAACTTTTAAAAAGCAGTTCGGCCGAGCTGGGGAGAGCCAGGGACTGACTGCTTCAAAACACTGCGTCTTTGAAGTGGTAAGTCATGTCAATTCCTGAATTTTTATTTTCTTGCTAGTTGCATTTTTTAAATTGCACCTGTTTCTGACTTGGGAGACAGATGGTGACATCCTGTCGTTTATCCTCCACCTCCTCTAATTCAAGCAAAGAGCTCTTCATTGAATTATACAAATGGGCTTATAAGATCATTCTGGATCAGGCTGCTGTGCTCAAGAATAAAGTCTCCAGCCACCCCCTCACGCCTGATTCTATTGCAGTGGGCCTACAACTGTGGGAGGGTATGTCGTAAGCGAGAGGAAAGCTGGTCCATTGGGATAAGCAGTATTTATCTGCTATTTGCAGAGGCTTTCAGGGATGTGGGTGCTGTGGCAGGCTAATGAATCACCTTCCTATAGAGGGGGCACCAAATCGTTCATAGTTGAGACTCTCTGCCTGGGAATTTTTCAACCACCTGAAGAATCACTGATTAGAAATGGTTGCCATTTTAAATAGTCCTCACCCCTTAAGAATTTGCTCTTCATCTGGTAGTTTGCTGCTACGAAGTGGAATGTTGTTTGTTTCCTCCTTGCCACCTCAGTTTAAAGCAGTGGTCTCATGTGAATTTGTTTCCTAAGACTTAAGGGCTTGCTGTCGAGTTTGCACTTGCAAAGGGATCTTAAAGTTTGCACTCCCTATGTGAAGCCAATATCACGCAGGGCCTGAGGCCCTGCAACAGTTGAGGTAATGTTCTGATATTGTTTGGAGTCCACACCGTTGGTCAGTGTGATAGTAGGGGCTATCTGAGCTCTCCACGATGCTTATACACTGCTCACTACCCTGCTTACACTCCTAGCCAGTCTGCCCGTTTCAGCTTTCTAGCGCTCCCAAGCATGCAGCACGGTAGACTGGCTTTTAAGGATGAATAGGCTGCCATGGTTCAGTGATGAAAGCTCTTAGCCAATACATTTGGAAACCTTTGCTTTTTTTCCTGTAATTTGCAGTGTATGATCCCGTTTTTCTTAGTTTTCTTCCACCCCAAAATAAAAATATCTCCTGCTCCCAAACACCCACCCAAATCTCAATGGAGAGTGTCCTGTTTGCTTGCTGTGGTAATTTGCACGTTGCTGGATGTATATGATGTTAATGTGTTTCCAGAGCTGATTTCTGTTCCCAGTCCGGCCCTTCATACACTCTCAATAGATGACCCTTGATCTATTATAGGACTGTTAGATGTTTGCTCTACCACGGGACTGTCTTATCATCTGAATTTATCTGCTGTTTTTTGTGTTTATGGTTGTTTGGAGCTGGTTTTAGAAACTGCAAAGACCATAAAATGTGGCATTCTACAGCTCTACAAAACAACAAACTAAATTATCCAATACTGTTTTTTTTTTTTGTTTTTTTTTTTTACTATCATAGAACTTTTGTAAAAGTATGTTTTTGTTTAGTTTTTTTTCCTTTCTTTTTTTTTTTTTTCTTCATTTTTTCATTAATCTCTCGTTTCAATACCTCGCCACAGATCCCATTGCTGGAGCCTGGAGATATCATCATTGACGGGGGGAATTCAGAATATCGGGACAGTACGGTAAGCACGTAGATGACCCTTGGATTCATAGAGATTAATGGTTAATAAGGTGTTTTTCAGCCTTGCGACTCTCGGTCTGCGCACCAGGAGGCCTTCCTCTGTTGCTCACACGGCCTCTGGAAGTGTGCCTTCTGAGCTAGGTTATGCGTCTACCGATGTATATGGCCTTTCTCGTTAGGAGTGTTGTGCGTCCAGGGTTCCGTGCGTTTCCACTCATGTTTCAGATGTCTTTTTGGTCACTTTAGTGTTTTGTGATTATTTTTTTTTTTTTTTTGTTCATTTGGGATTTTGTCACGTGCTGCAGAAATTAAGAATATGTAATACCCTCTGCTACCCCTGATGCGGATATTTATTTATGTATGCTGCTAGCTGCAGTAGATGGCCTGGAAGCTCAGGGCCAAATATTTGACTGTCAAGTGTTGATTACACAGTGCAGATTCTGGAGCAGGCAGAAGTGTTTCTTCAGTCTCAAGAATTAAAGGAAACCATCATAATATTTTCCAGCTGGGTGTTACATGGATGTCAGTAAAGGACGTATGTCCTTTCACAGAAGTATTTTTAAGTATGACATTCATTATCTACCGTGGACCACTCATGGTATAAAAGGTCTCTCGTGTCTCATATTTGACTTTGTCATATGTGTGTCTCTCTCACGTGGGGGGAATTCTTTCAGTTAAGGCCAGCTCCAGGATTTTGCTCAGCATTTGGGTTGGGCAGTTTCTGCACCTTAATTCTGGTGCCTGCTCGTTTTGCTCTGGTGCACTTAAACTAGGGACTTCACATCTACTATATGGCACTCCGGGCTACAGTACCTTCCTATCTCAAATTGTGAGAACCTATGACCTGTAGGTTTCTTAAAACATGAGAAATAGTTTTCTCTCCCTGGTCTTGTGTGCCATTTAACCTTAAAAGAGGCTTGTTTCCGTGGTACCAGTTGTCTGGGATTATTTGCTTTATTATGTGGCATGGGAGTCTTCTTTTCCGGTGTGAGCAATCTACTTCTCCAAATATGGAAACGAAAGACACCACCGTGAAACCGACAGTGAAATGTAATACATCCATTATTTGTGTGCTTACACTAAGTATATAACAGATACATTAGATGGGCAGAAAAATATCAATAGAAGAATTCAATAATAATTAATCTCCGTTTTTACCAGTTTCTAAAATGCTTTTATAGTCCACTGATCAACTGTCAAGACAGCAAGTGATATCACCCTTCCTTAAGTTTTGCTATCATTGATCATGTTAACAAGTTTTTTGGTTGTTTAGCTTTTTCACTCCTATGAACAAATACACTAGTTTTTCTATTGTTACACATTTCTTGTCATATTTTCTGTGTACAATTTCTAATATAACATCTTTGTTGAAACCATAAATGCCAACAAAATACTTGTTTACTTGGGAGGCATCCACATTACTTTCTTTCATATTACTTAGCTGCAGTCCACTTGTTCTTAGCATTTGTAGCTACAGCTGTGAAGATGCACATTAAACGGTGGCCTTTTCCTTTTAACTAACAGGATTCTAGTGGTCCTAACATTTCCTTCTAGTCATAATGTGTTTATTTCTTTAGTGTACATACGTTAGACCTTGGCAGATGCTACCTTAAAGCCATCCAGGACCTTGGTTTGATTACTCACTGGCCTCCACTGAGGTCCAGTGTGTAGAGTATAATTTGATGGTGGTTTTATTTGGTATAGGGCTTTCAAAGCCAATGTAAAGGCATAAACGTTACGTAGGAGACAGATGTTCTGTGGAAGGCAGCTGCATAAGAAAGCAGTGAACACCACACATTTTCAGTTGCCTCTGAGTTTAAAGTAGTCTCCTAGGATGCTAGCATTGCTAGCTCTTCCGACCTCTTTGAAATTCCCTCTGCAGTCCACCGAAAGGTCTAGTAATGAGTGCCTAAGCACTGACACCAGATTGCTTGTCCAAAGACCACGGTTGACCAGACAGACTATACCTTTCCATATGCACTATAGCAGCCAGACCTGGTAAGCAGGTAAACTCCATATAATTCATTCTTGCGGTCAAACTTTGAGTAACACCTGCTATTACGTATAGAACCTGCAGTTGTACTAAAGTTATCACCAAACTTAGTAATGGTGGTAGGTTAAATGAGACCGGAAGTTGTGTGCCTGGTAGAAGTGGTGCATGTAATGGTATTAGAAGTAATGCATTTAGAAACCAATTTGCCAAGTATGTATGTCTTAAGGTGGAGGTCAGGGTACAGGGTTGCTAAGTCCTTGAGGGTTGGCAACGCATTATTATTATTATTATATAAATTATCGTGTCCTACTTTCCTCTCAGTAACTGACTGGACATTGGCAGGTCACCAGAGGCAGGACTAGCAAGCATTAAAGTCATTTAAAAATGTGTGTGGGCTCTGGGGTTACCAATGTTGGATTATAATCTGAGATACTGGAATAGATATAGATGTAATTTTTAGTTGATCGTTGCCCATAGCTGAATTGTCTGCTACAGGTATGGTCATCAATTTGCTCTTTTTTTTTTTTTGTACATTCTCCTCATTCTTCGTTTGATTCTGAACTAGTAAATGCACTCGCAGAGCAGGTTCTGCTACTGGCTTTGGTCCCAGTTTCATTTATGGAACCTCGTTTTCCACCCTTTTGTGGTGCTCCATACATGGAACAGGAGGTTGGATTTTTGCAGTATTCTTGATGCAGTGCAGGTTACAAATTAACTGGTACTTGATCCGTGGATGGAGTTTGTTCAGATTCCATCTTTGTCAGACGTTGAGCCAAAGGCCCAGCTACCCTCTGGTCCCGTTTGGTAACGTTCCAAGGCAGAAGCGCTTCTTTGTACCATTCATACTGGATGCGATTTGAAAGGAATGTCTGGTACCACAGGACCCCAGGCTTTGCAGTCTGGTGTATTCTGTCCAATACACCACCATGAACTAGCTAAATGTTAGTTTCCTGACCACAGCACACAGGTTTTGTCTTCTATGGAAGTCATTGCTTCCGGCGCTCTATGAACAGCATGTCCTCGGAGCGGATTTTTTAAATATGTTTTCTTGTCTGGAGGTGCTGATAGAAAGAGCACCTAAATGAAATCTCATGGAAAATGAGCCCGAAATAAATGTGCAGTGAAAGTTGCGTGTCTGGGTGGGGACAAAAGGGTGGGGAGGGGTTTGGGTTTCTGGTACTGCCTATTTAAATCAGGTCATTCCTCACAAGTTTGAAGTATTGAGACCAAGGACTGAAATTATTTTGAAGAGATTTTTTTTCTTGTGTTTATGACGTGGGGTGGCAGGATCACCAGGGGTTGCAGTCTTTTAGTGGAAACAAGATTACCAAATGTGTTCGCTTTTTTATTTAATTTTTTGGACGGTAAAAAAAATTGCAGCATCTTACTGTGCAGGTCTGCTGTGTTAATGAAGCTTCTGTCTGCACTTCCTGTTCTCTGATAGTACTTCTCATTTCATCGGCTGAAGTCAGTTAACAAAATAGGTGCAAGCTCAAATAAGAAAATACTTACTTGAAAGTTAAAAAAAAATGAGTTTGATGTGAATAGTTGCTCACAGTTAAATGAGTAGACATTGGAACATTAAAAGGAGGGTTCATTATATTTTATTTCTAAAGAAACATGCGGGTCAACACTTGATTGAAGCCACTCCCTCCCCACCATTTTTTTCCCCTCCCATGTAATCACTGTGTCCTCATGTGAACAACCTGCTGGCTCCAGAATGTAAGGAACAGTGTCTGTAGGCCTGTTTTCTTAGCAAAACCCTGTATTGTGGAACCTGTATGTCCATATGTGTAAATGAAAAAGTGAAAGCAGTCCCAGCCCCCCCCCCCCCCCAACCTCCTCCAAATAAAAAGCATGACTGCCTAAAGGTGCCCCTGGCGTTAGACCTGTTAGCAACTCTGCCTCCGATTAGATCATTTCTGTAAGAAGTTGGAGAAGCTCTGTGTTTAAAAAACAAAAAAGTGTACCAACAAACCATTCTTTGAAAGCTTCTGATGGGGGAATGTAAAGCACTGCTGGATGGACAAACCCAGCGGCACAACTGTTGGCAAAGCAGCACAGGTCTTGCCTAGAACCATAGTGGTAATGTATTTGAAGGAATAGCCTTGTTATGGGCATCAGAGAGTCAGAACCTGGTGAAAAAATGCCTGGAAACAGCCCACGCCATGCTTAATGCTCCCTCTTTTCCCCCTTTCAGCGACGCTGTAAAGAGTTAAAGACTAGAGGGATCCTGTTTGTCGGTAGTGGAGTGAGTGGAGGAGAAGATGGTGCCCGCTATGGTCCATCCCTCATGCCTGGAGGAGACAAGGCATCATGGTGAGTATCACGTGGTTGGGGGGGGGGGGGGGGTGTTCTGGCACTATGGCAACAGGGTGGGAGAAATATATGGACTAAGGGCAGTCTATGCAGATGATTTTGGAAGGTGTAAATGGTATTGTGTTATAAGTGATGATGGTAAGAAGGGGTGGGTGCATTGGCTGGTTGTGCGTGAAAGCACAGTGGGTAAGCTGCAAATAGGGCAGTTAGCTGTAGAGTGGATGCTGAATTACAGGCAGGGATTTGTCAGAAGCAGTAGTGTTCAACAGTAGAATTGGCCTTGTCAGTAATGAAGGTGGGCGTGCGGTGGCCATTGTGCATGGTGGCTAAGCAGCTGTGAAGGGTGCAGTGACTCATCCGATGTTGCTGTGTAAATTGACATGTTCAGTGGGAGTGCGTCTGCATGCTCTAAGGGGTGGCATTGTGGTACTCCCTGGAGCTTTGCCAGGCAGTGCAGGACTTGGGGTGGTGGTAGCAGACGGTATGGGAACTGGGGTAAGGGTCTGAACTGCAGTACAGCGAGTAATAGCTTTGGTGGACAAACCAACATGAGATCGACCTTTGCACAGGGCAGAAGTTTTGTCTTCAGCTTGATTGATATCTTGTCGAGTTATCAAACCATTTTAGAGTTGCGCCCAGTTTTGCAAAGTCCTGACCATTCTTTCCTTAAAAAGCATCATCGTTTTATATGTCTTTTTTTATTGAGCCGCATTCATCAAGCCTGAAATGCTGGTTTTCCCCTTGAAATTGCATTCTAAGTGGAAAGCAAGCAAGAGATCTATGGTCTAAAGTTGCATTGTCCCTTTGAAAGCTTGCAACATGAGAGCAAGCTATGTGGTGAACGTCTGACCTTGTGGTTTTGCTGATTTGTTTAATGGTCCTCAGTGAGGCTTTTTCTAAATAGGTTTGTTGTAGAAAATAATTTGGATGTATTTGCAAGGTTTGTAGTTCGATGTTTTGCTATAAATGTTCAGATATTCATGCTTTGTGCTTTTGCCCGCCAGCCCCCGATCACTCTTTGTAGTCACTTTGGCTAAATTGTGTGCACAATTTCTATATTGTATGAGAGATTCTGCATCTTCTTCATGTATCGTGCAAGACTTTGATAAGATGTCTTACAAGATCTAACTTATAATTCTGTATTCAATAAAGAACAATTATTTTCTATGAAAGAGGATGGTGGAGGAGCGTTTCCCCCCCCCCCTTTATACTCTTTCCTAATACTATCTTGTTCATCTCTTGAGTCATCAAGTGCTAAGGAGGCGATATCATAGTGTTGTAAAGTGATACATAAGTGAACATAATACTTTCCATTGACTCAAAATCCAAATCTCTGAATGTGGCAACCTTGCTCACTGGCTTCTCCACTTGGCCAAAATGTGTGAGCCTAGGCAAATTACTTAAATGGGCCAAGTTTTTTTTCATTACTTCCAGATAGATTTGAAAGCGCCTTGAAGCATTCATTTCAGAGTGTGAACTATACAAAACAAAATCCTCACCTGGGTATGGTTAAAGGCCATAGTGCCTCTCCTCTATGTAGCAATATTATTGGCCGTTGACATAGTGCAAACCTCAAAGGCTGTTGCCTCTCAACTCACATTTGGCACTTCTGCCCCAGCATTTGGTACATGAAGTTCTAGTATGAATGCTTCCAATTTTATTTAGAAATTAAGGTTATGTCTCTCAATGTAATCAAATGTACTAAAATGAAACACAGGTGGTAATCTAACAGATCATCTTATTTACATGCCAATTCTTTCAATAACTAGAGTCCTAGTTTAGCACTAAATACTAAGCCAGATCCAGTCCGTTGGTTCATCTTTCCATATTAATGTGCCCTCTTGTCCTCCTCTAGTAAAAATAAAGCTGTTATTTATTGAGTGGTGGCGGCTGTTATTGTGCTGTTAAACAACTGGCGTATTAAGCGGTTGGGGTGGGGGGGAAGCTCTGCGGCTGTTAAGATAGCTGGCTATAAATTTACTTAAGTTTTCCAAATGTAAGTGCACATAAAATGGGTATAATGATTTTCAAGAGCTCTCAATATGCATCTCATTTCGACCGTAACACCTACTGGTCTACTGATGGGATAAACACAGACACAACTGTCAATACACCACTATCCTTAGCTGTAGCTTCCATTGGTGTTCCAGTACTGGATCTCAAAAATGACTGATGGTCATCAATATTTACTTGCATGGTCCCTCTACAGGCCGCATATCCAGCCTATCTTCCAGAACATTGCTGCTCAAGTGGAGGGCGAACCTTGCTGTGACTGGGTGAGTAGAAGGTCTTGGGTGTCTGTGTTTTTGAGAGTGGGTGTGTTTTCTGTGCATGCGACTCACGTCATGTGCTAACCAGTGGTTTACCCTGGAATGTACAGCAGGCTTTGTACCTCTTCCTCTCCCTCTTTCCCTCCCTCTTCCACAGGATTTCTTAGCTGTATTGCTGTATGTGTTCTGCATTCCTGGTCCATGTACCCGTGGGGTGGGGTGGGGGGCGCATGTGTGTTTGTGCAGCACTGTATGCCTGGCAGCCATGCTTTTATATGTCATGGTTTATTGCATTAATAACAGTTTTGAAGAGCTTTGGCATTAGCCAGAAAAAATCTTTTAAAGATGTCACTGACGCACCCCTCCTTCCTTGACAGGTTGGTGAGGAAGGGTCTGGGCACTTTGTGAAGATGGTCCACAATGGCATTGAGTATGGGGACATGCAGCTTATCTGTGAGGCCTACCACCTGATGAAGGACGTGCTGGGCATGAATCAGGACGAGATGGCAAAGGTGAGTGTGGTCTTCCACCCCTACACTTTCATTTACTATGTGCCAGCTGCTAAAGAATGTTCTAATTCTGGAAGAAGGTCAGATAAGAGCATACCCAGGATCATGCTGATGAAGAATGTGCTGTGCAAGGAGTAGAACATAATGGCAAAGGTAAATCATTACTACAGGAGGCTCCTTTGTACGTTCCTCCACTAGGTACCAGCTGATGAATCACCAGACAAGAATTGACGGGAAGTTGAGATCAAGGTCACCAAAGTCATTGGATGCCACTTACAGTAGATTTTCCCTGACGGAAGAATGGGGAAATGCAAACTCTGAGGCCATCTAATGTGTGGATCGCTGGGCCCTGCAAGGCATCAAACAGTATTGCTAGCAGGTTGACCAATGCTTTGCTACCAGGAAAGAGAAGAGATTCTTGCGGATATATAACTATCTTTGCTTCTCATGAGGCTTTGCTTCAGTTTGAACAACGTCTCTTCACTTTGTCCCTGGGGTGTAGCTATTTCCTATCTGTACCTTTGGGGCCCTACAGGGAGTGCAGAATTATTAGGCAAGTTGTATTTTTGAGGATTAATTTTATTATTGAACAACAACCATGTTCTCAATGAACCCAAAAAACTCATTAATATCAAAGCTGAATATTTTTGGAAGTAGTTTTTAGTTTGTTTTTAGTTTTAGCTATGTTAGGGGGATATCTGTGTGTGCAGGTGACTATTACTGTGCATAATTATTAGGCAACTTAACAAAAAAAAATATATACCCATTTCAATTATTTATTATTACCAGTGAAACCAATATAACATCTCAACATTCACAAATATACATTTCTGATATTCAAAAACAAAACAAAAACAAATCAGTGACCAATATAGCCACCTTTCTTTGCAAGGACACTCAAAAGCCTGCCATCCATGGATTCTGTCAGTGTTTTGATCTGTTCACCATCAACATTGCGTGCAGCAGCAACCACAGCCTCCCAGACACTGTTCAGAGAGGTGTACTGTTTTCCCTCCTTGTAAATCTCACATTTGATGATGGACCACAGGTCCTCAATGGTGTTCAGATCAGGTGAACAAGGAGGCCATGTCATTAGATTTCCTTCTTTTATACCCTTTCTTGCCAGCCACGCTGTGGAGTACTTGGACGCGTGTGATGGAGCATTGTCCTGCATGAAAATCATGTTTTTCTTGAAGGATGCAGACTTCTTCCTGTACCACTGCTTGAAGAAGGTGTCTTCCAGGAACTGGCAGTAGGACTGGGAGTTGAGCTTGACTCCATCCTCAACCCGAAAAGGCCCCACAAGCTCATCTTTGATGATACCAGCCCAAACCAGTACTCCACCTCCACCTTGCTGGCGTCTGAGTCGGACTGGAGCTCTCTGCCCTTTACCAATCCAGCCACGGGCCCATCCATCTGGCCCATCAAGACTCACTCTCATTTCATCAGTCCATAAAACCTTAGAAAAATCAGTCTTGAGATATTTCTTGGCCCAGTCTTGACGTTTCAGCTTGTGTGTCTTGTTCAGTGGTGGTCGTCTTTCAGCCTTTCTTACCTTGGCCATGTCTCTGAGTATTGCACACCTTGTGCTTTTGGGCACTCCAGTGATGTTGCAGCTCTGAAATATGGCCAAACTGGTGGCAAGTCGCATCGTGGCAGCTGCACGCTTGACTTTTCTCAGTTCATGGGCAGTTATTTTGCGCCTTGGTTTTTCCACACGCTTCTTGCGACCCTGTTGACTATTTTGAATGAAACGCTTGATTGTTCGATGATCACGCTTCAGAAGCTTTGCAATTTTAAGAGTGCTGCATCCCTCTGCAAGATATCTCACTATTTTTGACTTTTCTGAGCCTGTCAAGTCTTTCTTTTGACCCATTTTGCCAAAGGAAAGGAAGTTGCCTAATAATTATGCACACCTGATATAGGGTGTTGATGTCATTAGACCACACCCCTTCTCATTACAGAGATGCACATCACCTAATATGCTTAATTGGTAGTAGGCTTTCGAGCCTATACAGCTTGGAGTAAGACAACATGCATAAAGAGGATGATGTGGTCAAAATACTCATTTGCCTAATAATTCTGCACTCCCTGTATGTTCACTATGCTCAGCCCCTATGCTCTCCACATATGAATTTTTGGGCTCCTTCCATGAGCTTGATAGTAGTATAACCGTTCAACCTCGCACACTACAGAAATAACATAAGTGACACCAGAAGTTAGTTTCATTTCTAGCAAAATATTGCACCAACAGAACATGAACCATCTTGGATATATTGTCTGATTATTAGTAGCCAAAATGGTATCCATTTATTAATCTGCATTATAGGTAGCCATGGGTATTATTTTGGAAGTCGTTCCTGTGAAATACACCAGCACTACATGCACAGCACAATGGCCATACGTATTCTTTCTTCACAGGAACAAATCACACATGTGCCTATAAAACTGCTGTTCTACCCAGATCCATCAGTCCCTCATCCTATTATTATTATTATTATTATTATTATTATTATTATTATTTTTATAATCTCTCTTCACCCCCTTTCTGAGATATTACTAAGGCCAACACATTCCGATGTTTTTTTAATAGGCTTTTGAAGATTGGAACAAAACAGAGTTGGACTCCTTCCTGATTGAGATCACAGCTGATATTCTGAAATTCAAGGACACTGATGGCACATACCTGCTGCCAAAAATCCGCGACACGGCTGGACAGAAAGGCACCGGCAAATGGACGGCCATCTCTGCCTTGGAATTTGGCATTCCTGTTACATTGATAGGTAAGTGTGTTCTCCTGCGTCGATGCTCAGTCTTGTAATATTTCTTTATAAAGGCAATAGAGGACTCTGCCAAAGTGTTATCATAGGTAGGCTTTCACAGGCCTACAGTCTATTAACATGGTATTAGCATGAGGGCTCACTAGAGATCCTCAGCTTTGTGAAGCTTTTATGAATTTGCTTATGTGGTCTCAACAGGGCCCACAGTATGGTAATTTTCCTTTAGTCTCCCATGTGTTTTCGATTCAGTCTGTAGACCTGCCCTAACTTGAGTCTGAGATGAGCTCTCACCAGTGTTGTAGGTTAAGACTCCCTGCCTTAAGGCCTACTTTCACTCTGAGCCCTTTTCAGAGTAGAGATAGACCTGGTGTTGTCGGTTAAGTCTCTAGACCGATCTCCTAGAGTAAAGATACCCCAGGATTTCTATGTTCTGGCATTCTCTAACTCATGCTGTATTGTGTAATTATTCCCCACGTGTTGTAGGTTCAGCGTCAAGATTTGCCTTGACCCAGAATTGGCCTGGGCCCTACAGGTTCAGTTCCTTTTCTAACCCCACGCTTGAAGCAGAGTTCCTTTTAAGTGTTGTATATTCTACCCCTGCACTCTTAGGCCTGCATCTCCTGCTGCATGTTTGCAGAATGTTCATTTATGATGTAGATCCTGTTTCTCAAACTCCCTCCCCTTTCCCATACCTCGTAACAGGGTCTACACTTGACCGGCGGAGGTCTTCCTGGCTATTCCCAGGTGCTGTAGGATTAGTCCCTTGAGCCATCAGTCGGTCCAGAGCAGAGCTTTCCAAGACGTATTAAGGTTCAGTCTCTAGACACGATGCCTGCCTGTTAATGAACAGATTTTTCATGGTGATGCAGGTTTAACATGTTACTCTCTAGATCTGCACTGTTGTCTTTCAGCCGAGCTCTCCCAGGATTAGCCGGTTTCATTGTTAGATCCTGAGGCCTGCTGTGAATTGGTCTCCGAGTAGACTTGCCCTATGTCATGAAAGGTCAATCTCTAGGTTCCATCATCTGCTTTGGACACAGGCTTTCTAAATAAAGGAGTGCCCTGTGTAGTGTTTTTTTAGTTTATTGCACTAACTCACTACCTCATCGGAGTGTGGTTTTGTTCAGAGTTCTTAGACTGTAACAACCCTGACTCTGAGCAGAGTACGGACAGTTAATAAAGGCTACTTTTCTGGACACCTAGCCCTGCCCTGATTACTACTTCTTTCTGAGCAGGCCTCTCCTACTGTTTACATGGTTGTTGTAAAGCTCTAGCTCCCCAGTGTCTGCTCACACACCTAGAACAGCAGACTTCTTCATATGTTTTGTAGATTCAGTCCCCGTATACCATGATCTGTTGTTACAAACAGTTAGGAGCGCACCTGCCTGACATCCCAGCAATTAATCTGCCCCATTGCATCATGGTAGATGTAGTATCTTCAAAAAACGAACTCCATTAATTTTTAAATATTTCACCTTTAAGTAGGTACAGCCTTTACTGTGCATCTCTGGACACATGTGTTTCTGGGTTAATCCCTTCTTCAGCAGAGAACATATTTGCGGGGTGCTGGGAATGCTGCCATAAATCCCCCGGTTTCAGTACCTCTTCCCTGGCATGCTGGTGCCTGCTCCAGAGCTCGTCAGCCCAGTAGCTCAAGGGAGCCTTTAAAGTCACAAACAGTTAGGAGCGCACCTGCCTGACATCCCAGCAATTAATCTGCCCCATTGCATCATGGTAGATGTAGTATCTTCAAAAAACGAACTCCATTAATTTTTAAATATTTCACCTTTAAGTAGGTACAGCCTTTACTGTGCATCTCTGGACACATGTGTTTCTGGGTTAATCCCTTCTTCAGCAGAGAACATATTTGCGGGGTGCTGGGAATGCTGCCATAAATCCCCCGGTTTCAGTACCTCTTCCCTGGCATGCTGGTGCCTGCTCCAGAGCTCGTCAGCCCAGTAGCTCAAGGGAGCCTTTAAAGTCACAAACAGTTAGGAGCGCACCTGCCTGACATCCCAGCAATTAATCTGCCCCATTGCATCATGGTAGATGTAGTTCCTAACTGTTTGTGACATGATCTGTTGTTAGTAGATTAATCCCAGGTGTCTCGCGCTCAGTGCCTGAATCTCTTAACTTACTCTGATGTCAACACTGCAAAGCATTCTCGGGTGTGGTTAGTGCAGTTCCTGGACCTGGAGAGTTGCCCTAAATCTGGCTCTGAGCAAAGCTTCCTCGTGTGTTGTTTTTTCAGTCCCTAGATCCCTGGACTGTTCAGATCATTGCTTTGTTCTGACATGTGATCTCGCAAGTGTTTTCACTTCATCCCGTGGACTTTTTAACCCTGGTTCTCTACAGAGTTCTCATAGATATTGTACGTGTGCCTCTGGGCAGCATTGCCATTACCTATACACTATCCTGTCTCTACCTGCCTTTGTTTAAAGCACACCTACTGGGTGTGGCCTGGCATTCTTTACATGCATCGCTCGCTCTCTTCAGGCCTTGAAGAGATTGTTTAAGACTCTAGAGTCAGTTAATCCTTTGCCGACATTGTAAGGCTGCCCTGAGTGGTGAGTTGGCAAAGATTGAATTCCTACCTGCTTTGACCTGCAAGCAAGGCAGGGGCTGGGCATTAGTGTAGCCGGAGGAGGGGGCGAGGTTCTCACTTGCCATGTTCTCCCACCGGTACCATTAGCAAAGTGGGCACTGCCCTCTCCCCAGTGCCTAGCTTGCACTGTGCTAGGTATCTGCTTTACTGGAGGAAGGAGTTGATTTTTGTAATTTGTGCTGTGCTTCCTTTCAGGAAGTGCAGAGGTTCACAACCATCCTTGTGCAAACATGCCACTCCTTCCCCATTCGTTGTGGCTGGGACGTCAGCATGACTTGCAGCATAGGCACACCTGAGTCATCCTCCAGTCTCTGAACTATAATGGGAGTGGATGTGGGCTTTCACACTAAGGTGAACTGGGGTGCTTCTGCCCATGAGGGCGGTAGGGTTGTGTGCAAGGTAGGATGTTCATGGCAAGGGGGAGCGAGAGCTCTACAGTCAGAGAGAGGATTCCAGCACTGAGGAGATGGAGTGCTTGGACTCCAGGGTAGTGAGGTTGAACGGCTGTGGGAAGTGGGGGTTCAAGGTCTAGGGTTAGGGGAGCAAGGTGTACAGCTTAGTGGAATGTTCTGGGTCATCTGGGTAGCAGTGCTTCGAGGCTTTTGGGGGCTCCAGGAATTCAGCAGGGGAGTGTACATAAGCAGATGCATATATTAAGCAGAAGGAAGATTATAAAGTTGTGTACACACACACGCGCACTTTTTCACTTGTCAGCCCTTTGAGTGGGAAGGGAGGCCCCCAGAGTTGCTCTCACTGCTTCCCTTTAAACAATCCCACCCTCCCCCCAGCTTCAAAATGGGTTGAACGCCAGGGCAGCATCCATATCCCTTTTAGTCTGTTTGTGAGATCCCAAGGCAGGCCGGTACATTTAAGTCCTTAATGTGATAGAGGACCAAAGGGCTGTGAGTCGCAAAGCACTGAAGGTAGGGTGGGGATCTGTGTCCATACCCATTCGGCAGCTGTGAATCCCTCAGTATGAGGTGAGGGCCTAGGGCTGGTGCAGTATCTACTTTAGTGTGGTATGGAACGGCAGGACTAAGTCACTAGGGGCCTGATGTACAACACAATTTTGCGATTTCACCTTTTGCGACTGCATAAATGGCCTTTTCTAATGTACCATCCCTATTTTGCGAGCCGGGATGGAAATACTGAATTGCAAAATAGGGATTGCGACTTGCAGTTAGGAAGGGGTGTTCCAAGGTCATCCCTTCCTAATTGCGAGTCACAGTGGCTTTTGTTTTTTAGTGTCTGCAATTACGGTCGCAAAACAATCCGTTACCTTCAAATTGGTGGTAACCCATTCGCAAACGGGAAGAGGTCTCTAGGAGACCCCTTCCTCTTTGTGAGTTGAAGTGAAAGTATTTGTTTCAGAGGAGGTAGTGGTCGCACGGACCACTGCTGACTCTGAATAAATGAAAAGAAAACATTTCATTTTATTGTTTGAAATGTATCCCGTTTTTCCTTTAAGGAATCCTGCATTTATTTAAAAAAAAAAGAAAAAAAAAAAGCTTTATTTAAACAGCAGTCACATATATGGTGGCCTGCTGTTCCCAGCAGACCACCATCCCTGTGAGTGCAGCCATTCCCGATTGGATTGCAAATTGCAATCAACCACATGAATATTGATGAGGTAGGTAGTTTGCGACCCCACCCCCGCGCATTGGGAATCAGCAACAGTGTGGTTGACACTGTTGTACATTCCAGATTGCGACTTGCAAATTGCAAGATGCAATCTGGAATGGTTGTACATCTGGCCCTAGATTCTCCGTTTTTATAGGCTGCAGTCCCCTAAGGGTAGGAATGATATAACAAGGTTGTAGTTGTACCTTTTTAATATGGGATGAGAAAAATCTGAGCGATGCTGGGCATATCTCATCTGCTCCAACCATGAATCATTCTCCTAGGCAAGGTTGGCGACAACAATGCATAACCTATGACTATGCAAAGGCCATCTCATTACCCCGGTTCGTGGTGGAAGCCAGGCTGGCACTTGTGCAATTCTGGAAGCAACACATCGTTCCCCCCCCCCCCTCTTTATCTCTGGTGGGGGATAATATGGAACATTTACACGCTGGAAAAAAATGACAGCAGTAGAGTAGGCCTGTTTGAGTAGATCTGGCTTCCATTCCAAACATTTATGAAGCGAGATGGGGCAGATGGGCTCTGACTCGGGGAATGTACCAGAACTGCTGTGAAGATCTGAACTAAGAGATGAACACTGACTCCAAGGACTCACAGGAGGTGGTCACTTGATTTGACCTGGGCTTCCTTTGTTTCTTATTATGTTATTGTATGAATGGCGAGGTTGTACAAATTTAATGCACAATTGTGGATAAAAACATAGTTAAGTGTTTGCTGTAAAATGAAAAATAAAGTGGCTAAAATATAGGAGGAGGCATTGTGGCTTCTGCCACTGTTATTTCTGCCTCCAGTGTGAGTTGATTGATATCCAGATCAGCATGAATGAACCCCCGCAGTATGGGTTGAGACCACACAGCAGGGAGACTTCCAACTCTTCCTTGGTGTGATTGGGAACTTCTAAAACTGTCACTAGACAGTTTGGGTGAAGTAAGACCTTACAGCTACAATAACTGATCCATCGGGTAGGAAACTCCCCCCCCCCCCCCCCCAAATATGGGATGAGACCCCAGAGCTGCAGTCAGTTTGTGGTGAGACCCAATAGCTGATGTCATCCTTCTGTGGGTAATGAAAACCCAGGGCTACTTATATGAACTTGTTGCTTATCCTAAGGTGGGCCACTGGACTTTAATTTTTTACTGCTGATAAACATTTATTTTACATTGTTAAAAAGACCAGTTATGAAGGTGGTGTACTAGGATGTTATGTAAATACACTCATTTACAACCAAAACAACACGATCTATATTCACTCGCTCCTTACTCTTGCTCAGTCATGAAATTTCTGGTCTGGTCCCTAGTTGCTGGATCCTGTCTTCAGTTCATTGGTCTCTGTGGTGTTAGGGTTTCTAGTCTTAGACTTGTGCTGACATTCTTTCTCTCTGCAGGTGAAGCTGTTTTTGCACGCTGTCTGTCGTCTCTAAAAGATGAGCGCATTGGGGCCAGTAAGCACCTGAAAGGACCAAAACAGGCCACATTCAGTGGGGACAAGAAGACCTTCCTTGAGGACATTCGCTTGGTAATCTCAACAGGGCTTGAGCTCATACTAGAGGCCCATTATGCTTTCACTCACCTGCTTCTCCTGTCCCATTCTGTATTGTATCTGCCCTCCGGCTTGCCCCATCCTTCCCCTTAGGTGTTTATCGGGCACAGCTTTTTTTGCTTGGCCTGGCCTGTTTACTCTGCTCTCTTTATTGGCATGTATTGGTGCTATGTTCTCTTTGTTGGGCCGGTCTTGTGACTCTGGCCCCACCTTAATGGACGTGGTACACTCCTGTCACTTAACTGCTTACTGGACACGTCCTGTCCAATCAGGAAACCGGGCCAATGGGACTCTCCTGTTTCTTGAACCCTGTTTCTTTCAAGGACTGTCCTGGTTCACTGGCCATATTTCTCATTGTTCTCAGTGGGTTAGCCTTGTTGCTCTGCTTTCTTTCCCTTGCTGGGCTGCTTGTGTTCCTTTGGCAGTGCCTCTTATCAGGTTACTCTGTTCTGGCCTCGACCTTTGCTGGTCATGCCATACTCTGTACCCAACTGCTTGCTGGCATTCTCTTATGTCTCTGATGATGCTTCCTGCTATCCTCGCACAAAAGGCATTGAGGAACATTTAAACAACCCAAAGGTAGCTTGTAAGTGAGGTTTAGGTGAGCGGGAGAAATGGGGCTTTATGGAGCAGGAGAAACAGGGTTTTATGATACAGAGATAGGTTACAAATATCTTTAACAGAATGATGAGTTTGTGTTTTCCTCTCTCTGTGGCCTCCTTATGCAATGCACTGGTCTTGGCTTCGTGCTTTGGGCACTCTGATGGGCCAGTTCTTTTGTTCTGCCCCATGTTTTTTTCCTGCATGACTTGTTCCTCTTAGGACCAAAACAAAGAATTGCAAATCTAATCAGACTAGATATTTTACATGAAATGAATGCCCGAGCTACTGAAGTGAACTGATGGAAGGTATGTGTGGACCTTGTCAACCATCTTCATGCTGCTTATAGCTCTAGTTTTTTATAATGCCTGACAGATATTATCCCCAGTTTAACAATAGCAAAAAGTCACTCTGGTCACAAATCCACTACCATGTTTGCAGAAATGCAGAATACATATGCTTCAAAGATTTAGTGGTTCTAATAGTTTTCATCCTTTCATACAAATGCTGTGATATGCTGAAAAGAAGATGTATTGATTTAAAAATACGCAAAGTGTTAGTGAAATGTAAGGCAGGAGAGAAACGCAAAATAAGAATGAAGGAAGCTTATATATTCATTTGCTGACAGTATTGACAGTTTTCAGTGAACATGGTATGTTCAGTAAGTTATATTCCAGTTCTAATCTAACTTTTGTTAGCACCCTATATTCTTCAATTTCCGTGACTCTTGGAAGTCGCGAATATCAGAGTTGTGGCTTCCAGGCTACTCAAGCTATACTTAGAGTGAACATATACCTTTTTCCAAAGACATCATGTTTGGCTTGATAGTGCAGCTGGAACCATACATTATGTGATGAACAGAAAAATTGCTTTGAGAAGCACCACTGACCACTTTATCTCCGCAAAAAGATTGATTCCTCCGAGTACTGTTTTTGATAGGGCAGAAGTTGTGTGCTTCCGTTGCAACAAGTTCAGCATTTTAGGAAAGCCTACGCTCAACACTTAGTTGGTTTTGACAACGAGCCATTGATCAAGGCTACATGCCTGGTCTGTTTAGCATGAAAAGGCAACAGGCTCACCTTAATGCAAAAATCATGTCAAAGCCAATAGGCCTTTAGGGATAGATTGTCATTGCACTTTGTTAAAGCTTGTGGGCAGGTATTTTATTACCGATAATCTCTCCGATAACCATAGCAGACAAGACGTTTGGTATTGGTCACCCCGAAGGTTAACATTTGCACTTTGAGTATCCTTGCTGTACCCTTTAACGAAAGTATGTATATTTTGCCAAATTTAGTTAATTACATATTTTGTAATTTTGAGACTCTTTACTGATTTGCCTGGTAGGAAAGCTAATGTGGAATACAGTAGATATGGGTGGATTATAGTGACACATCGTTGATAAGGGCTGTAGGCCTGATTGGGTCATTGGAAGAGTTATACAAGAGACAGTAGGCATAATATTTTTATAATGAACATTTATGAAAAATACAGTAGTCCTGGTGTTTTTGTTGTGCAAAATCATATTTTACAGCAAATGTAGATTGCAACTACAGTTTGCTAAAGCCCCTGTAGACAGGTTTTGCATTACCTGGATCTTCACAGGCAAGTGTTTTGATGTTGATGTCCAGCTCTAGTTTCTCTCTCTGAAAAAGTTTGTGGATCGATTTGTAGCTTGATAATCCCTTTGACTCTCTTAAAAGGGGGTGACTTTTTTTTTTCCTCAGCTGTAATTTTGTGTAGCTATATATACTTTTCTGACAATGCCTGAGTGTCTTGTGGCAAATTTTATGCAGAATTATTTGGAGCTCAATTCGGAAAGGTTACAAACCAACAATAAAGGCTATAGGCCTTATTGGTTATTTGGTAAAATGTCATACCTATGACATATGTTTATTATGATAATTTATGACATATGCAGTAAGCCTGATAAGTTTAATATGGAAATTGTTTGTCATAGGCTTTGTTATGGGTCAACATCTCTGACTAACACTTGGAGTTGAAAATGTTCATATTGCTGTTAGGGCCTTTTGAGAGAGGTCGTAGATTTTTGTTGTCGGTGTTTTTAAATACATATTTATAATTTTGATTGCTGTTGAAGCAAAAATGTTGCAAGTTGCATAGTTCAGCTCGTGAAACCCTTGATCACACTAGCGGAGCTTTCATTACAATTTCAATATAATCCTACTCGTCATGCCCCGTGTCACAATGAACATGATAGACATAGTAAAAATACTTTGGTTGTCGGTTTTAATATTTCCACTATCACAATTACTTTATTGCTTAAAAAACAATTCATGCTTGTTAATTTCATTTGAAACTTGAAACAAATGAATTTATTTTAAAAAAGAAAATCCTTCAACACCATACATCAAGTGGAAAATTATCGCCTCAGCCATGGCTGAGTGTTATGTAATGCAGTAAAGCTAATCTTGTTTTATGGACCATGCAATACAGCTTAATACAGTGCTTGAAAATAAAGCCCTGTGGGCAAAAACTGCGTATTAACTCCTTTGCTTGAAAACTGAGGAAAAAAATAAAGCCCTTGTGGGCAAGATCTGCTTGTCAACTCATTCAGGTCCATTAAATACAATAATCTCAAACTATAACATACTAAGCTGTAGCATGTGATCCTTGTTACTTCTTCGTGTGCAGCATGCTGTACCTCATGTAATGTCTCAACTTGGTGAAATCTCTTTAAGAACAGTTATGCTCTGTAAAAAACAAAGAGTAAGAATAATATGCAAAAATATTACTAAATGAAATATTTGTGGTAGTGACCCTAATCATCTGTTGAATCACCTCAGTCTATAAATGTGTATATAGGTCTTCATCGACTTTGAGCCCCCACACCCTTTTTGTGGGCTTTTGCTATCTAATATCAAAATATAGATTGATTCAAGTTTCCTAAGGTCCTTTTCTCCATTGCCACCCTTGATTGTTCTAGGCACTGCATCAATGACAAAGTACCTTAACTCTGTCATTGTTATGTGTTGCTGCAAAGTGTCTAGCCACAGTGTATGGTTCTCTTTCCCTCTTCTCCCCCCCCCCCCTATTTTTGATGACTCTGACATGCCGCAATATGCATTTATGAACTTGGAATTTAGTACTCCCTATGTATCATAGCCCGCAAGAGCATTCCAATACATAAACGGCATAATCTGTTTCACAGCAGTATGCTCCCTTGATGTATTGTGGGGGTGGGGGGCCTTTCCAATGGTGTGTTGAAATGTGTCTTATTTACACTATATTAACATGCTTTGCACTTGCTGAATTTACAGAATCCACAGCTATTTTTGAGCCAATTGCTCTCAGTGGATTTCACTGGATTGTTTTTGACTAGGTTGACCCACATAGTCCTTAGTTTCATTTTAACTGGGATGCACGTTTTCAGGAGGGTTTTTGGCCAGTAGAACAACTATGAATGCAGCACTCCAGGATGTTTATGCAGCAACCAAAATGACACGCGTCAACCGCCGTTTCGCTGACATCAATGAATGTGAGGAAGACTCCAGTCTTAGAGCCTTCATAGCTCTAATAGTAAAAACAGAAGTGGTTTCCCCAAGAGATTGGGCACCGAAATAAACAGCTGAATATCGCAGTACAAACAAACTGCTTTGTGAATATTATCTCCCTCTCTCGCTCTATCTATATATATATATATATATATATATATATATATATATATAAATATATACACACATACATACTTACACCCCCCCCCCTCCGCTAAAGTTCCTTAACAAACAAAACCATAGGAGCACCTGTAAGCCCAGTTGAGACCCGGGCAGTTCGTTATAACATACAACCGTGTCTCAACCGGTATCAATCAAAATCATTTTACACAATATATGAATAAGGAAGAGCCACCAATCAAATTACTGCAGTTGTATTCACAATATCAAGAAGACCATGTATAGCAACATCAATAATTATATAAATCATGCACTATGAATAAAGTGAACACACAGTGCCCACGAATGACGCATGTGAAACACGCAGGGAAGAAGGTGAAACAGCACATAGGCAATAATTACAGTATTTTAGTATATAAATTGATGATGAAGAAAACATATTATAAATATTATGTAGTAAATGATAAGCCAAATTTTGCTGTATTATATGTTGACGGCGTTTTGACCATAGTCACTTAAGGTCATCATCAGGACAAGAATTCACAGGGATAACTGTGCGCGGTACAAATAAAAATAACATAACCTAACATAACTAAGTGCTGCCAAAAGAAACCGTAGCTAAGAAAATTAAAAGAAGAAGTAAAGAAAAGACCATCCAAGGGCTGTACAGGGATTTGTTAAAATAGTTGCTTCTTACCAACCTGTTGATTAAAGTTCAGGGGGGGGGGGGGGGGGGCAGGGGAGAGGGGAGAGAGTAACTCATCATGCAGCAGTACAGTTGGAGTCTGGCAGAATTCAGCTTCTAGCTCGCACTGGTAATAGTGAACCCGAATAAGGAATATATTCTATGGAACAAAGTGTGACATTGACCTCAAACCCCTAGTGGATGAAAGGGGAAAAGAGGATTAAAATTCGAAGTGCACCCACAACATGAGAAGGTGTTGGTCTCCACCACTGTGTTTTAATTTTTTTTTTTTTTTTTTTGGTACCAATAAATGTGTCTTTATGTTAAATTGACGCAAGCACATCTTTCACACTAAAATGTAGCGATGGATGTCTGATTTGCTTTTCACGTAATTGTGTAATATGGGTAGTTTTCATGAAAGTTTGCATAATTACGCCAAAATAAATTCCATACACCCCTACTAAAAGCTTCAATGACCTGATGCACTATATTGACCACCTGTGTCAGCCCATTGTTATGGCTTGGGAAAGGAACAATAGGTAACTCCCTCTTTGGTGGCATTAACCATTGTAACACTGCCTGAGCCGAGTCTAACAACACATATCGATAACTGGGGAGCAAAAAGTAAAATAACATATTGGCCTCGGAGTAAGAGTGGCTGCTGCCTTGCAGGTTAGTCACAGCCCTCTTCCCCCCACTTTACCCCTTTCAAGCAATGCCAAATAAGGATGCAACGAGGTTACACTGGTATATGACAAATCAGACCAATTTGTCTACATGTTAAAAAGAGTAATTTTTCAAATGCTAATGGCTGGTGTGCGGCTTGCCTCCCACTATCCTCTTATGCTTCCTATTTCAGAGGGTGTGAGATTCAAAGGGCAGCAGCAAAGTCACAAAAAATAAGTAAAATGCTTTGATACCAATGTGCTGTGAGTGTTCTGACATACTTTTGTGCATGTGTTGAAAATTTTACATAAAAATCAACTTAATGAAATCCTTTTAACCTCCACAGGCTCTGTATGCCTCCAAAATCATATCCTACGCCCAAGGGTTTATCCTATTCCGGGAGGCAGCGAAGGAGTTTGGCTGGACACTCAATTACGGTGGCATCGCAATGATGTGGAGGGGAGGTTGCATAATCCGGAGGTGAGAAAAGTGTTCTAGGGGTGAGCAAAGCTTACCTTGAGGTGACATTATTGCCCAGTGCACAGTCCTCCATTCACCACACCCACATCCTATCCTACCAGAAAGTAATGAAAAGAAAAGGGAGTTTTTTTTTTTTTTTTTTTTTTACAAATGTGGTAAATATTTCCTTTGAATTTAGTAACCATTAGGGTCAGTGTAGAACTAGAATCTTTCCTTATATAAAAGAATCTACTCTTTGATCAGCTTCCTTATGCCATATTTTGAGGTGCTGTACTGAGCATTGTTGTGGTGACATTGAGGTTTAAAGATTTCTCATAAGCATGTTGCAGAAATCTGTAAGGACCTCTCTCCATTGGGCCTGCTTACTAACCAAAGATTTATGTACCGTGTAGTAATTATATATATCTCTACCCATCCCGAAATGGCATTTGCAATTGCTTCAAAAACATGGTCCCCTCCAGAACCAGTCTTTGATGGTTTGACCCAAATATAAGGCCTGATGTGTTCCCTTTGCTACAAGCAGCGGGAGTATGGAGGAACACCTCTCTTACTACCCCAACCCTTTATGTGCAGTGATGCTATGGTTTTCATTGATCAGAAAGATGCTAATAACATCTTTATACACCTACATGGGCCAGGTTCATGAGCCCTTCAGCATCCGAGTGTAATTCAATAATTTATCATCCATTTCTATTTTGTTTTTATTTATTTTTTAACCTTCACTACCATTGATAGAAATGCAGGTCTCCACACCCACGAACACCAGAGAACTTACTGCATCTGTCATCCACATTATCCGGTGAAATACATGCAATGACCACACTTTTTATATTTCTTTTTAGTGTTTTTCTGGGAAAAATCAAAGATGCTTTTGAGGGAAATCCAAACCTTCAGAACTTGCTGCTAGATGAGTTCTTCAAGAAGGAAGTGGAGAGATGTCAGGTGAGAGTGTGAGGAAGGTATAATAAAACAACGGGCTGGGTACATGGTCTGAATGGAAAGAACACTGGTCTTATTAGTCTGATTGTATGTACTCAGCAAAACTACTTACTACTCCCTTTCCTAAATTCACAGGTGTGAACGCTTCCCTCGTGTACGACCCGGAACCCCACTCATCTCCTCTGTATACAGTTTGACTCCTGCTCACCAACACATTGTATAGTTTTTGACTCGCACCTACCTTGTCTCCCTATGTTTGCCTTCTTTACCATGGCACCTAGATTCCTTTTGTAGAGCCAGAGACCTTTCATTTCCTACACCCACCCACTGCCCATCTACTATGTCTCCTCTTGAACGGCATGTGACCTACTCTTTACATGTCTCATCCTGTATCAGGTTTGACCACCCCTCATCCCACCCTCTTATCTTGTCTCCTCCCAATACAATCTTCAATCACCTGCTCAGTTTGATTGCTTATAAGTGGCATTTTAACTCCTCATGTGCAGCCTGTTAATTGTGCCTAAATTGCCTCCCTTTGTAAGGATTAAATATTTTTGAGGGTCCTTTGATGGTTCTGCTGTGGCCTTTGTTATAAGCTGAACTGTTTCCCTTGCTTTTGACATTTGCAGGAGTCCTGGCGCCGGGTTATCAGCACTGGGGTACAGCTTGGTATTCCCATGCCCTGTTTCACCACAGCTCTCTCCTTCTATGATGGTTACCGGCATGAGATGCTGCCAGCCAACCTAATCCAGGTGAGACCTGCTTTGTCACATGTAGATGTGATCTAATATAGAGAAATGCATTTAGTGGTTCAGTGTATTTAGTGAGGCGCAATCACTGGTGTAAAGGAACTTTAGTATAGAGAATCTGAAGAAACAGTTCAAGTTATGATGAAGGCGGGAGTAGTGCCTATGATGGAAAGTATGTCACATGATAAAGAAGACTGCCTCCAGTTATGAGGGATCATGGCACACACACACACACCCTTCTATGAAAGTTTAGAGGAACTCTCGCCTTCTGAGCAATGCCCCAGGACAAATGTGCATACTAGTATTTGGCTGATGCCCACTCTGGGGCTCATGCGATGCAGTGATATGGCTTTGATAGCACTATACTGTCCATGCAGAGTTGTGTTCTACATTTTCCCATATTGTGCTGTTTGTGCAGTATGTATTGCATTCTGCTTTCACTCCTGCCAAGATGACACTTGTGACCTGTAGAAAAAGAGTGTTAGGACCAGTACATCCCAGGTTTTGTGAATGAAGAGCAGTAGTTGTAGAGGGATGCGAGTGTGCGTATAGCTACTGGGAGATGTTTCTCCCTGAGGCCATGGAATCTCTGGGTGTGCCTATTTTACACCAAGACTTCAAGTACTTTTTTGTGTTTCACAGGCTCAGCGGGATTACTTTGGCGCACACACATATGAACTGCTCTCCAAACCAGGACAGTTTATCCACACCAATTGGACCGGCCATGGAGGAAACGTTTCATCAACATCCTACAATGTCTAACAGAGGCACTGGTGTGTAAAGATCTACATTTTCCTCCCAACCAATTCACATTTTCAACATCAGTAGAAGATCTAAGTATAAGAACACAATAAACCTACTTTTTATATGCCTTTGTAGCTGTGTGGTTTTTACTGTAGTTTTTTGTCCACTATTCTTTATAGAGGTTGCCCCACCCCCTTGTCATCCTGAAGGAATATAGACAATGGTACCCAAAGGCCAACTACAAGATTAAAATGTTGTATTCATTTTGAACTCGAGTACCCTCTCTCTTTCATGTATTGAGATAGTAGCGGGATGTTTAGGTTTTGAAAAGCAGAGTGAGGAGGGTGTCTGGTTCAATGTACAATTTGGGATGGTCCACTCTTGGCCTTAGTAAGATGGTCAAGTGCTGTACCAGGGATGTACATTGATTTTGCTAGGCTATGAGGTTACATAGTAGGTTGTGGCTATTACCAACTATTTTGAATTATTTGCAAGGCATGCCATTTGTTGCTTTGTAGTCAATTGCAGGATCAGAACTATAAGTCAGCTTCTTCCTGCAAGACACATACTTAATGGCCAGAAACAGGGTATAGGCAGGCTGAGAATGAGCATGTTCCATCACACTGTCTGCCTCTGTAAGACAAGAATGATCATCTTCGATTGTAACCCGAATTGGCTGAGTGAGGATGGTGGGAGCTAAGCTTACAGTATTACATAAGTCCCACCTCCACACTTACTTGTGGTAGGTGGAAATAAGAGAGTGAATCAGTATGCAGTTGTGTCTTCATTATGTGTGTAATTTGGTGTATTGTTCCTAATGTAAAGTTATATTGTATGTTTGGAAACCTGTGTGATATTGAAACCTGGGTGTGGTGACAGTTAAGGTGCCATGAGTACAGTGAGGGACGGATGCAAAGATTATAGTCTTACAGTAACATGGGAGTTTTTTGGTCTTTTTAAGTGTTTTGATGTTGCCAGAATTACACCCTATGGACAATGATATTTTAAATGTACTTTTACTTTTTAAATGGAATTGCGTTGTTTTAGTGTCTTTAAGGCTGCTCTGTAGCCCTGTGAAAGGATGGGGGTGTAGTTTTACATATGTCCAATACTAGTCACCAGCCAGTCCACACTGCGTTACTTGGAGCTTTTACTGTGCTAGGCTGGAAAGGAGATAGAACACTTCCTAAGCATAAGAAAGTCATTTACTTGACATAATTTATGTGAATATTTAGGTGTATTACTGAAACACCTTTTGCACTATCCTAATTGAACTGCTACACATTCGCTTTTACTTGGTCTGTCCGAAACACAAGGAATTACATTAAAAATGTAGGGACTGGACATCTCCCCGCAGTTGGATCTGGAGGGTCCTTTGCGGTCTCCCACCTAAAATGCCATTTCATTACAGGCTGCAGCAGTCCTTGAGCTGCAATTGCCTGTGGAGAAGAACAAGGACAATCTTATCAGATTTTGGCAGTAGCACTGTTGCTCCCCTCAAGTGAGGCATTGATGGACCCCCTCTTTGTTGCATAGAGCAAACCAGCTTCAGCTTTGCCCATGATGTGCCAGGTCTTGTGCTCCTATCGCCTAGCACTCGAACACCTGAAATACTTGACAGCTTATCCCTCCTCATAGAACCTTTAATCATCTAGACAGGAAGTCAAGTAAGATTGATGTAGTGGGGGAACAAGGTCTTCTCTGCTGGGAGCCTTGTCCTTTGCTCCACAAATGCAACCTTCTGTTGGCCCATTATTTCCACAGCTTGTGGGAGATGGCACAGTTTGCCATCCTATCCCTTCCAGCACACTTTAGTGACCACTTTGCCGAAGCTGTGTGCAATGGGCAGGACATAGCAAAACAGATCATTTTCTCTGACCTGGACACTGAACGTTTTGACGAGTTCCATGGGTTCCTCTATTCCCATTCGTCATGTGTGATGCCCTCCTGGGTTTCTGGATGATGTACAAACAAATCTTATTGACATGTCTTTTAACTCATGGGATTGCAATCAAATTTTGAGAGACTCCTCCAATGAGTGAAACTTGATAAGTCTAGAAAATTCAGGTTAGGGGGTGTTGTGTATCCTATTTTCACAAAAGGAGGTAGTGCTTGAAAGTTGAGTGTTTAAAGCAGAGAGACAGAGACTCCAGGACAACTAAGCCTCCTTGTCTGCTGAGATGCCAGAATCGTAAGGCAGGATTAGTGCACACACATCTGCAAGAAAGCTGGTCTCTTACCAGTGAAGAACACTGGCTGGGGGAGAAGCAGGCATGGCATCACCAAAAGAAGAGTTCACACCTGCATTAGATGTCAGCACATTGTCTGAAGGAACTATATTAATCTGTTGAGGGCGGAGCTGATGACGATGAGAACTGAACTGAAATCATGGGCAGAGGTGGCTGCATTGTAAATGTAAAATTTGGCATTTGAATCAGTATAAGGTTTGGAGGCTAATATGGACATGTAAGAAACATCAGTAATTTGCTTGGTGTTTCGAAAGCCTTGAGCTTCTAGTGCATCTGGAACATAAACGAGCTCAATTTGGAAACTTTTCCACAAGACCTCTAGTCGTACAACTGCTGTGATAAACAGATCATTTTAGAAAAGCAAAGGGGCAAGGGATGGCTAGTTTTTCCTTTTTTTTAAATTTATTTTTTAATTATTTTTATTTTTAAAGAAGATGAGTTTATGCTATTTCAAGGCACTGCTGGCTTTCCAGTAGCCATGATGGAAGAGCCAGGAGTGCTATCGCTCAGATTGTGGTGCATTAAGTTACAGTAGGAAGAGGTTGAGAAAATGTCTACTGCCCTTGTTGGAGGTGAGTGTTTGCAGTGGTACTGCAGTAGTAGCAAAGTGAGAAGTTGGGGAAGGCCTCCAAAAAACAAATTAATGAATGGTATGAAAATGCTCAGTTAACTGAGCATACCTCGTGCTTAGAGTGGACTTGTTGCAGATTGGGTGTCAAATGGAGCTGGAAGGGTTTTTCACAAGGCCTCAGATTCCTGCAGAGGGGAACAGCAAAAGCAAACTGTTATCTAGCAGGATGCATGAAGACCTTTTTGAGTTGAAGTCTTAAATGTTCAAATACCTTTTCAAAGCATTATTGTTCCCTCCTAAGATTGTAATGTTAAGAATACAGTGTATTTCAGAGCTGGGGTGGCTATGACCAAGGCACCATCTGATGGTTAGGCTTGATAAATGCTACATATTATCTGATTGAGTTCTGGTTTGCTTTTGATGGACTGTATTGTGATACCCTGGTTGGGTAGAAACAATCAGCACTACAGTCTGGCTGAAGTGAATCGTAACCACACCAGATCTGAAGAAGAGGTTCTTTTTATTGATTGGTTGGGTCATCATAGTTGATGTTGGATACCACACCTGATGTATTGGCATCACTTGATCATCCAGGGAGATGTGGAGGAGAATGTCCTGGGTGGTGGAAAGGCCTCTGTGTACCAGAGTGGCGTACAAAAGCTAGATGCTTAGGTAATGGGTACCCATGGAATATTGATAATCAGTACAGATTCCTTTAAGATGATAGGGATTGGGTCACCCACATTTTCATTGGAAAGAGTTTTTAACAGACAGATTTGGAGTGTACTTTACCTGACTTCAAAACAAATTATGACTGTATTCTGGAGTTCTTCCTTAGAGGTTCGGTGATCTAACGGTCTGCGGGGAAAGAAAAATGAACCAAACGGGGTAAGTTCTTAGGAGAGGAATTGATCTTAAATATACAAAGATAAAATTGGATTCAGACAGCAGGTATCCCTTCTTCAAAGGGTTGTTTGAGAACGGAATGGTGACATTGCTTCGATTTATTGTTCTATAGTAAGTCAACTACATTTTGAGTGGGGTTAATCGGGTGCACAGCTCTATCTAAGTTGGGTAATATAAAAGGTTACAAGACTATAAGAGGTTAGCTAACTAAGATGAAGTAATTTAAAAGCCTGGTAGATAATTTCAGAGGCCTGGGATTGACAAATGTATGGCAACATTTGTGCACCACTACGTGAAAATCTACCTTTAAGGCATACATCTACAAATATAATAATAGGATTTACTAACTTTAGGATTGCAGGTTTTGACCTAGGCACAGGTGACTCAATGGAATCATTCCATGGGCTCACTATGATCTGAACTGATCTTCTCTGATTTAAGTCTGGCTGAGATGCAGCACCAAGGGAGAATAGATCAGTAGAACCTTGAATGACCAGATTCAGAAGAAGCTTCAAGAAGGATTGCAACAAATGTTGGAAAATAACACACGGGGTCTGAATGTTTTTTGGAGACTTGCTCGTGGGTGCATGTAAGACAAGACTAAGGAGAAAGCAAATAGATGGGAGGTGGGGAGCAGTAGAATACATTTGGTAAGATTCCTGCTGGAGCAACTTCTAAAAGACTGCTTTTTGGGAGGGGGAGTGATAGTGTTGAGGTGGATGTGGTGAAGAGAAAGTTATAAAATTCCTTAGGTGAATGGCTATTAAAGATTCACCTGGCAGAGAAGGTAGCAAGAACATTTCTTACAAAGAAGAAGTATTATTAAAACATGGAAAAAGACTCATAGGTTGTCTGTCCAACCTTTAACGGAAAATAATGGCTAACAAGTGGCATTAGAGGGTGGAACAGGAGTCCTAGTTCGCAAATAATGTACAATATAGTTAATTTTATTGCTTTATCTGTAGGTCTGAAACCATACAAAACTGGGAATATTGTAGAAAGTCTTTGTTTTCAATTGAGATACTTTCATTGAAAGACGTAAAAATGTGGATACTGCTATCCATATGCAGGACACCTCCAAATGTAAAACATGTGTTAAACTGGCCATTTTAAAAGTAGATAATTAGATCAGACTATATTTGCATTAAAAAAAAAAATATATATCAAATTCGGGACTAAAATCACAAAATACATTTTTTGAAGTTAACTTTACTTTTCCTTTTTTAAAAGAAAAAAAGGGGAGCTGAATTATAAATGATCCCCCTTTATGGTGGCCAGCAGCCCCAACATCCCATCGTGTTATGAACTAGTAGTTAATTCAGTTTATTTATTTTGTTGTACTTCTGTGTCAAGGATCTCCGGGTACTGGGCTTCTACCTTTCACTTTTTTTTTCTTTTTTCTTTTTTTACACAAAACCCTGTTAGAAACCTAGGCCCTCATTCTAACCCTGGCGGTGTAACACCGCCAGGGCAGAGGGCAGAGGAAGCACCGCCAACAGGCTGGCGGTGCTTCCTGGGCCATTCTGACCGCGGCGTCAGAAAAGGGGAACCGCTGGTTTCCCGCCGGTTTTCCCCTGGCCCAGGGAATCCTCCATGGCGGCGCTGCTTGCAGCGCCGCCATGGGGATTCCGAACCCTTACCGCCAGCCTGTTCCTGGCGGTTTTCACCGCCAAGGAATAGGCTGGTGGTAACGGGTGTCGTGGGGCCCCTGGGGGCCCCTGCACTGCCCATGCCACAGGCATGGGCAGTGCAGGGGCCCCCTAACAGGGCCCCACCATGATTTTCACTGTCTGCTGAGCAGACAGTGAAAATCGCGACGGGTGCCACTGCACCCGTCGCACCCCTGCAACTCCGCCGGCTCCATTCGGAGCCGGCATCCTCGTTGCAGGGGCATTTCCGCTGGGCCGGCGGGCGCTCTTTTGGAGAGCGCCCGCCGGCCCAGCGGAAATGGAAGAATGGCCGCTGCGGTCTTTTGACCGCGGTGAGGTCATTTGTCGGCGCGACTTTGGCGGGCGTAGGCCCCTAATCCCTTTATGGCGTATTCCTGCCTTGTCCATTTGATGCAGCGCAGCAAGTTGTCTTGCTGCGTTGCATTGTGCTGTGTCAAATGTTAGTATATCTGCCCCTTAGTATCTTTTGAATGCAGGAGTGTTGAGGTGTTCTCAAGCTGAATATCTCAGTTTATCATTATTATTTTACCATTGAAATGCCTTATTTGCCAAGTGCTCCTCCTGTAGCAGGAAGAAGGATGAGAGACTCCTATTTCCAAAGGGGAATGGTCTGTTTGCCTGAGTCTCATGCTGTGGAAGAAAGTTAACTTTTTTCAGCAAATGTACAGGAAAATGCTTAAGGACTGGAAAGGAAGATATAAAGCTTTGAGATAGACTGGACCCAGCATATAGGTGATGCAGAGGCTGAACATGCTGGAAAGGCCAGAAAAGAGGCACATTCCACTGTCGCTTTCCTTCAGTTTTCATCGACACCCACTGAAGTAGATCCAAATCATGGTGCTGAAGAAATCATTTGATTATTTCAGCTGTTCCCATTCAACATTGCGGTCCTCCATGTTTTGAAAAGGCACAACTGCCACAGCCTCACTGTGGAAGACTGTAATGACATTGAGCCACTACTCAAACACACAAAAGGTGATGAAAGGATGCTTGAGTAACATTCCATCCCCTTGTTCTTTTGTCTGCTTGTGTTCTGGTCTGCTTCAGACTGAGAGGAAACTAAATTAAAGGAATGCAAAGAATGCAGCTCTTAGTCTGAGTAATTAATTTATTAAGGCACTTCCCAAGTTTCATAACCAAAAAGAATAACGTGAGCTTTTATTTCAAATGCAGCAACACACATGCAATTCTTGAAATAATCACAGCAGCAGGATAACCGCCAAAGAAACAAAGTAAATGTAATACTTCAACAATAAATAGAATATATAAATAGTGACTACGTTTTCATGCATGCACACAGCAAAGTTAAAAATAAGATTAAAAAATGCATCAGCATGGGGCTTGACTCCGACATCATCCTTTGTCTGCCAACCTCAGGTTGTGGAACCTTGGACAACCGAAACAAGAGGGAGACCAACCTCCATGGGATTTATTTTCTGGGCAATGCGTCTATTTCCAGATTAGTTCCTTCTTCCCCCTAGTTGTGAAGCTTCCCCACCTTATATACTTTAAACAAATGCAAGAGGAAGGTTCTAAAAGCCCACCTCCCGTTGAGTAAGTTGTTCAAACGCTGGCTGTACCAGGTCAGTGTTGAAAGAACACACTAGAAACTGGCCAGATCCCAAGGTGTACTTCTAAGAACGAGCTGTACCCTGCTCTACCATAAACACTCTCAGCCTGGTACATCCTTATCTCTTTTACTCCCGCATGTTATGTTCCCGTCCTTGGTGAGGAAAAGCGAAAACCAGTTAATAAGCTGTGTGTGGAGAAATACCTGTGCCACCAATGTTACGGCGTTTAAAGCTAAGCACAAAATGGAGTCAGTGATCAAGATGGAGTCGGTGTTTAAATATAGATAGCATTACACCATGCCACCTCAGATTAGACCCAACTAAATGCAAATATGTCCTGACCTTGCTCCAATAGGAGCAGTAAAGACCGAACTACTAATCAAGTCCTCTTTGAACTGGAACCCAAGCAACCCAAGGCTGGTTTCGTCCTAATTTGGTCTATTTATTCGGATGTAGCTTGGTTTCAGTGGCACAGTGAGCAAGTGACCCATGTCTGGGCATACTGTTGGCCACTTAGGGAATTACATCAAAAACACAAAAGGTGAATAGGGGATGCTTGCATTAAGTGTAACAACTGGCAATCGCTCAGCGTAGCATTCCAACCCATTGTTCTTTTGTCCACCATGCCACCTCAGATTGGACCCAGCCTCACGTGCAAAATAACGATGGACTGGGTTGCGGACTGAGTAATTTCCAGTAGCTGAGAATAATCAAAGCATTCCAACCTCACTTTTTTTATTATTATTAATATTGAAGACCTACTCAACAATGAAGAGAACTTGGCAATCTGTTTATTTTACCTCCAAGACGTTTCTGATGTTGAGATGAACTTCAGCATTAAAACATTAAGGCCCATATTTATACTTTCTTAATGCCGCATTTGCATCATTTTTTTACGCAAAAGCGGTGCAGACTTACAAAATACAATTGTATTTTGTAAGTTTGCGCCAATTTTGCATCAAAAAATGACGCAAATGCATCAAAAAAGTATAAATATGGGCCTTATAGTCAAAACATTTGAAGCATGAGATGTTGTAGCCAGAGTAGTAGAGGAGACATTCATAAAATTTTACTCCAGCAGAAATTTTAAGGCAGCAGTTTGTGACACTCTCACAAAGGAGATCGAAGACTTCCGATACCAGACGCACTAAATCTTTTTGCCCTCAACGCATTAAAACATATCAGCTGACAGCCTAAAAGGGATAATCCTCACAATGGAAGCCCTACTCCACTAAACTCTCCTGCTCCAAAGAGAAAGTACTTCCTGTAAGGAAATGCCTCTTTGGCATGGTTACCCCCTGACTTTTTGCCTTTGCTGATGCCAAGTTATAATTTGAAAGTGTGCTTAGGCCTGCTAACCAGGCCCCAGCACCAGTGTTCTTTCCCTAACCTGTACCTTTGTTTCCACAATTGGCACACCCTGGCATCCAGGTAAGTCCCTTGTAACTGGTACCCCTGGTACCAAGGGCCCTGATACCAGGGAAGGTCTCTAAGGGCTGCAGCATGTCCTATGCCACCCTGGAGACCCCTCACTCAGCACAGACACACTGCTTGCCAGCCTGTGTGTGCTGGTGGGGAGAAAATGACTAAGTCGACATGGCACTCCCCTCAGGGTGCCATGCCAACCTCACACTGCCTATGGCATAGATAAGTCACCCCTCTAGCAGGCCTTACAGCCCTAAGGCAGGGTGCACTAAACCATAGGTGAGGGCATAAGTGCATGAGCACTATTCCCCTACAGTGTCTAAGCAAAACCTTAGACATTGTAAGTGCAGGGTAGCCATAAAAGTATATGGTCTGGGAGTCTGTCAAACACGAACTCCACAGCACCATAATGGCTACACTGAAAACTGGGAAGTTTGGTATCAAACTTCTCAGCACAATAAATGCACAGTGATGCCAGTGTACATTTTATTGTGAAATACACCCCAGAGGGCATCTTAGAGATGCCCCCTGAAAACATACCTGACTTCCAGTGTGGGCTGACTAGTTTTACCAGCCTGCCACACACCAGACATGTTGCTGGCCACATGGGGAGAGTGCCTTTGTCACTCTGTGGCTAGTAACAAAGCCTGTACTGGGTGGAGGTGCCTCTCACCTCCCCCTGCAGGAACTGTAACACCTGGCGATGAGCATCAAAGGCTCACCCCCTTTGTTACAGCACCCCAGGGCACTCCAGCTAGTGGAGTTCCCCGCCCCCTCCGGCCACGGCCCCACTTTTGGCTGCAAGACCGGAGGAGATAATGAGGAAAAACAAGGAGTCGTCACTGGCCAGTCAAGACAGCCCCTAAGGTGACCTGAGCTGAGGTGACTGACTTTTAGAAATCCTCCATCTTGCAGATGGAGGATTCCCCCAATAGGATTAGGGATGTGCCCCCCTCCCCTCAGGGAGGAGGCACAAAGAGGGTGTAGCCACCCTCAGGGCTAGTAGCCATTGGCTACTAAACCCCCAGACCTAAACACACCCCTAAATTGAGTATTTAGGGGCTCCCAGAACCTAGCAAGATAGATTCCTGCAACCTAAGACGAAGAAGGACTGCTGACCTGAAATCCCTGCAGAAAAGACTGAGACACCAACTGCTTTGGCCCCAGCTCTACCGGCCTGCCTCCCCACTTCAAGAAAACTGCAACAGCAACGCGTTGCACAGGGTCCAGCAACCTCTGAAGCTTCAGAGGACTACCCTGCATCTAAAAGGACCAAGAACTCCAGAGGACAGCGGCTCTGCTCCAAAGAAGAAACATCTTTGCAACAAAGAAGCAACTTTTAAAGAACACACGTTTCCCGCCGGAAGCGTGAGACTTTGCACTCTGCACCCAACGCCCCCGGCTCGACCTGCGGAGAACCAACACTACAGGGAGGACTCCCCAGCGACTACGACCCTGTGAGTAGCCAGAGTTGACCCCCCTGTACCCCTCTGCGACGCCTGCAGAGGGAATCCAGAGGCTCCCCCTGACCGAGACTGCCTGCTTCTAAGAACCCGATGCCTGGTAAAGACACTGCACCCGCAGCTCCCAGGACCTGAAGGATCCGACCTCCAGTGCAGAAGTGACCCCCAGGTGGCCCTCTCCCTTGCCCAGGTGGTGGCTACCCCGAGGAGGCCCCCCCCTTACCTGCCTGCTTCGCTGAAGAGACCCCTAGGTCCCCCATTGAATCCTATTGCAAACCCGACGCCTGTTTGCACTCTGCACCCGGCCGCCCCGTGCTGCTGAGGGTGTACTTTTTGTGCTGACTTGTGTCCCCCCCCGGTGCCCTACAAAACCCCCCTGGTCTGCCCTCTGAAGACACGGGTACTTACCTGCTGGCACATTGGAACCGGGGCACCCCCTTCTCCATTGAAGCCTATGTGTTTTGGGCACCACTTTGACCTCTGCACCTGACCGGCCCTGAGCTGCTGGTGTGGTAACTTTGGGGTTGCTCTGAACCCCCAACGGTGGGCTACCTTGGACCCAACTTTGAACCCTGTCGATGGTTTACTTAACTGCAAAACTAACAAACACTTACCTCCCCCAGGAACTGTTGAAAATTGCACAGTGTCTAGTTTTAAAATAGCTTATTGCCATTTGTATGAAAACTGTATATGCTATTTTGCTAATTCAAAGTTCCTAAGTGAAATACCTTTCATTTAAAGTATTGTTTGTAAATCTTGAACCTGTGGTTCTTCAAATAAACTAAGAAAATATATTTTTCTATATAAAAACCTATTGGCCTGGAATTGTCTTTGAGTGAGTGTTCCTCATTTATTGCCTGTGTGTGTACAACAAATGCTTAACACTACCCTCTGATAAGCCTACTACTCGACCACACTACCACAAAATAGAGCATTAGAATTATCTCTTTTTGCCACTATCTTTCCTCTAAGGGGAACCCTTGGACTCTGTGCATGCTATTTCTTACTTTGAAATAGTACATACAGAGCCAACTTCCTACATTGGTGGATCAGCGGTGGGGTACAAGACTTTGCATTTGCTGGACTACTCAGCCAATACCTGATCACACGACTAAATTCCAAAAATTGTCATTAGAAACTGATTTTTTAAATTTGAGCTATTTTTCTAAATTTTTAAAAGTCCTGCTAGGGCCTTGTGTTAATCCCTGGTAGCATTTCTTTTAGAGTTTAAAAGTTTTGTAAAAGTTTGAATTAAGTTCTAGAGATAGTTTTAGATTCTTAAAAAGTATTCCAACTTTTAGAAACATAATGTCTACTGCAGAAGAGATAGTGATGGAACTCAACCTCACCCCTTACCTGCATCTTAGGATGTCAGAGTTAAGGTCTCTCTGCAAAATCAAAAAGATTAAAACTGGTTCAAACCCTACCAAAGTACAGCTCCAGGAGCTTTTGTCAGAGTTTGCTAAAAACAACCCCTCTGATGATACCTTCCCAGAGGGGGAAACTAGTGATGTGGAGGAATTCCCACCCCTACTCCTAGTTAGGAAGAGCAGGGTTTCTCCAACCCTGTCTCCACAAGTGAGAGTCAGAGATGCTGCTTCTCTCACAGGAGACTCCAGCAACTCTGGAAGCATTGAGGGCAGCCTCAATGAAGAGGACCTCCTGCTAGCCAGGATGGCCAAAAGATTGGCTTTAGAGAGACAGCTCCTAGCCATAGAAAGGGAAAGACAAGAGATGGGTTTTGGTCCCATCAATGGTGGCAGCAACATAAATAGGGTTAGAGATTCTCCTGACATGTTGAAAATCCCAAAAGGGATTGTAACTAAATATGAAGATGGTGATGACATCACCAAATGGTTCACAGCTGTTGACAGGGCTTGTGCAACCAGAAAAGTAAACAAATCTCACTGGGGTGCTCTCCTTTGGGAAATGTTCACTGGAAAGTGTAGGGATAGACTCCTCAAGAATGATGCAGAATCCTATGACCTCATGAAGGCTGCCCTGATTGAGGGCTTTGGATTCTCAACGGAGGAGTACAGGATTAGGTTCAGGGGGGCTCAAAAATCCTCGAGCCACACCTGGGTTGATTTTGTTGACTGCTCAGTTAAAGCACTGGATGGTTGGATTCATGGCAGTGGTGTAAATGATTATGATGAGCTGTACAATGTATTTGTGAAAGAACACCTGTTAAGTAATTGTTTCAATGATAAACTGCATCAGCATCTGGTAGACCTAGGACCAATTTCTCCCCAAGAACTGGGAAAGAAGGCGGACCATTGGGTCAAGACTAGGGTGACCAAGACTTCCACAGGGGGTGACCAAAAGAAAGGGGTCACAAAGACTCCCCAGGGGAAGAGTGTTGAGACATCCAAGGGAAAAAGTAAAGAGTCTTCTATAGGGCCCCAAAAACCTGCTCAGGAGGGAGGGTCCAAAGCCTCTTCACAACCCAATTTTGGATACAAGGGTAAAAACTTTGATCAAAAGGCCTGGTGTCGTAGCTGTAATCAGCAGGGACACCAAACTGGAGACAAGGCCTGTCCCAAGAAAGGTTCCACTTCTAACTCTACTCCAGCTAACACTGGAATGACCAGTCTCCAAGTGGGATCAACAGTGTGCCCAGAGCAAATCAGGGTTCACACTGAAGCTACATTAGTCTCTCAGGGTGGGGTGGATTTAGCCACACTGGCTGCCTGGCCCCCTAATATGCAAAAATACAGGCAGCAACTCTTAATTAATGGGACAAGTGTAAAAGGCGTGAGGGATACAGGTGCCAGTGTCACCATGGTGACAGAGAAACTGGTTTCCCCTGGTCAATACCTGGCTGGACAAACTTATCCAGTCACCAACGCTGACAATCAGACTTAAGTACATCCCATGGCTATGGTAACTTTAGAGTGGGGAGGGGTCAATGGCCTGAAACTGGTGGTGGTCTCCTCAAATATCCCTGTAGACTGTTTGCTTGGAAATGACCACAGTTAAGTCGGAGACTCTGATACTTTTGAAAAACTACAGAGGCCCTGAACAAAATCCTGCCTTTGATTGTCAACATAGAGACCCTGAAGTGAAATGACGCTTGCACAGGTGTGCTTTATCCTTTTTTTTCCTTCAAATTTGTGCTTTATGCCACGTAAAATAAATAATAGGAAATAAAAATAACACCGTAATATTTTATAATTACATGCTATTTATAGACCATTGTTATCCGAATGTTTTATGGAAAACATGCTTCTACGGTTATTAACATCCACTCGAGACCGCAGCTCCTTTCTTTGGGCTGAAAGGATTTGCTGATCATGCCAAGATTTGAAACTTTCACCTGCAGATGATGGCAGTTCTTCACAGTTCTTCACAGTGAGTCATCTGTTATTAAAGGCCAAGCTTTAATAACAGATGAAGGCATACTTTCAATTCCAGTGATCTGATAAATAACAGACCTAAAGAAAATCAGTTTGTCTGCCTCCATACGCATTAAGAATGTCTAATGATTACTTTTTTTGATCGTTTAAAAATATTGCCTTACCGGTAGTAGGGTGAGGATTTTGTAGTCCACTGAAGGTATCCTTTGTTCTATGGTCTTGTATCATAGTTCTTCGCGTTAACCCTCGCTGCTAAAATCTATGTGTGGTCTGTTTGTCCCTGGTTTGGATCCTATCTTGAACAACCTAGCATTTCATCCGTTCATATAGTTAAACTAAAATGGGTAAAAGTAAGTAGAGGTACAGCAACGTAAAGCTGTAAAACAAGAACTACAGATTAAAACAGATTATTATTGTTTATTGCTGATTCGCTTCCTAGCAGTGCACCCCAAAAATTAATAATCAACTTACACTCTGAAGAGAAGCCACTTCTTATCAGAGAGTTAGGCTTATAGCAGGCACACAGTGTGAACACATTGTAACCCTAGCTGGAAAGGGCAGATTAAAGTGGCACACCTTCAGTTGCATGTGTACAGAAGGTTTGTGTACTACTGAGTGCAATAAGCTATGTGTTTTACATGCAAGAGGGAGAGGCTGAGGCGCTGCCTGCCTCCCCTGCCCTTAGCCTGACACTGCAGCCCATATCTAGGCCCTCTCTCTAAAGTCCTTCAGAGAAGAGAATAGGGATTCGGGTGACAGCTGACCAGAGGGAGGTTGTCCCTTGGAGCATTGGGGGAATGCAGGTGCAGTCTCGACTGTGCTGCTTTGGGCTACATCTGTTAAAGATGGTAACCCAAGGGATTTATAGGGAGCCACCATTTTGTGGTAGGTGTACCCAGTAGCAGCCCCAGCATCAGCACACGAAGTAGCCTTTATGAACTTTTAGACTTCAATGTGTAGTTTTTACGTTGGTGCTTTTTTACTTAGTATATACAACATGTCAAGTGGCAAAAATGTCCACCAGGCGTTCCGAATTCTGGAGGAAGCCAGTCGGCTGGACTTGCTCGTCAGTAGAAGTTTACCAGCTCTGCCGGCCCAGCCAGCTAGTCACCCGTTGACCGGGGTAGCTGCTGTGTTTGTATACTGTCCCGCAAGTGTGCATCATGCGGATTGGAACAAGGCCCAGGTAGGTCTTAGGGGGTTATGTGCGAGTGCACGATGCAGCCCTGAGGGCACAGAAACTTTGAGGAGGGGAGGGGCTGTGGAGTATGAGAGGCATGGGCAGTTTGGGGGGGGGAGAAGCGGGTGACTCCCACTTGGAGGAATTCAATAAGAGGAGGCTGGCAGGGACCCGGAAGAAGGGGCAATAAAAGGGGCTGAACTCCCCCCAGGAGTTGCCTGAAGGGGGAGAAGCTAAAAAGTGGCTATGCTCTGTGCCAGAACCAAAGGGGTATGAGGGGAGGCGTTGCAGTTACCGGATGCCAGCAGCCCCCACATGAGCAGGCAGGGAGGGTAAAGCACAACAGGCCTCCCAATTGACTGGCAAGTGGATAATATTCACGAGTGCGGGGAGACATAATTGTTTAGACAAGGTGAGGTTGATGGTGTCACATGCTGCCGGGGATATACATTTGACTGCCACCCTACACAAAGGGGCTAGTGGTTATGGGGCTAGGTCCGGAGTACCACTGGGAAGATGCTTTTGGCTAAATCACACACCCAAGGGGGTGCAGGAGAGGTGGGGGAAGGGATGTTGGTGGGGAGAACAAGATCAATGGGGGGCAAGAGGGGATCACAGGGGTTTGGAGAATCATTTGCCTCTATGTGGGCCACCTACACAACTGGAGAGTATAGCTTCGACATACCTGGCTGACCGTCTAGTATGCAGTGAGGATGAGGGTCAAGGGGAGGATGCCAGGGCTACTAGGCACAGGCCTCGCAGGGTATAGTCTAGGAGAGGGGAGGGATAGCTCAGGCGGTGCAGAGAGATGGGGGTTTGGGGGAGATGTGCCTATGTGCTCCTGGGTGAGGTGGAGGTCACTGGCAAAGCTGGCTCAAGCTATAGGGGTGTCTGGGTGCTGCACACCGGACCTATCCTCTCTTACAAGTTTCTGGAAAACGCTAGGAAGTGGACTCGGGAGAGCACAGTGCAGCTTATCTACCCTGAGGTGAAGGCATGGCCCAGGGCAGCCAGATGGATGCCATTGTGGGATCTGGTTGTACCTGATACAAGGTCTGGTGAGGCCTCATCGGAGTGATCAAAAGAAGCACAGAGTGTTGTCAGCTGGACGGACACACGGGTCACAGCGGCCTGCATCAACTGTGTTTCCTGGAAGATCTGGTACGCCCCCTTAGGATGCAGTATACAGACACCCCAGGATGGGGCAAAATATCGACCTTAATGCCAGCTCATGGTGTCTATGGGAGAGAATGCAGGGAGCGGGAGGAGACAAGATGAGTCAAGGTTGCAAAAGGGCAAATATGTGAGGTACACGAGTGTGGAAACAGAAGAGAAGGGGCCACGGGAATCACAGGTGATGGCTGCACAAAAGACAGAGATGGATGGCTCTGGTGGAGGGACATCAGTAGGGTGCAGCCAGACAAGCATGCCCAAGCTCAGAGTATGACTAGGAAGGGCGATGACTGGGCGAAAGACAAGTCATGGGCAGATGGTAAAGACAGTAAAAAATAAAGAAACTACCATACATAGGGTTGACCAAACCATTGGGGGTTCATTTGATGTTGCCCACAAAAGAAAAAAATCTGGAAAGGAGGGTTTGTTGAAATGTCTAAGTTGTTGCATATAGAACTGCGACCCAAGGAGGAATCCAAAGAGAAAGAATATGAATTGGAAAAATACCCATGGGTGCCAATGACCATAGAGAACTGCACGGCAGCCTTTCTAATTTACACCAGTGTAGACTCCGAGATATACCCTGAGCGGAGTGTGGCCCTGTTCAACTATATGGACATCATACATAAGGTGCACGTCTCATCCGGGGGGGCAATGCCTGGGTGCAGTATGATGACAAATTCCAGCACGGATGGACCTACATCTGAAGGCAAAATAGGAGAAAATTGATGCTGACCTATTGCAGCACACAATCGGTCTGGCAAAATTTGGGAAGACAGTTTTTACAGCCAGTGGCTTACCAGTAGTCTATCGGCCCTTGAAGGCATGCCTCACCCGGGGAGGAGTGGGGGGTCACAACTAAAAGTCAAGGAGGACCATTGGGGGCCTTTTGGGACTTTAACAAGGTTGTATGCACGAGGGAGTATTGTAAGTTTAGACATGAATGCTCAAAAGGTTCCGGGAAACGTGCCATTGTGCATTGCTGTGGCAAAGCTGGGGGATTGTTGGGTACTACAGAGAAGGACTGGGCTCAGAAACCTGGGGAGAAAGGTTTGTACACTGCTTAGGCTGGATAGGTCAACTTTCTGGCTGCAGTCCTACCCGAATAGGAAGGATGCAGCAATTTTGCGGGAGGAGTTTCAGTGGAAATTGGGTTTGGAGTACGAGGGTCCTAGAGTCAGGCGCTGGGCAGATAATTTGAAATCCATCAAAACACACTCACAGGCGGTTCGGGAGAAATTGCGGAAGAACGTACAGGATGGTCAGATGGCTGGCCCTTTTAACATATGGCCTATGGAAAATCTGATTGTGTCCATGAGAGGGCTACTTCCCAATAAGGAGCCCAGTCAGTTTCAGTTGATCCAACGTATGTCATGGCCAGAGGGACAACCTATGAATTATTTTATTGGCAAGAAGCTGGCTTCAGTGTTGTATTTGTCAGTGAACATAGCGATGGCACTGGTCGAACAGGAAGGAGCACAAATGGCAAAATGTGACATTAAATCGGCTTTCAAACTGTTATCTGTACACCTGGATGATTTTCAGTCACTGGGTATTCAATTCAGAGGGCAGTGGTATGTGGACAAGGCCCTCCTAATGTCATGTTAATTTCATGTGCTCTGTTTCACCGGTTTAGCTCCTTCCTGCAAATGTTATTCACGTGGAGCACTGGGCATGAGTGGATGACTCACTACTTGGATGAATTTTTCATTGTTACGGACTGTCCGCGATTGCTGGCAAGTTTTCAGGAGCTCATGGCGAGCGTGGGGGTCCCTTCAGCCTCAGAGAAAATGTTGGAACCACAGACAATGCAGTCATTCCTGGGAACTGAACTAGATGCTGGGACCATGGAAACTCGCTTGCTGCCGGACACAAAATTGGGGATGCAGCTCCTATTAGACACAGTTTTGGCAAAACCCAAGGTCGCAGTCAGGGAGGTCCAGGTACTCTTGGGTCACCATAATTTTGCATGTAGGGTGGTAAGGGCAAGTAGGATGTTTTGCAGGAGACTTGATTTTGCACTGTCCGGGCTCTCCTTGCTGCACCCTCCTGTGTGTCTGTTTGTGGGGGTGAAAGACAATTTATGAATGTAGTGTTTCTTTTTGGATTTCTTTAATGGTGTTCCCATAAGTTCATCATGGGAGTTTGAGTGGGGTGTTCAGCTCTATTCAGATGAAGCAGGGGCTCTAAGTTGTGATTTGTACTGGCAGTGCCAATAATGCGTGGAGGAATGGCTAGACAGTTGGAAGGGTAAGGGATGTAGCATCACCTTCCTGGAGCTTTTTCCTTTGATGGTGGCTGTCACTCTGTGGCGAGATTTGTTGGCACCAAAGAAGGTCCTGTTCATGTGGACAATATGGTTATGGTACAGGTGGTCAACAGGCAATCGTCTAAAGATATCCATGTGTTAAAGTTGTTGAGGGTTTTTGTGCTAGTGTGCTTGTGGCATGATATTTAGTTTAAGGCAAAGCATGTGCCAGTTGTGGACAATGTGGATGCTTTGACTCGTTCACAGTAGGAGAGGTTCCTTGGGCTGGCAATGGAGGTGAACAGGGACAGAATGCTTATGCCACCAGAACTATGGACAGTAAGAGACAAAAGATGTTCCAGCTTGTGGTAAGGTCCCTTGCTGTGTCCACGAGGAAGACTGTTTAAGCTTTGGAAGAATTTTTGGGCACAAGGGCTTGTAGGAGATCCGGGGAATGTGAAAGAGTGAAAGATTTGGTTCAGTTTATCCTGTGGTTGATGGAGAAAGGGCTTGTCTCGGGTCATGATTGCCGGGAAATTGGCAGGTATCGCCTTCATGGGAAAGATGTTCTGGGGTTACGCGTCATCGGTGGGGGAATTGGGAAGGAGGATTTTGGAAGGCTGGGCTTAGGAGCAGGGTCGTTGAGGATAGAAAAGGAAGCCTGCTACGCTGCAGGTATTGTCAGAAGTGCTGGGTCTCTTGCCAGCCATTTGCTCCTCCCCCACAAACCAAATTTGCTTACCACATCGATAACATAGACGTTTTTCAGGGCATTCAGGGTGTCGGAATTATTGGGGATTAGGAGTCATAGGGGGCTGCTATGGGATCATGTCAGTTTCCAACCCGCTGGGGTAAGAATGTGCCTATGTAGTTCAAAGGCAGATCGGAAGGTAAAGGGAAAGACAATCTTTTTACAGAGTATCTGCTGGAAGGGTTTTGCCTGGTAGCTTGGGGCAAGACATTCTGGGGACAAAGATCAGCACCTGTCGGGGTAGTTTTCATACATGTCCAAAGTGATGTACTTACTGCATTTCAGTTGCTGCCAATACAGAGGAAAGCACTGACGGGGTTGGTTTAGAGGCCACGGACTATGGCACACTGTTTTTGCATACTGGCCGCTACCAAGGCGGGGAAGAGGGGTTGGTCAAGGGAGCAAATCATGGAACTGGGGTGATGGTCTTCCGGTTGTTTCCAGTGCTATGTTAGGATCAGCAAAGAGGAATTGTAAATATGTAGATTTTCCTTATGCCTCTTACTGTATTTTCTCTTTTCAGGTTTGGTTCTGGGTCCAATAGCTGCTGGCTTTGTGGTTTGGCTCGTTGAACATTCTTTTGTGAAGTGGGCCGGTTGAGAAGCAGGCTTGGGGAAGTAAACTAGGATTCAACTGAAATAGTCTTTCAGTGGCATGGGAAAGGGGGTATGAGGTGGAAACAGCTCTTGCCTATGTTGAATAAGCTATTGCGAGGGAAAGTGTGTCTTGACATTTTGTTAATACATCCGGGTGAAAATGACATGGCAGTGGAAAAAGGTTTATCGTTATTGCGAGCCATGAAGAAGGACCTGAAGGAGATAAAAGCACAGTGGTCAGGGTGTTTAGTGGCATGGACTTAGTTCATTCCCAGGAGGCAATGGAGAGGTGCTAGTAGGCAGGCAGCAATAGATAAGGTGAGGAAGAAAATAAATAGAGCAATGAGATGTTTTTGTAGGAACAAAGAAATAGGTCGAGTTGAGCATTCAGAGTTTCTCTACGATGAGGTTGAGTGTTTTAGAGGCGAGTGAGTACATCTCTCCTGAAATGGGTTGGAGCTATATCTGTTGGAATTGAATTCTTAACCCGAACTTTAAGAGTACAAGTGTAAGCTGGGCTTGCTGCGGTAGGGAAAGGTGTAGTGTGGTCAGTTTTACGTATTCCTTTGCGCATTAGCTTCAGGCTTTAGGCCTTTGTGCATTTTGCCCTGGATGTATTTTATTCCTTTGCTCGCAGCTTAGAGCCTTTGTGCACTTTGCTCTAAATGCTTTTATTCGGCTTCGTACTGTTATTTTTCAAATAACCAGTTCTACGGTCTTGTTTTATTTTTTATATCACACTGTTTAGCCTACTTCAGCACTGGAGTTCTCCATAACACATTCCTGTTCACTCTGTGCTTCAGTCAAGGATACAGTCTGGTACATTGCCGATAGACGTGGTAGGAGTTTAGCCTTTCCATTCTTGCGTAGGGACATTTTGTGATCACGCTGACATGTTAGTTATAAAAACACTTCCTTGTCCTAATACACGCAAGAGGGAGATTCCGACCAGGGAACCACAACTAGACGCTGACTGCCTCGTTGCAGATGCTGAACCAGATCACAGGCCTTTGCTCAGGTATGAGGGCTGATGTCTCCCCAGGGATTCATAAAGGCAAGTTAGAAGCTTAACATGCTGTGCTCGAAATAGAACTAGCTGAGAGAGAGTAGAAATTGTTAAACACCATGATAGCGTTGTTCTTATGTTTCACTCTCCTCGTGACTATTTCAATCCTACTGTGTTGTATGGTTCTGGTTATTGCAGCTCACGCCTTAATATCTAAAATGCAGTCGTTTTATTAAAACATATATGAGATCATATTGTAAATGAGAGAGTTGGTTTGGATCTGAGTGACCACGACTTCCCTGAGAAGTTCCAAGATGTCATGCGCTCGGCTGCCCAATCATCTCTTCCCTTATGGAGAAATGAGGCACTGCTAGTTAGCCGGAGCAAAACCGGGTTTAGGGTGACAGAGGTCCTTCCAAGTTCATCCGACTCAGTCCCCCACACCATGAACGATCCTGCTGCCTAGAAATCCAGTAGTCTCATTTAGGATAATGAGAGCCCACGTGACATGGCGCCGCCAACGATTGGTCTGGCTCTAATTTTTGGGTCCGGCTGACTCTCTCAGTCTCATATATATATTGACTCCTCGGGTCCGTAAGCGGAGACGTCCGTGGGGCTGAGGATTTCCGCCACCACGGGATAGGTGTATCCTATTACTTAGTGGTCGGTTGTTCAAGCTTGAACTTTGAAAGGAAAACCCCAATATTGGTGTGCCTTCTCTGTCCTAGTGCTATTTTTATAATGGCGAATCCTCTAGTAGTGAACATAGCGCTTAATATGCGCCAACCGCTCACGGGACATCTGATAGCACATGGTTTGACGAACCAGGGGGGTCCGGTCACTTGTGTGGTGGACGCCCATGCAGCCTATAGAACAGAACTTTTTTATTCTTGGGTCGTATTTCCAGCAGTTGATGGGGGTACAAACACTTTTCACGATTACACTGTTGCGAATGTCCCTGGACAGTACAGGGCTTATGCATACTTAGAGATACCTTTATCTTATCAAGAACACCATAATTGGCTTGATGGCGCCCTCCCACACACAGTAGCACAAGTTAGGTTAGGTCCACTTAGTAATGATGGTCCGACCTGGCCTTTATTGGCTACTTACACACCATATCCTGCGGTTGCTAACTTGGCAGTGGCTGACGTTCGTCGTTTATACGTAGAATTAGCTACTACATACAGAAGAGTGGTTCAATTTGTAATGCAGACCTTAAATACTAATGCAGCGCGTGCTGCTCCGGCGCACCCACAGGCAGTGGTTCCGGGTATCAATCCGGCCACTGTACACTCAGTAATGGGTAAGGTACCGGCTAAACGTGAGGAAACTCCATTTTGGCTGGCGCAAAAAATTAATACGCTGGAAGCAGTATTTCCCCATACGGGACCTCAGGATAAACATAGAATATTGACAATGTGTTTGCCGTATGGATTGGTTCCTATTGTGGACCATTTTAATACCTGGGGCACGGTGTTTGCCGCGCTCTACACTACAGCACACGGTACACCAACATTGGCTAACCTACCGGAAGTGCTTAAACAAATTCAAGATGAATATGGGGCTGCCCCAGCCTTAGATTTAGGCATGCAGCTGATGGGCAATGTTGCCACAGTTTCTTCTATTATTTTGAGTAATCTCAAGGGAGAGCCAATTGCGCTGGCCGTGCGTATGCGTCTTCGGGACGTTCTGCAACTTAATCAGGAGCGGGAACTGCCGAGAATAATAGTAGAAACATATTCTAGTATCGGTTGTGATAGCCTTGGGGCTAGACCGCAAAAACCCCAATTACAGGGTAAAAATAGTGAGGATAATGCTAAACAACAACAGCCTGAGGGTACTAAGAAGCGCTGGGAGAAAAAACAACAGACACCTAAGAAAGATGGGGGGCAGTCTCCGCAGCCGGAGACCCCGCAGAATAGGTATAATCTCAGGAATAGGGATAATTTGAAAACGCCTGATAGATATCAATATACTGATACACGCCAATCTCGTTCCTTTCAGAACTCCTCGTACAAGAGAAGTGAGAGAGGTGGGCTGTCAGAGCGGAGAACTGAGTACGTTAAACCGAGACAGGAATCACAACGCTCAACGGAGGTTTCTATTAAACAGGAAGAGAAACCGCTCCAACAAAAGCAACAATTTAAAAAGAAGAAAGTGGCAGCAGTCTCAGTTAGACATGCCGCTCAAGAAGAGAGTTCTCTTGAAGAACAAGACATGGGCGTTAGCACTGTTAGACAGCGCGGCAGAGGTCACAATAGTTCGCCGGAGTCTTCTAGAGCATCTGGAGGTGAAAGCAACTGATGACTTCATACAAGTCGAAACGGCAGATATGCGTGTCTCTGATCCCGATAGAGTATATAAAGTAACTTTGCAATTAGAAGGGGACATTGACCGCATTGTACACGCCATCTTTTGGGACCATGTGGTAAAATCGTATGATGTTCTGGTGGCCGAACAAGATTGGCCACCTGACTTTGTTCGCAACTGTCCAGTTAGGGAGGAGGTTATTATACCTTCATTCTCACAACTTGTTCCAAGAGAACTAGCGGAGTCCTATAGTAAATCATGGGCTCTGACACAAGTCCCCGCCCTATATAGAAATCATGTGGGGTGGGATAGAGAATCACCTTATCATGTAATTCCGATAAAGGGCGAACCACAGCCGCAGCCGCAGTATCCTATAAAATTTGAGGCAAGGGCATCGGTAAGGAAAATTCTTACACAATTGGAGTACCAGGGAGTAATTGAACCCTGTGTCTCGCCTATGAATAATCCCTTATTTCCAGTTGCTAAACCGGACCATTCATATAGGATAGTGGTAGATTACAGACATTTAAATGGACATACACGCACATATGCAATACAGAATTCACACAGCGCAGCGCTTATGAATAATATTGTGCGTAAAAAATATAAAACAACATTAGATATCTCGAATGGATTCTTCTGCCAAAATATAGCGCCCGAAAGTCGGGACTATACCAGTTTCAGTGCGTTTGGCTCTCAAAAAAAGTTTTGTCGTCTGCCTCAGGGGTATAAGAATAGCCCAGGACTATTTCCGGCTTGTGTAACTGAAATTCTGCACGAGTTGGACCCTGAAGCGTTATCATATGTTGATGACATATATTTGACGGACGATGAGATTCTGCAACATCTAAGGCGTGTAGCACGCATTGTTGTGGGGTTTGCTGAAATTGGCTATAAGTTTAATTTTAAGAAATCGAAGATTGCCTTCCTCAGCGTCATTTTCCTGGGATATGAGTTGTCTAATGAGGGCAAGAGCTTAGCGCCACATTTTTTGGAGAAATGTGCTCAATTGCAGCTTCCTAATACGGTTCGGAAGCTCCAGTCATTATTGGGGTTTCTGAATTTTGGCAGAACTTACATTCCTGATTATGCTACACGTATAAAACCCTTATACGAGTTGATTCGCCCACATTTTTCAAGTAGATTTTGGACAATTGAGCATACACATATTGTTCGAGATCTACAAACTGATCTCTTAGCTGTTAAACATTTACACACTCGAGACAATAAAACGCATCTGGTCATCAGGGTAATACTGGTGCCATTGGGTTTACATATGTCACCTCTAATGAGGGTGAGACAGTCCCGATAGCATACAAGTCACACTTGTATTCTGCTGCAGAACAACGATTTGCACAAACTGAGAAAATACTCACTGCTGTACAGATGGCTGTGATTAAAGAAAGACCTCTTGCCCAGGGCCAACGCATCATTGTCGTTTCCCCAATTCCAGCCTTAGAGGCTGTTACAAAAGCGAGTGTTCCTAATTCGAAAGCTTTACACCCGCGATGGATACAATGGGCTACGTCTTTGACAGCCACTGATGTAGATTACATATTTGACCCTAAACTGCAGACTCAAGAATTTCTTCAATATGAAATGGAGTACCCAGTTCCTGCTGGCACGTTGCCTATTGACCAGTATCAGGTGGTCATGTATATAGATGGCTCAGTGCAGCCGGCGGTTGGGACTAAACAACAGTATTCTGCTGCATGTGTGGTGGTGAGCTGCAATATGGTGACGGAAGTGTTCTGCCCCGACATACTTATACGCAGACCTTGGGAGATTGTATGGCACAGTAGGCTGAGTTGAAAGCTCTTTTGTTAGCCTTAGAACACGTGGATCCAGCGGTACTTACCTTGCTGGTCTGTGACTCCTATTACTGTGTTCAGTCTTTCAATGAATATTTGCACTACTGGAGGTTGAATGGGTTCAGAGATTCCAAAGGCAACACCATTAAACACAAATTTCTGTGGGGGAAGGTTGCGAATCTGAAAGAAACGCTTCCTAAAGTCCATGTTGTACATACACTTGGACAACAGCGCGTTGGAATACACGTTGCTGGGAATACTTTGGCTGATGAAGCCGCAAAATCGGCAGTGGCAGTTGCCACTGTGGCCGCAGTAACTCGTTCGAGTTCCAAACCAGACACAGAGATTTTGGCTGCTATAAAAGCTACGGGTGATGGCACGCCATTTCCTAAAGGATTTCCTTCTAAATATAGTTACTGTATGGGTGGTATGCTAAACGCTGAAAATACCAGGCGTTGGTGTACGTGAAATGCCCAATAAAATTGAGCGATTAATTACTGCAGCACATGAGGGGGCGGCTTCTGCCCATGCAGGCGTGGCTGCCACAATTTCACTCTTACAGGCCCGTTACTGGTGGCCTGGTCTCTATAAAGAGACAAAGCAGTATGTCCTTTGTTGTGACATCTGTCAACAAATTAAAGTTTCCACGGCTAGACGCCCGCAGCAGACGCCACTCCTCATATCAAATAAACCTTGACAGTGTGTGTACTTGGATCATTGTGGTCTGCTGACGCCAGATAGTGCATACAAATATATATTGGTTGCTGTAGATTTGTGCTCCAGATTTGTGTGGGTCTGGCCACAGCGCTCGGCTGACGCTCGAACTGTTATTAAAGATTTGCGCATCTTTGTCGATACATATGCAGTTGCGGCTTTTCATTCGGACCAGGGCCCTGCTTTTGCCTCTAAGGCATTCAGGGACACCATGGCTTCGTTGGGGGTCCAACTCCAGTTCTCGTCTCCATTTCATCCTGAGGGAAATTCTGTCGTGGAGCGTTTAAATCGTGATTTAAAGCAATCCTTAACGGCCAGAGTTATAGGTACGGGTCGTAGTTGGCTAGCCCACCTGTATGGAGTACAGAGAGCACTTAATAACTTGCCTAGAAGGTCTCTGGGGGGTCGTACTTCATATGAGTGCCTGTTTGGAACACAAATGTATGTTCCTGATCTAGATGGTCCTGGTGTGGAGACGGCAGATACGCCCTTTGACATAAATGATCGTGTCACTGTTTTGCAGGATTTACAACAATTCCGTGAAGATAACTCTTCTGCAAGTGCTGCCTCCACAGGAATTAAGGATGAGCCAGTAATGCCTACTGGTTGGATTTCCAGGATTGGGGATCTTGTGCGTGAAAAGGTCGCAGTAAAGAAAGAATTTGGTCCTTCTTACCGGGTGCCTGTCCCTGTGTTAGGGATTAGCGGCACGAGAACTGTAATTTTACCGCCGCTGCACGGGGCCAAAGGAAATCGCTTTGTTTCCATTGATAATGTCAAGTTACAACATGTGGCCGAATCCTCACAGCAGTCCAAGAGGGACACCCAGTAGTTCCGGAATCCCTCTCACTACTGGGGAAGAAGTCCCGCTGCAGGTGATTTGCACCGATGCTATTTCCTCTCCGAGCTTGGGGAGGGTGGAAGTTGATCTTGCGATTGTTCCACAGACGCCGATTAATTTGGAATGTTTTGATCAGATTGCTGTACGTTCTACTGAAACTGCTGAGAATGTGGTTTATAGCGTGCCACGGCGGGAGCCACCATCTGCTTCTTTGTTTACGGTTGCACCTTTTGCAAGAACTGCCTCTGGCTGCTTCAACGACACTGATGATACCGTGTCAGACTCCACGTCCTCTTTATCTTCAGCCCGGGGTCCACTTAAGCTGCTGTGTTGGCTTAAACACACATATTTTGTTTTTCCTTGGAACTATCTGTGGCTTTTTATGACTGTAATGACTCTTTTCTTGTGGTTGGGATTTGTGGTTACCTTTTTTTTGGTAATACATGGTCATTTTCTTCCTGAACGATCTGACATTGAGCACGTGGAGACGGTGTTGAAACCACATTTTTCGTCTCATATGGTTCGAAGAGACTTGTCCTATGTGAACATTTCTGCAGTACCGATTCCGGATGGGATTGTGTGGGATAAAGTGATGTTTGATATATATGGTCCCACTGAATTGATTCAGATACCGTATGTTCTCAAGTTATCAATGAATGATATCGTTATACCAGGCATTGTTTCTGATGATTGGGATGTGAAGACAGTGGATTCTATGCTAACAGAATTGCAATATTATACTGTCTATGACGATGAAGATGCTTACCTATTTAGAGATAATCATGGTGACATGTTTTGCACAATTATTATGGACACCACTTTATTCATAAAGCTAGTAGCCCTAAGTCGATATTTGAATATATGCAATGGGAACATTGCCCGACTCCTCCACAGGGGAGTTCTAAAACGTATTATGATAAATTTGCATATTTTTCTGGGCATAATCAACAGAATGCTAAGTCTTACTATTTTAAAGTTACTCTGCATGCTAATAAGCAAATGTTATTGACCGATACTAAATTACTGTATTCAAATTTGTTTGTTTCTAAACTTTCGGTTGAGGGGTATGAATATTGGTTCAAGACTGTTGACTTGAAAAGTGTCTGGGGAACGAAAAATTGGCAAACGCAGGGCAGGGACACTTTATTTAGGGCGTGTATTATTCCTGTCCAAATGATTTTCCTCAATGACACTGTGCAACAGACTAGCTGTTTGGGCTTAGCAACGATTGGAAATTTGAATTTGCCTAGTATACCTGTCCCTTCCAAATTGAACAATTGGCAGTGATATGTTAATGCCATGTTTAGTGAGCTTACACACTGGGTCCAGAATGGTACGCTTCACACTTTATTGATACATCCGGGCCGGTGGTTATTATGGCCCATAGACACTAATGGGTGTCATCAGCGTTTTGTCACCTCTAAGGGGGGGTTCAGAACTAGTAGGGCAGACCCTCGCTACATATCACCAGAACATGCTGATATCATTACTACATACAGCGTGGGGAAGCTTTGTCAGCAATGGTTGAAGTCATCCATGCTGGATGCAGTTAAGTCACATCTCACGTTACTGTCTAATGAGACTGACTTACAAGATTTTTTGTCAGGACCAAGAATGCCGCGGAAGAAACGTTTTCTATATGAAGTATATAATGAGATTTGGAAGCTTTCACAACAAGAGGCAGCGGCCCGGTTGAGACAAATTGATCAGGAAAATTTGATACAGGCTTTGTCTGTTGTGGATAATGGGATGCATACCCTTTCAGACCGTGTTTACACAATAGACAACATAGTTTCCTCTGCTATAGACATTATTAAATCGGATATGTCTTCTTTATATCATGGGCAGAGTCAAACGCGGTCCATCATGCAGCTGGGTTGGACTCTACAGAAATTGAAGGCAGGTCACGTTCCGTGGCAGCACATTCGTGCCAGGGAAATATTTATTTCCTTTAATTTGACTCGTCAACAACAGCTGATGGCTAAGAAGGAAGCGACATATGTTATGTTAAATATTGAAAAGTTGGAGAAATTGCCTTTTACTGTTGCTGAGATTCCGTCAGCAGAGTGGTTGATTCATGGGGTTATTAATTTGCCTATCTCCACTTTGCAATTTACTTCTTGTTTGAAGGACATTTCGGTGGGTAGATACGAACGCTTGGGTGACAGTTACATACATGAGGTGTGGGAGCTTCCCTTTCTATACAGATGTATTAATGGTTTGAGGGAGGTTTTTCTTAGCGGTAGCGGTAGCGGATGCAAAACTTCTGTCAGCCATTCCATGGTTTGTAAACAGCTGTCCTTGCACGGGGCGTGTAATGCCTCGATTGCTAACTTAGCTTGTTATCTTAAGGGAGTTCCAGTCCCAGTAATTAAAAGCACTTTCCAGGTGCTTTCGAACGGCAGTTACGTCCTTCTTAACAGTGAACCCTGTTGTGGCATGCGTGCCGGAATAGTTTACGTAGTCGTTGTCACCAAGGCCGTTACGTGCTGCGGGAATGTGTTGTTTCCCCCCACTCAAATTAGGGAGGTAGCAGACATCTGGCCTCATATTGCTACTTCCAAGGTAAATTTCGACAAGTTGAGTCGACTAAAGGCTCTATTGTTTCAAAAGCATGTGGCCCTTACATCTGCTAGCGAGACCTACGCACTTCAGGTGGCAAGGTCATCGGCGGAAATACAGTCCCTTTTGAACACTAACTTTCCGAGTCACTTTGGTGAACTCGTGGGACGTATATTTAATGCGTCCAGCACTGCTGGATTTGCACATTTTTTTAAAGCCGTTGGTGTTGGTTTTGCTCACACCTTCTCTTCCATATTCGGTTTAATATCTTCGGCTATTCACTCTATTTTCTGAAGCCTTTTTGGGGGATTCCCGATTACTTTGGCTTTATTGGCTGGAGTTTTGCTGTTGCTGCTGTTCTTCCGCAATGGCTGTCCCGCCGCGACAAGATTCCATATTGGCGCTCCCGTCAGCGCAGCTGTGTTCTGAACGCATGATGCAGCATTTTGGAGCAACACTCCTGGTACAATTGGAGTGTGACTGGTCTCTGTCATTTCGGCCGGTTTTGGATTGTGTGCAACCCGTGTTTCGGTGCCTTTGGTGCTAGTTTGAACATGCACTGGCTCTCTGTCTCTCACTGCAGCGCCCCACAGTGGTCGATACTGATCTGTTGATGTTCCCGATTAGGGCTCATTCCCAGACTTGTGCACTACGGTTGCGTTTGCTTCGTGAGGCAGATTATGAGATTCCCTTCCTGGAGGAAGATGGTATTGTCTCATTCATAGGCCCTGCACGGGGTGCCGCCCTGGATGGTTTTGGGGCTTTGGGACACACCTGCTCCATGATACTTTTTGGCGTGGATATTCCGATATTGACATATATCGAAGTGGAGGAACTCCTGCTTTCCATGGCTTCTGTCTGACTATTGGATTTTTCTTTTTTTTTTTTTTTAAACGAAAATTTACATTATATTGAATTTGGCTTTATCGTCACATGCTTCCCAAATTTATGACTTTGTTGTCCTCTGACCTTGTCGAAATATATATTTTGATGTATTGTTTATATCTGGGACATACTTTTATATTATTGGAACCACTTGCTACCGACAAGGGGAGGGTGTAGTGTGGTCAGTTTTACGTATCCTTTGCGCATTAGCTTCAGGCTTTAGGCCTTTGTGCATTTTGCCCTGGATGTATTTTATTCCTTTGCTCGCAGCTTAGAGCCTTTGTGCACTTTGCTCTAAATGCTTTTATTCGGCTTCGTACTGTTATTTTTCAAATAACCAGTTCTACGGTCTTGTTTTATTTTTTATATCACACTGTTTAGCCTACTTCAGCACTGGAGTTCTCCATAACACATTCCTGTTCACTCTGTGCTTCAGTCAAGGATACAGTCTGGTACATTGCCGATAGACGTGGTAGGAGTTTAGTCTTTGGCATTCTTGCGTAGGGACATTTTGTGATCACGCTGACATGTTAGTTATAAAAACACTTCCTTGTCCTAATACACGCAAGAGGGAGATTCCGACCAGGGAACCACAACTAGACGCTGACTGCCTCGTTGCAGATGCTGAACCAGATCACAGACCTTTGCTCAGGTATGAGGGCTGATGTCTCCCCAGGGATTCAGAAAGGCAAGTTAGAAGCTTAACATGCTGTGCTCAAAATAGAACTAGCTGAGAGAGAGTAGAAATTGTTAAACACCATGATAGCGTTCTTCTTATGTTTCACTCTCCTCGTGACTATTTCAATCCTACTGTGTTTTATGGTTCTGGTTATTGCGGCTCACGCCTTAATATCTAAAATGCAGTCTTTTTATTAAAACATTATATAAAACTTATACTGCCTTTGTCATTTGTATATGAGATCATATTGTAAATGAGAGAGTTGGTTTGGATCTGAGTGACCACGACTTCCCTGAGAAGTTCCAAAGATGTCATGCGCTCGGCTGCCCAATCATCTCTTCCCTTATGGAGAAATGAGGCACTGCTAGTTAGCCGGAGCAAAACCGGGTTTAGGGTGACAGAGGTCCTTCCAAGTGGGTCCGACTCAGTCCCCCACACCATGAACGATCCTGCTGCCTAGAAATCCAGTAGTCTCATTTAGGATAATGAGAGCCCACGCGACAAAGGGGTGCAGAAAAAGCAAAGTCAGTGCCTTTTTCTGGTGGCGGTTGGCCCACAGGTTAGCAGGGCTTCTGGTAAGGTTATTGCTACTAAGAGAGCGTAGCTTATATAATCTATATTAACATGGAACATTTATGAATTTAAGGTGTGATGATGCCGCATAGAAACTGTAGTAATAGCAATTTTGCTTAAACGTGCACTTGGATTGAAGAGTGGCCACCAATGTATACGCAAACTAATAGTGATGACCAAAATGTTTATGTTACATTCAAATGAGCTTATATTAACATTTGCGTTATTAAATCTGTATTGAAAACCTCATAGGCCTTAAGTTAGCATGAGCCGGAGTTTAGCTGCCTGGCTCTCATATTAAATGCATTTTTCTATTTTTCAGTGTGCTGACTCACAAGGGGCAATGACCCCGCTTGTTCTTTTCCTTCGAACTTGAACGATGAATGTAACCATGTATATCTGTTTCTCTCCTGCTCCCATCGTCTCAAAAACTAGAATGTTATAAATGAACTGAAACAGTGTAGATTAATGTAATGTACAAGGTCATTCAAACCGAAGAAGACGATAAAACTGCTGACCAAAAGATGTGCAAAGAATTACAAGGGAGTGAAGTCACCGGATGTGCCACCTCTGAAGACGTCAATTATGAAGGCCAATCAAAAACTTGCAAATCTATATGGGGTGAAGAGTAGGATTACCTAATGTATTTTCTGATAGGTTAAAGATAGTGGGGTATAGTAAATGTCCAATAGAATTTTGGGGGAATGTACTACGAAAAAGGGATAAAAACCCATGTCACAGAGAGGTCATTACGGTGGGTTAGGGAATGCTATTGATTTTATCCAGAAACTCTGTCACTCTGTTTGGTGACTTGAGATTTTATTAGAACCATCCTTGCCCTTAGACTGCACATTTACACTGTACCTCCTTATGAGGGAAGTGCCCTTTTGGCCCTTATCTGAGTTCTGATTAATGGCGATTTGACTGATGTCCTGAAGACGAAGACTGAACCTGTGTGCTGACCTAATCCTTGGAGGGTAATTATGGCAATGCATTTGTAATTTGTCTGTTTGCTTTTCCTTTCTAGGTACCAACTGCTTATTTTGACAGAGACCTTAGTTAATGTTTTCCAAATTAGTGTTCTAAATTGTTTTGCATGAAGCCCAACATGCTAATGCTAATCAGTGGTTAGGACAGGTGTTCAACTAAACTGACGCTAATAGACAAATGACCAAGACTATGCTTTGTTGAACTGACACAATATTGACACTCTGCTAAACTTGATCTATGTTCACGCCGTGTTATGTTCTGATGTTTGTGATTCTTGCCCTAATGAAATCTTATCAAAGTTGCCATATCGTGACTATGCTATTATGTTTCTTGGTGTTGAGATTAACGCATTTGCTGTTAGATTGTAATTAATAGGGAATAAAATTCATAAAATTCTACTAAACAAGGTGTGGTTATTCATGGCTGAAAGGTCATGGTAGAGTCAGTCAGTCAGTCAGTCAAAATAACTTTATTCGGCATACTGCCATAAAAGTACACATACATACATATAAATCATCATAATATAAAGTACTTATTGTATACATCAAAGACAAATCTCTTTGATCTGCAAATCTATAAAATCTAAGTGTACCACTTAAGCCTACTAATCAGTATAAAATAATAAATACTTATAAAATCGTATACAGCAGTAAAACAATATCTAAATTCCTTTAATAGGTAATCACGTTACTGATTCGTATCGGTTCCTAATGGTGATAGCGGATTTGATAAAACCTAAAATAGAACTGCACATTTGTTTGGATGAAAGGCTTTGAATGCCAATCAATCCTTCTTTAAAAGAAAGAGTGTGCAAATTACGCAAAGTAGGCAATAACATTTTTTCCCTAGGAACTGAGTAAAGTGTACAAAATAAAATAAAGTGACAAGTGCTTTGTTTTGAAAAATTATCACAAGGGCATGGTGCTAATATTTTTTCCCAGACACATTTTGTCGGAAACGCCACTCTAAAATGGATCAAGTTAAATCTAAAAAATACAAGTAGAGAGTATAAGGAAGGGATCGGGAACCAAACAAAATAAGGTTCTAACTAATCAAAAGATGAAATTTGTACATACGAATAAAAAGAACTCAATTTCTCTGCCACTTGATATCTAAGGTTCATAACATGCTCTTTATATCCGAGTTTAACAATTTCTTTCGCATTGGCAGACAGAAGCTCTGGTTTGAAATACATGTACTCCAAGTCCAAGTTTGGAAAGCCATTGTGAACAGAATTTAACCATGGAATTTTGGTAAAATTTGCTAACAAGATACAGTCTTTTATACAATCATGTGTTAGAATGGCCGCCGGATTTAACCATACATTTATCCATAACAGAAGTGGGGCAATATCAATCAAGTCTGTAATATAACGGATTCCCAACTCCTCATGGCATATAATATTTGCTACGTTCTTGGGCACCATAAGTAGCCGATGGAGAAATTTATTCTCTGCCAGTTGTAATGTACTTGAACTGGTATATCCCCAGAGGCCACTCCCATAAATCGCCGCCGAAACACATTTGGATTTATAGAGCGTGATGATCTGGTGAACCGGTCTATGCCCTAATCTACGGGCAAAGCGGAAGATTGCTTCAACATTTCTTTCCAGTTGTTGGAGCTTAAAATTCAAATGAAATTTCCATGACAGAGTGGTACTTAGGTACAGACCTAGATAACAAAAATCTTTTACCTTTGTTAAAACGTTTCCCCCCATTATGAAACGTTTAGTGCGTGTGTTTTTAGGGCCGCAAATCATAACGTGATTTTTTAAAATTAACTTTCAGATCAAGCTCTTGTATGTGTATTAAGAAAAGGTCCAAAAGGGTCTCTATGCCATTAGCTGTGTGAGCAATTAAAACGGCATCGTCGGCATATAATAAAATCGGCAATTGTCTAAAACTCATGGTAGAGTCATTTGAACTGATTAATGACTTTGACTAAGGTGAAATGCATTGTCGTGATAAATATTGATGACATTATTGATGTATTGATTGATATATTGATTAGCTATCTCGTCCTACGGTGTCTCTCAACTGGGTCAAAAGATTCATTGGCCTAAAACGAGTCCTGATGTGAAATAAATTATCATAAAGGGACGCGTTATCACTACCATAAGTGAACCAGGCTGAAAGGGAGGGTGTGAACAATATCGCACCAGAACGGGTCAGGAAGTTGAAGATTATAGGAAGTTCAATTTAGTAGATATAAATAAATGCACTGTTAAATAGAAGGGGAAGTTAAAGTGTTACAATCACAGTAGGCCATAACGTGATATTTGCTGGTTATGCTATGTGGGAGGGGGGACGGGTCGGGACAAAATTGTATAGTAAGGTCTTAGCTTTGTAAAGCTGTATACCTAGGAAAAGTTTTGTGAGGCCCACCTGTTTCTATAAAGCTGCCTTTTTCACACAACAGAGTGTCAGTGGTCTGTGCTGTGCCCCTTTTGTGCCCTAAAGTAGAGATATGAACAAAATGGCAGCAGTAGCCGTAGTTACCTGCCCCAGAAGAAATATGACATCCGGATAAATCTGTTTTATCTAGTCAAAGTAGCCGAAACCTTCAGGTGAAGATCCAGAGTAAGATGATAAATTATCAGAGGAACCGGACACAGAATTACCAATTCCCACAGTAATTCCTCATGTACCAGGGAGTCTTAAGCATTGAAATAGGAATCCCTGTAATTTGCGCACTCCCGGATGTAACTTGACCCCAGCATCGTTACTAAATGGGAGACTCGTAGGAAGTAAGGTCTGTTAGGTTTCCAATTGCTTAGATAAGGCTTCATATATCTGATGAGAGGCGCAACATATTCGGGGGATTGTTAGCACGGTGCTCTCTATGTGCCATGAGCAAGTGCTCTTCCTGTCCCGGTGATAGGCAGCAATAAGCAGGTCATGGGGTAAAACCGATGGGCCTGTCAGGATTTCTTTGATCTAAAAATGTAATTATCCTTTCCTCTTGCGGTATGTAATGCAGTTACAGCACAAGAGCATAAACAGAGCTGCTGTGCAGTGTCCTGCTGCGTAGAACAATGCGTAGATTAGGTGAGGTTTGGTCTTTCTTCGTGATTAATAACAATGTGTATGTGTGTTTATATATTTTATATATTTACAAGTTGTGTCTCCGTTATAAGCAAAAAAATCGTTTTTCAATGAAACTCGGACCTAAATATAACTACACTTGCTATTTTCCACTGTATATATCTGTGAGTATATTACATATGGAGATGCACTGTGTGAAATAGGCTATTTATTAGCATTGTTGAGTGTGGAGAAGGGGGTATGAATTACGATAGGTGAAGCCTTGTACCAAGTCGGGGAGGTAGTAAATTAACTCGATGTTAAGGTAACTGATTGGCCGTGGTTCTAGCCATCCCAGGGAATTCATGGGGAAAGGCTGTGTGTGTCAGTGCTTTCTGTTCATTTGCTGTTAATGCATGGTCCAGCTTTGGGATCTACGGCCATTTTCCTTTAACTGTAACACAAAGCTCCTGCTTACATCTGAATTTCCTATTGTGACCAGACATGTGCCTGTCCCGCTGTGCAAATACCATTGTATTGCTGTACTACAAAAGTTAATAAAGATATATGGGAAAAAAAGTCTGTTTGCATAAGACAAATGACAGAGTAGGAGACTAGTGGGGTTTATGCAAAACATCTGCCACAAATTGTCTGATGTTCTGTCTGCCCTGTTTAGATGGTGTCTATATAGGAATAATTCTAAATAGGGCAGCTCTGACATCCGCTGAAAACCTCTTTAAGGTGTATACATAAGCGCTTTAAACATCTGATGGGGGTTGCATGTCACTAAAGCATTCGTCTTGATATGAATGGCTGTTGGTTTATTATGGTGATAAGACATTTTCTGTTTTGCTGTCCCTTGGTTTTTCATAGATTACAATATTGTATTGACAATTTCAGCGTGTATCTAGTGCCTACTAGCTGTGTCAGCCACTAAAGTGCACACAATTTAACAGGTTTCTTATGCAAATGTGTCCAGTTAGTTTGGAGGATGGTAATGTGTATTGACAGGTTAATTTAAATGCCAAAATCAAAATTAAATACACACATCAACATTATGTGAATTACAATGATGAAATCAAAAGAAAATATGCAACCAAGCACATGAAAAAACAAATCAAGGATTTCAGGTGCAATTAAACATAACGTGGAATTCAAAAACAATAGGCTGCAGTTAAAGAGCAATAAATGTGAATAACAAATAATAAATTGAAAATATTCAATTAAAACAAGAATTATTCCAGCAAATGATGCAGTCGATATTATAAATAATAGGTCGACGTTTCAGCCCTAATGGTAAAACTGACCAGGGACATTATCAGGACACTTTGTCAAAACGACATTAAGACGAAAGCAACCTACAAAAGATAGAGACAGAAGTAAGAATCGCCACAAGTGTGAATAGGTGGGAAAAGTGTGGCAATCACTATCACACCCATCAAAAAAGCTTACCTATGGAGCTCCGCTGAAAATTACAGTGAAATATGTCATGTTTTAACAGTGGTTGAAAAAATGTATTTCTTTGCTCATAATCTAGCCATCCTTTACCAGGGGTGGGGAATTCCTATAGCCCGATGCCCAGGACATATTCTTTGGGGTCGAGGAAAACAAGTTTTCATGTTTATTTGGTCCTTAGGACATGTAGGCCCAACCCCCTGCAGCACAAACTTTTGGCTGCCAGTTTACAGTACTGCATTAGGGAGCAAGGAAGGGATTTGTTTACAGTTGAGGTAATATGTGTGTCCACATGTTAATGCTGTTCTAGCTTGTATTCATGGTTCATTATTGCAAAGCCTTTATTATTAGGATGTGCACTCTAAGTACATGTTGTAAGCTCGTACTGCAGTACTGACAGTGGTTCCAGTAAAAAAATGTGTACACACGTTTGCAAAGTTTAACAATATGAGGATACATGTAATGCTCCCAGAGTGTTCCCTGATTAGATGCAAATATTTGCCAAAGCTTGAAAGCAAGATTGACTATACTTCGCTTTCAAAATAAAATGTTCACACAAAATGTAGCTAGGAAAAAAATGTTTTGCTAAATAACTGTGAAATTTTAGGTACCATTACTTTGAAGCATCAGTCAGAGGAAAGTTTTATTGCATGTTAGTATTTCCACAAAAATAATAATAATGGAAAACCAGTGAAACCACTTTGAACAAGATTATGAGAAATATGAAAATAAACAAGCACTGGCAAAGCCAATAAGTCCAAAGTTGGTGGTCAGTCTTTTGGTGTTGTCAATGCCTGTCTTATTTTGACAAGGCTTTTGTAAAACATTATTGTTGTGAGAGCTGCAGCACTCGCTATTGTAACAAACATTGGCAAAAAAATTGTTTGGTCTCAAAAAGCACGCATTGCCTCAGTAGTTTCTGGCACCAAACAAAACTACTTTGTGTGCCAAAATGCTCCTTGTGAAAGAGCAGGTTGAGAGAAAGATAGATATTACTAAAAACAAACTGTCTTGGTTAACGCCAGACCTAAGTATGGGCCCAATTGTTAAAGGAAGTCACAAAAGTGAACCCATGTTATATGTCTTTGCATTAGTGCAGATTTACATATTTCATTAATTCACATGAATTTACAGAAGTAGACCAGGAAATCGTACTCCTAGAAAATATTAATGAACTGCATTTTAGCACAAGCAAATATGCTTGTGTAGATTTGTCCATGCGTAAATATGTTGAAAGCTTAGAAATTCACTTTACCTTTCACTACTTTTTTACATCTATCCTTTTGAGGAGTAAATTTCCAACCTTTCCCAGTTTTGGAAAAGATTAGGGAAGAGCTTGTGAAAGATGCAAGGTAGTAGGTTTGCACAGACTCAAACAGGCATTCCAACCCTGGAACTTTGGCTTAGTGCTGCCTCCAGCCCCAGTATGTAGATCTGCAGAAAGGTGGCAAAAGAAGGAAATTGCTAGTATTCAAGCTCTACTATAGTATTAGCCCTGCCATAATCAGAGAGGCTGTTATCAGAGCTCTTACTTAATGCGATTGCTGCCATAATGTGTCACCTCTCTACACGGCAACAAAGGGACAAGTGGATTTTTTTTTACATGACAGATAGATTTATGTAGACACATGTCCTAGGGACAAGTATATATTTTATTAAATTCCACATCCCTGCTTTACATTTACGATTTTGAGAAAAAAGTCTTGCATAATGATACCAATGCGTATTTCCACAATATAAGAACATGGAAACATTATACTGATTATATTTTTATGATCTGGACATGATCAGCAAATGAGACATGCTGCTTTGATGTTCATGGCTGTGTTTGTTTCAGGGGCAGGATATGTTCCTTTGATGGGCAACGCTGAGGTTTGAATTAACCCATAACAATGCTCTTTGATTTGGTGGATGTGGATGCATTGAGGCACCAGGACATGCTGCTCTGAGGCTTGATGTGTATAGATACAGTTTTATTATTGGAACAGAACATTCTGGTTTGAATTACAATATGTGAAGGCCCTCAAAGTCCACACAAATATATGAACTGAGGAGTTATGTAAAACACCTTGTAAATTCATAAAAGAAAGTGGATGACACATGAACTTGAGTTGTCAATATTTAAATTAGAGCTGAAGTACATTTCTTTGTATCCAACCTACTGAGAAACTGATGGTTAGTGACTGCTGAGATTGTAGTGAGGTGACAGAGAGGCCTCAGATTGAATCTCTGAAGAGGTTTCGGCTTGCCATCTCTGTGTAACACATGGTCAGCACCATTCACCATAACTGGGGAATTTCACAATATCTTGGATGGTTCAAGGAGTCAAGTTAGCCCTTGAGACAGGGTGGTGTGGAGAATGGTGTGTAGCAGTTGTGCTGTGAGCAGTATATTTGGGCATACATGTGCTTCAGAAATGTTTCATCTTTGAGTGTGTGGTGTTTCTAGCTCAAGATGAGATTCCCTTTCAAGTTGCATTGTGTACATTACTATCCCCATAGACTTTTTCCCAGCAAGACCAGCATTCCATCCGGGAGGCAAGGCTGAATCCACATTTATACACCAGGCCCGAGTCCAGCCCAGGGCACAGGCTGAGGACAAAAGATGACTTTGTTGCTTTGGCTATCAGTACTTCTTGATAAGCCCAGAGGTGGTGTAACCCTGTGCAGGGTCTCTAGCCCTAATTGTTGCAATATTGACAAGGAATGCCCCTACATGAGTTATACCCACAGCCAGAGCAGAAATGCACTCAAACATCATCTTTAAGTATGTTTTGGAAATACATTTTTCTCAAAACATCACTTTATGAGAATATTCTTTCATCCATAATACATGCATTTCAATTTTAGGACACATATATAAATTCAGTCAAGCAAAATCTCCTAATTTAGTAGGCTGATCTGCATACAGAGAGCTACTTAAAGGCAGTTGGCGAGCTACCAGTAGCTCATGATCTACTTGTTGGAGCGATCCCTCTCCTAATGCACATTACAAGACTGCCTGTCACTTCCAGTTTTTTATGTCTCACCTGCATGTGCATCAGCACATGAGCTCTTGCTTGTGAGAGATATAGGGGGTCATTACAACCCTGGCTGACGGTGTTAAAGCGGCGGTAAGACCGCCAACAGGCTGGCGGTCTTTTTTTGAGGATTATGACCGTGGCGGTTACCGCCATGGTCATCCGCCGCTTCTCCGTTCCGCCCGCTGGAGACCTGGGTCTCCAGCCCGGCGGCTGTAACAATACCACCGCCGGTATTTTGACCGGGCTTACCGCTGTGGATTTCCAGCAGTAGGAACCGCCATGAAATCCATGGCGGTAAGCACTATCAGTGCCAAGGAATTCCCTCCCTGGCACTGATAGGGGTCTCCCCCACCCCCACCCCGACTCCCTCCCCTACACCCCCCACCACTCCTGCCACCCCCCAAAGGTGGCAGGACCCCCCTCCCCACCCCGACCCCCACCATCACATAACTCACACGCACGCAGGCACCACCAAAACACATACACACACACACACACCGACATACATGCCAACATCCACACACACAGTCAGACACGCACACCCACATTCAAACTTACACGCGCACATCCATACAGACATACCTACAGACATACACGCACTCATTCCCAAAACACGCAACACCCCCGCAACCATACACGCACTCACACACCCCCTCTACATACACCCACGCACACCCCCATGCACCCACACAACACACAACACCCCCCCATCCCCCTCCCCTAACGGACGATCGACTTACCTGTTCTGTCGATCCTCCGGGAGGGGATGGGAGCCATGGGGGCAGCTCCGCCGACACCACACCGCCAACAGGACACTGCCGTGCCGAATCACAGGACGTGATTCGCTGGGCGGTGTTCTGTTGGCGTGGCGGTGGAGGTGGAGCAACCTCTACTTCCCCGCCGCCCGTCACTATGGCTGTTGGCGGCTCTCCATCGGAAAAACGACGTAGAGCTGCCAACAGTCATAATACGCAGAGTGGAAAACCACCACCACTGGCGGTCTTCAGCACGGCGGTCCCTCTGCGGTCTTGTAAAAAGACCGCTGAGGTCGTAATGGCCCCCATATTCTTCAATAAGGGGCTTGGAGACTACCCATTGCTTACTGTTCGCTGGCTTCATTGTCACTCTCCCTTGCTGCTTTCTAATTGGGCAGTTGGGCTGTCTTCACTTCCTCTTCTTTCTGCAGGAGGATGGGCCAAGTATTGATTGCTTCAGGTGTAGTAAGGTCCTTCTGCTGCTGGTGCTGTGGTTGAGGTACTATTTTTTTTTTAGTTTCTTGCTTCTCGATATCCCACCTCCTTTATCCCTGTTGCTTCTTTCGCTCCCACCTGCACCTTCCCATGTTGCTTCTTATCCCCGCCCCTGCCCTTTTTCCCTGTTTCTTTCTTCACTTCCAACTACCCTGTTGTGTTTCTTCTTACCCTCTCTCCCCTGTCTGTTTTGCTTCTTACCCACCACCTCTTTTGCTCTTTTTACTCCAACCCCATCCGGGTTGCTTCTAACACCTTCCACCCACGTCCGTGTTGCTTCTTATCCCACCCACACTTGCCCCATCCGTTTGTTCTTCTTCTTCCACCTGCCCCTCCCCTCTTCAAGTCCATGCATCTTCTTCCCATCCCACCTTCCCTGTTTCTATTTCTTCTTCACAATGCTGTTTCTTCTTTGACTCCCACCCGTCCTGTCCTTGTTTCTTCTTCCCCTCCCTTCACCTGTCCTGTCCTGCCCTGTCCCTGTTTCTTCTTCAACTTGTCCCTGTTTCTTCTTACTCTCCCAATCCTGTCCGTGTTGCTTCTTACCACTATACTCTGCTGCTCCTTATCGTCCCCCCCCCGTTTTCACATAGCAAATTTTTTGACGTCAGTACTACGTAAGCGAAAGTCATTGTTTGATATTTTATTTTGTTTCTTCTTTTTCTTTTACCTCTTATCTTTATAAGTGTATTTATGCCTATTTTTATTGATGTTTATGTATGTAACACTTTCATTATTGTTTTTAACCCCTTCGCTGCCAGGTCCTTTCTCCCTCTTGTGCCAGGCCTTTTTTTGGCTATTTGGGGCAGTTCGCGCTTAGGCCCTCATAACTTTTTGTCCACATAAGCTAGCCAAGCCAAATTTGCGTCCTTTTTTTCCAACATCCTAGGGATTCTAGAGGTACCCAGACTTTGTGGGTTCCCCTAAAGGAGGCCAAGAAATTAGCCAAAATACAGTGAAAATTTCGTTTTTTTCAAACAAATGGGAAAAAGTGGCTGCAGAAGAAGGCTTGTGTTTTTTCCCCTGAAAATGGCATCAACAAAGGGTTTGCTGTGCTACAATCATCAGCTTCCCAGCTTTCAGGAACAGACAGACATGAATCAGAAAACCCAATTTTTCAACACAAATTTGGTATTGTTCCTGGGACATACCCCATTTTTACGATTTTTTGTGCTTTCAGCCTCCTTCCAGCCAGTGACAGAAATGGGCGTGAACCCAATGCTGGATCCCAGAAACCTAAACATTTCTGAAAAGTAGACAACATTATGAATTCAGCAAGGGGTGATTTGTGTCGATCCTACAAGGGTTTCCTACAGAAAATAACAACTGAAAAAGAAAAATATTGAAATTGAGGTGAAAAAACAGCAATTTTTCTCTACCTTTCACTCTGTAACTTTTTCCTGCAATGTCAGATTTTTTAAAGCAATATACCGTTACGGCTGCTCATCTCTTCGGGTTGCGGGGATATATAGGGCTTGTAGGTTCATCAAGAACCCTAGGTACCCAGAGCCAATGAATGAGCTGCACCCTGCAGTGCGTTTTCATTCTATACCGGGTATACAGCAATTCATTTGCTGAAATATAAAGAGTGAAAAATAGCTATCAAGAAAACCTTTGTATTTCCTAAATGGGCACAAGATAAGGTGTTGAGGAGCAGTGGTTATTTGCACATCTCTGAATTCCGGGGTGACCATACTAGCATGTGAATTACAGGGCATTTCTCAAATAGATGTCTTTTTTTACACACTCTCTCATATTTGGAAGGAAAAAATGTAGAGAAAGACCAGGGGCAATAACACTTGCTTTGCTATTCTATGTTCCCCCAAGTCTCCCGATAAAAATTATACCTCACTTGTGTGGGTAGGCCTAGCGCCCGCGACAGGAAATGCCCCAAAACATAACGTGGACACATCACAATTTTTGACAGAAAACAGAGGTGTTTTTTGCAAAGTGCCTACCTGTAGATTTTCGCCTCTAGCTCAGCCGGCACCTAGGGAAACCTACCAAACCTGTGCATTTTTGAACACTAGAGACCTAGGGGAATCCAAGATGGGTTGACTTGTGGGGCTCTGACCAGGTTCTGTTACCCAGAATCCTTTGCAAACCTCAAAATGTGGCTAACAAAACACATTTTCCTCACATTTCGGTGACAGAAAGTTCTGGAATCTGAGAGGAGCCACAAATTTCCTTCCACTCAGAGTTCCCCAAGTCTCTCGATAAAAATTATACCTCACTTGTGTGGGTAGGCCTAGCGCCGGCGAAAGGAAATGCCCCAAAACACAACGTGGACACATCACAATTTTTGACAGAAAACAGAGGTGTTTTTTGCAAAGTGCCTACCTGTAGATTTTGGCCTCTAGCTCAGCCGGCACCTAGGGAAACCCAGCAAACCTGTGCATTTTTGAAACCTAGAGACCTAGGGGAATCCAAGATGGGGCGACTTGTGGGGCTCTGACCAGGTTCTGTGACCCAGAATCCTTTGCAAACCTCACAATTTGGCTACAAAAACACATTTTCCTCACATTTCGGTGACAGAAAGTTCTGGAATCTGAGAGGAGCCACAAATTTCCTTCCACCCAGCGTTCCCCAAGTCTCCCAATAAAAATGATACCTCACTTGTGTGGGTAGGCCTAGCGCCCGCGAAAGGAAATGGCCCAAAACACAACGTGGACACATCACATTTTTTCACAGAAAACAGAGGTATTTTTTGCAAAGTGCCTACCTGTGGATTTTGGCCTCTAGCTCAGCCGGCCCCAGGGGGGGTAGAAATGGCCTAAAATAAATTTGCCCCCCAACCCCTCCCCGGGAGCGACCCTTGCCTACGGGGTCGCTCCCCTTGCGTGACATTGGTGCAAAAAAAAAAAATCCCCGGTGCCTAGTGTTTTCTGCCCCCTCGGGGGCAGATTGACCTAAAATCGGCCCCCAAGGGGGGCAAAAATGGTCTAAATACAATTTGCCCCCCAGGGGAGCAACCCTTGCCTAATGGGTCGCTCCCCATCTCTAAAAAAACAAACAAACAAAAAAAAACCACACAAAAAAAATTTGCCCTGGCGCCTAGAGGTTTCTGCCCCCCCAAATAAATTTGTGCCCCCACCCCCCTGACACCCCCCCCAGGGAGCGACTCTTGCCTACGGGGTCACTCCCCTAGCGTGACATTGGCACAAAAAAAAAAATCCCCGGTGCCTAGTGGTTTCTGCCCCCTTGGGGGCAGATTGACCTAAATTCGGCCGATCTGCCCCCAAGGGGGGCAGAAATGGGATAAAATACAATTTGCCCCCCAGGGGCGCAACCCTTGCCTAATGGGTCGCTCCCCATCTCTAAAAAAGCAACAAAAAAAAAAAAACACACATAAAAAATTTGCCCTGGCGCCTAGAGATTTCAGCCCCCGGGGGGGGGCAGAAATGGGCTAAAATAAATTTGCCCCCCAACCCCTCCCCCGGGAGCGACCCTTGCCTACGGGGTCGCTCCCCCTTCGTGACATTGATGCAAAAAAAAAAAAACTGGTGCCTAGTGGTTTCTGCCCCCCTTGGGGGCAGATTGGCGTAGCAAAAATCGGCCGATCTGCCCCAAAGGAGGCAGAAATGGCCTAAATACAATTTTCCCCTCCAGGGGAGCGACCCTTGTCCAAGGGGTCGCTCCCTATCTGTAAAACAAAAACAAAATAAAAATCCCCGGTGCCTAGTGGTTTCTGTTCCCCTTGGGGGCAGATCGGCCTAATCAAAATAGGCTGATCTTCCCCCCAGGGCGGCAGAGATGGCCTAAAATAAATTTCCCCCCGAGGGGAGCGGCCCTTGTCTAAGGGGTCGCTACCCTTGCGTGAAATTCACGTAAAAAAAAAACCTCCCTGGTGTCTAGTGGTTTCTGTCCCCCTTGGGGGCTGATTGGCCTCATAAAAATATAAATATAAATTTAATTTGGCCCCTAGGGGAGCGACCCTTGCCTAAGGGGTCGCTCCCCACCTCCAAAAAAAAAAAAATGATCCCTTGTGCCTAGAGGTTTCTCCCCCCCTGGGGGCAGATCGGCCTAATAATAGGCCGATCTGCCCCCAGGGAGGGCAGAAAAGGCCTTCCAAAAAAATGCCCCCCCTGGGAGCGACCCTTGCCTAAAGGGTCGCTCCCTTATGCCAATTTGAAAAAACAAAGAAAATCCCTGGTGTCTAGTGGGCGTTTCAAAAGCCGGATTGCAAAGCAATCCGGCTTTTGAAACGCTCAGAGAGACTTCAAAGGGAAGGAAATTCCTTTCCTTCCCTTTGAAGCCTCTCCGGGCCTCCCCCACGTGATCCCTGCCTTGGGGGGGTGGGTGGTAAGCACATGGGGGGAGCGGTGCCTTGGACGAGATCACCTCATCCAAGGCACCCTAGGGGTTAAATGATAAAGCTCTTGATTGATTGTTTAAAGATCATTATGTTGACAGTCCCAGTTTACATACCCCACATTAAAGACCTAATTGTTTCAAAAACAACAGCCAGAACCGGACTTTAAGTGTATTTTGGGTTTTACTGAGCCTTGATTGCTTGACCTAGCTACCTGCAGAGAGTGTAGTTTACATAGTGTATTGTTTGGTTACGGAATGACTGTGGTACGCAATATTACCCTCATCTGGTACACCCCATTAATCACTGACTGCCTCAGGATCATAAGAAGAGGCATCACAGTGATCTTTACTCTAAGTGGTATAATACATCTGTTTCAGTGATCTGTTTGTCAGCTTTTCATTTCTCATATATCAGCTGTGGAAATAATGTGCTGGCCAAAGAGCTGGTTGTAAGAAAAAGGGAACATATTCTGGTTTCAAGAGTTCAGAAGATTGAGATAGATTTTCTTTCATGACTGAACTAGCACATACTACTAGAAATCTTGTCCCAGACCAACTTCAAGAAAAAAAAAGGCATGGACCAGTGACAATATTAACCCAATGAGAACACAACCCAGCACTTTACTGCACTAATGGAGAAACACAAGTGGTGAAAAAAGACATTCTTCTATGCAGCTACTATGCAGCATACAAAACTACAATATAGACCATAAAAAGACATCACTACTCTACTTGCATCTGGTAGGAAGAATTCCCATCAAACAAACTGAACAACATTCTTCTATAATTCTGCAACCCAGAATGCCAGAACTCAGATGTCCGTCAATCATAAGCCTTCTGCTACAAAATGGCCACATAATTCATATAAAAAGATAAACTGGATAATTACCTTAAGTATAAAACAGCCAATGCACCACTCTACACCTGAGAGTACCAAATATGCCATCCATAGCCACCTTCAGAACCGTCTCCAAGAAAGAATTCCATTAACTCAAAAATGGAAACAGACCTTAAGGATCACATGCAGACAGGCGTAGCCACGGAGCCGAGCATGGCGCACGCTTAACTGTTCGGCTCCGGAGGGGCCGACTTTAAATTGGTGCCTGGATGCGCTGAAACGGGCGGTCTCGTGCCCAGAGAGGAGAGGGACGACTGCTGCGGACGGGGGGGACCGCGGAAGTGCGGTCTCGCCCCCTGGAGCGGGCTGCCGAGTGACTGGGGCTGCCCGGGACTGCGGAGAGGCCGCGGCCCTGTCGACGGGCGGAGCCGGGACGCGCTGGGCTGGGAGGCTCCCCGTTTCGGAGCACTGAAGGTGAGCGGCCGGTACGGCCGGGGCTGCTTGAGCGCGCCCGCGGCCCTGGGGGCGGCCTCCGACGGACTTGTGCGCCCCGGAGCGGGCCTGGACCCACGAGGTCGCCGCCGGATTGCGGCTAAGATCCCAGATTGGGCGGTGTGCTGCGCCCGGCGTTGGATTCGGACGCGGGCCCACCCTGAAGGGGGGAGTGCAGATCGGAGCGTCTGGTGGGGGCACCTGCCGGTGGCGAGTCGGCCTCCTGCTCGGGGGCGGAGCCTGGTGCCTCCTGGCTGCGGGACTGCATACAACGAGGAGACGCAGAGACGAGGGGCCCCCCGGGGCTGCCCGGTGAGGAGTCCGCTTTGGGTACACCCCCCTGGGGAACGCACAATCGGAGCGCCAGTGCCTGCTGCCCGGGAACCCCCGGATGCCGACGACGGGACTCCCTACGCCCAGGGCGACCCGGGACGAGCATTGATTGTCCTTTGTGGGGCGGGGCAGTGTGGAATCGCCCTGCGCAATCCGCCATCGTCTACCAGAGTTGGGGGCCAGGTACCCTTGTTCCCAGGTGCGGAGCCCCCCTTGGTTGACCGGACCAATGCCGATCTGAGGGCCTGCTACACCCACCCCTTCTACGCACAACGATGCAAATCTACGAAAGCACACCAGCCCCGGTTTAGCCCAAGACTGGTTTCTCATCTATGGAGTAGATGGGACGCGACCGGGGGACTGAGCACGGCGCACGCATGATCGTTTGGTCCACGAGGGGCCACCGGCGGACCCAGGCCTGAGCGCATGGGATCGGGCGATCCTCTATCGCGGGACGGACGCGGTAATCCGTGCGAACGTGAGGGGCCGTTGGGACCTGATTGCGGCGCCGGCACTGACCCTCGGTGGAACCGGACTACACAACGTTGGTGGAGACCCTTGACCCGGCCGCTTGCTGCCGCTTATAGCGCTGGGAGTAGCTGGCGGAGTGCCTGGGGCTCTCCCTGGAGCGATAAGACCCAGAGACTGCGACAACGGTGCCCTGGGCTAGTAGACAAATTAACAGCAAACAGCATAAGCGCCTGAACTGTGCGCTAGACTCACTGAGTCGCCCCTCCCTGCCTGGCCAATGCCCCCCAAGGGCAGACATAAGAGCAAAGCCATGGACCTCCTGACACATACACCACTGGGGGACAATGAACCGACCATGCAGAGCCAGTCGCAAATCAAAGTACAAGACACTCTAGACAAGATACTGGGAGCCATTGAGGACACCAAATCCACATTACAGCGTGACATCAATCAGGTGGCAATAGAGGTGGGCCTCCTGAGAGCCGATCATCACAAATTGGCCGACAGAGTAAAAGAAGTGGAAGCAACGCTAGCGGAAGTCGTCCCAAAACAAGAAGACGTATCAGCGGAGGTGACCTCCTTGGCTGGCAGAGTGGCGAAGCTCGAACAACGAGCTGAAGACGCAGAAGGTAGAAATAGGAGGAACAATATTCGCGTGGTGGGCCTCCCTGAGGGGGCCGAGGGGACGAATGTAGTGGAGTTTCTGGAGAAATGGCTAAGCACAGTTGTCGCACCAGGATGTCTGACCCCCTTTTACTCACTGGAGCGAGCACACCGTGTGCCAGCTAGACCACTCGCTCCTGGCAGGCCACCTCGAGCAGTAATAGCTAAACTCCTGCACTACAGAGACAGAGACATCCTCTTACAGAAAGCCAGGGAAACGGGCCCGTTTAAAGTAGCCAATGGCGAAGCAACATTATTCCCTGACTTCACCTTGGAGGTCCAAAACAAGCGCGCCTCCTTCTTAGCCGTTAAAAGAACCTTGCGAGAAGAGGGGATACAGTACTCGCTGCTCTACCCAGCAAGACTACGAGTGATTGCGGAGGGGAAAACCACGTTCTTTCAAACTCCAGAGGAGGCATGGGAATGGCTCGAAAGATCTGGGACATGACCGACGCGACCTGCACCGGAGAACCGCGGAGCGGGCGGGACCCAGCGGGCCCCGGAGGGGAAAAGACCCAGAGACCGCCAGAAAATGGCGCCAATGCGGACACAGAGAGAAACTGGCAAGAGAGAGGCCCTGGAGGCGGCGGCCAAGGTGGGTGGAGAGTCATCGCCCCGGGAAGTCTGTGAAGAAGAATCGGACGATACGGTGGTGTCCTCGCCCAATGGCTCTGGGGATTCGACTTACACACCAAGAGTGACCCCGCAGACCGCTGACGAACTTGCATAGATCGAACCCGCACCGGCGCTGAAAGGCGAGACAAGATAAGTAGTGAAATGGCCCCTCCGGACCTGGCCACTCCCCCGGACCTGACTCTTGCCTGTCAGTCCTGACTGGCGAGTATTGCATTGATGTGTTTGAATAATTTGCAGTGTTGCAGAACTTATTGGGCAGCCTACAGTTCCGGAGGTGCCCTGGGGATGGGGAGTTGGGGTTTGCAGTTACTAGTTATATCGGCTACATGTGCGAAATGGTATGAGCATGAGGAAGGTACAAGCTTATGGGGGAATCGATCGGGGCCATGGGCGTGCCGACCCTACATACAACAGGCCTTGAGAATAGGATGGCGGACTACAATATCATAACTTGGAATGTTAGGGGGATGGCTACTCCTGCTAAGAGACATAGAATTCTTTCCTTTCTAAAAAGGAGAGGGGTGCAGATAGCTATGTTACAGGAAACCCATCTCGCACCCGGAGAGGGAGAGAAACTAAGGCGGAGATGGAGAGGACAGGTGTTTGCCACAGAATATTCAGCTTACGCAAGAGGAGTCCTGATTTGGATTAGGGCGGGGGTCCCCTTCACGATTGATTCCTCCAACATAGACAGAGAGGGAAGGTTTGTCATATTGGAAGGGAAATTACAGGGGCTCCAGTTGACCTTGAGTTGTATATACGCCCCCAACCAGGACCAGACATCATTCATAACGGACCTGTCTAGGCACCTCACTCGCCAACACATGGGGGAAGTACTAATAGGAGGAGACTTTAAAGCAGTGCTCGACATTGACTTAGATAGATCTACCCCCCCACTACAGGGAGCAACATCAACCAAAACAGCAAAAAAACGAGTTGGGTGGCTAGACGCCTGGGGGCTGGTAGATGCTTGCCGGTTTCAACACCCAGCGACCAGGGATTATTCGTTTTATTCGGGTCTCCACCAGGTACACACTAGAATCGACAGGATAGTTTGCACTGCGGGACTGGGTCGAAGTATGACCCATGCTGAGTACCTTGCCCGCACAATATCAGATCACAACCCTCTATTACTGACACTGAGAGTACCACAGGACAGACCCTCCACACCGTCATGGAGAATGCTCCCGACAGCGCTAGAAGACCAGGCATACAGGGAGGAATTACGATGCTACCTAACAGAATTTATAGAAACTAACCAGGGATCCACTTCCGCCAGAGGCATAGAGTGGGAGACACTCAAAGTGGGGACGCGGGGTCACTGTCTTGGACAGTCGGTGGGGATAAAACGTACCCTTGAGAGAGAATTAAACACACTGGAGAGGGTCATACATGAGGGGGAGCTGAGACAGGGCTCCGCAGGGCAAATGGATGAAGAGTACGAACGTGCACGTAGAGAGCACTCCCAAGCTGAAGAGCGACTTAGATGCCATAGTATGCAAAGATACTTGCCATCCATACAGTCAGAGGAGGGGAGATCCGGTAGACTTTTGGCATGGCTGGTGCGCCCGAACAGAGATAGTGACCCTATTGCAAGTGTAATAGACAGGGGGGGAACACGCAGACTCAGCCCAGAATCCATTAACGACGCATTTAGAGATTACTATACACACCTATACAGGAAGCCCACAGACTTGGGGACGGGGACCCTTGACAATTTCCTATCTCGGATACCCCTACCGGTATTGAGCCCAGAGGGCAGGGTCGGCTTGGGGGGCCCAGTGACCGCGGATGAGACAACTGAAGCAATTGCACAGTTGGCCTCTGGGAAGACCCCAGGTACAGATGGTCTTCCTATGGATTTTTATAAAAAGTATAAATCCTTACTAGTTCCCAGACTGATAGAAATGTATACGGAATCAGCAAAGAACGGAGAACTCCCACGCACACTGCTTGAGGCATTGGTAGTGCCACTTCCTAAAACAAGCAACAGGGAGGTATCAGTAACAGACTTTCGCCCACTATCAATGCTAAATAGCGACTTTAAGATCCTCAGTAAGATCCTGGCCAACCGGCTATTACCTCTTAGGCCCACCCTGATACATCCTGACCAGAACGGTTTCATACCTGGTCGCAGCACCTCTCTAAACCTTAGGCGTATTTTCTCTATCATACATATGCCCAGTGAATCGAAGCCGCCAACCGGGACCATGTTAGCAGTGGACTTTGAAAAGGCCTTTGTCTCAATTAGATGGGACTACCTGAGGGCGACAATGTTAAAGATGGGTCTGGGTGAGGGCTGGGTCGAATGGGTGGACCTGTTATACTCATCCCCACTGGCAAGGGTCAAGACAGGTAGGACAATCTCTAGCACTTACCCAGTGCACCGAGGAACTAGACAGGGATGCCCCCTATCTCCATTGTTGTTCGCCCTGGCGATGGAGCCCCTGGCGGCCTGGATACGAGGGGACGGAGCGGGCAGAGGGATTCAGTGGGGACCAACTGATCACATTATTTTGCTATATGCAGATGACATCCTGATCTATCTTAGAGATGGGGCGAGTGGTCTCCCCTGGGCCCTGAACGCCCTCGAGGAGTTTGGAGAGGTGTCAGGATTAAGACTTAACCGTAATAAAACATATGTGTTCCCCCTGATGCCTGGATATAGATGTCCTGCAACATGCCCAACAGACCTGAAATGGGCCCCACAGACATTTAGATACCTGGGGATCCAGATCTATCACGACGTGGGAGACTTAAGAGAGGGCAACCTTGGTAGTGCGCTCCGATCCCTGAGATCCTCAGTAGAATTTTGGCGCTCTCTGAAACTGTCGGTGATGGCTAGAGTGGCGCTTTCCAAGATGATCATGCTCCCCGACTTCTCTATTACTTCACCAATTTGCCACTGTTAATACCCCGAGCATGGTTCCGCGATCTGAACACATTACTCAGAGAACTAATATGGGACAATGGGCGCAGGCGAACTACACTTACAACTATCTGCAGACCACCCAACACGGGTGGCCTGGGAGCCCCCGACTTTGAGGCATACTACCTGGCATCCCAATTACAGTGGATACCCGGCTGGCTTGCGGGCCGGAGCCAACTGGATTTATATACAGCCCAGGGAGCAATTGACACGGCGTGGATTGCGGCATGCATGACGAACAGAAAGATAACCCCCCCCTGGGAACAATATAATGATAAAAGTGGCAATGGCATGCTGGAAAAGATGCACGAAAAGGGTGGGAGTGGGCCCTCCATATTCCCCAGCTCTGCCCCTGGCGGTGCTCGCCATAGAACCTAGGGGGAGGGGGCCGGGAAGCACGGGACTTGGCCCCTGGTTGTGGGGATTTGCTGAATTAACGGAAGAGGGTGTTCCCGGGGGGAAGTTCCTGCTTTACGGGAGGCTAGTACACACTCTTAAGTCTCACTGGGACACGGTGAATGCGGAACCTACCACACATGAGGTCCTGCACTCACTGTTGACATTAGGGGAGGAATCACATCTGATCACCAAAATATATCGGGCCCAAGTTGAGGCAGCCTTAGACCCATTACGGTCGCTGAGAGGACGGTGGTAGGGCACAATTGGGCAGGAACTAACTGACTCAGAGTGGAAGAGAATACTGGCCTACCCCCGGAAGGTATCACGTAATACACGGTTAAGATATATTCAGTATAATTATTTACACAGAACGTACCTCACGCCTCACAGACTGTTCCGTATATATGGAGGGGCTTCGGGGACTTTCCCGAGATGCGGAGGAGGAGGGGCGGATTTTGACCACATGGTTTGGACTTGCCCAGCGATCCAGACAGGCTGGAGGGAAATATTGCCCACCCTAACTGAATTGTTTGAGTTTGAGTTGAGACCCACCCCTGAGCTGTGCCTGCTGGGCCTCAGACCAGCTGCGCTTTGCGGAAAAGTGAAGAGGCGCTTTCTGGACCTTTCCCTGGCCCTTTATAAGAGACTAATCTCGAGGGGCTGGAAGACCACAGATCACCCTCTGCTGTCCGACTGGAAAAAGGATATATCAACATGGACTAGAGCTGAACTACAGGTCCTAAAAGCAGAAGAAGCCAGGAATATTCGCCAGGTTCCTATAGCTCCGGGGTGGGAGAATTTAATGACAAGCTGGGAGAGTATAAATAAGAGGCTGGCAATCCCAGTAGGAGAAACCAGTGAAATCCAATCCACACCGAGGATGGAACCAAATGGTGGAAGCACATAGATAGGCACCCAAAAACAGACCCAAACCACACATAGATCACACCAAGAGTAAGGGTGTGAGGACAGTTGGACCTCTGACCCCCACTCCACTGACAGTAATAGCAAGCAACGTGAGTGACCCGCCGCCCCCACGGTGCGCCAGTGCGCCCTGGGTTGACATCTTCCCCCACCCAAAAACGGATACATTATAGTACCTTCAAGCTAACAATCACAAAAGCCATTCGCACAAAGCCGTAAAGTTGACCTTTTGGGGTCCTTTGTTTTCTTTTTTCTCCCCTTCCTCCTTTCCCTACCTCCAACTAGTCCAATATGATTGTCACCAGAAACTGTATATCACATACCTCGTGTTCTCCCTCTCCCCCACCTTCCTCTTCCCCTCCCACCACACTTATCTTCCTGCACCTAACCCCTTATGCCACCCTCCCAAGTTACAAGGAAGAAGGGGTTCAAGTTTGTTGTTTGATTGTTGATTATGCAGAACAGCGAATTGAAGAAAGGAAATACGCCTTAACAAGTAAATGAACACAATTTGTTGAATAAAGAACATTAAGACTAATGATAATAAAAAGTGCAAACAATGAGCAAAAAGCAGAATATAGCATTATAAACAAAAAATGCATGTAAAATGAACAAGTATAAAACTGTGTAACAACAAAATGTTAATAAAAATATATTTTAAAAAAAGGATCACATGCAGACATTATCGCTCCAAAGATCTTTAAAGACGTCCTTTGAACAATCTGTGCAGGAAACATAGCTCAGAACATTGTGAAAAAAATTGCTAAAGCTGGAATACTTTCCCAGGGCTAAATATTTCATATGTCAAGCCCATCATCAAGAAGAAGGACCTTGACTTACACAACCCAGCAAACTAGAGGCAAATATCCAATGATCCATTGCTGGGCAAACTATTCATAAGAGCAGTCTTTTCACAACCCTAAAGTTTCACTGCAATTAATATTGATCCACAGTTTAGTTTTAGGCCAGGTGGGGGCCCTGATATTTATATGAGGGTGCTGCTCTACTGCTTCCTGATCTATTAGCAGCATGTTACTCGGTCAAAAACTAGACTCTTCTACTTAGGCGCCTAGATCTCTAAGTATAGGAACAAGCACTAAAATGGGTTGCCTACTTCCTTAAGACTGGGGAAAAGACGGCATTCCTACCTTCTTTCACATAATATCCTTACATCCTAAACTGTGGTGTTCTCCAACGAACCTTCATATCCCCCTCTCTTTTTTTAACATCTAATTCACTCTGGACCTGATCAAATCATCCAACCTATCATACTGTAACTAAGCGAGTAATACTCAAATCATCCTAAGAGTAGATAGTCCAGAAGGTTTACAGGAATCTGGACTAAACTGAATGCCTCTGCATCATAGATACATATATGATAAAGTCTCATCTACAGCTTAACACTGCAAAAACACAGATCATAAGTTACAGACGAGGGCATTAGCATCAACCTAAAAACATATTAACCTGATGCCCCTCCAATCACATCAATACGTATATACAGAAACTTCATCCAAAATAGGACTAGTAGGTCCTTTTCATGTATTTTTGTCTTTTGTTCAAGTTCTTTGTCCAAAAACACAAGCGCAACTAACACATTTCACGTTAACAAAGGCTTCCTCAGGGCAGCTTCAGTCCTAAACTAGTGTCAGTCAACACGGACAAACAGCGTCACAATGTATATTCAGAAATCCCTGTATACTTGTAACACAAACATTGTATATATGGTCAATCCGTACATACAGCCTCACTAAGAGGGACTCATGGTTTTCTTTGCATCGAACATGGCTTGGATGAATGACTTTGAAGTTTTTAAGACTTGCATTTCTTTCGATTTCAAAACAGTATGCACTTTAGCACTTGTTAGCAGTCTGAGGGGCCTGTGGTCTGTCTGACCCCAGAGTCCCAAACAGGTATAGTCTCAGCTTCTTCAGTGCCCAGACCACAGCAAATGATTCTCTTTCAATAGCACTCCACCTCTGTTCCTGTGGTAATAGTTGTCTGCTAATAAAGACTACTGGTTGGTCTAGGCCCTCCTCATTCAGCTGTGCTAGAAACGCCCCAATGCCATGATCTGAAGCGTCTGCATGATGAAGTTTTTGAAGTGCTCATGGGCCCTGAGCACAGATGCCGTGCACATGGTTTCCTTTAGAGAGTCAAAGGCTTTCTGACAAGCCTGTGTCCAATTCACCAACCTAGGTTGTTTCTTAGATGTGAGTTCTGTTAAAGGGGCCACTGTGGTGCCATATCCCTTAACAAATCTGCGGTAGTACCCAGTGAGACCCAGGAAGGCCCTCACCTCGGTTTGGGTTCTAGGTGGTTGCCAGGCCTTGATTGTCTCAATCTCGGTCTGCGGGGCTGCAACTTGCCACCACCTACTAGGTGCCCCAAGTACACCACGGAACCTGCCCAATCTGGCACTTATTGGCCTTGATGGTCAGGCCTGCCTGCTACAGAGGTGGAGCAGGTGTTCCTCCCAGCTGGAACTGTAGATGGCAATGTTGTCTAAGGAGGATGCGCAGGAGGCACCCTGCCAGCTAGGACCCCGTTAACCAACCGTTGGAGGTTAGCGGGGGCATTTTTCAATCCAAAGGGGCATTACTCTGAACTGGTAATGTCCCTCAGAGGCAGAAAAGCAGATTTCTCCTTAACCTCCTCAGTCAAGGCAATCTGCCAGTACCCTAACATGAGATCAAAGGTACTGAGGAATTTGGTAGCGCCTAGCCTGTCTACGAGGTTATCAGCTCGGGGGATGGGTGAGCATCTGTCTTTGTGACAGATTTGAGACCCTGGTAGTCCACGCAGAACCTAAGTTCTGGCTTGGCACCGAGAGCGGCAACCTTGGGGACCAGCACTACAAGGCTGGACTAGGGACTGCTGGACTTCTCATTCACCCCAAGAGCCAGCATCTTGGCAACTTCCTCCTTAATGCTAGTCCTCAGCTTGTCTGACAACCTGTAAATTTTGTTCTTTACATGGGGGCTGTCTCCTGTGTCAATGTCATGGACACACAAGTCCATGACAGTGACCTCTTGACTTGCCTCGAGCTTGCTCTTGGCCTTCTTCCAGAAGCGCTGCATCTGGTTGCAGAGGGCCAGCATGTAACTGACCACATCCTGGGGATGCGGGGTTCCTGGGAGCTTTCCCCCACCCCTATTTTACTATGCTTAAGGATCCCCTGATAGGGTACCCGTAGAGAATTCCAAAGGGGCTGAACCCCACCCCTTTCTGGGGCATCTCTCTATAAGCAAAGAGAAAGCATGGCAAGAGGGAATCCACTTAAGCCTCATGGCCTCGGGGAGGCCTGTGGTCATGCCTTTCAAGGTCTTGTTGAATCTCTCCACAAGACCATTGGATTGAGGATGGTAAGGGGTGGTGAACCAGTAGGTCACCCCACACGCACCCCACATAGACTTCATGTATGCAGACATGAAGTTTGTGCCCCTGTCATACACAACCTCCTTTGGGAATCCCACACGGGTAAATATCCCCATCAGAGCTCTGGTCATCACTGGTCCAGTCACTGTCCTCAGAGGGATTGCCTCTGGGTAGCAGATTGATTCACCAAAACCAGGATAAACCTGTTGCCTAAGGCAGTCTTTGGGTCCAAGGAACCAATGTCATTTATCCCCACCCTTTCAAAGGGGGTGCCAACAACGGGGAGTGGGGTCAGGGGAGCCTTGAGCCTTTTCCCTGTCTTCCCACTAGCCTGACAGGTTGGGCAGGCCCTCCAGAATGCATCTGAGGCCCCCCGCATTCGGGGCCAATAAAACTGGGTGACTAGCCTGGCGAAGTTTTAGTCTTGCCCCAAATGTCCCACCAGGGGGATGTCGCGAGCTGGACACAGAAGAAAGGCCTGGTAGCACTGTGGAACCACCAGCACACGTGCTGCCCCAGCCTCTGGCACCTTGGACTCACTGTAGGGGAGAACAGTCTCCCAATATATATGGTGATCACCTGTTGCTTCGCCTGCTGCTTGGGCTGAGGCATGTAGCCTCAGACCCTCAAGAGTGGGGCATTTCTTCTGTGCCCCGCAGAATTCCTCCCTGGTTGGACCACCCTCAACTTGCCAGCCAGCAAGCTCAGGTAGGTTACCCAGGGTAGCAATGTCCTCCCCAGTTGGCTCAGGGGCTTCCTCCTCAGGTACCCCGTAAACCACAGCGGGAACTTCTGGGACCGGTTTCCTTCACCTCTTGCCCCTCTCCTTGGCAGCTGCCTGGGCCATTGTTCTGGGCTCCAGACGCCCTTCCTGGGTAGCCATGGACCTTGTGGTCATGCAGACCCACTCAGGCATACCTAACATCTCCAGGTGAGACCAGAGCTCTACCTCCTTCCAGCTAGTGTATTCAAGGCCATTGCCTAACAGACACTCTACAGGCATGGCAGAACTCCCAGCTACTTTCAGAGTACCAGAGACTCCCCCCCAAAGGGAACTAGGGCCACCGGTAGGTGACTCTTACGATTGTCAGCGACTATGACCTGGTGGAATGTATCGGGGATGACTGCTGACACCAGCTGACCCCTGACCATAGTAATGCTGGCTCCTGTGTCACGCAGAGCCTCCACCCTTTGCCCATTGATGGTAACCCACTGCCTAGTATTAGCAGGCATGTGGGCTTTTGGCACAATTTCCTCTTCTCCCAGGGACACTAGGGTTACCTCTATCTGCTCCCCAAAACTATCTGGGACTACCTCCTCCCCAAGCACTACACTAGCCAACCCTGGTGTCTGCCCTCCAGTGGGGGGCTGTGCCCTCTTAGGACACTTGTAGTCGCCCTTGGAGTGACCATACTTGGTGCACTCTATGCATTGGGGTACAAATCTCCCTTTCTTACGGTCAAAGAATCCTGGTTTCTTTGCAGAATCAGGTTGGGACTGGTTACCACTATCCCTTTGGTAATTGTTTTGGGGGTCTTTTGGGAACTCCTTATTTTTAAGTTTTTCTCTCTTCTCTGTCTTCTGGTGGGAACCCTGACCACCTTTGTGGGTATCCCCCCAGATACCTTTTTGGACACTCTGGTGCTAGCCCAGAGGTCTGCCCCCTCAGCAAACTTCCCAGGATCAGTCAGCTTACTGTCAATCAAGTACTGGCGCAACTCTGTAAAGCAAACACTGAGCATATGCTCTCTCAGGATTAAATTATACAACCCGCGTAATTATTTACTTTACCACACTGCACCCATCCATTCAATGCCTTGCTAGGGATATCAAAAAAGTCTACCCAAGTTTGTCTGGAGAGTTTGGTGCTGTCCCTGAGTTTCTGGTGATACGTTTCGGGGGTCAGCCCAAATTTGGCAATCAAAATGGCTTTCATAGGGGCATACTTGTTCAAGTTCCCAACCTCTAGTGTGAGAAGTGTGTCCCTTCCAAGTACTGGCACATGTTTCCACAAGCCCGCGTCCCACCCCCCCCATTGCTCTTCAGGAACCACATGAGCCCTTAGTGCAACTTCATAAGCAGCAAACCACTTATCAATGTCATCTCCCACCACATAACTTTGCACCACGTCTTTGGGTATACAAAGTTTTTGTCCCCAGCAGGTCCTATATGTATGCTGCCACCATCACTGCTGGACTCAGACAGCCTAGACTTTAGCTCCAGCTCCTTCAGACTCAGTTCATGAGCCAAGATGAGTTTCTTTTCAGCCAAGGCTCTCTCAGCTGCAGATGCCTCAGGTTGTCTGGCTGCTCTCTCAGCCTCTCTTTATGCTCTCCTCTTGTCTGCCTCCATGTTTAACCTGGCCATCTGCAGTTGAAGCTCTCTCTCCTCCCTCCTTTCCTCTACGGCCAGGCTGTGATTTTAGACACTGCTCCCTAGTTTTGCAGGGGGCACAGATCCAGGGGTGTCATCCCCCGCTGCTGGTGGCAAATCCTCTAGGGAGCCATCCTCTGGCTCTTCCACTACAACATTCTCTTGTGAACAGGCTTTTGCCCAGGCCTTCAGCACCTTTTGGTACTCCTCCTTCTTGGAGGTACCCCAGGTAGGTACTCCCATCCCCTTGCAGAACCCTTTCAGCTGGCTGACAGTGTAGGTCAAACTCTCCAGCTCCTCCTTGAGACCCATCCAGGGACATGTTGTTTAGGATTAGGTTAAAATGTCAAGCAGAAACAAAATGCAGCAAAAAGACAACAAATCAAATTGACCTTTAACTGTGGGTAGGTAGTATACACATAGCTATTGTATGTCACTGCACAAACACAAGTCGATTCCTCACCGCTGATCACCAATGTTAGAAATGGGGTCTCTAGTTGGCGGAGGTATTCACCCTTGTCCAAATATGGACCAGAATCCTAGTCTGGATAAGTCACACACAATCCATATTATCCTGTGCCCATCCTCTGGTAGCTTGGCACTGAGCAGTCAGGCTTAACTTAGAAGGCAACGTGTAAGTATTTGTGCAATAAATCATACACCACACAGGTTTAGAAAAATATATGATGTTTATCTGTTTAAATTAAGGTCAAAACAATAAAGATTCAATAAGCACAAGTTGAAATATCATTTTTGCAAGATTACAAAGAGTCTTAAATCTTAGAAATCAACAGTTGTCTCTTGTTAGGACAAAGTACCTGGTTTGCATCACAATTACCACGCACGTAGACTGCAGAAGAGATGTGTGGAAAAATAAGGTGTGCGTCGGATCTTCTGACGCTGCACAGATGATGCTTTGTTTCTTTCCAAGCTGCAAGGGGCTTTGTGTCGATTTCTGGCGTGCAGTCTTGGTTCCTCACTGCAATGCAGGGATCTTTTAGTGCCCAAGAACAATGCGGGAAAAAATCCTGGCCATGTGGGAAGAAGTCACAGGCGTTGCGTTGATCCGGTAGGCGATGCGTCAAATTTTCTGTCGCACGGTAAGCGCTCCGTTGATTCTTCACTCAGGAAATCGGGCTGCATTGTTGCGGCTCGCTGTGTGTTGATCTGGTAGGGCTGTGCGTCAAATTTCCGGTCGCAACACAGTCGCTGCATTGATCTTCACTCAGGAAGTCGGGCTACGTCGGTCCAGTTTGGCTGTGCAGCGATTTTCTCGTCACAGGGCAGGCTGTGCATCGATTTTCGGCACACAAGGAGTTTCCTTGAAGAGATGAAGTCTCTTTGGCCCTGAGACTTCAGAAAACAGGAGGCAAGCTCAATCCAAGCAGTTGGAGAGCACTTCTCAGGTTTTGAAGTGCACAAGGTCCCCTTTCAGTTCAAGCCTGTCTTACAGGGTCCCAGTAGGGGGTTTGGCAGTCCATTGTGTGAGGGCAGACCACTAGCCCTTGAAATGTAAGTGTCAGGCCCTCCACCTCCCAGCTGAGGAAGACCCATTCCGTATGCAGATGAGTGCAGGTGTGACTGAGTATCCTGTGTTTGCGGTTGTCTGGGTAAAAATGCACAAGGGAGCTGTCAACCAGCCCAGACGTTGATCGGAGACAGGCTGTAAGGCACATATGGATTTTAAGTGCAGAGAAATGCTCACTTTCTAAAAGTGGCATTTCTGAAATAGTAATATAAAATCCAACCTCACCAATAAGTAGGATTTTGTATTACCATTCTGGCCATACTAAATATGACCTGATTACCTCGTTCTGATCAGAATCTACCACTCAAACAGTATATTAGGCTAGCCCTAATGTCATCCTATGAAAGGAGCAGGCCTCACTGTAGTGGAAAACGAATTTAGGAGTTTCCACAACCAGGACATATAAAACACACATGTACATGTCCTGCCTTTTACCTAAAATAGCACCCTGCCCTATGGGCTACCTATGGCCTACCTTAGGGGTGACTTATATGTAGAAAAAGGGGAGTTTAAGAATTGGCAAGTAATTTTAAATGCGAACTTGAAGTGGCAGTGAAACTGCACACACAGGCCTTGCAATGGCAGGCCTGAGGCATGGTTAAGGGGCTACGTATGTTGGTGGTACAACCAGTGCAGCAGGCCCACTAGTAGCATTCAATCTACAGGCCCTAGGCACATGTAGCACACTTTACTAGGGACTTGCAAGTAGATCAAATATGCCATTTGGGTATGAACCAATGTTACCATGTTTAAGGGAGACAGCATATGCACTTTAGCACTGGTTAGTAGTGGTAAAGTGTACCGAGTCCTAAAACCAGCAAAAAGAGTCAGAAAAGTGGAGGGAGGCAGGCAAAAAGTTGGGGGATGACCACCTTAAGGCTGTCATGTCTAACACTGTCCTATAGTTTTCAGAAATAGACTCAAAGATACTCTGCCCTACACGCTTTACATATCACACTAGATACCTATGCTCGCCCGACATGCTGGGCACGATAAGGGGAGCAGAGTACTTGGCTAGGACTATATCTGACCATAACCCCCTTCTTCTATCATTGCAATGGGTAGGCTTGCAAACCTGTATCCTGAGTTGGTGTCTAAAAGGAAAAAGATTGGAAGACCCGATGTTCCGGAAGATGATTGGGGAATGGATCCAATATTATTTTTAGGATAATGAGGGGTTGGCAACATCAGCACTCAGTGAATGGGAGGACTTTAATGTTATCATCTGGGGACAATGCACATCGAAATCAGATGGAGTCTGACGGATTCTGCTGACTCAGGTTACCACACATGAACATTTGCTCCGGGAGCTGGAGCAGCTTCGTCCTGAACGGCCAGACCTCCAGCAAGAATTACTGGAAGCCAGGGAGAAGGTAGTGGAGCATGTGGAATACCTCATGTTTTGATTATACAGATCATATGATAAGAGTGCATGGCAGGAATGGACAAGACTGGCTCCTTGTTGGCCTAGTTGACTAAAGCTGCCATGCATCGAGCTCCGATCTCGGAATTTGTCATAGCTGCAGGAGATAGGTTTGATAAATAAGATGAGATCAATCGGACTTTTACAGGATATTATACCACACTGTACACCAGCGATAGTAGATGGCACCTGGTATCCAGCGCTTCTTGACTGACCTACCTGTGCAGGCTCTTGCCTAACAAGGTGAAGGAGCTGGGGAAGGATATATCAGTTGAAGAGATCAGGGCGGAGGTGAGGGAGTGTCCTGGGTATAACTTCCAGGAACGGATGGGCTCCCAGTGGAGTTCTATGTGACATACTTTGACCTGTTTGCCCCTGCCTAGATGCCTTTTTCATTGAGGCACTGAAAGCCCATGCCCTGCCCTCTTCCTTGCGAGAGACCCTCATAGTCCCCCTGCTTTAGCCTGGGAAACCAGCTACAGATGTATCAGCATGTAGGCTGCTACTGATACTAAATACTGATTACAAAATACTTAGTGAAATCCTGGAGCAGAGCCTACTGCCCCACATGCCGGGCCTCATCCACACTGATCAATCGGTATTCATATCTGGCTCTGAATATGCAGAGATTACTGGCCCTTTTAAAGGATAGCCTAATCGTACCAGACTGGGATGGCTTCATGTTTGTTGACATTGAAAAGGATTTTGACAGTCTAGAATGGGATTATCTTCGATCCTTAATGACCCAAACGGAGCCGGGGTGCGGGTTTGTGGAGCGGACTCAATTGCTTTATGCGTTTCCCACTGGGAGGGTCCGCACAGGGAGGACTATTTTGATGCAATACAAGATAAAGAGGGGAACTAGACAGGGGTGTCTAATGTCATTGTTGCTCCTCGCCATTGCAGTGGAGCCGCTGGCAAGCAGAGCCCATACTGGCGTACCCTATGTTGGTATTCCATCTTATGGGGGGTCACTCACTATATTTCCTTGTACACAGATAATATGGTTCTCTTTCTTTGAGACATATGAACGGAACCTGAGAAGGTGATGAACTTCCTCAACGGCTTCTGGGGGCATCTGGACTGTGCTTTAAGTGGCTACAACTGTGGCCAGGCAATGCCTAGCTGTGACCTGGCACTGTTGGCTGAGGGCATTCAGAAGAACTTGGACATGCACAACATACTCCATAAGGCTTCGGCTTTAGGCCCTGCTTATGCATGTCCGAGGGATTGAAATGGGTCAACTCCAGGACTGGATTGCAGCATGCATAGATGCTGTAGGTGCAATAGACATCAACTGGGAGTTTCACTCCTTTGATGAGCTGCAGGTGGAATATGACCTTCTGGCAGGGCAATATCTGCTCCATGGTACCCTGACTGAGGCAGTGAGGAAACTCTGGGAGACACAGGATACCAAACCCCAGATGCATCACTGTTGCCAATTTATATGCAATACTGCCTATTCCTGGAGACTGGTGTCAGGCCTTTATGGGGCACTTCGGGCGGACCTGCTGTTGCCACTGCTCAGCTGAAAGAGAAGTATGAGGCAGGCTTGGGGATACCCTTGACTGATATAGACTGGGTCTAAATGTGGGAGGTCACCCCTAAAGTATCCCGCAATGCTTTCTTCAAACGTATTCACTATCACATCTTGTTTAAGACATATCTCACATCTCAAAATCTTAACACCTACTTTCCGCTCACCAATTATGAATGCCATAGGTGCCGTTTAGAGGGAGGAGGTTTTCTGCACATGCACTGGAGCTGTGCACATCTGGCCTCATACTGATCAGAAATGTTGAGATTGCTGGCTGAGAGAACTTGCTGGACCTTTTCCCTAGTTTGTCTGCTGGGGATTATCCCCGTCAGGCTAAGCACAGGGTTAGAGATTCATCGACCTGGCCCTGATATGCCAATTGGCATATAACAATGTAGTGGAAAGACTCTGTTGGTCCCAAGTTAAGACAGTGGAGAGCTGATGTGCTCAGATGGGCGACCTGGGTAGGCTCATTGCTTAGGGAGGCCTACCAAGGCAGGAGGCCGATGGACTTTTCAAGAGCTTTGAAGGTGTTAACTGACACACTGAAAGTGGGTGTTTTGCTTTACTGCTGACCGAGCCAGAATACACCCACTGAAAAGAGTCAAAAATAATCTCTGGAATGCGCTTCTTAGTCTAAAGAAGACATTTATAAAATCACTCTGCAAGGCTTGTGAAGAAAGGTCAGTACAACCGAAAGTGCACCTTTAAAATGTGCACAACAATAAAGTGAGAACATGTACTAAGAATCTTCAATCTAATTAGTAAAAATTCATCACCATGGGGCCTGTGAGGAAATGCCTCCTGGCATGGTTACCCCCTACCTTTTTGCCTTTGCTGATGCTAAGTTATGATTTGAAAGTGTGCTGGGACTCTGCTAACCTGGCCCCAGCACCAGTATTCTTTCCCTAAACTGTACCTTTGTCTCCACAATTGGCACAACCCTGGCACTCAGGTAAGTCCCTTGTAACTGGTACCCCTGATACCAAGGGCCCTGATGCCAGGGAAGGTCCCTAAGGTCTGCAGCATGTCTTATGCCACCCTGGGGACCCCTCACTCAGCACATGCACACTGCCTCACAGCTTGTGTGTGCTGATGGGGAGAAAATGACTAAGTCGACATGGCACTCCCCTCAGAGTGCCATGCCAACCTCACACTGCCTGTGGCATAGGTAAGTAACCCCTCTAGCAGGCCTTACAGCCCTAAGGCAGGGTGCACTATACCACAGGTGAGGGCATATGTGCATGAGCACTATGCCCCTACAGTGTCTAAGCAAAACCTTAGACATTGTAAGTGCAGGGTTGCCATAAGAGTATATGGTCTAGGAGTTTGTCAAACACAAACTCCACAGTTCCATAATGGCAATACTGAAAACTGGGAAGTTTGGTATCAAACTTCTCAGCACAATAAATGCACACTGATGCCAGTGTGCAATTTATTTTAACATACACCCAGAGGGCATCTTAGAGATGCCCCCTGAATACCTACCCGACTTCTAGTGTAGGCTGACCAGTTTCTGCCAGCCTGCCACACACCAGACATGTTGCTGGCCACATGGGGAGAGTGCCTTTGTCACTCTGTAGCCAGGAACAAAGCCTGTACTGGGTGGAGGTGCTTCTCACCTCCCCCTGCAGGAACTGTAACACCTGGCGGTGAGCCTCAAAGGCTCACCTCTTTTGTTACTTCGCCCCAGGGCATCCCAGCTAGTGGAGATGCCCACCCCTCCGGCCACTGCCCCCACTTTTGGCGGCAAGGCTGGAGGAGATCATGAGAAAAACAAGGAGGAGTCACCCACCAGTCAGGACAGCCCCTAAGGTGTCCTGAGCTGAGGTGACCCCTGCCTTGAGAAATCCTCCATCTTGAGTTTGGAGGATTCCCCCAATAGGATTAGGGATGTGCCCCCCTCCCCACAGGGAGGAGGCACAAAGAGGGTGTAGCCACCCTTCAGGGCAGTAGCCATTGGCTACTGCCCTCCCTGACCTAAACACACCCCTAAATTCAGTATTTAGGGGCTCCCCAGATCCCAGGAAATCAGATTCCTGCAACCTGAAGAAAGAAGAAGGACTGCTGAGCTACAAACCTACAGAGAAGGAGGAAGACAACAACTGATTTGGCCCCAGCCCTACCGGCCTGTCTCCAACTTCGAAAACCTGCTCCAATGACGCATCCGACAGGGACCAGCAACCACTGAAGCCTCAGAGGACTGCCCTGGACTACAGGACCAGGAAACTCCAGTGAACAGCAGCTCTGTTCAAAATCTGCAACTTCTTTGCAACAAAGAAGCAACTTCCAAGGACTTCACGTTTCCCGCAGGAAGCGTGAGACTCTACACTCTGCATCCGACGCCCCCGGCTCGACCTACAGAAAACCAATACCTCAGGGAGGACTCCCCGGCGACTGCGAGCCCGTGAGTAACCAGAGACGACCCCCCCGAGCCCCCACAGCGACGCCTGCAGAGAAAATCCAGAGGCTCCCCCTGACAGCGACTGCCTGTAATAAGGGACCCGACGCCTGGAACCAACACTGCACCCGCAGCCCCCAGAACCTGAAGGAACCAAACTTCGACGCAGGAGTGAGCCCCAGGTGACCCTCTACCTAGCCCAAGTGGTGGCTGTCCCGAGAAGCCCCCCCCTGTGCCTGCCTGCACCGCTAGAGTGACCCCAGGTCCCTCCATTATTTCCTACCTGAAACCCGATGCCTGCTTTGCACACTGCACCCGGCCGCCCCTGTGCCGCTGAGGGTGTGCTTTGTGTGCCTACTTGTGTCCCCTCCAGTGCTCGACAAAAGCCCCCCGGTCTGCCCCCCGAGGACGCATGTTCTTACCTGCTGGCAGACTGGAACCGGAGCACCTCTGTTCTCCATAGGCACCTATGTGTTTTGGGCACCTCTTTGACCTCTGCACCTACCGGCCCTGAGCTGCTGGTAGGGTAACTTTGGGGTTGCCTTGAACCCCCAGCGGTGGGCTGCCTATGCCCCAGAACTGAGACTTGTAAGTGTTTTACTTACCACCTAATCTAACCTTTACTTACCTCCCCCAGGAACTGTTGATTTTTGCACCGTGTCCACTTTGAAAAATAGCTTATTGCCATTTTTACAAAGACTGTACATGATATTGTTTTCATTCAAAGTTCCTAAAGTATCTAAGTGAAGTACCTTACATTTAAAATATTGATATTAAATCTTGAACCTGTGGTTCTTAAAATAAACTAAGAAAATATATTTTTCAATATAAAAACCTATTGTCCTGGAGTAAGTCTTTGAGTGCGTGTTCCTCATTTATTGCCTGTGTGTGTACAACAAATGCTTAATACTACCCTCTGATAAGCCTACTGCTCGACCACACTACCACAAAATAGAGCATTAGAATTATCTACTTTTGCCACTATCTTACCTCTAAGGGGAACCCTTGGACTCCGTGCACAGTATTTCTTACTTTGAAATAGTATGTACAGAGCCAACTTCCTACAGGGCCATTCTGGTTCTTCATCTTTCTCTCAGTAGTTTCAAGCCGTAGACGCTGAGATCGGCTGCGGAAGAGAGAGAGAGAGAGAAATATACCCTCATGGGATGTCAGGCATTCAATGTCAAAATCCTGACCAAAGTCTCTGAATTTCCCACTGTCAATCCTGGGTCTCTTATATACCTTAAACAAGCCAGAGGGGAGAGTTCTAGAAAACCTATCCCCACTCCCTGTTATTCAAAGCTACTTCAGGTCACGTTGGAAATGGCCAAGTTCTCAAGGTATCCCTCCCAAAATTAAACCATTCCCTGCCGTACTATAAACATCATCCTATTACATCCTTATCTTGCTGACTGACTGACTCCCCCACGTTATGTCCTAGCCCTTGGTGAGAAAGAACATGCAGACATGCAGAATAAAAACATGAACGAGAAAACAAGTTGCAAAACATGTTTTATATGAAAAATACTTACACCTTTAAAGTGCTGATGAAGCTAAGGCTAAGCTGAATACAAAATGGAGTCTGTACCTTGTGACCGCTAATGTGACGGTGTATAGCTAAGCCAAGTGCAAAGTGGTGCGACACGGCGTCAGTGGTCAAAACAAAAATATCACTACAGTGGGGCAAGACGAAGATCGAGCCACTGAGTCAGGCTAATTGCCTTATAGCCCCACCAAGTTACTACTTGGAAGCCATAAGAAACCATAAGTTTGGTGGCTTACTAGCCTCGTGAAGCTGGCTGACACCCAGAGTGGGTTTGAGGCGGTCAGTGGCACACAATAAAATACCACTTCTTGGTTATAGAGGATGCCGCACCATTCCACACACACTAGCAGTCGATTTTGGGATGGAGAATAGGACATCACAAAGTTCAGTGGGGGAGGAAGGTGAGAGGGAATGGTTTTGGCTGGGTAGTTAAGGTTTGTTTTCTGGAGATAGTCCTGTTGAAGTGGAGCGTTAAATAATCACCCTTTAATTCTGATGGCGGGGTTTGACAAGCATGGCACAGTTCCCTGTCCGTCCAGTGTTCACTGCTGTGCTTATGGACAGGAGCTGGGGTAAGACAAAAGCCCCCTTGAAATACGCTGCATTCTGATGTATTGTGTCTGATGCTTACTTGAAAACTTCAATAAAATCTGTTCACCAAAAAAAAAAAAAAAGACTCAAGGGTCAATGCATCATCAGCATTTGATGATAAATGAAAATGTACATTTTTGTCTGTACTCAATAAAGGATCCATATAGATATTGAATAGTGCTAGGCTCAAAGAAGACCCATGAGGGACGCAGTGCATTTCTACATACACCAAGCTTGGCCATTCTGGACAAGAGTACGGTGTGAAACACCATGTGAAAATACCGCAGAAAGGTCCAACAGTAGCAGGTGAATTACCAGCACAGTTAGATGAGATGGGCCCATTTCAAAATGATCCTGAGCATGTTTCTACATTAGATAGCTTCAATTAACCACACTAAAGCATCTGGACAGGTAAACCACAAGGCCGGCATATTATAGAAAGCTCTACGAAAAATGCTGGCCAAAGGGGGACTCCTTGTGCAACACTGCAGGTCCCAAAACTTAGGAATCCGACCTATGTTTAACTCCCTACCGTGCTACTCATGTAAGAGGACTGTATCACAATCCAAACAGGCAGATCTTTGATGCTCTCTTTTCTTCACTTACTACATATGCAGCCTCATAAGACAGCAGCGTGGTCGGTCTTAATGTAGCACCCAGTACAGAAAGACAACTGGAATCTCCTTTATAATAACTAAAAATAATTTTAAAAAACCTACAGAGTTAGCTAATACTGCCAGCATATCGCAAAACGTAGGTTGCATGTCTATCCCTCACTCTCACTCACACACACAAACACACACACACTCTCTATCTCTCTTCCTCTCTCTCTCTCTCTCTCTCTCTCTCTCTCTCTCTGTCTCTCATGTGCTTAGGCATACAAGCATATATACACACACACAGTTACAGGTACACACTCAAAGACAGACATACATATGCACTCTCTAGCACACACAAAAACACATTCAGGCTGCTAAACACAAAAACTTACATTAGGAATGCCCACGATTGTCAACTCACCTGTCTGCAGCATACGAGAAGCAGGCCCACAAGCTTCCACCCAATCAGAAGCCAGAATAGTGTTGAAGATGCAGAGGTAGACCTTTTTTCTCTATTCCATTGTTAGGGCAAGAGGGTGTGTGATTGACAAGCCCTGAAGCTTTATTGTGTGACATGCTGCACTGTGTGACGCTAGTGCAGCAGCATGTCCAATATATGTATTGTGTCTGAGTGAGGCCTGAGGGCGGAGACCTGCAAGGGCTGGATACCCTCGAGGATGATTAGTTGCGCTTTAAAAATCCTGTTTGATTGATTGACACATGCACAATACAGCTGGTGGAGACGTCTTTAACTGGCAAGGCAATATTACAGCTTTTACATGAAGTCAAACGATCCGTGAGATAGTTTGTTTCCATGTAAAAGCTGTAACATGCCAGCGGTAGTGGCAGACAGAGGCAGTGGGTTGATGCCCTAGCGCTCCCTAGCGGTAGCTGCTGCTGCTGCTGCAAAGCGAGGTGTCTGATAACACCATAACCTCACCCCAGGGGTCATGAAGAATAACAAGGAAACACTTCCTACATAGGTAGGGTGACCGCCCGTCCGTAATTTTCACAGACTGCCCGTAATTTCACCCTGCTGTCCGTTGTCAGTGATGAAAGTCTTAATGGATAGCATTTGTCCGTAATTTTAGCCTTTCACCTAAAGGACAAAATGTAATTAGGGCAGATCAGTTTCCCCAGCAGGATTGAAAGGCAGGGAGTCTCCTGTGCTTTGAGGGAGGGAGGGGCAGACTGATAAGAAAAGGCCTTCTTGCCAGGGTGTCGCCTTCCCTAAAGAAATGCAAATGTGGTGCAGTGGAGAGTAGAGTATAGTGCTGTAGAGTGCAGTGGTGTATAGTGGAGTGATGCAGAGTAGAGTGGCATAGAGTGCAGTGGCTTAGGATGCAGTAGTACAGAGTGGAGTGGTGAAGAGTACAGTGGCGGAGAGTGCAATGTTGCAGAGTAGAGTGTCAGTGCAGTGGGTCAGAGTGGCACAGAGAGCAGTGGTGTAGAGTACAGTGGTGCAGAGTAGAGGGCATTGGAGTACAGTGCAGTTTAGAGTGCATTGGCATAGAGTGCAGTGGTATGGAGTGGCCTGGGGCAGAGTAGAGTGGCATACGGTAGAGTGCAGAGCACAGTAGTGCAGGGTAGTGCAGTGGCATAGAGTGCAGTGGCGTAGAGTGGTGCAGAGTGGAGTAATGTAGAGTGGTGCAGTGCAGAGTAAAGTATAGTGATGTAGAGTGCAGTGGCTTAGAATGAAGTAGTACAGAGTGGAGTGGTGAAGAGTACAGTGGCAGAGAGTGCAATGTTGCAGAGTAGAGTGTCAGTGCAGTGGCGCAGAGTGGCACAGAGAGCAGTGGTATAGAGTACAGTGGTGCAGAATAAAGAGCAGTGGCGTACAGTGCAGTTGTTTGGAGTGCAGTGGCATGGGGCAGAGTAGAGTGCAGTGGACTAGAGTGGCATACAACAGAGTGGCAGAGAGTGGTGCAGTGGCACAGAGTGCAGAGCATACTCAAGTGGTATACAGTGCAGTGGCGTAGAGTGGTGCAGAGTGGAGTAGTGTAGCGTGGTGCAGCGCAGAGCACACTATAGTGCTGTAAAGTGCAGTGATGTAGAGTGGAGTTACGCAGAGTAGAGTGGTATAGAGTGCAGTGGAATAGAGTGTATTGGTGCAGAATGAGATAGTACAGAGTAGAGTGGAGTAGAGTACAGAGGCGGCCAGTGCAGTGTTGCAGAGTAGAGTGTCAGAGTGCAGTGGCATATAGTGCAGTTGTAGAGTGCATTGGCGTAGAGTGCAGTGGTTTAGAGTGCAGTGGCATAGAATAGATTGTTTCAGAGTAGAGTGCAGTGGCATACAGTGGAGGGGTGTAGGGTTGAGTGCAGTGGCATATAATGCAGTGGCGCAGAGTGCAGTGGCGTAAAGTAGATTGTTTTACAGTACAGTGAAGTGGCATAGAGTGGAGAGGTGTTGGGTAGTGGGGAGTTGCATAGAGTGTGATGGCATCGAGTAAAGTGGTGTAGAGTGCCGTGGCATAGAGTACATTAGAATGACAAACAGTGTATTGGTGTAGAGTGCAGGGGCTTAGAGTTGAATGTTAAGGAGTAACGTGCACTAGCATAGAGTGTATTGTCACAGAGTGCAGTGGCGTACAGTGCAGTGTTGAAGAGTGGCATAGAGTGGAGTTGTGCAGACTAGACTGGTGTTGCCTAGAATGGAGTGGTATAGCGTACAGAGCGCAGTGGTTTAGAGAAGCGTAAAGTGCATTGGCATAGAGTAGAGTGGTACAGAGTAGAGTAGGGAGGCGTAGTGTGAAGTAGCATAGAGTGTGGTGGCAGAGAGTGTAGTGGAAAAGAGTGCAGTTTCCCACAGTGCAGTGGCATGGAGTGGTGTAGCATGGACTGATGCAGAGTAGGGTGTAGTGACCATTACATTGCACAGACATACAGTTTTTCAACTAAAACTATACAGTGCACAGACAATGATGTGTGGAAATTGCATCACCTAATGCAATGATTTGTTTTAATCATACAAGGGTATTTTCTTCCAGCACAGTTCAGAATTAACAAAAATGTGCCTCATTTGTACTCCTAATTCTGATATGTTGTGAAGTTTATTTAAATGTTGTCATGTGATAGAAAAAACTCTTTCCTAACCCCAGTATAGAGCAAGATTGTTCCATAAATCCTCTCACTTTGAAGTCAGAGAAAGAAAAGTAAACACTTAGGCCCTCATTATGACATTGGCGGTAAATCCCACTTACCGCCATACCGACTGCCGCCAACTAAGCGCCGTGGCAGCGGATATCCGCCAACCATATTATCACACACACATACCAATCCGTAACTATACAGCCACACACACAAGTCCGCCAGCCCAAAGGTCAATGATAAACTGGTGGTATCCAAACCCACACAGTTACGCCAACAGAACAACGCCCACAACATTATGACCCACGAATCACCACAACGGACATTCAACGGCGGTAAACCATTGGTAGTACATACCGCTGCGCTCAAAATACACACACACACATGCAAAGCAACACTACATTGGTCAATTCAAACTCCACACACTTGACACATATACAGTCATCACACCCACACCACTATAAAACACACACCCACATTGCCCACAACCCTTTATGACCACAAACAATTGCCACCAGAGAGAGACAGCAAGAGCACTCACACAACCAGAGCCACATACCACCATCACCTATACACCACCCACACACCTCACAACACACACCCCAACACATCACCCTACATACCCACACCACTCACACCACACTCATGGCACCACAACAACACCCCAGGTTCTCTGAGGAGGAGCTAAGAGTCATGGTGGAGGAAATCATCCGGGTAGAGCCACAGCTATTTGGATCACATGTGCGGCAGATATCAATTGCTAGGAAGATGGAGCTATGGCGGAGAATCGTAGACAGGGTCAACGCCGTGGGACAGCACCCCAGAACAAGGGATGACATCAGGAAGAGGTGGAACGACCTATGGGGGGAAGGTGTATTCCATAGCGGCAAGACACCAACTCGCTGTACAGAGGACTGTCGGTGGGCCCCCACCTCCTCCCCCACAACTAACAACATGGGAGGAGCAAGTCTTGGCAATCCTGAGGGCCTGGCCGGAGTAGGAGGAGGACTGGACTCTGGTAAGTCAATTCCTATTACTATCACTCCCTCTACCTGCATGCCATCACATACCCCTACCCACACCCATCACTCCATCACCTCCCACACACCCCACCATCACAACCCACTCATCCCAATGCCAAGCCCTGCATGCAGCGCCAATGCATGGACATCCCTCACAGACCTGCATGGACACCTATCAGCACAGCATCCACACTAGAGAGAATCACCTTGCCCACCAAATAACAACTCACACAAGGCAAAGCTGGCAGGGCAATAACAACCATAGAGGGAAACACACCTATGCACAATATGTCACACGCAGAAACAAAAACACTGCATTTACATTCCCACCGGTAACCCACCCAATGTCACCGGTGAAGAGGTGCCAGCAACATCCAGTCCCCCCACAGAAGAGGCCCATAGTGATGACAGCAGCTCTGGTCGCCTGGATCTGGATGACCAACCCGGCCCATCAGGGACCTACGGACAATCGGTTACCCAGACAGACTCTCACACCACCACAGAGCTTCCCCCTCAGGAAACACCACCACAGCACCCACCCAACGGGCCCATACCATTGTCCCCAGGACACGTCATCACCACTAACAGGGACCCCAGGCCACCCCACAAACACAGGACAATCGGGGACCTAGGGTGAGTGGCAGTGGGCACACAGTTCAGGGGACAGAGGCACAGGACAACAGGGAAGCTGGGAAGACTGCTGTGCGACAGGGATAGGACAGGCCCAGAGAACCGACCCTCCAGGAGGCACTGACCGCGATCTTGGGAGCATACCAACATTCCCAGGATACGCTGGGCTAGATCCTGGACAAGTTGCAGGAGAACATGCGGCTGCAGGAGGGACAGTACTTGGGGATCAGGGAGGATTTGAAGGCCATCAACACAACCCTGGTCTCCATTGCAGGGGTGCTGGCAGACATGGCCAATAGTATGAGGGAGGCAGTGGCACACCATTGGGCCCCTGACACTAGCCAAACCACTGGACAGCCCTCCACCTCCCCTACCGCTAGTGGCTAGAAGGCCCCGCCACAAGACCAACAGGCCACCAGCACCCCTCCCCCTGCAGAAGGAGAACCACCCCGCAAACGTTCCCTGCGATCCAGGCAGAAGCCAAAGACTATTACCAAGACCCCCGCCAGGAAATAAGACTCTCCTGATTGTCACCCTTGTGTCCCACTCTGTCAACCTGTCCACCTTGAACTGCCATTGCTCCCCTTCCTATGTCCCCTTTGACAATTTGACAATGCACCTGTGATACAAATAGACTGGACTCTAACCTGGACCTTCCTACATCATCACCCCAGCCCACTACACTACCCCCTCTTCTTCAGAGCACTGCAATAAACACACTTTGATAAAATACAAGTATGGTGTATGTCAAATGTTTTCAAAATGTATTCATTGAACCAGGTTCAAACATTGCAATTCAACTGTACAGTAATGTTTACATAGGAAAGACCTTTAGTTGGCTGAACACACCAGGAGCAATAGTGGGGCACCAACATCTGATAAAAGAGATGCCAAAGGGTACAGTGAGTGGGCATAGAAGTAGGAATAAACAGCCTGCCAGTTACAATGTCATACATCAAACTGTCAATTATATGTCTATTAACACTGTCTTACCTGTGTCTCATTGGAAGTATTGACGAATAATTGCACTTCTTTTGTCCTCTGCCTCTTCATCTTCACGTCCACAGGATCCACTGCTGCTACACGGCCGTCTCCAGCCTCCTCCTCCGGAAGAACAGGCACATGGCGTCACAAGGCAAGGTTGTGCAGGTTATACAGCTTGCCACGATGATCTGGCAGACCTTCTTCGGTGAGTAGCACAGGGATCCACCTGTTAAATGGTGGCACTGAAACCTGGCATCAGGAGGGTGAAGGTCCTTTCTATAATCCTTCTTGTTCGCCCATGTGCCTCATTGTAACGTTCCTCTGCCCTTGTCCTGGCATTCCTCACAGGGGACAAATGCAATATGTGTTCCATCTATTGCCCCAATGATGTTGGGGATATGTCCCATTGCATAGAAGTCAGCTTTCACTGTGGCCAAATCCTCCACCTGGGGGAAAACGATGTAGCTGCACATGTGTTTAATCAGGGCAGACAACACTCTGGTCAGCACTATTGAGAACATTGGCTGTGACATTCCTGCTGCCAAGCCCACTGTCACTTGGAAAGAACCAGTTGCCAGGAAATGGAGCACTGATAGCACTTGCACAAGCAGGCTCCAATTGGGCACACAGCTCTGTGATTGTGGCCCTGTCAAGTCTATAGGTGAGGATAATGTGCCTGTCCTCCATTGTTGCCAAGTCCACCAGGGGTCGGTACATGGGGGGATGTCTCCATCTCCTATTCATCCGAAGCGGTTGCAATCTATGGGGCAAAAGAGTGAGCAGCTGGTCATTATCTGTACATTCCAACCACTACAGTTCAATGCATATTGTGATTGTAACATTATTTTGGTGCGATATGTCCAAATTGTGAATTTGTGTACTGTGACGCAGTTAGGATCCATGGCCTGCACCCCTCGCCCTTGAAATGGCGTCCACCTGTCCGGTATAGAGGTACAGGTGGAAATGAGTTAATTCCACTTACGTTGTGTGCCGTATGCGGGAGACGGTCGAGAACCGCAGTGCAACTTCTCATTGGTTATCATTGGGCCCTACTGACCTTCAACAGGAGAGAACCTACACTGCAAATGCTGCTGTGACCTGTGTCTGGAACCGACCACGGCTCGTGTTACTGGGGAAAGGGCCCCTGCCTTCCCCTCATCAAAGTTGGAGAGACTGGTGGATAGGGTCTTCACCCCGTACCGACTGCTGTATGGGCCTCCGGACCAACAGGTGAGTACACCGTGGGTACGATGCATTGAGCGTGAATGCATGGAGTGCTGTGTGTGAAGGCATCATGTGGAGGGGGGGTTGGTGGATGGGCCCTGGGCAGCGTGCTGCATGTATGCTGGGCCATGTCTGTGCTAATGGAGATGGGAAGGGGCATGGTGGGCAGGACGGTCGGACTAATACCTTTCTCTGTGTCTATTTCCCTGCAGGTCAGCGCCCATCAAAAGAAGGGTATATGGCATGCCATCGCCAAGGACATGCGGACCCTGGGGTCTACGGCAGGTGGACCACCCACTGTTGGAAACGGTGGGAGGACCTGAGACGCTGGGCACGGAAGACCGCGGATGCCCAGCTGGGGATGGCTTACCAACGAGGAAGGAATGCCCGTCGAACCATGACCCCTCTGATGGCCCGCATATTGGCGGTGGCCCATCTGGAGGTAGATGGGCGCTTGGGGGCATCACAGCAGCCACAAGGGGGTGAGTACAGTGCCCTTCATTACTACTAACGTCTGGTGGGGTGGTATCCGGGTGGCGGGTGTTGGCCCTGTGGGTGCCCCTAGGCCAGGCCTGGCATTGCAGAGTAGGTTCCATGTTGGGCAGTGTTCTGATGGGAAAGTCCTCCAACCAAGCTAGTAGGCATCCACTCCTGGGCAGGGGTCTGTGGGTCTCAGGTATGCTGCAATTTGCGTTAGGTGTCCCAATCCATGGGCTGGTGACTATCATTGTGACTGGTAGTGCATTGCCTAATGCGTAGGGCTGTTCCATGTGTGTGAGTGTGTTGTGTACGCCAACGGTGGTGTTGTGTACGCCAACGATGGTGTTGTTGCCGCCACTGACCAAGTGTATCTCTCCCCCCCCCACTGTTTGTTTTGTCACCCTGTCCTTATGTGCATTAGCATCATCTGGCGGAGGAGCAGAGGCACCGGTGACGGAGGGAGCTGCATCCCACAGGACCCAGGAGGCCTAATCCATCTACAGTGATGCACCAGTGGGACGGAGGGCGAGGGGAGCACCATGACGGAGACTGGAGGGGGCAGTTAAGACACGGACACCTCCTCCGATGGAAAATCCCTGGTGGCGGTGGACACCTCTGTGCCCACCTCAGCTACAGGTACAGCCATCGCCCCCCGTACCAGCACCGCCCTCCCAGCAGCCCCTCAGTGAGTTTCCTGTGCCTGCTCACCCAGGAGGGTGTGCACCTCCTGCGTCTTAGGCACCTCAGGCCCTCCCCCAGTTAGCCCTGCTGCCCTGAGTGAGGAGGCTATTGACCTCCTGCGATCCATCTCTGTAGGGCAGTCAACGATTGTGAATGCCATCCAGGGACTGGCAGCCCAAATGCAACAGACAAATGCATTTCTGGAGGGCATTCACACTGGCTTGGCGGCCCAACAGAGATCAAGCCAGGCTCTGGCAGTCTCTCTGATGGCAGCCATTGTCCCTGTTTCCACCCTCCTCCCTCCAACTTCCTCTTCCCAATCCCATTCCCCTCAACCCCAACCTACCCCAAGCACACAGTCAGATGAGCAGGCACCCAGGACAACACACAAGAGTGGACATGGCAAACACAAGCACCACAATTCATCCCACAGGCACTCACACAAACACCATCCAGAAGCAGACATGCCAACATCCACTGCCTCCACTGTGGCCCCTTCCTCCACCTCACCCACCTCCCTCCCAGTTGCATCTCCACTCACACCTGCATGCACTACATCCTTATCCACTACCACCATCACCAGCACATATCAGTACACACCCCTCACTGGCAGTCACCACCCCCACATCCATGCACACATCCTGTGTCCTCTCCCACTGTGTCTGTGCCCCCACCTCCCAAAGTACACAAACGCAAGCACTCACACACCCAACAGCCATCCACCTCACAACAGCATCCAGCCCATGCACCTGCACCCAAACACAGCAGACTGACACCTCCTACCACCACTCCCTCTTCCTCCACTCCCAAACCATCTCCCTCTTCCGCCCAAATGTCCCTAAGAAGCTTTTCCTTGCCACCACTGACCTCTTCCCTAGCCCCCCCCCCCCGGTACCTCACGTCAGGCCAGGGTGGTCAAAACCCAGGCAAGCACATCAGCCACCCAGTCCATGGGCACAGTAGTGTCCCCAGCAACTCCAGATGGGGAAAGATCCTGGCCACCAGCCAGCCAGACGGAAAGGGTCCCTGCCCCAAGTGCTTCAAGGAACGGCAAGGAGCCAGCCCCAGCTGCAGGAAAGAAGGGCAAGGAGCCAGCCCCAGCTGCAGGAAGGAAGGCCAAGGGGCCTGCAACAGCAGGCAGTAGAGATAAAGGGGCCTGGTGCTGGGACTCAGTCGGAGCCATCACCACTAACCATGGTGGTGCAGCTGTATGAGGCTGCAGGGGATGGGCTGGAGCCTCCCCCTACCACTTTCCCAGGGGTTTTAAAATGTTCAGAAACATAATAAAAATGTTGTTGTTACTTTCTCTTTAAGACAGTTGGGGTAGATTTGGGTAGGAGTGATGGCCTTGACACAGTGCTGAAGGGCATTTATTCACTACTGAACAAGGACCTATTGTGACACCTGAATGTAGCACACCAGGAGTCAATCACAAAAAGACCACATTGAATAAGTAGTGCTATGTTAAAAAAAAGAGTAAATACATGCACTGATAACATAGTGAGGCATGGCCTCTCTTGGGTGTGTCTGTAAAACTGACGTTTGTTCTTGAATTTTTGTCCTGAATTTTGACCCTTCGTCCTGATTTTTTGTCCTCAATTTTGACCCTTTGTCCTGATTTTTTTACAGTCTTGTCCAGAATTTGCCTCAAAGCCAGGCGGTCAACCCTATACATAGGGCTCATTGCTAAGACAATACTTTCTCAACCACTCACCCTCAAAGATACCAACAGACCCGATCCAGGCGGGAGACCCCGATTTTTTAAGCCAAAGAAGGCTTTGTTTTCGCTGCCTTCTGCCTGAAATTGTCTGTGCTACGGTAGAAGTCAATGGGAGAAATACATTCTCCCAATTAATTATTTTGATAAAAATCTCCCACGTTCCTCTTCTAAAATGTAGGCATGTATGCACCCCTATATAATAATCGAAGCTACAATACAATAATGCCTTCATTGGTACACCAAAAAATTGCATACCTTCCACAGTTCTAGTTATGAACAACGTTTTTAAAAAGAACTGTTTATAAAGTATTCCCTTTAGCCCTTCGGGTGTCTCCCTACCACAAGCACTGCCACTGGGTTGTGACTGAATTAACCGTAAATCCTCGCGGCGTTTCAATGCAACTACTGTAGCACTCAGTCTGGGTTAAAAAACATCAAACCTGAATGAGAGTTTAATCCGGTTCACGCAAAATGCTCCTTTAAAAAACGTGACATTTTGGGGCATATTTATACTCCGTTTGCACCGAATTTGAGTCGTTTTTTTCGACGCAAAACTAACTCCATATTTATACTTTGGCGTTAGACGCGTCTAGCGCCAAAGTTCATGGAGTTAGCGTCATTTTTTTGCGTGAACACCTTCCTTGCGTTAATGATATGCAAGGTAGGCGTTCCCGTCTTAAAAAATGACTGCGATGCATATGCGTCGTATTTATACTCCCGGGCAAAAATGACGCCCGGGAGTGGGCGGGTCTAAAAAACCCGCATTTGCGCCGGATTTTAGCGCCTGGGTCAGGGCAGGCGTTAAGGGACCTGTGGGCTCAGAATGAGCCCAGAGGTGCCCTCCACTGCCCCCAGGGACACCCCCTGCCACCCTTGCCCACCCCAGGAGGACACCCCAGGATGGAGGGACCCACCCCATGGACATTAAGGTAAGTCCAGGTAAGTATTTTTTTTTAAAAAAAATTGTGGCATAGGGGAGCCTGATTTGTGCCCCCCTACATGCCACTATGCCCAATGACCATGCCCAGGGGACAGAAGACCCCTGGGCATGGCCATTGGGCAAGGGGGCATGACTCCTGTCTTTGCTAAGACAGGAGTCATTTCAATGGGGATGGGCGTCGTAAAAAAATGGCGCAAATCGGGTTTTGGCGATTTTTTTGCCTCAGCCTGACTTGCACCATTTCTGGACGCCCATACGCCATTTTCCCCCTACGCCGGCGCTGCCTGGTGTACGTCGTTTTTTTTAACGCACACCAGACAGCGCCGGCGGCTAACGCCGGCTAACGTCATTGAATAAATACGGCGCCCGCATGGCGCTTCAGAATGGCGTTAGCCGGCGCTAATTTGTTTGACGCAAAACTGCGTTGGCGCAGTTTTGCATCAAAAAGTATAAATATGGGCCTTTAGGTCCAGGTGCTGTTTACGATGTATCGCACGAAGCTAGGGCGCCATCTTGTGGAGAATTTGATGCATAATCGTAGACGATTCACCGCCTCTTTATTGTATTGTGTTTATGTTTCTTTGGATCTGTGTTTGCCACGTCCTTTTGATTTTACTAAAAATACATATTTGATATATATTTCCTTTTAGGGACTTTCGGTCAGCATTCAATCTATCGCTCTGTCATTGTGATATTCACATTTATCTTTCGCCCACCACTGATTGGGGGAATGGATCAGCCCACTTCAACCATTGTATTAAAAAAGATCACATCCACACAAAAAGTAATACAATTCACAGCCAGGGACTAGGACTACTATGGCAAGTTGTGCTTATTGAGACCAAAATAAAACCTTATGATCTTAACCAATGCGTTTATTTTTTATTTTTTCCACGAATATTTTATACGTTTTATAACAGAACATACAAGAATACAAATAATGAAGTACCATTGCGATACATATTCAGGTTGGACAGACAAACCATTATTACAGCATATGATATACAAGCAACATACCTGAGAGTGATAGGGATTGAGGAGTTGTCACATACAGTTGAGGATAAGCCCTGTGGTGAGTGTGTCCATAGTTTTTTCCTATGCGATGTATAGCATGTGCATGGGTCGCATTAAAGGTAAAAAAAAATGGTAGCGGGGGCAGTGGGATGTATGAAATATGAATACGTATGTGCTTAGGGTCCGAAATCAACGATGCAAAACTGTTGGTGTCGTGTTCTATGTACTTGTTGTCTAAGGTTCACCACACTTGAAATTTTGGGGGAGGGCTGTTGTTTAGTCTGGGAACTATGTGCACCTCTAAGGTATGAGACCCATGCCCACCAGGTGTGATGAGATAAACGATTAAACTACTTCCATTCGGAAAGGAAGAATTTAACTGCAATCGTTAATAAGAGGTCCTTTAGCACCATGTCGCTAGCATTCGGGTTTAGTGAGTTAATGGAGGCCCAGGGGCCTAGTGCTATCAAGTTAGGGTTGCCTGGTATTGGCCGAAATGAACCCTGTGCTGCTAGGAAGGCAGACTAATAAAGACTCCAATTCGAGGGGTTGCAGCCTCCCTCTGAAAAACGTTTTCTGACAGCCTTATATGAGAACCTTGCTCTCTTACCATTCCAAAGAAAGTTTGATGTTATTTTATCAATTTCCTGGAAGAAAAAGGGGGAAAGTTTCAAGGGTAGCACGGAGAATACAACGTTTAGTACTGGTGTGATCATCATCTTGAGAGTTTGAAGTCTTCCCCATCATGAGATGTGTTTAGGCGACCAGGAGCTGATGAGCAGGTGTTTGATTTGAGTAATACTCAGGGATTGGTTTTATTGTGGTGTTTCAGTTAGGTTGTTGGAAAACCAAATCCTCAGATATTTGAGGCGTTTGGGTTGACACTTGCGTCCTGAGTCACCTGAGTGTGAGGGAAGGTATAGTGGGTTAAGAGGAAATACCCTGGTTTTATCATTGTTTAAAGTATATTTAAAGACCCTTGAAAATTCATGGATGATGTTAGTGATAACCAGAATTGTAATTTCAATGTCCTCTGAGAAAATTAGGATGTTTTCCGCATATGCTGCAGGTCTGTACAGTTAAGAGCCAAACTGAGTCCCTTAATTTTAGGGGAGGCGTTGATTAGCTTAAGTATGGGGTCCATAGTGAGTGGTAACGGCAGGGGGGAGAGAGGGCAACCCTGTCTTGTGCCCTGGTGAAGATCGAAGTAGGTAGAGAGGGCGCCGTTTATTCTGATACTCACTTTGGGATTGGCATGTAAGGTCCCGTCCATTTTGATAAGAGTTTCCAAGGTTGTGAGACTCGAGGACTGTCTGGAGGCAGTGCTTAATTTATGCTGGTTGTTTCCAGTGCTGAGCACCAGCACTTATTTTTGAGGGCTGGGGCTTATTCTTCTGCCTCAAGCATTTGCTGAGAGCAAAAGACACATTTCGGAAAGTCAGAGAAAGAGAAAATGGAAAAGGCGTCACAAAGGGAGAAAGCAGAAAGCTGCCAGAGTCAGCTGAAGGGGCATGGAGTGGCTGTAAATGGATTAAAGAGGCCCGAGATGGCTTCAGGATTACGCTGCCCCAGTATTTCCTGCTCGCACATTTAAATGCAGCAGCGTGTTCAAGAGGAGGGCTTTGGGCACCGGCACGTTTTTATTTACAAATTAAGCACTGCCTGGAGGGAAGGCCAGGAGACCTTACTAAAGGCCTGTTCGGTGTCAAGTGTGACCGCCACTTTTGCCACTAAGAAATGGTAGGCCTTTTGTATTATGTAAAAAAATGTGCGTATGTTATCTCTGGAAAGTCTCCCTTTGACAAAACCTGCTTGTGAATTATGAACAAGTTTGTTGATATATGTTTCTAACATTTTGGCTATGATTTTGGCTTCCATATTTAGGACTGAGATGGGGCAGACATTTTTGGTGTCAGAGTGGTCTTTGCCCTCTTTAGGAATCACCACAATCGTGGTTTTGGCGGCAGTGCCAGATACAGGGGGTCATTCTGACCTCAGCGGTAAAAGGCGCTTACCGCCGGTCAGAAGACCGCCATAACACCGCCGCGGTCGCGGTAAACCGCCACGGTCATTCTGACCCGCAACTTGCAAACCGCCAAAAACCCGACATCCACAAAAGTCCGCCACACCAAAGGTCAGCGAAAAAATGGCGATGACCAAACCTCCACCGTCACGCCAACAGAAATACGCCCATACCATTCCGACCCACAAATACACGCGGCGGTCTTTCAAACGCGGTATTCCATTGGCGGTACACACCGCCGCGGTCAAAATACACACACACATAGAAAACTCAGCCACATTGGTCATTTTGAAACACACACACCTGATACACATACTAACACCACTCCCACACACCCAACACAATATAAAACACACACCCACATCACCCACAAACACCTACGACCCGAAATTATTGACGAAGGTTAGAGAGAGAGCACAGAATAGACAATCCCACAACACAGAGGCACACAACACCATCACCCACACAGAATCCACGCACCAAACACCACACACCACCACACGCACCACACTCATCCCCACAAACGCCACCCCACACCTCATCCACACCACCCCATGGCACCCCAAAGACACCCCCGGTTCACTGACGCAGAACTCAGGGTCATGGTGGAGGAAATAGTCCGTGTAGAGCCCCAGCTCTTCGGGGCACAGGTGCAGCACACCACAATTGCCAGGAAGATGGAGCTATGGCAAAGGATAGTGGACAGAGTCAACGCAGAGGGACAGCATCCACGCAATCGGAATGACATAAGGAAGCGCTGGAACGACCTACGGGGGAAGGTGCGTTCCATGGTATCAAGGCACAACATAGCGGTGCAGAAGACTGGCGTCGGACCCCCGCCTACTCCCCCAGAATTTACAGCATGGGAGGAGGAAGTCTTGCACATCCTGCATCCTGAGGGCCTCGCAGGAGTAGGCGGAGGAATGGACTCTGGTAAGTCTAATCTTCACTACTGCTTCCCACCCCCACCCCACCTGCATGCCAAATCATACCCCCACCCTCACCCCCACCCCCATCACACCAACTCCTAGCAAAAGGCTCACCATCACAACCCACCCATCCCAACACCAATCCCTGCATGCGACCACAAAGCATGGACACCCATCACCAAAGCATGCCCACTGCACACACACATCACCCCCACAAGCCACCCTCACAAAAGCCCCCACAAGGGAATGCCTGCACTTGGCTACACGGACACCCACCCATCACACGAAATGCCACACACAGAAGCAATAACCATACCTTTATACCCCTGCAGGACCCGAACGCCACCACACCGCCACAGAGGGTCCAGAGATGTCCATCCCACCCCCAGAAGAGGCCCCCAGCGATGACAGCAGCTCTGTCTCCCTGGACCCAGATGACCAGCCCGGCCCATCGGGGACCTCTGGACAGTCGGTTCCCCACAGACAGCCACAGGCTACACCAGACCCAACCCCCTCTGGGAACACCAGCACAGCTCCCACCCAGCGGGCCCATGCCTCTGTCTCCAGGACACATCAATCCGCGGTGTGTCCACCACTACAGGGCACCCAGGTTGACCCACCACCCCAACAACAACAGGGACCTGGGGGCAGTGGTAGTGGGCACACCGTCCAGGGGACAGAGGCCCAGGAACACAGGGGAACTGGGAGGGCTGCTGTGCGACAGGGTGGGGACAGGCCCAGGGAACCGACTCTCCAAGAGGACCTCTCCTCCATCATGGGAGCTTACCACCACTCCCAGGAGACGATGGCGACGGTACTGGCCCGGTTCCAGGAGATCCAGGCACTGCAGGAGGAACGGTACATGGGGTTCAGAGAGGAACTGAGGAACATCGGTTCCGCAATGGGTACCATCGTCGTGGCCCTTAACCAGATAGTCACCACATTGCGGGACCATGTGGCACCCCAAAGGGCCCCTGTCACTAGCCCAGGCCAGGAACAGCCTACCACCTCCGCCGGCGCTAGTGGACAGGAGGCCACCACACAACAACAGGCCACCAGAACCCCACCTCCTGCAGAAGAAGAACCACCCCGCAAGCGGAACCTGAGATCTCACAAGAAGACAGAGTAGGATTGCAAGACCCCCGCCAGCCTAAGATACCCCCTGATGTCATCCCACTGTCCCACATTGTCACCCTGTCCAACCTTTAACTGCCCCTGCTCCATCCTTCCACAGGCATATGGACAATGCACCTGTGCGACTGAGAACTGGACTCTGCCATGGACATTACTCCACCCCCACCCATCACCGTTTTACAATCATGTACCTATATGTAGCACTTAAAATAAATCACTTATTGCACTTAAAATAACAGGAGTCTGCTTGTATTCTTAACAAATGTATTACACATAATGGTGCAATAATGTCCAGTTACTTTGTGATGACAACATACCAAATTCAATAAGCTTTAGTCCATGGGCAAACAAAGCTGAAGTCAGGCAGTGGGTCATACAGCTCTGAAAGGGAAGGGAAAGTCACAAATCAGTTAACAGGAACTGGGGGGAAACACAGACAGTGGAGACGCATGAGGCCTTAAGTAAATGTAAAATGGCGTGGGTGATTCTTACCTGTGTGCTACAGAAAATATTGTTGTATGACTGTATCCCTCTTGTCCGTGTCGTCCCCGTTGTCTTCCTCCTCTTCACTCTCCACAGGCTCCACAGCTGCTACAACACCACCATCTGGACCATCCTCCTGCAGAAAAGGCACCTGGCGTCGCAAAGCAAGATTGTGAAGCATACAGCAGGCCACGATGATATGGCACACCAACTTTGGTGAGTACATTAGGGATCCCCCTGTCATATGCAGGCACCTAAACCTGGCCTTCAGGACCCCGAAGGTCCTTTCTATGATCCTCCTAGTTCACCCATGGGCCTTATTGTACCGTTCCTCTGCCCTGGTCCGGGGATTCCTCACTGGGGTCAGTAGCCACGACAGGTTGGGGTAACCAGAGTCACCAATTAGCCACACACGGTGTCTCTGTAGCTGTTCCATCACATAAGGGATGCTGCTATTTCGCATGACATACGCGTCATGCACTGACCCAGGGAACTTGGCATTTACATGGGAGATGTACTGGTCAGCTAAACAGACCACCTGGACATTCATCGAATGATAACTTTTTCTGTTTCTGTACACCTGCTCACTTTCTTTGGGGGGAACCAAAGCCACATGGGTCCCATCAATGGCACCAATGATGTTGGGGATATGTCCAAGGGCAAAGAAATCACCCTTCACTGTAGCCAATTCGCCCACCTCAGGGAAAATAATGTAGCTCCGCACGTATTTCATCAGGGGGAATCCCTGTGGGTTGGCGGATGGGGGACATCAGGTCTGGCTCCAGCTGGGCACATAGTTCATGTGTAGTTGCTCTGTCAAGCCTGTATGTAAGTATGATATGTCGTTCTTCCATTGTCGACAGGTCCACCAGCGGTCGGTACACAGGAGGATTCATCCTTCTCCTCGCAAGTCCCAGCGGACGGTGCCTAGGAAGGACAACATGGAGCACAGAGTCAAGCAACCCACAGGTTCGTTCACACAGCTTGCACAGTACACGAATCGCTATGCATTGAAAGGCTTGTATGAGTGGCAATGCAAGGCCTAGGCCTGTGTGACGCAGTAGAAATTATGCCATGTGGGCCCTTGAAATGGCGGCTGCCTGACCTGTGAAGTGTGACAGTGGGATGTGAGGTCACTGCGCTGGCGTGGCACACCGTGGCGGAAGGCGGTCGAAGACCGCGGCGCAAAGCAGCATTGGTTAACATTGAACCCTATGGGTCTAAGGAGCCAATGACGATGTGCGCCGGCGGTTGCGGTACGCACCGCCGCGGGCGTGACCGCCATTTTCTAACTGCTTAATCACTCGAGACCTGATCATCCACAGGAGAGGATCTATACTGCAAGTGTTGCTGTGACCTCGGTCTGGGAGATACAATGGTTGCTGCGACTGGGGAAAGGGCCCCTGCCTTCACTTCCGAAGAATTGGAGAAACTTGTTGATGGGGTCCTCCCCCAGTATGCGCTACTCTACGGTCCTCCTGACCAACAGGTTAGTACACAGGGTGCACGTTGAATGGGCTATGCCTGTGTTGAGTGGGGTGTATGTAAGATGGTGGGGAGGGGAGCGAATGAGGAGTGCAACGCACGAAAGATGAGAGCATGTGCCACATGGCAAGGTTGGGGAGGGGGGGTCCACTCACATTGACCAGGCAGAAAACTGATGCGATTTCCTTTACCACCCTGTACATGTCACATAGGTCAGCGCCCATCAGAAGATCGACATTTGGCGTGCCATCGCCAAGGACGTCCGGGCCCTGGGGGTCCACAACAGACGGGGCACCCACTGCCGAAAGAGGTGGGAGGACATCCGCCGGGGGACCAGAAAGACCGCCGAGTCTCTGCTGGGGATGGCCTCCCAACGTAGGAGGGGTGCCAGCCGCCAATTGACCCCCCTGATGTCCCGGATCCTGGCGGTGGCCTACCCCGATTTGGATGGGCGCGTGAGGACATCACAGCAGACACAAGGGGGTGAGTATCAGCACATTCTGCTATCTTTGCGCGCAGTGAAGGTGTCTGGGTGGGGGAGGAGGGCTGTGGCTATCTCTAGGCCAAGGCGCATTCTGTAGGCTAGGCCCCTCCGTTAGACACGGCCCTGTGCCCCCGCCCCCCACCTCTGTAGGGTGCCAAGTACAGCTATCCATGGTCCGGCCTCACCCATGTGTGCATTTGTCGTCCATAGACCTGTAGGCCTAGTCACAATAACTGAGTAGTGTACCACGATTGCGCGGCCTAGTGCAGGGGGCTTCTGTGTCTGTCCTCTCCGACAACGGTGTTGCCAATGCATGCACTCAACCTGTCTTCATTTCTCCCCCCCCCCCTTTTCTTTGTCTTCCTGTTCATGTGTGCATTAGCATCATCAGGCGGAGGAGAAGTGGCATCGGCGCACGAGGGAGCTGCATCTCACATGGCCCCAGAGGGCCATACAACAGACTCCGAGTACACCAGTGAGACGGAGGGCGAGTGGAGCTCCACAACGGGGACCCGTGGAGACGTCAGCGACACCGACACGTCCTCGGAAGGGAGCTCCCTAGCGGTGGCGGCAACATCCGTGCCCACCGCCACAACAGGTACAGCCGCCACCCAGCGCACCAGCCCCGCCCTCCCAGCAGCCCCTCAGCCTTCGCTCCGTGCCCGCTCGCCCAGGAAGGCGGGCATCTCCTTCGCCCCAGGCACCTCAGGCCCTGCCCCAGTTACCCCTGCTGCCCTCAGTGAGGAGGTCATTGACCTCCTCAGGACACTCATTGTTGGGCAGTCTACCCTTTTGAATGCCATCCAGGGTGTAGAAAGGGAGGTGCATCGGAGCAATGCATACCTGGAGGGCATTCATTCGGGTCAGGCTGCCCATCAGCGATCGTTCAACGCTCTGGCCTCAGCACTGACGGCAGCCATTGTCCCTGTCTCCAGCCTCCCTCTTCTGACTCCCTCCACCCAGTCCCAGTCTCCTGTTCCTCTGCCTATCCCATCCACACCATCAGGCCAGCCTGCACACACCTCTACACCCAAGGGCAGCTCATCCAGAAATAAGCACCACAGATCCCATAAGCATTCACCCAAGCAAAATCCAGATGCAGACATGCCAACAGTCACTACCACCTCTGTGTCCCCCACCTCCTCATCTCCCTCCTCCCTCCCTGTGACGTCTCCACTCACACCTGCATGCACACCACCATCAGCCAGTACTTCCATCACCAGCACACCCTCCATTACAGTCCGCACACGTGCAGTCACCACCCCCACTGCCATTGTGTCCTCTCCCAGTGTGTCTGTCACCCCCTCTTCCAAACAACACAAACGCAGGCAGCCCCCCACCCAACAGCCATCCACCTCACGACAGCCTCCGTCACAAGCACCTGCACCCAAAGACAGCACACTTGACTCTCCTACAACCACATCCTCTTCCTCCACTCCCATACCCACTACACCTACCCGTCCCTGTCCTTCCCAAGTCCTTTTCCTTTCCAACCTTGAGCTCGTTCCAATCACTGACCCACCCCCTCCATCTGGTAAGAGTAAAAAAAGCACCTCAGCCACCACCAGCCCTGCATCTACTGTGACCATAGTGCAGGGCTATTGGAGTCCACCAGCTCCTAGGGCAGGAACATCGGCCAGCAGCAAGGGGACAGCCAGCCCACCCCCTGGGAAGAGGACAAAAAAAAATAAGGGCCGGCGCGACAAGCCTGAGACGGCTGCCACCAAGGACAGTAGCCTTGCCCCGTCACCTGCCACATCATCAAAGGGAGGCAAGGGTCACAGAGCTTCAGCGAAGGAGGGCAAGGGCAGCAGGGTGGAGAAGTCAGGCAGCAGGCGAGCTGCCCAGGAGGGCCCCACCAGCCCCATTCCGGTTGTGACGGACGACACCCACGGGCCCAGGACTCCATCACAGGAGGGCCCCGCGACCGCAAGGTCGGCTGGCGATTGAGCGGGAAGTCTTGGCCAGGTCTGGCTCCCTAGAAACACAGGACAAGCACCGCTGAACAGGGCCCCGCCGGGAGAAGCACCGCTGAACAGGGGCCCGCCGTGACAAGAACCGCTGAACAGGGGCCCGCCGTGACAAGAACCGCTGAACAGGGGCCCGCTGGGAGAAGCACCGCTGAACAGGGGCCCGCCGTGACAAGAACCGCTGAACAGGGCCCTTCCTGTCAAGCACCGCTCCGCTGGGCCATTCATCTCAAGCACCGCTACGCTGGGCCCTTCATCTCAAGCACCGCTCCGCTGGGCCCTTCATCTCAAGCACCACTCCGCTGGGCCCCCCGTCTCTGCACCGCTCCGCTGGGCCCTTCATCTCAAGCACCGCTCCGCTGGGCCATTCATCTCAAGCACCGCTCCGCTGGGCCCCGCCGTCTCTGCACCGCTCCGCTGGGCCCTTCATCTCAAGCACTGCTCCGCTAGGCCATTCATCTCAAGCACCGCTCCGCTGGGCCCCACCGTCTCTGCACCGCTCCGCTGGGCCCTTCATCTCAAGCACCGCTCCGCTGGGCCCTTCATCTCAAGCACCGCTCCACTGGGCCCGGCCGTCTCTGCACCGCTCCGCTGGGCCCTTCCTGTCAAGCACCGCTCCGCTGGGCCCTTCCTGTCAAGCACCGCTCCGCTGGGCCCTTCCTGTCAAGCACCGCTCCGCTGGGTTATTCATCTCAAGCACCGCTCCGCTGGGCCCCGCCGTCTCTGCACCGCTCCGCTGGGCCCTTCCTGTCAAGCACCGCTCCGCTGGGCCCTTCATCTCAAGCACCGCTCCGCTGGGCCCCGCCGTCTCTGCACCGCTCCGCTGGGCCCTTCCTGTCAAGCACCGCTCCGCTGGGCCATTCATCTCAAGCACCGCTCCGCTGGGTCCCGCCGTCTCTGCACCGCTCCGCTGGGCCCTTCCTGTCAAGCACCGCTACGCTGGGCCCTTCATCTCAAGCACCGCTCCGCTGGGCCCCGCCGTCGCTGCACCGCTCCGCTGGGCCCTTCCTGTCAAGCACCGCTCCACTGGGCCCTTCCTGTCAAGCACCGCTCCGCTGGGCCCTTCCTGTCAAGCACCGCTCCGCTGGGCCATTCATCTCAAGCACCGCTCCGCTGGGCCACGCCGTCTCTGCACCGCTCCGCTGGGCCCTTCCTGTCAAGCACCGCTCCGCTGGGCCCTTCATCTCAAGCACCGCTCCGCTGGGCAACGCCGTCTCAAGCACCGCTGTCCCATTGACAGTGCCGGTTCTGTGTCGAGCAGGGCTTCACGAAGCACTCTGGGCACCATGCCTCCTCCATTAACAGTGGAGGTGGTAATCCATCTGATGGACTGTGGCTTGGCACTTCCCAGGATGGAACAGTGGGCAAGCCACCCACTGTAGAGACTTGAGAGACTGTGGCTTTGCACTCCCCAGGATGGCACAGTGGGCAAGCCACCCACTGTAAAGACTTGTGAGACTGTGGCTTTGCACTCCCCAGGATGGGACAGTGGGCATGGAGGCCCCTCGTGGATCTGGCGTCGTGGACTCATGTGGCTGAGGTGCCCCCCCTTCCCTTCCCCCTGAGGTGCCTGTAGTTTTATCATCTGATGCCCCAGCAGTGTTCTCTCCAATGGTATCTGGTCTCCTGTGTGGGCTTTGCCCATGTGTTTGTGCACATTGGCCCACGGACTATGGAACTTTGACAGAATGTGCAGGACTTATTGCCTATGTATATATTGTTGACTATGTTCATTCCTTATTTTGTATCTTTCATATAGAATATTTCCCATGACTTCAATGGAGCTATTTATACATATATTTTATAGATCATTTTAATTGTGTCTTTGCATTATTCCGGTGGGTTTTGGGGGTGTCACTCTGACTTGTTGCTCTGCATTGGGGTGTAGGTATTTGGGGGGGGGTGGGTGTATGGCGCATGTGTGTGCCCGTAAGCTTTCCTCCTCCCCCCTCCCCTGTGTTGTAGCTGCAGTACTCACCGTTGTCGTCTGCGCCGGCGTTCGTACTCCTGGTAGATGAGCAGGTAGACAATAGCTGGTAGGATGTTTAATTCGGGTTCCATGCTGTCCTCCTTCCTCGTGGAGTGTGTAGAGGTGAGCGTTTTCCCGTTCGTAGTCTGTTTCCGCCTTGTTTTTATCAGCGGGGCTCCCGCCCCGGAAAAGGTGGCGGATTGGTGAGTTGTGATAGGGTGGGCGGTACATTGTCTCCCGCCTGCCTGTTGGCGGTGTTAAAGTGGCGGCCTGTGTTGGCGGTTCCCGCCAGGGTCAGAATTCCTTTTTTTTGACCGCCTGCCTGTTGGCGGGTTGGCCGCCGCTTTATCACCGACCGCCAGGGTTGGAATGACCCCCACAGTTTCTTGGAAAGCAAAGTGGCCTAGTGTATTTTTAAGGTGTCTGATGCCAGAATTCATGATTTTTTTTATAGAAGATGATGGGAAAGCCATCGGCCCCGGTGCTTTCCCAGAACAAATCAATTTTGTTGCCATGACAATTTCTACTGTTTCTATCGGTTTGTTTAAGTGCTCCCGGTCTGAGTTGGAGATTGACGCCATTGGGAGGGCATTTAGAAACACCACACATTTTGTTTTAGCGCACGAAGTTTGTGGGCTGAAATGTTTGCATAAAAGTCTTTAAAAATCTTATTGGTTTTAAATTTCTGAGATCCATCTTGGGTTTAATATGTATGACCTGGTTGTTAAGATTTTTTACTTTGAGGGTGGTCGCAGGTGTTTTGCTGGATCTACTGCAGAATTTGGATTTTTTTTAGATCATAAACATAGATATGTCCGTTAACTGACAATGGAATTATGGTTGTATTTTAGTTGTTTCATGTCATTGAGTAGGTTTTGTTGTTTAAGTGTGGCAATGCCTTCTCCAAATTTTTTATATCAATGCCTAGATTTTGCAGGGTTTCTTTATTTTTTTAATAACAGTAAGGTTTCAGCATGTCCCCCAACAATAACGTTTTACAAAAACACAAAAAAACAAAGCAAACTTTGACAAAATAAAAAGTCTGTCACCCAACACAGACCTACTGGCTTTGTCAATGCATCTTGGATTACAGGCAAAGATTCATTAAAATCTTGACCTTAATGGAATGTAACCCTTTGGCTGCAACTGTTATGAATCAGGAAGGATTGATTCAATTGTTTATAAAAAAAAAAAAAATGCTTTTTGAAAGATCAAGTCCTCTACACTTATGAGTGGATAATTTAAGAGGGGGCAAATTATTACATATTCTACACAATTGTAAGGAAATGCCTACTTGGCATGGTTACCCCCTGACTTTTTGCCTTTGCTGATGCCAAGTTATGATTTGAAAGTGTGCTGAGGCCTGCTAACCAGGCCCCAGCACCAGTGTTCTTTCCCTAACCTGTACCTTTGTTTACACAATTGGCACACCCTGGCATCCAGGTAAGTCCCTTGTAACTGGTACCCCTGGTACCAAGGGCCCTGATGCCAGGGAAGGTCTCTAAGGGCTGCACCATGTCTTATGCCACCCTGGAGACGCCTCACTCAGCACAGACACACTGCTTGCCAGCTTGTGTGTGCTGGAGGGGATAAAATGACTAAGTCGACATGGCACTCCCCTCAGGGTGCCATGCCAACCTCACACTGCCTACAGGTATAGATAAGTCACCCCTCTAGCAGGCCTTACAGCCCTAAGGCAGGGTGCACTATACCATAGGTAAGGGCATAAGTGCATGAGCACTATACCCCTACAGTGTCTAAGCAAAACCTTAGACATTGTAAGTGCAGGGTAGCCATAAGAGTATATGGTCTGGGAGTCTGTCATACACGAACTCCACAGCACCATAATGGCTACACTGAAAACTGTGAAGTTTGGTATCAAACATCTCAGCACAATAAATGCACACTGATGCCAGTGTACATTTTATTGTGAAATACACCCCAGAGGGCATCTTAGAGATGCCCCCTGAAACCATACCCGACTACCAGTGTGGGCTGACTAGTTTTAGCAGCCTGCCACACACCAGACATGTTGCTGGCCACATGGGGAGAGTGCCTTTGTCACTCTGTGGCTAGTAACAAAGCCTGTACTGGGTGGAGGTGCTTCTCACCTCCCCCTGCAGGAACTCTAACACCTGGCGGTGAGCCTCAAATGCTCACCCCCTTTGTTACAGCACCCCAGGGCCCTCCAGCTAGTGGAGTTGCCCGCCCCCTCCGGCCACGGCCCCACTTTTGGCGGCAAGGCCGGAGGAGATAATGAGACACCTTAGAGGCTGTCCTGAGCTGAGGTGACTCTGACTTTTAGAAATCCTCCATCTTGCAGATGGAGGATTCCCCCAATAGGATTAGGGATTTGCCCCCCTCCCCTCAGGGAGGAGGCACAAAGAGGGTGTAGCCACCCTCAGGGCTAGTAGCCATTGGCTACTAACCCCCCAGACCTAAACACACCCCTAAATCGAGTATTTAGGGGCTCCCAGAACCCAGCAAGATAGATTCCTGCAACCTAAGACGAAGAAGGACTGCTGAGCTGAAAAACCTGCAGAGAAGACAGAGATACCAACTGCTTTGGCCCCAGCTCTACCGGCCTGTCTCCCCACTTCAAAAGAACTGCTCCAGCGACACGTTCCACAGGGTCCAGCAACCTCTGAAGCCTCAGAGGACTATACTACATCTAAAAGGACCAAGAACTCCCGAGGACAGCGGCTCTGCTCCAAGAAAGAAGCATCTTTGCAACAAAAAAGCAACTATGAAAGAACACACGTTTCCCGCCGGAAGCGTGAGACTTTGTACTCTGCACCCGACGCCCCTGGCTCGACTTGTGGAGAACCAACGCTACAGGGAGGACTCCCCGGCGACTGCGAGCCCGTGAGTAGCCAGAGTTGACCCCCCTGAGCCCCCACAGCGACGCCTGCAGAGGGAATCCAGAGGCTCCCCCTGACCGCGACTGCCTGCTTCAAAGACCCGACGCCTGGTGAGGACACTGCACCCGCAGCCCCAGGACCTGAAGGATCCGACTTCCAGTGCAGGAGCGACCCCCAGGTGGCCCTCTCCCTTGCCCAGGTGGTGGCTACCCCGCGGATCCCCCCCTTGCCTGCCTGCATCGCTGAAGAGACTCCTTGGTCTCCCATTGAACTCCATTGCAAACCTGACGCCTGTTTGCACACTGCACCCGGCCGCCCCGAGCCGCTGAGGGTGTACTTTTTGTGCTGACTTGTGTCCCCCCCGGTGCCCTACAAAACCCCCCTGGTCTTCCCTCTGAAGACGCGGGTACTTACCTGCTAGCAGACTGGAACCGGGGCACCCCCTTTTCCATTGAAGCCTACGCGTTTTGGGCACCTCTTTGACCTCTGCACCTGACCGGCCCTGAGCTGCTGGTGTGGTAACTTTGGGGTTGCTCTGAACCCCCAACGGTGGGCTACCTTGGACCCAACTTTGAACCCTGTAGGTGGTTTATTTACCTGCAAAACTAACAAACACTTACCTCCCCCAGGAGCTGCTGAAAATTGCACTGTGCCCAATTTTAAAATAGCTTATTGCCATTTGTGTGAAAACTGTATATGCTATTTTGCTAATTCAAAGTTCCTAAAGTTCCTAAGTAAAATACCTTTCATTTAAAGTATTGTTTGTAAATCTTGAACCTGTGGTTCTTAAAATGAACTAAAGATATTTTTCTATATAAAAACCTATTGGCCTGGAATTGTCTTTGAGTGTGTGTTCCCCATTTATTGCCTGTGTGTGTACAACAAATGCTTAGCACTACCCTCTGATAAGCCTACTGCTCGACCACACTACCACAAAATAGAGCATTAGAATTATCTCTTTTTACCACTATCTTACCTCTAAGGGGAACCCTTGGACTCTGTGCATGCTATTTCTTACTTTGAAATAGTACATACAGAGCCAACTTCCTACAACAATTTACAAATACTTTAATTAATACATAATAACAAAAAAACAGAAACTAAGGGCATGATTTAGAGGTTGGCGGATAGAGTAAAGATCGTTAGGATTGTGGAGGACTTTACATCAGTCACCTAGGCTTTACTTCGCCCGATTTAGAGTTCATTGCTGGCCCTGCAGTGAGCTCTATGGATTTGTATTAACCGGCACCATAGTGGCTCATACAAAGCCATTTACACTTTTGATGTGCATCAGTCATTGGTGCACGGATGCTTAAGCCAAACTTTTTAAATATTTTTCTTTTCCAAAAACTTCTGAAGCGTTAGTTTTTGAAAAACAAAAAAACAAATTGCTCCAACACCATGGGAGTTATCTTCTCGTGGTATGTAGGTATTTTTTATTTTTTACTATGCCTCACCGTCAGAATATTCCTGGCGGTAACAGGCAGTAAAATAAAAGCCAAATGACCACCCACTAAATAGAGTAGATGGTCAGTTAGCTGCCTCCTGCCCGTACTCCTTCAGGTCCTTGGAGGAAAGTTTTACACTGACAGAGTACATTTCACTGCATCGGTGTAAACCTGGTGGCCAGGCCGACTCAAAATAAGGCGGGGGACCAAGAGTTTGGCAGACAGGGTTCTCTGTCACTGTTGCTATGCAGTACTTTCTCTGCCAAACTCTATCCAGGCCCTGTGGATTTATCCTTTTAAACAAAGTTAACAAAGTTGACTGAAAGTGATAGTTTTGTTACTTCACGGTTTTAAAAAAATCACCCACAGTGGCAATCCTGTAGTTAGCAGTCCGTCTTACATATTAGTCAACTCTGGACAAAGTGGAGTGAGCTTTAATATGACATGTTAAAACAACACCAAGGTGGAAACGTTTGGGGATAAAAGTAAAAAACAAATTGTAACAAATAAGCTATTTCAACAGTGGTGTGGGACTCATGCATGTTGAGTGCAAAATAAGTTATGCATTTTTAAATTAGCAAACAGGTCATCGTGTCGCCAGTGCTAAAAATGGAAATTCATTTCTGTGGTTATGAAAGGCAGTGTCACAAGTAGGAGTAGAGTCGATGAAGGTCAGACAGCAGTCTTCCAGTACATAAGCCTTATTTTTAGAAACTGTTAACCCTAAAGATATGAACAACATGGCTTACATAATTATTGAGAAACATAATGCATTTTAATATAACTTAGAAGCGCAACGGTTCTGCTGCAGAAACACCTCTATCTAGAAAGTCCTGGGTTAAAATGCTGGTAAGATAGATCAGCTGGTTAGCACTCTTTCTGGACAGATATGGGTATAATTTCTTTCCAAATGGTTAAATCATAATATAACTTAGATCGTTAATGGGCATCCTGCAGAGCACTGCATGTTTGCTGCAGGGGAAAAAATACATTAATTGTAAGATAGCTTAGTTGGTGAAACAGTTTGTTCAGCAGTAGCTCTGTAACCTACAGGAAAATAGTTGAGTGAAACCTGCAATGAATAAGACTGAATCCTTGCAGGTTTTAACTCAATCATTCATTATTTTAGTGTTGATAGCAAGTTTTCCTTACATAGTAGTAACATTTTTAAACAATGTATGTGTAGTCCCTAAGGTTGAAGATGTTTAATAGGGGTCAGTAGTACACTGAGGTGTTGTCTCCTTTCCTGGCCTACTCCCAGGCTCTGCACATTTAATTTCCTTCCTTCTTGCAAACACCATTGTAAAGAGAAGTCTATGGATACAAATCACATCCACTTGAATGGAACAATGAGATGGTATATTATGGTATCTTTTCTGAAGCAGCCCAATTCTAGCCTGCTTACATGTGGCCTGAGAGGAGAAACAGTTGACCGGAACTTTAGCCAAGGGCATGACCACAGCGACAGACCACAAAGAAATAGGCAACCTGCCCAACTCCACATCCTGCGACCTATTCTTTTAGGGAAGCTATGACCATCAGTGGCATATTATTGGACAAGGTCATCTAGTTTGCACAACCTGAGAGTGACTTTGCCCCTGGTGATTGGTTGCTGTGGAGCTGTGTAGGAAAGTGCCACTGTTGGCATGGTTAACCTCCCCCACACTTTTTGCCTAGTGTTGATGGCAGCGTTGATTGCAAGTGTGCTGGGATCCTGCTAACCAGGCCCCAGCACCAGTGTTCGTTCTCAAAATCTGTACCTTTGTTTCCACAATTGGCACAACCCTGGCACACAGTTAAGTCCCATGTAAAGTTACCCATTGTACCAAGGGCCCTGTGGCCAGGGAAGGTCTCTAAGGGCTACAGCATGTATTATGCCACCCTAGGGGACGCCTCACCCGGCACATGTACACTGCCTTGCAGCCTGTGTGTGCTAGTGGGGAGAAAAAGACAAAGTCAATATGGCACCTCTCTCAGGGTGCCATGCCCACAAACCACTGCCTGTGGCATAGGTAGGCCACCCCTCTAGCAGGCCTTACAGCCCTAAGGCAGGGTGCATTATACCACAGGTGAGGGCATAGCTGCATGAGAAATATGCCCCTACAGTGCCTAAGTCAATTCTAAGACATTGTAAGTGCAGTGTAGCCATATTGAGTACATGGGTTGGGAGTTTGTCATTATGAACTCCACAGCTCCATAGTGGCTTCACTGAATACTGGGAAGTTTGGTATCAAACTTCTCAGCACAATAAACTCAGTGTGGGATTTATTGAAAAATTCACACAGAGGGCATCTTAGAGATGCCCCCTGTATGTTAGCCAAACTGCTAGTGTAGGACTGACCGGTCTGTACCAGCCTGCCACTTTCAGACAAGTTTCTGAACCCATCGGGCGAGTGCCTTTGTGCACTCTGTGGTAAGAAACAAAGCCTGTCCTGGGTGGAGGTGCTTTACACCTCCCTCCTACAGGAACTGTAACACCTGGCGGTGAGCCTCAAAGGCTCAAGCCTCGGATTACAGTGCCCAGGGCACTCCAGATAGCGGAGCTGCCCGCACACCGGACAAAGCCCCACTTTTGGCGGCAAGTCGGGCAGGAAAATTAGGGAAAACTGGGAGGAGTGACCACCCCTGCCAGGACTACACCTAAGGTGTCCAGAGCTGAGGTGACCCCCTCTCTGCAGAATCCTCCATTTTAGTTTGGAGGACAGGGGCCAATAGGATTAGGTTTATGCCCACCCTCCCCAAAGGTAGTGGACACAAGGAGGCTGTAGCCACCCTCAGGGACACAAGCCATTGGCTACAGCCCTCTGACCCCTAAAACGCCCCTACATCTAGGATTTAAGGGCCTCCCTGAACCACCTCTCCAGATTCTTGGCAACCTGACAAGAAGAAGAAGGACTGCTCAGCTGAAATCCCCAGAAGAGAAGAAGGAAAATGACAACTGCTTTGGCCCCAGTCCTACCGGCCTGTCTCCTGCTTCAAAGAACCTGCAAAAGACCAGCAAAGCGTCCAGTTGGACCAGCGACCTCTGCCCACATACAGAGGACTGTCCTGCACCCGAAAGGACCAAGAACTCACGAGGACAGAGGCTCTGTCTAAGGAAAAACCTACAAGGGCTCCCACCTCACTCCTTATGCGTGAGTTCTGACCACTGTGCACCCGATGCCCATGGCCTGTGACCAGGTGGTCCACCCAGCAAGAGAGGGTCCCCAGGCGATTGTGAGCAACTGCCCACCCTGGAGTGACCTCTCCACCCCTACACGACAATGCCTGCAGAGGGAATCCCGAGGACCCCCCGACCACGAAACTCCGAATGAAGATATCGGATGCCGAAAGGCACACTGCACCTGCAGCCCCCCGGCTTCGGGAAAATCGACACCCAGCGCATCTACGTTCAGCAGGCGGCCCTCCTCCCTGTCTGACCGGTGGTGTGCCCAAGAAATCCCCGTGGACCTCGCCTGCAGCCTCTGGGGTCTCCTCAGAGACCAGCAACGGAAACCCGATGTCTTGTTTGCACCCAGCTGCCTCTGTGCCGCTGAGGGTGTGTGTTTGGTGCCTACTTGTGGCCCCTCCAGTGCCCCTTCAATCCCCCCTGTTCTGCCCTCCGAGCCACTGGTACTTACCTGCAGGCAGGCCTGATTCCGATTATCCTGTGTCTCCATAGGAGCCCACGTTAAAATTGCTTATCTTTGACCTTTGCACCCAGCCGGCCCCGAGATGCTGGTGGTGAGTGTTTGGGGTTAACTTGAACCCCAACCGGTGGACTTCCTAAAACCCAGAGATTGTACTTACGTGTAAAACGATCAAAAATTTCTTCCCCCCAGGAACTGTCTCTAAAAATTGCACTGTGTCCATTTTAAAAACAGATTATTGCAAATAATAAAAAAAACGGTATCACATCGATTTCAAACAAAGTACTGTTGTACATGTGTGAAATACGAATCTATTGAAGTACTTACCTGCAACTTGAATCTTGTGGTTCTAAAAATAAGTTAAGAAAATATATATTTGATATATAAAAACCATTGGTCTGGAGTTCATTCATTGAGTGTCTGCTTCTTCTATTATTTGTGTGAGTACAACAAATGCTTTGACTACCCTCTGATAAGCCTAACTGTTCCACCATACTACCACAAGAGAGAGCATTGGTATTATCTACTTTAGCCTCTGTTAAGCCTCTGGGGAACTCCTGGACTCTGTGCACACTATATCTCATTTTGATATAGTATATACAGAGTCAGCTTCCTACAAGATGTGATACACCTGTTGAAAATGCACTTTGTAACTATTAGCTCCCCCTGCCTCAAATCTACTTGGGAAGTTGGAAGGATCCCTGCTTCCACTGCACTGGATATAAACTGAACCCTTAGGCTTATCCAATGTTCACCTTGTACTTGGAAGAACACTGTACACCATTGGGTATTATGGCTGAAAAACATACCGAAACACTTACTATCTCTGCTAGAGGGGTACAGAATACAGCCTGGGAGTGAGAAGACCTTAGTACTGCAACCCGTGGAAGAGAAAGACAGACTGTCTGGTGTGTAGAGAATCTGCCGTTACCTAGATTACAGTGTAAATCCAGTGGCCAACACACTGCTAGAAAGAGTTTAGAAGGATTATGACTGCTGAGACATAAAATGTATGTGACCACCACTTAGCCACACGTTTGCTCTACACGTAAGTGACTTTAAGCCTAGTAAAAGTGCATATTTAACTCTGGAGTCTGGTCCTGTGACAGCCTTTGCAAGGGATCCTTACCTACAGCTTGAGGACCTGTGTGCCTTTACATCCCTTGTTGTAACAAGAACCCAGCAAGAGAACTCAGTTCCTAGCTTAAGGACACATGTAACTCTGCACCTCTCTCGTATTTTCACTGTCAGCAGTGACCAAGGAACTCATGCATCCCTGAGACATCAGAGAGTGCTGTTTTATAACACTGTGAGAGGTTGAAGAACAACTGGGAAAACTTGAAAAAGCAACCTTGATATAAAAGGTGCTGGGGACAAGTCAATGGGTATCCCCAATCATGATCACCCTGAAGGCCAAATAACCAGGTAATTGGGAATATGTGTCCAATCCTGTTCATGGGGCCATGAGACAAGCAAGAGCTACTCGGCCATAAATGTAGGGGCCAAATACAACCTTTTCCCTATTTGATTCTTAGTGGTAGTGATGACAAGCAGTCACAGGCTTCTTGGGGTGGTAGTGTGGGGGTGATCAAACTCGGAGATCAACCATTACACAATAACACAATAACTAAATGTCTAGCTGAGCACTTATCTTTATAAGAAAGAAAAGTACTTTAATACACCCTAGAACAAACTACTATCCACTATGTCAGCAGAACGAACTGTAGTGTCTGTGGGCACAATGCATATAGTGCTGTACCTCTACCACTGTTTCCCTATCTTCTCCACCCCTGATCCAAGCTCTCTCTACTGTGGCCTCAGTGGTCCCCCTTCCCATAGGGTATAAGGTAGTAGCGTGAATAGAGCTGAGGTGCAGTTTTTGTCACTCCCTTACAGGTACACTCAGTTCACAATTCACAGTAACTCAATCCCTGATGGATGGGTTCAGCCACTTGGCTCTCAGGCTCACTTGTATCCTCTCAACAGGACAGGTTGCACACCAGTCTGCAGTGTCCTCTGGTTCCTGCTTCGCCCCCTAGGCCTTCACTTGTTAGTGCACCTGGCAGAAACAGAGGTGGCAGTCCTGGATCCACATGGTCCCAATTAGACCAATGGAGATTGTATCTGCAGCCAGGGTTTCTGCAAAGGGCTCATGCCAAAGCCAGCTATTCTTGCTGGTATCCCTTTCAGGCCAGAAGATACTTGCAGGTGAAGCCTCTTTTGGCTATTCACGACTTTGGCAGATGTCTTTCCACACGGGCTTGGTTCAATGGGCAGTTGCGGTCATGCACAGTTTGATCAAAATACTGCGCAGTTACAGCCATGCACAGCCCAATCACAACACTGGGCAGTTGCAGCCTTGAACAGGCCGATAGAGATGTTCAACAGGAGTCACCATGCACAGGCTGATTAGCTAAAGCAGCCATGGCTACACATAGGTCGACTGCACTGCTAACAGTTGTAGCCACAACACACAATCACAGCTCTAATGGGGTTTAGATTACATTACATTTAGGAACCAGCATGGCAAGACTGGGGGTACCCCAACAATGGGCTTCTCATATTGCTCTTCTGGGTGCCCATATACACCTGGGACACACTGCACCTCGCTCCTCCTGGACAGGTACTGCTGCTGGTCTAGCAGGCTCCTTCCCTCTCAACAGGCAGGCATGCTTGTAGGGCACTTCAGGACAGGTATACAGCTCCTTAAGCCACTGAGGTCTTGGAACTGTAACAAGTGGGGCATTGGGGTCCCACTGTTATACACAAAAAATTGACAGTAGATGTGAATCCACTGTATGATACTGTACTGCCGGTTTAGGGTGGTTCTCCTTTCAAGTGTCCTTTCCAGGATGTTTTCAAGACACATCCTTTGTGTAGAGTGATGCTTTCACCACAGGGTAATCTCCAACCTCCAGCACTCACAACAGAGGCATAAGGTTTCTGTGCCTGGCTTTTATCAGACAACTGACTGTGTAGTCAGAAAAAGGCAAAACCTAAAGGTTTCTACACCTCTGCATAGCGGTCTGCAGTTCCACATCCTCTCTTCTACAATCTGCCAAATGGCAGTATTCAGAATGATTAATCAGCAGCATCTTGCTAGAAAAAGGCCTAATCGTGTTTTTAAAGGAGCTCTATATCCCGTTACTTCATTGTCTAGGTCTCCTCCCGCCACATTCAGGAATGTGAACAATACACTTTCACTGTCTGGGAAACCAACCTCAACTCCATCGTGTGCAAAGGCCAGGCCTGGCATACCAAGTGTGGATCTCACAGGCCTCCATTACTGTAGTTGACTCTCACACACCACTCATGGCCCACGTAAGCTACACACATCAACATGCCTAAACTGCACTTCGGGTGTTAGTGATAAGGACTGGGTAAGTGCCTAGAAGTGGACCTTTACACAAGTGGGCCTGTAGCACTACATAGTGACACTGATGGAAAGGTCTGCTCGCAACTATGGATTCACAAAACATGACATTCTGCCATCCCCACTCTATGTTATAAACTATGAGAGGGACAATAGTCCACTGTTTGTTTATGAGAGAACGCTTGAGGCACCCCCTCTAAGTCAGAAGACACGTCCAGGGTCTTACACAGGTCAATTCACATGCCTAGCTCTCTGTGCACGCACTAGATTTGCAACAGACCAGAGTCAAAATCAAAACTCAGGATACCAGATACAAATATAAGGCACTGGGGCAAGTGAATATGACTGTATACCATGCAGGGGACATTCCTGTCCCAACAACATGCATCAACTTAAGAATACTGAACAAAGTTATCTGCTAGCAGAAGAACATCATGCCCACCATTAAGGCAATCATCAAAGACATCTATAGTGTGCCATTTTGCTCAAGACTAAACTTCATCTTGGAATTTTCTCAGTTCAACATACACTGCATCTTGTAAAATGCCAATATTCTCAAAGAACCTCCATGGCCTTCATCACTACATAGCACTGAGTTTTAGAATAGCCTATGTGGCTGAGACGTTCAAGAGTTCCAACCATGAAGTGCTAGCAAAGCTTACATTGGTCATACATGTGGGTGGCGACATCAGACTTGTTAGACCTGACAGCCTTAGGGTGGTCTTCCCCTCAGCATTTGCCTGCCTCCCTCCATTTTCTGACCTCGTTTTTGCTGGCTTTCGGACTCTGTGCACTTTACCACTTCTAACCAGTGCTAAAATGCTTGTGCTCTGTCCCATAAAACATGGCATCATTGGCTCATACCCAATTGGCATATTTCATTTACTTATAAGTCCCTAGTAAAGTGCACAGCATGTGCCCAGGGCCTGTAAATTAAATGCTACTGGTGGACCTGCAGCACTGATTTTGCACACACCTAAGTAGCCCCTTAACCATGACTCTGGCCTGCCATTGCAGAGCTTGTGTGTGCAGTCATGTCGACCTGGCAAATTAAACCTCTTGCCAGGCCTAAACCTTACCTTTTATACATATAAGTCACCCTATGGTAGGCCCTATGTGACCCACAGGGCAGGGTGCAGTGTAATTAAAAGGCAGGACATGTACTTTTAAGTTTTACATGCCCTGAAAGTGAAAAACTCTCCAATTTGTTTTTCAATCCGACAAGGCTTATTTCTCCCATAGATTAACATTGTGATTACATGATTACATTATTACATCTTATAGGTGTAATTCCCAATCTGGAAGAGATATATTTTTCAAGCTTGGTGTCTATTAACTCACAATTTAGAATCACCAACTGGTGACATCGGATTTTAAAATCGCAGTTCTGAAAGTGCAGTTTTTAGAAAGTTGGTATTTTCTTACTTTAGCCATTTGGCACCTAATGCCTGTCTCCAGCACATGTCTGGGGTGGAGTGACAGGGGAGTGTGTACATTCCATCTAGACAGCCACACACAAAGGGGGCTTAGGTGTAACTCATAGGCCATCAACATCCTGATGGGCCAACGTGGACACGATGAGAGGAAGGGGCTGACACACCTGAACGGGCAGTGCCCTGCCACACACAAAAGGATGCATACCCCTCTGTGATGAGTCTGGAGCCAGGGCAGGAAGGGAGGACATCTGTGCACTTCAAAGACCTTTCTTTGAAGTCTCCCCCTCCCACTTCAGAGACACAACTGGAAATAAATCTGGGCCTCTGACACCAGCAACTCAGTACACTTCTAGACCTATGGATACTCTACCAGGGAGAAGGACTGCTGTGCTGCTACTTGGGAGGCCACTACGCTGAGCTGCTACTTTGCTGGACTCATGCTTTGCTCAGCTGACCTGCTGCCCGGGAGTGTGAAGGACTGGACCTGCATCTCTGGATATCTTGCCTTCTAGGTATTGGATTTTTGTTGTTCTGGCTTCTTTTTACTCATAATTTACTGTTTAAGTATTTCACAAATACTTTACACATTGCCTCCTAAGTTAAGCATGCCTGCTCTACACCAAGTTACTAGAGGGTGAGCATGGGTTAATTTATTATGTGCGTTATCACCCTGATTAGGATTGTGGTTCCTGCTTGGACAGGGTGCATACCTCGGCCAACCAGTAACGCATTTTCTTACAAGACTATATTAGCACTTGCCAAGACCACCTTTACAAAAGCAAGTAGGAGTTCCTGAATGTGCACAGGCAAGTTTACGGGTACATTTTTCTGCTGGTAGAAATCTTGCTGATCCTTATGAAGTACACGTTTGCCAGTTCACCATGAAATGTGTCTAAAGTTATGACTTTCCTGAGAATAGCCAATAACTGACTCATTTATCCCAAAACACATCAATCATGGAAAACCAGGTGAAATGGACATTGGTGTCACCACACGCAGATGCATCCCATAGAATAAGAGATACACTCCAAGGCAATAAGTCATGGCATACTAGAGCAATTGGTGTATATCTGATCATGCAGATTCAGAGTTGTTCTTGTATTAAAAAAAAGACCCTAAGGGCACAGTATTGCCTACCAGCAGAGCTCTAAAAACAAGCAAAGGTACTCTCATATATAGCAGTTAACTATAATCATACCACGGGGAGGTGGCCATTTCCACACCTACTAAAAGTGATTATCCTTTATCTGTGTACGACTTTGTCCAAAATTACACCATCAGTAATGTTGTTACCTTGTTTGAAAAGCCATAACTGGCTGAGGGTGGCACGCATTACATCAAAGTGCTCGAGTGAACCAGGACGGCAACACGTTTACTCATCACCATGACGTGGCACTGCTTCAAAAGCAGCCAATATCATAAATTAAACTCTTTACAGTACTGCTGAGAAGTTCTTACATAAGCGTTTCCTAAATTGTAGTTCAAAGCATTGTCACGTGCGGCACCCCCGGCTGCTACATTTCTGATAAAAAGACATTTCTGCCAATTCATCTCGTCTATTATTTGAGGACCTGCTATTTCAGCACTTAACCCTATGTAACCCCAATAACACAACTCAATCCTAAACTGCAGAACATATGTTATCATTACACCAGTCTAACTCAAATATCTCTATAAATAAAGTTCAACGCCGAACTGTACCATACCAACTATTGTAGTGCACCCCAATCTTGACCTTACATAACTTTGTGTCTTACAATCCTAGACCCCCATGTCTATACCAGATATGACCGAAAGTATAGATCTGAGAGATTAACTGAGGTTGAGGTTAAGAAAGACAGAATTCTAGATGAAAGAGCCAAGGATTTGATAATCTGGGGATTGAAGCTATTTGATGATGCACAGAAGGATTAGGCGATTTCATTATGGGGATTAATTCAGCAGAAGATGCACTCTCATCTTTATAGATCAACTTTAAATAATGCAAAAGAGCTTATAAATTACAGTATGAAAGTGCTATTGGCTGAAAAGGCAAAGTTTGGTAAACATGTCACACATGACAGACACTGCTAAGTGTGCTAAATAAGATGCCAAGTTGAAGATAGGAAGATATTGCTGTGGTTCCTTAAAGAATGAAATTCCCTGTTGAGACTAAGGGCCAGATGTATCAAAAGGTTTTACCCATTCTGTGTCAATGGGAAAATGTGTTCGTACATATCGCCCTTAATCCTCAGCGTAGGTTTCTAGACACTTCAGAAAAGTCTGTGAATACTCCTTCACACAGGTGCAAATTAGCTGCCTGTTTTCTCCTGAACAGTTTGCGGTCACATGATTAATTCCTCCTACAACTGCTCTCTTAATCTGTCACCCTCCAACAGTCCATCCAACCACCACATTCCAACAGAACCTTATGACACAATTTGGTAGTAAACACAACATCACTACACCAGAGCTTGCTGGCATCGCTTTTATTTATACAGTGAACTCCTCGTACCCGGCAACTGGATTTGTGGTCATTGGCACAGAAGGGTTCACTTGGACATGATGAATTACTGCAACATTTTATAAGTAGACCTCTACCCCATGAATTTTCCCCAGTGGATACGGTAGTACATTTTGCTACCAGTACTCTAACTTTCCCAGACATTGCTCTGCTTCACACTCTGTATCAAAAGCAGGGCCTGTTATAAACTGCATGTCCTAGTCTTCAAAACCATGAACGACTAGTCCCATCTAGCTAGCTCATCCCTCCTTGCAACCTTTGCTTAGGTAACCATAAACTTTTAGTTACATCCGAACCTCACTGTGCATCCTCAAGGTTTCGGTCTTTTAACTTGTTTGAATCTCATCACTGGAATTCCCTCCCCGATCACCTGCTTTTCATCTCCTCTCCTCTCCACTTTTAAGTCTACTGTAAAAAATATCTTTTCAAACAAGAAGAAAAATGTTACTAATTTTATGACAAGACTGGAGGCTCCTATTATGCTTACTTTTCCTGCTTTATTTTAATAGCAGCCAAGAGAAAACACCAATACCAAAGGTTTGCATAACAGGCAACCAATGGGAGATAAGAATATTAACCTTAACCAATCAGCACACTATACAACATAAGATATACCAATCCTGACTGCAGACAGCCCTCTTTTCTTGCTGCTCGCAGTCAAGATAAGTATATCTTTTGGTGCTCCATACAATTTTAATTATTCGTTTCGTATTTACTGTTTTATTCTCAATATATAATTATTCCTAATGCTTTAATGTTAAGCGCACGTTTCAACTGACTCTGTCAACCGTTTCTTTCCTAAAATAGCATCGCACGCACAGTGCCAATCATTATTTCAGGGCGCCTTCACTCGCGTAGCCGTGTGAACATTCTATTCTGAACGCCGGCTGACGCGAGCACTTCATTTACATTATCCCCGTCCCGAGCGCAGTTGTTTTGAAGCGCTTGTTTAGTTTTTAGCCCTTTCGCTGCTATAAACATTTCGGCAGCTCTCACCTTCGCTCCCCATTTCGGCTCGTTTCTTCTGCTGACTCTGCCACTTCCTGGTGAGGCGTGGCTCTCTTATTCCGGCCTCTCACTCAATAGTTTCCTGGTGAGTCACACGTTGTTGTTGTACTAAAGCCCTGCCCTTCAAATCTTTAACCCCTTATTTACCAGTTTATCTTCTTCCCACAATAAAATGGATTTTTCAGATTTCTTCTCAGCAAATGAGGATTCTGAAGAGAATTTTTCTTCCAACTTAAATAATTTTATACAATCTTCTGTAAAAAAAAGCAGTTTCTGCTTCTATGGGAAAAATTTCCAAACAAATTCAAGATACTGGGCCTCATTCTGAGGCCGGCGGGCGGCGGTCGCCGCCTGCCTGGCGGGAACCGCCATATGGCCGCTCTGCGGTCGAAAGACCGCGGAGGCCATTCTGGCTTTCCCACTGGGCTGGCGGGCGACCGCCAGAAGGCCGCCCGCCAGCCCAGCGGGAAACCCCTTCCCACGAGGAAGCCGGCTCCGAATGGAGCCGGCGGAGTGGGAAGGGTGCGACGGGTGCAGTAGCACCCGTCGCGAATTTCAGTGTCTGCTAAGCAGACACTGAAATTCAAAGTGGGGCCCTCTTATGGGGGCCCCTGCAGTGCCCATGCCATTGGCATGGGCACTGCAGGGGCCCCCAGGGGCCCCACGACACCCCTCACCGCCATCCTGTTCCTGGGGGTCAGAACCGCAAGGAACAGGATGGCGGTGAGGGGGTCGGAATCCCCCATGGCGGCGCAGCAAGCTGCGCCGCCATGGAGGATTCCTCAGGGCAGCGGAAAACCGGCGGGACACCGCCGGTTTTCCTGTTCTGACCAATGCCCTGCGGAGCACCGCCAGCCTGTTGGCGGTGCTCCCGCCGACCCCCACTGTGTCTTCCTGTCTCTCCCAATCACATTTGGCCAATTCTGCGGGGGAAAGCAGAAAGCACAAAGCCTCTGAGGCTTCTTGTAATCAGGCTAATGCCTCGTCTGCGCTAATGGATAGTGAGTCAAACTCACTCAGGATAGAGGGCGAAGCTCCTCACAGGCCTCCTAGTACGGAGGGGAATACATTTATGGGTTCCAAAAGTAAAAACAAAACAAAAAATGTGTCTAAGACCCATAAGATTGTGATTGAGGACATTAGAGACACTAATGATGATGGGGATGACAATGATTCTACCTCAGACAATGAGGATGCTAACACCTCCGATTGTTGGATTGGGCCTCCTCCCAAAAAGTCTAAATCAGCATCAGCTGACCAAGCACACGCCCCACTGCTGGATTCCGATGGCAATCCCCATGTTTGATCCTGGCTTAATTCACCACCCCAATTCTACTGAATGGCTACCTTCAGAACATATTGCGAGTTATATTCTAGCAAAACTGCGTTTTCCCCTAGATAAACAAGTACGGGCCAAACTACATTCTGAGTGTCCCAGGCCCTCTCTTCCCCTACACATTACTGCAAATCCTTCTATAGATCCGGCCCTCCTAACTTTTTTCTCTAAATTCAGGAAAGATCCCCGAAAAGGGGTAGACAGAGCCTGGGCCCTCTGCCAGGATAAAGTTCTTGATTTGGTCGGTCACTTATCCTGCATTTTTGACCTGACAGAATCCGCAAGAATCAATGAAGAGTCTATTGATCCTGAAGAACTGTCCCTCTGGATTCAGAGAGCCTTCTGTTTGCTTGGTAACGCATGAGCGTCGAAACTGACTTTTACTCAAGCTAGATCCTAAGCTAGCGAATCTGGCAGCTATGGATCCAGGAGTTAAGGCTGACGGCTTGCTCTTTGGAGATAATTTTATCAAAGAGTTAAGCAAATATGTTACCACCTTTGCCTCACTGGACAAAGCACAGCAGTCGCTTAAAAAGGTGCTTAACACACAGGTTTTCGCCAGGGCCGGTAGAGGAAGAGGCCGCTCCACCGGCTGGTCCTTCAGGAATCAAGGCTTCAGAGGGTCTTACAACTATCAACAACAACAAGACTTTCGGCCACAATTCTACCCCCGTGTTCCAGAGGGTTCAGAGGCAAGAACCAACGCAGGTCCTATAACAATTCAGGTAAGCCAATCTTCTGGCCATCCTTCTGTAGTGGGTCGTCTAAAAAGGTTTCTTCACAAATGGAAAGAGATTACGTCAGATCCTTGGGTTCTCAACACAGTCAAAGGCTATTTAATAGAATTTTACGAGACTCCCTTCCAACCTTCTCCCCTTCTTCTCCTCATCTTTGCAGAAGAGATGTCAAATCTCATTTCTACCGAAATTCAAGATCTCCTCCGAAAACGAGCTATCCAACCAGCTCGTCCTCTTCCATCCAGTTTCATAAGCCCCCTGTTTTTAGTAATCAGGAAAAACAAAAAAATCAGACCAGTCATCAATCTCAGACAATTCAATCAATTCGTTGTTTATCGACATTTCAAGATGGAAACAATTCTTCATTTAAGAGACTCGCTTCTTCTAAACGACTGGATGGTCCGTCTGGACCTACAAGACGCATACTTAACAGTTCCTATTCATTACTCTAACAGAAAGTTCCTCCAGTTCCAATGGAAACATCAAACCTATCAATTTACTTGCCTGCCCTTCTGGCTTTCTTCGGCTCCTTGGTGTTTCACCAAGCTAATGAAACCTATTGTAGCCCTTCTCCGATCTCAAGGCTTCAGAATGATAATCTATCTAGACCATATCCTTCTCATGCATCAAGACATCTCTATCCTTCTCAACTATCTATCTATCTATCTATCTATCTATCTATCTATCTATCTATCTATCTATCTATCTATCTATCTATCTATCTATCTATCTAACTATCTATCTATCTCAACTGTCCTACACCATATCCCTCCTTTCAGATCTAGGTTTTTTAGTCAACAACGAGAAATCGATATTTACTCCTTCACAGACAATGGAATTCCTAGTCAACTCCTCTCAAGGCTTCCTACAACTTACGAATACAAAGATAAAAAGTATCAAATCAGAGCTAACCCTATCTTTACAGCAGACTTCTCTCTCCCTAAGGTCTCTTGCAAGGATTGTAGGTCTTCTTTCTTCCTCGATACAGGCAATATTTCCAGGCCCTCTTCATTATCGGGCTCTACAGAGATTGAAAATTCGTCATTTACGCAAAGGTCTTGCTTATTCAGATTTCATCCCCCTCGACCTCAAATTCCGTACAGAACTTCAATGGTGGCTCGACCATCTCGAAGCTTGGAATGGCAGGACCATCTTTGCCTCAGCCCCAGATCTTGTCTTAGAATCTGATGCAAGCCTAACAGGTTGGGGCGCAAGGTGTGGGCAAAAATCGACTGGAGGCACATGGTCTCTGCAGGAGTCTTCATTGCACATCAACTATTTAGAGATGCTTGCAGGCTCCTTTGCAATCAGAAGCTTCACCAAAAACAGAGTCTGTTGTTCCGTACTACTGCGTATGGACAACCTCACGGCAGTCAAATACATCAATCACCTCGGCGGTACCAAATCCAAACCTCTAGCCGAACTAGCCAAAAATTTCTGGGAATTCGGCCGATCTTAGAACATCTTCTGCTTCCCAACTTTCAATCTCCTTCAGGAAACCTTATAAACCTGTATCTTCCCCTACCTTAGCTCGTTGGGTCAAATGGGTAATGTCATTAGCGGGCATTGATACCTCAAAGTTTGGAGCCCATTCTGCTAGAGGGGCTATGGCGTCAAAAGCATTTTGGGCTGGGTCACGTTTGGAAGATATTCTAAGATCGGCAGATTGGTCAAATGATTTTATTTTTCACACATTTTATTGTAAACCTGTTAATACAGCAACTTCTGTAGTAATTAACATGCTTTAAACAAGCATAATAGGAGCCTCCGGTCTTGTCATAAAATGTAGATTTTCCAAGTATTTTATGATGGAAAGTCTTAATTTTATTAAAGACACGGAGGCGAGTATTATCCTACCACTTACCGTACTAATGTTGTTCTTTTCCCACCCATTTAGTCACTACCAACGCTCCACCGTCCTCTTCGAACTAATCCATCTGATGCCGTTTCTACCCAAAGCACTCCTCCAGCGCAATCACCATTGAAGATGGATTCCTCCGTTCACCATCCTGTCAAGTCTTTCTACTCGCCTAACCTGGACAGAATTCAAGACTTTTTTGCACTTGTTCTGGCAATATGTTTAATTTGTTGTATTTTACTTTTATTCAAATCATTTTCTTGACAGTCTTGCAGCAGAAAAGAGGGCTGCCTGCAGTGAGGATTGGTATATCTTATGTTGTATAGTGTGCTGATTGGTTAAGGTTATTATTCTTATCTCCCATTGGTTGCCTGTTACGCAAACGTTTGGGATTGGTATTTTCTGTTGGCTGCTATTAAAATAAAGCAGGAAAAGTAAGCATAATACTCGCCTCCGTGTCTTTAATAAAATTAAGACTTTCCATCATAAAATACTTGGAAAATCTACATTCTTCATCACAATTCTAGGTTTTCCACCTCACTTTGTCCCTCCAGCCAGGTCTTCATGCCAATTACAACCCTATCTAAATACTGTAAAATATAGTCACATCAGCAGTGTCTTATAATGGATGCAATTTATTTCCTCACCTTTCACTTACGAACTCCAGTAATCCCATCCTGGTTATGTTACCCAACAAACAGTTTATTTTAGAGCTATGTACAGAGAAAGTGTTGCTATGTAAAGCTCTTCTTGTCATAATGCTCTTGCCATTGTTTTATACATAAAAACTGAAGAAAGAAAATAAATAGATGAAAGAAAAATTTCAATCATGTCTATTTACTATACACCAGGATGGGCTGGCAACCATCATAACAGAAGTACACAAAAGGAGAGCACTGGGAGTGTTGCTAGCCCACACTGCCTCCCTAAAGAAATCTGTATAATCACTGAAGGTGTGGGGTAGTAGGAACTGAATGTAGGACTAGGTCAGTCTTTATTCAGTGCCCGGTATTAGTGAGGTCGTTTTAGATCCTAAGGGAGGGAATTCATGGTTGGAAAATGTCCAAGCAAGGGGGTGCTGTGTTGTCCTACAGGGGGAGGGGGGATTTCCCTTATGGACTAGGTGGTCTCACACACATAATAGTGTCTTGCTTCATCATATGACCACCTAGCCCCACCCAAGTAAGATGGTACTACTTGGGCGGACTCAACCTCTTGGTTAAAAGAACCCGAGGGAGTGCTGAAATTAAACTGACTGGATAGTTACATAGATCCAGAAGGGGTGAATAATAAAATTACCTAGCATGTCACCAGTAGCTACTGCTAGTTTTAATGAAGGTGCGTGCTGGTAAGACTAAAAACAAGGGGGAGAGGCTCGTTAGAGAGTAATGTCTCTTGGAATCTAAAAAGAAAAACGGATGACCAACATGTTTCTGCCCTCACTAGGTGCTGGTAGGTCAGGGGCATTCGTCAGGGTCGGAGCACACGCAGTAAGTGGGGTGCTCAAGGTGAATAATGTATGGCCTACCTGAACGGGTAGTTCACGGTGGGGTAGGTCTGTGATAAATATTAAATAAATAAACCACAATTTATTCAGAATATATTCAGAGTGAAAAAAAACGTGGCAAACCACTGCAAAGCACACAGCAATAGGTGAAAAAATGTAAAAGGCACTCACACACGCATGCAAATGTGACTTACCCCGCGGTAGGGGGCGGTTTGCCTCTGGTCTGGCTAGTGCAGGGGTGGGGTTTTCCCTTGTAGTCACACTCTGAGGAGATTAAGGGTTTAGCAGGGAAAAGAAAAGGGGGGGGGGAAGAATGAGGGCCCACAGAGCCTAAAGGAAGGAGGGAGACCAAGGCAGGGAAGGAGAGAGAGACAAGGGGACCAAGCTTAGAAATGAGGGAAGAAAAAAAGAAAAAAAGGAAAGAAGAAAACAGAAGAAAGAAGAAAACAGAAGAAAGAAGAAAGAAAGAAGAAAGAAGAGAGAAGAGAGGAGAGAGGAGAAAGGAAAAAAGGAAAAAAGGTGGAAGCCAGGCCAAATGGGAGCTAAAGGCTACAGAGGGGAGGAGAAACAGAGATTAAAAGAAGAATCCAAAGGGCCAAAGAGGCCCACACTTACCACTCCAAAGGGAATACCATGGGGGGTACCTACATGCCGGAGCCAGGCCGCTCTGGTACTGGCTGGAGGGCTGGTCTGATATTTATGTCGACCAACAGCCAATCGGTAAGAGGCTGGGGAGGCTGGGGGCGGAATCCCATGAAAAGATTGTCAGGTGTGTCGGGCGTCTTAACTTGGAAACTCCCGACTCAAGCAGAGTATTGTTGCCACGCCCAGAATCTGGCCGCGCCCCCTCGGGGCTGCGCCGGTACGGAAGCCTGGAATGCTCCCAGGTCCTGGTGGAGCGCGGCAGTCCATGGTCAACCCGCGGGACCTCGGTAGGACAGAGGCCCGCGGGGTGGATCGCGCTTGAAAGTGATGTCATGCAGCAGGGCGCTGACTCCGCGGCGCGGCTGGCGAGCGTGGAGAGCGTCCTGCAGTGACGCGTCGCGGGAAGCGCGGCGCGTCATGCGAGCCCACGGGACTATGGGAAATTGAGTCCCGTGGAACGAGCCTAGTCGTCCGGCTAGGACGACTAGGTGAAGGTGAAGGGGGGGGGAGAGAAGGGAAAAAAAAGAAAAGGAACGGGGGGAAAAAAGGGGAGGCAAGCAGAAAAAGAAAGGAAAAAAGAGGAGAAGGGAGAAGAGAAGAGAGAGGAGAGAAGAGAGAGAAGGCCCAGACAGGCCGACTCAGGAAGAAGGGAGACCAAATACTAAGAATGCGTAGAGAGAGAGGAGGAAAGAAAAGAAGGAAAGAAAAAAGGAAAAAGAAGGGAGCTAAAAAGAAGGGGCAAGGCGGGGGGAGCGGGGAACAGGGAGAAAGCAAGAAGAGAAGAGAAAAGAGGGGAAAAAAGACGGGACAAAAAGCAAGAGAAAGGATACGACGGAACGGAGATAAGGACACAGCCAAAGTAGAAACCAAAAGGAAAAAAGGGAAAAAAAGACAGAGAGGCATAAGAAGAGAGCAACAAGGTGGGGAAAAAAAAGAAAAAGGGGGTTGGTGGGGGGGAAAGGAAGAAGAAGGGGGAGAGGAGACTGAAGAGGTATGTGCAGATGAGGAAACGAAAGGATGTGAGAGGGGGAGCGACAATAGCTATGATGGCAGGGGTTGGGGAAAATACTCTGGTTGGTAGGAATGCTACCCAGGTCAAAAATAGCAACAGGGGGGAAGGGTAGTGAATCCCACAGTGGGGCATTATAGGGCCCTAGGGGGGATCTTATATGGGGAAGGAGTCGTAATGGTATCTGGTCATCATCCTAAAGCTGACCACTGGATATTGTCGTTCAATCCTCTAGTGTCCGTTTGCAGCCTCCATATCCACCTCTGTTCATATAGTAGGAGTTTTTGTTTGGTATTGATTGTTGTCGATTTTAATTGGTCCAACACCACCCATTGCATGTGATCCGGATGGTGATTGCTGGAGATATAGTGCTCGGTGAGTCTTGTGGCGTCTCTTTTGCAACGGATGGTAATCCTATGTTCGCAGATGCGTGTCCCCACTCTTCTTGTCGTCATCCCATTGTATCTCTTGTCACAGGGGCATGTGATCATATACACCACGTTTTTGCTGTTGCAGTTTGTTAATTGTCTAAGTTCCCAGGGCGTCTTTAATCCCAAATCAAGTGTAAGGGTTTTCTTGGTGAATGCGCAGACACTGCAGCTGCCGCATGGAAAGTGTCCTTTGGGGGGAGGAAGGTCCCAGAGTGTCCTTTGTTTGCTTGTGGTAGGATTTACCCTTGGGCGGGTATGTATGATCATATCACGAATACTTTTTGCTTTTCTGTAAGCATTCATTGGGATCTGGAAGGGAAGACCCCCAGAAGTGAGGATCCTCCAGTCTTCATTTAGTATCTTTTTGATCATATTGGACGCTGGGTTGAACGTAGTCACACAGATCAATGGGTCTCCCTTGCTGGTTCTGCTGCTAGGATGCAGTAGAGTCTCCCTAGGGCTCACACAAGCACGTTTGTCGGCTCTCCTCAGTAAGTGGTCCGGGTATCCTCTTGCTCGAAGTTTGTTAGTGAGCTGCTGAGCATGCTTTTTGTAGTCCGTTAGTTCGGTACAATTCCGCCGAAGGCGGAGATACTGACCCACTGGGAGGTTTTCCCTGAGGGAGCGTGGATGGAAGCTCTGAAACTGAAGGAGAGTGTTTCGGTCAGTAGGTTTGTAAAATACTTCTGTTACCAGGGAGCCATTTCTTTTAGTTATTAATAGGTCAAGAAAGGAGACCGCTGGGTCACCCAGCGTGGCTGTGAATCTTAGAAAGGGATTCAAGGTGTTTAGCCAAGTGATGAAGATGGTTGCTTCTTCCCTTGTGCCTCTCCAGATTATCAGGATGTCATCGATGTATCTTTTCCATAGCCTGATATGGTTGACATATGGGTTCTCTTCAGTGAGGACCATTTCTTTCTCGAAGTGATCCACGTATAGGCATGCCAGGCTCGGTGCGAAAGTACTCCCCATAGAAGTACCCTGGATCTGTAAAAAGAAGTTCTTATCGAACTCAAAGAAATTTCTGGTAAGAGCCAGATGCGCTAGGTCGAGGATAAATTCTGGGGGGGTGATGTAGTTCCAGACACCCCTATTTAGTAGGTCACTGACCACTTCCAGAGTTGCCTCCTGTGGAATGTTGGTATATAATGATTCCACATCCAGTGTCATGAGATGTTCTTTATCTTTGTCAAATTCTAGGGTATCTATAAGGGAGAGCACATCTGTTGTGTCTTTAAGGTATGTGGGAATTTGTTTCACGAATGGTTGGAGGAACCAGTCGCAAAATTGGGACAGTGGTTCCAGTATGGAACCGATCCCGGAGACTATTGGTCTTCCTGGGGGTGGATGTTTATTTTTGTGAATTTTGGGCAAAATATAGAAGTATGGGGTTTTAGGGTCGGGTCGGGTTGGGTGAGGAAGGCGGCCTCATGTTAAGTGATCCAACCGTTGTTCATACCCTTGTCAATCAGGAAAGTAATCTCTTCCCTGACCTCTTCTGTCGGGTCCCTTGATAGTCTCTTATAATGATGGTCATTGTTTAGTAGATGTAGACATTCGGTATTGTACATCACTGTGGGCATTATCACTATGGTGGTCATATGATGAAGCAAGACACTATTATGTGTGTGAGACCACCTAGTCCGTAAGGGAAATCCCCCCTCCCCCTGTAGGACAACACAGCACCCCCTTGCTTGGACATTTTCCAACCATGACTTCCCTGCCTTAGGATCTAAAACGACCTCACTAATACCGTGCACTGAATAAAGACTGACCTAGTCCTACATTCAGTTCCTACTACCCCACACCTTCAGTGATTATACAGATTTCTTTAGGGAGGCGGTGTGGGCTAGCAACACTCCCAGTGCTCTCCTTTTGTGTACTTGTAGTGAGCGCAGCAGCCAGCTGTGAGAGCCTTGTTACATATTTAAACCCTGTGACATACGCACAGGAGTATTAGAAACCCTTGCTTCCCTGATAGCCTGGAAATGCACACGTGATTGGTTAATCCTAATCATCAAGACAGCCACCAGACTATCAGATACTCTAGTGCTGCAAATTAAAGCGGCAGAAAGTAACCTAAAAACTGGACTTACAGCCGCGGCATTCAAGAAGAAACTAGAGGAAACAAATAAGACAATCGGCGAGTTCAAAGATTACTTGACTCACCTTAAAATTGCCAAATTCCAGAAAGACCTGGACAGGTTCTCCCTAGAGAGAGTACATCCTTACTCTAGGGAAGACTTTGCAGCCCAATCCTCTTTGCCCTCCGATACATCTTCCGGGGGCTACTCTAGCTCGGACTCCGACGCCAGCCGCACACAACCCACACGGCCAAGGCGGGGCAGGAGGGGGAATACTCGGAATAATTGGCCCACACCATTTACAGGCCCTCCGCCCCCGCTGCTTAACATGCCTCCCTGGGCTTGGCCCTCCCCCTATGGACCACCAAACCAATTCCAAGCCCCGTTGTATCCCCAGCCACAAACGACCTGGTCTTATCCCAATGTTCCTTTTTTTGGGAGAGGCCCCAGACGGGGAAGGGGCAGGAAAAAGGGAGTCAGTTGGAACCTAAAGGAAGGACCAACGGACGACGAATCCCCCAGCACAAGCAGAGTATAAATAAGGGGTCCACCACCGTTGTTAACTTAAGCCCAAGAGTACTAAATAATAACGAGCTCCAAGCCCTAGAGAAAGGTCTGGGTTTTATCCCTACCCCAAAACTTGACATCTTTAAACTAAGGATAGAACTAGCAGAGTTCTTTCGCAAGATTAGGCTAAGAACCTTTTTTCTCATGAACCCCGAACCCAATACAGAACGAGAAAGGAACACCGGGCTACGTCCCAAATCCAAGTTCACTCCCTCCTCTCACCTGATGCCACCCGAAGTCTTGGCATTTGAAAAATCAGTGAGCAGGAGGATCGACGACCTACAGAACACACAAAGGGAGATCTTCCACAATATTAGTACCGAAGAACTCACAGCCCTCCACAATCTTAGCAATGACTCGTCCATCACTATCAAACCAGCCGATAAGGGCGGGGCCATAGTGATAATGCCCACAGTGATGTACAATACCGAATGTCTACGTCTACTAAACAATGACCATCATTATAAGAGACTATCAAGGGACCCGACAGAAGAGGTCAGGGAAGAGATTACCTTCCTGATTGACAAGGGTATGAACAACGGTTGGCCGCCTTCCTCACCCAACCCGACCCTAAAACCCCATACTTCTATATTTTGCCCAAAATTCACAAAAATAAACATCCACCCCCAGGAAGACCAATAGTCTCCGGGATCGGTTCCATACTGGAACCACTGTCCCAATTTTGCGACTGGTTCCTCCAACCATTTGTGAAACAAATTCCCACATACCTTAAAGACACAACAGATGTGCTCTCCCTTATAGATACCCTAGAATTTGACAAAGATAAAGAACATCTCATGACACTGGATGTGGAATCATTATATACCAACATTCCACAGGAGGCAACTCTGGAAGTGGTCAGTGACCTACTAAATAGGGGTGTCTGGAACTACATCACCCCCCCAGAATTTATCCTGGACCTAGCGCATCTGGCTCTTACCAGAAATTTCTTTGAGCTCGATAAGAACTTCTTTTTACAGATCCAGGGTACTTCTATGGGGAGTACTTTCGCACCGAGCCTGGCATGCCTATACGTGGATCACTTCGAGAAAGAAATGGTCCTCACTGAAGAGAACCCATATGTCAACCATATCAGGCTATGGAAAAGATACATCGATGACATCCTGATAATCTGGAGAGGCACAAGAGAAGAAGCAACCATCTTCATCACTTGGCTAAACACCTTGAATCCCTTTCTAAGATTCACAGCCACGCTGGGTGACCCAGCGGTCTCCTTTCTTGACCTATTAATAACTGAAAGAAATGGCTCCCTGGTAATAGAAGTATTTTACAAACCTACTGACCGAAACACTCTCCTTCAGTTTCAGAGCTTCCATCCACGCTCCCTCAGGGAAAACCTCCCAGTGGGTCAGTATCTCCGCCTTCGGCGGAATTGTACCGAACTAACGGACTACAAAAAGCATGCTCAGCAGCTCACTAACAAACTTCGAGCAAGAGGATACCCGGACCACTTACTGAGGAGAGCCGACAAACGTGCTCGTGTGAGCCCTAGGGAGACTCTACTGCATCCTAGCAGCAGAACCAGCAAGGGAGACCCATTGATCTGTGTGACTACGTTCAACCCAGCGTCCAATATGATCAAAAAGATACTAAATGAAGACTGGAAGATCCTCACTTCTGGGGGTCTTCCCTTCCAGATCCCAATGAATGCTTACAGAAAAGCAAAAAGTATTTGTGATATGATCATACATACCCGCCCACGGGTAAATCCTACCACAAGCAAACAAAGGACACTCTGGGACCTTCCTCCACCCAAAGGACACTTTCCATGCGGCAGCTGCAGTGTCTGCGCATTCACCAAGAAAACCCTTACACTTGATTTGGGATTAAAGACGCCCTGGGAACTTAGACAATTAACAAACTGCAACAGCAAAAACGTGGTGTATATGATCACATGCCCCTGTGACAAGAGATACATTGGGATGACGACAAGAAGAGTGGGGACACGCATCTGCGAACATAGGAGTACCATCCGTTGCAAAAGAGACGCCACAAGACTCACCGAGCACTATATCTCCAGCAATCACCATCCGGATCACATGCAATGGGTGGTGTTGGACCAATTAAAATCGACAACAATCAATACCAAACAAAAACTCCTACTATATGAACAGAGGTGGATATGGAGGCTGCAAACGGACACTAGAGGATTGAACGACAATATCCAGTGGTCAGCTTTAGGATGATGACCAGATACCATTATGACTCCTTCCCCATATGAGATCCCCCCTAGGGCCCTATAATGCCCCACTGTGGGATTCACTACCCTTCCCCCCTGTTGCTATTTTTGACCTGGGTAGCATTCCTACCAACCAGAGTATTTTCCCCGACCCCTGCCATCATAGCTATTGTCGCTCCCCCTCTCACATCCTTTCGTTTCCTCATCTGCACATACCTCTTCAGTCTCCTCTCCCCCTTCTTCTTCCTTTCCCCCCCACCAATCCCCTTTTTCTTTTTTTCCCCCACCTTGTTGCTCTCTTCTTATGCCTCTCTGTCTTTTTTTCCCTTTTTTCCTTTTGGTTTCTACTTTGGCTGTGTCCTTATCTCCGTTCCGTCGTATCTTTTCTCTTGCTTTTTGTCCCGTCTTTTTTCCCCTCTTTTCTCTTCTCTTCTTGCTTTCTCCCTGTTCCCCGCTCCCCCGCCTTGCCCCTTCTTTTTAGCTCCCTTCTTTTTCCTTTTTTCTTTCCTTCTTTTCTTTCCTCCTCTCTCTCTACGCATTCTTAGTATTTGGTCTCCCTTCTTCCTGAGTCGGCCTGTCTGGGCCTTCTCTCTCTTCTCTCCTCTCTCTTCTCTTCTCCCTTCTCCTCTTTTTTCCTTTCTTTTTCTGCTTGCCTCCCCTTTTTACCCCCGTTCCTTTTCTTTTTTTTCCCTTCTCTCCCCCCCCCCCCGCTTCACCTTCACCTAGTCGTCCTAGCCGGACGACTAGGCTCGTTCCACGACACTCAAATTCCCATAGTCCCGTGGGCTCGCATGACGCGCCGCGCTTCCCGCGACACGTCACTGCAGGACGCTCTCCGCGCTCGCCAGCCGCGCCGCGGAGTCAGCGCCCTGCTGCATGACATCACTTTCAAGCGCGATCCACCCCGCGGGCCTCTGTCCTACCGAGGTCCCGCGGGTTGACCACGGACTGCCGCGCTCCACCAGGACCTGGGAGCATTCCAGGCTTCCGAACCGACACAGCCCCCGAGGGGGTGCGGTCGGATTCTGGGCGTGGCAACAATACTCTCCTTGAGTCGGGAGTTTCCAAGTTAAGACGCCCGACAGACCTGACAATCTTTTCATGGGATTCCGCCCCCAACCTCCCCAGCCTCTTACCGATTGGCTGTTGGTCAACATAAATATCAGACCAGCCCTCCAGCCAGTACCAGAGCGGCCTGGCTCCGGCATGTAGGTACCCCCCATGGTATTCCCTTTGGAGTGGTAAGTGTGGGCCTCTTTGGCCCTTTGGATTCTTCTTTTAATCTCTGTTTCTCCTCCCCTCTGTAGCCTTTAGCTCCCCTTTGGCCTGGCTTCCACCTTTTTTCCTTTTTTCCTTTCTCCTCTCTCCTCTCTTCTCTCTTCTTTCTTCTTTCTTTCTTCTTTCTTCTGTTTTCTTCTTTCCTTTTTTTCTTTTTTCTTCCCTCATTTCTAAGCTTGGTCCCCTTGTCTCTCTCTCCTTCCCTGCCTTGGTCTCCCTCCTTCCTTTAGGCTCTGTGTGCACTCATTCTTTCCCCCCCCCTTTTCTTTTCCCTGCTAAACCCTTAATCTCCTCAGAGTGTGACTACAAGGGAAAACCCCACCCGGCACTAGCCAGACCAGAGGCAAACCACCCCCTACCGCGGGGTAAGTCACATTTGCATGCGTGTGTGTGTGCCTTTTACATTTTTTCACCTATTGCTGTGTGCTTTGCAGTGGTTTGCCACGTTTTTTTTCACTCTGAATATATTCTGAATAAATTGTGGTTTATTTATTTAATATTTATCACAGACCTACCCCACCGTGAACTACCCGTTCAGGTAGGCCATACATTATTCACCTTGAGCACCCCACTTACTGCGTGTGCTCCGACCCTGACGAATGCCCCTGACCTACCAGCACCTAGTGAGGGCAGAAACATGTTGGTCATCCGTTTTTCGTTTTAGACTCCAAGAGACATTACTCTCTAACGAGCCTCTCCCCCTTGTTTTTAGTCTTACCAGCACGCACCTTCATTAAAACTAGCAGTAGCTACTGGTGACATGCTTGGTAATTTTATTATTCACCCCTTCTGGATCTATGTAACTATCCAGTCAGTTTAATTTCAGCACTCCCTCGGGTTCTTTTAACCAAGAGGTTGAGTCTGCCCAAGTAGTACCATCTTACTTGGGTGGGGCTAGGTGGTCATATGATGAAGCAAGACACTATTATGTGTGTGAGACCACCTAGTCCGTAAGGGAAATCCCCCCTCCCCATGTAGGACAACACAGCACCCCCTTGCCTGGACATTTTCCAACCATGACTTCCCTGCCTTAGGATCTAAAACGACCTCACTAATACCGGGCACTGAATAAAGACTGACCTAGTCCTACATTCAGTTCCTACTACCCCACACCTTCAGTGATTATACAAACCATCATAACAGAACAGTTGTGGGACTAAATGGGGACAGCTGAGTGCAGACAGATCGCCTACGGTCCGCCCCAGAAGAGAGACAGTAAACACGTGTATTAGTCCAAAGTGGACTTCCTTAATACAGCCATGTGTTATGCAGTGATGCCCAACTGGAAAAGACATTGAATAATCCTGAAAGATCTTAAATTGGACAACAGTCTCAAATTTCAAATGCAGGGGGTTCAGCATTTTCAACACAAAAGAGAAATGATCACCGAAGTGTAATCTTGATAGTGTCAAACCTATGACGGACCATGGAGGTTATTTCAGTAGAGGTGGGCAAACCGCTAAAGGCTTGAGTCAGGCTTGAGCCACTTCTGGCTTAACTCAAGATCCCCTTGGACTCTTGAGATCAAAATGAGACAAGCATTCATGTAGCTTCTGCCTGCCACCAATGCTCTAACATCATGCACCAAGAATTGAAAAGAAAGCATAAACGTTTGGTGTACAAATAAGACAGAGTGAGATGGCTTTCAACTGGCTGAATTGTATAATGTGAAACCTAGCTTCCCTACTTGGCCAAATCCTAAGTAAATATATACATTTGCAGTGCTTCATTTTTCGTTGTGATGACATATTAAAGCACCCTCAAATGTGTGCAGTCAGGATGCGTGCTGTACAAAAACTTTTTGTTTTTATTTAAAAGACTACACTGTTGCTCCATATATAAGAAGAATCTAGGCCACGTGTAAGTAAGGTTGCCACCTTTTAAAGGGGAAAAAATACAAGCCATTTGTTGTATTTTTAAGAGTCTGCAATTGATTAGACATAACACTAAATAGGATTTAAAAAAACATCGAATGTATCCATTTATAACATAACTTTTCTAATTATTAGTCAGGGATTGCTACATCAGCCCTAGAACACATTTGGAAGTGCTTTCGATTTAGAACACATTTAGAAGCAGACCTGCCAACTCACACTGTGCCACTGGGGAGGGCACGGGAGGCAGGTGGACCTTAGCATAAAGTCCCAAACCCTCCTGAAAGGCATGCCCCCGTCTCCCACGGCAAGATGTATTTGTAAGTTGACATGACTGTATATGTGTTTTCTATTTATATTTGCTATTTGGAGTATCAACACAAAAGGGCTGAAAATGCCAGTGATTTTGTGTATTTTTGTACTCTGCTGGGACATTAAAATGCCATCAGTGCCAGTAGAAAACTGTCCTGGTGGCAACCCTACATGTATGGGACACAACAACTAAGTTGCCTCATACTTCACTAATGGCTTCGGCGTCAGAAAAGGAATGTTTCTAAATTCATGGTTAAAAACTATATTTTTATGAACAGCGCTGACTAAAGCAATATAATCTGATGTACTAAGGTAAAACCCTTCCGTGCGTTAAAGATGCACACTTTTTTAAAATTTGGAAGATACATTATAATGTTTTATACAATGTTAGTTTGCATGATTTAGATGCTATTTTAAGGGTTCGGCGTGGTCACGGGCTCTTAGAGCCAAACCAGACTCTTGGATCCTCTATGGCGCAGCTATCACTGTTCATTTTTGACTCCCCAACCAGCCTCTGAATCTCAGCTTGTCCCTCGCCTGCAAATGAAACCCTACGTCCACACAAAGAGAACTGAGGGCCAAGCGTGTTGCTGTTATTTGCCGCAAACTGCCATGGTTGCTGTAGTACACCAGAGAAATAGGTTTTGGCTGCATATGTTCTTTAGTATCATTGTAACCCCAACGTACCACACCAGGTTATACATTCATAGCCCAGCAACACCACGCCACAAGGAAAGACAGGAGGTAGATGTCACTGGACTTGCGCCCACCTTTGTGAACGATTTTTATTCAACTAAGTACCGCCTTAGTCCCGCCCCCTAGCCTCGCAGCCCTAAAGTCATAGTTCCTGCAACCACAGTGGCTATTCGTAGAGTTCCCACCCCTAAGAATCACGCAATAGCTCCGCCTCTAAATGAGAAAAACAAATCAGCAGGCTCCCACTTGGCTGTCTTTTTTGGTTCCCGCCTCTGGATACACGCGCACGAAGGACCGGAACTGACTACACCCCCCCTCCCCTGCACAGTCATGCAACGGTACAGGCTCTGCAACTGGAAGACCAAGACTTCACGCCCCGCCCCTTCAGAGCGCCTGCGTGTTCGAGCGTCGTACACATTCTCTAAGAATACTTCGCGCTCTTGGAGCGGGTGATTCAAACAGCTGGAGAAGGAACATTTCCAACGTCGTAATGGAGGGGGAGGAGCAGCACTCATATACTCAGGTGAGGCGTTGTGTGGGAGGGGCGATGGGTGGTAACTTTATGTCAAAAGGCAGAGGTAGTGAGGGCTGACTTTATAAAATCCTTAAACCAGAGCCGCTGGAACCATGCGCCAGGGAATAACAAAATTATGTGGCAGTGTTGGCTAAATTATGCTGCAAGAAAAATCAAATTATGCAGCGCATTTCATTATTTTCCAATGTTTTTGTTACTAATACTGTTTGGGCAAATGTTCCACTTCAGTAGTACTAGTTTAAAACACACATATAGTAATAAGCAACTAAAAGGCTACCAGGCAGCCTTTGCAAATGACTTTACAGGGCGCAGCAACACGCGTTGCTGCAATTTTAGTAACGTTTCATCTGTTTGAGCTCAAAACTGTTTTTTTGGTTTCATTCCTGAGATCACGCAGCAGACGATGGAAAGAAAAGTTTTTAGCTTTGCAACAAGAATTTTAAAAAATCTAGCTATTGCGTCAAGAATTTTCAATTCTATTAAGGACACGGAGGCGGGGATTATGCTTTTCTCTCTCTTTACTGCAAAACTCAGCAGCAAATGAAATTCAGTAAAACAAAAGAACTACATTTCCCATAAACTCAGTATTTCGTGTCCACCATTCACAATCAACCTGTCCATATAACTGGTTCATGCAGCATAGTCCTTCCTCTTTCTTTGCAATAAAACCTTCAGATAACAAGAAACCGAACTGGAACACTCTTGACCTTAACCTCAACGTCTTCTCTTGGGATATCACCGCGTCTTGACGATAGAACACCGCCCACTCAGACTTTTACGACTTCAACTGACCAAAATAAGGAGGTCCAACTTGATCCAACGCCCTTGACTTCCGAACATAGGAAAAAGAATAAGCCATGATAATATTCATAGAACTGAATACTTCGTTTACATCATTATGGGGAGGGAATGTCAAAATTGTATAGTCAAAATATTGCAATAAACTTTTTTATTCATCAGACAAGAAATATTACAGATATTTTTTTTCATGGGAGGGATAATCCTCGCCTCCATGTCCTTAATAGAATTGAAAATTCTTGACGCGATAGCTAGAATTTTTTTTATTCTATGTCAGGACCGAAGGCTTTGGATTATGCTTAGTTCAAAGCTGATTTACGACATTTGACACCACATCAACAATTGGTTTGTGATAAAATACTTTAAAAGTAGAGTCCGATGACCAATCTGCCGCCCTCATAATGTCCTCTAAATGAGAACCATTCGAGAATGACTTCTATGCCATCGCTCCCCTGACAGAATGTGCCCCAAATTGAGAAACATCAATGCCTGCTTCTTGCAGGATCCAACGGACACAACGTGCTAACGTCGCCGCTGAAACAGGCCCAAAAGGTTTTTGTAAGGAAATCAACAACTGACCCTGAATTTTTACGTACTTCTCTAGTACGTTCCTCATGGGCTTTCAAACATTTTACAATACATAGCTTTTGGTGATGAGGAAAAGCTGGGTATGAAACACTTCTAGAACAGGTCTTAGTCCGATTAGAAATAGTAAATGAGACTCCCGAAGGAGTAAATACTCTATCTGCTAAATCCAGAGCTCGCACATCAGACACTCTGCGACATGATAATAAACATAGCAAAATAGTCAACTTCGCTGAAAGCTCTTTGCATGAAAGGTCCTCATTACATGGCTATGACTTCAGGTACCTTAAAACAATATCTACGTCCCACAGGGAAGAGTATTTAGGTTGAGGAGGGGCCACCATGCGAATCCCTTGCAGTAGCTTACATACTAACGGGTGTTCCCCAGTTGGTTTACTTTCTGTATGGGGATGACCCGCTGAGATCGCTGATCTGAAATTGTTAATGGTTCTATAAGCTAGGCCATGCGACGCAAGTTCCGATAGAAAACAATCATAACAATGGAGGACCCCACGGGATCAATACCTCGTTGATTGCACCAACCCACCCATCTTTTCCAGGCGGATTGATATCGCTTATGAGTGGAAGGAGCCCAAGATTGTGATAAGAAGAACATTGCGTTGTCCAAAACTCCCGGCACCTGCCATCGTCTCCGGAAATTCTCAACGCCATGAGGCTTAATTGTTCCTTCCACATCAGAGCATGTGGAGATCCCACCGGATCTAACAATAGTCGAGGGTCCTGCGGAATCGCTACAGGGAGAGTGCAAGGCATCAACATTGCCAAAGGGAACCAAGGCTGAGCTTTCAAATTGGGCGTCACTAAAATCAATTCTGCCCTCTGTCTCCTCACCTGAGAGAGTACTCTCTGAATCATGATGAATGGGGGAAACGCATAAAGTATCCTTGACTCCCAAGACGAGAAATGCATCCGTCCCGGCCGCCAAAGGGTCCGGTCTCCAACTGAAGAAACATGTCAGTTGAGAGTTGAGTCTGGAGGCAAAGAGATCTATCCTACAAGGACCCCAAAGAGAGTTCAACTTGTTGAATATCAGAGGATCCAGCCTCCAGTCGCTGCCATCCCTGAGGAATCGAGAATTCCAGTCCGCAACGAGATTCACTCATCCAGGAATGTATTCTGCTGTCACTGATATGTGATGGAGAAGACATTATTGCCAAAACTCCTTCGCAATCTCTACTAGTACCCGGGACCTGGTCCCGCCCAGATGGTTGATGTATTGAACTGCTGAAATGTTGTCCATCCGGAGAAGAATACAACATTTCCCCTGTTGTGGAGATAGGGATCGAATAGCAAATGCTCCCGCAGCAGTTCTAGGCAATTGATGTGGAGGGATAGTTCGTCTTGGGACCAACAACCCCCTGTCTGAACAGAGCTGCAGTGGGCTCCCCAGCCCCACCGGCTGGCATCCGACTCGATAATTATTTCCGGACTCGAAGCAAAGATGGCTCTGCCATTCCAGGCATCCATGCGTTCTAGCCACCAATTGATTTCTGACTTGGCTTCGTCCGACAGAACAATCTGCTCTGCATACGAAAGACCTATGCAGAGATGAAGAATCTTCAAGCGCTGTAAGGCTCGATAATGGAGAGGCCCTGGGAAGATTGCTTGTATTGAAGAAGCTAAAAGACCTACCAGGCGTGCTAGGGTCTTCAATGATATAGTCTGAGTGGCAAGGGCTCTCCTCAATTCTTTCTTGAGGGATTTTCTCTTCGCAAGAGGTAAGAACAATTGTGCTTTGACGGAGTCCACCTGAAACCCTAAGAATTCTACAACCTTGGACGGGGTTAACACTGATTTGTCCAAGTTGATAAGGAATCCTTTCTCTGAGTAGTTGAACTACTGGTCTTAACAGTTTGGTAAAACACCAAGGGGCAGAAGAAAGCCCAAAGGGAAGGACTGAGAATTCGTACCAAATCTCCCTCCAACAGAATTGGAGGAACCGTCGATGAGGTGCAAAGATGGGAACCGAAAGATAAGCGTCCTTTAGGTCTAACCATACTAGAAAATCCCCCTCTAATAGAAGGTCTCTTAATAGATGGATGCCTTCCATTTTGAAGTGTCGGTAGACCACCCAGGAATTGAATTCCCTTAGGTTGAGAACTAACCGAGAGCCACCTCCTTTTTTCTGAATCAGGAAGATCGAACTTACAAACCCTTTTGGGTGTGGCACGGAACGGCAAATGGCGTGTTTTTGGAGTAATCGTGCAATCTCGACGTCTATGAAATGACCGTCTGTTTGTGAAAAAACAAGGGGACAAGAAAAATTCGCCTGATGAGGCGGGGCATAAAACTCTATCTTGTAACCTTGAACCGTCTGAAGAATCCACGGATCTTGAGATATCCGTTCCCATGCCCTTAAATGATCCCTCAATCTCCCTCCCAAGAAAACCTCTGAAAAGGGAATAATTCTCACCTGTGGAGGGCCCTTCGACGGAGGTGGCGCTGCCTCTGTTACGGTAACCGCGGCCTCTGCGGGCTCAGGATGGGTAGAAACCTGACCTGGAATAGTATCCTTGCTGGTTGTAACTGCCTGAGGCCTGATTGAAGCCACGGCCTGGCGCTCGGCCTCTAAAGCGTCCAGCCCTGCCAAAAAGGCCCCTATTAAACATTTCCCTCATGGAGGATTGAACTTTATCCAAAGCGGAGAAGGTGGCCACATATTTCCCCAGGTCTTTCACAAATTTGTCACCGAAAAGTAAGCCATTCGCTGCCGGGCCTGCGTCGTTGGGGGCCAAATCTGCCAATTTCGGATCAATTCTCATGAGAAAGGAGCGTCTGCGCTCCGTAGACATGGCGCAATTCGCATTTCCCAATAGACAGATTGCTCGTTGAGCCCACTCTAAAATTGTTTGCGGATCAAGAGAAGATTCAGACTCTTTGGCTTGGACAGCCAATTCAAGGATTTTCGTGATGGGGCCATAAATATCCAGAAGCCTGTCCTGACAATTCTTCCAGGCACGATCCAGAGCTTTCTTAGGGTCTTTAGAAAACTTTTGCATAAAAGTCGCCATGTTTGGATCAAGGTCTAGAGTCTCTGTTCCCTTGCCCTGGAGGGAGGGGCGGGGGCATTCCGACCGTAGGGTGTTCCTAACTTCCCAGTCAAACCCGTTGCGGATATGATCTTGTACATATTGAGCTACTTCTTCACATGGAAGCCATTCAGTGGACCTGGGGTGGATCATATTTTCCGGATCAAATGAGAGGTTGCGGTAGGAGGAACTACGCTCCTGCGCGTTATGCGATTTGCGTTTGCGCTTTCCTGATGGTTTGGGATCTTCTTGATCCTGATCTGAAGTGGGGGACTGATCAGAGGAAGAAAGGCCGTCTGGCTTAGTAGAGGTTTCTCTGCTACCTTCTGACGTGTCTAGTGACGAATAAACATCATAGCCGTGATCTTGCATCACTGAGGCGGCCATATTTGCTAGTATGTCAACTGACGATAAAGGTCTCTTTAAGGCTCCCTGGGACAAAGCCAGATCAGGTATTTGGTCGGGTTGCGAACCAGCTTCTAATAGAGGGCGACCCCTCAGTTCGCGCTGCCCAAATCTTCTTAAAGGCTGAGCAAAGGGCTTAATCGCATTAATAAGAGCCTGATTTACGGAGTCCTGGACATGGTAGCCCAGGGCTTCCACTAGTCCAGTGGTTCCCAAACTTTTTCGACACGCGGCTCCCTTCACCTTTATTGGCCATTGCCCGCGGCTCCCCATTATGTCACTTTTATTCGGGTAGGCGATGTAAGCCCAGCCTCGGGAGAACTTCAATTTTTCTCCCTCCAAATAATTGGGATGAAGACGACGAAGGTATTGGTAACAAAATAAAAATATAAGTTGTTTACTTTAAGAATTTTTTTCAATTCAGTTAAGTCAGAAACAATACAATATTAAGGGCCAAAAATGTTTCCATGAATTAGCAACAGTACTTGATCATTCATCAGTGCTTAATTTGTGCTTGTTTCCGGTGCACAGCACCAGCACTTATTTTTGAGGGCCGTCACTTATTTTTCTGCCTCAAGCATTTACTGTGAGCAAAAGACACATAAGACACATATGGGAAAGACTGAGGAAAAGAGAAAAACAAAATAATGTCACAATGGGAGAAAACAGAAAGCTGCAAGAGTGAGCTGAAGGGGCAGGGAGTGGCTTTAAAATCATTGAAGAGGCTTGAGATGGCTTCAGGATTACACTGCCTCAGTATTCCATTTTCCCACATTTATTGCAGCAGCCACATGTTTAAGAGGAGGGCTTTGGGCACCAGCACATTTTTATTTACAAATTAAGCACTGTCGTTCACACTCACACTCTGCAGTTTCTAAATTATTTCAAAGCCTTCAGCTTTTGAAAACTGTGCTTTCCAAGTTCCACTCGGTCTGTACCTCCCATAGCCGTTTTTCTGGCCTCCCAACGAAAATTGCCTTTCCTTGGCAGCAAGACTCAGTAAGTAATCTGATTTGGGCATGCAAGTAAGGGAGGACTGTCGGCCTATAATTTATTTTGGACAATTTAAATAGCATTTTTTAAACACAAATGGGGAAAAAAGGAAAGGTGTGCTTTATAATGAGAAAAGGGCGTCATGACCAACCAGATTGGCCGACACTGAAATAACTCATTTCTGTTTTTTGTAGTTCAACAAAATAAATGCAGAGGCATGGAAACAGATCATGTGCTCCAGTAGTTATACTTAAAATCAGTAAAAATAGCCCCGTTACATAAAAGTTCATACTACTGTCTCTTTTTTGGGCGCAAACCATTCAGTAATAAAAATGTAAATATGTAAATGTGATTGTATTTAGCGACATGCTACAAAAATTAAGAATTTTCTATAACATCAATGGTGCATCATAAATCTCCCCTGCAAGGCCGTGGAGTGCACGCAACTTGACCCTGACTTCTCCTAGCAAATTAACTCGGTTCATTCCAAATAAACTATTTTCCTGTTTTTCGGACGGGGGCTCCCAGAGGAATGGTTTTGTGAAGCAGAAACTGGATCATTGTAAATAATTCTGTCGTTTATAAGACTCTGTAAACACTGTTATCAAAGCCGCCTAGATGAAGTGCAGGATAAGAGGAGCCCCATTTAATTACCACACCTGTGCTGGTTAGGAGAATTTTCTGAGCATTCCTGAAATCTCCGGTCCTGTCCTGCCCTATCTCTCACTCTAGATTCTCCTAATTATTATAATAATACTTACCTGATTTTCCTAAATTCGACAAGGAACTTCAGGGAAACACGTCGGATGTGCGCACTGTTGGATGTGCGCACTTCAATGAACATGGCCTGATCACACTGCTGTCTTCGCAATTGCTGCACTCCTTGCAACGCCTTAGAAGCGAAGGCTCTGATTGTGTAATTCCCCCACATGAAATGCCAAATTAGTTACTCGCCGCAAAAGACTGTTTACCTCGTCCTAAGAGATAATTTATAAACTGCACATAAATCTTTTAAATTGTTCCTGTCATGTTTCCAAAATGCACGTGGCGCCCTTGGCAACTTCTAATGGCGCACCGGGGTGCCGCGGCGCCCAGTTTGGGAACCACTGCACTAGTCTTTCCTCCATATGATCGTCAGAAAAATCAGGTTGGTCCTGATAGAAATCATCCTCTCTGGCGTAGTACGCCATGACAACAGAGGAAATGGAGGAGATCACGGGGAGGGATTATATTTCCCAGCAGGAAATTTGGTCAATATGTAATTGACTTATATATAATTTTTTTTATATAATGTTTGTATTATTATTTTCTTAGCACAGCAATTATTAAGATGTGGAGGGAGCTCCTGCTTATCCCCTCAGCAAAGCTGACACCGTAAATTCCCCCCGTCGGGTGTTCCAGAGCTCCAAAATTCATCTGAGAGGAGAAACGAGCTAAAAATTGCTTCTTCTCTGACTCCTGACGCGCAGCACACACCTCGTTCTCTCCGAACAGCAGGAGCGAGGAGTGCGCATTCGCGCGCATGGAAATAAAAAGAGGACTTGTCCTCTAGCGCGCGCCACGGTCTAGGAGTCAGAACGACTCCTAAGCTAGACGCGCTCGCGCCCCTCGGCAAATGCCGAGCCCCTCAACTTGTTGAAAACCAATTAAGGAAAGGGCGTGCTGCGCCGGAAATGCACCACAGCATGCTTTGAGCCCGCTCCCACTCCACGCTGTGCCGGAATACCTAAAAACAAATACTATGAACGATACAGTGCAAAAGGAATACACTTATCTCTTGGCTGCAGCAGCAAAGAAAAAGGAAGGACTATGCTGCGTGAGCCAGTTATATGGACAGGTTGATTGTGATTGGTGGACACGAAATACTGAGTTTATGGGAAATGTAGTTCTTTTGTTTTACTGAATTTCATTGGCTGCTGAGTTTTTCAGTAAAGAGAGAGAAAAGCATAATCCGAAGCCTCCAGTCCTGACATAGAATTTAAGATTTTATTAAGGACAGTTAGGCAAGCGTTATGCTTCTCAATCTTTACTACTCAAACATAGCAGCCAATGAAAAAGGAGTAAAACATACTACATAACCCATGAGTCTTTGAACCACGCCTCTTCCTTAGTCCAGTATAGCATACAAAATAGAGAGGCAGCATTTTGCCTGCCTCCCATTAACCCCTTTGCTGCCAGGCCTTTTCCCCCTTGGGTGGCGAGCTTTTTTTTTGGGCTATTTGAGGTAGTTCGCAATTAGGCCCTCATAACTTTGTGTTCACATAAGCTATCCACGCCAAATTTGCGTCCTTTTTTCCAACATTCTAGGGATTCTAAAGGTACACAGAGTTTGTGGGTTCCCCTGGAGGATACTAAGAAATTAGCCAAAATAAAACTAAAATTTCATTTTTGGGGGGGAAAAAACTGCTGCAGAAGAACATGTGTTTTTTCCCCTGAAAATGGCATCACCAAAGGGTTTGCGATGCTAAAGGCACCATCTTCCCAGCTTTCAGGAACAGGCAGACTTGAATCAGAAAACCACAATTTTGGCATTTTACTGGGACATACCCGTTTTTACTATTTTTTTGTGCTTTCAGCACCTTTCCAGCTGGTGACAGAAATGGGTGTGAAACCAATGCTGGATCCCTGACAGCTAAACATTTCTGAAAAGTAGACAAAATTCTAAATTCAGCAAGGGCTCATTTGTGCATATCCTTCAAGGCTTTCCTACAGAAAGTAAAAGCTAAAAAAAAAAAAATTGAAATTGAGGTAAAATAAAAATCAATTTCTGTCCACGTTTTCTTCTATAACTTTTTCCATCTGTTGTAGATTTTTGAAAGCAATATACCGGTACGTCTGTTTGACTCGTCTGGTTGCAGGGATATATAGGGCTTGTAGGTTTACCAAGAACTATAGGTACCCAGAGTCAATAAATGAGCTGCACTTTGCAATGTGTTTTCATTGTATACCGGGCATACAGCAATTCATTTGGTAAAATATAAAGAGTGAAAAATAGGTATCAAGGAAACCTTCGTATTTCCTAAATTGGCACCAGATAAAGTGTTGAGAAGCAGTGGTTATTTGCACATCTCTCAATTTGGGGGTCCCCATACTAGCGTGTGAATTACAGGGCATTTCTAAAATAGACTTCTTTCCTACACACTGTCTTACATTTGGAAGGAAAAAAATGTATAGAAAGACATGGGGCAATAACACTTGTCCTCCTATTCTGTGTTTCCCCAAGTCTCCAGATAAAAATGGTACCTCACTTGTGTGGGTAGTCTTATTGCCTGCAACAGTAAAGTGCCTAGCTGTGGAATTCGGCTTCTAGCTCAGCCGGCACCTGCAGAAACCTAGCAAACCTGTGTATTTGTGAAAAACAGAACCTTGGGGAATCCAGGATGCAGTGATTTGTGGGGGTCTCATCAGGTTCTGTTACCCAGAATCCTTTGCAAACTTCAAACTGATGCAAAACAAACACCTTTTCCTCACATTTCGTTTTGGTGATGGAAAGTTCTGAAATTTTAAGGGAGCCACAAATTTCCTTCCACCCTGCATTCTCCCAAGTCTCCTGATAAAATTGGTATTTTACTTGTGTGGATAGGCCTAGTGCCCGCAACTGGAAATGCCCCAAAACACAATGTGGACACAGCACATTTTCTCAAAGAAAACGCACATGTTTTTTCCAAAGTGCCTAGCTGTGGATTTTGGCCTGTTGCTCAACCGGCACCTAGGGAAACCTAGCAAACCTATAAATCTTTTGAAAACTAGACATATAGGGCAGTCCAGAATGGGATGACTTGTGAGGCTCTAACTAAGTTCTGGCACCTACAGACCTTTTGCAAACTTCAGCAATTGGGAAAAAAAGACTTTCCCATCACATTTCAGTGCTGCAGAGTTCTGGAGTCTAAGAGGAGCCACAAACGTCTTTCCATCCAGCATTCTCCCAAGTCTCCCGATAAAAATGGCACCTCACTTGTGTGGGTAGGCCTAGTTCTCTCAAAAGGAAATGCCCCAAAACGCAACATGGACACATCACATTTTTACATTAAAACCGGACGTGTTTTTTGGAAAGTGCTTAGCTGTGGATTTGGGCCTCTGGTTCAACCGGCATTTTGGGAAACCACCCACACATTTTTGAAAACTAGACACCCAGGGAAATCCAGAATGGGGTGGCTTATGGGGCTCTCAACTGGTTCTGTTACCCAGAATCCTTTGCAAATCTCAAAATGTGGCAAAAAAAAACTTTATCCTCACATTTTGGTGATGGAAAGTTCTGGAATCTGAGGGGAACCACAAACTTCCTTCCACCCAGCATTCCCAGATCGCCCAATACAAATGTTACCTCACTTGTGTGGGTAGGCCTAATCCCCACAACAGGGAAGGGTCCAAAACACAACATGGACACAACACAATTATCTATTACAAAACTACCGGTCCTTGCAAGAGCAGGGCACCTGCGTTTTTGGTCCTGGGCTTGACAGCCTTATAGGGAAACAGATCAAACCCAGAAATGTTTGAAAATGATCCACCCAGTGGAGTCCAGGGTGGTGTGGCTTGCGTGGATCCCCCAACAATTTCTTACACAAAATCCCTTGCAAAGCTACAAAAAAAAAAGAATTCTTCACTTTCCTTTGTAGGATCACTGCACTGGTACAAATTCCCTACCATTCAATGCTCCCCTCGGTCTGCTGTTAAAAAAATGATACCTCCATTGTTTCGGAGGCCCAGGTGCCTGCAACAGGGAACGGCAAAAAACGTGTAGAGAATGAGGAGACAGCACAGCGAGTTGATAACCACAATTTGTTTTTTTTAAATACATTTTTAGGCTGACTCTGCTTTGGGGGCCCACACAAGTGAGGTATTGTTTTACTTGGGAGACTGAGGGGAACGCTGGGTGGTAGGTAATTTGTGCTAGCGTGGTGATTCTACAGAGAAAAGTGAGGAAAATGTGTTTTTGTCAAACAAATTTTGAGGTTTGCAGAGGAGTCTGGTTAAGAAAATGTTGGGGTATTCACACAAGCCACGCCTCCGTGGACTTCACCGGATGTCTATTGTAAAAAAAAACTCTGAGTGTGGTAGGTTTCCCTAGATGACTGCTACATCCGGGACCAAAAACGCAGGTGCACCCCTATTCTCCCCCCCCCCCACCCAGCAAAAACTACTAGCTCTGCAATAGATCATTTTGATGTGTCCACGTTGTGTTTTGGCCCCTTCCCTGTCGTGGGCACTTGGCACACCCACACAAATGAGGTAGCATTTTCATCAGGAGACCGAGGGGAACAGTGGGTGGCATACGTTTCTGGTTTATTGTTGCTTCTGGGAGAATATTGTACAGAAATGCAAGAAAAATGTGTGATTTTAGTCACATTCTAAAGTTTACAGGGCATTGTGGCCAAGAAAATTGTTTGGACCCACAAGAGGCACACCATCCTGTACTCAATCTAGTGTCTTGTTTTCAAACTTATCTAGAGTTGGTACTTTTCCCCTAGAGAAGAAGTAAGCACACTACCAAGACTCTTACTTCTGCGATGTTCCAAACATTCAAATTGTGAAAAGAAATGCCCTTAGGTTATGATAAAGACCCTTCGCCCACCAACCTAGATGGTGGCATGCTTCATCATTGGGGTCCTACCCGAGACATCTAGCATGTCACGGGTGTGCTTCAATGCCTGATTACAGCGGAGCAGGTTTTTTCATTTTTTTTTATTTTACCACACATACTGGTTGGATTTGGCACAAGGGTGAGTGATGGTTCAATAGATCAAATTTTATTAACAAGAGATTTCACAAAAATGAAATGCACTGTTAATAACCGAAAAGCCCCAAAACTGAACTAGTGACTTGCAGCTTGTGAGCTGTAAAGCCACATCAAGGCACCAACCGCTTTACAGTCTATTCACACACCTTTCATGCCTGACAAGCACAAGACCATTCACACCGCCAGCCGCAGGCTCAGCACATTACAATACTCATATCAACAGACAGCGCCATTCAAGGGCTCATCACTTTCATACACCCACATGCCTGACACAGCAATCACACCAGCAGATGGAGTCTGGGGGCTGGCATCTTGTTAGCAGTGTGTTGTAGTGGCCAACAGCAAGTCACTATTTACACTGCCAGCCAAGCGCCACTCCACGCACCCACCACCAGCCAAGCACCACTTAACGAACACACCGCCAGCCAAGTGCCACGCCACACACACTGCCAAAACACTAACTAATTATAAGTAAATACAAAACTACAAACACAAAAGCTCTAACTAAATACATGACAGTAATGTAAAATGTGAAACTGAACATGAAATATAAAACAATAGAGAACAGACAGTTTACGCTCACAGTAGTTGCCAATAATTCTCTTGGGTGTGGTAATTTCTGAAACAGCCGGTCACACACAGCCGGGCTTAGAATGACAATCTGGGCAGTACAAATGAGTCTCCCTCCAGACACCTCATCGGGCACAGACTCTACATTTCTTAGCGGGAAAGTCTTTTTTGGGTGTGGGAGGAATGTGATCAGGAAAGTGGCGATCTTTCAATCTAGCCAAATCCTCCACCACTTCTTCTCTAGGAACTCTTGCATGTTCTACCACAACAAGACTCTCTATCACAGACTCCTGAAATTTCAAAAAATTCATCTTTGACTCAGGGGAACAATCCTTAAACACAATAAAAGCATTAAAAGTTGCTAAATGGAACAGATGTATAGCCAACTTTTTATACCAAATGTAAGACTAACAAACAGCAGTGTAAGGTTCCAACCTCTGATCTACTCTATCTACATCACCCATGTGCCTATTGTAGTCTAAAATGCACGCAGATTTGCGCACTTCGGCAACCTGACCCCAAACAGTCACATTGAAAGTAAGTTCATCATGGATGGTAGTCAGCACGTAGACATCCCTCCTGTCTGCAAATTTCACAGGTAGTAACTCATCATTACACAAGGCACTGCACTGTCCCCTCTCAAGTTTTTTACACACAATCTCCCTTAGATAGCCTTTACGGTTAGAGCGGATTGTGCCACAAGCAACAGTGTCCACTCTGAACAATTCGTTGAACAATTGCACTCCATTGTAGAAGTTATCTAGGTACAAATGGTGACCTTTGTTAAACAGTCGTCTATCAAGTTCCTACACATTTTTCTCACTAACTCCAAAAGTGGGCGGGCAACCAGGGGGGTCAATACTGGAATCCCTACCAGTGTAGGCCCGGAAACTATAAACATATCCTGTACTACTTTCAGACAGCATATACATCTTAATCTCATACTGTGCCCTCTTGCTAGGATTGTACTGCCTAAAAACGAAATGGCCTTTGAACAGTACCAAAGACTCATCCACAGCTATTTTTTTCCCTGGAACATAGACCTTTGAAAACCGATCTACAAAATGATCAAGGACAGGCCTAATATTGAAAAGACGGTCAGAATCAGGGTGATCTCGTGGCAAGGCTAAAGCATTATCAACAAACTGCAGCATCCTAAGAAGATGCAAATACCGATTACAAGTCATGGTTGCAGGAAAAATAGCCGTTGCCATCAAGGGACTAGAAGACCAATAAGAAGACAGTGACAGCTTCCTTATCGACCCCATCAAAAAAGTCAAACCCAAGAAAATTTTCATCTCTTCCAGATTTGTGGGAATCCACTGGGTAGCTCTAGAGTGTGTCCTAAGTCGGGCACTGTTGTCCCTCAAATAGTGCTCAGCATACAAATTAGTTTGCTCAACAATCTCTTCCAAAAATACATTGTCTATAAAGTTTGAAAGAAATTGATAGCCAAAAAAGTTCCGTATTGACTCTACACCCCAGGAGACCAGTAAAGGCAGGTAACTCTGGCTGCTCCATGTTTGGGGCAACCCAGAGTTCAGGTCTTCCAATGGGAAGCCTTTCAGCCCCAGGCTACTGTACTATTGGCACATCAGTGTCCTCCTCTTAAACAGGCCCTTCATCCGCACTGAGAGTGGCTTCCTCATCAGATGATTCCTCTCGCCCAGAAAATTCACTGCCAGAATCTTGCACTTCCTCCTCTGCCTCAGATGCAGAGTCAGTCTAATGTAAAGAGAGTGCTTAATTTGAGTTGACAGTTGAAGGGGGACCCACTGGCATTCTTTTTTGGGACTGGCACTGATATTTCTTCATGAGACTTTCACCCGTAGCAAGAGAAAAACATAAAAGGGGGAAGAAGGAGGAAAATAAAGATGGGAACATAGTGACAAATGGAGAAAGCGAGGATGAAAAAGAACCTGAAAGAGTGAGGTAATCTGGTAGGGTTTGTCTCGTGCAATATGAAAGAGGCATAAGGTGCAAACAAGACTATGCAGCAATGGCATTTGCACCCCTCACCCACCAATCTGATGTGGAGTACGCAGGCCTCTGAGAAAATCTTTAGTCTCCAGAAGTTACTGTTGTACAAATTAACATGGAATGTATTGTCAGCCACCTGTAATTTGCAAATATAAAGTTTCAGGAAGTCTAGAAATATACACCTTGGAGGGGATAAATACATAGCTGCCAAATTTCAGCTTGGTTACTCGTGAAATTTCAATGTCTTATACTTGTCGCACTTTGGTTGACACTTTATAGTTATATAAAAGGCAGTTATGACCTTACAAAGAAATTATTTTCAGAAATTACTAAATTTTTAAGCCTTACCCAGAGACTGTTTTTAGCTGTCTGTTATCGAAGGCCTCTTGTGTACAGTAATAAACAAAGAGTGGACTTTTGGTCAACCCATTGCTTACTATTGCTTGAATTTTTTGTCTTTCTCATTTGTTTTCTTCTTATTCAATGGCTTTCCTTCCTCTTATGTTAGTCCCTACTCTGAAGCATGTCTTTGTTACTGTCCTTTTTATTTCATTACTTGTAACTTTCCAATAGCTTGTATAAGAAGGTGGGCTCATAAAGCTTGGGGAGATTAGGCTGCAGTATATGAATCGCGAAAAGAAAGCTCTTTCCAAGCACATTTGTATTAGTTGAAATTAAACATGAAAGATTAAGATATTCAGTAGTCAAAGGGATACTTGCATTATTCTAACATGCATTATTTTGAAGGACATTTTCATAAAACACACATAGTTGATCTTTGAAAGAGAATTTTTTTACGTGTACATATATGAGAAGAACACTACATTTGAAATAATAGGGAAATGATTTAAGGATCAGTTAGGTTCCCAAAGGCTTTGAGGTAGTGTACATAGAGAAGTGGACCAACAATGAAGAGTTGGATCCTCTTCATTTCCATCCCCATTAGCATGGGTAGTCAGTAGGGGAGAATCTTAAGATAATTTACCGATCTTGTTGGAGAAGAGGTTGTTTGGTACACCTAGGATCTTTCAGTGCCTCCATGTTGACTCACGATTTTGTGATTAAGTGGGATAGAAACATGTGGTGCAAGGGAGCAGATCACCTGGACAGGGCTGAATCATTTCACAAACCGTGTCCTCAGGAGACCACTCACCCAAACTATTGGAGGTGAAATGCTGCAACTGCTTGCTGTTCCTCCCCTTACTCCACTGTTGCACCCACCTCATTGCATTCTCTTTTTCTTTTTTGATGGTCTGACAGCTATAAATTGCCACTGTTATGGCAGTCCCGCTGGACATGGCTGGCTGAGGTGGAAGTGATGTTCACTCTAGGGGCAAATTTACACACAGTTTTTGAGCAGCAGCACTGGCTATTTTTCTGGAAAGCAGTAGTGTGGCCTCAGTTTGCCCACGTCAGTACTTGATTGCGCTTGTTGTAGAGATGATAAATCTTTGTTGTTGGATCATCCTTAGGCTCAAACTCAAGCCCTTCAATCTAACAAATGAAGAGCATAGCCCAAATCCCAGTACTGATCGTTGTTGGGGGTCCAAGTGTCCTCTCAACATGACCTACTGTGTTTACTCCTCCTGAAGAGATGACTTCTCAGCAAGCCTGTGGGTCGTCGTGATGACAAGCATTTCTTGGGAGACATAAAAAGATTCAGCAAGTTAACCCGAAGCCCCTGCATGGCAGTTTCCTAGCTCATCCTACTAGTATTACCTAGCTCTGCATACCACAATTAAAGAAACATATGTACATAATCTGTGTCTACAGTCAGGTCATTGAAGAAAAATCATGCTGTTGAAGAGGAGGCTTCTTCAGTAAATGGATTTATTTGGGGCCAAGCTATCCTCATCTGATCATAGCATTGCTGACCCAATGTAAATACCGGTAAGCACTTGTTTATAAGCTCAACAAACACATGCTTCCTCTTTCTAAAGCAAAGTGTTTTTACAAGCAAACCTGCGGGGTCTGGGAAGAAGTCTTGAGTCACTGTCTGTTCAGTACCAATGCCTGTTCAACTGAGAGTAACATTGAGATGCTTTAGAAGCATCAAGATGCTTTTGTTCCAGGGTACCAAGATGGTGTAATCTGCTAGATCTTACTCGAAGATATCCAAATGCCCCAGCACCAGAGCTTCCTTGAAGACAACATGCTATCATCAGAGTCTCAGTGCATCACAGTTCTATGCCGGAGCATGCTCTGACCAGGGTCCAGCCAAACCAAAGATTTGTGGAAAGGCCATCTACTGACCCTTCTTTGATCTTAAGCTGTACATCATCTAGAGTCAGAACACATTGGCCCATCCTGTGCTCTTGTGTGTGTCTCAGCAAGGTGTGATTGTAGACAAGAAACAGAACAAAAGGGTAGAGTGCTTAAGAAACTGTGCTTAGCCCTTCTAGTCCTCTTTTAGGGGAGAACTCTTGAATTTGAAGCAGCAAAGGATGGGGTATTTAAGTTCCTCTGTGGATTTGGTACCATTTATGCAAACCCTGATACCCACGTCACCTACTCCATTTTGGGGTCCTCTGAGCAGCCTTCTCCCTTGAGTCACCATTCCCGTGTTGTTTGATGCCTCCATAAATCCAGATTGGGATTCTTTGTCAACTGAGGCAGAACCAGAAGAGAAGTCATTGCTTTGCTCTGAAGGCCTTGTGGTATTTGAGGCTGGGAATCGTCCTTCAAGGAGTAAGGTTTTTTTGTGTGTTTTCTTTTTTTTAAAGTTACGTCCTGTCGCCCTCGGAATTTGAGTATTCCTGTTCATCCTGATGTAATCCCTTTGGTGGCTATTTTTTAGAAAAACCCTGCTTTTAACTTACCTGAATGTAAAGGTACAGGCTACAGTATGAATATTTAATACCTTTCAATAACTCGACCATCATGACCGACAGTGACGTATTTTGTTTAGAGAAAATAGCACTGATCTCATTCCCGAGTGCTTGCATTTGAAGTGCTTTTTACATGCAGTGCTCAAAGTTTACATAGAACCGAGGGAATACATGGCATTGGGGTATGTTTATGAGATAGGGGTTCATATTCTGAGCTGTGGGGTGAGTATGTTTGTGTGCAGCTCAAAAAGAGTACAAACGAGCTTCTGCTGAGATCAGTATAGTGTGGGTTGAGCTCTTCCTGGTAAAACGGAATAGATTTCCTAAATAGTTGAGACCTTTACTTGCCACATAAAGACAGCCTTAGAAATAAGGTGATTTATTTTCAGTGCCTGGCTGTGCTTCTGGGGATGTGCTCTTTGTGAGATGGCTTGATGTCACCATTGAGAAAAGTGCTGGGGACGCAGTTAGAGATGGATTTGTGTGCAAGATAATCTGTCTATTTGGGTAGGGAGGGGAACCACATTTAGGGGCCATTCCTCTGAATAGTGATTAGATGACCTGTGTGGGAGATTGATTACAGACAGGCCAACATGGAGTCAGAAAGGTAATGAAGGAAAAGGTTGCCACATTGGTAGTGTGAGAGACCTAGGACTTTGATAGAGGGTCAGAAGTTATTTTGGCATATAAGCAGTGTGACTGCACAGTTTGTAGGCGCAAGTTAAGCAGTGAAATGCACACCAGTTCTCGGTCTGTGATGTGTTGTCAGTGAGAGCATACAATTTCTTGCGTTTAAATGCATAACCAAGGACTGACAGTGCTCTATTCAAATTACAGCACAGCATATCACAGCCATCAGAAGTCTACAAAGAGCATGACCATCAGCTCTGCAACTTTTGTTGTTAACAGGAATTCCCAGTACCTTAGCCACATATTAGTTTCCAACCCTTTGTTGTTTGTTGTAGAAAACAAGCATTGGCAAAGCCAATAGGTTTCGCCTTTGGGACATGTTGTCTTTGCTAATGCCTTTTGATGATGCTGTCCACCATGAGAGAAAGCTGTTTTGCTGATGCTCTGCAGTGTTTACCAAAAGGGGAAAAAGGCACAATAGTGGAGGGCCATCATTTTGTAGGCGCATGCATGTGTGATGTATGTATACACTTAAGCACACGAGAGAGCAGCATTGAGCATGGGGGCATAGAGGAGAAGCACATAAGAGAGAGCAACATAGAGCTCAGGGGAGAATTGGTGGTGAGGAGAAGCACACAAAGGAAATAGCTGGAAAACATGTGCACTCTGAGAGGATGCTTAACCAAAAAGGAAAAAGTCATTCCCTAAAAGTAAGCAGTGGAAAAATAAAGTCAGACAATCAAAAGTATAGTAGAAAGGCTGTGATACAAGGAAAGGGACAAACACATGATGAGAATGAACGCAACTGATTAAGAATCAAGCAAATAAATAGACAATAAAGCCAACCAATGGTAATAAGCAGTGGGCAGTCTAAATGCCAACTGTAATTTTAGCCCACAACATATCTCTTGTAACTAGGCAGCTTGTGGTGTCTGGTAGGCAAGACCTAATAATCAGTTTGTAGCATGATAAAGTGACAAGCACACCTCTGCAGCATAGTGTGCTTGCTGCAGCATTCTGCTCAGTGCAAAATTTATAGATTTTGGTAACAGTAAGGTGACTGAGCCTTTCATTCTATTGCGGTCAATAAAATCGGCCCTACTGAAGTGGGTGGCACCTACTGACAACCCTCTGTTGAGCACAGCTACTAGACTGCATACTTTATGGAAAAACAAGATTACTGTTAATAAATATTTTATTCATGCCTATATAATTGAAACCCCTTCTACTACATAGTAGACAGCGAATCAATGAAGTATGCATATCAGTATCTTCAAGAATAAATACTTCATGCTCTCAAAATGTCCTGAATGAACTCTTGCAATACTTCTGCTGTTGTTACCATTTCAAATTTTCTTGTGCACCATTGTGCAGTTTTGGGTTGTTCATTTATAGTGATGTTTTAGAGAAGAGGCAAAATTCCTTGATTCTTTTTTGCCCTCGTATGTTTTGAGCTTCACACTTTTATATGGTTGCTGTGTACGTCTTTCTTCTATTCCCTGTTCAGCGAGATCCCTTCTAAAAGCAGCAACTCCTTTTCCACGTTCACCTTCGGGTACTGAACTTGTCCTCTACTTTCTTTAACACTTAAGGCCTCTTTTGAAGTCATGCAATATCGGGAATCTGTAAAAACAAAAATAGTTAATTCCACTCTATTCCTCCACTTCAGTAGATGAATCAGCTTGTTTCTGACAGCTTTGCTGGTAGAAAACCCTGTGCAGCAGGCCGCCTGCAGCAGGAATATCATTCCCACAACAGCTGTAATATTTGCATACTCTAGAGAAACTCACAGCACTTTGTTTTTTGCTTTTCAAAAACACCCCACACTCATTTTCCCTGAGACATGTTGTATATACTTTGTGTGCTTACAGCAAGCCCATTAACATTTTAATTGTTTCTTGCATTGTCCTTTAAAAATGCTTACTTTCTACTGGTGAATCCTTTTTAGTCCCTCCTTTTTGTGTTTTGTTTCCTCCCACGGAGCACCACCCAAGTACGGTATCTTTACACTTTAGTTGTTTATATGATTGCTTTTTGGGACAATCTTTTCTTTCTTTCCATCTTGCGTTACTTTGTGTTCCTGTTTGACTGTGCTTGGTAGGTGCGTTTATCTCTTCCCACCTCCTCCCATGTCGCTTTCATGGTGTGTTTTTGAAATGTTTATTTAAACTTTGTTTAATTACTTTATTTTGGTTGGAGGCCGCGCGCCTTTTATTTGCTCAGCACGGCACCCGCTTTATGGCCGTTTTGCTTCATGTTTCTGCATGATGGCCTTGCGCCTAACTTTACTTCAATCTACACTAAGCATGCTTCCAGGCTGTATTTTTTAAATATTTATTTAAGCTTTGTTATATATATATATATATATATATATATATATATATATATATATATATATATATATATATATATATAATATATATATATATATAAATATATATATATATATATATATATATATATATATATATATTGCACCGTCCGTCTACTCTCACTCAGTTGCTCTTTGCCCCAGTCACTTGTTTTCCAGAGCAGCCACGCTCCCTCAGCGACTGGTCAAGCAAATCCTTCTCGTATCAATGCCCCTCCAGCAGGTCTCCCTACCCCCCACTGCTCCCTCTGGAAGCATAAAACAAACAGCAGGGTGGGGAGGCATTTACATCTTCAGTTAAAACCATCATTTAACTTTTTCAGCATGTTCCATCAATTTGGTTTCCTTAATGTTGCAGCAATGTCCACTAAAGTGTGCACAAGAGCCTATCCCCCAGCATGATCTCAAGTTGCCTGCCATCTTCTGAAAATAACTACAGAGCAATGAACATGGATTTACATTGGCATTCCGGCTATGCTTGTTCCCATCTGCTTAAACTGCCAGTGTTCCACAGATTGAACATCTTTTGCCTATCTGTGCGTTTGTCTCACTCTGGGCTAGAATCAAATGATTTTATTTTAGTGTAGAGAAATTCAGCTCCAAAGTAAACTCTGCTAGGCTGTACTTTCAGAAGTCAGCAGGTAAAAGGGTAACCAGAGGCTTTCTAAAATAGATGCAGATGTACAACGCAGAATAAGTACGATGGAGTTTGGTGGGCAAGTGGGGACTGAGTCACTCCTACAACAAGTCGCAATTGTCGTCCCAACCCTCCCGGCTGACAAGCAGTACGTCACCAAAACTCAAACCGTAAAGGTGATTTCTTGCAGCCTGATGCATGGACTCTAGATGCGATTTCTCAGGGGAGTTGTGGTGGAATGGAAGTTACCCTTTTCTCTCCTTAGCAATAAATCTCTCACACACACATAGGCAATGAAGGTGATGCAGGAGAGTTTTCAATATATTTATTGAAAAGAAGCAAACTACGGTAACATGCATGAATTGAAGTGATAAGGATAATGAGCAATAAAAGAAATAAAATCGATAAATGAGTTGTGAATAAAAAAAAACCACCATCTTACAATAAATATGATATAGAATTCCTAACAAAGAAAACCTAATATCTACCCAAATCTGCCAGTACCTTGTCCATGAGAAGCGCCCCCCCCATCCCTCGTTACCTTGCAATTAGGCCCCTAGGTCAGACTCTGTGGTAACACAAAGGCTAAATCCTGCAGAAAGGTGATGTGCAGCATACATGGCATCTGGAAGGAACCCCTCTAATGAATTACCTTGTCCGTTTCAGATGTAATTATAGAGATAATGTAGGATCTCTGACACATGTATCTTTCTGAACAACTAATAATGTGGGAGACTTGTGTCAGCAGTTACATAAACAATCCTTAACAAGTGCGCATTAGGTTCCTGTAACACGTAAGTGAGAAAGGGACATGATGACAATATCTACGTAAATCACTGATAATGACACCTTCTCAGAATGGCACTGATAAGCAAAGCAAAACATTTCTTATAAAATGTAGGTAGCTGTGAAATGCTAAAAGAAATAATAAACTAAATGGAGTGAAACAGAGCATACTAGCGGGTAAAAGTTCACTAGGTGATGGGGCAACAGGCCTGTATGCCGAAGGCTAAGCTAACTACTGAGTCCAGCGGGGAACTAAAATGGATTCACTACAGCTTCAATAATTTCAGCTATAGGATGGAATTAGGTTGCCTGTCATTATGCCCAAGCAGAGATAAGTACGGGAAATAAGAATGGTGGCCTGCTCTGGACATGATGTTGATTAAATGCAAAGAGAGTCCTAAAAAACAATCCTTTCATATGTGTATTATGATCTCTGGGGCACACACCTGCCTCGAAATTCGTTGGTAAATCAGACCATTTGCACATTGCCACTGCTTATAAAGGGTTCACAGTATTACCCTACCTAAGATTACAGAAATGGATGGGGGTCCTTTTTAGGTTGAGCATAGCGACGCACAATTGCTGCTCGTCTCGACATGTTGTAATATGTTCTGTGGGCTTTAACCACACCCACCCCACGCCCATTACTTTATTTGTTCCTGGACATGCCTTTCAAAATTCCCTCGTTGTCCTAGGTAAATGCTTTACGTTTGTCCTGCCTTGGGGCTACTTTGTTACGCCTTGCAGACTGACCATGTTACATAGATTATTGCACGTTCCGCCATATACTTTTGTGTGTACGCACTACTTTTTTATTTTGTCTGTCCCCTTTGCGCTCCATGGCTCTCGAAGTTTCATATAGCGCAAACTAGATCAGAGGTATTGCAGCGCTTTGCAGGAGTATCAGTTACATCACACTGTTACCAAGTCCAGGTCATTTACATTTTTCTATTGTCTCTCCTTTTTGCGCTCCTGGGCGGCCATGGCAGCTTGAAGAGCAAACTCGGTCGGAGGTATTGGAGTGCTTTGCATAAGCACCAGTTACATCACATTGTTACCAAATCCGAGTCATTTAAATTTGCAACCCCATTCCTGAACTCTTCCCAGGTTTAGCAGTTGAATAATATACAAACTGCAGCTGTTTTAATAGAAAAAACACAGAAATCCTTAAAGCTGCTCTCTCGGCACAGCATTAGAGCAGAGAGCAGATACTACAATATTCACTGCACTTGGGAAAATACCAAATGCACTGTTTCTGTCTGTCATCTCTGGGTCCTCACACTAGGTTATTGGAGACCCCAAAATAATAACCTCCCCCACCATTCAGTGTCTTTTTAAGTTTCTCATGGCTGGAACTTTTATTTTACAGCCAGGAGTAGTTTGTGTTTTAAGGGCGTTGTTTGTAATGTTATTTTAGTAGACCTGAAAATGTGTAATGCACTACGCCGTTCAGGGGCTGTTCTGAGCATTACAGTCAAGATACTATAATATTCGCTGTACTCGGAAACTCGCCCCATAATGCTTTGAAGAGAATTCCTTTCACAAAAAACAGTTTTGCTTATACCTCATAGTGGTCCTAGGACAATGGAACCACAATCAAAATGTTCAGAACAGCACGCTATTTCTGGCTAGGTCACATCTGGGTCCCCACACTAGGTTGGGGGTCGACCCCAAAATAATAACCCCTCCCACAATTCATTGTCTTTTGAAGTTCTCTCATGGCTGGAACCTGTGTTTTACTGCTTGGAGTAGTTTGTGTTTTAAGGGCCATGTTTGTAATAATATTCTAGTACACCTTAAAATGTGAAAGGCACTATGCCGTCTAGTGGCTACATACGTGGTTACACTGCATTACTTTCTGCCACTCTGTTTTCATGTGGTTATGCCTGCTAGGGTCTGACTGTATGATAAAGGTTTTTATTGTGTTTACATGATGATTGTATATGTTTTATTAATCTCGCTTTATTGCAATTATGACCATGATTCAGGCCAACGTAATACCCTTATTACACTATGACTGTTTTAACACCCTTGAGATGTTTGGGTGACCATTCTAGTTTATTTCTCTCTTATTTCTCGTTATTCCTCCTTGGCTGTCTTGTGTCTTTTGTTTTTTTGGGAACTTGTGTTAGCCAGCCAGTAACTCTGATGATGGAGTGGTGAAAGTGGTATTTTATTGGAATTAGCATGGCAGATTTAAATTAGGATGCTAAATGGCAAATTTCATTTTTTGCTGCAGATAGAGGAAGAAGGTACATGGAATTGCTTAAGTTATATGCGGGGCCAGCAGAATTGTGTATCAGGAAAAGACCAAATTATGAGACAGCGTTGATCAATTTATGTGGCAAGAAAAGTCCAATTATGCATTTACAATGCGAAATAGCTCTAACTTGAAAATGCGATACCTATTGCTTTGCAATTGCTTGTTTCCTTTTAAAGCTACCTCTGTTCTTTCCACTGTCCCAAGAATCTACCTGAGTGTAATACCAGGTGTTGCCCTGTTCTTCATCTTGGTTTATAAGCCACAAATGCACTGTCATAAGCTTATTTCAGATGCATGTATGGTGTACAGTATGGCAAAACTGGGGTAGTGGTGCATGCTCCAGTTTTTGTAATATTTATCAAGGAAACAGCTTCAGGATGGCCACACACAGATTTAGACACTTGTCTTTATGTCTGTGCGTTAAAAGCCTTGGAATGTGTCCATAAATGTTTCCTGAGGCAAGCATGTACTCTTGAATCAGACTACATTACGTGTGTGTAGCAATTGTATAGCTCTTCAATCCCTGGCGGCACAGCACCCATTATAATGTGCTGCATGGCTAAACCTTTTTAAGATCCCAAAGGCAAGACCTATTGCCATTGTTTACTTCTTTTGTTTTTTCAACCTACTAGCTCTGGCATTCCTGAGACCTGCAAATCGTTCCTTGCAGTGATTTGCTTTGTGTGTAAACTTCAAAAAGCAATGTTTTCTTCTTCATATTCCTGCTGTCAATCCGCGTCAGCATGTTTCCCCAGTTGTCCTGTCCAGTAGGAGGCTCAGCTTAGTTTGTGACTTAAATATTGCTTTCGGAATCACCTCAAAAGCATTTTGAACATCATGTCACTCGTTAAATTAAAGTTTGTTTTTTTGTGTGGCCATCAGTTTGACTAGCAGGGTGACTTTTTTTTTTTTTTTTCTGAGCCGCCTTATACTGTTTTACTAAAAACTAGGTGTTCCTCCGAACATATCATCATTTTCATCAGAGTTTCTACCTGACTGCTGTTGTATTACACTTATGAGGCTTGGTATTATCTCTCTTACTTATATCTTACGTACCTCTCCCCCTCTCCTCCAGAAGCAGAGATTGTATTTTTCACCTTCCTGCTACATGCTTAACTCTTTAGAGGCCTTTTTAAATCAGACAAAGGCCTTTAGAAACTCAAATAGATTTTCATTACATGGTAGCCCAAACAAGTTCAGTTTCTGTTTCTCGCTGGATATTCTCTCTGTCGTCTGATTTTGTTGCAGTCCTTGTGATACCTCCTCCTGAGGACAGCTACTCACATGCATTCAGGGCTATGCCCGTGCTGGTGGTCTTTCAGCACCATGAGACCTTGGGTCACATCTGTAAGCAACCACTTAGTAGCATTTCAGGCGTTTTGTAGACAGAAACCTGTGAATTTCAGCTCTACAACTGATGCTCAGTTTTGGCAGTGAACCTATAGAACATCTTGTATTACATAATGGGGTCTACCAGTTGCCTTCCACCCACCAAGTAGAAATTAGGTTTAAATATATTTTATTGTTCTTTCATAGCAAACCTATTAGAAAAGGCAAGAAAGCAGAAAAAACATTCCCCATGATCTGCCTCCCTTCCTTTTGTTTATCCCCTCCCTCAGACAGCCATGTTCAAACAAAATTTGTAAATTGACAGCATCTGCAAGTGAGTCAAGGTAAAGACTTGTTAAATACCAGTGTCTGTTTTTTGTTTGAGTAATGATAGTCCAATTATTCAGCTTGATGGTGAGCTTTTCCTCCCATGCATCCTGAAAGGGTTATCTTTTACTAGGTTTGGGCCCAATGAGAAGCTAGTATGGCTTAAAAATTACTCTTCCCTAAGTTTTGTGGTTGAGAAGAAACTTTTCAAATCGGGCAAGGTCCCTGATGGCAGGATTCTTTATGTGTGGTTGGATGACTCAGTGTCATACGTGACAGTAGAGAAATCTTTCATTGTTTTATAACCCACACTCTTCTTTGAGCTGCTCAAAGCCTTTTATCTGTGCCTCCTCAAACGTGCCTTTCAAAGTTCTGCAAGCCCTCTGCTATCATCTAAAAAAACATCCAACAAATCCTGTTGAAAAATGTTTATTGCCCCTTAGTGAAGTAAACAGGGAGGGAAAACTGATCAAGCTTCAATGTTTCTCTATTTTCTCCCAGACCCTTAGGGTGGACGTTCTGATCGGAGAGACATAGAAGCTAGCCTTCCTATCTGATTTAACTGTCCACAGGAATTCGTAGAGATCCCTCCCATTCAGAGTATGGTCAATCATGTGCTCTCATTTATCAGTGTCCCTCTTAGTTCAGTTTACAAAAAAGTAAAGGTGATTTGCAAAATACTAGTTAAAGAGATTCGGTACGACAGTGCCCAACTGTCTGGTGCCAGCGATACACTTTTGTCTACAGCAGCGGTTCCCAACCGTTTGACTTCTTTGAACCCCCACTTTATCATTACTGGAATCTGGGGACCTAATCTTTTAATATTGGTTTATTTTCTAAGCAGTCGCCGACCGCCAGGGGTCCCTGGACCACAGATTCGGAATCAATGCTCTACAGTCTTCAACTTTTTTAACTCTGCAGATAAACTCAATGCACCAGCGCTGGAGTTCATCAGTCTATTCCATTTCAGTATGTAGTGGCATACTTTGGATGGTATATAGTATCTTGGGGAGGAGCAGGACCATTTTAACAGCTGTGACTTGTCCTAGCCATGATATAGTTTTACTTTGCCCGTTGTTGTGTGTATTGCAGTCTTCAGTTCACATAAATTAGCCTCCCTAGCCATCACCAGAGTTTTCCCTAGGTCAAGCCCTAGGTATTGGTTTGTGGAGTTAGACTATCGTAATGGTGCTACCTTCAGGTAGCCATCAGTGTGGGGGGGAGGAGATGATGAAATCTTCTGATTTAGCCCAGTTTATCATAAGCTACGCTTTCTGGAACTGACAGCTCCTCCATGAAGGGTGGGTGAGGGGGACTTGGATGGTCTGTTAATGACCGCATGATATAATCAGCAGACTTAGGCCCTCATTTTAACATTGGCAGTAAATGGCGACGACAGCCAAAAGAACGTCGACGTGGCTACTATCCGTTTGCCCAATTATGACCACAGCTGGATTTCCGCCACAAGAAGGGCAGAAATCCGGCTGTGGCCATACTGGTGGATGGTGGTAAGGTGGCGCTGCTACCACCAGCAGCGCCACGCCAGTAGACCACCGCCAGCTGTATTGTGAAAAATAAAACGGCCTGGCGGTGTTCTGCTGGTGGGCGGTGCTAGCAGTAGCAGCGCCCCCGTACCGTCCACTGCCGGAAGACCCCCTGGATTCAGGTAAGTCGGGTTTCCGACAGTGGAAGGGGTGGGGGGGTGTTGTGTGTGCATGTGTGTGTGAGCGTGTTCGTGAATGTAAGTGTGTTTAGTGTTGTGTGCGTGTATGCATATGTGTGAATGCGTGTATGAATGGAAATGAGAATGCGTGTAAGTGTGGATGTGTGTGCGTGAATGAATGAATGTATGTGTTTATGTCTGTGTTAGTGAGTGTGTGCCTGTGTGTTTTTGTGTATGGGGGAGGTTGGAAGGGAGGGGGAGCGTAGATGAAGGGAGGGGAGGCGTCTGGGGAGTGTTGGGGAGGGGGCCTCCTATCAGTGGCAGGGAAGGAATTCCATGTCACTGATAGTGCCTACCGCCATGGTTTTCGCGGCGTTAGGAACGCCACGGAAACGATGGCAGTAGGCAGGGTCATGATACCAGCGGTTGCTACCGCCTTGGTGGTTGGCTTCAGCCAACCCGCCAATGTCATAATGTGGCAGTCAGTACTGCCAGCCTGTTGGCGGTACTACCACCACATTATCGCTGACCGCCGGGGTCATAATGACCCCCTTAGTCATTTTAACTCATCCCCTGCAAACTCTAGGACTTCAGTTTGTCTCTGAAGGGCCTTGCTCTTCCTTCACTTCTTTAGAGGTTGGGTATGCTTATGAGTGTCCCTAGCCTCTCTTATGTGTGTCCTCACTTGTATGTCCGATCCTTTTTCATCTTTTGGAGATGGGCTGCCTCAGTGATAAACTGTTTGGTGAAGGCTACCTTCATCACCCCAAAATGTACTAGAGCTTACTTATCTACTGACATTATGGGCTGTGTAGTCCATAATGCTTTTATTAATGTTTATAATGACAACTGGTTCTCTTAACAAGACCTCCCATCTTTACCTTGGAAAGTGAGTTATTCCAAACTGGAGGACAGTGGCCAGTGGTCTGAAAGAGTCTGGGGCCCTGACTGGTTCCCGAATCTAGGGGAATAATCTGTCATCTAAGAGCATGTGGTTTAGTTGTGCGTAGCTTTTATGAGCGGCCGAGTAGTGGGGATAGTCTCTGCCTAATGACTGTCTATTTCTCCACCAGTCTAGTAGTCCCAGGTCATCCAGGTGAATTTTCCACGGTGCTGAGATCACTACTGCCCATTCATGGTGAGGTTCAGATCTCAGCCCACCACCAATGGTCCCTCTGCCCACTCTAGTAGAGTGACTAAGGTTTGGAGCAGAAATTGTCCCTGAATCAGACAGTAAATGGAGACAAATGACGGTGGCATCCATCTGAAAGTACAACGTACGTGCAACCACCTACCTAACGTGTCTGTTGTGGTCTTTTGTCTTAAATCCACAGTCTCCCCTATAAAGAGTCCCACTCCTGCTTTCCTTTCCCAGCAGAAGAGTTATTGGTCTCAAAGTTCCTGAATCTAAGCAGAGCTTGATCAGAGGGGTAGTAGGTTTAGAAGGTCCATGTCTGTTTGTAGGATTGTGAGTGTATGGGAGTATACATTTTCTTTTTGCTGGATTATTAAGGCCTAGTATTTCGCTGATTTGAGGGTGGCCCCTCACTGTATTTGTTTGGGCGTGCATGTGGTGAGGGAAGTCGTGTTAAGAACTTGAACTAAATCCTAAACTGATGAACATTAGAAGTAACATAAACATATTTGGCCCAAAGTTTACCGGCTTGCAATCTGGCAGTTCCCTAATCCTATATTGAAGGGTCCAGACTTGTTAAGTGGAGACTATTTACATGTTGATTCTGAACCTGATAAGTTGACGATTGAGAGTGAAATGAGGGGAGAAGGCAACAGTTCAGCAGGTATCAAAGGCACTGCCCCTGCGAGGATGTCTTCAATGCCCACGCTTGCTTAACCTGTATCAGACAACCCGCTCAGCCTCCCAGACCCGCGTTAGCTATTATGGAACCAACGTGTTCATAAAGCTGTATGGGCTTGTCATCTTGTAGACTGCCTCACCCCTGGGTGGATGCATTAAAGTGCAGCAGGTGGGTGATTGTGGCTCTACGACCCTCTTAAAGATTGACAATTTAGTGTTCTCCCCCTTCATCTTATGGTTGGCTGAAGCAGAGTCTCTTGCGAGCCTCAGTCAGAGATTTGGTTCTGTGGGTCAAACTTCTCCCACTCAAAGATTAAGTGAAAGGGGTGGCCCCACTTGTATCTGATGCCTTTGCACTGGAGAAATTACATGACTTGCTTGCAGGATCTCCTTTCTATGAGAGAGAACTCTTGGATTATATTTAAAATTCAGTCCGGTTGTAGGACACCTGGCACCCATTCCTGCCTGCTCTCATAACTCTCTTCTTGTCCTCAAATTAATGTAGAATGGCCAGAATATATGGCGGGTCTCCTAGAGCCTGTTACTCATATCAGCACTCTATAGGCCCTGTTGAGGGAGAGGGCACCATCACTGGTGTGTTCCAAGAACGGTCTCCAGTAGGCAGTTGACGTAGGTCTTGACATCTCTTCCCTCCAAACCCTTGGGTACTATTCAGATGCAGAGGAATCGTCCATGTGAAGGACAATCAGTAAGTCTTTACCCGCAACAGACCAGTTCTCTAGGTCTTGGTGTTTTTCTTGAAGAACAGCCAGTTGGTCTTTACCTGTTTTGTATTCCTCGAGCTCCATGGTTCTCTAGTTTTGTGTGTATTCTAGCAAGTCCCTCTTGCCTTGTCTGATCCGTTGTTGTACCCCTGCCCCCCTCCCTCCTGCCATTTATGGTCTGTTTTGCTGCAGTTGTCCCACCCGTCTGTCCGGTATGGTCAGCTTGCTGTCCTTGCCTCTATACTCTCTGCTCTCTGTTGTCCATGTGCATGGCCCTGTCCCCTCTCTGTTGCTTTCCACAGCCCCTTGTGCTGCACTGCCCCTGCTTGCCTTGTGTGGTGTATTGTGCTGCTGCAACCCCTGTAAAGTCAGTTTGGTGCCCCTGCTCATCTCCCTCCTGCCCCCTGTTACCCGAGTTCATGTCCCTACCTCATTCCTCCTGCCCTCAGGGATCCAATGTACTATTTTTTCCAAAATTTGGATCTCCGTAAGAGGGAGAGTTTGAAGAAAAAAAAGAACTTGGTGTAAGGAAATGCCTCCTTAGCATGGTTACCCCCTGACTTTTTGCCTTTGCTGATGCCACGTTATGATTTGAAAGTGTGCTGAGGCCTGCTAACCAGGCCCCAGCACCAGTGTTCTTTCCATAAACTGTACCTTTGTCTCCACAATTGGCACAGCCCTGGCATCCAGGTAAGTCCCTTGTAACTGGTACCCCTGGTACCAAGGGCCCTGATGCCACGGAAGGGCTGCAGCATCTCTTATGCCACCCTGGGGACCCCTCACTCAGCACATGCACACTTCTTGCCAGCTTGTGTGTGCTGGTGGGGAGAAAATGACTAAGTCGCCAGGAACAAAGCCTGTACTGGGTGGAGGTGCTTCTCGCCTCCCCCTGCAGGAACTGTAACACCTGGCGGTGAGCCTCAAAGGTTCACCCCCTTTGTTACAGCACCACAGGGCATCCCAGCTAGCGGAGATGCCCGCCCCTCATGCCACTGCCCCCACTTTTGGCGGCAAGGCTGGAGGAGATAATGAGAAAAACAAGGAGGAGCCACTCCTCAGTCAGGACAGCCCCTAAGGCGTCCTGAGCTGAGGTCACTCTGACTTTTAGAAATCCTCCATCTTGCTGATGGAGGATTCCCCCAATAGGATTAGGGATGCGACCCTCCCCCCCCACCGGGAGGAGGCACAAAGAGGGTGTAGCCACCCTCAGGGCTAGTAGCCATTGTCTACTATCCTCCCAGACCTAAACACACCCCTAAATCTAGTATTTAGGGGTCCCCAGAACCAAGGAAGATAGATTACTGCAACTTGAAGACGAAGAAGGACTGCTGACCTGAAGCCCTGCAGAGAAGATGGAGACAACAACTGCTTTGGCCCCAGCCCTACTGGCCTGTCTCCCCACTTTAAGAAAAACTGCAACTGCAACAGCGACGCATCCCCCAGGGTCCAGTGACCTCTGAAGCCTCAGAGGACTACCCTGCATCTAAAAGGACCTAGAAGCTCCCGAGAACAACGGCCCTGTTCAACAAAACTGCCACTTTGCAACAAAGAAGCAACTTTTAAAGACCACACGTTTCCCGCCGGAGGCATGAGACTTTCCACTCTGCACCCGACGCCCCCTGCTCGACCTGCAGAAAACTAACACTACAGGGAGGACTCCCCGGCGACTGCAAGCCTGTGAGTATCCAGAGTCGACCCCCCTGAGCCCCCACAGTGACGCCTGCAGAGGAAGTCCAGAGGCTAACCCTGACCGCGACTGCCTGCTTCAAGGAACCCGACGCCTGGAAACCACACTGCACCCGCAGCCCCCAGGACCTGAAGGAACCGAACTCCAGTGCAGGAGCGACCCCCAGGCGACCCTCTACCCAGCCCAGGTGGTGGCTACCCCGAGGACCCCCCCCCCTGTGCTTGCCTACATCGCTGAAGAGACCCCGGGTCTCCCCATTGATTCCTATTGAAAAGCCGACTCCTGTTTGCACTCTGCACCCGGCCGCCCCTGTGCCGCTGAGGGTGTACTTTCTGTGCCTGCTTGTGTCCCCCCCGGTGCCCTACAAAACCCCCCTGGTCTCCCCTCCGAAGTCGCGGTTACTTAGCTGCTGGCAGACTGGAACCGGGGCACCCCTATTTCCATTGAAGCCTATGTGTTTTGGGCACCACTTTGACCTCTGCACCTGACCAGCCTTGAGCTGCTGGTGTGGTAACTTTGGGGTTGCCTTGAACCCCCAATGGTGGGCTACCTTGGACCCAACTCTGAACCCTGTAAGTGTTTTACTTACCTGTGAACTTAACATTTACTTACCTCCCCCTGGAACTGTTGATTTTTGTAGTGTCCACTTTTAAAATAGCTTATTGCCATTTTTGCCAAAACTGTACATGCTATTGTGATAATTCAAAGTTCCTAGAATACCTGAGTGAAATACCTTTCATTTAAAGTATTGTTTATACATTTTGAACCTGTGGTTCTTAAAATAAACTAAGAAAATATATTTTTCTATATAAAAACCTATTGGCCTGGAATTGTCTTTGAGTGTGTGTTCCTCATTTATTTCCTGTGTGTGTACAACAAATGCTTAACACTACCCTCTGATCAGCCTACTGCTCGACCACACTACCACAAAATAGAGCATTCGAATTATCTCTTTTTGCCACTATCTTACCTCTAAGGGGAACCCTTGGACTCTGTGCACACTATTTCTTACTTTGAAATAGTATATGCAGAGCCAACTTCCTACATTGGTGGATCAGCGGTGGGGTACAAGACTTTGCATTTGCTGGACTACTCAGCCAATACCTGATCACATGACTAAATTCCAAAAAGTTTCATTAGAAACTGATTTTTGAAATTTGAGCTATTTTTCTAAAATTTTAAAAGTCCTGCTAGGGCCTTGTGTTAGTCCCTGTTAGCATTTATTTTAGAGTTTAAACGTTTTGTAAAAGTTTGGATTAAGGTCTAGAAATAGTTTTAGATTCTTAAAAAGTATCCCAACTTTTAGAAACATAGGGGGTCATTACAACTTCGGCGGTCTTTTAACAAGACCGCTGAGGGACCGCCGTGCGGAAGACCGCCAGTAGTGGCGGTTTGCCGCTTGGCGTATTATGACCGTTGGCTGCCCTCCGTCGTTTTTCCGATGGAGAGCCGCCAACAGCCATACTTGCGGGCGGCGGGGAAGTGGAGGTTGCTCCACCTCCACCGCCACGCCAACAGAACACCGCCCAGCTAATCATGTCCTGTGATTCTGCGCGGCGGTGTTCTGTTGGCGGTGTGGTGTCGGCGGAGCTGCCCCCATGGCTCCCGTCCCCTCCCGGCGGATCGACGGAACAGGTAAGTCGATCGTCCGTTAGGGGAGGGGGGTGGGGGGTGTTGTGTGTTGTGTGGGTGCATGGAGGTGTGCGTCTGTGTATGTAGGGGGGTGTGTGAGTGCGTGTATGCTTGTGGGGGTGTTGCGTGTTTTGGGAATGAGTGCGTGTATGTCTGTAGGTATGTCTGTATGGATGTGTGCGTGAATGTGTGAATGTGGGTGTACGTGTCTGTGTGTGTGGATGTTGGCATGTATGTCGGTGTGTGTGCGTGTATGTGTGTTGGTGGTGCCTGCATGCGTGTCGGGTGTGTATGTGTCAGGTAATGTTGGGGGTCAGGGTGGGGAGGGGGGCCCTGCCACCTTTGGGGAGTGGCAGGGGTGGTGGGGGGTGTAGGGGAGGGAGTTGGGGTGGGGGAGACCCCTATCAGTGCCAGGGAAGGAATTCCCTGGCACTGATAGTGCTTACCGCCATGGATTTCATGGCGGTTCCTACCGCTGGAAATCCACGGCGGTAAGCCGGGTCAAAATACCGGCGGCGGTATTGTGACGCCCGCCGGGCTGGAGACCCAGGTCTCCAGCCCTGCGGTCGTCTCCGCCCTGGCAGGCGGAACGGAGAAGCGGCGGATGACCATGGCGGTAACCGCCATGGTCATAATACTCAAAAAAATACCGCCAGCCTGTTGGCGGTCTTACCGCCGCTTTAACACCATCCGCCAGGGTTGTAATGACCCCCATAATGTCTGCTGCAGAAGAGACAGTGATGGAGCTCAACCTCACACCATAGCTGCATCTTAGGATGTCAGAGCTAAGGACTCTTTGCAAAATCAAGAAACTTAAAACTGGTTCAAACCCTACCAAAGTACAGCTGCAGGAGCTCTAGGCAGAGTTTGCCAGAGACAACTCCTCTGAAGATGTCCTTACAGACGATGATGCTAGTGAAGTGGAGGACAATTTCCCCCCTCCAATCCTAGTTAGGGAGAACAGGGTTCCTCCAACCCTGATTCCACAAGTGATAGAGATGTTGCTTCTCTCACAGGAGAGTCCAACAGCTCTGGAAGCATTGAGGGCAGCCTCAATGAAGATGACCTCCTGCTAGCCAGGATGGCCAAAAGATTGGCTTTGGAGAGACAGCTACTAGCCTTAGAAAGGGAAAGACAAGAGATGAGCTTAGCTCCCATCAATGGTGGCAGAAATTTAAATAGGGTCAGAGATACTCCTGACATGCTAAAAATCCCCAAAGGGATTGTAACAAAATATGAAGATGGTGATGACATCACCAAATGGTTCACAGCTTTTGAGAGGGCTTGTGCAACCAGAAAAGTAAACAAATCTCACTGGGGTGCTCTCCTTTGGGAAATGTTCACTGGAAAGTGTAGGGATAGACTCCTCGCACTCTCTGGAAAAGATGGAGAATCCTATGACCTTATGAAGGCTACCCTGATTGAGGGCTTTGGATTCTCAACTGAGGAGTATAGGATTAGGTTCAGGGGAGCTAAAAAATCCTTGAGCCAGACCTGTGTTGATTTTGTTGACTTCTCAGTCAAAACACTGGATGGTTGGATTAATGGCAGTGGTGTAAATGATTATGATGGGCTGTACAATCTGTTTATGAAAGAACACCTTTTAAGTAATTGTTTCAATGATAAACTGCATCAGCATCTGGTAGACCTCGGTCCAATTTCTCCCCAAGAATTGGGAAAGAAGGCAGACCATTGGGTCAAGACTAGGGTGACCAAGACTTCCAAAGGGGGTGACCAAAAGAAAGGGGTCACAAAGACTCCCCAGGGGAAGAGTGTTGAGACATCCAAGGGTAAAAGTAAAGAGTCTTCTACAGGGCCCAAAAAACCTGCTCAGGAGGGAGGGTCCAAAGCCTCTTCACAATCCAATTTTGGGTACAAGGGTAAAAACATTGATCCCAAAAAGGCCTGGTGTTGTAGCTGTAATCAGCAGGGGCACCAAACTGGAGACCAGGCCTGTCCCAAGAAAGTTTCGACTTCTAATACTACTCCAGTTAGCGCTGGAATAGACAGTCTCCAGGTGGGATCAACAGTGTGCCCAGAGCAAATCAGGGTTCACACTGAAGCTACATTAGTTTCTGAGGGTGGGGTGGACTTAGCCACACTGGCTGCCTGGCCCCCTAATATGCAAAAATACAGGCAGCAACTCTTGATTAATGGGACTAGTGTAGGAGGCCTGAGGGATACAGGTGCCAATGTCACAATGGTGACAGACAAACTGGTTTCCCCAGGACAATACCTGACTGGACAAACTTATCCAGTCACCAACGCTGACAATCAGACTAAAGTATATCCCATGGCTATGGGAACTTTAGAATGGGGAGGGGTCACTGGCCTGAAACAGGTGGTAGTCTCCTCTAATACCCCAGTAGACTGTTTGCTTGGAAATGACCTGGAGTCCTCAGCATGGGCTGAGGTAGAACTCAAAACCCATGCAGCCATGCTGGGTATCCCTTAACTGGTGTGTGTCAAGACAAGGGCACAGTGCAAGACTCAGGCTGAAAAAGAGGTGTTGGAGCCTGGAATAATGGCCCAACCCTCCAAGAGAAAAGGAAAGAAGACTGGGGAACCAGCTTCAACACAGCAGAAGAAAAAGAACCTCTCTTCCCAGGAAGAAGTTCTGCCCTCTAAGGGAACTGAGCCCATGGAGTTGGAACCTTATCAGGTTGAACTCTTAGGCCCAGGGGGACCCACAAGGGAACAGCTGTGTAAGGGGCAAGAAACCTGTCCCTCTCTTGAAGGCCTTAGGCAGCAAGCTGCTAAAGAGACCAAAGGAAAAATCAATGGAACACATAGGGTCTATTGGGAAGATGGACTCCTTTACACTGAGGCAAGAGATCCCAAACCTGGTGCCACTAGGAGAGTGGTAGTGCCTCCGGAATTTAGAGAGTTCATCCTGACCTTAGCCCATGATATTCCACTTGCTGGGCATTTGGGACAAACCAAGACTTGGGAGAGGTTAGTCAACCATTTCTATTGGCCCAACATGTCCCAGAAAGTAAAAGAGTTTTGTGCCTCCTGTGCCACCTGTCAAACCAGTGGTAAGACAGGTGGCCATCCAAAGTCCCCCCTCATGCCACTTCCAGTGGTGGGGGTCCCCTTTGAAAGAGTGTGAGTGGACATAGTGGTTCCACTTGAACCTCCCACACCCTCAGGGAACCAGTATTTCCTAGTAGTAGTGTATCATGATACTAGGTACCCTGAAGCAATTCCCCTTAGGTCCACTGCTGCCCCTGCAGTTGCCAAAGCACTCATTGCTATCTTTACCAGAGTGGGATTTCCTAAGGACGTGGTGTCTCACAGAGGTACCAACTTCATGTCAGCATACCTGAAACACATGTGGAATGAGTGTGGGGTGACTTTACAAATTCACCACACCATACCATCCACAAACCAATGGTCTTGTGGAAAGGTTCAACAAGACATTGAAGGGCATGATCATGGGGCTCCCTGAAAAGCATAAAAGGAGATGGGATGTCCTCTTGCCATGCCTGCTTTTCACCTACAGAGAGGTGCCTCAGAAGGGAGTAGGGTTTTCCCCCTTTGAACTTCTGTTTGGCCATCCTGTAAGGGGACCACTACCTCTTCTTAAAGAAGGCTGGGAGAGACCGCTCCATGAGCCTAAGCAAGATATAGTGGACTATGTACTAGGCCTACGTTCCAGGATGGCAGAGTACATGGAAAAGGCAAGTAAAAACCTTGAGGCCAGCCAACAACTCCAGAAGATGTGGTATGACCGAAAGGCTGCTATGGTTGAGTTTCAGCCAGGGAAGAAGTTCTGGGTTCTGGGGCTCCGAGGCACTTCAGGACAGATGGTGTGGCCCTTACCCAGTGCTAGAGAGAAACAGTCAGGCCACCTACCTGGTAGGCCTAGGCACTAGCAGGACCCCCAAAAGGGTGATCCATGTGAATGCCTCAAACTCTTTTATGACAGGGCAGATGTAAACCTGTTAATGGTTACAGATGAGGACCAGGAAGCTGGGAGTGAACCTCTCCCTGATCTCCTCTCCACTGACCCTAAAGATGGCTCAGTAGATGGAGTGATCTATTCAGACACCCTCTCTGGCCAACATCAATCTGACTGTAGGAAAGTCTTACAACAGTTTGCAGAGCTTTTTTCCCTAACCCCTGGTCAGACACACCTGTGTACCCATGATGTGGACACAGGAGACAGCATGCCTGTCGAAAACAAACTTTTTAGACAGTCTGACCAAGTTAAGGAAAGCATCAAAGTGGAAGTCCACAAGATGCTGGATTTGGGAATCATTGAGCACTCTGACAGCCCCTGGGCTAGCCCAGTGGTCTTAGTCCCCAAACCTCACACCAATGATGGTAAGAGAGAGATGAGGTTTTGTGTGGACTACAGAGGACTTAATTCTGTCACCAAGACAGATGCCCATCCCATTCCAAGGGCAGATGAATTAATTGATACATTGGGTGCTGCCAGATACTTGAGTACCTTTGACTTGACAGCAGGGTACTGGCAAATAAAAATGGCACCAGGAGCAAAAGAAAAGACAGCATTCTCCACACCTGATGGGCATTATCAGTTTACTGTGATGCCCTTTAGCTTAAATAATGCCCCTGCCACCTTCCAAAGGTTGGTGAATCAAGTCCTTGCTTGCTTGGAGTCCTTTAGTGCAGCTTATCTTGACGATATTGCTGTCTTTAGCTCCAGCTGGCAGGATCACCTGGTCCATCTGAAGAAGGTTTTGAAGGCCCTGCAAGCAGCAGGCCTCTCTATCAAGGCATCCAAATGTCAGATAGGGCAGGTAACTGTGGTATACTTGGGACACCTTGTAGGTGGAGGCCAAGTTCAGCCACTCCAGAAAAAGATCCAGACTATTCTGGACTGGGTAGCTCCAAAAACCCAGACTCAAGTCAGGGCATTCCTTGGCTTGACTGGGTACTGCAGGAGGTTTGTGAAGGGATATGGATCCATAGTGACACCCCTCACAGAACGTACCTCTAAGAAAATGCCGAAGAAGGTAAACTGGACTATAGAATGCCAACAGGCTTTTGACACCCTGAAACAAGCTATGTGCACAGCACCAGTTCTCAAAGCTCCAGGTTACTCCAAGCAGTTCATTGTGCAGACTGATGCCTCTGAACATGGGATAGGGGCAGTTTTGTCCCAAACAAATGATGATGGCCTTGACCAGCCTGTTGCTTTCATTAGCAGGAGGTTACTCCCCAGGGAGCATGGTTGGAGTGCCATTGAGAGGGAGGCCTTTGCTGTGGTTTGGTCCCTGAAGAAGCTGAGACCATACCTCTTTGGTACTCACTTTGTAGTTCAAACTGACCACAGACCTCTCAGATGGCTAATGCAAATGAAAGGTGAAAATCCAAAACTGTTGAGGTGGTCCATCTCCCTACAGGGAATGGACTTTATAGTGGAACACATACCTGGGACTGCCCATGCCAATGCAGATGGCCTTTCCAGGTTCTTCCACTTAGAAAATGAAGACTCTCTTGGGAAAGGTTAGTCTCATCCTCTTTCGTTTGGGGGGGGTTGTGTAAGGAAATGCATCCTTGGCATGGTTACCCCCTGACTTTTTGCCTTTGCCAAGTTATGATTTGAAAGTGTGCTGAGGCCTGCTAACCAGGCCCCAGCACCAGTGTTCTTTCCCTAAATTGTACCTTTGTCTCCACAATTGAAACAACCCTGGCATCCAGGTAAATCCTGTGTAACTGGTACCCCTGGTACCAAGGGCCCTGATGCCAGGGAAGGTCTCTAAGGGCTGCAGCATGTCTTAGGCCACCCTGGGGACCCCTCACTCAGCACATGCACACTGCTTGCCAGCTTGTGTGTGCTGGTGGGGAGAAAATGACTAAGTCGGCATGGCACTCCCCTCAGAGTGCCATGCCAACCTCACACTGCCTGTGGCATAGATAAGTCACCCCTCTAGCAGGCCTTACAGCCCTAAGGCAGGGTGAACTATACCACAGGTGAGGGCATAGGTGCATGAGCACTATGCCCCTACAGTGTCTAAGCAAAACCTTAGACATTGTAAGTGCAGGGTAGCCATAAGAGTATATGGTCTGGGAGTCTGTCATACACGAACTCCACAGCACCATAATGCCTACACTGATGCCAGTGTACATTTTATTGTGAAATACACCCAGAGGGCATCTTAGAGATGCCCCCTGAAAACATACCCGACTACCAGTGTGGGCTGACTAGTTTTTGCCAGCCTGCCACACACCAGACGTGTTGCTGGCCACATGGGGAGAGTGCCTTTGTCACTCTGTGGCCAGGAACAAAGCCTGTACTGGGTGGAGGTGCTTCTCACCTCCCCCTGCAGGAACTGTAACACCTGGCGGTGAGCCTCAAAGACTCACCCCCTTTGTTACAGCGCCACAGGGCATCCCAGCTAGTGGAGATGCCTGCCCCTCCGGCCACTGCCCCCACTTTTGGCAGCAAGGCTGGAGGAGATAATGAGAAAAACAAGGAGGAGCCACTCCCCAGTCAGGACAGCCCCTAAGATGTCCTGAGCTGAGGTGACTCTGACTTTTAGAAATCCTCCATCTTGCTGATGGAGGATTCCCCCAATAGGATTAGGGATGTGACCCCCTCCCCACTGGGAGGAGGCACAAAGAGGGTGTAACCACCCTCAGGGCTAGGAGCCATTGGCTACTATTACTATCCTCCCAGACCTAAACACCCCCCTAAATCGAGTATTTAGGGGTCCCCAGAACCAAGGAAGATAGATTCCTGCAACCCGAAGACGAAGAAGGACTGCTGACCTGAAGCCCTGCAGAGAAGACGGAGACAACAACTGCTTTGGCCCCAGTCCTACCGGCCTGTCTCCCCAGCGACGCATCCCCCAGGGTCCAGCGACCTCTGAAGCCTCAGAGAACTACAAATGCAAAAAGAACAAGTGATGGACGGAATGCTGAACAATGTCAAACATTCACCCCCAGTACAGAGATCTGGGCCTAAATCCATTGTTTTTTTGCTGCCCATGCCATTCCAGTTTGGACCCAGCCATATGCAAATCAGTGTTGACCCTGTTCCCCATGGGAACAGTCCAGCCCGAACTGCCAGGACAGGTCTTTCCTGGACTGAAAATAAGCATCCTGGGACCGGTTTCGGGGTTTCACCCCTCATCAGCCAGGCTAGCTTGAATCCAGTGGCATGGGAAGCACGGGACCCACGTCTGGGCAAATCCTTCCCACTTAGGGCGATAAATGCAAAAAGAACTAGTGATGGACGGAATGCTGAACAATGTCAAACATTCACCCCCAGAACAGAGATCTGGGCCTAAATCCATCGTTTTTTTGCTGCCCATGCCATTCCAGTTTGGACCCAGCCATATGCAAATCAGTCTTGACCCTGTTCCCCATGGGAACAGTCCAGCCCGAACTGCCAGGCCAGGTCTTCCTTGGACTGGAAACAAGCATCCTGGGTCCGGTTCTGGGGTTTCACCCCTCATCAGCCAGGCTAGCTTGAATCCAGTGGCATGGGAAGCATGGGACCCACGTCTGGGCATACCCTTCCCACTAAGGGCGACAAATGCAAAAAGAACAAGTGATGGACGGAATGCTGAACAATGTCAAACATTCACCCCCAGTACAGAGATCTGGGCCTAAATCCATTGTTTTTTTGCTGCCCGTGCCATTCCAGTTCCGGGCTCACTTTGCCACTGGATTCAAGCTAGCCTGGCTGATGAAGGGTGAAACCCTGAAACCGGTCCCAGGATGCTTCTTTCCGGTCCAGGGAGGACCTGGCCTGGCAGTTCGGGCTGGACTGTTCCCATGAGGAACAGGGTCAAGACTGATTTGCATATGGCTTAGTCTTAACTGGGGTGGCATGGTGAGCAAAAGAACGATGGATTAAACCCAGATCTGTGACTGGGGGTGAATGTTTGATTGGTTCCGCATTCCGTCCATCATTTGTGTTTTGCTTTGCTTTTGCTGCCATAAGTGCGCCGGGTATGCCCAGAAGTCGGTCCCGGGCTCACTATGCCACTGGATTCAAGCTAACCTAGCTGATGAAGGGTGAAACCCTGAAACCGGTCCCAGGATGCTTGTTTCCGGTCCAGGGTGGACCTGGCCTGTCAGTTCGGGCTGGACTGTTCCCATGAGGAACAGGGTCAAGACTGATTTGCATATGGCTGGGTCTAAACTGGGGTGGCATGGTGAGCAAAAGCAAAATGTTACCTCCCCCAGAAACTGTTGATTTTTGCACTGTGTCCACTTTTAAAATAGCTTATTGCCATTTGTGCCAAAACTGTACATGTTATTGTGATAATTCAAAGTTCCTAGAATAACTGAGTGAAATACCTTTCATTTAAAGTATTGTTTGTAAATCTTGAACCTGTGGTTCTTAAACTAAGAAAATATATTTTTCTATGTAAAAACCTATTGGCCTGGAATTGTCTTTGAGTGTGTGTTCCTCATTTATCGCCTCTGTGTGTACAACAAATGCTTAACACTACCCTCTGATAAGCCTACTGCTCGACCACAATACCACAAAATAGAGCATTAGAATTATCACTTTTTGCCACTATCTTACCTCTAAGGGGAACCCTTGGACTCTGTGCACACTATTTCTTACTTTGAAATAGTATATGCAGAGCCAACTTCCTACACTTGGGAATTGATATTCCCCGTTCGCTTACAATGAAAAATAGGGATTTTTAGCAGGGGACAGATAAAATAAAGCCTTTTTTAGGCTTAAAAACATCAGGGGTCTCCTGCTTGAATCTGGTCTATTGGCGTGTATTGTTGTACTGCCACTGCTTTTTTCTTCTGCTCTCAATGGTCTCTTATATTGGCACTTCCTCTCTTGCCTGTCCTGCATGGTTGGTTTGTTGCCCCTGCCCCCCTTTCCCCTGCCCTTAGTGGTCCCTTGTGCTGCTACCACCCCTCCAGCCTGCCCAGCGTAGTCAACTTGTTGGCTCTGCACCCTCCTCCCTGGCCTCAATTATCTGAGTCCATGCACCGGACACCTGCCTCCCCGCAGTTTTCCAATGAACAACTAGGTTGCTAACATTTGATATTTATCACAAAAGTGTGGTACGCCTGACATCAACTTGATGTAATTAAAACTGTAATACCTAAAGCATTTCCTTTAGAAAAGATAAAAATGAGAGGGTCCCATAAAAATGATGGTTAGTGCTATAAAAAACTAAAATATTTTCGTAGATCTTGAATAGATTTTAAGTTATTTCATATCTTGATTTTTTTTTTTTTTATCCAGTTGATCACTTGATTATATGTTGCACTTAGGGGGGAGAATGTGGTGTTACGGCCAAAGCTGCAGACTTTGCAACTGGGGATCCAGATTTGAGTTTGTGTCAGCTCAACATCCTGTGATTCTGGGCAAATCTCCTCATGCTTAAAGTCCAAAAGAAATGTGTTCTTGTGTCATATAACTGATGACCATGTAAAGCGCTCCAATACTTTTGGGTCAAGTCTGTGCTATATAAAAATGTAAAAAAGACACACACAAAAAGTAAGTGTTTCGCACACTTCTGTCATTGGGCTATACTTGGGCTACATGTGGGCGATGCTTGTGCTACATTTGGATTTTTTGTTTTCTCTGGTGGCCATCTTCGGAGATTCTTTTGTTATGAAGCTCCCTAATCTCCTCATTTACTGCAATATTCTCAGAAGAAAATGCTATCAGTATTCCACTTCAATTCCATCAAGATGGCAGTCAGATGTGCCATACTTTTGGTATAAATTCAGGTTGTGCATGTTTCAGTATAAATGTCAGATTATTTTAATGAAATAGAAAAGGAATCTATTTGAGGATTCGCTTAAAACGTGTCCTAATTTTTTTTTCTACAGCTTCAGTTGTGCCACACTTCTGTCATAAGTAAGACTGTTAGCGCTCTAGTTGTTCTTTAGAAAACTCTAAAAGGCTGCAGTAGAACACAAGGGAATAAACTGGCAGGCTGCTCTTGTTGAAGTACAACGGGAAGGTATTTGAGAACTCACTTAAAAAGTGTCCTAATTTTTCTTTCTACAGCGCTAACCATAATTTGTAAGACAAAATGAACCCCCTCATTTTATTCCTTTCTGAATTAAATGTTTAAAGTTTTACCTGCTTGATTCAATCAAGATGGCTTCAGGTGTGCTACAGTTTTGTCATAAGTGAGTCTGTTAGTGCTCTAGTTGTTCTTTAGAACACTCTCACTCTGACTGCAGTAGAGTACAAGGGAATCAACTGAGCAGCTGCTCCTGTTGGAAGTACATGTTTTACTGACAATGTCAGACTTAATTCTCATATGGCTGAGAAAGGGTGAATTTACCAAAAATATGCTTTCCTCTTAGCTTCTGGAGAACCTTCCATAATCTCTTTGGGAAAATCATGAGAAAACAGTTTTCTCTCAAATATGATACATGAAATCCCAGAAGAAGGGGTTTTCACAGGGTAAAATCAACTTAGCATCAAATTATTTATATTGTAACTAAAATGTGGTATCACCCTTTATATGCTTTCCTTTTTGTGACCCTCAAAACCTGTCATTCACTACAATGCATTTCAGTTGGTGCTGTCCTGTATATTGGTCCGCGATGGCTGCCAGCACTTCCTGGTTAAAGTGCTGACAGCCAATCGGATTTCCTTTAATATCTCAAAAACTACTGAATGGATTTACACCAAATAACAAAAAGCGTGCTTTCTGGACCAAAAGCTACCTTTCTTCCAAATTTGGTGTAATTTCATCCATAGGTTCGTGCAGTAGTCGTGTTCAATTTTCCTGTGCGAATTAAAATGGGAAACTCACTTATTTTTTTGATCCCACCCTTTTCCTCTGTCTCGCTTGACGGATCACCCTGAAACTTTCTGTGTACAACAAGACCTTTTATCACACTTTGTTTGGTAAATTTCATAAAGATTCATCAAATGGCACCAGAGATTTATAGCCAGGTCAAAAACCGCTTTTTCTGTGGAACCTAGGTCCTAACTATAACTACCAATTGGTGACTTCCAGTAGGTAACAAATATATATATATGCTATGGCTTGCTTAGTACACTTCGAAGTATAGGTAATATTTTAGGAAACTGCACTTATTGTAATCTGGAAATACAACAAGTTTTCATGCATTTGATGGTGTTGTCTGCTGTCAAGTATTCTGCTATCTGGGCTTAAATGTACTGGATTTCTCTCTGCTACTACCTCTTGTTTTACTGAATGGAGTCAAACTCTGAAAATATTACAGTAGTAACACAATGGTAATAGCGAGTGTATTGTTTATTCTGCTTAATCACGGAAAAACATTACAAGCTGCAACAGGCCTTGTATAGGAAGTCAGAGAAAAACAAGATAAAGAACTGTGAGTGAAAACTGGTCATAAAACATACTGGGCAGACCATGAAAGGAGTTAAAAAGGATGACATCCTCTCATGAAATTGCTATGTCCTCTCGGCTGAGGCTAGTTTGATCTGATTGCACTACCTTCACTGTACATACCTCACCCTGAAGAGATTCTGGCAGGAGGGGAAGATAACTGCACTAGCGTGCTTCCATTGCCCCGATGGGGACGCAGGTTTCTTCAATATGACAGTCATATCCATTAATCACTAGCTACTAGAAACAGATAAAGTCCTCCATGTTCTGGGTCTTTAGTATTTCTTTATGCACTTCTGCAGTCCTCTCAGCTAAGCTTTTTTTTTTTTTTTTTAGAAAAGCAAAGTCACAGCAATACACATTACAGTTCCAGTTAAACTTCCATGACATTTCATACCCAATCGTGATGTGACACATCGGTCCCCATGCTCCCCATCCCCCTACGAGCAATCTGCTGCAACCTTGTGAAGGTGCGTGTCCTTGACACCCCCCACCCCCACCCTTCATGGACCATGGCTTGGATAGACAGGGTTCCAACAGTATTCCCCCCTGCGACTGGCCCATTCTTTCCATATCTTGTGATGTTTCTGGGGGCACCTTTTCGCTAAACAGACTGGACTTTCCAGACTCATGCACTGATCCATACCTATGGCTCCTCTGTCGACAGAAGGGGCTCTCAGCTAAGCTTTGACCTAAGAGCAGGGTTGCTTTGCTGAAAGTGCAAGCTGAACTGGCTGTAGAAACGGAGCCCATAACCAGAGTAACACAAAAATACTGCACTTGCAACATTGTTCTTATTGTTTTTCTGACTCTGGGCTTCGTTTCTAGAGTCATTTCTGCTTGTTCAATGTGCATGGTACCCCGCTCATAAACCAAGGTGAACTGAGTATAGAATCAAAGCCCATAATCCCAAAGCAATGTTGCTTGGCTAGCACTATTAGCCAAAAAAGGATAGTGGAGCAGCTTTCTCTGCTGCAACTCTCGGTTTACCAGGGGTCTCAGAGGAAGATCTGCAGGCCACAAGCAAGGGACTGCCGGGCTGTTAGCAGCCTGCAGGCCGTACTTTGAGTACCACTCTTGTAAACAAATGTAAGCACTGGGTGCTTAAATAATCAAGTAAACACAAGTAAATGATATGGTCTGCCCAAAGCCTAGATGGCTGAATGTCATGTAGTGGACCCCAAAAAATAAATGAATATATAAAAAAAAGAGGGTGAGATAGCTTCACCAGCAAGATGTGTGCACTGGAATATGGAGCCACATAGTCCTCATTTTTTTTGCGTCCCATGTAACTTCTCAAGGTCCTCTGAGGGAAAGCAGCCTGAGACTGCATTCTGCAGTCACCCTTCAGAAGACAATAACAGAAGGGTGCCTATCCTGTGACCTTCCCCTAACTTATTTTCTCCAAAGGTAAGAAACGTTTTGCAGGCTCAGGAATCCTCAGCCAATCCCAGGCTACAGTCTATTCATTGGTTCACTGCCAGTCACAGGTCTACACATTTTTCCTGTAATTATGGGATTTCTTAGTCTTTATTAGCTATGAGCACGAGAGTGCCGCTGCTTTGCCTCATTTTACTGTGATTTACTGTTTAGTTGTCCCTGGGACAAAATAGAAATTACATCTTCTAGCCTGTGGCAGAAAACAGGATGCTTCAGGTGTTGTATGATGTGATTTCCACACCCCTGCTGGCATCCCTGCATGAGCTACTGAGGTGATCACAGCTGGCTGAATAGGGTGGCCTTCAATGTAACCTTGTCTGATATAATCATAATTACAGTGTTAATAATGTTACTAGCTAGGGAGAATTTTCATTGAGCAGAGCAGACGTTGGAGACTCTCCCCTGTGTGGTGTTTTAAAGTGGTACATCAGACAGTATATAGCCAGGTGAGACCTGATTGGGGTGATTCATGTAGATGGTACTTGCTAGTTCCTTTTGTTACAAATCCTCAACCAAAACTAGTGATAGTTTATTTAAGAGATTTCAGAACTCAACTCGATATGCCTTTTTTTTTATAAGCACTGATTCAATTTTCTCTGCAGAGGCTGAAAGCTGCTTTTCACTACACTGTGGGTTCCTTGTGTCAGGAAATGGCGGAAGAGAAACAAGTTCATTTCAGCAAACAGACTATTGCAGCACTTTCAGAAGTCACCTTCAGACAATGCGGTAACTGTCGAACTGTTTATAGAATTTTTCAAACCTCATGTCTGAAGTTGTGTTACAGTAGTAAAGATGACATTACAATAATAAAATATCACTCATATCTATTTTTAGGGGGTTTGGCCCCCTAACAGATTAAGGCCCTCATTATGAACATAGCGGTCTGGGCCGCCAGACCGGCGGTGGCGGTAATTACCGCTACCGGCATGGCGGCCCAAACCGCCATATAATATTCCTGGCAGAACTGCCACTTTTGCAACTCCACCACCGCCAGACTTCCGCCACCAGGCAGTCTGGCGATGGCGAAGTTACATATCCGACAGGGCAGCGCTGCAAGCAGCGCTGTCTGCCGGATAACTTTCCATGGTTCCATCAGCCTTTCCCTGGCGGTTTACCCCGCCAGGGAAAGGCTGGCTGAATGGGTGCCTAGGGGCCCCCCTGGGGGCCCCTGCACTGCCCATGAACTTGGCAGGGTCAGGGGCCCCTGTGCACAGCCCCATTGTGCATGTCACTGCCCGATTTACAGGCATTGACATACGTGACGGGTGCTGCTGCACCCGCCGCACTGCTACTTTGCTGCCGGCTCCATGTGGAGCCGGCGTCAATGTACAGGCCCTGCATTCCGCTGGGCGGAAACACTGTTTCCGCCCACCGGCCCAGCGCAATGTACATAATGTGGCTGGCGGGGTCCTTAGCACGCTTGCGGTGTTTTGTTGACCGCCAGTGCCGAACTCAGCGGGTTTTCCCACCGAGTTCATAATGAGGGCCTAAGTGTTTTAATAGTGTCCCTTGTTAAACAGTTTTTTATATGAAAACTTTAGTCCAGGCTAATTCAGTTTAAAATGTGCTCATTCTTTAATTGTTGCCTTTGGTATACATTAATCATCATGCCAGCATTATTCTTAGTTTGTTTTTGTTAAAATAAAACTTGTTTTTGTGTGATTTGTCTTTAGTTGCTTTGTATACTTCCATAAGGAGCATTGCCTCGTCATGGATGAACTGAATCTTCTTCACAAAAGCAGTTTACAGAAGCTTACAACACTAAAGAATCTTTCTGAACATGTGTCAAATAGGCAAAACAGCAGTTTTTTGGTAGCATGGGGTCACACACAGGAAGTATCATCTATGTAGCATTCTTATATAGTGGAACGACTTTAAGCATGACTTTTTTGGGGTTGACACATAGTAAATAGGCAGTGGTATGTCAAGTATTAACACAATGGAACTGCTATTAGTGAATCCATATGGATCTAATTGGCAGCCATTTTAAAGTGGTATGTATGGCTAAGATACTAAGGATGACTAGAAGAAAAGGCAACCCAATGTGAAATTTTTAAAACTGGGGCTTCCATGTTGCCTCGTAGACTGTATCAATATCACCAACAGATCCCAGGGGAAGACAACTGTGGGTCTGCTGTCATTTAATGGAGTTAGTCTGAGCGGGCCAGGAAAAAATGACTATACTGTATATCGTGCATGTACAAAAGCTTGATTAGGGTCCAAAAGGAGATGTGAATTGAGGAATTGTCTGAAATGCTTTTTCTTTCAGTGTGCCTTTCTCCTGGGCAAATTAGCTCCTGAAAACATTCTGATGCAAGCATCAGTCAGGTAGGCCTTGCTGCTTGCATCCTTAGTCAAGGGTTAATCTTTCTTTTCTTCCAAGAGCAGACGCAGTTGGAGGTTTCTTCCGTAGTCTGGGGCTTGATCCCAGCCCTGGAGGATTAGCACAGCAAACTCTGACAGAGTCCATCACTGCAGGGGAAGATTTGTTGAAGTGCAGATGAATATAAAATGGTAGTTCAAGGGGGCAATATTTATTTAGCCAGTGATTGAAAGGCTGAGACAACCAAAGACTAAGCTTCATTAAAAATAAATCAAACAATCCTCTACTTGGAATGGAATAGTTTTCTGACTTTTCCACCTCTTCCTCCTTGGTACTGGCAGGCAGAGGTTCGGATGATCCTAAAGTGCTATGTGGATTTTACATAGAGTGCATAGGCTGGGTGTCCTCCTTTGCTAAGCTATGTTGTCCAAACCCAGGTAAAAAGTGAGCAGTAGTTTCAGGAACTGTGTAAGAAAGCTGGTTTGGTTGAAGACCAGAAATAAGGTATTCCTCAGCTGAGCAGACAGCTTTGCACCATAGACTCCGGAAACAAAATGTATGTAGGTTGTTAAATCCAGATAGTAGAAGGCAGCCAGTAGGGTAACCTCTAGCTCATTCAGTCTTGTGTATCATGTCCTTTGTAGACGTTTTTCACAATGCACACAGGTTACTGTTCATTCCCTCACTGTGGACATGTAATCTAGTAATCTCACATACTAAATACGGCCCACCTACTGATGAAAGGAAGGTTCCCGTTATAGGGACAAGGGGGCATTGTACACAGGAAGCCTCGGAAAGCGTCCTTCCCCATTGAATTATATTTGGAGGACAAACCCTTACCAGTTCGGTAAGGATTCTGGTGATTAGGAGAAAATTTCACCGGAAGAGAAACATAAGGCAGGCAAGAAAAAGTGGATTGAGTAGGGGTGACACAGCTTTTTTCAAGTTCCACTAGGCTTTGCACCCCTATAATTATTTTGCACGTAAGGAAACTGAGGAAAGGTTTGGCATTGATTTGCCTGAGATTGTACAATGTGCTTAAATATACTGCAAAACATTCCCAGAGAAAACAATAAAGACCGGGAAATAAAGTAACATCCCATAGGAACCAATGTTAAAGATTTAAATTATTTCAACAGTGAAAAAAAGAATGTGTAGATGTATAACTGTGGATGTATGCAAAAAGACGTTGTCCTCAGAAAGTGCACTCCCAACAGGTTACTATTTATTGTGGAATGCAGCAAAGTCAGCAACATACAGTTATTTCTTTAGCATTTTCACTTTTCAGGCCTAATGCCTTTCAGACATCTCAGTCCTTGTTCACAGGCCAAATGTATGGGTTGAGCAGATTAATTGCAGGCACGTGATCACTCAGTTAAATACCAGTTCTGCCCCAGTAGGCCCCTATCTGTGGATGTATGTATATAATTTGTAAACTCTTTTTTAAAAATTACAAATAATTTAAATTAAAAACATACATTACAAAATGAACATTATAACAACAATTATGGCAAGAAAGTGAAGTTGTAATATTTAATTCATTCAAGACTGCAGATAAAAACATCATCAGATCAGCTCTAAGACGCTACCTCCAGCAGATACAGATCACCAAGCACACAGCTCTTGCAGCTCTCATCAACGCCAGCACTGACTGCAGCAAGGCAATGTTTGCCATCATCAGAGATTTTACATCATCTCCTGTTGCTTTTAGCAACATCACTCTCTCACAAGACCTTTTGCTTTCTGAATTATTTTGTAACAAAAACACCTCCATACACAGAAACTTAGATCCTCAACTTGACTTCATCAGCGTCACAACTCAACTTTCCATCACGGCCGACAAATGAACCTTTACCTCGTTGCCTGCCATCACCACTGTCGAAATTATTGCTACCATGAAGGCCATCCGCTCAGGGGCTCCATCTGACCCTTATCCCAAACCACGCTTCACCAAAGGACTCCTACTGATCTGTGAAGCACTAACACTACTCCTCAATGCCTCCCTCAACTCAGCCACATACTCGGACACCTTGAAACATGCACTTGCTCAAGAAACAATCCACTGACCTAGCCACACTTTCCAACTGCAGACCCATCTCCCTCCTACCATACCAGGCAATGGTATTCGAGAAGCAAATCAACTAACATCTCAATGACCACCAGCTCCTTGATGCCTTGAAGTACAGATTCAGGCCCATCCACAGTACAGAGACAGTACTCATCACCGCCACAGACTACATCCACAATGGATAGACAGAGGAGACATGGCAGTCCTCATTCTCCTGGACCTCTCCGAAGCATTTGACAGTGTCTCTCACCCCATCCTCATTGGTCGCCCACACAAGAATGGTATTCAAGGACTCGCTCTCTGGTAGATCTGCTCCTTCTTAACAGATATAACACAAGCTGTCAGTCTGGTAACTTACTCCTCAGACACACAGAGACGCATCTGCAGAGTGTCTCAAGGTTCATCGCTCACCCACACTTCCTCAAAACATGTACACAATCCCTTTGGCCAATGTCATACGCACACATTACATATATATCCTCTCCTACACAGATGACCTGTAGCTCATACTCTTCCTCTCGGACAAGGCGCCCAACACAAGAAACAAGTTTACCGCCTGCATGACAGAAATCTCTAAGTGGATGAAAGCAACTCTTCTCAAGCGCAGCACTGACAAGACAGAAGTAGTGATGTTCGACAGAAACATTTCATCATGAGACTCCAGCTGTTGACTAGCTAAACTACGACCCACACCCAGAAACCACACCAGGAACCTTGGAATAATCACTGACAGCAAACTGGACATGACTGCAAAAGTCAGTGCTAATACTACACCCTGTGTCTCACCCTGAAGATGCTAAGGAAGGTATTCAAATTGCTTCCAGGCAACACTAGAAAAACGTATTTTATTTCCTAGTCGCTAGCAAAGTGAATTATCGGGAAAACATCTAGGCCAGGATTACCAGGCAACTCACTAGAAGACTACAAACCATCCAGAACTCAGCAACCAGGCTCATCCACAACATCCAACACAGAAGTTGCATCACACCACATCCCAGAGAAATCCACTGGCTCCTGATACGCAAACACACTCAATTCAAACCCTCACATACACATCCAAGGCATTATACCACCTCAGCCCTGCCTACCTGAACAGTTGCATCTCTTTCCACCAACCACCCAGACACTTCCACTCCGCAGGACTCGTACTCTCACACATCCCACCTATACACAGAACCAGATCAGGAGGATGAGTGCTCTCTTACATTGCTTCTAAAGCATGAAATGACCCATCAGCTCCACATCAGAGTCTCCTCTTCTCCTCTTGAAATCCGCTAGAAGCTGAAAACCTGCATTTTCAACTAACCAACCTACCATAAACAAGGCTAGGCACACATATCTGCTCAGTGTCAGGATATCCTTGTGGGTGACAGTGCACTTTACAAATACACATGAAATTTTATGAAGTAATATGCTGTAACATTTTATTGTATTAGTTCTAGATTAAAATGAAACATTTCACATGACAATATTTTGTTTTAAAGAAGGATAAACTTTAATATTTTTCCTATACATTCCCATAGGGAGCTTTCCGTCCTGTTGGCGGAGATCTCCACATGTGTGTTCAAAGGTACTAGTAGTAAAGACATTGATGTGAATTGTTATGTGATGCTACCTGTGATGAGGTTGATATCTGTGGGGGTATGTATGAAATTATGAGCATTACATTAGGGGCGGTGGGGGTTTTAATTGTATTGTGCACTGTAACTGCTGAATCTGTTTAGGGCAATTTATTTTTTCATTTTTAATAACAAAGATTATTTTTGTATGTCAACTCACATTTATTTGTAATGATTATGTATTTTTAGAAACCTTTGCAAGAGACCTTGAAATGTTTGCAAGGTAAGTTTAATCACAGAGCGTGCCTAACAATCATAAATGTAAGATATGTATATATGTGGGTGTGTGTGTTTGTAGCATCTGTGGCTGTAGACACATTTTTAGCATACTCCTGCCATCTAGTGTTGAACGTTTGCTAGTTGTCTTCCTTTAAAAAATGTTCGCGAGTCTTGAGATTTATTACGACTCCTCTTCTTGATGTACATTGCGCATGTAGACTAACTTCATTTTAGATTGAGTTTTTTTTTTTTGTTCACCTGTCATCGGGTTCGGACGTGTACAGAGTAGGCCCTGCATTTCGGTGTGGCCCCGCATGTCTGTCAGATCCTTTGGTTCCCCTCTTTTACAATTTGTTTCCAACTTCTCATGTATTATCGCAGAAAGACCATCTAACCCTCCATACTTCATCAATGTCGAGCAGCTTCGGAGGCTGTAGACTCTTCTACATGTAGCATTCCCTCATAAAATGAGCCATAGGTAATGGAAAGGACACTGGTCCATTACTGTCCTCAATGCTAAGCTAAACATTTTTTCTCACCGACCACCAGGAGAACTGTAATTTGTGTTGCTTTATCACAATGATGCAATCTGCCTCTCATGCCTAGCATTTAGGTCCAGGAACCCTCTTCACCACCGAAGGGAACGTGTGTGTGCGAGCACCATGCATCAGAATGACCTGTCGGTCACCCCGGGCATCCAAGTGGAGGAAGCCACAAAGAGGAACAAGCTGGCCTATCGGGGCTCACCTTTACTCAAAGACCTACCAACCCACAGCCATGCAGCGGATCGAACTAGGAAGAGGTGGCCTGATGCTGAAGTTCAGCCCTTGGATGAAAACCACTTGTGAACTCCTGAGTACACCGGCCCATGAAAAACACAAGCTGGCTCCTCATACTGAGGTAGAGCATGCCTCCTGAGGGAGTAGGGCATTGGATACTGAGCATGCAGGTAGAGAAAAGTCTACACAAGGTACACTACTCTCCAGAGGGTGGGGTCGCCACTATCAGAAGCCACCTGAGGGTACAAACCCTCCCACCAAGGCCAGCCTCCCCCAGACCTCAGCTTTGACACCAAAGCCCTCATTGGCTCCAAAATCAGCAGGGCTGCCTCTACACCTTTGGCACATAGGCACCATTCTGCTCCTAAACCTCCCACATCAGCCATCACCACTTTGATTCTGAAAGCCACATTGGCTCTGAAACAACCATCAATGCCCAAACCGCAATCTAAGCCTCAGTCAAAGACTGATTTGGCAGCAAGGAAGCATCAACCACAAGGGCACAAAGACAAAGATCTGTGCAAGACTTCAATAACCCCTCAGAAGTGGATGTTGAGGCACCCATACTGTAAGGGCTCCAGCAAGAATTGAACATTGGACAGCAGGGCCTCTATTGAACTGCTCACAGGGAAAATTTCAAACAGGGTTACCCCATTAATAGACCCTTTTCCACGCTAGAGGACACTGGTTTTCGAGGAACAGACAGCTCCTAAGCCTTCCAAAAGAAAGCCTCCCCCAATGAAAACCTAAGTGCCACGAGTGCTTTTTCTCCATACACTCCTCCATCAACTCCTTCATCAGCTTATAATGGGTCCACAAGGATAGGCTAGTACTCAGAATCAACCATACATTCCTTCCTAAGTTAGTATCACTTTTCCACCTCAGTAAAACTATTGAACTTTCAGTCTTCTTACCACAGTCTGATTCTGTGGCTGAAGTGGAATTGCATGCATTACATAGACTGGACCAGAACATTCATCAACTCATACCAACTGCTTCTCATTTGCTAAACATAACAAGGGACAGGCCATTTCCAAAGCTGACATAGCCAAATGGGTTGTCAAATGTATTTAAACGTGTTACCTCAAGGCCAAAAGGGTATTTCAGCCCCGACCTCTCCATAGGCTACAATTGCCTTCCTTGCCAATATCTCTTTAGCTGACATCTGTAAAGCAGCTATTTGGCCAATATCCCACCTATTTACTAAGCATTACTTTGTGGAATATTGGCCTGCCAACAAGCTTTACTTGGTCCGGGAGTACTAAAACATTATTTCACAAATCTGCATCATCCATGCTCTAGTCGCTGCAGCTGTGGGGGATATTGCTATTCAGTCTATGCTAATTATCTACAGCCATGCATGCTACAAACGAAAAATGTTCTTTGCCCTGTAAGCATCTGTTTGTAGTGTGTAGAGTTATACATTCACATGCACCCACCCTCCTCCCCAGATTTGCATGCAATGACGCAGATTACTTTATTACAATTGTCATCACTAACCATTGTCATAATGCACCATCTTTTTCATTCCCACTACATACTGCCTTGAACCCCTATGTGGAAAACAATCTAAGATGGAGTCCGTGCCCATGTGCAGTGCACACCAAGAGGAGGAATCGCACTGCATTTTGTGACTTGAGAACCTTCTTTGAAGAGGGGAGTGAAAACAAGTGCATTCACATCAATTGGTGACAATCAAAATGGTCCATAGTAGTACACTCAGGCATAAATGGACATGGACTGGCATAAATGTATAGTGCATACCTTCACCCACTGTGGTGAAATCTAGAGTGATAGGTATGCCTGACTTTGAATTTGCCAAGGAGAAACCATTAGGGCATTGATGTATAAGGCTTACGGATGGATATGTAAGTGCATAAGGTGCTAGGGAGCATTTTGCTAGCTACCAGCAGTTCTGAATGCACTCCTCCCACAACCCACTCCTTTTCTTGTCCCATGCACTTTATTCACTAAATACACACATTTGTTCTCCTGTACATTTAAAATATTGGATGAACTTGTTAATGACTCTTGTCATGGTCCTAGTAATGCATGTTGGGAATTATAGTATAGTAAGGAGAATGCAAAAGATGAAGTCTGAAAATAAGGGGCAACACATTAAAATGTTTGATCCACGATTGGCCATGGGTAGGGCATTTCATCTACCCATGGTCAATCGTGGATCAAACATTTTAACGTGTTGCCCCATGTTTTCAGACTTCATCTTTTGAATTCTCCTTATTAAAGTCCATTCCTCGTGCATGTGACCTGGAGTACTTTGTTGTCCTCGTGGCGTTGCTGAAAAAAATAGCTACATTCTCGATTGTGAGACCAAGGTTTTGTCATATGTAATATAACCCATTGCCGCCATCCTAAAAATGCATGCTTCTCAACATGTACCTGAAACCTTCACAACTTTCCGATCCAATCTCGTTATTTCCTGAAAACTTCCCTGTTTCTGTGATTTTAAACCATGGGTGTTTTGCAGTGATACCTGTTTTAGGCAGTTGCTTCCTAAGTAGTGTTGTATATACATTTGGATTATACAAGCACACCTCGCTACTCAGTTCTGTACAGTAGTGTATCTCTTGATTAGTCTGTTATGTAGACAGCTGTTTAGTGGGAAATCGGACCATGTGAGATGAAGCATCCTTTCACCTTCCCTCGGCTCATGCAACCCCTTGCCACCAAATAGTGCAGAAGCCTGTTTGCAGGAGGTAGCGGTTGGGTGCTAGAAGTATTACTATGTTCTACACTGCAACATGGCGGAAAATTTAGACACAGTTCCCTGGTGTTCAGCTGTGCACTCTTAAGAGCAATCGAGATACAGCATGCTGCTGCATTACGCTGCACTATGGTGAGTAATTCAAACTTCGTACTCTACTACCATTTCTGTGGACAGAAGTGATTTGCCTCTCCAAGAATACTGCAAAACTCAACGGAGCAAGGTTAGTCAACCTACTGCACCCATCACTGTGCTGCTTGGCGCATCACTTTGCGCACACAGTCCTCAACCGCAGCAGTGGGACAACAGCTTCCGATCTTGTGATCGGAAACCAATATCTCCTGATCAGAAATAACCAGTCAGTGATTTGCATTAAAGCAACAGTATCATCTTGGTTCTAGTAGTGTGCACTGCTCTCATGCGATGGAATAACTGGTGCAGGAATGCAGTAAATATATCTGATCCTGTTTGATACTCCCCTACCTAACTACCACTCGTCTAGTAGTGACCATGCAATAGCTTGCAGCTAACGCTTCTGATGTAACTCTATTACAAAGTCAAAAAACATGAGGCTTAAGGGAACTCTGTTGTAGGCAACTCCAGTTCAAAAAAGTGGACGCAGTTCCTGTTTATTGTGCACTCAAGATGGACTTTTTGTAACCTTGATGGAAGCTACTTCCCGCAAAGGTAGAATAAGTGTAACTCACTAATGTGCCTGCCGGATGCACATGCAACCCACAAACCTAAACAGCAGGAAAACCTGAGGGAGAAAAGTACTTTTATTTAAAAAATAAAAAAAAATGTTGACTGCAGCTGTCTGGAAAAAAACAATCTTTTAATTTTGATGTCAAACCTGAAGTACAAAATGCAACCAGAATTTGAATATTCTGTTTTCAGGTGGGTTTTACATACATTTAACTGGAATTCATTCAGATTCTACCATATGACTTTCTTTGTATACATTCCTTTCACATTACATTTTTATCCCAGCCACTCCCCTTGGATATAAAAAGTTATCAGATTGGAATTCCTTGTTGTAATTCCATATATTTCGTTAAATATTGTACCCAGAGCCTTTTTTTCTGGCTGATTTTGCTAGCAAAAACATAGTTACATGCAAAATATGCTACATTAGCTGTGGTAAGCAATTCTTCCTATTATGCGTCATTGCTGTAAGATTCAGTGATAAGGTTTTTATATATATCTATATATATATATATATATATATATATTTATTAAATACCCCAGTCTGTGGTAACCGCTTTTTGCTTGTGCAGATAATATCAGCCCCTATTGTACACTACTTGAAATCATATAGTAAGTATTCTAATTGCTTCTGTCCGTCATCGTTTTGAAAAAATATTTTGTGTATAATTGGCAAGGTCCTTTTTAGCTTTTTTTTACCTGACAGTCAATTCGTAACATTTGTAAAAACACCAGTCAGGATTTGTATATTAGTAAATGAAACATTTAGCAAGATTTATTTCTCCAGGACCTTCTTTTTAGTTACTGCTGTTTATTAAGCTATATTTGTTTGGACCCTAGAACCAAACATTGTGTTCTATAAAGCTGAACCCTTGTTTGAATCTTTTATTATCCATAGCATATACAGGATCCTTGCGAACATGCAATATTATTCCCGAATTTAGGCGTTCTGTTAATAGATTACAATGGGCTGCAGGATGGATAACCAGTGTGTTTTTTTGTTGTTTTTTTAAATATAAATTAGCTGAATTGACTCTGCTTGGTGTGCTGACCTAGCAGTCAGTAAACGTGCACCCATAATCAAGAGACCTCTAGAAGTCTGTGAAAACCTTTTCCATTGTGCAGGAGAAAGTTCTGCTTCTGACACTTTGTGATACAGTCTTTATTTTCAATTAAATTATTTGGAATGGCAAATCTAATATTGTGCACAATTTAGGCAACGTCATAGTATAAATAATATGCAACAATCATGGTACATCAAAAAGATGAGAAAATACAGAATACAGTTGATTATATGTGTTGATTAAGATACAAATTACACAAGTTCACTCATTACAGATGCATTGTAATAATTAAATGTGTGACACATAAACATGTGGTATTTATCCAAGAGAAAAGTTTGGGAAAGTGATATCTGTGCAGAACGTCTGTAAGTGTTATACAAACTCGGAGTCTATAAGAGCTTTTGTATCATATTTGTATTTATATTGGGTAGTGTATTGTAGTTGAATTTCAATATAGCTTCGTGGTGAAAAGGTTGAACATTCATTAGACACAACTCAGCCTCCCAGGAAAGTGTGGTGCCTTGAAACCTAGCGGGCAGAGTTGTTTAATTAGAGAGTTGATATAGGTGATTTAGGTAATGGCTGTAAACGCTTTCAATTTTGTTGAAAATCTGCCTTTTATGCGTGGTCACCCTCTATTTTTCGCCTTTTGCTAGACTCTATATTTTTGCTGTTGTTAGAACTCTGTATATTATCCCCCTACTAACCAGTGGTAAAGTGCTTGAGCTCCTCCTTTCAACATTATGAAACTGGTAAACTCCTAATTGGTATATTTAATTTGCATATAAGTCCCTAGTATATGTGTTTCCTGCTATTGGATTTTTGTAATTTTGGTATAATTTTGTTTATTAAATTTTACTCTATTTTTCTAATTTGTATGGGATGTTTATTGTTTTGCATTTAAGCTTTATTGCTGTTTTGCTATTGGATAAATACTTTAAAGGTGGAATAGAATTGGACACAGAGAAATTACCAGTGTCTCGGAGTTACACCATCAATCCGTCCATCACTTTTTTATCATACATAAAGTGGCTAGGGATATTCTGATTGGGCTGCAACAAACAACACTACAACTACGGTTTTGATTTGGAAGAGTTTAGCTGTATAACCCTTTATGACTTGGAGCAAGAACATTCACCTTTTTATGGACTGTGGACTCCTTTTCGGTGGTTACATCATGTAATGAACGCAAATACAGGCCCATATACTCTCACAGTTGTTAAGTCATAAGTCTGGGTGAGGATGTGTGCATTTCTGGGTCTATGGTCTTAACAGCAGGTGTAAGAGCTGGCAATCCAGTTTTAAAGGACAGGAGCACTAGGGTGGCTCTCATAAGTTATTTTAATTTCTTCCAAAAGAGACCAGGCTCCTGCTTTTTCAAATAGCAACTTAATCAGTTTGTGGATGCTGCTGGTTTAGCAGGATTTAACAGATAAGTTATTGTTAAGACCTTGATTTAGCAACCTTTGTGTTTTGGAACACATTTTTTGTTTCTTACACTGAATGGGAAAATAATCAAAACTGTTTGCACATGTGTTCCAGGCCCAATAAACAATCAACTTTCAGATGTTTCAGCAGAAAATTAACTGGACTGCCTTTTATGCAGGTTGAACACAACTAAGGTATGCAGTAGTGCAGGCATCATCCATTACTGGAAGAGGGTGAGGATATTCGCCTATAGTTGACAAGATTATAGAGCCAAAACAATGAGAACCTTCAGGGCCCTCTCCGAGACACGTGGATGCTGGAAAATGTACCCTTTGGCCACAGTCTTCTATTTATTCATCAGCCTACCTACCAAGAACAGTAACGATGGTTCAAGAGAAAGATCAACCTTTTCTTTCTATATACATTCTACAGGATGTAACCTTTCAAGAAGAGTGGAAAAGGGTTCTATTCCTAGCTTTATGTCGTTCAGGAAAAGTCCAAAACTTTGGTTTGAGTTTGAGAGCTCCCAAATTCTGCATCAGGAGCGGCACATTTTATCTCTATGTGAATGACCAGTTGATGAAGGCTTCTCCAGTGACGCTGGTGACATTCTGTGTTTGTGTGCACTTAGTTGAGCCATCAAAAAGCAAATTGAGCTGTTTTTGTTTGTCTGAGAATACTTTCAGGGAGCTCAAATGCTGCAACAGTGCTTTTATGAAATTTTCCTTTGGTCGATATATGCCTACATGGATATAGCAACGAGGTATCTTTTGATTCTAACACTAGGTAAACATATTCTCGCCTTATCCACCAACTATTTTATGCCTGCCTGTCTGAGAACATGCACTCACATATGTCCTCTGTAACTGCAAACAAAGTCGGCACTGACTTGATGTGCATATTACAGGTAGGTAAAATGGATTTGGAATAGAAAATGCAGATTTTTCTTGTAAGTTAACAGATCATACATACATTCAATCTTGTGCACACCATTGCAATGCTGCAGTTCTGCTTTTGTGACCATTACTTTACAATGCTAAGTAGCATGGGATTGGCAATCAGTGGCAATTTTGTGTTTCGGTCGTAATCTAGAAATAAGTGTACGTGACAAATCATTGTGACTACTATTTTCCATTTGTTGGAGTCTTTCCTTTGTGATGTTGATGAGCTGCCATTTTAGGTTACTGCTGCCTTCTTGAAATCAAATATTTTTACAAAATTACATCACTTTTTCAGCATCTGACCGGCGTACATTTAACAAAAATAGACAACTGCTCTATCGTTTTGCAGACAATTTCTAAAGCAGCCACTGATTTTCTAGCGGGTCTCCTGAAAACAACAAACCGTTCTAAAGAATATGGGATACAGAAAGACATGGCTTTAATATAGCTGGGAGTCACACCTAAGAAGCTGATCATTTTACCAAGCTGCATAGTTCAGAGATTCTAGACTACAGATGTACAGGAAAGCCGAGCTCAGGAGACGTATTGGTTATAGACCACAAACTGTTCCAGAAAAACAGGTGGGGAACTACTCTGGGTGAGTAGACTCCATCGAAAAAAATGGAAAACTATAAACCAGGCCCAAACGAGGAAAAAGTGAAAATCCACTGGTATGCTTGTAAGGAGTGAAATAAAACAACTTCTGTACTGTCTAGGAGTTACAAATACAAGGAAAACGGACAGAAAGGGAAACAACTATATTTAAAGCGTTGCATTTTGGTTTCTGGAAGACTGGAATCAAAAGGGACACACTTAGGGGCATATTTATACTCCGTTTGCGCCGAATGTGCATAAAAAATGTTGACGCACAATCAGCGCAAACGTTGCCCCATATTTAAACCCTGACGCCTGAGCCCGCGCAAGGGAAAAATCCGCAATGTGCGCCATTTTCTGGATGCGGCAACCCGCCCTGCGTTAATGATATGCAGGGTAGGCGTTCCCGTCCAAAAAACGACGCACACAGCCGTGCGCCGTATTTATGCTTCCGGGCAAAAATGACTCTCGGCCGGGAGGCGGAGCAAAAAAATGACGCAAAGCCCAATTTGCGTCAAAATTTAACGCCTGGGTCAGGGCAGGCGTTAAAATGGGGCAAACACACCTGTATTTAATCAGAACACACAGAACAAACAACAGAGCAGCAGAGCAGCAGAGCAGCAACAGGGAGACATGGAGGTGATTTTTATTCAGCGTGCACGTCGACGCAGAGCCCTGCAGCAACAACAGCAGCTACAACAACAACAGCAGGGACCCCAAAGGCAGCGCAGAAGGCAGGAGAGGATATTCCGCCCAAGAACAACCCTGCCTGGCCTCAGGGAACACGACATCATACAGAGGTACCGGTTGAACTGGCAGGCCATTCAGCAGCTGCTGAGAAATATTGAACAGCAGTTGGCCCCCACTTTGGTGACACCCCACACCATACCAACAGAAACAAAGCTGCTTGCCGTACTTCACCTGCTGGCAAGTGGCTCGTTTCAGACAACTGGTGCCCTGGTTGGTGGAATATCACAACCATCATTCTCCGCATTCCTGCCAAAAGTACTGGATGCCATCATTCGCCTGACACCCCTCCACATCTGCTTCCCTAACACACTGCAGAAGCAGCAGGAAACAAAACAGGGGTTCTACGCCATCAGTGGCTTCCCACACGTCCTTGGTGCAATCGAGTACACACACGTACGCCTTGTGCCACCTGCTGCAACAGAACACCTCTACCGCAACAGGAAGCACACACATTCAATCAATGTGCAGGCCATAGTCGATCACCAAGGATTGATCAGCAACATTGTGGCAAAATATCCTGGGAGTGTACATGATGCATTCATCTTCCGTCACTCTACCATCAACCAACACTTCCAGGATGGACGGTATGGCAATGGACTACTTGTTGGCAAGTACAAAAATCCAACTTATATACACACTGCACAGCAACCCACTAGGACACACAACACATACACCACAATAGCAACACCTAGCCAGGAACACACTGAGGTCCTGATATCACTAGCCATGTTTCTGAAGTCACCATTGAACCTGTCACACATTGGAATTTACTCTACAGCTTAATGTGAAGGTATTAATGAGTGTGGTTGCCTAAATGTCACCTTACAATTTGTAAGTGTTACAATAACCTGTACATTAATACATTGCATAAGTCTTAAGGTATGGGATGTCCAGGGTACTTTCATATGAACGTGTTAACTACACTTTCATGTTTTAACTCTGCATGGAACTATCATCTCACCCCCAGTGAAGACACATGGACACCTGTATCACAAGTCACAATGCTAGGGAGGGCACACTGTACTGAAAATCCAAATACATACTGCTAACAAACAGTTAGCTAACAAACACTTGCTCAGCCAAGGAAAAAAACTCAATGCAAAAGTTTTCTCCTACAAGTATAGGTAGTCACATTAGTACACAAAAGAGTCACAGACAACACAAGACAACTACTGCCATCAAAGGTCTGTACAAGAGTGCCTCCTACATCTACATGATCCCATTCTGTGTTTCTCTTTCAGCTGATCAGGGGTATGGCATCCAGCCTTGGCTAATGACACCATTTGGGAACCCGACTACTGCTGCCGAGTGGGCATACAACGACGCCCATAAGAGGACACGCAGCATTGTTGAGCGGACCTTTGGGATCCTAAAGTCAAGGTTCCGCTGCCTTGACATCACTGGCGGTAGCCTACTATATTCCCCAGAGATGGTCTGTAGGATCATACTCACTTGTGCCATATTGCACAATATTTGTGTAAAAAGGAACATTCCCCTCCTTGAACCAGACCCAGACATGCCTGAAGACGACGAAGAGGAGGATGCTGGCCTGCAACAGGAGGGGGAACAACCAAACACGGCTGCTGGAGTGCGTAGGCGCCAACAGCTTGTAAATAATTTATTTTCTTAATTTCTTATATCAACACTTATTGCACAATTGTAAATAAACACAGATAACAAACACCACATCATGGTTTGGCCTATTCATTTCTGCCCACCTTTAGTTTGAAATTGCTGAAGAAGAATGTCGTCTCATTGAGCAATAATGACATCACACTCATCACACAAAAAATATACACCACAAATGTCTGCACAGAGGCTATGAGTTTTCATGATACATTACCATCCACAGAGGCCAACAGGAGTACAAATGTGGCAATGACACATGCCTGATCCAGACACCTGAGACATTCTCTCACTCAGCACAAAAATGTAGCTCATTTGAAAGTCTCATTACACGTGTTCAGTGACAGGGTGGGACCATCCATGTGTACGTGACCATGTCCTCAATGGCTTCTCTCAATTTTTGCTACAAACAATGACCAATTGGAACAAGAATAGCTGCCACTAACTCATGAGGAGACCTTGAAGTTACAGTGACAACATACACCCAGACAGTTGATAGTGGATCTACATTCGCCCACACATATAAACATATGTCATCCAATCAACCAAATATTTGCAAGCAGCCGATCACAGTAGTGTCCCAGTTCGAACCTAGCAGGAAGAATGTAACATGCCACTAAACCAGGTAATGCATAAAGGGCCACATACATCAACAACCTATTTGTCATCAGCACATGAGGAACGCCGAGAGTTCGAAAAAAAAATCAGTGCAAAAAGGTATGTCAGATTGCTCCAAATAATCAATAGGGCAAACGTCAAATGGGCAAATGGGATTATTGAATGGCTAACAGTGATTCATACCCTATGGCCTTCCATGAGCCTGCTGCTGCAGGTTTAGCATAACAGAATAAATGAAAGCCATGGATAAATTAGCAAATCTGGAAGGGCAAACCCTAGGGTGCTGGGGGCCTAAGTCCACCTCTACCGCCCCCCAAATATACAATAATTATGTACATGTGAAGTAAACACATGCATAAGGCGCATGTGTGGCCTACATGTCAAAAGTAAAACACATATAAGATACACAAAATCATTATTAGGACATGGTTAGCCCCATAAAAAGTGTAAGTGACAATTGCGCTACCTGTTTGGACTATAGATAAATGCATTACCGTGATAAATGTGGACACATTTTTGAGAAGGAATACATCCTGGTATCCCATTCATCATTTCAAAATAGCCATCAGCAATTACCCAAAATATGTGTACAAATATGGTTAATAACCATTTTGAGCAATCATTGATATTACAGTGTGAATACCTTCTATACATCCAATAAGGGACATGTGTCATAGCTAACCACAAATGTGTATCACATAGCACCGTTTGGTCATGACAAAATTCCTTTCACAACTTGAAAAAATTAAGAATTTTTTGTCAAAATGCATCATATTTCCACGCATACAGCATGGGCGTCATAATTTTTTGACGTACAGGAGTGCACAGAATGCAGAGTCAAAAATTTTCATATTAAAAATAATAGAGTAATAAGCTGCATTACATGTCCACCATATTTTCTATGATGCGTCATATTTCCACGCATACAGCATGGGCATCATAATTTTTTGACGTACAGGAGTGCACAGAATGCAGAGTCAAATATCATATTCATATTTCGTTCTCATATTTGCCAGCAATTTACATTTCTACTCTAGAACTGTAAACTCAGCCTCACACAAATGTAAGGGCACAATTAAGAAAATAGTTTTGACTCTGCATTATGTGCACTGTTATGTGTCAAAAAATATGATGCACAATCTGTATGCGTGAAAATATGACGCATAACGGAAAAATAAAAACGGCGGCCATTTTATGCAGGAAGTGATGTAATAGGATATCCTGTTTACAGAATCTGTACTGTGAGTTTACTTTCACTTTCACTTTGCTGTCTCAGAGTATTCTAGACTGTGTGGCTGTGTGAAAAGTGTTGTCCTGTGTTTTACTGCTTTTGTGTCCTGTGTACCTTGTCTATTGTGCTTTTGTGATCATAGTCTTGTTGTCTAATATTGTCTTAGTCTGTTTTGTATACTTTTGTCAAATCCAGTGTTTCTTTTTTTTGTCTGTGGGAGTCTGTTCTGGGTAGTTTATATTTGGGGTTAGTTGGGCTATTTTTCTTAAGTTTTCTTTTTCCTTCACTACTCTACCTTTCCCCATTTCCCCCTTTTACTTTTTGTTCTAATTTGTTCACCTTGCTAATAGTTAAGATGTCAGGTAGGCCACGGCTTTCCAGGATGGGTGAGGAGGAATTGGGGGGATTCATTTGGCTTGTTTGCCATTTCCTCCCACTCATGCTGGAGGCTGGGGGCCGTGTGATACAGGGGTATCACACGGAGGCACGCAAAGTCCGGTGGGGGAAGGTGCGCCATCACTTGGTCCGGGTCTACGGTAGCATGAGGTATGACCATCAACTCAAGCACCGCTGGGCTGATCTGATATCCAGGGAGCAGGATCTGCTGGACCACCTGGGAATCAGGATTGGTGGCCATGTTGGTGAGTACAAATCATTTACATGTGAATAATTGATAGCTGTGTGGGGACATGTGATGATTGTTAGCCAATCTGCTAGATTAGTAGCTGACTGTGTGTAATGCTAGGGAAACCTAATGTGTATTTGTTGCACAATGTGTAGGAAGACCAATGCTAGCAGTCAGATGGCTCATGTTTTCAACACATACCGGATGCCTGTAGCTGTATGTAATGTAGTCTTGCCTTTGTGTCAGACAAGCAACACTTTAATGCCTCTATTTGAACTCTACAGGTCATAATTGCCAGTGAAAAAAGGGATGTTGAAACATCATACCTACATATGTAGACGCCATAGCTAGACAGAAATTTCTAAAACCATGATGATGCTATAAATGAGTGGTGCCTTCACGTCACATGGAGTTAGCTATGTTGTCCACACATATGTCATATGTGTGTCTGGTTGGTGTGTGTTGAAAATGACCACCTAGCCAGTTTGAGTTTGAGGGGTCATGCAGTCCTCAAGTAAACAGCTTTTGGATGTCTCTCTGGGATGCACATGAAGAGATGAATGCAACCCGATATTGTTGGGGCATACTAATGGAGGTGTATCTTTGACACCACATGACTGTCCTGGCCACTGCATGTGTGTAGTAGGGTGTGAAACTGTAGCAGGAGACTCATCCAATGTAAATGTTGATTAAGAATTCTTCCATGCAGTATGAGCATGTGTGAAAGTGTATCATTAAGCATGTCATATTCACACAGTGTCATTGTAACTGCAATTGTTTGTCAGTGCACGGAGTCTGAGTATATTCTTCCTTCCATGCTTTACAGGTGGACCTGCACCGTACACCGTGGGAGAGGTGGCTCATTTTGAGGACCCCAACACCTACAGTGAGTGTGGCCTGAGTGCTATTTTTATTGTTTGCTAGTGATGCATGATGGACTACTGTGTGTCGCTGCCCGTTCATTGGTATTGTTGCATTAGTGGGATTTCAAATATCACTTCAGTTTCTGTAGACCAATGCTTATCCATCTCTCAGATTTAGGGGCTGTAGGTCATTCCAGTCGGCCCGCTATGGGGAGTGGGATGAGTCATGTGGAATACACTGGTTAATGTAAGAGTTGCTCTGGGACTTGGCTTGGACTGAGTCTGCATATCAGACTGACATTCTCCCAGATAGCTTCTGCAAAAGGCTTGTATTAAATATGCAGCTTCCGAGTTGAGGATGGACTGAGTACACTGTAGGTTGGATCTTCCGGGGCCATGTACTTCCACAAGTTGAACTAGAAGTGTGTGGGACTAGAGTGCAATGGCCTAGGTGTTCATTCGACTCATGATCATGGGTGTTCTTGCTCCTCTGTGTGTGTGGTAAAATATGCCTCACTGGTAGTATGTGATGTTGGCCTGAGTCAGTGCATTTTGACATGTGTGGACCTTGGATAGGACAATGTTTGGCTGACTCCAAAGTGTTGCTAGCCCTTCATTGGTGTTGTGTGTGGAGGCAAATACTTGTTGAGCTTTCTATACACTCCTGGGTGTGCCTTGAATCTGGGATTGTTGGTTGTTCTTCCCACCCCACCCTCAAAGAGTGCCATGTGATTGGGAATAGGGTACCTAGGACTGTAGCAACCAGTATGTTACACATACTTGTGACCTTTTGCAACTTAGTTTAGAACCTAGTGTACACATTCGGTTAGGGCACATGGGTTCAATATTTGCAAACAACAATTTACAAATGGCATTGAGTGAGGGTTGTGATAGTTATCACATAGAGTGACATATGTAGTGAAGTCAGTATGCGGAAGAGGTTCAGCCATAATATCAGCTGCATTAGCCATTATTTGGATGAGAAGTTGAGGCTGATGTCACCCATCATGTAGAGACATGGATATGCTAGGTGTGAGCTGGCCTTTTGTATGCAGGCTTCACATGTACTTCCTCTGAGACTTTCAATGAACTATGTTGTGACAATTGCTGTACCAAATACAGTACAAGTAATGTGCAAATGACCCATTGTGCAATTCCACCCAATGCATTTCCTATGGTAAATAGTTGCCATTTCTCTTCACAGCGGCAAACATGAGTGCCGCAGAGAGACACCAGTTTGAAAGGCGTGCCATGCGATACCAGCACATCCTGCAGGTGCAGTCGGGGTACAGGAGGATGGCCCGCAAATACCAAGCAGATCGGGCCTGCGGGGCATGGTGGGCCTCACCACAGGGTGGCCCTACATTGCCCACAACAGCCACCACCACCACATCCACCAGGTCTCCCCAAGTGGCCCCAGCAACGGCAGGGACAGTTGACCCTGCCTCGTCGGCAAGACCTGGACCCAGCCATTTTCAACACCCAGGACAGTCCAGTGGGCATACAACTACTGCCACACCGTCCACCTCGGCCAGCACACAGACTGCAGCAGCCCCTCCTGTAGACCCAGCCGCATTCCTGGCATTAAGCCGTAAAGTGGACAAAGTTTTTTCAAAGGTGGACAAGCTAAGCCAGGATGTGGCATATATTAAGAAAAGGGTTCGGTCCGTCAGGCGGACCCTACGGAGGGCCAACCTCTAGGACTTTTGCCATGTTTAACTTTTACCCCTCCCCTCTCTCCTCTTTCCTATTTTGTACTGATAGTTGGGTTTTGGGGATTAGTGTTAGGTTAGTGTAGGTTGTTAGCTTAGTTAGTGTTAGGGAGGAGGGTGGGGGGTCCTTATTCTTTCAATTTTTCTTTTTTGGGTGGGTGGGGGTCAATGTTGGGATTCATGTTTGTTTAAAAAAAAATTATATATATATATATATATATATATATATATATATATATACATATATATATATATATATAAAAAATCACCAAAAAGTAAGTTTAGCTTAGGTTAGTTAGGGACAGTTGTGGGTTAGTAGTAGTCAGGTTAGATTAATGTAGGTATGACTTTTCCCTTAGTTGCCTCTTGTGTGAATAAATAGGAATAAACATATAGTTAACCCTTTGCATGATGCGTTAAGTGCTACTTTATCATGGCCTTGACATCAGTGTAGGTGAATGTTTTTCTATGACATTAGTGTCCTATGCTACCCACCACAGAAAATGGAGGTTTAACATGCCAGCTACCCGTGTGCTAACTTGGTAAGTATCCACCATTTGGGAGACCCACCATTGGTAGTTTACATTGATCACCAAGGATTTGTGTTGATGAGTAGGTATTCTACATCACAAAGTGTGCTTCCAGACTTGTTATTGTGGGTAATTGAATAGGTCGGACTGCAGTGTGATGTTCAGGGAGATCTTTGTAGATGAGGTGTTGTTAACACTCTTGTCTTGTTGCCTTCATTGCTGACCTAGAGCATGTGTGTAAGGATTCAGCATGACTTTCCTTCATGGAAGTATACTCAGAAAGGGTGATTGATGCAGTGTTTTCTTGTTTTCTTTGCTTAGATTTTGCTGCATAATTGCATGTTTTAGTATTGCATGGTGCCTACATTTATCAGCCACCATTAGTTGACTTGAATTGCTATAGATGGAGCATTATTCTGCCCAACACAGCATGATTGTGTGAGGTTTGTCCCTTCATCAGTTAATCTCCTCAGGATGGTAAGGCTATAATGCAATCCTGGCCACTGCACAGATGTGTCAGACTACATGATGTCAGGACAGTTGTATTGACAAGCTACATGGTTGCCACACAGGCACTTTTGAGTTATCTACTGCACAGTTGATGTGTCAAATAACACAGAGACATATTAGGTGTGCAAGTGCTATTTATTGATAGGTGCTGTAGTGCAAAATGTCCATTGTCCATGTTTGCTGAGTCCGTTCTTGTGCATTCTTACATGGTGATCCTACAGAAGGGGTGTGGATGATGCTCCTGACATGCTGGGGTGATGTCACAGACAGTGCAGAGGGACAGGATTTGGCAAATAGTAGGAGAGAGACATTCACTGGCAATGGTGACAAGTCATACAGTGGTTAGCAGAACAGTCATTGAGTGTAGTTGTAGTGAGGCTGGCATTTGACAAAACGTAGGACCTTGGTCAAAGTAGGCCATGGTGCAGGGACTAGTGCTTCCGGGTACTCTTCCGTGAGAATGTGATCTGTTCCATGTCTTCTTCTTCTGATGTGTGTGTTGCCTGGTTTGTCCTTGTTGTTGTTGGTTGTGAAGGGGCAACACACACCTCAGTGTTAGAAGACGTGGAGTCAGACATCCCGGGGGCTGCTCCCTGTGAAGTTCTTAAGGGCAGTACTGCTGCAAGGAGGGCCTGCTGGTTTTTGAGAATAGCAGCCACATCACGATGGTAGGCAGCCAGGTCGGCCCTGAGGGGTTCAATGTTGCATTCGTGCACACGTTGACTGGATTGCAGTTGTAGGTGTTGTGTCAACTGGATGACAGCTGTGCTGATTTCCTTCTGTGTTTTAGCAAGTTCCTGCAAGAGAGATGTTAGGGCTTGCATTGCAGCTGCCTGATCTGCAAATGACGTCATGCACGAACGCACCCCCTCAAGGCTGGCTGCCATGTTTTGCATCCCCACCCGCACCTCCTTGGCCAGCTCCCGCTGTACACCAACTACAGTTCTTTCAAAGCTGGTGCCAGTGTCGTCAGAGTCCTCAGCTGTGTTGGAGCTGGCAGGTCTTACAATTGGGGTGGTGGGTGGGTCTTCTGTGATGGCTGCTTGTTCTCTGCTCCTCCTTGTGACTGAAGGTGGGGTCTGGAGGGTTTCAAGGACCTTTTGGATGGTCTCCTGGGAAATGTTTATGGGCTCGTTATCCATGTCGTCAGGGAAATCAGGGACAGGCATATCGGCAGGAGATCCATGTTCCTCTGCAATGAAACAGGGTACAATTAGTGTGTCTGTGTTGTGACAATTTTGCCGTAACATGCAAGCCTTTTGCTGAGTTTACTTTGTGCTCTGGTTTGGTATTGGTATCTGCTGTCCTTCATATGAGCATTGTTATAGGCCTATGGCCCACCTGTGTGTCACATGTATGATATATAGTTATCAGACTTGTCTGCCTAATCGCCTCTAGGTGTTGCTTTGTACCAATTAGGGAATTGCCATCTTTTTGTCCTACTCGTCCCTCCGTGTATATCTATTCTTATGGAGAGACATTTTGTCTCGTGGGCTCTTATTATCCTAAATGAGACTACTGGATTTCTAGGCAGCAGGATCGATAACGGTGTGGGGGCGTGAGTCTGACCCACTTGTAAAGAACTCTGTCACCCTAAATCTTTTTTATGGCTCTGGCTAACTAGCAGTGCCTCATGTCTCCCACGGGGAAGAAATTATTAGGCAGCCGAGCGCATGACATTTTTGGAACTTCTCAGGGAAGTGGTGGTCACTCAGATCCAAACCAACTCTCTCATTTCCAGTATGATCTCATATACAAATGACAAAGACAGTATGAGTTTTATATGATGATTTCATTAAACAACTGTATTTTAGATAATAAGGCGTGAGCCGCAATAACCAGAACAATACAACATAGTAGAATTGAAATAGTCACCAGGAGAGTAAAACTTAAGAACAAAGCTATCATAGTGCCTAACAGTTTCTACTCTCCCTCTGCTTGTTCTATTTAGAGCACAGCATGTTAAGCTTCTAGCTTGCCTTTCCGAATCACTGGGGAGACATCAGCCCTCATACCTGAGCAAAGGCCTGTGATCTGGTTCAGCATCTACAACAAGGCAGGCAGTGTCTAGTTGTGGTTCTCTGTTCGGAAACTCCCTCTTGTGTGTATTGGGACAAGGAAGTGATTTTATAACTAACATGTCATCGTGATCACAAAATGTCCCTACGCAGGAATGCGACATCTAAACTCCTACCACGTCTATCGGCAATGTACCAGACTGTATCCTTGACTGAAGCACAGAGTGAATATGTTTTGGAGAACTCCAGTGCTGAAGTAGGCAAAACAGTGTGAAATTAATAAAAAACAAGACCGTAGAACTGGCTATTTGAAAAATAACAGTACGAAGCCTAATAAAAAGCATTTAGTGCAAAGTGCACAGAGGCTCTAAGCTGTCAGCAAATGAATGAAATACATTCAGGGCAAAGTGCACAAAGGCCTAAAGCCTGAAGCTAATGCGCAAAGGATACATAAAACTTACCACACTACACTTTCACTGGCTGTGGGTGTTGTGGTTGCCCTGGCAGCACACTTGCCTCTCAGGACCTGCCCCAAAATCTTTTTATTCACATTGACCTAAATGTAATTGTTATGTGGCATATCCTATGCATGGCAATGTTAGGATGTGATATGGTTGTAAACATTGTTGATGTTTCCAGCTGATGTTGGGTAATGTGTGTTTAATTGGATTGCCCTGTTTATCGTATCAATGTCCTATTTGGTTCTCAGACTGTGCAGGTGTGTTTCAGTGACCAGTTGCTTGTGTCCCCTCCTCAATGTTGTTGTCTGAGCAGTATGACATTAGTGATGTTGCCTTGTTAGCCAGGCACGTGAGGGACCCTGACGTATGCAGCATGTGTGTGTCCTTAGTGCTGTGTGGCTCCTATTGCTGTTTACTTTGGCTGATGTATGTGTCAACTATGGGCATTGGCATTTGAGTGTACTGGTGCCTTTGTCTTATTTCTAGAAATAGTTGCAGAAGTCATCCTCACCCCCTAATTTAGGTAGGTCTTTCCATGGGGAGGTTCCTGCCATTTGCTACTATAGCTGCACAGAGATCAGAGGTGTTAGTGTCAACTGTTGTTGCAGTTACATTGCAGTTGTTGTTTTGGCTACTGGATTACTGATAGGGACCTAGTTGATGGAGGATACATTTTGACTGTTGAGTGCCTGGATGTAAGTTTGACGTAGTGGCCTTCCCACCTGTCGCTGCTTTCCTTTAGCTCCATTGTTGTCATGACAGGATGGCCCCATGGGACTGGTGTTGGTGCTGTGTTTTGTTGTGCCCCAGCTTCTGTCTGTGCTGGGCATGCCCCCCTGCCGTGCCCCTTTACCCATGCCACTTCATATATATGCTGACTTACATGCATTGTGTAGTTGGTATTCCCCACCCCGGTTGCAGTTATCATTATTGCATTATAATTCCCCATGTGACTTACCCTGCATGTGCGTTGTGTCCTGGTAGTCTGCGCTGTCCTGTCCTTGAATCCCTGTGACGATCTCCTCAGGGATGACGGCTGCGACCATCTCCTCCATGTGGTCCAGGGCCTCCTGTTGTGCTGGACTCCCCCCTCCAGTCTGCAGTGCTGCCTTCATGTTCCTGGCCATTTTTTCCTTTGTCCTACGTTTGCAGTCATGCCAGCGTTTCTTACACTCGGTGACTGTTCTGCGTTCTTCAGCCACACTGTTGATCTTGTCCACAATTTGTTGCCATATGGCCTCTCTCCTGCTGATTGGCAACTTAGAGGTGATGAACAGTTGGTGCTGGTGTTCCGTCACCTCTTTAACCAGGATTTCCCTCTCCTCTGCACTGAAGCGACACTTTCTTTTTTTTCTAAAAATGTCCTGGTTTCTGTATGGATTATCCTGGCTGGTTCCTGGTCTGCTGTCATCTTCCTGGGGTCTGTTGTGGCATCTGGGATCCATTTTGGCTCTCCTCTGCTGAAAGGGCAGTGTTCGCGGGTGAATTTGACGCTATTGCGTAAAAATTTACGCCGCTTTTCGGGTTGCGCTGTCGTAAATCGACCCACAGTCATTTGCGTCGCGTTAACGTTGGTTTCCTTTACGACTTGACGCCGCTGTGTGCGTCACGAAATAATGACTCCCACCTGTTGGTTGCGCCGCCGTGCGTCAAAGTATCAATTTGACGCCCGCACGGCGCATCGAAATGACGTTAGCCGGCGGTAATTTTTTTTACGCAAAACTGCGACGGCGCAGCTTTGCGTCAAAAAGTATAAATATGGCCCTTACTTTTTAGGCAACAGAGCTTTAGGAATACCTGCGAAATCAGAGAGAGACACTGTTTCTCCGTGTTTGCCAGCATGCAGGTTCAACGAGTTTTGCTCGGCACTCAAGGGTGTAGGCCCTATTTTAGTCAGATGTTTGAGTGTGGTTGTTTTAGCCAGACTTTTCAATTTATTGGCCTGTTCCAGTTCAGAACACATGTAGGAGAGGAGTTTTGACATATTCAGACTATTCTGTAACCTTTGCATGTGAAGCAACCAGATGCCATTCACCAACTCAAATAATGACTGAAAGTATGATGTTGATGAAATATGCTTATCTTTTACGTAGGCATGCAAAGAGAAGCACAATTAATGCAGAAGATGTCAAGCTACTGGCCAGGAGGAGCACTGCTCTGGTAATCATAATTTGTTTTACTTTTATCATTGATGCTTTACTTTGAGATTCAGTGAGTCTGTATATGGAGCCCTTAGTGTGCACCCCATCCCCAACAAAGCCATTTTACGCAGGCAAATGGCTTTTTGCTATGTACTAAACCCATTTTGTGATTCAGTAAACTTTTTCCAATTCACAATTAGGAAGGGGTGTTCCAGCCTAGTTCTGATTCACAATTAAATACATCAGTGGCTTGTGACCACAGTTGCAGTTACAAACCATTGATAAGTTAATGGCTTCTGAAATCCATCCATAAAGGAGAAGCTGTTTATGTGGGACAGCTTTTGATTTGGGAATGGTGTGTGTGTGGGGGGGCACTGCTTGCTCTCCCCCCCCACCACACCCCACCCACCCCCAAAATGTGTTCCTTAACAAGAAACTTTTTTGTTGAAGTGGCACTGGTTCCTTTATGAAACACTGGCTTCAAACATAAAAACGTTTGGGAATGCTAACACTGGGATGGATGGTAGACTGCTGTACTTTGCAGGCCACCATCCCTGAGTCTGTAGCCCAATACAGAGGTCACAAATGGCGCATTGCCTAATATTATTAGGTAGTCATTCTGTGACCCCCCCCCCCCTGCGGCTGGAGATGTAGCATCCCAAACTATTAGTACATGAGACTGTATATTTATTTTCAATTGGATTCATTAACTCAATGTTGGAACTCGTGCAAACTTGTTTTGGCATTTTTGATGTGGTCTGAACGGGATTTCATTCTTAAGTGTCCATTCTTTGAATTCATTCTTTCATGGGCTGATTCATTGATTACTTGTAACCATATAAGTTCAAGCTTTAATGATTTACAACTCAAGTTCTATTCATGGATGTGCTATTTGGCAACATTGTGTTAGAATTGGTGATTGTAGTCTCTGCGCTCCCGAAGATTGATATTCTTTTGTAACTTTCTCACTGTTGTAAAGGCTTAAATAAAGTTGTTAGAAAACGTTATTGGTGATCGTTGTATTGAAATCTGTCCTAACTGTATAGATATAGGAAAGATTAAAATCTGTATTAGATCTGTCAGGCTTACGACTTTGCTGTGAGGTTTACATATTTTTGATGTAGCTCTTTAACCAGCTGAGCAGCGAATTCAAGATCATTGATATACAACAAGCAGGAAATTTGATGTACCAGTGAATATATGTGATAGTGGAAACATTGTTTTCGTGGGAGGGCAGGAAGAAACCTGGATCGCTAGGATAACAGGTTTCAGACGTGTGTGACCCTCGAAGGTGACTACAGTGTTTTGATGATTATATTTTAAGGTCTGGTGGACTGAGATGCTTAAAGTTGGGGGTGTTTAGGCAAGAGTGACGTAGCATAAAGGGGCAGGAATAAGCCAAATAACTGTCCATGACGGTCTGGGCACACAAATGGGGCTGGAATCCAAGATTTCACTTGCAGTTATAAGCTATTGATGAACACCTTTTAACTGCAGCATTTTTATTTTCAGTTTGTCTTTATCACTCAAAAAAGCGAAGCACTCGCCTCCCGAAATCAGGAACAGAAAGAGAAAAAGAAAAATAATTCTGTGAGTGCGGGAAAAGGAGCCAGGAACTCTGAGGAGGGGCTAGAGGCTGGGGCAGCTGACATTGAGGACTAGCTCTAAGTTAGGCCTCTCTCTACACATAAATAAGCAACCTTACTAAGTCAGAGCCACCTACATCTGCCCAGGAATGTGAAGATCTGATCTCCTACATCCAATGCCAGCTTGGTGTACCCCAACAATTCTTCCATTGTCCAGGAATTGTAATAATTTGTCACCAACCTTTGCATCTACTTCCAGTTTGAATGTCTTCATCCATGCTGCCACTAAAAACCTGCTACGGGCTCTTAACTTTTCTATGCTAACTCTGTAACTCCAATTAACATTCAGTCTATTACGGCTGACGTGTTTATTTGTATGCTAAAACGTGCTGTTGACTTCTCCAGTGCCTTTGCTGTGGACAAAGTCTTTTGCTAGGGGTTTTATGTTTTATTTACATGTACTATGTCAGCCTGCTGTCTGATGATTAATGCAGAGTGCTCAAGAAAAAGTTATTCCATACAACAAACTATAAATGTATACATCTTCACAACATAATATATAAATATTTTTGCAGAATAAATAAAAAACATTTTCTTAAATCATTTCTTCTATTTTTGGGCTTATGATTGTAGAGAAGCATGTTTATTCTATTGCTCTGTTTCTTACTGTCCTTACCTACAATGACCTCAAGTTTCCAGGTAATAGCCATGTTTAGTGGCAAATTCATCCTGGCAACCTCATTCCATTTGTTGTTAGAAGGCATAGTTTTAAATCATCTTAAGTTTGAGTACTCGTCTCCGTCATTCACAAAATCACCATATCATCCCATAAATTAGTACCTCTGCGTGCTTTATGTTTTAGTAATTTGTACTTCACTGATAGTAAGATGCACTCCAACTTTGAAACACAGAATTTATGACAATGCCAAAAGAAGGGAAAAGAGACCAATCAGCGCTGTCTTTTTCTGCTCGATGGAGTATTTCATCTCTGTATTGGAAAGATTATTTTACTATTGGTCCACAGATCAAATAATATCTTTGTATTTAAAAAGCCCCCATTTTTTTCACAATCACTTTGGTGTAATCACACCTAATCTATTCAAGAGGAAGGCCTTGTAAGAGAAAATGATGCCCTAGTTGTTTCTTGGGCATATTTAGTTAAGTCTCATGTACAGAAATATTTTCCTGAGGAATTCCTTAACAGAGGTTCTGACTCTGGAAGCCTCATGTAGTTGTAGCACAATATATGTTTTGTATGCATACATTTCACTTTGAAGACTGCAGTTTGGGATCATCTGGCTTTCAGGGATGGTGGGATGCTGGCAAGTATGGTTTTAACTGTAGGGAGTGGGGTGAGCCAAATGAATCTACTGCCGTCTGCAATGTTAGTGACTCTTTTCTTCCTCAAGAGAAGTACTGTGTTTAGGACCATTTCCTCTCCATCTCTCTCGTCAGTATTTGCTGCTGGATTTGGCTTAACCAAATCGGGTGCCTCATAATGTAATCAGACAAGATCAGTGTGGCTAGACTTTGCATGTCCTTTTAATGGTGAAAATAAACTTTTTTATTGCAACATGGACAGGGTGCCAGTGGAGACTGAAACCAGCCTTGCAAGCTGTAATCTGATTCTAGAAATATGTGCAATTATCAGGTCTCCTCGCCCTCAGTTAATTTAGTAATGAACGGAGAAGTGAAAGTATCGCACTCCCTTTTGTTAAAAACAAAAAATAATTTCTGTTGAAGTTGAAAAACAAAATATGTTTACCTCCAGTGAGATTGGTTGTTTAATCATATATAAAATTAATTTCATTAAAATGCGTTCGTGATCTGTATATAAATTTAAAGAAAATGGCAAAAACTTTACAAAAACATTAAGGCCTCGTGTTTCGTATACAATTATTTGCTCGAAGCTTAAGTGTAAAGGGAGCATACTGTAACTATTTCATGTGGTGTTATTATTCTTTCACACTTGAACACGAATGAAAGATTAGAAATCGGTCATTAGTTGAAGGCGCTCGCTGTCTCTGCCTCCAACCCGTCATGACCACACTTGTCTCTTTCTTACAATGCAACATTTTTTTTTCATCGATGCAACGGTCATTTTTGTCCTTCAATTTAAAGGTGGATGTTTTTGCTCTCTGAAAGGCTGGGATTTTAACTATTTACTTGCACGACTCAGGAATGACAATTTAATAATTGTTAAAATCTCAATTAGTGCGGCCATCGTTTATTTACATGCAGGCTTATATAAAAGCCAGGCTTAATTTTAATATCAGAAACAATTTTACATGCTTAACCAAAGCTGCTGATCTATTTCACTTAACTGTAAATGTTTTATCTGATAACTTTCTCACATTCACTAGGATGCTTCTCAAAGCAGTCTGCATTTATCATGAAGAGCTATTATGGGCTTCATCAAAGTACACCAAAATATAACCTGGTTTAAGATGTAGCTATCCTCCTAATTGTGATTTATGTTCTTTACTTTAAAGACATTACTTTAAAGACTTGTGGGAAGTTGCTAGTCATGTTCTACTCTCCTTTTTAGTGGTAACGTCCTCTATTATAAGCACCTATTTTTTCATTGGCCTGAGGTCCTCGCTGTACATTTAGAAATGACATGTAACCTAACTTTGTATTTGGGTAATAGAGTACAATAGTCACCAAAACACTGTTCTTATTCTGTTTAATTGTTCAGTGCTGAAATTGCACATAGGTAATTTATCTTTATGATGGAACTCTATGTCAGGACTGGAGGCGAGGATTATGTTTTTCCTTTCTTCATCACTTTATAACAGCAGCCAAGTAACAACAACTAGGTCACCCATAAGCACTTGCGAAAGCAAACAGTCAACACAAAATTAACATACAATCCATACTCCATAACAATCAGATAGTCGTTCGTCTCTTGCCACTTACTCTTTCATCACTGCTCCCACAGCTGAGATAACTATCTCTGCCCCCCCCCCCCCCCCCCGGGCCATTTCTTTTTCCTCATACGCTGTTATTGCTACTTCGTTGTTATTTTAAATTCATGGTAGTGTATGCGTTGATTGTACTGCTTTGATTCTGGTAGTGTACAGCCGTGGGATCGGTTGTTGCTCCTCCACTGCCGCTTTCCTGGCTGAACTCGAGCTGCGGCATCCAGGAGCTCATGCGGTGTTGTCTTCTGACCACTAAGGGGCACCCCATCTACCGCACGACTTGCACACTCTTCCACAGGCTTTCAAGGTCGGCGTGCGTTTTTGAACTTGGTTCACAACAGGCCAGGTGCCCAACACTGCTTTGCTCCCTCTCGCCTCGAGCAATATGCTCCTTACAGGGGTCGGTATACACGTCTAATGCAGAGTGTGTCACTGACTCCGCCCTGACACCAGCTCAGGCGGTGCGTTTCCATTTAAACATGACAGGCGTTTTTGTGTCCTCAAAAGTGTTTATTAGCTCATAGAGGATTTCCATGTATAGTAATAAGCACTGATTAGACCCGCTCATGTGCGGGGACCCCGGAGCACATCTTCTAAATATGTTCTTAGGTGGACGTTTTCACCTTTCTTCAGGAAGGCCTGTAAAGGCACTTAAGATAAAGACAGATAATGCAGCCTATGTACCTAGGCTGTGCTGGCTGAGCTCTTCATCTCAAATCAAAGAAAGGGTCAGCATATTATAATTTGAGAGTAATTTGTTCACAGATTTAATCTCCCTCCCAAATCCCTTTTGCATAATAGAAATGAAGGGAAAGGAGGACAGAGTAGTCTCATAGGCTGTTATTATATGGCTAAAAAAAGGAGCCTTAGAACTTAAAGACCACCAGTATCCCATCATGCACAGCTGTGGCAGTTGCTTCAGTTCTTTTTGAAGGCGACGGTAGACTTGTACAGTATGTATCGATACCTCTGTCTATTCTCCTGGGGAAGAGGGAGGGTTGCTTATGACTTATCATGGAAATCCACCGTCGAGGTCCTTGTCCATGTCGACACATCATGGCCATTCGATGGCAAGATCCAGATTGACGTTGAGACGTACCAGAAGTGCATATGTCATGTGGCAGCTCCGCAGGCTGCTTGATAAGGAGGTCTGCAACCACCCATGTGCCGAATGCTCTCCCCGTCTCTAGGTGATAAAGTGCCACTCACCCCGAGATCGATAAGCGCATGGAAACTTTCCTTGGAAAGTTTATGGGTGACCCCAGAAAGGGGGATCAACAGGTCCTGGCGCGCCTGCCAGGACAAGCTACTGAATGTGTCCAGGCCCTTAACTTGCATCCTGGATATGGCTAAGGACACACAAGCGTCAGGCACCCTGATCTCCCTTTGACAGGCTAGGCCCAGAGGGCTATTATCTTTTTGGGGAATGCAAACTATGCCCTATCGATGTAGAGGCGCCATTAGCTCTTCATCAAGATACATCCCAAACTGGGGGCCCTTGCGACGTCTAAGGCGGGTCCCGTCACCCAAGGGGGGTTGTTTGGTGACCTGTTTGTTCGTGAGCGGGATAAGTTTGTGCTGACCTTTAATTCTTTGGCCAAGGCACAGATGTCCATTAAACTGATCTTTACGCCCCAGGTTTTCACTGGGGCTCTCTGAGGCAGGGGGCGCTCGGCCTGCCACTTGCAACTTCCAGCTCCCAGCAGGGATCCTGTTCAGAAGCGTGGACAGCACGGGACCTTCTATGCCACCAGACCCTAATGCAAGTATAGGGACGCAGTAGGTGGCCTTAGAGACGGTGGTATCCATGTTTCCTCCCAAGGTGAGTATCCAGTTATTTCCATATCACAAACTGGGGGGGCAGACTTCCGAGGTTCCTTCCCAACTGAGCGGCTCTTGCCTCTAATGCAGGAGTGTTCCAAACTGTACAGGACTTCCACATCAAATTTTTAGGCTCACCCACCCAAAGGAAGCCTCCTGTTCCACTGGTCTTTTCCCACCATGGACAGAGAGCTGATGGACTCTGAGGTGTCAAAATCACTACACAAAGGTGCAATCGTCAGGGCATTCACCCATCCAACAGGATTCATCAGCAATATATTCCTCGTGGAGAAGAGGGACGGAGGGCAGTCATCTGCCTGAAGGAATTCTGTGAGTGGCTGGCTTACCGCCAATTCAAGATGGAAGGGATCCATCTTTTACAGGACCCACTCCAACACAAACAGTGGATGGTGCGTCTCTATCTAAAGGACGCATACTTGACTGTCCCATCTGCCTCGTGGTGCTTTACCAAGTTGATGCCCCCGGTGGTGGAGTTTCTCAGGGCTCAAAGCATCCACCTGATTGTCTGCATTGACGACCTCTTGATGGACAAGTCCCCGCAGGTTCTGTTCTCACATCTCCAAATGGTGGGCCCTTTTTTGGAGTCTCTCAGCTTCATTATCAACGGGCCAGGATGGGAGCACACCAACTGTGGTGAAAGACTACGGCTAATATTAAAGCAAGCACAAATTTTCTACTGCATTTACCACAATGCAGACGGGTAAACTATGCTGTGATTGAGGCCGTGTGCTCCCATTCCCCTTCTGTTTCAAAAGGCTCCCTGGAACCAACAAGCTGACAAACTTTTGGAGATGAACCTGTGCACTACTGAGAGGTACTGAGAACTAACAGGACTGTGGCAGCATTCTCAGCAACCCCTGATGAAATTCATTTTCTGATCTCTACTGAGGAAAGATAAAATCCAGAAACACAAGTCTAGAGATATACAGCACTATCTGCACCAACTGTGGTGAGAAACTACAGCTAATATTCAACTGAGCGCAAACTTTGTACTGCATTTACCACAATGCAAAGGGGCCAACTGTGCTGTTATGCGGGGCAGTGTGCTCTCATCCCCTCGACATTTGAATAGCATTTCATATAGCTGTAATGGCATTTAATAGAGAACTGTTTTAAGAACCCATTTTAGGACAGTATTTAAACATCTCTGATGCCCCTTCCTGTTTTACCATATTTTTGTTCTTGCAGAAATGTTTTTTCCATCTGATCATTTGTGATTCCTGTTAAGACCTCTCTCCCCTAATTTGTTTGTGAAGTGCTGTTTCTGTGGAAAGAAAAAAATTGTGGATTGATCACATGCTTTGTGCATCCTGAGTTTTCCAGAAATCCTCTTAGTGGCTGTATTGTTAATTTTCTAGAATATGCCTGCAGATTTTCAGAGAGATGAAGGTTATTTGGCTGAGAGGAAGATTGGAGGATTATTCAAAAGCTATGCCTCATGACACTGGTGAGGTTAAGGTGGCCATCTCAATTAAGGCCATTACAGACACAGGCCCTCATTCTGACCTTGGCGGTCTTTTCGCGAGACCGCCGAGTTACCGCCGCGGTGAAGACCGCCGACCGCGGCGGTATGCCGCTGTGCGCATTCCGACCGCTGGGAGCGTTCCGCCGGGAAACCGCCAGCAGCCACACTGGCGGTCGGCGGAAAAGTGGAGACTGGTCAACCTCCACCGCCACGCCAGCAGAACACCGCCCACAGAATTACGACCCACATATCTGTGTGGCGGTCTTCTGTTGGCGGTGTTCTGTTGGCGGTCACCTCCCCATGGCTCCCGTCGCCTCCCGGAGGACCAACGCACAAGGTAAGTTGACCGTCCGTGAGGGGAGGGGGAGGGGGGGTGTTGTGTGATGTGGGCGTGCATGGGGGTGTGCGTGTGAGTGTGTAGAGGGGGTGTGTGAGTGCGTGTATGCGGGCGGGGGGTGCTGCTGTGTCTATGGGTAATGTGTGCTGTTCGGCAGGTGCGCATGTCTGCATGTATGTGTGCGGGTATGTGTCCCCGTTGTGTATGTGTGTGTAGGGGGTGTGTATATGTGCATGTTGGGGGTGTGTGCATGTCGGGGTGCATGTATGTGCATGTCGGGGTGGGGGTGGGGAGGGGGTTCATACCACCTCTGGGGGGTGGCAGGGGGGTGGAGGGTGTGGGTGGAGGACTCGGGTGGGTAGTGGGGGGTGGGGGAGACCCCTATCGGTGCCAGGGAAGGAATTCCCTGGCCCCGATAGTGCTTACCGCCATGGTTCGCATGGCGGTTCCCGACCGCAAGAAACCGCGGCGGTAGGCAGGGTCATGATACCGTTGGCGGTCTTGGGACGACCGCCGGGCCGGAGTGCGCAAACTCCAGCCCGGCGGTCATGACCGCCGTGGCGGTCGGAGTGGGGAAGTGGCGGGCGATCGCGGCGGTGACCGCCGCGGTCAGAATGCCATTTTTCTGACCGCCGGTCTGTTCGCGGTCCGACCGCCGCCTCTCCGCCGACCGCCAGGGTCAGAATGAGGGCCACAGTCTCTAGTCCTGAACTTTTCACATTTCAGGTGCAATTAGTTCAATGAAGGTACAATAAGCAATATGTGAGATGTGGCCTACTATCTCCAAAGGGTATGTGGCGAGGAGCAAGATGGACATTTCAGCACAGTGCTCGAATCTTTGTAGATATTGTTTTTAAAAAGGACTCTCACCCACAGACAGGATTGTCTATAGGATGCATTATCATAGAGCCCCTCATCCAAAATGACTGTGTTGGTGTGTAGTCCTTGTAATAAATCACTGGAAGCTGTGGTGAGAATAGAAAGCTGTAGTTTGTTTGTAGCAACAGGCCCACACTAGAAGGATGAAAGAGGTATGAATGATGGATAAGAAGGATGAATGATGGCTAAGACCAACCATGAAACAAAGCCACATTCAAAGCCCCAATATAGCCTTCTAACCTGCCGAAGTGGGATATATTGACCATTAAAGGCCTGCTCTGGCACTAAAGGCCCAAGCTGAAGTCCACAAGTTTCCTGTTAGACAGGAAATTTCAAGAAAAGACACACTGTCTATGAGGCATTCTCCAAAATGGAGTCATGCACCATTGAGTGATAAGTTATTTGCATGAAAGTCTTATATGCCACTGAGCGATCCATAATACTTTAATCATCTTGGAGCAGTGATTCATCTATTTTACAACATTTTGAATTATGTCGCCACCTTGCAACATCACCATAAAGTGGTGATCTGAAGAACTACAAAATGAAATATTTCTTTCTCTTGTCTTCAAGCAAAATCTGTGATCATATTTTATTTCTTGTAGGATTGACCTTCTTTGAAATGATGTGTATCACTGCTTTACTACCTTTTTAGAGCATAGTCCCTATCTATTTCTGTAATGGCAAAGTAAAAGTGACTATGTTGTTGAAAAATTACCAACACCCCAAACGACCCAGTGTATCTGACATGAACTCTGCAGGCCTAATTTAGTTAGTGTCAGCAGTTAAGAAGATATGCAATGTATCTGCATCATAGATTATCTGGGAAAGAAGATCAGCAGGTAAAATGTAGTCTATATTGTTAAGTGACATTCCTGTCACCTCCATGAGACCTGAAAACGGATATGCACCTATAGAAAAGGTACAACAAGGTAGTGTAGGGCTGTAGGCAAAGTTTGTTTGGAAATCTCCCCAGAGTAAAAAGTAGGACTTCAATGAGGTAGTAAATGAAGTGTTGCTAGTGTTAAGTCAAGTGTAGAGAATATTTTGCATGTATCAAATCATTTTTGCCACGCGGTTTGATGCACCTTTGATTCATGGTGAGACTGAGCATGTTGGGCAAATAGTTAACATTTACTGTACACAAACTGTAACATTTTGTTCCCATTATTACACTATAAATTCCCTAGAGACAGACAAAACCTCATTTCTAATCCTTCAATAAACGTTACAAACATCAGTAAGATCATAGTCTATTACAGTAAAGTTTATGCTAACATCTCAGGGACAAGGGCATCACCTATTCATGCTTTTTAATGGCGCAAACGCCAAGTATCCAGGTGGATATTACAGGGGTGTGGAATTCTTATAACCCAAAGCCCAGGACATATTGTTTGGGGTCAAAGGCAACGAGTTTTCATTTTTATTTTGCTCTTGGGGCAAGTAGGCCCAACCCCCTGCAGCACAAACCCTTTGACTGCCAGTTTACAGGGAAGAGAACTGTCTGCAGTTGAGGTAATGTTTGTGTCCATATGTTAACACTGTTCAAACTTGTATTTATTGTTCATTAATCCCTTAGTTGCTGGCCTTTTTCCCCCTTCAGTGCTGACCCCTTTTTGGCTATTTGGGTACTTTGCGCTTAGTCCTCCATAACTTTTTGTCCACATAAGCTGTCCACGCCCAATTTGTGTCCTTTTAAAAAAAAAAATCCTGGGGATTTGAGAGACACCCAGCGTTTGTGGGTTCCCATGGAGGAGACAGAGAAATTAGCCAAAATACACCTAAAATACGTTTTTGGGGGAAGGGGAATGGGAAAAAAGTGCTTTTCAAGAAAGCATCTGTTTTCTTTCTCTGCAAATGGGATCAACTAAGGGTTTGGGGTGCTAAAATCACCATCTTCCCAGCTTTCAGGAACAGGCAGGCTTGAATCCGAAAACAAAAATTTTAAACAAAGTTTTGGCATTTTACTGGGACATATCCTATTTTTACTATTTTTTTGTGTGTTCAGCCTTTTTCAAGTTAGTGGCAGAAATGGGTGTGAAACCAGTGTGGATCCCAGACAGCTAAACATTTCTGAAAAGAAGACACAATTCTGAAATACAGTCATTTCTGTAGCTCCTTCAAGGTTTTCCTACAGAAAGTAACAGTTGAAATAAATGTTGAAATGGAGTAAAAAAACAAACAAAAAAAAAGCCATTTCTGTCTGCATTTACTTCTGTAACTTTTTCCAGTTATGGCAGATTTTTGAAAGCAATATACCGTTATGTCTGCTGGACCCTTCTGGTTGCGGGGCTCTGTAGGGCTTGTATGTTCATCAACAACCGAAGGTACCCAGAGCCAATAAATGAGCTGCACCTTGCAATGCGTTTTCTTATGTACCTGGTATACAGCAATTAATTTCGTAAAATATAAAGAGTGAAGAATAGGTATCAAGGAAACCTATGTATTTCCGAAATAAATGGGCACAAGATGCGGAGTTTATAAGCAGTGGTTATTTGCCTATCTCTGAACTTGGGGGTACCCACACTAAAATGTAAATTACAGAGCATTTCTCAAAATGACTTTTTTTACACATCGTCTTACATTTGGAAGGCACAAATGTAAAGAAAGACAATTCGCAATAACACCTGTTCATCTATTCTGTGTTTCCCCAAGTCTCCAAATAAAAATGGTACCTCACTTGTGTGGATAGACCTAGTCCCCACGGCAGGAAACGTCCCAAAACACAACGTAGACACATCACATTTTGCCAATGAAATGTGTTTTTTGCAAAGTGCCTGGCTGTGTATTTTGGGATCTAGCTCAGCTGCCACTTAGGGAAACCTACAAAACTCACAGACATCTAGGGGAATCAAGGATTTAGTGACTTGTGGGGCTCCTACTAGATTCTGTCACCCTAATCCTTTGCAAACCTCAAAATTTGACAAAAATCACTTTTTTCTCAAAATTCGGTGATGGAAACCTCTGGAATCTGAGGGGAGCAACAAACTTCCTCCCACCCAGCATTCCCCCAAAGGCTACTGATAAAAATGGTACCTCACTTGTGTGGATAGGCCTAGTACCCATGACAGAAAACGCCCAAAAACACAATGTGATACATCACATTTTTCCCCTGAAAACCTGTCCCGTTTTTGGCCTAGCTATGGATTTTGGCCTCTAGCTCAGCTGACACCTAAGGAAACCTAGCACACCTATAAAGTTTTGAAAACTAGACACCTAGGAGAGTCCAGAATGAGGTGACATGTTGCGCTCTCAGCATGTTCTGTCACCCAGAAACCTTTGCAAACCTCAAAGTCTGACTAAAAAAAGCACATTTTCCTCACATTTCAGCAATACAAAGTTCTGCAATCTGAGGGGAGCCACAAACTTCCTTCCAGCCAGTATTCCTCCAAGTCTCCCGATAAAAATGGTACCTCACTCGTGTGAGTAGGCCAAGTTCCTGCAACAGGGAAGGGCCCAAAACGTACAGTGGCGATAATGATAATTGAGGTGAGTGTATTACTTAGTCCTGGGATCTGGAACCATTTAGGGAAACCTACGAAACCCAGACATTTCTAAAAAAAAAAGAAAAAACAAATTATACACCCAAGAAAGTCCACGGAGGTGTGGCTTGTGTGAATTCCCAAAAGAGTTTTTTTTTTACCCAGAATACCCTGCAAAGGTGTAACATTGAATGAAAACAGTATTTTCCTAGCATTTCTGTGAAGTAAACTACAGGAATATGCATGGATCCATAAACATTTCACCACCTAGCATCCCCCAACTTGTCCATATAAAAACGCTGCCCCACTGGTGTTCCTAGGCCTAGTACCTTTGACGGGAATGGATCACACAAGCATCAATGGAGGCCCTTGCATGAGGGCTACTGTTGACCCTGGATTATAGATTCCTGAAGGGGGGAAACTTTGGGTGGTAGGAATTTGTGCATTCCTGTAGTTTAAGTGATGGAAAAGCAAAGACAAATAATATTTTTAATCAACATTTCACCTTTGTAGGGTATTCTGGGTAAGAAAACTTTGTGGGATCCACACATGCTATACCTCAGTGGACTGCCCCAGATGTCTAGTTTTAAGAAATCTCTGGGTTTGGTAGTTTTCCCTATATGGCTGCCGAGCCCAGGACCAAAAATACAGGTGACCGTCTTACAAAACCAGGCTGTTTTGTGATAAGTAATTTTGATGTCTCCACAATACGTTTTGGGCCCTTCCCTGTCGTGGTCACATGCCCACCCACACAAGTGAGGCAGCTTTTTTCCTCTGAAGACTTAGGGAAACCTAAATGCAAGGAAAAGGTGTTTTTAAGCAAAGTTTGTGATTTCAAGGGGATTCTGGGTGAAGGAAAACTGGTGAGAGCCACACAAGTCCTTCACCCTTGTACTCCCCTGGGACTAGTATGTTAAAGTTAATTCACTACTCACACTGGTTGGTTTTTGAACCTCCAGAAATTATGGTTTCAAATCATGAATACTCAAAGTATCTGAATAGTGACACCAAGCCTTCTGAAGGTGAGCCATAAAGCCAATTCATGGCACCAACCACTTTATGGGTCATTCACGCACAACACATCACACTTTCATACCGCTGGCCAGGGACCCAAACCAACCAATCACTGCACTCACCTCAATTTACTGCTGTCAAACAAGGGCCGATCACATTCATACGCCACTGGACAGAATAAGTTTGACTACATTTTACCACCTTTCAGGTGACTGCCTCCTTCTTCCTGAATTTTACCGAAGGCATGCGTAAGGAACCTTAACTAATGGCTCCCATGACAGCCACATGAGGCTCAGGAAGACATGTTTTTCATGCGCCTTTAGCGCACTCATTGTGCTAAATCCAACTCCCTCCAGTTTGTGGATGCAAGTTGGGGGTTTTCCGAGTATGCTTCATGAGGCCTATGCCTCAAACTGAGCAAGCATATCTACCTTTGAAACTAAGGCAGACATGCTGGGGAAATTTCACGAAGTTCCCTAAAGAGAACAAAATAACCTATGAAGAAGGGTAGTGTTTGGCACACAGGGCAGTTCATGAGAAGGTACTATATGTCCCAGACACCGTTATGTGCAGTGCTGTGACTGTAATGCACTTATCATACAGCAGATAGAACATCTACTAAGTTATGACGGAGGATGAACATGGCAAGTAGGTCAAACACTGACCCATACATGCCATTGTCCTTCAGTGCCAGAGTGGCACCAGTGGGTTTCAATCCATAGGTGTAGATAATGTGCATCTGTGCTACCTTTACAATCTGCCTTCTATCTGTGCAATATCCCTGGGAAAGGACACCTACCATAAGCTTTTCTTACCCTTTCATGTCTCTGTCGTCATCAGAGTCCTGACTAATCCTGTATAATTGCCAAATGAACCTATACTAATGCCTTCCGCCATTAGCTACTTGAAGCTCAAGAAAACATGTCTTTCATGCTCCATAAGTGCACCTACTGTTCTAAATCCAACTCCATCCAGTTTGTGTTTGCCAGGCCTATTTCTCGAACAGTCTGCATATCTACTGTTGAAACTAAGGCAGACATGATGGTGAATGCTACCTAAGGTCCCTAAAGTAAGAAGTCTAACAAATATCCTGTGGGACTCGTTCACCAACACTTCTACTTTTGCTTTGACAGTTAAGCTACAAATTGAGTTTGCACACTTTCAAATAAGTAGAAATGTTGGTGAATATGTCCCACAGGACATTTGTTTGACTTTTTACACTTACTCTGGTTCTCGTTGGCAATCATGGTGGTCCTTGTGTAGCGTACATAAGTTCCCTAGCAAGAACTTCAAAATTCAGTTACGCCTTTAACATTTTGCCACACAGGATACTCCGTGACAATGTGGCATATGTTCTGTCCACTAGTATGTGCAGTGTGGGGCCTATAATGCACATTATTCAAACAGAACACCTACCACGTTCTGACAGCGGATAAAGGTTTCGAGCGGGCCACAAGGAAGTTCATGATTTCCTGAAGCAGCTGAACTAAAATTCTGTGGCTGCTTACCTAACGAAGCAGTGGCCCATGGACATTCGGTAACCATGCTCAGCCACTGAAAGGTTTACCCAGTGGCGGCTCCACCTCAGTCATTTTCACAAAACTTTGCTTTAGTATGATACAACGTAAAGCAAGTAGGGAAACAGAGGCCTGGCTGAGATGGGCACTGGGGGCAGTAATAAGGACTCTCCTGCCACTTTCCATGCTTCAAGCACACTTTAAAGGGATGATATGAGTGATCCCTTTTGGGTGTTTTAGGAATGTGATCAGCAAAGTTTTCTTCCTGCTATCTTGGCACATCCACCAGAACATATGAAGTGGAGGCTGCTACTTCTGTAGCAGGAGTGAGGCTTTCAATGACAGACAACTGGAAGTCAAGGAAAGACATGAGTCTTCCTGTGGTTGCCTGACAATAAACAGCATAGGCATTGTATGTTGCCATCTGGATCAGGTGGGTAAACCGTTTCTTGTGCCAAGTTTTATGACACCCATTGTTTGGTTGAATAGCCTGATCATTCTTGTCCACTCTGCCCATGTACTTATTGTAATCAAGTACACAGGTGGGCTTGTGGACTTAGGCCATCTGACCTCAAACCATGATGATGGGGGGGGGAGTGCTCTCATCATGAATTGAAGTGAGCACATGTACATCACGCCTATCTGAGAACCTGACTGCGAGCAGTTCATTGGAACGCAACAAAGTACTCTTGGATTTCTGGAGCTTCTTGCAAGCAAGCTGCTGTTAGAATCCTTTGTGGTCATAGCAAACTGTTCTGCAGGCCACAGTGCAATCTTTGTGGCGCTCACTGAGCAGCTCTACTCCTGTATAGAGATTGTCTACATAAAGCTTATAACATTTGTGAAGGAGTGGCTGGACAAGCTCTCATTCAATCTTCCCTGTGACCCCCTAACGTCGGAGGGCAACCTAAAGGGATTAGCGTGGAGTCCTTCTATGTATACACTCTCAAGCTGTACACATAGCCAGAAGAGATCTCACACAAAACGTACAGCTTGATGTCATAGCGAGCTCTTTTGCTCACAATGTACTGTCTGAACAGCAGCCGCTCTTTGTACAGGATCAAGGACTCATTGACTGCTATATTCTTTTCAGGACTATAGAGCTCTGGAAACCTGTGAGACAAATGTTTCATGACAGGCCGAATTTTGAACAACCTGTCATGGTCTAGATGGTCCCAGGGCAATGCAACAGAATTGTCATTGAAATGCAGCATGCGCTGCAATAGCAAAAAACGATCTCTGCTCATGTACGGTGTGAAGATGGGTGTTACCTAAACTGTGCGAGTCATCCAATAGGACTGCAAGGTGGGTTTCTGCACTAACCCCATTTTGAGGGTTAGGCCCAAAAATATCTTCAACTCCACCAGTGAAGTGGGAGTCTAGTGGCATGTCCTAGAACGGGGCCCAAGAGTGCCTCCATGCTCCCTCAGAAATTTTTCTGCATGCATATTTGTTCACTGCACAGTTTGCCAAAGGAAGTCAACATCCAAAAAGAGATGGACGTAGTCAACTGGCAAAAGTTGTCTGTATTGACTTTACATCCAGCGTCACTAGTAAAAGGTGGAATTTGGGACTGAACTAAATTGGGGGGCTGACTGGAGAGCACCCTGTGCTTGCCGCTACACGCTCCTGCTCTCTAATGTTAGGCTAACCCACTGTTGTCCCGCTGAACAGACTGTGCTTGCGAAGGGACAGTATGACTGTCCTCATCATCTCCCTCAGAATCATTGGAAGAGGTGTCGTTGGATGGGACTCCGCCGACTGAAAGATCACTCCCAGATTCTGCTCCATTGTTCCCTTTCTCTCTCTCCGATGCTGCCTCAGTCTCTGTTCCTGCTTCAGAGCTGTCCGCAAATACCCAAGTTATGGCTTCAGTAGTAGTCATCCAACGAGGCACCATCTCTGCTACTGGCTAAACTGTCCCTCTAAAACACTAGCCTACATAGAAGGCAGATATGTTGTCAGCAAAATTGCTGGTGTGTGTGTGTGTGTGTGTGATGTGTGCAACAATAAATGTCAGTCACCTTCCCTTCATTTCTTCCTTCAATGAGCAGGTTCTCTAAAGACACTGGAAAAAACCCAAAAAAGACACACTGTTACTTTACCTCGCCACATACCCATCATCACAGCCTTTAGTGATAATGGCGCCTAGAGCAACAATCAATTTTGGTGCTCCCGTCCCATGTCCTCCTCCTTGTATTCCCTCACTACCACGCTGCAAAAGTGCCCTTCATCTCTCTATAGCCCCCCTCGCACTTACATTTCATTTGTTTGAAACTGCAGGTAACTGCTGGCATTACTGATCCACTCAGCTATTCACATTTAATACAGATCTATTCTTTGCAGCAAGCATCTAAACCTTCTGCGCTATATTATGGCACCCAAAACTACCACTAGATAAAAGTCTTATCTCTTTCTCTAGAAGGAACATAATCACAAGAGTTAACTTTACATTTTTATTCCTGCTTGCCAGCTGTCTATGCCTGAAAGAGATTATATATATATATATATATATATATATATATATATATATATAGAGAGAGAGAGAGACAGTGAGAGAGGGACTCTCTATATCATTTTTTTATTTTTATGTGTGTGGTGTCCCTGTGCGCTGATCGCTGCCCCCGGAAAACCACACAATTATAAAACAGTGATATATATAGAGAGAGAGTCAGTCTCTCGCTCGCTCTCTCCCTATCTCTATTTTGTTTTGTACATGTGGTTTCCCTGGGGGGCGATCACGACCCCAAGTGAAACCACATGTATAAAAAGAAGAACAATTAAGCAGCCATCAGGGGTCTGCCCGTGCCAGCAGGGCCAACCCACCATTTTTATTATTTATTTTATATTCTTTCTTAAGGCCACTCCAGGGGAGAAACCGTAATTTTCTATTACAAATATTTCCCCCTTTGGGGGAGGGAGGGCACTTAGACGGGGGCCGAAACCTCCCCCTCCCCTACTTCCCCACCCAAACAAGATCCCTGTGGCCTAGGGCCATTTCCTGGCCATGAATAAAAGCCGTGCTCTGATTCATGGCCAGGAAGGCATTGATGGAAAGGGGAGACTCTCCCCTTTCCATCGATGCCTCCAGGAGTCTGGGAAGGCCGTTTTGGCCTTTTTTCCCCACTCGAGTGGGGAGAGGTCGCTCACCTGCTCCTCCGGTGGGGAAAACTGTGACATCAGTACGCCGTCATAGATAGGCAGGAACGGGGGGAGATGTGGAAGCTCTTCCGCATCTCCCGAGAGTTTTGAAAAAAAACAGAAAAATCCTCCAGTGCAGTGATGTTTTTTAAAGTTCTGCCTGATGTCCGCCAATTGTCGTGGCCCGCACCAGGGAAGTTGTGCATGTGTCGGTCCCCCAGAGGAGAAACCCTCATGTTTTTATTCCAAATATTGCCCCCATGGGAGGGGAGGTGCACTTACATGGGGGCCGACCCCCAAACAAGATCCCTGGGGCCTAGAGCCGTTTCCTGGCCATGGATAGCAGCTGTGCTCTGATCCATGGCCAGGAAATGGTGGCAGGAAGGAATCCATGGAAAGGGGGGGACTCTCCCCTTTCCATTGGTGCCTCCCTGGCATCTGGGGAGGCCGTTTTGACTTTTTTTTTTCTCCACTAGAGTGGGGAGAAGACACTCACCTGCTCCTCCGATCATCTGGTGGGGAAACCTGTGACGTCAGTGTGCTGTCACAAATAGGCAGGAGGAGGGACAGCTGGAGATGCGGGAGCTCTTCCATAACTCCCAAGGGTATAAAGTCCTCCCTGGTGTTGGCCAGTTGTCGTGGTCCGCACCAGGGAGGTTATGCGTGTGTCAGCCATTGGGTGACACATGCACTAATGGGGTTAATCCACATCCTTTATTAGGATGAACACTCTAAATAAACATTGTAAGGTCACACTGCACTACTGACAGTGGTTTCAGTAAAAACCAAAACAAAAAAATAGTATACACATATGTAAAGTTTGATAATATACGGCTATCTATAATGCTCCCAGAATGCTACCTGATTAGATGCAAATGTTTGCAGAAGCTTGTTAGCAAGACTGATGATTCCTTGCTTTCAAAATAAAATGGTCAGAAAAAAATGCAAGTAGGAAAAAAACATTTTGCTAAATGACTGTGAAATTTTAGGTACTATTTCTTTAAAGCATCATTTACTATTGTGTTGATGCATGCTAGAATTTCCAAAAAATATTCATGATGGAAAATCAGTGTAACCATTTTCAACAAGATCATGGGAAACATGAAAATAAACAAGCACTGGCAAAGCTAACTTATCCAACATTGGTTGTCAATCTTTTGAGTCAATATTGCCTTCTTTTGACAAAGCTTTTGTAACACTTTATTGTTGTGGGCACTACCAGGTGCTCACCATTGTGACAAACATTGGCAAAAAGTAAAAAGGTTTTTGGTCTCAAAAAGCACACATTGCCACAGTAGTTCCTGGCACTGAAGAAAACTACTTAGTGTGCCAATATGCTCCTTCTGGAAGAGTAGAATGCTATCACTCACAGTAAAGCCAACCAATAGATCGATATTGAGAGAAATAGAATTTTAATAAAAGCAAATTATCTTGGTTATCACCAGACCTAATTAGGGGCCCAATTCTTAAAGAAAGTCACAAAAGCGATCCCATGGTATATGTATTTAAATTAGTGGCTTACTTGAATTCACAAGAATTTATAGAAGTAGATCAGGAAATTGTACTCCTATAACATATTTATGAACTGTATTTTAGCACGAGGAAATATGCATGCGTAGATTTGCTCATCCAAAAATCAATTGAGCGTTTACAATTCCCCTTTCCCTCCAACCACTTTTTTTCCCAACCTTGTAAGAACTTCTCCTTCTGCCCTTGTCAGGATTAAATTTCCAAACTTTCTCAGTATGGGAACAAAATGGAGAAGAACTTGTGAAAATCCTTAAAACATGCAAATTAGTAGGTTTGCACAGACTCAAAGGCATTCCAGCCCTGGAACAATAGCTTACAGCTTCCTCCAGCCCCAGCATGTAGATCTGTGGAGAGGTGGCAAAATAAGTAAATTGCTATAGTTAGGCTTGAAATTGCTAGTACTCAAGCCCTAATATATTATTAGCCCTGGCATAATCAGATAAGCTGTGATCGGAGCTCTTACACAATGAGATTGCTGCCATAATTTGTCGGTGAATTACATGGCAACAAAGGGACAGGTAAATTTTTTACCAGACAAGTAGATTTAAGAAGCAACCTGTCCCATGGATAAGCAAATATTTTATTAAATTCAATACCCTGATGCTAGATTTTAAAACTATTAACATGAGTGAGCAAATAAGAAAATTTCAGAGTGGTACCTTTACATCAAATTTTCATGTAACTTGTTCAGGGAGATTGTATGTTTACAGGCACTCTGTAAGACAGATGCTTCCTTAAAGCAAACTTATGGAGGCTCAAAGCATCATTTAATTTAGCCTGATTTTTTCCACAAAGGCTTTCTCCTATTCTATGGCTGTCATAGCAATGGCCTTCTGAATGGGGTGAACTTACTAATGTCAGTGTATACACACAATTCAATGCTTGAGACCAACAAATACCATAAACTTTGTTAGAATTTTCAAGTGACAACATCCCTTGCTTGGTCTCACCTAATCTACTTCATTCCCGGTTTAGACTATCCAGTATTTGGGGCTGTGATACATAGAAAATGCTAAAGCATATTCTCTGGAGGGGAGTTTTTTTTTTCATGTTGTGTAAGAATCATCCAGAACTATTACTTTAATCGTTCTTGTCCAATGCACGCCGCACTGAAAACCTGAATATTATGAAGAGCCAGTGCAGCTAACAAAGCATCCAAAGGGAATATAAACTGAAGCTCATCAATTCACCACAGTGCTGTCTGGACAAGGACATGCTGAAGTGAGTGCCTTTTCATTGAAGCTATGGCCGTAGTCCATAATAACATGCAATTCCTTGGTTGTTTAGAAAGCTCATATGGATCGCTTTATGAGATGAGGAAAAACGCTTAGGCACATCTCAACTTGCCATAAAATCCTTCCACAGCAAGCAATGTATTATCTTTAGAAGTAGTAAGGCTCAGTTAATTTGCCATTTGTTGAGTACTCGAAGTCTCTTGATGATGGGAGTTCTGATTACAGGTATTCTAAGGGAACAGCATTACCTTAAGCAAGTACAGAAAACGTAGACACAAGCCATCAGCGATGATGCCACTGGTGAAATATTCCATCTGTGGGGACCAACTTCGCTATGACTTCTGCTATGCCACAAACTGCCAGGAATTTCCATCAGATGTTGATCAAAGAATACCCGTTCTATAAATTGAACTTGTGACTTTTTATCCTCTGAAACAAAAGGTGAAAATGATCCTCATTACTCTGGAGTGGCATCATCAGTGTTGGTTACCAGGCCTATTTCACCTCCCTGAAGAACCATATAAGCGTTTGAAGGGCTAGGCAGGATCTTCTATCTGACACTAAATGCAAGGTAAGATTCTACACAGCAATCTTCTTTCTATGAAGTTAGTCCCATGACCCCACTGGGTAGGCAGCCATGGGATGTTCTATTGTCAATGCATGTCTTTTTTGTATCTTGCATATTCTTGTGGGTGCTTTCCCTTGTTTGTGGGTATGTACCAGTGAAGCTGTTTGTGTGCAGTCTTGTAGCCTTTCCTTAGCTCTGTGCAAAGGTCACTACACGTTTCTGAATCTGTTCTCAGTGGGGAGGGGTATCGCCTCTAGGTTTTTCAGGGATCAGCAGTCAAGGGTCCTTGTGCTATTTCTTGCTCCAACTTCTCCACTGACTCTGGGGATTTTGCAAGTAAGGCCTTTAGCATGTTTATTGGAAGACTGTATTGTTCTTCATTATTATTCAACTTATACATTTACGGGGAAATTAGCAGTTGGCTTGCTTTGAGACTGCACCTTCATTCTGATAGAGATGTCTAGCCGCACATTCCCCATCTTTTGAATATTCCCCAGGCATCAGACTGGATCCGGAAACTTTTATGTAGCATCTCAGCCTGCTGCAAAGTGGCACCATATGGCTTCGCACTAATGCCAATCCACTCCAAAAATAACTTGTGAGGCCTATAAAGGCACCACTCCTGCGCACTGATGTCAGCTGCTTTCTTTCCACACCTCTAAATGTGGATTCGGTGCTTCTCTTGTCTCTCAGAGACTGCTTTTTGTCAGCTATTTTCCAAAGGTTCTGGAGTGTGCAAGGCATAGCACCCTTTAAGAGGAAAGGTTTTAATCCCTGTTAGGACTGTTGCAAACAAATGCCTGCAACAGTTCCTGACTAGGTGTAATTGCGATGTCTGAGGTCGGGCCATGATTCCAAGACCTGCAGGGACTGCACGTTGATGAACCATAAGGCCATCTGGGAACGCAAGTTGAAATTTTACACAGCCAAGCACAAGAAGATGCAGTTCCGGGACCACTCTAAGTCCCTCTCCAAGTCAAAAACCTGCTCACCATCTGAGTCGACGGAGCTGCTCTCAAACCCGGTCTTCTTCACACTCCAAATCTTCAGGTAGTATAAGAAACATAAGAAGTTGAAGCAAAGTTTTGCCCCATCGTACCATTCCCACACCCCTGATGAAGTGCGCGGATGGTGCCCTTTAGTCACCTTTCTCCTCCTGAAGTCGTCAGCGTGAATTATGGTATTTCATTCTGAATGCCTGGATGTATCTGTTGACTCAGGTGAAAAACAATGATATACCCGTTTTGTATTAGGGATTTTTTATGCAAGCGTTATGTAAGCGTTGTTTGTGTGCATGTTTGGAACAGTTGATTATTTGTTGGATACTGAGGGGCATATTTATACTCTGCCTGCCCCGAATTAATTCGGCAAAAAACCCTACACTATATTTATACTTTGACGCCCAACCCCGCGAATGCCAAAATTCCGCTGTGTATGTCATTTTCTGGATGCGTGAAACCGCCTTGCGTTAATGACATGCAAAGTAGGCGTTCCCGTCCAAAAAATGACTTAAACACCCATGCGCCATATTTATCCTACCATGCAAAAAAACTGCACGGCAGGGAGGCGGAGTCAGAAAATTACGCACAGCTCGATTTGCGTAACAAAATAACACCTGGGTCAGGGCAGGCATTAAAATGGGGCAAACACACCACTACTTCAGGAAAACACACAGAAGCAACAGCAGAGCTCGAAAAGGGAGACATGGAGGTGCTATTCATCCAGCATGCACGAAGACAGAGAGCACAGGACCAACACCAGCAGCTTCCACCACACCAGCAGGGACCCCAAAGGCAACGCAGAAGGCAGGAAAGGATATTCAGGACCAGGACAACCCTTCAGGGACTCCGGCCACAAGACATCATCCAGAGGTACAGACTCAACTGGCAAGCCATTCAGCAGCTGCTGCACCCCATTGAGCCACAGTTGGCACCCAGCTTGAAGACACTCCACATCATTCCACCAGAGACCAAGCTGCTAGCTGTCCTCCACATGTTGGCAAGTGGCTCGTTTCAAACCACTGGTGCTTTGGTTGCCGGGATCTCACAGCCCTCATTCTCTGCCTTCCTACCCAAGGTATTGGATGCCATCATCTCCCTCACACCCCGCCACATCAGCTTCCCCAACACACAGCAGAAGCAGCAGGAGACCAAACAGGGCTTCTACCAAATCAAAAGCTTCCCACACATGCTTGGTGCCATTGACTGCACACATGTACGCATTGTGTCACCTGCTGCAACCGAACATCCATACCGCAACAGGAAGCACACACACTCCATCAATGTGCAGGCCATTGTCGATCACCAACATCGTGGCAAAGTATCCAGGGAGTGTACATGATTCATTTATCTTCCGCCACTGCACCATCAATAAACACTTCCAGGATGGACGATATGGCAATGGACTACTTGTTGGTAAGTATAGAAACTTACTTATATACACACAAAACAGCAATCCTGTAGGACACACAACACATACACCACTACATTGACACGTGGCCAGGAAGACACGGAGGTTGTGACACTGCTAGTCATGTGTGATATCCTCACCCAATGGGATACACACCTAGGGACAAATGACAGATGCAAATAACAGATGCCACTCCAGAGACACAGGGGAACAATTTAAAACCACACAGTGACAATGACATGGCCTTAACTGCCAGTACTACTTGGAAGATTAATCTTACAATATCACATCAATAACACTCAATCACACACCCTTCCAAACAATATGCACAGTGTAAGGGGTATGCGGTATGTTTCGCTGCAGGTCAAACACCATGATACACATAGCACAATGATGATGACTCTAATGAATGGGACATGGAATCATTGAGGCTGTACCAACATCTCACATCACTTGTGGTCTGACATTGCCCACTACCAATAAGTAAATTGACTGTGCTAAGAACACATATTGACAATATTGCAAAGTGCACATTCCTACATATACGGTTTGAGACAATTACACATATACACAACAGATGTACTGGCATATGGACCTTCTGACACTTAAACCTCCAACCCCACAACCAAGTTAGCCAGCTGAACTGGACAGATTCAGTAGTGTAGGTACACGTTTGAACATGAGTCAACTCGGTATGGGCAGATAAATAGGTCTGCATAGAACTTGTCACACATGGGATATTTGTGCATTGTCAATTGTCAACACGTCAGTGCTGCCAACTTATGGAGATGTGTTGTACATTGTCACCTAGCTAAATCAAAGGGCCTCACTGATGTTTAACAAATTCTGTTTTCATATGTTAAATTGGATGGGATGTCCAGGCCACTGGACCACAACTGTGGAATTGATTATGTGTATGGAAGCTGCTTTCTTTTCACACCTCTAAGTATCATGTCACCCCCAGTTAAGACACATGGACACCTCTTTTACATGACATAATGCATGAAAGTACACAATGTACTGCAAGTCTACAACAATACCGCTGACATCCGGTCAATGAGCCAAACACCAGTTCAGATAATGAAACATTCCAATGCTGATGGTACATCCTAGAAGCCTAGGATTCCACACAATAACACAAACAAAGATGAGTCACAGACTACACAAGATAACAACTGCCATGCAAAGTGATAATCATGGTGCAAGCACCATCAATTTTTTTAACTCATTTTCTCTTTCAGCTGATCAGTGGTATGGGATCCAGCCATGGATCATGACCCCATTTGCAAACCCAAGCACAGCATCAGAGCATGCCTATAATGAGGCACATCGGAGGACACGCACCATAGTAGGGAGGATCTTTGGCATCCTGAAGTCAAGATTCAGGTGCCTCGACATCACCGGAGGCAGCCTCCAATACTCACCTGAAATGTTCTGCAAGATCATTTTGACCTGTGCCATCCTGCACAACATTTGTGTAAGGAGGAACATTCCCCTCTATGAACCAGACCCACAAATGCCTGAAGAGGAGGATGCTGGCCATCAACATGAGGGGGACCATCCAAACACTGCAGCAGGATTGCGTTGGAGACAACACATTGTACAAAACCTCTTTTAACGCTACTCACCATCAACACTGTCTTACCATATGTCATTAAACACCTAGTCTAATCAACTAATGATGGTCTGGGTAATTTTTTATGCTTCACATTATCCCTAGGATTCATAATCAGAGTTTAGCCTTGTGGAGCATTGCATATATACAGATTAGGATCCTGAAAAATCCACATCACATTGATGGGCATGAATGTACAGACAACTTCACACACAGTATAAATGAAATGACATATATCCTGTCCATTTCACATTTGAAGGTCAATATCAGGGGACCACAGCTATGGCACACATACATGTTGGCAAAATGGTTCATTACAGCATATGGCACACAACTAAGACACCATTATTCAAAAGGTAATAAACTGCTTCATACATGAGGCAGTGGATGTGCTATTTCATTGGTAACAGGAATGTATGACCAGACCCTTAACAGCAGTAAGTATGACATCGGCTATCTCTGCAAGGAGTATGTGTGACAAGAAGTCCATGTAAGCTGCAAATGGCTAGCACGAGTGCCCCAGGTATGACAAGCATTGCTCACAAGACATGCCCTGTGCAGTCCATCCCAGGTCATAAGTCCTGCCACAGGCATGTATTCAATCTCTCCCCTCCCTTCTCTAGGGGGCCCTGGAAATTGACTTTTTGTACCCAGATAATCCTTCATCTACACACACCCAGACTCACATTCTGACTCCAGTGTGCTTCCCTCTTTAGTATGGCATGCCATAGTCATAGTTCATCTGTTTTCATGGACTTTAGTTCAGATAATTCACTGCCTGGTAGTCTGTAGGACCTGTAATCAACTGTCCATTGCTTCCCATGTGAAAGGTACGGTTGGCCCTTTGAACTTGATTCTCACCTACAGGACTTGTGAGAGACTGAAGCTGCACACACCTGTGAGCACTTCCATGCAGACCAGCCATTTGAACCTGCACTGCCCTTGCTGCTGCCTGGAACGGCTTAGAAGCTGCCATTATATGTATATCGTTGTTATGCATTACCGTAGAAATCCCTTGTGTAACACAGGCTTTGGGTGATTGTATAACATTGCAGCACACAGGACAAATACAGTTTTCATTTTCCACAGTGTTGTTCCAGGTATTCCCAGTCAGAGTCTGCTCACTGTGTATTTGCCTTGTTCATGTTAGTTCCTGACAGAGCCTCCATCCTGTTAGCCTGATTGGGTCCTGTCTTTGTGTTCTCATAAAGGTTCCCTGTGGGTACATTTGTCTCATAGTTGCTTCCATGCCCCCACTTTCCTCCTGGGGTATTGTGTCTGGTAGGTCTACAATGAATCCTCAAATAGGTTGTATAGCGGAATCAGTTTACTTATCGTATCATGGTGTGGGACATGTCTTCAGATAGCCTAATCACGGCCCATCTCTTGTCTGGGTTTCATGTATGCATGAGTGACAAACAGTGACAGTGTGCCATGGCTGTATGCATGGATTGGGTATGGTGGCTCCAGCACAACAAACAGCGTTTGCTAATGTGCATGAAAGTACAAAACATGTTTGTGCCCTGACAGTCCACACACAGATTCACATCGGCCCCAACCTATTGATGGGCCTTGCATGGTGAATAGCTGTGAGATTAACAGCACAGAAGCACTGATGTTTCCGGTTGCAGTGGGAATTTTAGAGGCCACCCTGTGTACAAATGTTGTAATGAAACCTGCCGGGTTACAATTACTGATTCATTAACTTTGTGAGCACAACAAGGTTTCTCTGTTGTCAGTCTCATAAAACTTCTGCAGTGCCATAGCTGTCCCTATGTGTGTTGTCAATTCTTCTTTGGCTTTCGTTCAATTCTGCTTTGAAGATACTCTGTTAATGTAGGGAATGGTTCCACAGACTCATGACTAGACCTGCACGTAACTGTGACAACATGGGCCCCAATAATGACTAAGGGTACACATGGCCACACACTTGAACTGGACACCTTTGTGCAATTAACCAATGGAAATATGTGAACAAATGCTGCTTGGTCTGCTGGTCCTCCACTGCCACAAGAGAAACATAGGTAATTTATATGACTCAAACTGTGGAGTGACATTACATTTTTGGATTGGTATTGGGACTCTGTGTCACACACACCGTACCCACATAGCATTGTCAAATGCCTGATCATGGGTAGTATCCAAACAAGTGACCAGGAAGTGGTATCCAACATTCCAGTACATGTGATGGCTTAGTCTTGTAACATTGCCACTATCAACCGTCCTCTATCTATCCTGTGCATAGTTTGTCATGGGGGATGCTTTGTCCCAAAAGTTAGGCATGTACACACAGCATTTGTTGCTACATGTATGACAAACACATTTCCTGACTCATTGCCACACTGAATAGCATCTGATGGTTATCCACATTTACAACACATGCATACAAGCACATTTATGATAACACATCTTGTGATGTTCACACAGAAGATGATCAGTATAGGGAAAGGTGCGGAAGACATTGTGACGCGAAGGGTTAATTAGCTTGAGCAGTGTAGATGAGCGTGATGCCTGCTGAAACCCCCGAACAACTTGGAAAAGTTCATGATATTATTTTCAAGCTTGTTTGTGTAGAAGACTCCATCTCAACCTTGAGAACGAGAGTACAGGGAGAAGATGGAATGAAAACAAAGGCTGGGGAAGGGCAGAGCAGCCAAGTGCTGATAACATAGCTAGAAAGTGCCAGAAAGAGATAGAATCCAAACTTCGAGTTATTTAAGCACTGAAGTGTGGGTGAGGGACTTGAAGCTCGCAGATGGAGTTGTGAAAGCTGCCATGGCCCAGCGCTGCCTCCCTGTTTTGCTGACCGTGATGCTTGAGGGGGAGAGAGGTCCAAGCAGGTGGTAGAGGGCTTCCCAGCATTTCATGGACTAAGTTAAGTTCCACACAGGGATGAAAGGCCTTTGTTTCTCTGCTCTATTATTATGATTGATTATTTATGCTTGCACTGTGTTTATAACCTGAAGTATTCAGCTTGTTTATATTTTGCTTTCTAAACATCGTAGTGTGAGCCTGCTGCAGTAACTGAAACATGCATTTTGGTGTGCAGTAAATCAAAGCTTATCTGAAGTATTCAGCTTGTTTATATTTTGCTTCCTGAACATCGTAGTGTGAGCCTGCTCCAGTAATTGAAACATGCATTTTGGTGTGCAGTAAATCAAAGCTTATCTGAAGTATTCAACTCATTTATATTTTGCTACCTGATCATCGTAGTGTAACACATTTTGGTATACAGTTATTCCAAGCTTATATCTGTCAATGAACTCTTTGCTCATAAGTATACATAGATGCTCTTTGTAGTGTACTTATATATAAATAGATGCTTTTCATTGCTATTCTTATTCTGTCAATGAACTCTTTGCTCATATGCATACATAGATGCTCTTTGTAGTGTACTTATATATACAAATAGATGCTTTTCATTGCTATTCTTATTCTACTATTGTTAATGTGCTAAATGCCTACATTTACCTGAAATTCTAGTAAAGCTAAATTGTATTCATAATTGGCGTGTGGTCCTTCATTGAGCGTCCTTATTGACTTATACCGAACAGGTGTCAACCAGTCACCTGGTTAAGAAAGAAGGCCAACTAAAAATGAAATTCACAGACAGTGACACAGGCAATGAGTTAATGTTTTAAGTTGCGTAGCCTTGCTATCCTCTATTGACGCACAACCTGCTCAAGCTGGGTAATACCAATTTGTGTTACAAAAGTTGGGGTATCTATAGCGTCAGTGAAGAGTGCTAATCCGGAACAACAACTAGAGGATCATGGTCCGCAGTAATGTGATCTGCCACATGTACCCAAACACTGGAATGCACAATGTAGGTGCAAACAGCCTATCTCTGTATAGTTACAGCTGTCATGTACTATAGAAATGACCCAAAACCAGTAAAAGACAGAAATGGTGACGCTTATGCGTCAAAAAAGACGCACATGCGTCACAAAATGACACTCACAGCCATGATACATCCATTTACCCGAGCGGTAATTCCTACATTGTACCCCATGAAATTGGTTACCAATGCTAAATATTTGGAACTATGGATGCAGGGTAGTTTTTAAGCATGTGCATCAAAAACAATGACGCACAGACTAAGCATCCTAATATTTTGATGCATCATAATAAAAACGCACTGCATTTGAGGCAGGAAGTGATGTAATAGGATATCCTGTTTACAGAATTGGTACAGTGGGTGTACTTTCACTTTCACTTTGCAGTCTGTGTTTTTCTAGACTGTGTGGCTGTGTTTTGACTTGTCTCTCTGTGAATATTGTGAATTTGTCTCCTGTGTGCTCTTTATATTGTCTTTTGGTGTTTTGAAAGTGTCTGTGGTATCCTCTGTAAGTGTATTTTTGTCATTTTTGGTGTCAAATGTTGTCTTTGTACTCTTGGGAGTCTGTTGTGGGTATTGTTACTTTGGGGATAGTTGGGCTGTTTTAGGGTTACTTTTATTTCATTTTCCTCCCTCCTTTCCCTTTATTATCCTCTGTATCCCTTAATTTTAGTAATATTTCTGTCATGTTGGGTAGGCCACATCTGGGGAGAATGGGTAAGGAGGAGCTGGGGGGATTCATTTGGCTGGTGTGCCACTTCCTCCCCTTGATGATCGAATCAGGTGGCAAGGTGATACAGGGGTATCACACAGATGCGAGCAGGCTCCGGTGGTAAAGGTGTTGTACCATCTGCGACGTGTCTACAACACACCGCACAACGACCACCAACTAAAGCACCGCTGGGCCAATCTTGTTGCCAGAGAGCAAGACCTGCTGGACCACCTGGGTATTGTGATTGGTGGCCCTGTTGGTGAGTACAATTCAGAGTAATGTGCACATTTAAATGCTCAGTAGTGATAGTAGCAGATTTGTTGATATGCTGCAGGCAATGTTTTTGGACATGTGGAATGCAAGTTAAACATACAGTGGCCCTGAGTTATACAATGATTCCTACACATCACTGTCATTTTTTGACATAACAGCTGCACTAAGTTACAAAACACAACTGGAGCTTGTAAATTAGTGCTGCCTTCACGTCAATAGATGATGCTAATGCAGCTCTAACATATGTTTTATCCATGGTCTGTGAGTGTACCAGGAAAGAGAAGTTTTTCACCAGCTAATTTCAAGAATTAATGTGTTCCCCAATTATTTTGAATACATGTCTAAACTGTATTCTGGCCCATATGTACCAATTTCTTTCTAACCTCAGGTAATATCTTAGGCTGATAGTTTGACTTGGTTGTGCCGCAATTAAATTAGGAATGGATACCAAAGTAATGCACATGGGTTCAGATCTAAATGTTTGGTGCTACTTTCCATAGCTGTAGCATATAACATGAAGCAAATTATACAAATTGAGGGATAACAACTATCCATGGCCCTCTGTTCATTGTACCTGTGTGTTTTAAATTGGTCTTGGGCACAATAGCTGGAACAGAGCTAATGCATTTCCCATCTGTGTTACTCTATAGCCATGCACTTCTCATAAGTTATGGGGTCATCATGGGATACCTGACGTTGGGGAATGCATGGTCACAATGTATTACGTGCATGATGTCGTGCAAGGGACCCCTGACCAATTCCATCATACATATAAAGTTCCCTAATATTTTGCTAGTTTCGTTTGGTACACCCCTACTGATCTAATGCAGCATATGTGCAATAACTAACTTCCCAGCATGGAGACTATCACAGACATGGGTGTTTGCTAAGATCAGAAGACCAGCATTCCTGTGACTGCTGCCATTCCGAAGGTACATACAAATTGCATGTCTCTCATTACTACAAATGATGAGAGGAGTACACTGCATAAATGAGTCTGCAAACAATTGATGGAGCATGTTTGTCACCACATGATAGTTAGGGCCACTGCATGTGTGCAGATGTGTGTGTATCACTCACTGGAGTGACAGGGTCTATACATGTTTCCAGTGGTATGTATGTTGGAGTATCATCATGCCTGAGAGGCTGGTCTTTCAGATATAATGTTACACACAGTAATTGTATTTGAAAGTGTTGTACAGTGCACAGACATTGAGCACATTTCACCCTTCCATGCTTTACAGGTGGACCTGCCCCTTACACAGTCTGAGAAGTGGCTTGATTTGCAGACCCAGACATATCCAGTAAGTGTTGATATTTCTGTTGTGTTTGCAGCTGTTGTGTGACTGACTCCTGTGTGTTGGACACATAGCAAGGTATGATGTGCTGGCACATGATCTGATATTTAACTTGACTGGAGTTTCACTTTTTTTCCATATTTGAGTTGGACAATCAGTTGTGTATAGTCATATTTTGGGATTGTAGTGCAGCCCTGTAGGCATGGCCATGTGAATGGGGTGACATTTGTTGTTAAAATGTTTATAAATTAAATTTAGCGGAGGGCCATATTCATGATTTAGTCAGCAAGTCAGACCCTGAATCTCACAGAATAGGGATGCAAAAGTCTCACCCACATACTTGAGCCTCCCTGTTCACTAATGAACATGTTCGACTGTATGTTTGACTTCCTAGCAGCATCTAGCTCCACATGTTGTGCTACGTGTACGTGACACTTGAGTACAATGTCATAGGTGTGCATGCAACTCATGGCCAGATGTGTGCTTGCATCTATCTCCTTGTTTTAGGATAGGTATTAGTGGTATCAAATGATGTTGACAATTGTCTGCAATTACAAACATAAATGTGGATGGGATCGTCCAAGGTTTGTGTCTATCCTAGTTGGACACCCTCCTTGCCTGTGGTGGACTGCCTAAACCCATGTACAGCTGTCCAAAGCTTCCTGGGTGTCCTTGAAGTTTGAAAGTATGTGTTGATTGTCCATCCCCCCCTAAGGCACAGGCTTAGGTTAATGAAATATGTGTCCCGAGGTGTTATGATCCACGTTTGGCACACAGACATGTAAATCTGTGAATCACTTGTCCAAACCTAGGATACCCACTCTTGATTAGCAACTGCATACCATTCTGGCAATTCCATTTACAAATCACAGATCTTGTGGCCCTTGATTGTCATCCAGAAGATAGTCATTAGTTGGCCTGTCACATGTGGAGGACTTGCAGCATTTTTTACGTGGCTAATGGCTGAACAATTATGCATAGGTTATTTAAGTTGGTACACATCTTTTAGAGCATTGCTGTGCTGTTAGATAGGACATGTGTAGGCTGCGTTGGCATGTACTTCCTCAGGGAGAATCTGTGATCTGTATGGTGATATGGGTTGTTTCAGCTACATTAGATGTATTGGCTGATTCTCATCAGTAGCTATATCACACAATGAAGTACCTAATGTTTGGCTTTATCTTTTTTAACAGCAACCAATATGGATGCCAGCCAGATCTGTGAGTTTCAGCGGCGGGCGATGCGTTACCGGCACATTTTGGATGTGGAGTCTGGGTTCCGCCACATGGCACGGCGTTATCGCCATGAAAGAGCCTCAGGGGTGTAGATGGCATTTGCCCAAGGGGGCCCTTCGGTGTCCACAACAGCTGCCACCACCAGCACCACCACTATGACCCAGGTAGCACCAAGGATGACAGCCACCACTGCAGGACCATCGACTTCCTCAGCTCCAGGACCACTGACAGCAGCACCTGCACCTCCCCCTCCAAGCATGGCACCACCAACGGGACAAACCTCAACAACTGGCACTCAGACCACCCCTGCTGCAGTCATTGACCGTGGTTATGTTAGAGCAATGCAACGTGACATGCAACGTATGTTGCGAAGACTGGACTGGCTGCAGCAGGAGGTGTCACAAATCAATAAGAGGGTGCATGCAATAAAGAAGACCCTGCGGAGGGCGAACCTGTGACTATAATACCCTCACCCATGATTCCCTCCCCTCCCTCCTCTTTCCTGGTTCTTTTAATTAGTGGGTTTAGGGGGCTTAGTATTAGTTAGAATAGACTGTTAGTTTAGTTAGTAGTAGTGGGTTGGGGGTGGGGTATGATATTTTTACATGTTTCTTTTTATGTGTGTGGGTGAGTGGGTGGGGAATGATGTTGGGGTATTTGTGTTTAAAAAAATAAAAATATATAAAACAAAAATACAAAAAATATATATTTGTTTATTATAAGATAGTATGTGTTTAGGTTAGTATATGTTGTCCTCCGTGTGTCCCGTCTTATAACGGGGGTGGGGGGTTGATGTTTAGAGTGTTTAGTTAAATGTGATAAGTAAGTTTAGCTTAGGTTAGTTAGGGCCAGTTGTGGGTAATGTGTAGTTAGGATAGGTTAGGTTAGTTAAGGTGTTTCCGCTGTTTTTAGTATCCTTTTTTACAGTTAAATAAATATTTAGGTACTCCTTTACAGTATGTGTCATATGCTTGGGGATCAGGGCCTTTGCATCGGTGAACAGTGTCTATTTATTTTGCATCCAAATCCCAATTGAGCTGTCACATTGGCAGCTACACCAAAGCTACTTCGCTAGGAATCTGCCATCCATTGCACCCACCACTCAAGGTTACTATGGATCCTCATGTGGTGTTAAGTTTTGATGTATGTTTTCAATCTGACATACTTTGGGACCAGATTTGGTATTGAGGACACTGTGTTACGTCTGCCTGCAGCCTGATGTTCATGTGAACCCTGATAAGGTGAGTGATGGTATAATCTCATGTAGTATAGTATACATAACTCACACCTATCATTTGTTACATTGTACAGCCAGGTTACTTATTTGTACGTACACTCATACACATCCATTCCTGCTGTATGGTGTGTGAGGAAAACATTGTGACAAATGTCACACACGTAAAGATTGTCTGGAAGAAAAAGTAGAAGAAAATATTTTTCTGCTTAGACATCACTTTTTCTGTCCAACACAGCATTATACTGTATAGTTTCTAGTTACCTCAGAAGTAACCCTCAGGAAGAGTAGATGATGATACAATCCAGACCGCAGTGCATAGTTATCAGCCCACAATCTTTCAGGCCAGTTGTATTGACATTCTATGGGCATTTAAATGAGGCAAACATCACTGACCTCCCTCACGGTTGATGTTTCACATTACACAGAGACAAAGTGGTTGTGTAAGTGCTATTTATTTTAAAGTACTGTAGTGCTATTTTACATATTCCAGGATTGTGAGTCCATTAGTGTGACACCTTCCATTGTAATCCTACACAATTGCAAATGGACATGTCATTGGACATGCTGGGGTGAAGTGTCATACAGTGCAGAGGGACATGAATTGCCAATGAGGTAGTGAGAAACAATCACAGGGCAAAGTGACAAGATAAACAGTGGGCTGGAGAAGAGTGGTAGTTAGCAGCTGTTGCAAGACTGGCATGTTACAAAACACAGGACCTTGGTTATAAGTGGCCATGTGGCATGGACTTGTGCTACTGGGTACTCTTACGGGTAAAGGTGATCTGTTCCATGTCTTAATCTTCTGATGTGTGTGGTGTCTCCTCTGCCCTTGGTGGTGGTGGGTTTGAAGGGTCAACACACACTTCAGTGTTTGAAGACGTGGCGTCAGAAATCCCGGTAGCTGCCAACTGTGGGGCTATTAAAGGCAGTACTGCAGCAAGGAGGAGCTGCTGGTTCTTAAGGATAGAAGCTACATCACTGTGGTAGGCAGCCAGGTCGGCACTGAGGGGGACAATATTGCATTTGTGCACACGTTGAAAGGTTTGTTGTTGGAGGTGTTGTGTCAACTCCCTTACTGCTGTTCTGATTTCCTTCACAGTTTGTTGCTGTTCTTGCAAGATAGATGTTCGCCCTTGCATGGCTGCTGCCTGTTCTGCAGTTGTCATCATGCACGAACACACCTCCTCTAGGCTGGCTGCCATATTTTGCATCCCCACCTGCACCTCCTTGGCTAGCTCCTGCTGTACTCCAACTACAGTTCTCTCAAAGCTGGTGTCAGTGTCGTCAGAGTCCTCAGCTGGGTTGGAGCTGGCAGGTCGTACAATTGGGGTGGTGGGTGGGTCCTCTGTGGTGGATGCTGTATCTGTGCTCCTCCTTGAGACTGAAGGTGGGGTCTGTAGGGTTCAGAGGACATCTTGGAGGGTCTGGTGGCTGATGTTTGTCAGCTCATAATCCATGTCATCAGGGAATTCCAGGACAGGCATATCCCCAGGAGAGCCATCGTCCTCTGCAATGAGATATGGTACAATTAGTGTGTCTGTGTTGTGGCAATTGTAATGTGACGTGCCTGACTTCCTATTAGTTGAACATTGTGATCTTTGTTCCTGTTAATTGTTCCTGTTATTCATACTAGTATTCTCCCAGGTCTATGCCCCTCCGGCATATCACATGTAGTGTGGGCAGTTTGGGGCAATGCCAGCATCATATCCTCTAGGTGTAGGTTCTGCCCAAATTGTATGTTGCCACCTTAGTTGTCTTACTCAACCCTCCGTCTACTTCCATTCTCATGTTGTGGCCTTGCACTGGCTGTGGGTGTTCTGATGACACTTGCAACACACTTAGCAATGTGGAACTGCCCCAGTCTCAGATATTTCACATCCAGCTATATGTTGCTGAGAACTAGCATATACTATGTATAGCATTGGCATGGTACACTACAGATGTCAGCATTGGTAGTGTGTAATGTTGATGTTGGGGAATGTGTGCTACATTGGATTGCACTGATGGTCCTAGCAGTGTTCCATTTCCTCTTCTGACTGTGCGGGTGTATCTCACTAGCCAGTAACATATGTCCTCCCCCTCAATGCTGTTGCCTGAGCAGTATAACAGTTGGGATGTTCCATGGTGTCATTGCAGCTATTGTGACCCTGGCACAGGGTGGACCCTGACATATGCAGCATGGGTATGACATTACTGCTGTGTACCTCATAATGTTTATGACAATGGCTGATGTTTGTAGCGACTATGGACATTCACATTTGTCTGGTTTGGCACATTTGTATTGATTACAGGGGATTGATAACATTGTCATCCTGAACCCTCTAATTTGGGCGTGTTTGATCCATGGTCACGTAACTGCCATTCGCTACTTGACCGCCACACACAGCAGAGTTGGTAGTGGCAGCTGTTGTAAATGTTAAATTCCACTTGCGGATATGGCCTGAGACTGTTAATTGAGCCCTTGTGCATGTAGGGAGACTACCAGCTGACATGTGACAGCAGGCCAGTTTTACGTTGTACCCTACCCTCCTGGACTGGCTTTACCTTTCCATCATCCTTGGCATGGCAGCATACCCCCAGGCAAAGGTTGTTGGTGTAGTGTAGTACTGTGCCCCAGGTTTCTTCTGGACAGCCCGTGCCCCTGTGCCGTGCCCCTTTGCCCATTCCACGCCCTGAATATCATGATTTCCATGCATTGTGAGTAGGTAGGTCCCCCCCTGCTTACAGTTTACAAATAGCCATTTTAGTTCCTCATGCCACTTACCCTGCATCTGTGTTGTCTCCTGGTAGTCTGCGCTGTCCTGTCCTTGAATCCCTGTGACAATCTCCTCAGGGATGACGGCTGCCACAATCTCCTCCATGTGGTCCAGGGCCTTCTGCGGTGCTGGACTCCCATCTCCAGTTTGCAGTGCTGCCTTCCTGTTCCTGGCCATCTTTTCCTTGGTCCTGCGCTTGCAGTCATGCCAGCATTTCTTGCACTCAATGACTGTTCTCCTTACTTGTGCCACACTGTTTATCTTGTCAACAATTTGTTGCCATATTGCCTCTCTCCTACTAATTGGCAATTTAGAGGTGACAAAAAGTTGGTGCTGGTTTTCCGTCGCCTCTTTCACCAGTATTTCCTGCTCCTCTGCACTTATCCGACACTTTCTTTTCTTCTCCCTCTCCTGGGTCTTGTGTGGGTCCTCCTGGCTGGTTCCTGGTCTGTTGTCATCTTCCTGGGGTCTGTCCAAACTTCTGGGATCCATTTTGGCTCTCCTTTGCACATTTTGCAGTGTTTGCGCTGCTTTTTGACGCAATTGCATAAAAAAAAGGCCCGTATCCGGTTTGCGACATCGTAAACCGACTGACAATCATTTTCGCCGCGTTAACGTCGTTTTTCTTTTCGACGTGACGCATTGGTTTGAGTAAAAAAAAAAAGACTCACACCAGTGGTTTGTGCCGCTGTGCGTCAAAGTATAAATTTGATGCCCAAGCGGCACAAACAAGTGGCGTTAGCCGGCGTTACATTTTTTGACGCAAAACTGCGTTGGCGCAGTTTTGCATCTAAAAGTATAAATATGGGCCTGAGTGTTTCATATGGATGTTTATTTACTTGCTGCCGGTGTGTTAGATGCATGGCATATGTTACATTCCATTGCGAACACAGGAATCACTGACCTATTGAGTTGATTGTGCATGTGTTTGTGTGGATTGACGTTTACATTTGGTATGTGTGTAATGGGTGGCACGTTTAGGATCTGATTCTTAACGGTGGGTTGTATTTCTTGAACATGTTTGGTGGAATGTTGTACAGACCGGTTGTTGGATTATGTATATTCATGTGTGTTATATATTGTGAGTGGCACAGGTAATCGTTTGTTGAATATGTCTGTTTCTTATGGATGATTCGTGCCAGGTTTAATTTCATTGTGACAAGATTAGTGGACGTATTTAATGGATTCATCATGATATACTGAATTTGCCCAGGAGTGCATTGTATTGTATTCTATAAAGTATTCGCAGTGCTAATAGGTATGGATTCGCGCACACACACTTTCTATCAAGTGTTTAATGCTCCGGATATACATTTCTTGTGGCGGCATTTGCACATTGCTTGTTTCATATATGCTGTTTCTAATATCTTCCGTCTCTCTCCGCACTCTTATATTACAGAGTAATCGAAACCACGTTTAAGCCTCTCCACGCCACCTTCCCACCAAATGCTGGTCTAATTTTTTTTCCGTTTGTAAAGAGCGAGCGTAGTCCAGGGTTGAGCTGGGTTTATGTCTAGCATGGTGAAAATTATTTCAGAGAATTAGGAGTTGTTTTCAAGTTATGTGTGTTCCATTGGTGAACAAAGTGTCACATTTGGACATTTTTGGTAAATGTCCACTAAACTTCATTTTTTCAATCACTTCATTTCCTAAAAGCAGTTTAAAATGCGTTGAATTTTGGTGGAAACTGCAAATGTTATGATGAAAACAGCATTGTATAATTAATTCCATATCGTATAATTATTATATAAAATAATCAGACGAGTTTAAATATACGTGGCTGGTGTTTGTCCTATATAAAACTTAAATGTTGAAGCAGAGAAATAAAAAAGACAGAGTACCGTCAGTACCCCTATGACTGACGCTGATGCCCACAGGTGGAGACTATACGTTAGCCGGGAAACTCCACATTTCAGTGAAGTTCATCAAATTTCGATTGAAAGTGGCTTTTGCTTGGAGATTGATTTAACTCCCTCGTGTTTGTTGAAAAAGTTCCAAGAAAGAGTACATAAATGTGCCCATTAGCGCCGGATCTTGCAGTGAAACGATGAGCGGTGGTGCTGACGAGCATGGAGATGCTTTATTGCCTGTCGTCGCTGTCCTCTTTCGGTGGGAAGTCTCCGAGTGATTTTTCAGAGGTTAGAGGCGGGCTGTAAAGAGCTCTCTGCGCTTCTGCAAGAATAAGAAGCAGCAATATACTATTTTTAGACACGGTATTTAGCTCTTGCTTTCTCGGGCTTCTGTTGAGCAGAACATTTGCAAGTCAATTGCAAGGAGTGTCCTACAGAACAGCCTTGAAAATGCCTCATTTCGTTTATGGCATCAGAGCAGTGTTTGTTTATTGGAAATACCTGTTGACGGGGACTTTACAGTGCTTACTACAGACCTGGGAACGCTGACAGGACCACCTTGTCCTGGTGGCATGGACCGGTTGGCATTACTTTCTTGTTTTGGGAAGACATCCCTCTAATCAGCGGGTACTCTTTGCAGAATGGAACATAAAACACAATGTCCTTGACGTGGTGGCAGTGCTTGGGGAGTGGGGACTGTCACTTAAAGGGCCATGTTTACAAAACTTTAGCACAGCAAGTCATCTTTTTTTTTTTTTTTTTTTTTTTAATCAATCCTTTATCACATTTTTATAATTACAATAAAAAGGAAAAATAAAACAATACAGAATATCCATTTAGAGCATAAAATATACAGTGAATATATAAAAAAAAAATACAAAAGTCAAAAAAGGGTGATCTAGTGCACTGTAAAACAGTGAGGTACTTTCCATAAATATTCAATTTTAAATATGGTCTAAAAAAGAGAATAACAAACATAAAATATATTATCATAGGATATTAAACTTTTCACTATTGAATTATAATATATAAACTTATCACACAATTAGAAGAGAGAAAACACGAAATAAGAAAAAGATGACAAGCAATTTAACCAGGAATAATATATATCAACAAGAAAGGAATGTATTAAGGATAAGAATAAAGAAAAAATATATAATTCTTATTGTACATCAATAGGATTAAAGAGAAAAAGAAAAGAAGAAAAGTTCAAATATTTAAGAATACATTCCATATGTGGTCAAATTGTTGTAAATTATCATTTAATTTATGTATCATTCTTTCGAATTGAGCAATTTCAAACATGTCTTATAACCAGGATTGGACAGTTGGTATAAAATTCGATTTCCAAAAACATAGTATGTTAACTTTATCTACGCTAATCGCTGTAGAGAGCCATCTGAATAACTGTGAAGAGACCGTACCTAAACCATATAGATCATGTAGTAGAAATAAGCGAGGAGATTGAGAAGGAATATTGGGAACAACTTTCCTCAAATATTGTGATATTTGTATCCAAAATTGCTGTTTGTCAGAACATTCCCATAAGATATGTACAATATCACAATTGGGTTGGTGGCATCTCCAGCAATCAGAATTAGTATTGAATTTATCAGAGTAGAGTTTGGATGGTGACCAATGCCATCTATGTAAAATTTTGAAATAATTAAATTTCAGTCGCACATCGCGAAGTCCTTGATTATGATTTTCCATAACTTTAGACCATTCCTTATCTGAGTAAGTAATATTAAGTCTCGTAGACCACCATAATTTTAAGTCTCTTGATGTATTGTCTGAAAAAAGTTTGTCAATTAATATAGAATATAAGCCAGATACCATACCTTTGGAATTTCTGCACATATGTGTATGCCGAACGATGGACGAATATAACATAGAGTCTGTAATAAAATTTGTTATAGAATTTAGAATTGACGTCAGTAATACATAATTATTAAATTGTGATAACGGGAGTTTATATGTTTCTTGTAATTGTGAAAATGATTTCAAATAATTATTTCGTGTATATAAATCAGATAGAATATTAATTTTGCGATGTTTCCAAGCACACCAATTAAGTTCTCTACCTTTGTACATAATTGCCGAATTATTCCATAGTAGGGCATTTAAGTGTATGCGAATGTTACAGTTTATAATTTGATGTGCTTTTTGCCAGGCCATTTGGGAGGAATAAATGATTGGGTTGGAAAGTTGCGAGAATTTTGGGCATTTAGTGTAATAAGTAGCCATGGGGGTATTAGTCTTCAGAAGAAATTGTTCAAGTTTTACCCATATGGGTGTGGTATCATTCATGGATATCATAGAAGTTGAGTGCGATAATTGTTGTGCTATCCAATATGTTTCTAAATGTGGAAGTCTAAGACCTCCTTTTAAGGAAGAGGAATGTAATTTTGAACTACTAATACAAGGGTTTTTCCCCTCCCAAATAAAACGGGTTATCAAAGACGTTGTATTTTTGAAAAAGGTGGCCGTAATAGGTAGTGATAACATGCTGAAAACATAATTAAATTTCGGGATTGTATTCATTTTAATAATCTGTACTCTACCCCATAACGAGAGATTCAGTTGAGTCCAACTAATAAAGTCTCTTTTAAGTTTTTCTATAATGGGGTTTAAATTGTCCATCATGATATTTTTCAATCCTGTATTAAGTAGAATCCCAAGATATTTCAAATGAGATGATTTCCATTTAAAGGTTTAAAGGAGAAATCCCTTAATACGGTTGAAGTGGTAGTGTTAGTCATTGGTAAGGCTTTACACTTAGACCAATTAATCTTATATCCAGAGAACGTCGAAAATTGATCTAATAGATTAATCAGAGTTGTAACTGAGGAGTGCGGGTTAGATAGTGTAAGCAAAATATCATCGGCATAATAGAAAGCTTTAACCTCTCCTGATGAAGTAACAATGCCTTTTATATTAACATTTTGCCTTATTGCAATGGCCGAAGGTTCTACTGCAATAAGGAATAACAAAGGGGAAAGAGGACATCCTTGTCGAGTCCCGCGCAGAACATTAAAATAGGGGGAAGTAAAACCATTGCAAGTAATCGCAGCAGTAGGAGAATAATACATTCCCTTTGTCAGAGTGATAAAATCTGTACCAATACCCATTCTATTCATAGTTCAGAATAAATATCCCCACTCTAATCTATCAAATGCCTTTTCTGCATCTAGAGATAAAATAATATTTTCATCAATTTTATTGCCATAATAGGTGTAGTATTGTTCGGAGGTGGTTGGAAGAGGACCGAGAAGGGACAAAACCTACTTGAGAAGGATGGATGAGCGTCAGAACAACTGAATTCAACCTCATCACTAATATTTTAGCCAGAATTTTAATATCGGAATTTATTAAAGATATAGGTCTATAGCTAGAGCATTCCAAGGGATCCTTATCAGGTTTAAGAATCACAGCAATACGTGCTCTTAAAAATTCTGGTGGAAATTGACCCTTTTCTAAGGCTTCATTAAAGAAAGATTGTAATATTGGAATAATATGGTCTTTTGCAATTTTATAAAATTCGATGGGGAAACCGTCCTCTCCAGGGGCCTTGTTTGTAGCCAAACAATCAATGGCTTTTGCAATCTCCTCCGTCATTATATGTCCTTCTAATCTTAGTTTCTGTTCTTGAGTTAATTTTGGTATCTTCAAATTAGTAAAAAAGTCATCTTCTACCTTTGTATCTTCACAATTTAGTGACATGTAAAGTGTTTCGTAGTAGGCTTGGAATTGTGTAATAATGTCTGTGGGTAAAGTAAATAAATCATTTGAAGAGTTCCTAATAGCAGCTATCGTTCTGGATGATTCTTGCTGGCGTAATTGATAGGCCAAAAGGCGTCTTGCTTTCTCCCCCCTCTCGTAATTACATTGTCGAATTAGAAATAAATAAATTTCAGCCTGGGAGGTATATAAATTATTAAGCCTAAATTTGACTGATAGTAGTTTTTTTAGAATTTCAGGTGATTCAGATTTAGTATAATCTTTTGAAATTGAAAGAACTCCTTTTTCCAATGAGATCCTCTCTTCGTTATTTTTTTTTTTTAAGAAGATAGCAATCTCTCATAAGTAGTCCTCTAATGACTGCCTTAGCTGCCCCCCATAATACGCTAGCATCTGTAACAGAATCTCTATTCTCTGCAAGGAATTGATCAACATGGTGGCATAGATCCAATTTGGCTTGTGGCGTCTTATACGAGGAAGTATTAAATCTCCAGGTAGCTATAGGAGGCTGCGTTAATCCGATATTGATATGCAAGTCTATTAAATCATGATCAGAAAGACTACAAGGGATAATTCCTGTATGTGGTATGGATTTTATCATTGCAGATGAGGTTAGAAAGTAATCTATTCTGGAACGAATTGAGTGTGCACATGATGTAAAAGTATAATCTCTGTCATCTGGTTGTAACAAACGCCATGGTTCTCGAAATGCAAAGTCATCTATAAGATCTTTTAAGATGTATCGATCAGTTGAATGATGAGTATCTGGCTTACCAGATCTATCAATGAAGGGGTCTATAGTAACATTCCAATCACCGCCAATCAGAACTTTTGTGGAACCAAAGGAAGATATTAATCTATTAATCTTTGAGATAAATGTTGTTTTGGAATCAGTGGGTGCATAGATCGAGCCTATGATCATGTAAGTATTTCTAATACGAACTTTAACAAAGGCATATCTACCTTCAACATCCAACCACGTTTGAATAATTTTGTATGGCAGATTTTTATGAAAAAGAATAGCCACTCCACATTTCCTAATACGTGTGTCAACATTAGTAGAATTAGTTTGCATTATGCTAGCATGTATAACTTGACGAATCCAGTCTCTCTGTAGTTTTTCACTTTCAGATTCATTAAGGCGTGTTTCTTGTAATAAAGCAATATCTGTTTTTTGTTGTCCAAGAAAGCTAATTATCTTCTTTCTCTTACTAAAATGTGTCAAACCATTAACATTTAAAGATATGACATTTAAAGGTTTTAACTTGTTAGAAGACATATAAAGAAAAAAGAGAATACAGAAGGATGGATAAGAAAGAGAATGAAAGAGAATGAAAATAAAAAATTTAGGAAACTAGTAAATTGAAAAATTTCAAATACGAAAATATTTAAGTATATGTTATTCGAGCTCTTAAACCAATGTGGGATTTATGACAATGTGATAATAGGAAAGTATTACTTTTTCAAAAAATGTCAGATATCAAATAAATTGTCCAACACAACTGCTAAGACAATTTTGTACACTTAACAACTAAACTTTTATCTGGGAACAAAAGCTAGAAGCCACGAAGAGGGACTAGAGAAGAGGAAAAATAAAGCCGTTGCAAATATAGTATATGTATTATCCTGCATCATAAGTAAAGCAATAACATATATGATTGATATATCAATTTTACTCAGGTTTTTAAAGGAGATCCAGATTTATCTCTTGGGTGATATTTCTTCCATGTTTTAAATTTACCACCGTGAGTCCATTGTCGATGAACAGTCTCCCATGCGCCCTGATTTACGTCCTGGGGGGGAACAGAAGATGAGGAGTCTCTACTTGCTGAAGGGGAGGAGGTCTTATGTTCCATTTCAGAATCTTTATCATCTATGTCATTCAAAAAAGATTCCAAGTCATGGGGATCTGAGCATTCTTTGGTTTTCCATTGAAAAGTCACAATCATTGTAGCTGGGTCCAAAAGACCATATCTAATGTCTCTTTTCTTTAATCTATGACGTAGATTTGAAAATTGTTTCCTGTTGATATTTGTAGATGGGGAAAAGTCTGCTGTGATTATTACCTGAGAAGATTCATATTCATATGGACCATGTTTTTTAGCAGCCATAATAATTTGACGGGCTTGTTGGTGGCGTAAACAGCAAGCTAAGATATGTCTAGGTCTCGTGGATTGACTTGTGTCACGTGAGCGTATACGATGAGCCCTCTGAAATTCTAATGGCATATCAAAAGTGGTGTTCATTAGTGTTGGGAGAAGAGTGGTCAGAAAGTCTAGAATATTGTCTTTCTCTATTTGTTCCAGACGACCTATAATTCTGAGATTATTCCTTCTACTCCGATCTTCTAAATCGACCATTTTTTGCTGTAAATACCAAACATCTTGGCTAGTATCAGGTGTTTTATTAATGGGCGTTTCTATGTCTGTAATTCGAATGTCCATGGATTGCATAAGAGATTGAAACCTAACAACTTTACTCCTCAGGCCCTGGACTTCCGTAGTATTAGCAGACACTGTGTTTTCCAAGGAGGTAATGGAAGATTTTATGGCTATAAGTTAGTTTAGGATAGTATCCATAGCTGTTGAAGGTGAGTCAATAGATTCAGCCATTACGTAGTGGGGACAGCGGCCGGTGTGAGTTGCAAGGCTGCACTGTATGACAGTTGACGGACAGCTTTAGGGTCTGATGTAGTAGACATCAATTATCTTCCAGGCTTTCGTTTACATTGATTAGAAAAGTGGTATTACCAGTATAAAGCCTATACAAAAAAACAGTTGTAGAACTATTTTGATGAAGAAGAAATATAATGCTCAGAATCTATCTCTCATTTTACATGCTTCAGTTACCTCAGTCTTGTAAAGACAAAGGGGGTCATTACAACCCTGGCGGACGGTGTTAAAGCGGCGGTAAGACCGCCAACAGGCCGCAGTAAAAAAATGGGAATTATGACCGTTGCGGAAACCGCCAACAAAAACAGCCACTTTAACACTCCGACCGCCACGGTAGTACAGACAAACAGCGCGGCGGTCACCGCCAACAGACAGGCAGGAGACAATGTACCGCCCACAGTATCACAACCTACCAATCCGCCACCTTTTCCGGGGCGGATTCACCGCGGAAAAAAACACGGTGGAAACAGCCATTTCAAAGGGAAAACGCTCACCTCTATACACTCCATGAGGAACGAGGGCACCATGGAGCCGGAACTCCATATTCTTCCTGCTCCTATACGACAATCATCAACGCCGGCGGCGAAGACAACAGTGAGTACTGCACCTACGACATAGGGGAGGGGGAGGCAAAAGACAGGGACACACACACACAACACCCCCACCCCCACCCCCACCCGACCCTCACCCACTACAACACACACACCAATGCATATCCAAACATTACAGTAACAAACCCCAACCCCCCCCCCCCCCAGGAAGAATGCAAAGACAAAAGCAAATGAGTGGAACCATTGTAATATATCAAAATACAGTAACCAAATATATACAGATATATATATATATATACAGTACACATTCAACAAAATATACATCACGATTAGTAGTGCAGGTAATGCACCATTCATTGTCCGTGGACCACTGGGCCCAAAATGCATGGGCGAGGCCCACACCAGATACCTGATCAAAACGGAGAGAACACTGCCGGGGCATCAGATAGAAATACAACAGGCACCTCAGGGGGAAGGGAAGGGGGGGCACCTCAGCCGGATGAGTGCACCACACCAGATCCACGAGGGGGCTCCATGCCCATTGATGTATCCTGGGGAGTGCAAAGTCACAGTCTCTCAAGTCTCTACAGTGGGCGCTTTGCCCACTGTTCAATCCTGGGGAGTGCAAAGTCACAGTCTCTCAAGTCTCTACAGTGGGCGGTTTGCCCACTGTTCAATCCTGGGGAGAGCAAAGCCACAGTCTCTCAAGTCTCTACAGTGGGCGGTTTGCCCACTGTACCATCCTGGGGAGTGCAAAGCCACAGTCTCTCAAGTCTCTACAGTGGGCGGTTTGCCCACTGTACCATCCTGGGGAGTGCAAAGCCACAGTCTCTCAAGTCTATACAGTGGGCGGTCTGCCCACTGTTCAATCCTGGGGAGTGCAAAGCCACAGTCTCCCAAGTCTATACAGTGGGCGGTCTGCCCACTGTTCAATCCTGGGGAGTGCAAAGCCACAGTCTCTCAAGTCTTTTCAGTGGGTGGTTTGCCCACTGTTCAATCCTGGGGAGTGCAAAGCCACAGTCTCTCAAGTCTCTACAGTGGATATTTGCCCACTATTCAATCCTGGGGAGTCCAAAGCCACAGTCTCTCAAGTGGATAACAGTCTCCACAGGTTCTGGAGGGGGACTGGTGCCCAGAGTGCTTCATCTTGTGAAGGACAGAGGTAGTGGATGTATCTCTCCACTGGTTCTGGAGGGGGACTGGTGCCCAGAGTGCTTCATCCTGTGAAGGACAGAGGTAGTGGATGTATCGCTCCACTGGTTCTGGAGGGGGACTGGTGCCCAGAGTGCTTCATCCTGTGAAGGACAGAGGTAGTGGATGTATCTCTCCACTGGTTCTGGAGGGGGACTGGTGCCCAGAGTGCTTCATCCTGTGAAGGACAGATGGAGTGGATGCATGTCTCCACTGGTTCTGGAGGGGGACTGGTGCCCAGAGTGCTTCATCCTGTGAAGGACAGATGGAGTGGATGCATGTCTCCACTGGCTCTGGAGGGGGACTGGTGCCCAGAGTGCTTCATCCTGTGAAGGACAGATGGAGTGGATGCATGTCTCCACTGGTTCTGGAGGGGGACTGGTGCCCAGAGTGCTTCATCCTGTGAAGGACAGAGGTAGTGGATGTATCTCTCCACTGGTTCTGGAGGGGGACTGGTGCCCAGAGTGCTTAACTCACCCCGTGACAGTCCCAGTTGCGTCACTGCCCCTGCCGCCCATGGGCTAGCGGTGCTTGCGTTGGCAGTCTTTGCCCTGTTCAGCGGTGCTTGCCCTGTTCAGCGGTGCTTGCCATGGCGGTCTTTGCCCTGTTCAGCGGTGCTTGCGTTGGCGGTCTTTGCCCTGTTCAGCGGTGCTTGCCCTGTTCAGCGGTGCTTGCCATGGCGGTCTTTGCCCTGTTCAGCGGTGCTTGAGTTTGCAGTTTCTGACCTGTTCAGCGGTGCTTGCCATGGCGGGCTTTGCCCTGTTCAGCGGTGCTTGAGTTTGCAGTTTCTGACCTTTTCAGCGGTGCTTGCCCTGTTCAGCAGTGCTTGCCATGGCGGTCTTTGCCCTGTTCAGCGGTGCTTGAGTTTGCAGTTTCTGACCTGTTCAGCTGTGCTTGCCCTGTTCAGCGGAGTTTGCCATGGCGGTCCTTCATTGCCCAGCTGGGCTGGGGCTGGCAGTCCTTCATTGGGCAGCTGAGCTGTGGCTGCCAGGGCCCTCCTGGGCAGCTGGGCTGTGGGTGGCAGTGGCCTTCTGGGCACTGACTCTGGCGGTGGCCTCCTGGCCAGTGACGATCGGGCTGCCCTCCTGGGCACAGACTCTGGCGGTGGCCTCCTGGCCAGTGACGATCGGGCTGCCCTCCTGGGCACTGACTCTGGCGGTGGCCTCCTGGCCAGTGACGTTCGGGCTGCCCTCCTGGGCACAGACTCTGGCGGTGGCCTCCTGGCCAGTGACGATCGGGCTGCCCTCCTGGGCAGTGAATCTGGCGGTGGCCTCCTGGCCAGTGACGTTCGGCCTTCCCTCCTGGGCACTGACTCTGGCGGTGGCCTCCTGGCCAGTGACAATCGGGCTGCCCTCCTGGGCACAGACTCTGGCAGTGGCCTCCTGGACAGTGACGATTGGGCTGGCGGTGGCCTCCTGGGCAGCGGGGATGTTGGCGGTCTTCTCCGCCGTGCTGCTCCTCCCAGACTTTGGAGATTTCTTCTGCCCCTAGCCCAACTTGGGAGGAGTCACAGCTGAGTCGACACTCCCCCCGGAACCCTTGTGAGCGGCTTTGCTGGCTGGAGTCTTCACCCTATCCCGCCGGGCACTGTCCAACTTCTGGTGCATCACAGGGGGGGACTGGCTGTGCTGTGGCTCCGTGTCACACTGGCTGTCCTGGTGGCCGGTGCACTCCACATACCTGTAACAACAGGCACCACTGGTCCCGGAGATTTTTTGGCTGAGGTGCTAGTACAGGACCTATGATTTGGAGGGGGGGTGGAAAAGAGGTCAAGCTTGGTCAGGAAAAGTTTCTTAGGAACACTGGGACGGGTAGCTGGAGAGGGTTTGGGAGTGGAGGAAGAGGTAGTGGTTGTAGGAGGTGTACGTTTGGTGACTTTGGATGAAGGTGCATGCACTGGAGGCTGTCATGAGGTGGATGGCTGTTGGGTGGGTGTGTGCCTGCGTTTGTGTATCTTGGGAGGGGTCGTCACACACACACTGGGAGAGGACACAGGGGACGTGTAAATGGTAGTGGGGTGGTGAGTGCACGTGAGCGTGGTGTGGTGGTGGGTGTGCTGGTGCGGGACGTAGTGGCTGTAGTGGTAGTGCATGCAGGTGAGAGTGTAGACGACATTGGGAGGGAGGAGGGAGACGGCGAGGAGGGGGACACAGTGGAGGCAGTAGATGTTGCTGTGTCTGTGTGTGTGTGATGCTTGCGTGAGTGCCTGTGGGATGTGTGGTGCTTATGTTTGCCTGAGCTTCCCTTATGTGTTGACGTGTGGGCATGCTGGTCTGATGGTGTGCTTGGTATAGGCTGGGGTACAGGAGATTGGGTCGGGGTGGAGGAAGTTGGAGGGGGGAGGCTAGAGACAGGGACAATGGCTGCCATCAGTGCTGAGGCCAGAGTTTGCAGGGTTCGATGAAGGGCAGCCTGACCAGAATGAATGCCCTCCAGGAATGCATTTGTGTGTTGCAATTCCCTTTCTACACCCTGGATGGCATTCAAAATGGTAGACTGCCCAACAGTGAGTGACCTGAGGAGGTCAATGGCCTCCTCACTGAGGGCAGCAGAGGTGACAGGGGCAGGGGCTGAGGTGCCTGGGGCGAAGGTGATGCCCACCCTCCTGGGTGAGCGGGCACGGGGCGAAGGCTGAGGGGCTGCTGGGAGGGCGGTGCTGGTAGGGGGGGTGGCCGCTGTACCTGTAGAAGTGGGGGGCACAGATTTTGCCGCCACCACAAGGGAGCTCCAATCGGAGGATGAGTCCGTGTTGCTGGTTGCTGATCCTGTGACCGCCGTGAAGCTCCCCTCGCCCTCCGTCCCACTGGTGTATTCTGAGTCCGTGGTGTGGCCCTCCATGGCCATGTGGGATGCAGCTCCCTCGTGCTCCGGTGCCACTGTACCTCCGCCTGATGATGCTGATGCACACAAGAACAGGGAGACCACAAAAAGGGGGGGGAGGACAGAAGAAAGACAGGTAGAGTGCTTGGCTTACCGCTACCGTTGGAGGACAATACAGACACAGAAGCCCCTGCACTACGCGGCGCTGTTGGGCTCTACAGATGCAATTCCTGGGATATATCCTACATGGCTATAGTCGACATCTGCACACATAGATGACACAGGGGCATGTATGCCTGTACTTGGCACTCTACAGAGATGGGGTGGGGTGCCACATGGCCTGCATTACGGAGGGGCCTAGCCTACGGAACTCGCCCTGGCCTAGGGAAACCCACAGCCCTACTCCCCCACCCAGACACCTTCTCCACACAGGCATAGCCCATACAACGTGCTCCCTGTGTACTCACCTGTTGGTCTGGAGGACCGTAGGGGGAGGACCCCGTCCACGAGCTTCTCCAACTCCTCTGCAGTGAAGGCAGGGGCCCTTTCCCCGGACGCATGAGCCATTGTCTCTTCCAGACCTAGGTCACAGCAGCACTTGCAGTGTAGATCCTCTCCTGTTGAAGATCAGGTATTGAGTGATTGAACAGCTAGAAAATGGCGGTCACGTCCGCGGCGGTGCGTACCCTCACCGCCGGCGTACATCGTCATTGGCTCCTGGGACCCATAGGGTCCAATGTTAACCAATGCAGCATTGCGCCGCGGTCTCCGACCGCCTATCGTGATGGTGTAGAACGCCAGCGCAGTTACCTCACATCCCATTGTCCCACTTTAGAGGTCAGGCAGCTGCCATTTCAGGGGCCCACATGGCCTGATTCACAACTGCGTCACACAGACCTAGGCCTTGTCGCACAACACAAATACAGGCCAGATTCTGTGTATGAATGGTGTTCTATGTAGACTGTGGGTACATACCTCTGAGTTGTTTGACTCTGTGGTCGCTGTTGTCCTTCCTAGGCACCGTCCGCTGGGACATGTGAGGAGATAGCGGAATCCTCCGGTGTACCGACCGCTGGTGGACCTGTTGACAATGGAGGAGCGACATTTGATCATCACCTACAGGTTTGACCGTGCCACAATCCAGGAACTGTCTACCCAGTTGGAGCCAGACCTGATGTCAGCAATCCGCCATCCCACAGGGATCCCCCCTCAAGTGCAGGTGCTATCAGTGCTCCATTTCCTTGCAAGTGGGTCATTTAAAACAACAGTGGCCATTGCATCAGGGATGTCCCAGCCTATGTTTTCCAACGTGTTGTCCAGAGTGTTGTCTGCCCTTCTGAAACACATGCGGAGCTACATCGTTTTCCCTCAGGTGGAGGATTTGGCTACAGTTAAAGGTGACTTCTATGCCCTTGGACATATCCCCAACATCATAGGTGCCATTGATGGGACCCATGTAGCTCTGGTCCCCCCCCACAGGAGTGAACAGGTGTACAGGAACCGGAAGAGTTATCATTCGATGAATGTACAGTTGGTATGTTTGGCAGACCAGTACATCTCCCAGGTAAATGCTATGTTCCCTGGCTCTGTGCATGACGCCTACATCCTGCGGAATAGCAGCATCCCTTATGTGATGGGGCAACTCCAGAGGCACCGTGTGTGGTTATTACGAGACTCTGGTTACCCCAACCTGTCATGGCTACTGACCCTAGTGAGGAATCCCAGGGCAGAGGAACGCTACAATGAGGCTCATGGGCGGACTAGGAGGGTGATTGAATGCACCTTCGGCCTCCTGAAGGCCAGGTTTAGGGGCCTCCATATGACAGGTGGTTCCCTATTCTACTCACCAAGGAAGGTGTGCCAGATCATTGTGGTCTGCTGTATGCTTCACAATCTGGCTTTGCGACGACAGGTGCCTTTTCTGCAGGAGGGTGGTCCAGATGACGGTGTTGTGGCAGCTGTGGAGCCTGTGGACAGTGATGAGGAGGAAACAGAGGAAGAAGACATTGACAACAGGCACTCAGTTATCCAGCAATATTTCCAGTGACACACAGGTGAGAACACATTCCTGCCTACTACAAGTACTTTCACACTTCTACCCCTATCCCTTCTGTCGATTTCAACCAGTATATGGTAACTGAGTTGTACATTTCCATTACGGTTTCACAGGTGTGGTTACCAACGTGTGTCATCTGCTTACATTCCTCATGGACTTGAGATGTGTGACATAGGTGTGACATGTTGACTTTACATTTGAGAACGGATTTTGTCACTGTCATTGCTAATACACATTTTCAAAATCACAGACTGAATCCAGATTGTTTTGTGCTTCAAAGGTGTTTATTGAAGTGCTAAATATTGGAGGGTGGTGGTAAAATGGTGAGGGGTGATGATGGAGGAATGTCCATGGCAGAGTCTAGTCTATTAGTCTCACAGGTGCACTGCCCATATGGGCATAGGAAGTGGAGCTGGGGCATTTCCAATATGGACAGGGTTTCAAAGTGACAGTGGGATGACAATCAGGGTGGTCTCATTTCTTGGCGGGGGTCTTGGCATTGTACTCTGTCCTGTTCCTGGATCTCAGGGACCGCTTGTGGGGTGGTTCTCCGTCAGCAGGGGGGTGGTGCTGGTGTGGTGGTCCTGTGGCTGTGCCTCCTGTCCACTAGCGCCGGCGGAGGTGGTGGGCAGTTCATCGTCCATGCTAGTGTCAGGGGCCCCTTGTAGTGCCACAGTGTCCCTCCTGGTGTTAAGTATCTCCTTCAGCACCCCTACGATGGTGCCCAGGGTGGTGCTGATGGTTCTGAGTTCCTCCCTGAACCCCAAATACTGTTCCTCCTGCAGCCGCTGGGTCTCCTGAAACTTGGCCAGGACCGTTGCCATCGTCTCCTGGGAGTGGTGGTATGCTCCCATGATGGAGGATAGGGGCTCGTGGAGAGTGGGTTCCCTAGGCTTGTCTGCCCCCTGTCGCACAGCAGCCCTCCCAGTTCCCCTGTGTTCCTGGGCCTTCGTCCCCTGGACCGTGTGCCCACTGCCACTGCCCCCAGGTCCCTGTTGTTGTTGGGGTGGTGGGTTATCCTGGGTTCCCTGTAGTGGTGGACACACAGCTGATTGACGTGTCCTGGGTACGGAGGTATGGGCCAGCTGGGTGGGTGCTGTGCTGGTGTTTCCAGAGGGTGGAAGGTCTGTGGTGGCCTGTGACTGGGTGTGGGGAACCGACTGTCCCGAGGCCCACGATGGTCCGGGCTGGTCATCTGGATCCAGTTGGACAGAGCTGCTGTCATCACTGTGGGCCTCTTCTGTGGGTGGGGTAGAGATGTCTGGACCCTTCTGTCTGGTGATGTTGGGTAGTGGTCCTGCAGGGGTGTAAAATCATGATTATTGCATCTGTGTGTGTCATGGTGTGCAATGGGTGGGTGACCGTGTACCCCAGTGCTAGCATTCCTGTGTGGGGGCTTGTGTGATGATGGTTGAGGAGGGTATTATGGGTATGTGCAGTGGGCATGCTTTAGTGATGGGTGTCCATGCTTTGTTGTGTCATGCAGGGCTTGGTGTTGGGATGGGTGGTTTGTGTTAGTAGTACATATGTGAGGAGTTGGAGTGATAGGGGAGGGGGTGAGGGTGGGGGTATGTGATAGCATGCAGGTAGGGTGGGGAATATGATAGTTAAGATTTGACTTACCAGAGTCCATTCCTCCACCGACTCCTGCGAGGCCCTCAGGATGCATAATAGTCAAGACCTGCTCCTCCCATGTTGTTAGTTGTGGGGGAGGAGGTGGGGGTCTGCCGCCAGTCCGCTGTACCGCGATGTTGTGTCTGGAGACCACAGAGCGCACCTTCCCCCGTAGGTCGTTCCACCTCTTCCTGATGTCATCCCGATTTCTTGGGTGCTGTCCCACTGCATTGACCCTGTCGACTATTCTTCACCATAGCTACATCTTCCTAGCTATGGAGGTGTGCTGCACCTGTGATCCAAATAGCTGTGGCTCTACCCGTACGATTTCCTCCACCATGACCCTGAGCTCCTCCTCCGAGAACCTGGGGTGTCTTTGCCGTGCCATGGGGTGGTGTAGGTGATGTGTGGGGTGGTGTATGTGGTGATATGTAGTGGTGTGTGGTGTTTTGTGCGTGGAAGTAGTGTGGGTGATGGTGTTGTGTGCCTGTGGATGCTGTTGGTCTTGCTGGTGCTATCTCTCTCTGGCCTTCTTTCAGAATTTTTGGTCATAGGGGTTTGTGGGTGATGTGGGTGTGTGTTTTATATAGTACTGATTGTGTGGGAGTGGTGTGTGTATGTGTATCAGGTGTGTGTATTTCGAATTGTCCAATGTGGTGGTGTTTTGGAGATGTGTGTGTATTTTGAGCGCGGCGGTGTGTACCGCCAATGGAATACCGCGTTTGAAAGACCACTGCGTGGATTCGTGGGTCGTGATAGCGTGGGCGTATTTCTGTTGGCGTGACAGTGGAGGTTTTGTTATCGACAGTTTATCACTGACCTTTGGTGTGGCGGACTTGTGTGGGTGTCTGAATTTTGGCGGATTTCGGGATGTGTGTCATAATAGCTGTGGCGGATTTCCGCGGCCACGGCGGTGTGTTGGCGGTCTTCTGCACAGCGGTAAGCGGCTTTTACCGCCAATGTTGTAATGACCCCCAAAGTCTTGTAGAACGCTATTATTATGACGGACATGTCATAGTCATTCTTGTCTTAATTATTACGGTGTGTTCTGATATTAAGCATTCAAATTTGTTGAAAAAATATTCGTTCCTAGAGGTATGCAGTGAGGTAGAATAGTAAGATCACTCAAAACGGCATTTTAAAATAGTTTAGTAGCAGACCCCATTAAGCAAGCCTTAATATAATATGTAAGATTATTGAACATCGTGAAGTGGGGTCAATGTTTAACTTATGCAGACGAAATATGCAAGTAACAATCAGTTATATGCCTACTTTTCCCGTGAAATCCCACGTCGTATTATGGCACAATAACATATGCGGTGAAAGTTCTTCACACATGTTTTGTAGCATTTTCCATCTTTACGATATCATTAAATAAAAAGCACTCTTACTTGTTGTTCAGGCATTTAAGTAGCCGATTTATAACGTGACAAGATTAAAGATGAAGTATTTACCTCTATTTCATTGCCCCATTTTATTTACATTTTTTTTTTTTTATGGGCTTTTACTTCCTATTTTGTTTTTCCCCTTTTGTCTCCTTTTTGTGTTTTTTTGTTTATGATAGGAGCTGTAGAATAGGTAAACCGTAAATTATTGGTCTGGCAGCTGCCGATAGGATCTCAACTAAATAAGATCTTGTTCCGTGGAGGCCGTAGCGTCGAACATGTAAATGAAGATTTGTTTCCCCATTCAGTTCCATTTGGTGTTAAGGGATAGTCATCAAATTCCTTAGATCTCTGCTCTACCCGCAGTCACATCATGTTTAAAGTATCGAAGGAAGAAAATTTCGGATTATGGAATCGATAATTTCTTGTAGGCTTCCCAAGGAAATATGTTTTGTTCTTTGAAAAACATAACAACGGAGAAATAGATTAGATTTGAGTCCCCGTCTTCGTTCCGTCCGAATGTAAGGGAGTGTCATCAAACGCTCTACGGGGTCCGGGTTGCTTTCGTTTACGTCGATTTCAAATTTCAAAAAGTTGTAGAGCAAATGAGTTGCGGGTCTCAGATCCAGTGGAATTCAGCAGTTTTCCGATTAGATATTTTCCAATTTCCAACGAGCGTGATGCAGGAAAATCAACGTTTGGCTCGGTTTCCCATCCCCGTATTGTTCGGCTCTACGAAAGAGCCGCCATCTTCCACGGCGTTCGGCCCAGCCCCCACAGCAAGATGCTTGCTGTGCTGCCCTGCGTCAAATAGAAAGGGCAGGAATGTGCTGTGTCTATGCCGTAAAAAGGGAAGAAGGAAAAGGAGAGAGGCAGAAAAACTGGATACTATACGAGTTAGACTGACTCTTATCCGCAATACATTAAGTGTTAGCATAAGCCAGGCTGTGTTTCCCCCAAGTTGCGCCCGGTACTCTGGTCCCAAGGAGGCCTTGAGGGGGACCTATATATCTTTGGGTCTAGAGTACAGGGCAGTAGTGTACCGTATACATCCATCTGTTTATTACAGTATATTTGGGAGTCCAGCCACGCCTTGTATTTGTGCGATCTCCCACGTCCCCAGCAACATGCAACCGGCCTTTTTGCCAACATCAACCAGTGCTGTGTATCTCCTGTAGGCATGGTGTTATCTCATACCTACCACAACCCTCTGGTCCCTGGTAACCTCATGGCCGATCATTATAGTGTGGGAAGCACTTCATTCCTGTATGACTGAACACCACCGACGGTCCATGCCAGATGTAAAAGTGATGCATCTGAAGGGATGCAGCAGGCACAATTAGACATTTCTCGCAGACCCAGAGAGCCTGCTGCTAGAGGACACCAGACTCGTCTAGGCGCAGCAAAAGGACCACACCTTCTCTGATACCTATTTACTGCTTCCGTCTGGAGCATAGGCTATATGATCATGTTGGGGTGTCCTCCAAGCAGGTGCAGTAGAGCTTCTAAGTGAGCTGCTTCTTGGAGGTGGCCATGGTGAGGGACTCTAGAGCCCGGCATGTAGCTGGTTTTCGCTGGAAACTTGAGGTGTGCATTCTGAGAGCTCCTCTTATTTGATAATACAAAAAAAGTATCAAGGGGAGTCGGCATGGCAGTGCCTCTGAACTACAGTATTCCCATGGTTTGAATCTTTTTAAGTCGCAGCCTACCAGACAGCGCAGCTGTCTGGTTTACAAAAGACATCTTGGGGAGTTCCAGAAAGTTGACCTGGGAATACATTCTGCTAGTTGCTTGCCATAGGCTGTGAGGTTTGTAACTCATGTTTTCTGGGTTTCTGTTTGCTGGCTTTATTTGCTTAAGTTTCACCAGCTCGAGTTCGTAACTGCCCATGCTAAAGAGGAGCATGTCGTGAGAGGTGTACCCGTATGGGGTAGTGTACCAATGGTGAAACATTAGCAAGTGTTGTAGAGTCTGCAGGTATTATAAAATATGTATTCCAAGTGACTATAGCATAACCCACCCACACAATTGCCCAATGGCATCAGGACAGTCCCCTTCCCCTGTCCCACATCATCAAACATATAGATGCACAACTGAGATAACTATTAAAAACCAAAAATAAAAAAAAATGTCTCCAACTAATTTGATGGGGTACTAACCTTGGACGATACCAGAGGAGTCCGCATGGGTCTCCATGTACTAAGCATAAGGGTGCCAAGGGCTAGGTGTCCTATATGCCAATTCCTTATGACAGGTAATCAGCACAGTGGGGACAATAGATCCCTTTGCATCAGCACTGATGCAACTCTCGAACGAAGCTCATGCAACTAACCAGAAGTAGGGTTGAGAAGAGATGCCGTGTACATTAGTACCTTTTAGTGGTCCTGCAACATTGTCATATTAGTCTGAGTTAATCTTGTTTCAAAAAGGAGGGGGGCACTACACACCGAATACCAGGGCCCACCTAGGCTGATTACACACCTCTGAGTCATGGGCCTGTACAGGGGGCCTCCTCCCCCCAACCTCCTCCCCCACCACTTCCCTAGCAAGTCCTGCTGCTCTGCACAGCTAACTACCAATGTGCCTACCAATGTGCTGCAGGGCCTAGTCATGCGCTGATAGCTGGCCCTCCCAGCGGAACCGCCCACTGCCAGCTGTGTGTCCCAGCGGCTTCACCCACTCTCATAGCTTTCTGTCCAGTCCACTCATGTGGCAGTTCAATTTTCCCTCTGAAGCCTTTCGATGGGGCCACTGGTGGGCAGATGGTTTCCCACTGTATTCTGAGACCGCAACGTGGCCCGCACTCTTTTGTCTGCCAGGCAGCTGCTTCGCTCACAAGCACATCGCCATGACTGTTCGCCTTGTCGCTGGTTGCTCTCGCAGGGCTAGTTGGGTGCATCAAACAGGATGTGGCTGAGTTGGAAACTGATGATAACATAGTTGATCAAATTTTGACAGATTGTACCCTTCGGCTGCAGGAGTCTCACATAGATGCGGGCAGCTTGCTTGCATGCTCTCTGGCACCCCCGATGCCCCTCTTTTTATCTTTTCTAATTGGAGGACGTCTCCTAATGTTAACCCTTTCTATGAAGGGGGACTACAGCAGGAACATGCAGCAGTGCAATGCTAACATTTGCTTAGAAAAAACATTTGCTGCTAATGGCTACTTACAGCTTTTCATTGCTGAGCACCTCCCAGTCTTTCCATCATCATCAGGAAATAGACAACAGCAGCATGCTTCATCAGCTGTCCAGGCCTTCAAAAGGGAGCACTATTTTCTCTGCGCACACTACCTTGTTGGAGCACCATCATGATTAGCTTAATGACGGGTTGTCTTGCCTGCTCCTAGTTCAGCTATGCATGATTTGTCAAGTTGCAGATTTGTGACATGTGTATAATAGTGTTGGCTTAAGTATCACCTAATAGCTACAAATACAGCTGGGAATCAGCACAAACCTCAGTACATTGTGACCATCCTTTCAGGAAAGGCTGTGGTGAGAATTTCCTACCTCAGCCATATCCCACGCCTTCGTAGACAGCAAGACTATTTGTATGTTTTAGAGTATGGATTAACTGGTTTTGGATATAGACATATTTCACATACACAGTGAGTGTTCATGTGTGTTCTTTCCCATCTGTTTTTATTCAGCTTTTTAAATACCTGAAGTCCCATTAAATAAGTGTAATTTTTGCCCTTCACCATTTTGTCTGCATTGTCTTGATGAACCTTTAACATAGAAGAGGGCATGGTTCAGAATATAACTGCTAATAACCATTGATTGTTAATTTTTTGATACAGGGCAGAAAAAAGATTTGTTGCTGAATCTTCTTGATGTGGAAGAGCACAGCATATTCGATCACGTTCCTCAGTGTAATCCACCGCTTGGAAGTGGTGCTATTAGTTATTAGCTACGAGTTCATAGAGGTGACAACATACTTAAAAAAGTAATTTAATTGACAAACAGAGCAAAGTAATGAAACACAATAAACACTACACTACATATCGGCAGTACAAGGGAGCAATTTAAACGCTTGTAAACCCAACGAGTACCTCCAGCTGATTGTGAGTTTATAAATATCACCAACGAGTATAGGCAAGGTCAGGTGGTGGCACATTATGCGATAAGAAAAATGTAGAAAGTGTAATACATCCAGTATCACCTTATATCTTTTATTGGATTATGTGAATATTACAGGTGGTAGTGTTGGTGTTTTTAATCTTAATATAACATGTATGAGTCATGACCAAGTAGGGAGTCAGATATGAATGGAAGGAACATAGTTGGAAAGTATGTAATAACAACAAACAAGCAATAATCAGAGCTACTGTATTAAATCCATTCTCTAATTTTCTAACTGGGGAGGCTTTTGATGTTGGTATCAGACTAGTTCTTTCCCGGTTTGTGAGAGGCGTTTGCCTCTCATTTTTTAAGGTACACTTAAAGACCACAGAGAGATTTAGGCTGTACCCCAACTGTAAGATGTTTCTTTAGGGAAGTTCATTTGTGATCAGAATTAACTGGTTACTGTTTTTGATGGGAAGTAGTGCACAAGTAAAGAGTCAGCTCGCTTAGTGCGATTTTAGAACAAATTAAACCATTCGAGTAGCATATAGACATGAGGGTCAATGGACAGCAAAGCTGACTGTTGATCAAAGCTAACCAAGTTTCATATCCACTAAATTAAAACCAGTGATTTCAATGAGTATCTGTGACTTAAATGCCTTGGGAGGTGGTAGAAGCTGATACGACGGAGACAACAACTGACTTGGCCCCAGCCCTACCGGCCTGTGTTCAGACTCAAAGAACCTGCATAGCGACGCATCCAGCAGGACCAGCGACCTCTGAGGACTCAGAAGACTGACCTGCACCTAAAGAACCAAGAACCTCCTGAGGACAGCGGCTCTGTCCATAAACAACAACAAAGAAAGCAACTTTAAAGAGACTCTTACTTCCCGCCAGAAGCGTGAGCCTTCACACTCTGCACCCGACGCCCCCGGCTCGAGTTCTGGACAACCAGCACAGCAGAGAGGACCCCCAGGCAACTCCAACAACGTGGACACCCTCAGTCGACCTCCCTGCACCCCCACAGCGACACCTGCAGAGAGGATCCAGAGGCTCCCCCTGACCGTGACTGCCTGGTAACAAAGGAACCCGACGTCTGGACCAAGCACTGCACCTGCAGCCCCAGGACCGAGAGGAACCACCTACCAGAGAAGGAGTGACCAGCAGACAGCCCTTATCCTAGCCCAGTCGCTGCCTGGCCCAAGATGCTCCCCTGTGCCCTGCTTGTATCACCAGAGTGACCCCCGGGTCCCTCTATTGCTTTCAATGCAAAACCCGACACCCACTTTGCACACTGCACTCGGCTGCCCCTGTGCCGCTGAGGGTGTGTTTTGTGTCCTTGTGTGTGTCCCCCCCAGTGCTCTACAAAACCCCCCTGGTCTGCTCCCCGAGGGCGCAGGTACTTACCTGCTAGCAGACTGGAACCAGAGCACCTCTGTTCTCCATAGGCACCTAAGTGGTTTGGGCCCTCCTTTGACCTCTGCACCTGACCAGCCCTGTGTTGCTGGTGCGTTGGCTTTGGGGTTGCCTTGAACCCCGAACGGTGGGCTGCCTATGCCCAGGAGACTGACTGTGTAAGTGCTTTACTTACCTGAAAAACTAACTATTACTTACCTCCCCTAGGAACTGTTGATTTGGGCACTGTGTCCACTTTTAAAATAGCTTATTGCCATTTTTACCAAAACTGTGTGCACTACTGTTTTAAATCAAAGTTCTATACTTACCTGTGTGAAGTACCTTGCCATTTATGTACTTACCTCAAATTTGAATCTTGTGGTTCTAAAAATACATTAAGAAAAAATATTTTTCTATATAAAAACCTATTGGCCTGGAGTAAAGTCTTTGAGTGTGTGCCTCATGTATTGACTGTGTATCTACAACAAATGCTTAACACTACTCTCTGATAAGCCTACTGCTCGACAACAGTACCACAAAAGAGCGAATTAGTATTATCTAATTTTGCCACTATAAACCTCTAAGGGGAACCCTTGGACTTTGTGCACACTATCTCTCACTTTGAGATAGTGTAAGAAAATGGCTCCCTGTTGCAATTACCCCCCACTTTTTGCCTGATACTGATGCTGAGTTGACTGAGAAGTGTGCTGGGACCCCGCTAACCAGGCCCCAGCACCAGTGTTCTTTCACCTAAAATGTACCATTGTTTCCACAATTGGCACACCCCTGGCACACAGATAAGTCTCTTGTAAAAGGTACCAGTGGTACCAAGGACCCTGTGACCAGGGAAGGTCCCTAAGGGCTGCAGCATATGTTGTGCCACCCTTAAGGAACCCTAGCTGCATGAGAATATGCCCCTACAGTGTCTAAGTCCATTCTTAGACATTGTAAGTACAGTGTGGCCATATTAAGTATATGGTCTGGGAGTTTGTCAAAAACGAACTCCACAGCTCCATAATGGCTACACTGAATACTGGGAAGTTTGGTATCAAACTTCTCAGAGTAATAAACCCACACTGATGCCAGTGTTGGATTTATTAAAAAATGCAGACAATTTACCCAATTGTTCAGTGCAGGCCTGACTGGTCTGTGCCAGCCTGCTGCTGAGAGATGAGTTTCTGACCCCATGTGGTGAGGGCCTTTGTGCTCTCTGAGGACAGAAACAAAAGCCTGCTCTGGCTGGAGGTGCTTCACACCTCCCCCCTGCAGGAACTGTAACACCTAGCAGTGAGCCTCAAAGGCTCAGGTTTCGTGTTACAATGCCCCAGGGCACTCCAGCTAGTGGAGATGCCCGCCCCCTGGACACAGCCCCCACTTTTGGTGGCAAGTCCAGGGGAGATAATGAGAAAAACAAGGAGGAGTCACCCACCAGTCAGGACAGCCCCTAAGGTGTCCTGAGCTGAGGTGACCCCTGCCTTTAGAAATCCTCCATCTTGGTTTTGGAGGATTCCCCCAATAGGAATAGGGATGTGCCCCCTCCCCTCAGGGAGGAGGCACAAGGAGGGTGTAACCACCCTCAAGGACAGTAGCCATTGGCAACTGCCCTCCCAGACCTAAACACACCCCTAAATTCAGTATTTAGGGGCTCCCCAGAACCTAGGAAACTAGATTCCTGCAACCTAGGACGAAGAAGGACTGCTGACCTGAAGCCCTGCAGAGAAGATGGAGACACCAACTGGTTTGGCCCCAGCCCTACCGGCCTGTCTCCCCACTTCAAGAGAAACTGCAACAGCGACGCGCTCCCCAGGGTCCAGCGACCCCTGAAGCCTCAGAGGACTACCCTGCATCTAAAAGGACCAAGAACTCCCGAGGACAGCGGCCCTGTTCCAAAGAAACAAAAACTTGCAACAAAGAAACAATTTTAAAACGACTCAACGTTTTCCGCCGGAAGCGTGAGACTTTCCACTCTGCACCCGACGCCCCCAGCTCGACCAGCAGAGAAACAACACAACAGGGAGGACTCCCCGGCGACTGATACCCTGTGATTAGCCAGAGTTGACCCCCCTGAGCCCCCCCAGCGACGCCTGCAAAGGGAATCCAGAGGCTCCCCCTGACCGCGACTGCCTGCTTCCAAGAACCCGACGCCTGGTAAAGACACTGCACCCGCAGCCCCCAGGACCTGAAGGATCCGACCTCCAGTGCAGGAGTGACCCCCAGGCGGCCCTCTCCCTTGCCCAGGTGGTGGTTACACCGAGGAGCCCACCCCTTGCCTGCCTGCTTCGCTGAAGAGACCCCTGGGTCTCCCATTGAAACCTATTGCAAACCCGACGCCTGTTTTCACTCTGCACCCGGCCGCCCCGTGCCGCTGAGGGTGCACTTTTTGTGCTGACTTGTGTCCCCCCCCGGTGCCCTATAAAACCCCCCTGGTCTGCCCTCCGAAGTCGCGGGTACTTACCTGCTGACAGACTGGAACCGGGGCACCCCCTTCTCCATTGAAGCCTATGCGTTTTGGGCACCACTTTGACCTCTGCACCTGTCCGGCCCTGAGCTGCTGGTGTGGTAACTTTGGGGTTGCCCTGAACCCCCAACAGTGGGCTACCTTGGATCCAACTTTAAACCCTGTAGTTGGTTTACTTACCTGCAAAACTAACAAATACTTACCTCCCCAGGACCTGTTGAAATTTGCACTGTCTAGTTTTAAAATAGCTTATTGCCATTTTTGCCAAAACTGTACATGCTATTTTGCTGATTCAAAGTTCCTATGATACCTGAGAAAAGTACCTTTCATTTGAAGTATTAATTGTAAATCTTGAACCTGTGGTTCTTAAAATAAACTAAGAAAATATATTTTTCTATACAAAAACCTATTGGCCTGGAATTGTCTTTGAGTGTGTGTTGCCCATTTTTTGCCTGTGTGTTTACAACAAATGCTTAACACTACCCTCTGATAAGCCTACTGCTCGACCACACTACCACAAAATAGAGCATTAGAATTATCTCTTTTTGCCACTATCTTACCTCTAAGGGGAACCCTTGGACTCTGTGCATGCTATTTCTTACTTTGAAATAGTACATACAGAGCCAACTTCCTACAGATAGTATATACAGAGCCAACTTCCTACAGCCCCTGTAGCATAGGGGGGGCCCATCCATTTAGAGGGCACCCCCATTGAGCCCAAGACAAATTAATATCTATGTAATCGGGGAAAGACCAGGCCCTTCATCACATTCTGCAGACAGGCCTATCATTTTGAGTTACACCACTTCATTTATTACGAGCCAATTGACTTTACGAAGGGCAGCTCCAAACAAAATATATTTACTGAAGAAAAAAACAAAGATTAAAGGGATGTTATAGTTCGGTGAAGATGTCAGTTAAAATATACCGTTTTAAACAAAGATACTGAAATTCACCAGTTATAATTATCTTAAGGAACTATATATTATGCCCTAAAGTAACTATAACTTGTTCCCCCGCCATTGCCAATGTGTCATTAATGGCATAATTTTCAATGTTGCAGTGATGTCATCAATCTTGTCATAAAAAATTTCATGAGTGCTGTAATATATGAGTTAAAAGCAGTGCACAGTGAGGGATTGAGTTACAGTTAGAGGAACAAGGTATAGTTACTTGAGATAACTAGAAACTGATGAATGCCAGTGGTGTTGTTTGTTTAAAATGTTTTCAATTATATTTTCACCTAATTATGATGTCCCTTTAACCTTTGTTTTTTCAGTGAATTCATATGTTTTTTAATGCAACGTTAACACATTATTACAATTCCTAACTATAATCTTACTTTAACATTTGGTTTTTTTTTCAGTAAATTTCTGTTTTTTAAAATGTAAAATAGGATGGCCATCACCGTGTGTGTACCTCCTAGCTGGTACCCAGGGCTGCATTGTAGGGCTGGGTGCAGGGCCTGCAACCAATCCTCCACTAGTGCCCAAACCCCTCACTGCACATAACCTTTGGCTGTGCACAGCATTGTGTTGGGTGCAGGCCCTGCACACAACTCTCCACTGTTGCCCAACAACCACATCTCAAGACCTTTGGCTATGCTGGGCGCAGGGTAGGGCACACCTGTTGGCTTGCACGGCTATGCAGTGTTACAATGTAAAGGGTTTTCTTTTTAGTAAGGCAGATCTACTGACTTTGCCAAAGGTTCAGATCACCAAAATATAAAAAGTTGGCATATTGGCTTTAAGAAGGGATCAACATATTAACATATATAAAGCACACCTATTATCTTTGTCAAAGAGTCACCGTTTATTATAATCAGATGTACATTACGTAAAAATGATTGTCATAAAAAAAAAAAAACATTATTAAAAAGATCAACATCTTCGAGTCTTTCTTTTACCAATTTTCAGGCCATAAAGTGCAGCTATCGAAGCCACCGCAAGCAGGCTCTGCACTCCAGCTGAAGGGCATACAGCTCCATCTCAAAGTGCTTTAAAATATATGGTAAGCTCTTCTGGGGTCATGAATTTAATGACCCAGGAGACGTACTGTGTTTTTTTTTAAAACAGTTGTTGGGGTGGTGCTGCACTCCCTCCAGCCCACCACAACATTATAAAAATGCTTGGTGGTGCACCTGTTCCTTCAAGAGGCAGTGCGTCAGACCGCTTGGTGCTATATAGGAATTCGAAGCAGCACTGACCTGTATATGTCACACCCAGCAGGAGCGATGTTCTGAATTGCAATCTTCAAATGCCCAACTGTGCTAACACTGATTAGTGTATCTGTATGTCCTAGATGCTGGACTGAAGATGCAAACCTCCTACATATGCTGTAGTTGTGCCCCTCCCTGTCCTCTTATTGGACAGAGGTAACCAGCTCGCTTAGGTCCCTAATGGACAAACAATATTGGGACACTGCAGACCACTGCATACGGGGATGATATCCAAAACCTAAAATGTCCAAGACTGAAATACGCTTTATCGATTTGTCTCTCCTAGGGGCTATGTGACATATCACAAGGCTATGGAAATCGCCCACTCCACCTCTTATTTTGAGTTGTCATGAAGAGGAAACAAAATGGGGCTCCGCAGAGGGACTGGCGCTTCTTAGAGAGGAATATGGAGCACTACGCAAGAGACCCATATCCATGACTTGGGACGCCCTTTTAGAACAGTTCATAGCACGGACGGAAGACGACAGTTACGTTTTGCAGAGTACTCTCAAATCTCACAGGAGCATGTATGATATCCTCTGACCCAGTGCTTTAAATAGGCCGGTACTCTCCGGTACTGAGTACCGGCACTTTTTTATTTTGAGAGGGAGAGTACCGGCATATCTCAAGAAAAACGTAATACTTTTAATTGGAGAGTACCGGCACTTCTCAGAAACAAGCAGGTACTCTGGTACAGAGTACCTGCACTTCTATTTTTCCATTTAAAGCACTGCTCTGACCAACTATCAATATTAGCCATCACACCAAGTCAAATGCAGGACACACTTTATTTTTACATGTGCTTTTTATATACCTTAACTGTAATGAAGATTACAGGTTGCTACAGTGCAAATGTTAAGATGTGGGGGGAGGGGAAGAGTTGAGTCAATGTCTTCATTATTATTGTTACGTTAAATTAATTAACATATGAAGTTAATATCAGCAATGATTGTACTTAAGTCATGTTTATTTACAAGAATACTTGCTACAAGTGCACATGGAAGAGAATGTGTCTAATGATGTAACTTTAACAGGAGATGTAAATAATACAAAGACATGATGATATTGGTAACTTAGAATTAAAATTTAATAAAATAAGTTGTTTTTTTAACCCTGATGAGTGTAAGAATGACCCACCAGGAGAAATCACTGAAGGGAAAGGGGGAAAGAAAGCAAGGTCAGTGGGTGGAAGAGAAACTGCTTGGGTGGCAGCCCTGGGTCTGCCACTGTCTGCTGTCTGGGATGCTGGCTTGCGGAATGCTGTGCTGTGTACCAATGGAAGGATCAGTACGTGAGATATGGGTGGTCCTGGAAAAGAGAGAGGGAAGTAAAAATATGCAAGACGCTACTGGTGGGCTTCTGTATAATAACCTATAACATGTATATTCTATACTTGGAGCAGGGTAAATAATGCATTGTTCTGAAACTGAGTGGAAAGAGCTGCATCGTAATGCTTTGTCGAAGAATCCCAGACAAAACCGAGGTGGAGACAGGTAAGCAGAGCTCGGGACACAGCGGAAGATCTTAACATCAGTGCGTAGGAAAAGCCTAAAACTCGTAGTCGAAGCCCAGCACAGGATAAGTAGGTTCCTGGAAACACTCACTAACTCACACTATAGCCCTTTCCACACACACTACTGCACACATTCCAGAATGAAAATAAATGCAAGGCCACATGGCACGCTGATTAACTGTTGGGTTTAGTAGGGCCTTAAGGACTCTTGAGGTCCAGTATACACAGGAATAATAAGGCTCATTCATAAAGGCTCTTGGTAATAAGGCTCTTTCTCTCACATACTTATATCAGTGTTGGGAAGCAAACCCCTCCCCCCCAGCTACCCCCCCCTCCCCAATGCAGAGCTGCGTGTTATAAGATGGATTTTCCAAGCACTAGCTCAGTAGCTTAAAAGTCTTGCAACTATGTTTTAAGTGGAAGTCTTTCTCTTTAATACATGCCCCTGATGCACATGTGCACTTTGTTATGTGTTCTACTTAGCTTTTCCTTTGTTTTCGCGGGATAGTATTCAGCACGTAGCAGCCATTAACCGGGAAGGAGGCCGATGCAGCAGTGATGTGGACTGGAAGGAAGTTCTGCCATGAAGCAGAATTGAGGGAAGCTAATGCTGCCGATTCACATGCCAGAGCTGATTGTCAAGTAAGGACCTAAGATGGCCTCTGGGACTTCCTGTCTTGTGCGACAGGGAACCACCAATAGGGTGGTTCCCCCTCATTGTCTGCCAGGAAGTGCAGCCGGGCCCTGCGCCTGTGTGGCATGTCTGCGGGCGTGGCTTTAGCCGATAGGAGCCCATAAGGGGCCTAATGGTGACCAAGACCAGGCAGCTCTTGACAGACCAATAGGATCCAAAAATATAACCAAAATGTTATTACAGGGCAATATGGGGGAGGCTCCTTGTTTCGGCCAGTGAATAATAAATTAGAGGCTCCTGTTGCTCATTTATTATTCATTTTTTTGTATTTTATATATATGTTTTTGAGTGCCCCAGTGCCTGCCTGGGGCACCCACATCTTTTCATTTTTTTTTTTTTTTTAAGTGGTGGCTGTGGCGGGATGCCCAACGCTTAGTGGGCACCTTTGTGTTTTTTTTTAATTACTTGGTGCCCCAGAGCATCTATAAGAAGTTATAATCTTGGAGGTTGTAGTGGGAACCCCAGGGCACCCGCAGCCCCTGCTGGCTCTCAAGCCACCACTGTGGCAGGAGCCAGCCACCTTTTGATTTTTTGATGAGTGCCCCGGTGACCACCAAAGAAACCCTCAATCCTGCCTTTCTTGAGGGCTGCTGGGGGGGATCTCCAAGGCCCCCCCAGGCCACAGCCAATTTCCTGGCCAGTACCATACTATGTGCTGCTGGGAGCCGGCCCCATTACTTTGCTCCTGTGCAGGTGAGAACAGCTGTTTTCTGAGTTCCTACCTGGGCAGGAGCAAATATATATTCCCTACCTTGAAGAGTGAAGGCAGGGAATAGATTTCCCACCCTATTTCTATTCCTTGCCCACACGCTTTGGGGCAGGAAACCACAGTGTTCTGGGGGTATGGGGTGCCTTTGGACACTGCGATAGAGCTAGTGCCCTGCAGCTGATCTTCAGAGAAGGGGGGACCCATGTATGCCCCTCCACACAAAAAATACACTAACCCCAGGAAACAATGAATGCGAAAAACACATTTTGAGACCTCACCTATTTCTCGGCCCCCTGCTTGACATATCACCTGAAGCTTTCCAGGAAGGAGTTGAGGTTGATGATTCTTTTTCTTTTAAAGTTTCATGAAGATTCGTCAAACAGTGCCAAAGTTATAAGCAAACCAAAAAATCCTTTCCTGGTCCCAGCTATAACTTCCCAGAAGCATTGTGAGATATATATATAAAACCTACTGCCGGTCACCAGTAGGTAGCTATAGTTAGGACCTAGGCTCTGATTTATACTTTTTTTGCATCACATTACCATCATTTTCTGATGCAAAAGCGGCGCAAACTTACAAAATATAATTGTATAAATCAGGGTCCTACTTTCCGTAGGAAGAGCATTTTTTGATTTGCCAATAACTGGTGGCGCTTGACGAATCTTTACGAAATTTTCAAAATGTTGACTTTATTTGGTTCAGATGTTGTCTTGAAAGTTTTGGGGTGATCCGTCAAGTGGGGACTGAGAAAAATGAGGGGGGGGCCAAAACACGTTTTCCCCATTCATTATTCTAGAATCTTTAGACACACCTACAGCTCGAACTGCTGAGCGGAATTACACAAAATTTGGCAGGAAGCTAGATCTTGGTAAGCATATTGTGCTTTTTGTGATTTGGTGCAAATATGTTCAGTAAGTAGATTTTGAGTTACTTAAGGTTAAAAAAAGATAGATATATAGGGTTGGGGGAATGCAGATCCGGATCCACGGATCCTGACTGGAATCCGCGTATCCAGGGGAACAGCAAGACCTTGATTGTCTGGCCGCAACCTGACAGAAAAGTAGTGCCCATCATTTTTTTTGGCGCATCGGTTGCAAAAGCACATAAGGAGTCAGGATACAGGACTTCTGACCCCATAGGATTATTAGAGGGGTTTGATCTGATTCACAGATCCAGAGAATTTTTTTATTTTTTTTTAAACACCCACTACATCTAATCTCATGCTGAACACGGGTGAAGGCTATGCGCAGCTTGGTTTGGTTGCATGCACAGGGGTTGGCCACCGGGTCTGACCATAGGCCAGGCCCTGCGGCCAACCCCACCACGCGCGGTTATATTTACATGTGTGAGTGTTAAAAGAAATATAGAAATTCACTGAAAAAAAACAAAGGTTACAGGGACGTTATAGTTAGGCTCTGAATTTACTTGCACAGAACTATAGAAGTAGTTATAGTTAACTCACTCAAGTAACTATAACTCTCCCCTTTGCCGTGCACAGCTAATTACTCCACATATTACACAATTGACAACACCTTCTATGGCATCATTGGTATTATCACTGCAACATTTGCAATAAAATTATGGATGAGTGTGCATGGAAGGGGCGTGAGCTATAGTTACGTAGTTACGTTAGGGAGTGAGCAATTGTTATTTAAGTTAACCATAACTATAACTGCTCAGTTTCTATGGTTTTGTGCGAGTACATTCAAAAACTTACTATAATGTTCCTGTACCCTTTTTTTTCCAGCTAATCTCTATCTCTCTCTCTCTCTCTCTATATATATATATATATATATATATATATATATATATATATATATATATATGCTTTCCTGACATTTCAACGTTGGAGAACGCTCATCCAAATAAGTTGGGGCTCGTGAGCGGACGCCAGTGCTGGACACTGTATCGACCACCACTGCACGTATCAGCGGACAAAACAAGCTACTCCAGCTAGTGTAAATACTCTGGCCAGTTTTTTAGTCACTTTATGGGACATTTCCTATAGTGAGCAGTCATATTCCTATATTATCTCTATATTACAAACACTGTTAGGACCCATATTACCACTGCGTCTTTCTCTAACAGTAGGATTTATCCTTGCTATATCATGCATTTTGTCCTGTTTATTGGACTTGGTCTTTTGAGATAATTGCTTTAATAATTATGTCACAACCATAATTATGATTATATACATGATGTGCACTCCTTACAAACTGACCACATATTCAATCGACATTATATCTTCAAGATCAATATGGCCGACGTTCTTTCCATCTTTTCGAACGACATCTTCTTATACAGAATTATTAACATGGAAGAAGGACCTTGTCTGAGCTCCATTTCGTGATGAAAAGAGTGAAGGGACTCATGCGAGAATTCCACTTTTTTCTGTGCATAACATAAAGATCGAAGTAGGACTTGGTTTATAGTCACATGTCATATATAAATAGTGCTATATTCTGAAGCGGCTTTTCTGCATTCAATATGGGGCCCATTTATAATGCAGCGACTCTGACTCCAGGATTATTCCTAGGATTCCCGTACCTTAAATCCAGGTAAGGGATATCAGGCTTATCTAAACCAATACATACTCACTCTATTCAAATTAGAAGCGTGTTTCATGACCCCTAACAACATCGTACCCTTTTATTATTGAAGACTTATGTCTCCGGGTACAACAATTACATGAATGACAAGTCTCACACTGTTCTGTTATATAACACATTATCCTGATAATACCAATAAACCTTTTCTGTAATACCCATTTGGGAAACCAAATTACATGCAACACATTTATGTATATTTTTGGGCTGTTATCTTCTTTGACAAACAACTGTATTTCTGCATTGAATTGTTATAGGATATATACTGTTAATTATATTATTATTATGTCTTGCTCCATCCCACTAACAACCTGTTTGTACAGTTAATTCCGCAGTTAGTCAATGAATATTACATTTCTTGTACCTAGATCATCCACATTTAAAAATGAACTTAGTGAGATGAGTAACCCAATGGTATGATGCTTTTCGATTACAATTATTACGATAGTTTCGTTTGACTAACTCACCATGATCACTACTCAACACTTATGTGGTTCTTCTATTTAATTGTACAGTGCCAGCCCCATTCTTGTTTCTTTTTTGGTTTTGGATCTTTTGATCTCACTCTTCAATGAAACTTTTCCACTTTCAACACTTCTCCTATTTGACTTATTGCTATATCTTCTTATCTTTCACAACTTATGGATCTGGTTATGGGACTATCACTTATTCGAGCTCACTACCCATCACCTCTTTCCCTTTCTTTTTTCCTTTAGCATACCTATAATCTTGCACCACTGGGTTGTACCTCTGCATGGTTCTTACCACTATTTTAGCTTATGAATCCAGACAACCCTTTTTTTCTGATCTACTATCTATTATCACTTGCAGCCATGAAAAAGCCTAGGTGAACACACAACATGGGGCGAAACACGTGTCGGCTGTTTCTTCTTGTGATCTTCAGAACAATTCCAATGCTTGGAATCAATTAATACACTTGAATCAAATATGAGAATCTGATGGATTATTGCCTGCTTGCAACTTGTAATTCCATTACAACTTTATAAATGATCTAAGTGGGTTCTCAACTCTTGTGCTTTCTGATGATTATTCTTTCGGGGAAAATCTGGTCTGAACCCCCACTTGATTACCCACTATTTAAATCAACAAATCTGGGCAACTGTTGAGGAGGGGAGAATTGGACCTTGGTTACTTGTGCTCCAGCTAGTGTATTGTAGCCAATATTTGATTTGGCAGTGAATCCAAATAATGTGTTTCAACCTCAAAAAGTCTTCGTCACATGACCTGGTTGATAATTCCATTCTATTTAACAGCATCATCGTGTTAACATAAAGTGTGAAAAAGTGAAACGAGTGAATAAAAGTGAAAAAAAGGCTCGACGTTTGGGCACCTGTGTTCAGTACAAAATCAAATGGATAAATTTCTGTTCTGCATTACCTAATCTATTCATCATATTGTATTTACATTTGTCACCATCATTTGTTAAATTATCATTTTATGAGCACTTCCTTCAATTCATTTCTCTAGCTTTCAATAACCACACCAACCATTAAACAACAGTTTGGACAATTTTGTCAAGTTGCAGACATTAAAATAAATCAATTCACCATTTAAAACATTATCCTGAGGTTTTGTAGGCTCTAAGCAGCCATTGTGATCTATCGCAGTTCCAACCATCTTTATAGCTCTAGTAGCTTCATGAAAAACGGTCCACATTGGTCACAACTCCATTCTCGTAATTCCCATTGGGTAATCATGCAATCTCTTGTGCTGCAAACACATAACAATCCTTGTCAAATGGGATGTATTCATCAACAATAAAGCTACAAGTATATTTTCATAACATTCAATGTATCGCACCCAGATGGCTCCTCCCTGCATGCGCTCCATTTTATCTGTAAAAAGAAATAATGAAAAATAATATCCATAACAAAGTAATAAATTCGAACCCAGCGTATCCTTCTCTTGAGTCATCTTTTACCCTTTTAGTCACATAATTACAATAGGCAATTACAGATCATACACATCTATGTGGGTGTGGGAAGTCTCATCGTGTTTCATTTGATCCCTCTCATTACAGGTGTACAACCAGTTTCTCATCTCTGTTCAACCCTGCTGGTGATAAGCACCCAGGATCCAGGACAAACATGAATTCCTACCCACGGAGGGATGTTACCCTGTTCCATCCTCCAGGGTGTTTAGTCACTGTGTCAGTTCCCCAAAAAATGGCTTACTTCCAATCTCCCTCATGCTTTTCATTGAAATGTTCTGCTGTGTTGTAGCTCTGATCATTGGTGGTTATTGCTTACCAGTGCTGTCGGATGTGTTTTTTACTACTGGGATAGTAGTTGAACCAATATACCACTTGTCACACGACCATACAATAACATATACAACTAAATCTAGTTTAAATGTGATATGCTTTGTTATCCGTCCCATTTTGTGGATGTGAGGTAATGTTACCTCATTGCACTGACTACAACGTTTGAAACCCTTTCCCTGTTTCCCCCAATTTGGCTGTCTAGGTGTGAAAACACTGTGGACTAACAAGTCCTTTAGAGATGTATTGCTTTGGAAAGTCACAGAGGGATGTGTACCCACCTTATTTTTTAAAATAGGGTCATGCGACAAAATGTCCCATTTATTCTGAAGTATCTTTTTAAATCTATATAATTTCTGTGTAAATTTTGTGATGAAGAAATATGGTTCATTCTCATGTGTGGTTCTCAGAGTGGCTGGCCTAAATAAAGCTTCTTCCCTGTTCACTTTGTTGGCACGTATACTTGCTAGTGTCAGTGCCTTATTGGAGCAACCCCTCAGTTTGGATATTTTGATCATCGCTTTCTTGGTTCTACAATAACCCTCCTCAGAGCTACATTTACGCTTTGCCCGGAGAAAACCAATGAACGGGATACTCCACCTAAAATTGGGTGGGTGATTACTTGATCCATATAAAATAGAATCCCATGCTGTGTCCTTCCTGAAAAGTTCTGTCACTAGAGTCTTGTTTTTTTTTTTTTTAATAACCAAATTTGTATTATTTTCATTAATACAATAACAATGTGTCACATTTGCATAGTTGCAGATGTCAAGCATAAAATATGTATACCTGGTACAGCCATTAGAGCCCAGACTTTCTACATACAACATTGAGACAATCGATAAAGCTAATATTGTCCACTGTATTGTTCAGCCCATCTATATTTGTGTTGACTCTAAACCAGACTGAATATTCCACAGTTATCGAGACCATACTTCTGTGGGTATCCACGAGTCCTACATACCAATCGTTCCATGTGGATGCACCAGTCCACCCCTCGCTTCCACTGCACGAGTGGAGGTGGACCGCTCGCCATCCACTGCACTGCAATATCCCTCTTCGCCGCCAGTATGGCTGTACCCAGCAAGGTTCTCTCTGCCTGCAACTTCCCCTTCCCCTCCATGACCCCCAAGAGGACCACCAAGGAGGAAGGTTCTATTGTGTAACCCAACACCATGGAGAGTTCACTTAATAACTGCTACCAATATTGTGCAATGACTGGGCAGCTCCACACCACATGGAAAAAATCAGCAGACGAGCAAGTACAATAGTTACATAGCGGGATGACCAAAGATGGGCACAGTGCAATCGTTCAGGTATTAGGTAATCACAATGCAAGTAATATAGTTGCACCAGTCGCAGCCCGGATGAAATAGTAATTTCACGAGGTGCCATAAGGGCGTCCCTCCAGTCCGCATCTTCCAGTGATCCCAGCCATGCCTCCCAACGGGATCTGAGGTGTTGGAGGGGACCAGCTGAATTCAGTATCAGAGACCTATATATTTGGGAAACTCTCCCCTTACCACCTCTTGCAACCACTTCCCCTGCCATAGGGGTGTGTGTGGTGTAATTTTCCCCCACCATCCTGTGCGGCGATGTGCGGCACGCCACCCCGCAAACACCTTCCTGGTGATCTCCGTAATACTGTGGTAGATGGGACAGCCATAGAATCGGTCCAACATGTGAGAAAACCCCATCAGTGTTAGTTCTAAACAATAGGCCGGATCAGCCCAGCCCCCGTAAACCATTCATAGATTATCAAATTTGGGACGACAAGTAATAGAAGTAGGGATTTCACAATACCCATGCCACCCTCATAGGGGCTGTGTTGGCATGTATCCCAGTTGAGACGCTGTCTTTTGTCGTGCCATCCAAATTTCCCTGAACCAGTGACTCGGTATGCTAATGGGAAGATTGTGGAAAAGATTAAAAAATCTAGGCAGCACTCACATTTTGTATAGTGCAATATGGCCCGTATCATTTAAGGGAAGGGAGTGCCACTTTTTGAAATCCGCCCCAACCCTGCGTGCAGTCAGGGTAATATTGGAGGCCCAGGTCATAGATGTGTCTAGGGCAACCTTAATGACTAAATATGTGAAGCTAATGCACCGGATGGGAATAGTCGACTGCCAATCAATGACATCCTGACACCTTGATATATGTACGAGAAGGGATTTTTTACGGTTCACCTTGAGACCCAAAGCCTCTGCAAACAAGCTTAGGCAGTGAAGGCAACGGGAACTGCTTTCAGCTGGAATCAATATGTATAATAAAACATCGTCTGCATAAAGGGCGATGTGGTCTTCATCACCCACAGGCCGCCTCCAGCTGGTGTATAGTGGGTCACTGCGTAGCAGGCATGCAAGAGGACCTATGGCCAAGGCAAAAAGGAGGGGAGACAGGGGACAACCCTGCCTTGTCCCTCTACATATGGTAAAGGCCTCCAACAGTGTTCCATTAACAAGAACACAGGTGGTTGGTCGCTCATATAATAATTGGACCATGCGCCAGTATTCATCATAAAAGCCGGCCTTACTGAGTAGCTGGCCTAAGTAATTACAGACCACAGTATTAAACGCTTTCTTAAAGTCTATCAGGAGTAAAGCCAACGATTTGTGGAGTCTGTGACAATGAGCCAATGAAACATGTAGACGCCATAGACAATGTCTTGTGCCACGAGTTGGTATAAAGCCATACTGGTCCAAATGAATCAAGGCACCCAAAACCAGATGGAGCCGGTTTGCCAGAACAGTGGCATATATTTTTATTTCCCCATTAAGTAAAGAAATCAGACGATAGTCTGCATAGGAGATCAACAGGGTTGTGTTTTTGGTAGAACCACTATCATGGCTTGATCGAGATAGTGGGGGAAGGCGGCCAATGTCACTGCCTCTTCATATAATGTGTGCAAAAGGGCAGCAAGTACATCTCTAAATTTTGAGTAAAACTCAGTACGGAATCCGTCTGGACCAGGAGTTTTTCCAGTCTTGAGAGACGAGATGGCGTCCCCGATCTCCTCTCCTCTATGGAGATAGGTTGGTCCAGTACTAAACGCTGAGTGTTGGTAAGACAAGGCATGATGATCTCTGTGAGAAGTGGCGTTTCTAGTTCTGAGGCAGATTTTAGTGCCGCTTTATATAAAGTGGCATAATATTGTGTAAACTTATCCGCTATTTCTTAGGATGAACTTTGGGGAGACCCTGTAGAGTCTCTGACTTCAGGTATGATCAGGTTTGCCAAAGACTTATTGGCGAGCCAATAGAGTCGTTTACTATTTTTAGCTCCCCATCCATATATCCGTGCCTGGGAGGCACTCAAGGTCTGTCTCGCTGCCTCCAGTGAGTGGGCTCGGATTTCCACTCTGATCAGTGTGAGAGCTCTATCCACACCACTGTGCTGGTTGCCTACAATTCGGGTTTCTAGCTGCAGGGCAGGGACCTCCAAGCAGGGTATACATGCTCCCTTGACCCTCTCCTCACATGCAACCCACAGCGTTCCAGCTGCTTGGACCATGTCATAATTAGCTACAAAATAGGAACTGAGCTCTGTGTGAATATTGTCAACAAAATGGTCATCTTGTAACAGCCATGCATTGAAGCGCCACAAGGTACGTCAGGTTGAGTCAGATGCACCAGGAGCAGGGCATGACCTGAGATGCCACTAACTAATATACAGACTAGGGATACCGACAATAGGTCCGTGGCCGGCATCAATATCATATCAATATGTGCGTGAGTATGGTTTGCCGCTGATGTATGTGTATACTGTTGGGTCTTAGAGTGCCAAGTACGCCATACGTCACAGAGACCAAGGCCAGCTATCCATTTATAGAGAGAAGTGGAACAACGTTGTCGCACCTCAGATGGGAGTCCTGTAGCATCCAGGGCAGGGTCCAGGACCACATTCTTATCACCAGCTATAATAGTGAGGCCTGGAGGCATCTGAACCACTATGTCTGTAAGTGTGCGTAAGAATGGATAAAGTGCCATAGGTGGGGCATAGGCACAAACAAAGTTGAGTGGGTGGCCTTCTGACATTCCTATCAGAGCCACATATCGTCCCTGGGAATCCAGCCACGATAAGTGCACTACCATCGGGAAGCCACAGTGCAGAAGTATCGCCACCCCTCAGGATCCCAGTGTGAAGCCTGCGTAATACATGCGATCAATCCCATATTGTGCGAGGAACGGACAGGAAACACCCATCAAATGCGTTTCCTGCAAGAAAATAATGGAAGCATGGAGTTGTAGTGTGGATTGCAGCACTGTTGCTAGTTTACTTCAATTTAGTAGTTCATTCACATTCCATGAAAGTACCATCTATGGGGCCATAAAGTGGGTATCACAACACAGTGAACTGGATCAAAGTGTGAATTGGTAGTAAGAAGGAGCCAGCTCCCATGGTAAGACACAGAATAACTAATCCAGAAGGGGTCTTCCAGCAACTTTATAAAGACTATGCAATGTGACAACCTGGAAAAAAACAGGGAAAATAGTTCTTGAGTGGATAAGCATGCAGAAAGCTCATCCAAAACAACCCAACTCCTCCCTTATCTCTTCCCCCCCCAAATGAAGAAGCATCTGTCACCCCCACACAATCCCAACAGAAATTAAGACTGAAAACTTTCAATACGATGTGGCGTGGTGGACCCCTCCAAGTTGTAGGATAAACATGGTGTCATGCCCACCATTTCAGACCCAGCAGCTTAATCCCCAAGGGTGGTATTGAGTCATAGCATGGGTGTTTGGCTTAATTTTTCCCCATTTCATGCTGAGTCATGAATCCCACTTCTGCACCTGGACAGGAATCTCTGTGATGTGGGGATAACGGTGGTGATGGCCCCAAACTCAGCGAGTGTGAGTCCTGCTAGTTCCTCTCATGTCATCTACAGGATATAGGTTGGGAGCGCTTGGACTTTCCGAGTCTCTTCCCTTTCAATTGGGATGGACCTGCTTGGGCCGGGTGTGAAAAGGAAAGCAATCCAGCATTGCCCTGGAGATGTTACTCCTCAGCCAGTAACAAATAAATGGGCTTTTCCTTCACAGATAACCTTAAGGCGAGCCAGGAACAATAGCATATATGACAATTGCATTGATCTTAATTTCTGTTTCACATGTTGATAAGAGCAGCGATGTCTTAGGACCTCTTGTGAGTGTTCTGGCTATTTTAGTATTTTGGAGTTTTGAATTCGTAGGTCCGCCTGCACACGTGCTTCTTTCAAGATCGAATCTCAGTCTCCTCCTTGGGCTGTAGTCGGAGTTGTAAACTTGTCAATTCGTGCTTGGGAGAATGGAGGTTTTGGTTGCCTGTCTTTACCCATCCTGGGTTGTTTGTTAACAGGTGTAATCAGATTAGCGTAAAGTTCATCTTCCAGTGACGGCCAGATCACCGGAGAAGATCAGGTGCAAGTGCCCACAGCACCCCTCGCAGTGATGGTCACCTGTTAGGCCCACAGATCAAAGTGTCAAGTTGAATGTAATTGCATGCCAGTCCATGTCAATTTTGTTTCATTGCCAATAAGCGTGGGGAAGCCAGTAGCCCAGGCAGTGCGCTGCTGAGGGAAAACAACTGTAGATCAACGGCGCACAGGTCTGGATGAACCTCACCAAGCATCATTAGTCAACTAGTCAGCAGCAACTCAGTCACAGAGAGTGCAGGGCATACCTGTCAAGAGGTCCTGGTCGTAGCCTGTGATGTCAGTGTTTTCAGCCAGAATCTTCCATCCCGCAAAGGAGGCCCACTTTCCAATCTGCCCTCTGTGAGGGAGCCCACACATGGTGTCAACCGCAGAATGGAAGGTTTCTAGTTAGACCCCTGCAGTGGCGCACCTCAAAGGCTCACATGATTTTCCATGCGGCGACCACCGCTTCACAACCCAGGGCCTCCAACAGGAAAGTCGGCCACTTCATTCAGTTCAGTTCGCCCTGGTGGCCAAACCACCCTAGTGGTCGCGCCCGGGCACGCACACCTCAGGACACCCACATACACATTCTGGACTTGGAGGTCAACAATAGATTGAAGTATTCTCCAACAGACAGTTTTGTGACAACACTATAGGTCATCTAGGAGTGTTGGTTCAGCTGTCATGAATTTTAGGCAATCAATGCAATGTAGGTATACTGTGTTAGAAACTGCATTTTATCCCAGCTGAGCAGCTGGTTACTGTACTATTCTTTGAGATACCCTGGAAATCTTTGTTGGAGATTTGTATAGTATGCTTTGTCAACTTTTTCATAGCATTATCTATCACTCAGTTGCCTTTATGCTTCCTTAACTTAGTTTTCCCTAGACCTAAGAACCGCATTTCTGTTTTTCCAGAAGTCAATGGTTATGTTTAGATTTTACAGTTCTCTCACTATGTCTCATGTTATACATTCAAGAAGAATATTTTGAAATCTCATACACCCTTTCAGAGGTACTTTTTTAGGAAAAATGTCTCTCTCAATTGAGTCCTCATTTTACTGTGCAATTCAAAACCCAAAGGTAAACTTTAAGAACAAAGAAGAGTTTAAAAATATTTTTGTATCTTTCATACACGATATATAGAGTGTAATAAAATCAGTAGTACCTAAAATTCATGGTTCATCGTTCTCTGACCCTGTTGTCAGGACAGGACGCTCCCCCGCCGCGCAGCGCACCCTGCAGGTGCCCTGTCCCTGACTGCCGCTGCTGCCTGAGTTCGAGGCCCTCCTCCACCCGCAGGCCCCCGCCTGCGCCTCATCCCTGGTGGCCCAGTGGTGGGCAGTAAGGTTTGCTCTGTCGTGTCTGTTTCTGTCTCTGTTTCCTCACCGTCTCTCCCTGTTGTGTATTCTCTGTATTGTATTGTATTGTATTGTATTGTATTTGTTATCACGTTGTCACTGTTATTCACTGTTATTCCATCTGTGTCCTAGTATCTGTATCTGTTACCTAGTAGTCTTGTTATCCTGTGTGTTGTTCCGCTTCTTGCTCTCTCCCCTTGCGCGTCTCCCTCCTCCTCTGACCCCCCGCCCTTAATCCAGCACCATCCGCCTGCTTCCCTGACTCTTTTCTCCCAGCCTACACCCCCTGCCCTCCCACCTCCCCCGCCCCTCTAGCTACCCAGCGTTATTTTTTCACCCCCCCTCCCTACTCGCCGCTCCCTCGCCCGTTTCCCGCCGCTTCGGCCCCGCCCCCCTCCCGCCCCCAGCTCCTCCTCCCCCCCTCCACACCCTCTTAATGCAGGTCGCTGCGCTCCGAGGGTGCGTTCTCTGACCCTGTTGTCAGGACAGGACGCTCCCCCTGCCGCGCAACGCACCCTGCAGGTGCCCTGTCCCTGACTGCCGCTGCTGCCCGAGTTCGAGGCCCTCCTCCACCCGCAGGCCCCCGCCTGCGCCTCATCCCTGATGGCCCAGTGGTGGGCAGTAAGGTTTGCTCTGTCGTGTCTGTTTCTGTCTCTGTTTCCTCACCGTCTCTCCCTGTTGTGTATTCTCTGTATTGTATTGTATTGTATTGTATTTGTTATCACGTTGTCACTGTTATTCACTGTTATTCCATCTGTGTCCTAGTATCTGTATCTGTTACCTAGTAGTCTCGTTATCCTGTGTGTTGTTACGCTTCTTGCTCTCTCCCCTTGCGCGTCTCCCTCCTCCTCTGACCCCCCCCACCCTCAATCCAGCGCCATCTGCCCGCTTCCCTGACTCTTTTCTCCCAGCCTACACCCCCTGCCCACCCACCTCCCCCGCCCCTTTAGCTACCCAGCGTTATTTTTTCACCCCCCCTACTCGCCGCTCCCTCGCCCGTTTCCCGCCGCTTTGGCCCGCCCCCCTCCCGCCCCCAGCTCCTCCTCCCTCCCTCCTCCCCCTCTTAATGCAGGTCGCTGCGCTCCAAGGGTGCGTTCTCTGACCCTGTTGTCAGGACAGGACGCTCCCCCCGCCGCGCAGCGCACCCTGCAGGTGCCCTGTCCCTGACTGCCGCTGCTGCCTGAGTTCGAGGCCCTCCTCCACCCGCAGGCCCCCGCCTGCGCCTCATCCCTGGTGGCCCAGTGATGGGCAGTAAGGTTTGCTCTGTCGTGTCTGTTTCTGTCTCTGTTTCCTCACCGTCTCTCCCTGTTGTGTATTCTCTGTATTGTATTGTATTGTATTGTATTTGTTATCACGTTGTCACTGTTATTCACTGTTATTCCATCTGTGTCCTAGTATCTGTATCTGTTACCTAGTAGTCTCGTTATCCTGTGTGTTGTTACGCTTCTTGCTCTCTCCCCTTGCGCGTCTCCCTCCTCCTCTGACCCCACCTGCCCTCAATCCAGCACCATCCGCCCGCTTCCCTGACTCTTTTCTCCCAGCCTACACCCCCTGCCCTCCCACCTCCCCGCCCCTCTAGCTACCCAGCTTTATTTTTTCACCCCCCTTCCCTACTCGCCGCTCCCTCGCCCGTTTCACGCCGCTTCGGCCCCGCCCCCAGCTCCTCCTCCCTCCCTCCACCCCCTCTTAATGCAAGTCGCTGTGCTCCGAGGGTGCGTTCTCTGACCCTGTTGTCAGGACAGGACGCTCCCCCGCTGCGCAGCGCACCCTGCAGGTGCCCTGTCCCTGACTGCCGCTGCTGCCCGAGTTCGAGGCCCTCCTCCACCCACAGGCCCCCGCCTGCGCCTCATCCCTGGTGGCCCAGTGGTGGGCAGTAAGGTTTGCTCTGTCGTGTCTGTTTCTGTCTCTGTTTCCTCACCGTCTCTCCCTGTTGTGTATTCTCTGTATTGTATTGTATTTGTTATCACGTTGTCACTGTTATTCACTGTTATTCCATCTGTGTCCTAGTATCTGTATCTGTTACCTAGTAGTCTCGTTATCCTGTGTGTTGTTCCGCTTCTTGCTCTCTCCCCTTGCGCGTCTCCCTCCTCCTCTGACCCCCCGCCCTCAATCCAGCGCCATCCGCCCGCTTCCCTGACTCTTTTCTCCCAGCCTACACCCCCTGCCCTCCCACCTCCCCCGCCCCTCTAGCTACCCAGCGTTATTTTTTCACCCCCCCCCTACTCGCCGCTCCCTCGCCCGTTTCCTGCCGCTTCGGCCCAGCCCCCCACCCGCCCCCAGCTCCTCCTCCCTCCCTCCACCCCCTCTTAATGCAGGTCGCTGCGCTCCGAGGGTGCGTTCTCTGACCCTGTTGTCAGGACAGGACGCTTCCCCCGCCGCGCAGCGCACCCTGCAGGTGCCCTGTCCCTGACTGCCGCTGCTGCCTGAGTTCGAGGCCCTCCTCCACCCGCAGGCCCCCGCCTGCGCCTCATCCCTGGTGGCTCAGTGGTGGGCAGTAAGGTTTGCTCTGTCGTGTCTGTTTCTGTCTCTGTTTCTTCACTGTCTCTCCCTGTTGTGTATTCTCTGTATTGTATTGTATTGTATTGTATTTGTTGTCACTGTTATTCCATCTGTGTCCTAGTATCTGTATCTGTTACCTAGTAGTCTTGTTATCCTGTGTGTTGTTCCGCTTCTTGCTCTCTCCCCTTGCGCGTCTCCCTCCTCCTCTGACCCCCCCGCCTTCAATCCAGCGCCATCCGCCCGCTTCCCTGACTCTTTTCTCCCAGCCTACACCCCCTGCCCTCCCACCTCCCCGCCCCTCTAGCTACCCAGCGTTATTTTTTCACCCCCCCTCCCTACTCGCCGCTCCCTCGCCCGTTTCCCGCCACTTCGGCCCCACCCCCCTCCCGCCCCCAGCTCCTCCTCCCTCCCTCCACCCCCTCTTAATGCAGGTCGCTGCGCTCCGAGGGTGCGTTCTCTGACCCTGTTGTCAGGACAGGACGCTCCCCCCGCCGCGCAGCGCACCCTGCAGGTGCCCTGTCCCTGACTGCCGCTGCTGCCCGAGTTCGAGGCCCTCCTCCACCCGCAGGCCCCCGCCTGCGCCTCATCCCTGGTGGCCCAGTGGTGGGCAGTAAGGTTTGCTCTGTCGTGTCTGTTTCTGTCTCTGTTTCCTCACCGTCTCTCCCTGTTGTGTATTCTCTGTATTGCATTGTATTGTATTGTATTGTATTGTATTTGTTATCACGTTGTCACTGTTATTCCATCTGTGTCCTAGTATCTGTATCTGTTACCTAGTAGTCTTGTTATCCTGTGTGTTGTTCCGCTTCTTGCTCTCTCCCCTTGCGCGTCTCCCTCCTCCTCTGCCCCCCCCCGCCCTCAATCCAGCGCCATCCGCCCGCTTCCCTGACTCTTTTCTCCAAGCCTACACCCCCTGCCCTCCCACCTCCCCCGCCCCTCTAGCTACCCAGCATTATTTTTTCACCCCCCCCTACTCGCCACTCCCTCGCCCGTTTCCTGCCGGTTTGGCCCCACCCCCCTCCTGCCCCCAGCTCCTCCTCCCTCCCTCCACCCCCTCTTAATGCAGGTCGCTGCGCGACCGCAGCGGGCGCCCGCCATAGGCAAGCCCGTCTGCGCCCGTCCGCGCCTGGCCCGCACCCAGCGCTAGAACCCCTGGACCTCGCACTGCGCACCGCACACCGCCCAGGCTCAGTTACGACGCCGCCTGCCTCCACGCACTCAACTACGACCGAGACCAAAACCAACGCTGCTACCAAGCCTCCCCGAAGCACACCCACGGACCTTTCGCCTGCCGCAACTGCCACTTCTCATGAGACCGAACCTCCAAGCCAACGACCACCAGTCCGAACCACCTCCGCTGCATACTCCTCAACACCCGCTCCGCACGCAAACACGCCGTAGAACTCTGGGACCTGCTTGACAGCACCGCCCCGGACATAGCCTTCCTGACCGAGACATGGTGGAACGACTCATCCGCGCCAGACATCGCCATCGCCATCCCAGACGGATATAAGATCTCCCGCAGGGACCGCATCAACGGCCACGGAGGAGGACTCGCCATCGTCCACAAATCCTCCCTCAAGATCACCACTCACACCGACGACCACTTCAACACCGCAGAGCTTCTACACTTCCGGATCAACACCGACCCCAACACCACCCTCAGAGGAACGCTCGTCTACAGACCCCCCGGACCACGAGCCCAGTTCTGCGACGCCATCGCTGACCTCGCAAGCACCCACGCACTCGCCTCCACGGACTACATCCTCCTCGGGGACCTCAATTTTCACCTCGAGAACAACAACGACCACAACTCCACCACACTGATCAGCTACCTCACGAACCTCGGACTCAGACAACTCGTCACGTCACCAACCCACGCCGCCGGACACACACTGGATGCCATCTTCTCCACCAGCGACCACGTTACCTTCAACGACACCACCGAACCCTACTGGACCGACCACCACTGCGTCCACTTCACCTACAACAAAAACAGCGCACACCACCACAGCCGCCAACTCCCCCGCCGCAACTGGGGCAAAGTCACCAAAGAACAACTTCCCAACACCCTCTCCCAGAACCCACCAAACGAGCCCACCGACCCAGACACCGCGGCCTGTAACTTCAGACAATGGATCAACAACTGCGCCAACATCCTCGCCCCACTGAAGAAACCCCCCAGCAACCTCACCAGCAAGAAAGCCTCCTGGTTCACCGACGAACTCCTGGCCTCCAAACGCGCCTGCAGGAAACTGGAAAAGAAATGGCTCCAAGAACGCACACCGGACAATCACGCTGCCCTCAAAGACGCAACCCGCCGACACCACCACCTCATCAGGACCACCAAGAGGTCCTCCTTCAAAGACCGCCTAGACAACAACGCACACGACAGCAAAGAGCTCTTCCGCATCGTGAAGGAACTATCCACCCCCAGCACCAACGTCAACGACATCCCGCCCTCTCAGGAACTTTGCGACTCCCTCGCCGCTTTTTTCCCCAGCAAGATCGCCGACATCCACAGCAGCTTTGACACCCCGACCACATCCACCTCCGTCACCACCTCGTACCCAAGCATCGCCAACCCCATCACCGCCTGGTCCAACGTCGACGACGACCCAACACGCGAAATCATGAACTCCATCCACTCCGGATCACCGACTGACCCCTGCCCCCACCACATCTTCAACAAAGCCAACTCTATCATCGCGCCCCAACTCTGCAAGATCATCAACTCCTCCTTCGAAACAGGCACCTTTCCAGAAAGCTGGAAGCACACAGACATCAACGCCCTCCTCAAGAAACCCAAAGCCGACCCCAAGGACCTCAAGAACTTCCGCCCCATCTCCCTCCTCCCCTACCCAGCTAAAGTCGCAGAAAAGATCGTCAACCTTCAACTGACACGCCACATCCAAGACAACAACGTCCTCGACCCCTCACAAACCGGATTTAGACGCAACCACAGCACCGAGACCGCCCTCATCGCCGCAACAGATGACATCAGACGCCAACTCGACCACGGCGAGACCTCCGCCCCCATTCTCCTAGACCTCTCTGCGGCCTTCGACACGGTCTGCCACCGCACCCTACTGTCACGCCTACAAGAAGCCGGCATCCAGGAAAAAGCCCTAGCCTGGACCTCATCCTTCCTCTCCGGCAGAACACAGACCGTCCGCCTCCCACCCTTCCGCTCAGAAGCCAACAACATCATCTGCGGTGTCCCCCAGGGCTCCTCCCTGAGCCCAACGCTGTTCAACATTTACATGGCCCCCCTCCCACAAGTGGCCCGCCGTTTCGACCTCAACATCATCACCTACGCCGACGACACCCAGCTCATCCTCTCCCTCACCAACAACCCTGCCACCGCCAAAGCCAACCTCCACGAGGGAATGAAAGCAGTCCCCGACTGGATGAGAAATAGCCACCTGAAACTCAACACCAACAAGACAGAAATCCTCATCCTCGGGACATCCCCCTCCACCTGGGACGACTCGTGGTGGCCCACCACCCTTGGAACTGCCCCGACACCCACCGACCACGCCCGCAACTTGGGATTCATCCTCGACTCCGCACTCTCCATGGACAGACAAGCCAGCGCCGTCACCTCCTCCTGCTACAACACCCTCTGCACCCTCCGCAGGATCTACAAGTGGATCCCGACCGACACCAGGAAGACAGTGACCCACGCCCTCGTCAGCAGCAGACTGGACTACGGCAACGCACTCTATGCAGGAATCCCAGCAAAACACCTCCAGCGACTCCAACGCATCCAAAACGCCTCAGCCCGACTCATCACCAACGCACCCCGCCACAGCCACATCACCCCTCACCTCAAAGGACTCCACTGGCTTCCCGTCGACAAAAGGGTCACCTTCAAGCTCCTCACCCACGCACACAAAGCACTCCACAACGCCGGCCTCTCCTACCTCAACGACAGACTCAACTTCTACACACCGACCCGCCAGCTGCGTTCCGCGAGCCTCGCCCTCGCCACCGTCCCCCGCATCCAATGAACCTCCTCCGGTGGCAGATCCTTCACCTACCTCGCCGCCAAGACCTGGAACACGCTCCCTACCTACCTCCGACAGACTCAAGACCTACTCGCCTTCAGAAGACTCCTCAAAACCTGGCTCTTCGAGCAGTAGCAGTCCCCCCCTCCCTCAGCGCCTTGGAACCCTAACGGGTAAGTAGCGCGCTCTATAAATGTCTGTGATTGATTGATGGTAATAAATTATAATATCATACTTTAAAGGTGTATGAATATACTCTTCCACCAAATTTGCTTCATCGGTAGCCATCATCACTGGTGTCCTCTTCTGTGTCCTTTATAGATCCTTATTTGAGGTGGTAGAGAGGGTTGTACAACAAATAATTTTATGATCTACAGGAAGCAAAAGTTTATAAAAAACATTATCAAACTCTACTTTGATGGATATCCCTATTAGGCAAAAAAGCGGAAATATGTATATGCATTTACCGTATAGGAGGGATAAGGATCGGATTTTGGTCTTGTCTCTGTAACACAGCATTATGGGCTCAAATAATAAGTCCTGCCTACTAAAATTTTCAATAAAAAAAAAATCTTTACATTGCCCTTATTCATAGGAGTGTTGTTGGCCCCACACTAATTACATAAGATTTCCGCACGCATTCAAGGACTGAAAGAATATTAAAGAACATCGCTTAGTTACTTCATATGATAAGCAATAAAAAAATTTTTTGACAAAAAGCAATCAGATAGAAACAAGTGCATGGAGGCAATTAAAAAAATTCCTTAAAATTGGAATTATTCCCAAGAAATAGAATATATCTCTAAAATAACGCTACCAAGTCTTAACTAAGTTACTGGTTAAGCTCCATTAATAGTTAAGATAATAGCATCCTTTAACAGTCAATGCAGCATCATATTTACATTTTAATTATATAACAATATACTAACACGTAACAAGAACAACATCTGCCAAGAGTGACTCTTTTCAGACGCACACAACTATAACAAATGCAGTACTAGCTATATTTATACTTCCTGTGTCACAGCAGTTTTAATATAAATTGCTCTTCATTCTATCAGAATAAATTGAGAAACACAACAAACAAGCTCATATTTAAACATCAACCCAACGTTTACTTTTCTATTTGATGAAAACAAACTTCATATGATCAAGCGATTGTAGCACATTCATGTTTAGTATTACAAATCCATTGACCACTGCCCCTCATCAGTTTGTAAACTCTAAAGAAACAAGGAGAACCAGGGTGTATATTACTTCTGCAGATATTGCAAACATTCTCCTCTAACTCTCATTTTGTGATTCGCGCAGCAAGCCAAATTACTAACTGTTGAGTTGGAAATTTGCTCTTTCTGCAGGGTCAATCCAATTGTTTTGCCTTTTTGCTGAACCTTATTTTTGCTGGCTATAGAATTCTGTGCAATTTACCCCTGCTAACCAGTGGTAAAGTGCTTGTTCTCCTCCTTTCATTCTGGTGAAATGGGTACACTCCTCATTGTCATATTTAACTTACATACATCTCCCTCTGGTACAAAAGTGTACCCAGGGCCTGTATGTTAAATGCCACAAGTGGGCTGCAGCACCCATTATGCCATCCACTACAGTGATATAATGTAAACTTCGCTGCTTGCCTGCCACCAGCAGCTTGGCTGTGCAGGCTTTAACTGCAAATGTTACCTGTGAAAATAACCCCTTTTGACAGGCCTTATACTTCCTTTAAAATATATATGTCAGCCCTAACTAGGCCTTGTTGCAGATAAGGAAGGGTACATAGTATTTATAAGTAGGACATGTAAAAGTTTAATGTTTCCTTACACTGACTAGCACCTCAAAGCATTTTTCACTATAGCAGTGTTGGCTGTTCTATAGGAAAGCTCTGGAATACAATATTAAGTTTATTAAATGCTATTTTCACTTGGGTAACAGCTATAAATTGAATCGCTGGAGTTTCTGAAATATTTATTACAAGCCCAAATCACTGGTGAAGTAGGATTTGATTTGTAATAAATATTTTGTAACATTGACTTTTAAAAAGTTACCTTTGCCCTGCCTGAAGTTCCTGGAAACTCAGGGCCTCATTACAACTTTGGTGGTCCTTTCATAGGACCGCCGAAGCCGCTGCAGGCAAAAGACCACCAGTAGTGGAGGTCTTTTGCCTGCCATATTGGGAGTCTTCTGCTGGGCCAGTGGGTGAAAACAGCGTTTTCGCCCGCTGGCCCAGCGGAACACTCACCACAACATTGATGCCGGCTTGTAATTGAGCCAGCGGCAATGTTGTGGTGCGTCGGGTGCAGCAGCACCCGTCGCGCATTTCACTGACCATAATTCAGGCAGTGAAATGCGCAATGGGGCTGTGCATGGGGGCCCCTGCACTGCTCATGCCAAGTGCATGGGCAGTGCAGGGGCCTCCAGGGCCCCCCCGACAGCCCCATTCCGCCAGCCTTTCCTTGGTGGTGTTTACCGCCAAGGAAAGGCTGGTGGATTACAACCTCAACGACTACCAGGCTGCAGGCTGGCTGCAGGCTGGCTGCAGACTGGCGGTCTCGGCAGTCTGACCGTGGCGGCTCCACCAGGGTCATAATAGGGTGGTCGGACCGCCCTGTCTGCAGAGGTCCGACTGCCATCGCGAGGCTGGCGGTCTTAAGACTGCCAGCTTTGTAATGAGGCCCTCAATCTGTATTGTGCACTCCCTCTTCCACCAGCCAATAATTAGCATTTCAATAGATGTGAAAAAGGTAGAAACTGTATCCCAGGTCAGGGATAAAAGGTCTTGGGTGATAGGGGTGTTATGCCCATGACAGGATGGTCAGAGGGCTGGGCCCAAGGACTTGATTAACTTCAAAGAGGCCTACCATATCACAAGCGGATGTAGGTAACACCCAGTCCTGCAACCTTCTTTTGTTGCCCCTCTCCCCCATCCAGACTGACCCCCATCACAGTGGATCTCTTGTTGGCATCACAGTGTCAGATCCTTCTGGAGTGTTAAGATCTGCTTGACAAGTCTGCTGGAGTTTTTCATGTGACATTTGAGGTGCACTTTAAAGGAGGGAAACAGAATGCCAAAACAATATGTATGTGTTCACTATCTGGTTGCTGAAAGCTCAACTTTCTTCTCACAGACGTCTGTCTCTGTGTTTTGGGGGGTACAGGTACTACCTACAACTGTATTGTCGTGTTAGATTGGGACTACACCCAACCCCCACCCCTCAGACCCCACATTTAAAAGACTTGAAAATGCCCTGGGAATCTTAGGACATCCCAAGGGGTTCATTCACCAATTTCATACCAAGCGTGGACCTGTGTAAGATCAGAAGAGAACGGAGCCTGTTGTCCAAGATCTGAGAAAAGCCTTGAAGTCTAGACCTGCCCTCCCTTTTATACTTGGGACACAGAAGTGGACTTCAAGGTCATAAGGCTAACTTCCAGTTAAAGCTACAGGGACACAAGAAGCTACAGGAGGCATTTTCCTGGACCACCAATGCAGCTGGCATTGTTTTGATTAATTCAGATTACTTAAAAAAGTCTGAGGTGAGAGGCTACTCTGCCAAACACAGAGGGGTTTGGAAAGGCTAGGCCCAAGATTGAGGTATTATTGATTAAATGCTGTAACCCTTTTGTGATCTCCTCAATACTGTATACTTCATGGCTGCTAAGATCAGTGTACAAATTCCTTCAGATGAGAGTGGCCATGTGGAGGCACTAGGGGACCTTTATGTTCTAGTTCCTTACTACTTACATACGTTAAATAGGATTATGATTGTTATGTTTGATCTAAATTACTCCAGAGCACCTGTAATTCCTATATCCTATGATTGTAGTCTATTTTATGCACACAAAAAAAATAACAATATAAGTATAGGAAAAAGAGACCTTATCAAGCAACTGTCCAGCTGACCAGTGGCAACTGGAAATGGACTGGATACTCCTGTTGGCCTCTGTCTGTTGCCGCATGAATCTCTAAGTGCCTCCCCAAAGGTCCTGAGGGGCTTAGAGCTGTACTCCTGTAGTGGATTGGTACTTAAAGGGCTAAAGTTAGAAGTTAAAATTTTTGACCCGGATGAACCTGGTTAGTATAACTGAACCTGGTGTAATGTGGCATTGCCATTTTAGACCAAATTTAGAGTAAGGTGTAATATGGAGACCTCCCAACATGTTCCTGTGAGCGAGTTCCTGTGGGAGGAGCAAGGAGAGTGAGAAGTAGGGCACGTAGTGACTTGCAAAGGAGAGCCATAAAGGAGAGCCACCACTGTTACCGCCGTGGCCGGCTGGGCCGAGCAAGGAGGAGCAATGAAGAGAAAGGCACGAAGAGGCTCATAGAGGAGAGCTGCAAGAAGAAGCCGCACCGCTGTCGCCACGGCTGGCGAGGATCTGGCTGGTCCACGATTAGTATCTACTGGCAACCCAGTGAGGAGGCCGGCGTGGAGGTACTGATGAGTAAGACTAAGGGACAGTCTGCAGACTGCAAGGTGGGGAGCGAGTGCCATCACCATATGCTGAAATGAGATAAGACAGTAGAGATAAAACTGTGAAACTGGCCACCAGTAAGGCAGTGGTCCAGTAATCAGTAACAGTGACATTTCTGTCCGATCGCTCTACTATATTGGAGGGGATAATAGTGTGGTTGGGTATTACCTATATTAAAAGGGCTTAGCAATACTAACTACACAGACTCGAGGGAGCTGTTTAACTGAATAAGGTGCTCCTTGTAGGCCCCCTGAAATGCTCTAAAGACCCCTCTTCACCCCTCCAAACGCCAGATGCTATCCGGAGGCATCTGAAAGCAGAGCTAAGCATGGAGGGCCTTTTAGGAGTGAGCCCGGTTACCCAGCGGAAATGGCCCACCTAGGATTGGGTGCAGCTTGCTAGGTTAGGTAGTGTGCTCCCGCCCAGTTGGTGCAAATCCTCCTGAATACTGTCTTTTTGTATTACTGAGGGCCATTCAGCTTGGCCCCCTTATACTGTACGTCAATCCAGTCCTATAGTGAATCAACATTGAGGCCTACATTTTTTTAGATAACTGTCTAGGAGGCATCAGTATAACAGCTGAGACTTCGCTCTGGTAGACTAATCTCACAATAGCCTGCAGAGAAACCAAATCAATTCCAGTTAGAAATAAGGGGCTTAGCTTGACCCAGGCAAAAGTTTGAATACCATCTTCTTTTTCCAAAAAGATAAGCAAGGCAACCCTTCCTTAACCACAAATATTACTGAGGACTTTACTTTACCTGACATTGACATCGATGTTAATTTGAGGAGCCTTGTGGCTTGTGGTGTACCTAAGTTCCCAGCAGGCCCTTCAAAGGCCTCTGGTCTAAGGCTTTTTAGTAGTACACCATCAGATCAATTAACTTAGGTACTCCAAACATCTGTAAAGCCCGAATTTGGGATACCTGGGAACTTGTCCTGTGATCTTCCCAGTCGATATGCATTAATATCTGAATCATTTAAGTGTATGGAAAGAATCGTGCCTTCTGTCCTATCACTATTAGAAAAGTCAGTGAATAATTCAGACCATAAACAAGATATTCTATTGGTAATATTGAAGGTGTTGATGGGCTAAAAGGATGAGGGGATGGGCCTGAGGAAGACATGTTTTAACTGCCACACATGAGACTTGTGAAAAGCTGGGTGTTCTACACACTGGTCCACTTCCTGAGGCCTCTGAAAACAATGTATTTGTGAAAGCACCTTCCCCTCCCCCCCAACGACTTTCAACTCTTGAGCAGGGAACTCAAGTTGGCAAGCCTAAAGTATCTTCTGAAGCAGCCCCATGTCAAGAAGTTGGCGAAACCAGAAAGTCCTGTTTATTAATTTAAAAAGATTTGTGCTTCCGACTTTCCTAGCCCTACCGTCTCTGCCGCCCGTTTAAAGACTCGGGTTCCGGGGTGGAACCATTTCCCATTTTTAGATCTGCAGATCGGTCCCTAACAAGACCATTAGGTTTTCTGCTCCTATAGCTACTAACGAAAAGGGGAAAGCAAAAAAATGATCTTCAAAGAAGACTAAATGGAGCATATCAAAGAGAAATCCTAAAAAACTTTGGTTCCAGGAAGGAGACCCTGGAACTTCATCCCCAAAGGTGACCGGTGGTCTGATGCCGAAGCAAGAAAAAAAAGAGCTATAATTGCCACTGGTTGAGCAAACCTTGGTAGATCTGGCATCCTTTAAATTGAATACTAGAGCTGGTCCTTTTGTTGCCATGACAAATTTTGAGTCCAGTGAATTCCAAATTCGCTGTCAGCAGAGTGGGATCTTTTCACCGTGTGTTATTGCTCCCACACAAACTCATGTGGACACTTTGGCCTGTGTTTATACTTTTTTTGCACCGTATTTGCACCATTTTTTCATGCAAAAGTGGCGCAAATTTACAAAATATAATTGTATTTTGTAAGTTTGCGCCATTTTTGCATCAAAAAAAGGTGCAAATGTGGCGCAAAAAAAGTATAAATACGGGCCTTTATGGCTAGACTTTGTTGCATTATTTGACTGTGACCTAACTATGAACCACTCTTTTTTATTGTCTTGCTTCACAGACATTGGAAATGTAAAGTGTTTAGCTCAGGACCCCAGAATGTCAGACAAGTGTCCAGTTTTATTCTAAAATTGTTGCTAATCTAAGTTTACAAAATTGAGATCAGTTACAGTGTAGAGGCATTGATGTAATTCCGGTTTTGGATGAAAAGCTAATAACTAGCAGACATTTTGTTCATTCAAATCCGGCACTGTCTGATGAGTGTTTGCGGTCTTCTTATGGCTTATGTACTAGCAATTTGAAAAGTTTCAAAAGAGATTAGTAAAATAGTCTGGGTCTGATGTTTCTGCCTCTTTTACTCCCTCAGCAGAGGATGAGTATGTGAAGTGAAGTTGATTAGCTGGAGCATTAAATAGTACCCAGGCGCTGGGGCATGTTTTAAAACTTGGTCACTACTAATACATTGAGAATGATCTGCTGGAATGCAGAGGGACTAGCAAACTCTCCAGAGAAATTGGACTTCTTAAGTCGTTGAAAAGCTGATTTAATCTGTATCCAGGAAACCTTGTATACCTCTGACTTTTCTTGTGAGGGCTTGATTGTCTTAAGCTGTAGTGTCTTGCCTTCTAAGAAAGGGCATGTAAAAGGGGAATTGCTATTTTATCAAGCAACAAGTTAAATGGGATACAACAACTTTATAATCTTTTTTCAGGCCCTAAAGGTTGTGATTTGTGTAGAGGAAGACAGAAGAGTTCCTTTGCTAGTAGAGAATGTATATTGTATATTGTGAGAATGTATTCCCTCAGATAAATATTATAACAATATACTCCTTGATGTGTTTAACTATATTTCTGATGGATACAAACTACCTGTGGATTTCTCATCTTATGAATTCGTCCTTGCGAGAGCATCCGACGGAAAGTCTTCTTCCCAGCTCTCCACGTCGACGAGGACGTCACAATTGCACGGCTGCACGTGACTCGGTCTGACGTCACCGTGCCAATAAGAGGTCCTCGTCGGCTTGCTGACGTCAGTTTCCTTTTTTCTGTGCCTTCGACGCTAATGGTTGTTTTTCCTGCCTCGTTGGATAGAGTTGTAGCTTTAGTAGTTACAATGTCTCCCCCAAGAAAATCGGGTTTCAAGCCTTGTAATGAATGTGGCGGTCGGATGTCGGTCACTGATCCGCATGGGGACTGCCTTTGGTGTCTTAGCTCTGAGCACGACGTCAAGGCAATGGGGAGTTCTGTTGCTACAAGGAGGCACGCTTGGCTGAGGTCCTCCGGATTCTCCTCGGATGTTCAGACCACCTTACTAGACTTGCCCTTCGATGGTGAAAGGCTGTTTGGGGAGAAAGCAGACTCTGCCCTTGAACGTTTTAAGGACAGCCGAGGTACAGCAAATTCCTTAGGCTTACAGGCTACCCCTGCTGCCCCCTATAGGCCTTTTCGCAGGTTCAGAGGGTTTGGTCGTGGGGCAGTTTTTCAGAGGCCAACAACCTGCCAATCCATCTCTCGATCCTTTAGAGGGCAAGGAAGGGCTAGAGCTAGAGGGGCAGCCCAGCAGCACCCTTCATCATCATCCTCTTCCTCTGGTGGACAACAGCAAGGGAAGCAGCCCTAGTTTTCCCCACCTTATCGAACTTGCCTCTCCTGTAGGGGGAAGGCTTTGTCTTTTTCTCCACGAGTGGGAGTTGAGAACAACAGACTCCTGGGTGTTGAATATTGTGGAAAAAGGATATGCTCTCCCCTTTCAGGAGTTCCCTCCTCCCTTCCCCCCGTCCCTCATTTTGTTCAGAAGACCATCAACAGGAGGTTCTGGCCATGTTATCAAAGGGTGCAGTAGAGTTGGTTCCAGAGCAGGAAAGGGGTCAGGGTTGTTATTCAAGATATTTCCTGATCCCCAAGAAGGATGGTCGCCTGAGACCGATCCTAGACCTGAGGATTTTGAATTGGTTCCACAAGCAGGAGAAATTCAAAATGCTGACTCTAGCACAGGTACTTTTGGCGTTGAACAAAGAGGATTGGATGGTGTCTGTCGACTTGCAGGATGCGTACTTTCATATCCCTATACTCAAGTCGCACAGGAAGTATCTCTGGTTTGTGGTGGGGCCGCAACACTACCAGTTTGCGGTCCTTCCGTTCGGGCTTACTTCAGCACCTCGAGTCTTCACAAAGGTGATGGCAGTGGTTACAGCACATCTCAGGAGGAAGGGAATAGCGGTATTCCCCCTACCTCGACGATTGGTTGGTCAAAGCCAAGTCTCCAGAGCTGGTGGTGCATCACCTGCAGGTGACAACTCAGTTGTTGTTCAATCTGGGGTTTTCGATAAACGTGCCCAAGTCTCACCTGGAGCTCTCTCAATGCCTCCTGTTCATAGGGGCAGTACTGGACACAACATTGTATCAGGCCTACCCCCCGCCTCATTGGATTCAGGACATTCAGGCGCTGATTCCAATGTTTCGAAATGGAGCGGTTATTCCAGTCCTCAAGGTCTTACGCCTGCTTGGTCTGTTTGCTTCTTGCATTCTGTTGGTCACTCATGCGCGCTGGCATATGAGGGCTCTTCAGTGGTGCCTCCGCAGGCAGTGGTTTCAGCACAAAGGAGATCTCGAGGATTCGATAAGGATCTCCAGGGACACTGCAGTGGATCTCCAATGGTGGGCAGTGGACGGCAGCCTTTCCCAAGGAAGGCCATTCTCACTACCACCTCCAGTGGTCACAGTTGTAACAGATGCCTCCACTCTAGGGTGGGGTGCTCATCTGGGGGATCTAGAGATCAAGGGTCATTGGTCTCCGGTAGAACAGATGTTTCATATCAATCTGTTGGAACTGCAGGCGATACATCTGGCTCTCAAAGCCTTCCTCCCTTCCCTTCGCAGTCAGTCAGTTCAAGTCCTCACGGACAACACTATCGCAATGTGGTACGTAAAAAAGCAGGGAAGAGTAGGGTCGTACCTTCTCTGCAGAGAAGCTCTGCGGCTATGGTCCTGGGCACAGGACTATCAGATTTGCTTGATAGCAAATCATTTGGCTGGGGTTCTGAACGTACGTGCGGACAGTCTCAGTCGGCACTTCTCGGCCGATCACAAGTGGTGTCTCCATCCAGACCTGGTCCTGTACATCTTCGGGATGTCGGGATCTCAGCAGGTAGATCTATTCGCCAGACGGGAGAACGGCACTGCCCGTCTGTCTGCAGTCTCCAGTATCCGATGCAAGGAGCGTTGGGGGACGCGTTTCAAATACCCTGGGACGACCAGTTGCTTTTCGCGTTCCCCCCATACCCTTGATTCGTCGGGTCCTGAGGAAGTTTGCCAAGACAGGGCCCAAGTCATCGTGGTGGCACCGGATTGGCGAGAAGGGTGAGGTAAACAGACCTTCTGCAACTCTCAAAGTGCACTCCGTTTCGTCTCCCGCTCAGGGCAGACCTCCTCTCGCAGTCACAGGGGCAGGTTCTACACCCCCACCTCCAGAGCCTGCACCTTCATGCCTGGAGATTGAACGGGGCAACCTGAGTTCCTTTTCTCTCCCACCGGATGTAGTGGATGTTATTCTATTGTCCAGGCGACACTCCACTAAGTCCATATATGCCGATAGGTGGGCTAAATTTGTGATTTGGTGTGGAGAGAAACAGAAAGATCCCTTGAATGCCCACCTTTCAGATGTTTTGTTATTTGCTCTTGATTTAGCAAAGAAAGGCTGTGCAGTGGCTACAGTTAAAGGTTATTTGGCTGCTCTATTGGCTTGTCTTTGCCTCCCGGACCAGCCCCCTTCATTTAAATCTCCGATTGTAAATAGATTTATTAAGGGCTTGCTTAATAAGTTTCCTCCCACACCCTTTCATATGCCTCAGTGGGATTTAAATCTTGTTTTAAAATTTCTGATGGGTTCACCGTTCAAGCCCATGCATTCATGTCCTTTAAGGTATTTGGTCCTTAAGACTGTTTTCCTAATCACAATAACCTCTGCTAGGAGAGTTGGGGATCTTCAAGCCCTTTCCGTAAAGCCCCCCCTTTACCTTGTTTTTCCCTGAGAAAGTGGTACTGAAAACCAGGGCAGCTTTCCTGCCAAAAGTTGTCACTCCTTTTCATATAGGGGAAACTATTACCCTTCCCTCTTTCTACCCTCCTCCCCACCCCTCAAAAGAGGAAGAGAGACTCCATCGATTGGACCCTAGAAGGGCTCTCAGTTTTTACATTGAGAGGACGAAAGACTTTCGCCTGGAGGATCAGCTGTTTGTGGGGTATGTTGGTCAGCGGAAGGGCAGAGCAGTTCATAAAAGAACAATATCCAGGTGGGTCATTCTTTGTATAAAAGTTTGCTACTCACTGGCAAAGAAAGTTCCTCCAGAGGGTATCAGGGCCCACTCCACCAGGGCTAAGTCGGCCACTTCGGCCCTGGCAAGGGGGGTTCCGGTGGTGGACATTTGCAAGGCGGCAACTTAGGCGTCCCTTCATACCTTTGCAAAGCATTACTGCTTGGATTCTGAGGTTCGGAGGGACGGCCATTATGCACGATCTGTCTTACACGATTTCTTGGTGTAATCAGACGGGCACCCACCTCCGAGTGGGGTACTGCTTTGGGACTCTATTCATAAGGCGAGGAATCCACAGGTAGTTTGTATCCATCAGAAGAACAAGTTACTTACCTTCGGTAACGCTTTTTCTGGTGGATACAATAGCTACCTATGGATTCCTCACAGTCCCACCCGCCTCCCTGTTGCCTGTCTGATTGCACTAGGATATTCCTGCATATATAAATGATGGTTTTTGATTATGTTGCATCATGAAGGTTTTATGTATATGTATTTATTAGAGTTATTGTGGTAGTCGGTTCTCACCTGTTCGCCTCAAAGGCATGTAAAAAATGGGTGAAACTGACATCAGCACGCCGGCGAGGACCTCTTATTGGCACGGTGACGTCAGACGGAGTCGCGTGGAGCCGTGCAATTGTGACCTCCTCGTCGACATGGAGAGCTGGGAAGAAGACTTTCCGTCGGATGCTGGCGCAAGGACAAATTCATAAGGTGAGGAATCCACAGGTAGCTATTGTATCCATCAGAAAACACGTTACCGAAGGTAAGTAACTTGTTATCAATGATGAGAAGAATGAAGGGGAATGTTAAGTTTTGTTAGCAGGTGATTTGAATTGCAAAGTGTCTAATCACTCCATTAATACATTGTGTGATGCTTAGAAGGAAACTGCATTTAACATCCCATCCTTGCTGTTTCCATTGAATATTAGAACGGATAAAAGAGGGCTTACACTTCTAAACCATCTAAAAAAGAATGACTATATGATTTTAAATACTAGATTCAATTTAGACTCGCCAGCCTAGTTCATACATAGATCCTCGCTAGGGAGCTCCATCATAAATTACATTATTGCTTCCTTTGCTACAAGGACCTGACAATCTTAGACTCCTCGTTTAGCAATCTTAGATCACTTGTCCTTTCTCTAAATTTAAGCCTTTCCTCTGTAGGGTCATGGGAACTTGATGGGTTACTTACTAATTTCAATAAGAGCACAGGTAGAACTAATTTTCCTCTTTCCAAAATAGATACCTTGAAAAGATGTTTATAGAGTGGGTATTCTGATCCTAGATCTCTGAACAGGAATATCCCGAACTTTTTTCTGATTTTATGAGGCAGAATGTAAAGGGCACACTATAAATTCACTCATAAAATGTGTCCCTTAGTACTTACCCTGAACAAGGAAAAAATACATTAACTTGATTACAGTTTATCTCATTTTCAAAGGAAAGGGCAGACGTATTATTAAAGAGAAGAAGGCTGCGGCTGAATGTAGGCGTAAGAATGCAAAATGCTGATCGTAGGTGGATTGACCTGAAAGTTCTCACAAATATTGGGTGATTATTGCAGAGTATTGAGATGCTAAAATGATCTTCCATCGACCTATTAGTGCTGAGGAGTGTGGAGTGGTTATATTCTCTCCCTCTATGCAGAAAACTCAGATACTACCTTTCTTGTTAATAATGGCCTGTTCGATGGTAAAAGATAAGCTGACCGATACTGTCCCCCTTCAGTAGACGAGACTGAGGCATCAATCAGAGCATTGCGATCATCTGGTGCAATAGGTCCTGATGAAGTTGCAATCTCAGTGAATAATCAAGAGGCCTCTCATTGGGCAAAGATTCTGCAGCCTGTATTTGAATACTGTTATCTAAAAGGTACAGTTCCCTCCCCATGAGTTGGAAGTGTCATTATCCCTTTACATTAAAAGTGTGACAGAAACTGCTAACTACGCCAACTTCCTCTGCTGGATGCAGTTGGGAAGGTTTTTGCTAAAAACCTGTTAGAGCACCTTAAGATTTGGGTCGATGGCAGTATGATCATTCCACTGGAACAAATTGGTTTTAGGAAAGATCAGAGAATGATAGAACATATGGAAGCTTTGCCATTAATAAATGAAAAATATGTGATGATTAGGGGTGCTTCAGTTTATGCCATCTTTATAGACTTCTAAAACGGCCTTTGATAAGGTTGATCACCAGATTTGTGGAAGAAGCTACCCAAGCTAGGCATTCCAGCAAATTTGCTGCACTTGACAGTACCTCTACCTGGCATAAGGTACTGATGGGTGGCTATCAGGGCTTACCTACGGAATTTCCAACAAAAAACATGGTTTGAAGCAGGGGTGTTTACTGGCACTGTTATTATTATTGTTGTATATTCATGATCTTCCAAATGCCTTCTCGAAGAGTTATGGTTTTGGGCCTAGAATTCTAGGGCACCCTTTGATATGACTACTTTATGCAGACGATATTGTAATGCAGATCTGACTCCTAGAGGTCTAAATAATTGTCTGGCGGCCCTCCAATGTTATGCAGATCAACATTACTTGAAGATCAATACCTAGAAATCCCAAGTATTATGTTTTCAGGGGGGGGGGGGAATACGTAAAAAGAAACTTTCTATGGTATTTGGGTTCTCCGAAGTTAGAGCGAGTTAAATATTATCGCTTCTTGGGGAAAATCATGTCCAGTTCCCTTAGTGATTCTGAACACATATCTAATAATGTGGGTAAGGCCTTATCCCAAACTAATGAGTTAGGAGCCTTCTATAAGTATTAGGTAGGCGGCACTTCTTTCACCTCCTTGCAGTCCACCAGAGTAAGATCCCTGCTACGTTGTTAAATGCAGTGGAACTAACAGATGTACCAGATTGAGGTTTTCTGGATAAAACCGAAGGACAAACTTTAAGACGGTTGATTTCTTGCAACACCTTAGCATCAACTGCTGCTTTAAGGATAGAGTTTGGTATCAAGAGCTCCTTTGTATAAGGCCTTGTAGGGGGAGATTCAATGGGCTTATTGTTTGTCTCAAAGTGATGTTTCTCAACTAAGGCACCTTATGTATAAAGAGTTTTTTGTCACTTTGAGAGAGAAATCTCTGTACCTTTAAAAATTTTAAGTATGTTTTAGAACATCTGGAGCTAGATTTAACTACAATGCTTTATTTATCGTCTGCCCAGTTGAAAACGTATTTAAATCATGCTTCTATAAACAAAAGCTACAATTTGGACTTAACCATCTGGAGACAAAAGAGGAGATTTAATGTTTTGATTAATTCCGCTTTCATAAGAAAATCGTAATCCTACTTAGCGAGGAATTTGCCTCAGGGGTTAGGGTTTTTTGCACTTTATTAAGATTGGATATGCCTCAGTTAAAGGTTTTACCTTCAAAATGGTATGACAACTTGAATGTATGTAACTTTTGTCAATGTGCGATAATCAGGAGAGGCCCTCAAATTTTTAAATAACCCTCCTAATGAAATGTTTTGATTTCAAATTTTTAACTTTTTTAAAGTATTTTTTAAAATGTTACATTGACCTATTTTAATGATCCTCTGAAGTTTATTTCTTTTTTGTTTGTAATGCACTATGTTTGTAATAATTTGTACATTTTATTTCTTTTCTATGTTTTCGTTTATTGTGTTCTGTTTTTTTCTGTCTTTTAATGTGGACCTTGTAGGAGTTCCAAATCATGAAATATACTTTGAGCTGAACCCTCGCTCCTTGTGGTCAGCGTCAAATTTTGCATACGTCCTGTTCTACAACGACCATGGACTATCATTAGCTCTTTGTGCTTCTTGGCACTATTTCTACTGAAAACTTTTACATTTTGTATCTCCAGTTCCCCCATATTGGATTTTTGTCATTTTGGTGTAATTTTGATCATTAAATGTTGCTCTATTTATCTTATTTGTTTTGCGATGATTGTTGTTTTGTTGTAGACTTAATTACTGTTTTAGTACTACATAAATACATTACACATGGTCTCGAAATTAGTTCTTCAGACGGGTACTTAGCCCCCTCAATTAATAACCCAGATTCATATATAATTATATTCAAATTGCCGATGAAGCTTAGTGCGGAGCTCTGGGGCTGAACCGGGACCCGGCCGGCATATCTACCGCACTGAACCCAACAATTTAACAGCAGACCACCGTGGGCCCTTCCGGAGTTCGGCTGGTCCTAGATGTGCTACTTTTTCTCGAGTATTGCACCCTATTAGAGGAGAGTTTTGGGAAACTCTTGGTCGGCCAGAGAAAGTTGTGCGAAAACAAAATGGTGACCGCGTCTCACGCGGCGCCCTTGGAAGGCCAGAGAACGAGAGGAAACCCCTGAGCAAACGCAGCAACCGGAACCCGAAGCCGAGTCCAAAAACGTGCAACAGAGAACCCGGTGAGTGAAGGAGGGCGTGCGCAAAAGAGAGCAGTGCAGCGCCACCGGAGGATGGGGAGAGCGCAGAGGGTCACCGTCGGAGTGGGGGTATGGAAAAGAAAAGAAATAGCTGAGCACCGAGACCGGTTTGACACATGGGAAGACTCGATGAGCCACCGCCGCATTTCCAATCTGCACTGAGCGAAGATCATTCATTACTGGCTCGTAGAGGCAGGGGAAGAACCAGAACTATCCCATCGAAGGACCGCTAACAACCTCAAGCACAGCGAAGACCCCCATTCTAAGAATCGGACCCGCGAACCACTATACCCTCATGACTCAGTAGATGAAGAAGGGTCCGAGGAGCTGTAATAAAATACCCCCGCTTCGGAGCTCGAGCGGTAAAGAACCTGAGACTCTACTCACCGGGGTGAACCCACGACCCACGGGTGATCTCACCTGGCTCACCGCTCTGATTCAGAACCTCGTGCTGGCCTCGCCGAGAAACAAATGCATCAGCGAGAGGTGAGGTGCAGCAGCGTGTCCCGGACGCGGCCCTCGGATCCCTCCCTGAAAGTTGGAGCCGACCCCCCGGAAGCACACTGGATAATCGACGAGTCAAAGCAAAGGGAGTAATCATTAACAGCAGAGGGTCTACATTGAAGGATCCCAATAGTAAACAGCTATAAAACACCCGATACACTCCAACCTGCACCACGAAATCAGACCCCATATGATCATCCCAAGCAGAACGCGCAGGGGGGCGCAGAGTAAAGGGCGGAGAAGACCCGAGCACCCCTCCTGTCAATGATAGAAACTTGAGGTCAGTGGTGATTGGATGGGGAAAAAGACAGGCAACCAGAGCAGAAACCGCTAAACCAAACACCTGCACAGGGGAACAATTTGCACAATTTGCCCACTTTATCCTTTACACAGTTCCAACCATGGGGAAACCCAAGAAGCAAGACGACCAGGCCCAAACGGAATGCACAAATGTGCATCAATCCACCCAGTCCTCCAGCCAGAACTCCTCACACTGCCCTACCACTCAAGAAGCAACGTTAGAAACGATACTCCTGGCTATCAAGGAATCCCAAGAAGCACTCGAGGGGAAAATCGACCACCTCTCATCTGAACTCTCACTACTCAGAGACGATCATCGCAAATTGAAAGAAAGAGTGGACACAAGTGAAAAATCTTTAACCAATATCGACCTCAAGCAACAAACTGCATCCAAAGAAATGGTACATTTGACTTCCCGAATTAAGGCATTAGAAACCAGAGCGGAAGATGCCGAAAACCGTGCACGTAGGAACAACCTTAGACTTATTGGAATACCGGAAGGCATGGAATCCTCAGCAACCAGCACTGAGGCCTTTCTGGAGGAGTGGAGTGGATTAGAACTAATATGGCACCAGAGGGCCTGACGGCATACTTCGCAATAGAAAGAGCACATAGGATCCCCAACAAAGTACGGCCCCCGGGAGCTAGGCCACGCACAATCATAGCTAAACTGTTGCACTACAAAGACCGAGACCACATCCTCGCCCAGTCAAGACAACTAGGCGAAATTTTATGCAACAACCAACGGGTCATGATCTTCCCGGACTTTATGAGAGAGACCCAGATGCAGAGGGCACCCTTCCACGGGCATAAAGGCACTCTAAGAGACAATGGGATTAAATATGCAATGCTCTTCCCTGCCAAGCTCAGAATAGAACACGAAGGCAAAACATGTTTGTTCTCTTCACCACAGTTGGTGGAGGAATGGCTAGAGTCAATGAACCTGACCCCGTCGATGATGCCCTCCGGCCCCCTCAACGACCCGAAGAAGAAGCGCAGTAGATCATCTAAACGGATCACGGAGGCGGCCCCCCCTAAGCACCAATCCTTACGGGAAATGCGAGATGCTGTAGAAGCGGCAGCGGCCCTCAGCAAGGGTCCTAACCCTAGACACCGAACATCGAGCAACTTGTCAGATCCTGACTCCAGCGGAGGGGGCACCTCCGTATCCTCCCGAGACACAGCCACAAGCCTACCTAGAATAACTCCAAGAACTTCTGAAGAAATCATCTGACGCCAACAAGAATGGGTCCTCTGATCCGTGAGTACTTAAGAGAAAAACTTATAAACCCTGTTAGGATCCTTAATCAGCAGTCGGTCCAGGACAATAATGGTTGATTCTTGGGATAAAAGAGAGCATTACTCTGATCCTACCATTTTGAGGCCGGGCCCCGGGGAGGGCCCAGGACGCGCACTCTCGGTCCCTTCCACGCCACCCTCCTATAGGATTATAGAACTGAATGCTACCAGTTTGGACGGGAAAAGTTACTGTAACCGGTCCTAGGGAGTGGGAGTTGGGATTTCAGTTTTTTCAACTAGTTATAAGTGAATTTCGTGCACTGAGGCCTAAAATAGAAGACATAACTAGTGTAGGTAGTTGGCTCTGTATGCACTATTTCAAAGTAAGGAATAGTATGCACAGAGTCTAAGGGTTCCTCTTAGAGGTAAGATAGTGGCAAAAATAAATAATTCTAATGCTCTATTTTGTGGTAGTGTGGTCGAGCAGTAGGCTTATCAGAGGGTAGTGTTAAGCATTTGTTGTACACACACAGGCAATAAATGAGGAACACAGACTCGGAGACAATTCCAGGCCAATAGGTTTTTGTATAGAAAAATATATTTTCTTAGTTTATTTTAAGAACCACAGGTTCAGGATTTACAGTTAATGCTTTAAATGAAAGGTACTTCACTTAGGAACTTTGAATTAGCAAAATAGCATATACAGTTTTCACATAAATGACATATAGCTATTTTAAAAGTAGACAATGCAATTTTCAACAGTTCCTGGGGGAGGTAAGTGTTTGTTAGTTTTTGCAGGTAAGTAAACCACCTACGGGGTTCAAACTTGGGTCCAAGGTAGCCCACAGTTGGGGGTTCAGAGCAACCCCAAAGTTACCACACCAGCAGGTCAGGGCCGGTCAGGTGCAGAGGTCAAAGTTGTGCCCAAAACGCATAGGCTTCAATGGAGAAGGGGGTGCCCCGGTTCCAGTCTGCCAGCAGGTAAATACCCGCGTCTTCGGAGGGCAGACCAGGGGGGTTTTGTAGGGCATCGGGGGGGACACAAGTCCACACAGAAAGTACACCCTCAGCGGCACGGGGGCGGCAGGGTGCAGTGTGCAAACAAGCGTTGGGTTCGCAATAGGATACAATGGGAGACCAAGGGGTCTCTTCAGCGATGCAGGCAGGCAAGGGGGGGGCTCCTTGGGGTAGCCACCACCTGGGCAAGGGAGAGGGCCACCTGGGGGTCGCTCCTGCACTGGAGGTCGGATCCTTCAGGTCCTGGGGGCTGCGGATGCAGTGCCTTTACCAGGTGTCGGGTCTTTGAAGCAGGCAGTCGCGGTCAGGGGGAGCCTCGGGATTCCCTCTGCAGGCGTTGCTGTGGGGGCTCAGGGGGGCCAACTCTGGCTACTCACGGTCTCGTAGTCGCTGGGGAGTCCTCCCTGTGGTGTTTGTTCTCCACAAGTCGAGCCGGGGGCGTCGGGTGCAGAGAGCAAAGTCTCACGCTTCCGGCGGGAAACGTGTGTTGTTTCAAAGTTGCTTCTTTGTTGCAAAGTTGCAGTCTTTGTGGAACAGAGCCGCTGTCCTCGGGAGTTCTTGGTCCTTCTAGATGCAGGGCAGTCCTCTGAGGCTTCAGAGGTAGCTGGTCCCTGTAGAACGCATCGCTGGAGCAGTGTCTTTAGAAGTGGGGAGACAGGCCGGTAGAGCTGGGGCCAAAGCAGTTTGTGTCTCCGTCTTCTCTGCAGGTTTTCAGTTCAGCAGTCCTCTTCTTCTTAGGTTGCAGGAATCTAGTTTCCTAGGTTCTGGGGAGCCCCTAAATACTGAATTTAGGGGTGTGTTTAGGTCTGGGAGGGCAGTAGCCAATGGCTACTGTCCTTGAGGGTGGCTACACCCTCCTTGTGCCTCCTTCCTGAGGGGAGGGGGGCACATTCCTATCCCTATTGGGGGAATCCTCCATCTGCAAGATGGAGGATTTCTAAAAGTCAGAGTCACTTCAGCTCAGGGCACCTTAGGGGCTGTCCTGACTGGCCAGTGACTCGTCCTTGTTTTTCTCATTATCTCCTCCGGCCTTGCCGCCAAAAGTGGGGCCGTGGCCGGAGGGGGCGGGCAACTCCACTAGCTGGAGTGCCCTGGGGTGCTGTAACAAAGGGGGCGAGCCTTTGAGGCTCACCGCCAGGTGTTACAGTTCCTGCAGGGGGAGGTGATAAGCATCTCCACCCAGTACAGGCTTTGTTACTAGCCACAGAGTGACAAAGGCACTCTCCCCATGTGGCCTGCAACATGTCTGGTGTGTGGCAGGCTGCTAAAACCAGTCAGCCTACACGGGTAGTCGGTTAAGGTTTCAGGGGTCACCTGTAAGGTGCCCTTTGGGGTGTATGTTACAATAAAATGTACACTGGCATCAGTGTGTATTTATTGTGCTGAGAAGTTTGATACCAAACTTCACAGTTTTCAGTGAAGCCATTATGGTGCTGTGGAGTTCGTGCATGACAGACTCCCAGACCATATACTCTTATGGCTACCTTGCACTTACAATGTCTAAGGTTTTGCTTAGACACTGTAGGGGCATAGTGCTCATGCACTTATGCCCTCACCTATGGTATAGTGCACCCTGACTTATTTATACCTGTAGGCAGTGTGAGGTTGGCATGGCACCTTGAGGGGAGTGCCATGTAGACTTAGTCTTTTTATCCCCACTAGCACACACAAGCTGGCAAGCAGTGTGTCTGTGCTGAGTGAGGGGTTCCCAGGGCGGCATAAGACATGCTGCAGCCCTTAGAGACCTTCCCTGGCATCAGGGCCCTTGGTACCAGGGGTACCAGTTACAAGGGACTTACCTGGATGCCAGGGTGTGCCAATTGTGGAAACAAAAGTACAGGTTAGGGAAAGAACACTGGTGCTGGGGCCTGGTTAGCAGGCCTCAGCACACTTTCAAATCATAACTGGGCATCAGCAAAGGCAAAAAGTCAGAGGGTAACCATGCCAAGGAGGCATTTCCGTACACAACCCCTCCCAAACGAAAGAGGATGAGACTAACCTTTCCCAAGAGAGTCTTCATTTTCTAAGTGTAAGAACCTGGAAAGGCCATCTGCATTGGCATAGGCAGTCCCAGGTCTGTGTTCACTATAAAGTCCATTCCCTGTAGGGAGATGGACCACCTCAACAGTTTTGGATTTTCACCTTTCATTTGCATTAGTCATCTGAGAGGTCTGTGGTCAGTCTGAACTACAAAGTGAGTACCAAAGAGGTATGGTCTCAGCTTCTTCAGGGACCAAACCACAGCAAAGGCCTCCCTCTCAATGGCACTCCAACGCTGCTCCCTGGGGAGTAACCTCCTGCTAATGAAAGCAACAGGCTGGTCAAGGCCATCATCATTTGTTTGGGGGAAAACTGCCCCTATCCCATGTTCAGAGGCATCAGTCTGCACAATGAACTGCTTGGAGTAATCTGGAGCTTTGAGAACTGGTGCTGTGCACATTGCTTGTTTCATGGTGTCAAAGGCCTGTTGGCATTCTACAGTCCAGTTTACCTTCTTGGGCATTTTCTTGGAGGTAAGTTCTGTGAGGGGTGTCACTATTGATCCATATCCCTTCGCAAACTCCTGTAGTACCCAGTCAAGCCAAGGAATGCCCTGACTTGAGTCTGGGTATTTGGAGCTGCCCAGTCCAGAATAGTCTGGATCTTAGGCTGGAGTGGCTGAACTTGGCCTCCACCTACAAGGTGTCCCAAGTAAACCACAGTTCCCTGCCCTATCTGGCATTTGGATGCCTTGATAGAGAGGCCTGCTGCTTGCAGGGCCTTCAAAACCTTCTTCAGGTGGACCAGGTGATCCTGCCAGTTGGAGCTAAAGACAGCAATATCGTCAAGATAAGCTGCACTAAAGGACTCCAAGCCAGCAAGGACTTGATTCACCAACATTTGGAAGGTGGCAGGGGCATTCTTTAAACCAAAGGGCATAACAGTGAACTGATAATGCCCATCAGGTGTGGATAATGCGGTCTTTTATTTTGCTCCTGGTGCCATTTTGATTTGCCAGTACCCTGCTGTTAAGTCAAAGGTACTTAAGAATTTGGCAGCACCTAGTTTGTCAATCAGTTCATCTGCTCTTCGAATGGGATGGGCACCTGTCTTGGTGACAGAATTAAGTCCTCTGTAGTCCACACAAAACCTCATCTCTCTCTTTCCATCTTTGGTGTGAGGTTTGGGGACTAAGACCCCTGGGCTCGTCCAGGGGCTGTCAGAGTGCTCAATGACTCCCAATTCCAGCATCTTGTGGACTTCCACCTTGATGTTTTCCTTAACTTGGTCAGACTGTCTGAATATTTTGTTTTTGACAGGCATGCTGTCTCCTGTGTCCACATCATGGGTACACAGGTGTTTCTGACCAGGGGTTAGGGAAAAGAGTTCAGCAAACTGTTGTAGGACCTTCCAGAGGGCCAGAGAGGGTGTCTGAATAGATCACTCCATCAACTGAGCCATCTTTAGGGTCTGTGGAGAGGAGATCAGGGAGAGGTTCACTCTCAGCTTCCTGGTCCTCATCTGTTACCATCAACAGATTCACATCTGCCCTGTCATGGAAGAGCTTGAGGCGGTTCACATGGATCACCCTTTTGGGGGCCCTGCTAGTGCCTAGGTCCACCAGGTAGGTGACCTGACTCTTCTTTTCTAGCACTGGGTAAGGGCCACTCCATCTGTCCTGAAGTGCCCTGGGAGCCACGGGCTCCAAAACCCAGACTTTCTGCCCTGGCTGAAATTCAACCATAGCAGCCTTTTGGTCATACCAAAACTTCTGGAGCTGTTTGCTGGCCTCAAGGTTTTTACTTGCCTTTTCCATATACTCTGCCATCCTGGAACGTAGGCCTAGTACATAGTCCACTATATCTTGCTTAGGCTCATGAAGAGGTCTCTCCCAGCCTTCTTTCACAAGAGCTAGTGGTCCCCTGACAGGATGGCCAAACAGAAGTTCAAAGGGGGAAAACCCTACTCCCTTCTGAGGCACCTCTCTGTAAGCGAAAAGCAGACATGGCAAGAGGACATCCCATCTCCTTTTGAGTTTTCCAGGGAGCCCCATGATAATGCCTTTCAATGTCTTGTTAAACCTTTCAACAAGACCATTGGTCTGTAGATGGTATGGTGTGGTGAATTTGTAAGTCACCCCACACTCATTCCACATGTGTTTCAGGTATGCTGACATAAAGTTGGTACCTCTGTCAGACACCACCTCCTTAGGAAAACCTACTCTGGTAAAAATACCAATGAGTGCTTTGGCTACTGCAGGGGCAGTAGTCGACCTAAGGGGAATTGCTTCAGGGTATCTAGTAGCATGATCCACTACTACTAGTATGTATTGGTTCCCTGAGGCTGTGGGAGGTTCAAGTGGACCCACTATATCCACATCCACTCTTTCAAAGGTGACCCTCACCACTGGAAGTGGAATGAGGGGGGCCTTTGGGTGTCCACCTGTCTTACCACTGGCTTGACAGGTGGCACAGGAGACACAAAACTCCTTGACCTTCTGGGACATGTTGGGCCAATAGAAGTGGTTGACTAATCTCTCCCACGTCTTGGTCTGTCCCAAATGCCCAGCAAGATGAATATCATGAGCTAAGGTCAGAATGAACTCCCTAAACTCCTGAGGCACTACCACTCTCCTAGTGGCACCAGGTTTGGGATCTCTTGCCTCAGTGTAAAGGATTCCATCTTCCCAATAGACTCTATGTGTTCCTGTTATTTTTCCATTGGACTCTTCAGCAGCTTGCTGCCTAAGGCCTTCAAGAGAGGGACAGGTTTCTTACCCCTTACACAACTGTTCCCTTGAGGGTCCCCCTGGGCCTAGGAGCTCAACCTGATAAGGTTCTAACTCCATGGGCTCAGCTCCCTCAGAGGGCAGAACTTCTTCCTGAGAAGAGAGGTTCTCTTTTTCTTGTTGTGTTGCAACTGGATCCCCAGTGGTCTTTCCTTTTCTCTTGGAGGGTTGGGCCCTTTTTCCAGGCTCCAACACCACTTTTTCATCACCCTGAGCCTTGCACTGTGCCCTTGTCTTGACACACACCTGTTCAGGGATACCCAGCATGGCTGCATGGGTTTTGAGTTCTACCTCAGCCCATGCTGAGGACTCGAGATCATTTCCAAGCAAACAGTCTACAGGGATATTTGAGGAGACCACCACCTGTTTCAGGCCATTGACCCCTCCCCACTCTAAAGTTACCATAGCCTTGGGATGTACTTTAGTCTGATTGTCAGCGTTGGTGACTGGATAAGTTTGTCCAGCCAGATATTGACCAGGGGAAACCAGTTTCTCTGTCACCATGGTGACACTGGCACCTGTATCCCTCAGGCCTTCTACACTTTTCCCATTAATTAAGAGTTGCTGCCTGTATTTTTGCATATTAGGGGGCCAGGCAGCCAGTGTGGCTAAATCCACCCCACCCTCAGAGACTAGTGTAGCTTCAGTGTGAACCCTGATTTGCTCTGGGCACACTGTTGATCCCACTTGGAGACTGGCCATTCCAGTGTTAGCTGGAGTAGAGTTAGAAGTGGAACCTTTCTTGGGACAGGCCTTGTCTCCAGTTTGGTGTACTGGCTGATTACAGCTACGACACCAGGCCTTTTTGGGATCAAAGTTTTTACCCTTGTACCCAAAATTGGATTGTGAAGAGGCTCTGGGCCCACCCTCCTGAGCAGGTTTTTGGGGCCCTGTAGAAGACTCTTTACTATTTTTCCCTTTGGATGTCTCAACACTCTTCCCCTGGGGAGTCTTTGTGACCCCTTTCTTTTGGTCACCCCCTGTGGAAGTCTTGGTCACCCTAGTCTTGACCCAATGGTCCGCCTTCTTTACCAATTCTTGGGGAGAAATTGGTCCTAGGTCTACCAGATGCTGATGCAGTTTATCATTGAAACAATTACTTAACAGGTGTTCTTTCACAAATAAATTGTACAGCCCATCATAATTATTTACACCACTGCCTTGAATCCAACCATCCATTGTTTTCACTGAGTAGTCAACAAAATCGACCCAGGTCTGGCTCGAGGATTTTTGAGCCCCCCTGAACCTAATTCTATACTCCTCAGTGGAGAATCCAAAGCCCTCAATCAGGGTAGCCTTCATGAGGTCATAGGATTCTGCATCTTTTCCATATAGTGTGAGGAGTCTATCCCTACACTTTCCAGTGACCATTTCCCAAAGGAGAGCACCCCAGTGAGATCTGTTTACTTTTCTGGTTGCACAAGCACTCTCAAAAGCTGTGAACCATTTGGTGATGTCATCACCATCTTCATATTTAATTACAATCCCTTTAGGGATTTTCAACATGTCAGGAGAATCTCTGACCCTATTTATGTTGCTGCCACCATTGATAGGACCAAAACCCATTTCTGGTCTTTCCCTTTCTATGGCTAGGAGCGGTCTCTCTAAAGCCAATCTTTTGGCCATCCTGGCTAGCAGGAGGTCCTCTTCATTGAGGCTGTCCTCAATGTTTCCAGAGTTGCTGTACTCTCCTGTGAGAGAACCAGTATCTCTGACTATCACATTTGGAACCAGGGCTTGAGGAGCCCTGGTCTCCCTAACTAGGACTGGAGGTGGGACTTCCTCCACATCACTAGCTTCCTCCTCTGTGAGGTCATCCTCAGAGGGGTTGTTCTTGGCAAACTCTGCCAAAAGCTCCTGGAGCTGTAATTTGGTAGGGTTTGAACCAGTTCTAATATTTTTTATTTTGCAGAGAGACCTTAACTCTTTCATCCTAAGATTCAGGTAAGGGGTGATGTCGAGTTCCATCACATTCTCATCTGCATTAGACTGAAAATTTCACTTACCCAGTGTACATCTGTTCGTGGCATCAGTCGCAGTAGATTCGCATGTTTTGCAATAGCTCGCCATCTGGTGTTGGGCCGGAGTGTTACAAGTTGTTTTTCTTCGAAGAAGTCTTTCGAGTCATGGGACCGAGTGACTCCTCCTTTTGTCTCCATTGCGCATGGGCGTCGACTCCATCTTCGATTGTTTTTCCCCGCAGAGGGTGAGGTAGGAGTTGAATTGTAGTAATAGTGCCCATGCAATGGAGTGACTAAGTATGCACCTATTTAAGGTTGAGATGATACATATACAAATAGTTGAAGGTAACTTCCAAACTGCTACAGGCTCCCGGGGAGGCGGGTGGGCACATGCGAATCTACTGCGACTGATGCCACGAACAGATGTACACTGGGTAAGTGACATTTTCAGTTCGATGGCATCTGTCGCTGTAGATACGCATGTTTTGCATAGACTAGTAAGCAGTTATCTCCCCAAAAGCGGTGGATCAGCCTGTAGGAGTGGAAGTAGTCTGAAATAATGTTCTTAATACTGCTTGACCTACTGTGGCTTGTTGTGCGGATAACACGTCTACACAGTAGTGCTTGGTGAATGTGTGAGGTGTAGACCATGTGGCTGCCTTACATATTTCTTGCATTGGGATGTTTCCTAGAAAGGCCATGGTAGCACCTTTCTTTCTGGTTGAGTGTGCCCTTGGTGTAATGGGCAGCTGTCGTTTAGCTTTAAGGTAGCAGATTTAGATGTATTTAACTATCCATCTGGCTATACCTTGTTTTGATATTGGGTTTCCTGCATGAGGTTTTTGAAATGCAATAAATAGTTGTTTAGTCTTTCTGATGTTCTTTGTTCTGTCAATGTAATACATCAATGCTCTTTTGACATCTAATGTATGTAGTGCCCTTTCAGCTACGGTATCTGGCTGTGGAAAGAACACTGGAAGTTCCACTGTTTGATTTAGATGGAACGGTGAAATAACCTTTGGCAAAAATTTAGGATTGGTCCTTAGGACGACCTTATTCTTGTGTAGTTGTATAAAAGGTTCCTGTATTGTAAACGCCTGAATCTCGCTTACTCTTCTTAGGGAAGTATTGGCGATGAGAAATGCCACCTTCCAGGTTAGGAACTGTATTTCGCAGGAGTGCATGGGTTCAAAAGGTGGACCCATAAGTCTAGTTAGGACAACATTTAGGTTCCATGAAGGAACAGGTGGTGTTCTTGGTGGTATAATTCTCCTAAGGCCCTCCATGAATGCTTTAATGACTGGTATCTTATATAGGGAAGTTGAATAGGTAGTCTGCAGGTATGCAGATATTGCTGCAAGGTGTATTTTAATGGAAGAGAAAGCCAGGTTAGATTTTTGTAAGTGAAGCAAGTAACCCACTACATGTTCTGGAGTTGTGTGTAATGGTTGTATTTGATTAATATGGCAGTAGCAAACAAACCTCTTCCATTTACTTGCATAGCAGTGCCTGGTGGATGGCCTTCTGGCTTGTTTTATGACTTCCATACATTCTTGGGTAAGTTGTAAGTGCCCGAATTCTAGGATTTCAGGAGCCAGATTGCTAGATTCAGCGATGCTGGATCTGGGTGTCTGATCTTTTGGTTGTGTTGTGTCAACAGATCTGGCCTGTTGGGCAATTTGATGCAGGGTACTACTGATAGGTCTAGCAGCGTTGTGTACCAGGGTTGCCTTGCCCAAGTTGGTGCTATTAATATGAGTTTGAGTTTGTTTTGACTGAGTTTGTTTACCAGGTAAGGAAGGAGAGGGAGAGGAGGAAAAGCGTAGGCAAATATCCCTGACCAGTTCATCCATAGGGCATTGCCTTGGGACTGTTTGTGTGGGTATCTGGATGCAAAGTTTTGGCATTTTGCGTTCTCCTTTGTCGCAAACAAGTCTATCTGAGGTGTTCCCCAGAGTTTGAAATAAGTGTTCAGAATTTGGGGGTGAATTTCCCATTCGTGGACCTGTTGGTGATCTCGAGAGAGATTGTCTGCGAGTTGATTTTGGATCCCTGGTATAAATTGTGCTATTAGGCGAATTTGGTTGTGAATTGCCCAACGCCAAATCTTTTGTGCTAGCAGGCTTAACTGCGTGGAGTGCGTCCCCCCTTGCTTGTTTAGATAATACATTGTTGTCATGTTGTCTGTTTTGACGAGAATGTATTTGTGAACTATTATTGGTTGGAAAGCTTTTAGTGCTTGAAAAACTGCTAGAAGTTCTAGGTGATTTATATGCAGTTTTGTTTGATGTACGTTCCATTTTCCTTGTATGCTGTGTTGATCGAGGTGTGCTCCCCACCCTGTCATGGAAGCATCTGTTGTTATTACATATTGTGGCACTGGGTCTTGGAAAGGCCGCCCTTTGTTTAAATTTATGTTGTTCCACCACAGAAGCGAGAGGTAAGTTTGGCGGTCTATTAACACCAGATCTAGAAGGTGACCCTGTGCTTGTGACCATTGTGATGCTAGGCACTGTTGTAAGGGCCTCATGTGCAGTCTTGCGTTTGGGACAATGGCTATGCATGAAGACATCATGCCTAGGAGTTGTAGTACCATCTTTGCTTGTATCCTTTGTGTTGGATACATGCGTTGTATGATGGTGTTGAAATTTTGAATTCTTTGTGGACTTGGAGTGGCTACTCCTTTTCATGTGTCTATTATGGCTCCCAGGTATTGTTGTACCTTGCGCGGCAGAATTTTGGATTTTGTGAAATTGACGGTGAACCCTAGTTTGAAGAGGGTTTGTATGATATGATTTGTGTGATTTGAGCACTCTATTAACGAATGGGCCTTGATTAGCCAGTCGTCTAGATATGGGAACACATGTATTTGCTGCCTTCTTATGTGTGCAGCGACTACCGCTAGACATTTGGTAAAGACTCTTGGTGCGGTTGTTAATCCGAAAGGCAGTACCTTGAATTGGTAATGTATTCCCTTGAATACAAACCTTAGGTATTTCCTGTGCGATGGGTGTATTGGTATATGGAAATAAGCATCCTTGAGGTCTAAAGTTGCCATGTAGTCGTGTAGTTTTAGCAATGGCAATACTTCTTGTAGTGTGACCATGTGAAAGTGGTCTGATTTGATGAAAGTGTTCACTACTCTGAGGTCTAGGATTGGTCTCAGCGTTTTGTCCTTCTTTGGTATCAGAAAGTACAGTGAGTAAACTCCTGTGTTTATTTGTGTGTTTGGCACTAATTCGATTGCATTCTTTTGCAATAGTGCCTGCACTTCTATCTCCAGGAGATTGGAATGATGTGTTGTCAAATTTTGTGCTTTTGGTGGTATGTTTGGAGGGAATTGTAGAAATTCTATGCAATAACCATGTTGGATAATTGCTAGAACCCAAGTGTCTGTAGTGATTTCCTCCCATGCTTTGTAATAATGACTTATTCTTCCCCCCACTGGTGTTGTGTGGAGGGGGTGAGTGACATGTGAGTCACTGTTTAGTAGTAGGGGTTTTGGGGCTCTGAAATCTTCCTCTATTCCTAGGGAATTGCCCTCCTCTATATTGTCCCCGAAAACCTCCTCTATACTGTCCCTGGTAACTGGACGGTGTTGCTTGTGAGGTGCTGGCTTGTGTGCTCTGACCCCGAAACCCCCCTCGAAAGGGTGTTTTACGGAATGTGCTGTAATTCCCTCTGCTCTGCGGGGAGTAGAGTGCGCCCATGGCTTTGGCAGTGTCCGTATCTTTTTTGAGTTTCTCAATCGCTGTGTCCACTTCTGGACCGAACAGTTCTTTTTCGTTAAAAGGAATATTGAGAACTGCTTGTTGAATCTCTGGTTTAAATCCAGACGTTCGGAGCCATGCATGCCTTCTGATAGTTACAGATGTATTAATTGTCCGTGCAGCTGTATCTGCAGCGTCCATGGAGGAGCGGAACTGGTTGTTGGAAATGGTCTGTCCCTCCTCAACCACTTGTTTTGCCCTATTTTGTAAGTCCTTGGGCAGATGTTCAATGAGATGTTGCATCTCGTCCCAGTGGGCTCTGTCATAGCGCGCAAGTAGTGCCTGTAGGTCGCTCCCCCTGCCGCTGCAGCTCCTCCAAGTTCCCGAGTTCCTGTGTTCCTGAGACCCACCTAACTGTAAGTACCCCCCTCCTCCCAGCCCCTCGCCCTGCCCCGCGCCACTCACCTTCTCTCCTGCTCCTGCTTCTTTTCCTCCTCTCTGTCTCTTCCTCCTCGCTCCCCCTCTGCAATCTTCTTCTGTGTTCTTCTGTTCTTCTCTTCTGTTCTTCTGTTCTTCCCTTCTGTTCTTCTGTGTTCTTCCGGTCTTCTGTGTTCTTCTTCTCTGTTCTTCTCGGTGCTTCTGTGTTCTTCTTCTCTGTTCTTCTCTGTTCTTCTCTGTTCTTCTGCTCTTCCGATCTTCCGTTCTTCCGTTCTTCTGTTCTTCTGTTCTTCTGGTCTTCTGTCTTCTGTTCTTCTGTCTTCTGTTCTTCTGTCTTCTGGTCTTCCGGTCTTCTGTTCTTCTGTCTTCTGTTCTTCTGTCTTCTGTCTTCGGCTCTTCTACCTCCTCCGTCTTCTTCCCCCGAGCCTGCCCTCCTGCTCCTTCCTCATCCCCCTCCCTCACTCGCCTCCCCCTCTCTCACCCCTAGCTAACCCGTTCGCTATCTACCTCCCTCACTCCTCCTATCTTGCTATCTCTCTAGCTCCCTATCTCACTATCTAACTCCCCCACTCTCCACCTCCTCCTACCTACCTGTCTATCTATCTATTTCCCTATCTATCGACTTCTCTATCTATTTTCTCTATCTATTTCTCTATCTCTCCCCCCCTCCCGCCACCCCCTCTACTACCTATCTCCCTATCCTCTCACTCTACCTCTCTCCCTCACCCACCTCTACAACCCCCCCTCCCCTATCTTCACAACCCTACTCCTATCTCTCTCCCTAATCTCCAAACCTCCTAACACTCACCCTCCTCCACCCTAAACCCCCTCCCCCAGCTCCTCTCACTCTACCTGTCCCCCCCCCTCCCTCGCGCTTTCCCGCCACGACCTCCTACACGCCCCCGCCCCCCAGCTCCCATTCGCCCCCAGCTGACCCCTCCCCCCCCCTCCTACCTCTTATGGCGGCCGCTGCGCGACAGTGGTAGCGACCCTTGACCCAAGGGTAGGTCGCTCCCCCTGCCGCTGCAGCTCCTCCAAGTTCCCGAGTTCCTGTGTTCCTGAGACCCACCTAACTGTAAGTAACCCCCTCCTCCCAGCCCCTCGCCCTGCCCCGCGCCACTCACCTTCTCTCCTGCTCCTGCTTCTTTTCCTCCTCTCTGTCTCTTCCTCCTCGCTCCCCCTCTGCAATCTTCTTCTGTGTTCTTCTGTTCTTCTCTTCTGTTCTTCTGTTCTTCCCTTCTGTTCTTCTGTGTTCTTCCGGTCTTCTGTGTTCTTCTTCTCTGTTCTTCTCGGTGCTTCTGTGTTCTTCTTCTCTGTTCTTCTCTGTTCTTCTCTGTTCTTCTGCTCTTCCGATCTTCCGTTCTTCCGTTCTTCTGTTCTTCCGTTCTTCTGTTCTTCTGTTCTTCTGGTCTTCTGTCTTCTGTTCTTCTGTCTTCTGTTCTTCTGTCTTCTGGTCTTCCGGTCTTCTGTTCTTCTGTCTTCTGTTCTTCTGTCTTCTGTCTTCGGCTCTTCTACCTCCTCCGTCTTCTTCCCCCGAGCCTGCCCTCCTGCTCCTTCCTCATCCCCCTCCCTCACTCGCCTCCCCCTCTCTCACCCCTAGCTAACCCGTTCGCTATCTACCTCCCTCACTCCTCCTATCTTCCTATCTCTCTAGCTCCCTATCTCACTATCTAACTCCCCCACTCTCCACCTCCTCCTACCTACCTATCTGTCTATCTATCTATTTCCCTATCTATCGACTTCTCTATCTATTTTCTCTATCTATTTCTCTATCTCTCCCCCCCTCCCGCCACCCCCTCTACTACCTATCTCCCTATCCTCTCACTCTACCTCTCTCCCTCACCCACCTCTACAACCCCCCCTCCCCTATCTTCACAACCCTACTCCTATCTCTCTCCCTAATCTCCAAACCTCCTAACACTCACCCTCCTCCACCCTAAACCCCCTCCCCCAGCTCCTCTCACTCTACCTGTCCCCCCCCCCTCCCTCGCGCTTTCCCGCCGCGACCTCCTGCACGCCCCCGCCCCCCAGCTCCCATTCGCCCCCAGCTGACCCCTCCCCCCCCTCCTACCTCTTATGGCGGCCGCTGCGCGACAGTGGTAGCGACCCTTGACCCAAGGGTAGGTCGCTCCCCCTGCCGCTGCAGCTCCTCCAAGTTCCCGAGTTCCTGTGTTCCTGAGACCCACCTAACTGTAAGTACCCCCCTCCTCCCAGCCCCTCGCCCTGCCCCGCGCCACTCACCTTCTCTCCTGCTCCTGCTTCTTTTCCTCCTCTCTGTCTCTTCCTCCTCGCTCCCCCTCTGCAATCTTCTTCTGTGTTCTTCTGTTCTTCTCTTCTGTTCTTCTGTTCTTCCCTTCTGTTCTTCTGTGGTCTTCCGGTCTTCTGTGTTCTTCTTCTCTGTTCTTCTCGGTGCTTCTGTGTTCTTCTTCTCTGTTCTTCTCGGTGCTTCTGTGTTCTTCTTCTCTGTTCTTCTCTGTTCTTCTCTGTTCTTCTCTGTTCTTCTGCTCTTCCGATCTTCCGTTCTTCCGTTCTTCTGTTCTTCTGTTCTTCTGTCTTCTGTTCTTCTGTCTTCTGCTCTTCCGGTCTTCTGTTCTTCTGTCTTCTGTTCTTCTGGTCTTCTGTCTTCTGGTCTTCCGGTCTTCTGTTCTTCTGTCTTCTGTCTTCTGTTCTTCTGTCTTCGGCTCTTCTACCTCCTCTGTCTTCTTCCCCCGAGCCTGCCCTCCTGCTCCTTCCTCATCCCCCTCCCTCACTCGCCTCCCCCTCTCTCACCCCTAGCTAACCCGTTCGCTATCTACCTCCCTCACTCCTCCTATCTTCCTATCTCTCTAGCTCCCTATCTCACTATCTAACTCCCCCACTCTCCACCTCCTCCTACCTACCTATCTGTCTATCTATCTATTTCCCTATCTATCGACTTCTCTATCTATTTTCTCTATCTATTTCTCTCCCCCCCTCCCGCCACCCCCCTCTACTACCTATCTCCCTATCCTCTCACTCTACCTCTCTCCCTCACCCACCTCTACAACCCCCCCTCCCCTATCTTCACAACCCTACTCCTATCTCTCTCCCTAATCTCCAAACCTCCTAACACTCACCCTCCTCCACCCTAAACCCCCTCCCCCAGCTCCTCTCACTCTACCTGTCCCCCCCCCTCCCTCGCGCTTTCCTGCCGCGACCTCCTGCACGCCCCCGCCCCCCAGCTCCCATTCGCCCCCAGCTGACCCCTCCCCCCCCTCCTACCTCTTATGGCGGCCGCTGCGCGACTGCGCAGCGGGGGCACGCCGCTGGCGCGCCGGAGGCGCGCCAGAGGCAAGCCCGTATGCGCCCGTCCGCGCCTGGCCCGCGCCCAGCGCCACGACCCCTGGTCCCCAGCTCCCCCAAGCCCCGCTGATCCGCTACGACCCCACCACCCTCCACGCCCTCAACCCAGGGCGCTCCAAAACCTGCTTCCTAGCTCACCCCAAACGCACCCATGGACCCTTCGCCTGCAACTCCTGCAAACGCATCTTCCACCACGCAACTACCACGACCACAAGCCCACGCGCCATCAACCACCTCAAGTGCATCCTGATCAACGCTCGTTCCGTCCACAAGCACGCAGTTGAACTTTGGGACCTCCTGGACTCCACAGCCCCGGACGTCGCCTTCATCACGGAGACATGGATGAACGCCTCCTCTGCTCCAGACATCGCTACCGCCATCCCCGAAGGCTACAAGATCTCCAGAAAAGACCGCACCAACCAAGTAGGAGGAGGTGTCGCCATCATCTTCAAAGACTCCATCAGCGTCACCACCTCCACCGAAGACCCCCCCCTCGCCGCTGAACACCTGCATTTTCAGATTCGCACCGACCCAAGGACCACCCTCAGAGGATCCCTCGTCTACCGTCCTCCCGGACCCCGCGCCTCTTTCAGCGACGCCATCGCCGACTTCATCTCCCCGCACGCCCTCGCCTCACCGGACTACATCCTCCTAGGCGACCTCAACTTCCATCTGGAACAAAACAACGACCCCAACACCACCACCCTGCTCGACAACCTCGCCAACCTCGGCCTCAAACAACTGGTGAACACCGCCACCCACATCGCCGGACACACGCTCGACCCTATCTTCTCCGCCAGCAAACACGTCTTCTTCAGCCACACCTCTGCCCTACACTGGACCGACCACAGCTGCGTCCACTTCACATTCCGACGCGAGACCTCCCACCTCCGCACTCAACCCACCCCTCGTCAACAGTGGAACAAGATCCCTGAAGAGCAACTCTTCTCCGCTCTCGCCGCCAACCAACCCACCCTCACCACCGACCCCAACGACGCAGCTCTCAACCTCACAAACTGGATCTCCAACTGCGCTGACAACCTTGCTCCCCTCAAACGCACGCATCGACAGACCAACACCAAAAAACCTCTCTGGTTCTCTGACACCCTCAAAGAATCAAAGAAAACTTGTCGTGCCCTTGAGAAGGCCTGGCGCAAGGACCACACCGCGGACAACATGACCGCCCTCAAGAACGCTACACGCGAACACCACCACCTGATCCGCACTGCCAAAAGGAACTTTTTCACCGACAGACTAGACAAAAACAGCCACAACAGCAGAGAACTCTTCAGCATCGTCAAAGAGTTCTCCAACCCCAGCGCCAGCGCCAACGCCGTCACGCCCTCACAGGATTTGTGCGAATCCCTCGCCACTTTCTTCCATCGCAAGATCAGCGACCTCCACGACAGCTTCGGACACCAGACCCAACCATACACCACTGAACCCGCTTCCCCGGACATCACCCTCAACAACTGGACCCACATCAACACGGAAGAAACCAAATCCATCATGAACTCTATCCACTCCGGCGCCCCTTCGGACCCCTGCCCGCACTTCATCTTTAACAAAGCCGACGACATCATCGCCCCGCACCTCCAGACCGTCATCAACTCTTCTTTTTCTTCTGCTACCTTCCCCGAATGCTGGAAGCACACTGAAGTCAACGCCCTACTAAAGAAACCTACGGCTGACCCAAGCGACCTGAAAAACTTCCGCCCCATCTCTCTTCTACCTTTCCCAGCCAAGGTAATAGAAAAGACCGTCAACAAACAGCTGACCACCTTCCTGGAAGACAACAACCTGCTCGACCCTTCACAAACCGGATTCCGAACCAACCACAGCACGGAAACCGCCCTCATCTCAGTCACAGACGACATCAGAACCCTGATGGACAACGGTGAAACAGTCGCCCTCATTCTCCTCGACCTCTCGGCTGCCTTTGACACCGTCTGTCACCGCACCCTAATCACCCGCCTACGCTCCACCGGGATCCAAGGCCAGGCCCTGGACTGGATCGCCTCCTTCCTCGCTAACCGCTCCCAAAGAGTTTACCTCCCTCCGTTTCGCTCAGAACCCACCAAGATCATCTGCGGCGTACCTCAAGGCTCATCGCTCAGCCCGACACTCTTCAATGTCTACATGAGCCCCCTCGCCAACATCGTACGCAAGCACGACATCATCATCACCTCCTACGCCGACGACACCCAACTTGTACTCTCCCTCACCAAGGACCCCGCCAGCGCCAAGACCAACCTACAAGAGGGTATGAAGGACGTCGCAGATTGGATGAGGCTCAGCCGCCTAAAGCTGAACTCTGAAAAAACGGAAGTCCTCATCCTCGGCAACACCCCGTCCGCCTGGGACGACTCCTGGTGGCCCACGGCCCTCGGCACCGCACCGACCCCCGCAGACCACGCCCGCAACCTCGGCTTCATCTTGGACCCTCTTCTCACCATGACCAAGCAAGTCAACGCCGTGTCCTCCGCCTGCTTCCTCACTCTCCGCATGCTCCGCAAGATCTTCCGCTGGATCCCCGCCGACACCAGAAAAACCGTGACCCACGCCCTTGTCACGAGTCGCCTGGACTACGGCAACACCCTCTACGCCGGGACCACCGCCAAACTCCAAAACCGCCTGCAACGCATCCAAAACGCCTCGGCCCGCCTCATCCTCGACGTACCCCGCAACAGCCACATCTCCGCACACCTGAGACACCTGCATTGGCTCCCAGTCAGCAAAAGGATCACCTTCCGTCTTCTCACCCACGCACACAAAGCCCTCCACAACAAGGGACCGGAATACCTCAACAGACGCCTCAGCTTCTACGTCCCCACCCGCCCCCTCCGCTCCGCTGGCCTCGCACTTGCTGCCGTCCCTCGCACCCGCCGCTCCACGGCGGGTGGGAGATCTTTCTCCTTCCTGGCGGCCAAGACCTGGAACTCCCTCCCCACCAGCCTCAGGACCACCCAGGACCACTCCGCTTTCCGGAGACTCCTAAAGACTTGGCTGTTCGAGCAGCGATAACCCCCCCTTTCCCCCCTAGCGCCTTGAGACCCGCACGGGTGAGTAGCGCGCTTTATAAATGTTAATGATTTGATTTGATTTGGGAGTTCGCGATGCGCCACTGGTTTGCAGCTTGTGCTGCGACTCTCTTACCAGCTGCATCGAACTTGCGGCTTTCTTTATCTGGGGGTGGTGCATCTCCAGATGTATGGGAGTTGGCCCTTTTCCTAGCTGCTCCTACAACGACAGAGTCTGGTGGCAGCTGTGTAGTGATGAAAACCGGGTCTGTAGGAGGCGCCTTATACTTTTTTTCCACCCTTGGTGTGATTGCCCTACTTTTGACCGGCTCCTTAAAGATTTCTTTTGCGTGCCGGAGCATACCAGGGAGCATAGGCAGGCTTTGGTATGAGCTGTGGGTGGAGGAGAGTGTGTTGAATAAAAAATTATCCTCGACCTGTTCTGAGTGGAGGCTTACGTTGTGAAATTGTGCTGCTCTAGCCACCACTTGAGAATACGCGGTGCTGTCCTCTGGTGGAGATGGCTTCGTAGGGTATGCCTCCGGACTGTTATCTGACACTGGGGCGTCGTATAGGTCCCATGCGTCTTGATCTTGGTCACCCTGGCTTATGGTGGTGTGAGCTGGGGAGTGTGATGGAGTTTGTGCTGGTGAGACGTTAATCACGGGCGGAGGAGAGGGTGGTGGGGTAACTCTTTTCACCACTTTTGGTTGTGGTGTCTGTTCAGTTTGGAACTCCAACCTTCTCTTTCTTCTAATAGGGGGAAGGGTGCTTATTTTTCCTGTCCCCTGCTGAATGAAAATACGCTTTTGCGTATGGTCCACATCAGTTGATTGTAGCTCTTCCTCAAACCTATGCTTTTGCATTTGGGAGGTTAGCGAGTGCTCTTCTGTATAAGAGCCTGAAGCTGGGTCGGTTGCAGTTTGTTTCGGGACCGAAACCCTGTCTGCGTCCTTTTTCGGCTCCGAGGTGACTTTTTTCATTTATGGGGCCGAAACCTGTCGGCGCCGATCTTCTTCGGGGCCGCTGTCTCGGCGTCGAGCCGTGTCCACACCGGCATCTCGGTGTCGAGGCTTGTCACCAGCACTTTCTCGGTCCCGAGAAGGCTGCGTGCCGGTGTCTCGACCGGAGTCGGACGATCTCGGCACTGTTTGGGCCTTTTTCGGTGCCGACGGTCGGTCACCGAATTTATGGGTGGAGCCATGGCCTGATGGCAGTGGCGTCCCCTGGGCCTTGTAAATCTTCCTCTGTGTGATTTTCGACGTCTTACTCACGGTTTGTGTATCGTCGAATCCTTCGGAGTCTGAGTCTTGGATCGAGAAGGTACCTTCCTCTTCTTGTTCCTCGAACTCTCGGTGGGCTGTCGGCGCGGACGCCATCTGAAGTCTTCTGGCTCGACAGTCTCGGAGTGTTTTTCGGGACCGGAACGCACGACAGGCCTCGCAGGTGTCTTCACTGTGCTCAGGTGACAGGCACAGGTTACAGACCAAGTGTTGGTCTGTATAGGGGTATTTATTGTGGCATTTGGGGCAGAAACGGAACGGGGTCCGTTCCATCGGCGTTCTTCAGCACGCGGTCGGGCCGACCAGGCCCCGACGGGGGATCGAAAAAACTACCCCCAAAGGGCACCGGAGCTCTTCGATCCTTCGACGCGGTGTTGAATCTAACTACGCCGATCCCGAACGCAACAATACCGACGAAAATCTTCCGAAATTAGCTATCTTTCCGTTCCGAAACTCGGAGCGACAGGAACACGTCCGAACCCGATGGCGGAAAAAAAACAATTGAAGATGGAGTCGACGCCCATGCGCAATGGAGACAAAAGGAGGAGTCACTCGGTCCCGTGACTCGAAAGACTTCTTCGAAGAAAAACAACTTGTAACACTCCGGCCCAACACCAGATGGCGAGCTATTGCAAAACATGCGTATCTACAGCGACAGATGCCATCGAACATTATGTTTCTAAAAGTTGGAATACTTTTAAAGAATCTAAAACTATTTCTAGAACTTAATTCAAACTTTTACAACACTTTTAAACTCTAAAAGAGATGCTAACAGGGACTAACACAAGGCCCTAGCAGGACTTTTAAAAATTTAGAAAAATAGCTAAAATTTCAAAAATCAGTTTCTAATGACAATTTGGGGAATTTAGTCGTGTGATCAGGTATTGGCTGAGTAGTCCAGCAAATGCAAAGTCTTGTTCCCCACCGCTGATCCACCAATGTAGGAAGTTGGCTCTGTATGCACTATTTCAAAGTAAGTGTCTTCTTGGATCGAAATGCCCGACAGGCCTCGCAAGTATCCTCTTTGTGTTTGGGGGACAAACACAGATTACAGACCAAGTGTTGGTCTGTATAAGGATACTTAGCGTGGCAGTTGGGGCAGAAGCAGAAGGGGGTCCGTTCCATGAGCTTTTGAAGATGAACGCGGTCGGGCCGACCAGGCCCCGCCAAGGAGTGGAAGCCCCGAAGGGCTGTTGGAGCTCTTCTTTCTTCGGTGTCGATGTGCTAGCACTAGCCCGGTACCGAGCGCAAACAATACAGTTGAATTTTCCGATTGATAACTATCTTTTCCAAACCGAAACACAGAGCGAAGAGGAACACGTCCGAACCCGATGGCGGAAAGAAAACAATCTAAGATGGAGTCGACACCTATGCGCAATGGAGCCGAAAGGGAGGAGTCCCTCGGTCTTGTGACTCGAAAAGACTTCTTCGAAGAAAAACAACTTGTAACACTCCGAGCCCAACACTAGGTGGCAGGATAATGCACAGCATGTGTATCTGCAGCTACACATGCCATTGAACATATAAATATTATCCATAAATCCATTACCAACACTATGCAGGAAACATATGAACGAAACAACCCAGTTACCTTCCTGCTTCGTAATATTTACACCGAAAATAAAAGAGAGCTAACAGCGAGAGCAGGACCATGAAGCAATAGATGCTCACGACAGCCCCAGCCTCCGTCGCAGGAGGGGCCCTGTCCAATTGTTCAGCAGTCGCCCCGACTGAAACAGGAGCTGGGCTGAAGGGAGTCATCCGCCAGATGGTCCTTGACATACACGTATGATCATTTCTCCATTATGGCTAAAGGTGGTTCTTCCTATCGCGCCATATATAGTAATAACAAGCATAGACAAGGAACTTACATAATGTGGCCTACATGCCTAATGTAGGAAGTTGGCTCTGCATGCACTATTTCAAAGTAAGGAATAGTATGCACAGAGTCCAAGGGTTCCCCTTAGTGGTAAGATAGTGGCAAAAAGAGATAATTCTAATGCTCTATTTTGTGGTAGTGTGGTCGAGCAGTAGGCTTATCAGAGGGTAGTGTTAAGCATTTGTTGTACACACACAGGCAATAAATGAGGAACACACACTCAGAGACAATTCCAGGCCAATAGGTTTTTGTATATAAAAATATATTTTCTTAGTTTATTTTAAGAACCACAGGTTAAAGATTTACAGTTAATGCTTTAAATGAAAGGTACTTCACTTAGGAACTTTGAATTAGCAAAATAGCATATACAGTTTTCACATAAATGACATATAGCTATTTTAAAACTAGACACTGCAATTTTCAACAGTTCCTGGGGGAGGTAAGTGTTTGTTAGTTTTTGCAGGTAAGTAAACCACCTACGGGGTTTAAACTTGGGTCCAAGGTAGCCTACCGTTGGGGGTTCAGAACAACCCCAAAGTTACCACACCAGCAGCTCAGGGCCAGTCAGGTGCAGAGGTAAAAGTGGTGCCCAAAATGCATAGGCTTCAATGGAGAAGGGGGTGCCCCAGTTCCAGTCTGCCAGCAGGTAAGTACCCGCGTCTTCGGAGGGCAGACCAGGGGGGTTTTGTAGGGCACCGGGGGGGACACAAATCCACACAGAAAGTACACCCTCATCGGCACGGGGGCGGCCGGGTGCAGTGTGCAAACAAGCGTCGGGTTTGCAATAGGATTCAATGGGAGACCAAGGGGTCTCTTCAGCGATGCAGGCAGGCAAGGGGGGGGCTCCTCGGGGTAGCCACCACCTGGGCAAGGGAGAGGGCCACCTGGGGGTCGCTCCTGCACTGGAGGTCGGATCCTTCAGTTCCTGGGGGCTGTGGATGCAGTGCCTTTACCAGGTGTCGGGTCTTTGAAGCAGGCAGTCGGGGTCGAGGGAGCCTCGGGATTCCCTCTGCAGGCGTCGCTGTGGGGGCTCAGGGGGGGCAACTCTGGCTACTCACAGTCTTGTAGTCGCCGGGGAGTCCTTCCTGTGGTGTTTGTTCTCCACGAGTCGAGCCGGGGGCGTCGGGTACAGAGTGCAAAATCTCACGCTTCCAGCGGGAAACGTGTGTTGTTTCAAAGTTGCTTCTTTGTTGCAAAGTTGCAGTCTTTGTGGAACAGAGCCGCTGTCCTCGGGAGTTCTTGGTCCTTCTAGATGCATGGTAGTCCTCTGAGGCTTCAGAGGTCGCTGGTCCCTGTAGAACGCGTCGCTGGAGCAGTGTCTTTAGAAGTGGGGAGACAGGCCGGTAGAGCTGGGGCCAAAGCAGTTTGTCTCTGTCTTCTCTGCAGGTTTTCAGTTCAGCAGTCCTCTTCTTCTTAGGTTGCAGGAATCTAGTTTCCTAGGTTCTGGGGAGCCCCTAAATACTGATTTTAGGGGGATGTTTAGGTCTGGGAGGGCAGTAGCCAATGGCTACTGTCCTTGAGGGTGGCTACACCCTCCTTGTGCCTCCTCCCTGAGGGGAGGGGGGCACATTCCTATCCCTATTGGGGGAATCCTCCATCTGCAAGATGGAGGATTTCTAAAAGTCAGAGTCACTTCAGCTCAGGGCACCTTAGGGGCTGTCCTGACTGGCCAGTGACTCCTCCTTGTTTTTCTCATTATCTCCTCCGGCCTTGGCGCCAAAAGTGGGGCTGTGGCCGGAGGGGGCGGGCAACTCCACTAGCTGGAGTGCCCTGGGGTGCTGTAACAAAGGGGGCGAGCCTTTGAGGCTCACCGCCAGGTGTTACAGTTCCTGCAGGGGGAGGTGATAAGCATCTCCACCCAGTACAGGCTTTGTTACTAGCCACAGAGTGACAAAGGCACTCTCCCCATGTGGCCTGCAACATGTCTGGTGTGTGGCAGGCTGCTAAAACCAGTCAGCCTACACGGGTAGTCGGTTAAGGTTTCAGGGGGCACCTCTAAGGTGCCCTCTGGGGTGTATGTTACAATAACATGTACACTGGCATCAGTGTGCATTTATTGTACTGAGAAGTTTGATACCAAACGTCACAGTTTTCAGTGTAGCCATTATGGTGCTGTGGAGTTCGTGCATGACAGACTCCCAGACCATATACTCTTATGGCTACCCTGCACTTACAATGTCTAAGGTTTTGCTTAGACACTGTAGGGGCATAGTGCTCATGCACTTATGCCCTCACCTATGGTATAGTGCACCCTGCCTTAGGGCTGTAAGGCCTGCTAGAGGGGTGACTTATTTATACCTGTAGGCAGTGTGAGGTTGTCATGGCACCCTGAGGGGAGTGCCATGTCGACTTAGTCTTTTTATCCCCACTAGCACACACAAGCTGGCAAGCAGTGTGTCTGTGCTGAGTGAGCGGTCCCCAGGGTGGCATAAGACATGCTGCAGCCCTTAGAGACCTTCCCTGGCATCAGGGCCCTTGGTACCAGTTACAAGGGACTTACCTGGATGCCAGGGTGTGCCAATTGTGGAAACAAAAGTACAGATTAGGGAAAGAATACTGGTGCTGGGGCCTGGTTAGCAGGCCTCAGCACACTTTCAAATCATAACTTGGCATCAGCAAAAGCAAAAAGTCAGGGGGTAACCATGCCAAGGAGGCATTTCCTTACAACTAGTCCCAAACTTTTACTAGAAAGTTGTAGCGAAAAAACACCCCTAAAACACACCTACATTATCCACCAACAACTAGTGAACCAAATCCATGACTTCAAATTACAAGCTAATAACCTGGAATGTTAAGGGGTTAAATAATACAGCTAAGCGATATAAGGTACACAACTACATCAAGCGCAGAGGGGCACATATTGCTATTTTACAGGAAACCCGTTTGATAGAGCAGGAAGTGGCAGCGCTACGGAAAAGGTGGAGAGGCCAAATATTTGCCACTAACTACTCCGGCATTTGCGAGAGGAGTACTAGTTTGGATACGCCCTGGCATCCCGTTTCAAGCATTACATACATACATAGATAAAGAAGGCAGATATGTAGTCATCTCGGGCAGACTAGATGGGAGAGAAATAACCATCGGAGGCCTCTATGCCGCGAACCAAGACCAGAAGAAATTCTTTGACAAAATTTCAGGGGAGCTAAGTCCGATTCTGGCGAATCCGAAAATAATAAGAGGTGACTTTAATTGTAATCTGATATTACAATGGACAGATCACCCCCCCCCCCTAACAGACTCAATCGATAAAAGCAGCTAACGCCCTTTCAGAATGGCAACAAGGCTGGCAAATCAGAGACTGCTGGAGACACCTCTACCCACATAGTAGAGAATATTCCTTTTATTCTGCGGTTCATGACCTACACGTAAGATTAGACACAATACTAGTCTCTCTGGAGCTGCAGCCCGTTGTAACTTCAGCTGAATACCTGAGCCGTACCATATCTGATCACAACCCCTTATTAATATCAATTAATTGGCATAAAGAAAAACCAGTAATACCCACTTGGAGACTCAGTACTGAAATATTAGAGGATGAGGCCTTTAAACATCACCTCCTCAATAGTATCAACGATTACTTCAAACTAAATGCAGGAGCTGCATCCTCTAGAGCAATTGAATGGGAAACCTTTAAAATAGTAACTAGGGGTAATTGTATTGGGGAAAGTATCGGAGTGTGCAGATCTATCGAAACAGAACTTAATAAATTAGAAGACTCCCTAAGAGATATTGAGTGCAAGCTCCCCTCTAACCCTGAACTGTCCTCTCTTTTGGGGGAAACTAAAACGAAAATAATAGAGGAGAACATTAGACTCTCTTGCTTCAACTATAAGCAATACTTAAGTAGACAACATGCAGAAGGGGATAAAGCAAGCGCTCTTCTGGCTTGGCTAGCTAAACCCCCCAAACATCAAACTATTATCCTTGAAATAGAGATAGATCCAGAGACTAGAGTACTTAGCCAAAAAGAAATTAATAATTGCTTCTTTGAAAACTACCCCTCTCTATACGCCCCACCTCCCGAAACAATTAATTGTACCCAGATGTCGGAACTGGAGTCACTGAGGCTCCCTAGATTGGAAACTACAGAAAGTGCCACCCTAGCAGCCCCTATATCGATTGCAGAAATCAAAACTGCAATACAAAGCATGGCAAAGGGTAAGGTACCAGGAGCAGACGGCCTCCCGTCAGAGTTCTATCAGCTATATCAGGACACTCTAGCACCCAGACTTTGCACACTATATACAGAGGCCTGGCAAAATAACAAATTACCGCATTCCACCAATGAGGCCATAATGATTTCCTTATTAAAACCAGACAAACCTGCTACCGATGTCCGCTCATATCACCCACTCTCAATGCTGAATTTAGATTATAAAATATTAAGTAGAGTACTAGCTAACAGACTTTTACCACACATGACCTCTTTGATTCACCAGGATCAATCGGGATTTATTCCACTACGCAGCACAGCACTAAACATCAGGCGATTAATATCACTTCTACATTCCCTACCTGATACCTTATCACAAGCTGCTATAATCTCAATCGGAAAAGCTTTCGACAGCCTGAGATGGGATTACCTAGAGCAAGTCATGGTAAAACTTGGACTGGGAGATGGCTTCGTCCAATGGACGAAATTGCTATACACAAACCCCACAGCAAGAGTACGTACGGGCAACACCTTCTCTGAACCATTCATGGTGGGAAGAGGGACTAGACAAGGCTGCCCACTCTCCCCTCTTTTATTCGCAACTGCAATAGAACCCCTCGCACAAACTGCAAGATCCAAAGGTCACTTTGAAGACATCCCAATTAACAATTGGACACACCACATTGCGCTATATGCCGATGACATGCTATTATTCCTTAAAAACTTGGTGGCGGATCTCCCCGGGGTGATAGACATGCTAGATAATTTCGGCTCGGCCTCGGGACTCAGGATTAATTGGAGGAAATCCTCCATTTTCCCAACCTCCAAAGACACCCCGAAACCCACTGACACTAAGGGCTTACCCTGGGCCTCATCCACCTTCAAATATCTTGGAGTCAATATCTATAATTCAGTAGAAGATTTACTAGAAGGGAACATACAAAGCGCAATCAGGGGAATTAAAGCTAGCATGCAATTCTGGAGCACCTTACCCCTTACAGTCGCTGGAAGAACTGCACTGATTAAAATGATAGTACTGCCCAGGCTTCTATACTTTTTCCCCACGCTACCCCTAATAATTCCCAGCTCGATATTTAAAAGTGCTGAGTCATTAATTGCAAGCTTCATTTGGGGTCCCAGTAGACACAGAATAGCACTTCGGACCCTCCAAAGACCAACCTCGGAGGGGGGACTAGCTGCACCTAACTTAGAAATCTATTATTGGGCGGGACAAATGCAATGGTTAGCAAGACTGATTAGCAAACCCCAAATCGCTGCCAACTTACAAATACCATTAACCTGCCCAGTAAGCAAAATCCTGCAAATAATACTGATCCCCAGGAAACAGAAAGAGCTTCTTCCTATAGAATGGGAATCCATCAGACACTGCTGGGTACAGTACCTCAAACGCTCCCGTTTAAAAACACCTTATGCTCCTGAAATCCCTCTGGAGGCTCTGAATTGCTTCCCAAATAAACAAATCTTCAAACATATTAACAAACTGACCTCGTTCAACATCACGAAAATAGGTGAGCTGTATGGTAATGGGAAACTCCGTCCCTATGTGGAGCTGCAAGAGCAATTTGATCTCCCTCCTGGATTGTTTCTCACACATACTGCCATTGTAAAAAGCATTCAAAAAATATGGGGCAAGGGATCCTGTGAACCCCCAGCACATAAAGGATGCAAACTGCTATGCTCAATGGGTGAGCAGAGGAGGTTAATCTCTGGTATATATAAACTCTTGCAAGGTGACACCCGCACTCTGCTAAATAAACTCAAGATAAAATGGCAAAATGACCTTGACATGATATTAGAAGACAATCAATGGGACAGAATTACATTACACATCTACACTATCTCTAGAAATGCAAGATTTAAATTGATAAACTTGTATATTTTCCACAGAGCTTACCTAATTCCTAAAAGGATAGCCAAAATATATAATACAAATAAATCTGATTGCCCATGTTGCTCTGATCCAGCAGCAGACATAATACATATGTTTTGGAAATGCACCCTTATTAGCACATACTGGTCGGAAGTATTAGGGAAGCTAGCTGGCTGCACTGAAAGAGTGCTATCACCTACCCCGGTAGCAGCAATCCTGGGGGATTTCCCACGCCCATCGACACATAAGATGTCAAACAAATTCATAGACTTAGCTTTGATATTAGCGAGGAGAGAAATAACATTACATTGGAAGGACCCAGGTGGCCCACTAATAATTAGATGGCTAGGTGCACTAGTAAAATGGGCTGAAACAGAGAGCACAGTACTAATGAAAAAAGCATTCCGAGGTCAAAGGCCCAGAGAGAGTGTTACGCAATGGGACTTACTACTTGTAATGTAAAATGTAAATTAGCACTTGTATAGCGCACTACTCACCCGTTAGGGTCTCAAGGCGCTGTACTCATACCGCTATGGAACCCCTCCTGGCTTTTCCCTGTGAGGCGCCTACTACTGAGCACCCCCAGGGTGAAGCCAGGCATCCAAGCGCTGTTGGGGCCGTTGTGGAGATTAAGCAAGCTATTGCCCAGAGTTGCAGAGTGGGATCCATGAATTAGATTAGGCACCGAGGCGAGAATTATCTGGTCAAGGGGAATTGAGCCCAAGACCTGCGGAAGCGGGACTTGAACCCTGGTCTTGAGCCAGATCTCTGCTTCAGGGTCTGCCGCTCTAACCATTGAGCCACACTTCTCCACACTTGAAAACCTAAAACCGGCTGATACCACCTCCTCGGACGAAGACAACTCTTTATCGGACTCAGGCTCCGAACACGACGCTACAAGTACTTAATAACAAAGCCGGAGCGTTGACCTACCTCAACATTTTTGAGACTTTTCATCAAAAGAAATATATTGAAGGACTTAGTGCACGATGGGGTGCGGGAGGGTTTAAGTTGCCGGGGAATTTCACAAAGTGTTTTGATTCATGTTATCACCCTTATAAAAGTAATAAAAAATATATTTAAAAAAAAAAGTCATTTGTTAAACTATTCTCTTTTTGTTGTACTTTTTGTATATCTTCGTGAATTTTGTCACATATTGTGTTAAATTTGATAATTAATTAACTTTTTTCATCTAAAATTGCCACATACCATATTGATACCACACTTGATTACATTATGCACTTCAGTCTAGTTTTATAATATAGTTTAGGGATTTATGAACATAGTACTATTGATAGCCCATGTAATACACATATCTGTGCTCCATTCTTATCTTTTGTGAAAATATATCTTGTTGGTACAAGTTTTCTTGTTCCGATACACATACTTGACAACAGGTATGTTTAGAATGTATTGAGCACCAGTACAATACCCTGTACCATAGGAAAGTGCGGCCATAAATAGGTTTTCTGTTGTCAGTAAGTCCCTTCAATGAAATACACTACCATTCCATACCTGGGCACCTCCTGCCCATGAACTGTGAGGTTGGCGCCTACCACCCCCTCTGGCCAGAGTTGTCCGCTCCAGCCCCTCCGGCTGGAGACTGCCGACAGCGACTCGCGCTGTGTTCTGAAGCAACACCGCTAGTTGCCTCTATTCCTCAGACTTCATTTTTAACAATAACAAGCTATGTGAAACACAGGAAGCTAATCTAATTATGCAGTTGCACCGCAGGGAGGAAGGAAATGGTGTAATACAATGGAAAGGACTAAATTAACACAGAATGCCAGCAGCTGGCGAACAGCTATAGGTAACCATCGGAACGTTTTCACGAGGTACACTAGAGGAGCCCGCAACAGAGGACGAAACGCCCCTGTCATGCCACCGGAGATAGAGAAAAAATGCTATTATAAAGAAGAGCAGGCTAAAGGGTACGGTATGGTAAATGTCACTTACCCAGTGTACATCTGTTCGTTGCATGAGACGCTGCAGATTCACATGCTGTGCATTATCCTGCCATCTAGTGTTGGGCTCGGAGTGTTACAAGTTGTTTTTCTTCGAAGAAGTCTTTTCGAGTCACAAGACCGAGGGACTCCTCCCTTTAGGCTCCATTGCGCATGGGCGTCGACTCCATCTTAGATTGTTTTCCCCGCAGAGGGTGAGGTAGGAGTTGTGTATATAGTAAAGGTGCCCATGCAATGGAGTAAGTATGTATGTACATAATGTGTATAAAAGTGATATATATTTACAAATTTACAAATGTACAAGTTTCATCAACTTATAATGTACAAGTTTCATCAACTTATAACGGCTACAGGCTCCCGGGGAGGTGGGAGGGCGCATGTGAATTTGCAGCGTCTCATGCCACGAACAGATGTACACTGGGTAAGTGACATTTTCCATTCAATGGCATGTGTAGCTGCAGATACACATCCTGTGCATAAATTAGTAAGCAGTTATCTCCCCAAAAGCGGTGGCTTAGCCTGTACGAGTTGAAGTTGTCTGAAATAATGTTCGTAATACAGCCTGTCCTACTGTGGCTTGTTGTGTTGTTAACACGTCTACACAGTAATGTTTTGTGAATGTATGAGGCGTAGACCATGTGGCTGCCTTACAGATTTCTGTCATAGGTATATTTCCTAGAAAGGCCATTGTGGCGCCTTTCTTCCTAGTGGAGTGCGCCTTCGGCGTAATAGGTAGGTCTCTTTTTGCTTTAATATAGCAGGTCTGAATACATTTCACTATCCATCTGGCAATGCCTTGTTTGGATATTGGATTTCCTGCATGAGGTTTCTGGAAGGCTACAAACAATTGTTTTGTTTTGCGAAACTGTTTTGTTCTATCAATATAGTACATTAGTGCTCTTTTAATGTCTAACGTATGTAAGGCTCTTTCAGCTACTGAGTCTGGTTGAGGATAAAAGACTGGGAGTTCCACTGTTTGGTTTAGGTGGAACGGTGATATAACTTTTGGTAAGAATTTGGGATTTGTACGGAGAACCACTTTATGTTTATGTATTTGTATAAAGGGTTCTTGTATAGTAAATGCTTGTATTTCACTCACTCTTCTAAGAGATGTGATAGCTATTAGGAAGGCTACTTTCCAGGTTAAGTATTGTATCTCACAAGAATGCATGGGTTCAAATGGTGGACCCATGAGTCGTGTTAATACAATATTGAGGTTCCACGAGGGAACTGGTGGTGTTCTCGGGGGTATGATTCTTTTTAAACCCTCCATAAATGCTTTGATGACTGGGATTCTAAAGAGTGATGATGAATGTGTAATCTGCAGATAGGCAGATATTGCTGTGAGATGTATTTTAATGGAAGAAAATGCTAGTTTAGATTTCTGTAAGTGTAGTAAGTAGCTTACAATGTTTTTTGCGGAAGCATGTAGTGGTTGAATTTGATTATTATGGCAGTAATAAACAAATCTTTTCAATTTGTTTGCGTAACAATGTCTTGTAGTAGGTTTTCTAGCTTGTTTAATGACCTCCATACATTTTTGTGTAAGGTTTAAATGTCCAAATTCTAAGACTTCAGGAGCCAGATTGCTAGATTGAGCGGTGCTGGATTCGGGTGTCTGATCTGTTGTTTGTGCTGAGTTAACAGATCTGGTCTATTTGGTAGTTTGATATGAGGTACTACTGACAGGTCCAATAGTGTTGTATACCACGGCTGGCGAGCCCAGGTTGGTGCTATTAGTATTAGTTTGAGTTTGTTTTGACTCAATTTGTTTACCAGATACGGAAGGAGTGGGAGAGGGGGGAAAAGCGTAAGCAAATATCCCTGACCAGCTCATCCATAACGCATTGCCCTTGGAGTGTGGGTGTGGATACCTGGACGCGAAGTCTTGGCATTTTGCGTTTTCTTTTGTTGCGAATAGGTCTATTTTTGGTATTCCCCAGCGTTGAAAGTAAGTTTTGAGTATCTGGGGATGAATTTCCCATTCGTGTGTTTGTTGGTGATCTCGACTGAGATTGTCGGCTAACTGGTTTTGAATCCCTGGGATATACTGTGCTATTAGGCGAATGTGATTGTGAATCGCCCAATGCCAAATTTTTTGTGCTAAGAGACAAAGTTGTGATGAGTGTGTCCCTCCCTGTTTGTTTAGGTAATACATTGTTGTCATGTTGTCTGTTTTGACAAGAATGTGTTTGTGGGCTATTAGCGGTTGAAATGCTTTCATTGCTAGAAACACTGCTAACAGCTCTAGATGATTTATATGAAGTTGCCTTTGTTGAGCGTTCCATTGTCCCTGTATACTGTGCTGATTGAGGTGTGCTCTCCACCCTATCATGGAAGCATCTGTTGTGATCACGTATTGAGGCACAGGGTCTTGGAATGGCCGCCCTTGGTTTAAATTTAAAGGATTCCACTATTGAAGCGAGGAGTGTGTTTGGCGGTCTATCAACACTAGATCTTGAAGTTGACCCTGTGCTTGTGTCCATTGTGTTGCTAGGCATTGTTGTAATGGACACATGTGTAGTCTTGCGTTTGGGACAATGGCTATGCATGAAGACATCATGCCTAGGAGTTTCATTACAAACCTCACTTGATAGTGTTGGTTTGAGTGCATGTTTAGTATTACATTTTGGAAGGCTTGAACCCTTTGTGGACTTGGAGTGGCAATCCCTTTTTGTGTGTTGATTGTTGCTCCTAAGTATTGTTGTATTTGACACGGTTGTAGATGTGATTTTTGGTAGTTTATAGAGAACCCTAGTTTGTGAAGGGTTTCTATGACGTATTTTGTGTGTAGAAGACACTGTTGCTGAGTGCTGGTTTTTATTAACCAATCGTCTAAGTAAGGGAATACGTGCATGTGTTGTCTCCTGATATGAGCTGCTACTACTGCAAGGCATTTTGTGACTACCCTCGGTGCTGTTGTTATCCCGAACGGTAACACTTTGAATTGGTAATGCACGCCTTGGATTACAAACCTCAAGTATTTCCTGTGGGAAGGATGTATGGGTATGTGGAAGTAAGCATCCTTGAGATCTAATGTTGACATGTAATCCTGTTGTTTGAGCAAGGGAATCACGTCTTGAAGTGTCACCATGTGAAAATGATCTGTTTGGATGTAAAGATTTATGTTCTGGGGTCTAATATGGGTCTCAGTGTTTTGTCCTTTTATGGAATCAGGAAATACAGGGAGTAAACACCTGTTCCTTTTTGATGGTTGGGTACTAGTTCTATTGCTTCTTTTTGTAACAATGCTTGGCCTTCTAGTTGTAACAGATCTAAGTGTTGTTTGGACATGTTGTGTGCTCTTGGAGGCACATCTGGTGGCAAATGTAGGAATTCTATGCAATAACCATGTTGGATAATGGCTAGGACCCACGCGTCCGTAGTTATGTGTTCCCAGTTTTGGTAATAATCTGTGAGCCTCCCCCCCACTGGTGTTGCGTGGTGGGGGTTTGTGACGCTGAAGTCACTGTTTAGTTTGTGGGGTCTGGAATTTCCCTCTTGTTTTAGGGAATTGTCCACCCCTATATTGTCCTCGAAACCCTCCTCTCTGATATTGGCCCTGATATGTTGGCCTGACTTGTGAGGTGGAAGGCTCTGTGGTCTGGGCCCGAAATCCCCCTCTAAAGTGCGGCTTCCTAAAAGTGCCTCTGCTCTGTGGGGAGTAGAGCGCGCCCATGGCTTTGGCCGTGTCAGTGTCTTTCTTCAGTTTGTCTATTGCTGTATCCATCTCCGGCCCAAACAATTGTTGTCCGTTAAAAGGCATATTCAGCACAGCTTGCTGGATTTCTGGCTTAAATCCGGAGGTTCGTAGCCACGCGTGTCTCCGAATGGTTACCGCCGTGTTTACTGTCCTGGCCGCCGTGTCTGCTGAGTCCATAGCCGACCTTATTTGGTTATTGGAGATAGTTTGGCCCTCCTCGACAACCTGTTGGGCACGTTTGTGGAACTCCTTTGGAAGGTGTTGAATGAGATGTTGCATTTCATCCCAATGTGCCCTGTCATATCTTGCCAGTAGAGCTTGCGAATTGGCAATTTGCCATTGATTTGCTGCCTGTGCTGCCACCCTCTTGCCTGCTGCATCGAATTTCTGACTTTCTTTGTTGGGCGGCGGTGCGTCTCCAGAAGTTTGTGAGTTTGCCCTTTTCCGGGCTGCTCCTACTACCACCGAATCAGGAGTTAACTGTTGTGTAATGTACACAGGGTCCGTAGGGGGAGATTTATATTTTTTCTCCACCCTAGGTGTGATGGCTCTGCTCTTGACTGGGTCTTGAAACACCTGTTTGGCGTGTTTTAACATGCCTGGTAACATTGGCAAACTTTGGTATTGGCTGTGCGTAGATGATAGGGTATTGAACAAGAAGTCATCTTCTATGGGCTCCACATGCAATGCTATGTCATGAAAAGTAGCTGCCCTGGAAACCACCTGCATATAAGCAGTACTGTCCTCAGGTGGTGATGGCCTTGCCGGGTAGCAATCTGGAGTATTATTTGAGACCGGTGCATCATACAAATCCCATGCATCCGGGTCATCTTGGCTCATCCCTGTGTGCGTTGGTGACTGCATCATTGGGGGTGTTGCCACTGGGGACAGATGTGGCGAGTGCGGTGGCGATGGCTGTGGAGAAAACTGTGGTGGTGTTTTTTCTTTAGCCACTTTTGCTTTCTGCTGCATTTCCACCTCATGGAATGCGAGCTTCTGCTTCATCTTTATTGGAGGAATAGTTCTGATTTTCCCCTTGTCTTTTTGTATATGGAGCCTCCTCTGGGTATGGTCTGGCTCTCCCATGCCCAGTTCTTGTTCAAACCTGTGGCCTTGTAATTGTGTGGAAAGGCCTTGTTCCTCTGTATAGGAGCTGTGTTTCGGCTCCGAGGCTGCATGTTTCGAGACCGAAACCTTTTCGGCAGTCTTTTTCGGTTCCAAGGAAACCTTTTTGGCTTTCGGGGTGCCCATCTCTCGGTGTCGAGTCTGGTCGGAGCCGGTATCTTGGTGCCGAGGTTGTTCGGAGCCGGTATCTCGACCGGAGTCGGATGTCTTCGGCTGCTGGGAGGCCTTTTTCGGTGCCGATGTTTGGTCACTGTGTTTTCGGGTAAAGCCATGGCCTGTCGGCGGTGGCGTCCCCTTGGCCTTCATGATTCTCGAGTGAATTTCTGTCGGGGCTGGTTTACTCACGGTTTGTTGAGTCTTCGGCTGCTTACTCTCGGACTCGTCCGAATCCCGAATGGACAATGTCTCCTCTTCTTCGACGTCGGTGTGTCCAGCCAGTGTCAACGCCATCTGAAGTCTTCGTGCTCTACGATCCCGCAGTGTCTTCTTGGATCGAAATGCCCGACAGGCCTCGCAAGTATCCTCTTTGTGTTTGGGGGACAAACACAGATTACAGACCAAGTGTTGGTCTGTATAAGGATACTTAGCGTGGCAGTTGGGGCAGAAGCGGAAGGGGGTCCGTTCCATGAGCTTTGAAGATGAACGCGGTCGGGCCGACCAGGCCCCCCGAGCAGTGGAAGCCCCGAAGGGCTGATGGAGCTCTTCTTTCTTCGGTGTTGATGTGCTAGCACTAACCCGGTACCGAGCGCAAACAATACCGTCAAATTTTCCGATTGATAACTATCTTTTCCAAACCGAAACACGGAGCGAAGAGGAACACGTCCGAACCCGATGGCGGAAAGAAAACAATCTAAGATGGAGTCGACGCCTATGCGCAATGGAGCCGAAAGGGAGGAGTCCCTCGGTCTCGTGACTCGAAAAGACTTCTTCGAAGAAAAACAACTTGTAACACTCCGAGCCCAACACTAGATGGCAGGATAATGCACAGCATGTGTATCTGCAGCTACACATGCCATCGAACATATAAATATTATCCATAAATCCATTACCAACACTATGCAGGAAACATATGAACGAAACAACCCAGTTACCTTCCTGCTTCGTAATATTTACACCGAAAATACAAGAGAGCAAACAGCGAGAGCAGGACCATGAAGCAATAGATGCTCACGACAGCCCCAGCCTCCGTCGCAGGAGGGGCCCTGTCCAATTGTTCAGCAGTCGCCCCGACTGAAACAGGAGCTGGGCTGAAGGGAGTCATCCACTGAACAAGACGTGCATTCTCCACCAGATGGTCCTTGACATAGACGTATGATCATTTCTCCATTATGGCTAAAGGTGGTTCTTCCTATCGCACCATATATAGTGATAACAAGCATAGACAAGGAACTTACATAATGTGGCCTACATGCCTAATGTAGGAAGTTGGCTCTGTATGCACTATTTCAAAGTAAGGAATAGTATGCACAGAGTCCAAGGGTTCCCCTTAGAGGTAAGATAGTGGCAAAAATAGATAATTCCAATGCTCTATTTTGTGGTAGTGCGGTCGAGCAGTAGGCTTATCAGAGGGTAGTGTTAAGCATTTGTTGTACACACACACAGGCAATAAATGAGGAACACACACTCAGAGACAATTCCAGGCCAATAGGTTTTTGTATAGAAAAATATATTTTCTTAGTTTATTTTAAGAACCACAGGTTCAAGATTTACAAGTAATACTTTAAATGAAAGGTACTTCACTTAGGAACTTTAGGAACCTTGAATTAGCAAAATAGCATATACAGTTTTCACACAAATGACATATAGCTATTTTAAAACTAGACAGTGCAATTTTCAACCGTTCCTGGGGGAGGTAAGTGTTTGTTAGTTTTTGCAGGTAAGTAAACCACCTACGGGGTTCAAAGTTGGGTCAAAGGTAGCCCACCGTTGGGGGTTCAGGGCAACCCCAAAGGTACCACACCAGCAGCTCAGGGCCGGTCAGGTGCAGAGGTCAAAGTGGTGCCCAAAAGCATAGGCTTCAATGGAGAAGGGGGTGCCCCCGTTCCAGTCTGCCAGCAGGTAAGTACCCGCGTCTTCGGAGGGCAGACCAGGGGGGGGTTTTGTAGGGCACCGGGGGGGACACAAGTCAGCACAAAAAGTACACCCTCAGCGGCTCGGGGGCGGCCGGGTGCAGTGTGCAAACAAGCGTCGGGTTCGCAATAGGATTCAATGGGAGACCAAGGGGTCTCTTCAGCGATGCAGGCAGGCAAGGGGGGGTGCTCCTCGGAGTAGCCACCACCTGGGCAAGGGAGAGGGCCACCTGGGGGTCGCTCCTGCACTGTAGGTCGGATCCTTCAGATCCTGGGGGCTGCGGATGCAGTGCATTACCAGGTGTCGGGTCTTTGAAGCAGGCAGTCGCGGTCAGGGGGGAGCCTCGGGATTCCCTCTGCAGGCGTCGCTGTGGGGGCTCAGGGGGTCAACTCTGGTTACTCACGGTCTCGTAGTCGCCGGGGAGTCCTCCCTGTGGTGTTTGTTCTCCACAAGTTGAGCCGGGGGCGTCGGGTGCAGAGTGCAAAGTCTCACGCTTCCGGCGGGAAACGTGTGTTGTTTCAAAGTTGCTTCTTTGTTGCAAAGCTGCAGTCTTTGTGGAACAGAGCCGCTGTCCTCGGGAGTTCTTGGTCCTTCTAGATGCAGGGCAGTCCTCTGAGGTCGCTGGTCCCTGTGGAATGCGTCGCTGGAGCAGTGTCTTTAGAAGTGGGGAGACAGGCCAGTAGAGCTGGGGCCAAAGCAGTTGGTGTCTCCGTCTTCTCTGCAGGTTTTTCAGCTCAGCAGTCCTTCTTCGTCTTAGGTTGCAGGAATCTATCTTGCTGTGTTCTGGGAGCCCCTAAATACTCAATTTAGGGGTGTGTTTAGGTCTGGGGCGTTAGTAGCCAATGGCTACCAGCCCTGAGGGTGGCTACACCCTCTTTGTGCCTCCTCCCTGAGGGGAGGGGGGTACATCCCTATCCCTATTGGGGGAATCCTCCATCGGCAAGATGGAGGATTTCTAAAAGTCAGAGTCACCTCAGCTCAGGACACCTTAGGGGCTGTCCTGACTGGCCAGTGACTCCTCCTTGTTTTTCTCATTATCTCCCCTGGACTTGCCGCCAAAAGTGGGGGCTGTGTCCAGGGGGCGGGCATCTCCACTAGCTGGAGTGCCCTGCAGCATTGTAACACGAAGCCTGAGCCTTTGAGGCTCACTGCTAGGTGTTACAGTTCCTGCAGGGGGGAGGTGTGAAGCATCTCCACCCAGAGCAGGATTTTGCTTCTGTCCCCAGAGAGCACAAAGGCCCTCACCACATGGGGTCAGAAACTCGTCTCTCAGCAGCAGGCTGGCACAGACCAGTCACTCCTGCACTGAACAATTGGGTTAAATACAGGGGGCATCTCTAAGATGCCCTCTGTGTGCATTTTTTAATAAATCCAACACTGGCATCAGTGTGGGTTTATTATTCTGAGAAGTTTGATACCAAACTTCCCAGTATTCAGTGTAGCCATTATGGAGCTGTGGAGTTCGTTTTTGACAGACTTCCAGACCATATACTCTTATGACTACCCTGCACTTACAATGTCTAAGGTTTTGCTTAGACACTGTAGGGGCATAGTGCTCATGCACCTATGCCCTCACCTGTGGTATAGTGCACCCTGCCTTAGGGCTGTAAGGCCTGCTAGAGGGGTGACTTACCTATGCCACAGGCAGTGTGAGGTTGGCATTGCACCCCGAGGGGACTGCCATGTCGACTTAGTCATTTTCTCCCCACCAGCACACACAAGCTGGCAAGCAGTGTGTCTGTGCTGAGTGAGGGGTCCCTAGGGTGGCATAAGACATGCTGCAGCCCTTAGAGACCTTCCCTGGCACCAGGGCCCTTGGTACCAGGGGTACCAGTTACAAGGGACTTACCTGGGTGCCAGGGTTGTGCCAACTGTGGAGACAATGGTACATTTAAGGTGAAAGAACACTGGTGCTGGGGCCTGGTTAGAGGGGTCCCAGCACACTTCCCAGTCAAGTCAGCATCAGTATCAGGCAAAAAGTGGGGGGTAACTGCAACAGGGAGCCATTTCCTTACACCTAATATCACATGGTCCATCTTATTACAAAACTTGAGAACATCACGTACGCAGACTGGTACTTTCCAGAAGGAAGATTGCTTCAGCTAGCATGCAATGACGGTGATATTTCATGGTGGCTGTTCCGAGAGCAAGCCTTGCAACATAATGCATTTGTAGCAGCAGCGAATTACATTTGTAGGCCTCTGTCCTTAATGATAGGCCTGTGCAGAGATTGTCATTGTGTTTCACAGGGCCTGATAGGCCCAAGAAACTAAAGAACTGTAAAATGCGATTCCACAACGGTACCCAATCAATCTGCTTATATTTTCAGACCTTTGAACCCTTTAACTGTCCACCCGAGTGTCCCAGAATTTGAGATTAAGTTAGTCAGTTATGAAATCATGTACTTTGGGCTGGTGTGTGGTTTGTGCTCAGAATAAGTCAGCAATATCATCTGATCTAGTCATAAACCTATCTTAAGCCACGTGGGGTGTGAGTCCTAATGTAAATTGTAACCAAATATTGTTTGTAGCTCTCGAATGTTTCATTAGAAATTACAATTCAGGCAGTAAGTATATTTGTTTTTTTCATATCTTTGGTGAAGTTGCAAATTTGCTTACCATTCAGTGACTCAAAAGCATGCTTCGCTGGTAGCTTTCCAGCTCTGAATTTCCTCTGGCACTGTGTTCACCAGTGTTCATAGTTCAGAAGCATTATAATCAGCAGAAATATTGGGTAACTCTCTCTTTGTTTAGGCATGTGCCCAATTAGGTGATTTGTTTTTCATTTATAATTCACATCAAGAATTTGTGGAAGGGTATAGATGAACTGAAGTATCAGTAAAAGACTTGCCTACTACACACACAGAAACAATGAAGACAACGTCACACCTACCACCAGGGAGTGTTAGAAATGTTTTCTAGGCATGTCAGTGCTTCGGGATGCCGTAAAAACCTAAATTTCCAGGGACATGCTTAAATGTATCCTTAAGTCTGCATCTACTTTAATTTCTGCAAAGGTGCTAAGAGTAGCTGATATTTGAACACATACTCAGGAGCAAAGGAATCCTAGCAAACCTGTGTGCTGCGAGGTTCCAAAGAATCTTATACCAGGAAGGTCCCAGAGGAACTCTCAATGCCTAATGAAACTATGTTCCTGTCCCAACACAAGTCTGCAACAGCATGTGTCATGAGCTGCATTTAACGAACGACTCAGTGAACGAGCCTTGGTAAAATCAACTCTTGCCACATCCTTGCACTGGTTTCTAGAATGCTCTTGCTCGTGTGCTGGTAGATATATAATCAATGTGGTTTCTCAACTGCTGAGTCTTCTGCCGGCCATAAGCCCCAACAAGTATGAATATGGTTCTGAATCTTTATCTAGACTTCAGTGGACCAAACCTCCTCAAATTAATCTGGAGACCTCCTCATGAAGAGTAGTATCAAGACGTCCCTTCCTTGACTGATAAGGTAATAAGTCTTTGCAGTGTCTTGGGGCTGATTCTATACTTGCTCCAAAGATCAACTGGGCAGATATGTACCAAAAACGCTCTACACTGCACAGAGGAGTGGAGCTCTCTTTTTTGCATCTCATTCCGCACTGGCTTTCCAGAGCCTCTCAAGATATTCTTTGTTTCAGAGGGTAATGAGTGCCCTGGACTGGCCTCACTGTTGCACTTGCTGGCATCCTTAGTACTAACACCTCTGTTGGCCTTGACGGGAATCCAATTTGTGTCCAGGCTTTATCAGCACCCTGATGTCTATCTTCTTCCAAGTAAGGCACTGTCAGGGGCCCAAGGTTCATCTCTCCATTGGCAGTTTCAGGCAAAGCTAGCCTTATCAGAAGTTTATCTCGAGTGTATTCACAAAGTTAATGACATCTGAAGCTATGAGAGATTACTGTCGGGTCTGTTTTTGTACTGCATCATAGGATTATGTGAGTCACTGAAATACCCAATAGATTCTAAGATATATATAATGTTTTGAGGAATCTCAAGCGTACCTTTTAGCAAGTTCTAACCCTAGGTAAATGAAGGCTATTCCCCGCCATGTATGCTCTTATGTGTTTTGATGTAAAGCATGTAGTCTTCCTTACCATCCACTACACTTTTGTTAATTCAGCAGTTGCTTACTCCCCTCAACCCCCTTTCTGGAGCCAGCTCAATGTATTCTCTATTTGATTCTCACTGGGTTATACTAACTCATCCTCGAATACTGCGTCTGACACTTGTGCAGGACCCAGCACTGATGTGGAATCTGGCTCCCTGGATCCAAACTATGACCTGAAGTTGAGGTCTCCTACAAGTTTAGATTTGTCTATTTCATTTTAGATTATATAAAACATGGGGTAGGATTTATGGAGAGAGACTTCTCTTCAACTCAAATATGGATTTTGAGGCATTCCAGTCCTCTTGAGCATGAGAAAATAACAGAACCCTTTTGGAGCCCGATGCTTGATACCGGAGGTTCGACCATATAAAAGAAATTCTCACCAGTTCCTACTCTGTTTACAAGATGGCCATCATTTGAGGTATTTGCACCTCTTAGGTAAGGCAGGAACAAGTTTTATCACCTCCCCTCTCAATAAGGAAAATATATTTTTGGATACAGTAGGGAAATGGTGTATGTCACAATGCTCAAGAGTGCTTTTTGCCAAACCAGCACTGATGCTATTCGGGCCAGCTGTAGTTGCAACAAAACGTGAACAATCCTTAAGAGATAGGCAGCTTAATTGTAGTGGTTAGCATATAAAAAGTGTCCTGTTCTTGCCAGGTGTAGTCCACAGAATGCTAGCTTCCTCGAGCCAGGCCAAGAATATTGTAATGAGTTTGTCTGGATTTCCTTCAAGGGTGGTGCTTTTGGCTAAATGTTGCAAACTACATACCGCTGGCATTGTCAGTCAGCATACCTTCAGTAGCAACTCCATTTTCCTGGCCATGTGGAAGCCCCAGGAGTCTTTTTCTAGCAGCCACATTCCATCGCAAAGGAATATGGGACGCACACCAGCTTTGCGTATATGGTGTTTCACCAACACTGTATATAACAACTGTGTGGTCATTCAGGGGCTCATTCAGACTTTGGTGGTCTTTTCCTTAGACCGCCGAAGTCACCAATGCTGGCGGTCCACAGACCATCATATTCCGAGTACTGAAGGATTTCTGCCACAATTTGCGTAAATCCTCCAGTAGTCGTGCTGGCAGTCGGCGGTGCAGATGCAGTTCCACCACAGGCCCCCCACCCCACCAAAAGGACTCTGCCAGCTGTTTTACAACCTGTAATACGGCCTGGCATTGTCCTGATGGCGGGGCACTGCCGAAGGTGGGAGAGCCCGGTCCAGTCGCCTTAGGGAAGAGCACCTCGTCGGACGTGGTAAGTGTCCTCTGCAATGGGAGGGGGGGTGAGGGGGGGTGAATGGGTGTGTGTATGTGTGCGTGTCATGAATGGGGGGGCGGGAGGGGAGTGGTTGTGCATGCCTGCATGTGTGTTTGTGTGTGAATGTGGTGATGGTGATGTGTATGTGTGTGCACGTGAGTGTAAGGGTGTTGTAAGTGTGAGTGAGCTTGTGTCAGGGTGTGCGTGTCTGTTGGTGGTGTGTGAATGCGGAGTTAAGTACAGAGCTCTGGGGGGTCACTACTGCGATCGGGGGGTATGTACAGGGATCAGTGGGGTGGAGGAGTCATCTACTGGCATCAGAAATGCAAATTCCTGTTGCTGGTAGCCTTTCTACCAGGGATTTCGTGACAGTGCTACTGCCACGGAATCCCTTGCAGAAAGGGGACTCGGAATACCGGCAACGGTATTGGATGGGCCGCTGGGTCGGAGATGCTCGCCTCCGGCCTGGCGGGTCCAACCGCCCTGGTGGTAGGAACGGGTAAATGGCGGTTTGGCACAGGCCAAACCGGCAGTCTGCACCGCCGCCGGCGTGGTGGTGGTTCAGTTACTGCCATACTTGGAATGACCCCCTGAGTAGCTCAAGGTTAAATATACTGTTTTTTCTTTCCATTAAATTTTGCCATATCTTGTATCTTTATTTTTGAAAATTAGTACACTTCTATTTTTGCTTATCAGGCCCTTTCCAAGGTAAGGTGCTGGTATACTTCTTCCGGCTCATGGCATGGGTAACTGCTGTCACCCTATATAAAGGAGAGATGATTAGAGCTTGATGTGTTGCAACTCTGCCTTGTTCACAGTTGCTCGCTCACGGCCTTGCAGTTTACTCCTGTTGGATACTTACTCAGCCCAGCAGCTACCCCTATTGGATGTCCCATCTGAATCCTCCTCCATGTCGAGGCCAGTTGGCCTGTGATTCCAGGAAGGTTTTTCTTATGCTCAGTTCTTTTTTACTTCCAGGAACTATTGCTTTATTTGTAGCTTCCTGACTTCCCATCCATTCTGGAGCCAGAAACTGCTAGAGGGAGCAAAAACTCTTACCCTAGGGACAAGAAAACAATTGAGGCGTTCTCAAGAAGACCTGGAGTTGACAGTGCGTGAGAAAATTGGTCTGGCTTCATTTATGATTTTTTCTAATGTTCAAACACCCCTGACTGTGGATAGTCAGAATCTGCATTGTAAATGTTGCTGCAGAAGGCAGACTTCTTAATGCCTTGCAAACTGCGTGCATTTTGGAAATTTCCTGCACATTTGTGGAAACGAGAAAGACCATGGATGTTTCAAATGGCTTGTGTTCTATAGACACAAAAATACTATAGTGGGTGAAGTTTAGTGTATTTTGCTCGATCATTTCTTGGCACTAAATTTAAACAATAAATGTACATTTTCACAGTCTTTTCTGCAATGGAGAAGGGCAGAACACAATACTATGTTATAATAAAATGCCACAAGTTGTTGATGGAACTGTAAATTGGAGAAATAATATTAGTGATACCAAAAATAATCCTCAAAAGAAGAAAAAAGATAAACAGACTTCACACATTACATTTCAAACTGCGGCCATGCAGTTGAAAAGAATGGCAATTGGATACAATTCCTGTATACAACAAGCTAAAAAAATTTATCTAAAAACGGTATCCACATATAGACAGAATATATTAATTTGCTTTTTGAGTCATATTAAAAGAGTAAAAAGCAAGGTCCTTCGACAAATGGCAGCGAAAGAGCATACAGACCATGAACAGTAGGTGCTGCATTCAGGAGGTTAAAAGGTGTGTTTATTGGCTTGTCAGGTATGAGTGATGCGCATGGGATGTGGTTGTACATATTACAAATGCAGGAGAGGCACTGTGGTCAATCAAAAAGGAAAACACAGACCAATGTTTAATGGTTTATTAGGTACCATACAAGCCTGGATGTAAAGTACTGCAAACATGTGGGGCAAAAATCTCTATTTGTGAATGGAAAGTTAAAGTGTTTGTGAGCAATTAACAGGAATTAAGAGAAAGTATGTTGGCTATGAAGATCCACTAGTAACAATGGTGGATGGGGATTTAAATTGCTGCTTGTGGATATGACCAAGAAGGCATCAGCATTATTAAAGGCAGAAACAGCTTTACAAGATGAGGAATATAATTTCCTTTGGCTACTGATGATGCACCAGTACTCCTGTGCAAAGCATTACTTTTACACGTAATTATTTTAATTTGTCTAACAACGAGTTTCTAAACACAATGTGTAGTTATGTAGAACTTTAAGATCATGGGCAAAACAAATGCTTGTCTAATTCATCGCTGCCATGGTATGCTTTTGTCCTGTACAATTGCAAACAACAGTCAACTGAACACCCGGGATGGTGCACTTCTAAAGTTCAAAATGGACACTGACCACAGTATTCTGCTTTTTAGTAACAAGCATATCCCTTGCGTTTAAACTTACATGGACAGCGCCATACTTGCCAGCATAGAATAGGCAAACTGCATTTTTCCACAACATAAAATGTGCCTTTGTAAGCAGCATAAATGAAGTCAACTCGGCGACAGCATAAATTAGAAACATTCGTGATGGTATGCAGATGGCTGGGAATTCCATCAGAGAAAACAACTTCTCAATTTGATTCAAGCACATAGGGAGGACCACTGGGATAGGTCAAAGGTACAACAGATGTCATCTATTGTTAAACATACCTAATCGAGAACTAGAATAATGACTATCTGAACCAAACCTCAACCATCTCAGACTTAGGTGCATCTCTAGGGTCAGCATAACAACATAAAATACTGGTGGAGTATAACCTGCATAAGTAGGTCAAATGCACATCAGAAGCTCAGACAGACTTTCAACACACCTATAGGTGCTATGATTACTAACTCACAATTGCTAGAGTTGGCCGTTAAGGAATTGTTGGCTAAGTTTGACTGTCACTGGTGCAAGAATGATGCGCTACCTCATGTTGAACTCAACTAAGACAACCCAACAACCGAGTGGAAAAAGCCCCCTAATGACTTGATGCAACAAACAGGGCTTCCCAATTAAATACTGTACAATAACCTCCTCCATGTGGGTGTCTGCGGTGTAGGCTGCAGAATATTACTTCGTTCAAATCTCCATGCAGGACTTTCTGTATTTAATGAGCCCAAAACCACTCAAAATTGAGTTTGCGCCAGATGCCCTTTAGTAAAAGTTAAAAAAACTAAAAGTTTTTTTTATTTTTTTAAACAACCTACATTTTTTAACACACTGACAGGTTAACTAAAATTACTCTTGAGCAGATCATTCGCACAGTAAATTACATTAGAAGAGCCTTTAAGTAAGCAACCAATAATTGTGTGTTTTTTTTTTTTTCAAAGAACACCTTGACACACTGATGTCTAAACATCACAAAGTACAGTTCCAAAGAGTTCGGATTGTGGAGTGTATTGCTCCCAAGGCCAGACAACACCCTACTGATGAGACCCTCGTGTTACCTAAGGCTCTGAAAAGGTGATGTTGTTTATACGTCCAGTGCTTTGTCTGTGCATTCTTGTACACCTCCTTATGGATCACTTCCTGCGCTTTGCTCGTGGCCTATGTCCCTCAGGTTGTGGTTTCCTGCCCTTTGAAAGACTGCTTAAAGAGCAAAGGGTGTGCACCTGCTTTAGGCGCCGTGACAACTCTTCTTGGCAGGCCTCCTGCAGAGTCCTCACCTTGGGCTTGTCCCATCCCAACTCCAGAGCTAGGGTGTCCGTGTCTTTCTTGCAAACGGTCTGAAGAAGAAGAAGCAAAGAGCATTACAAAGCGAGCTCCTGAACATGCATCCAAAGGAAGTCCTGATCAATATCAGATTTTCAGAATAACCAGAGACTATGTATAGAGTTTTACTATAGATTTTTAAAAAAAATATATTTATTTATTAAAATCCCCTGAAAATCTGTGTTCGGTCATTCTGGACTTCTGGAAGAACAGGACTTGTACAACAACATTTTCAAATATCCCCCTCCGACATGCTTAGAATCCCTCGGGGCTCACACCCCCATCCTCATAAAAATAGAATTAATTTAAACCTTGCCTATTTAAGTCCCTCTCTGTCTCATTCACTCATGTCTCCCCACCTCGCTGTAAGTCAGGCTGGTGAACCTATAGCACCAGTTAAGTCACGCTGACCCAAGTCTCACCTCTAGCTGTAGGTTAGACCGGCTGGCCACACAGGATGCCTTGCACCTCACTCATTTTCAATGAAGGTTTACACAGATTGACTAGGTGTAGGTGGAGCAGGCACGATCCCCGACTCTTCTCCAGTAGCAGTGCAGGATGGCTAAGCCTAGATTCTCAATTAGCAACATTCTGGGTGAGTGAACCTTTGGCCCTTAAGTTAGGAAACCGACCTCAGCCTGTCAGTTGTCCAGGCTGACCCAGAATCGTCTTCAGCAGCAGGTTCAGCAACATTAATTCAGAATAGCATGTAGCAAAAGGTTGGACAGCCTGAACCTGGACTCCCCTTAAGCAGTAGTTTTCACAGGATGACAACAGACTCATCTCCAGCAACACAAGGTCACTAAAGGTTTCCCCTATTACTTACAGATGATCCTTATTACTTAGAGTTCACTTATTCCTCTATGAGGCAATTTGAAGTCTACTCCACTGAACACAACATTCCCTCCATGTACCTCGTCTACCTAACTACATTACATATGTTCCTTTTTTTCAACCTAAGGCTCCTCCCACATACTCTCTTATCAAACACATTTCTCCTCTCTACAATACCTGTTAATACCAATCAGTAACATTAATGGGTGGGAGAAGGCAGGGAATCTAGGTCTTTCACAAGCAAGTACTGAACTCAGGGTAATGATGATTAATGATGAGCATGCACAGCATTACCCTCCTTAACCTCCTCCTTCATCATAGACTTTAACCTTTGGGGACAGTCAATCAAGTATCAAGTCGAGTGCAATGGTAACAAATAACCATGACACAGCTGCCATCCAACATCTGTGTGTTAGCACCATAAGGTTGCTAGTATCCTAAGACTCACCACATCAGTCTGCATTTGTTATAATGCACAAACGTATGTAGGGACTTCAAGGTATTTGCACTGCAGATGCTTGGTAATGAAAGGAGGTTATACATATGACGAGGCCACCACACAGTTTAAAATTAACCAGAACGGCGAAGAAGCTATCATGGTCTTAGGCAAACAAACTCCGAGTGAAGGCATATGAAACATAGGTATGTATGTAGGAGGTATTTGTATAGCCTAAAACTAGCCAAAGGCAGTGAATCTTTGAAGCCTCTCACTAAGGGTAGCTGGAGTTGGCTTCATGGGCTGGCCATGTATCACAAGCAAAGACTCCGAAACTCTGGGCATCAGTGCATACATATAATAGACCTTCAAACATGAACCACAATCAAGGAAGGACACCTCATCCTAAGAATGGTTAGTTAAAAGTGAAGGACAGACCAAATGATGCTGTCTTTAAAAACTGACTACACCTTTGTCCTAAAACTACTACACCGGAAAGTAAACAAAAGACGAGATTTGTGATCAAAGACAACCCTCAACTCTCTTACCATAAAACTTCTTGCAGTTGCTCAAGGTGATGAACCTCAAGAACTTGCGGGGGAGAGGGAGATAACAAACATTGCACGAGGGAACCTACAGACATCCTGATGGGCATCAAACCTTTTAACATGTACAGCAGATCATTCTGAGATCTCTGTCACTCTTGCCCACCCGCCATCATAGAAGATCTCAGCACTTGAATAGGTGCCATCTGCTTCCACAAAGCACTGACTAACATGTCACAAAGAGCCTTTGGTGAAAAATCCAATACCAGGAAGAAATCAATCAACAGAGGAAGTACCATTACACTACAGCTACTGGAAGAAATGGCTACTTGTAGAGAATATACTACTAGGGTCTCCTTCAGGCTAGACTCCTGCATCGGCCCTCCAACCTTCTCAAGCCCTAGCCATTACATATTCAAACTTCTAGTAAAAAATTAGCATGAGTGTTGGCAAAATCACTGTGTAATCTCCTGAAACATCTTTGGCAAAAGGTGTAAATTGCTGGATGATGGAAATATTAGATTTAGTAGATCAGCACAAACAGTTCATACTTACTCAGCACCATTAAGTAGTCAAAAGGTTACATGCAGCCCTTTACAAAACTCTTTGGTAGATAAATAAATTGCTAGTAGAAGTCAATCTGCTCAGGTTCAGATCCTTGACCCCAGACTGACCACAGGATAAATCAGATGCCTCACTCACAGTATGCAAGTTGAGATAAATGTATGAAACATTAATTTCTTAAACCATCCAGTATTGACATATTTTAATCAAATCAGGTGTACCCACTAAATAAAGGAGAAATCTGTTCGCATGAACTGAAGAGTCAAGGGAGACACCCCCTACACCAGATGGGGAGAAATAAGTCAGAACCCAGTAACCTGTTGAACACATTGCCTCTAGCATCTCATACTCCAGTGATTGCAATGTGTGAAAATGTGCCCCATTAGGGGTTTGGTGTGCAACCTGGTCAAATGCACAATACCTCAAAGCAAACAATGAACATAAAACAAAAACACTTAGTATCAGCTATCCCTCACCCACAGAGTAAAGCTATTCCTCTCAGAAGATATCGTGAGAATGACCATAAACGTTCTTCTGACACTTGGCAATGACAGTAAGGTTTGAAGATCTCCACTCGCTGCCCCTGCTCGTCTGTATTGCCTTTAAGAACAAATGCATCACCTCCAAACCAGCCCATAATCCACTGTCATTCATGATAAAATCCTCTGAGCAAGTAAATATGACCAGCACCTGAGAATAGACAGATTGGAGACCAGGAAGTGCAGGCAAGAGGAAACAATGCAGACACTAGGCATTTTGCTACCACGCACCAAGGGTATAGATATCCATCACACAGAAACCGACCTCCTTTAGAAAAAAAAGGGCAAGGGCCTACTGTTCAAAAAACATCTCACCACTTGGCATCCACACAACTTTTTTACCAACAGTAAAAAGGTCCTCATCTACCCTTACATTGCTATTTTCACTTACACAACCCCGCTTTGTTCCCCCGTATCACAATTCCCCTGTTATGGCCCCACCTACCTAAAGACTTCTACTGCCATTCGTAATGCTGCATTCCAGCCTGGCTTCACCTTCATCTGAACATCCTTCCCTCTCTAACCCCCTCCATTGAGTAATTTGTATCATTACCTGTACTATACAAATGTTTTATAGGTAGACACATACAGAGTTATGATGACAGCCCACTGAACTAAAAAAAAAAAATGGATAACATATAGTGAGTTCCAGAAGCTCATTTGCGTGATTAATGGGGCCAATTCTATTGCCTATTTACCAACATAGGGTAAAGGAAAAAAGGTTTGACTCTGCTCCAGTGGCCATTACTAGGTTCATGTACTGGAACACCCAGTTAAAACTCTTGGAGCTCATTCCAGTGTAGTAGCAACACAGTGAGGTGCACCTCCGAAACTAGAGCTTCTGGGTTCAACCCAGTAAGGTATCGGTGTGAGCCAGATAAACTCAGAACCGGACGGCATGCAGAATATCATATCCTCATAAGTCTATATGGCCTATTGAGAAACAGCGTAATTCCATCCCTATGATTAAGTACTGGCATCAGTGGTGCAGCTTCTACGAAGATGCAATGATGCAGTTCCAAATAAACTCTGGGGATCAAAGGAGCAGCACAGATACTACCCAGGCAAATGCAGCTCCCAAAACAGCGCAAACAATAGTTTACTGAACAATCTATAGGATCCAACCAATAGTGACATCGGTCTAACAAGGTTTATATGACAGAATCAACTGTAAAGCTAAGGGAGAGGCGAGGCGCACAGAAGAAAGAAGTATTAGGTGTGGTGTGTATCCACGTGAGCAGGATAGATTGTAAAGGAATGATAGATTAGTAGCAGAGTTTGTCACAGAAAAGGTGAATGCTTATTTTTCAAGAACAGCAGTCTAGTTTGAAGAACGAAGATTCAAGGTATTGAGCTCAAGCGGTATTGATGTGTCTTGTACGGAACCTAAATATGACCAAACAGAAAAGTTGAACACAAACTTGCACTTAACCTTCCTCCCTTTACCTGGATAACATGATAACATGTTAAGAGGCTGACAGCTAGCACGTCACCTAAAGCCGATCAAGTGCAAATGTATGAGCTACCGCAAAGAGAGGCAAGAGCAGAAAGGCTTAGGTCAAGTGAGTGTAGGAAGGGGAGGGTAGAGGTGTAGGGGGCTTGACACGAGAAACAGGGAACAAGTGTAAAACAATAAAAATTGTGTGAAGGTACTGGAGTGAACAAAGAGTGAGTTTGAAAAAAAACAAGGCAATCTATTCCCAGAACACACACTCTTAGGTCACTCCAATCTTAGTAGATAACTATAACTTAACAAGAATTTCTAGTTTTACATCCATCTGATTTGATTTTTTCAGCCAGGTGAAGAGAAAACCACATTGGTTTGTCTCCTGAAGTACATACACTCTTTTCCCTTGCAAGTGCTGTGAAGAAGAATCACGAGGAAATCAGCTCAGTCTATAGGATAGATAAATGTAATCTGGATATTCAGCTATATACAGACAACCTTTAGCTGTCAGACTGAGTGACTCCCAAACCAGCATTTGCTGACTCAAAGTGCTGAAAGTAAAACCTGTGTTCCCTGCAGGGTGGCTTAAGTAAAACATAATGGATCAGACCCTCTACGAGATGCAGTCTGTTTCATGATGGCAGAGGCACTTTGGTAAGTGAATTTTAAAGTATGTCAGTGTTGAGGATATTTTCTTGTTTAGGAGGAGGCCACAGAAGTTTTATTTCTAAATCCACTTCACCTTTTTATTAGTGCTGTTCAGCACTGCTGTTGCTCACTTCTGTCTATACATCTCATCTCAACAGTTTACACAATCATCACCAAAATATCCACTGCAGTCTCGTCCTAGAATTCAAACAAACAAACAAAAAAAGAGTAATAATGGTTGATGTGTTTAGTTTAATCAAGCATGTGTTGGCATCCATAATCTTTCCCCTTACTGCAGCTGCTGCTTCAGTAGGCTGACCTCCAGCATCCAGCAGTTAGTCAAGCAGACTTAACCAAGGTTTTTTGCCAGAGCAGTTTGACATGTGATCCCAAAATGGCCTTTAGCTCAAATTGGACATGCAGACCACTTATGTTCAGCTGCAGGGTTGATACACAGACCCCAGAATGTAATTTTGAACTGGCAGACATCATATGTGTTTGTTCCGAGAGACTGCACAGGTAATTCTGGACTCACCTCCAGCTGCAGGTTGGACAGGCTTATCTCAGGGCTACTTTTCTCCTTTATTAAAGAAAGTATTTGGCAACTGAGGTGGATGTTATGCGATCTCCCAACGCTGAAACTTATGTCCACTTCGTCAGTGGCTTGGCCTGTGGAAGATCCTATAAGAGAAAGACATTTTTTGTTTAGTCCCAACATGGTCTACATTCAGCTTTACAGTGTGAGGATAGCTCCTGTAATGAATCAAATACATCGTGCATAACAGAGAAGACTAGAAGCAGCAGATCAAATGCATGACTTTGTAAAGACAACTTTCTTCCCTGCCAACACAAGTAAGTTGACATTGCAGAGATGCTCTGGTATTTCAAGACACACATTCACTTTCACAAAGTGGGTCCAAAGGTACTACTTGTTAATTATTCGGACCAGTGTTTGAGGAAGCAGTACTTTGTAGACAATTACACTGCATGATTTTCAGAGAAGGAAAGGTTGATGGTCATCATGGAGTGTTGGTGTTGACTGGATTCAAGTTGTGCAAGCAGCAGTGCCAGTGAACTCTTGTGAGTGCAGAAAGATGACGGCCTTCTTAGATCTTTAGGTGTAACTTTCCTCGTGATTCATGGCGTCCTCTGCTAGGCAACTGTGTTACAATGTTGCTGCAGCCAGGACCTTGCTACTTGGATATCTTACTGCAAGCACCCAGACAGGAGTGTCCTTTCGATATTTTATTTTACAAAGAAGTATATTGCATACTGTTGAAATAATGAATTTTGAACCACTACTTGCATATTTATTTGAACTCTCAGGTCTAGGCTTTTGTGTAATATTAACAGTAGTAGTCTTTAGCTTTTATTTCTGTCAAAAACCATAAGAAACACAAATATCACAAAATATAATACATTCGAGACCTTAACACAATATCTTATTCCAATAAAAATATTCACAGTAATACAAGCTTTAATGTAAATAGTAAATAAAACAAATGTTAAGGAAAAGGAAAAATCTAATTCAATCTTGATTAAATGTTTAAATCCTCCTGCTGCCGCACTAAGCTAACAGCAAAAAGATATCTACTCAGGTTAAACACAATAGGCTCTGTCAAATCTGACTTTAAAATACGCAATGCCTCTATAGGTCGCCTAGTCCCCAAGTTTCAACACATAGGTTTGACCCATTTCTTTCTACCATTAGTGTAAGATGGGCAAAAAACAAAACATGTGCAGTATTTTCTTTGGTGTTCAAAATGTACAGAGTGCAGTTGACCACCTGGCCGTATTTGCCTTGATCAGTAAAATATGAAAACAAAACTTAATAAAAGGAGTTTTTGCTAATTGTGGTTGCACAGTGTCCAGGTAGAGTTCAAACCCTGGGGAAGGTTTAATATTTAAAAACTTGTGCAGAAAGACTACCAATACTAGAGTTACTCTGTGCACTATTTAATATGTATACGCAGTAGGTTTGTTTCAAAATCTTTTTGGATTGAGCAGTTAGTGAAGTTGGCTCCTCCCAAAAATGCCTCAAATCTAACTTGTTAAATCAGAGCCATACATGGCAAAACCATGGGAAAGTGTTGCTTCCATCTAAATCCAGTAATTCCCTCAATCCCTTTCTATAGGAAGTGAGTTTGTGAGTAACCCAGAGTCTTGCTCAAAGAAATAAAGGTATCAAGATGGCTAAATGCTCTAATCTCTGATGCCAAGATCTCAGTACACTGGTAACATAGGTGTGCACTCTGGGAGGCAGAGTAACTTACGTGCAAATGTGTTTTCACCTACAGTAAGTGGGTCCAGTTTACCCCTTGCCCCCACAGGTCTGCCCCATAAAGCGCTGCTGTTTAGGCCTTATATTTGTAAACCTCCAGGGTTGGTGGGAAGGTCTTGGATTTAGTGGCTTGATTCTTTTTGATAACTGCCATAGAAGTCTGTGGCAGGGTTGCTTTGGATTTTAATGTTTTAAATTTCCATGAAAATTTTGTATCTATTGTGATACCAAGGTGCTAAAATTGGCCACATGTTCCAATTTTTGTTTGTGGGTTGTGATGTTTTTCCTAAAGAACTTATGCGGTCTTATGGCCATATATTTAGTTTTGTTTGAATTCATTTTTAAAACCTTTAACCTACCGTAATCATTGAACCTACCTAATAATCTTTGCAAACCCCTTCGGTGTCTGAGTCATCAAGATTGTGTCATAAGCAAATAATAATGCCGGTGTTGCAATCATGCTTCTCCACGACTAGGTGGGATTCCATCTCAACAGATGCTGTACTACGTCATTTACGTACAGCGAAAAAAAGTGTGGGTGGCAACATGCATCCCTGTCTAACACCCTTTTTAATTGGTATAGCCTCTGTAATTTCACCCACAGGACTGCAGTAGACTTTAGAGTAAGTATCTTGGTGTAGTCTGGCTATCTGTCCCAAGAGCTCATTGGGAACATCTTGTTTTTTCAATGTATCCCATATTAGCCCCCTTGGGACCAAGTCAAAAGCTGCTTTTAAGTCCACAAAGGCTATGTACAGATGGACCGCCCCTTCAATTTGTTGTATTTCCTACAAAAAAGCCTAAAGACCTGGTTGGTTGTGCTGACTCTTGGTCTAAAGCAGAGGTCTTCAAACTGTGAGTCGCAACCTCCATGGGGGCCGTGGAGTCATCAGAAGTGATGCACGCATTCCTAACCCACTTCTGCCTCGAATCCAAATCGTCTTCATTTTGGAAAACAACAACCGTCCTGGGACGGTTAATTTAGATTGTTTAGAAAGCTTCAACTGAATTGTCATTCGGTGAGTCTCCTGTTAAGTGAATCCGAGGGAGGGGCAGGCATCTAAACAAGTGTTTTTGTCAGTGTGCCTGCTTGCCTGAAAGAAATGCAAATATGCGCTACCAGTTATTCTGCAAATGTAAACTGTAATCTGCAAGTGTAAAGGATGCTTGGGAGCCCGTACTGATCGGATCACTGGAAGCTTTGTGATGACAAAGATTTAACTTTTTTGAGTGATAGTAAAAAGAGTTAACAACTGAACCATGAAGTGCATGCTTTTAATTGTAATTGTATTTACATAGTGTTTTCTACACCTAAGGAGCTGTTGAAGGGTCAGTTATGTTAAAAAAAAAAAGTGTGTATTGCGTATATGGTCTGCGTATTACTAAAATCTGTATTATGGAAGCACTATTTTATGGTAAAACATTTTGCTCATTTTGTATTAGTCTATTTTATAGTGTGTTTAATGCAAATATACATTTCTGTCCTCTCCAATTACACACAGACCTCTGCAGTGCATTAACTAAGAGGTTTCATAATGCACTACAGTGCATTTCCCACTGACTAACAACTTTCTTTCATTTATTTTTATTTATGCTGGCTGTTATAAAAAACATACAGAATATATGGAAGCTTATTTATGAGAGGTTTGCGTCACCGGAGCATCACTTTTTTTTATGCTCCGGCAGCACAAGCCTGTCAATCATACCTATGAGGCGACGCAAAGCCAGCCTATGTGGCTTTGCATGGTCTTATAGATATGGAGAATGGCAAAGCAGTGCAAGCTGCTGCGTTGCCTCACTCTGCGCCAAGGAGGTGTCCCATGGGCCTTTCGACGGCTGTTCCCACGCAACACCCGTGGATTTTGACGCTGCCCCAGATTTTAAAATTCACGTAAACTGGAGCAGTGCTAAAACCTTATGTCTCCCCGGAGCAGACGTAATGAGGAGAAATGGTCTCTTCTAAACTAAAATGAGGAACATATGTTATGGCTTGATTCAGTTAAGTAGAAGTCAAACCGAATAGAGATTGTGAAGGCGCCGGAATAGGCTTGGGTAAAATGTCTACTCCAAGTACCAGGGTCAAGGCAATGATCTCTGGTGGTGAAGCCCTCTTTGTTAACATGAATGACTATTTCCCAAAACATAACAGTAACTTTGGGCCTCATTACAAGGTTAGCGGGTGACCGCTGGTCTGCCGGCCAGCCCCTTGGGGAGAAGACTCCCATTGAGCTGGCACCCGGCCCTATATGATGTTTCCACTGGGCTGACAGGCAGAAACCTCCTTATTAGAGGTTTCTGCCAGTCAGCCCCGGGGAAACAGTGCAGCATCATTGGCATCCGCTCCTTATGGAGCCGATGCAGTTGCATAGAAGGGGACCCCAGCACCCTCGGAATGCGCACTGTCTGCTATAGAGAGTGCAGTGCAGGCCCACCGTGCCCCCCCAGCACTGCCTTTCTGCCATCCTTTTCATCCATGAAAAGGCTGACAGAAAGGGGACTTGTGGTCAGCATGGCGATGATGAACTCAGCGCTACCGTTGCTGACCACGACTTCAACTACCGCCATCCTGTCAGGAACCATGGTCCTCGCAATGGCAGCGGTCCCCTGGCGGTCTGACCGCCGGGGTCGTAATCTGGAGGTCAGACGCCAGGAGTCGGCGGTCCATTCACCAGACTTGTAATGAGGCTTTGGGCAGCTACAATCGGGTCATTCCAGCTGGCCTCATTTCAATTTCTTTCGGCTAAGGTTACCACTTTCCTATATTCCGGTCTTGCGTCTCTCACTAGTTCCATATTTTTGGACCTGAGGGCCATTAGTGATCTCTTCCTGGCTACTCAACAATCCTTAGGGTACCAGGGACTGTTCAATGGATGCCTAGCTGTACCAGTGTTAGAACGTTTCGAATTAGGCTTAGTCAGATATGGTTTAATTTTCTCTATCAAGGTATAGTGGATATTTAATATAGGAATATTTGAGAGTGGTTTATCTGCTAAGGGTAGTATAAAATTGGCAAATGCATTGTATATCCCTGTCAAGGTGTCAAGTTTGTTCGCTATAAGTGGCCATATGACTGACCTACGGTTGTTACTGATAATAAGCTGAATTGAATTATCTGATGTAATCAGGGCCTGAGAGTCAAATAACGTCCCTGACAATACCATACACATTGGTTGATGTTCACTATCTTCTCTGTTATCCACCTTAAAGTCTATCAAACAACTCCAAGTTGTGGTGCTTGCCAGAACATAATCAATTCCAAATTCACTGTCGCCTCTTTTAAAGATAAATGCATTTGGTCTGTCGGATGGCAATATGTGTAATATTAAATACTCATGTGAAGAAATAGGATGGGTTTAAAAGAAAATTGTATTCATTTTCATGAACACTGTACAAGGGATTAGATTTCTAGTCTGCCTATACATTGCTAAGAAAAGGGAACATTAGGATTTTAATGGAATTCCTTATTATCTCAGTTGTATAGAAGTAAAGTAGAAACCATGCTAATCATCTAGGAGCGCGTATAGGGATGAAGCCTACTGTGGTTATTTTAAACTTAGGAGAGTGGTTTTCATGCACTTGTGTTTTTGAGATATTTCTGGTTAGTTTCTAGGATTTCCTAGTTTCCTCTCCAAGTGTAGAGGTTTGGTTATACAAATATACTATGGTATATCTGGTCATAATTATAGTTATCTTTAGTTTTCTATGACCAGTTACTTAAGACATCTCTTATTGTGCAGAAATCTGGTACAGCTTATAGACCTCTATTACCCCAGAAGTGATGTGGGAGCGTTTTGGTTCCTGTGTCAGTATTTTTGTCTATTATCCGATTCCTTGCTTTTACCACTGGCGCTAACGTAGTATATATGGTCTTTGGTGGGACCCTTCTGCTAGAAGATGCACATACGGCTAGTGCTATCCTGATGCTCACCCATTAAAATGACACCAATATTCATTAACTTGTGATTGTAAGGAATCCCATTTAACAGATCAACCTGCAGAGTGCAAGGCAGCGAGTCCTTCCCAAAAAAGGAGTTCAATTACATTACCTCCGGATCCCAGAACCTGACACCTAAAGTCCTGTCTGTGAGCTTCTAAAATTGAAAGATTTTCGGTTAGACCCAAGTTTTGACGAGGGTGCATAGAAAGACATTTTAACCTCTCCTGGCATTCCTGCAGTCATCAGTAAGTAACACAAACTCAAAATATTTTGTAATGTAATGGAAATGACAGAAACATACGACATCCTAAAATAATAAATGAATGCAGTACCTCGAATGGTGTTATTAAGTGTAGTTTTTAATACGCACTGGGGGAAAGGGAAAGAGTCTCACAGAACCTTGCAATCTGAACCTGAAGGAAATGGTGGTGTTCTCCTCCCTGGTACCGAGAAGGAATAAACAAATAAACAACTCAGTAATGCAGGAAGAAAGCGGGCAGAAGTCTGATCCTTGCTGAAAAGTACCCACCTCCTCTCTTTCCAATTTAAACAACAAATGACCAATCAGGCATAGAAATTGTAAGTAACAGGAATAGGAATGATGAGATATGCTTGCTGTTTCTTCCATGGGGATTTACTTGTCCTCTTATTTTGTATGAAGGTTGAGACTCAACATTAAAATGGACATTTCAATTTATTTGGAAGACTGGGTAGAAAAGTTTATTTTGCAGAATTGAAAGTATGAAAGACAAGGTAAAGATAGGGTAGGTTACTAACATTGAGTTCCGATATGGAGAATGTCTTTCCAATTTTTCCTAAAAAATATAGAGCACTGATATTTGGTCTTTCAAACAAATACTATATATAAATATTGTAAAATGTAAGATCTGCTATCTTCAGTATCTTATTTTGTTCCAACCTATCAAGATCACATTTTGTTTGGTGACGCTACTTTTACACAGAACCATTTGCACTTCATGCTTCAGTATTCATATTTTTATTTTACTTTATTTAATTCCAGCCATTTCGGCAAGGAGCATCACAGCACTTTAGAGAACACACTGTAGCTATATTATCTTAAACAGATCCTATGCCAAGGTCAGTGTAGTCTGGCTAATAGCTGTTATAGAACTCAGGGTGTTATACAGAGGGGAAGTAGGAAACTAACTTGAGTAATCTTGAAATGCACACAAATGTTTTTATATATTTAAATTTTTTAATTTGTACATTATGTTTCACATTTACCTTTATAGCTCATCATGGGCTGCTAGGATGTTTTTGGAAGAGAGAACTGAGATGCATTGCAGACAATCAGTGCTTAATTTGAGCCGGTGGTTTCCGGTGCTGGTCACAGGCACTTAATTTTGAGGGCTGGCACGCATTTTTCTGCCTCAAGCATTTACTACGAGCAAAAGACACATGGGAATGACGGAGGAAGAGAAAAATGAAAAAGCGTCACAAAGGGAGAAAGCAGAAAGCTACAAGAGTGAGCTGAAGCGCCAGGGAGTCGCTGTCAATGGATTAAAGTGGCCAGAGATGGTTTTAGGATTAGGCTGCCTCAGTATTCTGTGCTCCCACATTTAATTGCAGCACTCTCGTGTTTCAAGGGAGAACTTTGGGCACCGGCAGGTTTTTATTTACAATTTAAGCACTGCAGACAATACAGTGACTATGAACCTAACCCTCTATGACCTCAAAAGGCATGGCATATCAGCGAAGCAACTTTTCAAATCAGGGATATCTTTGGCAAGGATGAGGAATACTCCTAAGGGATGTAACGAGATCAGACTGTGACATAAGTCCCCTCACTTATTGCTAGGATTGATTTGGCTGATCTATCCAGCATGCTTGTTAAATGGGAGTCCCATTCACTAGCAGTTTATCAGATTGAGCTATTTTTAGGACCTACTTGCCCCTTCTGCCGAGTTGACAAAGAACAGGTGCTCTGTTCAGTCAGTAAGCGAAGGAGCAATAAAGACGCCTTTAAATCTTGTTCTTTTCACATTTGTTCTGTGTTCAGAGAGAGAGGTCAAAAGTCTGTTTGTCTTCTAACAATTTTCCTGTTGACTGCAGAGTTCCAGGATTCTGTGATGTCAACTGCATGACCCGCTGTAAAAAGAGTGTGAAATGAGGCTGTGGAGAGTTAGGTTTTTCCTAACACTCAGCAAGTCAACTGTGCAAATATTTCAAAATATGTTTCAGTAGTTGTGAAAGCCCATTTTTGTACTTCTGTGTAATGAAAAAATATTTTAATAGAATTAAAACAAATCAGAACACTTTACTTGGTGATGTGCAAAGGATAAATATGCGTTCTGAAAAATATTTTCAGAGATTATTGTTAATACACTATATAGTTTTATCAGTAAAGCTGCAAGTTGGTGGGAAGATTTAAGGACATTTTTTGGAAATTTACTGTCTGTAAATGACAGTGTAATACCACATCATGCTTCAGTGATATATTTATTAAAAGTGGGCATTTAAATATAAACTGAGAAACATTCCTGCCCTGATGGCAATGCTGTTAGTAAACTGAGAAGCAGGTCATGGATGATGTGTCCCCTATATGTGGGCTAGATTCTTATTATACATGGAGCAAACATTTATGACGTCATTACGAGTGTGGCAGTCTTAAGACCTCCACACTTGTGGTGGCAGTCGGACTGCCGCCAAAGTGGCAGTCCGACCTCCATATTACGACTGTGGTGAAAGCGCCACAGTGGGACCTCTGGCACCGCCACTTTTAGGCTGGACGACGGCCTGGTGGTGCTGGCGGTCTTAATCCGCCAGGACTACTGTGTCTGCCAGCTTTTGCATGCAAAGGCTGTCCGAGATGGCCAGGGGCCCCCATGGGCAGTGCAGGGGCCCCCATGGACAGCTCCTTTGCGCTTTTCACTGACTGATTTACAGACAGTGAAAGGCACAACAGGTGCCATTGCACTCGACACACTGCAACAATACCGCCGGCTCAATTACGGGCTGCTGTCAATGTTGTGGTGAGTTTCCCGCTGGCCCATCAGGCAACTCGTAATAGGGCCAGCGGGTGGAAGACCAGAGTGGCGGTCTTCTGACCCAAAGAATTTGGCGGGCAGCCTTCGCTGCCCACCAAACTCATAATGAGGCCATTAGTCTATTAAATCAAACAAAATGTTTTTTTGTACAGCAAAAATGCTGAGCTCACATAATTGAAGGTGCACTCATATGTGAGAATGAAGAAAAAAACAACTCTGTAAACAAAAATATTTGACTAGGATCACACAATTTGAGACCCATTTACGGGTCAAGTACATTGCAGTTAGGTCGGGTAGATTATTCAAGTTACTCAACCTGCATGTCTAGTAAACGTTTTATAATTTTTCGAGTACAACGTTCAGATCACTGTGCATGGGTTGGCTATACCTTGTTTAGCAATGTAAGTATTTAGAGAAGATGATTTAGCTTCCTTCAGTCATTTCACTCTGTTTGGTAATAGTGTAATATCCTGGAAGCCCACAACTTCAATCATTAGATGTACATGTCCAATACCCAGATTAACACTGTGAAGAACACTGTGAGACTAGTACCTGGGTTCCACTGGAATTCAAGGTTTAGTGGGTGGTATCCTGTTGTATGACCCTGAAGTTCCAGGAACCCCAGTACTAACGCACTCCAACTAGGTAGCGTGGATAGAGAAATCAAGCCATCATGAAAACTGTTGATGTTTACTCTAAAAGGTGGTAGGGGCAAGAAACTTAAAAACTCCATTACAAGGCAACTAATACTCAATAAACTTAATGTCAAGCCAGTGCTGTATATTTAAAGAAGATCAGGAGTTTCATGTATAGGTAAGCAAAAAGAACAGTAAAATATAATATAAAGAAAACCCAGAAGGTGCTAGCAGCTTTTGGGCTCAGATAAAACTGTGGACACATATCTTTGTGACACTTATTAGTGAAGAATGAGGTTGTATGTAACACTGGTCAATGTTATCCTACAGGGATACATTTAGGTCAACCTGTGCTATTTCAGGACTCTATTAATTGATGCAAAGATGTAGTAATCGCAGATCTTCTACATGAAAATGACTGATAAATTGATCTACTTTTTTCTAGACTAGAGATTCACACATCAATGACGACAGGCTGGACCGGTAAATTCCTTGACTACCTTAAATATTTCTAAATATACATTATTACTTGAGAGAAGGCAAGTCGCACAAATCTCCGAGTGAGCTTTTCTAATGCAGACTTTATTTTTTAACGTGCTACCTTATATTTAACTTTAGCCTCAGAAATGTAGTCTTTCTGCCACACTCTCTCAAGTTGTTTGCAGGAATATTTAAGTGCAGCAAAGGCTGGGGAACATCACATTGTAGGTGGCATCTTCTGGTGTGAATTAGTAACTTGTACCAGAACAGCTGACTCTAGAGCAGAAGAAAGCCAATAATTAATCATAAGCCTATTAGTCCAGGTTTCATTATGAATCAGATAGGAGGGTGCCTCGAACATAACACAACAATTGCAAATCTTTGCTTCAACCATTTCCTCTTAATCACAAGATCAACAGCAACCCAGTCTTACTTCAACTCAAATGGTAAGGCAACATGATCAGATCATGTTTCCCTCAGGTATGGCGGACTGGAAATAAAATTGTCGGAGACAAATCTAATATATGGCTTGGAGAATGGGTCAACGTTGCAATTATCTACTTACAACCAAGTGCAGCATGAGGAAAGCACATTGTGCGAGCCAGACACAAATGACACATCCACACAGATATTCAAGTCACCCAATGCAGTAAGTCTGAAGGACCCCAAGACCATGGGAAAAAACAATTCATGAAACTGAAGAAAAAATCTAACAAGGTACCATGAGGGCCATTCACTTCAATGTGCAAGACCATAAAAGTAGCTGAAGGGGGACTAGAAAAGGCCAGACTTCCTGCGGTGTTTCTACAGAGGAAAAACTTTGACCATCAACCACTCACAATAGAAGGTAGCTAGACCTCCTCCAATCATACCCACATGATCCTCATTCAGAAGTATGAAGAGCAGGAAAATAGCCATATGAATGTCAAGTAAGGGTGTATCTTCAAACCACATTTCAGTCAGGAAAAAATATGTAACTTCTGATCTACAAGTAGTCAGAAAAATACTAGACGACTGAGTGACTGGAAATGCAAGATGGTTGCCACCACTCGGGCCAAGCCAAAAAAACACAAAATGCTAACAATGTAAGTGACGCAATAAATGCAAGGAATATTAAAGAAAAAAGTGCTGAAATCCACCTTCAATTCTTAACAATAATATCAAAACCAATAAAATCTTCCAATTTGAATCAGGTATGTTAATACAGGAGGTTAAAAGAGTGTTAAATCCACTTCCCACCTGCAACATCCAATAGAAAATTCAATAAAATCATTATACTACCAAAAGTGACATTACTAGGACACAATTAAAACGGAAGCAAGTCGATAGTGTAAAGAGTGTGTTAATCTTCTTCAGAAATTACTGTTGAACTAAACAATGCTAAAAAATATGGGTCACTTGGTGAGCCACAATCAGCTAATTTTTTCATTTGGTAGCACCCTTAGTAGGCTTGCCCGTTTATCAACAGATCAATTCATCTCTCATGACTGGATCTCTCCCGTTAGAGTGTAAAAGAGCATACATTATTCTGTTACTTAAAGAAAAAAAACATGCACAGTTCTTAGGATCTATTGTCCATTTGTATGCTCCTTTTTTGCCACTTTGTAATTACAGCTCACATCCTCTTGCACTAAAAGTAGCCAGGGTTCCATTCTTACCATGGAACCAATATAATGTTTGTTATTGTCAAACATGATGATGACGATTCTGGATTAGGAGGGAGTTGCTTGTCATGTCCATCCAGATCTCTCTGTAGCCTTCGACACTTGATGCCTTGGTGTTTTGGTGGCGAGGCTCAGAGGGATGGGAATAAAGGGGCGGTGCCGGATTGATTAGATCCTTTTCAACAGGCATAACCAACTGGTATTTATGCATTCCTTTAGATTAACTGCCAGATGCATGCTCTACAGAGTTCTTCAAGGTTCCACTCCATGGCCTACACTAAACAACCTTCATGTAGCTCCTCTTGCTGAGTTTTTAAATAAATACCATCCCTGGTGCATCTGTTATGCAGACAATACTCATCTTATTATTTGGATGGAAGGCAGCAGGGAGGAAGTTTGCAGTAATTTCCGCTCTGGACAAAATGCATTAGCAGACTGTATTCCCAAATGCTGTCTGAAGTTGAATTTGGATTAAACCAAACTTACTGTTCTATGGGTCTTCTGTCTGGTGGCCACATACTATACGCGGCTGTCCTTCACTAGCATGGACAGTGAAAATCTAGAGGTCATATTTAATAATTAACCCTCTTTTACGGAACAGGTTTGGATAGTAACATATTGAATATAAATAAAGGAAAATGTTTCTTCCAGTGAAGGTTCAATAGCCCATTCTTCAAGGAGTGGTAGGCTCTTTCCTTGACTATTCTAATGTGCACAATGTATGCCTTTCTGGTTTTACCATTTAGCAATTGCAGTTATTACAACATGCATCTGAGTGACCTTTACTCCATGAGCAGCAACAGATTGAGTAAATGTTCTCATTCCTGGAAATTTCTGGACCTTATTCTGCCACCGGTCACAGATGTGCAGTCTGTTCAAAAGTTGTGTATATGTTTTAATGCCCTCCAAGGCGTAGGATCTCTATTCATTCAACAACTTTTTTCCTGATATTTCGTGCTCAGGTACGATGTTCCTCTTCAGTATTCATACAATAAGGAAGTCTTGACAGAGTGGTAGATCTTTTGCCTATCAAGTGACAAAGCCCTGGAGCTCTCTGCCCTTGGATCTGAGATCACAGTATTCTAGAGTGCAGAGTCCCATTCCTGACCAGTTTATATTGGTCAAGGAGTGAATGTGGATGGGCATTGGTCACAGATCAGAAGGTTACAGTTTCTAGGTTGCCTACTATAAACAATGAAAGGAGATAGAACGATTTCTCCTCCGAAAAAAGAAAGCCTGGTTTTGGAGAGTGTAGCCTTAAGCATACTTCTAATGCAGCATAGACTATTTCTGCAGTGTTTGGGGAAACCTGAGGATTTAAAAGGCAAAAACGATTTAATTTTTTTTATCTGTCCTACAGTCGACAGATTTAGTATAAATCACACATAATAATGTATATTGCATAGTAATCACTTTTATATAGTGCTTTGTACCCCTGATGAGGTGATAAAGTACATAAGTGAATGGGAAGGAGACTACTCTGAGGAGGGAGTGATTGGATTTGGATGAGAAAGTGCTAGACTTGGAGATAGTAAGTGCTTTGCTGATTGGTCAGAGTGGTGTTCTTCTTTTGGGATAGGGTGCTACATTTAGAACTAAGGGCCAGATGTATGATCCAGAGTTTTGCGACTCATTTGCAAGTTGCAAATTGTGAGTCGCAAAACCATATTTACAACAGTGTACTTCACACTGTTTGCGATTCCCAATGGGGGGGTCGCAAATTACCTACCTCATTAATATTCATGAGATAGGTCGCAATTTGCCACCCCATTGGGAATGGCTGCACTCACAGGGACGGTGGCCTGCTGGGGACAGCAGACCATGTCTATGACTGTTTTTAAATAAAGCAGTTTAAAAAAAAAAAAAATTATGAAGCCTGTTTTCCTTAGAGGAAAACGGGATGCATTTCAAAAACAAAAATGAAAAGTTTTCCTGGGGACCCCTGCCTGCTCTGAAAAATAATTTTCGCTACCATTCACAAAGTGGAAGGGTACCCATGGGCACCCCTTTCCGTTTGCGAATGGTTTAGCACCAATTTGAAATTGGGGCTAACTGCGTTTGTTTTGTGACTGTATTCACGGTCACAAAACAATCATACAGTGCACTGCGACTAGCAATTCGGAGGGGAACTCCCCTTCCTAATGGCGACTCGCAAACCTATTTTGCGATTAGGTAAATGGATTACCGAATAGCAAAATAGGGTTTGTACATACCAAAATGCTTTTTTTTTGTCACAAACAGCCCGATTCTGCAAATCGCCCGTTTGTGCCAATAATAAAGCTACGTACATGTGGCCCTAAGTGATTAGTGGGGTGAGGCACAGTTTACATGTCCTTCGTAGTTAATTATTTTATTATTGTGTTTCGCTCGATGGGTGTGGATTATCATTGTGTTCTATGTAAGAATTGTTTATGTGTTAACTGTAATGAGTAGTGCTGCTGTCAAGAATCTGTGCATATACTCTGGATATGATGACGTACCAAAGAGTACAGTGACAGATGCATGTCACATATGCATTATGTGAGGTCTGCTTTGACTGAGATTCATCTTCTGCGGTTAACTCACAAATGTTGCGGTGTTATAATTTCAGCAAACAGGGTTCTGATGCTTTAGAGACACTTTGCTGTCACAAGCTAACAAAATAGAGGGAGTTAGACCCACAAACTCCTACCCATTTCCATGGGTTTACCACTGCCTTCTCCCTTCAAGGCCTCCAGGTATAGTTGTAGGAGTTGTTTGGACCGGCGCTCATCCTCTCTACGATCCAAAAGACGTTGGAGTGTGTCTTGCAGGCCTCGCACCTTGCTGGGACTGTCTCCCATCTCTAATGCCAGATCTTGACAGGGCACATCTGTGAGGAGCTGGAGGGAAAAGAGTGTTACTTGTTATTTGTAGAACAGCACTATTCATTCCTCTAAGTCTCGGGTTTCTAGATTTACCCCAGTGGTAACCCCACATGTTTGTACTCGATTTCTATGAAACACACATCCACTCTTCTCCAAATGATCAGGACATCAAATCACAATATAGAATAATATTTCCAGATATGTTATATATTATCAGTGGTAGTCGCCATTGGATGGTTATCGTTAGACTACCCTTCCATAGGAAATAGATTTTTTGGTTTGCTAATACGTTTGGCGCCACTTGACGAATCTTCACAAAACTTGTCAATAAAATCTCATCCACCTCAGCTACTTTCTGGAAGGTTTTGTGGTGATCCGTCAAGTGGGGGTCAAGGAAAAGGGGATGTCCCAAGAAGTGGTTACCCCATACAGTTTCCATAGGAAAATGAGACACAGCTACAGTCAAAACGGCTGAAATGCATTATACAAATTTGGCAGAATGCTAAAAATAAGACCCCATTCCCACCCGAGATGAGGGTCAGAGAAATTTACTTTTTTGGAGAGTGGGTGTGAAGCTCCTTTCCCCGAACCTTTAAAGAGCCCCAGGGACCCCATCCTCTTGTGCTGATTGTTTTATTATGGGGAGGGGGCATGCAGCCCCTTGCCCCAGAGCTTTGTCAGGCCCTGGGGGACCACATCTCTCTGGGCCAATAACTTACTTGCTCTATCCAAGCCTCTTTAAGGCCCAGGGGAAAATAATCCCTGGGGCCGAACAACCCCTCTCCCTGTGCCTCGGAGAGACCTACTACCTCCATTGGCCATTTTTTGGGGGGGTGACGGGGCTCTATCCTCCCGGGCCCGATCATAACAGTGTCTTGGGGATCCCATCCCCTGGTACACCTCTGTGCTCCCTGCCCTGTAGAGTGCGGGAAGGGAACGTAATCTTTATTCCCTGCCTACACTCTGGCAAGGAACACAACTTTGCTCCTGCCCAGAACACAGCCGGCTCCTACTGGCACCTGTGATGAGTGCTGGCTGGGGAGCCGGCCGGGACCTTGCCCTCCCCACCCCATGGCCTCCAACATTGGAACGGTTGTTGATGCCCTTGGGTGGGCATCAGGACACCCACTTTGCTGTATGCTCTTCAGCTGGAGAGCAGGGACAGCTTGTGGTTGGTCCTATTGCTGCACTTTTGTTACCTGAAAAATGTTTGGAAAAAAAGACTCTGACACGTTCATGTATTTTTTTTAAATAATGCTTCAATGAAAGTATTTTATAACAATTGCTATTATTAAATACTGCAAAGAGTGGAATTATTGAAATATACATTTGATTATAGTTATTGGTGACTTTTTGACAAAGGCAATATGTCTAATTTATAAATGTTGGTGTGATGACCCCTTAATCAAATAAATAGCTCACCACTTTTTATATTTCGACCCTTTGATAAAGCCAGTAGGTCTGCCTTTCTTAATACAACATCATTTATAATGTTACATGACATAGTCAGCTGTGTGGGGCAGTGGGGATTGGGCGCAGGGTGCGTTCTGAAAGGTCCCTTATTGCTTCTGTCATTTATCTCACGCTTGTCTGCTGAATAGACACAACTTCCTTGGCCTGTGTGCTGAAGACAGCATCACACTTTGCTCCTGAAACTAAATTATGCCTGCTGAACAAGAAGAGATGTTGCTTGTCTATCAGCTGCACTAGAGTAGATTTGCAAAGATTTTCAGCAAAAAAACATCTGTTGTATAAGCTTCAAGACACAATTAGATTTGTGCAGCAATACATTCAGATTGTTAACATTAAATGGCCTGCATTGTCTGATGTACTGTATATGTCCAATGTACTGACATAAGAAAATGTTTCCAAAGCATTTGACAGTTATGTATCCTGTCAGTAATATGAAACTGAGCAATTTAGGCTCCATGAGGACGATCTTCTGGTGAAGGTATATGGTCGCCGTGCTTACATAGTCACAATACCAAAAGTTAACAAACATATGTATCAATTGTATCAAACGTCTTACACAATTCATAAAAGATGCACACGGACAAACTGTTAAGATTAGAAATAATTAGGAAAAATATATGTAATTTTACAACAATTAATTTCTTATTCCTGAATTGCACCATAATTATTTTGGGTTGTCAAAGACCCAGAGAGGTTTATGGCATTGTCTTATTTTGTCTATTTTGGGCGACACTCTCACTACTATACTTTCTTCCGCAGGCACTGTAAGGTCTCTGCAAGGCTGCGTGAACACCCACTGCACTACCTGTCTCATTGCCTTGTTTTGTAGAACACACTTAAGTATAATTTACACAAAATCGGCTTTACCTGTTACTTGTCTGGTACAAGCTTGATATTTCACCTCTCAAATGTGTGTTTAGGGCCAAGTCGTCTACAGCCCTCCTTGCCATTCTACATCTATCCAGTGCCTGATAATGATCAGGATATTCAGAACATTTAGATCCAGTGGCCGGAGCAACAGGGCTGTTCTTTAGTCTGCTGCAAGCTTATGCTCAGAAAATGTTTGAAAGGTGCAAGCATGCAGCAGCGTAAGTGACAATACAGATCAAGAATAAAATACGTAAGCCTATAACAAATTTAGTAAACATGTTTGTTAATGTATTAACTGATAACCACAAAACAAGCTGAACGAAGGATATTGCGAAAATTGGAGAAAAATAAGGTTAGTAATTTCTAATGAGTAACAATGGCAGCAACCGTGGATAATGTAGGTTGCTAAGTAAATCAATAAAAGCCTATGGAAATATAAGAAAATAGTGAAATGAGGATGGCCTAGGTGAACATTAATATGAACTGTAAGCACCTGCAGTCAGATAAAGATAGTGCATCAGGCCAGACAAGAAACCTTAATCTTGAACTGAAGTGACTTTTCTGGAGCATAAATTACAGCAATGGCCAGGATGAAAAACTGTATCCATGTGACTAATTTTTTTATTTTTTTTTATTGTTAATTGCTATTGTTATTAACATGACAAATCAATACAATTCTCGTGTCTGACATAGCAGAATATTGCAACAGTTATACTTTTTGTGAGCCCTTATATGTTGTCAGCAAGGGCACTCTCGCTGGCCACTGACGCCTGGGGTTGGCGTGTCGGTTACCCGGAGATGTGTATCATAGCTTAGATCTATTAATGTCTATAGAGGCTGCGATGCCAGCAGTTTGCATAGTGGACGGATAGTCATTCATGTCCAAATACATATCACTGTTTGTCTGATCACCCTGCCGCTTCATTGCGTGACAGTAAAAGTAGCCATTTGTTTGTGCATAAGTGCAGATTCTAAGATAGTAATAAGTAAAACAGTAACATGTAACAACAAAGGAGTACAATAGAGTTATGAGTCTGGTATAAATGCTTCAATGCCTCCACCTGTTAGGAATTCCCCGAATAGCGTACAGAAATATCTGCCCATGCAACGACCAACTTGTGTCCAAATATGTCACATCATCGCTGGGTAAACCTATCTTTTGGGTATTAAAGTGCAGCGATTGAGGAGTACACCAATTACTTTAGCAGGATATCACCTGTGGCTCATGATCACTAGGTGACTGTGAGTAATTCAGTTGTCTCAACTAGGTCAGAGTCTATCTCCGGGGCTCGCAAGGTTGTCAGCATCTCGTCCCAAGTGGCCGAGAGGGGGTACCTACGCAGACCAAGTACATCCTCTCGCCTCAGGGCCACCCCCTCAGCCTCCGCCCAAGTAAAAAAGGAGCGCCTCCATGCCAACACAGTCGGCGCTTCAGCAGCCTTCCATCTCCGGGTGATCAGCCAATTGGCTGTTATAAACCCCAGGTCCAAGAATCGTGTGGTAGCCCTGTGGTGCGGGCCTCTAGAAAACAGGCAAACACACAGCTTTCCCATGTAGGTGACAGTGTGCACGATGTGCATGCTGATAGACAAGCAATAATAGCTCCTCAGTAACTGTGCAAAAGGGAACAAGACCACAACATGTGTAGGGTGTCTGCGTTCAAATAATTGCAACGGGGGCAGGCTGCAGCACATCGAAGAAAATATCTGTTAATGCGAGCTGGTGTAAGATATGCCCTGTGAATAATGTAAAATTGTATAAGTCGAAATCTGGAGTTGCGGGGGATTGTTATGTGGCTAGACAGGACAGATTTCCATTGTGTGTCTGTGAAGGGTGTGCCAGAGTCCCCCTCCCAGGCAGTACGTAGCGCTACATAATCATGTTGTGTATGAGTCCGCAGTGCGTCTGTGAACCACTTGATCAAATGTTTGCCCTGCCCCATGACCTGCATGTATTGTACTAGCAAATGAGTTGGAGGGGCAGTCAATAGGTCCCCCCATCTGCTTGGCAGTGACCTCACTAAGGAATTATATAACAGAAACTGCCCCGCTGGAAGGCCCGCTTCTGCAGCCAGGGTAGAAAACAGAATCAGCTTGCCATCGCTGTACAGGTCGCCCAGTGTGTGTAATTCTGCAGCGTGCCACACCTGGAGTTCAATGTTGGAGGTGGCTCCAGGGCCGCGAGGCGTACCCAGCAGTGCCAGGGCCGGGGCGAACTGAACTGTATCCCTCAGGAGTTGTAGGCATCTGCGGTAGCAACGATGTGCCACATTAAGGAGGAGCTCCCTAGCCGGTGCTAAATGCGTGAGTGGGTGGAAGAGGTGTGTTAATCGTGTCAGCTGCCAGGGCTCAGAGGTAGTCGCTGTATCGGAAAGATAGAGTCCCGCCAACCATCGGTATACCCACTGGAGTTGCGAGGCCAAATAATAATGTTCTAGGTTTGGCGCGGAGAGACCACCCCATTCCAGGGGCAGGTAGAGTTTTTTAAGTGCTACTATGCAGCGTCCCTTGTTCTAAATGAATTCGCGCAGCTGAGGTTCCAGTTCTCTAAAGAAGCTAGCCGGGATATAGTGTGGGAGACTGGAGAAATAGTATAAAAGGCACACTAGCACAATAATTTTCAAAAGTGCAACCCTGCCTGCAACCGACAGCGGCAGCAACTGCCAAAAGGTCATTTGGGAGTGGATGGACGCCATTGCCTTCCCAAGATTCCCATCGCGCTGGTCCTCCTTCCGGTGATATATGTGAATGCCCAAATATCTGAACGTGTGTGGCTGCCAAGGTACATCTATGCCAGCAAGGCGCAACCGCGGGTTTGGGAGATCTGGGTCAAAGGGGAAGAGGCATGATTTCGCCCAGTTAACGCGCAGTCCCGAGAGAGTCGCAAAACACTTTAAGATAACCCTGACCACCGGCAGGACATTGGTGATGTCCCTGAAGTACAACAGGAGGTCGTCGGCATATAGTGATACGGTATGTAGACCGTCACCGAGCGCAACACTCTAGTGGGGACCTCCGTTGCGTAGTTCCACAGCCAATGGCTCCATCGCGAGGGAGAACAGCAAAGAGAAAGGGGGCAACCCTGCCTCGTGCCTCTGCGCACCTCAACTGGTCCCGAAATGCTCCCACCCATCTTGACCCAGACTGTGGGGGCAATGTATAGCAACTTAACCATATGTAAGAAACGTGGACCAAAGCCAAACGGTTGCAAAACTTCGAAAAGGTACGGCCATTCCAGGGAATCAAAAGCCTTTTCCAGATCAAGAACCAAGCATCCCGCCAGTGGCCAGTCACTTGTCAAGTATCGCATAACGCAGAATAACCGCCTGATATTATGTGAAGTGTCCAGTGCGGGCACAAATCCGTTTTGATCGGTGTGGACCAGGTCTGAGACCATGGGCGCTAGACGCATCACTAGTATTTTGGCCAGTATTTTATAGTCTAGGAGGTGCCAGTTCTGAATCCAGGTGTTCAACGCACGTGCAGCAACCATGGTGGGCGCCGCAGGTAATGGAGGAAAGTATCGATCTAAGTCAGGGTCCAATACACAGTTGAAGTCGTCCCCCCCCCCCAATAACCAAGGATAATTACTCCATCCCGATAGTTGATTGGACAGGGAGCGGAGAAAGGAGGCCTGATCCGAGTTCGGTGCGTATATGGAGCCCAGCGCCAAGGCTCGGCCCGCAAGTTGCCCGCGTACCAGGGCATAGCGCCCCTGTTCGTCAACAATTTGGTCCTCTGCCACAAAGGGGATGCCCGGCCTGATCCAAACCAAAGCACCTCTGGCATAGGAGGAGTAACCTGTTGCGTATAACTTTCCCCTCCATCGTCGCTGCAGGCGAGACACTTCAGGTTGCGCTAAATGTGTTTCCAGTAAGAAAGCTATGTGTACTGAGTGTCTTTTTAGATAGGAAGATACGGAATATCTGCGCGCGGGCGTGTGTATGCCGCACACATTCCATGTAAGTGCAGTGTGTGTGTTCATGGTGGGTAATGACAGTAGTAGCAGTTAATCAACTGTGTTCGTCGTGCATGTACGGCCGTGTGGATAATAGCGGGGTTCCAGTAGACTGGCAGGCTAGGAAGGTTCAGATTCCATTTCAATACTAATAAACAAAATTCCATTAGAGCAGAGGGACAACCGGTATCTGCCCAAACCAAATAATCTATAAGGTCAGCAAAACAAATATATACAACAATTCTCCACTAGAAGGAGAGTGGGGTAGGCCAGGTAACTTGGAGGTGGCTGTGGAGTATAGCGAGCACACCAGAAAACATGGGTGTGGGGGTACCAATGGAATTTGACACATGGGGAATACGAGAGCGTGTATAGGCATTAGGCGTTCTAGGGAGGGGCGGCCCCGCGGGTGTCTCAATGCACCTGAAACTGCTCCATAATAGTCAAAGTCATCGTCAGCGCACGGAGCAGGCAACACAGGATCCACTTCCGGGTACAATGAACACTGTCGTTGAGGGGGAGAGCCTTTTGGAGGAAAGATCCTCTCAGGATACCACCGATGGAGCAGAGACGGTGTAAAGGTGTAAGAAAAGGTCATCCGCCGTCCGGGGTGTCACCCCTAAGCGCGTTGGGGACCCCATCCCAGAAAAATGTTCAACAGAGGAAAGTTCCTCACTGTTGGTTTGTGAGAGTTCAGTTTCCGCTTCCGAAACAACCTGGAGTACATTAATAGCTGCTGCCGACTGCAGTGCACCTTGTTGCTCCTGTATGATATGCTCCAGGTCAGGGATGTGCTTTGATTTGCCCGGGGTGGCAGTGCGTGTTCTGCGGCTGCGTCTTCCGTGGGAGTGGTGATCCCGCGTTGATGGCGGGCTCTTTTCCGGATTTCGTACACTGACACGGCCAGTGGACTCCAGCCATTCCCACGCCGATTCTGGTGTAGTGAAAAAATAGGATTTGGTCTCAGTTGTTATGCGGAGTTTGGCCGGGAATAGAAGAGAATATGCAAGGTTGAGGGCCCGGAGTTTACATTTTAAAGGCAAATATGAGGCAAGCTCTCTCTGCACTGCCAACTTATAGTCAGGGAACAGCATGACTTGGGCGTAATCTAATCAGAATGGGGGGGTAATATCCTGACTGCCCGGAGGATAATATCTCTGTCTGCATAGTGAAGTAAATGGAGTAAGAAGGGGCGAGGTCCGCTCCCCAGAGGCCGTGATCTGACAGGAACCCTGTGCGCGCGCTCCACTGAAAAGAAGGGCGTCAGGGAGCCCCCCGGTACCAGTTCCCGCAACCAAGACTCAGAATAGGCGACTGCGTCGCTGCCCTCCACGCCCTCCGGAAGGCCAATGACTTGAATGTTGTTCCTACGGTGCGGCCCTCGGCATCCCCAGCACAGCGCTCCAGCCCTTCTATGCGGTCAGGGCATCCTGTAGCGAAGACTCCAGACGATGCCTTGTGGGAGCCAGCTCGTCAAGGCGGCCCTCAAGTGTACATGTCCTGTCCGCTAGTTTGCGGTGGTCTGCATGTAGCAGGGTAAGGTCACTGGTCACCCTATCTATCTTTCCCTCCAGGGAGGTACGGGCTGGTTCCAGTGAATTGCCTATGCGCTCCACCGCCGCCAGCACGGCATCCAGTTTTTGACTGTCTTGGGGCGAGTTGTCCGGCAAGGATTTAACTCCGGCTCCAGAGCGAAGGTGGCCTGCTCCCGCCATATTTGTGTCAAGAACTTGACTTGCGTCTTTGCAGCGCATCACCATGTGCACAAGTCTAGTTTCAGCACATTTGATGGGAAGGGGCCCGCTTGCACGCACCGCTCAGGAAGCGGGCCTGGCAGCACGAGCAGCCCCGATTTTCACCTCACATGAGTCGCCAAATAGGGCAATGTCAGTGTAGGCTGGTGCCACTCCGGGGGGTCGACCAACAAGTTGTTGTGTGTTCTGGTGTCTTCCAGCAAACGTGAGACTTCTGTTTCCCGGCCCGCAAGGTTACCGTAAGTGCCCAGGAGGCCAATAAGAAGCTGCCCCCAGGATGCAGCTGTTGGCAAGGTCCAGCGTCACCTCGAGGTAAGAGGATCAGTCAGGCCGGCGGTCGCAAGACACCCAGGGGATGCAGGGGCAGGGCCGCCCCACATTTATCTCGTTTGTAGGGCCGCAGCAGGCCCCAGGGCCACCCCAGCCATCAGGGGCCGGAACCTGCACAGGACGCGTCAGTGCAATTGGGTCGGGCACACATCCGAGGTCGGCGTTCCTTTCGGGAGTCACCTCCACCGCAGGCCGTACGCGGACGCCGCGTGTCTCCTCAGCGAGGTCTGCTCTCCACGCCTTTTCCAGGAAGGCCGCTACCGGCGGTCCCACACACGCTAATACCGCTCACGCAGCGGTCACGGCGTCCCCCACTGCCGCGATCAAAGCCATTGGCGCTCCGGGGGTCCAACTCGGGAGGACATCAGGTACGTGGCGCTCATTGGTCCCCCTTGCAGTCGTATTGCCGGATAAACCGGGATGAGTCGCTGAGCGCGATCAGTTTGCATCCGCCATCTTGGCTCGCTAGCCACGCCCCCTGTATCCATGTGACTAATGACATCAAATTTGTGATGAAGACGAAAATCAAAGTCAAATCAGCTACAGGTAGCTGAAGGCGTCCAAAGTGAGCCATCGCACAACGTAAGTTCTTCCAAGAGGTTTTGCTTTGTTAATTTATCTTATTTTAGCTCCACTCAGTACCCACAACAGGTAAACAGAGCAGAGCAGCAAAAGCAAAGGAACATGACAAACAACTCTAGAAATATTTCACAATGGGTCTAAGCAAAGCCCAATGTCAAGAAATACAAAGTTGCTATTGGTGCTCTTCTAAGCCTCGAAGGCACCAGTCATAATTTGTCCATAAGCAAATGTATTGTAACCTTTACAATTAAGTGACCTCAACAACGTTTACCCAGATTCACTTTCAGGTCCCTCATATTTTATGTGCAATTTTCTAGAGTTCCAAGGTCAAAGAAATCTCACCTTGTGGTTATGAGCTTCTGTCTCTATCTCTTTGTCCCACACCTGCCAGAACATCAGTGATCCCATGTGCTTTGGTCCATCGGAAGGACCCTACTGCTGGGCATGCAGCGAGCAAGCCTGGCTTAGCCCCAGAATGAGAAAAAGGTTCTTGGCCCCTTCTTTTGTATGATAGTGCCTTACTAGCCCAATTCCCAAATTGTGAACAAATATAGGACCATGAAATAGTGCTCTACAAGTATTACTGAGTAAGAATATCTAATATATGAGTTTTGATCTAAATTACATATTGTTATGAACTTAGATAACTGAAAGACAATACTTTATAAACACAGAAATCTTACGGGGAGCGAGCTACATCACATATAGTGTGATTTTATAAACCAAATCAGTATGATTACTGAATAGGTTGTAAGCCATTTATATTGTCAAAGAATTTTGATGTACAATAGCATTGGTTGCCTCTTCCAATTTTTCTTCCATTATCCAAGATCATAATCAGATTGCCATACATGTATCAACAAATGCAGTATCATTTTTGGATCCGGCTGAGTTTCTACGTTTAAGCAATATAATTATGTTATCAACCGTATGCTTTTGTTTCTCGAGATCTGACTCCACATCCCCAATCGGCATTTTCATTATGCCATTTGATGCCACATATCTCTCTGTGAGACAAACTGATTCTGAGGTTTTGTATTATATATCTGCATGGCCCACCCCGAAGGTCTGTGGTCACATCTGGACAGAGAACAGGTTTCCAAAATGTTATAGAGGTCCTAAACCTCGTGATAGTCCAAATTAGAAAAGAAGCCTCACACCTTCAATTGTGAGCCAGTTAATTTTTCCTAGGTAAACCCTTACTGGTTGGTCTTCCCCAATTCTCACTGAGTTCAGTAATTATTGCCTTTGTTCCACTGTCTGAGGCTTCGCGTTAGCACAATGAACTACTTACTCTAGCTCCTTGCCCAGTGATCTTGTCAGCTCCCACACTTGCAGCTTCCTTTGGACATCTGACATGTCTCCAGTGTACTCAATTTCTGAACTGTAGTGCCAGTCACAGGTGCAGATTTTCCTGCTGCACCATGTTTGAGCCCTCTATTTTGTGCAGCTCCTCCGTCACTGCCATGTGTGGTTAGGTCAGCCTCAGCACAAGGCTGCTGGCCAATCAGTGTTCGCTCCTTCTGATGTGATGCCCCTCTTCATGGATCTTCTCGTCTCCCCTCAAGTTGGCAGATTCCTGGACCAGATGGAATAAGGAGACCTTGTCTCTTGGCTTGGCATAGAAGGAGGCAACTTACTCATTGACTTCCATTATCAGCCATACTATGCTTGATTAATTTGGACAGTGCAATCTCAACCATGCCATACTAGAAGCATGCCTACTCAGAATACAGCAGAAGCATGAGGTTTTTAAAGGGACTGTTGCTTTTACAGCAAAATTACCCTTCCCTCAAATAAAATTAGGTTGTCTATTCTTAGTGCTATCATCCTCAACACCATTATTTGTTTTCATCTCCTATGAAGAAGCCACGCTTCTATCTTCAAATCACTCTGAGAAGAGGCCACTCATAACTCTTCTCTGCATTGTCAATGCCAATCTAAGACAAGGAAAATTCCTAAGCGCCCTTAAGATTGGGTTGATTCTTGCCCTGCTAAAGAAATCCTATGTGGAACAAGCCAACTTCACCAACTTGCAGCCTTTAGTCCACCTTCCATTCAAAGGAAAAATCATTGTAAAAGCAGTCAACACCCAGTTACAGGACCACATCAGCAAAATTAATCTACTACAGGACTACCAGTCATGCATCAGAGCATGCTGCAGCACTGAGCAGCAATACTTCAAGTATTCAACGGCAATTGTCTCCTCAACAGCAAGACATCTTGGTCCTGTTTGACATTTATGCATCCTTTGACAAAGTCTACCACTTAACTGCTTAACACCTTAAAACAATGCATGAGATTTTCAGATCCTATCTTGAAATGGTTCATTTACCACTTCATGAACTGGCACCAACTTGTGCAAATTTCTACAATATCATGGGAATTCCTTGTCTCCTGCGGAGTAACCTAGTGGTTCATCATTTCTCCAATCTTCTGGAACCTCTCGGATCCATTTTTGAAGACAGCAACCTCAAGATCCATCAATATACAGATGATACCCAGATCTACCTAAAAGTATCTCCACCCGGCTACATACAAATACCTAAATCCTGCCTGAAATGCATCCATTCTTGAATATGAACTAATTTCCTGATGCTAAATTGCCTAGAGGCTAAATTCCTCCTGTCTGGCAACAGCACCAAACAACCCCAGATTCTCCCCTGGTTGGTTTTACAATCAAAAAAACATATCACACTTCATTCCCCCAGCCAACAGATCATGCAAAATCTCTTAGTTGACCCTTGACACTGACCTCTTATTGAAGCAACAGATTGCATGGAAGGTGGTTCCAATGCTTCCTCTTGAAGAAAGTTAAAAAATATTTTCAGGGAGAGGACTTTAGAACAACATTACAAGCATTAGTCCTCATGCATCTGGATGTAGGCAACGCCCTGGACATCTGTCTCCACTACACTGTCCTAGCACCCTGCAAGCCATCCCAGAAAGGGCTCTAAGACATTTAGCATCATCCCCACATTAAAAGACCTACACTGGCTGTCACTTCCAGACGGATAATCTTCAAGATGTGCCTCATCACTTATAAAGCCTTCAACAAGACTCCAGCTTGTCTTGCAAACAAACTAACCATGTTTGGTGTTGCTCTTGAGCTACGTTTTGGCTCCTTATATACCAACACATGCATACAAGTAATGTGAATAGGTTAGAGATGAGAGTTAATTAAAAACTTATGTAAGGATAACTTTACAAATAGGGGTGGGGTTGGTGGGTTCTCCCAACCATGACAATGTAGTGTCCCGAGATGTATTGAAAGGGTGGTGGGGGGTTATAATGTACAACAATCTAGTTTCACGTGATATAGTAGTAAACAATCCCATCAAAAAATAACAATGGTTCCTGTGATCATCACAGCAGCAGGTTCTTGAGAAAGTAAAAACATGGTAAATAAAAATAACTCATTTCCAGTAGTTGAATAACCACAGCAATAAATGTTTGTGCACCTATTGCACAGGTTTTAACTCCACTCAAGTGTAGCTTTACCATTTACATTTCACCAAGATCAGTTTTCTGCTGCACTCGTAATCCTTATTAGAAGGGAAACTAGTTTCTGTGGGAATTATGTAAAGGAGGGCCAGAGAATGACAAGCACTTTAATACCTAAGTGCAGACAGTCAGATAAGATAGTGATCTAAGCTGAGTGATGATGGTTATCTTCAGGCTTGGTCACAAACTGGAGCCAAGACTTCATATGTTTGAAGTGTAAAATGCATAATTGATGAGGGCTCAAAAGGGATAAACAGCCTATTTGAATGATCTCTGTGAAGAGGAAAGACAAAAAACAAAACGCAACTGGGTGACATAGGTGTACCGTGGAAGACAATGCTTAACACAACCTTCGAAGATGCTCTGAGAGCTTTTCTCAGTCAGTTCTCATTGGAAATTTGGCAGACTGATACCTTTATACAGCAGCAGCACAGCAGGTCACATCAGCAGAAATAGGAAAGGAGCAAGTAGCACCCCATGCATTTTAGTTTCAGAAAAGTTCATTGTAGTCCTTGGGAGTCCTTGCTATTCACCGCTACAAGGCCACTTCGGGGCATCAAGAAACACGAGGCTCCTGCAAACAGTGGCAGTTGGGAAGCTGTTTTGTCCAACTTTGGCATTCGGGATTCAGTCCAAATAGCCTTCTGATGTACAAAACAGTTTTTTTCTTCTTATCAGGAGCTAGGAAGATTTGCAGAATATGTGCAAAGCTTGGTGGGCTACAGCATTCAGGGATGTGGAATTCCTATGAGAACAATCTGCAGTTGAGGTAATTTGTGTGCCCATATGTTAATGCTGTTCAAACTTGTATTTATGGTATTAATGAAAAGCCTTTATTATTAGGGAGAGCGCTGTAAATAAATGTTTTAAGGTCGCACTGCACTAATGACAGAGGTTCCATTAAAAAAAAAGTGTAAACACGTTTGAAACGTTTACCAATAGGAGGCTAAACATAATGCTCCCAGAATGCTCTCTGATTAGATGCAAATGTTTGCAGGCAGAAACTTGTAAGCAAGAGTGATGATTCTTTGCTTTCAAAATAAAATGTTCAGAAAAACAATGTGAGTAGTAAAAAAAACGTTTTTCGCTACAATGAAATTTTAGGTGTTATTTCTTTGGAGCGTCATTTAGTAAAATGTGTTGATGCATGCTAATATTTCCCAAAAAATATTCCTAATGGAAAATCAGAGTAACCGTTTTCAGCAAGATTATGGAAAGCATGAAAATGAACAAGCACTGGCAAAGCCAACCGATCTGACATTTTTTGTGAGTTTGGAGGGTGGCCCTCCATGTTCTTAGCAGGGGGGCCCCCTCCAGTTTTGTTACACCACTGATAGCCACAGTAGCCCCTGGCACTGAACAAAACTACGTTGTGTGCCAATATGCTCCTTGTAGAAGTGCGGAATGCGATCACTAACAGTAAAGCCAGTGGATTGAGAGAGAAATAGAAGTTTAATTAAAACAAATGTCTGTCTTAATGCCAGACCTAATTAGGGACCGCATTGTTTAAAAAAGTCACAAAAGTGTACCCATAGTATATGTCATTGAATTAGTGGCTTTCATGAATTCACAGAACTTACAGAAGTAGACCAGTAGATGGTACTCCTAGAAAATATTTGTGAACTCTATTTTAGCAGGAGCAAAATATGCATGTGTAGATTTTATCATGTGAACTCTATTGAGTATTTACAAGTTCACTTTCCTTCCAACCAGTTTTTTCCCGATCCTTGAAGAACTACTTCTGCCACTGTCAGGAGTAAGTTCCCAACCATTCTCATTATGGGAAAAGATTAGACAAGAGCTGGTGAAAATCCGTAAAACATGCAAGTTAGTAGGTTTGCAGACTCAAAGGCATTCCAGCCCTGGAACTATTGCTTACTGCGTCCTCCAGCCCCATTATATAGTTCTGCGGAAAGGTGGCAAAATAAGGAAATTGCTAAAGCAGGGATTGAAATTGCAAGTATTCAAGCCCTACCATATTAGTAGCCCTAGCATAATCAAAGAGGCTATTATCAGAGCTCTTACATAATGAGATTGCTGCCATAATTTGTCACCGCACTACAGGGCACTAAAGGGACAAGTAGATTTTTTTTTACAGGACAAGAAGATTTAAGAAGCAACCTGTCCCATGGACAAGTAGATATTTTTTTAAATTCCACACCCCTGGGCAATGAATTAGGCCCAGGGTTACACCAAGGTGGCTGCAGCACAGTCATGCATGATTTACTTTCAGCATACTCAAATCTCAAGTGTAATTTCCTGGAATGCCAAGTTAAAAGCAAGCTCTGAAGTTGGTTAAGGACTCATCTATTCCTATGTCTTAGGCCTCCTTGTAGAACAAAACTGATCCCATATGGCTGTGGTGAGCTCTGAGCAGAGGGGGTAATCCCTCCAATTCCCTCATTAAGAGCTACAGACTCAATGGGGGTTCCAAGCACAGAAGAGAAAACCAGACCAGAAAAGAGGAAATTGGCAAAAAATAATATAGTCTTAACCAGTTCTCCTGACCCTGCATTTTATAAATTCTAGCAGTGATAAAAACAGTTATTCGTAATTTCACATAATTATGTGTTGTTACCTACCCCCCATGGCCAACAGGTGGAGCCTTGCATATGATCTGACCCTTATTGGTAGCCCATGCAAATGACAAAGCACTGGTGTCGTATGGAATTTCATGATCATATTTGTCTCACTGACATGCAGCTGAGAAAGCAAACCATGAAATAACTCTGGTCAGACCCAATACTAACACGAGTTACCATATACTCAGGTAACAAGAACATGCAAATCCTATGAAAAAAAAATCAAGTAGTACAAAGATAAACTGAGAACTGCACTCACTCAGACCTTCGTTGACAATATAGCCTCCAGGCACAGTCGACTTATTGAGTATCCAGATACCATTGTGCCTGGAAGAGGCCATCAGAGAGCCTGGCTTAGACACAGTGGGTAAAAAGGTTCTCATCTGCTTAATAAATGTCAAGAGTTATCTACTCAAAATCCCAAGTAGTGAAATGCACTGATATTATACAATTGAAACCAAAATACATAATTCATAATTTCTGTAAGTAAAGATCCTTAATTCTCAAAATATTACTAAAAAACACCACCCTAATGTTGACATGTGTACACATGAAGAGTCAATTTTGTAAACCTGATAGGTAGCGAGCTAAGGATCACGCCAGATATTACACCATTTTTGCACTTCCTTGTCCATAATCATAGCCACTGGAATTATGCGGCAGGAGAGTGCCAAATTATGCAGCAGGGCTGAGTAAATTATGCATCATGAAAAGGCAAATTATGCTACACATTTTGTAACAGTATTACTACATTATTTCCTCATTTTTAAATTTGGTAATACTTTCTGGGCATTGGTTGCACCTTATTAGCACCAGTTTAATATCCAAATGTAGGAATAATCAACAGAAAGGTGACCAGTCGATCTTTACAGAGGGCCTTCCACTTCAAGGTCACACAAGTCATTGCAGTGTTAGTAACTTTTGGGCCGTTTGAGCTAGAAACAATATTTTTAGTTGAAATCTGCAACTTTTTCAGCAGATGATGGATTGTGTGGCAAATGCAGCAAAACTAGAATCATGCAAACAAATCGCTACACAATCGCCCAATTCTAGTAGCCCTGCCCATAATCCATCTAGTTCAGGTAACCTGTTCTGACCTCCTTGTATGAAACTTGTTCTTGAATTTCCAATCTCTCACTGTCACAGAATGGTGCTTTAGCACCTCTAGCTGTGCAAGCTGCCATGGCTGGAGGCACTACTAGCGCATAATTCCTTAAGGTGCTATGCAGCAAGGTGACATATTGAAATAAGATAAATGCGACTCTGCGTCTGGCAGCTGCACAACTTAATGGTGCTGCAAGTAATTACTGAACAGACATTTCACCTTAAATTCATTAGACGTTTTTGGCTGTTGTAATAATTTCCCTTGAACAAGGAGATTTTATAAGTAGTGCAAGTACATATGATTTCTTAGCGTCTGTCCTGATGAAGGATACTTAGAGTAACTTTAAACTCCTGAAAAGTTAATGAACTATAGTTTTGATTTTAATTGTGGTAATGCGGAATGGAATGCATACAAAAAGAGATTGTGGGTATATTATTTACTCAAGGTAGTTTTTTTCTACACACGCGAACTAGCAGGTTGGGTAATGTCATTGAGTCCTTCCTACTTGACATAACAGTATAGATTCTGTAGGTTAGTGATTCTGTGCCTGTTTTTAAATCATGTATTGAATTAATTGGCTTATAAAAAATTCTTTGCATACCCTTTTTAACATGAGATTCTATTCTGATGTATACGGGTCAACATTAGGTTGGTCTTTTTGGAGTAATATTTTAAGAATTAAAAATCTTTACTTGCAGTAAATATGAACTTTTTTGGTATTTAGGTTTAATTTGAATACATCCTCAGTGGCACGTGGATATCATTTATATGCCCAAGGGAATGTGTTTAAGGTACACTTTAAAACTGTACTATTATTACCAGAACAACAATTCAGCATGTGCTAAAATCTATTACTTTCTTTCAAGAAAGATCAGTGCAGCCCCTTGCGCAGTATTTGTGTACTCAGTGGGTTGGTGGAATTTCGTATAATATTTTAGACGTTTTACAAAATTATGTTTGAAAGCTTTACCTTGCAAAAATAAAATATAATATTTGAGTATCAATCTAAGACCTCTATGACATGTAATTGTATAATTGTTCCTGTCAATATATAGAAGTTATGGATGATGGGCTTCTAGGCCTCCTATGAACAATGGTTTTTACCTACGGACAATAGTATGGCAGCTGGCCATAAATAACATTTAGCTTCAGGTGGCCTAGATTAGATTATTTTTTAAAGTAAATGTATATCTTCAAACTCAGGAGACACTCGGGTCGCTTTTGGATCAAGTTTGGATTTGGGTATTGAGAATTTATGGAAACACAAGCCATGCCCATAGCCTCACTTGCATTTCCTACACAGGAACCAGATGTAGCTTCGCTACCTCAAATATCAGGCCTAGAAGAATCTAAGCGATGCCTGCATAATTCTGCATGCTGAACTTGTGCTGAGCACAGACAAGATCTTGCAAATGCCCAGGGTGCTAATGAACATGTACGGACTGCTGTGAAGGTGATTCCTGGCGTGATATGTGCCGTGTATCTCTTTTCCCCCACCTTCTGCTGCTGCAGCACGGCTAACACCACTTATGATCTTACAGTATGACTTGAGTGCAAGCTGCTGATTATAGTCCAGATGCCTACTAACCCGCTTGCTGCCCATTTTCAAGGACTACTAGTCCTTGAGCATCTTCTGCCCCAACCATTTCCCTCTTCACTTTTTGGAGAACTAACATACTGCATGAATCTCCACTAAATAGGCTCATTTTTGTTAAGCCTCCTCAGTTAAGTGCTCAGAGATGGTCCATTTCAATAGAAGTTTAACCACATTTAACCAGCTTATACTTTTATGTTTCCTTGATTTTAGTTCCAAGACTGTTTACATCTGTAAGTTTTTTCGAGGAGTGTTAACAGGACTTTCACTGCAGGTTGAACATAAGAGTTTTAGAATTTACTAAAACGTTGGCATTTTCTAGCTTACGAAAGCTTCAGAACTGTATGTGCTTAGATGATTTAATAATCACCCTATTTGGTTTGTCTATGAGTGTGTTGTGTGTTAGGATAGTGCATGTTTCAAAGTAGCCACAGTCAGTATGAAAGCAACAAGACGTATGCATCAAACATTTTGCTTGTGAATATTTCTGGAGTTAGCCATGCGTAGAAGTGAATTCATTTTGTCAGTTTTAACAGAAGCACAGTGTAGTAGCCAAGAACGCAGTTTTTTGGGCTCACAATAAAAAGGGGATTCCATTCGGTTCATAACTTGCCTTCCTTTTTTTAATATCACAGCTCCTTCTGTCATCAACACCCACCACCTCTCTGTGTCCTGTTTTAGCTTAAGTGTTAGGGATATCTATACCAGTACCTGGAGATCTTCTTCAGACAGTAGAATGATTTGGGATAAGTCACATTTCAGCTGTGCAGCCAACTGCTTCCACCGTGGCATGTTTGGGGAGTCTAATTCATCCACAGATGCTGAAGATACATGAGCTGGATACGATACAAATTCACCTCCACCTGACAAACAAGAGGAGATAGAAAACAGAGTGTTCATGAGAGGCACAGTCTTTATCTAGAGGTTTTGTGTTGAACACAGAGGAGGCACTCCAAACTTTCACTAAGGATTAGAGGTATGGTTGAACTAATGCAGTCAAGCACCTGCAAACAGGTAGAAAGGCCCTCGTCACTCTCTTTTGCGCTAGTACCTTTATACTCCTAAATGAATGCCGTTGTTACCAATACCAAACCTCACACAAATTAGGATAGGAAAAAAAGAACAATAACGAGGCAACAAGTGATCGGTTTAAGGGTTTATATGGTGTTTGGGCATTTGAGCAATTTATTTAAGTTTGTGAATGTGAAATTAACTATGGCTGTGGCACAAAGACAAAGAAGCTTGACAGCACAAATCCAGCATAAACACTATCTTTAAAGGGGGCGGTATCAGCACTTTTGCGAAGTAGTGTTAACTGGACCTCAATTTTACATGTTTTTTTTTTTTTAAAGTATTTGCGGGAATCAGCAAAATATGTAAATGAGCATCCCTGGACGACCTATTGACCTCTCTCTGCACAAAGAAAGTTCATAAACATTGTGAGAGAATTCTTCTAAGATAATGAAAAAAAAATTCCTAACCTCTAACACAAAAACTAGGATCACATAGAAAACTGCAAACATGGTTTCAAAGACTCGAGCTGTATTACAAAACATGTTGACAGTTGTGGAGCACCATGCAGAAAAACCGAGTGAAACATATTACTTTTATTTTCAGCTTCCTAGTTTTACTCAAAGGATATCAGCAGTATGGCCTGATGGAATAGCTTGGGACTCGCATGTGCTCCGAGGAGGGAGCCTTCCACAGTGTCTAGAGAGAAAAAGCAAGTAACCGAGGGAAACTCCCCTCACAGTAAGCATGAACAAGATGGCCTAGGTACAAATCTTAAGGCATGTAGGAAGCTGGCTCTGTATATACTATATCAAAATGAGAAATAGTGTGCACAGCGTCCAGGGGTTCCCTAGAGCCTTGACAGAGGCTGAAATAGATAAAACTATTGCTCGAATTGTGGTAGTGTGGTCGAGCAGTTAGGCTTATCAGAGGGTAGTGTTAAGCATTTGTTGTACCCATACAAGTGATAGAAGAAACACACACTAAGAGGGTTATTACAACTTTGGAGGAGGTGTTAATCCGTCCCAAAAGTGACGGTAAAGTGACGGATATTCCACCAGCCGTATTACGAGTCCATTATATCCTATGGACTCGTAATACGGCTGGTGGTATATCCGTCACTTTACCGTCACTTTTGGGACGGATTAACACCTCCTCCAAAGTTGTAATAACCCCCAAAATGACTTAACTCCAGACCAATAGGATTTTATATAGAAAAATATGTTTTGTTGATTTATTTGTAGAGCCACAAGATTCAGTTTGCAGGTAAGTACATAAAATGAAAAGATACTTTGCATATATATATATATATTCAGGACTTTGAATAGAATCGACAATGTGTACAGTTTTTCTTAAAATGGTAAAAAGCTATTTTAAAAGTGGACACTGCAATTTTCAACAGTTCCTGGGGGAAGAAAAGATAGTACAGTTTTACAGGTAAGTATTCAGCTTACAGTTCTTATCTCAGGGGTTTAGGGAGTCCGTTGTTGGGGGTTCAAGCTAACCCCAAACACCCACCACCAGCAACATGGGCCGGTCAGGTGCAAAGGTAAAAAAAGAACCAAATTAACATGGGCCGCTATGGTGATAGGGGTACTCGGAATCTAGTCAGACAGCAGGTAAGCACCTGCCCTCGGAGAGCAGACCAGGGGGGTTTAGAACAGCACCGGAGGGGCCACAGGTAGGCACCAAACATACACCATCAGCAGCCCAGGGGTGGCTGGATGCAGGGTGCAAACAGGACATCGGGTTTCCAATGCAGGTCTATGGGGAGACCCCAGAGGTCACTCGGAGCCTGCAGGCAGGGTCGAGGGGTGGCGTCTTGGGCACACCAATGGTCGGATAAGGAGGAGGGCTGCCTACTGAACGATGAGGCGCCGGTTTCTCCAAGGAATGGGGGCTGCGGGTGCAGTGTGTCCTTTAGGCATTGGATATCTTTGTCCGGAGCTCTTGTGCGGGGGGGTGTGGTGTGGGGTCCGCGGCATTCCCTCTGCAGGTGTCGTTGTGGGGGGGTTGGAGTGGTCAACGCAGGCAAGGGTCTTGCTAGCAATCGCCTGGGACCTTCTCTTGCTGGATGGACCACCGGGACAAGGTCCGTGGGCGTTTGGGTGCACAGGTGTCAGGAGTCACGCACTTGGAGTGATGTGGGAGTCCTTAGTTTCTAAGTTTATTTTAGTCAGAGCTGCTGTCCTCGTGAGTTCCTGGTCCTTTTGGGTGCAGGGCAGTCCTCTGCAGTTGTCAGAGGTTGCTGGGTCCGCTGGATGCATCGATGGTCTTCTTGCAGGTTCTTTGAAGCACGAGACAGGCCGGTAGGGCTGGGGCCAAAGCAGTTGCCTTCCTTCTTCTCTGCTGGGCTAGGGAGGCACTTAAACCCTAGATATAGGGGCATGTTAGAGGTCAGAGGGCAGTAGCCAATGGCTGTTGTCCCTGAGGGTGGCTACACCCTCCTTGTGCCCTCTCCCTTTGGGGAGGGGTGCACTTTCCTATCCCTATTAGTCCTTGTCCTCCAAATCAAGATGGAGGATTCTGCAGGGAGGAGGTCACCTCTGCTCTGGACACTCCTCCTTGTTTTCCCTAATTTTCCTACCGGTTTTGCCACCAAATCTGGGGCTTTGTCCGGGGGGGCAGGCATCTCCACTAGCTGGAGTGCCCTGGGGCACTGTAACCCGAGGCTTGAGCTCACCGCCAAGTGTTACATTTCCTGCAGGGGGAGGTGTGAAGCACCTCCACCAAGGACAGGCTTTGTTTCTGACCACAGAGTGCACAAAGGCACTCACCCCATGTGGTCAGAAACTTTTCTGAAAGTGGCAGGCTGGCACAGACCGGTCAGTCCTACACTAGTAGTTTGGCTAACATACAGGGTCATCTCTAAGATGCCCTTTGTGTGCATTTTTCAATAAATCCCACACTAGCATTAGTGTTGTGCTGAGAAGTTTGATACCAAACTTCCCAGTATTCGGTATAGCCATTATGGAGCTGTGAAGTTCGTAATGACAAACTCCCAGACCCAGACCATATACTCAATATGGCTACACTGCACTTACAATGTCTAAGAATGGACTTAAACACTGTAGGGGGTATTGCTCATGCAGCTATGCCCTCACCTGTGGTATAGTAGGGCTATAAGGCCTGCTAGAGGGGTGACATACCTACACCACAGGCAGTGGGCTGTGGGCATGGCACCCTGAGCGGAATGTCATTTCATCTTGGTCTTTTTCTCCCCACCAGCACACAAGGCAGTCTGCATGGGCTGAGTGAGAGGTCCCCTAGGGTGGCATAATACACTCTGCAGCACTTAGAGACCTACCCTGACCACAGGGGCCTTGGTACCATGGGTACCTTTTATCAGGGACTTAACTGCCTGCCAGGGCTGTGTCAATTGTGAAAACAAAGGTGCAGTTTTAGGGAAAGAAAACTGGTGCTAGGGAGTGGTTAGCAGGGTCCCAGCACACTTCCAGTCTAAGTTGGCATCAACACTATTCAAAAAGTGTGGAGGGAGGGTAACAGTGCCAACAGTGGCACTTTCCTACAAGGCATCAGCAGTATCTCAGCCAAAAATATGATGCTTTCATCTATTGACAAGTAATCACATATGTACCAGGAGACATTGGTGTCCATGTCTGGTTTCCACTCAGAGCCACAAACTCGGTGTTCGAAGGTAAACACAGGAAGTAGTCTTCATCGTCCACAATGGTGCCATCCTCCTCCAGTACCAAGGTGATAGGCTGTGATAAGGGCAGTAGCTCCAACACTGCAAGAAAGAAATACCAAACACAGTAAGTCGGTCAGACTGCACCTGAGAACATACACACATAGGAAGACAAAGAGGGCATACAAAAAGTACAGGCTGTGCTAGGCAGTGTTCTTGGACCAGAAGCAGGCACAAAGTACACAGTCCATGTTGCCGTACCCTATCTAGATCAGGCATTGTGTGGAAGGATATATATAGAGGAGAATAAAACACAGACAGCAAAGGCAGTTTAGTGGTTGTATGTAGACTAAGCTGAGACAGTCCAGAAATCTGCAGATAGAGCTGGCACAGTAAATGAAGATGCACACACAGCAAAGAAATGTCATGAGAAGATAAAACAGAACAGAGAACGTTTCTGAGGATGTGCAAAGCGAACCATTTGCAAAATAACTAACATGAAAGCCGAAGTACCACAACATGTTGGCCCTCATGATGTTTGCTGATACAGGGACAGCACAATATTCTGCTAAGAAAGCAAACACTACAAGCTCGAAAGTCAAACTAGACCTCCAAAAATAAGGTGGTGCACACAACAAGAAAGAATCTAGCAGCTTGTTATGGTAACCCGGCTCACAGAAACACCTGATGTGAGGGAAAGCTGTCGTTCTAAAACGTAAAATAAAAAATAAAAAAAATAAAACACTACAAGTCTTTTTCTCGTTCTCACTAGGGGAGTTTTGACTCCTTCTTTAGAGTGAAGGCAACTCACTAGCGGATGTGGTAAGTAAAAACATGTACATGGCGACAAGACAGAGATAGTGTTATTTGGGAAAGCTCAGGATTGTTGATCTGATGATTGGTGGCAATTAGTACCAGGCTTCCCCCTCAACCTAAAGCGTTAGTCAAGAACCTGGGTAACTTTATTGATGATCGCTGTAGGAGGCTGGCCTGGCTTGTAGTGCGTACCAAGGGGTACTTACACTCTGTAACAGGTCCAGTTATCCCTTATTAGTGTAGAAGAGGTGTTTCTAGCAGCTTAGGCTGATAGAAGGTAGCTATAGCAGAGCAGCTTAGGCTGAACTAGGAGACATGCAAAGCTCCTACTATACCACTGGTGTCATATGCACAATATCATAAGAAAACACAATACACAGATATACTAAAAATAAATGTACTTTATTTTTATGCCAATATGCCAAAAGTATCTCAGTGAGTATCCTCAGTATGAGGATGCCAAATATACACAAGATATATGTACACAATACCAAAAATATGCAGTAATAGCCAAAGGAAGTAATGCAAGCAGTGTAAAGTTACAATAGATTGCAATAGAAGCACATAGGTATAGGGGCAACAAAACCATATACTCCAAAAATGGAATGCGAACCACGAATGGACCCCAAACCTATGTGAGCTTGTAGAGGGTCGCTGGGACTGTAAGAAAACAGTGAGGGTTAGAAAAATAGCCCACCCCAAGACCCTGTAAGGTAGGTGTAAAGTGCACCTATAACCCCCAGAGAGCACAGAAGTCGTGATAGGGGGTTTCTGCAAGGAAGACCAACACCAGCAAAGCAACAACAGTGGATTCCGGACCTGAGTACCTGTGAAACAAGGGGACCAAGTCCAAGAGTCGCGACAATGTCGAGAGTGGGCAGATGCCCAGGAAATTCCAGCTGAGGGTGCAAGGAAGCTGCCACCGGATGGAAGAAGCTTTGGTTTCTGCAAGAACGAAGAGGACTGAATCCAAGATGGCGGACGGATTTCCCGGCTGATCGCCACTACTGCTCTAGCCCATCTCCAGATCACATGCGGCTCCCATTCACCCGCGAAAGCCACGGACACTGTGCGCCTGCAGCACGGACCGCTGCAGGCGCTTCACGGCTTTCTGGCGGCCCCCGCTAGAATCGGGGCCGCGTCGGCAAGCACCGGAGGGCCCCGCAAGAAGATGCGAGCGCAACGCTCGCCTTAGACCCGCGCTCCTGTTCCTCTCGACCGAGCGCAACCCCCGCCGTTTCTTGGCAACATTGGCTGGCTTGTGGGGTCTGTGGGATGCCCTGATGGCGCCGAAGTTAAACAGGACCCCTCGCTCCTTACGGGCACGGCAGAACCAAGATCCAGGAGGAACCAGAAAGGACAAAAAGCTACCGGTCCCCGGATTGAAGGAGCACAGCAATCCTCAAGTGAAAGGGGGCCTGCATAAAACAACCGACATGGAAAAAGACACCAGGTACTCTGTTCCTACAATGTTTACTAGCGTGATGCGGCTTAAGCAAAGGTCCACGGAAAAGGCAGTATGTGATTCGCAATCTAACGTGCCAGGAGTCAATGATGAGCAGGTACCTGTTGTATCTACATTTCTTGAAGTACTCACTCCTATATGCAATGCAGGGGGGAGGGAGCCACCCAGTCGAGAGACTGATAGTACAAGTCCAGGAAAGAGCGGGGAGGTGGTGGCCCCCCCCCCCCCCAATGGGGTGTGATAAATTATCTGAGCAGGAACTCAAAGATTCAAATCAGGGGCCTCAGGAATCTAATCCAGAGAAATGTGAAATACAACCTTGTACGTTAAGCTGCAAGTTAAACTCGCAACAAGCTGAGGGTATGGCCAAGTCCCCAACGACATACGAGACTACCCCCCCAGCTCCAGTCCAGAGGGGGAAAGAGGCGAAACCAGCAAACATTGATCAGGGGCCATTAGATACAGCAGAAAACTTTTTTTCTCTCTCCGATCAGTCTAGAGACTCCGACTTAGACGAAGAAATCCCTTTAACAGACTCAGATATTGAGAGTAGCTCTGCAGCAAGTATCTGGGTATCCAACTACTCAACAGAAGAAAATCAGTTGGGCAAACTGATGTTAGGAGTAGTTCAGGGGCCAAGCTTAGGAGAGACCCGCTTAAGCCTCAAGAGGAGGATGGTGAAATGCAGGGGGACTATACGGCCACCCAACAGGCCTTTTCGAAAAGTGATTCGGCCTGCAGTACTCTAGTGCCCCCTTCCATGGGTGGCCCTGCAGAGCCTCCCTCGTTAGATCTTATCTACAGGACAATGGTTCAGAATCATGAACAGGCACAGAGGGAGAGCAGGAAAATGAAAGCAGCAAACAGACAGTTACAATTGTCCATTAAAAAAGTGGGCAAATCTTGCCAGGACATTGGTGCACGCTTCGCCGCCATGGAGACTCGAACTGAGGAGCTGGAAATCGAAGTTAAAGCAGCAACAGCACAGACGACGACACAAGGACAGCAGATCTCGGATATTCAATGGAAATTGGAAGATGCGGAAAACCGCCAGCGGCGGAATAACTTGAGGATTTTGGGTATAGCAGAGGACCTTGAGGGGCAGGATACTAGGGCCTACATAGTTTTACTTTTTAAGAAAGCATTCCCAGACCTGATTGGGTGGGATTGGGAAAAGGAGATTCAGAGAGCACACCGTTTTCCGTTAATGAGGAAAAAACAAGCCTTGACCTCTGCCGGTAGAGACCAGAGCTATCCACAGGCTATTATAGTGTATTTTGGTAATTTTATATTGAGACAGGCTGTGTTTGAAAAAGCTCGCCCCAATTCAAAGGTGATGGTGGAAGGTGTATCATTCTTCAGTAGGCCAGACTTTGCACATGCCACTGTAGAGAGACGGTGGCAACTCAGGCAGATGATTGCTCAATTCCAAGAGTTGGGGGCGGAAGCCTACTTGTTAAGCCCTGCACGTCTAAAAGTTGTCTATAAAACAACTATAAGATTTTTTCTCTCAGAAATTAAGGCAGGGGAATATGTACAGCAACTTAAAACTGGTCAAGTGCAGGGGGTACGGGAGAAGGGGGGGAGGGTTTGCCGTAAATAGCCATTTATATGTAAATGTATGTGATATTGTTTGGGGGTAGGTAAACTCCCCCCTCACTACGCTCTCTACCCTCCCATTTTATTTTATTTTTCCTTTTCATGTATCTCTTTTTGGCCTTTTTTTGTTCTCTTCTTTTTTCTCTTTGAATTGTTTATTGGTCAAGGGCTTCGATCGGGAGGGTGAAGAAGAGGGACCGCGGGTAAGGCTTGGTAATAGATGTGTGAAGGTTTTTTTTTACGTATGGGTGGGCTAACGGGAGCGGGACTGGCAAATATCATCTTACAGGCTCAGGAGCCTGGCGATTCCATTTGTAGGGGTAAGGGTTGGGGGGTGGGTTAAAGGAGGGTGGGGGGGGGGTCACAGGGACAAAAAGGATAATGGGACACACAGCAGGGGGATGGCTCTCATCAGTGGAAAAAGGGACAGGGTGTGAAAGCAGCAAATTTGAATGGGGCATACAAGGGAGCCAGAAGGACCAACATCCATGAAAATGGGACAGTTAAGTGAAATACGTATTGCCACAGTGAATGTTTGTGGGCTCAATAATAACAAAAAACGGCAGCTTGTAGGAGAAGTTTTCAAGTCATGGAATGTCGATATTATTTGTATGCAGGAAACACATATCCCAATTACACAAAAGCAACTAATGGAGTTTTATGGCTGGAAGCTAGCGGTTTTTACACGACAACACACAACCACTAGAGGGGTCGCGATATTAACTCGGATCAGTACTTTGGTTATACATAAACAATTCGCTGATAAACTCGGCAGGCTGGTTCTGTTGGAATGTTCGGCTAAGGGCCTAAGGTTCACTCTATGTTCTATTTATGGATCCAACACAGATGATCCAGAGATACTGGATTGGCTTAATTTAGAACTTGCGACCTGGGCAACACCTATCATAATCTGTGGAGATTTCAATATACATTTAGATAATAAAGAACCCATTCACGAACAAACACTCTACCTGGGTAGAAAGAATAAAGTTTTTAGGGCACTTCAATCATTGGCCATTAATCATGGCTTGGTCGATGTCTGGCAGCTGTGTTGCCCGCAGGACTCAGGGTTCACCTTTTTCTCTGCCCGCATAAGAAATTAGTCAGGTTAGACTACTTTTTTGAGACAGCCTTTCTACATAACCAAATAAGGATCAACAGACTTCCTAGAATCATATCAGACCACAACCCATTGTTTTTGTATTTAGAGATTGGGAGAAAGGGCTCGCAGCCTAGATCTTGGACATTTGATAGGGCACTATTAGCCGATCCAGGGTATATCCAAAAAATGAAGGAATGGATCCCGGAATTCTTTAGGATAAATCAGGACTCTGCCTCTTGCCAGACAGTTTGGGATACATTCAAAGCTGCTGTCAGAGGAGAAACCCTGAGCTATGGGTTAAAAAAGGAGAAAATACGCATGGATCAGTTAAAATTAGTTCAGACAAAGCTGGTTAAAGCAGAGCAGCGACTAGGGGAAGTGATCCGCAGCGGAGTTGAGATCGCAGACATTCTGTGTGAGGTGAATATTATTAAGGCAGAAGCCACAAAGATTTTTATGGATAAGGCTGCTGCAAAAATGTTTGTATATCGCCAGAAATGCTATGAGTATAGCGGGAAAGTGGGCCAACAGCTGGCCTTAAGAATAAGACAAAAGCAGGTATTTGGGAGCATTAAAAGTTTAGTGAATGAAGAGGGGCGGATGGTACACAATGGTCCAGAGATTATGGAAGTTTTTAGACGATTCTATCAAAAATTATACACCCAGGAAGAACAGCCCCAAGAAGAGGAAGGGATCGATGCTACGGGCAATGAGATATCAGATCAGTTAAGAGAGTAAGATAAGGCAGCTTCAGAAGCACCTATGACATTGGAAGAATTGGAGATAGTAACTCGCGCCTTGGCAAGCGGGAAGGCGGCAGGGGGGGATTTAATTCCACTGAAATTTTCTACAAAGTTTTTTTTGTGGAGATATGTAAACAGTTGCTTAATTTATTTATTGAAGTACAAGCAGGGGCTCCTCAACCGGCCTCCTGGGGGGAGGCTAAGATAGTAGTCTTTTTGAAAAAGGACAAGGAACCCACGCAGCCTGGTTCATATCGCCCAATTTCCCTAATTAACAGCGATGCCAAAATTTATGCTAAAATACTTGCCAGTCGCCTGAGTTTGGTAATCTCAGGTTTAGTATCTCCATGGCAGCATGGCTTCATCCCGGGAAAGAGCACGGCAGATCATATAAGAAGAGTCATCACGTTACTTGATGTTAGTGCAACAGCCAAGCTTCCCATGGCAGTAATCTTGCTAGATGCGGAAAAAGCTTTCGATCGGGTTCACTGGCCCTTTTTATGGTCTGTCTTGCGTAAAAATAACATCGGTCCCGGGTTTGTTAAAGCAATTCAACAGCTTTACCACAGACCAACGGCTACGATACAAGTTGCCGGGCTAAAGTCGACCTCAATCAGTATCCAGAGAGGTACGCGACAAGGGTGCCCGTGTTCACCACTGCTTTTTGCGCTATATATTGACCCCTTGATCAGGAGAATGATCAGGAATGATCGGATCATTCCAGTCTCATTGAAAGGAGGGTGTACTAAGATTTTAGCATATGCAGATGATATTGCAGTGGTGACCACGGACCCCAGGACTGCTATATTGGAAATAGAGCAGGAAGCCTTGCAGTTTGGGAAAAGATCTGGCTATTTGCTGAACAAAAGTAAATGCCAAATGTTGGTGAACGACTCAATAGATTTTAAGGATGAGCGGGCGCTGACACAGGTACAATATTTAGGTGTAAAACTCACAGTAAACCTTGACGAAGTTGTGAAAATAAACATGGGCCCGATTTTAACAAAGACTAGGAAAGATCTTGCTCGCATTAACAATCTACATTTGTCACTTATGGGACGTTGCAACGTGATAAAAATGGTCTTTCTACCCAAAATACTCTATCTCTTTAGAACAATCCCCCTAGAGATTGGGCAAGACTGGTTCAAACTAATAGAGGGATTGGTTAATAGTTTCATTTGGTCCTATACAAAGCCGCGCTGGGCTTTCCACTATATGACTCTTCCTAGAGAGAAAGGGGGGTGGGCACTTCCCAACTTTAAACTTTATTATCTGGCAGCAGTGCTTCAGTATGCACAGACACTTTATGTCATAGATAGATCCGGGCAAGATGCTCTCCCTTCGATATATACCCTGATTTTGGGCAAAGAAGCAGATGCAGTCTTTCTGCGGATTCTGGAACCCAGCTACTACAAAAAGGTTAAATTTAAGGTAATCTATGCTGCATTTAAGGCATGGACCCAGGTTAAGCGCAAGATAGGTATTGGACGAATCTGCTATTACACCCCCTTGTGGATTACTCCCACGTTTCCGGCGATATTTAAAGACCACTATTGTTTGAGGTGGAGTAACCGGGGCATTCATAAAGTCGGGGACCTTTTTCATTCTGGCAGCCACTTCAAATCATTTGAGGAATTGAGTGTGGAATTTGCGCTGGAAAAAACTGACTTTTTTAAATTTTTACAGATTAGAGCTTTTCTATTAACTAGTATGACCCAAGGTTGGCACATAGGCAAGATTAAACTAATGGAAGTTTCACGACACCCCACTAGCTGCGGCATTAAAAACCTGTATCCGTTGCTTCTAAATGCTATATTGGACGACCGGGTTTTACTTGTTAAAAAATGGGAAGGACGGGTTGGAGCTAAAGAGATAGAGGTTTGTGAATCTATGGAAATGGCACGGACTGTTTTATTGTCTGCGAGCCCGCAAGCTCAACATTTTATGGTATTGTATAATTTATATTATACACCTGCTAAGATTGCGAGCTGGGGTAAAACGATGGGAATCATGTGTCCACGATGTGGTTGCCCGAATGCAGATCTCTGTCATATGTTTTTTCAATGTGTTATACTGGAAAGTCTGATTACCGGGATATCCGATATATTGAAGAAAATCTTGAAACAGACTATCTATCTGACACCTCAAATGGTTTTGCTGGGAGTTGATCATGCAGTCTGTAATAGTCGAGATAGATATTTCCTGTTCATAGCAATGTCGGTATTTCGCAGCTGCATAGCATCTCTGTGGCGTGATGTAGATCCCCCACGATTTAATCAATGGTTTTCACGACTTTTATCTATGTATCACTTGGAGAATAGTCTGTATGAACTTAAAGGAGCAGCGGCCGGTAAAAGACTCACTAGAGTTTGGGCCCCCTTTTCTGCATGGCTCTCGGGGCCTCGAGAATATGTTAATTAAATAAGTAGTCTTATATGAGATCTTTAAAAGCAGAAACTATGACTATTGATTTAGAATAGAATGCATGTTTCCCCTGTATGACAACATTGATGTACTTATGACTTTTTTTTTTTTTCTCTTCTTTTATGTTGCAAACATGTAACCCGCTGTGTGTTCTAAAAAATAAAATAAATAAAAAAATTAAAAAAAAGAACAAAGAGGACTAGGAACTTCCCCTTTGGAGGATGGATGCCCCACGTCGTGAAGAAGCTTGCAGAGGTGTTCCCACGCAGAAAGACCGCAAACAAGCCTTGCTAGCTGCAAGGGCCGCAGTTAGGGTTTTTGGATGCTGCTGTGGCCCAGGAGGACCAGGATTTCGCCACTTGGATGAGGAGACAGAGGGGGTGCCCAGCATGTCAGGGAGCCCTCACCGAAGCAGGCAGCACCCGCAGAAGTACCGGATCAGGCACTTAGAAGAGGAGTGAACCAGAGTCCACCCGAAGTCAGAAAAGGGAGTCCCACGATGCCGGAGGACAACTCAGAGGGTTGTGCACTCCAGGTTAGAGTGTCGGGGACCCAGGCTTGGCTGTGCATGAAGGAAATCTTGGAAGAGTGCACAGGAGCCGGAGCAGCTGCAAATCACGCCGAACCCAGCAATGCAGTCTAGCGTGGAGAGGCAAGGACTTACCTCCACCAAACTTGGACTGAAGAGTCACTGGACTGTGGGAGTCACTTGGACAGAGTTGCTGAGTTCCAGGGACCACGCTCGTCGTGCTGAGAGGGGACCCAGAGGACCGGTGATGCAGTCTTTTGTTGCCTGCGGTTGCAGGGGGAAGATTCCGTCGACCCACGGGAGATTTCTTCAGAGCTCCTGGTGCAAGAAGGAGGCAGGCTACTCCCAGAGCATGCACCACCAGGAAAGAGGCGAAAAAGCCAGCAGGATGAAGCGATACAAGGTTGCAGTAGTCGTCTTTGCTACTTTGTTGCGGTTTTGCAGGCGTCCTGAGCAGTCAGCGGTCGATCCTTTGGCAGAAGGTGAAGAGAGAGATGCAGAGGAACTCTGATGAGCACTTGCATTCGTTATCTGAAGAATTCCCCAAAGCAGAGACCCTAAATAGCCAGAAAAGGTTTGGCTACCTAGGAAGGAGGATAGGCTAGTAAGAAAGGTAAGAGCCTATCAGAAGGAGTCTCAGACGTCACCTGCTGGCACTGGCCACTCAGAGCAGTCCAGTGTGCCAGCAACACCTCTGTTTCCAAGATGGCAGAGGTCTGGAGCACACTGGAGTAGCTCTGGGCACCTCTCCTGGGAGGTGCAGGTCAGGGGAGTGGTCACTCCCCTTTCCTTTGTCCAGTTTCGAGCCAGAGCAGGGCTGGGGGATCCCTGAACCGGTGTAGACTAGCTTATGCAGAGATGGGCACCATCTGTGCCCATCAAACCATTTCCAGAGGCTGGGGGAGGCTACTCCTCCCCAGCCCTGACACCTTTTTCCAAAGGGAGAGGGTGTAACCCCCTCTCTCTGAGGAAGTCCTTTGTTCTGCCTTCCTGGGCCAAGCCTGGCTGGACTCCAGGAGGGCAGAAACCGGTCTGAGGGGTTGGCAGCAGCTGCAGTGAAACCCCAGGAAAGGCAGTTTGGCAGTACCCGGGTTCTGTGCTAGAGACCCGGGGGATCATGGAATTGTCCCCCCAATGCCAGAATGGCATTGGGGTGACAATTCCATGATCTTAGACATGTTACATGGCCATGTTCGGAGTTACCATTGTGACGCTATACATAGGTAGTGACCTATGTATAGTGCACACGTGAAATGGTGTCCCCGCACTCACAAAGTCCAGGGAATTTGCCCTGAACGATGTGGGATCACCTTGGCTAGTGCCAGGGTGCCCACACACTAAGTAACTTTGCACCCAACCTTCACCAGGTGAAGGTTAGACATATAGGTGACTTATAAGTTACCTAAGTGCAGTGGTAAATGGCTGTGAAATAACGTGGACGTTATTTCACTCAGGCTGCACTGGCAGGCCTGTGTAAGAATTGTCAGATCTCCCTATGGGTGGCAAAAGAAATGCTGCAGCCCATAGGGATCTCCTGGAACTCCAATACCCTGGGTACCTCAGTACCATATACTAGGGAATTATAAGGGTGTTCCAGTATGCCAATGTGAATTGGTAAAATTGGTCACTAGCCTGTTAGTGACAATTTGTAAAGCAGAGAGAGCATAACCACTGAGGTTCTGGTTAGCAGAGCCTCAGTGAGACAGTTAGACATCACACAGGGAACACATACATATAGGCCACAAACTTATGAGCACTGGGGTCCTGGCTAGCAGGGTCCCAGTGACACATAACAAACATACTGACAACATAGGGTTTTCACTATGAGCACTGGGCCCTGGCTAGCAGGGTCCCAGTGAGACAGTAAAAACACCCTGACATATACTCACAAACAGGCCAAAAGTGGGGGGGTAACAAGGCTAGAAAGAGGCTACTTTCTCACTATCGCCTATCCATGAAAGAGCAGTTCCTGTTTGGTCTATTGCTTATGCTGAAAAAGGTGTTTCAGTGGATTCCACTTCACACAAGAAAGAGCCTTATTCAACCTCTGGTAGTCAGTTACCTGGATTATGCCAATGCCTTCTAGGTAGCAGCAAATTAATCTCTCTTAGCCAAACTGCAGGTGGTGTAGAACACTGCAGGCCATAGGACTGCAACTTGACCCCTTGGACTCCATCGCAACCTACGTTAACCCCCAATTTACAGAATTTAGGGCCACATGTAGCAAACTCCGAGATTGCGACTCTGAAATTCCGAGTCGCAATCGCGGATGCAGAGCGTTGTCTCAGACACCATCTGCGACTCGCTATGGGGTCGCAAAGACCCACCTCATCAATATTAATGAGGTGGGTCGCATTTTGCGACCCCATAGCGAGTCCCTGCACCCACAGGGATGGTGGCCTGCTGAAGTCAAATTTAAATAAAGCAGGTTTTTTTTCCCCCATTTTGCAGCCCGTTTTCCTTAAAGGAAAACGAGTTGCAAAATGAAAAAAATACCGAAACCATTTGGTTTCGTTTTTTCAGTGTAGGCAGTGGTCCACTGGACCACTGCCTACACTGAAAAAACATTCTGGGCAACATTCACAAAGGGGAAGGGGTCCCATGGGGACCCCCTTCCCTTTTGCGAATGAGTTACCACCAGTGTGACACTGGTGGTAACTGCGAGTTGCTTTGCGACTGCATTCGCGGTCACAAAGCAATTCTGAATTGCGATGCGAGTCGCAAATAGGAAGGGGACACCCCTTCCTATTTGCGAGTCTCATTCACAAATTGCGAGTCGGTACCGACTCGCAATTTGTTAATGTGCATCGCGTTAGGCCGTTTGCATGGCGCAAACTGCGATTTTCGCAGTTTGCACCATGCAAACGGCTTCCTACATCTGGCCCTTACAGTCTATCTTTTCCCTGTTAACCTCTTGCTTGCTATATTAAGCACCAGGGATTTTATTTAAATTTTATTTTGGGGAGCGACCCGTTGGGCAAGCTTCGCTCCCCTGGGGGGCAATAATAAATCCTGTTTCGGGTCCCACTGGGGCAGATTGGCCGTTTTTTGGCCGATCTGCCCCCAGGAGGGTGGGGTCAAAACCCACTAGACAACCAGTGATTTTTTATTGAAGTATTTGGGCATTGACCCCTTAGGCAAGGGTCACTGCCCCGGGGGCAATATTTTTTTATATGTTTCGCCTCCCCCCCGGGGCTAGATCGTCCATGTTTTTGGCCGATCTCACACCCAGGGGGGTCGAAACCCACTAGGCCCCAGGGATTGTGTGGTGTGTGGGTTGTGTGTCTTGGGGGCAACCCTTGGGCAAGGGTCGCCCCCCCAAGGGGGGGAAATTAGTATTAGCCATTTCTGCCCCCCTTGGGGGCAGATGGGCCTATTTGTTTAAGGCCCATCTGCCCCCAATGGGGGCAGAAACCACCAATACGCCAGGGATTTTTTTTGTTCCCCTTTTTTTGTTTTGTGTTGGGGTGCCCCATTTGGCAAGGGTCGCCCCCTAAAGGAGGCACAGAGCTGTTGGCCATTTCTACCCCCCTTGGGGGCAGATCGGCCTATTTTGTTTACGCTCATCTGCCCCTAAGGGGGGGGCAGAATCCACTTAGGCACCAGGGATCCTGTGTGTATGTGTGTGCGTTTTGTGTGGGGGGGGGTGGCACCTTTGGAAAGGGTCACCCCCCCCAAAGGGAGTTAATTAGTATTGGCCATTTTTGCCCCCATTGGGGGTAGATGGGCCTATTTTTTAGGCCCATCTGCCCCCACAGGGGGCAGAAGGCACTGAGATGTCAGAATTTCTTTTTTGGTTCCCTTTGTTTTTTGTGTGCTGGGGGCGCCCCCTTTGACAAGGATCGTCCCCCGAAAGGGGCACAGAGCTGTTGGCCATTTCTGCCCCCCTTGGGGGCAGACTGGGCTATTTTGTTTAGGCCCATGGGGCAGAATCCACTTAGGCACCAGGGATCTTGTGTGTGTGTTTTGTGTGGGGGGGGTGGCCCCTTGGCAAGGGTCACCCCCAAAGGGGGGCACATTACTGATGGCCATTTCTGCTCCCCTTGGGGGCAGTTTGGGCTATTTTTTTTAGGCCTATCTGCCCCCACGACGTGAGGGAATTTTATTTTATTTTTGTTCCCCTTAGTTTTTTTGTGCTGGGGTGCCCCCTTTCGCAAGGGCCGCTCCCCACACAGGGTACAGAGCTGTTGGCCATTTCTGCTCCCCAATGGGGGCAGAAGCCACTTAGGCACCAGGGCCAATTTTTAAGTTCTTGGTGGCGGGGTGTTTGTCAACTGCCGAAGTATTTGTATTTGCGATTATAACAGTTTATTTCTTCTTTTTGTTCTAGTTCAAAGCTTTTGCTTCCTTTGCTGAGGATACTTGCGGTTTTGGCAGTAGTTGTCCTGCGTTTCCATAGTTGCATGTTTTAGGTAGGGAAAATCAATTTACACCAAAGGAATATTTTTGACATGCATGAATGACATGTTTGTAGGTGGTGTACTAAATGCAGGATTGTGTGTGAAATTGTCCTTAGATTTGAGCACAATGATACTTGTGTAATTTTCTTTTGTTCTTTTTAGTGGGATATCTGTGTCTGTGCAGAGTAGTTGCTGGTGAGTAGCTTTTTCAGGCAAGTGAGTGGTATTGTTTTTTAGTACATAACTCTTTGTGATAAAGCTACACTTTGTTTATTACTTATTTTAGTGCTGGTTGTTGTAGGCAATCCATTTGTTGTTACAAAAGATCATGGCTAGCCGCTGAGTGTCCGCTCAGCAGGTTGTTGGCATGCTTTTTGAGTCGTCTTCTGACCACGATTATGAGACTGACTCTGCATCTGAGGCAGAGGAGGAAGTGAGAGATTCTGGCAGTGAGTTTTCTGTCCCAGAGGATTCTTCTGATGAGGAAGCCACTCTCTGTGCAGATGAAGGGCCTGTTTTAGAGGAGGACATTGATGTGCCAAGAGTGAGGCAGCCTGGGGCTGAAGGGTTTCCCATTAAAAGACCTGACACTTGGAATGCCCCCAACATGGAGCAGCCACAGATACCTGCATTTACTGGTCTCCAGGGTGTAGAGTCAATACAGAAAACTTTTTGCCTGTCAATTTCTTTCACTTGTTTATGGACGATGTATTTTTGGAAGAGATTGTTGAGCAGACTAATTTGTATGTGGAGCAATATTCGAGGGGCAACGCTGCCAGACTTAGGCCTCAGGCTAGAGCTACTCAGTGGGTTCCCACATATCTAGAAGAGATGAAAAAGTTTTTAGGTTTGACTTTTTTGATGGGGTTGATAAGAAAGCCGTCACTGGCATCTTATTGGTCTACTAGTCCCTTGATGGCAACGGCTATATTTCCTGCAACTATGACTCGTAATCGCTATTAGCTTCTTCTTTGTATGCTGCATTTTGTAGACAATGATTTAGCCTTGCCACGAGATCACCCTGATTGTGACCGTCTTTTTAAGATTAGGCCTGTCCTTGATCATTTTGTAGTTCGGTTTTCAGAGGTCTATGTTCCATGCAAAGAGATAAGTGTGGACGAGTCTTTGGTCCTTTTCAAGGGGCGTTTCGTTTTTAAGCAGTACATTCCTAGTAAGAGGGCACAGTATGGAATTAAACTGTATATGCTGTCAGAAAGTAGTACAGGATACATGTATAATTTCCGGGTCTAAACTGGTAGGGATTCCAGTACTGACCTTCCTGGTTGTCCACCCACTTTTGGAGTTAGCGAGAAAATTGTGTGGGAACTTGGTAGATGACTGTTTAACAGAGGTCACCATTTGTACGTAGATAATTTCTACACTGGAGTGCAGTTGTTCAATGAGTTGTTTAGAGTGGACACTGTTACTTGTGGCACAATCCATTCTAACCAGAAAGGCTATCCAGGGGAGCTTGTCTGTAAAACATTTGAGAGGGGACAGTGCAATGCCTTGTGGAATAATGAGCTGCTAGCTCTGAAATTGTCAGACAGGAGGGATGTGTACATGCTATCTACCATCCACGATAAGAGTACTTCCTCTGTGACTGTTTGGGGTCAGGTTGCCGAAGTGCGCAAACCTGCGTGCATTTTGGACTACAATAGGCACATGGGTGGTGTTGATAGATTAGATCAGAGGTTGGAACCTTACACTGCTCTTCGTAAGTCTTACGTGTGGTATAAAAAGTTAGCCCTACATTTATTTCATTTGGCAACTTTTAATGCTTTTATTGTGTTCAAGGATTGTTAATCTGAGTCAAGGATGAAATTTGTTAAATTTCAGGAGTCAGTGATAGAGAGCCTTATTGTGGTGGAACAGGTAAGAGTTCCTACAGTAGCAGTGGTGGAGAATGTGGCTAGATTGCCACTTTCCAGATCACATTCCCCCCACTCCCAAAAAAGACTTGCCCACTAAGAAATGTAGAGTATGTGCCCGAAGAAGTATCCGGAGAGAGAGCTGGATGTACTGCCCCGATTGCCCTTCAAAGCCTGGGCTGTGTGTGGGTGGCTGTTTCAAGAGTTACCCCACCAAAACAAAATTGTGGGGGAAATACAGTGAGCGTAAACTGCCCATTTTATATTTTCATAGGTTCAGTTTCACGGTTGGCATTACTCTCATGTATTTAGTTAGAGATTTTGTGTTTGTAGTTTTGTACTTATTTTATAATTAGTTAGTGGTTGCTTTGTTGTTTATAAACAAAAAAGAGTGATGGCGGTGTGCGTGTAGTGGCGCTTGGCTGGCGGTGTGTGTGGAGTGGCGCTTGGCTGGCGGTGTGTGTGGAGTGGTGCTTGGCTGGCGGTGTGCGTGGAGTGGTGCTTGGCTGGCGGTGTGCGTGGAATAGCGCTTGGCTGGCGGTGAGCGTTGGGTGGCGCTTGGCTGAAGGTGAGCGTTGGGTGGCGCTTGGCTGGCGGTGAGCGTGGGATGGCGCTAGGCTGGCGGTGAGCGTGGGATGGCGCTTGGCTGGCGGTGAGCGTGGGATGGCGCTTGGCTGACGGTGTGCGTGGAGTGGCGCTTGGCTGACGGTGTGCGTGGAGTGGCGCTTGGCTGGCGGTGTGCGTGGAGTGGCGCTTGGCTGGCGGTGTGCGTGGAGTAGCGCTTGGCTGGCGGTGTGTGTGGAGTGGCGCTTGGCTGGCAGTGCCAGCCAAACATCAGTCCACACACTCCCATCAGCTAGTGTGATTGCTGTATCAGGCATGTGGGCATATGTAAGTGATGGGCCCTTGAGTGGCGCTGTCTGTCGATGCGAGTGCTGTAATGTGCTGGGCCCGTGGCTGGCAGCGTGAATGGTCTTGTGCATGTCATGTATGAAAGGTGTGTGAATGGACTGTAAAACGGTTGGTGCCTTGACGCGGCTTTACAGCTCACGAGCTGTGAGTCATTGGTTCAGTTTTTTGGCCTTTCAGTTATTAACAGTGCATTTCACTTTTGTGAAATCTCTTGTTAATAAAATTTGATCTACTGAACCATCACTCATCCTCGTGCCAAATCCAACCAGTATGTGTGGTAAAAATGACAACACCTTCTTCGCTGTAATCAGGCGTCACAGCACTCTTGTGACACGCTAGGTGTCTCATGTGGGACCCAGATGATGAAGCATGCCACCAACTTGGTTGGTGGGTGAGGGGTCTTTTTCACGTAACCTAAGTGCTTTTCTTTTCACAATTTTTGTGTTTGGCACATCACAGGCGTATGTGGACACATCAAAATGATATATTACAAAACAACCTGTGTTTAGTGGGGAGGGGGCACTTATGTTTTTGGTCCTGGGTGCGGCCTTCATCTAGGGAAACCTACCAAACCTGTGCATTTTTTAAAACTAGACACCCCAAGGAGTCCAGGGAGGTGTGGCTTGTGTGGATCCCCCAACATTTTCTTACCCAGACTCCTCTTCTAACCTCAAAATCTGCTTAAAAAAGCATATTGTCCTGACTTTTGTTTGTAGGATCACCGATCTGGCACAAAATTCCTATTCCCCAGCGTTCCCCTCAGTCTCCCAAGTAAAATGACACCTCACTTGTGTGGGTCCCCAGAGTAGAGTCAGCCTAAAAATGTATAAAATAAAAAAATATGCTTATCAACATCGCTGTGCTATTCCTTCAATCTCTACAGGTTTTTGGCCTTTTTCTGTTGCAGGCACCTGGCCCACCCACTTAAGTGAGGTATCATTTTTATCGGGAGACTTGGGGAATGCTGGATGGAAGGAAATTTGTGGCTCCTCTCAGGTTCCAGCACTTTCTGTCACCGAAATTTGAAGAAAAAGTGTTTTTTTAGCCAAATTTTGGCGTTTGCAATGGATTCTGGGTAAGAAAACACTGGGGAATCAATGCAAGTCACACTACCCTGGACTCCCTCGGGTGTCTAGTTTTCAGAAATGTTTGGGTTTGTAGGTTTCCCTATATGGCTACTGAGCTCAGGACCAAAAACACAAGTGCCCCCATCTCCCCCCTCACAAAAACAGTTAGTTTTTTTTTGTTGATAATTTTGATGTGTCCACGTTGTGTTTGGGGGCATTTCCTGTTATGGGCACTAGGCCTACCCACACAAGTGAGGTATAATTTTTATCGGGAAACTTGGGGGAACACTGGGTGGAAGGAAATTTGTGGCTCCTCTCAGATTCCAGAACTTACTGTCACCGAAATGTGAGGAAAACGTGTTTTTTTAGCCAAATTTTGAGGTTTTCAAAGGATTCTGGGTAACAGAACCTGGTGAGAGCCCCACAAGTCACCCCATCTTGGATTCCCTTAGGTGTCTAGTTTTCAAAAATGCACAGGTTTGGTAGGTTTCCCTAGGTGCCGGCTGAGCTAGAGGCCAAAATCCACAGGCAGGCACTTTGCAAAAAACACCTCTGTTTTCTTTGGGAAAATGTGATGTGTCCACGTTGTGTTTTGGGGCATTTCCTGTCGTGGGCACTAGGCCTACCCACACAAGCGAGGTATCATTTTTATCGGGAGACTTGGGGGAACGCTGGTTGGAAGGAAATTTGTGGCTCCTCTCAAATTCAAGAGCTTTCTGTCACTGAAATGTGAGGAAAGGGTGTTTTTTTAGCCAAATTTTGAGGTTTTCAAAGGATTCTGGGTAACAGAACCTGGTGAGAGCTCCACAAGTCACCCCATCTTGGATTCCCCTAGGTGTCTAGTTTTCAAAAATGCACAGGTTTGGTAGGTTTCCCTAGGTGCCGGCTGAGCTACAGGCCAAAATCCACAGGTAGGCACTTTGCAAAAAACACATCTGTTTTCTTTGGGAAAATGTGATGTGTCCACGTTGTGTTTTGTGGCATTTCCTGTCGTGGGCACTAGGCCTACCCACACAAGCGAGGTATCATTTTTATCGGGAGACTTGGGGGAACGCTGGGTGGAAGGAAATTTGTGGCTCCTCTCAAATTCGAGAGCTTTCTTTCACCGAAATGTGAGGAAAAGGTGTTTTTTTAGCCAAATTTTGAGGTTTGCAAAGGATTCTGGGTAACAGAACCTGGTGAGAGCTCCACAAGTCACCCCATCTTGGATTCCCCTAGGTGTCTAGTTTTCAAAAATGCACAGGTTTGGTAGGTTTCCCTAGGTGCCGGCTGAGCTACAGGCCAAAATCCACAGGTAGGCACTTTGCAAAAAACACATCTGTTTTCTTTGGGAAAATGTGATGTGTCCACGTTGTGTTTTGTGGCATTTCCTGTCGTGGGCACTAGGCCTACCCACACAAGCGAGGTATCATTTTTATCGGGAGACTTGGGGGAACGCTGGGTGGAAGGAAATTTGTGGCTCCTCTCAAATTCGAGAGCTTTCTTTCACCGAAATGTGAGGAAAAGGTGTTTTTTTAGCCAAATTTTGAGGTTTGCAAAGGATTCTGGGTAACAAAACCTGGTGAGAGCTCCACAAGTCACCCCATCTTGGATTCCCCTAGGTGTCTAGTTTTCAAAAATGCACAGGTTTGGTAAGTTTCTCTAGGTGCCGGCTGAGCTACAGGCCAAAATCCACAGGTAGGCACTTTGCAAAAAACACATCTGTTTTCTTTGGGAAAATGTGATGTGTCCACTTTGTGTTTTGGGGCATTTCCTGTCGAAGGCGCTAGGCCTACCCACACAAGCGAGGTGCCATTTTTATCGGGAGACTTGGGGGAACATAGAATAGCAAAACAAGTGTTATTGCCCCTTGTCTTTCTCTACATTTTTTCCTTCCAAATGTAAGAGTGTGTAAAAAAGACGTCTATTTGAGAAATGCCCTGTAATTCACATGCTAGTATGGGCACCCCGGAATTCAGAGATGGGCAAATAACCACTGCTTCTCAACACCTTATCTTGTGCCCATTTTGGAAATACAAAGGTTTTCTTGATACCTATTTTTCACTTTTTATATTTCAGCAAATGAACTGCTGTATACCCAGTATAGAATGAAAACCCACTGCAAGGTGCAGCTCATTTATTGGCTCTGGGTACCTAGGGTTCTTGATGAACCTACAAGCCCTATATATCTGCAACCAAAAGAGTCCAGCAGATGTAAAGGTATATTGCTTTAAAAAATCTGACATCGCACGAAACAGTTTCAGAGTAAAATGTAGAGAAAAATGGCTGTTTTTTATTTCAGTTGGTATTTTCTGTAGGAAACCCTTATAGTATCTACACAAATTACCCATTGCTGAATTCAGAATGTTGTCTACTTTTCAGAAATGTTTAGCTGTCTGGGATCCAGCATTGGTTTCACACTCATTTCTGTCACTGACTGGAAGGACGCTGAAAGCACAAAAAAGAAGTAAAATGGGTTATGTCCCAGTAAAATGCCAAAATTGTGTTGAAAAACTGGGTTTTCTGATTCAAGTCTGACTGTTACTGAAAGCTGGGAAGCTGGTGATTTTAGCACAGCAAACACTTTGTTGATGCCATTCTCAGGGAAAAAACCACAAGCCTTCTTCTGCAGCCCTTTAAAAAAAAAAAAAAAAAAACACAAAAACTTTTCGCTGTATTTTGGCTAATTTCTTGGTCTCCTTCAGGACAATGCACAAACTCTGGGTACCTCTAGAATCCCTAGGATGTTGGAAAAAAAGGACACAACTTTGGTGTGGGTAGCTTATGTGGGCAAAAAGTTATGAGGGTCTAAGTGCGAAGTGCCCCAAATAGCCAAAAAAAGGCTTGGCACCTGAGGGGGAGAAGGCCTGGCAGCGAAGGGGTTAATCTCTCTCCACTGGCTTCTCATCAAAAAACGAGCCATGTTTAAACTTTTATGTATTATATTTAAGTCCTATTCTGGAGCAAGCCCCTCCTACTTTCGACAAAATGTCCTTAACATAACATAACTTTAATGAAACCATATCAAGGCAGGAATGAAGGTTGGCGGGCATAGAAATCTGTGACGACCACAGCCTGTGTTCTTTCATCCTTGTCTGCTCCTTCCTTGGCAGCTGTGGTGAAGAAAGCCTCTGAGGCCCTTGTTTGTGCTTGTTCTCAGAGTTCGGTACAAAGGTCTTAATCTCCTGGATAGCCCTGTTATGGCCTCTCTAAACTCAACAGTCTTGGACTCGCATGAAAGACCTTAACACTCACTTTTCATATATGCCATTGCTTACCCCTTCATTAATAGCTCGTCCCAAGCCCCTCATAAATAGTCCTGCTCTCACTTCGTACATTAGAGCCTTATCATTGGCGTATTTATATATGCTAGTGCTCAGCTGTCATGGGCGCAGGTTGGGTGGGAGCACCTTTCAGCCTTGAGGTATTTCTCTTGGTGTTGACAGACAGTCAATGGACAGATTGACAATGTGTGCCAAAAAAGCCAAAAGGGCCTCCAAGGTGAAGCCAAAGCGCTGATCAGCCAAAGTAGTTTCTTGTCAAATGTAGGCAACATAGTAAGAATATTTGGCAGCTCAAAATAAAGGACTGTTAACCTTATTTTCTGTGGAAACCATTTATGTGTCCACATTCCAAACGATTTTTGCATGCAAGTATCAGATATATGGTCCTCTATTATCCCAACACATTGTTTGAATCAGTTTGAGGATACAGCACGCAACACAAAGTTAATTATCTTGAGGCACTAAGAAGAATTTAGAGTCTGGATTTATCACTCCTGAAGGTGTTGGTCTGGAGTCTTGGTGTTGTAGTCCCACATAACAGGGCAAGCTGCAGAAAATGCAGACGATGTAAGCTCTAGGTACTGGTCTCCTGTATAACTCATACCCGCTCAATTAAATAAGAATGTACAATAGTATACAGAGAAGATCCCTTACACCCTTTTAAACTCATAAATGTTTTTCCCCAACTAAAGTAGACATTGTCTGATATGACCACATTTTCTTGAGCTGGATGTAAACACCAAGCTGTTCTATCATAATTCACTACACTGACGATCTACAAATGGAACAGCCAGGCTATGTGTAAACTGCAATGAAAAATGACAACATCAGAAGTCAGCAAACGCATGTAAACCTCAGACGGTAGGTGTAGTTACAAATTTTGGTGACCGTTTGTGTGTGATAATCAGCTCAAACATTAAATGCTGCATCTTTCTATGGCACCAAATTCATACATGTCCTATACAGTCCAATGCATATTTACAATCTAGAGGTTATATTCTAGTAGGGGCTGAGGTACTGCCTAACAGCTTTCTATTGGTGGCTGAAAAGCTAATTTGCGGAGCTCCACACTAGCAGATTGCAATTCAGGCTTGCAGGTTACAGTAGCTACGGCATTCAGAATAAACATTCGGGGTACAAAAGAGACAACATGAAACGTTTCGTCACATGTCCGCACATCAGTGAGTCAGCCTTTGAAAACTTATTTTGAAGCAAACAATGGCTTGTACCCCCAACCCCCCTTTAAAAAAAACATCAATATCAGCTTTGTAACATGTAAAGCCCAAGCACATATATGCTTGCAACCTGTTGTTTATAGGCCCTTTCAGTCTATCGATATTCAAAGATAGATAATATAACCTAAAGGCAACCGGCTCTGCAAAACAAGTTACTTCTTATTCAACGTTTGCCATTTGTGTCTACACACCAGCAGCACAATTTTATACATGAATGGTCAAATACTAGCGCAGGATGCCTTGTGTGCACAGAATTCATAGTGTGGGGGAAGACTCTCTTCTGCAGATACATTGATATGGAAAAGACGGGGCGGTGTTACACCACCCTGTGCTCTCCGAAATTCTAAACTATGTTTAGCCTCTCTTTGGAGGCGGTTTACTGCTATTGACTTTTGCAATATGCTTCATGTGTATCCACAACCGGCAGGCTTCACTGTCTAGAACCACAGACAGGTGACTGCAGAAAGGCAGGGAGAGATAATGTCAGTATCACATCTGGTGTGCAAGTGTTTCAGGTGGCGAAAGTTGCTCCAATACCTCACCCCACTTTACCTTTCCTCTGCAGTTCGCGCAGATTGGCAGCTGCCACCCCATGTCTGCCTCCAACACCTCTTGCGCTGACCCTACACATCTTAAGGTGGAGCCGGTCGGCATCTCCAGCAGCGTTCGCCATCATTAGAGCTGGACTGTGGGTAACCTGCAACCAGTTTACTGCTAGCACGCTATGACTGTAAATACATTCTGTCTCCTGGCTTTCGCGGAGAATTATAGCACTACTCCTGGGCCACGCTATCGTCTACCACTAATACCATTTAATTCGCCTCTAATCCCACTGCCCTATGGCCCTTAATATTCAATGCCCCCCCCCCCCCCCGGTACTCTGCACCCCCTCCAATTCCTTCTGTACCCTCGTCTACAGCGCTCTTACTTTCTGCTTGCTACCCGATGTCTCTGTCGCACGCTTGATGTCCCATGAAAACACCTGTGACTCTCTACCCTGGACTCAACTATTTCTGTTCTTAACTAACTGCAGGGCCGTGGTGAATGTCTATACACTAAATATTCCTCCAAACCCTTCGCCTATTTAGTAGCCATCCGCATACAATGCAAACACTCCCATATTTAGCAAGAAGACTATCAATTTTCAAAGGTAAAAGAAAGCTTATTTCAGTTTTCTTCCGCTTAAGCTGCCCCGATTTTAATGCCGATTACTAGGAAAGTAAATTCCCTGGGGATTTTGCGTACCGCCGCCCCCTAATTGTGATACCAAATACTGTCATACATACATACATACACCCTTCCGAGCTCAAACACGGGGACCTAGGCTCGTTTCCGCACTCCTACGAGAGACAAGGACTACAGCTCCCAGACGAACCATGCGCACGGCCACCATCTTTGGTGTGTGTCAAAGTCGGGGAGGCTACAAAACTAATCCCCCCCTTAAAAAATAAAGAGGTACTTGCTGAGGGGGATACAAATTGCGTGCTTCAAGGGGTACGCAGTCAGCGTTAAGTTCATTATTCGCCAACTCCACGCTTCACCTGAGATACCAGATCCTCTTCAAGATGGCGCTTTGGCATAAACATCAGGTGCAGTCCGTTTTCATGTTCAGTGTGCAAGATGGAAAAGGTAGAAGGATCCAGATGACTCGGCGCTTGACTATTCCTGTCTGCATTAGCGGGTGAAGGGCGCCGGGAATGAACTAGTGCAGCCTGGGAAGATGGCCTCCAATGAGCAGCAGAGGCAGGTGAGAAGGTAGAAAAGTAAATGGTGGGGGGTGGTTATGCCCCTGTGCAAGAGAACCGCCAAGTGCTTCACACTCCCGCCCAAACGTTAGTTCAACAATTCGCTACTTTCACTGCTGCACCTCCTGGCTCCGTGATCTCCTGTATGACTATAACCGCCAGTTCGTCGCTGTAGCTCAAACCACTGCCCTGTATTGGCCAAGCTCCCTTTGCATTACTGATCCCGTATCGCTCCTTGCGTTATTCTTCCAGCCTGTGCCTCACTTAACCCCCTGTCAATACGGGCAAGCCGGAAAATTAGCGGCGAGAGGAATCCAGAGCCAGGAATCTAGCTCTATGAACCAAAACACATGCCAAACTATGAAAGTCAGCGTTTAAATAGAACATAGGTCACGTAAGACATGATAGATGCAGGTTCAGTTTGAACATTTGGTTGCTTCTTGAACGTCTGTCTTTGGCATTGTGGGGCAATTCTTTTTATTAAGGAGGTCTGCAGTGTGCCCACACGCGCCTACAGCCATAGGCCTGCGGGGCAAATGTTAACAGATGTTAAAGAGTTAAACACCAACCCTTAACCCGTTCTTTCCCACTCTAATCTCAGATTTGACCCTTGTTTCTACGCTTTGACAGGACACGCAATAGTAGCTTTCGACCCAGTTTAGTTTTCGACAATACTTTCAGCATTATTCCGCGGCACTTCTGCCTTCTATTTAAGCCCTTTGATTTGACCTCACTTGCGCCTGAGCTGTAATTGTAAAAGCGCCTAATTTCTTTGTACAGTCAGCTCCTTCCGTAACAAGGGTGAGCGTGGTCCCCATAATGTCTGAAACCCTGTTCTAGTGTGTCTGAGATCTTTTATACACCAATTTGCTCCCATACGCAGCTTACCCGGGACCTTTGGATTGGTAGCTTGCTTGTTCCTCAATAAGCTAGGAGCACTTGCTTGGCAGCCCTTAAGAAGAGTGGTAATAGCTTTCCCCTAGAAGAGCGCAGCCGGTAGTCTATCTCTTATACCATGTTTTATATATGTTGATATTGTAAGAAGTTTGAACATCATGTCTGTTGTCCAGTACCTCATCCCAGTATTTTTTCGGTTTGGGACAATGCCATAGTAGCTGAAGGAGGGTACCACCACGTTTTCCTTACTACACCTTATTTTTGGACTTATCTCCAGTGTACGCTCTCTGCTGTGTACTCGCAATATGTTATTGTCACTTTTAGAGATTCCCTGTTACAGTTGTAGCTGTCACTTTTGCTGTGGTACGCATCATCCTAGTACTTTGTTGCAAGTAGCCTAATCGTTTCCACCTTCCACCTCTTCTGCCCAAAGGTCTTGACTGCTTGTATGTTGTGGTTCAGTCATTTGTATATTTCAGAGTATGCATTTACATTCTGTTTTGGTGATACTCAACATTTTTCAATTGGTGTTAGTGGTCTTTTTGCCAGCTGGTTAATAAATGTGTGATCTGTTGCCTAACTTGAAAGTGTCAGTCTCTCACTTTCTGGAAACCTGTAGTCCATCTTAATTTGCATTAAGGATTTCAAGACTATATGGTACAAGAGTATTCTTGGAGCCTGCTGCTTGCCAGGCTGCAGACGTAACTTCCTCAGTAGTTGGATTGTACTCTGGGATGCTGATTGTAAGATATTGGATGATTATTTGGAAAGGGTGACTACTCACCATAAAGAATAATCACAACCCTTGTCAGGACAAACCGTCAGTCAGTACATTACCCTGAGCTCAAAAAGCAGGTAGGTATGATACAGCACAGACAGGCTTAACTTAGGGCAATGTGTAAAGTATTTATGCAGTATCAAAACAGTAAAGTCTTTTTTTTTTTTTTTAAATAAATATTTTTATTGAGCATTGGTATACATTATACAATGCACAGAATAAGAATAGCTTAAAACATCCCGAAAACTCTAGTCAGACTTTACTATTGACAAACTTCATCAGTCCAGCATAGTTTAACAATATAAAAATATATCTTGCTGCAACATTTTTCACCAAATTTCTAGTATGCAACAATACCAAACGCACAGATAGTGCGCTAAAACCCCAGATCCTAAAATCCCAAAATTGAATGAAACTGAACATGTGCTTACGTAAACAAGTACGAGTGCTTGATAAGCCAATACTAAAGTGCTTATGTCCTGAAAAAAGCATAGTCTAATACCACCTAAAAGACAAAGACACACGAAATAGGAGGTTAATATGTGATCTATGACATGAGGTACCAGAGCCCAGGCAGAAAGAAGCATCAGGGAAAAAGTAGAAAACACGCAAAAAGCCAGGCCGGAGTGTCACATAGGCTCCCCGTGCCTTCCAAACATATCAAATTGATGAATAATTCTATGAACCGGATAAAGAGGATCTCCTATTGGACCCTATGATGTCTGTCGCTGTACTACTAAAGTGAACCTGTGCAAAAGTGCCAACAAGATAGGGAAGACTAACTCCATAGTACCAAGAGTAATACTATTCCCATACCACGCTGGTCATTCAGATAATTCATAAAGCACCCCCCCACACACACACAATTTATAAAAGGTTGAATTTGTGCCATGATGACTGAAATCTCTTTAGGCCCCCACCCTTTTAGTATATGCCTCCCTCAAACCTTCTTCTTTTGTATATGTTTTTTAACCAGTCTTCATATAGTGGGACCCGTTCTGTATGCCAAAGTTGTTAAAACAGTGAACTGGCCACAAAGAGCACAATTGAGAGAAATATTTGTGCAGTTTTACTCACTCAGTAGCCCTGCGCTTGTCTAGTAAAACCAAAAAGAACCAGCAATGGTTCCCACGGCTACTCCCAGAGCCTGACTCAAGGCTAATGAAAGATAATGCCAAAAAGGTGTCAGTCTTGGGCAGGAGTAAAAAAATTTGAAGCCATGCCCCAGCGCCCTCCTGCTTGCACCAAAAACACAGATCTCCTAAAAAGGGGAACATTCTTTTGCGGGCCACAGGGATATAATACGCTGCACCGAGATAGGAACAACATTCTCTTAAAATTAGCCACCCTTAAGGCTTTGTGGCCTAAAACGGAAATCAATTGCCAATCATCCTCAGAGAACCAACGTTGCGTGGCTTCTCCAGGCAAGCCATCAGGCACATCTGTGCTCCTTGGTTACGTAGCAGCCTATGCCCAAAAGGCTCGACCTAACAAGCACCCACAACATAGGATGATTTTCTGAATAGTGAGACCTCAAGAAATGAACAATCCTCTGATAACTAAAAAATAATCGTCTGCGCGAAACACCACACCGTACACAAATCTCTTGCCAAGTAATATATTTACAGAAGAGCAGAAACTGTCATATTTCCTTTAGCCCAGAATGGTACCAGTATCTAATCTGAGAAGGAGAAGGTTACGGCCCACATACCTGGCCCTATAAAGTTTCAGGAGTGTAACATTTGATACCATTTGAATAAAACGGTAAAATAGTGACAAACGGGCACTTCAGCCCTGTATTAGCTTATATCTTTTTTTTTTTGGTGTGGTAATTACGGGATCTTAATAAATACTGGAAGCCGTGTACTAGCCTCCAGCCTCATTGCATCTAGTAAGAAGGTGAAAAGCGTTGCTTCCTCAGCCAGTGTTATGACCATAATATCTAGAACAGCTGCCTCACAGTAAGTCTGTATATTTTTTTTGGGGGGGGGGCCTAGGGGAGGGAGGAAAGGAGGGAGGGAGGGAGGACAGTCTCAAGCTGGAGTACTGAATACTTTACCCTAGGTGTTTTGGATTTCCATATGAACTGTCTAAACATACTGTCAAGATTGCAAAAATATCTCTTAATGGGAATATTTAAGAATAAAAACAGTAATAGTGGGAGGATAGACATTTTAATAAGGGCCATCCTGCCTATCAAAGTCGGTGGGAGGAGTGTCTATCTGAAAGACCCTTTATTTTATGAAACATAGGGAAAAAACAGTTAAGTCAAAATGTAAAACAATATAATAGCAAACTGAATTAGAAAAGCGGAGTAAAATGTAATAAATACAATTACACCAAAATGACAGAAATTCAATTAGGGGATTCACAGGTGTGAGTCTTTAAAGATTTAAGGGAAAATGGTCCCCCCCTCCCCCCCAAAAAAGCACAAAGTGCCAATGATGGTCAATAGCCTTAGTAGGCTGGGACCTAGGTGAAATTTGAGGTTGACTACGATGGAGTGCAAGTCAGAGTGATCAATTGTTAGTCCTGGTCAAAGATTTTACCTTCTGACTTAATCTTTTAAGTCCCAAACCAGCACCGGAGTACACTTCTCCAGAACCTCAGGGGAGGCACTTAGAGACTCAAAGGGTGTCAGGCAGAGGCCAATAGAAGAGTCCAGTTGCCACTGGTCAGCTGGCTACTTCCAGGAAATGGCCTTTTGTAGCTTGTTGTATCCCTGCTTGATCAGGAGGTCAGCCACCTGACCCAGGTAGTCTACTTATTTGTTCTGGGTACAATAGGGAGCTGGTTCAGTTCTTCACTGTTCCTCTCAGGTCAGATGACGGGTCCCGTCCCCTCCTGTTCTGATCTCTGAAGGTCGAGGAAGTATTCTGAAGTGGGGGCATGGAGTTACCACATTTGTGCCTGGCACTAGTGAGTGTGTGGAATGACTCTTTGGCACACTCCAAACAATGGGATTAAAATTCACGGGCCCCTCCCTAGCCTTTTTGGGCATTTCCAAGATGGCAAAAGTCTTCAGCCAGAGTCAGTTTGGGCTGGGGTGTGTGGAGAGTGTACTATGGTGACCCTAGCGCCAGACCAAAGACCTCCTTACCTTCAGTAAACATCTCAAGACCTGGCTGTTTGAACAGTAGCAGCACCTCCCCCCACCTCCCTTCTCCCCCCTTCCCTCCCCAGCACCTTGAGACCCTCACGGGTGAGTAGTGTGCTTTACAAATTCCTGATTGATTGACTGATAGTGCCCTCCCACATCTAATAATAAAATCCAGTTTTAGGCATACACTGTACCCACAAACCAAGAAAAAAAGCAGAGTTCTTCAGCAACCAGAGAGTGGATCTACAAGAAATATCTTGGCATCCTGTTATCTCTCCTTTGAACCGTGCCTTAAGGGTTATATGTGAACCCAGCCGACCCGTCAAACAGAATCTGACACTCAGTCAGTGTAAGGAAATGCCCCCTTGGCATGGTTGCCCCCTGACTTTTTGCCTTTGCTGATGCTATGTTTACAATTGAAAGTGTGCTGAGGCCTGCTAACCAGGCCCCAGCACCAGTGTTCTTTCCCTAACCTGTACTTTTGTATCCACAATTGGCAGACCCTGGCATCCAGATAAGTCCCTTGTAACTGGTACTTCTAGTACCAAGGGCCCTGATGCCAAGGAAGGTCTCTAAGGGCTGCAGCATGTCTTATGCCACCCTGGAGACCTCTCACTCAGCACAGACACACTGCTTGCCAGCTTGTGTGTGCTAGTGAGAACAAAACGAGTAAGTCGACATGGCACTCCCCTCAGGGTGCCATGCCAGCCTCTCACTGCCTATGCAAGTATAGGTCAGTCACCCCTCTAGCAGGCCTTACAGCCCTAAGGCAGGGTGCACTATACCATAGGTGAGGGTACCAGTGCATGAGCATGGTACCCCTACAGTGTCTAAACAAAACCTTAGACATTGTAAGTGCAGGGTAGCCATAAGAGTATATGGTCTGGGAGTTTGTCAAACACGAACTCCACAGCACCATAATGGCTACACTGAAAACTGGGAAGTTTGGTATCAAACTTCTCAGCACAATAAATGCATACTGATGCCAGTGTACATTTTATTGTAAAATACACCACAGAGGGCACCTTAGAGGTGCCCCCTGAACCTTAACCAACTATCTGTGTAGGCTGACTGGTTCCAGCAGCCTGCCACACTAGAGACATGTTGCTGGCCCCATGGGGAGAGTGCCTTTGTCACTCTGAGGCCAGTAACAAAGCCTGCACTGGGTGGAGATGCTAACACCTCCCCCAGGCAGGAGCTGTGACACCTGGCGGTGAGCCTCAAAGGCTCACCCCTTTGTCACAGCCCAGCAGGGCACTCCAGCTTAGTGGAGTTGCCCGCCCCCTCCGGCCACGGCCCCCACTTTTGGCGGCAAGGCTGGAGGGAACAAAGAAAGCAACAAGGAGGAGTCACTGGCCAGTCAGGACAGCCCCTAAGGTGTCCTGAGCTGAGGTGACTCTAACTTTTAGAAATCCTCCATCTTGCAGATGGAGGATTCCCCCAATAGGGTTAGGATTGTGACCCCCTCCCCTTGGGAGGAGGCACAAAGAGGGTGTACCCACCCTCAGGGCTAGTAGCCATTGGCTACTAACCCCCCAGACCTAAACACGCCCTTAAATTTAGTATTTAAGGGCTACCCTGAACCCTAGAAAACTAGATTCCTGCAACTACAAGAAGAAGGACTGCCTAGCTGAAAACCCCTGCAGAGGAAGACCCGAAGACGACAACTGCCTTGGCTCCAGAAACTCACCGGCCTGTCTCCTGCCTTCCAAAGAACTCTGCTCCAGCGACGCCTTCCAAGGGACCAGCGACCTCTGACTCCTCTGAGGACTACCCTGCTTCGAAAAAGACAAGAAACTTCCGAGGACAGCGGACCTGCTCCAAAAAGACTGCAACTTTGTTTCAAGGAGCAGCTTTAAAGACCTTGCAATCTCCCCGCAAGAAGCGTGAGACTTGCAACACTGCACCCGGCGACCCCGACTCGGCTGGTGGAGAACCAACACCTCAGGGAGGACCCCCGGATTACTCTACGACTGTGAGTACCAAAACCTGTCCCCCCTGAGCCCCCACAGCGCCGCCTGCAGAGGGAATCCCGAGGCTTCCCCTGACCGCGACTCTCTGAAACCTAAGCCCCGACGCCTGGAAAAGACCCTGCACCCGCAGCCCCCAGGACCTGAAGGACCGGACTTTCACTGCAGAAGTGACCCCCAGGAGTCCCTCTCCCTTGCCCAAGTGGAGGTTTCCCCGAGGAAGCCCCCCCTTGCCTGCCTGCAGCGCTGAAGAGATCCCTTGATCTCTCATAGACTAACATTGAAAACCCGACGCTTGTTTCTACACTGCACCCGGCCGCCCCCGCGCTGCTGAGGGTGAAATTTCTGTGTGGGCTTGTGTCCCCCCCGGTGCCCTACAAAACCCCCCTGGTCTGCCCTCCGAAGACGCGGGTACTTACCTGCAAGCAGACCGGAACCGGGGCACCCCCTTCTCTCCATTCTAGCCTATGCGTTTTGGGCACCACTTTGAACTCTGCACCTGACCGGCCCTGAGCTGCTGGTGTGGTGACTTTGGGGTTGCTCTGAACCCCCAACGGTGGGCTACCTTGGACCAAGAACTGAACCCTGTAAGTGTCTTACTTACCTGGTAAAACTAACAAAAACTTACCTCCCCCAGGAACTGTGAAAATTGCACTAAGTGTCCACTTTTAAAGTAGCTATTTGTCAATAACTTGAAAAGTATACATGCAATTGAAATGATTCAAAGTTCCTAATGTACTTACCTGCAATACCTTTCAAACAAGATATTACATGTTAAATTTGAACCTGTGGTTCTTAAAATAAACTAAGAAAAGATATTTTTCTATAACAAAACCTATTGGCTGGATTTGTCTCTGAGTGTGTGTACCTCATTTATTGTCTATGTGTATGTACAACAAATGCTTAACACTACTCCTTGGATAAGCCTACTGCTCGACCACACTACCACAAAATAGAGCATTAGTATTATCTATTTTTACCACTATTTTACCTCTAAGGGGAACCCTTGGACTCTGTGCATGCTATTCCTTACTTTGAAATAGCACATACAGAGCCAACTTCCTACAGTCAGGATTTGACACTAGTGTGAAAAAAGATGCCTACAGGTCCTTCCCCGCATTTTCTGTGGAACTCGCAGGAGTCATTTGTGCTCATTCACGGCAGCCTATTGCTTGCTCCTGAGGGGCATTTCACACTTTTTCACACAAATTGAAGGCTAATTACAGGTTGGGAAAAGCTTTAGAGCCAATTTCACAATCAAATTGAATTTTAGAAACTATTGAAATAGTACTTTATTTTTGTAGCTGGTCTCATTCCCGAGATACAGTATTAGCATTTTACAGTGGGTAATGGTATAGATCAGTCAAGAAAGGTGTATATGAATTGTTTTTTAAGTAATATTCAGATTATTTATTTTAGATTAGGTAAAGAACAGAGTAATTACATTTTTCTATTTTTGTTTTTTTGTTATTGCAATCCTTCATGTTTTTCTAACATTGTTAAAATCACATAGAGGCTTGTGACAAAGGTTTCTTGAAATTAACTAGTAATTATCAAACAATCAGTCGGAACCCTCTAAAAAGTACATGATTGGTTGATACATGTCAGCCATTACTATGCTTAACGACTTTGCTACAGAAATGGCGAATGACTGTGTCACTTTTAAAGCTTGGCTTCGATGGCATTATGCTAATACAGTGCTTCAAAACTCTGCTAGAAAAACAGACATTTGCGGTGAGCAGTTGTGGAGTGTTCCTTATAAAGGAGCTGCTCCTCACCTGAAACTTTTGAACTATCTGAAGTTTCCTACTCCTTTTTTACATGATTTACACAGTACTCAAAGTCTAAAAGGGTATTGCTGTTTTGTGTGTGTGTATGTTACCGCAAACATTGTTGGTAAAGATCTAAGATGTAATTTAATGTTTTGTAAAGGTCAACTCTTTGTGTTTGCATGCATATGTGGTAACAGCTGATATTTGTTAGAACTCCCCCCCCACTCCCCCCCCCCCCCCCCCGTTTCCTTTCCCAGGGCTAATATTAGCTTTCCTTAGCTTTTAGCCCTTCCGCACATTACTTCAGCCATTTCTCTCAAAAGATCTCCTGGCCTTCTGTTATGATGTGGCTCGTGGATGTATCTGTGTATTCTTGAGCCACGAGTTTTTATTTTCTTCAGCTGTCCTGTAACCTGATCCTCGGCTGGTTGCTCGTGAGTTTTAAATATTTGGCACCTCTTTAAAGTCGCGCACCTTTGTGAAGGCTGCACTGTGCGTGCGCTGTTTGAACGGCTGCTTCTCGCCTGTTTGGTTTCCTGGCAACGCTGTGTTGACGTTAGCTGACGCTTCTGTGCGTTTGAAGGCGGCCATCTTTGAGAGTTGGGAAAACTCTCATTTAACCAGACAGTGCCTACGTGGAATCGCTCACTATTGCATGGATGACGTGCCAGTTCTCTTCGTTTCTGTAAAAGGATTCCTTCACTGTGATAGGAACACTTAAATACTCAAGGAGATAAGTACCTTCTGCGGTGATAGGTGCACCTGGACTCTACTGTGTTGCTACTTCGTGGTTGATCTGGCCTGTCAAACATCTGTGTGAGGATGTTTTTTTTTTTTTTCCTCTTTTGAGCAGACGGACAAACTTGCTCCTAAAGAACTTTTTCGGATTTTATGATGGATATGGCGGCCACTGCTGTGCATTCTCTTCCTCAGTTTTTGGTGCAACCTGGAAGTCCGCCAATACTTTGGGAGGAGTGGATAAACGTATTTGATAATTATCTTGTAGCTCTGGACGGTTTAGAATTCTCCTCCAGTACGAAAAAAGCTATCTTACTTAGTTCTTTAGACCATGAAGGTCAGCATGTGTTCAAGTATTTGCCAAAGGCTGTTGATCAGTCTGGCCAGCCTATTGATGATGTATTTTTGGAAGCGAGGTGGAGATTAGAGTTGAGGTTTACCAAGACTGAGAATGTGGTCATGCAAAGGTTTAAGTTTTACACACAACCACAAAAGGAGGGTGAATCTCGGGATGAATTTGTTGCTCGGTGGAGGGAGCTTTCTGTTAAATGTAGATTTGGAGCGAAGATGGAAGAGTTAATTTGTGATCAGCTCATAGTACAATGTAGGAGTAAGAAAATGCAGGAGAGATTATGGGCAGCGAAGGACCCTAAGTTGAAGGATGCTATAGAAATTGCATAGGTGGTTGAAGAGTCGGAGTTTTGTATGAAACAAATGGAGAAGTTAAGGGTTCTGAGGAGGTATCGCTGATTGAGGGTGATGTGGCTGTTGCGGGTAAATTGTCCCGTGGAAGGTCCAGTGGTACTTCCTTTAAGTTGAATAGGGTTAGTAGCAGGATGTGTAAAAGGTGTGGGAGCAAGTATCTTACTTCTGAGTCCAGTAATTGCTTTGCTCTGGGGAAAGTGTGTCGGAAGTGTGGGCGCAAAGGGCATTTTGCGAGAGTGTGTAGGGAGAAGGAACAAGTAAAAGGGATGGTGGCCATGGTTAGTGATGCTGTTGGTGATGTGCTCATGGGTGACACATTTGAAAGTGTTTTGTGTGTCTGGGTCTGATAATGCGGGGGTGAAAGCGGAAAGAATGCAGAGACCTAAGGCAGAGTTTACTGTAAAAATGTGCCTGTGGAACTAATGGCGGATTCTGGTTCTTTATATACCATTGTTCCTAAAGATTTGTTTTTCCTGAAGTGGCCTTCAACTAGATTATTGCCAAAGGACATCAATCCTGGGGGTTATCAAGGTGACCAGATAGACATCATCGGTTATATGCTCTCTGAAATAGAGTTTAAGGGGAGAAAGGTGGTAGGCAAGGTTTATGTAGCGGAGTCCAGTCCACCTATTTTGAGTTGGCAACACCATTATGACCTTTGCATTGTCATCAATCCATGTGCCCCTAGTCAGGTAGCAGTGATTGCGGATGTTTCTCTTGCTGACATTGTGAATGGGGTTATTGAAGGGTTTAGAGAAGAGATGGGAGAGTTGAAAGGCTATGTTCATGAAATTAAGTTGAAGCTGGATGCTGTTCCTGTGCAGCACAAAGTTAGGAAGGTTTCAGTGTCAGTAAGAGGCGGCGTAAAAGAGCTTCTAAAAGAAATGCTTGACAGTGGGGTGATTGAGTCTGTGGAGGCCTCAGAGTAGTTGTTGCCTGTTGTTATTTCTAAGAGAGATGGCAAATTGAGGTTCTGTGTAGATTTGAGGGGGTTGAACCAGAACATTGTCGGAGACAATTTTCCCTTGCCAAACATTAATGAATTGATCTTGCTTATGAAGGATGCTAAATATTTTTCAAAGTTGGATTTGAAGTACGCATATCACCAGATTAAACTTCATCCGGCTGCCAAAGCCCTTACCGCTTTCATCACCATGGAGGGTACATTTCAGTTTACCTGGATGCCTTTTGGTCTGGCGTCTGCTGCCATCGTTTTTCAGAGGATGATGAACCATATTTTCAAAGGGTTGGACAATATTCTATTTTTTCAGGATGATATTCTAGTGTTTGGTGACACTATTGAGAACCATAATGTCACTCTTAAGATGTTGTTGGACAGATTGTTGCAATCTGGTTTGACCTTATGTCGGGAAAAATGCCAATTTTTGATGAAGGAGGTGGAGTATCTTGGCCATTCACTGTCGCAAGATGGTGTTAGGCCAAATAAAGACCTGCTAGTTGCTATTAGATCTGCTTCAGTTCCCAAAGACAAAGATCAACTGTGGTCCTTTTTGGGTTTGATTGAGTACTACTCCAAATTTGTCAAGAACTTTGCCAGCAAGACTGAATGTCTGAAAGTACTTTTGCGCAATGGAGCTAGTTTTGTATGGGGGAAGCGCAATGCCAATGTTTTCAATTGATAAAGATTGAAGTGTGCAGTGCTGGCATTCTGGTACCTTTTGATACAAGGAGAAAAACAATTATTACTGTTGATGCAAGTGCAATGGGTATTGGAGCTGTCTTGTCTCGAATGCATGGTTCTGCAGAGAAGACAGTTGCCTTCGCTTCACAGACTTTAAATACTGCTGAGAGACATTATGTGATCATTGAGCGTGAGACTTTGGCTGCGACATGGGGTGTGGAGTATTTCTGCGCATATATCTGGGGCAGTACCATCACGCTGTGTTCTGATCATAAACCTCTGTTAAAAAATTTGTCACCTGGTGGGACTGGTAAGGGGTCAGCGAGACTAGCTAGGTTGGCCTCCCATTTACAAGAATTCAATTATAAGATTGAGTTCATTCCTGGTTGGAAGAATGTGCAAGCGGACTGTCTTTCCCGTCTGCCTCTTGAGTGGCAGTCTGTTGATGGGGATAATGTGTTAGAGCATGAGCAAGAGGGAGCTGTTGCGCCTGTAGGTGAAGTTGTGCATTGGAGTAAAGGTGCTGTGAAAGAAACCAACTGGGATTTGGCTATGAAAGGAGATGAAGTTTTGTTGAAGGTTGTTGATTTGATAAGGAAGGGTGGGAGGAGAGACAGTACTCTTCCGGTTTCAGTGCGGCCTTTCAACAAAGTGTTGAATGAACTTTCAGAAGTTGATGGTCGGATGATCCTGTGGGGTGATAAGGTTGTTCTGCTTGCGGGTGTGCGCAAATGTTTGTTTGCTATTGCACACAAAGGTCACCTTGGTCAAACAATTACCACAAGAAGACTGAGAGTGGCCTGGCATGGATGATGATGTGGTGAGATGGGTAGAGAGATGTTGTGAGTGTATTCAGAGTGAGAAACGGTTAAGAATGGGGGAGCAGTCTGTTGGGGGTAGCATAACTGATCCTGGTAAATCTTGGCGTAGTGTCTGCTTGGACTTCGTTGGACTTTTGTCTGGCATCAGCAGAGGAAGGAATTTTGCCTTGATTATGGTGGACCTGCACGCCAAATGGCTCATTGTCAAGTTTATATGTGAGATTACAACGTCGGCTACCATAAGTGTCTTAAGAGAGATTTTTGCGGAGGAGGGGTTTCCATTGGTGTTTATTACGGATAATGGTACACAGTTAACGTCTGAGGAGATGAAAGCCTTTTTAGACTCATGTGGTATAAAGCATGCACGTACAGCATTGTACAATCCTCGTGCCAATGGCATTGTGGAATGGGCTAACCGCATAATCAAGGTTGGCCTGCAATTGGCTGTGGTCAATGGTTTAGATGCTGGATCAGTGATCTCGGAATTAGTGTGGGCATATCACACCACAGTGAATACAACTTCAAGTAGAATACAGTTTGTTGACATGAGAGGTAGGAAACCTGTCAGTAAACTCAAACCTTCATGGATGGAGAAATTGTTGGGAGGTGGTGGTGCATTCAATGGGGACCTGGTGAGTGGAACTGGGTGCAGTGTTGTGAGGATTAAACCTGGTGATTGGGTGAAAATTAAATCGGGAAGTAGAAAAAAGGGTCTTTGTACGTTTTTAGGTCCGTTCAGAGTACATCAGGTACACAGGTGGCATGTTGTGCTTGAAAATGGTCAACGCTGGAATTTCAGGTGTGTTGCAAAATTTGCTGCTTCACTGCGTGGGAGGAATGGAAAGAGGTGTGATGATTGTAGTGGATATATGTTGATGAAAGATGAAGATGTGACTGAGCCTCATGGTGGTGGTGGTGGTGATGCGAATGTTGGTAGCAGTGAAGGTATTTCTAATGCTTGTCTGGGTTCCCTGAGGGCTTCTTCTTGTGGTCTGAGTGTTAGGTCTCCTAGGACTCCTAGATTCAGGAGACCTTCTGTGTTTTTGAATGATTATGTAACATGATGTAAGCATCTTTGTTTTGACTGTTATTTTCTGTACTTTAGATTCTCTTTTGTTTTTTCTTTGTTTTCTTTGTTCTGAAAGGGTTTTTTCCGTTATTTAAATTGGGGTTTTTATTGTGGGTGTTAACGGAGAGGGGTGTGTTATGATGTGGCTCGCGGCTGTATTTGTGTATTCTCGAGCTGCGAGCCTGGAATGTTTTTACGGCGTTCTCTCTCCCGGCAGTTGCTTGCTGATTGGGGGGAAAAGAGCACCGCGTTGAGGAAAAGCTCGGCGAGGAAAGGCTTTGATCAATAAATCCTACCTGTCCAAGTCCGACGCTGTCCTGGTTTACATCCTTACACCTTCATATAGCCTCAGCCAGCACTAAGAAATCCCAGGCTACACCTCAACTAACCAAGAAATTCGTAGACACCTCAATTGGCTCTTGGAGCTTATTGCACAGCCCGGAGGACCACTTCAGCTTGCCTTCACACCCTCTCAGCTGATTCTGAGATATAGTTGAAGTGCATCTTTTAGTCCTCAGTTCCTTACTTTTATTTTTTAAATATCCTCTGTCCCTCAAGTGACTTATGCACCCTCCACTAGTCCTTAGAAGCCATGTTGTGACTTTCACTGTTCATGAAACTCCCTGAAAGTCTTTCCTCAGCTGGTTATCCTGTAAGGTTCCCTAGCCCCAGCATTCAGTGTATATAAAACATCGTTATTAATCTGCACTCCCTATGTCATCACACCAAATTGTGCCCCCCCCATGCTAAATGTGAATTTAGTGGCCAACTCCCAGGGTTGAGCAACTTGCACTGCTTTATATTAACATTGCTACTAAACTGCAAGACTGGTAGCAAAATGGCTGTAAAATGTACAACTCTCCTATGTCAAAGCTCCACAGATGCACCTACGTGTCTACATACACATGCAGTTTATTATTAAAGTGTTTTAGGTTAGGAACACTGTTATGTCTTTTGCATCACACTTGATTAAAACCTGGATTTATGCTCTCCTTGTGTACCTTGTGCTTACATTATAAGACAAATAATATTGAATATATATGTTTTTCCCCGTTTCTGACATTTTCGTCATGTTTTGTATCTTGGTTTATCTCTTTGCTAGATGACACAGGGAGCACATCTTGATGGTCTCTGATGGACCCCACTGAAAGTGTCATTGAGGTGTGCCACTTCTAACACCTACTACCTAAATATGCCTGAGGCAAAAGATGGGCGTTCATTGCAATCAAACAGAGGTTTCTCCCTCCTTGCCCTCAGACACAGCGCAGGACCTTACGGTTTTATCCTTTTTTAGTTACATAAATAATGAGATCAAAGTTACATTCTGTTAGCCTCCATGCTGTTGTCTACTGATACTTATATGCCCTCCCCTATAATGCATCTTCTTCGTAGGACCAGCGTATATAGAAAGACACGCCAGGCCTGCGCTTGTAGAATGGACGCTGAAAACCCTGTGTTATGTCCACCAAGGCCTGCATCACGTTCTCCCAACTATCTCTTAAAAGTATCAACCGACCAGACTCCTAAATTGGACCACCCAGTACAGACTAATCCGGAACTCTTTGAGGCTAACTGTGGGGAGTATCGAAAATGTCTGAAAACTCATATCTTCTGCCCAACATAATAGACTAGCTCGTTTCCAGATTTCAAATTCTACTGTTCCTTGAGTGACCCAGTGCCTAGTGCACTGATGCAGCTGAGTAGCGCTATACAAAGATGTTAAATAATGAAATATGCACAAATATTTGGTAGCTAGAGTTGCAAATATTGGGAGAGAGCCATTAATCACTGAAGACCGTTTATGATGTGCTTGCAGACGTTGTCTGAGTGAAAGACTTACATGTGACCTCTATCTTTCTTTAAGAGAACGCATTTCATTTATCTTTAGTTTGATCTCCCCGTTCAGGACGTTATTTTGTGTCATGTTCTGGGATTACTATTTATTCAGATTTTGCTCGTGTGGAACGCTGCCCTATTAGCGTACTTTACGCAAGTGTAAGTAGATGCTGCCCTCTTGTGGGGAGAGCCTGCTACTTTGTAACCTTTTCGGTGTTTTGTTTAGCGGAAGCGGACATTTACCCAACCTCTGCTACTTTTCAGAAATCTTAGGAATGTAACAGTTGTGTTTATTTAGTTTTTAATTTATTTGAAATATATTGAATGTAAAATTTTGAACAGAAACCGTTTACATAGCAAAGATGACTGTCTACAGATTAATGAGCCACAGTGGTTAACACACTAACTGGTAGTAAGTGGCTGAATGTATTTATAGCGTCATTTTGAAGTCTGTCTACATCTATGCTACTGGCACCTTTAACTGTCTGTTGGCCAGACATATTGTTTCCAATGTACATAGAGTACACTTTCGGTCAGGCTCTTGCTCAAGACTGGGGAGCTCTGTTTGCGTGTCTCACTTATCTCTTCTTGATTTAGTGACTTTCCTTCCCATTCTTTAGTTTGTCCTGTCCAGAGGCATTTCGTTCTCACATTGCTCTGATTGGTTGAAGTGTGGCACTCCTCTGCTGATATTTCTTGCATTTAGACTCCTACATTTCCTAACTACAATGGCCCTCTAACTTTTGTTTTTTTCCAGTGAGTGAATATATATATATATATATATATATATTTGAATGCACACCGTTGCTCTTGCTGCGCTACTATTTCATATTGCATTTTATTTTTTGCTGTCAGTTTTCAAATATCTATTGTGTACATTTCCAATTCAAAAATAAGCTTTTGATCACTCCATAATTTTTTGGCTCTCACGTTACTCATTTGCTTGCTTTTTATGTGATTACTGTTCTTCCTCCTCTTGTGATTGTCCCTCTCCTGGAGCATAGCTTCTTAGCATCTTTTTGATTGGATGACAATCACATTCCTGCTCTTACTCAAAAAGCTGTTGTATTTAGGTACATGTAGCTAGTTTTCTGTCATTTTAAAGCTGTACTACATGCAAAACTCTTGTAAATTCTTTGCAGAGTTTCTTGTGTGAAATTTGAAAAATAAACCATGCCATTAGAAAGATTTAAAATATTGAATTTAACGCTGCTTTTCAAAATACCTTGAGATATGTTTGATTTTCTTTCATATTCTAGATCCAGTATCAAAATGTGCTCTTGTGCATATTTTTATTTTATTTTTTATTTTATAGCTACAACATTGGATTCCCGCGATCTTAGAATGGTAAATGAAAAGAAAAACAGGTGGTCATGTAAAGACACATCCACACATCATATTAAATGCCCATATCGCACAAGGCACGCCAAATAACGTATTTGTAAAGGGCACGTACATCTTGCCGCTGAATAACAGATGTTCATTGTTACCCAACTCAGTGGTACTCATTTTATGGACCTTAGAAAGATGAAAGGCTGAGTGAACCTGTCGGGATTTGAACCTGTGACCATGTGGTCAAACAAAGGCTACTACAGTGAACACATTAGTCCACTAAGCCACTGGACCAGCCAACTTGGAATGGGTTTCCTGTAATAAGAAACCCATTCTAAGATTATTGGACATGCATGCGCATGCGACCTTACATGTGTGTGTTCTCATATTGGTGTAAACAAGCATTGGCAACAGCAATATAGCTTGGCTATATAAAGCCTACATCTATTAGCTTTTCCAGTACATATTTTATGATTATGATTGGTGACAACACATGCACCCAATGCTGTGACTTGCCTATTAGATCTTAAATTCATGAGATATAAGTATTCACACATTTTTAATAGAACAGTCAGAGGACTAGTCTCTTTTTTTTTTCAAGTTGCACATGGTATTTCTTTAGCCCTGTTTTTAATTCTTCTAGGGAGAAAGTGGCATGGATAACTGGTGGAATGGCATTCAAACAGTAAGGCCTTAAGATGAAAGGATCGAACTCTGAGGCAATACTGGGTGGTTTGAGGGTACCTTGGAGGTTGACTGACCACAGGTTTTAAATAGGTGTGTGTACCTTAATAATGTGTTGAGAGGGGTTATCAGGTTATCATTTACTGATTTGAAAACCATAGTCAGTGACTACAGAACATGTTTCTTGGCAGTGAGCCAGTAGGCTTTTCTGACAATATGTTTAGGTGAGAATATTTATATTCCGTAGTTGGAATTATTCTGTGTTTTTAAGACTGTAGCTATAAACTCGCTGCTCTGACAACCATGGTTTCCTCTTAACCTCAATACCCATGGCTTGTTCAATTCCCTGCTTAGCAGGATACATACTTCCATACATCCCTTGATATTTTGAGTAGAAGTATCAAAGGGAACATTAAGAATTATCTTAAACCATAAGCAATGATCTTTGTTTTCATATTATAAAATCAGTGTTTTAGGAGTGGTGGGTATCACTTCTTGGAGAATGCGACAGAAAAGATGGTACCCTTTCTATCTCTGGCTCACTTAAGAAACTATGCTCTCTACATGTCCTGCCAAATAGGGAGCTTCCTAGAAATCCTTGGGTATTCAGTGCTTTATAAATGCAGTTGCAGTAATAGCCTCAGTAGTAATTGTTGCTAAAAGTTGAGTATCAGATGTAGAATTTGTGCACCCAGGTACTATGTCAGTCACTAAATGTAGTCCTAGGCACTTAGCTTCCTACAGATTTTAGATCTGCTTTATGGTTCTCTACTCCCCACAACTTGGAACCAGCAACTAAAGTGGTATTCCTCCTCCTGGAATGCAGCCTTGGGTCTTACACGTTTTGAAAACCCTGCTCCCACCCCCGTGGCAGGGTATCTGGTTGAAAGAATCAGCAACCTTACAAGGGTTGGGAAGTGGGATCTATTGGGCATATCTCAGCTGGGGGATGTATGGAAAAGGATGTCCATGATGTCCTTCCGTGATCTACAAACCACTTATCAACTCTCCCATCTTCAGTTTTATAAATATCTCCAGCTTCGTCAAGCGCTCAATGTACACTTGTCTCATACTGACACTCTGCCAGAATACAGTCCACTAGAGGCTAAAGTGCTCATGGGTGCCCCAAATTTATAAAATGTTAATTAACCCTTTTCCAGGTAACCTAAATGATCTTCGAGATCGGTGGGAACGATGGCTGGGTCCCCTCGAGGCAGCAGATTGGCAAAATGCCCTAATGGTGCAGAAATTAATAACTATGTCATCCAGGTTTCGGTTGATGCTGTATGGGTCATACCTGTTGCCATAGGTGCTGAGCGGACTCAGTGGACTTATTTCATATGATCTGGAGATGTCCTTGCGTTACTCAGTACCAGACAATGATATTTCACGAGCACAATGAAGTGATAGGGTGGGGGCTCCAGATGTCTCCATTGATGGTCTTACTGGAGGTGGAGGGTATTGGAGGTTCATGGGAAGAACGCATCTTTTGGGGATTTGCTTGATGGTGGCGAATAGAGACATTGTGACTAACTGGAACTCTTCAAACAAACCATCCCTCTTGAAATGGAGGTGGGGGTCACCTGATGTGCAAGACAGGAAATACCATCTTACTTGGTGAGGGGCTGCCATCGCAAACACGCAAGGGTATGGGGGAAATGGTTAGGACAATTACCATGAACATCCAGGGGAGTAGGGTGTTTGATGATTCTGTACCTTTGGTCTGTAAATGTGTCTGACTGTTGTACCTAGAATTGCACAGTTGCCTGTACATTGTTGGCTCAATCCTGGAGAGATGGTGTGTTATTCCTTGTGTTTCTTTTTCCTATCAAAAATCAATAAAAATTGTGTATAAAAAATGTAACTGTAGGCATGTTAAAATAAGTCCTAGCTTATTTACACGCAGGTCAGCCTACCTACTCTCTACAAGCCAACCAGAACTTCTCAGTCAGCATGATCCATGTTAACAGTGCAAAAAACTCCACTGGCTACCCACATAGCACCAGACCCACAGTGAAGCTCCTCCCCACATACCCTGAGACATCAAAGTGACAAGATTGAGAGATATTGGCAAAGCCACTAGGTCTCATCTATGCAAGAGCTTTTGGCTTTTCCTATAAGTTTTAGCCATGTTGTACGCCAACCTGGCAGCTGGCTAAAAGTTAGTGGAGTAAGGAAGAGTGTCGTGGAGTATAGTGGGTGCTATGGGGTGGCGTAGAGTTGTGGAGTGGTGCTGAGTAGCGTGGAGTGAAGAGTATCAGAGTTGAGTAGCATAGTGTTGTGAAGTGGCATAGAGTAAAAGTGCAAAAAGTGTCATAGAGTTGACTGGTTTAGTGTCAGAGTGAAGTAGAGTGGAGTGCATAGAGTGTTGTGGAGTTGTGTAGAGCAGAGTGGAATGGTGTAGAGGGTGTTGCTCAAGGTGAAATAGAGTGGCGGAGAGCGGAGTAGATTATCATAGGCTGGATTAGTGCAATAGAGGGGTATGGTATAGTGTTGTAGTGTTGAGTGGCATAGTGTGTCAGAGTGGCAGTGGCGTAGAATGAAAGGAGTAGAGTGGAGTACTATGTAATAGAATAGTGTGCCATGGAGTGTCGTAAAGGGAGTTGAGTAGATTGTTGTAGAGTGGAGTAGTGTAATAGTGGAGTACAGTGTTTGAGTGGAGTGATCTAGAGTGGAGTTGATTTTAACGGAGTAGAGCATCATAGAATGAAGTGTTGTGGAATGGTCTAGAGTGAAGTGACGTAACGTGCACTGGTGCAGAGTAGATTGGCCTAGAGTGCAGTAGCTTACAGTTCATTAGGTTTGAGTGTACTGGTGCAGAGTACAGTGGCGCAGAGGGGAGTGGCGCAGCATAGATTGCAGTGAAATAGGGTGGAGTGGCGCAGGGTGGAGCAGAGTGGCATAGTTTGCAGTGGTGTAGAATGCAATGGCGTAGAGTATTTTGTTTGAGTAGAGTGAAAGGGTGCAGGGTAAAGTGCAGTGGTACAGGATAGAATGCATAAGTATAAAGTGGCGTGGAGTGCAGTAGTGCAGAGTAAATTAGAGTGGTACAGAATGCAGTGGAGCAGAGTAGCGAAGAGTTCAGTAGCCGAGAGTGCAGTCTTGCAAAGTAGAATGTCTTAGAGTGTGCAATGGTGTGGCATGCATTGGTGTAGAGGGTTGCAGGCTAGAGTGCTGTAGAGAGCAGTGGCATATTGTACAGTGGTGCACAGTAGAATAGAGTGGCATAGAGCGCAATGGTGTACTGTACATTGGTGCAGAGTACAATAAAGCTTTGTAGAGTGGCATAGCATGCAATGCAGAGTGCAGTGGCATAGTGTTGTAGATTATAGTGGCACAGGGTGTAGTTGTGCAGAGTAGTTGCTTTGTTTTTTGATTAAAGTGGTGTAAAGCTCATTGGTGTAGAGTGCAGTGGTGTAGAGTTGCACAGGATAGAGTGTAGTGGCATAGACTGAAGTTGTGTGGAGTGGCGTGGAATGGTGTGCAGTAGTGCCTAGAGTGGGGTAGAGTAGAAAGGCGTAGAGTTGAATGGCGCAGAATAGAGTGAGGTGGCGTGGAGTGGTGTAGAGGTGGAGTAAAGTGACGTATGCATGGTGTGTTGTGCACAGCCATTACAGAAACACATCTTCAATTGAAATGACCATGACATTTGCACAGACTGTTGAAATGTGTGAAAATGTCACCTAGTGTATTGATTGTTTTGATGATATTAAAATATTTGTTCCACCACACATCAGAATTACCCCTAGGAGCCAGCATGATTGTCACACAAATCTTTTCCCTTTTGAAGTCAGCAAAAGGAAATAAACACTAAGCTCCCCCAGAAGGCAGAGCTTCTGGCATTTGACAACTGTCTTTAAATGCACAGCAAATGTGACAAGTTAAGAATAAGATTAAAGGAGAACTTGGAAGGATACTATAAATAATGTTTGGGCAAGGGAAGGGGTGAACTAGAGCTGGATAGCCTAAAACAAATAAAACCAGCAAATAGAAAGCAAGAACTTGTGAATTACAAACCAAGAAGCCAATGGTAAGCAATGGATAAAATGCATTCACAGGGAAGCTTTCTGAATATCCCTAAGGTGTTATTAGTAAAACAGACAGCTTTGCTGTCTGGTAGGCTTTGGTCTAAAAAAGGGTAGCAGGCACTCACCCAAAAACTGATTATGCCATAATGTAGGGCGCCGGCTCTCTGTATAGTGCACTAAAATGAAGTATACTGTGCAGAGAGTCTAGTAGATCCCCAATTGGTATTGCAGAGGAAAAAGTAGTAGGACTGATGCTCTATTGTTTTGGTAGTGTGGGTGAGAAGTTTGGCTTGTCAGACGATAGTGCTAAGCATTTCTTGTATTCATAGAGGCAATAAATGAGACGCACACTCAAAGAATAAATCCGAGACCAATTTAGAAAAATAACATTCTTTTTTTATATATGTTTCAAAGTCAAGAACTTCATAATCAGGTAAGTAGATTTTCAAGCACAAATACTTTGCAGTTTCAAAAATCAACACTTAGTGCAGTTTTTCAGTTTAGCAATGTTAACCTATGGGAGGAAAACAAGAATGCAGTTTTGCAGGTAAGCACACAACTTACACATCCAGTCTTCGGGGTTTTAGGTCAACAATAGGCAAGGTTCATATTGGTACCAAGAGTGCACCCACAGCGGCACAGGGGCGGCGGGTGCAGAGGTCCAATTCGGAGTCGGACACCCAATGTTAACCTCTGGAGACTGGGGTTATCGAAGATGTGCTGCTGAAGGGTGAGTAAAGCGGTGTCGGAGGCCGATCTCTTGTGGTTGAGGTAAGTGCAACAGGGGGCTACAAGGCAGCACCAAACTTACACCCTCAACTGCATTGGGTGGTCTGGTGCAGAGTGCCAATACAGCGTCAGACGCCCAATGTTATCCAATGCAGACTGGGGGTAACCAAAGATGCGCTGCTCACAGGTGAGTAAAGCAGTGTCTCAGATCAGTCTTCTAGGGGTTGAGGCAAGCACAGGGGGAGCCACAAGGCAGCACCAAAGTTAGAGCCTCAGCAGCACAGCGGCGGCCGGGTGCAGAGTGCCAACACAGCATCGGGCACTCAGCGCAAGTCAAAGGGGGAGATCAGTTTTGCAAAAAGGTTGCAGGATCGGTCCAGGAGGCAGAATGAAGAAAACCCACAGCTGCCTAGATAAGTTCTGATGTTAGGGGACATCGAAATCCCGATTGTCCAGCTCCCTAAGGCCCAAGGGCTCCGGGGTGACCTTTGGCATCGAGAACAGCTTACCAGGCAGGTCGTGGTAATGTGGAGTCTTTGGTTTGAGGCTGCAGGCTTTGAGGCAGAGTCCGGGAGGGGCCAGCCCACAGTGGACTCAGACTCAGAGTTCCTTGGGAACCTTAACAGGACCAGTGGTCCACGTGGACTTAGGCGGTTGGATGCAGAAGTGGGTCCGGAGGCAGTTTTGCGGTTCTGTTCTTTTAAAGTCGGGTTCTTCTTGTACAGGTCCACTGTTCTTGGAGATCTTGATCTTTGATGAAGGCAGGCAGTCCTCCCAAAGCTCTAGAGGTCGCTTGGCTGCAGGACAGGTCGTTTTTTGGCACAGGATCGTCGAGGGCTACAGATAGGTGGTAGGGCTTGTGCCAGGTCAGTTGGTGTCTTTAGTCTTCGCTGCTGGTGCGACTCTATAGTGTCTGGCTCTTATTAGGTTGTCAGCAATATGAGTTCTAGGGGTGAGGGGTGCCACCTAAATACAGAATTTAGGGGTGTTGCAGGGAGTTCCAGGTGGTAGCCAATGGGCTACTCACCTTTAGGGTGACATGTTTTTTATGACCACTTCCATTGGGAAGAAGGCATAACCCTAACCCTAGTGGCCTAATTCCTTCCATACAAGATGATGAATTTAAAAAGTAGTGCCCACTTCAGCCTGTCTACCTTAGGGGTGGGACTGCCATTAAGGGGGCACTTCTCCAAATGTAACAAATTTTACTGCCTGTGCTGCCACCAAAATTGGGGTCAGGACGGAGGGGTGGGGTAAGGTTGGTCATCTGTAGAGATCTGGGTCGCATTACAAAGGCAGCAAGGCCTTTTAAGCTCCCTGCTCTGGAATGTCCATCTTGCCTGGGAGAGGAGGTCACACCTTTGCCCAGAACTCTTAGGTGGCTACACTGGTTTTGACCAGTCAGTGTCCACGCTAGAAGTTGGTAGGTTTTCAGGGAGCACCTCAAAGGTGCCCTGTTAGTGCATGTATTAAAAGATCCATCACTGGATTCAGTGAGGGTTTATCAATACGAGATGTTCGATACCTAAAATCCCTGTCTTCAGTGAAGCCATCATGTAGCTGTGGAATCCGCAATGACCAGCACATGTACTGAATTGACGGACATATCGGGGAAATATCTGCTCATGCAGGTATGCCCTCACATGTAAGATGATGCACCCTACCTTTAGGGCGGGAAGGCCTGCTAGAGGGGTGACTTACATATATTGCATGCAGTGTAAAGGGGACAGGGCACACAGGCTGTGCCCTGTTGTGTTTTCATTTTAGTTCTGCACCAAGACACGCAGCCTGCGAAAACAGCACTGTGTGTACCTAGAGAGAGGGTCCCTGAGGATGGCACAATTTGTGCTGCAGCCCTCAGGGTCCTTCCTTTAGTACCCCATTCCCTAGGGCGCAGGGGTACCATTTACTAGGGACTCACAGTGGTAGCGAAAGGTCTGCCAATTGGGATAAACAACTGTGCAATTTTGGGGTAAAGCGATCTGGGACTGGGGACCTGTTTAGAAGGGACCCAGTGCACTTTCAGTCGAAATAGTGCCACAAACCAGGTAAAAAGTGGAGGGTTACCATGTCAAAAGAGGCGCTTTCCTACACATAAAATCATGCAGATACTGTTCTCTGCAGAGATACTGGGGCACTATGCATTTATTTTTAAAAAGAGGATGATTGTTACTCACTTCTACTTGTGCTCCGTTGGATCAATGATTGAAGTGTCAGAGACAAACTATAGATGTTTTTTTTTCCTTCTGTTAAGTGTGCATATTCAACGACTCTTAAATATCTAGCCTCATTTCCTCAAGCCCCTTTAAGTTACCTTTGCATGAGTTTGCTCTGAAAATGAATTGGCTATGGTTAAACATTCGGGCTTTCCTGCCAAGACTTTTCACATCTTTGTGTGTGTCGGGATTCAAATGTTTTAAGGATCCTGACTTTGTTATATGGGTCCTACTAAAATAACAGGACTGTGTATTAGGACTACAGAACTTCAGAATTTAGGAGACTAAGTCGAACAACACTGTCGGAAATCGCTGGCCCCACTTCTGGCTAGCTCACAGTGCCTCACCTACACCCCTAACCCTGCTTGGGTGAAACTTGATTGTTGCAACCTGAATCTGACCCTCTGACTCCCAAGGAAGTCATGGAAACAGATCTCCCCCTTTCGTGGTATTACTCATGCATGCTCAGGCAGAACAGAACAAACGAGAGATACGTTCTCAATACATTTATTGAAACCACCTTAGTCTTGCGTAGAGAGAATGAGCTGCCATAATTAGGCGGATGAAACAAAGCAAAGTAATCAGCATTACAAACATGATAAAGAGGATGAACAAACCAAGCATGATAAATGATTTCAATGTATTCCTATATAACTCTAAACTATACTGAGAGCATAGTGGGGATACCCTCTACCTTTGCCCGATCTAAAGGATCGGCCTTAACCCCATACCTGGAAGCTGCGTATGGAGTCAGCTTGTAGTGTGGATGACAGGCCTCATGGAAAGCAGGTAGATTAGGGCTAGCAAAGCTGTCGAATATAGCCCAAAACGGTTGAGGGTGGAATGCCCCTCTGCCACTTCCGGGGTCAGTGCACCACTTATATAATAAGCCACTGTGTTAGAAGCATAGCTCTGATGTAGTGCTATGTCTAGATGTTAGAAGCAGTCTCCTTAATGGGTAATGCAATCACTTGATATAGTATACTGTGTTCCTAGCCTTGAACAGTATGTACTAATTACATGTCTATAAAAGTCTATTGAAACCAAGCAACTTGTACAATATATTCCTAGAATAATAGCATGCAATTGAAGTGTGGAAAATGTCATTGCTGAAAAGCCATGCTAAAAACAGTGCAGCAAAAACATGTAAAATATAAAACGGAGCTAAACGGGGGAACCAATGTGGGGAAAAGAGGGTATCACTGCACCCTCTGCTTGGCCGTGAATAGACAGATTCTGCAGAACCCATGTTATGAACGTAACAAAAGGAATAAGGGTAGGTCGCTCCCCCTGCCGCTGCAGCTCCTCCAAGTTCCCGAGTTCCTGTGTTCCTGAGACCCACCTAACTGTAAGTACCCCCCTCCTCCCAGCCCCTCGCCCTGCCCCGCGCCACTCACCTTCTCTCCTGCTCCTGCTTCTTTTCCTCCTCTCTGTCTCTTCCTCCTCGCTCCCCCTCTGCAATCTTCTTCTGTGTTCTTCTGTTCTTCCCTTCTGTTCTTCTGTTCTTCCCTTCTGTTCTTCTGTGTTCTTCCGGTCTTCTGTGTTCTTCTTCTCTGTTCTTCTCTGTGCTTCTGTGTTCTTCTTCTCGGTTCTTCTGTGTTCTTCTGTGTTCTTCTCTGTTCTTCTCTGTTCTTCTCTGTTCTTCTGTGTTCTTCTCTGTTCTTCTGTGTTCTTCTGTGTTCTTCTGTGTTCTTCTCTGTTCTTCTCTGTTCTTCTGCTCTTCCGATCTTCTGTTCTTCTGTTCTTCGGTCTTCTGCTCTTCCGGTCTTCTGCTCTTCCGGTCTTCTGTTCTTCTGTCTTCTGTTCTCCTGTCTTCTGTTCTCCTGTCTTCGGCTCTTCTACCTCCTCCGTCTTCTTCCCCCGAGCCTGCCCTCCTGCTCCTTCCTCATCCCCCTCCCTCACTCGCCTCCCCCTCTCTCACCCCTAGCTAACCCGTTCGCTATCTACCTCCCTCACTCCTCCTATCTTCCTATCTCTCTAGCTCCCTATCTCACTATCTAACTCCCCCACTCTCCACCTCCTCCTACCTACCTATCTGTCTATCTATCTATTTCCCTATCTATCGACTTCTCTATCTATTTTCTCTATCTATTTCTCTATCTCTCCCCCCCTCCCGCCACCCCCTCTACTACCTATCTCCCTATCCTCTCACTCTACCTCTCTCCCTCACCCACCTCTACAACCCCCCCTCCCCTATCTTCACAACCCTACTCCTATCTCTCTCCCTAATCTCCAAACCTCCTAACACTCACCCTCCTCCACCCTAAACCCCCTCCCCCAGCTCCTCTCACTCTACCTGTCCCCCCCCTCCCTCGCGCTTTCCCGCCGCGACCTCCTGCACGCCCCCGCCCCCCAGCTCCCATTCGCCCCCAGCTGACCCCTCCCCCCCCCTCCTACCTCTTATGGCGGCCGCTGCGCGACTGCGCAGCGGGCGCACGCAGCGGGCACGCCGCTGGCGCGCCGGAGGCGCACCAGAGGCAAGCCCGTCTGCGCCCGTCCGCGCCTGGCCCGCGCCCAGCGCCACGACCCCTGGTCCCCAGCTCCCCCAAGCCCCGCTGATCCGCTACGACCCCACCACCCTCCACGCCCTCAACCCAGGGCGCTCCAAAACCTGCTTCCTAGCTCACCCCAAACGCACCCATGGACCCTTCGCCTGCAACTCCTGCAAACGCATCTTCCACCACGCAACTACCACGACCACAAGCCCACGCGCCATCAACCACCTCAAGTGCATCCTGGTCAACGCTCGTTCCGTCCACAAGCACGCCGTTGAACTTTGGGACCTCCTGGACTCCACAGCCCCGGACGTCGCCTTCATCACGGAGACATGGATGAACGCCTCCTCTGCTCCAGACATCGCTACCGCCATCCCCGAAGGCTACAAGATCTCCAGAAAAGACCGCACCAACCAAGTAGGAGGAGGTGTCGCCATCATCTTCAAAGACTCCATCAGCGTCACCACCTCCACCGAAGACCCCCCCTCGCCGCTGAACACCTGCATTTTCAGATTCGCACCGACCCAAGGACCACCCTCAGAGGATCCCTCGTCTACCGTCCTCCCGGACCTCGCGCCTCTTTCAGCGACGCCATCGCCGACTTCATCTCCCCGCACGCCCTCGCCTCACCGGACTACATCCTCCTAGGCGACCTCAACTTCCATCTGGAACAAAACAACGACCCCAACACCACCACCCTGCTCGACAACCTCGCCAACCTCGGCCTCAAACAACTGGTGAACACCGCCACCCACGTCGCCGGACACACGCTCGACCCTATCTTCTCCGCCAGCAAACACGTCTTCTTCAGCCACACCTCTGCCCTACACTGGACCGACCACAGCTGCGTCCACTTCACATTCCGACGCGAGACCTCCCACCTCCGCACTCAACCCATCCCTCGTCGACAGTGGAACAAGATCCCTGAAGAGCAACTCTTCTCCGCTCTCGCCGCCAACCAACCCACCCTCACCACCGACCCCAACGACGCAGCTCTCAACCTCACAAACTGGATCTCCAACTGCGCTGACAACCTTGCTCCCCTCAAACGCACGCATCGACAGACCAACACCAAAAAACCTCTCTGGTTCTCTGACACCCTCAAAGAATCAAAGAAAACTTGTCGTGCCCTTGAGAAGGCCTGGCGCAAGGACCACACCGCTGACAACATGACCGCCCTCAAGAACGCTACACGCGAACACCACCACCTGATCCGCACTGCCAAAAGGAACTTTTTCACCGACAGACTAGACAAAAACAGCCACAACAGCAGAGAACTCTTCAGCATCGTCAAAGAGTTCTCCAACCCCAGCGCCAGCGCCAACGCCGTCACGCCCTCACAGGATTTGTGCGAATCCCTCGCCACTTTCTTCCATCGCAAGATCAGCGACCTCCACGACAGCTTCGGACACCAGACCCAACCATACACCACTGAACCCGCTTCCCCGGACATCACCCTCAACAACTGGACCCACATCAACACGGAAGAAACCAAATCCATCATGAACTCTATCCACTCCGGCGCCCCTTCGGACCCCTGCCCGCACTTCATCTTTAACAAAGCCGACGACATCATCGCCCCGCACCTCCAGACCGTCATCAACTCTTCTTTTTCTTCTGCTACCTTCCCCGAATGCTGGAAGCACGCTGAAGTCAACGCCCTACTAAAGAAACCTACGGCTGACCCAAGCGACCTGAAAAACTTCCGCCCCATCTCTCTTCTACCTTTCCCAGCCAAGGTAATAGAAAAGACCGTCAACAAACAGCTGACCACCTTCCTGGAAGACAACAACCTGCTCGACCCTTCACAAACCGGATTCCGAACCAACCACAGCACGGAAACCGCCCTCATCTCAGTCACAGACGACATCAGAACCCTGATGGACAACGGTGAAACAGTCGCCCTCATTCTCCTCGACCTCTCGGCTGCCTTTGACACCGTCTGTCACCGCACCCTAATCACCCGCCTACGCTCCACCGGGATCCAAGGCCAGGCCCTGGACTGGATCGCCTCCTTCCTCGCTAACCGCTCCCAAAGAGTTTACCTCCCTCCGTTTCACTCAGAACCCACCAAGATCATCAGCGGCGTACCTCAAGGCTCATCGCTCAGCCCGACACTCTTCAATGTCTACATGAGCCCCCTCGCCGACATCGTACGCAAGCACGACATCATCATCACCTCCTACGCCAACGACACCCAACTTGTACTCTCCCTCACCAAGGACCCCGCCAGCGCCAAGACCAACCTACAAGAGGGTATGAAGGACGTCGCAGATTGGATGAGGCTCAGCCGCCTAAAGCTGAACTCTGAAAAAACGGAAGTCCTCATCCTCGGCAACACCCCGTCCGCCTGGGACGACTCCTGGTGGCCCACGGCCCTCGGCACCGCACCGACCCCCGCAGACCACGCCCGCAACCTCGGCTTCATCTTGGACCCTCTTCTCACCATGACCAAGCAAGTCAACGCCGTGTCCTCCGCCTGCTTCCTCACTCTCCGCATGCTCCGCAAGATCTTCCGCTGGATCCCCGCCGACACCAGAAAAACCGTGACCCACGCCCTTGTCACGAGTCGCCTGGACTACGGCAACACCCTCTACGCCGGGACCACCGCCAAACTCCAAAACCGCCTGCAACGCATCCAAAACGCCTCGGCCCGCCTCATCCTCGACGTACCCCGCAACAGCCACATCTCCGCACACCTGAGACACCTGCATTGGCTCCCAGTCAGCAAAAGGATCACCTTCCGTCTTCTCACCCACGCACACAAAGCCCTCCACAACAAGGGACCGGAATACCTCAACAGACGCCTCAGCTTCTACGTCCCCACCCGCCCCCTCCGCTCCGCTGGCCTCGCACTTGCTGCCGTCCCTCGCACCCGCCGCTCCACGGCGGGTGGGAGATCTTTCTCCTTCCTGGCGGCCAAGACCTGGAACTCCCTCCCCACCAGCCTCAGGACCACCCAGGACCACTCCGCTTTCCGGAGACTCCTAAAGACTTGGCTGTTCGAGCAGCGATAACCCCCCCTTTCCCCCCTAGCGCCTTGAGACCCGCACGGGTGAGTAGCGCGCTTTACAAATGCTAATGATTTGATTTGATTTGAATAAAATGTTCACTTCAACAAGCAAAGTAACAAGCTGAATACAAATTGAACCAATTAGAAATATCAAATCAATCGGAACAAATTACTTAAAAACAAGAGAAATTTTAAAAATGAATAGAAGTTTCCAAAGTGTCATCCATATTGTCAGTATCAATAGTATCAAGAATTTATTCAGCTTCTGTCGACGACAGAGCCGCAAGAGCCTCTGTGACAGTCGAAGGAACAAACATGGTCAAAATCCACAGCCGCCACTCAGGTAGTAGCTTCCTGTGCAGTGCCCACTGGTGATGAGCCAGAAGGAAGGAGTCCTGGAGCTGTAGCATCCATATCCACATAAAATTACTAATAGTAGACATCCTGAAGGAATGGCAGTCCCATGGGACATCACTGAAAATGAACCCTTAACGCGGACATCAGCAGATCTATGTCCATAGATTGTACCAATTGTTTTGCAATACAGATGTTGAGTGCACAGTTGAAAGGGCATCAAAGACAGTGGAACACAGGCTGCACACAGTAAAACCATACTGGCCAAAAGTATAAGACCAGTTGCCATTTTGTTCCTCCAGTAAGGGTACGCCAGAATACTGTATCATGCGTTCATGCCACATCTGGACGTGCGGTAGTTCCATCACCATTTGGCTTCGAGATGGGTCATCCATTGCGGAGCTGCAAAAGTAAAATTACAATATAACCAATTTAGAATAACACAAGTTGTATGCCTCTAAATACACTTGAAAACAAAGAGTGTATAAAAGATGGAATACTCTGAAAACAGTCTGGAAAGTACTGGCACACCCATACCGAAGTTCTTAAAAAAAAAAAAAAAAAAAGTCCAACAACTCAAGTGTTGGACACAATACAGGGATGTGGAATTCCTATCGCCCGACGCCCGGGACATCTTGTTTGGGGTCAAGGGCAACAAGTTTTTATGTTTAGTTTGTCCTTGGGACAAGTAGGCCCAACCCTCTGCAGCACAAACCCTTTGGCTGCCTGTTTACAGAGAGTGGAACTCTCTGCAGTTGAGGTAATGTGTTTCCAAAAGATAATGCTGTTCGAACTTGTATTTATGGTTCATTATTTGAAAACCTTCATTATTAGGGTGAGTGCTGTAAATAAATGTTTTAAGGTCACACTTCACTACTGACGTTGGTTCCAGTACAAAAAAAACAAACGTGTACACATGTTTGAAAAGTTTAGGCTATGAGGCTAAGTATAATGCTCCCAGAATGCTCTCTGATTAGATGCAAATGAAGTGTCATTTAGTAAAATGTTTTGATGCATGCTAGTATTTCCCAAAAATATTTCTAATGGAAAATCAGTGTAACCATTTTCAACACGATTATGGGAAGCATGAAAATAAACAAACACTGACAAAGCCAACTGATCTGACATATTTTTTATAAGTCTTTTAGTTTCATCAGTGCGTGTCTTGTTTTGACATGGCTTTTGTAACACTTTATTGTTGTGGGAGCTACCAGGCCCTCAACATTGTAACAAACACTGGCAAAAAAAAACCAAAAAGTTTTTGAACTCTAAAAGCACACGTTGCCACCAGTGGCATAACAAAGGCCCCGCAGCCGCCTTCCAGGGGCCCATTCAGCACAGCACCTGTCCTGAGTGAGTCTGGAGAGGGGGCTCCTCCATGTTCTTTGCAAAGGGGCACCCTCCAGTTTCGTTACGTCACTGATTGCCACTGTAGTTCCTGACAATATGCTCATTGTGGAACAGAAGAATGCGATCACTCACAGTAAAGCCAGCCGAAAGAGAGAGAAATAGAAGTTTAATAAAAACAAAATGTCTTTGTTAACACCAGACCTAATTAGGGACCAAGACCCACATGTAGGTAGCTTTTTGCATGTCGCAAACAGTGACTTTCGCTGTTTGCGACGTGCAAAAAGCACATTGCTATGCACAAACCCAGTTTTGCGATTCGGTAACCTGGTTACCGAATCGCAAAACGGGTTTGCGACTCACAATTAGGAAGGGGTGTTCCCTTCCTAATTGCGACTTGCAGTGCAATGTAGGATTGTTTCGCGAACGCGGGCGCAAACTAATCGCAGTTTGCACCCATTTCAAATGGGTGCTAACACTTTCACAAAAGGGAAGGGGTCCCCCTGGAACCCCTTCCCCATTGTGAATGTCACTGTAAAAAAAAATTCAGAGCAGGCAGTGGTCCTGCGGGCCACTGCCTGCTCTGAAAAAATTAAACGAAAACGTTTCATTTTTCGTTTTTGTAATGCATCTCGTTTTCCTTTAAGGAAAACGGGCTACGTTACAAAAAAAAACGGCTTTATTGAAAAGCAGTCACAGACATGGTGGTCTGCTGTCTCCAGCAGGCCACCATCCCTGTGAGGCCGCCATTCGCAAGGGGGTCGCAAATTGCGACCCACCTCATGATTATTCCTGAGGTGTGCATTTGCGAAGCCCTTGCGAATCACAGATGGTGTCAGGGACACCATCCTACATTCGGATTTGCGACTCGCAATTTGCGGGTCGCAAATCTGAACCTACCTACATGTGGCCCCAAATTCTTAAAGAAAGTCACAAAAGTGCACCCATGGTATATGTCGTACCCCTATAAAATATTTGTGAAATGTATTTTAGCATGGGTAAATATGCATGTGTAGATTTGCTCATGTGAATATCTATTGAGCATTTGCAAGTTCATTTTCCCTCCATCCACTTTCTTCCCAACCCTGGAAGAAGTTCTAATTCTGCCATTGTCAGGAGTAAATGTCCAACCTTTCTTATTATGGGAAAATATTAGAGAGAAGCTGGTGAAAATCTTTGAAACATGCAGGTTAGTAGGTTTGCAGACTCAAAGGCATTCCAGCCCTGAAACTATTGCTCACTGCTTCCTCCAGCCCCAGTATGCAGATCTGCAGAAAGGTGGAAAAATAAGGAAATTGCTACAGTAGGGATTGAAACTGCAAGTATTTAAGCCCTACTATGGTAGTAGCCCTGACATAATCAGAGAGGCTATTATTAGAGCTCTTACATAATGAGATTGCTGCCATAATTTGGCGCCACACTACATGGCACCAAAGGGACAAGTAGATCTTTTTACAGGACAAGTAGATTTGAGAAGCAACCTGTCCCGTGGACAAGTAGATATTTTAATAAATTCCACACCCCTGCAATAAAAATGCGACTCGCAACTTCACCAAAGCATTGTGGAAAGTTGGGATTTAACAGCGTTTGTATTTCGGAGGGCTAACTTGCAATTCCAAAGTTTCACGGATGTGAGGGCCCCGTTTTTCTGAAACACTAGAGCCTTCAGCTGGCTCAGTTTATCTAAATTAACAATAAAGGCAGTAATGGAAGGCCAGGACTATACCTGTACCCTTGGGGGAGTCGGCAAAAACCGTTCTGAGAGCTGAGCACAGAAAAAGTATTTAAATCTCTGCTTTCATGCTCCATGGCAGAAGAACGCGTTAGAAATATCCAGGGTTGTTTTTTTTTTTTTTTTTTACGTACAATGTTGCTCATTAAAGCCGTAAAGTGTGAATTTTGTAATGCAAATGTGCATGTTTACATGTCTATAATCGAGACTATTCTATAGGAATGATCCAGCTTAGCTACTGGAAATAAAGAGTTGTTCATGGGAGATACACCGGTTCAATTACTCCCTGGTACTCAAGTTGTGAGAGAATGTCCCGCCCAGAGCTTTTGCTTTGTGTTTTATTGGATATTGAGATTGCAGTTGCGGGCTGGACCTTATGGGTATTACATGATAAGGCAATTACTTATTCAAGCCCACATGGCTGCAGTATAATTCAGGGGCTTGTGCGAGGGCCCATTCTGCAGCGTAGGCTTGTTTAACTTCTTCAGAAACTAGGTCTGAGAATGATGGTAACATTACATCTTCCTCTTGTAGGAGAGTTCCAACAAAGTCCGGAGGCCAAACCTTTCCGTCCAAGAGAATGTCTTAACTAAGTGTTGGTGTTTCCCAGCAAGTTATTTTGTGCTTTTATGTCCCCCTCAATATGTATATTCAATGTATACTCTCTTTCTTGCGGGGCAACCCGCCAATCTGGGGTTTTGACTTCTATGTAGTCGTTAGTTGCTTTCGCATCCAGAAACTCTTGAAGAATCTGGCAAACTATTGTGACCTCTGATGCGCTCTATAGCAGAGTCCATGCCCTGTTCTGAATTAATGTTCTCAGTGTGTGTGGCATATTTTGCTGAAATTCTCACAACCTTCTTGTTTTTAAATTGAGGTTTTTGTTGTGGAAGTTTGTCTTCCTGTTGCGTGGGATGCTTTTTCGGTTTAACGTAATCTTCCTGTCTCTGCTCTGACCACCACGTCCTCCAAGACCTTTTGTCCAATAAATCATGAAAGGAACAAGAAGGGTGTGTATCGGTGTACTGATAACTGCCAACTTGTTTCAAAGTATCATGGTTTCTCAGAGCTCTTCAGTTGCAGAGATTCTCCCAGTGATTGTTTTCTCTTTATTGTTTCTTTGTTTATCCCAGCATTTTTAGAAGACTCTGGTGCTTGCTTGGTATGGTCCTTTACATGTACTACCTTTAAACTGTGGCTTATTTGGTCTGGCTCCTAAATTATCACGACCTATAGATGTATAGGTTGCAGCACTACTTTTTGGTAACTCGCGCTACATATCTATTAATGGAACCTGCGCAAGGCATTGGCAAACCACCAGTGCTGCTGCTTCCCCTTTAATATTTCCTAAAATTGAGGATACTGTGGCGAAGTTGCTAATTAGTTTAATTCCTAAATCGAGGGCAGGGGCAGGCCTGTATTCATTTTAAATCTGTTTTAACACATCAGATAAAACAGCAAGTGAAGGTGTACCATGAGTTATGGTATACATTGCAGAAAAGACTGTACCCCATGTGGCACAATCCTCAATAGAGGTTACCATCCCAAGTGGCAAGCACATTGTGTGAATGCTATGTTTATCTTGAGGTCCCGCATGGAGAAACACTGCTTAAAGCTGGTGTGTTTTTTTTAGCAAACTAGAGCGGAAATTTCCTCCCATCTGGTGGGAACTTTACCTACAATAGTATCATTGTTATGGTTTAATACCAGGCATAGCCAATTGTGGTTGGATACCTTGAGTAGCCCTTGCTGGGGCAGATGTTACTGTACTCATAACAAACTGTGTTAAGCATCTTTATAATCTAATTAGATTATTATATAAAGGGCACAAATCAGCCACAGGTAAATTCTGTGTGTTGGGATACATGTGTAGCCCGCTAGGGCTGGCCATATGGCCCCATCGTTACTGAGGGGACCCAGTCTGATGTTTAATAGAACTTGTGGTCGGGTGCCCTGGAACTAATTTTGTTGTTCCTGAAATGTTAATGGTATTTCCAAATCGTGATATTGGCTGTTTTTGCCTGGTATGTTGGCCCCTGTATATGTATGAAATAATATGTTTGTGTTAGCATCGACTGCAGAAAAAGTGCCCATGAGTAAAATACTTCAGTTTTATACGCATTCTGTGCCTCAACCACAAAAATAACACCTACACCCCCTTTGGGTAGCCCATGCATGTTTAAATGTGCGGTAACAGCATGTCTGCAATTGGAAGGAATATTAGTTAAAACCGCCATTTTAGTATCTGGAATTCAGGAAGGGAAGTGCTAAGTGGGTATCGTTTTAAAGGTTCAAGCTTCAGTAACCTACAGACAAATATAGGTGCTTTCTATAGTGCTGGGGAGATCATCATCCCTAACACCACAGACATATCCATGTTAAGGTGAATAGGGAATCTTGGACACAAAAGAGAAAACTTATTAGGAGACCCATTAAATGAGTACCTGACCTATGTACTTTGGTGGTGCCATGTTATGCGGTTCCTCCTAAAATAAGAGGACTGCGTATTAGTATGACAGATCTTCAGAATGTAGGAGGCTAAGACTGTCTACACTATCAGAAACGGCTGGCCCTATTCCTAGCTAGCTTACAATGCCTCACCTACACCCATAACACTGCCGGGGTGAAAGGTGATTTTCGCAACCTGAACATGATACTCTGACTCCCATGGAAGTCGTGGAACAGAGCTCTCCCTTTCGTGGTATTACTCATGCCTGCCAAGGTAGAACACAAAAGAGATACGAGATAAGTTTTCAATACATTTATTGAAACAATCATAGTGAGAATGAGCTACCATAATTAGGCGGATTAAACAAAGCAAAATAATCCGCATTATGAGCATGGTGAAGAGGATGAACAAACCAACCATGCTAAATGATTTCTATATGTTCCTACATAATCCTAAAACTATACGGAGTGTGTCGCGTAGGTTCTCATTATGCTAATAAGGCTACTGGATTCGGGAGACAGGGTGGCATGGATGGTGGGTACTAAGTAGGATTCCGCACCACATGAGGCATGTCAGACTAATCCGGGTTCTCCGGCTAAGTAGCAGTGCCTCATCTCTGGCCGAGATGATTGTGGGAACCGGGCGCATAACAAGAAAGACTCCTCAGGGGAATCGTGGTCGATCAGATCCCATTCCTTTCTCTCAGTTACTGAAAATCTCATATAGGCAAAGAGAACAAAGGCAGAATATAGTTCAATAAGGATTTATTGAAGTAACTGCATCTTAGATAAAAAGGCATGTATTGCAATAACTAGGATGATAAAACCCAATAAATGCAAGCAAGTGACTAACAGAATAAAACACAAGAACACACCTACCATAATGTCACTAGGAGTGATAGATATATATATTTCGCCTACCTACTCCATGTTTGAGCACAGCGTAATGAGCCTAATCTGCCCTATGAGTTTCCCCGCTGGGGGTATATCCTCCCTCATACCTGCAGGAAGAAGCCTGTAGTCTAGAGAGGCACCATCCCCATGTGGATCAGGGGTCCGGCCATCTAAATAAGTAGTGCATCTGGCTGGGATCTTCCTCTAATGTGTCTGGGTCAAAGGGGTGTTTTTACAGTAAAACAGCTGACATTCTAAGAAATGGCCCCCACATGTGTGTGTGTTTTTCTGTGAATGTTGGAGACGCAGCATAGCACGTTTGTTGGCAACCCTATCTGACTGTAGTCTTGGAGAAAGCACAAAGTGAAATAAATGTCCTACTAAAATGGGATGCTTTCCTAGGCGAAAGTACAATGCGATAAAGAAAATAAAACAGCACCATAAATGTGGCTATTACTAGGAAAATAAAGAAATGCTAAATAACGTGTAACTGGATTAAAGTCCACAGCGGCAGGTCTAGTTAGCTAAAAACAATGTGTCTAAAACATGGTTAAATAGCTATACAACACCCGCCCCGTGCCGGTCAAAGGTGGTTTAAAAGCACAAGGTAAAATATTCTAATAAAACTGTTACACTAAAACATATATGTCAGCAGTGACAAGTTAAGAGACACAGAGGCAGTGAAAGGACAATTTGAACACATTTAGAAAAACACAAATTCAATAGTCAGTGTTGCTTTGGAAATCGCCAATTACATCTGGGACAATTGAAACCAAGAGACGTTCCACTTTGGCAGGTGGTAAAAGATCCAGATCATATCCAAGGAAAACCACAGAGCACTCGTGTTCCAAAGCCTGAGCTCCAGCCGAGGCAGCAGCATTACGTGCCATGCCCACCATAAAGTTAAGAGTCGCGGAATCCACAAAGGGCAACTCCTAAACGGCTTCCTGTAGCAAACACACCCTCAACGCGCATCTCTGATAATGAGCCCTCATCGAGAACATCAACAGATCAGTGTCTAATGTAAGTAAGCGCTGCGTAGAACGACAGACTTTCAGTGCACATTCAAAGAGGCACCAGAGGCATCTAAACATGGGCTGCACACAATCCAAAACCGGTCAGAACGACAAAGACCAGTCACACTCCAGGTATCCCAGGACTGGTGCTCCGAAATACTGCATTATGTATTCACAACACAGTTGTGCTGGTAGTAGCGCTTTCAGCCCTTTTTGCTGTGAAGGGACAGCGACTGCGCAGGAGAAGTAGCAACAGCTAAATGCCACCTATTTTAGCCAAAGTAATCGGAAATCCCCCGAAATCTTCAAAAATATTGAATGTATGGCTGATGGTATTAAGCGGAATATAGAAGAGAAGGTGTGAACAAAACCAGAATCAACAGCCTTAAAAAAAAGTGGGCGATTCCAGTAGGACTGGATGCATTAAATATTCGTCTCACGAGTTCATCAGTGTGTTTGTACTCAAAAGGGACTGAATCTCTGCCGATGACCTTTAAACCTTAAGCACATAGGTGTGGTGTGCAGATGTAAGTGCCCCATGTTTTTGAAACAATAAAGCCTTTAGTCTGCTCAACTTGTCAAAATTAACATCAGAAGTAGCAATATGAGGCCAAATGTCTGTTACTCCTTGAAGCTGCGTATGAAGAAAAAGGACATTCCAGCAGCACTTAACAATTTGGTAGACCGAAACGACATAAGCTATTCCAGTTTGCATTCCACAACAGCTCTCACTGTTAAGGAGCACATAGCTGCCATTTGAGAGCACCACAATGCAGGTCTAATCAAGGGGACTGGGACTCCCTTCAGATAACAAGCCAAATTTGCCTTGGAGGCATTACATGCCCTGTGCAAGGACAGCTGTTTACAAAGCATCGAATGGCTCACAGAAGTCTCACATTCCAGACCTCTTTCATGCCATTGAAACATTTGTATGCGAAAAGAAGCTCCCACACCTCGTGTATGGATCCATCTCACAGTCTTTCTTATCCTTCCACTGGATGTGTTTCAAACAGGATGCAAATTGAAGTGTAGAAATGGGCAGATTTTTAACCCGATGTATTAGCCATTCAGCAGATGGTATTTCAACCACAGTAAAAGGCAACTTTTCTAACTTAACAATATTCATCATGACACCTGTTGCTCTTTCTTCTTGTTGTTGTCTCGTTGAATTAAATGTTGAAAAAATCTCCCTTGCATTTACGTGTTGCCAGGGAACGCAACCTGCTTTCAATGTTTGTAGTGTCCAACCTAACTGCGTAATGGATCTTAGCTGACTTGGTCATGTTGCAAAAATGATACATCACTCTGTACTATATCTATTGCAGATGATAAAATGTTATTCAAGGTGTATATTCGGTCGGGCAAGGTGTTAATCCCATTATTTGCAACGGTTAATGCTTTCTGCAATTTGTTTCTGAACTATTTGCCTTAACCGGGCAGCCTCTTCTTGTTGGAAAAGCTTCCATATTTTCTTATATGCAGCATATAGGAAGCTTTTTCTGCGTTTTTCTTCTGGGGCCTAATTGGAAATCCTGTAGATATGTGTTATTTGACATGAGGCTTAGATGTTCTTTTACAGCACCCAGCGAGGAACCCTTCAACCATTGCTAGCATAGTTTCCCTACACTGTATGTTGTCACTATAACCGAGTGTTCCGAGGACATATAGCGAGGGTCCGGCCTATTCGTTCTAAACCCTCCCACCCCCGAAGAGTTAACAAAACACATATGGCAACCATTGGTGTCTACAGACAACAATAACCACCCACCAGGACGCAAAACTGATGTGTTACATGTACCATTCTGGACCCATTCATTGAGCTGATCTTCAGACGCATTTGTATACTTTTGCCATTTGTAAAATTTAGCAGGGGCGGGAATACTTGGCACATTCAATTCTTTAATGTTTGCTAAACCTAAACAACTTGTTTGCTGCACTGTTTCATTTAAAAATGTAATCTGAACAGAAATCATGCGTGCTCTAAGTAAAGCTTCTGTTCCTCTTATTTGCCAATTTTTTGTTCCCCACTCACTTTCGAAGTCAATCGACTTCGACCAGTACTCATAGCCTTCTATAGCCAATCAGAAAACACAGGAATCTGAGTAAATCAATTTTGTATCAGTCAATAAAACATGTTGAATTTCCATTTCTGGCAATTTAAAATAATATTGACTCAGCATTCTTAACATTGTGCCCAGAAAAATATGCACATTTTTCAGTGTACGTTTTTGAACTGCCTACTGGTGGAGTCGGGCAGTGTTCCCATTTTATATATTTAAAAATAGTCTTTGGGGTAGCTGCTCTGTGAATGAAATGATATCCATAATAATTATAACAGAACATATCTCCATAATATCCTTTAAACTGGTACACATCTTAATTTTCAAATATGGCATAATGCTGCAGATCAGACATCATAGCATCAACAATTTTCACATCCCAATCATCATAAACTACTTCAGGTGTGATTACATAATTCATAGAAAGTTTGAATACATATGTTATTTGAATGACCTCAGTAGGCCCATATATATCAAATAATAATAATACTTTATCTCAAACAATCCCATTAGGAATTTGTATGGCTGTAATGTTCACTAGGGAAAGACAAGTTTCTGCAAATTTTGTGTGATGAAAAATGTGGTTATAGGACCTCATCCACCAGTTCAATTGTAGAGCTTTCAGGAAGAAAATGACCATGCATAAGAAAAAAGAAAACAATAACAAACCCAATCCAAAGGAGAAAGGCAAGTATAGTCAATAAGAGCCATAGATAATAACATGGACCAATTAAATAGTTAATTTTGAGCCAATGTATCAGCTTACATGCTCTTGACAGTTCTGTTGCAGTAGAGGCAAATGAGTCCGTGAAAGTGTCATTAACGTTGACAAAATAACCAAAATCAGTTTGTGCAAAAACTGCAGCTGTGTTTTGAAGAGAACTTGCAGAAGACTCCCTTTGTGGTTCATAGTAGACTATGCCATCCGTTTGTGTAGGATTTGTAAAACATTGCTCATTATCATCATTAATAATTGTAGAAGTAGTTGTTAGTAGAACCAATGAAAGCTCATTTTTCATCCTCCTCAAGCTCAGAGAGGCGTCAAAGTTTCTGTTGAAGACTTGTAGGGGGGACATCCTGGTCTGAAGTGGGAGGGATTCGGGAACTACCCAGGAGTCTTCTAGGTCTGCTGTGCAGGATCGGCCACATGGTGTAACTGGACATTGTCGATGGACACAAAGCAATTTTCTTTATAGCCAGGCAGCAGTGGTAGAATCACAGTTCTGGCTCTGTATTCCCAGGACTGGAACCGATGCACTATAAGAAGGAACAAACTCCTTTTTCACAGCAATCTTTTCATGCACTAGATCCCCAAGTTTAGGAATCCAGCCGGTAAATGTTACTGGTGCCTCCCTAATTCCAGAGGAGGCAGCATTGGCAGATGCGTTGTCATCACGGAACTGTTGTAAGTCCTGCAAGACAGTGACGCATTCATTTATGTCAAAGGGTATATCTGCCACCTCCATGCCAGCACCATCAAGATCTGGAACATATGTTCAAAAGAGGCATTCGTATAATGTACCCCCACCTCCCTGGGACCCTCTGGACATATTGTTAAGTGCTCTCTGGGCTCCATATAGGTGTATAAGCCAACTACGACCCATGCTTAATACTCTAGCTGTTCAGTATTGTTTTAAATCTTGGTTTCGTTGCTCTACTACACTATTTTCCTAGGGATGAAATGGAGATGAGTAATGCAGTTGGACCCCTAATGAAGCCATTGTGTCCCTGTAAGCCCTTAAGGCAAAAACAGGGCCCCGGTCTGAGTGGAAAGCCGCAACAGCATATGTGTCAATACAGGCTTTCAAATCTTTAGTAACAGTTCGAGCGTCAGCCGAGCATTGTGGCCAAACCCATGGAAATCTGAAGCATGAGTCAACAGCGACTAGGATGTATTTGTATGCACTATCTGGGGGTCAAGGGACCACAGTGGTCCAGGTACACACATTGTAAAGGTTTGTTAGAAATTACGAAGGGTGTCTGCGGTGGGTGTTTCACAGTGGACCCTTTTATTTGCTGGCAGATGCCACACCAAAGGACATACTGCTTGGTCTGTTTGTAGAGAACTGAGCACCAATAGCGTGATTGTAATATTGAAATTGTAACTGCCACACCAACATGAGCAAAAGCAACTCCCTCATGTGCTGCTTTTATTAATTCAGGTCTTAGGTCTTCATTGGGAATTACTCGAACTCCCACACCTGGTATTGTTACTTGTGCATCAAACATGCCTGCCATCCGGTAGGCATATTTAGCAGGATACGCTTTAGGCAAAGGCGTCCCGTCAGCCGAAGCTTTCACGGCTGCCAATGTTTCATCATCAACTTTCAGCATAGAACGATTTACTGCAGCAACAGAAGCCAGGGATACTGCTGATTTGGCTGCTTCGTCAACCAGAGTGTTGCCTTCAACATGTATTCCAATACGCTGATGTCCTAGTGAATGCACAACATGGAAATTAGGTAGGTATTTTTCAGCTCCTCTACTTTTTCTCACAGTCGTCTGTGTTTAACGGTATTGCCTTTTGAATCTCTGAACCCATTTTTGCGCCAGTAATGCAGATATTCATTGAAGGACTGGACACAATAGTACGAATTACAGACAATTAATGTCATCTGCTCTGGATCCGTATGTTCCAGTGCCATCACCAGAGCCTTGAGCTCTGCAAATTGTGCAGTGCAATCTCCTAGACTCTGCATGTAAGTATTTTTTGGATGGAACTTGCCATCCTTCCTGCAACCACTCACGACTGCGCAAGCAGTGGAGTATTTATGTTTGGTTCCCATTGCTGGTTGGGCTGAACCATTAGTGTACACAATTCTATGATATTGTTCAATAGACAGTGTATTTGCTGGAACTGGATACTCAAGTTCATATTGTAAGAATTCTTGAGTCTGTAATTTGAAATCAAAAACATAATCAACATCAGTGGCTGTTAGAGATGTTGCCCATTGGCTCCAATGTGGATTTAATGCTTTAGCGTTTGGAACGCTCGCTTTGGTAACCGCCTCAAGGGCTGGAATTGGCGATACGACAATAATGCGCTTCCCCTGGGCAAGAGGTCTCTCTTAAAGGACTGCCATCTGGACAGCAGCGAGGATTTTCTCAGTGGGAGCAAAGCGTTGTGGAGTGTAAGTGTGATTTATATGCAACTGGGGCAGTCTCACCCTCATTGAATGTCATATAGGTGAAACCAATGGCACCAGCAATTACTCTGATGACCACATGTTTTTTATTGTCCCTTGTATGCAAGTGTTTTGCTTCAAGCATGTCTTTTTGCAAAGTTTTTATAATGCATGTGTGTTTGTCCAGAATATACTAGTAAAATCAGGACATATTAAGTCATACAAAGGTTTAATGCGTTGTGCATAATCTGGAATATATGTTATGCCAAAATTTAAAAAGCCGAACACTGACTGTAGCTTTTTTATTGTGTTTGGAAGTTGTGGTTGCGTGCATTTTTCTATAAATTGGGGCGCCAGGCTCCTGCCTTCATCTGACAGTTCGTATCCTAGAAACAGGACACTAAGGAAGGCTATTTTCTTTTTTTTTAAAGTTGAATTTGTAGCCGATTTTGGCAAATCCTACAACAATATGGGGTTACCAGTCTTCGATGTTGCATAAGGTCGTTGTCTGTGAGATAAATGTCATCCACATATGACAACACCTCAGGGTCAATATTGTGTAGAATAGATGTTACACGAGCTGATTACAGTCCTGGGCTATTCTTGTACTCCTGTGGGAGCAGGCAGAATTTTTCTGAGAGCTAAGGTTGCTAAAACTTGTTAAGTCCCTACTTTCAGGCGCTATGTTTTGGCAGAAAAACCAGTTGGATATATCTAGGATCATCTTGTATTTTTTGTGCACTATATTGTTCATAAGTGCTGTGCTGTCTTTTGTATGGCAAATGTTTTTGTGTGACTGTTTAATTGTCTGTAGTCTAAGACTATTCTGTATGAGTGATCTGGTTTAGTGACTGAAAATAATCGATTATTCATGGATGAGACCGAGGTTTCAATGACACCCTGGTACTCCAGTTGGTTGAGGATTTCCCTCACATGTGCTTTTGCATCATATTTTATTGGGTATTGAGGTTGAGGTTGAGGTTGGGGTTGGGATTTTATTGGGATTCCATGGTAGAATGAATCTTTATCCCACGCTACATGGTTGCGATATAATGCAGGTGCCTGCGCCATTGCCCAATCAATGGCATGCAATTCAACAAGCTTTCCCGGAACAAAGGCCGAGAAGGATTTTTCAAATACATCCTCTCCATAAGGGAGATCGCGGATGAATTCTGGCCGCCAGTCTTTTTCAGCCAGCAAGATATCCCAAATAGAAACAATGCAATCCCAAAAAATTGCATCTATCCTACTTCAATGTCTCCTTCCAACTGAATAGTTATTTTGTACACCGTATTGAGTGTGGAGACACTCATGCCCGCAGTCTCCACTTGTAAAAAGTCATCAGTTGCTTTCACCTCCAGATGCTCTTAAAGATCCTAGCAAACTATTGTGACCTCTGCTGCAGTGTCAATCAGTGCCAGTGCCCACTTCCTGTTTTTCAGTAAAACCCTTTTCTTGAGTGGCATGTCGGATTGTAACTGCTGCTACTTTTTGCTTTTTAAATTGAAGGTTTTTGTTGGGGAAGTTTCTCTTCTTTTTTTTAACTGAAACTTCAGATGAGCGTTGCGAGTCCTTTCTCGGTTTGACATACTCAGTTCACTGCTCTGACCACCCACCACTCTCACTGCGTTTTTCAAGTGAGCCCTGAAAGGAGCGAGATTGGCGTGTATCAGTATGTTGATATCTGTTAGGTGTTTTTATATTATCCCTATTTCCAAGGTTATACCTGTTTTTGTGGGGTCTCTGCGTGCAGAGGTTCCCCCCTTTCTTTTTTTTTGTTTTTTTTTTGTCCTACCATTTTTTTGGAACCTTCAGGCGCTGCTTGGTAGTTTATTTATTAGATCTGCCTTGAAAGTGTGGTTTAATCAGTCTCACCCCCAGACTGTCTCGACCAATACTAGAATATGTTTCTGCAATAATCTTTCGTAGCTCACGTTCTTGATCCTGTGCGGGAACGTCTCAGAGCCTCATGCGCACTGCTAGTGCAACTGCTTCCCCTTTAAAGTTACTTATTGAAGACACTGTGGCAAAATTACCTATTAATTGCATCCCCTAATCCAGGGCCGGGGCAGCCCCGTATTCATCTTGAATTTGTTTTAACACCTCCGGAAGATTGGCAAATGTTGGTGTATCGTGTGTGGTAGTGCAGAGCGTGGCAAATACCTTGCCCCATGTATTACAGTTATCAACTGTGGGAACCATCCCGAATGGCAAGCAAATAGTGAGAATTATGTTTATCATGAGGCCCCGTATGGGGAAAAACTGTTTCCAGCGCATTTATTTTTTGAGCTAACCAAAACGGAATTGCCTCCCGCTTGGTGAGTACCTTACCCATGATAGAATGTACAGTCACAGGGTTAATGCCTGCCATAACTGCATGTTGTTGCACTGGGGCAACACGTGTTGGGTTAGTATTTAATGTTTGCATAACAAACTGTACTAATAGTCTGCATATCGTTGTGAGCTCTATGTAAAGGTGGCGAACCTCAGCTACTGCTGAGGTTGCTGCATCAGGGTGTGGTGTATATGTGGCAAATAAATGCACTGTTAAATAGAAGGGGAAGTTAAAGTGTTACAATCACAGTAGGCCATAACGTGATATTTGCTGGTTATGCTATGGGGGGGGGGTTCGGGGGCAAAATTGTATAGTAAGGTCTAAGTTTTGTAAAGCTGTATACCTAGGAAAAGTTTTGTGAGGCCCACCTGTTTCTATAAAGCTGCCTTTTGTGCCCTAAAGTAGAGATATGAACAAAATGGCAGCAGTAGCGGTAGTTACCAGCCCCAGAAGAAATATGACATCCGGATAAATCTGTTGTGTCTGTTTACTGCCTTCCACTGATTTTATCTGGTCAAAGTAGCCGAAACCTTAAGGTGAAGATCCAGAGTAAGATGATAAATTATCAGAGGAACAGGACACAGAATTACCAATTCCCACAGTAATTCCTCATGTACCAGGGAGTCTTAAGCATTGAAATAGGAATCCCTGTAATTTGCGCACTCCCGGATGTAACTTGACCCCAGCATCGTTACTAAATGGGAGACTCGTAGGAAGTAAGGTCTGTTAGGTTTCCAATTGCTTAGATAAGGCTTCATATATCTGATGAGATGCGCAACATATTCGGGGGATTGTTAGCACGGTGCTGTCTATGTGCCATGAGCAAGTGCTCTTCCTGTCCCGGTGATAGGGAGCAATAAGCAGGTCATGGGGTAAAATCGATGGGCCTGTCAGGGCTTCTTTGATCTAAAAATGTAGTTATCCTTTCCTCTTGCGGTATGTAATGCAGTTGCAGCACAAGTGCATAAACAGAGCTGCTGCGCAGTGTCCTACTGCGCAGAACAATGCGTAGATTAGGTGAGGTTTGGTCCTTCTTCGTGATTAATAACAATATGTATGTGTGTTTATATATTTTATATATTTACAAGTTGTGGCTCCGTTATAAACAAAAAAAATAGTTTTTCAATGAAACTCGGACCTAAATATAACTACACTTGCTATTTTCAACTGTAGATATCTGTGAGTATATTACATATGTAGATGCACTGTGTGAAATAGGCTATTTATTAGCATTGTTGAGTGTGGAGAAGGGGGTATGAATTACGATAGGTGAAGCCTTGTGCAAAGTCGGGGAGGTAGTAAATTAACTCGATGTTAAGGTAACTGATTGGCCGTGGTTCTAGCCATCCCAGGGAATTCATGGAGAAAGGCTGTTTGTGTCAGTGCTTTCTGTTCATTTGCTGTTAATGCATGGTCCAGCTTTGGGATCTACGGCCCTTTTCCTTTAACTGTAACACAAAGCTCCTGCTTACATCTGAATTTCCTATTGTGACCAGACATGTGCCTGTCCCGCTGTGCAAATACCATTGTATTGCTGTACTACAAAAGTTAATAAAGATATATGGGGGAAAAAAGTCTGTTTGCATAAGACAAACGACAGAGTAGGAGACTAGTGGGGTTTATGCAAAACATCTGCCACAAATTGTCTGATGTTCTGTCTGCCCTGTTTAGATGGTGTCTATATAGGAATAATTCTAAATAGGGCAGTCTTGACATCCGCTGAAAACCTCTTTAAGGTGTATACATAAGTGCTTTAAACATCTGATGGGGTTTGCATGTCACTAAAGCATTCGTCTTGATATGTATGGCTGTTTGTTTATTATGGTGATAAGACATTTTCTGTTTTGCTGTCCCTTGGTTTTTCATAGATTACAATATTGTATTTACTGTTTCAGTGTGTATCTAGTGCCTACTACCTGTGTCAGCCACTAAAGTGCATACAATTTAACAGGTTTCTTATGCAAATGTGTCCAGTTACTTTGGGGGATGGTAATGTGTATTGACAGGTTAATCCCAATGTTAGAATCATTGTCATGAATGTCCTTCCTGGACAAATAGGCTGCTACCCAAGGGTACCGAGCGTTAGATATCAGTGACAAAAAAAGAGATGGTGGTTATTCATGTTATTCCAGTTTAGTGGCCTGCAATTTAAAAAGGGTTCACATGCTAGTTTGAGCAGTTAGTGTTATTCATATACGCATTATACATCTGATAATTGTTTTTTGTCACTTAAGCAGTAGCATTATCTAGTTGATCAAATACACCCACTGCCAATAGTTTTCAAACTGGGCTGTTTGAGAGGTAGGTCAGACGTCTCTGATGTATTCAAGTAAGGAAAAGCCATGACTTCACCGTCCCCCTGAATTCTAAATGGTTGTCAGTGTCCTTTAGTTTTGGCAGAAGCAAGTTCCATATCTGACACCTTGGGTGAGAAATATGAACCACCAATATTTTTCCTTTGTACTGTGTGTAACAAATTGTGGTGCTAAACTGGAATGGAGTGTTTTTGGGAATATCTCTTCAGTATAATTTGCAGGAATGCAGGTCCCTGACCATACATTGCTTTTTGTGTGATGCTGACATTTGTAACTGTAGATCTTCTAGCAACCAGGAGCCAGTGAAGAGCCTTCAGTATGGGAGAGATGCGGCTTCCAGGATTTATTCCATAACAATCTGAATGCTTTAGAGGGATTTCCTAAATGAAATTGATACTACATGGTATAAGTCATTTGCATAATCCTTGTGAAATGAGAAATGTAGTTCTCTAGACTTTCTAAGAGAATCAAAGATGTGGTGAAATAAGTCATAGAATTTTCATGGTATGGAATGTCAATTTCCTTGATTTACCTGTAGTATCATAGGTAAGACTCACTTCATTATAATACTTATATTTGTTTACATCCTTTGAGTTTGTTACTGTGTTATCAATTCCCCTTTAGCCATGTTTAATGGGTCATGGGGTTTTCAGGCTACAGATCCTAGTGCATTTGAGTGATTGAGTAGACAGCCACCTAATTTTGAAGTTTCAAAATACCAAGCTCCTTCTGTTTCTCAAGTCTAAGGATATTGTGGGTATTATGTGCTTCTTATTATAACATCAGCGTTGAATTATTCCTACGGTGCAAGTTTCTTTCAGTCAAGAAGAATTAAGGCTACTGCTCCTTTCTAATTACTGTATTTGTCAGGATATCCCAGATCGAGTTAATGTGGATTCATGTGCTCTCAAACTGCAGTGCAGTGGTTTGAATTAACGCTGTATATGCTTCTTTGATATCCCAATAACAATAAACCGGGTCTGCCAAATAACCCCTAAGAACGAGGATAATATCAATGTATCAAATAGTGGATTCACTTGGGAAAATAAGAACAAGAGAAACAGAAGAAGTAAGCCAAAATGTGATAACTTTCCTTCCCAAATAACTAAATGCACGCAGCAGTAGGTTAAAGAGGAAGATTTAAATGCCAAAATCAAAATTAAATACACACATCAACATTATGTGAATTACAATGATGAAATCAAAAGAAAATATATAACCAAGCACATGAAAAAACAAATCAAGGATTTCAGGTGCAATTAAACATAACGTGGAATTCAAAAACAATAGGCTGCAGTTAAAGAACAATAAATGTGAATAACAAATAATACATTGAAAATATTCAATTAAAACAAGAATAATTCCAGCAAATGATGCAGTTGATATTATAAATAATAGGCCGACGTTTCAGCCCTAATGGTAAAACTGACCAGTGCCATTATCAGGACAGTTTGTCAAAACGACGTTAAGACGAAAGCAACCTACTAAAGACAGAGACAGAATTAAGAATCACCACAAGTGTGAATAGGTGGGAAAAGTGTGACAACCACTATCACACCCATCAAAAAAGCTTACCTATGGAGTTCCGCTGAAAATTACAGTGAAATATTTAATGTTTCAACAGTGGTTAAAATATTGATTCCTTTGCTCGTAATCTAGCCATCCTTTACCAGGGGTGGGGAATTCTTATAGCTCGATGCCCAGGACATATTCTTTGGGGTCAAGGACAACAAGTGTTCATGTTTTTTTGGTCCTTGGGACAAGTAGGCCCAACCCCCTGCAGCACAAACTTTTGGCTGCCAGTTTACAGTACTGCATTAGGGAGCAAGGAAGGGATTTGTCTACAGTTGAGGTTATATGTGTGTCCACATGTTAATGCTGTTCTAGCTTGTATTAATGGTTCATTAATGCAAAGCCTTTATTAGGGTGTGCACTCCAAGTACATGTTGTAAGCTCGTACTGCAGTACTGACAGTGGTTCCAGTAAAGAAATGTGTACACACAATTGCAAAGTTTAACAATATGAGGATACATGTAATGCTCCCAGAGTGTCCCCTGAAAAGATGCTAATATTTGCAGAAGCTTGAAAGCACGATTGACTATACTTCGCTTTCAAAATAAAATGTTCACACAAAATGTAGCTAGGAAAAACATGTTTTGCTAAATAACTGTGAAATTTTAGGTACCATTACTTTGAAGCATCAATCAGAGGAAAGTTTTATTGCATGTTAGTATTTCCACAAAAATAATAATAATGGAAAACCGGTGAAACCACTTTGAACAAGATTATGAGAAACAATAGAATAAACAAGCACTGGCAAAGCCAATAAGTCCAAAGTTGGTGGTCAGTCTTTTGGTGTTGTCAGTGCCTGTCTTATTTTGACAAGGCTTTTGTAAAACATTATTGTTGTGAGAGCTGCAGCACTTGCCATTGTAACAAACATTGGCAAAAAAATTGTTTGGTCTAAAACAGCACGCATTGCCTCAGTAGTTTCTGGAACCAAACAAAACTACTTTGTGTGCTAAAATGCTCCTTGTGAAAGAGCAGATTGCTATCACCCACGCTGAAGCCTGCAGATTGTTGGCTAGAGAGAAAGATAGATTTTAATAAAAACAAACTGTCTTGGTTAACGCCAGACCTAAGTATGGGCCCAATTGTTAAAGGAAGTTACAAAAGTGCACCCATGTTATATGTCTTTGCATTAGTGCAGATTTATATATTTCATTAATTCACATAAATTTACAGAAGTAGACCAGGAAATCATGCTCCTATAAAATATTAATGAACTGCATTTTAGCATAAGCAAATATACATGTGTAGATTTGTCCATGCGTAAATATGTTGAAAGCTTAGAAATTCACTTTACCTTTCACTACTTTTTTCCCAACCCTGAAAGAAGTTTTACTTCTGTCCTTTTGAGGAGTAAATTTCCAATCTTCCCCAGTTTTGGAAAAGATTAGGGAAGAGCTTGTGAAACATGCAAGGTAGTAGGTTTGCACAGACTCAAACAGGCATTCCAACCATGGAACGTTTGCTTAGTGCTGCCTCCAGCCCCAGTATGTAGATCTGCAGAAAGGTGGCAAAAGAAGGAAATTGCTAGTATTCAAGCTCTACTATAGTATTAGCCTTGCCATAATCAGAGAGGCTGTTATCAAAGCTCTTACATAATGCGATTGCTGCCATAATGTGTCACCTCTCTACACGGCAACAAAGGGACAAGTGGATTTTTATTTTATATGGCAGGTAGAGTTATGTAGACACATGTCCTAGGGACAAGTAGATATTTTATTAAATTCCACATCCCTGCTTTACATATACGATTTTGAAAAACAAAATCTTGCATAATGATACCTATGCATATTTCCACAATATAGCAACATGGAAACCTAATACTTATTATATTTTTATGATCTGGACATGATCAGCAAATGAGACATGCTGCTTTGATGTTCAGGGCTGTGTTTGTTTGTGGGGCAGGATATGTTCCTTTGATGGGCATACTGAGGTTTGAATTATCCCATAACAATGCTCTTTGATTTGGTGGATGCATTGAGGCACCAGGACATGCTGCTCTGAGGCTTGATGTGTATGGATACAGTTTTATTATTGGAACAGAACATTCTGGTTTGAATTACAATATGTGAAGGCCCTCAAAACCCACACAAAAATATGAACTGAGGAGTTATGTAAAACACCTTGTAAATTCATAAAAGAAAGTGAAAGACACATGAACTTGAGTTGTCAATATTTAAATTAGAGCTAAAATACATTTCTTTGTATCCAAGCTACTGAGAAACTGATGGTTGGTGACTGCTGAGATTGTAGTGAGGTGACAGAGAGGCCTCAGATAGAATCTCTTAAGAAGTTTCGGCTTGCCATCTCTGTGTAACACATGGTCAGCACCATTCCCCATAACGGGGGAATTTCACATCATCTTGGATGATTCAAGGAGTCAAGTTAGCCCTTGAGACAGGGTGGTGTTAGCAGTTGTGTTGTGAGCAGTATATTTGGGCATACCTGTGCTACAGAAATGTTTCATCTTTGAGTGTGTGTTGTTTCTAGCTCAAGATGAGATTCCCTTTCAAGTTGCATTGTGTACATTACTATCCTCATAGACTTTTTCCCTGTAAACCAGCATTCCATCCGGGAGGCAAGGTTGAATCCACATTTTTACACCAGGCCCGAGTCCAGCCCAGGGCGCAGGCTGAAGACAAAAGACGACTGTGTTGCTTTGACCATCAGTACTTCTTGATAAGCCCAGAGGTGGTGTAACCCTGTGCAGGGTCTCTAGCCCTAAGTGTTGCAATACTGACAAGGAATGCCCCTACATGAGTTATACCCGACAGCCAGAGCAGAAATGCACTCAAATATCATCTTTAAATATGTTTTGGAAATCTATTTTTCTCAAAACATCACTTTATGAGAATATTCTTTCATCTATAATACATGCATTTCAATTTTAGGACACACATATTAATTCAGCCAAGCAAAATCTCCTAATTTAGTAGGCTGATCTGCATACAGAGAGCTACTTACAGACAGTTGGCGAGCTACCAGTAGCTCATGAGCTACTTGTTGGAGAGATCACGCTCCTAATGCACATTGCAAGGCTATCTGTCACTTCCAGTTTTTTATGTCTCGCCTGCATGTGCATCAGCACATGAGCTCTTGCTTGTGAGAGATATATTCTTCAATAAGGGGCTTGGAGACTACTCATTGCTTACTGTTCGCTGGCTTCATTGTCACTCTGCTTTGCTGCTTTCTAATTGGGCAGTGTGGGCTGTATTCACTTCCTCTTCTTTCTGCAGGAGCATGGGCCAAGTATTGATTGCTTCAGGTGTATTAAGGTCTTGCTTCTCGATATCCCACCTCCCTTATCCCTGTTGCTTCTTCCTCTCCCACCTGCACCTGTCCATGTTGCTTCTTATCCCACCCCCTGCCTTTCTTCTTACCCTCTTTCCCCTGTCTGTTTTGCTTCCTACCCACCACTTCTTTTGCTCTTTTTACTCCAAAACTATCCAGGTTGCTTCTACCACCTTCCACCCACGTCCGTGTTGCTTCTTATCCCCCCCCCACGTGCCCCATCCGTTTGTTCTTCTTCCACCTGCCCCTCCCCTCTTCAAGTCCATGTTTCTTCTTCCCATCCCATCCCATCCCACCTGCCCTGTTTCTATTTCTTCTTCACAATGCTGTTTCTTCTTTGACTCCCACCCGTCCTGTCCTTGTTTCTTCTTCCCCTCCCTTCACCTGTCCTGTCCTGCCCTGTCCCTGTTTCATCTTCGACTTGTCCCTGTTTCTTCTTACTCTCCCACTCCTGTCCGTGTTTCTTCTTACCACTATACATATATTTGTTTCTTCTTTTTCTTTTAACCTCTTATCTCTATAAGTGTATTTATGCCTATTTTTATTGATGTTTATGTATGTAACGCTTTCATGATTGTTTTTAAATGATAAAGCTCTTGATTGATTGTTTAAAGATCATTATGTTGACAGTCCCAGTTTACAAACCCCACATTAAAGACCTAATCTTTTCAAAAACAACAGCCAGAACTGGACTTTAAGTGTATTTTGTGTTTTACTGAGTATATGGGTTCAAAAGCTAACCCCAACTCATACAGTCAGCCTTGATTGCTTGACCTAGCTACCTGCAGAGAGTGTAGTTTACATAGTGTATTGTTTGGTTACGGAATGACTGTGGTATGCAATATTACCCTCATCCGGTACACCCCATTAACCACTGACTGCCTCAGGATCATAAGAAGAGGCATCACAGTGGTCTTCACAATAAGTGGTATAATACATCTGTTGCAGTGATCTGTTTGTCAGCTTTTCATTTCTCATATATCAGCTGTGGAAATAATGTACTGGCCGAAGAGCTGGTTATAAGGAAAAGGGAACATATTCTGGTTTCAAGAGTTCAGAAGATTGAGAGATTTTCTTTCATGACTGAACTAGCACATACTACTGGAAACCTTGGCCCAGACCAGCTTAAAGAAAAAAATGTCATGGACCAGTGACAATATTAAACCATTGAGAACACAAACCCAGCACTTTACTGCACTAATGGAGAAAGACAAGTGATGAAAAAGACAACATGCTTCTATGCCACTACTATGCAGCATACACAACTACAATATAGACCATAAAAGGACACCACTACTCTACTTGCATCTGGTAGGCAGAATTCCCATCAAAGAAACTCAACAAGATTCTTCTATAATTCTGCAACCCAGAATGCTAGAACTCAGATGTCCGTCAATCATAAGCCTTCTGCTACAAAATGGCCACAAAATTCATATAAAAAGATAAACTGGAAAATTACCTTAAGTATAAAACTGCCAATGCACCACCCTACACCTGAGAGTACCGTATAAGCCATCCATAGCCACCTTCAGAACCATCTCCAAGAAGGAATTCCATTAACTCAAAAATGGAAACAGACCTTAAGGATCACTTGCAGACGTTATCGCTCCAAAGATCTTTAAAGACATCCTTTGAACAATCTGTGCAGGAAACATAGCTCAGAACATTGTGAAAAAAATTGCTAAAGCTGGAATACTTTCTCAGGGCTAAATATTTCATATGTCAAGCCAATCATCAAGAAGAAGGACCTTGACTTACACAACCCAGCAAACTAGAGGCAAATATCCAATGATCTATTGCTGGGCAAACTATTCATAAGAGCAGTCTTTTCACAACTCTAAAGTTTCACTGCAACTAATAGTGATCCACAGTTTAGTTTTAGGCCAGGTGGGGGCCCTGATATTTATATAAGGGTGCTGCTCTACTGCTTCCTGCTCTATTAGCAGCATGTTAGACGGTCAAAAACTAGACTCTTCTACATCTCTAAGTATAGGAACAAGCACTAAAATGGATTGGCTACTGCTTTAAGACTGGGGAAAACACGGCATTCCTACCTTCTTTCACGTCATCTCCTTACATCCTAAATTGTGGTGTTCTCCAACGAACCTTCATATCCCCCTCTCTTATTTAACATCTAACTCACTCTGGACCTGATCAAATCATCCAACCTATCATACTGTAACTAAGCAAATAATACTCAAGTCATCCTAAGAGTAGATAGTCCAGAAGGTTTACAGGAATCTGGACTAAACTGAAGGCTTCTGCATCATAGATACATATGATAAAGTCTCATCTACAGCTTAACACTGCAAAAACACAGGTCATAAGTTACAGACAAGGGCATTAGCATCAACCTAAAAACATATTAACCTGATGCCCCTCTAATTACATCAATACGTATATACAGAAACTTCATCTAAAATAGGACTAGTAGGTCCTTTTCATGTATTTTTGTCTTTTGTTCAAGTTCTTCGTCCAAACACACAAGCACAACTAACATTTTTCACGTTAACAAAGGCTTCCTCAGGGCAGCTTAAGTCCTCAACTAGTGTCAGTCAACACGAACAAACAGCGTCACAACGTATATTCAGATATCCCTGTGTACTTGTAACAAAAACATTGTATATATAGACAATCTGTACATACAGCCTCACTAAGAGGGACTCGTGGTTTTCTTTGCATCGAACATGGCTTGGATGAATGACTTTGAAGTTTTTAAGACTTTCGATTTCTAAACAGTCATGACTCAGTGGCTGGATGTACGGATTGACCATATGTACAAAGTCTGTACAAGTAGATCAAATATGCCAGTTGGGTATGAACCAATATTACCATGTTTAAGGGAGAGAGCATATGCACTTTAGCACTTGTTAGCAGTCTGAGGGGCCTGTGGTCTGTCTGACCCCAGAAGTGAGTCCCAAACAGGTATAGTCTCAGCTTCTTCAGTGCCCAGACCACAGCAAATCCTTATCTTTCAATAGCACTCCACCTCTGTTCCTGTGGTAATAGTCATCTGCTAATAAAAACTACCAGTTGGTCTAGGCCCTCCTCATTCAGCTGTGCTAGAACCGCCCCAAAGCCATGATCTGAAGCGTCTGCATGATGAACGTCTTGGAGTGGTCAGGGGCCCTGAGCACAGGTGCTGTGGACATGGCTTCCTTTAGAGAGTCAAAGGCTTTCTGACAAGCCTGTGTCCAATTCACCAACCTAGGTTGTTTCTTAGATGTGAGTTCTGTTAAAAGGGCCACTATGGTGCCATATCCCTTAACAAATCTGCGGTAGTACCCAGTGAGACCCAGGAAGGCCGTCACCTCTGTTTGGGTTCTAGGTGGTTGCCAGGCCTTGATTGTCTCAATCTTGGTCTGCGAGGCTGCAATTTGCCACCACCTACTAGGTGCCCCAAGTGCACCACGGAACGTGCCAAATCTGGAACATACTGGCCTTGATGGTCAGGCCTGCCTGCTGCAGAGGTGGAGCAGGTGTTCCTCCCAGCTGGAACTGTAGATGGCAATGTTGTCTAAGCAGGCTGCGCAGGACGCACCCTGCCAGCTAGGACCCCGTTAACCAATGTTGGAAGTTAGCAGGGACATTTTTCAATCCAAAGGGCATTACTCTGAACTGGTAATGTCCCTCAGAGGCAGAAAAAGCAGATCTCTCCTTAACCTCCTCAGTCAAGGCAATCTGCCAGTACCCTAACATAAGATCAAAAGTACTGAGGAATTTGGCAGCGCCTAGCCTCTCCATGAGTTCATCAGCTCGGGGGATGGGTGAGCATCTGTCTTTGTGACAGAGTTGAGACCCTGGTAGTCCACGTAGAACCTAAGTTCTGGCTTGGCACCAAGAGCGGCAGCCTTGGGAACCAGCACCACAAGGCTGGACTAGGGACTGCTGGACTTCTCATTCACCCCAAGAGCCAGCATCTTGGCAACTTCCTCCTTAATGCTAGTCCTCACCTTGTCTGACAACCTGTAAATGTTGTTCTTTACATAGGGGCTGTCTCCCGTGTCAATGTCATGGACACAGAAGTCCATGACAGTGACCTCTTGACTGGCCTCGAGCTTGCTCTTGGCCTTCTTCCAGAAGCACTGCATCTGGTTGCGGAGGGCCAGCATGTAACTGACCACATCCTGGGGAGGAGGGGTTCCTGGGAGCTTTCCCCCACCCCTATTTTACTATGCTTAGGGATCCCTTGATAGGGTACCCATAGAGAAGTCCAAAGGGGCTGAACCCCATGTTGCATGGCATGGCAAGAGGGCGTCCCACTTAAGCCTCATGGCCTCAGGGAGGCCTGTGGTCATGCCTTTCAAGGTCTTGTTGAATCTCTCCACAAGACCACTGGATTGAGGATGGTAAGGGGTGGTGAACCAGTAGGTCACCCCACATAGACTTCATGTATGCAGACATGAAGTTTGTGCCTCTGTCATACACAACCTCCTTTGGGAATCCCACACGGGTAAATATCCCCATCAGAGCTCTGGTCATCACCGGTCCAGTCACTGTCCTCAGTGGGATTGCCTCTGGGTAGCAGGTGGCATGATCCACCAAAACCAGGATAAACCTGTTGCCTAAGGCAGTCTTTGGGTCCAAGGAACCAATGACATTGATCCCCACCCTTTCAAAGGGGGTGCCAACGACGGGGAGTGGGATCAGGGGAGCCTTGAGCCTTTTCCCTGTCTTCCCACTAGCCTGATAGGTTGGGCAGGCCCTACAGAATGCATCGGAGGCCCCCCGCATTTGGGGCCAATAAAACTGGGTGACTAGCCTGGCAAAGGTTTAGTCTTGCCCCAAATGTCCCACCAGGGCGATGTCGCGAGCCAGACCCAGAAGGAAGGCCTGGTAGCACTGTGGAACCACCAGCACACGTGCTGCCCCAGCCTCTGGCACCTTGGGCTCACTGTAGGGGAGATCGTTCTCCCAATATATATATGGTGATCGCCAGAGGCTTCACCTGCTGCTTGGGCTGGGGCCTGTAGCCTCAGACCCTCAAGAGTGGGGCATTCCTTCTGCGCCTTGCAGAATTCCTCCCTGGTTGGCCCACCCTCAACTTGCCAGCCAGCAAGCTCAGGTAGGTTACCCAGGGTAGCAATGTCCTCCCCAGTTGGCTCAGGGGCCTCCTCCTCGGGTACCCCGTCAACCACAGGTGGAACTTCCGGGACCGGTTTCCCTCGCCTCTTGCCCCTCTCCTTGGCAGCTGTCTGGGCCATTGTTCCAGGCTCCAGACGCACTGGACTCCCTTCCTGGGCAGCCATGGACCTTGTGGTCATGCAGACCCACTCAGGCATACCTGAGCTCTACCTCCTTCCAGCTAGTGTATTCAAGGTAATTGCCTAACAGACACTCTACAGGCATGGCAGAACTCCCAGCTACTTACAGAGTACCAGAGACTCCTCCCCCCCTCCCCCCCCCACCACCACCCACCCACCCACCAAAGGGAACTAGGGCCATCGGTAGGTGACTCTTACGATTGTCAGCAACTATGACCTGGTGGAATGTATCAGGGATGACCTGCTCTGCTGACACCAGCTGACCCCTGACCATAGTAATACTGGCTCCTGTGTCACGCAGAGCCTCCACTATTTGCCCATTGATGGTAACCCACTGCCTATACTAAGTATTAGCAGGCATGTGGGCTTTTGGCACCATTTCCTCATTTCCCAGGGACACCAGGGTTACCTCTATCTGCTCCCCAAAACTATCTGGGACTACCTCCTCCCCAAGCACTACACTAGCCAACCCAGGTGTCTGCCCTCCAGTGGGGGTCTGTGGCCTCTTAGGACACTTGTAGTCACCCTTGGAGTGACCATACTTGGTGCGCTCTATGCACTGGGGTACAAACCTTCCTTTCTTCTGGTGAAATAATCCTGGTTTCTTTGCAGAATCAGGTTGGGACTGGTTACCACTATCCCTTTGGGAATTGTTTTTGGGGTCTTTTGAGAACTCCTTATTTTTAAGTTTTTCTCCCTCCTCTTTCTTCTGGTGGGAACCGTGGCCACCTTTGTGGGTATCCCCCCAGATATCTTTTTGGGGACACTGGTGATAGCCCAGAGGTCTGCCTCCTCAGCAGGCTTCTTAGGATCAGTCAGCTTACTGTCAATCAAGTACTGGAGCAACTCTGTAAAGCAAACACTGAGCATATGCTCTCTCAGGATCAAATTATACAACCCGCGTAATTATTTACTTTACCGCACTCATCCATTCAATGCCTTGCTAGGGAAATCAAAAAAGTCTACTCAAGTTTGCCTGGAGAGTTTGGTGATGTCCCTGAATTTCTGGCGATTACGTTTCGGGTGTCAGCCCAAATTTGGCAATCAAAATGGCTTTCATAGGGGCATTCTTGTTCAAGTTCCCAACCTCTAGTGTGAGAAGTGTGTCCCTCCCAAGTACTGGAACATGTTTCCACACGCCCCCCCCCCCCCCCCAATTGCTCTTCAGGAACCCCATGAGCCCTTAGTGCAAATTCATAAGCAGCAAACCACTTATCAATGTCATCTCCCACCACATAACTTTGCACCACGTCTTTGGGTATACAAACCTTTTTGTCCCCAGCAGGTCCTATATGTATGCTGCCACCATGACTGCTGGACTCAGACAGCCTAGACTTGAGCTCCAGCTCCTTCAGACTCCGAACATGAGCCAAGATGAGTTTCTTTTCATCCAAGGCTCTGTCAGCTGCAGACGCCTCAGCTTGTCTGGCTGCTCTCTCAGTCTCTCTTTATGCTCTCCTCTTGTCTGCCTCCATGTTTAACCTGGCCATCTGCAGTTGAAGCTCTCTCTCCTCCCTCCTTTCCTCTAAGGTCAGGCTGTGATTTTAGACACTGCTTCCTGGTTTCGCAGGGGTCACAGATCCAGGGGTGTCATCCCCCACTGCTGGTGGCAAATCCTCTAGGGAGCCATCCTCTGGCTCTTCCACTACAACATTCTCTTATGAACAGGCTTTTGCCCAGGCCATCAGCACCTTTTGGTACTCCTCCTTCTTGGATGTACCTCAGGTAGGTACTCGCATCCCCTTTGCAGAACCCTTTCAGCTGGCTGACAGTGTAGGTCAAACTCTCCAGCTCCTCCTTGAGACCCATCCAGGGACATGTTGTTTAGGATTAGGTTAAAATGTCAAGCAGAAAAGAAATTGCAGCAAAAAGACAACAAATCAAATTGACCTTTAACTGTGGGTAGGTAGTATACACATGGCTATTGTATGTCACTGCACAAACACAAGTCGAATCCTCACCGCTGATCACCAATGTTAGAAATGGGGTCTCTAGTTGGCAGAGGTATTCACCCTTGTCCAAATATGGACCATAATCCTAGTCTGGATAAATCACAAACAATCCATATTATCCGGTGCCCACCCTCTAATAGCTTGGCACTGAGCAGTCAGGCTTAACTTAGAAGGCAACGTGTAAAGTATTTGTGCAATAAATCATACAGTAACACAGTGAAAACACCACAAAAATACACCACACAGGTTTAGAAAAATATATGATATTTATCTGGTTAAATTTAGGTCAAAACAATAAAGATTCAATAAGCACAAGTTGAAATATCAATTTTGCAAGATTAAAGAGGGTCTTAAATCTTAGAAATCAACAGTTATCTCTTGTTTGGACAAAGTACCTGGTTTGCATCAAAATTACCACGCATGGAGACTGCAGAAGAGATGTGTGGAAAAATAAGGTGTGCTTTTGATCTTCTGACGCTGCACAGATGATGCTTTGTTTCTTTTCACGCTGCAAGGGGCTTTGTGTCGATTTCTGGCGTGCAGTCTTGGTCCCTCACTGCGATGCGGGGATCTTTTGGTGCCCAGGGACAATGCGGGAAAAAATCCTGGGCATGTGGGAAGAAGTCACAGGCGTTGCGTCGATCCGGTAGGCGATGCGTCAAATTTTCTGTTGCACGGCAAGCGCTCCATTGATTCTTCACTCAGGAAGTCGGGCTGCATTGTTCAGGCTCACTATGCGTTGATCTGGTAGGGCTGTGCGTCAAATTTCCGGTCACAACACAGTCGCTGCATTGATCTTCACTCTGGAAGTCGGGCTACGTCCGTCTGGTTTGGCTGTGCGATGATTTTTTCGTCACAGGGCAGGCTGTGCATCGATTTTCGGCGCACAAGGAGTTTCCTTGAAGAGATGAAGTCTTTTTGGCCCTGATACTTCAAAAAACAGGAGGCAAGCTTAATCCAAGCAGTTGGAGAGCACTTCTCAGGTTTTGAAGTGCACAAGGTCCCCTTTCAGTTCAAGCCTGTCTCACAGGTTCCCAGTAGGGGGTTTGGCAGGCCATTGTGTGAGGGCAGACCACTAGCCCTTGAAATGTAAGTGTCAGGCCCTCCACCTCCCAGCCGAGGAAGACCCATTCCGTATGCAGATGAGTGCAGGTGTGACTGAGTATCCTGTGTTTGCGGTTGTCTGGGTGAAATGCACAAGGGAGCTGTCAACCAGCCCAGACGTTGACCGGAGACAGGCTGTAAGGCACAGATGGATTTTAAGTGCAGAGAAAGGCTCACTTTCTAAAAGTGGCATTTCTAAAATAGTAATATAAAATCCAACCTCACCAATAAGTAGGATTTTGTATTACCGTTCTGGCCATACTAATTATGACCTGATTACCTCTTTCTGATCTGAATCTACCACTCAAACAGTATATTAGGCTAGCCCTAATGTTATCCTCTTAAAGGAGCAGGCCTCACAGCAGTGGAAAACGAATTTAGGAGTTTCCACTACCAGGACATATAAAACACACATGTACATATCCTGCCTTTTACCTAAAATAGCACCCTGCCCTATGGGTTACCTACGGCCTACCTTAGGGTTGACATATATGTAGAAAAAGGGGAGTTTAAGACTTGGCAAGTAAGTTTAAATGCCAACTTGAAGTGGCAGTGAAACTGCACACACAGGCCTTGCAATGGCGGGCCTGAGGCATGGTTAAGGGGCTACTTATATTGGTGGTACAACCAGTGCAGCAGGCTCAATAGTAGCATTCAATCTACAGGCCCCGGGCACATGTAGCACACTTTACTAGGGACTTACAAGTAGATCAAAAATGCCAATTGGGTATGTTACCATGTTTAAGGGAGAGACCATATGCACTTTAGCACTGGTTAACAGTGATAAAGTGTGCAGAGTCCTAAAACCAGCAAAAACAGAGTCAGAAAAGTGGAGGGAGTCAGGCAAAAAGTTGGGGGATGACCACCCTAAGGCTGTCATGTCTAATAGTGTCCTATCGTTTTCAGAAATAGACTCAAGGATACTCTGTCCTACACACTTTACATATCATACTAGATACCTATGCTCGCCCGACATGCTGGGCACGATAATGGGAGCAGAGTACTTGGCTAGGACTATATCTGACCATAACCCCCTTCTTCTATCATTGCAATGGGTAGGCTTGCAAACCTGTATCCTGAGCTGGTGCCTAAAAGGAGAAAGCTTGGAAGACCCGATGTTCTGGAAGACGATTGGGGAAGGGATCCAATATTATTTTGAGGATAATGAGGGGTTGGCAACATCAGCACTCGGTGAATGGGAGGACTTTAATGTTGTCATCTGGGGACAATGCACATCGAAATCAGATGGAGTCTGACGGATTCTGCTGACCGGGGTTACCACACATGAACATTTGCTGTGGGAGCCGGAGCAGCTCCGTCCTGAACGGCCAGAGCTCCAGCAAGAATTACTGGAAGCCAGGGAGAGGGTAGTGGAGCAAGTGGAATACCTCACATGTTTTGATT